>NC_079320.1:74113155-76513155 GCF_029931775.1 Euleptes europaea
TGATGACCTGTAAGATGCACTGCACCAAGAGGAAAGATGAGATGCAAACATTTAAATAAATAAATAAACAAATAAACAACATCAGAAACTTTTTTAAAAGCTAAATTAACCTCCGAATATCTTGTTTAATGACTTTTTTGGGGGGATCTTGCTTTCTGTATGGTGCTTGGATATATTAGAAAATTAGTTAAAACATTTTGTGCATTTTTATCCCACCCTTGCTTCAATTAGCTCGGGGAAGTTGATATGATTTCCCTTATTTTATCTTAGAGAGCCAGCATGGTGTAATGGTTAACAGCAGTGGACTCTGGAGAACCAGGTACAATTCCCCCGCCCCGCCACATGAAGCCTGCTGGTCATGGTTCTCTGTGAACTCTCTCAGACCACGTGGAGGCTAGCAATGGCAAACCACCTCTGAATGTCTCTTGTCTTGAAAAGGCTATGGGGTCACCATAAGTTAGCTGTGACTAGAAGAAGAAGAAGAAGAAGAAGAAGAAGAAGAAGAAGAAGAAGAAGAAGAAGAAGAAGAAGAAGAAGAGGAAGAGGAAGAGTTGGTTTTGATAAGCCAATTTTCTCTACCATTTAAGAGAGATTCAAACCGGCTTACAAACACCTTCTCTTCCCCTCCGCACAACAGACTTCCTTTGAGGTCGGTGGGGCTGAGAGAGCAGGCTTCATGTGGAGGAGTAGGGAAACAAATCTAATTCACCAGATTAGCCTGTCCCTCTCATGTGGAGGAGTGGGGAATCAAACCTGGTTCTCCAGATCAGGCTCCACCGCTCCAAACCACCATTCTTAACCACTGCACCACACTGGCTCTCGGATGATCAAGGACGATAAAGCCAAGGATACCCCATGAGCATAAATAGTAAGCAGGGATTTGAACCTTGGTCTCTCCAGTCCTCGTCCGATACTCTAACCAGCACATGACTTAAGGATGGTTCCAACCTTCTTCTTATCTCAATTTATCTCAGGTTTGGCCTTCCAAATTACCTTGCTTTGTTTATATTTCTGAATTTTGTTCAGAGTGCCATGGAGGTGGATTTTGCTGCACCTTCCCATTTTTTCCCCCAGCACAACCTAATAAAGGTTCCATCCCCCAAATATCCAGGTATTTATGGTGATGCGGCACTTCTGGGAGTGACATCATTGTGTACATGCAGCTGCTCATGCATGCAGCCGCCCTGCCCCCTAAAACCTCCCACCAATCGCGATGGGGGACCTTGCCACTTTACACATATCACAACCTCTGCTGTAGGTTCACTCTTGGCTCCCCTTTGCAGTAAATTTACACTGCTCGTCTGAGCAACTTTTGACTTTGGCAATTGTTTCTCAGCCTGAAATTGGGCAGCCGCCCTTCAGAGAACCAAGATCATCCTTTGACAGAAGGAAAACGAAACTTGTCATTTCCTAGATCAATCCAACACAGCTCTGTTAGAAGGAAACTAGTAAAGAAGTGAATAATGACTGGTGACAAATGCTCGCAATAGTCTTTCAACATCTAATTAGGAATGTTGTCACAGCTAGTGCCATTTCTTCTTTGTGAAGCCGCATGAGAAGCATCCCCCCACCCTTAATACAAAGCCCTGCAGCTGACAGACCAGAAACAGGTGATGTCTCTGAGGTTAGCATGCAGCTGCCCAGAACAGGAAAAGAATGATTAAATGTCTGCAGTCCCAGCAGGAAGGAAGTTCTGTGACTAATTCTAGTGAGGTTTCATCCTGTCATTCTTTCCCATTATAAAAAACAACAGGCTTGCATACACAATACCTTATCTCTAAATGGGGAAATTAAGGGATACAAGGTTGGTTTTTAACGTCACAATTGCCTAGGAAGCATAAGCTTAAGTAATCTAAGATGTTAAAATGCCACCCATCTGATCAGCAGTGCAACTGGAGAAAGTTGACAAGGCTGTTAACTGTGTCGAGAGCAAGGACTAGGTTAGATGATTCCGGAACTTTGCTCGATGATAGGAACTGAGCTTCTCAATGTGGCAAACGTTACTTTGTAAAAGTCACAAAATTTGTCATATAACAAGGACTATCTTCCAGATCCTGAATTTAATTAGAAGAGTTCTGTGTGGACTTTTGACATTCATGGCTATTCTGTTGCTTGAGACCCTTGTAAATGTTCAGAAAGAGGAAAAGACCTTGGGGGTGGGGGGAGAATAACATGCTCCATATTTTAAAAAATCTTTTTTTTTTACTATAAGTGTAAAAAAAATCAGATGACTATTTTAGGAACTGTTCTCTGGAAAATTTAAATAAAAGTGATATGTAGGGTTGCCAGCTCCGGGTTGGGAAATGCCTGGAGATTTTGAGGGGTGGAGCTTGAGGAAGGCGGGTTTGGAAAAGGGAGGGACTTCAATGCCATAAAGTCCAATTGCCAAAGCAGCCATTTTCTCCAGGGGAACTGATCTCTGTTCCTTGGAGATCAGACGTAATAGCAGGAGATCTCCAGTCACTACTTGGAGGCTACAACCTAAAAGGGCTGGAACTCCAGCTCCTCAATATATGAACTCAACAAAAAACAAAGCAACAGGCAATTACAACAGTAACTGTGTGTGTGTGTAAAGTGCTGTCAAGTCGCAGCCGACTTATGGCGACCCCTTTTTGGGGTTTTCATGGCAAGAGACTAACAGAGGTGGTTTGCCAGTGCCTTTCTCTGCACAGCAACCCTGGTATTCCTTGGTGGTCTCCCATCCAAATACTAACCAGGGCTGACCCTGCTTAACTTCTGAGATCTCACGAGATCAGGCTAGCCTAGGCCATCCAGGTCAGGGATACAACAGTAACTAGACTTACATAAAGATAAATTCATTACAACATTTACAACATTTCCACAAATATAAATATACCAACAAAAGTCACATGTGACATTCAAATACAAATATCTCCATATGCAACCACTTAAGGCATGTTCACACAGAAAAGAAACTATTCCATGTGGTAAAAGGTAAGTATCCAATATCCAGTTGTTTAACACATTATAAGTACATGTCCATGTCTAATATATTCCTCATGGTCCTTAACAGGTCTCCGGTAGAAATTATCCTGTTTCAAGAATTCGTCTTCATCAGAAGATTCCCATGGATGTTGTATCAAACTAAAGGTGTTAGACTGAGCACTGCTCCCTCATGGCACTGCCATGGAAAACCACGCTTCCTAATCGTGATGCATATGGATCCTGTGACTTTTGTTGGCATATTTATGTTTGTGGAAACATTGTAAGAGCTTAAGGAATTTCTCTTTATGAAAGTCTGGTTACAGTTGTAATTGCCTGAGTTGCTTTGTTTTTTTGTTGGCTACCTGGAGGCTGGCAACCCTAGTGATAAGAAAAGCAATGTTTTTTTCCCAGACAGGCCTTGCATTCTCCAAAGGCTAAAACAGTTGCCTTGTTCACTTGTTACGGTGAACACATGTACATCCTGCCTGTAGGTTCATACATCTGTTTGTAAGAAGGAGCCAACACCCATTTATTTTACAAATGAAATCAGGGACCAGTGCATGGATAAATGTGGGGTTTATATCACATGTTCCATGGTACACGTGATGACTCCAACATGAGAATTGCTCAGTACAATCAAGAATAATCAAGTGCATGCACTTGTAACTTGTGGCCAGGGCTACTTGTACCACTGAATAAAGTGAGAGATTCCTGAAATGGCAGACTGTACAGTGTCACTTAAGACTTCAATTCGAGGGACACCATTTTTTAATGCGCCATCACATAAATACTGTCGGCCAGCAGGAAGATTCCCTCACAAAGAAAGAGCAATTTGAGCTCAGCCCTCCTCTTGTTTGATCTTTTCTACCTGGAAACCCTAGGAAGTACCCAAGGCTGGACTCAAATCTTGGTCTATATTTTAAAAGCATTTGACCAGCTATTCATTCCTGAAGGAAAAACGTTTCCGTTCATGGCCCAGTGCATCTTCAAAGAAGGGTAAACTTTTAGATTTCTGAGCCTTTATTCAGACTCTGTTTATATTGCTCCCATTCCTGTCATTCACACATCAGATCACAAACAGAGCATACAATGGAAAAGTATCGGAGTTTCATATTCCTTTTTTGATGAAAATATTAAAGAAATGTAGAAGGAACTCAAAAGGAGTTCTTTGATATTATTATAAACCACCTTGACCCACAAGGAAAGTGGGGTATCAACACTGCAATAAATAGAATAAATTAATATATATTTCATCTTATATATCAGTATTTTCAAATAATTTATTATACTATTAAAAACAGCTGCTGTTTTTGAAATTTGAACTATCACTGTTTTTAAACTGATATTTTGCTGATATAATATTCTTGTGTCTACAGATAATAGGGTTGCCAACCTCCAGGTGGTGGCTGGAGATCTCCCGCTATTACAGCTGATCTCCAGGCGACAGGCGTAAGTTCCCCTGGAGAAAATGGCCTCTTTGGCAATTGGACTCTATGGCATTGAAGTCCCTCCCCTCTCCAAACCCTCCCCTCCTCAGGCTCCACTCCACAAAAATCCCCAGGTATTTCCCAACCTGGCCCAAGCAACCCTGACAGATAAACACAACCAGAGTTTATATGAGGAACAACGAAAACAGCAGGTTTTAAACCTTGCTCTGGAACTAACTAAAATCATATCCACAAAAGTACTAGGCTCCTACCACTGTTCAATATAAAGGTGTGTTTCTAAATTACAAATTTGATCACTATAATGTAGGGTTACCAAACTCCGGTTGGGGCCTGGAGATCTCCCACAATTACAACTGACCTCCAGGCAACCAAGATCCGTCCCCCTGGCAGCTTCTGGGCTTGGAATCTATTACGTTACACTCTGATGATGTCCCTCTCCTCCCCAAACCCGGCACTCCCCAGACTTTACCCCCAAATCTCCAGGAGTTTCCCAACCTAGAGCTGGCAAGTCTGCACTTATGTGTAGGATGCAGTGTTTTGGGACTATGCCCCCAAAACCTGCCAGTGGCGAAGAGGGACCTGGCAACCCTAACACACACACACACACACAGAGGCCATTTATTCATGGAAGGTTTTGCATTGGATTTGCCTCTCTTGCATTGGATTTGCACATTTTCCCCATCTGAATTCTCAAAACTCTGCATGGCAACTTATTGTTGAGTTTTGAGAATATGAATGGGGAAAAAGTGCATCTAAAGAGTGGCAAATCCAATGCAAAACCTTCCATGAATAAATGGCGAGAGAGAGAGAGAGAGCATTGAAAAATGTATACATTTTATGGGGGAACTTCAACGTGAAGAAACAGAAAATGTCATGGAAGCGACATATCACAAGTTCAATTAGCACAACGGAGAAAGAAAATGGAACAGGGATATTCTGGTCGGCACAGCAGGGATGAAAACCTTGACATCCTCCTAGCAAACCTCCCTTGCAGTCCCTATCAAGATGTGTTTTTTCGGTTAGTTTGTTTTTTGAGGGTCGGAGTTCACCTCGGAAGAACACAGCACAGCCAATGTCTGACCCTTTAAGTATTGCTTTTATTACTTGGCTTTTAAAATGACATTAAACCGTTTCCCTGTACGCAACACCCTCTGTTTAATTAACAGCCGGGAAGAAGTGCAACAAATACCAAACGTTCTCCATTGAGGTTTTTGGGGTTTTTTTAAGAAAAAAGTTATCGATGCAAAAAAAAAAAAAAAGTTTTGCAGCTAAGCCTTGAAGATGTAGAGAATGATTCTAAATTCAGAGAGAATATGTTAAAAAAAACATGAACTAAAATTTGGCCTTTTAAAGTGTAGGCCTTTGTAGGATTCCTAATTAAAGCACAAAGCAGAACTTAAGTAAAAAAGCTGGGATTTGAAAGATTCCTTTTTATCACTGCATTTTTCACTCTGTTCCAGCCAGGATCTGAAACAACAGGCTGTCAGAATCAAAACTGACACCTTGCGCTGAAGAGAAATTGATGCAAGAGTTGATCTAATAACGTGATACTCCTGTCTCATTTTCTCAGGTTTTATAAAAGACTCTGGGCTTTGGTTTCGATAAAATTCTTGCAATTAATGTGTACCTTTATGCCTTCTCTTGTGCTCAGAGCATTCCTCTACTTCATAATAAGGACAGGAAATACACATAACAATGATCCCCCCCCCAATTTATATCGTTAAAACATGTGTGCCTTACTTTTTAAATGTCTAAAATGGCTTGTAATATGGATATAAATTTCAGCATCACCTGAAGCCCATGCAATTGTTGTTGACTTGGATTTACAGAAATTATCAGGCAATTACATCCTCCCTAAGATTCAGTGATATTGGTTTGTGGTTTCTCCACTCTGGTAATAATCCAGTTTTAAATTATATCCTGGAATTACAGTTACCCGTGAGTTTACATGGTTGTCCAACTTCGCAATCATGTAATTTTTATTCTACATTTTGCCTTTATGTAGTCAATATTTTCTTTTCTTGTATATACCTAAAAACTAATGTGCTGCAGATAACCTTACATAGAAGCCGGGCATGAATGTTAGCGAGCATGAGCCAGAGTTAGGGAGCCATGAGGAACTTCACAAGCTAGGTTCCAAACAGGTGATTTTGCACTGCTGACGGCAAGGAAAGTTGTAGAGTCCGATTGGCCAGTCATAGAGTCCCACTGGCCAACAAGCCCATAATCGATGAAGTTGAAGAGCCCTTTGTTTGGGAAATGCTGCAACAAGATTAAACGGTCAGTAATGCCAAAAATGGTTGCTGATAGATCCAAGAAGAATAAAAATGGCTGCATTTCCTTTACCCACTTGAAAATGAAGTTCTCCCATTGGATTAGTTGAAGCCTTTTCAAGCCCATCAACACCTTCATAACCAGTCTCCTTCAGATATTAATGAAATGATTCACCTTACAGCAAGGGCAGAATTTCCACACAGGTATTCCTGAATATACACTGCCATCACCTGTTTAGTTCCTTTGCCTAAGAGGGGGAGTTAGAGATTGGCCTATCCCTGGATATATAATACTGTCGCCAGCCTCCAGGTGAGGCCCAGAGATCTTCCAGATTTACCCTGCTGAGGTCCCTCCAATACCTACCCCAAACCCTGTCATTCCCAGGCTCCACCCACAAACCTCCCAACTTAGAAATGGTAATCCTAAGAGGGCTTCTTGAGCAGCTGTGGAAAACTCCTTCAACCAAAATGGTATTAATGATCTTGCAATGTCCATCTTTTCTCCTTACATGATTTCACCAATCAAGAAGGGTTGGTATTTAACTTGCTGTTGGTAGCCCTCACAAACTGAAGTACTCTGTTGACTTTAGTCAGGAGATCAGTCCAAAACTATCCATAAATTTCCATACACTGATAGTACCAATCATCTGTTTGGGAGGAGAATACAGGGAACTGGATTTTCCCTGCCTGAAAATTAGGGATGCCAGCTTCCAGGTTGGGCCTGGGGATCCCCAGAATAACAACTCATCTCCAGATTACAGAGATCAGTTCCCCTGGAGAAAATGGATGCTTTCACCACTGGCATGAGGTTTTGGGGGCAGATCCTGAAAAGGGCGGGATTTAGGGAGGGGAAGGATTTCAATGCCATAGAGTCCCATTGGCAAAGTGGCCATTTCTTCCAGGTGATCTGATCTCTATTAGCTGGAGATCAGTTGTACTAGTGGGAGATCTCCAGCTATTATGTAGACATGAAACGAAAGCAGATAGCTGATGAAGCCATGAGCGAAACGTGATTTGGATCTAGACAACACGTCCTGACAGCTTCCCTCTGTGGCTCTTGCCTGGGACTCCGCTTTCCAGCAATCTACAACACATAAAGAAGTCTATATTTGAGTATAAAAATTGACTTACCTGTCACTCAGGATACTCAGGAATTGACATTGACTTACCTGACTTGTTTTTTCTGCTGGGCTTCTATTGATATCTATATGTGTATCTTGTTGTTACCTTGTTGTATATTGTTCACTTTTGCACTTTCTTTCACCTTTATAAATTAGTACTTTAACATATATTGTGTGAGTGCTGTCTGGATTCTTTCCATTATGTAGAGGTTGGCAACCTACATAAATGGCTTGTTGGTACATAAGTGGTACAGGCCTGATTTAGAGGAAAATTTGTTTCCAGATAGTTATCAAAAGGGTTTCTCCTCCTCCCACTTTACAAATCCCCCCCCCTCAAGTGTCTCTGTCTCTGTAGATGTTGCTTGGATTGTTCTATTCTGGTCAAATGAAGATAGGCCCTAATTAGCTTTCCATATGCTCAGTTTCATTTATAAATGGAAAAATTGGCTTTCTTCCACGGATGTTGTCACTGTTTTTATCTCCAGCTGCTGTGAGTGGCACGGAAGCAGTGAGCTTCCTCCCTCTCTTCTTCACTCCAGTATCTTAATTCTTGGAACACTTTCTGTTTCCTGAGACATATTTGGCAGGCACAAAACCCATTCTGCTACAGTTTACTATGAAAAAAATATATTGTTCTGAAGATCACCGAGGACCACAAAACAACAATTTTTCTCCTAGGACAGATATTTTCTAGTTTTGCTTAGTTAACCTTTTGTGTCTATTTTGAGATCAGTGGGGATGCTGGATTTCAGTCTCTTTTGAGAGTCACTATAAAGATGATGTCATACCGGTATGTACTGATTTTCATATCTTTATTAGGGGTGTATGTGTATGCATTTTTTGTTTCTTCTGTTTTCATATGTTGTCAAAAGCCTTTTCAGTTTGCCCATTTTTGTGGCTTATGTTTGGGATTCATTTGAGTCTTTCATGTCATTGGGGGAAGAAGAAGAATTGGTTTTGATATGCTAACTTTCTCTACCACTTAAGGAAGAATCAAACTAGCTTACAATCACCTCCCCTTCCCTTCCCCACAACAGACACCCTGTGAGGTAGATGGGGCTGAGAGACCTTTAACTAGCCCAAGGTCACCCAACTGGCTTCATGTGTAGGAGTGGGAAAACAAATCCAGTTCTATGCTAGCTATTGGCTGTATCAACAATAAACAAATCCAGTTCACCAGATTAGCCTCCGCCGCTCATGTGAAGGAGTGAGGAATCAAACCTGGTTCTCCAGATCAGAGTCCACCGCTCCAAACCACCATTCTTAACCACTACACCATGCTGGCAAAATAATGTAAAAAACAAAACAAAAAACAGATGGGTCAAATTTGTGGCACAGAAAACAGAGAATGGTGTGAAATAAAGACTGGCAGATTTAATGTACATGGGAGAGAATTCCGATATCAAAAAGGCTTCAAAATCCAAAACGTTTTGAGCACCCTCAAACGGTAATAAATTGCACATGTGCAGGCCAGGCACACCGACAGCAGCTTCCTCAAGATGCCCCACATGCACAAAATTATTTAAAAATATTGTATAAAATCACCTTCAGGCTATCTGTAGAAGGTATATATAAAACATAAATGAACTTCGTGTTTAGACTTGGGTCCCATACCCAAGTGATCTCATTGTGTGTGTGTAAAGTGCCGTCAAGTCGCAGCCGACTTATGGCGACCCCTTTTGGGGGTTTTCATGGCAAGAGACTAACAGAGGTGGTTTGCCAGTGCCTTCCTCTGCATAGCAACCCTGGTATTCCTTGGTGGTCTCCCATCCAAATACTAACCAGGGCTGACCCTGCTTAGCTTCTGAGATCTGACGAGATCAGGCTAGCCTGGGCCATCCAGGTCAGGGCAGATCTCATTATGCATATGCAAATATTCCAAAATATGGAAAAATCCAAAATATCGAACACTTCTGGTCCCAAGCATTTTGGATAAGGGATACTCAACCCTTATTATCTGGAAACAGCATTGATGAGAAACTCAACTGGGCTGAATTTTCATTAGGGAGGCTATGCTCTTCAAAGGGAATTCATTCAATGTGTTATTATATAGATTATATTTTATGTAAAGGATAAAATCTATATCTCTAAGGCCAGCAGAACTCTATGCTGCCCCAAACAGTTGCAGGGGGGCCTTGGGGATAGGCTTGCAGTTGCCAGGTCCCTGTTCACAACTGGTGGGAGGTTTTGGGACAGAGCGTGAGGAGAGCGGGGTTTGGGGAGGGGTGAGACTTCAATGCCATAGAGTCCAATTGCCAAAGTGGCCATTTTCTCCAGGTGAATTGATTGCTATCAGCTGGATATCAGTTGTAATAGCAGGAGATCTCCAGCTAGTACCTGGAGGTTGGTAACCCTAATTGGGGAAGGTGTGCCCATCCCTCAACTCATGCTGCTGTCTCCTGGCTCCAACACTTGGAGGCAGGTGGTAGTGTCATGAGTGGTAGAGTCATGCTCAAATGGACACAGGAAGTGGCTTTATACTGAGTCGGCCCATTGGTCTATCAAGCTCAGTATTGTCTACACTCACTGGCTGGTCCCCAGGTGCTTAGATCTTTCACTTCACCTACTGCTTGATCCTTTTAGGTGGAGGTGCCAGGGATTGAACCTGGGACCTTCTGTATGCTGAGCAGATAATTTACCACTAATTCATGGCCCTTCAAATGCTTCCTCCCCACTTGTGTCCAAGTTGGTTTTTACCAAGTGTCTGCAGCCCATTGGAGCCAGGCAGCAGTGACATCACATAGTCCACTGTGGAATCTCAACTCAGAAGAATGAAAGAGAACCTTGGTGGGTATATTTGTCAGCCATTTTCAGTGCTTTTCTTGCATAATCAAAGATTGTATAGAGTGAAATTCTACTTAAAATTGTGTACCTGCCAGTTTAACCAGAATCTTAGAGTACAGCTTTTCCCTTTGGGGATACACTTAGGAACTGTGGCTTAGGAACTGTGATGTTACCATGAGGGTAATGGATATCCTAAATTCTGCAGAAATCCAATCCTGAAATTATTGGGGGGGGGGAGATAGTTATGAATGATATTTCTGATCTCTCTCCACACTTCTAACAATTCCTATCAAACAAAAGATACTGTCACACAACAAATATTTAATCAAACTTGTCTATACACATTTAAAATATTTACACAGTCCATTCCTGAGTGTGGGGGTAGATCCGCAGTGGCCAGGTGTGGCATAGCCACACCTCCTTCTCAGAGATTTCCTGGCCGCCACAGAGGGAAAAAAGCTTTTTTAAAAAAAATGGGGGGGGGAGCCCCATTGCAAACAGTAAGGCTGTGCCACGAAAAATGTGGCGCAGCCACGCCACAGCTCAAAGGGGCATTTCCGGGGTGAAAGGGGTTAGGAAGCTGACTAATGAGCTCCGCCCCTTGTAATGGTCCCAACACTGGTGGAGCCTGCCACTTTTGGGGTTTAGGTTATGGAGGAGCGGCTGCAGTGGCAGAGGCCCGCGCCACTCCGGGGCACCCAGGTACCAGCATGTGTGTTACACAGGATGGCGTAAGTGCCCGTTATCCTGGGTTAAATGGGCACTTATGGTAGCCTGGGGTCACACCACCTCCTATGGAGCTTCGCCCACCCCCCAGGAATGCTCTCTTAACATGCCATTTAAAATGCTACAATAAGTGCAATCCCAAAACTCTTGATTGCATCAAATTTAACTGAACAACGATAGCAACTGGAAATCTTTATCACGAACTGAAATGAATGTTTTGTTGTTAGCTCTTGAAGAGTGTTGCCAAATTACCTAAGTCTTCCCTCCTCCTGTTCAAACCATCTCTCCCAGAACCATTAACACATTTTTTCTTGTAATGACCTTAACCCAACTTTTAACTTTTATTCAGAGCTGATCTTCTATCGACTTAAAGACGATTGATTGAATTACCTAAACAAACCGGTCTCCACCTATACTTGAATCGACCATGCCAAACTCATGAAGGCAAGTTACCAGAAAACAAACTGACCAAGCCTGCACATTATATGAACAAATCTATACTTCATAGGGAATTTAAACCCCACAGGGAACGATAGAACACAACGTTATACAGACCACCAGGGAGAATACACAGGCAGTCCCAAAACCAGCGGTAGTGCCAAAATTAATAACTCCCTGATTCACTGTATAAATGTGTTCAGCTCGTAATGCGCAGCTGTATTACGAACTGAGTGCCACCCCCCCAGTCATTCTTCTCGGGCTCAGAATGTTAACTGAGATATGCACGATCTGCATTCAAGAGACCTCGCACTGAGAGCCACCTGCTTTGAAGATGCCCGTGTAGAAGTTCTTTAATGTTAACCCCTTGCCCTCAGTAAAACTCTCTTTGATTGCTATGAACTAAGGTTGCAAATGAAGGGATAAGAAGAGCTGCAGGCTACAGAAAGGGAAGGGATTCGCTCCGCCGTTTGGAAAGGCTGGGCTTGAAGGACCAGCATTTTGCAACTGGGATTTTCAGATGCCTCCCCCCCACCCCGCCAACTTCTTTAATAATTAACTATGCAACAAGTGACTCAATCAGGTGATATTACAGTGAACTGAGGGGAGCACAAAAGGGTAAAAATATGAAAGCTAAAAGGATAGCTCGAAATGACAAGCATAAGAGAAATGTAAAGCAGGCAATTAAAATGGGGTGGGACAAAGACTTTTGGGGAAAGACCTGGAACTTGTGGAACTTTAAAGAAATGAAAATTAACAAGTTCATGCAGCATCTCTTTTACGAGAGGACTATTTTTCTGAGTGCTTGTTGAGAAAGCTCATCAACAATTTTATCTGATTTCAACCCTTGATCCGAAACCTTCAGTAAATGATAAGCAACTTTCAAGTTGATTTTGAAAGAACGTTGCTGGAGACATATCGTGTCTCAACGTCAAC
This sequence comes from Euleptes europaea, assembly GCF_029931775.1. Classification (NCBI taxonomy): domain Eukaryota; kingdom Metazoa; phylum Chordata; class Lepidosauria; order Squamata; family Sphaerodactylidae; genus Euleptes; species Euleptes europaea. The sequence continues at coordinate 74,125,828 of NC_079320.1, forward strand.
CTGTACATGGAATGTTGGCAATAGCAGTCACTTGTCTTAGGGAATTTTGAAGGTTACTGAGTTAACTTATACAAAGCCCACAGGAAAAGTGTGGCATAAACATGAATGTCATAAGAAGAGAGATTGCACGGGAATGAATGAGGAGAGGTATGGGGATCAGCCTTTCAGTGATGTCCCAGAGATGTCCTGCTTCCATGTGAATGCCTCCTCTCCTGCTTCGGTGAAGGAGGGTCCAAAACCCAATGCAAATCTCTCCCAGCACAGGCAACTGCATCCCTATATTTGCTATCAATATGGCATTGGGGCAGTGAAGCTCATGCTCAAGCTTCTTTTGAGGTTAAGGAATCTTCATGAACATTCTAAAAGCTGAGTGTCTGTGAGATTTGCAGCCCATTCCTATGAAATGGGCTGAAAGTGCTTTGGAGGTGGCATGACCCTGCCACCGGCATAAATGCCCTTTTATTCTGTGATAAGAGGCATGCTGGCGGTGGGGGCAGTTATGTTGGTGCCTGCGCACAGCAGAGCTGCACGCTGCTCCCCTTGACACCACAGTCTCTCTGGGACTTAAATCCCAGAAGAGAAATGTGGCGCCAGCATGGGGGGGGGGTGTTCCTGGGGCAGAGCTGATGGTAGTCAGCTTCCAAAGCCCCCCTAGCCCAGGAACACCCCTTTCTGCAACAGTGTTGCTGTGCCAGGTTTTTCCTGGTGTAGCTTCACTGTTCTCTATGGGGGGAAATGCCCCATTTTCCTAAAAAAAGCCCGCCACCTTTTAAAAAGGCTTTTTAAAGCCTTTTGGTGTCTGGGGGACCTCTTTGGAGGTGTCGCAGTGGCATCTGGGTCATGCTGTCTCCGGCTGCCGAAAAGCTCAGGAATGAGATGTGAGCTTCCCAAATGTTAATTTAGCTTTCAAACAAAACCTCATATACAATCCAGAGACAAGAGGATTGTGGGGCAGAATTGAGGATTGGGAAGAGATGTCAGAGGGGAGAAAATGATGGATGGATGGATGGATGGATGGATGGATGGATGGATGGATGGATGGATAGATGGATAGATGGATAGATGGATAGATGGATAGATGGATAGATGGATAGATAGATAGATAGATAGATAGATAGATAGATAGATAGATAGATAGATAAAGGAAAAGTTAAGACCAAGAAGCTCTGTAAAATAGATATAGCGAGGAGAGCTTGAAGAAAAGGGCAGGACAGATAGTGGCCAATAAGAGATGGTGAAACTCGAGCTACCTTTTGCTCTGCAGGCTCCTAAAGATTATTTGTTATTAAGGGTGTGCCCTGGGGAAAAAAATGTTATAATTTCAGATCTAAGCTTTTGGGGGAAATTTTATGGTGATTTCCAGGTAGGACATTATCAGTTCGAGTATCAAATGTGTGTGGTTCTGGATTTCTGGACCATTATTGTCAATGGAGAATATATATGAGGGCCTAGGCCCTGACCTGGATGTCCCAGGCTAGCCTTATCTCATCAGATCATGGAAGCTAAGCAGGGTTAGCCCTGGTTAGTACTTGGATGGGAGACCACCAAGGAATACCAGGGTTGCTATGAGGAGGAAGGCAATGGCAAACTCTGTTAGTCTCTTGCCATGAAAACCCCATAAGGGGTCGCCATGGGTCAGCTGGACTTGATGGCACTTTACACACACACACACACACACATCAGGGGCAGCTGTTTAAAAAAGATAATAGCATCAAATTCGCACACAACACTGTCCTTCCAGTAATCCTTTTCTGTTGCTTGAATTCTAACTATAAATACAGCTGCCTTGGATGGACACTGTGCTTCTGATTCTTGAAAGCTTATACTAGAATAAATTTTGTTAGTCTTTGAGGTGCTACTGCTGTTTCATAAAGAATAGTCAGACGGATCCCACAAACCTATTTTAAAGAGGTGTGAAGTGTGCATATGTTTCTAATTTATACACCAATGTCATTTACTATCCTACATTCCATAGAAAATGATGTATTCTTAAGTACCACCAGAATCAGTACCTTAGCCATATTCTGGTTCCCACCCATCCCCCATAAATCTGCCGCATGCAAACAGTTTTAAAGTACAATTATGTTTTTTAGAGAGGGAGAGGAAAATCTGGAAAAGAAGGACTGTCAGATGCCTGTAAGGTGATAAAATGCATATTACAAGCATTCTTTATGATCTCGTACAAGGCCAAACGGCAGAAATGATTTTAACTGACACAGAAAAGCAGCCATCTCACTCCCTTACACGTTCGCTGGATGATAAAAAGAATGCCTTATTGTGCTTCATGATCATTTTGCCAGACTTCATGAGCAGAACAATAACAGCCTGGCAAGTCTAAGTTGAAGTGCCCCCGTTTTGTCTTCCCTGTGCGTAACATGGAACATCAAATTTATTTGCAAAATGACAATTAACATTCAAGAGAGTGTCATTTTAAGGGAGTAGCGATTTTGTTTACATGAGTAAACAAAATACAGCAGAAAAGCTGAAACAGGAAAGATGTTCTTCGGCACACTCTGAAAAAGAAGAATTTCTTCATCATACTTTCAAAAAGTTACTGGTCATTGAGGACGATGTGACCCAGCTCAGAACCAAAAACATAGTGTCAATGGTGCATTACTTCCACTACCAAGTTTACAGTAGCTCTAAATATTGTCGAAGGCTTTCACGGTCAGAGTTCATAGGTTCTTGTGGGCTATCCGGGCTGTGTGACTGTGGTCTTGGTATTTTCTTTCCTGACGTTTCGCCAGCAGCTGTGGCCGGCATCTTCAGAGGAGTAACACTGAAGGACAGTGTCTCTCAGTGTCAAGTGTGTAGGAAGAGTAATATATAGTCAGAAAGGGGTTGGGTTGAGCTGAATCATTGTCCTGCAAAAAGTATCAAAGGTAATGTGCTAATCATTTGATACTTTTTGCAGGACAATGATTCAGCTCAACCCTTTGATACTTTTTGCAGGACAATGATTCAGCTCAACCCAACCCCTTTCTGACTATATATTACTCTTCCTACACACTTGACACTGAGAGACACTGTCCTTCAGTGTTACTCCTCTGAAGATGTCTGCCACAGCTGCTGGCGAAATGTCAGGAAAGAAATTACCAAGACCACGGTCACACAGCCCGGATAGCCCACAAGAACCTTACAGTAGCTCTATTCACAAGTTACAGTGAATGCATGTACAATCCATGTAATGTGTACATTTGATTTTTTCTTTATACATGCATTGAATAAATCTCATGTTAACATTTAAACCTGCATTTATCCAAGAACTGGTTCCACTTGTGGAGTACAAAATGTGTGTGCTTTTCTCCAAAGCACAATATTATTATCTGAACAGCTACAGAGGTTTGTACCTTTTCTGCCTCAAAAAAAGATACAACTATATAAACTCTCCCCCAAACAGTGGTGTATAGGAGACAGCAAATAACAAATCACGTTGTGAGTCACTTTCATTTGTTCTCTGAGTAGAAAATGAGTCGAGGTCAGACAGCTTGTCATTGTGTCAAGGCTGAGACAGAGTAGCTTGGCCAATTCATATTTCCCCCCACGTATCCAAAATGGCATTCCAAACCAGGTCACATTTATATTATGGTACGCACATGCTTTTCCATCACTCAATGACCACAACCTCAAATGGGGATGTGCGGAGACCAGTAACAGATATGACAGTGGTCTATCACCATACACCCCTTCATGATGCTCACCAGCCACTGCATGCATTCACATGCCCTCAAGAATGTGTCAGATAAAGTAACAGGAATGCTAGCAATGCCCACATGTGTGAACCAACTGTCTCTTGCCGACACACGGGAATGATCTTGATCAATCCACAGGTTAAGAGATTGTGATGTTCTGTGAATTTCACAGCTCTGGGCATTTTGACTACAATATCAATCTCACCTCTTGCACAGATGCAAAAGCCCCCATAAGGGTAAGCATGAAAACTCCACCATCACTGTCCCTGCACCGCTGCAAAGCTATTTGACAGTAGGGTTCCCAACAGCCTGGTGAGGGCAGACTATTGCCTGCCAACTCACTGGGCTGCCTGCTGAGTCTCTGCCGGCTGGCAGGCGGAATTAGGCCAACTGGAAGGGGGACAGTTACCCCGGAAGGGCTGGTGATGCTCTAGCAATCTCCCCCAAAACTCTATTGTTTCCATATATAGAGCATACTCTTCATGTTCTACAGCATGTGCTCCATTTATCACTAAGACCACTAAGTTAAATTTGCTTGCAGGCAGAGTGTAAATCCATTTGGTTAAGAGTTTAAAGGAAGATCCCAATTTTTGCAGTCTATCATCTCCTAATTTCAACCATGGACTTTGAAAACTGTCCTTGTTCAGGGAGTAGAAAAGAGCAAGAGTCCAGTAGCACCTTAAAGACTAACAAAAATATTTTCTGGCAGGGTATGAGCTTTCGTGAGCCACAGCTCACTTCTTCAGATACAGCTAGAATGTGAATCTATCTGTCTTTAAGTAGAGGAGAGTGAATTCAGACAAGCATTAGTATGTAAATGTTAACAGTATGTAAATGTGAATGGCAGGCGTGATGGGATTAGGTGTGGTATGCAGAAGAGTCTGTGATGTCCAGGGGAGAGAATTCACTCTCCTCTACTTAAAGACAGATGGATTCACATTCTAGCTGTATCTGAAGAAGTGAGCTGTGGCTCACGAAAGCTCATACCCTGCCAGAAAATATTTTTGTTAGTCTTTAAGGTGCTACTGGACTCTTGCCCTTTTCTGCTACCTGAAGAAGTGAGCTGTGGCTCACGAAAGCTCATACCCTGCCAGAAAATAATTTTGTTAGTCTTTAAGGTGCTACTGGACTCTTGCTCTTTTCTACTACTGCAGACAGACTAACACGGCTACCTACTATGAATTATCTTGTTCAGGGAGTACAGATAAAAGCCCTCTGGAGAGGGATGAATTTTTAATCTAAGGGAAAGGTTGCTATCCAGGCCTTGGCCTCCAAGGATGAGCAAAAAATATTTATTTATACGTTAAATTATGTATTCCCCCACCTTTCCATTTGGTTTAAGTCTGAAGCCTTCCTCCAATCTAAGGAGCTTTCCTCTGACTTAAATAGCTCTTCTGTTGAAACAAGAGCTATGTAAATTGGAGGAAGGGTCCTTAGGCTGGAAGGAGGCTATTTGGACGATGGCTGGATCAGCCCCAGAACTTCCTTTTGTCTATCTTGAACCTACTGTCAACTAATTTCATTGAAGAAGAGTTGGTTTATATACCCCATTTTTCTCTACCAAAAGGAGTCTCAAAGTGGCTTACGATCACCCCCCCACACATACACACACATCTCACATGTAAACCTTGAGTCACTTTTCTGTTTTTGTAAACTAAAATGTCACATATTTTATCCATACTTCATAGGGAGAAAGTTAGTTCTGGGGAAAGTTTGAGAACAATGGAGAAAATTTAAAACATTCTGACCCTACATGCACAGAACAGCACTTAATTTAAATGTAATAGGGTTCCAAGTGCTTGTTAAATAGAAATATGATTACCAATTTTATTTATTGGTACTTAGCAAGTATTATAATAAACTGTCATCTTGTTATACAGTTTGTAAACCTCAATAAAGGGAGTGTGACACTCCATATAAAGTTAGAAGAAAAATATTCTCACAAGAGTAACTTCATAATCATAAATGATATTGCAATTAAATGTTGTAATTGCATAGTAATTTCACATTTTATGGGATTACAACTACTTAAAGGGCATTCTGACTGAATTCAGACTATAGGTTTCCCCATAAAGGACTTTGTTACCTTAAACTCTAATTACACCGCTACCTGTTCACTGCTTTAAAAATGCCCCCTATAAAACGCAACCAGACACCAAACTGATTACATTAACTGGGGTTTCCTTATCCTAAAACACAAAAGGATAACTATTGCAATCTTTTGATTACAGGAGGGCATGCTCAAGTTTTGGTTTCCAAATATTGGCCAACGGTATGGCCAACATGGAACATTTGTTGGGTTTTAATCATTCATTTGAATACTGTGCAGGTTCTTGTAGAGGTAGTATAGAAATATTCTAAATACACAAATGTCTATGAGAATCTTGAGAGCCAACGTGGAGTAGTGGTTAAGAGAAGCAGACTCTAATCTGGAGAAACAGGTTCAATTCCCCACTCTTCCACATGAAGCCTGCTGGATGACCTTGGGCCAGTCACAGTTCTCTCAAGAACTCTCTCAGCCCACATAGAGGCAGGCAATGGCAAACCACCTCTGAACCTCTCTTGCCTTGAAAACCTACAGGGTCACCGTAAGTCAGTTGTGACTTGGCCACACTTTCCACCACCACTTTTAAGAATCTGTGCTTCAGCATATCAGGTCAATTTTTTTTTGTAAACTTTGTGGGTCAGTTTTACTGGTCTATAAAGCAGTTGAACCAATCTGTGAACTCACATATGCATTTCCACAACAAAGATACCATAAAATGCTGTAAATCCTCAGAAGTCAATACGAAGACAGAAGATTCCACTTTTTCAATTATATTAGACGATGTCCTCAAATTAGGGATGCTTCCAATTATTGCACCATCCAAGCACCAATGGGAAATGTGCAGGTTACATATCTGAGTATGTAGTCAAAATCTTGCTCAAACATTTGTGCTCAGTCGCTCACAGTTAAGATTATTTTACTGACATTGTGGCCTCCCTCCTGGTCTGCCAAGGGCTCCCTGCTCTTCTCCATTGTACCTGGCCCCTTCCTGACCTCAGCCAGCCTCAGAAAGGGGTGGCAGGAACTTGGGTGTGCCCCTATAAGTCCTTTCAAATCTCTGGAACTGCAGCACAAACTACCGACAGGCCCTACACTCTCCTCCTCGACTGGATCCGAGGTTCTACTTTTATCCCTTCCCTCCTCCGGTAGCTCCACCCTTCAATTCAGGTCCCACCAATCTTTGGCCAGAGGGGTTTGTTCCTCCTCACCCTCTCTCTCAGCCTCAGAGTCTGGCTTGACTCCTCCATGACCATTATGCCCTTAGGTCCGCCTGGGAGAGTCTTGCTTCTTTCCAACATGCCCCTCCTACTTCTCTTCATGCTTTGGCTTCCTTATTATCCGTGGCCAGTCCCTCTCCACCCCCAACCCCGCCCTCCTGAGGCTCTGCCACAAAAACCTCCTACCGGTGGCAAAGTAGGACCTGGTAATCCTAGTTCTCACACACCTGAAGAGAACAATACAAAGTTGCTGAAGCTGGAGGATGAGAGATTCAAAACAGATAAAAGGATGTATTTCTTCACACAACACATAGTTAAATTGTGGAAGTTTCTACCCCAGGATGTGTTGATGGCTGCCACCTTGGAAGACTTTAAGTGGGGAGTGGACACATGTTCATGGAGGAGAGGGCTATCTATGGCTACTAGTCAAAATGAATATTAGTCATGATGCATACCTATTCTCTCCAGGAACCAAGGAGCCTGCCTATTATATTAGGTGCTGTGGAACACAGGCAGGATGCTGCTGCAGTCACCTTGTTTGTGGACTTCCTAGAGGCACCTGGTTGGTCACCGTGGGACCAGACTGCTGGACTTGATGGGCCTTGGTCTGATCCAGCATGGCTTTTCTTATATTCTTATGCCTTTAGTGAAATTCACTGGCACCTTAAGAAATGTCCAGCTACCACCTCTCATGAAATGTTAGAGATCTTACTGCACTCCTTGTGAAGCCCTTCAAAATTCTTAGATGATGAATTTTGCCTGAGCAGGATCCTAGCCATGTGTTACTTTGCCGTGTTTCAACTTTACTTGAAAGGAACAAACAACGGTCTCTTACTCTGATGTATGATAAGGCACACAAGCTCCTTATAAATGCAAGTAATTCCCAGGGACATTCAACCACATACGTCTCATTTAGGCACAACTGAACGTCTCCCTGTATGCCCAACTCTGTAAATCGTTACGGAAATGTGAGGGGTCTTTTTTTCTTTCTCTGTCTGAAGCAGTAAAAAGCCATTACACACCAACACCAGCATACAAATATGCCACTGATCTTCTGGTCCTTGATAGGATGCCAGCTTCTCCGTATCGGTATTTGCATAAACAGCTGGAGTCTTGCTGGCCCTCTTTCTGTCACATAGCTGGATGGTTTCCTGAGCGTTTTTACTTCATCGTATCTCAAATGAGCCTGTTTGTTTGTGATCTCTCCGACAACTTCATAGACGCGGAAATGGATAAACTCCCCAGTCACGTTTAATTTAAGCAGATTTAGAGATAAGTGGGATGGCCGATTGGAAACATCAGGGCCAGCTCACCATGCCTATAAGTTCCCCAATTGTTAATGGTCTGGGAGTCCTCCATGTTCAAGTGAGCGATTATGAAAGTCCAGGCCATGCAGAGTGTATGGGGGAGGAGGGCCAATGGCAAGACGAGGGGAAGGAACAGGAAAACAAAGACATCTTATTTCTTAAATCTGAAGGATGTCAGACACATGGAAAGGGCCTCAGAGAGGCAAGCCATGCTAAGGAGTGAGTGTCAGAGCAAAATTATGCACGCAAATGGTAGATTCCACCATCGTGCCTGGCTCCTCCTTCTGGCAAGCAGTGCTATTTCTCACCTCTGTCATTTCAGCCTGAAAATCCCCATTTCTATGTTGGTTTCCCCCCTCCCTTTGCCGTCAAGTCACACTGACTTATGGTGACCCCGTAGGGGTTTCAAGGCAAGAGACATTTAGAGGTGGTTTGCCATTGCTGGCCTCCACGTCACACCTCTGGTATTCCTTGGAGGTCTCCCATCCAAATACTTGCCAGAGTTGAGGCTGAGAGTGTGTGACTGGTCCAAAGTCATCCAGCAAGTTTCCATGGCAAAGTGGGGATTTGAACCTGAGTTTCCCAGATCCTTGCCTGACAAATGTTGGCTCTTCCTTGTGCAATTAGAACTTGTCAATCATTTATTGCTTCCTCATGTAAACTTGACTCCACAAGGGGGATAAATGTGCATGTGTTTGTCTACCCGTTAGGGTTTCCAGCTTCAGGTTGGCAAATACCTGGAACTTTTGGGAGTGGAGCCTGAGGAGGGTGGGGTTTGGAAAGGGTAGGGACTTCAATGAGGTATAATCCCATGGAGTCCACCGTACAATGTGGCCATTTTCTCCAGGGAAACTGATCTCTGTAACCTGAAGAAGTGCTTAGAATACAAATCTACAAAAAGAACTGAAATTAATGACAAATATTAATTAATGTAAATTAATGTTTAAAACATTGCAATCAAAAGTATTGCTATCAAAGCTCTGCTCCTGATACGAGTTCGATCCTGATGGAAATCGGTTCCAGGTAGCCGGCTCAAGGTTGACTCAGCATTCCATCCTTCCAAGGTAAGTAAAATGAGTACCCAACTGGGGGTAAAGTGTAGATGGCTGGGGAAGGCAATGGCAAACCACCCTGTAAACATAGCCTGCCTAGTAAACGTTGTGATGTGATGTCATCCCATGGGTCAGTAATGACCTGGTGCTTGCACAGGTGACTACCCTTCCCTTTACATATAACATTACAAAATTAGACACATGACTATAGAGAGTAATATTGAGAGAGGCACAGGCCATGCAAATGGAGTAGATGCAGAGGGGTGCATTTTTGGCAGGCACAGCTTATCTGGAAGGAGGAGGAGGAGGAGGAGGAGGAGGAGAAGGAGAAGAAGAAGAAGAGTTTGTTTTTATATGCTGACTTTCTCTACGACTTAAGGGAGAATTGAACCGGCTCACAATCACCGTCTCTTCCCCTCCCCACAACAGACACCCTGTGAGGTAGGTGGGGCTGAGAGAGTGTGACTAGCCCATGGTCTACCTGCTGGCTTTGTGTGAAGGAGTGGGGAAACCAACCAGGTTTGCCTGATTAGCCTCGCCACTCATGTGGAGGAGTGGGGAATCGAACCCAGTTTTCCAGATCAGAGTCCACTGCTCCAAACCACCGCTCTTAACCACTACACCAAGCTGGTTCGCTATACTGTGCCCACACTGTGCCCACAATATTTAACAGTAATTTTGAATACTGAATTATCAGTTCTTCCACTTGCCAAAAGGCTTACTGCAATACTTGATGAAGCAACTACAATAGCTATCATCCTTTTTCTTTTTCTTTTCTTTTCGAACAGTAGGCAAAATTCTATTTATAACAAATGTCATACCCAGTCTTTCTCTCCAACAGGGACCCAAAGCTGCATTGTTCTCCCATCTTCCATTTTATCATCACAACAACTGTGTGAAGACGGTCTAGCTAAGATGGTGTCGCACAGCAACCTTCCATAGTGGATTGGGGATCTGTGTATGAGAGGCATGTGACAGGTTGCCTAGAAGCTCTTTTATTACATGCTGCATATCATGAAGATTATCTGTTTCAGGGTGTTCCAGTTCCCTTTGTTTTCATCATTCTTGGGTTTGGGCCAGTTTTCAAACATTTCACATGCTTTTCTGATGAGTTATACCTTGCCACAAACAAAGACCCTTCACCACCATTGCAAATAGCATGGGGGGTGTCTTGAAGGAACCTGTGCCAGGATACACCCATGCCTTTCATTTTTGCCCCTGAGGCCCCCACAATCATCCTGAAGCTGGTAGCCAATGCGGAGTCTCCTAGCTTTATTCTCTGAGCCAGCGTGGTATAACGGTTAAGAGCGGTGGTTTGGAGCGGTAGACTCTGATCTGGAGAACCGGGTATAATTCCCTACTCCTCCATATGAGCAGCAGATGCTAATCTGGTGAACTGGATTTGTTTCGCCACTCCTACACACAAAGCCAGCTGGGTGACCTTGGGCCAGTCACACTCTCTCAGCCCCACCTACCTCACAGGGTGTCTGTTGTGGGGAGGGGAAGGGAAGGTGATGGTAAGCCAGTTTGATTCTCCCTTAAGTGGTAGAGAAAGTCGGCATATAAAAACCAACTCTTCTTTGTCTTCTTCTTATGCCTGCCATAAATGGACAGATGGACAGTCAGGCTGATTCTTTTATTATCATAGCTTCACAGCAAGCCAAGTGATTTGTTTTGTTATGATATTGGGTTTGGATCTGGGTCATATGTGGGGGCAGATGGAATCTTTGTCGAAGGCTTTCACGGTCAGAGTTCATTGATTCTTGTAGGTTATCCGGGCTGTGTAACCGTGGTCTTGGAATTTTCTTTCCTGACATTTCGCCAGCAGCTGTGGCAGGCATCTTCAGAGTAGTAACACTGAAGGACAGTGTCTCTCAGTGTCAAGTGTGTAGGAAGAGTCAAAGAGGGGTTGGGTTTGAGCTGAGTACTGTCCTGCAGACGTAATGTGCTAATCATTGTCCTGTAAGTATCAAGATAATGTACTAATGAGAGTGTGGTATGTTAATATGGAAGCATTGTATCCTGAAATGATCTGGTAATGTGTGAAATCTGATGGCTATTGTTGACTATAGCTTTTGTTAGTCTGGAGGTTTTTCAGGGCAGGAAGCCAAGCCTTATTCATTCTTAAACTCTCCTCTTTTCTGTTAAAGTTGTGCTGATGTTTATGAATTTCAATGGCTTCTCTGTGCAATCTGACAAAATAGTTGGTAGAATTGTCCAGTCTTTCAGTGTCTTGGAATAAGACCCTGTGTCCTGTTTGTGTCAGTCCATGTTCAGCCACTGCTGATTTCTCAGGTTGGCCAAGTCTGCAGTATCTTTCATGTTCTTTTATCCTTGTTTGTATGCTGCGTTTTGTGGTCCCGATGTAAACATCAGAAAAACTCACGAAAAACAGTCTCCCATAGGAAAGGTATTCTTGCCATTTATTAAAGGAGTCACTGATAGGATGGAGAAACTTTTGAAAAAACATAACCTACAAACAGTGTTTAAACCCACCAAGAAAATACAACAAACTACAACAAATGCTACGATCAGCAAAAGACAAAAGAGACCCCCTCACCTCTGCAGGAGTATATCGTATACCTTGCAGCTGTGGAGAAGTTGTGGGGGGGGGCGAACCCTGAATCTGCCGAATTTATTCACTGAACTCCCCAAAGTCAGCAAATTCGGCTCCCCATTTCCCGCCTTTTTTTGAGTTCAGTTCGTCCCGAATTAAAAACCGCCGAATCGGGGAAAATTCGGCTGTTTTTCAGTTTGGGACGAACCGAATCGACAGCCCTACTCACCAGTCATTCCGCTTTGATTAATTGCAGACATGGTATGGTTCTTTGCATAATTCTTTGCATAATTCCTCAATGGTAACCCTGCTAAAAGCTTCACGACACTCCCCGTTTCAGAGTAAACTACAAATACAAACTTTGTTTAAAGGCCTCCGGACATGACCCCCAGGCTAAGAGCGACAGGCCAAGAGCCCTTGTGCACTCACCCTTCAGCTCGCGCCTCTGGCAAGCAGAGCCTGTTTAAATACTCTCAGCCCCACCCCTCAGCAATCAACAGCACAGCAATTACCTTCAGCCAGCTACAGCTAGATAAAACAACAAAGAGAACCAGGCAGAAACCCCCCTCCAGCAGGCTACAGGCACTCACTCACCTACACACACAGCAACCTCAACTACTGCTCCCCAGCCACTGAGGAAAACACAAACACAAACTTTACAATGAAACTTTAACTGACCTGTCTCTAAGCTCCTCCTCTGTCTCTCTCCCAGCTGCTCAGGCCAGTCTCTAAGCTCCTCCTCTGTCTCTCTCCCAGCTGCTACAATCAGCTTCCCTTCCCCTCTCCACAATAGACACCCTGTGAGGTAGGTGAGGCTGAGAGAGCTATGAGCTTGCTGTGACTAGCCAAAGGTCACCCAGCTGGCTTCATGTGTAGGAGTGGGGAAACCAATCCAGTTCACCAGATTAGCATCCGCCGCTCATGTGGATGAGTGGGGAATCAAACCCAGTTCTCCAGTCAAAGTCTATCGCTCCAAACCACCACTCTTAACCACTACACCATGCTGGCTCTCTAATGGAACCCACACCCATCCCTCACTGTATATTATGCCTGTTCCTCTTTCACTAATAGGATCCCCCCCCCCCAATATGTAAGACTAGGGTTGCCAACTGGCAGGTAGTAGCAAGAGATCTCCTGCTAATTCAACTGATCTCCAGCCGATAGAGATCAGCTCACCTGGAGAAAAATGGCTGCTTTGGCAATTGAACTCTATGGCATTGAAGTCCCTCCCCCCCACAAACCCTGCCCTCCTCAGGCTCCGCCCCCAAAATATCCCACCGGTTGAGAAGAGGGACCAGGCAACCCTATGTAAGACATAGAAGAAAAAGAGAAAAATCTTTGATTGTTCATTCTTAACTTTTGGCAGTTTGTGTAATATAACATTGTACAAGTTATATTTTTAAAAATATAAAGATACTATGTCAGTGTTGAGGGGGAGCTGAACACATTCTCTCCCTAAGTCATACAGATCTGCCAAATACAGCAGGTATCCCAGAGAGTTTTTTTTTTAAAAAATGACTTGTTCTCTGAAGGTTATTAATCAAGATGTCCTCTAAACTCAGCAGCACTACACCAAACATCCTTTCTGTACAAAATCCTGCCAATCTTTTCTGGCTGCTTTAATTACCTAGAGACCCAGGCTTGCGCGATTTACTGTTATTTTTGTGCAATAAATGTCATTTTGCATTTAGACAAATAAAGATTAAATGCAAAGGATCGATGGATGCTAATATTATTGGCCGAGAGGACTGCTTAGATTGCTGTAATTTGTTCAGAGTTATTGCTTTATTGAAAAACACCATTTCTGGAAATTTTAATGACTCATGCCTATTTCCCAAGTGGCCCCACATAAACGATGCCTTGTCTTTCCCCATTCACATTAACGACAGTAGTAAACCCAATCTGTAGCTGTGTATTTAAAAAAACAAACAAACAAACAGCAACGACATGTTGTAGAAGAGAAAAGAACAGTTAATACTTTCTGAACCTCCATAGTGGAGATTCCTAAATTGCTTATTGAGACAGAATAGTTTCTGCAAGAGAGGCCGAATTCACCTTGTTGGGTGCATCTACAATTCTATGGTCCCTGGAATGAGGGGACTTCATACATCATTGACCCCCCCCATTACTAGGGTTGCCAACCTCCAGGTTGTTATTGCTATATTCCGTATGGAAAAATACTGAAATAATGAACAAAATTTACAATGAAACTTTGTTTGCTTTTACTGGATGTTGTATATACTTCATACAAACAAATTTCTGCTGAAAAGGCATTATCCAGAATGGAATCAAAATATATATTTTTAAATATAACACTCTTGAGCCAGTGGGATTAAACAGTGCACTGGGCTTGTCAGCTTTTCTTTAAGTATTGAAAGGATCTGTCCCCCTTTTTGAAAAAGTTAAAATGTTAAATGCAGTAAGATGAATAAAAAGTATAAGGACCTCATGTTAGGTCCGGCACTTTTCAATTGTGACCGGCAGGGGAAGGCTGTTGCCTCAAATTCAGTAAGTATGGTAAAGGTAAAAGGAATTAATTTATGGTGTTTGTATTTGATTATAAATGTTTTCATTATTATCTTTTAGGCTGATGCCTTGATAAAGATTATTGAAACTTTACCCAATCCCAGGAAATAAAGTTGGCATGGCATGGCATATGGCACAGCATAGATTGTAAGGGCAAGTAATGCTCATAGAAAAAATGGCAATTACACCAGATTTGGAAAAATTGCAAGGGCATATTATGCCTGTGTATTCAGGTGTATAAATCTGTATGTATGTGTATGAGATAAGTCATATGACTGTAAGTTTGTATGAAGTATATACAACATCCAGTAAAAGCACACAAGGATTAGTTGTAAATTTTGTTCATTATTTCGGAATTTTTCCTTGTGGAACACAGCAATAACTATATACCGATTAGCACTGGTTACCAAACCGCCAGGTTGTAGCTGCAGATCTCCTGCTATTACAACAGATCTCCAGCTAATAGAGAAAATGGCCACTTTGGCAATTGGACTCTATGGCCTTGAAGCCTCTCCCCTCCTCAAACCCCGCCCTCCTCAGGCTCTGCCTCAAAAACCTCCCACCAGTGGTGAAGAGGGACATGGCAACTCTACCCTCACTCTACCCATGTTTACTAATTGTATCCATTTGAATTGCAACCTAGCTCAAAAATCAGAACTTGAAATGACATTGACCAAAGCTTTCTGGGGTTTGGAGATTGTTACCCAAACAAGGAGAAATTTGCTTATGTCAGGGTTCCAGAAAGGAATAATGCAAGACCTTGTAGCCTATGTATATCAGGGTGGATCTTGGTAGTTATCCATCAAAATAAAATTATAAAGAGAGAGAGATTGTGAACACAAACACAAAACTTTATTCTATACAAAATAGAATAAAAATGTAAAGAACTTATATTAGGGTTGTCAGGTCCCTCTTCGCAACCAGTGGGAGGTTTTTGGGGTGGATCCTGAGGAGGGCAGGGATTTGGGGAGGGGAGGGACATCAATGTCATAGAGTCCAATGGCCAAAGCGGCCATTTTCTCCTGGTGAACTGATCTCTATCGCTTGGAGATCAGTTGTAATAGCAGAAGATCTCCAGCCAGTACCTGGAGGCTGGCAACCCTAACTTACACTAAGCAACTGAGAACTAATGCCCTAAGCATGCGCGCACACACCACCAGCAAGAGGATGTTTCTTATTATAGGGAGAAGTGAGACAATAGGGACATTTCAGGAAGGGGCATATAACCTTAAATCCGGGGCTTGAGATCTGGAGAGGTCTGGGATCAAGCAGATGATCGAGGAGATCTGTGCCTCTAGTTGTAGACTGAAATATAATATCAGCCCTAACTTGCAAACCTGCCCCTTTAGAGGGACTACAGCTGTGACAGGCCCTTTATTGGCACCGGGGGGACCCAAACAGCCTCTTATGATTTTAGGGGAGCCATGTTGGCAAACCTTCCACTCAGTTACAAGATGCCTTTACGGTACCAAGTGTAAAGGCCTTGGGTTCACTTCTCTGAGGTAAGTTTTGTGGTGAGCAAGAAGACCACATTCGCTAAGGCAGGAGTGGTATGTAAATAACAAATAATAATAATAATAATAAGAAGAAGAAGAAGAAGAAGAAGAAGAAGTAGTGTTGGTTTTTATATGCCGACTTTCTCTACCATTAAAGGAAGAATCAAACCAGCTTACAATCACCTTCCCTTCCCCTCCCCACAACAGACACCCTGTGAGGTAGGTGGAGCTGAGAGAGCTCTAAGAGAGCTGTGACTAGCCCAAGGCCACCCAGCTGGCTTCATGTGGAAGAGCGGGGAATCAAACCCGGTTCTCCAGATAAGGGACCATCACTCCAAACCACCGCTCTTAATCACTAACCATGCTAAGATTTATTTATTTATGGGTTGATTTTAAAAGATAGATCAGTAGCACAGGTCTCCAGACAGTCAGAGAGGAAGCCTGTCTGGGGCACATACATTTATGCTACGTGTGGCTTCAGAGTGTGGTGCTAATTCTCTTTAATGCTTGTAGATACAACCAGGCTTCCACTGACCAGCCATCAGGTTAGACCCTTTCACACACACATACAGGATTCCACCCATACCAGCCTGCCCTTTCCCAAGTAGGGTTGCCAACCTCCACGTACTAGCTGGAGATCTCCTGCTATTACAACTAATCTCCAGCCAACAGAGATCAGTTCCCCTGGAGAAAATGGCCGCTTTGGCAATTGGACTCTATGGCATTGAAGTCCCTCCCCTCCCCAAACCCCGACCTCATCAGACTTCGCCCCCAAAACCTCCCGCCAGTGGCAAAGAGAGACCTGGCGACCCTATTTTCAAGACTAAATGGTACCAGGTCCGTTCTTCACCAGAGACAGCCCTCAGGACTGGTTACTCTATCCTCTCCTACAGGTAGAGTTAAACGACCCTGTTGCACTACCAGGCAGAGCTACCCTTCAAACTGTCCGCTCGTACACTGAGCCAGATCAGAGCTATGACTGCACTCTTCTTGAGACAGACCAAATGATCTGCTGCTGTACTTCCTTCCAACATTCCCTCCTCCTTCTGGAAGGTGACTGGATGCTGGACTCAGGGAAGATATGGCTGAGTGGCTGTTCTTCTTTCGGGGGCGGCACAGCCGCCTGTCCATCCAAGAGAGCCAGCATGGTGTAGGGTTTTAGAGAAGTGGACTCTGATCTTGAGAACCGGATTCCCCACTCCTCCAAATAAGCGTCAGACTCTAATCTGGAGAACCGGGCTTGATTCCTCACTCGTCCACATGAGCACTGGATGCTAATCTGGTGAACCAGGTTTGATCCCCCACTCCTCCACATGAAACCTGCTGGGTGACCTTGGCGTAGTCACAGTCCTCTCTGAACTTTCTCAGCCTCACCTACCTCATAAGATGCCTGTTGTGGAGGGGGGGAGAGGGGAAAGGTGATTGTAAGCCGCTTTGAGACTCCTTATGATAGAGAAAAGCAGGGTATAAAAACCAACTCTTCTTCTCTTCTTCTTCTCTTCTTCAAACAAATCCATTCAGAACATGCCGCTCCATTCATTTCTGACTGGTCATTGTTCTGAAAAATAGACATTGGTTAAGAATATCCACAGATTCTCCTGACTAAGAAAAAAAATATGAGAGGGATGTTATTTACGTATCAGTGACACTTCACTACAAATCCTCACAAGAACGCCCCCATCCAAAAAAACAAAAATAAAACTCAAAAAGATATCTTCCTTCACTCTATGAAATTTTATAGATAGATGACCATAGAATGAAAGGGAATTTTGTTAAAAACACACACACATAGAGACAGAGGAAAACACACATTTAAAAAAAATATGTTGGAAGAATTACGAAAAGGTTATATGAAGAATAAGTTAATAGACTGAAGTTTATAGCTGCATGCATAAGTGTCACATCTGTGTGTAAATTAACTTTCTCTTCTGCTGGCTGGAATGCAAAAATCCAATAAACTGTTAATAAAAATGGAAAGGTCATATGTAAATATCAGAGATCTTGAAAATGAACCAGAAAATGTGATGGTTTGCATTAAAAAAAAACCATGTACTGTGACGTTTGGCTTGAGCTTTGTGTATGTGTGAAATGTTTGTTCTGGAAAAAAAGCACATAGGGGGAATCAATCAAAATCCCTTCCAATCTGGAACGAAGCAATGGAGGGGCAACTGGCAATTTTCTGGAGACGTCAGAAGACTTGTGTCACTTCATTCAAAAGTATTTAAATACAGAACTCCCAAAATAATCCATTGGCATTCATGAAGCAAGCAAGTTCATTCAATGGCTGATGATCAGATATGGTGAAGTCTTGGCTGAAATATTCATGGTGGGAATAAGATGTAAATCTGGCATCCTGAGAAATAGAGACTTCTGCCCCTTATTTCCTCCAGGCTATCTCTGATTAACCTCTTATTATGTATGGCCATAGACTATCAAATAAAACAGGATTACAGAATTGCTTGATGAATAGTAGAGCACATAGACAAAATATGGCTAACATTACAATACTTAAAATAACACAAACATTACAAAATAATCAAATCATATATATTCATAAGATTAATATAAAACTCTTAACAAAGCCCTAGGATCATGGTCCTTTGTGACTACAATCCTGAAGGGGGGTGGGAAGCTCCTTAGGAGCCGGCATCACCTTGCTCTGGCATAAGTGTCCCTTAAACCCAGGGTAAGGGACACTTATGCTGAGCCGCGGAACTGCCCCCCCCCCAGCACAGCAACACTGGCAGGGAATTCCCGGAATGGAAAGGGGAGTTCCCGGGAGGTTCCTGAGGGTGGAACTGCCTTTATGCAGCTTCCTAACCTCTTTCGCCCCGGGAACACCCCCTCGCGCTGCAGCATTGCTACACCACCTTTTTGGTGGGGCAGCCTCACGCCTGTCGCTGGTGGCATTCTCTTTTCTTTTTTTCTTTTCCGGGCGGAGTCGGAGCTCGCCAGACGCGAGCTTTCTCGCGGCTTCCCAACCGCTTCCGTGGAGACCCTCCCCAGGCCTGGGGGGAGTCGGCCATATAGGAGAGACCCTCCATAAAGCCCCCCCGGTTCACTCCCGGGGGTCCGACTGCCAGCAAAACGCCTGTTGTGCGTCTGGTGAAGAAGGAAGCAGCTGGGGGTGAGTCCATTGAGACTATGGCGGCCGTCCGCTCTATCCTTTCCTTCCCCCCCCACTTCCTTTTTTTTTAAAGAACTTTTACAAAACGATATAAAAACAAACCACGAACTATAACAATTCAAGAACTTATCCTAACTTATCTTAACTCTGAATACCTGCTGAAGGGGGCTGCGTTCGAGCAAAGACAACCGGAGGGGAGAAGAGAGAGGAGAGGAGGGGGGGGATTTCTCTGCGGCTGTGTGTTCCAGGCTCGGGGCTGCTGAGGCTTCCCTCCGGATGTCCGTGCCAGGAATTAATCGTGGGTCTCTGTGCAGCTGCCCAGGTCCAGTTGGCCCACCCGGGTGCGGGCGGGCGGACGGGGGCAGGGCGGGCTGTAGGAGACCGGGCAAAGAGGTGGCGGTGGCAATGTAACGGCGCAGCGGCAGTCCCGGCTGGAGACTCGATTCCCTCCCTGCTTTCTTCCCGACCCCCCCTCCAAGAAACACAACGTTCGTTTGGGATTTAGCTCCGCGCCCCCAGGATTATATTTTTTCTTTTTTTTCTTCTATTTCTCGCTGCAAGGCTCCTGATCAGAAGTGAACTTGAAACGGAGCAGAAGGGGAAAAAAAAAATGGTGCCCGGCTGCCAAAGTTAACTTTCGTTTCTCCCTCTGAAAGAACTAAAGAACGCTTTGCTGCCCTCCTGTGGCTGCTGGACCAATTGCAGTTAATTTCCCCCATCTATCTCCATTTATACTAGACTAGATTTTGCTTCTCTTCCTCAATTTGATCAAAGGCAAACTAACTTCCAAAATAATACATTATTGATAATTACAGTTTGAGCTACAAGGGTGACAACTAATGAAATACTATTGATTTTTTCATATGTAATTTATATAACCTTTTTTCTTTAAAAAAAGAAAAATACTGACCAATTTCCCTATTGATATATAACTTAATCAGTTTTATTTTTGCAATCATTTGAACTAATATTGTGGTCTGATCCAGTACACTGAATGCACAGAAAGTAATTAATTGTTAGATTTACATTAGATTTCTAGGTTCTGTGGGGGCGGAAGTGGTCAGATTACCATAATTTTTTAGCGTGTGCAACTTGAATTGATAATTTCTAGGTGTTTTTTTTTTTTGATTACTATGAGGAAGAGATTTACAAGTTTTGCACACCGACAATCTCAGAAGTTGAAAGGCAAACAACAAAAAAATTTTTTAGAAGAATTCGTAGTCTCCGAAGAAGAAGAACAAGAGGTTGACGTTGCAAAATTCAAACCCACATCAGAGAATATACAAGATAAAAAAAACAAAAGTGTGGTCATGGCAAAAGAAAGTCAAGATTTTTTCCTACGTACACAGGAGATGATACAGGATTTGAAAACTTCTTTACAGAAATCAATACAAGATTCAGAACAAAAGGTTCTTCAAAGTATTTCTAAGGTCGAAGAGAAACTTGAACTCAATTCCCAAGAAATTGTCAAAATTAAACAGAAGCAAGACGAAATTGAGACATCAGTAACACATCATACTACAGAACTTCTGGAACAATCAAAAATAATTCAAGATCTTTCAACTAAAACTGATGCCCATGAAGTGAAGCTTCGAGATAAGAACATCAAATTTCACGGGATTCCTGAACATTTCGGGAAAGAAACTCTAGAATCAGATATCAGGACACTTCTCCATGACAATTACGATTTTGAAGAAGACGACACTCTCCTGGAATTTTGCTACAGAATAAACTCATTTTATGCCACCAAGTATAAAAAACCAAGAGATATACTGGTGAGATTTGTCCATAAAAGAACTAGAGACCTCTTGTTAAAAACTCAAAGAGACGACCCATTAATCTGGGAGGGGAACTCAATACAGATCTTAACCGATCTTCCGAGAAGTGTCCTAACAAAAAGGAAAGAGTATAACGATCTGAAGCAAGAATTGGACAAGCGACAAATTAGGTTTCGTTGTAAAATATTGTCGAAGGCTTTCACGGTCAGAGTTCATTGGTTCTTGTAGGTTATCCGGGCTGTGTAACCGTGGTCTTGGAATTTTCTTTCCTGACGTTTCGCCAGCAACTGTGGCAGGCATCTTCAGAGTAGTAACACTGAAGGACAGTGTCTCTCAGTGTCAAGGGTGTAGAAAGAGTAATATATAGTCAGAAAGGGGTTGGGTTTGAGCTGAGTATTGTCCTGCAAAAGTATTGTCCTGTAAGTATCAAGATAATGTGCTAATGAGGATATGGTATGTTAATATGGAACCATTGTATCCTGAAGTGATCTGTTAATGTGTGTAATCCAAAACTAATCTGTATGGCTATTGTTGAATGTTGTCTTTGTCTGGAGGTTTTTCAGGGCAGGAAGCCAAGCCTTATTCATTCTTAAACTCTCCTCTTTTCTGTTAAAGTTGTGCTGATGTTTGTGAATTTCAATGGCTTCTCTGTGCAATCTGACAAAATAGTTGGTAGAACTGTCCAGTCTTTCAGTGTCTTGGAATAAGACCCTGTGTCCTGTTTGTGTCAGTCCATGTTCAGCCACTGCTGATTTCTCAGGTTGGCCAAGTCTGCAGTATCTTTCATGTTCTTTTATCCTTGTTTGTATGCTGCGTTTTGTGGTCCCGATGTAAACTTCTCCACAGCTGCAAGGTATACGATATACTCCTGCAGAGGTGAGGGGGTCTCTTTTGTCTTTTGCTGATCGTAGCATTTGTTGTATTTTCTTGGTGGGTTTAAACACTGTTTGTAGGTTATGTTTTTTCAAAAGTTTCTCCATCCTATCAGTGACTCCTTTAATAAATGGCAAGAATACCTTTCCTATGGGAGACTGTTTTTCTTGAGTTTTCTGATTTTTGTTTGGTTCAATGGCCCTTCTGATTTCATTCTTGGAGTAGCCGTTTGCTAGCAGTGCGTGATTTAGATGGTTAGTTTCTTCCTTGAGAAACTGTGGTTCACAGATCCGTCTTGCACGGTCCATTAATGTTTTGATTATTCCTCTTTTCTGTCGGGGGTGGTGGTTGGAGTTTTTGTGTAAGTAGCGATCTGTGTGAGTTGGTTTCCGGTAGACCTTGAGGGTAAACTCCCATTTCTTGATACCCTTGTCATCCGTAAATCAAACCTTCAGTTAGGTCACAAGGTCTACCGGAAACCAACTCACACAGATCGCTACTTACACAAAAACTCCAACCACCACCCCCGACAGAAAAGAGGAATAATCAAAACATTAATGGACCGTGCAAGACGGATCTGTGAACCACAGTTTCTCAAGGAAGAAACTAACCATCTAAATCACGCACTGCTAGCAAACGGCTACTCCAAGAATGAAATCAGAAGGGCCATTGAACCAAACAAAAATCAGAAAACTCAAGAAAAACAGTCTCCCATAGGAAAGGTATTCTTGCCATTTATTAAAGGAGTCACTGATAGGATGGAGAAACTTTTGAAAAAACATAACCTACAAACAGTGTTTAAACCCACCAAGAAAATACAACAAATGCTACGATCAGCAAAAGACAAAAGAGACCCCCTCACCTCTGCAGGAGTATATCGTATACCTTGCAGCTGTGGAGAAGTTTACATCGGGACCACAAAACGCAGCATACAAACAAGGATAAAAGAACATGAAAGATACTGCAGACTTGGCCAACCTGAGAAATCAGCAGTGGCTGAACATGGACTGACACAAACAGGACACAGGGTCTTATTCCAAGACACTGAAAGACTGGACAGTTCTACCAACTATTTTGTCAGATTGCACAGAGAAGCCATTGAAATTCACAAACATCAGCACAACTTTAACAGAAAAGAGGAGAGTTTAAGAATGAATAAGGCTTGGCTTCCTGCCCTGAAAAACCTCCAGACAAAGACAACATTCAACAATAGCCATACAGATTAGTTTTGGATTACACACATTAACAGATCACTTCAGGATACAATGGTTCCATATTAACATACCATATCCTCATTAGCACATTATCTTGATACTTACAGGACAATACTTTTGCAGGACAATACTCAGCTCAAACCCAACCCCTTTCTGACTATATATTACTCTTTCTACACCCTTGACACTGAGAGACACTGTCCTTCAGTGTTACTACTCTGAAGATGCCTGCCACAGTTGCTGGCGAAACGTCAGGAAAGAAAATTCCAAGACCACGGTTACACAGCCCGGATAACCTACAAGAACCAATAGGTTTCGTTGGCTTATTCCATATTCACTAGAGATCTCTTTGCCGCAAGGGAAAAGGATAATTCATAATCAACTCCAAGCTAAAGATCTACTTGAAGAATTCAAAATTCAAGGGGACATAGTTCCAAAAGACTCCGAAGATTCTCCAGGAGAAGGCCCTAGTAAATCCCAACCGACTCAGAAGGGGAAAAAACAACCGCTTGAGAAGCGAGAACTTAGAAAAAACAAGAAGACTTCCGAAGGAGACAAACTAAATCAAGTAGCTGCCTTGTAGAATCGAATCTTAATCTCACCATGAATCATCTGCAGATAACATCACTAAATATTAATGGTCTTAACTCTCCTAATAAAAGAAAAAGAGTTTTTCACAGCTTAAAAAAGCAAAAGAAAGACATCATCTGTCTCCAAGAAACCCATATAAAAAAAAATCATGAAAAAATTCTACACACAAATAATCTTGGAACCCCTTACTTGGCATCGGCGAAGGTGAAGAAGAGAGGCCTTGCAACTTACATCAACAAGAAAGTTTTGACGGTAAAATCCCATATAACAGACTCGGATGGACGCTATCAGATCTTAATCCTCTTTGGATCAGATGGAATTTGCTTCACAATAGCGCATATCTATGCTCCGAATGCTGCCAAAGAAACTTTCTATGAAACACTGTTCAAGAATCTCACAGAATACCATCAAGGAGAAATTATAATTATAGGAGATTTCAACGCAGTTGTGAATCCCATGATTGATAAGACTCATAGCAGCACATCTGGAAAGCTGCCGAAGAGTGTCTTTAAATTAATGAAAGAATTTGACTTAATTGATATATGGAGAACGAAAAATCCAAAAACAAAAGATTATACTTTCTATTCAAACCGTCATAAATCACACTCAAGAATTGATATGTGTTGGACTTCTAGATCAATGATAACAAATGTGGAGAAGATACTTATAGCACCCAGGATACTGTCAGATCACAATCCAATTGAATTGACTTTAATAAGAGGCAAAACAGGGATCAGAAGATGGCGCATGAATGATCAATTACTCCGGAACAAGCAAATACTTGAACAATGTAAACATGACGTGAAAGAATTTTTCATTTTAAACAAAACAGAAGATATGTCCAATCCTGTTATATGGGACGCCAGCAAAGCTTTTGTAAGAGGGAAAATGATCGCTCTGAATTCCAAAAAAAAAAAGAGAGAAGAAATTTAAAGAATTACAAGATCAATTAAGAAAATTGGAAAAGAAAGTCCAGATCAAGTCAGACAAAACCATTCTACATGATATTAAGATGACCAATCACCAAATAGAGTTGATAGAAACAGAAGAAATCAGAATAAAAGTTAAATATGCCAAGCAGAGGTTTTTTGAAAGAGCAAATAAGCCAGGTCATTTTTTAGCCAATCAACTTCGACAACAAGAGAAGAAAAGGAAGATAATCGGTGCCAAAGCTGATGGGATAATTTATAACAAACAAGATGAAATCGAAAAAATATTTTTGGAATACTACAAGCAACTTTATTTGAAGGATGATTTGCGAGAACAAGGACTTTCAACTTATTTAGTTGATGCACAACTACCTAAACTCTCATCAGATGAACAAGAGACACTCAACCAGAAGATAACAACCCAAGAAATTGTAGATGCCATCAATAATTTAAAATCAGACAAGGCACCTGGACCAGATGGTCTAACACCTCAATACTATAAACTGCTAGAACACCAATTAACCCCGGTCTTACTCTCTCTCTACAACGATGTAATAGAATACGGTAAGATTCCTTCGTCATGGCAAGAAGCACACATCTCACTAATCCCAAAAGAAGCTGCAGACCAATGCCTTCCCCAAGCTTACAGACCAATATCATTATTGAATATTGACTACAAAATTTTTGTTTCTATAATCACTAAAAGATTTCAAAAATACATCGGAAATTTGGTACATCCAGATCAAACAGGTTTCATTCCTAAAAGACTTATGAGAGACAATGTGAGACTGGTTCTTAGTGCAATAAAATATGCAAAGTCAAAATCATTAAAAACAACAATGATATTTTTAGATGCAGAAAAAGCTTTTGACAATGTTTCTTGGCACTTTATTAGTAAAACACTACAACAAATGGATTGTGGAGAAACTTTACTTAAAGTCTTTAATACGATATATTCGGTGCAAAGAGCTCGCCTCTTGATTAACGGTCAGCTGTCCACAGAATTGAACATTACAAAAGGTACCAGACAAGGTTGTCCTCTTTCTCCATTTTTATTCGACTTATCAATGGAGGTCTTTTCAAATTATATAAGAAATGACGCAAAAATCAAAGGTCTAACAATAGGAAATGAAGAACATAAAATCAAAAGTTATGCAGACGACGTTGTCTTAATTTGTCAAAACCCTGAGCAAACACTCCCACACGTTTACAATCATCTTACCGAATACGCAAAATACTCTGGGTATAAACTTAACAAAACAAAGACGAAAATACTGACTTTTAATTTAACAGCAGATGAAGACAAGCTCATAGAAGACATTACAGGATGCCGAATTACCAAAGAATCAGTGAAATATTTGGGTGTCAACATATCCTCACAAAATAATACGCTTTTAAGGTTAAACTACTTGAAAATCTGGGGAGAAATAGAAAAAGATTTGAGTCTATGGTCAAAGATGAACATTTCATGGTTAGGAAGGATATCGACGATAAAGATGAACGTTCTTCCTAGATTAAATTTTTTATTTCAATTTTTGCCGATTGACATCCCCGAAAGGACATTAGATAATTGGCAAAAACAAATCAACCGATTTGTCTGGAACGGAAAAAAACCGAGAGTAAGATTTAAAGTCCTTCAAGATGAAAAGAAAAGAGGAGGGCTGGCAATGCCCAATATTAAACTATACTACCATGCAGCCTGCCTATCTTGGATAACCGAATGGATAAAACAACCAAAAAGTCGACATGTTACTTTAGAACGGGCGGACTTGGGACAGGGTTTTCACAAAGTTTTGTGGGACCCTAAATCAAAAATCCAAAAAGATAAAGTACAAGAAGATTGCGATGTCAAAACAGTGTTATTGAAAGTCTGGAAAAGATACAAGAGAATAAGTCCTTCTCCACCATCTATAATGTCACCAACTGAAGCTTATCATGATAATGTTAAACTAAAACCGGGTGTTCATTTTACCTACAACGACATGATAGAGTCTACGGGAGAAATCAAGGATATGATTAAACTTCAAGAAAAATTTCAAAAGTTGAATTGGTTAACTTTTTTACAATTGAGATCCAATTTGCAAAAAGACTGCTTATATCCACAACCATTTCGTGAACCAACTGAATTTGAGCAGTTAATATCTAAAAATGATTCACACATATTAGGAAAAATATATAAACTTCTCTTGAAATACGACACAGAAGAAGAACAAGTGAAAATAAACATGATAAAGTGGATGCAAAATCTCGGAGAAATGATTAATATGGACTCATGGGAAAAACTTTGCTCCTCCGAATTGAAATACACTGTCTCCCAAGAAGTGAAAGAAAATTGGTACAAGAGCTTCTACAGATGGTACCTGACTCCCAATATGCTTTCCCAAATGACAACTCCAGGGAAAAAAGGCGCATGTTGGAAATGTCAAGAATCAGACGGTTCTTATTTTCATGTTTGGTGGACGTGTCCAAAGCTACAACTATACTGGAAAAGAGTTCATCGTGAACTACAATTGATGTTAGATATGAAGTTTACATTCGACCCAAAATTTTACTTACTCAGTATAGTACCGTCAAATATACCTCAAAAACTGCATGACGTTTTTAAATATGCCACAACAGCTGCCAGAACAATCCTAGCAAGAACATGGAAACAAACCCACACACCTGAAATTGATGATTGGAAAGAAAAACTTCTGGAATATGCAGCAATGGCTAAAACGACTGATGAACTAAATCCTAAACTCAGTGAACCTACCGAACAATTTCAGGAAAAGTAGGCATCTTTTTATACATATATGAAATGCAACTAACATGAATAATCTATGCTAAAATATTATAACACTCTGTTGTATACTTTTTACCTTAAATAACTGTCAAATAAGAATAAGAATTTTTAAAATACAAGAGATATTATGATGCAAGAACTTCAAACCAAAGTCATTCTGTAACTTTATTTTATTCAGAAATCATTTTACAATACTGTATTGTTTTTACAATGTTAACAGCTACCCCTTTCCCTTTTTCCTTTCCTGTACCCCTTAAAGATATAAAGGAAAAAAAAAACTTTTTTACTTATTATTTACTTTACTTATACCCCACATTTCCCCACAAAGTGGTTTACACCATCCTCCCCCCCTTTTTATCTCCACAACAACCCTGTGAGGTAGGTTAAGCGGAAAATGGGTGACTGGGCCAAGATCACCCAGCAAGCTTCCACGGCAGCATGGGAATTTGAAGCTGGACCACCCAGGTCCTAATCAGACACTCTAAAGACTACATCACACTGGCTCCAAACAAATTAAGGGCACATGAGTTTAGGGCAAGGCCACAAATTGCCAGTTCCTTACCACTATTAATCATAATGTCTCTAAATTGTAAAATCTATCCCTGTGCATTTGTGATGTACAGGATTTGTGGGAGTCACAGTTGAGAGAGTTTAGCTATCTGAGCAGCTCCTGCCACTGACATGAATTGATGCCTGTTAGAGTTCTCTCTTATAGTAAAATGGGATTGGGAAGACTCGCTGTAGATGAACCTGCATGATTCCTGACACGTGTGCTAAAACTTTAGTTATTTATATACAAGATCATATACATTTGTGACACACATTCCAGATCCAGATCTGGATCTGGAACATTCACTAAATGTTCTTGTCTTCCACAGCACCATCTGCACATTTCCATGTTCACTCACCATATCAAGCTGTCCCGGGGAACTCTACAAGTTCTTCAGTACATGGTCTCTGAATGGGTTAGATCAAATCCATCTCTCCTTCCTTATGACAGTCACTCCTGACTTTGGTACACAGCTCTGAACGAAACCATTGCCATCATGAGCTCATTCTAATCTACTGCATATGTTGGTTTAAAACTGTAAAATGACTGAATATCAAATTTAAAACATAGCTTCAGAGAGATAAAACCAGTAAGTTACAAGTTTGATGGAATGTTTTAATATCTATATCCATTTTAAAGTTCCTAGTATACTCTCAATTATCATAAAGACTATTTTATTCAGACACCCATGGATGCTCGTTTTTGACTCCCTTCCATGTTTTCTTGAATTTTTATGGTGTCATTCTGCCAATATTCATTCAAATAGGTCAAATGTGATAGCTCTGTTTTATTATAGAGCTCTATATAGGTTAAAGAACAAATGTTGATAAATTGCTCGTTACAAACAAATTCAGGAGGAAAATCATAAGAACCCGTAGGAATTGTTTTGCTACCTGTGAATGGTAGAACCATGTAGACAACAAAAATATGAACCTTTTTGGAGCCTCTGATCCCACCTGATGGAGAGCTCTCCCAGGCTCAAGAAGAAGAAGACTTAAGGCCCAAGAAGGACAGGGAACCAGCATCACTGCCCTGACACAGCCCAGCTGATGCAGCCCAACATGCTGACCCAATGCAGCCTGGTTCAGAGGTCAGCCATGACCCTAGGCTTGCTGCTGGTAGCCCCTTGGAATTCCAGGCTGCAGGAACAAGGCCTTGGGACCGAGAAATGGCTAGGAGCTCTCCCAGCTGCCAGAGGAGGTGGGACCTCAAATCAAAGGACCCCAGGAGAGCTCAGCTGGAGGCCCCAACGGCAATCGTGTCCTAGACGCTTGAGTATAGTTCCTATTGTTAAATGCGTTGGAATGTCCCGTGTTTTTGCAGTACTCTCAGCATCTGTAGCCTTGTGGTTCCAATGTTGCCCCTTTTATACTATACTCAAGCGTCTAGGACATGCCGTTGGATATTATTTCAACTGATTTTGTAGCTTGTGTTAGAAATTGTCACTTCACTATTACATGATATGACTGTTAATATCATGAAAACCTCTCAGCTTACATAAATTATAAGCATTGGTTTCAACGCAACAATTGTTGTGAATTTGATTGGGCTAAATAACTGCTGGTTTTGTTCTACAACGCTATACAGCAAGCTAACTTTGGTTTACCAATTACCTGGAGGTTGGCAACCCTAGCTCTAAAAGAAATACAGCGTATTCTAATATCTGAAAAAATCCCTTATCTGAAATGCTTCTGGTCCCAAGCATTTCATATAAGGGATACTCAACCTGTATAAAGAAATTTATCTTTCACATTTAGTATCAACTCTATTCCCAACTTTTATCACCTTGGCCTAAAATGTGGGCAAACGTAACCAACTCCAGGTTCCCAGCCAGGATATCCAGTGCTGATTCGATGCAAAGGCCATGTGACCATGTGATCACGTTTTGGTGGGCTCCAGGGAAAGACCTGGAAAGCTCCCCTAATCTTACTATGACTTTGCTTCCTTAAAAACCTTTGTATTTTGCCTTTGTATTTGCTTTGACTTTTTGCTACAGGTGGAATTTGGTATGAACTCTATTGTTATCCCCCCCCCAAAAAAAAATAAAGAATGCCTGTCCTTTTGTGAGGGTGCTTATATTTCATTGTAATGTGGTACTTTGAGATGTTGTTTTGTATTCGACCTTGCCAGGTCTAGTTTTTCCCGCAGCTTTTAGACATCTTTAATTAAGCCCTCTTGGAAGCAAAGAAAAACCTTCCTGAGGAGGGAGGGGAGGGAAAGCGCCACTCTGGTTCAAAGGAAAACAGTTGCCTTAGTAATTTTGTTTTAACCTTTAAGACAATTAGCTTTGGGCAGCTAAGCAAATTCAAAGCTTTGAGCAGCCTAAATAAGACTATTTAAAGGCTAATTATATTCAGAGGGTTTCAGTGCTAGCATATCCCCCCCCCAATAAAACAGGCTCCAGAACCAACTCTGATGAATTTTCCTTTTTGTAAGGATAAACTACATTTCAAAAGAAGCTAAGCTTTGAGTTTAACCTCTTAAAACCGCTTCACCCAGAAGTACTACTACACTTCATCTGGCTCTGTGGATGTTAGGTCGTTTATGCATGGGAGTTGTACCTGAGGTTCTTTGCTCACTGGACCCATACTTTCCTGTTGGGAATCTATGCACCAGCAAGTCCCCGCCCCTTTAAATGCTGATTTGTAATTGGCTTACT
The DNA here is from genome assembly GCF_029931775.1 of Euleptes europaea. Classification (NCBI taxonomy): domain Eukaryota; kingdom Metazoa; phylum Chordata; class Lepidosauria; order Squamata; family Sphaerodactylidae; genus Euleptes; species Euleptes europaea. Next base: position 74,156,228 of record NC_079320.1, read on the forward strand.
TTGTAAAGCTTACTGTAAGAGAAAATCCCCCCAAACCCAATTGCCACTTTAAAAAGCATTTTAAGAACAACAACAACAAAAATGGAGCAATCTGAAAGGAAGTAGGGGAGAAATTCAAGCTTTGGTTTTAAAAAACTTCTCCTTTGCTCAGAAAGAGCTCCCAGCAAGCAGGAAGCAGGAAGTATTTGAATTCCCACCTCTGGACATGTTGTGTTGTTTTTGGCTGTGAGAGAAACCAAGCTTGGGTGTCCCACACTTTGCCTTATTCATGGGGATTTCACCTGGGCTTTGCTCAGGGGAGAGTTGGGTTAACAGAAGAATGGGAAGACCTGGACATTGCAAGGGCTGGGCATGAGGTCATCTCTAATGGATGGAAAACTCATGCATAACTCCAAGGAACAACTGAGATACACCAGGGGCGAATGTGAGTGAAAGTACGCATGCATAAATGACCTTCCAGGGTTTTGGTTTGGGTCAAGATGCATGATACAAAAAACAAAAAACACCTGACCACATAGACACTGCGTATGACTGGTATTCACGTAGTTTACATACACACTGAGGGCAGTAACCAGCGTTTAGATGGTTATCTGTGAACACCTCAATTCCCAGGTAAGATTCATTGGCTGGACTGATACAATTAAAACGTTGAGGGGACAAAACATGCTGAATCCAACCCAACATTTTCAGCTTTATTACTGAGCAGCTTAAGATTCACAAACCCATGCAGCCCTTTCTTCTGTTCTATGGAAAAGGGATGTTGTGGTTTTAAACTCTGATTACGGATCCGGGGAAGGGGATGAGTGGGAACTCTTCATAGCCTGTTTTTGGTCTACTCTATGCTCTTTGGGCTGCTGTGGATGTGGGGCAGCATTTCAGTCTGCTCCACTGAAATTTCAGGGGCAAGACGAGGTAGTGGTGCTGAAAGGCAAGGAAGGTCTAAATAGAAGCAAAACAAGACACAGCAAAAACTTCAAAGGCCAATAAGTAGGGTTGCCAGCTCTGGGTTGGGAAATACCTGGAGATTTTTGGGGTGGAGCTGGAGGAGAGCAGGGTTTGGGGAGAGACTTCAGTGGGCTATAATGCCATAAGGTCCACCTTCTAAAGCGGCCATTTTCTCCAGGCAAACTGTTCTCTGTCGCCTGGACATCAGTTGTAATTTCAGGAGACCCCCCCCCCCCAGCCATTGGTAGGGGATGGGGGGTAGGATTGCCAGATCCAGGTTGGGAATCCCCCTCCAAAGCATCCATTTTCTCTAGGGGAATTGATTTCTTTTTTTCTTCTTTCTAAAGTTTTATTAATAAAAATGGACAGTCAACAGTAAATATATACATAAACTAAAAACAAATAATCACATAATTGCATAAAATCACGTAAAATACTTTACAACCCTGCATCCATAGCCTCTTCTCGCTTAACCGAAACTATATCTCATTATAAAATAGACATTTCCATTATTTGAATGGTTCTTATCCATAACAGGTCTACACTATTAATACCATCATTATTATTTTTGGTAAGTGGTTGTGCGTGTGTGTTAAGTGCCGTCAAGTCACTTCCGACTCATGGTGACCCTATGAACGAAAGTCCTCCAAAATGTCCTGTCTTTGACAGCCTTGCTCAGATCTTGCAAATTGAAGGCTGTGGCTTCCTTTATTGGTAAGTGGTTAGCTTCACTAAAATATACACCTCTTTTATTTTTAACAACCAATCATGTATCTTAGGGGAGGGTTTTCTGGTTCCACTGCCTAGCAAAGACCATTCTTACTGCAGTTAACCTATGTAATGCTACTATCTGCTGGTCTCTTGGAATTTCAGGAAGATAGCTGAACAATAAGGTTTCTAGCTCAAATGGAATTTGTTTCCTCATCAGGGGAACTGATTTCTATTGTCTGGAGATGAGCTACAATTCTGGAGGGATCTCCAGGTCCCACCTGGAGGCTGGCATCTGTACTTTCTAGAGCACATGGGGTAGCCATGTTGGATTGTAAATCACGTAGCTTCCCAAGCAGCTGAAAATTCCATGCCTCTGTACTCGCTCAGCCAACCAGCCTCGGAGTCTTTGCCACCACAGCACAATACAACGTTGATGATTATTTGGCAACTTCACTTTATCAGCAACAGTCCTTCAGTACCACTGGCTTGATTTTCCTCCATTTCTTTTGTTCCCTTTAATGCATGTCTTGGGGGGGGAAATGCTCCTTAACGTTTTTTTAAAAGTTGTTTTTTATGGCCAGCTATGGTTTAAAATCTACATCTAATAGGGGTTCCCCCCACAGTTGTAAAGCTTTCACAAAGAAGAAAAAAAGTTCAGATAATACCCAGAATTTCTGCTCATTTGCCCTTCACAAACAGGTTATTATGTTGCACAGCTGAGCTTGTGGTGACAATGACCATCATGTGGCAGGTGTTCCGTAATGTTGGAGAATAAAATCCCTTTGGGGAAGTGATGTATTCTCTTAAATGTCACTACCTTTCTGGCAGTTCCAGCGTTTGCATGATGATAAATACAGCAATTACCGCCATTGAATTGTGCATAAAACAACCCAATTCCAAGCTCAAATTAACCCCATATTTGATGGTAGTAAAAGAAATCGGAAAGGTACTTTTCATCACAAAGAACGGCATCTCTTCAAAACGTGGCCTGTGTCATAGTTCCTGAGAAAAAGAGAAATGAATGCCAAATGCGTACATAACACACACAAAAAGAATGGAAAGCACTAGAGATATTGTTGGATTTTTGCAAAGGATGATTTGAGGGCAAATGTGGAGTTTCTTACAATGAAGTTCAAGGAAGGTAAACAAAAGTACCTGTACCCTTATGAATACATAGCTGAAAACTCACAATAGGATAGGGGAAAAGCCCATGGGAGTTTTGATTTATAAAGTATCTAGTGGAGTACATGCACACACACAGTTTGCCATTCCTCTGCTCCAAACTACAGCTTCTGAAGTGCTTTTCAGTAATAAAACTGTTAGGATTACGTTGCATGACTTTGCATGTGATGTCTAGTTTGCTCTTAGGTCACTATTGCCAGCCCCCTTATTTGGGGACCTTGGATTGTATTGACTAGAGCTTCCAGGTTCCCCGGTCACCGATGGGAGATGGGGAGTATGGTTGCCAGATCCGGGTTGGGGAAACCTCTGAAGATTTGGGGATGGAACCTGGGGAGGACAGGGACCTGAGCAGGGTACAGTGCCATAGATCCCAGCCTCCAAAGCATTCATTTTCCCTGGGGAACTGATCTCTGTAGTCTGGAGTTAAGATGTAATTCCAGGGAATCCCCAGGTCTCACCTGGAGAAGGAGGAGGAGGAGGAGGAGGAGGAGGAGGAGGAGGAGGAAGAAGAAGAAGAAGAAGAAGAAGAAGAAGAAGAAGAAGAAGAAGAAGAAGAAGAAGAAGAAGAAGAATTATTGGTTATTCAGGAGTAAAACCTGGGTTCTCAACAACAAACTATTGAATAATGCCGAAAGTAATGAGAAATTAGAGAAGGAACTTGAATCCTTTTTCAATGTGAACAACTCTACCAGCTCAGATATAATGATGTGGGAAGCAGCTGAAGCCTTTTTTAGAGGAATTGCTCTGAAGGAGTCATTGCTCCTAAAAAGGAACAGAGATAAGGATAGGAACATATGTTTAAAAAATATTGCAGAATTGGAAAAACAAGTCAAACTTAACCCGTCAAAAAAAATAACAAAGGAGTTGAAGTCAGAAAAAGAAAACTTAGAAAGAATTGATGCAATTTCCATACATAAGAATCTTCTTTTTACTAAACAAAGATATTTTGAAAAAGGAAACAAAGTAGGGAAATTATTAGCCCAGAAAATTAACAAAGTAAGAAGTAAAAACATCATCACTGGTAGCAAAACAAAAGAGGGAGAAATTACTAATGACACCAATGAAATTAAGAAGTCTTTTAGAGAATATTACCAAGAACTTTATAAGGCTGGGCCTATAGATAAAGATAACATTAAAAGCTTTCCACAAAATACTAATATACCCAAATTAAATTCAGATGATAAAGATTTTATGGGAAAAGATATTAATATACAAGAACTAGAAATTGCCATCCAAAATTTGAAAATTAATAAGACCCCAGTCCCGGATGGCTATATAGATGAATTTTATAAAACGTTAAGCCACACAATCAAAATTTAATTACTCAAAGCAATAAATGATATCTTTCAAAATGGAAAACTGCTAATACATGGGCTGAAAGTAACATTACAGTTATTCCCAAGCCAGAAAAGGATCCAACCTTAACTAGTTCCTATAGACCAATCAGTCTCCTAAATATTGATTATAAAATCTTAACTTCAATCTTAGCAAACCGGCTAAAACAAATAATTAATAAATTAATAAATACTGAAGGACAGTGTCTCTGCTGCTGGCGAAACATCAGGAAAGAAAATACCAAGACCACGGTTACACAGCCCGGATAACCTACAAGAACCAATGAACTCTGACCGTGAAAGCCTTCGACAATAATTAATAAATACATTAACCCTGATCAAACAGGTTTCATCCCTAAGAGACTGTTAACATCTAATATTAGGGAAAAAATTAACTTACAAGATTATATAAGAAAATCAATAGGAAAGCAGTTCTCTTATTCTTAGATGCTGAAAAAGCATTTGATATGGTTGAACACTATTATTTGAAGGAAACAATAGCTAGCTTTGGTTTTGGGGGGAAATTCCAGAAATGGATTAATATTCTATATAACAAGTGTCAAACTAAAATAAGAATTAACGGTGAAAGAACAGACAGTTTTGATATCATGTGGGGCGTTAGGCAAGGATGCCCTTTTTCAGCTCTCATACATGCTCTCTCTCTAGAACCCCTGGCAATCTCAATAATAGATAATAATAAAATCAAAGGTATAAAGATTAAAGACGAGGAATTTAAATTAAGCCTATATGCGGATGATATAGCGCCCTTCCTAACTTAAGCAGATAAATATAGATTAGAGGTTAGAAAAGTGATCGCAGAATTCAGTAATATATCTGGATACAAGTTAAATGCAAATGCTCTTTTTTAAATATCGATAACAAAAAGGAGAAACAATTATGGGCAGAAGATCTAAGAGAAGCTGATAATGTTAAATATTTAGGAATATGGTTAAGTAAAGATAGAACTAAATGTTTAAATTTAAACTGTGGAAAAATAGCAAAAGAACTGAAGGATTGTTGTCAGAAATGGCTCCCTTTGAATTTTTCTCTCTTAGGCCGAGTCAACTTAATTAAAATGATAATCTTGCCAAAACTGAATTTTATTTTTAATAACTTATTTGTAGACATACCAAAAAAAAAAAAATGATTGAAGAATTGCAAAAGATCTGTAATAGATTTATCTGGTAAAATAAAAAGAATAGATTTAGAAACAATAACCTATATGAGATTAAAGGCAAAGGAGGGATAGGTATGCCAAATTTATTAACATATTATCAGGTGGCTAGGATAAAGTAGTTAAAATCATGGATAGTAAATGATGAAAAGGAACCATATATCATAATTGAGTAGGACTTTGTTAAATTCCCGCTAAATAGATGGCTTTGGGTTAAAAAAAAAAACTTATAGAAAATATTTCTACAACAAAGATAATAATTGCATTAATACCATTCTAAAGCAATGGGATGTGCTAAGAGAGAAACTAGCTCCAGATATTTCCCCAATGTCTTCCTTTTTATGGAATATCTTAGCTGAGAACCCAGAATTCCAATTACGACATAGAATAAAGATAGATAAACAGAATGAACGTAATTATTGGATTAGAAATAATAATTTAGAACCTTTATTTAAAATTATAGATAAGAAAGAAATTAATATTACAGTTTTAGAATATTTACAAATAAAAAAATATTGGAATAACCTAAAAGAAAATGACATATCCAAAATTAGAGATAAATCAGAGTTTGAGAAGCTGATGTTACAAGACAAAACTCCAACTTCAAAAATATATACAATTATACTTAGAGATAAATTAAATCAAACAACGGGATATCGGGATAAATGGAACACTTACTTAGACAGAGCGTTAAGTGACCAAGAATGGGAACACATTTTCACGAAGGGATTAGATTTTACCGTCAGTATGCAAATGAAAGAAAATCTAATAAAAATGGTAGATATGTGGTATATAACCCCACTTAGACTAAGTAAAATCCATAAATCAGAAAACAACAGCTTTTGGTACTGTGATAGAAAACAAGCACATTTTATTAACATGTGGTGGAAATGTGAGAGAGCTACCGTATATACTCGAGTATAAGCCGAGTTTTCCAGCACATTTTTAATGCTGAAAAAGCCCCCCTCGGCTTATACTCGAGTGAGGATCCCACTGTCCTGGGTCGGCGGCCGGCACCCCGCCCCCGTTCCAGCTGCACTTACAGGGCAGCAGCTCCACGGGAGGCACGAACGTGGTGGCTGGGGGCAGGGCCGGCAGGAGGACAACGCCGCTGCCCGGCAAGGTGGGGCGCCTCCCTGCAACGCCCGCGGAGACGTGGACACCCCGGGAGGAGAGGTGCCCCCCCGTGGACCCGGCAGGACCACGGAGACTCTGCGCCGTGGGAGGGGTGGGGTCGCCAGGAGCCGCCCAATGCCGGACCCGCCGCCGCCCGGAGCATGTGGGGGCGAGACGGCGCCGGCCGGGGCCGACGGGCAGGGGGCAGGGCAGGGCCATCAAGCCAGGGAGCCCTGTGCCACCGTGACAATGGCTCTGTCAGCTCTGCCCCTTGGAACACCTCCCTCGCTGGAGCAGGCTTTCCCTTCCAGAAAACCCCTGCTGTTGTGGCTCCGCAGCTCCCAGATTCTGACATGTTTGCCCCCGTGCTGGCATAAGTGCCACATTATTCTGTTGCCAGTGCAGGTCACGCTGGCTCCTATGGAGCTTCACCCCCCCTTCAGGAATCAGCTCTTAGTTTTGCCTACAAAACATGACAAAACCCCACAAAACCTGTTGAGCAGGGGCAAATGGGGAATGTGAGTACTACTAACTCATTTTATCAATTTGCCTTGAATGCCCTAAGAAACCTATTCTCCGACTTCAGCCAAAAGAATATGAGTTCTCATATATGGAGATATATTCTTCAGATCAGGACTGGATGAGGAATAAGAAACAAAATGAGAAAACATGAATCACCGCTGCCTTCGCCATAGTTATTATATTGACAAAACAGAGTTTCCCTCTCATGAGCTGCCAGTAGAGACACTCTAGGAGAGATTAAAGAGAATATCACTTTTTCATTTCTGATTTTTCTCTTGCCATTTGAAATGATGTTGGCTTCACTCGTGCCTGTGTTACGCTTAGCAAAACAGATCTAGAATATTAATACTGATGCTGATTCCTATGAGTGTGATTTTATAGGGGGGGAGGGGAAACCCTTCTCAAAATGCCAGATAATCCTAGTGATGTAATGCTTGGTCAGATGAGAAGGGAATAAAAAAAATCCAGCCAAAGATGTCTGCGAAAGATAAACACTTTCAAGGTGATTCCATGCTTGTCACATCAATTGACCCATTAGTAAGTACTAAAGTAGAATCATTCCCATTTTCAACAACCCCCTATTTGCATCTCCGAAAATATTTCAGGCCCCCTTCCCTCCGGGATGAGAATGTTTGATAAAAATATATATAACACAAGTTTATCCCACATTGCAAGTTATTTTGCCTTCCATCAGCAGCTTCACAGGTTTAGTCTACCTTTGCATTTTGTAAAATAAATTGGAATTCTAATTCTACTTTTGCTGAGGTTTTTATTGCTGGAAAATCTAGCTGTCATTTTGGTTTAGTCACCCAAATATTAGAATGGAACAACTCAGTTCCAAAGAATATATATTTTCTCTCTCAAAAAAATTAAAGACATGAGCTTCTGTCCTTCTCCAACAATAAGGCATCCAAAATGGCTAGGGTTGCCAGGTCCCTCTTTGCCACTGGCATGAGGTTTTGGGGGTAAAGCCTGAGGAGGGTGGGGTTTGGGGAGGGGAGAGACTTCAATGCCATAGAGTCCAATTGCCAAAGTGGCCATTTTATCACGGTGAACTGATCTCTATCTGCTGGAGATCAGTTGTAATAGCAGGAGGTTGGCAACCCTATAAATGGCAAAACACAAGAACATTACAGATGCCTAGAATGGATCTCACCAAGGAACCATTTAGTCCCCAATACTGTGTTTGCAGTATGGGGCTGAATCCCCACAGGGATTTTTCACCACATGGGCAGTGGGAAGTAGCGGTGTGCTCGGAGAAAGGAAAAAAAAACATTATAATTTCAGATCCCGGATTTCGGCTGGACACCTTTACCATTTATTTTTGATTTTTGGATAGGATAGTACAGGCTTAGGATTTTTTTTGGGGGGTGGGGGGGTCTGGAACGTCAAGGCTCTGGTACAGCTGTTTTTAAAGATAATAGAGCAAATCAGCACAGAACATAGTCCTCCCTCTAATCTAAAGACTCCCTAAGTTTCAAGCAGAATGGATCAATGGGATCAATTAGTGTTTCTGATAAAAATTAATAGACATCCACAACAATAAATGCCAATAACAAGTTAAATAACCAACAAGGACAAAAAAAATCAGATCATAAAACAGCAAGCACAACTAATAGAAGCAGCAGCAATGTAACCCCTGGTTACAATCATGTTGTCAAGGGGTCATGAATATACAGTTGCATTTTCTCCAGAGCTCTTTTTGCTAAACTATGTTGAACCTCTACATAAGAAATGTTGGATTCTGGCACTATATGTTGTTACAGCTGCTAGAACAGAATTAGCTAAGGTATGGAAGAAAAAGAAAATGTTAATGCAAAGAGTGTTCATAGATAAAATTAAAAATTGAATGTAAAGTTGTCAGCATTATGTTCTCACATTATGGGAAGACAAGAGTCACTGATAATACCAGGAAAAGTTGAAGACAGCAGGAGGAGGAGGAGGAGGAGAAGAAGAATTGGTTTTTCTATATGCTGACTTTCCCACTTAAGGAAGAATCAAACTAGCTTATAATTACCTTCCCTTCCCCTCCCCACAACAGACACCCTGTGAGGTAGGTGAGGATGAGAGAGCTCTAAGAGAGCTGTGACTGGCCCAAGGTCACCCAGCTGGCTTCATGTGGAGGAGTGGGGAAACAAATCCAGTTCACCAGATTAGCCTCTGTTGTTCATGTGGAGGAGTAGGGAATCAAACCCTGTTCTTCAGATCAGAATCCACTGCTCCAAACCACCACTGTTCCTCAGTAGAACAGGCTTCCTCGGGAGGTGGTAAGTGCTCCTTCCCTGGAGGTTTTTAAGCAGAGGCTAGATGGCCAACTGTCAGCAATGCTGATTCTATTACCTTAGGCAGCTCATGAGAGACAGGGCATCTTGGCCATCTTTGGGCATGGAGTAGGGGTCACTGGGGATGTGGGGGGAGGTAGTTGTGAATTTACTGCATTGTGCAGGGGGTTGGACTAGATGACCCTGGTGGTCCCTTCCAACTCTATGATTCTATGATTCACCAACCACTCTTAACCACTACACTATGCCGGCTCTCCTGAATGTATCTATTTGAAAAATAAATTCAGTTTAATCCAGTGCTGAAAATCTGGTATCACAGAACGAGGGTGGGGAACCACCCCAAAAATCCTATGTCTGGTGCCCAAATCACTTGGCATGTGAAAAAGAGAAGCTTTTAGAGAAAACAGCCTGCAAAGATGATTTTCCAAAAAACTCGGGCCAGTTAACGAGCATTTCTCTTGCAGCTCATAAGCAATCCCAGGCACCTCATTTGGAAATTACTTCTTTGAAACATTGTCTAAATACTAAGTATTATTATTACTTAAGCCCAGACTGAAAATCGCTGAATACTGGGCAGTTAATTGCTTTTTTTTTTTTTTTTGCAGAGAAGTATGGTCTGGATGCAAAATATGCCAACCCATCTTTGTTCCCTTATTAGTATGTGCTATAAAGATCCAAAGATAATGAAGTCTACAATATTTGGGGGGGAGTAGCACTGGTTTTCAAAAGATATTCACAGAAGAGGGAAAATAAAATTGCCATTATCTTCATGTCTGTAGGTGGAGATATGAGACCATATTTCAATTATAACAATTTTTTGCTTACACATCGGATACTTGCCTTTCACCACCTTTGCAAAAGTCTTAGCCAGGAAAGGAATTTATTTGGAACTATTTTGTTTTGGTGTGTCAACCTAATCTGTCCGAAGCACCAAAGAACTGGACATTAGCAAGGACTTTTTCATTTGCACATGCATCTCAGCATAAATATTGACGTGACAAGATGAAACAACAACAACAACAGAAGGCTTATATACAAACCGACATGTAAATGTTGGGATGCAGAACTTTTGCAAAATGGAAATGTGCCAAAAAAGTGAGATGTAGTTAGATTCAGATCATTTCTTGTTTCTAAAATCTGAGCTGAATTCTTTAATATCAGGTTTAAAACTAGACACGTTAGGAAAGCAATCCAGTAGGGACCCCCCACTCCTCCACTATCTGACAGAGAAGAAATTCTCAAGGAATTGTACCCCTTATCCAAGGGGCTGTCTCTCTCAAATTTGAGGCAGATAGAAGGCAGAATCCCCATGATATAAGCAACAGAATTTTTTTAATTTACAATCTGTTCCCTACAGGGAAGACATACTGTCTGGTGCAACCTACATTGTTGGAATAGGGGGTGGGGGAGCTACAGCCTAGGTCTTGTTCACTGCCAGTCTGTAAAGCAGACCCACTGTCTGTGTGTGGTTTGGGAGGAGAATTTCTAGCTACCTATCTGCTTGTCTGCCTTGCTTCTATCCAATGCAATGTATCTTCCTTGTAGGCCTAACAAATGCACCACGGCAGATAACAGCATGCATTAGGTACCAGAAACATCTCTCAAGCCACTGAGAAATACTGTTCTGGTCTTCACATCTCAGAAAGACAGAGGAAGAGGAGGAGGAGGAGGAGTTGATTTTTATATGCCAACTTTCTCTGCCACTTAAGGAAGAATCAAACCACCTTACAATCACCTTCCCTTCCCCTCTCCACAACAGGCACCCTGTGAGGTAGGTGGGGCTGAGAGAGAGTAACTAGCCCAAGGTCACCCAGCTGGCTTTGTGTGTAGGAGTGGGGAAACAAATCCAGTTCACCTGATTAGCATCTGCTGCTTATGTGGAGGAGTGGGGAATCAAAACTGGTTCTCCAGATCAAACTCCACTGCTCCAAACCACCATTCTTAATCACTACACCATGCTGGCTACAGACAGAAAGAAAGAAACTGCAGACCTGGAAAAATGCAGAAGAGGCCAACCAAGATGATGAAAAAGTTGGAGCTTTCAGTATGAGGAAAGACTCAAGAGTCTGTAACAATCAAATGAGAAAAGATAGTTAAAGAGAGGGACATAATAAGCTTTATAAAATTATGCATGTGGTGGAGAGGGTTTGGCTTAGAACTCAGGAGCGCCTAGGGTTTTCAAGAGAAATTTACATTATTCCATATTACCCAGTCTCTCCCTGAAATCCAATAATTCTTTTATTTCATTTGTTAGCAACATGGAGACCATTTCTAATCAATTCTGTTTTAAGCAAAGGGAAGTTGGAAGAGAAGAGGTGCAGTAAAGGAGGTTCTGCAACCTTTCAGAATTTCACTCTGTAGATGCTCAGAAGCAGGCAGTGTCTTCCCAAACCTCCTACCCTCCTACCAGAGCACCACCCTACCAGAGCACCACCACCTTCTCTCTTCAAAGAGAAATCAAAGTGAAATGACAGAGAGGTCCCTCTTTTAAAAGAGGAGATAAAAAAGAATAAGAGGAATCAATGGTCATATTTTAAAAAGTCCGTTTCTGGGGGAAATCCCACTCTCCATTAAACAACTGGGCCATCCAATGAAGTTGATCGACAAAAGATTCAGGATGGAGAAGAGGAAATCCTTCTTTACTCGCTGCTAGGGGACTTATTGATGGGAATTGGACAGTTTCATGGAGGATAGGTCCATCAAAGTCTAATGATCATGGTGACCAAAGGGAACTGCCATATTCAAAGGCAGTAGTAGAAGGCAACAGCTGGGGAAGGCATTGGTCTTGTTTGTTTGTCCTCCAGGGCCACTAGTTGGTGTGAAATAAGATTCTGGACTAGATGCACCGTTGGTCTGACCCAGCAGACTCTTCTGATGTTCTCAAAAGGTCCAATGGTCAGCAGAAAACAGTCTCACTGAGCATACGAATGGAAATTGGGGTGATGTCCCTGCCATTCTCATATTTGATGAAGGGCCATGGATCAGTGGTAGAGCATCTGCTTGGCATGCAGAAGGTCCTAGGTTCAATCCCCAGCATCTTCAGTTAAAGGGACTAGGCAAATAGGTGATGTGAACGACCTCTATCTGTGACCTTGGAGAGCTGCTGCTGGTCTGAGTAGACAATATTGACTTTGATGGACCAAGGGTCTGATTCAGTATAAGGCAGCTTAATGTGTTCATGTGTTCAAAGTCACACTCTCCTCTCATTGGCCCACCTATTCCAGTGAGGTGCCAAAATAGCTGATAGATCAGAATATTTCTGACAGTGCCCCAATGTCAGAAATAAATTTGTTTGGATACAAAATGTCCAAAGCATGTGTTTGGATACAAATGTGTATTGTTTGAGTTGTATGTCGGTTAGTCAATTTCTGACTGAAGATGAATGATTAATGCAAATGCTAACTGGTCTTTCTAGTGACAGGAGTTGTCTACACATAAAAAGTATATCATCATTTTTATGTTGTAGAAAGAAGAAGGTTTTTATCTTGCATGAAGATTCCACTTGTACACAAGGATTCAGGGGGAACAATCTGGAAATGCCTAAGATGCCCTGAGCAGGCTGATTTCAGACCATGAGCAGACTGATTACTCTTCTCCCACCTTTTCCCTTGGAAACAACACTGCTGTTCCCAATATCTCATCCTTTGAGAAGCATATTTAGTCCTCAGAGCTGGTAAAAATGAGTCCGTTGGATGCAAACATGAGTGAGTACCCTGGGGCATAATTGGATGGGATAGACTCAGACCAGTGGCTCATGGCAAAGTTGGCTGGGCGATCTGGGTGGGGGACCCCCTTGGGGAATCACATGACTCCATGCCAGCACTTTGTGCCTAAAGGGGAAAAAACCCTGACATGACTCCTGTGAACATCATCAAGTGTTTAGCTGGGAGGAGCCTGAACAGTACAGGTAGCAGCTGATTTATTTATTTAAATAATTTATAGTGTTCCTTTTTCACTGGGACTTAAGGCAGGTTACATAGCATAATAGGACATCCGATTAACAATGCAACAGGATTTGTACTGTACAAATCTGAAAGCAGCCAGAAATCTGAAAACGGAACTGAAGCAAAACGTAAGTATTAACATGATGTGTTACACAATGCACAAATTACATAGTAGGCTCCTACTTAAAGCAACAGGCAGTATGAGCTACACACAGTAGTATAGACCGCAGTCCCAGCCTAAACCTTTACCCAAGTAGCTTTCTAAACCATTTTGTAAATTCTGATGGACTCTGAACCAGGGTGGAGTCAATGAAACAGGAACAAAGTCTAGTTATTGGAAGCAGAACTGGGGAATTACATTGTCCAGTGCAGATTTCTCTGATGTAGAACACATGAAGCTGCCTTATACTGAATCAGACTTTTGGTCCATCGAAGTCAGTATACCAAGCAGATGCTCTACCATCAGGGTCTCAGGCTGAGGTCTTTCACATCACCTATTTGCCTGGTCCCTTTAACTGGAGATGCCGGGGGATTGAACCTGGGACCTTCTGCTTGCCAAGCAGAGGCTCAACCACTGAGCCACGGCCCCTCCCCCAAATCATGTTCTTTTCATTTGTTTGGTTGTAAGCAATTTCTAACATATATTTCCATATCCCTGGCATGTGCATAACCGGATGCAGCTTTCTCAGCCTTCTGTTCTTTGGCATCAGTGCCCCGCCCCAACCACATATGGTGAAGTCTCACATGCACAGTGACACACACTGCAAAAAATAATAATCTGGAGGTGGGGACATCTGAGAACATTGAGCTGTGTTTCATACAGTGAGCTACTGATGTGCACTCTGCATTGGTAAAACAAAAAAAATAATAATCCATTGCATCGAGCCTGTTTTCATAGATTTGTGTGTGTGTGTGTGTTAAGTGCCGTCAAGTTGCTTCCAACTCATGGCGACCCTATGAATCAATGTCCCCCAAAGTGTCCTATCTTTGACAGCCTTGCTCAGATCTTGCAAATTGAGGGCTGTGGCTTCCTTTATTGAGTCAATCCATCTCTTGTTGGGTCTTCCTCTTTTCCTGCTGCCCTCAACTTTTCCTAGCATGATTGTCTTTTCCAGTGACTCTTGTCTTCTCATAATATGTCCAAAGTATGACAGCCTCAGTTTAGTCATTTTAGCTTCTAGGGTCAGTTCAGTTCATAGATTTGTAAAGATACATATTTTCATTAGTCCTACAGAGCCAGGATGGGGGTTGAATGGAAGGAATTAAAGATGGTGGCTAAACTGTATCTGCACTTTGCTCTGTATAAGATTTGGAAAGAAACACTGAAACAGCAGTGGAAAAGTCCTAATACATCCGTTCCAGTTTCGGAAACGAGACCAAGTAATTTGGAAAAAAAAGTAAAATTCAGGGAGACATGCGAATGAGAAGAATTTTTAAATCTGTACAGGAAGGAGGGGCATACTTCTGAGCAGTACTTTCCAGGTTCAGAAGGACACTATATGATTCTTTAATAAAGTGAAAGAATATATACCCTACATATATACCTGGGCTTTTATAATTCTGACTATATATTGTGATTCATTTGTATATTGATTCTTTGTTCAGGTCAATACTAGCACGCACACTCTGTTTGGGAGACCAATATAGCCCAGAGTAGAACAACTTGCAGGTATCCCACCTAGTGGGCTTTCAAATTTGAAAATTGGTATATACCCTACATATATACCTGGGCTTTTATAATTCTGTCTATATATTGTGATTCATTTGTAAATTGATTGTGCATTATATGGGTTTTTATCTGACCACTGATGAAGGCTAGTTGGTGTATGGTTTAAGTTTATCAGTCTATTAGTTGCTGTTGTGCCTTGTTTTATAATTTTAAATGTTTTGACCCTGATATAAGCTCCTTAAAATAAGTATATATCTATATAACATTATTTTACCTTTCGCCACCCCAGCTCTTGTTTATTCAGGTTGGGTCTCCCCACCTTTTTTTTCTTGTTTATTGACATATGTATTATCCTACTATGTAAATTCTACATCGTTTAACATGTTATGTTAATACTTGTGGTTTTCCCCCCAGTTTGGTTTCAGAT
Source organism: Euleptes europaea (assembly GCF_029931775.1). Classification (NCBI taxonomy): domain Eukaryota; kingdom Metazoa; phylum Chordata; class Lepidosauria; order Squamata; family Sphaerodactylidae; genus Euleptes; species Euleptes europaea. The sequence goes on from NC_079320.1 coordinate 74,171,534, forward strand.
GTCTGCAGTCCTAATCCTGTTACATTGATGATTGGATGTCCCATCTTGTTGACTGCATTGACTTACACTGTGCAATCCTCCTTGAGTCTCAGTGAGAAAGGTAGATTATAAATAATGTAAATAAACTAAATTGGATAAGAAGCTTATCCTTGAAATCACGCTTTCAGCCTACTGAAAAGTCCCACCAATATAAAAGAGGAACAAAGGCATGCTCCAGATGCATCCACTTCTCTGCTCTTACAAACTTCCTCCCTGCTTCTCACTTCACAGATTAAACAATTTCTGAGCTAGGAGATCTCATGGTTATTTGAATCTAGGGTCTCCCTTACCCAGATGGATTAATATCTGAGGCAAAGGACATTGTGTTCTCCTGATCTGAATGCTTCCTTCTTCATAAAGAGAGAATGAGAAAGAAGTAAAGGCAAAATATGAAGTATACATAGGGTTGCCAACCTCCAGGTACTAGCTAGAGATCTCCTGCTATTACAACTGATCTCCAGCCGATAGAGATCAGTTCATCAGGAGAAAATGGCCACTTTGGCAATTGGACTCTATGGCATTAAAGTACCTCGCCTCCCCAAACCCCACCCTCCTCAGTCTCCACCCCAAAAATCTCTAGGTATTTCCCAACCCGAAACTGGCAACCCTAAGCATACATGCTCTTGATGCCATTGCATGTACACATGAACACATGAAGCTGTCTTATACTGAATCAGACCCTCCTCGGTCCATCAAAGTCAGTATTGTCTGCTCAGACCGGCAGCGGCTCTCCAGGATCTTTCACATCCCTACTTGCCTAGCCCCTTTAACTGGAGATGCCACTGGGGATTGAACCTGGGACCTTCTGCATGTAAAGATGGTGATTGTATTCATGAGTATGTGCACTGTGATGTGCTCTAAATAAATTTAAATTCTGAATCAATCTGAAATTTGTGCCCTCAACCCCCTACATTCTTCATCCTGTATCTACCAGGCAAACTGTTTTTTATATACATTACATTTTTATCCCATTTGTTATGGGTGGTATATGTTGTGATTTGGAGATGCAAGGTACTTTGAAAACATGTTGGGGAGTTCCTGGGATCCTGACAGCCATTTATTTTCCCAGGGAAGAGAGCCATAAAATGTACAAAGAGGTCAGAAGAGAAGATTTATTTCTGCAGAGAGATAACCATTTGCCTACCTGCCAGGGGAGGCAAGATGGATAGCTATTGTAAAACATTATCTGGGTTTGGAGATATGTGGTATGTGAGCCCTAGGCTGATTGGAGGAGACTGGGGTACACCTTCCCATGTGGAGCAAGTTCCCCAAATCTGGATTGGGGGAAGATTTCCACCAACAGGGCAGGAAGGACTGAAAGGTTGAAACATGTATTAGTCTTGGTCCAAATGCTTTGCCCAAATTCTGGGAGCCAGATTCCTCTGCAAGAGGCATGAGTGGAACTGGAGGTGCATTTCTTATGCAGACATCCAGGTTGTTGGAAGTAATTATTCTGTATTGTTTAATTAGCTTAGACTTATGCTTTATTTTCTTTTTATTAGATATGTAATTAGTAGGGGTAATAGCTACTTTCCCTGACTGTGCTCATAGCTTAATCTGCAGCAATAAAGTCTTTTCCTGTTTAAGTAAGGAAACTGTGATTCAAATTCCTCGTCACACGTGCCTTAGGTCACTCACTCACATGCCAATGCTTGCACATGGGATGGGCTGAAGTAACTGAAAAGCTCTGCCCTTTATCCTTGCTCAGAGGCAGAATTTACCAGGGTTCCCTAATAGTGCATTTAATCAACTTCTTCTTTGTACTTCAATCAGTTATTTGTACTTCATTCAGAATTTACCAGGGTTCCCTAACAGTGCATTTAATCAACTCTGTACTTCATTCAGTTATTTTTGTCAATTAATGACTCTAGAATCTGAACAATCAGGAATTAATATTTAAATAATGTCTGTTCCTGTAGGGAAGTTTATAGTCAAGATTTTGTTGTCCGTAATGGGGACCAAAAGCAGTCTATTGGTACAAAAATAAATGGAACACTCAAAATACAAAAAAAGGGGGAAAGGCTTCTGAATGCAGAACAAATCCTTCCTCTCTCTCTCCTTCCCTCCCCCTTCCTCTCTTTGTGTATGTAAGCAGATCTTTGTATTAGCTCTAGACTAAGATTCAAGACAAACATCTTTAGTAGGGTTGCCAACTGCCAGGTAGTAGCAGGAGATCTCCTGCTAATTCAACTGATCTCCAGCTGATAGAGATCAGATCACCTGGACAAAAATGGCTGCTTTGGCAATTGAACTCTATGGCATTGAAGTCCCTCTCCTCTCCTCCCCTCCCCTCCCCTCCCCTCCGCCGGTTGAGAAGAGGGACCTGGCAAGCCTAGACTTTAGCCTCCCGTGTCCCTGGCCACAGCTAGTACCTGTAGGCAGCAGAGAAACAGGCTTAGACAGATCAGCTCCAGCAACTGCCAAATAGCTAGCAGGGCCTTCCCCACAGCCTTCCTCTCTTTTTCTTCAAAAACAAATTATTGATTTTCTTTTATTATCCTCATTAACCAGATACAAAATTATGACCACAGAAAATTTTAAAAGAGCATACTTGGCAATCAAAAAAAGAAAAAGCTGCAATTACAGCCTTTCCCCCAAGGAGGAAAACCCCACTTCAGAATGCTATAGGGCGCCAACAACACAAAAGAACAGCAAGTAATTAACCATGGAGTACCTGGGAAACAGCAAATTTGAAGAGGCATCTATAGGAAAAAGTAAGATCTTTAAGCAAACATAATAGTAGGGCTTTCCACTGGAAATGGACCATGCTGGTTTTTAAAGAAGAATGTAATGATATATTAACAGTGCACTCCTGCATAGAGTTATAGGGCTGGGCACCAATGGGGGGGAATGTTTTTTGGATTTGGGTTTATTGAACCCAAAAAATTCCAGAAAAGCTGAAAAAAGCCAAATATCCATACCAGTAAATTGATATTTCAACTTTTTTCTGGGAATTTTTCCGAGGCTTGGGGGGGTGGGGGCTGTTTTTTAAGGTAGGGACACCAAATTTGAAGCATAGCTACAAGTTTGGTGAAGTTTGGTTCAGGGTTCCAATTTTATGGGACCCCAAAGGGGTTGCCCCATCTATCCAATGGAGTTTTAATTGTTTCCAGTAAATTTCAGTATTCAGCTTATTTCCGGGTGTACCAAAAAATCTGGGCCCATTATGGTCTATGGGGAATTTTAAAGCTCCTGTGGGGGCATTTTTGGAGCTAGAGTCCCCAAATTTGCAGTGTAGTGGCATGGGACTCTCCTTAGACAGTCACTGAAGTTTGGTGAACTTTGGGACAGGGGGGTTCAATTTTATGGGCCAGCAAAGGGATCACCCCCATCCTCCAGGCATTTGCTAGCCGAGCTGTCCATCAGTTTTCAGGTTCAGAAGTTTAGTGTTGCCAAGGACTGACAGAAAGAGTCAATTGACAGGCTGGTGCCTCAAAGTCTGGGGGCTTCATTTGGATCTGGGGCGCATAACATGATGTCCATGCAAAGTAGCTTCCAAACTGAGGAAAACGGCTTGCAGCCATTTGGTTACCATCTAAAAAGAGTCCCTTGCAGGCACACTGCAAATTTGGGGACTCTACCTCTAAAAATCCCCCCTTAGGAGGTTCAGGGAAAAAAACCCCATAGACTATATTGGGCCTGAATTTTTTGATAAATCCAGTAATAAGCCGAATGCTGATATTTACCAGTGTGGGTATTTGGCTTATTCCGGGCTTATCAGAAAAAAATTGGCCCAATAACCCGAACTCTACCAGAATTTACCAGAATTTTTTTTTTGCACAACCCTATTTGAGACTTTTAAAAAGGTAGAGAAAATTGTGGTATAAAAACCAGTTCTTCTTCTTCTTCTTCTTCTTCTTCTTCTTCTTCTTCTTCTTCTTCTTCTTCTTCTTCTTCCTCTTCCTCTTCCTCTTTGTTTCTTTATGTGAGATAGGCAGCACAAGCACCTGGCATGTCCCAACATGTAGATGGTAGAATGAATTTGGTGGCAGCCCTACCCATGATCTAAGCATCTGCAGGTTTTAATAGAAAGTACATGTATCTATTCAGTATTTAAAAGTATTCACACTGCTCCTTCTGCTTCTACCCCTTTTGAATGACCTTTACAGACTTGGAACCACACTTCTTGGAGCCTCCTAAAGTTTTCACAATTATTGCACTTCAGAACTTGAATTCATTGATGTGTTGTATAGGAAATCCCACCAAACAAAAGTCTATTCCTGATGAGTTCACATTCAAACAGATCAAAGCTATTTTTTTAAAAAAAAGGATCTTCCTGAAAGGCAGAATATATTAAAAGCAAACAAACAAAATCCTTGCATGAGTTGAGTACTTATGAAATGATCCGTCCTGACAGCTGAAGAACATGGCGTTTCCTTCTGCCAATAAAGCGGGTTTAGGAAGAGCAAGGAGGTGACACAAAAGCACCTAAACATAATTAAAGACTGGAAATAGCTTCCAGATTAGCAATAGATTTAAAGAGATTATCATCCTAGAAAGGGTAGGTCGATATCCTCTGCGCTAGAAAAGATGACTGTGGGGATGAATCCCAGCAAAAAAGAAAGAATAAGAAAAGGAACACTCAAATTGAAAAGTTTGAAGCATTACTGCTGGTAAATATGATGTCACAGCTGACTTCTGGCAACCCCCAGTAAGGGCCTTTCAAGGCAAGTGGGAAGCAGAGGTGGTCTGCCATTGCCTTTCTCTGTAGAGTCTTCCTTGGAGGGCTCCTTTACAAGTACCGACCCTGCTTAGTGTGGTGGCTGGAGATCTCCCACTGTTACAAGAGATCTCCAGGCAGCAGAGATCAGTTCACCTAGAGAAAATGGCCACTTTGGAATGGGGACTCTATGGCATTACACCCTGTTGAAGTCCCTCCCCTCCCCAAACCCTGTCCTCCTCAGGCTCTACCCACAAAATCTCCAGGTATTTCCCAACCTAGAGCAGGCAATCCTATTGGTACAGGGAAATTGATCTCTGTAGTCTGGAGGTCAGTTGCCATTCTGGGAGACCTGAAGGTTGGCAACCCTACAATAACCATGCATGCTGGAAGAGTGGGGGAATTGACTGGGAAGCTGGAACCACAGGCTCTTGGAAAGTGAAGAAACAAGGCTCAGATCTGGCTTGTGCTTTGGACACAAACCCAAGCCTCACCCAGAAACATTTGTTAGGGCCATGTTAGTCCAGAGAGAACCAGAAGGCTGACTGGGTTTACACAGTGCTGCTAGGTCTCAGGTTTTGGCTCTAAGGCTTTGGTTTCAATGCTCCTTCTCAAGGTGGCGATTTGAAATCTCAGGGCTAGCCTACATTCCCTATGGCTGCTTTGAAGACTTATATGCTTGAGGTAATTACTTCACATGTGCATTGGAGCAGGGAAGACACAATCTGGCCTTAACACAGACAGTAGAGTTGCCAGCCTCCAGGTACTAGCTGGAGATCTCCCACAATTACCACTGATCTCCAGCCAATAGAGACCAGTTCACCTGAAGAAAATGGATGCTTTGACAATTGGACTCTATGGCATTGAAGTCCCTCCCATTCCCAAACCCCACCCTCCTCAGGTTCCGCCCCAAAAACCTCCCACCATTGGTTAAGAGGGACCTGGCAACCCTACTGATTGAGCAAGTAGATTTGCTTTCTTACTAATACATGTGAACAACTGGAGTGTCTAACTCAAAGAGCTCTGCTATAAATCTGACCACTGTGATTGCTAACAGTGAGCTTTTATTTTTGCTGAAGTTGAATTCTACTGTGTATTCTTTGGAACCACAGAAGTTTAGCTTTTCTGAAGCTTTGCGCAGTATCTTTCACTTCAGTTTTTTTTTTTTTAATCCTAGATTGAGAGTTTTCTGCAGATTGGTTGGCTGAATTAACTGGCAAGCAGTAATGGAAACGATAACATTAAGCAGCAAAGGTGAACTGCATTAAATTTAACAGTTGGCTTTTTACTAGAGAACTGAGAACTAATTATAAGAATTCTCCAGGGTTTGGATATTTTGCGTATGGTTTTTAAGGGGCTGTTGTGTTTCTTTTTGTTGTCCTCTCTAGACATTTTATAGCCATTATTTAAAGTTTAAATATGCAATGACAATCAGAATATACTGTTATTGTGAATTAATGAACAGTAAAAATATCAGTAAACAAAGCTAAATGGCTTCTGGATCAGCAGTTTCAAACAGTGTTCCTAGAAACCAGAGGGTTCCTCATAAGCTTATCAAGGTTCCTCAGTGAGAAGTAACATTGCCAACAACCTGGAGGGGAAAAATGTCCTGTCCCATTAAGAGATGCTTAATGGGCTTTTAATGTCCATAATTACTGGTCTTCATTGGCAATGCAGTTTTAAGAGTTTCGGGTGCATTCTAGGATACATTTCAGTTCATGTGGGGCAACTGGAGGATTGGTCCATCAGAGGCTAATGACCATGGTGCCTAAAGGAAACTGCCATATTCAAGGCAGCAAACCTTTGTCCAGACTCTTCTCTGCTTTGGTTGTAAAATGGCCACTTGGTTCAGAATTCAGATCAATTGAAAGAATCCCGTGGTGGGGCTGGGGCTGGGACATATGTTAAAAATATACCACAGCCAATTACAAAGCAGCATTTTCAGGGGGGAGGGACTCATGTGAGGTTCAGAAGCTCTGCATTTTCACTGGGGTTGCATAATTGCTCACAAGATGTGTGTGTGTGTTAAGTGCCGTCAAGTCGCTTCCGACTCATGGCGACCCTATGAATCAATGTCCTCAAAAATGTCCTATCTTTGACAGCCTTGCTCAGATCTTGCAAATTGAGGGCTGTGGCTTCCTTTATTGAGTCAATCCATCTCTTGTTGGGTCTTCCTCTTTTCCTGCTGCCCTCAACCTTTCCTAGCATTACTGTCTTTTCCAGTGACTTTTGTCCTCATAATGTGACCAAAATACGATAGCCTCAGTTTAGTCATTTTAGGTTCTAGGGTCAGTTCAGATACGCCTGGGATTTTTTTTTTTTTTTTTTGGGGGGGGAGTCTTTGTGCATAGTGTTTTGAGAATTCAAATGCAAATACTGTGCAGTTAGAGAGCAGCAGATCCAGTGGAAACAGACCGTGCATAAAAGGCCTCTGTCATGGATGAGCCACTAGGCTAGATTTGATGGCCAGAGGTGCCCCAGCATGGATGCCTGGCAAAGTTGGCCTCATGCCCTTATTCACAGAAGGGGAAGACAATACTGTCCTTGGAGGATTAAAATACGATGGTTAAATAGGATTGCCAGCTCCAGGTTGGGAAATACCTGGAGATTTTATGGGTGGAGCCTGAGGACGGCAGAGTTTGGGGAGGGGCCATTGTCTCCAGTTGACCTGATCATTGTTGCCTGGAGGTCAGTTGTAATAGCAGCAGATCTCCAGCCGCCACCTGGAGGTTGGCAACCCTTATGGATAAAGAAGAATGCTCTTCAGGGAAAGATCAAAATAGATAATGTGGACAATGTACGGCTGCCATTTTAAAACTGGTTAACACTAGGTCTGTAGAAATAAAGGGAGAATGCCTTGACTCAGACAGAGCCACTATTGGGAAAGCACCATGGAAATATTTACTATCCAGTGCCAGTGCTCTAGAACAGATAAAGAAGCTGTTTTTGCAGGAGCCATTTGCCCCCCACCCCGTCTCTTCAAGCAAAAAAAAGGCAGTATCAACATTATGGCTATTAGCGCATTTCTATCAAGGTCTCCATCTTCTATTCAGGTCTCTCCCCGCTCTAGCTTTCCAAAGCTCGACCTGCCAGAATTCATGTCAGCCAGTAGTAAATTGGCCCAGAAGTGCAATCACCATTTGCGCTAATAAGGTTATAATGACCTTATCTGCCATTATAGTTTGTAGCTTGGCAGAGGTGTCATAGTGGCAGGTGGATCGAGATCTCCTTCTAACAAGCTATCATCAGTGCAGTCATAGTGAGTTAATGCACAAATTACTACCCAGCATCCCTCTGCTTATTCTGCATTCACTTTCCCAAGTTGGATACTTGTTTGTGGTGTGTGTTTGTATGGTCCAGGAATTCAGACAAAAGCTAAAAACTGAAACATAAGTGATGGCACTAATTTTATAAATTAATTTTATACGTTTCAGTCGTTAGCTTTTGTCTGAATTCCTGGACCATACAAACACACACCACAAATAAGTATCCAATTTATTTATTTTATAAATAAAATTAGCTTTTTTATTTTATAAAATTAGCTTTTAAAAAAACAACAACAGTGAACCAGCATAACATGGCTCTTTTTTGAGCCTAGATGCTAGGTTTTATAAGCTTTAAAGGTAAAGGTGAAGGTAAAGGTCCCCTGTGCAAGCACAGGGTCATTCCTGACCCATGGGGGGACGTCACATCCCGACGTTTACTAGGCAGTTTTGCAGGGTGGTTTGCCAGTGTCTTCCCCAGTCATCTTCCCTTTACCCCCAGCAAGCTGGGTACTCATTTGACCGACCTCGGAAGGATGGAAGGCTGAGTCAACCTTGAGCCGGCTACCTGAAACCAACTTCTGTCGGGATCGAACTCAGGTCGTGAGCAGAGCTTTTGACTGCAGTACTGCAGCATTAACTACTCTGCGCAATGGGCCTCTTCACTCATGACCAAAAGGCTGATATTGCTGTCTTGGAAAAGCAAGTGTTCTCCATCAGTATACCACTGGACAGATCTTATTACTTTACCTATCTATGAATTAGGATATTACTGTAGACTGCCACAATTTGGTGTGTACCAAAAGATTAGTACTGCTTATGCAGAAAAAATTGCATAGTCAGTTAATAATACAAATCAAGAAAACAAATCCAATACGTGCAAAGACTTGAAGTTATGTAATTCCTTTTTTTGTGTGTGTGTTTCTATTTCATTTTGCTGTTTTTTTAATTATATCTTGTTGTTGTATTGTTAAAAATAATAATTCAATAAACATTTCCTTGAATAGCCATTGGTATGCTAGACGGTTTAGGAAAAGAGATATGCAGGTTACCAGTCTCAAGAACCTGGAGTTGCAAAAGGGGATAGGAAGCTGCCTAAAGGAAGCTCCACCCCCAGGAATGCCTCCCAGGACACCAGCGCAAGGTCTTGCACTGCTGGATTGCAGCCAGGAGGTAGCGAAGGTGCCCGCACCCTGTGCCACTGAATCGCATCCTGGCACTGGTGCAGATGCCAAATGTAATGGCATAAGTGCCCCTTATCCTGGATTAAAGGGGCACTTACACCGCTGCAGGGTCATGTGGGCTCCTGCTCCCCCCTCCCTTTAGGATTGCAGCCTTCAGCTTACATGCCACACCTCTAGTCTGTATTTATTTAAATCACCTATGTCTTTCTTCTATAAAAGGTCCTTATAGTATTTTTTCAAAAAATGGCAAAAGCCACCAATGAAAACTGCAATCAATAGCTAAAATAAAATAAGAGCATACAAACATTTTAATTTGACATCTAAAAAAGAACATGTGAAATGACTGTTTCTGGGAGATTTTTCCCAGCTGGGACCCCACCACCGAGAACAGCACTGACGTCAGCAGAGAGGGAGGCCTACCCCTGCTGTGAAATAATTGTGTCTTTTTACCCCTCACATTGGAAGCTTCACAAGACAGTAAAGTGGAAAATGGCAGCTTTATTATTTTATGGTGATGGCTGCTAAGCTCTCACCAATGTGCCAAGGGACAAATTGCCCACTCTAATGACACACATTCCCCCTCTCTTGGCTAACAGCAAATCAGTGGCCTTCAAGGAGCATTTTTGGAAATGTTGGCATGTCACAGATACAACAGGAAAATGGTCTTGCAAGCATTGTGTTGGGCAAGATGTCAGAAAAGCATGGATTGTTGGTGACTACTATTTGTAGCCAATGCTGGGATAATGGTGCCAAAGGTGTAGAAGCCATTGTTCTAGAATAAAAGAATCATGAAATCATAGAATCATAGAGTTGGAAGGGACCACCAGGGCCATCTAGTCCAACCCCCTGCACAATGCAGGAAATTCACACCTCCCTCCCCCCCACACCCCTAGTGACCCCTACTCCATGCCCAGAAGATGGCCAAAATGCCCTCCCTCTCATGATCTGCTTAAGGTCATAGAATCAGCATTGCTGACAGATGGCCATCTAGCCTCTGCTTAAAAACCTCCAGGGAAGGAGAGCTTACCACCTCCTGAGGAAGCCTGATCCACTGAGGAACTGCTCTAACTGTTAGAAAATTCTTCCTAATGTCTAGACGGAAAGTCTTTTGATCTAATTTCAACCCATTGGTTCAGGTCCGACCTTCTGAGGCAACAGAAAACAACTCAGCACCATCCTCTTCAGCACCTTCAAGTATTTGAACATGGTTCTCATATCATCTCTCAGTCTTCTCCTCTTCAGGCTAAACATACCCAGCTCCTTCTAGAAAAACATACCCAGACATTCTTTGTACCTTGTTCTCTCCACAATTGGCATCTTGTGTTGATGCATGTAATAGACCCTTTAGGTCAGGCAAAGGATTCTTTTTGGTAATATTGCATCACATTTATTCATTTTTTTCTGTAGTAAAACAATGCTGGGGAGTGGCTTTACAGCATTTGCCAAAACTGACCCTGAAAACTTGGTCTTAGCCATGTTGGAGTGCTACATGTAGGAGCAGATGCTGTGCCGTTGCCGCAACTAGTCAATGCATTAGAGATGCTTTCTCATGGTACACACCCTGAGCATCATGGGTAAATATACTTGGCCATCTTTGTACCCCTTTAAGGCCCTCAGGGTAATCAATAGCAAAAAAAAATAAGATAAGATAAATGAATTTTAAAACAGTACATGTGATGTAATGTCCCTTTAACTTCCCATTGTACTAAAACCAATTTTGTCTCTGACAATCTCATCACTTGCAGAAAGAAATTCACGGCTGCTAGCTTTAAGTTTAAGTTCAGTAACAAACTGCTTGGTGGGATTTCCGTGTCTCCATAAGTGATTCCAAAAAGAATCACATTCAAATATCACATTCTTTCAAGGAGTGCAATATTTCTTAAACTGTTGAAGGACTTTTTTCGATATCTTTTGGTTTTTCCATCATGAAAAACAAAAGTATTATGCCCCAACGAGGCTTCCTCTCCCACACAGTTCAACAAAATAGCTACTTGCCATTTCTTGGACACATTATCAGCTCCAGCTGCTGTAAGATTGGCAGTGCAATCCTAAGGGGGGGGGGGCTTTGGAGGCAGTGTAACCCCTGTGCCAGTGTAAGTGCCACTTGCGCCATCCAAATGAGCACTAACACTGGCGCCGGTACACTTATGACAGAGCAGGGGTGCGGTGCAACAACACGAGGCACAGGCGCTGGCGCAGCCTTGGTGGCAGTGCTCCTCAAGCGCAGGGGCTTGTGCTGGCACCAAAGGAAGTGTTCCCGGGGGCGGGGATGACTTTAGTCCTCCCTAAGCCCTTTCGCCCCGGAAACACCCGTATTTGCCAGCCTGAACTGATGCCAGCAAAAATGGTGTCATAGCCGTTCCATGGAGATTTGGGGAATTGGCCTGTGTGGCTTGCTCGCCTCGGCACAACAAACCGCTCAGGAGGCAGCCCGGCCGTGCCGTGGCTGCACCATCCCCGGTGAAACTAACTCCCTTTAGATGTACTGATAGTCAAAAATCTTGGTCCCAATGCTTTCACTTTTCAGCCAAATTGCCTTGCAACACAAGTGGAGGTGGAGGTCGAAAAAAACCCCATATCCATAACGTCTGACACCATGTAATATCTTTATATCTCACTGCAAAGCCTCTGTGAAGGATTCTTTACTCTGCGAAGATGGCATTCTTTATGTGGACAAAAGGGTAGTTATTCCTTTGTCCCACAGGCAATATATGCTTTTTTAGCTTCATGATTCATGTCTAGGTATTCAGAGAACTAAAGCTAGGGCAAGAGGGTTAATGTATTGGCCTGGCATGTGTAATGATATTGAAACAGTTGTTGGGAACTAGGGTTGCCAGGTGCCACTTCGCCATCGGCAGGAGGTTTCTGGGGTGGAGCCTGAGGAGGGGAGGGTTTGAGGAGGGGAGGGACTTCAATGTCACAGAGTCCAATGGCCAAAGTGGCAATTTTCTCCAGGGGAACTGATCTCTATTGACTGGATATCAGACCGAAGACATTCAGGAACAGGTATCAGACTCAGACCAATATGTCCTATCTAATGTTACTGATATTTACATGAGAGCCTTGGAAACCGAGATACTCGTCTCGACTGGCCTCCTGCTGTTTCCCCTGATTTCTTTATGCTCCAAAGAGTTTTTCACATTTAGAACTTGAAGCCTTTCCACATATTTTTCACACACTTTGTTCCGATGCTGAGACACCAGTTTAGAGATGCTTGTCATTTTGACAACCACATTACGTTCCCAGAAACACGTGGGTTTGGGGTGGGGGGTTTTGCCGCAGAGGTGAACAGGAAAGCAGTTATTCTGTGACAACATTACTGATAAGAGAGAAGTGAGCGGAAATAAAGAGCGATGTCTCTTTTGTGCATGTACACACAGCGTGGTTATGTGCGATATGGCAGAAAGGCATCTGCTTGACTACCCAAGCTATTCAGGTTATATATATATATATATATATATATATATATATATATATATATATATATATATATATATATATATATATATAATGCCTGCAGTACAAAATGTGGCTTTAAAACTGAGATGAATTTGACCCATTCCTTCATCGAAAATAAATGGACAGTGATATAACCAGTCAGTTACACCCACTCACAATTCACACACATATATTACACACAAAGACACAGATAGCTTATAAAGTCTTTCTTTACATTTTATAGACTATACTAAAAATAGAGTAAGCATGATATCTCACAGCAGCCTTTTAAGAGAAGTACAATAAATGGTTTCCTCTTAGAATTTCTCTAATGGTATGGTGTGGTTATTTTTGTCTGCTGGGTGTAATTCTGCACTTGGGAGCACTAGATGAGGTAGCCCACAGTATTTGTGGGACTTGGTTGTTAAGCTGAAATGGCCAGGGATTTTTCTAACGGAAAATTTGGAACAGCACAGTGGTATGGGGTTGTCATTTGCATACCTCTCTAACATACTGGTGGGAATGTCTTTGGCCCTTTGGCCTGAATGAAAGTAAGTTCACTGGCATGGTAATCATCACATTCAGGTGTATCTGGTCTTACCTGTTTAAGACCACTAAATACACAATTTACCATATTCATCTTACTCTTACATACCTTACACTATGCTAAACTGTGTAAGAATTACAACTTATTATTTCCTCGGAAAAACTGCATTAAATACATTTTAGACATTTCAACAGAATACTTACACACTACACTTAGGGTTGCCAGATCCCTCTTTGCCAACTGCAGGAGGTTTTTGGGATGGAGCCTGAGTAGGGTGGGGTTTGGGGAGGGGAGGGACTTAAATGCAATAGAGTCCAATTGCCAAACCGCCCATTTTCTCCAGGGGAACTGATCTTTATCGGCTGGATAGTAATAGTATAGCACAAAAATCTCCCCTTTTTACACATTTTAAGGCAATAACTCTGATGGCAAGAATGGTCATGTTATATTGACACATTATACATTGGAGGTGGGGAGTCCATTGTGAGTGGTATACAATAAGCAGTTCAAAAATGGGATAAAACATTGGAAAATACAGGTAGCTGAAGAAACCAGACAGGACACAATTTGAAATGTCAAACTGCTTTAAATTTCATCAATATAGAGGAGAGATTTATAAATATTCTGAATGATCTATTTTGAATAAACTGGGAATCTTCTCAGTATGCCTATTTAGGAATTTTTTCAAAAATTTCCTCATATGACTTCCCCCCCCCCCCCAGAATTTGGGTGTACATATTTTGTTGTTTCCTTAAAGGGACCAATGTGTTCAGAGTAAGGCTGCCAACTCTGAGTTGGGAAATATCTGGAGATTTTGGGGGTGGAGCCTGGGGAAGGCAGGGTTTGGGGAGGGGAAGGCCCTCACCTGGGTATAATGCCATAGTGTCCACCTGGCAAAGGAGACATTTTCTCCAGGGGAACTGATCTCAGCCACCTGGAGATCAATTGTAATAGCGGGAGATCACCAGATGCTACCTGGAGGCGGGCAACCCTAGTTCAGAGTCTTCCATTACTTCATGATTTTTGACTTCTAAATTTTGTACAGAATGCTCTACAAGGGCAGTTTTCTGCTCCCTCTCCTCATTTGTGCTTTGTATTACCAATGCAATACCAATACAGGTAAACTGATGAAACACTGCACAAAAGCAATCTTGATGTGACTGTACATATGGTTGTAGTGTTGTTGTTATGGTTTATTATTCATTGATGCAATAAAGACAGACTGACATATGGTTTTCATCAGGATAGATACAACCCCCCATACAATTTATCTATGAGAGCAAACATGAATATCAGTAAAATGACACACAGAAAGAAACTTGATGTTCCAGGCTGATTTGGGCAGGCTATTTTCAATTCACAAACAGACGTCAGTAATAAAGAGCAGGATTTTCTGTTCTCTTCCTCCATCTTATTTACGTGCATGTGAAAAGTGTTTGTCAAGTAAATTAAATAAAGGGTTAAGGGTCTTTTTTTAAGGAGCAAAAATGCAAATTAATCTAAAGCAGATGCAAACTGCACACAGTTCAATTTTGGAAATTAATTTTCAAAATTCTCCTCGTTAAACTGGAGAAGGAAGAATGGGAGGACTTCCAAGGGGAAATCTGCTTATCCTTTGCAAGGTGTTAGATACTGATATTTCTGGTTGTATATCATACATACTCTGGAGTCACTGGAAAAGACAATCAGGCTAGGAAAAGTTGAAGGCAGCAGGAAAAGAGGAAGACCCAACAAGAGATGGATTGATTCTGTAAAGGAAGCCACGGCCCTCAATTTGCAAGATCTGAGCAAGGCTGTTAAGGATAGGACACTTTGGAGGACATGGATTCATAGGGTCGCCATGAGTCGGAAATGACTTGACGGCACTTAACACACACACACACATACGTCATACATACTCCAGTATACCCCATGTGCTTTTTTCTTGTTTATTTTTTTTACTGCTTATCATTTTTAGATTGATGTTCATCACAAACTTACCACTGCAACATGACTTTTGATCTTCACAGCTATTAGTTCATCATATCATTAGGAATGGCTTTTGATGCCTCCAGAAGTCAAACCGAGACAAAGAGCAGACAGTCCAGTGCCATGGTGTGAAATCAGCTTTGGCTGACAAGGCTTTGCCTATCCTCATTGATGACAGGAGAACGGATCCAGTAAAGGTTTCCAAGTCTTCAATAATGCTTGCAGCTGCCAGGCTCATTGGGATGCAGAAGGTAGAACTGAAAGAGCCAGCGAGCCCCAGAAAATTCCTGGATGCAAAGAAATGTTAGACTCTCATTAGAGAAGACAAACACAAGCTGGGCAATTGCGTGTTTCCTTGAGCTTCATTTGATAAAACAACATGCAGGCCATTTTATTTTGGAGCCAGGCCACCCAATCCTAAGGGGGGGGGAGTGGTTATGTAGAGACGAGGAACGGCACAGCTGTGCCACTTTCTGTGAGGCTCGCCAGCCACAAACGAAATAAATTAAAGGAAAGAAAAAAGAAAAATGGCAAAAATCCCCCATTGGGTTTAGCGAGGCTACACCAGCTATTTTGGTGTCATAGCCATGCTGCAGTGCGAAGGGGTGTTCCAGGGATGAAAGGGGACTGGAAGCTGACTAACTTCAGGTCCACCCCTGGGAACAAGGTCGTCAGCCTCCAGGTACTAGCTGGAGATTTCCTGCTATTACAACTGACCTCCAGCCGAGAGAGATCAGTTCACCTGGAGAAAACGGCCACTTTGGCCATTGGACTCTATGGCATTGAAGTCCCTCCCCTCCCCAAACTCCACCCTCCTCAGGTTCCACCCCAAAAATCTCCAGGTATTTCCCAACTCAGAGCTGGCAACCCTATCTGGGAATGCCCCAGGAATGCCCCTCCATGCTGACGCAGGCTTTCCCTTCTGGGATTTCCCTGCCCATATGGAGCATCGCTCCCCTTAGGATTTCAGCCATAATGCAGGAGAAAGCTTTTTGGTGCGCCACCAACTCAAAGCTGTCACTTTTGGCCCTTGGGGCTGGCTGAATGTTCAAATCCAAATGCTGCCCAACATTTCTACAACATGGAAGTTAAGTAGAGTTCCAGGTTGGGGCATGTTTGGAGATTGGGAAGTGGAGTCTGAGGAGGGTGGAGTCTGGGGAGGGGAAGGATTTCAGCAGGGATAGGATGCAGTCGATTCAGCCTTCCAGAGCAGCCATTTTATCCTGGGGAACTAGAGTTGCCAACCTCCAGGTAGTGGAGTGAGAAGTTTGAAATCAGTGTACTTAGTCTTGGCTAACTCACTTCTCAGCTTTTTGGCTAAGATCGAGTGTAGTATTTAGTCTTGGCTAACTGATCTAGCTAAATTTATATTTTTTTATTGATTCATCAAAATTATTTATAAGCCCACATTTCTCCTCAACATGGGGATTTGCATTGGGAACGGTAAAATATAGCAAACTTAAACAAAGAATAGTGCCAGACTTTAGAATACCGTCAATGACCCCTCCCCAAATACCCTTTAAAAGAGCTCTGTCTTACTAAAGTTTTCTAAGAACAACAAGCAAGAAGGACTTCACTATGGTTGCCAACCTCCAGGTAGTAGCTGGAGATGTCCCATTATTATAACTGATCTCCAGCCCACAGACATCAGTTCACCTGGAGAAAATTGCCGCTTTGGCTATTGAGGGACCTGGCCATCCTAGGCTTCACACTCTTGGGAAGGTCACCACAGAGGGGGAGGGAGGGGGGAGGGAGGGAGGGGGGGAAAGAGAGAGAGAGAGAGAGAGAGAGAGAGACCCTGGTACGTCACCATTCACACCTGTTACACAAAGGGTTGAAGAGCAGTGACTAATCCATGGGATGGACTTCCCATTTAGTTTTATAGCAAGCCAGTATCTTCATTTCTGCTCTACAGCAATATTCCATCTCCGGCAGCATTCATATCAAATTGCAAACTAAATATTTCTTTTCTTCCTTCCTTTATTTTTCACAGCACGGTCCCTAATGGTGTCTGTTTACTTCTGCTGGCTCTGCCTTCTGGAACACTTCACACTCAGACCATTTTAGCTCATTCATTCCTTGGAAGCAATGCAAATGGGAAAGGGAAATGTCAGCGTTCAGATCTTATTCCAGACATCTTGGTTTCCTCATCAAAGCCAGCCAAGAGAAACAGAACCTCATTTGATTAAATCACCTGTGGGACCACGTCTGCATCTTAGCTCTTTGCCACTTTCCATAAATTCAATGTTTGCCTAGGAAAAAAAATTCTCTCCACCCCCCCCCCATCATTTTAAAATGCTTTCATTTATTTGCCACGCCAAGGGATTTAATTAGTCTACACTTCAGGAAGACCATTTGTGCTGCAACAAGAGATAAGGAACACAATTGCCGAAACAGGATTTCGAAAATAAAGTGTGCCATCACTTCGCAACTGACTCAAGGTGACCCCATGAAGTTCCATGTTATGGGCCTTTCAAGGCAAGGGATGACCAGAGGTGGCTTGCCATTACCTTTTGATGGATAGAATGCCCTCATCCCCTACTGAGAACCAGCATGGTGAAGTGGTTAAGAATGGTGGTTTGGAGTGGTGGACTCTGATTTGGAGAACCAGGTATGATTCCCCACTCCTCCACATGAGCGGCAGAGGCTAATCTGGTGAACTGATTTGTTTCCTCACTCTTCTGCATGAAGCCAGAAGGGCTGTTGAAAAAAAAAATTGATTAAGTTCGGCTTTGGCAAAATTCGGCCCTTTTAAATTTGGGCCGTGCTGAAGTCCGAGCTCCCTGCTTCGGATCCCCGAAATTCGAGTGAGATCCGGAGTTCGGGGGAAAATTGCCCCCCCCGCAGGCCTTCAGGGAACAACTGGAAGGCACAGATCTGTTTAAAGTGCCCCCCGCGCGCATTCAGGGAAGCACCCTGAAGGCGCGCGGGGGGTGGGGGGTGGAACAGATCTGCACCTTCCAGCTGGAAGGTGCAGATCTGTTTAAAGGGCCCCCCACCCGGCTTCAGGGAAGCCCCCTGAAGGCACGCGTGGGGGGGTGGGGTGGAACAGATTTGTGCCTCCTGGCCGGGAGGCACAGATCTGTTTAAAGTGCCCCCCACCCAGCTTCAGGGAAGCCCCCTGAAGGCACGTGGGGGGGGGGAACAGATCTGCGCCTAACAGCTGTTAGGCTCACATCTGTTTAAAGGCCCCCCTGCACGCCTTCAGCAAAGCCCCGTGAAGGCACGCGGGGGGGGGGGGAACAGATCTGCGCCTAACAGCTGTTAGCCAGTATGCATGGAGAAATGAGAACCAGCATGGTGCTGTGGTTATGGTGTCATTCTAGGGCCTGGGAAACCCAGGTTCAAATCCCCATGCACACTATGGAAACTTGCTGGTTGACCTTGGGCCAGTCATACACTCTCAGCGCTGACTCTGGCTAGTATTTGGATGGGAGATCTCCAAGGAATATCAGGGTTGTGACATGGAGGCAGGGAATGGCAACCCACCTCCGAATGTCTCTTGCCTTGAAAATCCTATGGCCTCTCCATAAGTCAGCTGTGACTTGATGGAAAAAAACAAATATGGAGAAATGCTCTGTGAATGAAAAACGGATGGATTCTTGTCCAAGTAGGGGCTAAAGATGACTGTTACATCCAAGCCAATTGGCTTCAAAAGCATACACAAGAGAGAGAGTGGAGACTGAAGGAATCTAGCAAACTAGATTAATACCAAGGAACAAGCTAAAGCGGATGCTTGCCTAAGCATACCATGAACTAGAAGCTTTTATAGCCTTGCAGGGAGTTCCACAATTCAACTATGTATTATGTGAAGAAATACTTCCTTTTATCTGTTTTGAATCTGTCACCCTCCAGCTTCAGCAGATGACCCTACATTCTAGTATTATGAGAGAAGCTTTTCTCCCTGTCCTCTCTCTCTCTCTCTCCATACCATGCATAATTTTATAGACCTCTATCATGTCTCCCCTTAACTGCCTTCTTTCTAAGCTAAACAGCCTCGGTAACCTGAGTGGAATTGTGACAAACAAACTCATAACAGTTTTTAGAGGGTTTGGTGCCATAAGCAGTCATGGTGGGGAAAATGCTTTCAGAACTTTAAAGAGTGTACACCTGTTCTGAACGGCAATCTGGTGTCTCTTAGCCATGCTGGTCCTAATAGGAATAAAAAGCAGTCATTTGTATGTGTGCGCATCATTAAAATCTTCTGAAGTTGACTCTTAATGCGCACAATGAGGAGATCTATGGAATTCTCAAGCTTCTGTTTTTACATAGCCTCTTTTTAGACCACAGCATTCTTTCAGGCTCAGAAAAAAAAAACTGGCAGGGGTTTGAAAGGAAATTTGTGCAGGTGTTCCCAGCCAGACGCCTTCCCTGAAGTTAGAGAAAATGACCAATATCAAGCATTAATTGAAAAGATGACTTAGGAGCACACCAGGAGATATTTTTTTTATTAGTTACCTTTAACTTCAGTGGCAGCGAAAGTCTTAGAAACTATTTTGGGAGATCAGATGAAGGAGTCCTTTGAAAAGCTCAGCTTGATTAAAAAACAGGAATGGAAGGCCGCACGTTGCTCGCATGATGGACATCCTTTAAGGATATTGCTACCGTTAGGCAATCTAAGAAGAGGGATTTAAACTATTCAGGAAACATTAGGCTTAATTTCCAGATGGAGACTACTAAAAAGGTCTAATTCAAATGGGGAAAGAAAGGGATTAGCCCAAGAGCTATTGTGAAACAGTTTCCTAAATCTGCAATCTTAAGGACAATGTTCTGAGAATGAGTCCCATCAATTAATAGTGTTGCCAGCTCCCTCTTCACTACTAATGAGAAGTTTTTGGAGTGGAGCCTGAGGAGGGCATGGTTTGGGGAGGGGAGGGACTTCCATGCCATAGAGCCCAATTGCCAAAGCCAGGTGAACTGATCTCTATCGGCTGGAGATCAGTTGTAATAGCAAGAGATCTCAGCTACTACTTGGAGGCTGGCACCCCAATCGATTAACATGGGGCTTACTTTTGAGTAGAACTGCTTAGGAATGCTTCCCCAAGAGATCCAGCAACACATCAGGCAATCCCAGTTCTTTGCTCTGCCACAGAGTCACTTGGAAGCCTTTGACAAATCACCCCCCTTAATTTCTCCCATCTGCAATAGGAGGAAAATATGATGTCTATGGAACTTTGTCCATTGTACTTTGCCACAGAGACATGCACCCCAGCTTCAGCTTCCTTGCCTCTCTCCAGGGAAAGGAAAGAAGAGGTGCCAATCCTCAGGCTCCAAAAACATACAAGAAAGCTGTGGTGAGTGATGTGCTTAAACCTAGGATTTACAGCTCCGGGTTGGAAAATACCTGGAGATTTGGGGGTGGAGCCTGGGGAGGGGGAGGGACTTCAGTGGGGTATAATGCCATAGAGTCGACCTTCCAGATTGGCCATTTACTCCAGGTGAACTGATCTCTGTTGTAATCCCAGGAGATCTCCAGCCACCACCTGGAGGTTGGCAACCCAAGAACCTCTTTCCTTGACATTCTGTAGGCTTAATTTCCAGATGCATAGGCCTTCAGGGAGTTGATAACACCAGATAAGGGGAAAAATCTGTTTCAGTTACTGCTTTCAGATTTTTGTTGTTGTTCCAAAAATTCCATATGTTAAATGTATTTAATGCTGACTGTTTTTATCCAAACCCTCATTACAGAAAAAAAGGCCACTTATTGCCAATAAGGTAAAAGAGTGTCTGTTATGATAATGTGCAATATTTTGGTAAAGGGGGACAAATCCTACTATTAACAGAAATAAGTGCACAGCTCAGTTGGGGGGCGGACTAATATGAAAAGTGTCCTTTTTCGCCATTTCAAGTCACTAAAGTGTAGCTGGAAGTAATTACTTAGTGACATCTGTTAATGTTTGCACAGCATTGTTTTATGTTCATAATTAATTTTTGCATCCTTCCTTGATACATTATTAAAGACATTAAATAAACCAATAATTTACTTGATATAAGTTATAGACTGCAATCTACAAAGCCCTTGCCCTGGACAAGAACTGTAGCAGTCTCCTCAAACCTTCTGAGCCATGTCCAAGTCGGGACGCAAGGATTGATCCACAGCTGGTCACTCACGTAACATGGATACGGAAGGATTAAATAATGTAAAGAATGGTGAAATTTGTGGTTGGATCCTCCAAGAATTTTTAAAATGCTAAGATTGGGTATGCTGTGGCCGTGATTAAAACCGGGTATGCATGGCCTTTAACCCTTTAACCCTTTCACTGATATATGCTCTCACATGCTGTCATTAGCTTAAGGTTGCCAGGTCCCCCACTCTCCTCTCGTGGGAGGTGTTTGGGGTGGAACTGAGGCAGGGATCGCATGCACCTGGCCATGCTGACGCGATCGCATCACTTCCACTTTACACCCGGAAGCGCCGCAACGCAACGGGCCTTTTACCACTCAAACTGGGAGTTTGGTAAAAGGCCCGTTGTGATGCGGCACTTCCAGGTGTAAACCGGGAGTGACGCAATCGCGTCAGCGCAGCCATACACACAAGCAGTCCCTGCTTCCAAGCCAGGCAATGTATCGGCGGGCAAAATGACCTGGCAACCCTACATTAGCTCTAAAAGGAAAAAAAGACAGACAGCTCATCTTTTACCTGTCTTTTTAAACAACAAATTACACAGTAGGAAAGGGGCATTTTCAATTGATGAAATAGCACAGGGCAGTGGAGGGAGAGTTAGATGGTTTTCCCAGTTTTAACATATGTCAGCAGAGTGATGGGGCTGCCACAAATGCTAATACTATTTCATGAAGTATTAATAGAAGCATAGTATCCAAGCTACCAGCCATAGTAGTTCTACTCTGGTCTATGCTTGCCAGATCTCACCTAGAGTCCTATGCCCACCCTTCCACTACATCCTTCCATTATACCCTTCCATTGGTAGGCTCTAGCCTTTAAGGAAGATGTTGACAAATTGGAACGAGGAGAGGAAGGAAACGAAATTCATTGTAGGTCTGGAAAACATGTCCTATGAGGACAGGTTAAAGGAACTGAGTATGTTTAGCCTCCAGAAGTTAGTACTGGGTTGTGTGTGTGACAGCACTCTTCCGTTACCTAAAGGCCTGTCACATTATGAGAGAACAAAGATTTGTTCTTGACTATTCCAGACAGTAAGGCTGTAAAGTTGTAATGGGGGGGGGATCTCCAGCCACCACCTGGAGTTTGGCAACTCTAGTTTCTTGCATTGTGCAGGGGGTTGGACCCGGTGGCCTGTAATGCATATCCAGTTCCATGATTCTGGTAAATTCCATTTGTGATTTTCTTTCCACAAGTATTGTTAAAGTTTTTTTTTTAATACATTACAAAATACATTATAAAATACAAAAATGAATACCAGTCATTCATTTAATTTTCTACCATTAACTTCAGGAATGCTTGTAGAAATATTAGAGGTGGAAAGTAACTTTTGGGTTTTGAATGTACTGGCTTTTATTTCTCTTTAGAGATTTAGAAGTTTAAACATTGCTTTGCTGGTAAGCAAAACTTTTGGTAATGATTGAAAGAAGGTTTGTAAGACAATTCCCCTTTTTGGGCCAAAGTCAGTGCTTCTGCCTCCGAGGGTCATACATATTTAACAAGTGATCTGCTGTATAATTTCACAGACAAATATAACTCTCTGTCTTATGCCATCTTGGCAGCAAGGCATTTAGCTCCGTCAGCACAGTTGTAAATTTCTCAACACCACCTCAAGAGAACTGAATTCAATCTTTTATGTGCCTTGGGATGTGTCCAAACCTTTCTGATTTTCCTCTGAAATCCCCCTGACTAGGAGCAGGTGTGCCTTAAAGTGATAAGAATTCATCAAGGCCCGATTGTTATCATTTTGACTGCTCCTTCTTAACTTCTTCCTGTTGTGCACATCTGGCCCCAGAGGCATCAGGTATTCTTTAGAGTGGGCAAGAGCCAACCATGAAGTATATTCTTTGTTTCTTAAAAAAAAAGTTTAACTGATAAAATAAAATCCTTGTATAAATGGCAAGCTGAGGGTGGAACACTGGAACCAATCTCACACGAGAACTGGAAAGCCACCTGTTTAGTCCGTAGCAATATCTTTGGGTGTGTTTTGAATCTAGGGTTGCCAACCCCCAGGTACTAGCTGGAGATCTCCAACTGTTACAACTGATAGAGGTCAGTTCAGCCAATAGAGATCAGTTCACCTGGAGAAAATGGCCGCTGTGGCAATTGGACTCTATGGCATTGCAGTCCCTTCCCTCCCCAAACCCTTCCCTCCTCAGGCTCTGTCCCAAAAACCTCCTGCTGATGGCAAAGAGGGACTTCGCAACCCTATTTGAATCTCAGGATAATGGGTAGAAGTTTTTGTTCTAATTTGGTTAGAAATGTTCTCTTATTCATTGGTGATTGTATCAAGAATGTTTCTGGATTCCCTTCCAGAACACTGATTCTTCCTCAGATGTATGCATTTATTAATTAAAAAGCTGAGATCCCACTTTTCCCTTGTGGCTCAAGGTGGACTACAAATCCAAAAATTATAAACATGCAAAATACAGTAGCCCCCCATTTACCCCTCTCCCCAAGAAGATGCCCGCAGCTTAAATGCCTTTAAAAGTTCCTGCAAATAAAATGGCCTCACAGTACCTCCTACGAACTTCTCAAGATGGACAGGGAAGAAGAAGGAGAGGGAAGGAGAGAAGAGCCTGGGAAGCCCTATTGGATGTGGGCCCTCACCTGGCTAGCCTGATCTCGTCATAGCTCAGATGCTAAGTAGGCCCTGGTTAGTACTTGGATGGGAGACCACCAAGGAATACCAGGGTTGCTATGCAGAGGAAGGCAATGGCAAACCACCTCTGTTAGACTCTTGCCTTGAAAACCCCACTAGGTTGCCATACGTCAGCTGTGATTTGATGGCACTTAACACACACACCGAAAAGAGTCACTGGAAAAGACAGTCATGCTAGGAAAAGTTGAGGGCAGCCAGAAAAGAGGAAGACCCAATAAGAGATGGATTGACTCAATAAAGGAAGCCCTCAATTTGCAAGATCTGAGCAAGGCTGTCAAAGATAGGACATTTTGGAGGACTTTCATTCATAGGGTCGCCATGAGTCGAAAGCAACTTGACGGCACTTAACACACACACAACACACACACACATTGTGGGGGCTGGAGATCTCCTGCTATTATGACTGATATCCAGCCAATAGAGATCAGTTCACCGGGAGAAAATGGCCGCTTTGGCAATTGGGCTTTATGGCATTGAAGTCCCTCCCCTCTCCAGACCCTGCCCTCCTCAGGCTCTGCCCCTGAAATCTCCAGGTATTTCCCAACCTGGAATTGGCAACCCTAATTATAACATATATCACATATACATAAGATGTGAATACTTACAGTGCCAACAAGAAAATTCACAGTGGCTCATGAAACAGATGTAGAATGGAACACTTGAGGGCAACAACACATTGACATGTCTGCCCCAAGATGTGGTGATGGCTGCCAACTTGGAAGGCTTTAAGAGGGGAGTGGACATATTCATGGAAGAAAGAGGTATTCATGGCTGTTAGTTAAAATGGATACTCGTCATGCTACATACCTATTCTCTCTAGTATCAGAGGAGCATGCCTATTATTTTGGGTGCTGTGGAACACAGACAGGATGGTGCTGCTGCAGTCATCTTGTTTGTGGGCTTTCTAGAGGCACCTGGTTGGCCACAGTGTGAACAGACTACTGGACTTGATGGGCCTTGGTCTGATCCAGCAGGGCCTTTCTTAGGGTCTCATGTTCTCATGACATGGAATGAGTGGTAATTGTCTATTTGAAATCAGAGCTAAGCTTCCCAAACCACATTATCATGTGTGGGATAGTTCTAGCTGGACTGTACCACTTGAGACTGAAGGCTTGAAAAATGGCAGGGGGAAGAATTCAACGGGCCTTCCTCCTAGTAGCAGGAATTCTATGCACAATGGGAAGAGTTTCAGCCAACTGAAGTGCCGCTATTCAACAAGCACTGATGAAGACGATTCTTCTACTCAAGCAGTCTAGCTATCAGATTTCAATAGACACGGCTTATCAGAGGACATTAGACAACATGCAAAATACTTATGGTTATACATAAAGAGGCATTGAATGATAAAGCAATTGTATTGAGGAGAGAAATAGCTGTGCTGTTGTAGAGTGCCTATTCATCCAGTGGCTCTGGTACATTACATTCTCTCTGTGCTTTGTGGGTCAGGTCAGCCTGCCTCCAAGTCTGCTGTTCCTCTGGGCATTCACAACCCACCATCTGAGGTATAGGGTTGCCAATTGCCAGGTAGTGCAGGAAAGGCTGGAAATAAACAACTGACAGTACTAGTGATATAACAAAGTGTATTCAGTACAACAAATAGGACTAACAAAGCTATGTACAAAATATACACAACACTCTTTCAAAAGTCCAAAACAGGTATAATTATCCAAGAAATGCTATGATAAGGATGCAACAAGAGACATCTTCTTGCAGAAGTGGATAGGAAGACGATCGTTTCTTTTTCTTCTTCAGTTCCGTTTAATTAGAATTTTTCAATAATGCACATAAGAACATCCAACTTTCATTCCATTCTCCTCTGAGGATGAGTAAACAACTATGTAGACTGAGAATAGTAGGGCTCCAATACAGGATACATCATATAAGGTACATAGTTGTACAGACGTTTCTACTAGTTTGACTGTTCCTAACAGTTCATCCACCCTCCTCCATTTTACCTTCACAACAACCCTTGGAGGTAGGTTGGGCTGAATTTGATCTAACTGCAAAGAAGGGAAAAGAAAATCCACCCCCCTCCCCAAACAGAGCAGCAAAATCAGGAGGAAGGGGGGGATATTTTTGTGACTCTAAAATCTGTAACTGGATTCTGGGGGAAAATACAGTTTTAATGAATCTCACTAAAATCACTTTAAAGAGAATATCATTCAGAATAAAACCACTAAATAGGTAATCTATGTAGCAGTACAAGTAACAGCTAACCACAAAAATACAAACAAGCATATTCCACAGTAACACAGTCAAAAAAAAAATTGCTTCAGCAAAATTGCCTTCCTTGGTGGGCACTGATCAAAAGATAAGAAATGTTTATGTACAAGATATAAGAAATGCACAAACAAGTGAATACACTGCCTTTACTTAAGAATGTTCCTGATCAGGCAAAACAACTGGAATCTACAACTATATACTCAGTAAAAAAGGTAAAGGTAAAGGTCCCCTGTGCAAGCACCGGGTCATTCCTGACCCATGGGGCGACGTCACATCTCGACGTTTCCTAAGCAGACTTTGTTTGCGGGGTGGTTTGCCAGTGCCTTCCCCAGTCATCTTCCCTTTACCCCCAGCAAGCTGGGTACTCATTTGACCGACCTTGGAAGGATGGAAGGCTGAGTCAACCTTGAGCGGCTACCTGAAACCAACTTCCGTTGGGATCGAACTCAGGTCGTGAGCAGAGCTTGGACTGCAGTACTGCAGCTTACCACTCTGTGCCACAGGGCTCTTGACATATATGCTCTACTTATGACAGTAAGTTCTCCATAAGACCTGAAATGGTCTATTGTGGCCCCCTGGGCAAAGCGGCTCCACTGGGAAAGTAAAGTTAATAAAAACACAGATTATGATTTATTGGGAAAACAAAAGGCCACAGCTTTATTGATTACAACAGATGGAGCATTAGTGAGGCATAGGGAATGGATCCAGCACATCGGTTGACCACCCTGTCATCCAATACATTGATAGTTCAATAGAATGATCTCAATTCACCTGTTAGGGTAGCAACTGGAGTGGTGTATATAGGTGGCACCACTAGGACATAAATCTCTGAGTGGAACCTATGCCACCTGGGAGTGGAGCTATGAACAGCCCCCGAGCTGGGCATCAATGATGTACTCCATCCCAAGACCCCAGATGGGGGTCCCCAGATGGGGGAGGGCAGGCATGCAGGCACATCTTCCCCAAATTGGTCTGTCCCAATGCCAAAAACCGCCAAAGAGCTAGGCTGCCATGGGGTGACGTCACACCCCGACATTTACTAGGCAGACTATGGGGTGGTTTGCTGGTTACTCATTTTACTGACCTCGGAAGGATGGAGACTGAGTAAACCTTGAGCCGGCTACATGAAACTGACTTCTGTTGGGTTTAAACTCAGGTTGTGAGTAGAACTTGGACTGCAATACTGAAATTTACCACTCTGCGCCACGGGGCTGTTCCCCACTTACTACTGTATAAATGACCTATTTAGTTTTTTTTATTCTGAGTGATATTATCTTTACAGTGATTTGTAGTGAGATTCATTAAAATTGTATTTCTTTCAGATTCCATTTACATTTTTAGAATCACAAAAACGTCTTTTCCCCCTCAATTTCCTAATTGAAGAAGAGTTGGTTTTTATATGCCGACTTTTGCTGCACTTAAGGAAGAATCAAACCAGTTTACAATCACCTTCCCTTCCCCTCCCCACAACAGACACCTTGTGAGGTAGGTGGGGCTGAGAGAGCTATGAATAGCCCAAGGTCACCCAGCTGGCTTCATGTGTAGGAGTGGAGAAACCAACCCGGTTCACTAGATTAGCCTCCTCATGTGGAAAAGTGGGGAATCAAACCTGGTTCTCCAGATCAGAGTCCACTGCTCCAAACCACTGCTCTTAATCACTACAGCAGATCTTCTGGATCCTAGCCAATACTTTAACCACTGTGTCATGCTGGCATACCACCCTGAGCTCCGCGAAGGAAGGGCTGGATCAACATTTGCAAGCATTAATGTAAATATTGCCTGGTTGCAATCTGTAGTCATTGCTCATTTAAATCTCCAGTACTGCTGAAATGGTAGACAATACCATAACACCTGCAGGGCCATAACTGGGGTGGTGGTGGTGAGGAGGGCATCCGCCGTCCCATGGCATGCAGAGGGGGCGGCAGAACTTCCTCTCCTACCCGGCCTGCTCCTCCTGTAGGAGAGGCAGTTCTGCCACCTTCTCTGCATGCCACAAGGGTGGCGACTGTCCTTGCCCCCCCCCAGCTACAGATCTGCTCACCCACCCTGTTTTATAGGATGCTCTGTTGTGCATTGCCTCCTAAAGCAAACCAAGGTTTTGTCGGGTTTCACGCAAAGTAGGGAAGGAACCCTGTCTTCCACTGCATATGATAGCTACAGTAAGTCCCATGTAACCTGAGTGTAAACAAGTTATATGTAATTATTGTGTGATATTTGTGTTACTTATACTTCTATTTGTTGTTGATTTTCAAGGTTCCAGTTCAAAGAAGGATATCAAAACAGGATACTAACCAGCAAATCTGTCATTGTTGTGATTCCATGTTATATTATCAACACTTTAAAAAATTTGTTTGCTCATTATATGTATACTGTAATACATGTCTTGCAATTTCTTTGAACCTTTTTTACTACAATTTTGTTTAATTTTGGAGTAGCTACTAGTTGCTAGATAAACGCCTTGTAACCTCTGTTGCTTTACACTTTTTTTTTCTGTCTTCCACTGCAGTGGGACAATTATGTTTTAAAAAGAATTCCCTAGGCTGCACGTTGGCGATCCTAATCCCATATTTATTTAGGGGGGGGGGGAAGCACCAGTCTTTGTAAGAGCCAAGTTAAAATAAAAGCACTCGTTCATTTAATGGTTTTTTTTTTTTTAACCAAAACAAATATTGCCTTTCTGGATGGGCTGTAATGCTAACAATGGCCAACCATGCTTTGTACAAAGCTTCCATGCATGGCATGCCCTAATCACCCTTCTATGTTGTTTGTTCATAGCCTCCACCTCTCAGAAACATACTCCACCTGCCCACCCCCATGCAAAGAGCTTAGCTCATAATCCTTCTTTCAATCTCTCTGCAACTGTACCTAACAAAAGCATTAACGGCTGCGTTTTTGTGGACACCAACAGGACCCTGGACAAAGCAAAATGACAGTTAAAAATCGTTTTATGGAATATTATGGGCTGGAGTAACAAATTCTATGATTCAGCATTTCCCAAATATTTACAGAAATCTGATATTGTATGTGTCCTTGAAACCTGGATCTCGGAGCCCAACTCTACTGTCCCTGCTAGGGTTGCCAGCTCCAGGTTGGGAAATACCTGGAGATTTTGGGGGTGGAGTCTGAGGAGGGCAGAGTTTGGAGAGAGGAGGAGCTTCAATGCCATGTAGTCCAATTGCCATTTTCTCCAGGGGAACTGATTTCTATCGCCTGGAGATCAGTTGTAATAGTGGGAGATCTCCAGCCACCCCCTGGAGGTTGACAACCCTAGCCCCTACCCATGGAGGCTCTCTCTGGCTTGTCACGGCTTTTATCTATCAATAGGTCTGTCTCTCAAGACTGCATTGGATCCTTTTCGAAGGCCACCTGAGGCCAGGACCTTCCTCGCATGGAGCGATCATGAATTCCTTCAGTTAATTCTGTATTGTGCAAGTGTCCTCCTTTGATCTCTCCAGACTATTTCCCCTTCTGAAGAAAAGAAAAATCTACATTGCCCACGCTCCCTCCCCTTTCGCTTTGTGGCCTTTGACCTCTTTCGGTCCAAGGGCATTTTAATTTCAGGACGGCGGCCACAACAGCGGCAGGAGGACTGGAGGTATTAGCAGCAGGTATTTCGCCCGAGCTGCTTTGAAGAACATTTCAGTAATGAAAGGGATAATTGGGGCTCCCTGCCTCCGCTGTAATTGAAAACCTAGCACTGCGCCTTTTCCATTTAACTTTATTGCTTGAGTTCAAACCATTGTGCAGTTGAGGAAGCAGGACCGGAATAATCTAAATGCTTTTGGTTGGGTCTCCCCCTCCCTCCCCGTTGACCATTCATTCACAGGTTTGAAACACAGCATTCAAATGAAACGGAGGCAGCGACAAGATGCATTCTTGCATCGCAATTCGAGAGAGCCATAATTATCAATTCCATTCCTGAGCATTTATGGCTCACCAAATACTATTTGCTTATTATGGGCTGGGCGACGAGACGATCCCTGCCGGAGTGGGAACCTAGTAATGGACTGAAAAAACATGATCCTAGCAATTGTAGATGATTCACAGTCTGAGTGCCTTTTTATGCTACTCACACCAAAAGGATTAACCAACTAACAGTATGTTAGGGCCTTAGTTGGAGACCATAATGCTTTCATTATGGTCAACAAGCCCATTATGAGTTCAGGGCCACAAACTGGCTCAGACTTGCTAAGCTGACATTTAATCTCACAGAAAGCACAAGGGGTGGGGCCCATGGGAAAGTGGGGTGGCCGCTTCGGTTAGTGGTGCAGCAGATTTTCCCCCCCTACTGCACTGTGAGTTCAAAAACAAAAGTATGATACTTTCTTAGGAAGGTGTCATAAGAACATAAGAAAAGCCATGCTGGATCAGACTAAGGCCCATCAAGTCCAGCAGTCTGTTCACACAGTGGCCCACCAGGGGCCTCTAGGAAGCCCACAAGCAAGACGACCTGTGTTCAGGTGCTCCGGAGCTCCAATCTTGCTCTTTTACTGCAGACCAACATGGCTACCTCCTGAAACTATTCACACATTTCAAGGTTTACACCTTCTTAAAGAAGAAGAGTTGTTGTTTTTATATACCGATCTTCTCTTATGTTTTAAAGAGAATCAAACCGGCTTACAATCTCCTTCCCTTCCTCTCCCCCACAACAGACACCTTGTGAGGTAGGTGGGGCTGAGAGAGTTCGGAGAGAACTATGACTAGCCCAAGTTCACCCAGCTGGCTTCATGGATAGGAGTGGGGAAACCAACCTGGTTCACCAGATTAGAGTCTGCAGCTCATGTGGAGGAGTGGGGAATCGAACCTAGAGTCCACTGCTCTTAACCACTACCCCACACTGGCTCTCTTTTGCATGGCTGCTATAAACACACTTACACAACTAGCATAATTATTCTTGCAAGGTTTACTGATGAAGGCATGAAATTTGAATCAGACTATTGGTCACTTACATATCTTGTTAGCCATTTTGACCCCAAATCCCTTTTAAATTTGCTCTAGTATTCACATTAGGTCATTGAAATCCAAGCTGAACAGTACTGAGATTAAAAATAAATAAAAATAAACTATAATGCAATTAAGGCTGTGATATGCAAGCCAAAATGGTTCCTGCAGACATTTTTTAAAAAGTTGCTTGTATCAGCTGAACAGTCCCACCTTCATGCCCCGGGACTGTGTACTAATGTATCTCCTCCTAATCTTTATTAGACAGTAGAGAACCAAAAACTTCTTGGCAAACTTGACCCTTCTGTGTTTTTTTCTTGGACTTTGTGTGTTATGCCTGCTGGATTCCCATCTATATTTGAGCAACGAAATCATTATCATTACTCAACCCATCAAAGTGGAATTTAAGAATCCCTTTCAGCAGGCAGTTGTACGAAGAGGTTAAAAGGTCCCTGACCTGCAACCCCTTTGAGCACCTGTCTTTGGAGACCGATCACTTCTGAAAGGTAGCTGCCAGCACACATGACAAAATAAGACTTCTCGTCTCTGTAAATGAGGCCAGAATGGATGTCCTCTGACAGGATAATTGAGCAACAGGCAAATTGCCAGCCACTGAGGACGCTCTCCTTCAATATGTTCGGCAGGCTGTTTGTTAGGCCAATATTTGAGTGACAAGCAGAGTCTCACCGCCATTTGCTCCTTTCTCTGTATGACTGTGGCTGGACCAAAACAGACAAGACATGAGTATCACTTTGGATCTCAGTTGTAGATGCTGCAATTAAAGGTGGCACGCTCATCAAATGTTCATGTGAAGCCGTTTCACCTTTAAGCGTGGGGATGCTAATCTGGTATTCACGACATTTTGCATGTGCAAATGTTCCGAATCTGTGCCATCTTCTGCAGATATTAAAGGCAATGACAGTTTATCCAGATATGACAAAAAAGTCACTTGCCAAACAAAATCTAGTTGAGGCATATTGAAGTGCTTTAAAGAAATCTCAGCGCTTTTCATACTGCCTGGGTATCACCCGCTTCATGTCGTCACCAGATCTCACTACTATCAAAAAGTCATTCAGTAATCATCATCATCATCATCATCATCATCATCATCATCATCATCATCATCATCATCATCATATCCATTTTATTATTCATTGCTGACCTAATGTTGTCACTGATATGAGTCAGGTAGAACAGACTTTAATGTGAACTGGTTGTGAAGAAATGATCCACTGATTTGTTTGTTCATTGTTTGGGTAACCTCGAAAGTAAATTTGGCCTTTTTATTTTGTGAGGCGTTTGCACTGAGATTTCTTTTTATTAGTTGCCAACCTATCACGCCTTTCTTCCAAACTGCTCCGTGGGAATCTCTCCAGGCAAGGAAAGTAGTATTGGTCATGAAATTTATTTATGTTTCCCAGCACTTATCACTCCAGATAGGTAGGAAGACAAACAAAGCCGTATTGTAAATTGGTTAAAATGTTATCTTAAGATCGGGGAGACCCACATTCAAAGCCAACTTGCCATGAAGTTTGTTGGTTAGGGTTGCCAACTCCAGGTATTAGCTGAAGATCTCCTGCTATTACAACCGATCTCCAGTCAATAGAGATCAGTTCACCTGGAGAAAATGGCTGCTTTGGCAATTGGACTCTATGGCATTGAAGTCCCTCCCTTCCCCAAACTCCGCCCTCCACAGGCTCCTCCCCAAAAACCTCCTGTCAGTGGTGAAGAGGGACCTGGCAACCCTATCGCTGGTTGATCTCGGGCCGGGCCTCTCTCAGTCTAACCTACCTCATAAGGTTGTTGTGAGGATAAAACGGAAGGATGGAGGACAACATCCCAAGCTTTTTGCAAGGGTGGGATAAAAATTTGTGAATGTATATAGACAAATTGATCGTTGTCATAGTATTACCAAAAAAAGCAATTTAGTAATATTTAGTCATTCATAATTTGAGGCACTGAATCGCAGCTTATTTAGCTTGTGCAAAAATCCTGTTGTCCCCGGGAACTTGCAGACTCAATACACCAGTAAGAGAATGTAGTCCCTGTGAGACTTCTGGAAACAGAGTTGCTTTGGTAGTTGTGGTCATTTGATCAGCTGCCATAGGATACTGTAATTGACCATCATCTGCTACCATGCGACTGTCCCTCAGTCAGTGAGGCTTAAAAAGTTCAGATTGTTAGACCCATCAACATTGCTGGCTCCCTGTGTTAAGCAAACAAGGGTACAACTTTTGGACTGAAACACTGTTGGGTTGAGAATTAAGCAAGGGATGCTAAAAGCTCTTGGCATCCCAATCGAAAATGTATTTATTTGTACTGCATTTCAGTAGAATTCACTTCCAAATAAGGGGTAAGGGTTACAGTCGAAGGGGAAAAAATCAATTAAATTGAACTTTCAAGCAATCAATTTAGGCCCATTTAATGAGAAGGGCATGTAATAATGGACTCAAGTCCTTCCAAGGTTTTCCCATCGCAAAAGTGATACAGAGCTCCCTAGCTTGGATTTTTTTTTCTAACTGTGGAAACTCTTTAAATGAATTATGTAAACCTCTAACACATAGTTAAATTGTGGAACTCCCTGCCCCAGGATGTAGTGGTGGCTGCCAACTTGGAAGGCTTTCAGAGGGGAGTGGACATGTTCATGGAGGATAGGATAGGGCTATCCATGGCTATTAGTCGAAATGAAAACTAGTCATGATGCATACCTATTCTCTACAGTATCAGAGGAGCATGCCTATTATATTAGGTGCTGTGGAACACAGGCAGGATAATGCTGCTGCAGTCATCTTGTTTGTGGGCTTCCTAGAGGCACCTGGTTGGCCACTGTGTAAACAGACTGCTGGACTTGATGGACTTTGGTCTGATCCTACATGGCTTTTCTTATGTTCTTATGCAGTTTGGGGATTCCATTCTGGGGAGAAAAAAACCTTATAGACCTGTTTATTGGAAACTAATTTCCACTCCTTTCAACATGGGGGAATTAACTGGGCATCTACTGTGTATCTGACCTTGGGGTTGAAAATTCCTATCCAAGAACTGAGGCTGCAGTCTGATTGCCCTTCAGAATGAACAAAGATGCTTTTTTGCCTTTTCTTCTTGTTTCCATATGTTGTTATTGCGAATAGATTTGTTCTGCTCATTCTCTATGCTGTTCCTGATGGTTAGTTGGATATATTATGCAATGTCTATGCTATACATGCATACAGTGTACAGCATTTATACACAAGCTGCACTATAAAGTATAATAGAGATTTACTCAAAAACAAACACATTGAAAAATGCATATATTTTACAGGAAAAAAACTTTATGTGAGGAAGCTGGAAATGATACAGAAACTAAGACTCATGGGTTGTTATTGCTCCCAGATCAGTAGATTCCCAGACAAATTGGTTGAGTTCCTGTCTAAGAAGCTTCTGATGGGGGAGATTCCTCATCTTTCACTTCCCACTGCCAAATTATGTGCCATTGCAATTGAAATACCCAAAAATAGGGTGGAAAAAAACTGTTAAATTCTTTTATACTTTCAGTATTTTTAAAATGGGGAGGGGAAGGGAAGGAGATTGTAGGGTGGTTTGATTCTCCTTAAAACGGTAGAGAAAATCATCATATAAAAAACAATTCTCCTCCTCCTCCTCCTCCTCTTCTTTACTGAGGGCACACATTGGCCAGAACAGTCTGGTTTCTCTTTCTCCCATGGTGTGCAGGCATGGCCATCTGGGAGCAACTTCTTTGTGCGACTTGATCAACAACCCCCCCCCCCACACACACACACAAGAAAGGTCAGGATTGGGTTCCGTTACGGAGCTGGCATTTAGGAGCTTCATTCATGGCTAGTAATGCATTAAATCTGTTCTATTTCTGTATTTATTGATGGACTTTCTATAATGGTCCCTTAATATGGAAGAGTCATGGCAGATTGTCCCTGGGCAACTGACCTCCTGCATTTCTTCCCCCCGAAATTGGTTTGTTTCGTGACATTCAGGATGCAATCGTCTGCGTCGTATTTTTCACAGCAGGGAGGTTTATGACTGCCTCCTGTAAATTACTGTGCAAATCCATGCACATAAAATGCTGTAAAATATTATACATTATGAATGAGGAACCAGAAATTCAATTAAAAACATTGCTACATAAAATACAACAATATCAAATCTGGCAGAGGGAAATACACTTAAAAATTTAACACGGAAGAATTATGGCTTTGAGAAAAGGTTTTATTTGTTCGGATAAAAATCATTCTTATAAATAAAAAGTAATGCATGGGGTGCATGTAGCTCAGCAATGCTGTAAATCATGAATAAAATTAACATTTGATTTCCACAAATGTGTACTGGCACTGTTCTTTCCGCTGCTATCTGTCTTGGAGTAATCACAGTACACCTTTGGGACCTTTTTTTGCCTCTTTTCAGTTCGTAAGGCTTACATTTTAGGCTACACCAGGTGATGAAGTATGTGCCAAAATTATTGTAGGGTATTTGTCAGTAATATTACATCCAGTAACTTGTGATTCTGCCAGGTATTCTCTGAGGTGATTAATCATGGCTTCTTAGTTTAGTTTAGTGACTAATTTGCATTGTCAGAGACTTACAGCCCTTAGGTTGGCACGTGACAAGGTGAGCCATACACTGAGCTACTTTGTAGAAAATAAAGCTCCTTCCCCCAGTAAGTAGTTTTCAAACTGTGTTCTGGGGAATCCTACAATTTCTCAGGCCTAAGAGTTAGTTACTGTCAAGTGAGTCCCCGTCCCGTCCCATCCCCCCTCAAAAAAACCACTTCAGTGTGAACTGGCTCTAAGGTTCCTAACCTCCTAATACTAGCTGGAGATCTCCTGCTTTTACAATTGATATCCAGCCAATAGAGATCAATTCACCTGGAAAAAATGTCTGCTTTGGCAATTGGACTCTATGGCACTGAAGTCCCTCCCCTCTCCAAACCCTGCCCTCTTCAGGCTCTGCCCCTAAAACCTCCTGCCAGTTGTCAAGAGGGACCTGACAACCCTAACTGGCTCTGATTTTCAAGTACATGGAGACCTACCTTAATATACTTCTTAGAGCTTCATTTAGGGATGCCAGCCTCCAGGTGGGACCTGAGGGTCCCCCAGAATTACAGCTCATCTCCAGACTGCAGAGATCAGTTTCCCTGGAGAAAATAGCTGCTTTGTAAGGTGGACTCTATGGCATTGTACCCCACTGAGTTCCCTGTCCTCCCTAGGCTCCACCACAGATCTCCCGGAGTTTCCCATCCTGGATCTGGCAACCCTACCCCCCATTCCTCCCCAGTGGTCAGTTCATGTAGATCCAAGCAACACTTTGCTCAGCAGCTATGGAACAGTAGAGGAGGCCCTTGGAAGATCTAGTGAGGGATGCTTCCATTGTTCAGGCAATCGGACCTTAGGATGGATTGCGATCACCGTGGAATTTGTGGTGTAGTGTGGCAGCAAAAGACTATGACTTTAAAAATGCTTTTTACAAAACAACAACATCATTCTTTTCAAACTGAAGGAAACATTCCCAGCCTCACAAGTGATAATGCTAAAATGCTGTGCTCATTAGACGATGCTGTTCCTATTTGCCTTGGGGGAGAACAAAAACAAACAAACAAACAAACAAAGGAATAAATATATGATTTGCAAAGCTCCAGATACCAGACTCTGTGTTTCACTTGTCTTTTCCAATCACTTTCACCATGAAACAGTTATTTTCATATATTTGCTTTGTAAAATAAAATCCCAGGCCTTTGGATACCAGGCCTTTTTAATAGGAGAAAGCAAGCAAGCAAGCAAGCAAGCAAGCAAGCAAGCAAGCAAGCAAGCAAGCAAGAAAGAAAGAAAGAAAGAAAGAAAGAAAGAAAGAAAGAAAGAAAGAAAGAAAGAAAGAAAGAAAGAAAGAAAGAAAGAAAAAGAAAGAAAGAGAAGATGACAAAACTGGTAGTTAATAATGAATGCCTCCACAAGATTTCTTAAAACCTCTAGAGATAGGGAGCTATTAGCAAAAACATCAAACTGAAATTCCACATTTAGCTTTTCAGGGATAACTCAAAGCTGAATGTTTCTTAAAACACATTCTATATCCCAGGGATGTCAAACATGGGCCAGATCCGGCCCCTTAAGATCTCTTATCCGGCCCAGCCGAGGCAGCCACACCCTCCACTCTCAATCTGGGCTGATGAGGCATGGCACAGTCCGACCAAGTGACATTTATGTCATATCCAGCCCTTGTAACGATGGAGTTCGACACCCCGCTATGTCCATTCATTTTTCAGAACATAAGAGAATCTGTGCTGGATCAGACCTGTTCCAGTTGGTGACGGAGGTTGAGACTTGCAATAGTGAGTTTAAATTATAAGTGAGAAGATAGTGGCAGGATACTAGGAAAAGCTGCTTTTTTTTTTTTTACAATAAGAGTGCTTCAGTGGTGGAGCTGGTTGCACAGGAATGTGGTAGGTTCTCCTTTCTTTTTAAGTGGAGTCTGGATGACCCTTTGTCAGGGATGCTTTAGGTTGAACATATGAAGCTGCCTTATACTGAATCAGACCCTTGGTCCATCAGAGTCAGTATTGTTTACTCAGATTTGCAGCGGCTCTACAGGGTCTCAGGCAAAGGTGTTTCACATCACCTAGTTGCCTAGTCCCTTTAACTGGAGATGCCAGGGATTGAACCTGGGACCTTCTGCATGCAAAGCAGATGCTCTACCACTGAGCCACGGCCCCTTCCCAGGTTATCCTGCATTAGGCAGGGGGTTGGACTATATGGTCTACAGGCCCCTTACAACTTTTAATTCCATGATTCTATGAATAGTTCATCTAGTTTAGCATCCTAGCCCCACAGGTCTACAAGTACAGTGTGGAAAAAAAGACCTGGGGTTGCCCCTAATCCCAGAATTCAGAGGTTTATTACCTCATGGATTTGTGTAATTCCCTTTAAAAGTCAACTCAATGAGTGACCATCACTATGTTACCATGAATACCATGAATTAATTACTCTTTGAGTGAATAAATATTTCTTTTTGTCTTTCCTGAATCTACTGCCTATCAGCTTCACTGGGTGCTTGACATTGTTGTCTTATGCGAGAAGGAGGAACAACTCTCTATCCACTTTCTTCACCCCATGCATAATGTTATGTATGTCTATTGCCATGCCCCCAGTTGCCTTTTCTCTAAACTCTTCAGCTTTTCTTCATTGAGAAAGTACTCTGACCTCTTAGAGGTTTTGGTTGCCCCTTTCCATGCCTTTTATCGGTTCTACAAAATTCTTTTTGAGATATGTTGACTAGAACTGTACACAATATGCCAAATGCAGCCATGCCATAGAGATATAGAAGAACATTACGGCAGTAGTTAATTGCAACCATATTTCAGTTCAGCTATTAATAATGGCAGGGATTCAAAGTAGCACACTCTCCTCTTCCACATATGTAATTTTTTATCTTTTTAGCAGATTCCACAGACCTTTAGAAGAGTCTGTGATAACTAGTCCCATCAACCACAGAGGCTAGTCTGGTAGGTAAACAAGAGAGGGCCTTTTGAGTGGCAGCCCCATGATTGTGGAAGAACTTCCCCAGGGAGGTGAACATATCCCCCCACACACTTTTGACCTTCAGGAGGCAGCTGGAGATAGCTTTATTTGTGTTGGCATTTGATTTTTTTAGCTCTTCTGCCTACTGGCAGTTTTAAATTATTGGTTTTGATTTACTGGTTTCATGCATTTGGTTGCATTTGATTGCTACTTATATATTGTAAGTTCCCTTGAGTTGCTGTAAGATAGGAAGGCGGCTAATAAATGTTTTAAATAAAGCAAGAATAAATAAATAGGTATCATGGAGCAACCATGAGGTCTTTGCAAAAGGGATAGGATAAAAGTGTGACCAACAAATCACAGATGTAGGCTACTAATTCTTACCTGAGCCGGAATGATGACCCCATAAAAATGTCCCAAATGAAGAATAATGTACGCCCTTCCTTATTGACTCGGAATGGTGCCTTTGATTTTCCTTCCCTTTTTGAATTTGTTTTTCTGGTTGTGCTGGGAATAACAGCACACTTATTTCCTCCCGCTCTTTATTTAGTATTATTGTGCCACTAAATTCACAAATATATCCCAGCCACTAGGACTTAGCAATTGTTTTTATTGCAAGCGTACAGCAATCACATCCAGCTGTAAAACGAAAAGGCGAGCCCAAATGAAAACCACTTCCCTCATTAGCAGTGAGGAATGTCTGTGTAGCAACATAAAACAGAAAATGTTGCATGCTACAACTTGCTTTTTTCCGACAAAAACAAGCGTAGCTCAGTGTGATAAATATTCCCTATTTGTTTAAAACATTTCTTCCCTGTTGATTCGATTTGTACAGAACATTGGAACCACTGGTTGCATTTGTTATTCCATGGGCTTCTGGGAATGGGTAGGTGTTTTGACCTTAAAACATGATGAAATTGCTCAGCCTTACCTTATACAGCCTCCTCAGAGCCCAACGTTGCAACACCATGAAATGAAGCTGCAAAAAAAAAAAAAAATGTCTGGAGTAACACAGCAGATCAGCAGAACTTTGAGGGTGAATTAGATCTTTCAGCTGATTTCCCCAAACTGTGCATTTGTCCATTTCTCTGAGATCAGTGGTTTGCAGATTTTCTGCCTTAAGGGAATCCCCACAGCAGTCCAGAGGCTGACATGGAAGAGGAGGCTGAATCACCAGGACCCTTGTGTCTCAGGGAACACAAAAATCTCAGCAGTAGGGAAAGATTCTCTGCATGTTCCAGTAGCTGCTGAGCCAGGAGTAATGAGAAAAACCTGCTTGAGAACCAGCTGTGGAATCCAGGAACTGAGAGGCACAGTCAATTCCCTATTCAAAAAAAGATTCTGCAGGATGACCCAGAGGGTCCCAGAGACAGAGATGCTAGTGAGCCTGGTTGGATCAGTGCCCATCTTATGAAAAGTGATGGCCCTGACCATAGCTTCCAAGGTGTTGTCCTTGTAGATGATCAGAGTTCGCCCATGAATATACCTGGAAAGAAAGGGACACAGACCCCTTTGTAATTCCCTAGATCTTGGAGATGGGACAACTATTCCTGACCAGATTCCTGAAGGAGAGTTCCATCAATGCCTACTACTCTTAATGCTCAGAGGCAACCTCTACATCCAGAGGCAGCTAACCTTTGAATTAGAGCTGTTGATTCAGTAAAAACCGAACAAGAAAAAACCCGAAAAAATGCCAGGTCAGCTTTTTCGGTTCGGTTTTTACCAAAGGCAAAAAAAAGGTGGGGAAAAGGCAAGCCAAAATGGCAGATTCTTGAATAAGCCGATATATTTTGGCTTATTTGGGATTTGGCCGTTTCCCACCGGGAGGGGGGAGCTTTCTTAAAATCCATCTTAAGGACGCCCCCCCACCCCCCGCCGGCCTCCCTCTGGACTCCCGAGAAGGCGGCGAGGGGTGCTTTAAAGAGATCCACACTGCGAAGCCTGGCAGCATGGATCTGAACCAAGCCCGCCCCCCCCCCGCCTCTATAAGACTCCCGCAGAGGTGGGCGGGGAGATCTTGGTTCAGATCCACACTGCCAAGCTTGGCATCGTGGATCTCTTTAAAGGGCCCCTCCCGCCCACCTCCCAGGGACTCCTGCGGAGGCGGGGGGGGGGCTTTAAAGAGATCGGCAGAGTGGATCTGAACCATTTTTGATCATGCAAAAGTAACTCTTGTGATCAGATGAATACAGCTGTTCACTAGAAACAGATTTACTGTAGATGTTTCCCCTTTTTATAATAAGGAGACTCCCAGGGGAGAAGCAAACATGACAGCTGGCCTGGCATTGGGGTTGCCAACTGACCTTTAGAAGGGGGAGGGGCTTATTGTGATGTTATTTACCACCAAGAAAACCCATTGTCACCGATGAAGCCTCCGTTAAAGTGGCAGGGCAATTTCCCCCAGGCCTGTTGGCAACAAGGGCAGCCAGTTGCCTGCATGCAAAGCTAACCTCCTGCCCATGCCTACTCTCAGGCAATTGAGCAGCAGGAGAAAATGGAGGGAGGGGCAATATCATGGACATGGTGATGTCACTTGTACCCACTTCTTAGTGATCATCTGGAAGAAGAAGAAGAGTTGGTTTTTATACGCCGACTTTCTCTACCACTTAAGGAAGAATCAAACTGGCTCACGACCACCTTCCCTTCCCCTCCCCACAACAGACACCCAATGAGGCAGGTGGGGCTGAGTGTGACTAGCCCAAGGTCACCCAGCTGGCTTCATGTGGAGGAGTGGGGGAATCAAACCCAGTTCTCCAGATCAGAGTCCACTGCCCCAAACCACCGCTCTTAACCACTACACCACGCTGGCCCTGTGATATTGTCATGTCAGTGGCATGGTCCCCCCCCCCATGCTCCACCCCGAAAAGCTCCAGAAGTTGCCAACCCAGGGCTGGCCACCCTACTGGAAAAACCTATGGGACTTTCAGCTTTATCATATGGAAATTTGTTGAGGTTTGATGCCAAGAGAAAGATGTGTTCATAAATCAGGTAAATTCATTGTAACTTCCTTTTAAATACTGTGGTCTGTTCAGCACACAAACAGTTCAACACACCTAACAAAATTTTCAGAACCACATGTTCCAACCTCAACAGTTGGATTAAGTCCATTTCCTTACTGATTTATGTAAAATCTCACTCAATTTCGAATCCTTTCTCCTTTCGGCTGAGTGATTCAGAGGACAAATCTCTGTAACAATCAGTTACTTAAGGCCTGGCATATGGAGCACAGCTAATTATAAGCTCTCGGTTGCAAGAAGATCAGGTACCGCAGTTCTGCCAAACCCACCACTTTGGAAAGCAGATTATCAATAATAGGGTGATGTAGCGTACTGACATTTTTTGGCTTCCGTCTACCACTTTTAAATTGCATTTTGAACATTTGATTGAAAACATACCCAAAGCAATCCGGTGTAGGAATAATAGATTGCATGTTTCTGGACCTAGGAGGGCTGGAGATGATAATAGAACAACAATAACAGCTCTGCTGTCTCAATTCCCCTTGACGTTTAGATGCTCATTCACTGGCATTGTAGAAGTTGCTGGGGTTACCTGCTCCTTCACAATACAAAGAACATCTGAAGACTTTAGTCGATTTGGAAGTAGTATTTAACATATTGGTAACTCTTTAATGTAATGGTTAGATTCAGCCAGTTTTTTTGCTCAATCTCACCCAATTCCTTTCCTTTCTACAAGTAGTGGTTGTTGTAATTTACACCCCATTCCTGAGCTGTGTGGGCAAAAGTTGTTTGGAGGCATGCAAGGGCTTGCGCCAGCATCCACCCACGCCTGGCCAAAGCCTGGGCCACTTGCGCCGCCACGACCAGCATAGTCACCAACGTTGGGATGTGGATGCTGGCCTC
This sequence comes from Euleptes europaea, assembly GCF_029931775.1. Lineage (NCBI taxonomy): Eukaryota > Metazoa > Chordata > Lepidosauria > Squamata > Sphaerodactylidae > Euleptes > Euleptes europaea. The sequence goes on from NC_079320.1 coordinate 74,213,957, forward strand.
TCTGTGCTGCCACGGTAGTGTGGCCCTGGGATGCTGGCTTGGCTTCCAGACGGTGTCCTGATGGCACACATCCATGTGCCGGCGTCCCAGGGGGCGTTCCCAGGGCATTCTGGGGGTAGAGCTGTCTTTAGGCAGCTTTCTTAACCCCCTTTCAGGTCAAGAACACCCCGTTTGCCCTTACTTGCATTTATGCTACCGTTTTAGGTGGCGTAGCCCCGTGGAACGCTATGGAGCAGTTCCACGGGACTTGCAAGTAAGGGCAGCCTGAAAATGAAGCCTCTACTTTGTAGTTTGTAGTTCATATGTGTAGCTTGGTTTTACATTGAATATTTCTGCATATGTATAACACTAATTCCATAGTTCATGTGCTCTAATATGTCAAAGCCTCTAGCCACCAGTGCAGCCCTTCTCCTTAGAAATGGGCTGCCCAAGACACATCCTTATAGGCATATACTGGGTGGGCATTTCCAGAAGATTTTTAAGGTTCAGGATGCTACTGACTACTTAGGAATGAAAGCCTGGCAACGTATCTACTGCAAATCATTAAAATTATGCATTGACCTGTTAAGATGGGACAGGCTGGGAATGCTCTGCGCTTGAAAGGTAGGCCACTTTCATGACTCAGCAACAACACTGGAAAGGAACTGAGTTTGCTGACTGTGTAGGGGCAAAACTGGTCATTAGGTGCAAAATCTGGCTAAGGCTGTCTTCTGCCTCTGCTAACAGACATCAGGAAAATGCACCCCTAAGGGGATTAGATATTGTACTGAATTCAACCAACTTTTCTGCTGGTGAAAAAGGGAGGATTGGATCCTCTTTGACCACCAGTAAGGCTCAGAAGGGAATTATGGGACCTGCATGAACATGTGGAATGAGGGCTGTAGGGTAAGAACACACCAAAGTAGATGTAATATTTTTATTGCCAAACAGTATCTTCCTAGATTATCTGACTGTTCTCTACTAGGGGTGTGCATATCAGTATGCTAAAATTAAAAAAAAAAAAAAAACCAAAATAATTTTTATTTTTTATTTTGCAGGTTTTTTTTTTAACCGATATAAAAAAGGCATCAGTAAAGCTTCTGTCATGACTGGAAGAACAGATCACAAGATTCACAAACTGTTCTGTCACAGTAAAGTATTTGAAGAGACCAAAATAGTAAGTCTCAACACAAAATGTTTTTTTTTTTAAATTTCTCATTAACAATATGCCTTTCAAGTTGGAAGAGGTGGAAGAGCAACCATACACAGTGGTGTGTGGTAGAGGAGAAAGCAGCATGTAACTGCACATGAACAACATATGTTTATAGATGCAACGTAATGGCCTATTGGGCATTCAGCTTCTGCGCTCACAACACCCTGGTAAGTAATTCAGCAGAATGGAGTCAGAACTTTCCATGTTCTAGGAAAGGTTTCCAGATTGCGGCCAAGGTTTCCCATTCATCCTTTGTCCCAAATAGTGAAAAAAATCAAACCAGCTTCTCCCTTCCGTCAATTCAAAATCTCAGGTCTGTGAAATGGACCCTACCTTTGCTGTGCATTGTAAACCTAAGATAACGGATCCCAAAGCATCAGCGTAAATTTGGATTTGTTTTCCTAAGCTTTATTTCACTTCCTCGGGGTCCTGATTTTCTGCCTATTCCACATCTCCATTAACATTAACAGCCCTGCTGCTTGTGGGACCAAACGCTGCAATACGGCAGTGCGCCTGCTGTTCTGACAGTCGGGAAGCTGACAGGAGAGAAGCTGAAGGAAGGCATTCTGAGTTAAAAAGGAGTGCAGTGCAGGAAGAGAAGCATCCAGCAAGGGAAACGATACCTTCTTTTAGGACCAAAAAGTCATTAAAACTCTGGAAGAAAGCCATTGGAATTCATGAAATAACCCAATCAACAAGGAACTACACAGGAAAGAAGGAACACAGGCTGCAGCTTCACTCTCTGGAGGAAATTTCATAAGAGGGGTTTCGGTGCTTCTCAGTAGCTGAAAATCATAATACTGGAAAGGTGAGGAGTTTTGAAATTCAGATTTGAAAAACTTAGTTTAGGGATGAGGACATTGCGAATCAGTGATCCCCCCCCCCTTCTTCTGATGGACCATCTGCTACCTTTCAGCAGTCTTTCAATCTCATACTCATGAAATCTACTGCTCATATGCCTGGGGAACGATATTTTTTTAACAAGATACTCTGCAAGTGTCCTTCTAACTTTACTTTATGAACTATAGTGTCACATGTTTCAAGGAGCCCTCTTGGTTTATGGCTTCATCCATTGGTGAGAAAACAGGTAGCAGAAACCAAAAAGGATGTCCGGGGCAACACCTCTATCCCTACACATACTTCAGGAGACTGCATACCCAGCCAAAGTAGGGTTACCAGGTCCCTCTTCGCAACCGGCGGGAGATTTTTGGGGTGGAGCCTGAAGAAGGCAGGGTTTGGGGAGGGGAGGGACTTCAATGCCATAGAGTTCAATTGCCAAAGTGGCCATTTTTCTCCAGGTGATCTGATCTATCAGTTGAATTAGCAGGAGATCTCCTGCTACTACCTGGCAGTTGGCAACCCTAAGAGGATCCCTGCTGGCTGGGAGAGAGAAGGCACTGGCAGTTGGACATAGAGAGTAGGGTCATGCACCAATTGCTTTGGGTATTTTTAAGGTTCAGGATTATCAAACCTGGAATACCCGTGGATTTTTTGTGGGGGTTTTTGTTTAATTTTTTTGGCAGTTGGCAACCCTAAACCAAAGGCATGCTGTGCCAGCAAGCCCCACGGCAAGGGAAGGTGCCTGTCAGTAGGGTTGCCAGCTCTGGGTTGGGAATTACCTGGAGATTTAGGCAGGTGGAGCCAGAGGAGGACGGGGTTTGGAGAGGGAAGAGACTTAATCCAATGGCCAAAGCAGCCATTTTCTCCAGGGGAACTGATCTCTGTCAGTTGGGAGATCTCCAAACACCACCTGGAGGTTGGCAACCCTACCTGCCAGGTTGCAGCAGGGCCTGGCCTTGGCAGAGTCTACTCAGGAGTTGGCCAGCTTGAAAGAACACAGCCAGCTCTCAGCACCAGGCTCAGCAGCACTGACCTTCTTAGAGGAGGTCAGGCAGCCATAGGGTTGCCAGGTCCCCCTTTGCTACAGGCGGAGGATTTTTGGGGTGGAGCCTGAGGAGGGCGGGGTTTGGGGAGGGGAGGGACTTCAATGCCATAGAGTTCAATTGCCAAAGTGGCTATTTTCTCCAGGTGAACTAATCTTTATCGGCTGGAGATCAGTAGTAATAGCAGGAGATCTCCAGCTAGTACCTGGAGGTTACGTGAATCAAAATCAGAGACTAGTGCCTAATAAGGAATGGTTAACGCAGAATCGCCATCCGCTAGCATACATGAGGCTATGCGCCTTGATTTTGGAACATATGTTCTGAAGTTCTCACATTGATCGTTGCGGGACTGCTGGAATTGAAAAAGCGGACGCGAAATAGGACTATTTGCCGGATACCTATTTTGGATTACTCTTGGCATCCTTGCACTTCAATTGTCTTCATTAGAAATGATTCCGTTGTTATTGTTTGAGATTTTGTTTGTATATTTGTACGTTTGGGAATATATTGTTGCTGGTATTCTCTGAGTAGTTCTTGGATTATTGCCATAAGTGCCTTCTTTATGTTAACCAGTAGCTGGAGGTTGGCAACCCTATGCGGCCAACAGAACGACAAGAGGCAGATCAAGCCATGCTTCATAGGAGCTGGCAAATTGGGGGGGGGGGTAAGACTAGGGTTGCCAGCTCTGGGTTGGAAAATATCTAAAGATTTTGGGAGTGGAGCCTGGGGAGGGTAGGATTTATGGGGGGAGGAACCTCAGTGGGGTATAATGCCATAGAGGACCCTCCAAAGCAGCCATTTTCTCCAGGGGAACTGATCTTGGTTGCCTGGAGATCAGTTATAATAGCAGGAGAGCTCCAGGTGCTACCTGTAGGTTGGCAACCCTACCTATGAATCAATGTCCTCCAAAGTGTCCTATCCTTAATAGCCTTGCTCAGATCTTGCAAACTGAGGGCCGTGGTTTCCTTTATAGCGTCAAGCCATCTTAAGTTGGGTCTTTCTCTTTGCCTGCTGCCTTCAACTTTTCCTAGCATGATTATCTTTTCCAGTGACTCTTGTCTTCTCATAATGTGACCCTAGTATGACAGCCTCTGTTTAGTTATTTTAGCTTCTAGGATCAGTTCAGGCTTGATTTGATCTATAACCCACTGATTGGTTACAATTGATCTCCAGACAATCAGATCTCCTGGAAAAACTGGCTGCTTTGGATGGCGGACTCTGTGATAATGTACTCTGATGAGGTCCCTCCCCTTCCCAAACTCTATCCTCCTCAGGCTCTACCCTCCAAATCTCCAGGTATTTCCCAACCCACAGCTGGCAACCCTACCCAAAGGTGATATTGAAAGTCAGGCAGATAGAGAGAGGAGGAGGAAAAGGGAATGAAGCAGGAAATGAAGTCATGAACCACAGAGATGTAATCAAAACACAGTATTGGGACCCTTTTCCTAATCAAAACACAGTATTGGGTCCCAAATTATGTCTTTAAGATCTAATTACACAGAATATTGTCATAATAAATGTATTATATAGATGATCAGGATTAAATATTACACAACACTCTGTGGTTTTATACTGGGTCACATCCAGAATGTCTCCCTCAAGGCTGCCTTTTGTCACTCACCCATCTTTAAAAAGATTCATTCAAGACTTTTACATCTGTGTTAACAGAGTAGTGTTTGGGACTGATTCACTGCTTTGGCTATCCAAGGGTGACACCAATCATAGTATATAGGCTATTCATTTCATGATAAAGACCATAATTCTTCAACAAAAGAAAACTGATTGTGTGAAAGCTGCATTATAACTTTCACGAATTCTTTCTAAATGATATCATCATCACCACGACCGTCAAAACCGTTCTGAGAAGCCACCTCAAAACTGGCGTCAAATTTCAGGTTAAATTGAATGAATGACCACTTGGAGCTGTGGAGAATCTCTTTCTTCCTTGAAATAGACAACAAAATTATAGGCACCATCCCCCAAATAAAATGTGCGTAATCCTCTTTTCTTACTAGGGCCAATGAATTTATCACAAGACAACAGGCAAGATTTCAGGTTAACATACGAACACGAGAACATAAGAAAGGCCATGCTGGATAAGACCAAGGTACATCAAGTCCAGCAGTCTGTTCACACAGTGGCCAGCCAGGTGCCTCTAGGAAGCCCACAAACAAGACAACTGCAGCAGCACTGTCCTACAGGTGTTCCAAAGCACCTAATATAATAGGCATGCACATCTGATCCTGGAGAGAATAGGTAGGATCAACTCTAGTATCCATTTTTACTAGTAGCCACGAATAGCCCTCTCCTCCATGAGCATGTCCACTCCCCTCTTAAAGCCTTCCAAGTTGCCAGCCATCACCACATCCTGGGGCAGGGAGTTCCACGATTTAACTATGCATTGCGTGAAGACAAACTTCCTTATATTTCTCACCCTCCAGCTTCAGCAGATGACCCCGCGTTACCCAGAATGCTTTGCCAAACTGCTTTATGATAGGATGTAATGAAATTGTTTGGGGTTTATTACACTCCACTCCCAGGAAATTTCCCAGATCTAATGAACATACTTTTGATTTCCCTCAAAATTCTGACAATGCCCTCCCACCCCAAGAGCTGGTTGACCTGGATCTGCTTTGAATTTCCCTGTTTGTTGAGTTGCAGCAACAGCAAACTAATGGTTTTCTCATCGGGTGGCTGGTTACCGGCAAGACAGTGACACCTTCTTTTTTATTGGTTAAGAGCTAAAATCTCTCATTCCCTGACAGCGGTGAAGCAGAGCAAGTGTCTCAGACCTTCCCGTTACGAGCTAATCAGAGTGCCTTGACCACAGTTGACACTCTTATTCAAAGACCACCATCAAGCAGCATGAGGAAACGTGCTTGACCTTGCTGCAATGCTATCACAAAGCAGAATTGGGGCTATTAAACTCTTCCCTTATAGCTGTCATTAAAACAGTCTGTAGAAGCAAACCTGCTGGGGTGGGGGGTAGGGTTGGTTTTATATTCTGTCAATGAAGGCTTTGGTGGAAAGTCTGCTACTATGGGGTTTGTTTGTTTTTTGCAAAATCCACCAGTGGTGAACCTACATTTTTGGGACCCTGAAGCTTGAACTGTTATAGGGGCCCCTTTGCAGCTGTCAACAGGGCAACATCCAACAGGGTCCAAAGGGCCTTGCAGCCTTTGCAAGGACCTCGAGGACCAAGTGGCAGAGAACAGGGTGGTGGGGTGGAGTCCTTGAAAAAGGGCCATACAGTGAGCCCCTTCCCACCAGCAATGAGGCCTGGGTAACCACTGTTACCTTCTTCAGTGGGGTTGTTCCATGGCAGATGTTTTGGTTCATTCTCCAATAGAAAGGGAGCAGGTCATCATTAGGATAAAGCGGTGAAAATCTGATTTGTGGTGTTAAAAGGCACAACCGAGACGAATGCAGCCTGAATTGAAAATTCAGGTGTCTTTTTTATGGTTCTGATTGGCTCTTGCCTAAGGGATGAGCTGTAGAAGTATTAAGCTGTGCACCAACGAAGGATTCGAGGATTCAGCTGCCAAAATGTAGGCTATAAATAGATGCTGGCAAGCTCTGTGAGCACATACAGCTAGGGGTTCAGGCACTGCAAGCCCCTGAGAAAATTTTGAAATTTGACCAATTACAGGGACATTTTGAGGCCATATGAAATGGGTATTAGAGCATATCTGAGGTCAATATTAAGTACTTCAACCCATTGGTTTTTTATTCTATCACTAAAATAGCCTTATTTTAATAACAAACACTTAAAAAAGCCCATCAATTTTATTGAAAAACTCACTCATTAAAAAAAAAAAAAGTTGCTTCAGGGCCCCTCCGGGATTAGGGGCCCTGAAACTGAAGCTTCATTAGTTTCATAGTCGATCTGTCACTGTCACAATTTCCAACCTCTTTTGGAGATTTGTTTTTTGGGGGGTGGGAGGAGAAGGCTCAGTCTGAATTTCCCAGTGCTTGGGATGATGCAGTCCACAGAAACTCTTCTAGTGTTATCAGCCTTCTGCTCTGAGAATGTTTCTTCTCACCATGTTCTCATTTCCACAAACAAAGAGAAGACAAATGGCCCAGAGAAAGCCTGAAGTTTTAGGCTCCTAAAGTTTCAGGCTTTCCTTAAGTTTCATGCTCACTACCATGGACGTTTTTGCACACTGTCCAACCCTTTAAGTGTGGGGAAAAGGAGAAATAAGTAGGGTTGCCAAACTCCAGGTATTAGCTGGAGATCTCCTGCTATTTCAACTGGTCTCCAGCTGATATAGATAAGTTCACCTGGAGAAAATGGCCGCTTTGACAATTGGACTCTATGGCATTGAAGTCCCTCCTCTCCCCAAACACCGCCCTCCTCAGGATCCACCCCAAAACCTCCCACCAATGACGAAGAGGGACCTGGCAACCCTAGAAAGAAGGGAACTGGCAGATGAGAAAACTCCTGTCAAGTCTTTACAAATCACAGTAAAATTTGGACGAGGGTTGCTCTTAACAGCTTAGGGCAGTAGATCCTGAAACTAAAAAAAAAAAAAAAAAGGATTGCAACTCTCTTGAAGGTGGGTCCCGGAAGGCAGAACTTGCTTAGTAAGTCATACAGATGATATGTATTTACATTTGTTTGCACAATACCTGCATTGATCCCTATAAAAATGTTCACCACATACTGTACACACTTAGTAATAATTATGTGCCATCAAGTTGCAACCGACTCATGGTGACCCCAGGATCACGGGGTTTTCAAGGCAAGAGATGAGCAGGTTGCTTTGCCATTGCCTTCCTCTGCATAGCAAACCTGACCTTTCTTGGTGGTCTCCCCTCCAAGTATTAACTGTGGCTGACCATACTTAGCTTTCAAGCTCTAATAAGATCAGGCTAGTTAGGGCTATTCAGTACACACATCGCTGGTATTATAAGTAAACCAGCATGGTGTAGTGGTTAAGAGCTGTGGTTTGGAGCAGTGGACTCTGATCTGGAGAACTGGGTTTGATTCCCCACTCCTCCACATGAGCAGCAGACGCTAATCTGGTGAACTGAATTTGTTTCCCCACTCCTCCACATGAAGCCAGCTGGGTGAGCTTGGGCTAGTCACACTCTCTCGGCCCCACCTACCTCACAGGGTGTATGTTGTGGGGAGAGAAAGGGAAGGTGATTGTAAGCCGGTTTGATTCTCCCTTAAGTGGTAGAGAAAGTTGGCATATAAAGACAAACTCTTCTTCTTCTTCTTCTTCTTCTTCTTCTTCTTCTTCTTCTTCTTCTTCTTCTTCTTCTTCTTCCCTTGGTATACTCAGCATATACATACCATCACATTTAAGTTGCTTCTGTGTTACTGTATACTTGAATTCAAAGTTTGGCCCTGAATACTATAGAAACTCTGAGACCCATTTCTGTGATAACTTTTACACACGCACGCGCGTGCGCACAAGCGCACACACCAGATAAGGAGTATCTAACAAGAAGACCAGGTCTTTAATGAGTATTGCATTTTATAAGCATGCATTATCTCATCCTGACAGTCCATGACACTGAAGGATTAACAGATTATTAAATCAATGAAACTCATCATTGGGGTAGAGACTATTTAGAAAAAAATGTTATATTAATTAATGTAGGGCATTTATTGTACTAGCATTTATCACAACAAACCAATTAGCTATTAATGTACATGTCAAAAGTATTAATATGAGATTTGTGCTGCAATTCACCATTGATTGGTTGAACCATCATTATAAAGTGTTTTTTGAATGGTACAAAGTAGCTGTCTAAACAATGTGCATGCTAAATTGCATGTCTGCAAATGAAGGATCTTTTATCTACAGATGGTCCTTCATATTAACAGAGTTGCATACTTCCAGACTTTGGGAGACAGGCCATGAAACAGAAAAGAAAATGAAAATAGTAGGATTATTGGAAATTTAGGCTGCAATCCTAAATGGGGGGGAGCACCTTGGGAGCTGGTGTGACCCTGTGGCAGCGTAAGTGCCCATTTAACCTGGGATAAGGGGCACTTACTCCATCATAAGTGGCATTCACACCGGCTTGGGGATGTGGCACAGTAGCTCTGGGAGGGGCGCCAGTGCTTCCTCCTGGCAGAGTTCCAGTGGCACAGGTCCCCATCCTGGCATCCTGGGAGCAGAGCTGCCTTTCGGCAGATTCCTAACCCCTTCTGCCCCAGGAATGCACCACCTTATTTGGTGGCATTGAAGCGGGTCGTGCTGTTCAGATGACAGGCTCTTAGAATGTATCACTTACTGAGAAGTGAAGTTATCTTATTCAGCCAGTCATCGAGTAAGCAGGACTCAACAACTTTACCTACTTTTAAAAAGCAAGTCTTTTTATTGATATACTTCTGGTAAAATATGTGTAAATGCAGATTATCAAGTCTTTAACACTTCTATAAAAACTCTTGTCAAAGTACAATGTATGTATTTACAATGTATGAAGTAAAAGCAAGCAAGTCTTACATACTATTCAGTTTCAAAATCCCACTTCTAAAATATAACAGTCAAATTATTCTGATTCAGTTCAAAGTATCTAATTCATAAAGTCTAGAGTAATGTATTTAAGCCATACATACCAGTCAGCCTTTTCTTGAGAGCCTTTGGAAGGTTCTGATTCTCTGGGCTTACTGTGGCTGTATTTATACTGTTTCAGACTCATTAAGAGTGTTGATTTTACCACCAGGAGGGATATCTTCCTCCCTACTTTCAGATAACATGAGCAGTGCAATAATGTACAGTTGCAGCTGTTCAGGTTATTAGCTTCTCCCCATGACCAAATATGGGCTTCCTTTCCTTTCAGTCTATTTTGCTTAAAGTATAAACAATCATTTCTGAGCTCCATGATCACTCCATATACTCAATTTTCATACCATTCTCATCTTCAGTACAATACGCATTAAATGAGACTATTTAGAAATCTACAATACAATATATAACTATATAAATCATAAAACACAATTATTGCTCACATTGTAACATGTAACCATCTGGTCAGTAGGAAACATAGCCTTCAGCAAGGTTATAGAAAGCAAGAAGCTTACTGCACTTATAGCCTTGAGGTCTTTGAGTAGACCTTCTCAAGGTTTGAGGATAGCAGGACTTTTCTGCTTTTGAGATATGAGCAGCTGACAGCGGGCAGCTGAATCAGGAAGGGTTATTTCAGATACAATTATATTTTCAAACTGAGCCAGGTTCCCTTTTATATTTCTTGAAAAGTGAACTTCATTATTTCTCATGGGACATATTGATTAGATCTAGACTTTGTCAAATTGGAATTGATTTAGATAATCTTGCTCTGGCCAATGAATCTTACATCTTTAAAAGAATCAAGCAACGTCTCCTTGATGTAGAATTGCAGAATTTTAACCCAGCTCTTCCCCCCATCTGCTCTCCGGCGGCCCTAGGCCTTAATAATGGATCGGGTAAAATGGCTAGGTATCTAGATAACCTAGAGATACCTTCTCAACGCCGCGCTTTTCTATTAGCTAGGGTTAATGCATTCCCATCTAGGATGCTCTTAGGCCGATACCTCCAGATCCCAATACATGAACGCCTATGCACATGCGGTTTAAACTTGTTAGATACAATTGACCACATCCTTTTAGATTGCCCCTTCTATGTGACTCAGCGGGATAAACTGCTATCTACTTTGCTCCAATACAAGACATACAGGAGTAATGAAGTGAAATGCAAATTTCTTTTGAGTGACCATGATCCCAAAATTACTGCTACCGTGGCTGAATTTCTTACAGGAGTTCTTAAAGAACAAGAAAAGTTTTATTAACCCGACTGTAACTTATATGTATTGCCCTTTGGAGGTATTTTGTTGTTGTTTTTTCTATCTCTGTCTTTGGTATGCCAATAAAGGTTAATGAAAAAAATTTCAGATACACCTTTCTGGCAGACAGTGAAGAATGACTCGGTTCTTCTCCCTTCAAGGACAAGACCAGGGTAAGTTAGTTAGCTCTTGAAAGAATTCAGACCTTGAGAGAATTCAGTCAGCCTGTTCTAAGGACATTTGCATTTTTTAAGCTGTTGCCAGGCTTTTCATTACACAAACCTCTGCAGTTTGTGGTTCAGTTTGTATGTTGTGTTCAAGCTCTACATGGAATTAATTCTGCACATGTACACAAAATACCATAATTATGTCAGAGACCGTGACAGCATAGCCTCATTGATTTCAATGGGCAGATTTTCAATTTTTTCAAATTTTCTTTTAGTTTACTTTCAATTTTTGCAGCTGAGAAGCCTCTAAGGAGGTTGTACAACTGTGTGGCTCCCAGCTTTGGTGAATCTACCCCCCCCCCCAGGATTTGGCTGCCCATTATGATAGTCCAAGACTCAGATATCTTAGCAGTCCAAGCACACCAAAGAGTCCAAGTCTGGTGCAAATCCTCCTGGGACGGTCTCAAAAGCAGCCATTTCTAGACACTTTCACAAATGATGAGGGAGTGGAACCATGAAAGGACTGGGCTATCTAAATAAATAAAATCATAACTATCCTCTTTGTAACTGAGGGTGAGATGACACATTTGGGAGAAATAATCTGCTAATGTACACAGATTGCGCCTTTTCCTGTTGTATATTAAACTTAAGAGATAATGTTTCAAAAAATATAGTAGCCACAGGACCAAGTTGTGTTTTGATAAAGAGTAACAAAAAAAAAAGTGTCATTACCGTTTTATTGCATCAGCTCAAAGCCATGGCAAAACAACGAAAGCAACAAACAAATAAAACATCACTGCTGACTGCTCCGGTGCTTCGTTTTGATTATGCAAGCCTTTCCCAAATGTCAGAGGTCACCTCTCTCTCCCCACACGTTTCTGTGACTTTTGCCTGCGTTTTCCAGAATCTAGCTAAAACAGCATCCGGAAAATGCCCGCAAAATGCACGGAAACATGCGGGAAGAGCGAGATCCTCTTACCGTTGCCAGTTGTAAAGTCTCCAGACGTGCCTCAGAAAAGGCCTTCCTATACTAAAAGTCTGATAAATCAGTAAAATTCATCGTGAGAGTAAAACGGATGGGGAAAAACTGGTTATAAAGAGAAGCCGTTCTCAGAGTACCTAATAATTCAGTATCTACTTGGACACTTATATCCAGCATTCTTTGTTTTATTGAATGTTTAGCTGCAAAGAAACCAAGACTTCTTAGATATTCCTCTGAGAATCCAAGTTTGGCCACCATATTCAGTATATTACTTCTCCTTGAGTTAATTTTCATCTCATCATAAGCCAAAGTTAGGAATCCCAGAGGTGAACAAAAGAGAATTTTCAACCAAACGTTAATAGCAAATTTAGAGACTAGACTCAATATTGGGAGTTAAAAAAAAACTCAGATATAACTATTGCTGATGCTGTTGAATTAGCAACTGCTAACAGCATGCAAACAAATTTGTTTTGAATAACTGTTAGTGGCTGTGAATTTCCAAACCCCCAAATTTGCACTCCGTAAACAACTGAGGAAGAACTTTTGTTTTATAAATTTCCAATACTCGGGGCACCAAAGGTCAGGTCATGATAGGGCCCTGAATGGAATCAGTTGCAGTTTGTGCCATCTTTGCAGCTGTGCAATAACATTGGTTACATTATATTACTTTCTTTTTGTACCTGCACCTATTCCTGAAATAATTGCAAGAGTAGTTAAATTCATGGAGAGACACCAAAGGCACACTTTTGCAGATAAATAGTAAGTCTCAACTAAAAAAATCCCAACGATTTTAGTTTTTCCTGTTAACTATGTGCCATTTAACTACTAAATGTGGTCGTAAAAGATGGGAGGGGTAGTAATGTAATTGTACAAGAAAGTAGTATAATCAAACAAGTAAACACAACTGAATTCATTGAGCACATCAAAAACAGCTTGGAGAACAATTGCTGATCTAATCGAAACCAGGACATGAGCCAAACCAGCAAATGAGTGAGTATCTCCTGAAAAGTGGAGGTACTTTGTCAATTAAAAAAAAAAAAATCAAAACTAAAAGGACTGTTCTGGCTCACCTCTTTCTACTTGGAAGTAAACCTTGAAGAAGCTGTAAACTGTTCTCAAGATATTATAGGGTGCAGCCTTCATTTGCTCTAATCAATGGCCTGTTTGACATTGATTTCAGCGCACCATGGCTTTCACCCAGCATGATACAGCACATCCATCCTTGCCGCATTTCCTTGAAAGAATATTGTTATCATTATCTAATCCTTCTGGTGTTGAGGTTGGATGCCTAGCCTTCTCCAAACTTATGTCTTATAAATTTGGAATCCTCTTTGAGTTATTATGTTATGCTGAGCCCAAAGAATGCTGACTGACTTTAAATTCACTTTTTTCTGTTATGGAAAGAAGCTTGTGTTCATCTGAGAAAGCTCACTTATTTTGAAAGAAAATGCATGACAAATGCTAAAGGAAAAAATCCATTTTTTTTTACCATGCAGAAAGCACTAGTGATCCATTGTATTTAATTTGGGGAAGAAAGCTTAAGAATATGATGTCTAGACACACATATGCAAAGCAAGATTAACTCTGAATAGCATTTCTATAAGTATAACTGATTTAAGACCATGCAAATTGAACAGTAAGCTTCTCCGAACTTTTGGATTTATTTTTATACGCACACATTCAGAACTTCAACAAATGCCCTGCCTATTCATCATCGCAAATTCTGAAGACGTTTCAAAGTAGGAAATTAAAATATTCTGCTTCACTTATTTTATTATGCAACAATTGACAGGCATGCCAATACCACTAAAAAAAAAAGTCAATTTACTCTTTTGTTTATTGCATTCAGCTGATTATTTTAAGCATGCTTAGAAAATAAAATACTGTTAGAATTCAGTAGGACTTTCATTTCCGATCAAACATGCTTAGGATCATGATGCACCATTTTTCTTTCTGGCAACAAATTTTCCTATATGCATTTTAAAATATTGTTTGTGCATCCATAAATCAGCATTACGGAGGGAAGGTGGCATATTATAGCCTGATCTCATCAGATTTTAGAAGCTAAGCTGGGTGGAGACCACCAAGGAAGGTGGTTTGGTATAGCCCAATCTCACCAGATCTTGCAGGCTAAGCAGGGTCAGTACTTGGAGGGGAAGGGAAACCAGCAAGGAAGACTCTGCCAAGGAAGGCAATGGCAAACCACCTCTGCTTCTCACTTGCCTTGAAAGCCCCTTGCTGGGGTCACCATAAATCAATGGTGATTTTTTTAAACATTAAAATGTTTTATTTCTAAAAAGTTAAAGATGACAAAATAGTTAAAATCCAGTACATTCTCTATCAGGACCAAGAGTGACAAAATAACAAAACTATCTCACTACATAACGCATAAAATACCCGCAGTGCAGATGGTAAATCTGCTGTGAATAATGTGCTAATAGCAGGAGAACTCCAGCTAGTATCTGGAGGTTGGCAACCTAATGGGGCAAGAGATCTTGGGAGATCATATTCTCCGCAATGCTGCTCTTGGATCAACAAGATTAAATTGGAAGGGGGGGGGGAAACCACTCACTCACGGTTGCTGTGTTTGCTTTTTATTACTCACATTAACTGCAGCAATGTAATCAATGTAAGTCAAAAAGCAGTCCCTCTTTTTATCAACAAAGCAATTTGGGTCTTTGGCTGGCATTTCAAGGGCCACTTAATTATTTTTAACAATAATCACAGTGTGTCGAACCAGAGGGCGAGCTAGAAACAGAAGGGCTCTTCAGGAAACGAATGTTCTGAAACACAGGAAATCCTCTGTGTGGCTCTCAAGCTGGGCATCTTAACGCTATTAAAAGATGGAGATATATCGGCACCGTTATTCTCATCACGGGACTGAAGACTGAGCACACAAAACTCCCAGCCTAAAAAAACACACTCTGAGATGAGATTTATTTCCAGCAACCCTTCGTGTGAAACACAATAAGCATATCTGGAAATTTCTAGCATAGCAAGTCATTTGCGTGATGCATAAAAGTCCCCATTCTGTTACAGGAAAGAAGGCGATAAGAGTTATGATTATTATGGGATAACCTTGCTTATGGGGATTCGAAGCACTTAATGGAGCTGCACCTTCTGTTTTGGAATGCTTCAGGTGTCTGACTGATGTATAACCCACCCTGTGCCCTATACAACACTTATGAAATACATAAAACACCCATGGAGAGGAAGCATTTGGAAAATGGCAAATTACAGGCTTTGGGTGATATTTGCTTTGTGTTATAGCCTCAAAACATCTGGGCTGAATGCCAACGGTGTGGATTCTCCCTGCCATTCCATCACAAGAAGGTGCATTTAAGTTGCAGTTAAGTTGTCAAGTCTCGCAAGATCAAACAAAAAAAGAAGCCGGAAACATTCATTAGCAACATAGATTGCCTTGTTTAATCACACCTTGAAAGGAGATGGAAGGGACAAAGATATCACATCTGTACCCAATTGCTTTGAAATAGACTTAATTTGCCCTTCATTTTGAATGCAGTTTGAATAACTGATACAACTCATCAGGAGCACTATGTAGGAGTAGCGGATGTGTCCCCTCCAATGAGTGTACACGACCCACTCCAGTCAACACTCTGGCTGCAGCACTCTGTACCAGCTGTAGCTTCTGGGCTGTCTTCAGGGGCAGCCCCATGTGCAGCGCACTGCAGCAATCTAATCTCGATGTTACCAGGGCAAGTACCCCAGTGGCAAAATCTGAAGCTGAGGCTGGTGAAAGGCACCCCTGTTTGTTCCCTTTTTTTTCTAATCCCCTTTTGTGCTAGATCAGGAATGTGCATCTGGAAATAAAAATGTGATACATAGGTACTGTGTTAGTTAACAGAGGGGTGATTAATCGGAATGAAATTTGCTTTATTCGTTTATTTAGTAGATATGTATAGTCTACTTTTCTCCCCACTGGGGAGCTGTGACAAACTGGAGGCTGTTCAGTCCTTAGCTGTCAAATCACCAATCTGCCAGGAATGTCTGATCTGATCTGAAGGCTGCAGCAACATCCAACCAGCATTCAGAGGGCTGATGAAATGTTGGGGAAGCGCATAAGTTCTTGTTTCTGAAAGTGAACATATGTGTTAGTTTAGTATCTGACTCTTGATGAGAGCAGGCAGTTTAAAAAAGTCTGTCTAAGGGGTGAAGAAGAGCCCCGTGGCGCAGAGTGGTAAGCTGCAGTGCTGCAGTCCAAACTCTGCTCACGACCTGAGTTCAACCCGACGGAAGTCGGTTTCAAGTAGCCGGCTCCAGGTTGACTCAGCCTTCCATCCTTCCAAGGCCAGTCAAATAAGCACCCAGCTTGCTGGGGGTAAAGTGTAGATAACTGGGGAAGGCAGTGGCAAACCACCCTGTAAAATGGCAGCCCATTCCTAAATGGGGGGAGATCCACGGCGGCTGGGAGCCCCATTGAAAACAGCGAGGCTGCGCTTGTTCTCTTCTGGGATTGAGCTCCCAAACTGGCTGCGCTGGTGGCGGGGGCCAGCGGCATTCTGTCGTTCCCAGACCCCAGCGCGTTTGCCCCCGCGCCGGCGTGTTTGCCACTTTGTCCCATGATAAAGTGGCACCAACACCAGCATGGGGTCATGCCGGTTCCTGAGGAGATCCCTCCTCCCTCAGGACTGCAGCTGTCGTCTGCTTACTAAACGTTGTGATGTGACATCACACCATGGGTCACACCATGCTTGCCTGTACCTTTTTAAAAGGGTGGAGTGGACTGGGTAGATTAGAACTCATGTGCATAAACGGGTTGAACCTGGTTCAAGTCAATTGTTCGGAATGAGGGAGACGGACTGGAAACTGCTTGTCAAGGCTGTGGGGGGTCGGACAGAAATGAACTGGCTCAAGGGGAAGTGCCTGAAGGATTCCTAACTGAACAGTTATCAATCAGTAGTGAAATCTCATTTAAGGACTCTCTGAGCTATTGAGTTAAATTGCATATAAAACTTTCTGACGCTGTAACCTACGAATAATATATTTACCACACTCCAGGCTTTGTTTTGTAACCTGTTCACCATGCCTGTGACTGCTTAAGCATTTTAACTATTCTAAGAAGAAGAATAAAACACTACCATTGAGTGTTTTTTTAAAAAATCCTGCCTCTTCTTTCAGTTTCAGCCAACTGAAAGAAAAATAAAATTTGCCTCACTATACAGACCCCACTATTCTCTCTCTGTGTCATCAAGTCATAGCCAACTTATGACAACCCAGTAGGGCTGTCAAGGTGAGAGACTAATAGAGGTGGCTTGCCATTGCCTTCCTCTGCATAGTGACCCTGATATTCCTTGGTGGTCTCCCATCCAGGTACTAGCCAGGATCAACCCTGCTTAGCTTTTGAGATCTGTCGAGATCAGGCTAGCATTGGGCCATACAGGTCAGGGCCTCTATTCTACAGCCATTGAAATAAATCCTTAAATAGCTACCACAGAATACCTCCTTGGAAAGGGAGGGGAGAATTTTAGAATAATAAGCCTAAATTCTCCAGACGTTATAGCAGGTTGCCAAAGCACCTTATATCATCATTCTTCCCCTACTCCACTTTATCCTCACAACACCCTAGGTTAAGCTGAACGACAATCCCTAGGTAGGGTTGCCAACCGCCAGGTACTAGCTGGAGATTTCCTGCAACTGATCTCCAGCCAATAGAGAATGGTTCACCTGGAGAAAATGCCCACTTTGGCAATTGAACTCTATGGCATTGAAGTCCCTCCCCTCCCCAAACTCTGACTTCCTCAGGCTCTGCCCCAAAAACCTCCCACCAGGGCGAAGAGGGACCTGGCAACCCTAACCCTAGGCTACACAGCAAGCTTAAATGGCAGACTGGGGATTTGAACCCTGGGCCTTCCAGATCCTTGTCCAACCATCTAACCAGTATGCCATACTAACTGTCTTCCAACTTTCAGGTAAGGACCAACCTCGGCCAGAGCTGGCTAGGTTTTTTTTTTTTTTCCTGCAGGTTTACTCTGATTTGTCTTCCTTCTCCACACCATCTTTTTAAAAAGTCCTGACTCCTTGACCTGTGTACAGAAGAAAATTGTGGCAGCTGTTCTATTAAATCCATAAAGAACCACAACAAAGGCTCTTTCAAGTGCATGGCTTTTTGGCCCTTCAATCTCGAATATCTCCAACATCAGACCTTTAGCCACTGCGTATCATCTTGCGTCTACCCACAGAATTACTGCTCTTGCATCCTATGACTGACAGCTGTGTGTGAGGTCGGTTCCTTCTTTTGCCACGGCCTCCTGGAATACATTGCTGGTAAATTTCATAAGCTAACCATGATTCAGAGATATCAGAGTAGGAGGGAAATTGTGACTTACTGAAGCCACCCACAACACTGAAAGATAGATATCATCTCGAATTTACAGAATATATAGGCATTTTTTTAAAGCATGTAGGTAAATTAACTCATTTACTTAAACTAAGCATAGGATTTTTAAAATTTCTTGCTTTAAAAGATGGCAGAGAGAACACGAACGTGTGTAGATAGTTAAATATCAAACCGTGAGCCTCTGACTGCAGACAGAGGTCTTTTTGACTTTATTCCTGTACAATATCGAGAATATTAGAGGTCCATCCACCATGGTGGAGTGATTAAGGGCGGTGGACTCTAATCTGGAGAACCATTAAAACCAGAGCTAAAATGCAAACAAACACATAAAAAATTAGAAGTTTGGGCAGGAAGGAGGGATAACTGAGGGAACACCAAATGAAACAAAAAAGTCTTCATCCACTGGCAGAAGATGGCAACAGAAGGGACCAGCAAAGTCTCCCAGGGGAGAGAGTTCCAGAGTTTAGGTGCCACGACCAAGAAGGCCCTCTCCCGGGCTGCCACCCGCCTAATCTCAGATGGTGCCCCCCACCCCGAAGCAGGCCTCAGAATGTGCTTGTCTCAAGACAATTGTCAATATATCAAAGGCAAGTTCATGAGGGGTGATCAGGCTGTGAATCAAACGGGCAAGAGTTCAAGCATCCCTGGGCATGCATGGGCTCCCTTGTGGAAAATGAGCTCGCCTGCCAGCTACCCAAGCACGTTTTGCTCTCTCAGGTCTAGGGTTGCCAACCACCAGGTACTAGCTGGAGATCTCCTGCTGTTACAACTGATCTACTGCCGATAGAGGTCAGTTCACCTGGAGAAAATGGCTGCTTTGGCAATTGGACTCTATATGGCATTGAAGTCACTCCCCTCCCCAAACCTTGCCCTCCTCAGGCTGCACCCCAAAAACCACCTGCCGGTGGCAAAGAGGGACCTGGCAACCCTACTCAGGTCATGGAGAACAAAGCATGATATCTATGTTTTCTTGTAATATTTCAAGATGCATTATTTAACAACGCCATGAGCTAAGTTCTGTGTCACAGAAGCCTTATTAAAGTAAAGTAAAATATATTGGCTGCACCATGTCGTAGAACTGGAAGCGTTTCAAGGAGCATTTTCAGCTTCGTGATCGTGAGCTGATACCTGGTGGTTTTCAGAAAATGAGTAACAAGCTATTAAATAGTCTCAGTTGAATTGTTAATATGGGTTGGTAGGCGGCTGTGCAATAAGACTCCGTAGGCAGCTGGGTAATAGTATGATTTAATCTCCTCCACAGAAAATTACACTGATTGTACATGTATTGTTGGAGTAATGTTGGCGGAATGTTTGAAATGAGTTTAAAATATCCACCCTACCTCAGAAGGTCAATTCATGCAGTTGGATCTTGTGTGGGTTGGCTGCTGTGTGTGACTAGGGGCAGGTCGCTGATGTAAAATTTCAAGAGGCCAGCATCAATCAGATCAATTTATGACTTAGCCAGGAGGGTATCTGTATAAAATTACTCATTTCCTGTCCTGTATACATTTTTGCAGACTTAATATGAGGAATGCTCTGACCTGGATGGCCCAGGCAAGCCTGATCTAGTCAGATCTCAGAAGCTAAGCAGGCTCGGTCCTGGCTAGTACTTGGGTGGGAGACCACCAAGGAATACCAGGGTCGCTGTGGAGAGGAAGGCAACGTCAAACCACCGCTGTTAGTCTCTTGCCTTGAAAACCCTACTGGGCTGCCATAAGTCGGCTGTGACTTGACAGCATTTACACACACAATATGAGGAGCGCTTCATCTCCAGCTACCCCTCACAAGAGACATGTAGGAAAGGGGCCAGAAGAGAACTAAAAACCTATGTTTTGTGAACAGTGTGATGCTTGGGAGAAATGAACTGTCACCTTCACCCTTGGCCTCAGACCAGGTGCCAGTCCCTTTAACCTGAGGATCTTCCTTGGCCTTCTCATGTGAGCTTCACTCACTCTCCTCCAGTCCCCTGGTGCTCCCTTCACACCTCTGTGCCTGCTGGGAGGCTCACCCAGCTTTCCAACCTCACCCTGCCTCCACCCCCTGGGCACTGCTCCTTACCCACTTCTTCCTTTGTTGAAATATATGTAATTCATTGTTAGGCATTAGTATTTCATGCTTTCTTGCCATAAGTGTCCACCGTTTATTATTGCCAGTACCTGGAGGGTGAAAATCCTAGGTGCCTTCCTACTGGCCTCTCGCTGGCTGCCAGATGCAGCGGCCATTTCTGGGGCTTCCAGCTACACTGCTTCCTCCACCTCCCCAGCTGGCCTTCTCTCCTTATGCCTTTTGGGCCTCAGAGAACTGACTTAATCTTTCTCCCTTCCCTGGCAGCCTCTCATTTGATGTCTTTTCATGCTGTGCTTCACCCAGGAGAGCCCCACTCTCTCAACAGATTCCCAGTGCTCCTTCCAGCTCACCGATCTCTCTCTCTCTCTCTGGAAAAGCTGGTTGGAGCACCCTGACATTGCTCAGGCTCCACAGATAGGGTTGCAAGTTCTAGGTTGGAAAATACCTGGAGATTTTGGGAGTGCAGCCTGGGGAGGGTGGGGTTTGTAGAGGGGAGGGTCCTGAGCAGGTTATAATGCCAGAGTCTGTAGGGTTGCCAGGTCCCTCTCTGCCACCGGCGGGATATTTTTTGGGGCGGAGCCTGAGGAGGGCGGGGTTTGGGGAGGGGAGGGACTTCAATGCCATAGAGTACAATTGCCAAAGTGGCCATTTTTCTCCAGGTGAATTAGCAGGAGATCTCCTGCTACTACCTGGCAGTTGGCAACCCTAAGAGTCTACCTTCCCCAGCAGCCATTTTATCTAGAGGAACTGTTCATGGTCACCTGGAAAGCAATTGTAATGCCAAGAGATCTCCAGGTGCTACCTGGAGGTTGGCGACCCTATCCACAGATGCATGTGGATGGCCAGATGAATGATTGCCAACCTCCAGGTGGTTTAAAGTAAACACCTCGTGCTTAAGTAGGAAGTTAAACAAACAAAGTGAAGCACTGAAAGCACACTGTGTATGTACAGAAAATCCTTTTATCTATGTAATAATAATAATAACTAGCAATTCAACCCGACTCTCTGTAACATTTACAGAACATATGCAATTAGCAAGGCGGCTGTAGTGTGGAGGCAGGCAGCTCTCCAGAGCAAACATGAAAATCCGGAGTGGATTTCAAAATGAATGAACTTCTTCAGGATTGAAGTACGTTGTGCCAAGATATATAGTTCATTCACATAAGCCGCATAAGATGATAGGAATTACTTTATCCCGAGATGGGAGACCGGTAAGACCCATTTCGCCGTAGCTTTGTCCATCGGGAAAGTAGAGCATGAGATGGCGCCTATCTCTATAATGTAATACAATATAATTACAAAGGTTGACAATATATACAAATATTCCAAAATTAAACAAGGAAAATAAATATTACATACCATTGCTGAAATGCTTGTAGCATACAGATTGTAGGATGGCTTCTAGCAATCTTACAAAAGCATAGAACTGCCCGTATTTTATGCACAATAATTGGCAACAGGTGCTTATCGCAGAGAACAGTCTTAAAGGGCAGACAGTTAACTCTTAGCAAGGAATTGCATAACTGTTAGCACTACACAAGCCAGCCAGCAATTACAGTTATAGCTGTGATATTACAAAAAATACAAAAATTACAAAAAACAACTTAAATCTGAAGCAGAATTTAATCCATTTGGAATAATTGTATTAAAAAGAAAAATGAAGCGTGATTCAGCTTGAGAAAGAATTCTATCAATATTTTGCCTAGAGAAAGGTTTGGGTTTATACTGCCAAATGACAAAAAATTGTATGTCATTTTCAGAATGGTGTAGTTCTTGATAATGGGAAACAAGTGGAGCCTCTGCCACGTGATTTTTAATTCGTGATTTATGCTCACCTACTCTAAGTCGAATGGGGCGTCTTGTTTTGCCCACGTATAAAAATCCACAGGGGCACCGGACGAGGTAGATCACGTTTTTACTGGCACAATTAGAAAACTGCTTAAGTTTGAAAACGAAATTAGTATTGGTGTTTCTAAATTCTTTTACTGGCAGAGAATATTGGCACATATTGCATTCCCCACATCGAAAATGACCTGAAGGTAAATTAGAAGTGGGTGGTGGTAAAACATCTGTATGGGTAAGATAGTCCCTAAGAGATCTGGTTTTGCGATAACCAAAACGAGGAATCATCTGGCAACCTGGTAAATCGCGTACTAGATGCCAGTGTTTGGCTACTATAGTTTGTATATCTCTTGTGTATTGGTTGTATTCTAATGAGGACGTTATACCAGAATACGTGGTCTTGTGTTTGGTTGTAAGTAATTGAGAGCGGTCCCGCTCATCAGCTTTAATTCTAGCATTATGTATGATTTGCTGTGGATATCCCCTGGTCCTGAGTGTTTGTGACAACTTTGTTGCAGCAGAGGCATAATGGGAATACAAAGAGGAATTCCTTTTTAATCTTAAAAATTGTCCATAAGGTAAGTTCTTACGTAAGTGTAATGGGTGAAAGGAATGAAAATGTAAAAGTGCCCCTTTGTCGGTGGCTTTTCTATATGGAGTGACTATGAGTTTTCTAGAGTCATTTATGACCACAGTAAGATCCAAAAAATTCATCTGAGTTGAATGGCAAGCTCCTGTAAAAATAATATTAGGATCTCTGGTATTTAACCACAAAATAAATTCTTGAAAAACAGTTGCATCATCAAGGACCATGAAGGCATCATCAATAAATCTTTTATACATCAGAATATGCTCAGAGTATGGATTATTATTATAAATATGTTGGCGCTCGAAAGCTATCATAAAGATATTAGCGATTGACGGGGCGCATGCGCACCCCATAGCAACGCCTTTTTTCTGCAAAAAAATATCATCTCTGAAACGAAAAAAATTGTTCTCCAAGACCAAATCCAATAGGTCAAGGAGAAAATGGGATGGAGGTATTAATGTGCTGCGGGTGTTAAGAAGCTCTGATATAATTGTACGTACAGCATCTAAGGGTACACTCGTATAGAGGGAAGCCACGTCCAAGGTGATCAAAACTGCTCCCTCAGGTATTGAAGTGCCTTCCACTGATTGTATAAACTGTTTACTGTCAAGAATAAAAGATGGAGTATTTTCTGAAAAACTGTGTAAATGGAATTCCAAAAATTTAGCCAACGGTTCTGTTAGAGACTGATTGCCAGAAACAATTGGGCGGCCGGGGGGTTTGTCTAGACGCTTGTGTATCTTAGGAAGCGTGTAGAATATAGCCATGCGTGGATATGCATTGATTAAGAAGTCTGCTTCCCGTTTAGTAATGTAGTCAAGGGACAAGCCTTCTTGGACTACCGTTCGTATAGAAAGAGCAACTCTATCTGTAGGGTCAGTAGCTAATTTAGAATAGGTGGTGGAGTCTTGCAACTGTCTAATATTTTCTGCGATATAGTCCTCGGTGTTTAGAAGGACTATAGCCCCGCCCTTATCAGCCTCTTTGATCGTAATTTTAGTATTGTTGGTTAATTGAATGAGAGTATGATAATCATCTCTAGAAAAATTATTATCGCCACTTCTGCGCCTTTTTTCCATTTTTTGCAAATCAGAAATTACTAAATGTTGGAAGAGTGGATGTGAGGTGACTTCTGCTGATAATACAGGTGGACGATAATCACAGAGGTAACTACAGTAATCGTAGGAACCAGTCGAGAAAGTGAATCCTACAGCCTTATTCCAGCGTTCCTCATAGAGAATAATACTTTAAGACTAGAATAAGAGGCATGGGGACAAACCCCTAGCCAAATTATTATCCTTTTTCCCGCAGACAAGGATTGTTAACCTTTCTAATTATACCTTGTCTAATGCGGAAAAAAGGATACTAAATTTTGGCTTGGGGTTTGTCCCCAAGCCATCTTATTCCGCATTTCAAACACGCATTGACATTTTCAAATTGGTACGTTTAATTAAACTTAGAGAACATTTTGGACCTTCTGTTAGTAGTGTGACCCATTTTCGACCTCGTTCCACTTTTACTCCAACATCTTGTAGTCACCTCACATCCACCTCACCTCACATCCACATTTAGTAATTTCTGATTTGCAAAAAATGGAAAAAAGGCGCAGAAGTGGCGATAATAATTTTTCTAGAGATGATTATCATACTCTCATTCAATTAACCAACAATACTAAAATTACGATCAAAGAGGCTGATAAGGGCGGGGCTATAGTCCTTCTAAACACCGAGGACTATATCGCAGAAAATATTAGACAGTTGCAAGACTCCACCACCTATTCTAAATTAGCTACTGACCCTACAGATAGAGTTGCTCTTTCTATACGAACGGTAGTCCAAGAAGGCTTGTCCCTTGACTACATTACTAAACGGGAAGCAGACTTCTTAATCAATGCATATCCACGCATGGCTATATTCTACACGCTTCCTAAGATACACAAGCGTCTAGACAAACCCCCCGGCCGCCCAATTGTTTCTGGCAATCAGTCTCTAACAGAACCGTTGGCTAAATTTTTGGAATTCCATTTACACAGTTTTTCAGAAAATACTCCATCTTTTATTCTTGACAGTAAACAGTTTATACAATCAGTGGAAGGCACTTCAATACCTGAGGGAGCAGTTTTGATCACCTTGGACGTGGCTTCCCTCTATACGAGTGTACCCTTAGATGCTGTACGTACAATTATATCAGAGCTTCTTAACACCCGCAGCACATTAATACCTCCATCCCATTTTCTCCTTGACCTATTGGATTTGGTCTTGGAGAACAATTTTTTTCGTTTCAGAGATGATATTTTTTTGCAGAAAAAAGGCGTTGCTATGGGGTGCGCATGCGCCCCGTCAATCGCTAATATCTTTATGATAGCTTTCGAGCGCCAACATATTTATAATAATAATCCATACTCTGAGCATATTCTGATGTATAAAAGATTTATTGATGATGCCTTCATGGTCCTTGATGATGCAACTGTTTTTCAAGAATTTATTCCGTGGTTAAATACCAGAGATCCTAATATTATTTTTACAGGAGCTTGCCATTCAACTCAGATGAATTTTTTGGATCTTACTGTGGTCATAAATGACTCTAGAAAACTCATAGTCACTCCATATAGAAAAGCCACCGACAAAGGGGCACTTTTACATTTTCATTCCTTTCACCCATTACACTTACGTAAGAACTTACCTTATGGACAATTTTTAAGATTAAAAAGGAATTCCTCTTTGTATTCCCATTATGCCTCTGCTGCAACAAAGTTGTCACAAACACTCAGGACCAGGGGATATCCACAGCAAATCATACATAATGCTAGAATTAAAGCTGATGAGCGGGACAGCTCTCAATTACTTACAACCAAACACAAGACCACGTATTCTGGTATAACGTCCTCATTAGAATACAACCAATACACAAGAGATATACAAACTATAGTAGCCAAACACTGGCATCTAGTACGCGATTTACCAGGTTGCCAGATGATTCCTCGTTTTGGTTATCGCAAAACCAGATCTCTTAGGGACTATCTTACCCATACAGATGTTTTACCACCACCCACTTCTAATTTACCTTCAGGTCATTTTCGATGTGGGGAATGCAATATGTGCCAATATTCTCTGCCAGTAAAAGAATTTAGAAACACCAATACTAATTTCGTTTTCAAACTTAAGCAGTTTTCTAATTGTGCCAGTAAAAACGTGATCTACCTCGTCCGGTGCCCCTGTGGATTTTTATACGTGGGCAAAACAAGACGCCCCATTCGACTTAGAGTAGGTGAGCATAAATCACGAATTAAAAATCACGTGGCAGAGGCTCCACTTGTTTCCCATTATCAAGAACTACACCATTCTGAAAATGACATACAATTTTTTGTCATTTGGCAGTATAAACCCAAACCTTTCTCTAGGCAAAATATTGATAGAATTCTTTCTCAAGCTGAATCACGCTTCATTTTTCTTTTTAATACAATTATTCCAAATGGATTAAATTCTGCTTCAGATTTAAGTTGTTTTTTGTAATTTTTGTATTTTTTGTAATATCACAGCTATAACTGTAATTGCTGGCTGGCTTGTGTAGTGCTAACAGTTATGCAATTCCTTGCTAAGAGTTAACTGTCTGCCCTTTAAGACTGTTCTCTGCGATAAGCACCTGTTGCCAATTATTGTGCATAAAATACGGGCAGTTCTATGCTTTTGTAAGATTGCTAGAAGCCATCCTACAATCTGTATGCTACAAGCATTTCAGCAATGGTATGTAATATTTATTTTCCTTGTTTAATTTTGGAATATTTGTATATATTGTCAACCTTTGTAATTATATTGTATTACATTATAGAGATAGGCGCCATCTCATGCTCTACTTTCCCGATGGACAAAGCTACGGCGAAATGGGTCTTACCGGTCTCCCATCTCGGGATAAAGTAATTCCTATCATCTTATGCGGCTTATGTGAATGAACTATATATCTTGGCACAACGTACTTCAATCCTGAAGAAGTTCATTCATTTTGAAATCCACTCCGGATTTTCATGTTTGCTCTGGAGAGCTGCCTGCCTCCACACTACAGCCGCCTTGCTAATTGCATATGTTCTGTAAATGTTACAGAAAGTCGGGTTGAATTGCTAGTTATTATTATTATTACATAGATAAAAGGATTTTCTGTACATACACAGTGTGCTTTCAGTGCTTCACTTTGTTTGTTTAACCTCCAGGTGGTGGCTGGAGATCTCCTGCTATGACAACTGATCTCCAGCCGATAGAGATCAGTTCACATGGAGAAAATGGCCCCTTTAGCAATTGGACTCTAAGGCATTGAAGTCCCTCCCCTCTCCAAACCCCACCCTCCTCTGGCTCCACCCCAAAAACCTCCCACCAGCAGTGAAGAGGGACCTGTCCACCTTACACATGAACCTCTGGCAACCATAAGCTTTCTGATGTAGGGAAGCAGCAGGAAAACAATCACTAGCAGTTGTATAATGCACAAAAAAAGTCCCCCTAGGTATGCAGCATGATTAGTATCCATTCTAACTAATAGCCATGAATACCCCTCTCCTCCATGAATATGTCCACTGCCCTCTTAAAGCCCTCCAAGCTGGCAGCCATCACCACATCCTGGGGCAGGGAGTTCTACAATTTAACTATGTGTTGTGTGAAAAAATATTTCCTGTTATCTGTTTTGAATCTCTCACCCTCCAGCTTTAGCAGATGACCCCGTGTTCTAGTATTATTGGAGAGGGAGAAAAACCTCTCCCTGTCCACTCTCTCCAAACCATGCATAATTTTATAGACCTCTATTATGTCACCCCTCAGCTGCCTTCTTTCCAAGCTAAACTGCCCTAAGTGTCTTAACCGCTCCCCATAGGACAGTTGCTCTAGTCCCCTAATCATTTTGGTTGCTCTTTTCTGCACCTTCTCAAGCTCTGTAATAT
Organism: Euleptes europaea; assembly: GCF_029931775.1. Lineage (NCBI taxonomy): Eukaryota > Metazoa > Chordata > Lepidosauria > Squamata > Sphaerodactylidae > Euleptes > Euleptes europaea. The sequence goes on from NC_079320.1 coordinate 74,241,737, forward strand.
CCCTTTTTAGGTGTGGTGACCAGAACTGTACACGGTATTCCAAGTGTGGTCTCACCATAGATTTGTATAAGGGCAGTATGATAGCATCAGTTTTATTCTCTATTCCTCATCTAATTATGGCCAGCATGGAATTTGCCTTTTTTACAGCAGCCGCACGCTGGGTTGACATCTTCATTGAGCTATCCACTACCACCCCAAGATGCCTTTTTTGGTCTGTCACTGCCAGCACAGAACCCATCAGTGTATATGTGAAGTTGGGATTTTTTGCCCCAATATGCATCACTTTACACTTACTCACATTGAATCTCATTTGCCATTTTAATGCCCACTCTTCCAGTATGCAGAGATCCTTCTGGAGCTCTTCACAGTTGGATTTTGTTTTAACCACCCTAAATAATTTGGTGTCATCTGCAAACTTGGCTACTTCACTGTTTAACCCCAACTCCAGGTCATTGATGAACAGGTTGAAAAGCACCGGTCCCAACACAGATCCCTGAGGCACCCCACTGCTCACATCCTGCCATTGTGAGCGGAATACCTGTGTTCAAGGAGTATACCTGTGTTCAAGTATATATACCTGTGTTTTTGAACTGTGTTCAAGTATATATACCTGTGTTTTCAAGTATACCTGTGTTCAAGGAGCCCAAATATTTCTGCCTGAATTCGTTTTTGTTAATCCAGGTTTGGCTGCTCTGCTGAACTTTCGTTGATTGTTTTATGTCTGTTGCATGCCTGCCATGTTCTGTGTTTTAGAGCTTTTCCAATAGATTGTAATTCCTTCTGATGCGTGGGGGTGGCAAGTGCTCTGGACAGGAAAGGAGCGTGCTATTGACTCTTTCCCTCCACATCTAAGCTCTATTTGCTTATTCCAGAGAAAACACAGACGTCAGTGCATATATTTCCCCCCTTCAGGGCACATAATTTATTACTTATTTATTAATTTATTTTGAAAGTTTGGTGTCTGGCCTTTCTGCCCATCCAAGGGCCATCAAGGCATGTACCGTAAAACAAAAGCAGAGTGCCAGAGATGCCCTTTCAAAATAGAAGTGCCAAAGAGCTTGTGGAAAAGAGCAAAGAGAGCCAGTGTGGTGTAGTGGTTAAAAGCAGAGGACTCCAATGTGGAGAACCAGGTTGGATTCTCCACTCCTCCTACACATGAAGCCTGTTGGGCTAGTCACAGTTCTCTCCGCTCTCTCTCAGCCCCACCTACCTCACAAGGTGTCTGTTGTGGGAAGAGGAAGGGATTGTAAGCCGGTTTGAGACTCCTTAAAGGTAGATAAAGTTAGGCTATAAAAACCAACTCTTCTTCTTCTTTCTAACTTTACGCTGTGGGAGTAATTTTAAAGAAGCTCGCATGTAACTCCTTGGTTTCATGCAGCACAGTTTAGCATGATGACACCTGACAGGAAAACACAATGGATTTCTGGAGAATTGTCAAAGTATTGTTTTACATTGTCATTTCCCATAGAGGATGAGTATTTTAAGAATTCTTATAACCTCTTCACTTCAGAAAAATGTCTCCCACCTGTGACTTTCCCTCTTCTACCTACACAACCGACATTCACAATACTTTTCTATGGAGAAGGGGGCAACCCCTTTGGGGCCCCATAAAATCAGACCCCCTGTTCCAAACTTTACCAAACTTTGGGGTTCATGCAAGGACAGTCCCTTTTAGCTACCCTGAAATTTTTGAAACTCTACCTCTAAATATGCCCCACAGGAGCTTCAATAGGTTAAAATGGACCCAATTTTTTCCAGGAAAATCTAAAAGATGCCAGAATACCCATTTGTCTGTGTGTAAAGTGCCATTAAGTTGCAGCCGACTTATGGCGAGCCCTTTTTTGGGGTTTTCATGGCAAGAGACTAACAGAGGTGGTTTGCCAGTACCTTCCTCTGCACAGCAACCCTGGACTTCCTTGGTGGTCTCCCATCCAAATACTAACCAGGGCTGACCCTGCATAGCTTCTGAGATCTGACGAGATCAGGCTAGCCTGGGCCATAGAATACCCATTTACCAGTATCAAATAAAATCAAAGTATTTATTACAGTCCACGACCAGGAAATACGGCAAAGGTACAAAAATGGGAACATTACAAAAATAATCATAGAACAAATCAACCACAAATACAGATAAACGTAATGTGTTTAACATATTAACACTCCTTAACAAAAACTAAAAATAAAGTCACCTCAAGGACTGAAAATCTATACCACTCTTTAATTTAAGATCACTTCTTCTTTTTTTCCTTCTTTTTTTTTAAAGGTTATAGATCTGGGCACTGGTAGGGGTATTTGGCTTATTTCAGGTTTCCTGAAAAAAAATCAGGTTCAATAAACCTGAACCTGAAATTTACCAATCTTTTCCCCCACAGCCCTACACACAACTGCTTTAAGGGTTGCCTGAGATGTACAAGACCATTAGTTCAAGCGACTTTCCCCCTAACCTACTTGGGGCAATATTTTGTCAAGCCATCAACTACGCTGAAACAGGGTGTGGTATTGTTGCCTTTACCTGAAAAAAAGAATCTTTGAATAACACTCTCTTATGCATTGCTCTAAACACAGGGAGGTTTTACATGTATGATTTAAGGATGCAAAAGGAAGTCTCAGGTTTCTCTGTTCGACTACAAACATGATGTTTCCAATGGTTGCTTTTGTACCATGTTCCAGAGCAAGAAGAACCAACTTTGTTCAATTGTTTGCTGAAGTTTGTCCAACAGCATATTTTATTTATTGACATTATTCTTATTGTAATTCAATTCTGTTTTCCCTCCTATCATGATTTTTGTCTTTTATGCTGCCTGTTTTAATATTCTTTCAGTGTCTTTGTTTCTTACTTTTGGTAACTTGGGTGTCATTATGGTTCACAGCTGGGTGTGCAGACAGGTCATGCCTACAGGGCTGTGGTAGAGGTGGAACGTTACGTGACATCAAGTCACATCTGGATTTCAAGGCAAGAGGCTTCAGAGGTGGTTTGCCATTGCCAGTGTGGTGCAGTGGTTAGGAGCAGTGGACTCTGATCTGGAGAATCAGGTTTGATTCCCTGCTCCTCCATATGAGTGGCGGACTCTAATCTGGTGAAGCGGGTTGGTTTCCCCACTCCTACACATGAAGCCAGCTGGGTGACCTTGGGCTAGTCACAGTTCTCTTCGAGCTCTCTCAGCCTCACCTACCTCACAAGGTGTCTGTTGTGGGGAGAGGAAGGGAAGGAGATTTTAAACCAGTTTGATTCTCCTTAAAAGGTTGAGAAAGCCACATATAAAAACCAACTCTTCTTCTTCTCTGCATGGTGGCCCTGGACCTCCTTGGAGGTCTCTCATCCAAATGCTGGCCAGTCGGGGCTGAGAGTGTGTGACTGGCCCAAGGCCACCCAGCAAGTTTCCATGGCAGAGTGGAGATTCCAACCTGGGTTTTCCAGATCCTAGTCTGACATCTTAACCACTACACCATGGTGGCTTTCCTGCTTAAGATTACATAGTTAAAGATCATACTAAATATCCAGTCTACCAATTTATACACACATATATAATTGATGTTGAGATACGCAAAAGCTTATAGTAAATGCAGGTAGGCATTAGCTAAATTTGGATGAGTAGGTAATTGTGCTTGACCCTGCTACTGCCTTCTTGCAATGAAAAATGGCTTCTGCCATCTTTCTCAAACGGAAACATATCTCCAATTGCGGGGGGGGGGGAGTCTGAGCTGTTAGCGAAAGGCTCTTTCCATTGGAGATAAGCTGCCTGTATCCATCTAAGCAGAAGGAAGTAATAGGATCCAACTTAAAGGCCTACATAAACTCCAGAACTGACAATGTCACCCACCTGCAAATTGCTGGGTAAGGAAGCATGATTTGGAAAGTTCCATGCTGTTCCATCAAAGATCACTGGCAGAACCCAGGGTAGTAAAATGGCTGTTTCTTCTCATTTTCCAAGAATGATAAAATTGATACTTGAAGATAAAAAGGAATTTTCCATAAGGAGATTGAAAATACCCATCACATATTCAGCCTGCTCGCCTTGTATGGAAGTGCCATAGCCAGAGGGCAGCCAGCAAATTTATCTTCCTGTCAAGTGATGCAGGGTGTGAAATGTGGACATAGCCTGTATACAGAAACTACAAAATGTAAGGAAGAGCTGATGTGGTCTCTCTCTCTCTCTCTCTCTCTCTCTCTCTCTCTCTGATTCCCTCTTTGTCACTGCCATTAGTTTCAGTTTGCCTCATTTTTGTTGCTCCTGATGGTGATTCTTTTGTGTCATTTTAAGCCATATTTTCACCATTTATGTATTTTAAGTTTATATGTGACTCACACAAAGGTGCAATAATGCATTAATTTGAGGAAGAAACATTCGGTATAAAGCACACATGCTGCACAGAAAAGAGGGGAAATATATTAAAAAGGTACTCTTCTCTCCCCCCCCCCGCCCCCGTAGTCCTGACCTGGGCCCTGACCTGGATGGCCCAGGCTAGCCTGATCTTGTCAGATCTCAGAAGCTAAGCAGGGTCAGCCCTGGTTAGTATTTGGATGGGAGACCACCAAGGAATACCAGGGTTGCTGTGCAGAGGAAGGCACTGGCAAACCACTTCTGTTAGTCTCTTGCCATGAAAACCCCAAAAGGGGTCGCCATAAGTCCTGGATGGCCCAGACTAGCCTGATCTCAGATCTTGGAAACTAAGCAGGGTAAGCTCTTGTTGCGACTTGGATGGGAAACCACCAAGCAAGTCTGGGGTTGCTAGTAGGGCTGTTGAACAAAAAAATCGGTATAATTCGGATTCGGAAAAATTCGGCCCGTTTTGATTCGGGCAGTGCCGAAGTCCGAACTCCCCTGCTTCGGATCCCCAAAATTCGGGCGAGATCGGGGAAAAATTTGGGGGAAAATTCGGGGGCCCCTGCGTGCCTTCAGGGGGCTTCCCTGAAGGCGCGCGAGGGGTCTTTAAACTAGGGCTGTCAATTCGGTTCGGCCCGAACTGAAAATCAGCCGAATTTCCCTTGATTCGGCGGTTTTTAGTTCGGACGGATCCGAACTCAAAACTGGCGGGCAACCGGGGGGGCCGAATTCAGCGAGTTCGGGAGTTCGGCGAATAAATTCGGCCAATTCGGCCGTCAGTAAGCAGCATAACCGTCAGTAAGCAGCATTCTCCTCCCCCGGCCAATCGGTGGCCAAGCTGGGTCTTCTTCTGGCCAATCAGTCAGGATTAAGTGCTGGAGGAATCAGCTGATGTGCGGCCGGCCGGGGAAAGAGAGAGAGAGAGGGAAATCCTCATGTGTGTGTGAGGGGGTGCTTGTGCACATTCGCTCCTTTCCGTGGCTGCAGGGGGCGCATTTTTTGGGGTACCGACCCCAAACTTTCAGGGGATATTCAGACAGGTTTTTTTAAGAGACCACCCAAGTTTTGTAAACATTGGGTCGGGGTCCCGAGATATGGGCTCCCCCTTTTTTCTTTCCATGGCTGCAGAGGGCGCATTTTTGGGTGTGCCGACCCCAAACTTTCAGCGGAGCATCAGACTAGGCTTCTTAAGATACCCCCCAAGTTTTGTAAACATTGGGTCAGGGCCCCCCGAGATATGGGCTCCACCCCTTTTTCCTCTCCCCCCTTTTCCATTTTCGTGGCTGCAGGGGGCGCTTTTTTGGGGGTTCAGCCCCCAAACTTTTGTCATAGCTTCAGAGAATCCCTCTTAAGAGACCACCCAAGTTTTGTAAAGATGGGTTCAGTGGGGGCTGAAATATTGGCTCCCCCCCTTTTCTCTTTCCATGGCTGCAGGGGGCGCATTTTTGGGTGTGCCGATCCCAGACTTTCGGCGGAGCTTCAGTCAAGGCTTTTTAAGAGACCACCCAAGTTTTGTAAACTCAGGGCCCCCCGAGATATGGGCTTTCCCCTTTCCCCTATTGGGATGAATGGATCACCCTCGAGAGATGCATACATATGGATCTTATATTGGATACAAATGGAATCATATTGGATTACCCAGCCTCCCAGCCCCTCCTGCTGGAACAGAAGACAGCCACAGTAAGACCCCTTTGGGGGCTTTAATCTATATTTTTTCTTTTCTGTGTGTGTGTGGGGGGGAAAGCAGAGTCTGTGTGTGTGTGTGGGGAGGGAGCAGTTTCTGTGGGTGGGGGGGGAAACCAAAGGGGGCTTTTGCCGGTTCTGCCTGGGGTGTGTGTTCCCCCTCCAGTCTCTCTCTCCCTGGTTTGAGGGGGGGCTTCATTTTTATTCTTCAGGTTTTTCCTCATTCATAAGATCAGTTAGGTTATTGATGCTTGCTCAAAACTGGTTTTCAAATGGTGACTTAAAGAATGCATCTGCCTGGTCCCAAGTCCAATGCAAAAGGAGACATTCCACCCCCTCCTGCTTATTATGCATAGCTAGCTGCCTCTGTCCCTTTCCATGGTATGCAAACTCCCAGGTGTCAGGTGTTGCTATGCACTGTTGCAAAGGTTTTGCATTGCGTGCTTGTGTTGCTTTGCAGTTGTATTGTTTTGCAAAATTCTTCACACCTGCCCCGCCCTTTGCATATTTGCAAAGGGGTTGCTCTGCAGTTGTGTTGCTTTGCAAAGTTCTTAGCACCTGCCCCGCCCTTGCTCTCATCAGCTGTTTGTCGGGCCGGGAGCTTTGTGCGTGGGCGGCAAGCTCTGCGGAGAGATCCACATTAAGGGTGGGGGGACCCCTTTCAGGGCCCATATCTCAGCCCCCCCTGACCCAATCTTTACAAAACTTGGGGAGTCTTTCAATATACGTCCTTTGAAGCTCTGATGAAAGTTTGGGACCTCTAAGCCCAAAAATGCCCCCCCCCCAGAGCCGCGGAAAGGCGCGGTTGTGTTTTTAATGGCTTTATTCGGCCGAATTTTTTCCCCGAACTTTGAATTCCTGCCGAATTGAACGGATCCGAAGTGGGGGAGTTCGGACTTCGGCAGGTACCGAACCCACAAGGGCCAAATTCGGCCGAATCCGAACTGTACCGAATTTTTTTTTTTTTTGACAGCCCTACTTTAAACAGATCTGCGCCTCCTGGCCGGGAGACACACATCTGTTTAAAGACCCCACGCGCGCCTTCAGGGGGCTTCCCTGAAGTCCAGGGAAGAGGGGCGAGGGTCTTTAAACCCCTCTGCCCTGCCTGCGCAGACAGTGCAGAGGGGCTTGACAACCCATCCCCCCTCTTCCCGGGAGTCCCCCGGGGCGGGGGATCTTTAAACCCCTCTGCCGTGCCTGCACAGACAGCTCAGAGGGGCTTGACAACCCACCGCCCCTCTTCCCGGGACTCCCGGGAAGAGGGGCGGGGGTCTTTAAACCCCTCTGCCTTGCCTGCGCAGACAGCGCAGAGGGGCTTCACAAACCATCCCCCCTTTTCCCAGGAGTCCCAGGAAGAGGGGCGAGGGTCTTTAAACCCCTCTGCCCTGCCTGCGCAGACAGTGCAGAGGGGCTTGACAACCCATCCCCCCTCTTCCCGGGAGTCCCGGGAAGAGGGGCGGGGGATCTTTAAACCCCTCTGCCGTGCCTGCACAGACAGCTCAGAGGGGCTTGACAACCCACCGCCCCTCTTCCCGGGACTCCCGGGAAGAGGGGCGGGGGTCTTTAAACCCCTCTGCCTTGCCTGCGCAGACAGCGCAGAGGGGCTTCACAAACCATCCCCCCTCTTCCCAGGAGTCCCAGGAAGAGGGGCGGGGGGGTCTTTAAACCCCTCTGCCCCTCCGTGCCTTCACGGGCTTCCCTGAAGGTGCATGGGGGGGGCTTTAAATAGATTTGGGCCTCCCAGCCGGGAGGCACAAATGTATTCCACGCCCCCCCCCCATGCACCTTCAGGGTACTCGCCTGAAGGTGCGCGGGGGGGGGCGTGGAATAGATCCCTCTTCCCGGTGGGTTTTCAAGCCCCTCTGTGCTGTCTGCGCAGGAAGGGCAGAGGGGTTTAAAGACCCCCGCCCCTCTTCCCAGGACTCCCGGGAAGAAGGGGGATGGGTTGTCAAGCCCCTCTCTGATGATGGAAGGGAATTTCATCAGTGGACTAGGCCTTCCAAACCTCTCCCTTCCCATGTCCAAAATGCACTCCCCACCCACCTCCAAATGATGCTCCTATGGGACAGGTAGAGAATTATCATGGACAGACGCTGGAGCTATGCTGTAGGAAGGGACTGCTGGTGAAAATTGCCCCCCCCTTCCATTAGCCCAAAAATCCTGCCAGATCCAAGACAATTCATATAACTTCCACTGTTTGGAAAATGACATATAAAGTGCATAGAAAAACTATATCACATGTATCCATAATAAAACGAATGTACAAAACCAACAGCAAAAAAGAAGAGAATTAAAACCGATGAAATACATTAGAAGAAGTGAAGGAAGGAAACACTCATCCATAGTGCATACAGTGTAGTAAAGATGTACTCCTCCTCCCCCCAATCAAATTTCACTGTTTTGATTAAATTCTTCAGACTTCCCTTTAAATTTCTAGGAACCTCTAATGTGGCTCCACATTTCACATTAAGCACAAACTGGAGCCATGTGAAGAATCCACTGGAGAAATTGCAGCAGTTCAATCAACATTTGTCTGAGGTTTTGCTTTAAGAGGAATCCCCAGGTTTGGCTTGGGTTCCCCCCCCCCATTGTGCTTCTGGAATTATTCATCTCCTGGATCATCTTGCCCACATAGGAAATTCCAGAGGGAAAAGATCATTATAGAGCAACATCCCATGATCCACCCTGGTTTATAGTACATTTCCTTGATGCACTATACTTTACAGTACATTCTGTGTCAGCTCATTTTTGGCTTTTGAATTGGTTTCCGCCCCTTTCTGATATCAGTGTATCCTTTCAATTATGTTTAAGGTTGTCAACCTCCAGGTGCTAGCTGGAGATCTCCTGCTATTACAACTAATCTCCAGCTGATAGAGATCAGTTCACCTGGAGAAAATGTCCGCTTTGCCAATTGGACTCTATGGCATTGGAGTCCTTCCCCTTCCCAAGCCCCGCCCTCCTCACACTACACCCCCCAAAACCTCCCGCCGGTGGTGAAGTGGGACCTGGGAACCCTAATTATGTTGCATGCCTCCAAATAAACAACATGGACAATCATTTGTGAATGGAAAGGATTGTGTCAAGATTATTCAATTCCCAAATCTACTTTCAAGTTTACTTCACTTGTGGGAAACAACACGCCTTTATGTCTTCAGTCAATCTGTGTTAGTTCACATTCAGTGGTGTACTTACCACCATTTGGCAGAGATTTAGTAAAGTTTAATTAAAGGTTAGTATTTAAGACCCACGAGAAAACTAAATTCCATTTACCAGGGCTGCAGGCATACAATTCCATGTTTTATTTGGCCATATACAATGCCTGTAAACATACACCTTCCCAAATCTATTCGTTGTCAAGCGGACCTTGGTTTCTAGGGGAATCTTTCTGCAGCACACTCAGTAATAACAGGTTCTCTCTGAGAAAGGAGTATAAAAATACAACGGACTTATTGAAAGCAAAGGACTATAGGAAATGGAATTTTTTTAAAACTATAAAGTTCTCGACTGCAAGTGCAGAAATTGTGGAAATCATAAATAACGCTGGCTTTTATGTTACGCATTGCGTACGTTTTATAGGCTCAAACGCAGTACAATAAGAAAACAATAAAGTCCTCCCTGGGTAGTCCATAAAATATGGAATACATTTTCCTTACTGAACAGGGAAGGAAAGAGTGAAGGAAACACCTTCATCAGTTGCCCCTATGAACCTTAGGCATGGCCTGAGGGTGGACTCGTTCTAGGTTTAGGAGAGTCCCAGGCAGAGAGTTCCCAGGGGCCCCTCCCCTCTTCCCCGCCAGCATGGTGTAGTGGTTAAGAGAGGTGGACTCTAATCTGAACAACCAGGTTTGATTCCCCACTCCTCCACATGAAGCCAGCTGGGAGACCTTGGGCCAGTCACTGTTCTCGTCAAACTCTCACAGCCTCACCTACCTCACGAGGTGTCTGTTGTGGGGAGAGGAGGGGAAGGAGGTTGTCAGCTAGTTTGATTCTCCTTAAAAGGTAAAGGAAGTCAGCATATAAAAACCAACTCTTCTTCTTCTTTCTTTGCTCACCCCAAGCCCTCCTTTTATGCCCTCCTTCTTTCCTACTCACCCGCATTCATCCCACTTGCCTGTGCATTAGGGTTGCCAGGTCCCTCTTTGCCACTGGTGGGAGTTTTGGGGGGCAGAGCCTGAGGGTGGTGTGGTTTGGGGGAGAGGAGGGACTTCAATGCCATAGAGTCCAGTTGCCAAAGCAGCCATTTTCTCCAGGTGAACTGATCTCTATCTGCTGGAGATCAGCTGTAATAGTGGGAGATCTCCAGCTAGTACCTGCACATTGATGAACCACAAACAAATGCAGTCCCTCACACTACCGCCATTGCTCAAAGCTGCATGCACAGCTACCTGTTGCCCTTTCCCAAGTGGCACAAGCAATGCACGCATCTGGGAGCATGGGCAGTGGAACACTAGCAAGTGATTAGTAGTGTTGCGGGAAAACGGAGGTTCGTGGAGGAGAGAGACCCGAGACCGTTAATCGAGAAACAGTTTTATTCCAGCTGCGGCTCAGCCCGCAATTGACAAGCAGAAAGACTGAGCCCCGATTGTACTGGGGAATGAACTTTTATCCCAATTCCAGGCTAAGACATAACACGTCACCATTTGGTGCTTATCGGATAGTTTCACAGAGTCAGGAGCACAGATGCACAGTGGTTCTATCCAGTCCCCGTTATCATTTACCATGACTTTCCCCCCACTGACTCAACACACAGAGCTGTCTTGTACTGCAGCAGACTTCTTCCCTTGCTGTCTCAATACATCCTCAATACATTCACAGAGAAGGAGAAAAGGTTATCAAGAACTATTAATTCAAAGCACTTAAGTGGATCCTCTCCACATTCAGAGGAAGTCTACCTTGCTGTCTCAGTAGGGTTGCCACCTCCAAGTGGTAGCTATACCCATTGATCTCCAGAAGGCCAAGATCCATTCAATTGGAGAAAATGGCTGCTTTGGAAGGTGGACTCTATGGCATTACACCCCAATGAGGTCCCTCCCCAAACACTCAGGCTGCACCCCCCCCCAAATCTCCAGGTGTTTCCCAAGCCGGAGCTGGAAACCCTAACGATTAGGCAAGTGGGTGACAGCAGCAGGCCCTGCCAGAAGCCCTCAGCCCTGGCTGTTGCCTCACCTCAGAGTATGCTGATGCCGGCCCTGCCAGAGACTCTTTACCAGGGACAGAGAGTTGAGGAATGCCTTCCACCAGCTGCACTTCTTGCTAAGGGTCTCTTTCAAGTACATATAAAGCTTGGGTGTCACCGTTTGGCTCATGCTCTGGCCACTGTCAGCCCAGACCTCACCACCTAGGCCAGGGTTGTCGAACTCAATTCTTATGAGAGCTGAATATGACATAAATGCTATTTGGTTGGGCCGGGCCTCGCCAGCCCAGATCGAGAGTGGGAGCTGTCTGCCTCGGCTGGCTCATGGGCTTTCAAGGGGCCGGATCTGGTCCCTGGGCCTTATGTTTAACACCTAGGGTTTCCAGGTCCCTCTTCGCCACTGGCGGAAGGTTTTTAGGGAGGAGCCTGAGGAGAGTGGGGTTTGGGAGGGGAGGGACTTCAACGCCATAGTGTCCAATTGGTAACGCCGCCATTTTCTCCAGGTGACCTGATCTCTATCGGCGGGAGATCAGTTGTAATAGCAGGAGATCTCCAGCTAGTACCTGGAGGTTGGAAACCCTATTGACACCCCTGGCCTAGGCCGTCACAGGAGCCAGCCTATGAGTCCAGGATCAGTTCCCTTGGATAAAATGGATGCTTTGGAGGGCAGACTCCACGACATTGTACCCTACTGAAATCTCTGTCTTCCACAGGCTCCACTCCCAAACTGCCAGGAATTTCTCAATCTGGAGCTGGCAGTCCTATCTTAAAAAGTAATATCTGGCAAGAGAAATTAATTGAGGTTGATTCACACACACATGTACATTCAGTGCCTCATCGCTAAAGGCTAATGAGACTTGCCTTTCAATTTTACTTAAATTTTAAGCAAATGTGGATATTTTTGCTAGAGGGGAAAGCAGTTGATTAATCTGAATGGAAGCCACACAACTAGAAAACTTACCCCATGTGGAGAAGGGGATAGATTGCTGTGGAATTCTCCCTAAAATGTGAAGCACATAAATGCAAAATGTGTTAGGTGGCTCTATTCCAGCAAAACGTCCCACATGTTTTAATCCACTCTACTAATTTCCATTGGAAGATACCATATTGCCCAGCAGAATTACAGACCCTTTCAGGTACAGACTCAGTGGCCCCAAAAGAGGGTGTGACATTGGAAAACCAAGATATTCCACATCCCTTGTTCATTTTTAACTGAAGATGCCAGTGATTGAATCTGGGACCCTCTGAGAGCAAAGCAGATGCCCTACCACTGAGCCACAGCCCCTGCAATGTCTTCTCAGGATCTCTGCATAATGGCCAAAAAAGCTATTTGACATGGAAACTGGTCAGTGAAATGGGAAATGTGTTTTTCATTTTACAGTATAATAAAAATATGAAGTAAATTGCTTATTTATTTTTCAAACATTTTTTAATGAAATAGCTTATTTAACCTATAAAAAAAAAGACAGAAGGACCATTTTCTGAGACTCAATGAAAATCCAAGGTGAAAGCTGAGGGCTTTTGACACAGCCTAGTCATTATCTTTACATAAATGGTAGTTGCTGAAGCTATTATGAACCACAAACAAATATACAATTACTATTTTCAGTACCAATATTTTCCTCGCATACAAATATATTTTAAAAACCTTATTAAAATGTGCTCTTCATTTTCAAGTCAGCATGAAGGCCATTTCTGATTAAGGGTGTGCATTCGGATACACCCGAACTGAAAATATACTTTAAAATACATTATCAGTATTTTGCAGGTATATTCGGCTCTCTGAAATATTTCTGGGATTTTTTGGGAATGCAAAAGAAATGGTCCTGGAAAATCCCAGAAATTTTCAGGATTTACCAGAAACATGGGGAGCCAGCTATCACGATCTCCCTTTCTCCGTTGCATGCGTACTGAGGGAGAGAACAAGTGACTGCTTCTTTGTTTGCCAGAATGTTTATTTGGAATTTTAATTTTCTCCTTCTTAGACCCCTTTACTTACTTTACCTCAGAAGAAATGAGACGCCAGAGGCTTTTTCAAGTTAACAACCAAGAAACAGAGATTTATTAAACACTGCACAAGGGATGGATTTGGAGGGAAAACTGGTTAGGAGAAGCATAGAACCAGAGCTATTTTATAAGTTTCACTTCAGTGAAGGCATAGATCTTAGATGGCTTAGTAGGTACAGAATTATAATTCTTAGACTCAGTTCTCAAATTCAGTTCAGTTCCCAGAACTTCTTATAGATGTTTCTGTTCAGACTCTGCTGCCGAGCTATCAGGGAAGTTGGAGACCATACGATTTCTCTTCCCTAGAAAAACACAGAAGTATGGAGATTTCTCCTCAAATCTCTCTTCCAGTTTTCACTATAGATATACCCCACCCTCGTGGCAGTAATCCCTAAACTACACCCTGCATTTGGAATAGAGTTGTGAAAAAAAATTCAGGAATATCGGGAATACCAATTTTTTTCAAGTCCAATATACCCAAATCCGACAAAAATGATTTTTTGATTGAAATTGTGGATTGATCTCTGCACCAGTCTAGGGCATCTCCAAAAGTACTATCCTAATAATAGTTACACCCTTCTATTGAAGTAAATGGGCTTTAAAGATTAACTCATTTTAGGATGGCACTGCAAGCAACTGGAGACCCTGGGGAAAGGTGGCATTAAAATGCTTGAAATAAAACAATAAAATCATTTGGCATATGTGAGTTATCCAACCAGATTCTAATATAGTTTTTTTTCCCATTATGGGAGTCTTAGCTATCTTTTTTTCCCCCTCTTGGTATAAAAAACCTTTAATAGGTACAGCTTTGAAAGTGTTGGAATGCAGTGCTGAAGAAAAGAGTAGAATTGCTCTGAAAATCGACCTAACCTATCTGAGTTTCCTCCTTCCATCAGAGGTCTCTGATCCCCCCTTTCTTCATCTACGATGGCACCCAAGTGACCTCCCTTCCCACAAGACAGGATCACAGAGTTTATTGAGTGGTTCGCTGACTGTGTGGCCCTGGAAAAATCCCCCGTGATTATTTTATTAGTCTACTGAGGATTCCATGGTGTTATTCAGCCTCCCTTTCCTTTTAGCAGCCTTTGAAAGAAGGAGACAAACGTTTCACTACCACTGACACAAATTGATTAATCCATATTCATAATTAGGCATGTTTTTGCTTCACTGGATGACTGGATACAAATGCTATGCCTGATTTTGTTAGGAGGGTGGGTGGTATATTAGATCAGTTGTTGCCAAACTTTTTTTCCCAGGAACACTGGGGTCCTCTTTAGAAATCTTCGGTAAGAGACAGCTGGCCTGCCATTTCCTATCTTCCCCAGAGTGATGAATGAGAAGAGAGTATTGGGTGCCTTCTCCATCACCTGCTTGCTTCAGGCAAACATACCACCAAGCTCAACAACTTGGCCCATCTTCCATGAACTGAATTGACAAACCAGAATGTGCTCCAGAATCCTGGGTCATATGCAAGGTCCCATATGTATTTTCAGAGGATCCTTGGCACACCTTCACATGAGAGAGCCAGCGTGGTGTAGTGGTTAAGAGCGGTGGTTTGGAGCGGTGGACTCTGATCTGGAGAACCAGGTTGATTCCCCACTCCTCCACATGAGTGGTGGACACTAATCTGGTGAACTGGATTTGTTTCCCCACTCCTACACATGAAGCCAGCTGGGTGACCTTGGGCTAGTCACACTCTCTCAGCCTCACCTACCTCACAGGGTGTCTGTTGTGGGGAGGGGAAGGGAAGGTGATTGGAAGCTGGTTTGATTCTTCCTTAAGTGGTAGAGAAAGTCAGCATATAAAAATCAACTCTGCTGCTGCTTCTTCTTCTTTTCCATGAAGCTAGATGCTTGTGCTTGGAAAAACCCTTTGAAGGTAATCCTCATGTACATTAAAGTATCCCACCTTATCTCTGCTCTGGCACTCCAGTATCTTCCCTGTCCACTTCCCCATCCAGTGTTTTTGTGGGTGCAATTATGCTGCCAAGTTAGGCAGATGTCTCAACTTCGACCCTAGCAAGTATTTGGATGGGAGACCTCCAAGAAATACCAGGAGCATGACGCGGAGGCAGGCAATGGCAAAGCACCTCTGAACGTCTCTTGCCTTGAAAACCCTAAGGGGTCACCATAAATTGGCTGTGACTTGATTGGAAAAAATGGAGAGTAACAAACCTGACTCCTGCCAACCTAGTCATGGCCTGACCAGTCCATTGGACCAGGACTAATTTTAATAACCCAACCCCACGAAACGGGCAAGTGGAAAAAAAGGTTCTTCCCCCATTCCAGTCTGAGGGAGATGCAAAAACAAACAAACAAACAAAAAACCCTGCATAGCCCCAGAGATCATGATCAGCTAATCTTGAATTACAATGGGCCAGAAGGGAAGTAGCTGCCAAAAAATTGCATGAGGAAGGTGAAATGAGCTTGAAGAGTCAATCCTCATGTCACCTAATTGGCTGGGCTACATAAGGCAGCTGGCCCAGCTCTGTCTCCAGACATTTATTTTGATAGGGGGGTGGAGCAGGAGAAAAAATTTCATTCAACTTGTTTATTCTGTCATTTCTTTGATACTTCTGCTGGCAACTACTTGCTGTCACAAGACAGTCGTTTTTCAGTCTCTCTTTAGGTGTGGAAACTGAGATCTTCTCCCCAGCAGCAGCAGCAGCAGCAGCAGCAGAAGCAGAAGAAGAAGCAGAAGAAGAAGAAGAAGAAGAGCAGTTGGTTTTTATACCCCACTTTCTCTCTGCCTTTAAGGAGCCTCAAATCGCCTTCCCTTCCTCTCCCCAGCAACAGACACCCTGTGAGGTTGGTGGGGCTGAGAGAGCTCTAAGAGAGCTGTGACTAGCCCAAGATCACCCAGCTGGCTTCATGTGTAGGAATGGGGAAACAAATCCAGTTCACCAGATTAGGGTCTGCCGCTCATGTGGAGGAGTGAGAAATCAAACCTGGTTCTCCAGATTAGAGTCTGCCGCTCTTAACCACTTTAGCATGCGCTACACCAAAAGGCTGGACTTTGAAAGGGTAGCTCCAATTAGCTCCATTTATTTCATAGGCTGAAACCATAAGGATGATATTTGCTGGCGCATCTGGAGTTGGCTTGGTTGTAGAAGTTGGCTGGAAAGCATATGAATCGTCTATCAACTGATTTGAGAAAGAATAGCGAAGATGTTTGGCTCCATTATACACTATGGAAAATCTTTCCAGGGCTCAGGGCCCCCCTGTTTTTAAGGTAGAGGCACCAAATTTGCAGCATAGCTGTTGTGACTCTCCTTACCATAGCCCACAAGTTTGGTAAAGACTGGGTCAGGGGGTCTAATTTTATTGGGCCCCATTTTTCCTCCATTTGGGGGGCTTTTATTGGACCTCCTGACCCAGTCTTTACCAAACTTGGGGGTTATGTAAGGAGAGTCACAGCAGCTATGCTGCAAATTTGGTGCCTCTACCTTAAAAACAGCCCCCCCCCTTGAGCCCTGGAAAGATTCCCCATACTGTATAATGGAGCCAAACGTCTTCGGGATTCCTGTATCGGGGTATTGGAATTTGGTATTTTTTGGGAATCCTGAAGATCTTTAGGTCTAACATACCCAAATCTTTAAAAATACTGATTTTTTTATGTGCACACTCCTAGTTAATACATTATTTTGACATGTTCTAATCTTTATAATTTGACTGTGTACATTTATATTGCCACTTGATGCAACTATTATAAAAGTCTTCCAAGGCAATTATCTTTGATAATCTTTTCACTGCCAAGTATTTCCCTACCAAGGGTCATAGAATTTCATCATGGAAAGACACTGATCTCACCATGCCCTTACAGATATATTTCTCCACCCCAAAGCGGCAGAGGCTTCAAAACAGCAGGGAGTTTATTGAAATACGATGCATGCTGCCTTTCCATTCTGCAAATATTCATTAAAATCAATTAGTGCTTTTATTTCCATAGAGTCTCCTATAATAATTTGCTTCACTAAGATTAATACAGTACATTTTCCAAGTCACTCACAAGTGATCATTATTATGACTTACCAAATAATTGATAATATTCTCATCATATTCAGTTAGATGTTTTATCATTCGTCAACAGGTTGAAAACCTAAGCAACAATACAACTTGAGAAATCATAGTGGTCATATTTTAGCCCTCTGCTATATTGGAGGCACCATGACCTGGATGGCCCAGGCTACCCAGAAGCTAAGGAGGGTCAGCCCTAGTTAGTATTTGGTTGGGAGACCACCAAGGAAGTCTAGGGCTGCTATGCAGAGCAGGCAATGGCAAACCGCCTCTGTTTGTCTTTTGCCTTAAAAACCTTTTCTGGGAAGAAGTTATCACTCATACCATTTTTATATTAGAATGTTCATTGATTTTTTTAGGATGTTCATGTTCTTTTAAATTATCTGCCCATCTCTTGGAGGCTAACTGGTGGTCAATGAAAATGGACTCTCTGTGCCCTTACTATAGCTAAAAGACTTGTATTACAACATTGGAAAGATAGATTCCCACCCTTGGTAAATCAATGGATTCAGGTCTTTAGAGCTCTCTCAATATTTGAACGCATGGCATATAGATGAGAAATGCATACAGACTTATTTTTAGATCTTTGGAAACCTTTTTTAGAAACTTATGTGAGGATCTGCCACCACTGCTATTATGTTTATGTCTCTATGTATATCTTTTTTTCTTTTTTGTTTTTGAAAAAGGAATTTGAGTTTTTCCCCTTCTTGTTTTTCCCCTTTTTTTTAAAGAAGAAAAAAATGCTAGAGCAATGTGCAGATAATTGATTTTTTGAAGACACGTCTGTTAAATTTATTTATTTAAAACATTTTTTCTGCTGCCTTTCCTGATCAGTGTCCCCAAGGTGGTGAACTAGCAAAGGACACAGACAACAGGAGGCAGACTAATCATTCTGGAAAGGGAGCTCCAGAGTTTTGTTGCCCTAACTGAGAAGGTTCTTTCCCAGGTTGTCACCCATCTGGCCTCAGATAGTGGGAGGGGACAACTGAAGCAGGGCCTCCAACAATGAGGAGAGTGGGCAGGTAGGTTCATATGGGAGAAGGCAGTCCTTAAGGTATATTGGTCCCAGGCCATATAGGGCCTTAAAGATCAATAGGTAAAAGTAAAGGTAGTCCCCTTTGCAAGCACTGGGTCATTACTGACCCAAGGAGTGAAGTCACATCCTGACTTTTCCCAGGCAGACTATGTTTACAGGATGGTTTGCCAATGCCTTTCCCAGTCATCTACCCTTTACCCCCAGCAAGCTGGGTACTCATTTTACAAACCTCAGAAGGATGGAAGGCTGAGTCAACCTTGAGCCGGCTACCTGAAACCAACTTCTGTTGTGATCCAAGTCAGGTTGTGAGCAGAGCTTTTGACTGTAGTACTGCAGCTTAACACTCTGTGCCACAGGGCTCCTAAAGGTCAATACCAGCACCTTAAATTGAACCTGGAAGCAAACTGGGAGCCGGTGTATTTGGAACAAGATTGCAGTGATCCCTATGACCCACTCCAGTCACACTCTGGTCACAGCATTCTATATCAACTATATCAACTATAATTCCAAGACAGTTTTCAAGGGCAGCCCCACATAGAGTGCATTGCAGTAATCTAATCTACATGTTACCAGGGCATGTGCCACAGTGGCAAGATCTTTTCTGCACAGGGAAGGGCCGCAGCTGGCTCGCCAGCAGAAGTTGATGAAAGGCACCCCTGACCACTGCTGCCATCTGTTTATCAAACAGGGTCCAGGAACACCCCCAAGCTGTGAACATGTTACTTTAGGGGGAGCACAACTCCATCCATAATAGGGGACAACTCATTTCCTGGATCAGACCTCCCCCCCCGCCCCCGCTAGTAGCACCTCCATTTTGTTGGGTTTCAGCTTCAACTTTTTAGAGCTCATCCACTCCAAAACGATCTCCGGGCATCTGTTCACAGTTTCCATAGCCTCTTTGGGATCTGCTGGAAGCACACAATAGGGCTGAGTGTCATCAGCATATTGGTGGCAACTTAGCCTACATCTCTGGATGACCTCTCCTGCTGTTTTAAAAAGATGTTGAAAAGTATGAGGGACAAGATGGAACCCTGCGTAACCTTGAAGGCTAGAGACCCAGGGGCAGAACAGCAATCCCCCAGAATCCCAGCAAGTAAATGATGTGAAAGACCTCTACCTGAGACCCTGGAGAGCCACTGCTGGTCTGCACAGACAATACTGATTTGATGGACCAAGGGTCTGATTGAGTATAAGGCAGCTTCATGTGTTCACTCTGAAACCTACCCTCAAAGTAGGATCAGAACCACTGCAGAACAGTGCCTCCCAGTCCCAATGGGAGCTCCAGAAGGATACCATTATTGATGGTATCAAAAGCCACTGAGAGGACCAGGATAATTAACAGGGTCAAACTCCCCCACCCATCTCTTAGAGCATATCATCCACCAGGATTACCAAATCCATTTCAATCCCATAACAAAGTGAGAAATAGGACTGGAATGGATCCAAAGGATCCATTTCATTTAGTAATCCCTGTAGTTGGCCAGGCACCTCTCATTCGATCATGTTGCTCAAGAATGGTACATTTGAGATTGGATGGTAGTTATTTAGCTCTCCCAGGTCCAGAATAGATTTAAGAGTGGCCACCCCCTCTTTCAGAGAGACATTTACTGTCTACAGGCCCCAGTCCACCCCTCTGGTAGATCATAGTATCATAGAATCATAGAGTTTGAAGGGACCACCAGAGCCATCTAGTCCAACCCCCTGCACAATGCAGGAAATTCACAACTACCTCCCCCCAACCCCCAGTGACCCCTACTTCATGCCCAGAAGATGGCCAAGATGCCCTCCCTCTCATGATTTGCCTAAGGTCATAGAATCACCACTGCTGACAGATGGCCATCTAGCCTCTGCTTAAAAACCTCCAAGGAAGGAGAGCTTACCACCTCCTGAGGAAGCCTGTTCCACTGAGGAACCGCTCTAACTGTTAGAAAATTCTTCCTAATGTCTAGACGGAAACTCTTTTGATTTAATTTCAACCCACTGGTTCTGGTCCAACCTTCTGGGGCAACAGAAAACAACTCTGCACCATCCTCTCTATGACAGCTCTTCAAGTACTTGAAGATGGTTATCATATCCCCTCTTCAGGCTAAGATTTAAGCAGCCAGGAGGGGCAAGGATTGTGCAAGCAGGTGGTAGGTCTCAAATATCCAAAAATCCTGCCTACGCCTTCAGACTGCACAAGCTGAAAGGTATCCCACACAACAGGACAAAGTGGCACTCTGGATCCATCCGATCCTGCCACTGTAAATGTAGAGTCCAAGTCGGAACAGATGCGAGACATTTCATCTGCAAAGTGCTTAGCAAAATGATTGTGGTGCTGTTTCCTATATTGTGACCTGGTCTTTGGAAGCTTCCTTGAATCACCTCTGGGAGAAAGGCAATGTAAAATGGTTAACAAATATATAAATAATTAAGTCAGTTATGTAAATAATGACCCAATTAAAATTCTAGCTGAGAGGAACTTGTGTAACGTTAGATACAAGCACTCAATGGGCAAAAACGCATGGTCGCTTTATCCTCCTTTAATCCTTGTTTCAGCCAGGATTCAGCCAGGATCGAACGCATGCGTTTCGCCTAATGTGCGTTCGATCCTGGCTAGAATAGGGATTAAAGGAGGATAAAGCGACCATGCATTTTCGCCCATAGTCTTCTTACAACCAAATTATTTAGGAAAGGATTTATCTTTAAATGAGAATTGTATATTGTTTTTTAGTATGGATCTCTCCTTTGGAAAATGGCACATGAGACAAAGCAATCTTCTAGCAAAAGTAATTGTGATTATCACACTTCTTTATAAACACCAGGAAATCTTAGTCATTTTAGTAGTGTGAGGTCTTCATTTAGACATACGTGATAAACACAAAGGTCTTTTCATGTACTAAGTGGATGATTCCCCCCCCCCTTTGCCCAAGTAAAAACATACAAAGATCAGTTATCTTAAGATACTTTCCCATCTCAGTAGGTGCTGCATTTTATTTTGAACACTCAAATGAATAATTAAAGCTTATATACTTAACAAGTAATCTATTACATATATTTCTTCTCTTTTCTTTTAAGGAACAAATCATTGTCTCGCTGGAAGACAATCTCACTTTGCTGCCATTTGATTCCTGATACAAAACACTTTAAATAATTCTCTTTGAATATAAGTGAGGCGCTTGCACTGTGTTGGAGTGAGAAGGTTCCCAGCTGGGGAGAAATTTGGACATCAGATACGATTTAAAAAAAAAGAAGTACATAGTTTGTTATTGGAACACATACAAATACAATAATTACAAGAGAAACAGCTTCCCTGGAAGACTTCTTAGAATGTTGAAAAGAGAGAAAGAAAAAGACAATTACTCTTCATCATCCCCAAGCCCGTAAGAACTCTGTCCAAAGAAATATCTTCCCACCGTGGAATGATACAGCAGTAGCGTCCAACCAGAGAGTCCTCAAAATGTTTTTTTGAAAGGGGGGGGGCTGCCATGGTGAATAGCTGTTGGATTTATTATTTACAATGATAATGTGCTTTTAACCTACATAGTAGGGCTGTGCATAGGGTTGGATCCAACCAGATTTGCCACTGGTCTGAATTTCCACATAATGTGAATACTAGAATGGCTATGCCAGGGATGATGAAGAAGAAGAGTTGGTTTTTATATGCCGAATTTCTCTACCACTTAAGGAAGAATTAAACCGGCTTACAATCATGTTCCTTTCCCCTCCCAACAACAGACACCCTGTGAGGTAGATGGGGCTGAGAGAGCTCCAAGAGAGCTGTGACTTGCCCAAGGTCACCCAGCTGACTTCATGTGTAGGAATGGGGAAACCAATCCGGTTCTCCAGATTAGAGTCCACCGCTCCAAACCACTGCTCTTAACCCCTACACCACACTGGCTCCCATGGGGGATACTGGGAGATGGGTTTCGAAAAAGCCTGGAAATATTCAGGATTAGCTGTGAATATCGGGGGGCAGTGTTTGAAGAGTCCAAATGACACACACACACAAACACACACTTTGTGCCTACAAAAATCCAAGTAGGGTTGCCAACTCTGGGTGGGGAAATTCCTGAAGGTTTCAGGGTGGAACCTGGGGAAGGGCCTCAGCAGGGTATAACACCTTAGATTTCACTCTCCAAAGCAGGCATTTTCTCCAGGGAAACAGATTTCTGTAGTAGGGTTGCCAATCTCCAGGTATCCACTGGAGATCTCCTGCTATTACAACTGATTTCCAGCCAATAGAGATTATCTGGAGAAAATGGTCGCTTTGGCAATTGGACTCTATGGCATTGCCGTCCCTCCCCTGCCCAAGACCCGCCCTCCTCAGGCTCCACCCCAAAAACCTCCTGCCTGTTGCAAAGGGGGACCTTACTCTGTAGACTGGAGATCAGCTGTGATGCTTGCAACCCTAGATACAAGCCCAAGTGGTTGTTTTTTTTCCAGCCAAGTCAGTTGTTCTCACATTCAGCTGTCAATTGCCAGGTAAGGAGAGATCCAACAAACGGCATGTCTGACGTTCAGTCAGCCGATCATTTCGACATACCTTTTGTAAACCTTACAGCTTTTTAATTTAAATAAAAAGGCTGGGAGATTAAGCAGTACATGCAGACTTCCAGAAAAGAAACACAATTAAGCACACAGGGAAAGAGATAAATGAGCCTTGGCAGCTGCTTGCTGCTATTGTATGTTCTGCCAAATCAATCCAGCCTGGAAGGGGTTTGGATTGGGATCAAATATATATTCCCCCCACACACACACACACACAAATCCCATCCGTTTCGCTATGATAATTGATTTCTGTCATGCTAACCAATGCGGCGAAAATTCCAAGATATATTTTGTTCCCTTTGTGGGTTTTCCTATTGTGGTTGATAGCTGTATGAATGATTTATTTTGCTCCCAAGCTAAAGAAGCCAGCACATTTGCACATATCTAAGGTCTTTTATGCGTGGCTGTTTCACTCGCCGTCACCCCATCGACAACTTTGGGTCTTCGTTTGGATTATGCATGCCGTTTGCAACCGTCAGAGGTCGCCTCACTCTCCCCCTGAATTTACCTGCGTTTTGCCAGCAGTTTGAGGGACCTGTTTTATCTCAAATTTGAAAATGCAGGCAAAATATGGGGAAATGCAAGGGGAGGGGCTGTGGCTCAGTGCATGCAGAAGGTCCCAGGTTCAATCCCTGGGATCTCCAGTTAAAGGGACTAGGCAAGTAGGTGATGTGAAAGACCTCTGCCTGAGACCCTGGAGAGCCACTGCCGGTCTGAGTAGTCAATACTGACTTTGATGGACCAAGGGTCTGATTCACTATAAGGCAGCTTCATGTGAAATGCAGGGGGAGAGCGAGAAAACCTCTGATGGTCAGAAACGGCATGCATAATCCAAACAAAGACCCGAATTCATCAGAGGGGTGACAGCGAGTGAAACAGCCATGCATAAAATACCTAAGAAAGAAATATCGTACTGAAGGATACCGACGACCCCAATGCACTTTTTTAAAAAAAGAGAAAAATGCAGCCCATTACAAACCACTACAAAACAAACCTTGAATGAGGCCAGCAGTTCAGTCTTAGGTCTTGTAGTGATATCTGTCATTACTGCTCCCCCTTTTAATAAACAATAAGAGTCTTTTGAATCCAACCCTATGTCTTTTACAGGACACATTAAACTATAAAAAGATACAGAATATTTATCTTAAAATTGCCATCTTGTACACATTTTAGGAATACCAAATAAAACCATCCCCATCAGACAAGGAAAAAAATAATCTCCCCCCCATTTTATTTTTTTATAAATAGGAGTGTGTGTGCACATGCATGTATATGTGTATGTTTTGTATAAAGCTGGAGAGCCAGCATGGTGTAGTGGTTAAGAGCGGTGGACTCCAATCTGCAGAACCGGGTTTGATTCCCCACTCCTCCACATGAAGCTAGTTGGGTGACCTTGGGCCAGTCACAGCTCTCTCAGAACTCTCTCAGCCTCACCTACCTCATAAGGTTCCTGTTGTGGGGAGAGGAAGGGAGAGTGATTGTTAGCTGCTTTGAGACTCCTTAAAAAGGTAGAGAAAAGTGGGGTATGAGCATGGTGCCTACATGCATATAAAATATATGTATGTTGTCTTGCTTTTTTTTTTTTTTTTTTTTTTTAGAGCCAGCATGGCATAGTGGTTAAGGTGTTGGACTAGGACCTGGGAAACCCAGGTTCAAATTGCCACTTTGCCATGGAAACTTGCTGGGTAACCTTGGGCCAGTCACACATTCTCAGCCTTGACCCTGGCAAGTATTTAGATGGGAGACCTCCAAGGAATACTATGATTGTGACTCATAGTCAGTCAATGGGAAACCATCTCTGAATGTCTCTTGCCTTGAAAATCCTATGGAGTCACCATAGGTCTGCTGTGACTCAAAGGCAAAAAAAAAAATAATAACATAAAAATGTCAGCTTTGACTTTGTGATCTAGAATATTCAAAAAAACAACTTTGTTCACATGTAAGTTCCACGTTCACCTTCTGGTGAGTACATGGAGGTAGGGTGAGGAATTAGCACTCTAGTCCCTGCTGCAGAATATCCAAAGTTACAAAGTCCCCTATCCAGCCAGCGTGGTGTAGTGGTTAAGAGAAGTGGTTTGGCGCAGTGGAGTCTGATCTGGAGAACCAGGTTTGATTCCCCACTCCTCCACATGAGCAGCGGATGCTAATCCGGTGAACTGGATTTGTTTCCCCACTCCTACACATGAAGCCAGCTGGGTGACCTTGGACTAATCACACTTTCTCAGCCCCACTTACCTCACAGGGTGTCTGTTGTGGGGAGGGGAAGGGAAGGTGATTGTAAGCCGGTTTGATTCTTCCTTAAGTAGCAGAGAAAGTCGGCATATAAACTTCTTCTTTCAAAAAGGGAATAAATTTTAAATATGTAGGTATTCCCAGGTTCTTATACCCCAAGGAAGGTCAGCAAAGACCTTGTTTGCCACCTGGATCTCCTCTGAGGAAGTTCGAGATAAAAATGTAGTTGAAATACTAGTACTGTGCAGGTTAGTCAGGGAAACATTTTCAGAACTGAGTGTAAAATCTGCCCTAAAAGCCATTTATTCATTTATTCATACAATAAAAATATTGCGTCTAGTTTAGCAAGAAAGACTGCAAACAAGTCAAACATACAACTTATCATTGACATCTATATATGGAGTCATACACAGAGTAGCAATTTATAAGGCATATTGAACTGATAAATGGTATGGTGGCGCTATAGTTTAAGTCACATATTGTTGTATATCCCATAACCTTAGGAATTATTCAATTAGGTCTTGACTCTGAGGATTATATCAGTCGCTTGCGCAAGCAGGCGGTCAGCAAAAGAACATTATTAATACTTATCTGGGATTTACGGTAAGCCAAAACCAGCCAAAAGTTTTAAGCAAGATAAACACAAGCTGGGAGTATGCTATAAATCTTGATAATAACTGAAATTCCCAGTAGATTAATGTGCATATTAAGTAAGTTCATAATAATTACTTTTCTTCTTAGGTATTTTTTTAAACTGTTTTAAAGTATTTTGTATGCAATCCAGACCCCATTGTACTGAATAACAAAATTTGTTTGTGTGATAGAAGCTGGATTTTGCCCCCCCCCCAAAAAAAATTAAAAGCCAATTTCCAATAAACAATTTGATTAGGGAAGGAGTGATTGGGGCTAACTGGATCACAACCCTATGCACATTTACCTAGGTGTAAGTTCTCGTGAACTCATTGGCATTTAGTTCTGAGTAGAGCTGCTTAAGTGAGCCAGCCTGTTGTAGTGGTTAAGAGCAGCGGACTCTAATCTGGACAACTGGGTTGGATTCCCCACTCCCCCACATGACGCCTGCAGGCTGACCTTGGGCCAGTCACAGTTCTCTCAGAACTCTGTCAGCCCACACGGAAGCAGGCAGTGGCAAACCACCTCTGAATATCTCTTGCCTTGAAAACCCTACGGGGCCACCATAATTCGACTGTAGCTTGAAGGACCAGAGCTGCTTAAGAGCTCTCCCTTGTTCTACTGGTTTCAACTTACCATATTTTCCTGTGTATGAGAGTAGTGACCACCTGAATGCCGGCCGCCGGTTGGCCAAGGCGACCGGCTCTTCCCCTCCCTCTCTCTTCCCCGCTTGTCAGCTGACAGGTGGGGAAGAGAGTGGTGGGGAAGAGCCATATTGGTCTGGCCGGGCGGCAGCCAACCTTCAGGAGGTAGCTGCTCTCTTCCCCACCTATCATAGGGCTGTCCTGAGCTCCCTACAAAAACTGGGATTTACACCACAAACACTCTTGGCCCTAGGTCAGGAGCACGCAAGAGCTGAAATTAAGCAGAAGGTGACTGATGTAGAGAGACAACTGGACATCACGGCTGCTCCCAGATTTATCTCTCCTGATAATGTCAGATATATAGCAACCCCAGCGGCTTATTTAATCCATTTGGAATCTAATAAGGCTAGGAAGGCCTTTACACTAGCTAGAAGTAATACCCTACCCTCTGCAGTACTGGAGGGAAAATTCAAGAAAATCCCTTTCGAACAGAGATTATGCGTCTGCCCACAAAAAGAAATTGAATTGATAGAGCGCGTGTTTTTTGAATGCACCTTATATAACAAAATTGGTAGAGAAACTATCGGACCATTGTTAGAAAGGTTTCCCGGAAGATCTAATAAAATTGGGCTTGAATATCTTCTGTCAGATAAGAACCACCATACGACTTGATCGGTTGCCCGGTTTTGCACCCTGGTCTGTAATCACAAAAAAGTGGGAAGGGCCGTCAACACTGAAGAGCTGCAGTGATTTCAGTTACTGAAATGACCTAATTTTTAGTATTTGCCCAGGAGAGTGTCCAAGTGCCAATTTGTTGTCAGAAACATGTAGTTTAAACTGGCATCCATTAGGACTATCCTGTGTTTATTAATGAATTTCTGTATCTTACTTTTATCCGTTTTTGCAATTAATGTTTCCTTTATTTATATACTGGTTGTAGACTGTAATAATAAAGAATGTGAACAAGGAAGAAGAAGGAGGGCTGGCTTTTATATCCCATGCTTCTCTACCTTTAAGGAGTCTCAAACCACCTTCCCTTCCTTTTCCCACAACAGACACTTTGTAAGGTAGGTGGGGCTGAGAGAGTTTGGAGAGAACATAAGAACATAAGAAAGGCCCTGCTGGATCAGACCAAGGCCCATCAAGTCCAGCAGTCTGTTCACACAGTGGCCAACCAGGTGCCTTTAGGAAGCCACAAACAAGACAGCTGCAGCAGCACCATCCTGCCTGTGTTCCACCGCACCCAAAATGATAGGCATGTTCCTCTGATACTAGAGAGAATAGGTATGCAGCATGACTAATATCCATTCTAACTAACAGCCATGAATACCCCTCTCCTCCATGAATATGTCCACTTCCCTCTTAAAGCCCTCCAAGCTGGAAGCCATCACCACATCCTGGGGCAAGGAGTTCCACAATTTAACTATGCGTTGTGTGAAAAAATACTTCCTGTTATCTGTTTTGAATCTCTCACCCTCCAGCTTTAGCAGATGACCCCATGTTCTGGTATTATGGGAGAGGGAGAAAAACTTCTCCCTGTCCACTCTCTCCAAACCATGCATAATTTTATAGACCTCTATCATGTCTCCCCTCAGCCGCCTTCTTTCCAAGCTAAACAGCCTTAAGCGTCTTAACCGCTCCCCAAAGGACAGTTGCTCTAGTCCCCTAATCATTTTGGTTGCTCTTTTCTGCAACTTCTCAAGCTCTGTAATATCCTTTTTTAGGTGTGGTGACCAGAACTGTACACAGTATTCCAAGTGTGGTCTCACCATAGATTTGTACAAGGGCAGTATGATATTTATTCTCTATTTCTCATCTAATTATAGCCAGCGTGGAATTTGCCTTTTTTACAGCAGCCGCACACTGGGTTGACATCTTCATTGAGCTATCCACTACCACCCCAAGATCCCTTTCTTGGTCTGTCACTGCCAGCACAGATCCCATCAGTGTATATGTGAAGTTGGGATTTTTTGCCCCAATATGCATCACTTTACACTTACTCACATTGAATCTCATTTGCCATTTTAATGTCCATTCTTCCAGTATGCAGATATCCTTCTGGAGCTCTTCACAATCCGATTTTGTTTTAACCACCCTAAATAACCCCAACTCCAGGTCATTGATGAACAGGTTGAAAAGCACCAGTCCCAACACAGATCCCTGAGGCACCCCACTGCTCACATCCCGCCATTGTGAGAACTGACCATTGATTCCTACCCTCTGCTTCCTATTTTTCAGCCAGCTCTCAATCCATAAGAGGACTTGTCCTCTTATCCTGTGACTATGAAGTTTGCTTAGCAGTCTTTGGTGGGGACTTTGTCAAAAGCTTTTTGGAAATCCAAATACATAGGGCTGTTGATTCGGTTTAGTCCGAACTGAAAAACAGCCGAATTTCCCGCAATTCAGCGGTTTTTCGGTTTGGACGAACCAAATTCAAAAAGGGGGGAAACCGGGGAGCCGAATTCGCCGAGTTCAGAGTGTTCCCGAATAAATCCAGTGAATTTATTCCCTGGAGGCTCGCGGCAGGCCCTTTAAATAGATCTGTGCCTCCCGGCCGGGAGGCACATATCTATTTAAAGCCCCCTTCCCAGCCCTGCCGGGAGTCCCGGCAGGGCTGGCGGGGGGCTGGCAAGACCCTCTGCGCTGTCTGCGCAGACAGCGTAGAGGGTCTTGCCAGCCCCCCGCCAGCCTTGCCGGGAATCCCGGCAGGGCTGGGGGGGGTCTGGAAACCCTCTGTGCTGTCTTGCCAGCCCCCCGCCAGCCCTGCCGGGAGTCCCGGCAGGGCTGGGGGGGCTTTAAATAGATCTGTGCCTCCTGGCCGGGAGGCACAGATCTGTTTGAAGTCCCCCCACGCGCCTCCAGGGAGCTTCCCTGGAGGCGCACAGCGGGCCCTTTAAATAGATCTGTGCCTCCCGGCTGGGAGGCACAAATCTATTTAAAGCCCCCAGCCAGCCCTGCCGGGAGTCCCAGCAGGGCTGGGGGGAGGGTCTGGAAACCCTCTGCACACAGCACAGAGGGGCTTGTTTAAAGGGGCCCCCACGCACCTTCAGGGGGCTTCCCTGAAGGCACGTGGGGGGCCCTTTTGACAGATCTGCGCCTCCCAGCTGGGAGTCATCCAATGGTCCAACCGCTTCCCTAGCTGGTTTCCTACTCCTAATATACTTAAAGAATTTCTTATTGTTTGTTTTGATGTGTTTAGCAATATGCCCCTCAAAATCTTTTTTTTTTTTTTTTTTTTTTTTTGCATCTCTAATTATCTGCTTGCATTTTCTTTCTGCATTTTTGTGTTTGCTTCTGTTCACCTCGTTTGGGCAAACCTTCCAGTCTCTGAAGGAAGACTTTTTTTCTCTAATTGCTTCCTTCACCTTACCTGTTAGCCATGGTGGTGACCTCTTGGACTTATTACTACCTTTCCTGACCTGCGGTATACAAGCTAGCTGAGACTCTAGTAATGTGGACTTGAGTAACTCCCAAGCCTTTTCGAGAGATTTAACCCTCCTAACTGTTCCTTTCAACTTCCTCTTTACCAGTTTTCTCATTTTAGAGAAGTTCCCTCTTTTAAAGTCAAAGGTAATTGTGTGAGATTTCCCAGTCACTTTCCCATTTGCATATAAATTAAATTTGATGCCATTGTGATCACTATTGCCAACTTGCTCAACTACATCCACATCCCGCACTAAATCACTGGCAGCACCACAGGGTACTAAATCCAGGATCGCCTCCCTTCTGGTTGGGTCTATGACCAACTGTTCGAGAGCACAGTCATTTAGGATGTCTAATTTTTTTTTATCTCTTTGGCTTGACTGGAGCATACATTTATCCAATCAATATGAGGGAAGTTGAAGTCTCCCATTATTACTACTTCATTACCTTTACATGCTTCCCTATTTTTATTCTCAAGATCAATATCACCCTGAGCCATTTGGTCAGGGGACCGATAGAACGTCCCCAGTACTAAATCTCCTTTGGGGCCTGGAATACTCACCCATAAGGATTCTGTGGACGAGTCTGCCCTTTTTATGGTCTCTAGCTTATTAGACACTATGCCTTCCTTGATATACATAGCAACACCCCCTCCAATATGCCCTTCTCTGTCATTTCTATACAGTTTATAACCAGGGATGACTGTATCCCACTGGTTTTCTCCCCTCCACCAGGTTTCTGTAATGCTCACTATATCTATGTTTTCCCTTAAAACCATGCACTCTAATTCCCCCATTTTTGCTTGGAGGCTTCTAGCATTAGCATAGAAACACCTCCACACTGTTTCTCTCTTTCGACTTGCCTTTGGGCATCTTTAAGTGGCTATCCATCATTTTTTCTCCATTCCCTTTCATGTCCAAGTAATTCCCATGTGGGTAATCTGAAGCAATTTTCCCTTTGTCCATGTGCACTGAGTTTGCCCGAACTGGATGCTTCTCAGCTCCTGTCGGCTTTCCCCCCAGGTTCAGTTTAAAAGCTGCTCTGCCACCTTTTTAATATTATGCACCAGCAGTCTGGTTCTATCCTTGTTCAAGTGGAGCCCATCCCTTTTGTATAGGCCCGGCTTGTCCCAAAATGTTGCCCAGTTCCTTACAAATCTAAAGCCCTCTTCCCTGCACCACTGTCTCATCCACGCATTGAGACTCACCAACTGTGCCTGCCTAGCTGGTCCTGCATGTGGAACAGGTAGCATTTCTGAGAAAGCTACCTTGGAGGTCCTGGCTTTTAGTTTCCTGCCTAGCAACCTAAATTTGGATTCCAAGACCCCCGGACTACATTTCCCCAAGTCATTAGTGCCAACATGCACCACAACCACTGGCTCCTCCCCAGCACTACCTACCAGACTACCTATATGATGGGTAATGTCTGCAACTTTCGCACCAGGCAGGCAAGTCACCATGCGGTCCATGCACCCACTAGAAACCCAGCTATCTACATTCCTAAGGATTGAATCCCCCACTACAAGAAGCCCCCCTCCCCTCTGAGGCATATCCTCGGTACGAGAGGATATCTGTTCATCCACCAAGGAAGAGGTCCCTTCTAAGGTACCACATTCCCCTACCTCAGTGAGATGGCCTCCTTCCCCAAGAGCTCCATCATCCATGACTGGCAGGTTGCTGTTACCTTGGGACTGGGATGTGACTATTTCATCCCCGGAGTCCTTAGTCACCTCTCTCTCTGCCTGCCTCAGCTCCTCCAGTTGAGCTACCTTGGCCTCGAGGAAGTGAACTCGCTTCCTGAGAGCCAGGAGTTCCCTGCACCGAGCGCACACCCACGACTTCTGTCCAGCAGGCAGATGTGACTAGAACTGTGACTAGAACTGTGACTAGCCCAAGGTCACCCAGCAGACTTCATGTTTAGGAGTGGGGAAACCAACTCAGTTCACCAAATCAGAGTGTGCCACTCATGCAGAAGAGTGGGGAATCAAACCTGGTTCTCCACATTAGAACCCACCACTCTTAACCACTACACCATGCTGACTCTCCACCTCCAAAGAGGTTTTTGGAAAGAGCTGCCTACAAGAAATCACTGTCTGGCCAAGTTCCCCCTCTGTCGCTACAACTACTGCGAGTAAAGTTCTAAGTTCATTCTGAGTCTTTGCATCCATTAAGTGAGTCATCTCCTTTGGTATTTAAATTAAATAAAAGAGGTTAATTGCCGTAGAAACTGCTTGACTGGCTACCATCAGCACAAGGATGCGGAAAGTTGCATGTCTGTGACCTGAATCATTAACTCAGCACACTTCTGCCTACTAACTGAACTTGTTTCAGCGCTGGAATCCAGTTGAACAAATGCATTTTTGTTTTGAAACTCCATTTTTGAACTCCATTCCTATGCAAGTTAGCTTTAGAAGTTTTCATTATGAAAAGATCCTTAAGTTTTAGGAAGAGATAGACCTTTTCCTGTTTTGAGCATTCAGTTGGTCCACAAACTCCATTACCAGTAGGGTTGCCAGCGCTGGGTTGGGAAATAACTGGAGATTTTGGGGGTGGAGCCTGAGTAGGGCAGGGTTTGGTAAGGGGAGGGACTTCAATGGGATATAATGCCATAGAGTCCATTTTCCAAAGCAGCCATTTTCTCCAGTTGAACTGATCTTGTTGCCTGGAGATCAGTTGTAATAGCGGAAGATCTCCAGCCACCACCTGGAGGTTTTACAATTAAAAAAAAATCCCTCGTGCTATAATAACAGAGTTGAAGAAAAATAGGATTCCGGTATATTCCTGTTTTGCTGATGCTTTGTCCATCGGGCTTAAGATGGCTGAGCAAATAATATTTGACTCCAATGCCAGTGAATAATATCACATCTGTCATGGGGAAGGCTTGTAGCGTTCTTAACAATGAGGACCAAAAGCAATGTATAGGAATATACGGGAATCCTATTTTGGGCTTGGATTAATATATAAAATATTCAAAAGGAATGCCTAAAAGGAAAGGGCAATTTAGCTCTATTTTTTGTTACAATACACTTTACACCAAGTCTCGGCTTGGAAATCTTCGGCTACACACAGCCTGCATCGATTTGCAACTATCTTACCTGCGGAACCTGCTTAATCTACAGCTCTGCATGCTGCTAGTGCCGCCTCAGTGAACGGATCGGGAGACCTTACCCGGCGGAATTTACATTTACTACGGGACTTTGTTTGCTTTCTGTTCTACTGTATAAGGTTTGATTTATATGACTGAATTATATAAAAAAATATTGATGTTTCCAGTAGCCATAAGTGCTTGCTATTTTTCTTCACCACCTGGAGGTTGGCAACACTAATTACCATTAATGGAGAGGAACAAATAGTGTAAATGATCCAATATTGGGTTGTTGTTGTTTTTTTTTCTTTTGGGGGGGGGGAGAATTGACATAGAGATATCAAACCATACTTGTCTGTCACAAACATGCTCGAAATGCACTTTGCCCCGGAACTATGGGTCTTGGGCAGCATACGTACCAAATTTGATCTCTTATTCTCTGTGGTGTGCAAGTATTCTAACAGTTTTAATTCCTCGGATTTATATAAATGACATTGGTGGCATCCTAATGAAGAAGAAGAAAAAGAGTTGGGTTTTATATGCCGACTTTCTCTACCACTTAAGGAAGAATCAAACCAGCTTACAATTACCTTCCCTTCCCCTACCCACAGCAGACACTCTGTGAGGTAGGTGGGGCTGAGAGAGCTCTAAGAGAGCTGTGACTAGCCCAAGGTCACCCAGCTGGCTTCACATGCAGGAGTGGGGAAACCAACCTGGTTACCAGATTAGCATCCGCCACTCATGTGGAGGAGTGGGAAATCAAACCCGGTTCTCCAAAGTAGAATCCACCACTCCCCAGCAAAGCCCGAAGTAGTCAGTGGAGTGACCGCAAGGAAACAACCATGCGTAAATGGTTGAAGTGTTTGGGCTTTGTTTGCTCCCTAAATCAGGGTGTCCAGGAGCAGGCCCGCCGCCATTGCTGAGCTGCCGTCACACTTACCCAGGAGCCGCACGATGCTCACTTAGGAAACCACTTTGCAAGCTAACATCTAATGGTTCCTAGGCAACTTTGATCCTAGACTTGTTTGTTTCCTATTGATTTTTAATTTTTATGCCATTACTAGCTGACCTATATCCTTCATGGCTTTGAAATAACACAAGTGTAGACCCTTATAAACAAACACACCCTTGCTCATTCTTGACTTCTGCAGACTTCCACTATATTATTGGAAAATATAACTCATTATTTATTTGGAAATCTGATGTCTTCCTTTATTATGGATTGCCTGTATCTGCCTGGGTGAAAAATGAACTGCTCAGATTGGAATGTTCAGAGCCACGGTGTTGCGGACACTTTTCTTGCTGAGCGTTGCAGGGAAACAACTTGCTTCAACAGGAACTGGCTGAAAGCATTCCAGCTCCTTGAATCTGCACTTATTATACACTCGAGTGCCCTCATTCAGCAGGGAACTCTGCATAATGATGTCGGCAAGTGCAAGAGATAGAAAACAAGGAGAATGCCGTCCACCTGCCACACACCCAAATGGCACAATCGCTCTTTTCCCATGGCCGTTGCGAAATGATACGCGGTCCCGCTCCATTCGTTCCCTCGACAATTTTATGTTCGCCTTGCGACGGCGCTTTGAAGATCCCTTCATGGGAGAGAGAGCCAAAGCGGAACTTCTACAACTCAGGCAAGGCTCCTCTCCAGTTCGGGAATTTGCAGATGAATTCCAACGACTCGCGAGTAAGGTAGTGGACTGGCCTGAAGCTACCATCCACTACTTTCGTGAGGCATTGCACCCAGACATTTTGAAATGGTCCTATATGCAGGGTGACCCAGATACCCTGGAAGATTGGATTTTACTGGCTGAGGAAGTTGAAAGCCGCCGGCGTTTCGTTTCGCTAGTCCGAAATAGACTGGGAGGCTGACACAATTACATTTGCCAACCCTAAATGTGAGCACTTGCCCTATCAAGAACCACTAACCACAGCAGGAGACGAAGTTGTCCAAAGAAGTTGGTTTAATGGTAGCATAGGTAAGCAGAGCATAAAGAACCCAAGACAGCAATGGAGGAAACTGGCTTGCACTTGATAATATAAAAGCATTGAAAAAAGCACTCAACAGTACAGTTTCAGGAGATTACAGATTACAAACGGTACAGAGGCGCTGCTGTTCCCACGGACTTCTGTTGGCTTCAAAGAGACCAAGAATGCAAAACAATCCTTGAAGGCAAGTTGGTGAGAAAACGAATCTAACTGAAACACAGGCCTGACATGTATTTTGGACCACAGTGAGTAACCGTGCTTTCACTAACATGTGGTCCACTTCTCTTTTTGAGGAGTGATCACCCATTTACGAGACACAAATGAATGGCTCCATTCTTCAAGCTGTCCCAGGACTCCAAAATGAATAACTGTAAAACCAGAAAAAAAACTTAACAATTGCATCAGATGGATCACTGCTTTCAAATGCAAAAGCTTATTATTGGAAGGCCATGATCCAAGCTAGCCTGATCTTGGCAGATCATGAAAGCTAAGCAGGGTCAGCCCTGGTTAGCACTTGGATGGGAGACCACCAAGGAATACCAGGTTGCTATGCAGAGGAAGGCAATGGCAAACCACCTCTATTAGTCTCTTGCATTGAAAACCCTATGAGGTCAATATAAGTCAGCTGTGACTAGGGTTGCCAGGCCCCTCTTTGCAACTGGTGGGAGGTTTGGGGGCAGAGCCTGAGGAGGGCCATTTAAAGAGGCCATTTCAAATGCAACAATTGTGCCGCCTGTTGTCTATGTCTTGAAGTCAAGGAATTTCAGTGAATAGGAACCAATTTTAAATTCTAACCTAAAGGTTTCTCCAATTGTATTACCAAAAGGATTATTTATTGTTTATTATGTCCTTGTAATAGAATGTACATTGGATCCACCATTAGAATGGTTAAAAGTAGAATTCTGGAGCGCAGGTCAAGAATAAGAGCTAAAATAATAGATGCTTCTCTGGTCTGTTCAGACTAAAATCATTTTGTAGACTACAATGCAGCAAAAGAAGTTAAGGCTGAAGAAGCCATTATTGGTGAAAGTGTCTATTACCTGGAAGACGTTTCCGTTTTTTGTTTAGTGCCAGCTTGGTTCCTGCTGGAAAATTTCCGCAGCACCTTTGGCTAGGGGCTTGTGACATCTGCTCATTGACACGGACCCATGAAAAGAGAGAGAAGGACTTGCTTCTTCATTTACGTGGACCAGCTCCTACAAAGACTGTTACTATACACGGAAAGTCCTAGATTTTTGTACATAGTTTTGTCATTGAGTTTGTATTAATGTTTCCCTGTTCGACGATTGCTCACTTGTAGATATTACAGCACTGAATCTTGTTTTGATTGTCTCTCTATATAATATATGTTTAGAATAAGAGCAGAGTGTTGATAGTTTTTGCATAACCTTCAGGTGGTGGCAGGAGATCTCCTGCTATTACAACTGATCTCCAGCCGATAGAGATCAGTTCACCTGGAGAAAATGGCCACTTTGGCAATTGGAGTATATGGCATTGAAATCCCTCCCCTCTCCAAACCCTGTCCTCCTCATGCTCTGCCCCAAAAACCTCCCGCCGGTGGCGAAGAGGGACCTGGCAACCCTAGCCTAAAGTCTTCCAGTCAGGTACATGGCTCAGTCAGGATTTGAACCCTGGTTTTCCAGCTCCTAGCCTGATGTGCTAACCACTACATCACACAGGCTCCAACGTTTCTTAAACTTAGTAATTGACCTCTATGGCAAAGTTGACATAGGTATTTCCAGTATCCAAAACGAAGTCTCAAAACTTTTCTTTTGTGGCTTCACCCGCTTCTAGATTTGGTAAAAGAATTTTGTTCTTCCATCTCCTATGTAGCTGGGATTTGATTGGGATGATAAGCTGCAATGTGCTATTGTGTGCATATGCGAATTCATCTCCCCAGGAACAGATGCACACTGCGAGGACTGGGCCTTCGAGATAAATCTGCTTATTAGCTGCCTGCTGCGCAAGCCACCACCGTGATCACTCCGGAGTTAAGACCACAGTTTCAAAAAGCACACACGACAAATTGGAGTGTATTCATCCTTCAAATGCCAACGCAGCTGTCTCATCTCATTAGGAATTTAAAAAGTTGATGCTAGTGCTTTATCAATAAGCACAAGGAGATTTGCATGAAATGGTGTTCCAAGGGTCTGAACAACAACAAAAAAACAATCTCAGTTTTGTTATACCCAAGAAGCTACTGCTAGGGAGAAATTTGCTAAAGAAAACTTAATATCCCATATTGGTTAGGTCCCATAGTTGGGCCAAGCATGGCTCCACTTCATCCTTCTTTCCTCATTAATCCACCTTTTGCTGACATGAATTTCCTTCCCTCTTCCCAAATTTGTCCTCTTATAGAAGAAGAAGAGTTGTTGTTTTTATATGCCGACTTTCTCTACCCCTTAAGGGAATCAAACCAGCTTACGATCACCTTCCCTTCCCTCCCCACAGCAGACACCCTGTGAGGCAGGTGGGGCTGAGAGAGTGTGACTATCCCAACGTCACCCAGCTGGCTTCATGTGGAGGAGTGGGGAAACCAACCCAGTTCACCAGATTAAAGTCCGCCGCTCATGTGGAGGAGTGGGTTCTCCAGATCACTCCAAACCACCACTCTTAACCCCTACACCACGCTGGCTTGAGCACTGACTTTGCTCCCTCTTTATAGTGATTCTGGCCCAACCACCTCTTCTTGCTTCTCTCTGACAGGGTGTGTAGAGAGTGACGGTGAGTGTTTTCCATGAATGCAGCTCCTCACAACTGTACCTTGAGTAAATTAATATAGGGCCACCAGGGCTAACCATAATTTCTTAAGACTGATTTTGGCCTTGCCCCTTTCCCTGCCAGTGCTTTAGAAGCCAGCAGGGGGGAAATGGGAGTGGGGAGTGATTAATGTTATATGAGCATGCAACATCCCTTCTGGTTTATTTTATTTATTTTTATTTTATTCAATTTATACCCCACCCTTTCCCATCCCGAGATGGGCTCAGGACAGCTTCCAACAGTATGTACCATACAATGTAGAAGAAGAGTTGGTTTTTATATGCGGATTTTCCCTACCTCTTAAGGAGAATTAAACCAGTTTACAATCTCCTTCCATTCCTCTCCCCTCAACAGACACCTTGTGAGGTAAGTGGGGCTGAGAGCGTTCGGAAAGAACCATGATTAGCCCAAGGCCACCCAGCAGATTAGAGTCCGCTGCTCATGTGGAGGAGCAAGGAATCAAACCCGGTTCTTCAGATTAGAGTCTGCCCCTCTTAACTACTACACCACACTGTCTATTCATGAAAACATAAATTAAAATGCAAAATTCCAAATACATACAGTACAGATTAAGATGGCCAGCCGATCTATACCGACTCCCACAATAAATTTAAATCATAAAAGTGAAGAAGTCCGTTATAATTGTAGGCAGAGGGCCAAAAGATAGTAAAAAGGAACAAGGGAGGAGGAGGAGGAGGAGGAGGAGGAGGAGGGGAAGGAAGGCCAATTTATTGATGGAACCGTTGCCACCTCAACCGTATGCCTGGTGGAACATCTCTGTCTTTCAGGCCCTGCAGAATTCAGTTAAGTTCTGGGCGAATCCTAGAGCATCACCCCAACATAATGATGTTACTTTTGGTTTTTCAGGATAAGTGGCACCAGTTACTGCGCTGGTGCACCAGTTACTGCTTCCCCAATTCCTCCCGGCAGGATGCCAGCTGCATAGCTTGCCATATCCCTCTTCTCCACTAGTGGGAGGTTTTTGGGGTGGAGCCTGAGGAGGGCGGGGTTTGGGGAGGGGAGGGACTTCAATGCCATAGAGTCCAATTGCCAAAGCGGCCCTATTCTCCAGGTGAACTGATCTTTATCGGCTGGAGATCAGTCGTAAGAGCAGGAGATCTCCAGCTAGCACCTGGCGGTTGGCAACCCTATGGCTGCAGCAGGAAACCCTACTTAAAGGGCCA
Organism: Euleptes europaea; assembly: GCF_029931775.1. NCBI lineage: Eukaryota > Metazoa > Chordata > Lepidosauria > Squamata > Sphaerodactylidae > Euleptes > Euleptes europaea. The sequence continues at coordinate 74,280,414 of NC_079320.1, forward strand.
GTCACTCACTCTCAGCCTAACCTGCCTCATATGGTTGTTGTGAGGGAAAAAAGGGGAGAAAGTTGTAAGCTGCTTTGGGTCTCCCGCCAGGGAGAAATGCAGGGAATAAGATCTAAATAAATTGATTGAATTAAAACGATTCAAGGAAAGGTTGTGAGCAGAGAAAGGGTTAAAATACATGCTTAGATAGCCAATCACAGGTCCTCAGCATCATGTTTGGAGGACTGGTACCAAACAGGGTGCTATTTCAGATGGATCTTTGTATCTGCATTCATTAGCAATGGAATGCTTCTCCGCTGAGTTGCTAGTTCGGCTTTGAAATTGCAGTTCTTCGGATTCATCGATAATTTCTATTGACTCCTTTCACTTTTATTTAATTACTTTCCCATTAAATGCTTTCCCCCCTCCTCCTTAGCTTTTTCAGTGTCTACGCAATGAAAATCCTGCACTGCTGAGATACAGGCTGCACACCTCTTCCTTGACCTTTCAATATTAAAAGGTAAGCAAAAGTCTCTTGAAAGAACATCGGAGGTGTGGGATTCCTCCCCTACCCCCCGCCCCGCAAAAATTCATTAAAACATTCTGTCTTTCTGAAGCAGGGTTGCTGTTGCATGCAAGAGCTATGAATAAAATCAATAGCAAGCTGTGGATTTCGCCAGAACTGAACTTAACAAATGGTAATGTTCTACACAATTATAGACAAGAGCCTGAAAATGAATGGGAAGGGCGTGGAAAGTGGTGAGGAGAAATCACACAAAATCTTTCCATTGGGATTTGCTAGTGAACGAGCAAAGGGTCAGTGCGGTGTCTCGCTTGTACCCTGATGCTATATGGGCTGAAGGTAAAACTGAACGTGTAATTACCTGAGCTGGTGTCAATGAAATAATACCTTGACCAGAAGCAATGTACTCCTGAGTCTTGAGGATGAACACGGTAGAGTGGAAATCATACTTGCTCTTCCCTTCGTGTCTCGTTTGAGAGTTTCCATAGTCATCAGAGACTCCACCTGGAAACCTTTCCCTAGATTTAACAGCCCCTGGCTATCCATCAACCGCTTCACACTTAAAAAAAGGGGAGATGAAATTTAATTTTTTTCTTGACACTATAAAGAGAAAAGTTGTCACATCTCTCATGCAAATGACTCGGTCGCCAATGCGGTCCACCCGGCCCGATGATTCGGCCACCGTGGCCTCTTCAACGGCAGCAGCTAGCGAAACGTCCTTACGAGCCACGAGACGGCATCACACCTTCTCGTTCCGTAGTCCAAAAATGAGCTGGTCCCGCAGCGTGCCGTCGAGGTCCGGGAACGAGCAGAACCTCCGAGCAAGCTGTGTGGGCTGGGGGGCGAAATGGTTCCCCAGCGCCGCCATGATCGCATCGAATGGCGTCTCGCTCAGCTTCGCGGGGGCCAACAGGGTCTGGGTCAGTTGGAACATTCAAGGGCCGCACACGCTGAAGAACAGGGATCGTTTCTTGCTGGCGTCGGTAACATCGTTCGTGGCCAGGAAAAACGTGAGGCGGTCGGCGTAGCTTTCCCACTCACTGGGGTGGGCTGTATCGAAAGCTTCCTTCGAGCCCTTGGTGGCCATGGTGCGGTGTGTTGCGTCTCCCACGTGCATCGAAGTGATTTCGCAAGGCGAGCCGGGCTGCCTACCGGCACCGAGAAATCAGCAGAAGCGAGAGTGATTTCAGCAAGGAGCAGCAGGACAGCCGGACTGTCTACCAGCCTTCAACACCACTGTTAAGTCCGTGTGGGGAGGACACACGAGGTCAGAGACGGAGTTCCAACAACAACCGCTTTATTGAGAACGAGAACAGAACTGGAGAACAGTGGACTGACCCCCCACTATATGCCCCTCTGGCCGCCTGTGGCCACTCACCCCGGTCTGTGATTGGGGGGGCAATGACCCCTAGTGACCAATAGCGCATACCGCTTTTTGGAGCCTTGGAAGAACCCCCAAGCTCGGCAGGGTTTCTCCTGCCAACTGTCTTAACATCCATGCATATATACATACATAACACTATATGGGCTGAAGGTAAAACTGAACGTGTAATTACCTGAGCTGGTATCAATGAAATAATACCTTGACCAGAAGCAATGTACTCCTGAGTCCTGAGTCTGAACATGGTAGGGTGGAAATCATACTTGCTCTTCCCTTCGTGTCTCGTTTGAGAGTTTCCATAGTCATCAGAGACTCCACCTGGAAACCTTTCCCTAGATTTAACAGCCCCTGGCTATCCATTAAGCGCTTCACACTTTAAAAAAGGGGAGATGAAATTTAATTTTTTCTTGACACTATAAAGAGAAAAGTTGCCACATCTCTCACGCAAATGACTGATCTCTTTCAAAGCAGATAATGCAGTATTCGCTTCTCAGAAAGCGTCTTTAGCTGTTTTATCCATGGAGTGATATATTTATTTCATGCAATATCATTTTGTGGACATGCTAAAACAATGTGGGCTAGGGAGTGTATTTGATCCAGACAAAATGGGCATTTTTGTTCTTCTGCAATAATTTTATTGTATCGCCCTTGTGTCTTGGCTGAGTCTAGGGCATTACATCTTGCCAATAAGAAAGCTCGTCTGAACTTATGAATTTCTAACCAGCAGAAGTAGTCCAGCAAGGAGAAAGTTCTGTTGAAGGGTATCTGCAAGAAGTGAGGTGAACGTTTACGATTTGCATCCTTAAACATTAAGGACCAATCCACCTGGAAACTGAATGCTGGACCTCAACAGACCCACCACAATCAGATCCATCATAATGGTTCTTATGTTCTTATCTTGGGTGTGTGTAAAGTGCCGTCAAGTCGCAACCGAATTACAGCAACCCCTTATGGGGTTTTCAAGGCAAGAGACTAACAGAGGTGATTTGCAATTGCCTTCCTCTGCATAGCGACCCTGGTATTCCTTGGTGGTCTCCCATCCAAGTACTAGCCAGGGCTGACCCTGTTTAGCTTCTGAGAGCTAAGGAGAGGAGGCTATGCTGGGCCATCCAGGTCTGGGCGGCATTCATTTACTCACTGTTTATTTAGATGATTGGCTGCCAAGTGGCCGGCAGTCCTGTCTAGCTATAGTTGCTGCCCTCTGCAACAACATCTTTCTTCTCTGTGCACAAGACATTGTTATATTCCAACAAGAGATTTTTTTGAGGGGGGGAGGACAAGCTCTTTGGCATCATGCCAAAGGGCAAAAACTGGACATAACTCATTGCATTGGGGCCACCCTCTAGGATTCCCCCCAAACTCTAGAGCATTGCCCTGACACGATGGCATCACTTCCAGTTTCATGTCAGAAGTGATGTGCAAAGAGCCCTACCATTATCCCCTTGCTTACAGTTGCCAACCTCCAGGTACTAGCTGGAGATCTCCTGTTCTTATAACTGATCTCCAGCCGATAGAGATCAGTTCATCTGGAGAAAGTGGCCGCTTTGGCAATTGGACTCTATGGCATTGATGTCCCTTCCCTCCCTAAACCCCCCTCTCCTCAGGCTCCACCCAAAAAACCTCCCACTGGTGGTGAAGAGGGACCTGGCAACCCTACCCCTGCTGGCCTGTAGAGTAGTGGTGAGGAACAGACCTGGCCCCCTAAAGTCAAACCAGTTGGTCAAACCAATGGTGGTGTAGGGAAGAAGAAGAACAGGAGAACAGTGGGGTTTTTATACCCCACTTTTCTCTACCTTAAGGAGTCTCAAAGTGGCTTACAATCCACCTTCCTTTCCCCTCCTAACAACAGGAACCCATGGTCACCAAGCAGGCTTCATGAAGGAGTGGGGAATCAAACCCGGTTCTCCAGATTAGATTCCCCTCCGCTGCTCTTAACCACTATACTACCACTATACCAGCTGTGTAAAGAAAGAACCTGCCTGGGGTTATAAGAAAGGTAGATTTGAATTATGTAAATAATTTGGAGCTGGAACCAGCTGGCCTTTCTCAGCCAGGAACATAGTCACAGAGAGACATGATGGAGAAATCCAGACTGCAGAGGCAGCACTTGGATAGAGATGGGGGAGGGGCAAATTATGCCCCCTAGAGCCTTCCAAGACAAAAGCTATGGAGATCTACCCCAACAGGAAGGGATCTGGGGCCCTCCAGGGAATAAAAATCCTACATGAATAAACAAGAGTAGGGTTGCCAACCTCCAGGTGGGGCCTGGAGGTCTCCTGGAATTACAACTGATTGGCAGACTACAGAGATCAGTTCCCCTGGAGAAAATGGCTCCTTAGGAGAGTCGATTATATGGTATTATACCTTGCTGGGGCTCCTCCACTCCCCCAAACCCCACACTCCCCATATCTCCAGGAATTTCATAACATGGAGTTGGCAACCCTAAATGAAAGCAATTTAGATCCTAGTCTATTTATTTTATTACTCCTCCTTAGTATTCCACTTGATCCTTTGAGACACGATGAAGAACGTTCTCTTTTCAAAGTGCACACACTAAGATTGCCAACCTCCAGGTACTAGCTGGATATCTCCTGCTATTACAGCTGATCTCCAGCCGATAGAGATCAGCTCACCTGGAGAAAATGGCCGCTGTGGCAATTGGACACTATGGCATTGAAGTCCCTCCCCTCCCAACCCACCACCCTCCTCAGGCTCCGCCTCCAAAACCTCCCGCCAGTGGCGAAGAGGGAACTGGCAACCCTAGCACACACACACACACCTAGGTTGCCAGTTCCCTCTCCGCCACCAGTGGGAGATTTTTGGGGCGGAGCCTGAGGAGGGCGGGGAGGGACTTCAATGCCATAGAGTCCAATTGCCAAAGCAGCCATTTTCTCCAGGTGAACTTTTCAGTTGTAATAGCAGGAGATCTCCAGCTAGTACCTGGAGGTTGGCAACCCTACACACACCCCTTTTCAAAAGCCTTCAATGTGAACGAGTTTCTTCCAATTCTTATTTTGCTACAGGAAGGCCAGAACCGGAGCTGCCTTCAAAAGTCGTGCATCTATCATTCACAGCCTGCGACAACACATGTTATGCCAGGATACTTCTTTAATGGCAATAATCCTTAAGCACTGCAGCTCCTAATTATTGGAGCAGCAGTGGATCGTAATTCATGATTGAATCTTCTGAGAACAAAAAGAAAAGGACGGCAGCTAGGCTGTCGATGGTTCCAGCAATGAACGTCAGGTCTGGAAGTTCTGTCCCTTAGAGGTGACGATTATCTCAGCGAGAGACCCCTCAAACAACCTGCACCCTGCTGAAGAATATTCATATACACGCCACTGGTACTTTAATAATTTCAAATAATCTAATCATGGATTCGAGGTTTCATTTATTTTAGTGTTCATTTAAAAAAAAAATTGGGCATGATCACATATTTGCAGAGTGGGGATCCTCCTGAGAGTCTGATGCGGAGTAGATTGGATTTAAATCAGATTGGTTTAGAGTATGATTTTAAACCACTAGTCGGGAAGACTTTGTCATGGTTTTCTACATAAAAGTGCATTTTTCCTGGTTGATCGAACCTTAGCACATACTCCTCACAGCACAGAGATAGAACCTTGGGCTAGTCACACTCTCTCAGTCCCACCAACCTCACAGGGTGTCTGTTGTGGGGAGGGGGAGGGAAGGTGATTGTAAGCCGGTTTGATTCTTCCTTAAATTGTAGAAAAAGTCAGCATATAAAAACCAACTCTTCTTCACCTCTGAAGCATACATTTTCTCCTCGTTTCCCCCAAAGAAAGCAAATTTCCAACTTTTTGTCTGTCTTATCCCAAATCAATGCCACCTGGCCGCTTAATGAAGTGAGACTGACAGCCAAAAAGAACCATCCTTGCAAAAAAGTAGCTATGAAATGAGCAGTCATCTGCCAGTCACCTACAGAGCTCTTCCACCTGGGATCTTTCAGCACTCAGCATTCCTTCCAAAACACAGGTATTCACAGTAGAGCTTATTTTAACAGGAATTATATTTCTTCAGGCAGCTTAACAATAAAACTGAACAGTTACTGAGCATTAAAGTAAAAGGCAAGCATGATGGATGTTCGTATGTGCATCCCATAATTTTCCATTTAGTTAACTCTTACACAATATTTTACTACTAGTGTCCCACAGAAAACTCCTTTTCCATCTTCTCTCACACTAGATTGTGGCTGTACCATCCTCAACATTTATCTCTAGGTAGGGTCACCAGCCTCCAGTTGGTAGCTGGAGAACTCCTGCTATTACAACTGATTTCCAGGTGACAGAGATCAGTTCACCTGGAGAAAATGGCCATTTTGGAAGGTAGACTCTATGGTATTATACCCCATTTAAGTCCTTCCCCAAACCCTGACTTCCTCAGGCTACACCCCCAAAATCTCCAGGTATTTCCCAACTCTGAGCTGGCAACCCTAATCTATAAGGGCAGGCAGAGAAAAAATCTTGCAAATCCTTTATATGAATGTCCCAAGTCAGTAGGGCTGCCAACTAGGGTTGCCAGGTCCCTCTTCACTAATGGCGGAAGGTTTTCAGGGCGGATCCTGAGGAGGGCGTTGTTTGGGGAGGGGAGGGAATTCAATGCCATAGAGTCCAATTGCCAAGGCGGCCATTTTCTCCTGGTGAACTGATCTCAATCGGCTGGATGTCAATTGTAATATCAGGAGATGTCCAGCTAGTACCTGGAGGTTGGCAACCCTACTACCAACCTCCAGGTGGGGCATGAAAATCTCCCAGGTTTAAAACTGCTCTCCGGATTGCAGGCATCAGATCCCCTGCAGGAGATGGATGCTTCGGAGGCTGGACTCTATGGCATTATGCTCGGCTGAGGTCCCTCCCTCCCTTATATCCTGCCTCCCCATGCTTCACCCCCAAATCTCCAGGAATTTCTCAACCTGGAATTGGCAATCCTACATGCCAGTCTCTTAAAGCTCAAGAGCAGGACCACAAAATATTCAGATTGTTTTTCAAATGTATTTTGCCCTTTCCCAAAAGGGTTTCATCAGGTTTATGTGCACAGTGAGCCGTGAGCACAAATGTGCAAATGGTTCCTTGACAACATTGCTAGTCTTCTCAGACTTCTTTAGATGTTGCTCTTGAGCAGGAAATTCTGCATTCACATTGGGGTTTGATTTTCCTGATTCCGATCCTGCCCCACAAAATTCACCCACTTCAAACATTTCCTAATAGTTAGCTCACACTTGGGGTGCCAGGCCATGCAACAAGGCAGGAGGTTTGGGGGTTGGAGACATGGGGATGTATCACATTACATGCACCCTTTTGTCACTTGCGGTGAAAATCCCTATTATATTAGGTGCTGTGGAACACAGGCAGTCATCCTGTTTGTGGGCTTCCTAGAGGTACCTGGCTGGCACTAGCATTGCCAACCTCCAGGTGGTGGCTGGAGCTCTCCTGCTATTACAACTGATCTCCAGATAACAGAAATCAGTTCACTTGGAGAAAATGGCCAATTTGGAAGGTGTACACCATGGCATTATATGCCACTGAAGTAAGGTTGCCAACCTCCAGGTGACACCTGGAGATCCCCCTCTATTATAATTGATCTCCAGGTGCCCAAGATCAGTTCCCCTGAAGAAAAAGGCTGCTTTGGAGATTGGACTCTATGGCGTTATACCCTGTTGAGGCCTCTCCCCTCCCCAGGTTCCACCTGCCAAATTTCCAGATATTTCCCAACCCAGAGCTGGCAACCCTACACTGAGGTCCCTCCTGCACTCCCAAAAAACCACCCTCCTCGGGCTCACCCCCCCACAACAAATCTCCAAGTATTTCCCAACCTGGAGCTGACAACCCACCCTACGTGGAAGCCTATTTTATTTTCAGCTCTGGGTTGGGAATTACCTGGAGATTTTTGGGGTGGAGCCTAAGGAGGGTGGGGTTTGGAGAGGGGAGGGACTTCAATGCCATAGAGCCCAACTGCCAAAGCAGCCATTTTCTCCACCTGGAGATCACTTGTAATGGCGGGAGATCTCCAGCTACTACCTGAAAGCTGGAAACCCTACTTTAGCTTACCTTCACCATTGACCCATTAGACCAGTACAAAATAAATCAGCTGATAGTTTTGTAGAACGACATATTTTATCTATTGATTATTGGAGTACAAGATTTTCAGGATATTATTCAAGCATTTTTAGGTTGTTATGAAAAATGTTATACAGGGGGGGAAAGCAACCCTTTAATTGTAGAGACGACAGTATGTTCTGCTGAAATGACTGAGCCTTGGATATTCCTTCCCATATTTTTTTTCCCTGAGGGAAAAAAAAGGATATATGGGAGTTAGTGGTGGAAAGTGCTGTCAAGTCATAGCCAACTTATGGTGAGCCCATAGGGTTTTAAAGGCAGGAGACATCGAGAGATTGTTTGCCTTTGCCTGCCTCTGCATAGCAACCCTGGACTTCCTTGGTGTTCTCCCAACTAAGTACTAACCAGGGCTGACTCTGCTTAGCTTTTGAGATGTGACAAGAACAGTCTAGCCCGGGACATCCAGGCCAGGGCATATGGGCATTAGCCCAATGCATATACATGAGGGCTAAAAAGAATGCACCGAGATTTAGCAAGTCTACAAAACTGCTGACTCAGGCAGCCCATTCCTAAAGTGGGGGGGTAGATCCAAAGTGGCTAGGAGCAGTGGAGCCTCACCACCTCCTCTGAGGCTTCCCGGCCAACACAGAGGAGGAAAAAGCCTTTTGAAAAATAAAATAAGAGAAATGGGGAGGGATTCCCCATTGAAAAAAAGCAAGGCTGCACCACCCAAAAAGGTGGCGCAGCCCCGCTTCCACTCAAGGGGGTGTTTCCGGGCTGAAGGTGCTGTGGGAACGCCTCCCCCATGGCAGCATGGCCATTCTCTTCCGAGATTTAGCTCCTGGACTGGCCACCCTGGTGGTGGGGGCCAGTAGAGCTCTGTTGCTCTCAGACGCCAGCGTGTATGCCCCCGCACTGGTGTGTTTGCCACTTTATCTTATGGAAATTTGCCATCCACCCCCCTCAGGATTGCAGCCATAATGTCCAACATAGTCAAGTATGTACATATGAGGACCCCAAGAATTGTCCTGTAGTTTGCTGCTTGCCCTGCCTGCAGTGTCCCAGGATGTCTTGCAGGGGTATATGGCCCATGAAAGACCAAGCCCCACAGGCTCAAGATTGATATCCCCTCGTCTTAATTTTGATGCTGAGCACAAGATCACACCATTGTTTTTGCATACTCCCAAGGCCCACACTGCCAAAGCCTGGCATTTCAGGCACTTGCCTGGTCCCAAATCCGTCACTGGCTTTTTTGGATGGAGTCAGTTCACGTATTCGTCTGTCAGCTGCTGAGCGTATGGTAATATCGAGACTGCAGAGGAATCGAGTGACATGAGTATGCAGGTGAATCTGGCCCAATCCATCAATTATGGCACAGTTTTATTAAATTTAAAAGGTAACCAAAGATCATGACACCTCTTCCACAACGAAGCGGCTTTCGCCTTTCATTCCTTGATTGCTTATTCAAACAGAGTTGCTGCCGTGTGCTTTAACTGCAGGGACCCCCATCTCCCGGCATTCATGTTAGCTCTTACAATCTGCAGTTTACTGTACTCAGCTCCCTAAGGAACAATTAATATCTCTGCCTAGATTGTCTTTGGCAGCTGAAAGGCTGCTTCTCATGTGGCATCTGATGCTATTATCTCGCACAGGTGTCGCTGAAGCAAAAGGTCCATTCGTTCTGGTAGCTGGCGCACGAGACTGACGCCCCCTGGGGACTTGGAAAACATCATTTGAGAAACCTGCTCTCCATCACCTGATCTACATTTCCAAATTGTTAATGGTCTCATTAGGCATATTATAGAGGAGGGCCAACTTATTAACTGTGCCTTCTCTGACGCGAGAGTGCCGTTCAGGACTCTCAATTCAGATTCCAATCGGCGACGAATAACATGCTTAGACGTCTTGTTGTCTATCACTGAGATATTTGAACGCCAGCTATGCAACAGTGCCTTGCTCCCCTCCCCCAACTCCTCCTTTTTAGTCTTTGTCAGCGGCATTTCAGGCTCTGGAATTAACATTGCAATCCCAAGCAATAAAGTCCATGGGTTTAGAAAGGTGTAGCTCTGTTCAGGATTGCACTACATGTCACAAAGCTGTGCCTTTTCAGATAATAACATTCTTTTCAGTTATCTTCCATAGATACTGTGTGGTGTGTGTGTTAAGTGCCGTCAAGTCGCTTTCGACTCATGGCGACCGTATGAATCAATGTCCTCCAAAATGTCTTACCTTTAAAAGCCTTGCTCAGGTCTTGCAGACTGAGGGCTGTGGTTTCCTTTATAGAGGCAATCCATCTCTTGTTGGGTCTTCTTTTTCCTGCTGCCTTAAACTTTTCCTAGCATGATTGTCTTTTCCAGTGACTCTTGTCTTCTCATAATGTGACCAAAGTACAATAGCCTCAGTTTAGTCATTTTAGCAATGTATGGAATGAGAATTCTTGTGTACCGTCTATGCTATATTTCTGAGAATATCCCAATAAAGGTAATTTGATTCGATTTGATTTGATTTAGTCATTTAGGCTTCTAGGGTCAGTTCAGGCTTGATTTGATCTAGAATCCACTGATTTGTTTTTGTTGTTGTTTTTGACAGTCCGTGGTATCTATAACACTCTCCTCCAACACCACATTTCAAAGGAATCTACTTTCTTATTATCAGCTTTCTTCATTGTCCAGCTTTCACACCCATACATAGTAATAGGGAATACGATGGCATGAATTATCTTGATCTTGGTTACTAGTGACACATCCTTACACTTAAGAATCTTTCCTAGCTCCTTCTTGGCTGCCCTTCCAGCCTCAATATTTATATAAAGGTAAAGGTCCCCTGTGCAAGCACCGGGTCATTCCTGACCCATGGGGTGACGTCTCATCCCGACGTTTACTAGGCAAACTTTGTTTTTATGGGGTGGTTTGCCAGTGCCTTCCCCAGTCATCTTCCCTTTACCCCCAGCAAGCTGGATACTCATTTGACCGACCTCGGAGGGAGGGAAGGCTGAGTCAACCTTGAGTCGGCTACCTGATACCAACTTCTGTTGGGATCGAACTCACATTGTGAGCAGAGCTTGAACTGCAGTACTGCAGCTTACCACTCTGCGCCACGGGGCTCCTGATATTAATATTGATATTGAGTTGCAAAACCCTAATCTAAAATTGAATGCAAGAAGAAAATCAGAATGCAAAAAGAAAATCAGAAGCGACCAAAAAAAAAAAAAAAAAAAAAAGCTTATTGCCCCTTGGTCTTTGAGAAATGGTGAGGTTTAGGGGTAGAATGTTGCTCTTGAACGGAGGTGATCTGTGTTCAAACCCTTTCTCAGCTATGTAGCTTGCTAGGTAACCTTGGCCTGGTCACTGTTTCTCAGCTTTGCAAACTTGATATGGTTGTAGCAGGAACAGAATAGGTTAAGTGGGAACAGAATCGGTTAATCCTGCTATTACAACTGAGTACCAGGTGACAGAGATTAGTTCACTTCGTCATATGTAAGGAGTGTGTCCTATATTGGTACATATGAATGTACCAATATATAAAATTGCAAAATTATATAAAATATAAAATTGCAAAATATAAAATTGCAAAATTAGATAAATGGTTTGGATTAAGGACATCAGGGGGGTGCATATGGAATTTGTGTCCAGGGGCCCATGGTGGTTCTTAGTTGTCCTGACCTTTTTTAGATGTACCTTGGACAGTTCCCCTCCTTATTACAGTCCCTGTCCCACATGCTTTTGCATGGGCAGGTCCCATAATCCCCAGCATAGTCCCTTGGGGTGCCTTCCATCCCTATGTTTCTACAAATGGGGGCTGCAGAAAGTAAGGGAAATAGGTAACATGGAACAAAAAGATAGCTAGATCTAACCACAATTTGTCAAAAAAACAACAACACTATCAATTAGGAGGAAATGACTAGTTGACCCCCTGTCCTAAAAAAGCAATGTCTCAATCAATCTCCCAAAAGCCATCAATGAGGGGGCCAGTTTATCTGACTAATCCATGACTCAGTGGTAAAGCATCTGCTTTGCATGCAGAAGGTCCCAGGTTCAATCCCCAGCCTCTCCAGTTAAAGGACTAGGCAAGTAGGTGATGTAAACGACCTCTGCCTGAGACTCTGGAGAGCCGCTGCCGGTCTGAGTAGACAATACTGACTTTGATGGACCAAGGGTCTGATTCAGTATAAGGCAGCTTCATGTGTTCATGTCTTTTATATCAGATCTTATGGGTTGGAGCCAGCCTTTTTGTTGTTCTTATTGACCCTCTCACCCAATTTCTTTCCTTATGACAAACCCCGTTCCATATAGGTCCCATGATGCCCAACACAGCTTCTCTAGTAGTCAAAAGGGACCTCATCCTCTCCTTTTTACCGATGGCAAAGCTGACTGAATCCAACCTTATATCTGAACTGTGGGTGTATCTGTGGATGAAGATTCTACTACATGGACCTGTTGAGGTAGAAACTAGCCCACCAAAACTTATGCTACAATGATTGGGCACTTTCACACATGCCGAATAATGCTGAATAATACACTTTCAATCCACTTTCAATGCACTTTAACGATCATCTGCAAGTGGATTTTGCCAGTTCACACAGTAAAATCCGGCTGCAAAGTGCCTTGAGAGTGGATTGAAAGTGCATTATTCGGCAAGCGTGAAAGTGCCCATTGTCTTCAAGGTTCCACAATTCCCCCTTTTTTCTTTCTTTCCTAATAAAGTTATCCTTATCACTTGACAACTGAGAAAGGTCGGGTTGCATTTTAGCTCTGAGTCTTTGCACTTCTGTCTTTGGACTGCTGGGTAGCAGACAACAACAAGTCTAGTCAAATCAAACCCAATTAAAGTCGTATTTTGGTTAGAGGTGCAAATGTGCCATGCGAAGGCACATTTGTATTCTGCAAGTGTGAATGAAATATGACAAGGATGCTTTTGTCTCTCTGCGTGTGTGAGCTTTTGCTCCGCGGCTCTGAGGTAGCAACGTGTCTGGGATGGGGGTGGGCAGAGGGGGAAAAAACCTGCCTGAAAACGTAGCCCTTTGAGATTTCATCAAGTCATTTCTTTAAATGTAATTGCATCCCTAATCAGATTATATATTTTCAAGCCTCCATATAGTCCTGTGTCCTCAGGCTAGCTATGTTCTCAGTTTTTTCCCCTTCCCTTCAGGAGTGGGAATTCGGTTTCCTGCCATTTCTTAAGTGAAGGGCCCCCTTTCTTTTTGCACGCTTCAGCATTCGAAGATGAATAATCAAGTTGAAAACTTCACTTTGCTACAGAGTTCTCCGGTAAAGCAAGGTGACCTCCTGTCAGTTTCCATTAAAAAGATCCACTTCAGGATGTCTCACACAACTAAATATGAATGCTAACTCTTATTTAAAAGAGACAGAAGACGCTAGGATTATGATTCCCATGTTGTACCACTCTGCTGCATCCTAGACATTTGCACTGGCCTCTATTTCTTTATGTCTGAAGAACAGTTGGTTGGAATTTGATTTAGAATAGTGGTTCCCAAAGTGGGCAGTACCACCCCCTGGGGGGCGGTGGGATTACCTAGGGGGAACTAAGAGGCAGGGGGTGCTAGAGGTGGGCCCCTTCAACTGTGTTCACTAATGTACAATAGATCAAGCTATGGCACCATGCTGGCAAATTTGGTGGAAACTATCAGAATTTTTTTTCCAAACGTTGAAGAGCTGGTACCACTGGATCAAGTTCATCAGTGTTGTTGCATACATTTCAACTAAAAAGTTTTAATTTTATTTTGAATAGATGGGCAATTCATTGTTACTGTTTTGACATTTTATTGTTATTATCTTCTTTAGTGAGTCATGCAAACCCCTATTTTGAATAATGCTTTTTATAGGAAAGCGCTGGGGTTGAGTTTATGGAACCAAGAGGCGGTGACCTGAAAAATTTGGGAACCACTGATTTAGAAGAAGAAAAAGAAGAAAAGTTGGTTTTTATGCCCTCATTTTCTCTACCTTTAAGGAGTCTCAAACTGGCTTACAATTGCCTTCCCTTCCTCTCCCCACAACAGACACCTTGTGAGGTACGTGAGGGTGAGAGAGTTTGGAGAGAACTGGGACTAGCCCACGGTCACCCATCAGGCTTCATGCCGAGGAGGGGGAAAACAAACCTGGTTCTCTAGGTTAGAGTTCACCACTCTTAACCACTACACCACACTGGAAAACTGGGCACAGTTTCATCTCTGCCACTGGTTCATTGTCTAAAGCAAGTCCCTTGATCTGTAACAAAGGGGACAAGGGGTCCTTATTGATTTCTGGTGAGGATAAGCACAACAGAATGATTCAATTGTATTTTGCTACTCAAAAGGTCTATTTGACCCGTGAACAGTGGTAAAAATGCCCCAGAAAAAAATCTTGGAAATAATTCTAAAAATATTGACAAGAGAGGGAAAAACCTGCCTGAAAACATAGCCCTTTGAGATTCCATCAATTATGACAAACTTTACTGTGCTGATAACCCCAAATCCAGACTTCTTACTTTTTTGAGCCTACCATGATTTCAAACTGTGGGTCAGGATTAGGGTTGCCCGGTCCCTCTTTGCCACCAGCAGGAGGTTTTCAGGGCAGAACCTGAGGAGGGTGGGGTTTGAGGAGGGGAGGGACTTCAGTGCCATAGAGTCCAATTGCCAAAGTGGCCATTTTCTCCAGGGGAACTGATCTCTATCAGCTAGAGATCACTTGTAATAGCAGGAGATCTCCAGCTAGTTCCTGGAGGTTCAACCCAAAGACACACAGAATATTGACTCATATAAACATATGGGTTGAACTTTTTTGTACACAGAAGTGTCTATTTTGATAGTACCTGGAGGTTGGCAACCCGAGTCAGGTTTATAAACCCAAAACTGGTTTATGACTCTCTCTTAGGTGAGTCATGAGGCCAAGAGGGAGGAGAACCATGGAAGCTGGGAAAAGGGACTCCGGGAGTCTCAGTGACAAATTTGGCATTGCCTCTGCAGAATGTGCAAAAATGGTCATAAAATTCAGCCTGTAGCTCAGTAATGCTATGTTTATAATGTATTTTTTTGCTGTCAAGTCACAGCTGACTTATGGTGAGCCCATAGGGTTTTCAAGGCAAGAGACGTTCAAAGGTGGTTTGCAAAACCTTGGGCAAAACCTGTGACATTTTTTTTGAGGGACCCCAGAATTGTTTCAACAGGCCTCGTGCTTTTTTTTTTTTTTCCCCTTTAGGGATTTTACTAATTCTCAAGATGCCATCACATAACACCAAAAATAAACAAAACTGTGTAGCCAAAAAGCTGTCTGGCAGCTGTTCAGCTCAGAATCAGATGGAGAAACAAGGACATCCAAGGGTCAGCTTTTGAGGGATCATGGCCGTCGGGCATGGAATGTTCACTTGTGGAACTTGTTTGCCACGTAGTTTGTGTCATCCTTACTTAGATGCAGAAACAAAAGTAACTGCGGGTGGGGGAATATTCATCCAAGCCTTACTGAAACTCTGCTAGCCTGCCTTGATGTTCTCAGATATATTGCCTGAATAGTCTTGCCATTAGAGCTGGAATTTAGGGTGGACATCCTCGACCCCTTCTTATGGGCTTAGGAGCCAGAGGGAGGAGACAAAAGTAGGCTATAGTTTCACATTACTATTTAAAAGGGGCAGGACATAATGTAACAATTAATTCCTCAGTCTAAAATTACCAAGCTGCACCATTACTCCTGAACTGCTTCCTACTTCAATTTGAATTTTTTTTAAATGTTAAATTTCAGAAGCAGGTTCTGGTCTCAGCGAGGGGATTTGCCAGCTGTGACATGTCTAGGAACAGAACTGCAATGTAGGCTTGCCAATTGCCTGGTATACGTAGGCAGATGCCCACCAATAAACTGGGTGGCCCACCGACCCTCAGCTGGTCGGCTGGCAAAAGAGGATCAGCTGAAGGGGGGCACCATCGCTTCCAGGTGGTTTCCATAGAGTTTTAAGAGGAGATTGCTAGAGTGTCCCCATCACTTCTGGGTTTACCCAGATGTGATGCAGGCCCTCTAGCGTACTCCCCCCAATAATTCTATGGAAACCATAAGTGTTTTCGGAGGATAT
The DNA here is from genome assembly GCF_029931775.1 of Euleptes europaea. Lineage (NCBI taxonomy): Eukaryota > Metazoa > Chordata > Lepidosauria > Squamata > Sphaerodactylidae > Euleptes > Euleptes europaea. Next base: position 74,296,426 of record NC_079320.1, read on the forward strand.
TGCTAGAGCATCTGCATCAGTTCCGGGTTGCATCGCCCCAGCCCCAGAAAGCTCTTGCCCTTTGCCAGGGAGACTTGGCAACCCTACTGCAATGGCAGATACGGCTGTTGATTCGGTTTGGTCCGAACTGAAAAACAGCCGAATTTCCCACAATTCGGCGGTTTTTCGGTTCAGACGAACCGAACTCAAAAAGGGGGGAAACCGGGGAGCCGAATTCGCCAAGTTCTGGGTGTTCCCGAATAAATTCGGTGAATTCAGCCCCTTTAAACAGATCTGCGCCTTCCAGCTGGAAGGCGCAGATCTGTTCTCCCCCCCCCCCCGAGCGCGCCTCCAGGGAGCTTCCCTAGAGGCGCGCGGCGGGCCCTTTAAATAGATCTGCGCCTCCCAGCCGGGAGGCACAGATCTATTTGAAGCCTCCTCCCCAGCCCTGCCGGGACTTGACAACCCCCACCCCCTTCCCCAGAGTCCCGGCGGACAAGGCGGGGGGTCTGGAAACCCCTGTGCCCAGCCAGCGGTTGGCTGGGCACAGGGGTTTCCAGACCCCCCGCCCCGTCTGCCGGGACTCTGGGGAAGGGGATGGGGGGTGGCCAATCCCCTCTGCCCAGCCAGCGTTGGCTGGGCACAGGGGTTTCCAGACCCCCCGCCCCGTCCGCCGGGACTCTGGGGAAGGGGGTGCGGGGGTGGCCAATCCCCTCAGATCTATTTAAAGCTGGGGGGGTCTGCAAACCCTCTGCGCAGAGGGTCCTGCCAGCCCCCCGCCAGCCCTGCCGGGAGTCCCAGCTGGGCTGGGGGGGGGTCTCCCAGCAGGGCTGGGGGGGCTTCAAATAGATCTGCGACTCCCAGGCGGGAGGCGCAGATCTGTTTGAAGACCCGCCGTGCGCCTCCAGGGAGCTTCCCTGGAGGCGCGCGGCGGGCCCTTTAAATAGATTTGCACCTCCCGGCCGGGAGGCGCAGATCTATTTAAAGCACCCCCCTAGCCGGGACTCCCGGCAGGGCTGGGGGGGGGTCTGGAAACCCTCTGCGCAGAGGGTCTTGCCAGCCCCCCGCCAGATCTGTTTAAAGGTCTCCCCACGCACCTTCAGGGAAGCCCCCTGAAGGCGCACGGGGGGCCTTTAAACAAGCCCTTTAAACAAGCCCCTCTGCACTGTCTGTGCAGGCAGACTGGGAGTCCCGGCAGGGCTGGGGGGGGGCTTCAAATAGATCTGAAGCCCGGCCGGGAGGCGGAGATCTGTTTGAAGACCCGCCGCGCGTCTCCAGGGAGCTTCCCTGGAGGCGCGCGGCAGCCCTTTAAATAGATCTGTGCCTCCCAGTCGGGAGGCACAAATCTATTTAAAGCCTCCCCCCAGCCCTGCCGGGACTCCCGGCACGGCTGGGGGGGTCTGGAAACCCTCTGCGCTGCCTGCGCAGATAGCGCAGAGGGGCTTGTTTAAAGGGCCCCCCGCGCGCCTTCAGGGAATCCCCCTGAAGGCGCGCCGGGGGCAAATTTTTCCCCGAACTACGGATCCCCCCGAATTTCCGAGGATCCGAAGCGGGGGAGTTCGGACTTCGGCATGGCCCGAATAAAAACGGGCCGAATTTTGCCGAAGACGAACTATACCGATTTTTTTTTTCAAAAGCCCTAATGGCAGATGAAGAAGATGCTCTCGTGAAAATTAGGGACAATGGTATGGAAGAAGGCACTCCCAAAGACATTTACACTTATAAAATACAGAACACCCCATAGAAATAAGAAACCAGCATAGTTCTTTCAGCATGGAAGTGCTCTTGTGGCTAGCTATATAGACAGTAATATGGTTTCCAAATAGGGTTGCCAACCCCCAGGTGGTAGCTGGAGATCTCCTGCTATTATAACTGATCTCCAGGCAAAAGAGATCAGTTCACATAGAGAAAATGGCTGCCTTGGGAGGTGGACTCTGTGGCATTATGCCCCACTGAGGACCCTCCCCTCCCCAAACTCTGTCCTTCTCAGGCTCCACTTCCAAAATCTCCAGGTATTTCCCAACCCGGAGCTGGCAACCCTATTTCCAAAAGTTTCTGAGCAAACTTTAATGGCAAAAAATATGGCCATAAACACCAAGGGGATCAAACCAGGGGATTCTACTGGCCATGGGACTAAACGCCTCACTCGTGGTACCTAACAAACTAAAGAGACCAGCCTCTTAAAATGTCAAATGCTAAATTAGGGTTGGCCACTGCAAATAGTAGGAGCTTTCAGTTGGAATAACAATAGCAGTGGATCACACTACAAAAAGGGGAGAGGTATTTAGTTGGTTAATACAGCTCTGAAGTGCCTCAATAGATATATATGTGTTACCTAGCAACTAATTGGGCTTAGAAGTTTCTCCTCTAGTTTCTGTTTTGCTTGCTCGTCTTGCTGTATCTGCTGCAGACTAGGCGAGAGTTCTGCTGTGCTCTTTCTCCAGATGTGGACCTGTAAAATTCGCTGTGTTTAAAAGCTTAGTCAAGACTTTTACTTCCAGAAAAAAAAAGAAGCCTTCAGCTTGCACTCAATTATTTGTTAACAATGTTGCGAGGTGGAACCCTCGAAAAAACAGTGTTGCGAATTGCAACCTCACTTCATGCAAAAACCCAGACATAATGTCATGGCCACAACACAACAATCTAGGAGTTCTTCAAATACCATAGAGATCTGGGACTGTGACATCATTTCCAGGCTTTCAGAGGAAGTGTCACTGCAACAGACACAATGCTTCCCCCCCACATTACCCCACAATGAAAAGTAGGAGAATGCCCACCCAAACCATGTAAGTGGCAACCCTATGCTAAATTAGGGTTGCCAGGTCCCTCTTCGGAACCGGTGGGAGGTTTTTGGGGTGGAGCCTGGGGGGGGTTGGGGAGGGGAAAGATTCAATGCCATAGAGTCCAGTTGCCAAAGTGGCCATTTTTTCCAGGTGAACTGATCTCTATTGGCTGAAGATCAATTGTAATAGCAGGAGATCTCCAGCTACTACCTGGAGGTTGGCAACCCTATACTAAATGCAAACACACACAACAGAGATTGTGCTTCACATTATTTTCTATAGTCAACAATGGGATATAAATAAAATATTTCTACATTGTCCAAAACAGCGAAAGACAATAAAGAAAAAGCCCATCCCTGAAACTTATTTTTGCAAACTTCTTCTCATTTCCAGCATGTTCTTCAGTTTTTATTAGACTTTCTTTATCAAGAAATCTTCATAAACAAGCAAAGGTTACTCTCTTTATCACAATGAAATCTGGCAGCCTTCATCTTCACAGGGATTGACGGTTTATAAACATGTTTTTTTTTCCTTTTTAACAAGAAGACAACAAATCCTATCTCCTGTAACAGTCCAGGTCTCTTGTTTACCAAGTGCCCAGGAGCTTTAAAATAACTATAATCAGTAAACATCCTTGTGTGCGTCTAGTGAAATTCAAGTATTTTCAACCACACAGCCACATAACTATATATGTAGAATTCCTCCTCAATGCTTTCCAACCATGTGCTAATATCAGATCTAACATAGCCTAAATATTCAAGGTTGGCCATGTTAGTCTTAATAAGAAATCGTTACAAAATCCAGACTGTGGGTAAAATCCAGATTATATTTTCCATATGCAGAATGGAACCTTAATGTTTCCTCCTCCCACAGAAGCTCACCAATCTCTACAGACTGCTTCTCCTGGAGGCCTGGGAACCCCAAGTAGGGATGCCAGCCTTCTGGTGGGACCTGGTGATCTCCGGGGTTTGGGGAGGGGAGGGACTTCAATGCCATAGAGTCCAATTGTCAATGCAGCCATTTTCTCCAGGTGAACTGATCTCTATCGGCTGGAGAACAGTTGTAATAGCAGATCTCCAGCTAGTACCTGGAGGTTGGCAACCCTATGGGGCTGTTTGTGCATGCTAATCTGTGAAATATTTGTGCAAGATTTCTTTCAGGAGCAATCATTATTAGGGAGTATGCATGTGTGAGTCAAGGATACAAAACAAAATTATTTGCTGTCATAATCCCTGTTTAGATCTGGGTTGGCATAATCAAATTTCTGAATAAATTCCTCTTCTGCTACTCACGTTTCGTACATCTATCAGTTATTGAGGACAGCTTCACTGATGTTTCCGATGGATTTTAAATCTATTTATTTGGAGTCTTTATATCAGTTTTTCTCCTGATCAATGGGATTCAAAAGAAAATAACCAGAGAGATTAACAGTGCGATCCTAAACAGAGTTACAACTTTCTAAATCCATTTAAAACCATACATTTAAAAGACGGTAAATTTATCAGGTTGTCTTGTCAATTGTTCAGTGGTAGTTTTCTTAGAATGCTTGCTTTTGATGTCCAGTTGATGTCTATCCAAAAAAAAAAAAAAAATACAGCCCTGGCTCTCAACACTGTGTGCTGATGGTCATTTTCTGAAAGAGATTGCAAGCATGTTATTGGTAGAACCTCATGTACCAAGCACTCTGGATGTGACTGTAAGAAGCATCCTTACCAATGTATTTTTTAGTGAGTATGAGGGGAGGGAATGTGTACATGCCCTTTAAAGCTAAAGCTAATTCAAATTATGATACCTTTAATTTATTTGGAAGGGGCAATGGTTAGGTTTGCCAACCTCCAGGTACTAGCTGGAGATCTCCTGCTATTACAACTGTTCTCCAGCCGATAGAGATCCGTTCACCTGGAGAAAATGGCTGCATTGGCAATTGGACTCTATGGCATTGAAGCTCCTCTCTTCCTCAGGCTCTGCCCCAAAAACCTCCTGCCGGTGGAGAGGAGGGACCTGGCATCCCAAGGCCATGGCACTAGGATAGGTGGTTAACCTATTGCCCATAATAGTTTCCCAATCTAATTCATGTGGGTGCATATTCCCAAATTACTTAATGGCCCCTTCAGATACACTTAAAATTTCAATTGTCAATTCAAGGCTTCCTGCCTCTACTTTAAAAAAATAAAAAATAAATAAGGATATTATAAGACTCAATCACTGTTTCTTCTACTTGATCCCCAAGTACAGTATTTCAGTTTTGTTACCTAACAGTCACAAAATTAAAGTGCTCTTTTAGATAATAATCTTTACCAAAAGAACAAAATGGTCATTGTTTACTGCTTTAGTTTTCCCATGTAAGATCAGTGTTGCTAAGGTTTTTAAAAAAGGGAGTAAAATGGTAGCTACTCATTTGAACAGGGATTATTGTGAATGTTTAATGCAAATGTCTTAGACCCACTATTAAAAGCCGAAGTTGCCTATTTTTAGCAGCCTCTTGATTAAAATTTTTATCTGAATAATCATTTCATTGTTTAAGAAATGACATTTCAATCTTTTCAAATTTTACAAAGAACTTGTGATTATACTTGTGGGCACTGAACACCTAATTTATCATAATATGTGAAACATATATACAGAAGTACAAGCATTGAATATTGAAAATGACTCTCCGGTCATGACCATCCTGTGAAAAGAGGAATTTCTGGAAGAAGGGGAAAAAATTGAATGTGAAAGAAGAAGTGTTAGTAAAGCTGATGTTTCCACATGAGCCAGAATGGTGTAGTGGTCAGAGTGTTGGCCTACAATCTGGGAGACTCAGGTTCAGATCTTCAATTTGTCATGGAAGCTCTCTGGGTGACCTTGGCCAAGTCACTCCCTCTTAGCCTAACCTATCTCCAGGGTTTAGGGTTGCCAGGTCCCTCTTCATCACCGGCAGGAAGTTTTGGGGGTGGAGCCTGATGAGGGTGGGATTCGGGGAGGAGAGGGACTTCAATGGCATAGAGTCCAATTGCCAAAGCAGCCATTTTTCCAGGTGAACGGATCTCTATCAGGTGGAGTTCAGTTGTAATAGCAGGAGATCTCAAGCTATTACTTGGAGGTTGGCAAGCCTACCAGAGTTGTTGTAAGGATAAAACTGAGGAAGAGAGAATGATGTTGTAAGCTGCTTTGGGCCCCCATTGGGGAGAAAAGTGAGGCATAAAGATCTAAAGTAGTCCAGGAAGCTTGACAAATGTTAATATTGACATTCATGTCTGAATGGGCCATTACAGAATGATTGCTGTTGATTGAAATTTCTCTCTCTCCTCTTAAGTAATACCTATTCACTCTCAGCTGGAAGTCACTGTGGCCTGGTTCTCCCATACATGAATATCTCCTGATTTCTCTTTACTTAATGCCAGCATGGTGTAGTTAAGAGCGGTGGACTCTAATTTGGAGAACTGGCTATGATTCCCCACTCCTCCACATGAGCAGCAGACTCTAATCTGGTGAACCAGGTTGGTTTTCCCACTCCTACACATGAAGCCAGCTGAGTGACCTTGGGCTAGTCACAGTTCTCTCAGAACTCTCAGCTCCACCTACCTCACAAGGTATCTGTTGTGGGGAGAAGAAGGGAAGGCAATTTAAGATGGTTTGAGTCTTCTTTTAAAAGGTAGAGAAAATCCAGGTATAAAAACCAACACAACGCACACAGAGGGGAATAGGGTTGCCAGATCTGAGTTGGGGAATACCTGGAAATTTTGGGAGTGGAGCCTGAGGTGGGTGGGGTTTGGGGAGGAGGAGATAATGGGGTATAGTGCCATACAGTCCACCTTCCAAATCGGCCATTTTCTCCAGGTGAACTGATCTCTGTTGCTTGGAGGTCAGTTGTTATCCCAGGAGATCTCCAGCCACCACCTAAAGGTTGGCAATCCTAGAGGGGAAGCAGGCTCTAACCATCCCTTGCTATGCTTGCTGGAATGTGAGCATGGCACCTACACACATACAAACTGTACATACCTAGGCTCCATCCCTGTGGTTGGGAAGATTTGAAAAGCAATGATGGGAATGGAGTCTATGCACATATTGAGTCTATGCACATGAGTAGGCAACACACTCATATTCTCATAGTCCGGTGAATGTCAGGAGCAGGGCCAGCAGTTGCATGCAGGAATGGGTCTAACAAGCTTCTACACCCTTCCCGTCCATAGGTGTCATGGTCCCCCAGCACGCACACACAGAACACTTTCAAACCTCACAGGGGCAAGTCCAAGGATATTCCAAAAACCAAGTTCAAGGGTTCAAGCTGAGGTCCAGACAGAGCAGACAGTTCACAGCAGGCTCAGCAAGATCAGGAATGGATAGATGTATTGCTTCCTCACAGCTACACCCTTTCCAGCAGCTTATAAACAGCATGCTACTCAGGCAGCCTGTATTGCCATGCACCTGCCAGCCATCTCAGACCTGCTCCTGCAAACACTCATCCCCACTGTCAGTGCTGGGTCAGTACCAAGCTGCCAGTCAGGCACTTCTCCTGTGGTCCTGTAAGGTCCTACATGTTCACCTCCTCCGCCGTTCCTGAGGCTCTGGTGACTAGGAGGGTGAGCAGACAGGCAGCTGGCTTTCTGCAGCTGGCTCAGAGCTGGAGGGATGAAGGGTTGTTGTGCTGGTTCCTGGCTGCGGGTTTGGGTCTGGCCCCATAGGGGCTTCTTCTTCCTGTGCCACTTCAGCTGCTGGCTGTGGATAGAAGCCAGGTGTGCTGGCTAGCTGCCAATGCTCAGGTCTCCACTTGCAGGGTCTCTGAGATACTGCTCCAGGTGGTTGGTAACAGCAGGGAGAGGGTAAAGCAGAGTCCAAAGAACAAGTCCATTTGTCAAAGAGAGAAATCAGAGTCCAGTACTTGCCAAATCAGAGTTACAGTTCGTAGTCTAGGTAGCGGGTCCAAGGTCGAGGGTCACGGAGAGTCAGAGGTCCAAACAGTCAGCCCACGGTCTAGAGCCGTGTTGGCGAACCTATGGCACGTGTGCCGGACTTGGCACGCCGAGCCCTCTCTATGGGCACGTGCGGGTAAGTTGAGCAGCCGTCGCGTCTGCCTTCCCTGGACTCGTGAACTGCTCCGCGCTGCCTGCAGGCAGCTTTGTTCAAAAGCATGCCAAATGCAAACTTTTACCTTTCAATAAAAAGTTGTTTGTATCATTGAAAGCTCTGTTGTTGTTTTTTTCTTTTAAGGCAAAAGATGTTAATAATGTATGTGTTGTTTTTTCTAAACTAAAACCTCAGTATTCAGGTTAAATTGCTGTGTTGGCACTTTGCGATAAATAAGTGGGTTTTGGGTTGCAGTTTGGGCACTCGGTCTCTAAAAGGTTCGCCATCACTGGTCTAGAGGCACAGAGAGTTGTTCAGGCGTGGGAGGCAGCAGGTTGCTCAGGTATGCACTGCATTGCTTCCTCAACATTGGGCTGTTCAGCTTAGGTTTTTCTGGCATCTGGCTTCTCTGTCAGTCCTCCTCCTGTGAGGACTCACTGTTTTGCTGCTGTTCCAGCACACGCCGGTAGGTTTCGAGTCGGGCACTATATCTTTTAGCCACCAGTGCCTTTCTCTGCTGCTGCCTCCACCTGTCAGCCTTTGCTGCCTTAGTAGCTTGAGGGCTCACAGCTGGGCCACTGGGTCCAGGCTCTGAGCAGGACGGGGTTGGTTGTGCCATGACTTCTGACTGTAAGTCTTGTGCCTGCTCTGGAGAGTCACCAGCTCCAGGGCAGTCAGCTAGGGCTGTTGGGAAAACAAATTCAGTAAAATTCAGATTTGGCAAAATTCGGCCTGTTTTGATTCGGAAAATGCCAAAGTCCGAACTCCCCCAATTTGGATCAGTGGAATTCGGTACTAAGTTTGGAGTTTGGGGAAAAAATGGCCGAATAAAGCCATTAAAAACAAATTTATGCCTTTCCGTGGCTCCGGGGGGGCATTTTTGGAGGCAAAGGTCCCAAACTTTCAGTGTAGCTTGAGGGGACCCTTCTTGCAAGAACCCCCAAGTTTTGTGCAGATTGGGTCAGGGACCCCCGAGTTATGGGGCCCGAAAGGGCTCCCCCCATCTGCCCATTGCAAGCTACACTGAAAGTTTGGGACCTCTACCTCCAAACATGCCCCCCCAGAGCTGCGGAAAGGCACGAATGTGCACACCCCCACACCCACGGGGATCTCTCTCTCACACAAACAGACACTCTCTCTTTCTCTCCCCAGGCCGCACAGCAGCTGGGCTCACGCACTCAACCGTGACTGATTGGCCAGAAGAAGACCTGGCTTTGCTACCATTGGCCACGGGAGAATGCTGCTAGTTGCTTACTAACTGACGGTTATGCTGCTGATTCGGCACCCCTGAATTTCCCTAATTTATTCGGAGATTGCTCAAACTCACCAAATTCGGCTCGTCATTTTCCCTCCTTTTTTGAATTTGGTACCATCCGAACTGAAAACCGCCGAATCAGGGGAAATTTGGCTGTTCTGAAGTTCAGGATGAACTGAATCGACAGCCCTACTGTCAGCCTCCTCGCCAGGCTGTGCTGAATCAGGCCCCACTTCAGGCTTCGAGGTCAGAGGCAGCTCCATTGGGGCTGAATTCTCCTGGTAGAGTTCCTCCTCTGAGGAGGGCCCATTCTCCAAGGACTTCCCCATGGCACCAGGGCTGCCAGCTGACTCTTCATCAGAGGTGTCTTTGTGTCCTCTGGACCAGGCTGGGCCATGACAGTAGGCATGACATCTGACTATACTTCCTAGTTTACAGCTTGCATAACCAATCATGACCATCCTAGCCATATTCGACCAGCCTCTCCCAGGGCACATGGTATTTTAGTTTTTCAGTCTATGCTTGTTCCCATGCTCCAAAACGTGCCCCAAAACTCGCACCCATCCCTCTTGGATGAAGTTAAATCAGGAGACAGAGAAACCAACAACTTCTCCTAAATAACCAGAAGTTCGGCTTTTTGTTTCGATTCAGAGCCTCGGTGCACCAGAAAGCATTGGTGCCCCACCAATTTAAACAGTCACCCTATGCTCTATGGCCTTTTATGCAGGGACGTTTTCCCGCAGTCACCCCCGCCAACTGTTTTGGGGGTTCTTTTTTATTGTGCATGCCTTTTCTGCCCATCAGAGATCGTCTCGCTCTCCCCGCACATCTTGTCCACATTTTCCAGATTCTGCCATCTGGAAAATGTGGGCAAAACACATGGGGAGAGCGAGGCATCCTCCGATGGGCAGGAAAGGCATGTGTAATCAAAAGGAAGACCCGAAGCGGTTGGCGGGGAGACCGCAGGGAAGCGTCCCTGCATAAAAAGCCTATGTGTAGTTCTCAGATATGTCGTCCATACAGGGCTGGGAGAACCAGGACCAAGTGTACAGTCCCTGTATCTAGAGAAATCAAGCGGTGTGCATGCTTGTTGGAGCCTTCCAGTAATAAATAAATGTTACTAGTTCTCAGATATGTCGTCCATACAGGGCTGGGAGAACCAGGACCAAGTGTACAGTCCCTGTATCTAGAGAAATCAAGCGGTGTGCATGCTTGTTGGAGCCTTCCAGTAATAAATAAATGTTACTAGGACCATCTGGAGGATGGGTTTATGCCATTCTTTGGGATTATAACAGTGCATTTCTGAGCCTCTGGCGGCCAGGGGTGGCGTGGCTGTGGCGCCGTGGTCCCACTTCCACACCAGTTTCCCAGATGACTAGAGGCTCAGAAAAAGGCGTTTAAAAATAAAAAGAGGAAAAATGGGCCTTTTCCTTCCATATGAAACAGTGAGGCTTCGCCAGGAAAAACCTGGTGCAGCAAAGCTGTTCCCGGAGGGGGCATTCCCAAGCTGGAGTGGGTGTGGAAGCTGACTACAGTGATCTACGCCCCCCGGGAATGCCCTGGGAATGCCCCTCCATGCTGGCGCCACATGTCTCCACCAGGATTTATGTCATGGGGAGACTGAGCTGGTGGTGGAGCAGCCCACTGCTCCAGGGCACTCAGGCACCGACGGAACTGCCCTTACCACCAGCGTAAGTGCCTCTTATCATGGCACAAGATGCACTTATGCTGGCGGCAAGGTCACGCCGCCTCCTGAGCCCAATCGGCCCCCAGGCCCAGGAATGCTCTGTAAGTCTACCCTGTTAACTGGAATACAAATTGTGCAGGATATTCACACTCCCATTTGAATACTGCATGCGTCTCATCTGAATTACTTTGGTCAGGATGCATAATAACAACATCCAACAGCAAGGGGAGCTGTAACATAAGCTGGAGTTAATCAGAGAGGGGTAATGGAAGACAAGAGACCTGGAGAATAGTTCTAGGAACTCTGAATAAATGGAATCAGAATGTTTGGAAAGGGAAGGCAGAGGTGTTTGAAACAAAGAAGGATGTCAAATAATGGCAGCCAAAAAAACATGTGGCAGTGGTCCTACACACATTGTGGCTGCTTAAATTTCATTGGCTTAAATAGAATTTGCACAGGCTATTTGTGTGCAGGATGGCAGCCTAGGTGGAGGGGGACTTATGTGACTTTTCAGCAGGAAGCAAGTAGAATCTCAGAGTGAACAAAAGAATACTGGAAAAGATAACAGTTGTGGTTGCAATTCTATTTCATGCCAACTTTGGTTGCTTATAGGGCTGTCGATTCGGTTCGGCACGAACTGAAAAACAGCCGAATTTCCCCTGATTCGGCGGTTTTTAGTTCGGGACGAACCGAACTAAAAAATGGCAGGAAACCGTGGGAGCCGAATTTAGCGAGTTCTGGAGTTCATGAATAAATTCGGCAAATTCGGCCGTCAGTAAGCAGCATAACCGTCAGTAAGCAGCATTCTCCTCCCCCGGCCAATCTGTGGCCAAGCTGGGTCTTCTTCTGGCCAATCAGTCAGGATTGAGTACTGGAGGAATCAGCTGCTGCGTGGCCGGGCCGGGGAGAGAGAGAGAGTGAGAGAAATCCTCATGGGGGGGTGCTTGTGCACATTCGCTCCTTTCCTTGGCTGCAGGGGGTGCATTTTTGGGGGTAGAGACCCCAAACTTTCAGCGGAGCTTCAGACAAACCTTCTTAAGAGACCCCCCAAGTCTTGTAAACATTGGGTCAGGGGGTCCCGAGATATGGGCTCCACCCCTTTTCCCTCCCCCCTTTTCCATTTCCGTGGCTGCAGGGGGCGCTTTTTTGGGGGTGCAGCCCCCAAACTTTCAGCATAGCTTCAGACGAGCCTTCTTAAGAAACCCCCCAAGTTTTGTAAAGATGGGTTCAGTGGGGGCAGAAATATGGGCTCCCCCTTTTCTCTTTCCATGGCTGCAGGGGGTGCATTTTGGGGGGTGCAGCCCCCAAACATTCAGCATAAATTCAGACGAGCCTTCTTAAGAGACCCCCCAAGTTTTGTAAACATTGGGTCAGGGGGTCCCGAGATATGGGCTTTCCCCTTTTCCCTATTGGGATGAATGGATCACCCGATCCTGTATGCATCTCCAGAGTGGCAAATCCAAGGCAAAACCTCCCATGCTTAAATGGAATCATATTGGATTACCCAGTCCTCCTCCCAGCCCCTCCTGATGGAAGAGAAGACAGCCACAGTAAGACCCCTTTGGGGGCTTTAATCTATAATTTTTCTCCTGTGTGTTTGTGTGTGGGGGGGGAAGCAGAGTCTGTGTGTGTGGGGGGAGGGAGCAGTTTCTGTGGGTGGGGGGGAAGCCAAAGGGGGCTTTCGCCCGTTCTGCCTGGGGTGTGTGTTCCCCCTCGAGTCTCTCTCTCCCTGGTTTGAGGGGGGGCTTCAGTTGTGTGTCCTCAGGTTTTCCTTCATTCATAAGATTGGTTAGGTCTATTTTGATGCTTGCTCAAAACTGGTTTTCAAATGGTGACTTAAAGAATGCATTTTCCTGGTCCCGGATCCAATGCAAAAGGGGAAATTCCACCCCCTCCTGCTCATTATGCATAGCTAGCTGCCTCTGTCCCTTTCCATGGTTTGCAAACTCCCAGGTGTCAGGTGTTGCTTTGCATGGTTGCAAAGGTGTTGCTTTGCAGTTGTGGGTGTTGCTTTGCAGTTGTGTTGCTTTGTAGTGTTGCTTTGCAGTTCTGTTGCTTTGCAAACTTCTTCGCACCTGCTCCGCCCTTGCTCTCAGATGTTTGTCGGGGCTGGGAGCTTTGTGTGTGGGCGGCAAGCTCTGATCAGAGATGCACATTAAGGGTGGGGGGACCCCTTTCGGGGCCCATATCTCAGCCCCCCCTGACCCAATCTTTACAGAACTTGGGGGGTCTTGCAAGAAGGGTCCTTTGAAGCTCCGCTGAAAGTTTGGGACCTCTACCCCCAAAAATGCCCCCCTGGAGCTGCGGAAAGGCGCAGTTGTGTTTTTAATGGCTTTATTAGGCCGAATTTTTTTCCAGAACTTTGAATTCACGCCAAATTGCACGGACCCAAAGTGGGGAGTTCAGACTTCGGCATATCCTGAATCCAGACGGGCCGAATTCAGCCGAATCTGAACTATACCAAAAAAATTTTTCAACAGCCCTAGTTGCTTATGCATGGGTACTTTCCCTCACGTTCACCCCCCATCTGTCCGTATGTCTCGGTTGTTCCTTGGAGTTATGAGTTTTCCCTCCATTAGAGATGTCCTCTCTGCCAGCCCTCACAAATGCTGGGACTTCCCATTCTTCTATCAACCTGATCCTTCCCTCTTCCCTGAGCTCAGCCCGGGTGAAATCCCCATGCATGAGGCAAAGTGCAGGACACGCAAGCTTAGTTTCACTCACAGCCAATTACAAAGCAGCACATCCAGAGGCGGGGATTCAAATGCTTTCTGCTTCCTTGGAGCTCTTTCTGAGCAGAAGAAAGGCTTTTTAAAACCGAGGCTTGGATTTTTTGGATGCTCCTGGGGGGCATTTTTGGAGGTAGAATCTCCAAATTTGCAGCGTGGCTGCAAGGGACTCTCCCTAGATGGACACCGAGGTTTGGTGAACTTTGGGACAGGTACGGGTACGGGTGGACCGTAAGTTAAATATGAGCAGCCAGTGTGATGCAGCAACAAAAAAAGGCAAATGTGATATTGGGGTGTATCAACAGAGGCATAACATCCAAATCACAAGATGTCATAGTTCTGCTGTTCACTGTATTGGTCAGGCCGCACCTGGAGTATGGTGTGCAATTCTGGAGGCCTTAATTCAAAAAGGATGTGTACAGAATCGAGCGGGTGCAGAGGATGATCAGGGGCCTGGAGACCAAGCCCTATGAGGAAAGGCTGAGGGAGTTGGGAATGTTTAGTCTGGAGAAGAGGAGGCTGAGGGGGGACATGATTGCTCTCTTTAAGTATTTGAAGGGCTGACACTTAGAGGAGGGCAGGGAGCTGTCCCTGTTGGCAGCAGAAGATAGGACTTGCAATAATGGGTTTAAATTGAGGACGGAAAGGTACCGGTTGGATATTAAGAAAAAACTTTTTACAGTAAGAGTTGTTCGACAGTGGAATAGACTATCTAGGGAGGTGGTGAACTCACCCTCACTGGCAGTCTTTAAGCAGAGGCTGGACAAACACTTGTCAGGGATGCTCTAGACTAATCCAGCATTGAGCCGGGGGTTGGACTAGATGTCCCATATGGCCCCTTCTAACTCTATGATTTTATCTCCTATGATTCAGACATACAGAAATAATCAAACATTCAGAAATACAAAATCTAAGGTATACAGTTAAAAGGAAGTATAATTGAAAGCCATCGATAAAAATTTTGCCACAGCGAGCAAAAATATTTGGATCAGTATCCACCAATAGCTTTGCAACTCTCTTGTTTTAGGGCAGGTCCCCACTTCTGGATGTACACTGTGATCCACTTATCTCTGCTGAGATCATACTTTTTACAATTAATAGAAAAATGCCGAACAGTGTCCAAATTCCCTGATTTACAATCACAAAGTCATTCTATTCCCATCTCCCTGTGCCTTCTGTAGTCCCTTGCACCATCCCTTCCTGAGATATCCCTAACACCTGGATGTAGCATGGGAGCTGCATGGGTTTGGATGTAGCATGGGAGCTGCAGCTTGGTGGAAAAATCAATGGAAACTACAATCCCTTCTTTGTGCAAGAATAAGTGTCACCTCTTCAGACAAGGGATCCAAACCCATTGTAAATTGGATCACCAGATGACAGGTCTCAGGACCATTTCCCTAGCCCCACTGATGTGGGAAACCCCCATAATAACACAACAGTTCCTCCAAACTTTTAAGATCAACATAATCAATTGTTGATTTGCAATGCCATGGAACTCCAAGGGATATACTTCTTTGAATGCTAGGAGATTTTTCATTACACATATACGAAATATGTCACATAGCACAAATCCAATTGCATATACTCTCAACGACACTAAATTGCAAAATCTAAAACAAGTGCCACTTTTTCTAAAAATTAAAGCTCCAACGTCTAAGCTTTCTAGGACAAACATTAATTATATTACTCTAGCTTTTGGCAGTTTTACATCTGCTCTTGATTAAATGCCAGCAAAAACTGCAGACTCAGGCATACCTCAGAAACAGAAGATCTTTTTTTCATTTATGTTATTTAAGCCGCCCCCAAAGTGCATTTAAAATTGTCTAGAGGATGCATAAGTAATGACAGATGCAAGGGGGGGGGGGGGGTCATTAACTATTGTCTAATAGATTTATTAAATTCTAATTCATAACCGTTTGACCCCTTCAAATATTTCAATGAGAGATATGCACATATCAAGAATAATTAGGCTAAGAATAATTAACATTTCAATTATGGAGAAGGCACGCAAGGTAGGACTCAGAAAAAGTGGTTGTGTTGCGCAAAATGTCCTGAGGGATAATTTGAAAACAACGGATGATTGTGCATAAATCTGCAAAAATGGACAAGAAGTCATAAGGAAAGTTGGTGCCTTGTGTAAACTGATGGCATCGAGAGACAGCAAAAAAGCTTGGAAATGGCTGCCGTTCGAGCACCACAAATTTTGTCTCTGTCACAATTCTTCCAACTTAAGTCTTTAAAAAAAAAATGACAGGCCTTCAAGTGTTGAAGCTTCATAACCGCAGAACACCGAACGATTTTATTAGGCAGGCTGATTTGTTTTTTTATTCTGTCAGCTCGACGGCACAACCATTTGAGAATGATTCACTCGGTTCTGTTCCGAATTCTCAGCTCCCCGCCTGAACAAAATTGCAGCTCACCAAATTTTGTTGAGAAACAAGGAATCTATTTACCACTTCATCGTACAAATATTCAAAAGCATTTTGTGGGGGAGAAGATTGGTGAGAATGACTCTGCTAACTTGTATTGGCTACAACGTGGGAAACTTTGTCATATTTCGTGAACTTTTAACAGATAGTAGCTGTGCTTTTTTCTTTCTTTATTAAAACTGGAAACACACTTTGTGCTCATACCCCAGAAAGTTTGCTTTTATAGAGTGATCCTAAGGGGGTAGGGTAGTTAAGAAGTGCGCAGGGACGGCACCATGATTTTTGCAGGAGCAACTTTGCGCCTGCAAAAGAGGGCATTCAGGGGGCTAAAGGTCTTAAAGAGCTGACTAAAGTCAGCCCCACCCCCGGAAATGCCCCCTTTGGCATCGGCACGAGCCCTTGCCCAGGTGGGCCACTTTGAGTCTTCCTTAAGTGGTAAAGAAAGTCAGCCAACTCTTCTTCTTCTTCTTCTTCTTCTTCTTCTTCTTCTTCTTCTTCTTCTTCTTCTTCTTCTTCTTCTTCTTCTTCTTCCATGAAAAACAAACTTTTTTCCAGAGTTCAAGTGTCATGCTCACAATTGCACACTGGACAAGTGGGAGACTATTCAAGCCTCCCTGGATGCCAAACAGTTTCTTTGTGTTGGTGTGTGTATATGTGTGTGTGTGTGTGTGTGTGTGTGCTTGCAGTGAAATCCTATGCAGTTACTCCACTGATTTGTATTGCCTTAGACTGGAGAAACTCTGCATGGAATTATCCTGACACTCACATATAAATACATTCCCTTGCACATGTATATTATGTGCTTATGAAGCTTCTTCCAACATTTATACACCACAGGAGTGCCAAGCATTCCACTTCAGATTGGTACTATGACCTACGATACTGTCAACCCTGTAAGAACTGCTTTGCAAAGATTAGCTGATACACACTCTTCTCTCCCCAGATAAGCTAAATATTTAATATCTGAAAGTTAAGCAACATCATGAGGCAAGTGACACTGCCAGAAATCTCCTGGCATGTAAAGGAGGAGATGAAAATGCTGTTGCCATTTCAATAAATAATGGGGGTGACGTGATAAATGACTCTCCAGACATTTGAGCCTGATTTAAAAATAAAATGAGAACCATTATACACCGCGGAGCCTGCTCCCCCACCCCCAGCCATCATTAGGTTGAGAGAGATCAGTTTTCAAACTTTTGGTTAAAATGACAAACAAGGATTTCAGAAATCATTAACAATCCTTCATGGGACTTCTTTACTCGCTGTTGCAACTCTTACGGAAACCTGTTTTTCCTCAACTCCTGATAATTAGGAGGATTCTTGATCCAGCCTTGAAATGGTCATGGTGGTATAGTGGTTAAGAGCGGTGGACTCGAATCTGGAGAACTGGGTTTGATTCCCCACTCCTCCACATGAAGCCTGCTGGGTGACTTTGGGCCAGACACAGTTCTCTCAGAACTCTCTCAGCCCCACCTACCTCACAAAGTGTCAGTTGTAGGGAGAGGAAGGGAAGGCGATTGTAAGGTGGTTTGAGACTCCTTAAAGGCAGAGAAAATTGGGGTTGCTGCCCCAGTCCTCAGTGGGTTCATACACAGCATCCAAAGCTTATCCCATGGCAATTTGGGATCCAGAACAGCCTGTACATTAAATATTTTATCATGGCACTTCTTGGTAAACACTCTATGAATAATATACTGGTATGTCACTGGAGTGTAGTTATATTTGGAAATTCACTCCCATATAAATAATATAAGCAGATCGCTGGTTGGGCAACATTTGGTCCTTCTGCCTGCCATGTATCTCTTTCAAGTCCCCAAGCATAGAGTTGGAAGGGACCACCAGGGTCATCTATTTCAACCCCCTGCAGAATGCAGAAAATACCTCCCTCACATACCCCCAGTAACCCCTACTCCATGCCCAGAAGATGGCCAAGATGCCCTCCCTCTCATGATCTGTCTAAGGTCATAGAATCAGCATTGCTGACAGATGGCCATCTAGCCTCTGCTTAAAATCCTCCAGGGAAGGAGAGCTCACCACCTCCCGAGGAAGTTTGTTCCACTGAGGAACTGCTCTGTTAGAAAATTCTTCCTAATGTCTAGACGGATTTGATTTCAACCTGTTGGTTCTGGGCCGACCTTCTGGGGCAACAGAAAACAACTCGGCAGCATCCTCCTTATGACCGCCCTTCAAGTACTTGAAGATGGTTCTCATACCACCTCTCAGTCTTCTCCTCTTCAGGCTAAACATACCCAGCTCCTTCAACCTTTCCTCATATGACTTGGTCTCCAGACCCCTCACCATCTTTGTTGCTCTCCTCTCGACACGTTCCAGCTTGTCTACATCTTTCTTAAATTGTGGTGCCCAAAACTGAACACAATACTCTAGGTGAGGTCTAACCAGAGCAGAGTAATGCTGTTCACCAATTCTGGATCAGGTTGCAATTGTCCTCCAGGCCAGATTGGCCAGGGATCCTGGATAGGGTTGCCAGCTCTGGGTTGGGAAATACCTGAAGATTTTGGGGGCAGACCCTGAGGAGGGTTTGGGGAGGGGAGGGACTTCAATGCCATAGCATCCAATTGCCAAAGCGGCCATTTTCTCCAGGTTAACTGATCTCTATCAGCTGGAGATCAGTTGTAATTGTGAGAGATCTCCAGCTACTACCTGGATATTGCAAATGCAAAAAGTAGAATAGTGCTGTAACAATAGCAATCGGGCAAGGAGAAAACAGCACGAGCTCTAAGTTTAAGAAAAAAAAACTTAAGGAAGAGACACTTCCTTCCTTCATTGTTTGAACCTACGGGTCCTAGTTATGCTGAATTGACTGTATGAAAATATATTTAATGGCTGATGAAGCCCCCTAGCGAAACGTGAATGTAATCTAGAGACCACGTTCCACACCACGAATCTCCTTATCTATGCCATGGACTCTGGTATTTATTAGACTGTTATTTTGTGCGTTCGTCTTTCCTTTGAGATCGCTACAAACGGCTTGGGATGTTTTTTTCAGTTCTGCGCATGACTACCACTGCCAGGCTTCACGTCTGACGTCCTTTTTCCTATTGCGCATGTCCTACAACTACTCTGATGGAACTTATCTTTGCTACTGCGCATGACCTACTTTTTCTTGTCAAGTCCTGCTTGCCAACTTTGGGAATTTCTAGAGTTTTCATTGCAATCCCTCTCAATTGAATATTGCTTAGTATTTCCATGGCATTGTAGTTGATATGTCTTGTTGCACTTAGTTGTATATAGTTTGTTACTAACTGGATATTGGCAACCCTAATCCTGGAGGACTTTTTTTGACCACCTTCTGGACATGGAGCAGGGGTCATTGGGGTTGTGGTGGGGAGGCAGTTGTGAATTTCCTTCAATGTTTAGGGAATTGGAGTAGATGATCCTGGTGGTCCTTTCCAACACTATGAATCTATGATTCTATGATTCTAGGTGTTAGCTAGCATTGGCAGTTACTCAACAAGTCCATCTACTCAGGCCTGTTAATTAGCTCACACAGTTCAGCTGTGGATCTGGTATGGGAGGAGGAACTCACTCTCACCCTGGAAAGTTCCATGGATGCTGCCTAGTGATTGGTTGAAAAGGTCATGAGGTTATGGCCAGCAAAATATTGTCGAAGGCTTTCACGGTCAGAGTTCATTGGTTCTTGTAGGTTATCCGGGCTGTGTAACCGTGGTCTTGGAATTTTCTTTCCTGACGTTTCGCCAGCAACTGTGGCAGGCATCTTCAGAGGAGTAACACTGTCCTTCAGTGTTACTACTCTGAAGATGCCTGCCACAGTTGCTGGCGAAACGTCAGGAAAGAAAATTCCAAGACCACGGTTACACAGCCCGGATAACCTACAAGAACTTATGGCCAGCACTTTACTATAAATTTAGTTAGAGAGAAGACTCCATATTCCCCTTACCCTTTTTCTCCCTACCCCTCTTTGCCACCAAGGAAATATTTGTATTATGCTCGGGAACGTTTTGCTTTATTAACCAACTGTGCTGTGTTAGGACTCCAGTAAGTAAGACAGCCGGTCAGTTTTGTTATTTCTGTGCATTTCGCTGCCACTGAACTATATGTTGTGTTTTTAATATCTTTTCTGGAATTTCTTTAATAAAGCCTTTCTTTGCTTTATGGTCTGCATTGCTTGAGTTCCTGAGACCCAACCCAGGTAAAGTTAGGTTATGTTACTGTGCCAAGGCAGGTTCAGCCTTTTTTTAAAAAAAAAGAACAACAACAATTTTTATTATTTTCCATAAAATCATGTTCATATTCAAACATTTCAACAATTAATAAAAATCATCAACAAGGAGAAAAAAGAAAATGTAATATTGTTGAAAATACACTTTATCTTTAGATAAAAATTAAAACTTCCCCTTCACCCCCCTCCATCTTATTATAAATTTATGTACTCTTTTGTATAAAAATTCTAATCCTAATAGTATTTTGTGATTATATACTTTTTCAAAGCATAGATTTCATTGTTTCAGATTAACCATAATATGATAATTATAACTATTAATTATTAAGCATTATCTATAATAGTAAAAAATGGATTAGATCAATGAATAACCTTTAAACGTCTCCATTTGAAATTCATTTTCACAGTAGACCCTCCACGCCTCCCATTCACCCATAAATTGTACATTGTCTTTTTGGTTTATCAATGCAGTAAGTTTTGCCAATTCCATCAATTCTAACATTTTTTGTATCCAGTCTTTTTTGTCTGGAGTTTCCATTGTCTAGGCAGGTTCAGCTTTGACACACCCATTCCCATCAATTCCCCTCTCAGGACTTGGGAGAACCCTAGGTTGGTCAACATCCAGGTGGTGACTGGAGATGTCCTGCAATTACAACTGATCTCCAGGCAACAGAGATCAGTTCACCTGGAGGAAATGGCTGCTTTGGAAGTTGGACTCTATAGCATTATACCCAATTGAACCCCTCCCTTCCCCAAAGTCCACCCTCCCCAGGCTCCACCCCCAAAATCTCCAGGTATTTCCCCACCCAGAGCTGGCAACTTTAGAGAGCCCCCTCCTACCCCAAAGTTCCCCGGTTACTATTTGGAATTGGTATCTGGATCAAGGGAGTGACAGAAAACATAGATAGTACACTGCTCTACTTCCTGCGTAACATTGTAGGGGTACCAGGCTGTGTAGCGAGCACAGCATACAGAACTGAATTTGCACAGCACTCCTTGGAGGCTAAAGCATGGCTTGAGACACTAAAAATGAGGATCAAAATGTTTTATATTGAGCCCAATGCACAGAGTGTTTTGTTTTTTTCATCTGATAGCCAAAGACAACTATACCAGCTCCTGGGAACACCTAATAACTAGCAAAATAAACTCCTTAGGTCTTCCTCTCCAGTCATCGACTAGACCTGATAAACAAAAAACCATTAGTGAAACAAGAAGACTTTTTAACCTGGATTTTGGCAGCACCCAATGTAGAGCACGTAGAGTCTGCTCTACTGGTACAATGGAAATCCCTCCTCCAGAAGTTCTCCCCATATATTTTAACCTCCTAACCTCCCCAACCCAAAAACGTGCTGTCACCTTAGCAAGACTAAATGCATTCCCCACACAGGTTTTAAAGGGCCACTTTTTAAAAATGCCCTTTAGCGACCGCCTGCGCGATTGTGGAACCAGCGAAATAGAAACCTTAGGGCACTTACTTCTATTTTGCAAAAACTGGAACAAGGAGAGAACTAGGTGGATCATACCTATCTTAACAAAGTACAACCTTCCCTCTGAACCCTGGATAGTTCCCTTTCTCTTATCAGATTTAGAGGTGGGTATCGAGAAAATCCATCAGGTCGCCGAATATTTAACCCAGGTAATGGTTTTAAAACTACCCTTATAAATGACACTGACTTTTGGCTCAAAAGATTTTGTTGATCGTGTATAATTTTATTATAAGCTTTATACACCTCATGTATTTTATACATTTTAGGCATCTGTGTGCTATATGTATATGCTTATGACTTTGTTAATGAGCAATAAATGGCATACATACATACATACATAGGGTTGACAACCTCCAGGTACTAGCTGGAGATCTCCTGCTATTACAACTGCTCTCCACCCGGAAGAGATCAGTTCACCTGGAGAAAATGGCCACTTTGGTAATTGGACTCTATAGCATTGGAGTCCCTCCCCTCTCCAAACCCCACCCTCCTCAGGGTCCACCCCCAAAACTTCCCACCGGTGGTGAAGAGGGACCTGGCAACCCTACACACACAAGTCCTGCTGAGCACTACACTGCACTGGCTCTGTTCTCATAACCTTTATGTGGTTTCAAAGGATAAGCTTGCAGATGATGACACTCTAAGAAGCTTCTGTTTCATTTCATGGTTATGCAAATGGGACAACGATGTATGCGTCTACAGAGCCATTCCTCGATATCCTTTTAATCACATAGCATTCAGAGCAGACACACTGATAATTTGGGAATAAATAATTCTTCAGTTACTTCAACCAAACTGCAAATACCCTTGAATTGATTAACTGGTGCTCTTCAGTCTTGTCTTTATATGACTAACAGGAAACTATTGCCTACTTAGT
Organism: Euleptes europaea; assembly: GCF_029931775.1. NCBI lineage: Eukaryota > Metazoa > Chordata > Lepidosauria > Squamata > Sphaerodactylidae > Euleptes > Euleptes europaea. The sequence goes on from NC_079320.1 coordinate 74,318,902, forward strand.
ACTTCACAATGTTAGACAGAATGAAGACCCACTGGCAAAATTACGAGAAGAGCAAATTAATCTGAAATGCCACTTTGACAGCAGAGAAACAAAGTTCGATAAATGGATAATAGAAGAAGAGGAAGAGGAAAAGTTGGTTTTTATATGTCGACTTTCTCTACCACTTAAGGAAGAATCAAACCAGTTTATAGTCACCTTCCCTTCCCCACAATAGATACCCTGTGAGGTAGGTGGGACTGAGAAAGCTCTAAAAGAACTGCGACTAGCCCAAGGTCATCCAGCTGGCTTCATGTGTAGGAGTGGAGAAACCAACCCAGTTCACCAGATTAGTGTCTGACACTGATGTGGAGGAGTGGGGAATCAAGCCTGGTTCTCCAGATTAGAGTCCACCACTCCAAACCACCAGTCTTAACCACTACACCATGCTGCAGAGATTTTGCTTCAGCTTATAAACAAAGAAAATCCCCATGATTATTTTGAAGCTAATTCCTTGGGCAAACCCCAACATGGAGCTAAAAAAAAGCAAACCCTCCATTGTATCAAAATTATGGGAGTAAGAGCCAGATTCCTAGTTCAAAATACTCTCCCATCACAACATTTCCAGGAATCTTGACCTTCCATCTCACTTTCTCACTTTTCAGGATCCTTTCTTGCAAAAGCTATGCTTACCATGGATAACGGTGATGATCCTAATGTCAGCTCTGGGCTCACCAGACAAATCCCACAAACAGACTTCTAGGCAGGTCTTCCTACAAAAGCTGGTTTATTAGGAAATATACAGCAAGATACAGAAATTGACTTGGAACAGGGTAAGGATACTAATGGGGGAAATGCCAAAGGTACAGGTGATAAAAAGGAAACAGTTTACTTTCAGGAGAACTACTGTTTGCTAGGGCAACCCACTAAGATAACACTTGTTCCCAGGAATGATCAAAGACTAAACAGAACTAGAGCTGAACAACAGTTAGACCTTGAACTGCCACCTGGCCTGGGCACTGGGCGCCTTCCCAGGCTGGCGCCTCCCAGTGCCTGACATTACTAAGTTTTCCCATAGAAACTGAGGGTTGGATCCATCCAGCATTTTCACGGCTTCAACCAGTTCCCCTTTTTACTACAAAATCTGTCCCACATGGCTTTCCTCCATGCTTGTCCCATGATCCACAGGAGAGCCTTTTTGGTGGTCAAAGGGTACCGATTCTTTTCTTTGTGACCAATGGAAAAGCGGGTTGAATCCTACCCAGAGAGTATTTATTTATTTTACTTCTGCTTGGACTTCTATCCCGCCTTCTATCCCAGCCAAAGCTGGGCTCAGGGCGGCTAACATCAAGTCAAACATTATAAACAACAATAAAACACAAGGAAAATCCAGTCCTAATTTAAAACCACTCGCTCTGTGATACCAAACAGGAGAAAATGCAAAAGAACATAAAAAATAAAGAGTGAGCAAACAAACAGTACAGGGAGTTTTTAATATCAAAATAAGGTTGGGGGAAAGCAGGGTTACGGCTAACAGCCCATTCCTAAGCTGTCAGCGGCTGGGGATGGCGGGGAGGAGGTGCCGCTGCAGCGCCTCCTAACCCAATTCCAAGGTGCCGAGAGCTCTAAAAAAGCTTTTTAAAGCAGGCACAGCACAGCCATTCTCGCCACCAGCGTGCCGGGATGAAAGGGGATAGGGAGCTGCCTAAAGGCAGCTCCTCCCCCTGGCATGCCCTGGGGATGCCCCTGGGGATGCCGGAAAGCTGCCCAGAACACCGGTGTGGGACTTTATGCTGGTGAGACACCGGTGGAAGGCCCAATCAGCGTCCCGGGATGACGTTGCCACAGCAGTGCTGGTGTCTGGGTCTCCCCACCGGCATTGAGGCCACTTACGGCAGTGTAAGTAGCCCAGGCGCTGACATGGGGGGTCCCAATGCCGGCGCAGCCCCTTCCTGGCCTCCTGAGGACTTTCATCCCCAGAAGTCAGGAATGCGCTGTAAGTCTCCATTTTTCCCTCCTCTGGTCTCTTTAATACTTGGTGTGAGTTTTTCTCCTCCCCTTCATATCTCATCTTTGGGATGCTGACACATTCATCCAAATCAGCAGATGTTAATCTTTTTCCCTTCCCTACATCCTCTTGCTGTCGTTCTCTCCATATAATCACAGGCCTGCTCATTCTTCATCTGTCATCTTTTAGTCTTCGCTTGTCCTCTATAGCACTACCGTCCTAACTTTGGCTCGCTGAGTTCTAATTGCTTTACTGCCTATCAAGCTGCCTTAATTCCTTACATCTTCCTCTTATGTACCTGCTCCTGCTAAAGGCTCCAGCCATTCTGTCCTTCATCTCTTCCTTGATTTGAATGCCTGCATGATGACTGAGTAAATGCATTTTAAGTTGAGCAATTCAAAAGATTTTTTTTAACAAGGACAGATAAAGGGAATGGGTTTTTACAAAAGAATTAAGGATTCTTAATTATGAGAGCCGGTAATTTAAAAAGCCAGTATGGTGTAGTGGGTAAGAGTGTCAGGCTAGTATCTGGAAAGCCCGGGTTCTAATTTCCACTTCTGCCATGGAAGCTTGCTGGATGACTAGGGTTGCTAACCTCCAGGTACTAGCTGGAGATCTCCTGCTATTACAACTGATCTCCACCCGACAGAGATCAGTTCACCTGGAGAAAATGGCCACTTTGGCAATTGGACTTTATGGCATTGAAGTCCCTCCCCTCCCCAAACCCCGCCCTCCTCAGGCTCTGCCCAAAAACCTCCCGCCAGTGGTGAAGATGAACCTGGCAACCCGATGGATGACAGTGGGCCAGTCACACTCTCTCGGACTAGCCTACCTCACAGGGTCATTGTGAGCATAAAATGGATTAGAGGAAAATGATATACGGCACTTTGGGTTCCCAGTGAACAAAAAGGCAGGGTATAAATTAATTAATTAAATAAAATAGATAAAATATAAATAAAATATCTTTTCAAAGCTTGCAGAACATTTGAAGTTTAATTAGATAGCTGTAGATAAAGGTCACAAATGAAAATTCCAAAAGGGGTCCAATAAACATACATACAAACAAAGCTGTTTTCCAGCCCAATAAATAGGGTTGCCAGGCCCCTCTTCCCTACTGGCGGGAGGTTTTTGGGGTGGAGCCTGAGGAGGGCAAAGTTTGGAGAGGGGAGGGACTTCAATGTCATAGAGTCCAATTGCCAAAGTGGCCATTTTCTCCAGGTGAACTGATCTCTATCAGCTGGAGATCAGTGGGAGATCTCCAGCCACCACCTGGAGGTTGGCAACCCTAGGTTTGACGAACAGCTGTAAAGTGGGTTAAATTGGATGAGCCTATTGATCCATTGAGCTCCAAAGAATATGCAAGGTATCCCCACCAAGGAATCGGGTAGAAGCGAATCCCAGCAACCTGAAGTCCTTCTAGGTAGACACTGGACCACAGACTTTCTCCATTCCAACCATGTGCTCCGCTACTTAGCTAAGGGATCACTTCCTCTTGTCCTTCCTCCATCACAGACCTTCTGCATTCAAACTATGTGCTCCACTACTGAGCTAAGGGATCACTTCATCTTGTCCTCCCTCCATCACAGCCAGCTGGCACACCATCAGTCTGAAGGGCTGGCATTAGACCAATGAGTCTCATTTTAGTAAGAAAAAAAATCTAATGGTTCTGCAAAGTGACTGACAAGTCTCAGCTGCCAAGGCTTTTTGAGGGGTGGGGGGAGGTTGCATTACATGGATTCTCTTTTTCGAGATCTCTGGGCTCCTGTATTGCTGAGTCTAGCATGTTTTGTCAAAAGCATTAGCTGCATCTGTTAGCAATGGTTCTTATTACTGTGACTGACAGGTATTTTTTGGGGGTGCCTGACAAAAAGTAACATGCAGATATGTCTTAATTAGGCATGTTTGAAGCTACTGGTTTGGCTCACATCCTGCTCGCAGGTAATAGCAGGGAGATCATTTTTCTGCAAGCTGTTTGGATGGGTCCAAATGAATTCTGAAATGTACATTTTCATAGAATCATAGACTTGGAAGGGACTATCAGGGTCGTCTAGACCAGGGGTCTGCAAACTGCGGCTCCCGAGCTGCATGCGGCTCTTTGGCCCGTTGAGTGCGGCTCTCCGAACTTGGTTCGGAGCCCCTGCTCTTGCGCCCGCTCGCGCCGGCAGCCGGGCTGCAGAGCCGGCGCACCTGAGAGAGAGAGCGATTGAGCGAGAGAGAGCAGGCGAGCGGGCGCGTTGTCTTCCCTCCCGCCATGGAGAATGGCCACGGAATGGCCCTTTCCCTTGCCCTCAATGGTTGGGAGGCTAAAGCCTCCCCTCCCCTCTAGCCGCACGATTGATGGGCGGGCGGCTCGACGGTTCCTGCCCCCCCCCCGCCTGCCTATCAGCTCTTGGTTGGAGCGGACTTCCTTTGGTAGACCTGGCCTCCGGCTGAGTCCCATTGGGAGGCCATGTCTACCCACTGGCTTTCTTGGCGGTAGACCTGGACTCCGAGGAGGGGGAAAAAGTCCCCCTTCAGAGGCCAGGTCTACCAATTGGCTTCTACGGGCCTCCAGAGGCCAGGTCTACTGCCAAGAAAGCCAATGGGTAGACCTGGCCTCCCAATGGGACTCCGCTGGAGGCCAGGTCTACCAATAGGCTTTTATGGCGGTAGACCAGGCCTCCAGACAAGGACTCCAGACGAGGAGGGGGAAATGACAGGGACTTACAATTTAATTTTTATCAATTAATAAGATCACTATTAAGTATGATATCAAGTTTTATTCAGTGTACCTATAGTTTAATTAAGACTTAAAACTTTAATTAAAGTTTATTAAGTTAATAAACAGTGTACCTACCTATATAGTTTAAGTTTAAGAAATTTGGCTCTCAAAAGAAATCTCAATCGTTGTACTGTTGATATTTGGCTCTTTTGACTAATGAGTTTGCCAACCCCTGGTCTAGACCAACCCCCTGCACAATGCAGGAAATTCACAAATACCATCCCCCACACCCCCAGTGACTCCTACTTCATTCCAAAAAAATGGGAGGGGGGCTCCAGGATCCCTGGCCAATCTGGCCTGGAGGATAATTGCTTCCTGACCCTAAATTGGCCATTGGCATTACACTGGGATTGTAAGAAAGGGCCATGAGAGCCAGACACTGCTGCAGTTCTTCCTGCCCTTCCTCTCATCATTTGCCTAACATCACAGAATCAGCATTGCTGACAGATGGCCATCTAGCCTCTGCTTCAAAACCTCCAAAGAAGGAGCGCTCACCACCTCCCGAGGAAGCCTGTTCCACTGAGGAACCGCTCTGTCAGAAAGCTGTTCCTAATGTTTAGCCAAGAACTCTTTTGATTTAATTTCAACCCGTCGGTTCTGGTCCGACCTTCTGGGGCAACTGAACAACTCTGCACCATCCTCTATATGTAGGGTTGCCAGGTCCCTCTTTGCAACCAGCGGGAGATTTTGGGGGCAGAGCCTGAAGAATGCGGGATTTGGGGAGGGGAGGGACTTCAATGCCATACAGTTCAATTGCCAAAGCGGCCATTTTTCTCCAGGTGATCTGATCTCTGTCGGCTGGAGATCAGTTAAATTAGCAGGAGATCTCCTGCTACTACCTGGCAGTTGGCAACCCTATCTATATGACAGCCCTTCAAGTACTTGAAGATGGTTATCATATCACCGCTCAGTCATGTCCTCTCTAGGCTAAATATACTGAGCTCCTTCAGCCTTTCCTCATAGGACTTGGTCTCCAGACCCCTCACCATATTCGTCGCCTTCCTTTGGACATGTTCCAGCTTGTCTACATCCTTCTTGAATTTTGGTGCCCAAAACTGAACACAGAATTCCAAGTGTGGTCTAAACACAGCAGAGTAAAACAATACCATCACTTTGTGTGATCTAGACACTATACGGTACTTCTGTTGATACAGCCCAAAATCGCATTTGCCTTTTTAACTACCGCATCACACTGCTGTCTCATGCTCAGTATATTGTCTACTAAGACCCCTAGATCCTTTTTGCACACACTACTGCCAAGACACGTTTTCTCCACCCTATAATTATACATTTGATTTTTTTTACCTAAATGCAGAACGTTACATTTATCTTCATTGAAATGCATTTTACTAGTTTTAGCCCAGATCTCCATCCTGTCAAGATCATCCTGTATCCTGGGTCTGTCTTCTACTGTGTATTTGCTACCCCTCCCAATTTAGTATCATCTACAAATGTAATAAGCATCCTCTGATTGCACTATTTTCTTGGGTGTTATACTCTCTTACCACTGCCACACCCACCCACCTGACTCATTTGCTGCACCACCACCTCCAACTTTTAAAGGGTGTCTGGTCAATGGGGAAAATAATCAATTTGAGCTTTTTGAGTGAGGACATAACTATGTTCTGTCACAATGTGTAGCCTTGAACCCAGCTAACCTTGCCAGCAGGTCTTGAAATCACATCTTAAATTTGTGCTGCTGACTATGCAAGCCAAAAAAGTTGCCAAAGCATTCTATCCAATTCACAGCGGGTAGCCGTGTTAGTCTGTCTGCAGGAGTAGAAAAGAGCAAGAGTCCAGTAGCACCTTAAAGACTAAAAAAAATATTTTCTGGCAGGGTATGAGCTTTCTGAAGAGCTATCTGAAGAAGTGAGCTGTGGCTCACGAAAGCTCATACCCTGCCAGAAAATATTTTTGTTAGTCTTTAAGGTGCTACTTAAAGGACTCTTGCTCTTTTCTACTACATTCTATCCAGTGTTGGTCATTGAAAGGAAGTGAAGGCACATAATGAATGACTCTATACTTCATGCGATTAAGTGACCCAAACATCCTTGTTCCTTGAGGACGCTGTCATGTCTCCAGGAAATAGTTCTCGGCTCAAGGTAGGGTTGCTAGGTCCCCCCTTGCCACTGGTGAGATGCTTTGGGGGGGATTTGCGAGCACGCAGCACGTGCATACAATAATATCCTTTCCAGGGTAAACCTGGAAGTGATGGGATGCTCTAGCATGTCCCTAAAAAAAAACTCTATGTAAATCGTCAAACCCAGCAATGACAGGGACGTGCTAGAATATTCCTCCCAAAACTCTATGGTTTCCATCGAGTTTTTTGAGGCACATACTAGAGTGTCCCCATTGCTTTCAGGTTTACCCCAGAGGGGACATCATTGTGTTGCTCACTATGCAGGCACAAAAAGTTGCACAGGACAGCACTGTGGCTTCTCAGCGCAGGCGCAAATGCCCCCCGTGCCAGTGTAAGTGCCCCTGATCCTGGGATAAATGGGCACTTGCATCAGCACAGGGTCACGTTGGCTCCTATGCCAATCCACACCTCCCCCCTTCAGGATTGCCCTCTAAATCTTGGAGGGAACGTCTTACTTGTCATGGAATGGCATATTTATTTTTAGAAGAAAGAAAGACCTGTTCCATAGCACTGAGCAACAGAAACTGTACACATCCCTTTGGACAATGAAAGAAAACATAATTTGGTTAGCAATGTTTTAATATTTGGGAGAGGCAATATAAACTCTGTTTCCATTCTGTTCCTTGGGTTGTAGCGCTCTTGTGTGTTTATATTACAGGTTTTAATAAAAATGACAAGGTACCTCTAGGTAATCTGTTGAGCTTGAAAAATGAATAACTGTAGCAACTGCTGCCTTTGGGATAGTATAGAGCAATTCTAGTAACTGATATAAAAAAACCATCAAAGACAAACCCGAACTAGGTAAAATAAAGATCAGATCTGTTACCCCATCAAATTACCTAATGAAAAGGTTTCTGCAGGGCATGTGCTATTTCTAACACTTTCAAAATAGTCACACCTCTTCTAATACATTCCATCTGGTCTTTAATAATTCTCCTTGTGTTAGAAAACACTATTGGGGGGGGAGGGGGGAATGGGGATGGAGTGCTTTTCACATCAATATTTAATAAGAACCACTTTCAGCAAAGGGCCACATCTTGGATATTGTGCAAAACTGACTGGCCCCAACATTATTAGAGACGCTCAAACAGCTACCAGTTCATCTCTTGTTCCGATTGCCCATAGTAAGGCAATTCTTCATCGAGCAGTTCAATAGTGTTGCCAGTCCGCAGGTGCTCACTTCAAAAAGAAGAACCTAGGTTGTTAGAATGATAGTGTTCTGGCAAAAACAACCAATTATAATCTTAATCAAGTTACAATATCAAAGTTACAAGTTCTGTGGTTACTACCCTCCTGGATGAACCCGAGGGGAAAAAATCCAGTTCCCAACCTCCAGGACTGGCCTGGAGAAAAAAAATCTGTTGCCACCCTCCAGGAATTGCCTGGAGAAAAGAGTGTTTGCCAATCTCAAGGGTTTTCCTGGACTGACATTCTGTGGTTGCCAACCTCCAGGGCTTGTGTTCTATCAAAAACAACCTATTATAATCTTACCAAGTTTTCATATCAAGGTTGCACATTTAATGGTGATATTCTTTATAGTATAAGAATATCACCATTAAATGTGCAACCTTGATATATTCTTACTATAACTATAATGCTAGACACAAACCAGCTTAACACTATACATACACAATCTCCCACCTATATGTAATACAAATACCATAGGGTTGCCAGCTTCCAGGTGCTAGCTGGAGATCTGCTATTACAACTGATCTCCAGCTGACAAAGAGCAGTTCACCTGGAGAAAATGGCTGCTTTGACCATTGGACTCTATGGCATTGAGGTCCCTCCCCTCCCCAAACCCTGCCCTCCTCAGGCTCCGCCCCAAAAACCTCCCACTGGTGGAGAAGAGGGACCTGGAAACCCTACAGTTCAAGGCTGACCATTGGGTTACTTATCATGTATTCTAACAGCACATTACGATCGGCAGCCTTTCACTCCTCATACAGCCCCTCCTCCACTGACCTGTTGTCACTGTCTGCCACTTGGCTGCCTACCATTTAAATAAGTAGTGAGTAAATGAATGTCACCCAGACCTGGATGGCCTAGGCTAGCTTGCTCTCCTCAGATCTCAGAAGCTAAACACTGCTGGGGGTGGGGGTGGGAGCCAGCATGGTGTAGTGGTTAAGAGTGGTGGTTTGGAGCGGTGGGCTGTAATCTAGAGAACTGGGTTTGATTCCCCACTCTTCCACATGAGTGGTGGAGGCTAATCTGGTGAACTGGATTTGTTTCCCCACTCTTCCACATGAAGCCAGCTGGGTGACCTTGGGCTAGTCACACTCTCTCAGCCTCACCTACCTCACAGGGTGTCTGTTGTGGGGAGGGGAAGGGAAGGGAAGAGGATTGTAAGCCACTTTGATTCTTCCTTAAGTGGTAGAGAAAGTTGGCATATAAAAGCCAACTCTTCTTCTTCTTCTTCTTCTTCTTCTTCTTCTTCTTCTTCTTCTTCTTCTTCTTCTCAAGATCGGTCCTGGCTAGTACTTGGATGGGAGACCACCTAGGAATACCAGGGTCTCCATGAAGAGGAAGACAATGCCAAAACACCTGTTAGTCTCTTGCCTTGAAAACCCTACTGGGCTGCCATAAATCAGCCGTGACTTGCCGGCACTTAACAAACAATTAATGTCTGCCAGTTATTATAAATCAACAATTTTTATTTAATTTTTTTTTTAAAGCCTTACTGTTTGGTGTTCATTTAGGTCTGTGGTACTGTTAAGGTTATTTTTCATATGCATGTTTTCGCACGGCACTATGGGAGTCACCATAGTACCACCTGTGTCATTTTCATTACTTTACAGGATCTTCCACATCTCTGGGGGGAACAATCAGATTCACTTACTGTGCAGATGCGAGACAGAAGGAAATGAAATTCCACCATCACAGTGACTATGCAGCAGAAAAGATGTTTGGGAGGTGTTCGAATTAGATGGCAGTGAGGCAAGATCTGATGTTCGCTCATGAGTGACAGCGGGGGACAAATATAGTATATTTAAAACAAGGCTCCTGGCAACTGTAAATATAAGTCGTTATTAGTGGAACTCTAACATGATTGGAAGTTTGCCATAACATGAACCATGTTCTCTAACCCTTGTGTTTTAATCTAATTGAGCTGCTCCAAGATTTTTGCAATCTAGTAATTTGATTCCATTTTATTTTTATCCCCCCCATCACAGATTTTATCCATGGACATAAAGTCTGCTGTTTTTTTTTTTTTAAGTTCATATTTGTATGCTGTAAGGTGTACACTTCAAAATAACTATGATGAATGGTCAATTATAGGTATGACCACCGAATGTATGGGAGGGAAGGCAACACGGTGCAGCCCGATCTCATCACCTCTTGGAAGCAAAGCAGGATCAGCCCTGCTTTGGACTGGGATGGGAGGCCACCAAGGAATACCAGGATTGCTATGCAGAGGAGGAAGAAGAGGAGTTGGTTTTTATATGCTGACTTTCTCTACCACTTAAGGAAGAATCAAACCGGCTTACAATCACCTTCCCTTCCCCTCCCCACAACAGACACCTTGTGAGGTAGGTGGGGCTGATAGAGTGTGACTAGCCCAAGGTCACTCAGCTGGCTTCATGTGTAGGAGTGGGGAAACAAATCCAGTTTACCAGATTAGCCTCCGCCGCTCATGTGGAAGAGTGGGAGTCAAATCAGGTTCTCCAGGTCAGAGTCCACCGCTCCAAACCACCACTCTTAACCACTACACCACTGGCTCAGGAAAGCACCGGCAAACCACCTGTTAGTCTCTTGCCTTAAAAACCCTATAAGGGGTCGCCAAGAGTCAGCTGTGTCTTGAAGACACTTTACACACATGCACCAAATGGGTTGGAATGTGCATATGGTGAGGAATGCGTAGGTCTTCGGGCAATATGAAGTTGAGGCCAATTTCTACACTGTCACTCAGTTGTCCATTCAGAAACTTCAAACACCTTATCGACACTCTTTTTTTCCTTTTTCTTCAGATTTCTTCAGCGTAGCATAGTGGTTAAGAGAGGTGGTTTGAAGCAGCGGACTCTAATCTGGAGAACCGGGTTTGACTCCCCACTCCTCCAGATGAGCGACGGAAGCCAGACTGATGAACTAGGTTGGTTTCCCCACTCCTCCACATGAAGCCAGCTTGGGCTAGTCACAGCTCTCTTAGAGCTCTCTCGGCCCCACCTAGCTCACAAGGTGTCTGTTGTGGGGAGGGGGAGGGAAGGTGATTGTAAGCTGGTTTGATTCTTCCTTAAGTGCTAAGAGAAAGTCGGCATATAAAAACCAACTCTTCTTCAGTTAGGAAGAATCTGGATATTCCTCTTCAGGGCTATTCCAATTTTATGTGTTTGGCAAAATGTATGTCCCTGGCGAAGAATCGCAATGCCCCTCATGCCATCTCTTCAGCTTCATCATTTTATCTTTTGGCTTCATTGAAATTCTTCTCCTGTGTATTCCTCTGAAAATCCTTTCCTACTTGCACCCCCAATAGAATGCACTTTAATTAAGGTTAGATGCAACGAGCGTAATTAATAATCTGAAGATTAATTGCTAAATCATGATTGGGAGATGGCTACTAGAAAAGGTTATAAATTAAGTTTTAACAGCAAAAGCAGTGAATGATTAGCTCTACTTTTTGTTCTTTTGGTGGGGAAAGGATACAAAGGGGGAAAGAAAGGAAGTGAGATAAACAAGAAAGTTTTGGGTACAGTAGACTGTAGATATGGATAGTGTGCATTAAAATGATACATAGATTAAAGAATTGGGAAATTGATCGTAGCTATGTGTATGCCTGGGCTTTATTGGGGGAGAGAGGGATGGTCAATTAAAACTCCTGGTCAGAACAGGGTACACTGGGCATATACAGTTACATTTTGGTGGATGGCATCCCTCTATGCACTTGTAACTTTCATGATTAGGGTTGCCAAGCTTTATTATAACTGATCTCCAGGCTACAGAGCTGAGTTCTAGCGGTCAATAAGTTCCCCTGGAAAAAAATGCTGAGTTCCCCTGGAAAAAAATGGCAACCAATCGAGCCTGCATTGGAGACCGGGCACAGGATAGATTGCTTTCAGATCTGCCCCGCCGGGCCGGTGGGGTGGATCTGACAGAAATCCACCCCCTGCTGCTTCTTTGGAGCTTACAGTAGCAGGGGGGTTGATTTCTTTTAGATCTGCCTTGCTGGCCAACTCCAGGGTCTGGAGAAGGCCGGCGGGGCGAATCTGACAGAAATCCAACCCCGCCACTTCTCTGGGCTCTGGATAAGTGGCGGGTAGTAGAACTGAAAAAAAAAATACTGACCCCCCCCCCCTTCCCGGAATTTTATCCGGACCCTGGAGAAAGCCAGCAGGGTGGATCTGACAGAAATCCACCCCTGCTGCTTCTCTGGAGAAGATTCAGGGGGTTTTCGGTATTTTTCAGCTTCAGGTTTATCAACCCCAATTTTTTTGAATAATCTGGGTTTTCTGGATTTTTAAAACAATTCTGGGTTTGATATACCCAAAGCCAAAAAATACCCCCCAAAATTGCTGCACACCCCTAATGGTTTCTCATCCTCTTGGAGAGTAGTGACAAATGGAGATCTCAGGGATCTCTCCTGGGCTCTGTGTTGTTTAAAGGGTTGCCAACCTCCTGGTGGTGGCTGCAGATCTCCCTCTATTATAACTGATTTCCAGGCAAAAGAGATCATTTCCCCTGAAGAAAATGGCCACTGTGGAAGGTTGACTTTATGGCATTATACAGCACTGAAGTGCCCTTCCCCAAACCCCACCCTCCTCAGGCTTCAACCCCAAAATCTCCAAGTATTTCCCATCCTAGAGCAGGCAAACCTAGTTGTTCAACATCTTTATAAATGATTTGGATGAAGGAATAGAGAGGATGTTCATTAAATTTGCAGATGATACTAAATTGGGAGGGTAGCAAACACAGTAAAGGACAGAATTAAGATTCAGGATGATCTTGACAGGCTGGAAAACTCGGCTAAAACTAACAAAATGAATTTCAACAGAGATAAATGTAAAATTCTGCATTTAGGTAGGAAAAATCAAACATATAATTATACGACAGGGGAGACTTGTCTTGGTAGTAGCACATGCAAAAAGGATCTAGGGGTCTTAGTAGATCATATACTAAACATGAGTCAGCAGTGAGGTGCAGTAGCTAAAAAGGCAAATGTGGTTTGGGGCTCCATCAACAGAAGTATAGTGTCCAGATCATATAAAGTGTACCTTTAGTATCTCTTTGCTCTGGTTAGAACTCACTTGGAGTACTGTGTTCAGTTTGGGGCACCACAGTTTGAGAAGGACATTGATATGCTGGAACATGTCCAGAGGAGGGCAATTAAGATGATGAGGTGTCTGGAGAGCAAGTCCTATGAGGAAAGGGGAGGGGCTGTGGCTCAGTGGTAGATCACTTGCTTGGTATGCAGAAGGTCCCAGGTTCGATCCCTGGCATCTCCAGTTAAATGGACTAGACAAGTAGGTGATGTGAAAGACCTCTGTCTGAGACCCTGGAGAGCTACTGCTGCTCTGTGTAGACAATACTGACTTTGATGGACCAAGGGTCTGATTCAGTATAAGGCAGCTTCATGTGTTCATGTGTTTGTGAAAGGTTGGGTATGTTTAGCCTGGAAAGGAGACAACTGAGTGGTGATAGGATTGCTATCTTCAAGTAAATAAAGGGCTGACATATAAAAGAAGGAAAGGAATTATTTTTTGTTGTCCCTGAAGGTTGGTCCAAAACCAACAAGTGACATTAAATCAAAAGAGTTTTCGGCTAAACGTTAGGAAGTACTTCCTGACAGAGCAGTTCCTCAGTTGAACTGGTTTCCTTGGGAGGTGGTGGGCTCTCCTTCTTTGGAGATTTTTAAGCAAAGGCTAGATGGCCATTTGACAGCAATACTGATTCTATGACTTCATAATGAATTTAGGTAGATGGTGAGAGGGAGAGCGGGAAGTGATGAGCCAAACGCTGGTGCCATGCATAAGCATAATGACGTTTTGCTACCACAAATAGAAGAAGAGGAAGAGTTGGTTTTTATATGCTGATTTTCTCTACCTTTTAAGGAGAATCAAACTGGCTTACAATCTCCTTCCATTCCTCTCCCCACAACAGACATCTTGTGAGGCAAGTGGGGCTGAGAGAGTTTGAAGACAACTGTGACTAGCTCAAGCTCACCCAGCAGACTTCATAGGTAGGAGTGGGGAAACCAACCTAGTTCACCAGATTACAGTCTGCCACTCATGTGGAGGAGTGGGGAATCAAACCTGGTTCTCCAGATTAGAGTCCACCACTCTTAACCTGTATACCACGCTGGCTCTCAATAAGGAAACTAGCCAAATAAGGAAACTAGCCAAACCCTCCTCTTTGTGCCATACTGTTCATGGGTGGACAATGTATAATTTGAATAATTTGTGTTACTTTGCTCTAAGTGCTCTAAGACTACTCTAACAATCAAAGTCAAGATGCACGGTACAGAAATGCCCGTGTGTGTCTGCAAAACTCACTTGGCAACAGGCCCATATAGCAGTTTTCAAAAACATAACCTGATACCAATTTCCCTCAGAAAATGCATCTACAGTAATACACTCAAGTACTTTAACAAACGAAAATCATGAACACCATAAATACAGAGCTGAAATGCCATTTCATCTATCATAAGAGTTGCAGCCAGCTTTCAGGAAGCTTGGATATGGCCCAGCAAATGAAGGTGACTTCCTAGAATTGGGATTCTAGTAACTCTGATGTTATCATACATTATAGCTTATAAATGATTATCTTAATCAAAGTTTTAAAATATGCCATTCTTCATGCCACCTCTTTGACAGCTGATGATCTATGGGGTGATAGAATTTTTCATAACAAAAGAACCAGTAAACAATACACTTGATATATGGTTAACACTGTATCTATTTCCACAAGGGAGTCCACATTTTCATGGTGAATAAAATCTCACCTCAAATTTGTGAAGTTGCTGCAGGATGTACAGTATGTAGTGGCCATCTTGCTCTTTTCCAAGTCTCTCCTAAAACAATTTAACCTAAGGGCCAAGCTAGGTGCAACACCAAAGAGACCTTTGAAGTCACCTCCTGTGGAAAAGAGTAAGTAGCCATGAAAGAGCACAGTTCATTAGAACATAAGAAAAGCCCTGCTGGATCAGACCAAGGCCCATCAAGTCCAGCAGTCTGTTCACACAGTGGCCAACCAGGTGCCTCCAGGAAGTCCCCAAACAAGACAACTACAGCAGGATTATCCTGCCTGTGTTCCATAGCACCTAAGATAATAGGCATGCTCCTCTGATCCTGGAGAGAATAGGTATGCATCATGACTAGTATCCATTTTAACTAGTAGCCATGAATGCCCCTTCCCTCCATGAACATGTCCACTCCCCTCTTAAAGCCTTCCAAATTGGCAGCCATCACCACATTTTGGAGCAGGGGGTTCCGCAATTTAACTATGCATTGTGTGAAAAAATACTTCCTTTTATCTGTTTAGAATCTCTTGTCAGCCCTTGGCCCACAGAACCAGAAATCACCACAAAGTCGTATAGAGTCCAAACAGATGGATTTTACTGATCAAATAGGCATACAGTGCAAACGAATAAAATGACAGCTATGAAAGGCTCACTAGCTGGGAGATATTATAAGGCAGGAAAGGCGGGAGATTACACGCAGGAATACAGTTTCCCAGGAGCTGAGTTCCCAGGCTTAGGCTTAGGCATGCGACCTTGGGGGGCAGACAATACAGCACAGAGACAGAGGCAATAACGGAACCGAGATAGCAGCCTGACATTCTGCTCCCCTCAAGGCCCCCTCCCAGTTCGCAAGGGGGCTGGCCTGTTCGGGTAAGCAATGTGAAAGGCGTCGACGAGGTCGGGGGCGGAGACATCCCGTGCGCGCACCCATTCGTCATAGGCAGGGGGGAAATGTTTCCAACGAACTAGATACTGGAGAGTACCATGGTGAATACGGGAGTCAAGGATCTTGGAGACTTCGAAGTGTTCTTCCCCCCCCACCATGATGGGTTGCGCAGGCGGTGGGTCCGGATGCCACCGTGGAGAAGCAACATGGGGTTTGAGGAGGCTTATGTGGAAAACAGGATGCACACGCCTCAAAGATTTGGGGAGAGCCAGTTCCACTGTGACAGGGTTTATGACCCGAGTAATGGGGAAAGGGCCAATGAATTTGGCGCTGAGTTTATGGCACGGTTGGGTGGACCGGAGGTTTTTGGTGGAAAGGTAAACCAAAGCACCCACTTGCAGACCACCCCCGGGGGAGCGATGTTTGTCAGCTTGCGCTTTGTATTTACGTTTGGCCCGGTCGAGGTTGCTAACGAGCCAGGGCCAAGTGGTACGGAGGGCGTGTGCCCAGGAGGCAATGTCGGGGTTCCCCTCCCCCTCTACATCATCTGTAGGAACGATGGGACTGAAATCTTGTCCATACACAGCGAAAAACGGGCTAAAACCTGTGGATTGATGCATGGCATTATTGTAGGCATATTCTGCTAAAGGTAACAGTTCTACCCAGTTATCCTGGTGGTAGTTAACATAACAACGCAAATAACATTCGAGTACAGCATTGACACGTTCAGTTTGACCATCAGTTTGAGGATGGTATGCACTAGACATTCCCTGTTCCACCCCCACCAACTTGAGGAAAGCTTTCCAAAACTTAGAAACGAAACCACTTCCGCGGTCACAAATTATTTTACGCGGAAACGAATGTAAATGAAATATATGCGTTACGAAGAGGCGGGCCAGTTTCTGAGCAGAGGGGATCCCTGCACATGGAATCAAATGTATTTGCTTAGAAAACAAATCAGTAACAACCCACAACACAGTTTTACCCCCACTGAGAGGGAGATCAGTCATGAAGTCCATAGCAATCACTTCCCAAGGTCTGCTGGGCGTTTCAAGAGGTTGTAGCAATCCCGGGGGTTTGCCCTGCGATCGTTTCGCAGCGGCACAAACGGGACAGCTGCGGATGAAGGAGTCAATGTCGGAACGCATTCCCCCCCACCAGAACTGTCTGCGCAATAAGTGAAGGGTCTTCAGAAACCCAAAGTGCCCAGCTGTTTTGGCTCCATGAGCTAAATGTAAAACGTCCTTCCGGAGAGCTTTGGGTACATACAATTTTGAGTCTTTGTACCAGGACCCCCCTTGTTCCAAAACACCAGGAGGTAGGGTATGAGCGGAACGTTCTAAAAGGCACTGGTCCCGAAGGACCGTTAAAAAGGATTCGGAGATGGGGAGCTTGGAGGGAGCCCCCCCGTCGGTCCCGGAGATTTGAGAAATAGTTATAGGGTTAGTGCTTACGTGCGGCGGCGCGCAGACTGCAGGCGGCTGAGCGGTCGGAGGGGTAGGAGGGGCGGGAACTCCGGTCTGTTGCGGTGGCGGCTGGGCAGCCGGTTGGGCTGGCGGAGCTTGCGAATTAGGGAAGGTGTGTTGATGCTGGGATCGGGTTTGCACAGCCAGCATAGGTAGGGCCCCACGTTGCATAGGGGTGAACAGAGAGTTGGTGGGTCTTTCGAGTTTTACCGGATATTGTGGTAAACGGGAGAGGGCATCCGCGAGAACGTTCTGCTTCCCAGGGACGTGCTTCAGGGTGAAACGGAACTGAGCAAAGAACTCCGCCCACCGTTGTTGTTTCGCCGATAGTTTATGGGACCCCGTGAGGGCAGCTAGATTTTTGTGATCGGTCCAAACTTCAAAGGGTACTTTAGACCCTTCCAAGAATTGCCGCCATAAAGTCAGTGCATGATGAACTGCAGAGGCCTCTTTCTCCCAGATGGGCCAGTTTACTTGAGCGTGCGCAAATTTTTTTGAAAAGTAAGCGCAAGGGTGAAGAAGACCGTCCGGTCCTTGTTGGAGGAGAGCCCCTCCCATGGCTACATCGGAAGCATCGACTTGTACAATGAACATTTGATTTGGGTCTGGGTGCCGTAGCACCGGCTCCGAAGTGAAGAGGCGTTTGAGGGCCAGAAAGGCGGCTTGGCATTGCTCAGTCCATAGGATTTTTGCGGAGGGCAAGGCAGCCGAGCTTACTTTTCCCTTAGTTTTCAGTAGGTCCGTAATGGGTAGAGCCACTTGGGCGAAGTTAGGGATGAATCCCCGATAGAAGTTTGCAAATCCCAGAAATTGCTGTACTTGCTTACGGTTGGTGGGGGGAGTCCAATCGAGGACGGCTTGGACTTTGGCGGGGTCCATGCGAAGACCTTGGTGGGAGATGATGTATCCCAAAAACGTGAGTTTGCTTTGGTGAAATTCACACTTAGCTAGTTTAGCGAACAGTTGATGGTTACGCAGGCGTTGTAGAACTTCTCTGACCAGAGTCACATGCTCGTCCATAGTTTTCGAATAAATGAGAATGTCATCTAAGTAGACCACCACCCCACGATATAGAAGGTCATGTAGGATTTCATTGATGAGTTGCATGAAGACCCCCGGGGCCCCTTTTAATCCGAACGGCATTACAAGGAATTCATACATTCCGAAACAGCTAGAGAAGGCAGTGAGGTGTTCATCTCCTTCGCGGATACGGACTCGGTAGTAGGCTTCCACCAAGTCTAATTTAGAGAATACACGGCCTTCCTGTAATTGTCCCAAAATATCCGATATTAATGGGATAGGATAGGCGTTGGTCTGGGTAACCGCATTGAGCTTTCTGAAGTCAATGCACAGGCGAAGGTCGCCCTCTTTTTTCCGGACGAAAAACGCGGGGGCCGAGTTTGGGGCATTCGAAGGGCGAATGAACCCTCTGGCGAGGTTTTTGTCCAAAAAGTCCCGGAGGACAGTGCGCTCGGAAGCGCTCATAGGGTAAATCTTACTTTTGGTTAATGTGCAGTCCTTTACTACTTCAATCGCACAGTCTGAGGCCCGGTGGGGGGGTAAGGCATCACATTCCTTAAGGTCGAAGACATCTTCAAAGTCCCGGTATACAGCGGGTAGAGCCGGTGGTACTGGAGCAGTAGAGGTTAACGCTGGAACGGGCGGAAATGGCAGAGCAAAGTTTTGCCGATGCTGGTCGCAGGTGGGACTAGCGAAAGAAATAGTGTTTGTTTCCCAATCAATACTGGGACTATGTCCTTTAATCCAGTTAATTCCCAAGACCACGTCAAATCGGATAGGGGCTATAGTGAAGTCTATTTGTTCCCAGTGGGAACCAATTCCCATTGCCACCCCTATGGTGCGATGATCAACTGGACCCCCCTGGAATTGGCTCCCGTCCATTTGAGCAAATTGGACGGGGGCGGGTAAAGCCTCTGAGTCGGCTCTGAGGGCAGCAAACGTGGCTTCGTTTATGAGAGTGCGACAGCAACCGGAGTCAATTAGTGCTTTGACGGGGATTTGTGGACCTCCGTTAAGTTGTTGTAAAACTGCATCTACGTAGACGGTGGAGTCCACTTCTTTGATTTTGGTAGGAGCATTCGGTTTGATAGGAAGATCCTGAGAGGTCTGTGGAGATGCTCCATTCACCACAGACCGGAGCCGTTTTTTGACAAGTCGAGGGGAGATTCCAGGTTTAAGGCTGGAGAAATCCAAGGGTTTTCCTCATCCGAAGAGGGAAAGCTGTCCCCCAATGGGGCACTTGTAATCCGAGACCCGGCGGGGTCGTTGGAAGCAGGCAGGGAGGCTGGGTCCCCGGCATGGAGTGCAGAGGGTGTGGGCCTTCCCGGAGCTGCGCTGCGGGTGGCCGCGGTGCCTCTGCGTGGTGGACGACCTCGGGCGCGGGTTGTCGTGCTGGGACGAAATAATTCCTGGCGGCGTGGGCAAACGGCTGCAAAGTGGCCCATTTCTCCGCATGTAAGACAGGCACCCCTCTGAAATCGGGCTTCACGTTCCTGGAGCGGACGTGGGGGATTTCGCGGGACGAGCAGTGGTGCCTTGGGTTGAGGCTTTTGGGTGCCCTTCTCCTTGTGCTTTTGACGGACGAGAGAAATAAAGCGGCGGCGGCTTTCCACTTCCTCGGCTAATAGGATCCAGCCTTCGAGGGTATCGGGATCGCCCCGCATGTAAGACCAGTTCAGAATGTCAGGATGCAAGGCTTCCCTGAAATGATGGATTAGGGTGGTCTCGGGCCAACCTACAATTTTACTTGCCAGTCGCTGAAATTCATCGGCAAATTCCCGAACTGTAGCAGAGCCTTGTTTTAATTGTAAAAGTTCCGTTTTGGCTCTTTCTCCCAGGAAGGGGTCCTCAAACCTCCTTCTCAGGGCAGTCATGAAGTTGTTGAGGGAACGAATCGCACGAGAGCGGGTGTCAAACTGGAGGACCATCCAGTCAGCCGCTTTGCCTGTCAGGAGGGAAGCTACGTACCGCACCCGGCTATCTTCCGTGGGGAAAAGTTGACCTTGTTCTCGCATATAACTGTCCACTTGATGCAAGAAACAAGGCAAAGTCTCAAGAGATCCGTCATACGTAGTCCTCAATTTGAGTTGCTTCCAAGGGCCGGGCGCGGGCTGATCCGGTTGCACGGGTGGTCCGGGCGGAGGAGCAACAGGAGCTCCAGGAGGCAAGGGTGGAGCAGGCACATTAGCAGGTGGTTGCACGGGTGGTCGGAGCGGAGGAGCAACAGGAGCTCCAGGAGGTAAGGGTGGAGCAGGCACATTAGCGGGTGGTTGTACGGGTACCGCCTGACCCGGTATCGGAACGGGCTGTCTCTGAGCTATCAGGGTTTGTTGTAATTGCCTGTTCTCGTGAAGCATAAGTTCCATTACTTCTTGGAGTTGATCCACACGGTCGGAGAGCTCCCGATTCTGGGCTCGTAAAAGATGAACCTCCTCACTTGGGCCCCCAGTAAGATGAGGCTTACTGGTTCGGAAGCTCGTGGCCCATTGAGAGCTATCCCCATATAAATCCTCGTCTTCAGACTCATCTGAGTCTCGACGTCGGTCAGCCAAACGGCGTGCGCGTTGGGTCGCACGCGACGGGACAAACGCCGGGGAAAAGGTTAGACCTGATAGTCCCAGTACATAGTCCTTGGGGCGCGTGTCCACGTTCGCCTGATTCCTTGCTGCAGCCGCCCTGGCTGCTTCCGCCGCCTCTCTCTCTCTTGCGACCCTAGCCGCTTCGGCGGCTTGCTGATCCGCAAGAACTTTGGCGTTCTCAAGTCTTAGGGCAGCCTCTGCCGTAATGCGCGGCAAAAGTTCTGTCTCGAGGAGCAAGAGTATGGGGTCAGGTTCCCCGCCCAGCAGAGGTTGTACTCGAACCGCCAGTGCGGATGCCTCGGCTCCAAACGTCGGGGTCAAAACTTGAGCCAAGGTGGCTACCGGGGTGTCCTTTGTACATTCCACAAGGAGAAGAGCGGTGCTAATAGCGACTCGCTTGGCCTCAGCCTGGCAGCTGGCCGCATCCGGGATCAGGGAAAAACCCTCCGGTGGGGCTCCCGCCATGGTAGAAAGAGTTTGTCGAGAAATAAGATTATCCAGAAGTCCAGTTAATATTTGTAAATCCTCAGTCGCCAATCGGGCATCGTCCAGTAATTGATCCAAGTCCTGAAGATCTAAACGAGCATCAGTATCCTCCGATGTTAACATCCAGAGACGTCCTGTAAGAGATTGCCACTGCGCGTGTACCAGTCCCCTCAAGCGGCAAACCTCTCGGTTCGTCCGGAAAAGTTCAGCGATTAAGTCCTGTAACAGAGTAGGGTCCTCTGAGAAGGGCTCCAGGGTAGTAGATCACCTGGAGAGCTGCACAGCTCCCATCCAAGTGGCAGGCGAACCCCCCTGGGCTCCAGCCTGGCTAGGAGAACGGTGAAGATGTAAGATAGCTGTCATAATGTCAGCCCTTGGCCCACAGAACCAGAAATCACCACAAAGTCGTATAGAGTCCAAACAGATGGATTTTACTGATCAAATAGGCATACAGTGCAAACGAATAAAATGACAGCTATGAAAGGCTCACTAGCTGGGAGATATTATAAGGCAGGAAAGGCGGGAGATTACACGCAGGAATACAGTTTCCCAGGAGCTGAGTTCCCAGGCTTAGGCTTAGGCATGCGACCTTGGGGGGCAGACAATACAGCACAGAGACAGAGGCAATAACGGAACCGAGATAGCAGCCTGACATCTCTCACCCTCCAGCTTCAGCAGATTCTAGTATTATTATTCAGATTGAAGCCAGGTTAGACAGGAGTCAAACCTCCCTCTTTCATATTTCCTCAACGTCATTTGACCCCCTGAAGATGTTATTTGCCTCACACGATAGAAAATATTCAGTCATCATGTTGGATTATATGTTTCCAGCCTTCCTCTTCAGCTGAGGTTGGGGAAATGGTGTCTGAGAAACATTTAACACATACACACACATGACCACATTATGGCCTTAATGCCAATCAGAGTTTACCACAGCTCATATTTGCTACTTTAAAAAAAATGGTGCATGTATTTATGGATATTCGAATGTAAAGTCTTGTTTGACCTCCAGGATCGAGTCAAGGATACTCATATATATTGGAAATCAATGACATTAGCAGGACTATCATAACAAGATTGAAACATCTGAAATAATGAGCTTAAATTTACATTCATGTGTTACAGCACGTGGTCTGAGAGATATGTCTACACTAAACCCATGCCAGTATGAATGTGACCCCCTTTCCAGTTTGACCCCAAATTAACACTGAAACAACTTGAGCAGGATGAAGAAAACCTTCCTTCAACAACTTCTCAGTCCTAAATGTTTCTAGCCTACATTAAGGAACATCACTACCACCCATTTTGATGAGGTTGGAAGCTTGGAAAGGAACACTGAGAATACCGATAGAGGGAAATAATAAATAATGTTTATTGATGTTATTGATATCCAGATTTGAGCTGGACAACCAACAAACACAAATAGTCAGACATTTAGAGAGCCAGTGTAGTGTAGTGGTTAAGAGTGATGGACTCTAACCTGGAGAGCCGGGTTTGATTCCCCACTTCTCCACATGAGCAGCCGACTCTAATCTGGTGAATTGGGTTGGTTTCCCCACTCCTACACATGGAGCCTGCTGGGTGACCTTGGACTAGTCACAGTTCCCTCCGAACTCCCTCAGCCTCACCTACCTCACAAGGTGTCTGTTATGGGGAGAGGAAGGGAAGGCAATTGTAAACTGATTTGAGACTTCTTCTTCTTCTTCGTCTTCATCTTTGTCTTCGTCTTTGTCTTGATATGGGATCAAAGTCCCAAGGCAGGGATCCAAGTGCCCAGGCAGTAAGAAATCTGACATTGGAGAAGCAGCCAAGACAGATTATAGGTCTCAAGGCTTCACTACTCACAAGACAATGGTAGTCATGGGCCAGCAAAAGTATTGTTATGTTATGCCCAGAGTGGAAGTCTCCAAGTACACTGGCTGATCACCAGTGGCTTTGGAGGGAAGTTCAGACAGCCTTAATTCCATTGCTGGGATGATCAGACACACAGTGGCAGCTTAAGCGGGCCACCGAAGGCCACCACTGAAGGCCACCTACTACTCCCTCTTGCCATCCACCATCTTCCCTTCTTCACCTTTCCACTCTCGCTCAGCAAAAGTCAGGACAGCTAATTCTCCTTGCCTCCTTATTTCTCGAGTGTCTTCAGAAAGCACTGCAAGCTGCACGTGCCCAGGAGGGCTTCCCAAAGTTGAAGGCTGCAATCCTGAAGCAGGGAGCGAATATCCTTAGGAGCCGGCAGGACCCTATACCAGCATTGGTGCCACTAAGTGGCACCTACGCCAGCACGGGGGCAAACACGCCGGCATCCAGGAGCCACGGAGTTCTGCCGGCCCCCACCGCCAGCACAGCCACTCTGGGAACTAAATCCCGGAAAAGAACACCCAAGCCAGGATGGGGGAGGAATTCCAGGGGTGTTCCCGGGGGCGGAGCTGCCTTTGGAACCCCAGGAACGTCCCCTTGAGCTGCGGCACGGTTGCGCCACTTTATTTTGGTGGCACAGCCTTGCTTTGTTCAATGGTGCATTTCCCCCTTTTTTGTTTTTAATTATTTTGAACTGTTCTTTTTCCCTCTGCGGTGGCCAGGAAGCTTTGGAGGAGGAAGCGTGGCTGTGCCGTTCCTGGCCACCGTGGATCAATCCCCACCCTTCAGGAATGGGCTGCCCATGGACAGTTGTGGTCCTATGTATTTCTGCAGATCAGGTACATGAACAGCTTGTTGAAATCCATGGAACAGGTTTGGGCTTCTGAATTATTTGCCTCACTTACAGTTCATATCCACTTTCCCCTATAAGACTCCACCATTAGAGATGTGTTAATCTCTCTTGAGAAATTTTTATACATTCGAAATTCTACATCGAAATTCTATACATTTCCCTTGACAATCTTACAATTGTTTTATTTTAGCAAAACTTCCCAAATTAATATCATTGAAAAACAAACAAACATAGGAACAGGGGCAGCCAGTTCCGGGGTGGGGGGATATTTCCACGGCTGCTGGGAGTGGCACACCCTCAGAGGCTTCCCGGATGTCATGGATGTAAAAAAGGTATTTAAAAACAAAAACAAAACATAGACAAAAGGGAAAAGATGCCCCATTGGGAACAGCGAGGCTACGACACCAAAAAAGGTGTCGTAGTAAAGTCTCTGTGCGAGGGGGCATTCCCAGGGCAAAAGGGGTGAGGAGGCTGACTAATATCAGCTCCACCCCTGGGAATGCCCCGGAAACACTTCCCCAAAACCAGTGCAGGCATTCTCTTCTGGGATTTAGTTCCTAGAGTGGCAGTGCTGGCAGGGGAAGCCCACATAGCTCTGTAGCACCCAGACATCGCTGTAGATGACCTCCCTGATGGCATAAGTGCCCGTTATCATGGGATAACTGGGCACTTAAGCCACTGCAGGGTCACGGTGGCTTCTAAAGAGCTTCGCCCCCCTGGAATGTGCTGTGAGAGATGTACAAAAATATCCAGAGAAATGGTATCATCTTACAGAGATTTCTTTGACTCCCTCGATTTACCTGAGCCAGACTCTTTACATCAGCCTTGAAATCATTCTTAGGAAAGTGGTTGTCAGTTCTACCAGTTATGAAAGCTCACTAAAGGAAGCATACTGTCCCATTTTAAATCTTGTTTTAAAATACTACCAATTGTGCCTTGCAGTTTGTTACGTGGATATCTATATAACTGAAATATAAGGGGATTGAAGCAGGAATTAGTCCTAGCATTTGTTAGTACAGCCTGATGATAAATTACCGTGTTTGTGAACAACCACATTCTGGTAGGATCATATACTCAAACAATTAATTCAGGTAATTGTTTCCAGCCTAAAAAGATGAGACATATCTCAGCGCTAAATGAGTTTCATAAAATACCTGGCACAAATTAATCAGCTGAAGATCTGATCCAAAACGTTTTGCCACTCTGCTGATCTGTGAAGCGGTGTGGTCTTCAGGATGTTGATATACTGCCTAAAACAGTTCTGTTGTGTCCATTAACAGTTAAATACCCATTATTAGCCTGCACAGAGCTATAAAGCACTAGCCAAAAACTGAGGGGAGGATATCTTACCCTGAACAAGTAGTCAATCAATCAATCAATCAATCAATCAATCAATCAATCAATACCTTTATTGGCATAAAAGAAAATAGTCAAAATAATCTATAAAGGTACACATTGAATTTAAGGGTCTCACATTTAAAAGACAAGCTCCCGTATCCTTATTGCATATTGTAAAAATTCTGCAACCTTATTGATTAAATCCGGATTCTGGTTATTCAATAAAAACAAAGTCTTATGATTATCAGACGATGCCTTCTTTCCTCTTAAAAGGGGAGATAGGAATTTCACCTGCATTTCTGCATACAGAGGGCAGTATAGCAAAACACGAGTAACAGTTTCACCAAAAACATGCTCACAAGGGCAGAATCTATTTACATATGGAATTTTAAGATATCTCCCCACTCTCAATTCTGAGGGTAAGACATTAAACCTGGCGAGCATGAATGCTCTTCGTTGATGCGGATTCTATAATAAATAGTGAATATAGATAAATGCTGCACTAGACACAAGACCAGAAAGATTGCGGTGCAAGTTCACATTATTTGGAGAAGCCCTACTGAAATGACAGAGTTCTGACATGGCAGAGAGTTCTGCGCATTGAAGGCAGAGAGATGAATGAAACCTGGTTGAGCTGGATACCCAAAGGATGGGTGGAGAAAGGTAAAATAATGTTATGTAGAAATATATTTACTGTAGGGCGCTTATATCAGGGTTAAAAACATTAAAAATGATAAAATAGTAACTATTAAGGTTGATAAACTTAAACCACACACCTTACTCATTTCAGCCAACAGGCATTCATCCACTGTCAAATAAAAAACTCATATAATGCACACACACAAACAATATACAAATGCATCACAACATATAAACCAAATTATAAAAGGAATTAAAAAGGTATGTGTGTAGGGGTATCTGAAAAGAATAAAAGATAATGACTAGTTAGTCTTAATTCAATATTAGAAAATTTTGTAATTCTTAATAGAGGTATTTGGATTGCTTACAAATCAATTTTCAAATCTGAAAGACCACTAAGATGCAATACCTGCAAGTTGTTCTACTCTGTCAAACAAGGTCAAAAAATGGGTTGGCATTCAAATAATGAATAATGAAACTAATAATTTGATTAAAACAAAAATTAAGAAAGATCCTGCTTTTTGTTTATTGGGTATTCCAAAAAAAGATGTAGATAAAGGTGACAGAGTCATATGTCAATATAGCTTTGCAGCTGCAAGAATCACAATTGCTAAAAAATGGAAGCAAATAAATAAACCTTCAATTAAAGAGTGGAGAGAAAAATTATGGTTGTATATGCGGATGGCCAAAATTACAGACTCTTTACATGGTAAAGATATGGTTGAATTTAAATACACATGGTCAAAGGCCGCCGCATATTGGGATAAATGGGCAAAAACGGATTTTAAAAGTATAGTTAATGAATTATAGTTCAATGTGATTTTTAATTAATGACTATAATAATAGAGTTTTTATATATTGCCATAACACTTCACCGGAAGTCCATTGGTGAAGGGCACAGTGGTGGGAGGTGGGGTTTTTGGGTTTAGCGCACTACAAGCTTTTATAAAGAGAAGAAGAACAATGTATTAGGAGTGAAATAGTGCTCTTTATAATGTTTTGTGTATTTTGTGTTTATTTTCTTTTTTTGTTATATTATAAAAAAGCAATAAAAATTATAAAAAAATGGGTTGGCATTCCTAATTCAATATTAATTTATCTAAGACAGTTTTTATATTACATGTACAAATGTATGATCTACATACCTGGGCTATATTAGTCTCCAAACAGAGTGTGGATGCTAGTATCAACCTGATAAAATGGGGCTAGCTGAAGAAAAGTGCTCTAAATAGTGTGAGTAGAATGATATAATTGCTATGACTCCGCATGATCTGTCACTAATTGTTGACCAATACCTGATTTATACATGTATCGGACTGGTGATGTGGTCCACATTGTAGTGGAGCAAGCTGGTATTCCATCCCATGTACATCACCATCCGCTTGGCTATAAGAGTCAGCACAAGATTCTGTAGAAACCTTGTAACTCCATTGCCGGATCTACTGAAGGATATGAAGTAGTAATGCAGAAATGGACCCCGTCGGACAGCAGGTACTAATTGCATGTTTACCAAGCCAGTATTTCTAAAGGCTGCACTAAAGACCTTGGGCACTCCATGGAATAGAAAGGTTGGGCATGTATTATCTAAGTCATCATCCTCATTAAGAGGCAGGACATCTGATCCAGCAGTATCCATTCACTTGTTATGAGCTGAATTGTAATTTTGTTATTGATGCTGTCAGCTGCCTTGGGAAATAAAGGCAAGGTATGGAGTGCATAAATAAATATCCAGCTAAAAACAAAACAACACTGTGCATTAAAATATCTAGCATGTCATGGAGGAGAAAAGGACACAACTCTACTGGGGATTGATTCTTGTAGGTTATCCGGACTGTGTAACCGTGGTCTTGGTATTTTCTTTCCTGACGTTTCACCAGCAGCTATGGCAGGCATCTTCAGAGGAGTAACACTGAAGGACAGTGTCTCTCAGTATCAAGTGTGTAGGAAGAGTAATATATACTCAGAAGGGAGTTGGGTTTGAGCTGAGGAAAGACTACTGTCCTGAAAACCTCCAGACTAACAAAGACTACAGTCCACAATAGCCATGTGGATTAGCCTTGGATTCCACATGTTAACAGATCACTTCAGGATACAATGGTTCCACATTAACATACCACACCCTCATTAGCACATTATCTTGATTCTTACAGGACAATGATTTGCACATTACCTTTAATACTTTGCAGGACAATGACTCAGCTCAAACCCAACCCCCTTCTGAGTATATATTACTCTTCCTACACACTCAACACTGAGAGACACTGTCCTTCAGCGTTACTCCTCTGAAGATGCCTGCCATAGCTGCTGGCGAAACGTCAGGAAAGAAAATACCAAGACCACGGTTACACAGCCCGGATAACCTACAAGAACCAATGAACTCTGACCGTGAAAGCCTTCGACAATATTTTCTACTGGGGATGCTTCTCAAATTCATCTCCCTTCAAATATCCACTTTTGCCTTTTATGCATGGCTGTTTCCCTCACGGTCACCCCTCCAACAACTATGGGTCTTTGTTTTGATTATGCATGTGGTTTCTGAACATCAGAGGTCGCCTGGCTCTTCCCAAGGGTTTCCGTGCATTTTGCTTGCATTTTCAAATTCATGATAAAATAGAAGGGGAGGTGGCTCAGTGGTAGAGCATCTGCTTGGCACGCAGAAGGTCCCAGGTTCAATCCCCGGCATCTCCAGTTAAAGGGACTAGGCAGGTAGGTGATGGGAAAGACCTCTGCCTGAGACCCCGGAGAGCCGCTGCCTGTCAGAGTAGACAGTACTCACTTTGATGGACCAAGGGGTCTGATTCAGTATAAGGCAGCTTCATATGTCCCTGAAAATGCGGGCAAAACATGTGGAAATGCATGGGAAGAGTGAGGCGACCTCTGACAGTTGGAAACCACATGCATAATCAAAACAAAGACACAAAGTCATTGGAAGGGTGACCACAAGGGAAACATCCATGCATAAAAGACCTCTGGATTATTGCTTCTGATATACAAAGTCTCCGTCAGAAAGCAGCACCCATCCACCTAGGGATGTCAATCTCCAGGAGGGACCAGGGGATCCCCTGGAATTAAAGCTTGACAACAGAGGTCAGTTCCCCTGAAGAAAATGGATACTTTGGAATGTGGACTCTCTGGCATTGTACACTACTGAGGTCCCTGTCCTCCCCTGGCTCCATCCCCAAATCCCCAGGAACTTTCCAACCTGGATTAG
This sequence comes from Euleptes europaea, assembly GCF_029931775.1. Taxonomy (NCBI): domain Eukaryota; kingdom Metazoa; phylum Chordata; class Lepidosauria; order Squamata; family Sphaerodactylidae; genus Euleptes; species Euleptes europaea. The sequence goes on from NC_079320.1 coordinate 74,348,076, forward strand.
GCAACCCTACCCCCATCCACTGTCAGTGGCCAAGGGGGAGCTGTCAACCCTTCATCCATCTCCTTTCTCTTGTTTTTTTCACTTGGATTTCCAGAGTCTCTGTTGCCTAGAGATCAGTTGTAATTCCAGAAGATCTCTAGGCTCCACCTGGAGGTTGGCAACCCTAGATGAAACACTTTTGAAGTAGCTACATGCTTTGCTTCCCCACCAATGCAATATCCACAACAGTTATAGACCTTTTTTTGGGGGGGGGGGGAGAAGAAGAAGAAGAAGAAGAGTTGGTTTTCATATTCTGTTTTTCTCTTATCTTTTAAGGCGAATCAGGCTTACAATCTCCTTCCCTTCCTCTTCCCAAAACAGACACCTTGTGAGGTAGGTGAGGCTGAGAGAGCTCTAAGCCCAATGTCACCCAGCTGGCTTCATGTGTAGGAGTGGGGAAACCAACACATTTCACCAGATTAGAATCCACCACTCTTAACCTCTACACTACACCAGATATGCAGCTAGTGTGTACTGATTGTAGCACAGTTTAAATGAGATCCTGACCCTCTGCAACATCTCACAGCGATACCTGAAGAAGTGGGCTGTGACTAATGAAAGCTCATGAGTCACAGAAATTGTGTTAGTTTTTAAGGTGCTACTGGACTCTTGCTCTTTTCATTAGCTGAGAGAGAGACAGAGACAGAGACAGAGACTGTGGAACTGCTGAGAAGAAGCAGGATATCACCCAGAGAGTAGCAATCTGGAGACAGACAAGGAATTATACTAAACAGGAGTGAAGATGCTGACCTCACTAACCTATCTGTCTTCTTGCTTGCTCCCTGCAGTGTCTTCTTCTGTCTTCTTTGTACACCAGACATTGCCTATTCCAACCAGCCCAAATTCAGTTGTGCTTGAAGTCCTTGGGGTTGGTTCCATGGGTCTGTTCCCCTAACAGTGGTGTTATCCTCCAGTGTAAGGAACCTTGCCTAGCTGCACCATTATCAGAAAAAAATATATTCATGGGACCTAACCCCTTTTGCAAGGAAACAGACACTTCTCACTGGGCAAAAACACATGGTCGCTTTAGCCTCCTTTATTCCCTGTTTCAGCCAGGATTGAGCCAGGATCGAACACACATTCAGCAAAAACGCATGTGTTCGATGCTGGCTGAATCCTGGCTGAAACAGGGAATAAAGGAGGCTAAAGCGACCATGCGTTTTCGCCCACTGTCTCAGCCAGCAAAGGAAACAGAAAGCTTTGCATTACTCACTGCAAACTTAATTGGTTTCTTTGTCCAGCCCGCAAGCCCTTTTTTAAGATCAGTCCCATTTCCCCAAAGCACAAATTTGTAGCAATGGCAGTACTATTTTAATTACATGTTGTAAAACTCTATTGGCTGTAGCTTGATCCAAGTTATTCTCGCTCGGTGTGCGTTGGAGTCAGATGCAAACAGAGAACGTCCCTTTTCATCACTGCCTGATTAGGCTGCTGAATATCAACCACAAGAGTCACTGGAGTAATTCAGCGAAATATGATAGAAAATTTGCACTGAATGCCTATATGACATGAATGTAGTTTCGACATTGCAAGAACATTGTGGTCCCCCTCAACAGCTGTCTAATATACAAAAATAAAATACCAATAAAGTTCTGAATCTAGTGATATCTAGCACCATGATAAATATGGAAAAACAATTGCCACTCCACATCCCACAAGTTATTATGACCTCTGATAACCTGTCATGTCGATATTTGTGTGTCTGTAATGAAACGGAAAATTTCCTGATGCTTTTGTTGCTTTCTGGGTAATTTTACTAGAGGAGAAATGGAAAGAGTGACAACAGAAAAGACTGTATGGCTTCAGGGAGACTGGGAGTACAGCATCTTAAACATTCGTAAAAGTGCACATTTGAATTTAAAAGGCTTTTTAGTGCCTAGCAAAGGACAGTGGTTTCCAAACCGGGTTACAGGGAACTCAACATCTCTGAGAAGTTTCTCTTTAGGAAGACAAGTAATTGCAGAGAAGGTCCATTCAAAAAAGGAAAGAAACTTGCCCTACATGACTACACCAATGTGATATAGCGGTCAGAGTGCCAGAATAGTGTCTGTGAAACCCATGTTTAAATCTTCACGCTGCCAGGGAAGTCTGTGGGGTGACCTTGGCCTGGTCACTCTCTATCAAACCTCCCTCAGAGGGTTAAGATAAAATGGAGGATATAATGATAAACTGGCAGAGGAGAGAATGATGTTGTAAGCTGCTTTGGTTGTCTGTTGGGAAGAAAAACAGGTGATAACAGTAGATTCCAAGCAGAGTAACGCTCTTTGAGTCCATTGAGGGTAACTCTGTTTAGGATTGCCCTATACATATTTTGATATCATATAAATAACGGCCCCCAAGTGAAGCCATAGGGGATCATTAGGGTTGTCAGGTCCCTCCGCCACCGGCGGGAGATTTTTGGAGCAGAGCCTGGGGAGGGCAGGGCTTGGGGAGGGGAGGGACTTCAATGCCATAGAGTCCAATTGCTAAAGTGGCCATTTTCTCCAGGGAAACTAATCTCTGTTGGCTGGAGGTCAGTTGTAATAGCAGGATATCTCCAGCTAGTACCTGGAGGTTGGCAACCCTAAGGACCATGAGAACATAAGAAAGGCCCTGCTGGATCAGACCAAGGTCCATCTAGTCCAGCAGTCTGTTCACACAGTGGCCAACCAGGTGCCTCTGGGAAGTCCACAAAGAAAACCGCAGCAGCACCATCCTGCCTGACCATGTTTTGGGCATGCTTGTAATCACAGCATGGTTGGTCAATTCAGGCTGCTTGTTCTTAAAGCCTTTTGTGACTGGGGAGCTACATGTCTGAAGGAGTGCTACTCCCTGCCTGAACCCATGTAACAGCTTATTAGGTGCTCACATGGAAAACATTTCTTTTGGTGGAAAATGACATCCTGTGAACAGTCCTTTAATGTTGTCATCAAAAATCTGATTTCAAGAGATGGTCACAGTGCTGGGAAACTAAGGCTCTACTCAGGGCGACCTTCAGTTTCAGAGCAGGTTTTCAGGGGGTGAGGTGATGGAGCCAGCCATGGCAGCTGACCAAGGCAGCTCTTGTGAAGGAGATTGCTCATCCGCACAGGTGAGGAGTCTTCTTTAAAAGGCCAATGAGTAGCTGTAGAAGTGGTCGTTTTTTAGTTGAAGGGTATATCCCTCTGGATGGGACTGGTGAGCCCTGTCTTTTAAACAACCCTTATGCTTTATCCAAATGAACCCACTGAATGGTGATGGATGTGTGGTTGTGTGGTTGGATGGTTGGTCAGACCAAGTTGGCTCTGATTGCAAGACCCCTACCTCAAAAGGGCCCTAACAAAACCAGTTAACAAAAAAGATAGAAAAATGGGAGAAAACACAGAGCTGTGCAGTTGAGCAAAGGCAAGCAGCCAAACCTGGAAAAGCTGAATAATTATTGCCTATTCAGCTTTGAGCATCACCTATTCAGTGAACAGCTGAACCTGAAAAAGCCAAATAATTATTGCACATTCAGGCTTCTGGAATTGCCTTTTTGGCTTCGGGCAGATCCCCAGGTTTTGGCATCCGAAAAACCCAAAAATTACTGAAACGGCTAATTCAGGTTTATTTTCGGTTCGGGTATATCGGTATGCACAACCCTAGTTCTCACAGTTGTATTCTTGGCTGCCGTAAGAGCCTTTACAAGCAAACTAACTAGCCTTTTGATTAACGAAAAAGTTTGATATGATAGTGTTCAGCATTTCTTATGTGGTGGAACAGGTCTTATAGGCATCTCAGTTCTACCACAGGGATATTGCATTTACCCTGGGGGGAAAGTATTGTGTGTGTGTGGGGGGTGGCCATTGGCATGTTGTCACTTCCGAGACCCAGAAATGGTGACTCACCTCTCTAGGAGTTATCTGTATCTTTATATTAAAACCATACCATTTTTGGCAATTCCTAGAGAAGACCAATGTTACTACTGGAGAAAACCCAGAAATGACATCAGTCCTCTTTAGGAATTGCCCAAAATATTATGGTTTTTACCATAGAGTTCCAGCCAGATCTTAGAGGGGTGATGCCACTTCTGGGGTTTTCCAGAAGTGATGTCATGCTGTTAGCAGATAGCCATTTCTTTTAAAAAAATTTTTTTTATTAAAGTTCTCCTTCTCTGACAACTGAGCAACTAAACTGAGCAACTTATACCCAGCAAAAGGACTGAAAATGCTAACTTTTGATTGGTTGTTTTCTAACCGTGCTGGGCGCCAATACGATGGCTATATTTTTCCTCCTTCCTATTGGATAACTATCTATCTTCTATCTCAATGTACACATACAAGCATTAAAATTCAATTACAAACATTTCTGTTTACAAATACCTACATTGGCTTTTCAAAGATTCTTCATACACATCTAGTTTTTTCATCTAGTCCTTATAAAAAAGCAATGGCACGCAACACTCTGTTGCATTATGAATCTTTTCACCCACCCCATTTAAGGGATAACCTACCTTACAGCCAGTTACTTTGCCTTAAAAGGAATTCTACAAATAGCGAAGATTTCTCACAGGCTGCAAATCAGCTTAGTGTTGAATTACAACAACGTGGGTACCCGAACAAAATTATTAAGCAAGCCATGTCCAGAACACGAGATAGATCTAGAACTCAACTATTATCTCAATCAATGGCACAACGTTCGGATCGCGTTACTTGCGTTTTGCAGTACACTTCATTATCTCCTTTAATTAGACAGGTGATTCACAAACATTGGCATTTAGTCCAACATCTGCCTGGCTGCCAGTCTTTACCACGAATGGCATATAAAAGAACCAGGTCTTTTCGAGACATTCTAATAAGCAATAAAGCATGTGAGGAGTCAGTTGCCAACTTACCTAAGGGTAATTTCAAATGCGGTTCCTGCCAAAGTTGCAGGTTCATGCTAACAGTCAAAGAAATCATTAATCCAGCTACTGGCCAAAAGTTCATGATTGAGAGTTTTAACAACTGTGATTCCAAACATTTAATTTATGCGATAAAATGTGCTTGCCATTTTTGGTACATTGGAAAAACCCATAGACAACTCAAATATCGCATAAGTGAACACAGGTCCAGGATTAGGCAACGTGTATTAGAGGCCCCTCTAACACAGCATTTCCTTGACAATAATCACACTGATGAGGATCTTTCATTTTTTGTGTTATGGCGATTCAATCAACAGAAATTTGATAGGTCTGATGTGGATCTCATATTAAGGCGTCAAGAATCTAAATACATCCACATGTTTGATACTTTGTATCCTAAAGGACTGAATACCTCGATGGATTTAGCATGCTATTTGTAACATAATATATGTAACAGCTGTCTCTTTAATTGAATTCAGTTTTTCTGTAATGCAAAATGTAACTGTCTCTTTAATGGTTGATTCTTACATGTGACTGCACCATTTAAAATTAAGGGCAGTATCTTTGGTAAATTGCCAACGCAGAGAATGTTAATAACAGCCAGCGTGTGAGTAAGATGCTCTATTTTCTCTCTATTTTCTCCCTTGTTTAAGCCAATTGCTAGCATATTTATGTTAATTATTATTTGTTAATTAGTATTATGTACTAATTTATGATATAGTGGTCCCTGAAGAAGGCGTTAATCTCTGAAACAGAAAGATCACCGGGCTTCTGTTGAGAACAACTGCACTACTGAATTGCTACTCTCAAGAAGCATATCTGTGGAAGAAAGGGAGGTTGGCACCCCCTTTCATGGACTTACCTATAATACTATTATTTGTTTGTAACAAGGCATAGTCCTCTCTTTGGTATTACTTTTAAGGCAATAATTAACAACACATGTTTTTGCCTATATACTATCAGTGGTGGATATGTTATTAAATACCACTACTTTATAATCATTGTGTCTAGCTTGAGAACAACTGCACTACTGAATTGCTACTCTCAAGAAGCATATCTGTGGAAGAAAGGGAGGTTGGCACCCCCTTTCATGGACTTACCTATAATACTATTATTTGTTTGTAACAAGGCATAGTCCTCTCTTTGGTGTTACTTTTAAGGCAATAATTAACAACACATGTTTTTGCCTATATACTATCAGTGGTGGATATGTTATTAAATACCACTACTTTATAATCATTGTGTCTAGCTTGTGATGTGCTGTTTCTAGTTTGCTGACCACCTGGAGGTTGGCAACCCTAAATCAGACCCAGTGGCACTGTTTCATACACTGATGAGTAAACTTTTTGCAGCTTCATCTTGATTTAGACTCAGGTTTTTGTCATCTTATCTTGTGAGAATTTGGGGGGAAAGGCCCCCTCGAATCTTTTCGAGCACTTGTAAAAGTTTGAAAAAAACAAGTGGGAGAAAAAAATCCAGATCCATCACCTCAAACACCTGTGAACCCCTATGCTCCCCACTGCCCCCCCCCCCGGACCCAGAGGTGGATGGAAATTCCCTCCTCCCTTTTAGTCTTCATGTACTGGGAGACCTAGAATATCTGCAATGCCGTTATCCCAGGAGCAAAAAGCACTGGAAAATAAATGATGGATAGACTTACAAATCCCAGAGTTCTTTGCTGTTACAATGTTCTATGCTTTCCTAAAGACGGGAGAAAGGAAAAGGGACCAAGAGATCTTGCTGGCACTACCTAACCAAAAGGTATGCTTGGGAAGGAAAGGGTTAGATTAAAAGGGACAGAGGATTAGGTAGGGTTGCCAACCTCCAGGTACTAGCTGGAGACCTCCTGCTGTTTCAACTGATCTCCAGCCGATAGAGATCAGTTCACCTGCAGAAAATGGCTGCTTTGGAAATTGGACTCTATGGCATTGAAGTCCCTACCCTCTCGAAACCCCACCCTCTTCAGGCTCTGCCCCCAAAACCTCCCACCAGTGGTGAAAAGGGACCTGGCAACCCTAGGATTAGGGATAAAAGCAAACTGTAATAAGAATCCATGTTCCAACTTGGACAGGTCCAACTTCACATTATACCAAAGTAAGTGATTTCATACGGGTAGAGTTTATTTTCTGAATACCTCAATGTGAACTTTGTCCCATGACTACTTTAGCCCATGATTTTCTTATCTGAAAAAGGCAATATATCCTTGTCAATCTAGTTAAATTTATGGGTCATCACTTTTACAATCACAAAAAAAAAAAATCTAAAATCTTTCTCTGAGTAGTTCAGTTAGGGTTGGCAGCTCTGGTTTGTGAAATACCTGGAGATTTTAGGGATGGAGCGTGAGAAGGGAGGGGTTTGGGGAAGGGAGGGACTTCACTGGGGTATAATCCCATAGAGTCCACCGTCCAAAATGGTTATTTTCTCCAGGGGAACTGATCTCTGTCGCTTGGAGATCAGTTGTAATAGCAGGAGATCTCCAGCCACCACCTAGAGATTGGCAACCCTAAGTGCAGTTCATAGTATACTGGGTGTGCAAGATCATTCACCACTGTGCTAAAACTAAGGATTTACAAAGCTTCCAACCATCCCTTCTGAGATGGGCAGTCCATTCTGAGAAGGGGTTGTAGTTGCGCGGTGTCCAGGGATGGCACAGCAAGGCAGGGGAAAGTGAGAGAGTTCAGCCTCAGCCTGAAGCGCTGCTCTGTGGCACTGGTATAAGTGCCCACCTGTGCCAGGGTCCATGCCAGTTTGGACTTCTCCCCCCCTTAAGGGTTGCACAGTAACAGTGTAATGCTAAACAGAGTTGCACCCTTCTGAGCCCATTGTCTATTACAAGTGCGATCCTAAGCACTTGTACTCAAAAGTAAATTCCACTTTCAATAGAACTTAGTCCCCAGTAAGTGCGCTAAAGATTGCAGTCTCATGCATAATTTAGTCAGAAGAAAATCATATGCTGAAATGTTTTCTGAAATTGGAATAGTCAAACGTTTTGCCTAAAAAAAAGTCATTTTATTACACTATAAAGAATGGCTAAGGACTGCATATTTCATATTAAAATATGGACCCTATGGTTCAGATCAATACCAAAATTGGCCTCTTGCTAACATATAATTGCAGAAATGGTGCTGTGTTTTCTATAGCTCCCCGAGTTTCTTCCACTTCTGAGGTACACATTTTGACTTTGAATTCTTCTCAAGAGCAACCATCATTTCTGCAAGCTGTTGTGGCCAATATTTGGCTGCCAATCATTCTGCCAGTGGCTCATCTTTACAGTGCACATCTAAACAGATCTTAGGAGATAGTAACGTCTAACACAAAAATGACAGTACTTGCATGAGTGACCTCCCTATATTGTCAAATGATTCAAGAAAATCTTATCCTTTAAGAATATAGAATTACTATAAATATCAGAGTTAAGTACTATGTCCTTTATTTATCTTTTTAAACATTTTCTTTATGTGAATTCCACAACTAGTATTAGAGTATTAGTAAAGTAGTGGCAGAAATAAATTGTCCCGTAAGCTCTTTTAAACGGATTTATATATTCGGATACTTTTATTCTGTATATAGGACACACTTCATGCCTTTCATTATATGGAACATTTAAATGATTCTTCATGTGCACTGAAAAGCATTGTTGGCTGGGGACAGAATATCAACACCATAAATAAAAACTATGCCAAACTTGTTTCCATGGTTCCTCTGTTAAGAGCGGCAATAACGGGAGATTCTCCTCTCTTGGGAACATTCATATATTTTACCTTTAGACCATCAATTGTGGGGAGCCAAGTACTATACCAGCCTGCCTAGTGCTCACCAATTAAGGTCCTCATCTCTCAAACCCTGCTGAGTGCTGGGGGGGGGGGCGAGGGGGAGCGTCTGCCCTGGGTGCGGGCAGAGGTGGGCACTGCCATGGCAGCCATTCTTGCCATGGAATAACTCTCATCATATCTCAGAGTTAATTAAAGTCTGTCTTCCTAACATCTAACAAACATGCCTGGTGATAAACTCCCTTTGGCTCCCGACAACAAAAGGAATTCTAGGAGGAATTCATAGATAATAGATGGATAAGATAATGTAATGGTTAAGAGTGGTGGACTCTAATCTGGAGAACCGGTTGGGTTTCCCCACTCCTACACATGAAGCCAGCTGGGTGACTTTGAGCTAGTCACAGTTCTCTTAGAGCACTCTCAGCCTCACCTACCTCACAAGTTGTCTGTTGTGGGGAGAGGAAGGGAAGGAGATTGTAAGCCAGTTTGATTATCCTTGTAAGGTAAGGAAAATTGGCACATAAAAACCAATTCCTCCTCCTCCTCCTAAATGTGTAATTAATTATTAAACATTCATAGAAGTCAATACAATTTATTCTGTCATTTAAAAGAGTTGTTGATTGTATATGTATATTATAAACACTGATTACATATGTATATAGTGAGAAAAAATACATATATAATATGAGAGCATCATTTATTGCTTTTATTCCTCTTCAAAAAAATGTAGATCCAGTCTTAACCCTGCTGTTATGCCCAGAGGGTACACCAGAGACAGTAATCTGTGAGTGTTGTCACCTTCACTTTGGAATGTCCTCACTGCTTTTGGCCTGGCACCTAATTAACATTCTGAAATTGGTTCCATAATGCAAATCAAAAAAATACGCACTGTTGGACCATGCAGAAGAAGGGAGATTTTTTCCACTAATGTGAACATTCCTAGTTTGCATAAATATCTGACCAAGGGTGAGGAGGGCTTTAAAAACAGCCAGAACTGTCAAAGCCGAGACCTTGCAATCTCAGCTGCCATTGTGGGGGATGACTAACAATCCCCATAAACCATGCCATAGATGAGGCAGGGATGAAGAACAAAGGAAGGGGCAAAGAAAGTCTTCCATGTCTTTTTGTACCCTGAGATGCTCCAGCCTTCTAAAATCAAAGGTGTGGATGAATCCATCCATTTTTGATATCAAGACAGGGTCTCTTGATTAAGGCATGCATTTTGCCAGATGCTTTAAAGGAGAAGTAGTGTGACTACCTGAAAATTCCAGGGGATATTAATCGAGGATCTTTTGTGTGACCCTTTAAAGGTCCTCACACCCATGGCCCAAGAGTTTGCAGAATATTAACTGAAGTTCTGAGGGTCTACCTCAGAAATAAAAATCCTAGCAAGGGCCATTAGCCCATCTCCTGACCATTGTCAGCATGTCTGAGTCACAACTGCCACCCATGCTAATTCAATTATCTGTAACCAGACACATTTTCTAGTCCCCATTACTTTACCCTAAGTCTAGGCTAAGAAATAACCTGGAGATTTTGGGACTGGAGCATGAGTAGGACAGGTTTGAGGACAGGGACCTCATCAGGGTATAATGCCATAGAGTCCATTCTCCAAAGCAGCCATTTTCTCCAGGGGATCTATCTTGGTCATCTGGAGATCAATTATAATAGTGTGAGATTTCCAGGTTCTACCTGGAAGTTGGCAACCCTACTTTACCCTGGCATTCTTGCCTTGTACCCCATTACAATATAAGATTTGAACTGCCATATCACAGCTTGAATTCTGACCCTTGCAGCAATGGGGTTTTGGATCTTAAAACTGCAACATTCAGAATGCAATCTTAGTTGTACTAATGGGCAGCTGGATCCTGTGCTTTTGGCCCAATGCCATTTCAGAGACTAATTTTATACCAAATTCAGCAAATGCTAGTGCTTCTCCTATTAAAGAATTCTGATTCCACCTCCAAACTTGACTCCCACTACTCTACCAAGCTTCAGTAAGAGCTGTGGGGCCTAGGGCAGGAACAGCATGTCCTGGTCCAATACTACACATGAAGCTGCCATATACTGAATCAGACCCTTGGTCCATCAAATTCAGTATTGTCTACTCAGATCGACAGCAGCTCTCCAGGGTCTCAGGTAGAGGTATTTCACATCACCTACTTGTCTAGTTCCTTTAACTGGAGATGCCGGGGATTGAACCTGGGATCTTCTGCATGCCGAGCAGATGCTCTACCACTGAGCCACAGCCCCTCCCTCTCCTACTACCAGAGCATTGGCAATTAATCAAGCAATCACTCAGATGTTCTCTCAGTTCCTGAGAGACATTAAACCTCTCCCTTGCATTGTCCAGACCCTGGAGGAGCAATTAAAGTTCTTTGTCCCTGGTAAAGCTTCCTTTGCCAGTTAATTCATATTGCCCAATAATGCATTTCTGGGCATAAATATTACTCCCTGTGGCATTCATACTATGTTTGTGTCTTTGGATCCAAACACTGACCCCTACTTGCATGTAAAGTCTCTAGCTTTGCTTTCCAGAGATGCTGGTATACATAAGCTGAAAGATCCTGGTTACCCAACCTCTCACAAGGCTCAGTCTCCCACACTAATTCCCCCAACCAAAACGGAGACTAATTCATCTGACATTCCCTTTAATTAAACAGATAAAGGTCAATTTTTCATTTTGGCAAAAAGCAAGGTTTGTTCTTTCACTAGATGTATTTTTTGCAAGTTTTAGGTATTAGCAACGTTTGAACATAAGTGATCTTATCAAAGCTGGGTTCCTATACTATGCGGCAAGGGAGCCATCATTCGCCTGCCACTCCTTTTCATAAATGGAAGACACTAGGGCTGTAAATAGGATTGCCAACCTACAGGTGGGGCCTGGAGATCTCCTGGGATTACAAGGGATCTCCAGTCTACAGAGATCAGTTCCCCTGGATAAAATGGCTGCTTTGGTGTGTGAACTTTATGGCATTATATCTCGCTGAGGTCCTCCACAACCCAAACACTGGCCTGCCCAGGCTCCACCCTGAAATACCCAGGAATTACCCACGCTGGAGTTGGCAACTCTACTGCATCCCCAAATCTCAAGGCATTTGTCAACCCAAAGTTGGCATCCCTAACTGGAGGATAGGAGTGTGGCCAGGAATGTTTGTTCATCTAACCAGTGGGGAAAGCTAGTGACTGACATACTTAGGTGTGCCATTTCTCTTCAGGGCTTAAAACCCACCCACCCATTCTCATGCCAAAGCAGTTTGGGATGAGCCAGTCACTATTCGACCAAGTAGAACCTCCTCAGATTGGCTGGGATTCTTTTTTTGCCTGTCTCACAGTGCCAGGTTCGAGTGGATCAGTTATGTAGGCCAGGTTATTAGATTGGAAAGGCTCTAACTGGTAAGGTTGCCAACCTCCAGGTACTAGCTGGAGATTTCCTGCTATTACAATTGATCTCCAGCCGATAGAGATCAGTTCACCTGGAGAAAATGGTTGCTTTGGCCATTGGACTCTATGGCATTGAATTCCCTCCCCTCCCCAAGCCCCACCCCCCTCAGGCCCTGTCCCAAAAACCTCCTGCTGGTGGCAAAGAGGGACCTTCATATACATAAGCTGAAAAGATCCTGGTTACCCAACCTCTCACAAGGCTTATTCTCCCACGCTAATTCCCCCAACCAAAGCAGAGACTATTGTCGAAGGCTTTCACAGTCAGAGTTCATCGGTTCTTGTAGGCTATCTGGGCTGTGTGACCGTGGTCTTGGTATTTTCTTTCCTGACGTTTCGCCAGCAGCTGTGGCAGGCATACCACAGAGTAACACTGAGGACGTGTCTCTCAGTGTCAAGTGTGTAGGAAGAGTAATATATAGTCAGAAGGGGGTTGGGTTTGAGCTGAGTCATTGTCCTGCAAAGTATTAAAGGTAATGTGCTAATCATTGTCCTGTAAGTATCAAGATAATGTGCTAATGAGGGTGTGGTATGTTAATGTGGAACCATTGTATCCTGAAGTGATCCGTTAACATGTGGAATCCAAAGCTAATCCGCAAGGTTATTGTGGGCATACACAAAAGACTACAGTCCACAATAGCCATGCGGATTAGCTTTGGATTCCACATGTTAACGGATCACTTCAGGATACAATGGTTCCACATTAACATACCACATCCTCATTAGCACATTATCTTGATACTTACAGGACAATGATTAGCACATTACCTTTAATACTTTGCAGGACAATGACTCAGCTCAAACCCAACCCCCTTCTGACTATATATTACTCTTCCTACACACTTGACACGTCCTCAGTGTTACTCTGTGGTATGCCTGCCACAGCTGCTGGCGAAAAGTCAGGAAAGAAAATACCAAGACCACGGTCACACAGCCAGGATAACCTACAAGAACCAAAGCAGAGACTATCTAATTCAGGTAACAGTGGTGCTCACTTTCTATCGGTGTGTCATTTGGCATGCAGACAAGGATGACAGAGATACAGTAACCTTGATGGTCAGAACTTTGAACAGCTGTGGTGCATTAATTAGGGAGCTGGTTAAAACCAGCTTAACCCAAGTTTTGGTTCTTATTTATTGTGATGGTAGGCACCTGACATCTTTTGGGGGGAAAGTGACCTGGCTTCTTCAAGAGTTCTTTGTATTATAGAGGGTATTCTCAGATTAATATTTGTTACAAGAACTGGAGTAGGTCTCCAAATGGAACAAAAGCTTCCTGGCTTCTTCTTCTAATCTACAGCATGGTGGAGTGGTTAAGAGCGGAGGAGCCTAATCTGGTGATCTGGGTGACGCGGGAGCCAGCGGATTATGCAGGTTGTCCAGGAAAACACCACCAGAACTCCTTGCTACTAGAAAATCAGTGCTTGTTTATTTTACAGTGCACAGGTATAATACAAACTCCTCTTCCACTCATAGCATCCTGACACATAAGCTTCCATTCTATACAGCTTTATTCAATATGCCATCTCAGGCAACCAATCACAGTAGATGCTAAGTCATTCACCTGTTGCTAGTACATTGCATCAGCCATCTGGCCCAAACCGGTTCTGGCCAGATCCCACAGGCTATCCAGGGACTTTCCAGACTTAAGACATCATTACAGATCTACTTGATCTTAGTGCAACCTGTCAAACTAATCTGACAGCCTTGCATCTCTGACACTGGGTTGGTTTCCTCACTCCTACACATGAAGCCTATGGGGCGACCTTGCGTTAGTCACAGTTCTCTTCAAACTCTCAGTCTCACCTACCTCACAAGGTGTCTGTTGTGGGGAGAGGAAGGGAAGGTGATTGTAAGCAAGTTTGATTCTCCTTCAAAAAAGGTAAGAGAAAATCAGGGTATAAAAACTAGCTCTTTCTCTTCCTCTTCCTCTTGTTCTCCAAATCCTCTTTTTTTTGGTTACCCAACCCAAGAGAAAATTCACCTTGCCAGAGTAACAGGTTGGGAATCAAAATGCTCTTTTTGAAAAGCCTGGCAGTGTTTCTGTTTATAATCCTAGATTTTATTTATTTATTTTGGAATAGAATGCTATTGTTTCAAACTGCATTTGGACTGATGTTTTGCATATAAATTGGAATCAAACTGTCAGGTATTGTCAAATGTTCAAAAATTATCTACACTGTAGTCAGCATAAGGAATTCACCACAACAGGAGGTCAAAGACAAGCATGCTATCTGGGATTATATAGTGCTGGAGAATTTCTATGCTAGCCAGTATCTGTGGATATGAATGCTAATACAGGGATGAATGCATTTCACGTTTCCAAGCAAAAATCCATCACCTGTGTGCCAATAAGTGCTTAATCCCTCCACATTCAAGACATCAGTTCACTGCGCTGACTTTTCTAAGAGTATCCTGGATTGGAAAGGTGACTGTGCAATGTAAAAGTTCCATAGAATTTCTGGGAGGGGGGGGGGAACAACACATTGCCTCAATTTGGTCTAGGAACATTAAGGGCTGATTGTACTGGCTATCAAACTGTGCCAAGCAGAGAAATCTTGGGTTTCAGCTAGCTCCTACTGAGTCCTTTTCAGATGTTACCATCATGTATTTTGGGAGCCTACTAACTGTTTCTAACAGAAACTTGAGCTTCCATAATATGTGCCACCTCCATTCATTCATTCATTCATTCATTCATTCATTCATTCATTCATTGCTCTTCATTCTCAATGAGATTTATAGTGGATTACACAATGATAAAAGCACTGGAGGCTTCCTGACCTCATCAGGCAGGCCATTACTCCAGATGGGAGCCATGACAGAGAATGCTCAGGTAAGGGCAGCGCAGCTGCAGATCTCACACATTTGCAAGGGGGTCCTTTCAGAAGGCTTGGCTCATATCAGCAAAGCTTCCTCAATGGAGCATATTGGGAAAGATGGTGCTGCAGATATATTGGCCATGGACCATGAAGGGCTGGTATGTGATGACCAGTACCTGAACATGCAAACTAATCAGTGTCCAACAGAGCAACTGCAGAATTGGAGTAATATGCATAGTCAGCCTAGCTCCCGACAATAATCAAGCTGCACCATTCTGTTCCAGCTGGAGTTTCCAGGCCAGCTTCAATGGCAGTCTCATGTAGAGTGAGTTACAATAGGCTAGCCTCAAGGTGGCCATGGTATGGATCCATGTGGCCCAGATCGGTTGGGTCAAGCTAGTGCAATGTTGTGTGAACAGGGGCAACCACACATATTTACCATGTGTGTACAGCCTAGTTCCAAGCAGGGCCATAACTGGGGGGGACGACAAGGAGGGCAGCTGCCCCTGTAGCATGCAGAGAGGGTGGCAGAACTGCCTCTCCTACCCAGCACAGAGATGCTTACAGGAGAGGCAGTTCTGCCATCCTCTCTGCATGCCACAGGAACGGCAGCTGCCCTCCTGCCCCCACCCCCATTACGGCCCTAATTACATGTGCATGCAAACTCTGATTAAATCTGGGATAGAGAGTGGGGTACAAATTCAACAAATGATAGGTAGGTGGATGGGTGGGTGGATGGATGGATGGATGGAGCAGTGGCTCGTTGGTAGAGCATCTGCTTGGCATGCAGAAGTTCCCAGGTTCAATCCCCAGCATCTCCAGTTAAAAGTTGACTAGGCAAGTAGGTGATGTTAAAGACCTCTGCCTGAGACCCTGGAGAGCTGCTGCTGGTCTGAGCAGACAATCCTGACTTTGATGGACCAAGGGTCTGATTCAGTATAAAGTAGCTTCATGTGTTCATGGATGGATGGATGGATGGATGGATGGATGGATGGATGGATGGATGGATGGATAGTGAAGCTCTATGTACATAGTAAATACATGCTGTGGCCCTTGCTCACACAACAGTGCAATCATGCATAATGTGGTAGTATGCATTCCTGTTACACATGGTTGGTAGCCTCTTGATGCACATGGCTGAAAAGGAATTACATCTCCCCTATAAAATGCACCCTCCCAGCACCCCCTAAATGAGGAAGAAGACATCTAGTCCCAAACTAAAAGAGTTGAAGAGCATATAATGTTCTGATAACCTCTATAGAAAGGACCCAAATGCTGATGACCTTATAACAAAGCCGTCCTTGTCTTTATAATTCCCAACTGTCAGCAAATTCCTTATAATTTCCTGCAATGAAACCAATGCGAGGGTGAAAATTGACACCTGCATTGCAACCGAGATGGGATAACAATGTGACCATGATGCGCCAGCAAATAAAATATTTATATCAACTGCAGTCATTTAAGAGTCAATAGGTTGACTGTTATTATATTTCTACAGGAAGTATTGAGTAATGATCTGTGTCAAGATGACGTTATTGGATTTCTTCCTTCCATCCCATCATCATCAGCAGAAAAAGAAAGAAACCAATTGCCCAACAATAGTTTCTTCTTGCCTCTGGACCTTATTTAACTGAAGGGGTCCAAATATACTTAGCAATGAACTACATAATAGGTCTCTCTATTTCATCCACAAAGAACCACTGTTGTTTTTGTTTTGTTGTTTTTTAAATCCTCAACCCCTTTACAAACTGCCAATACATGTAGTCTTAAATTTCTCCTTAGGAATAATGCAGCAAGATTTTAAAATGGTCTTTCCAATATTAAACAGTGCCTAATGTTACATTTTTTAAAAAATAACAAATAATAAATAGCTTTGCCATGTTAATAATACGCAACTTGCAATTTCTCTTGTTCAGCTGTCTGTCGTCTGTTCACATGGTTTTTTTCCAGACATGATGTGTTCACATGATGTGTTCTTACATGCCCAGGGTAATGTCGATTGCCACTTAGGGGTCAGGAAACGATTTCCCTACAAACCCGATTGGCCAGGGATCCTGGAGGTTCCCCCCACATTTTATGAGCATGGAGTAGGGGTCCCTAGGGGTAAGTGTGTGTGTGGGGGGGGGAGTTAGTTATGAATTTTCTGCATTGTGCAGGGGGTTCGACTAGATGACCCTAGTAGTCCCTTCCAACTCTATGATTCTATGACTGCTTTTTACCCCCACCATGCCATCAACACAATAATTACATTGCTGAACATTGTAGGAAATTTGGTTGTTTCGCTACTAGGAGGCAGCAGTCCCCTGCATCCCAGTATTTCTGGGTTTTGCTGTTTGCAGTGATCCTGGGACCAGATCCCCTTTGAATGGTGAAGGTTTGCGGGCCATTCAGCTTTTGAACACATTTCTTGCAAAAAAATAATAATCACATCATCTCTTTTTGATGATTTGAGAGCAAGTGTAGTGGTTAAGAGCAGAGGACTCTAAACTGGTGAACCAGGTTGGTTTCCCCACTACTCCACATGAAGCCTGCTGGGTGACCTTGGGCCAGTCACAGTTCTTTTCGAACTCTCTCAGCCGCACCTACTTCACAAGGTGCCTTTGGAGGGAGAGGAAGGGAAGGTGATTGTAAGCCAGTTTGAGACTCCTTAAAGGAAGAGAAAATCAGAGGATAAAAACAACTCTGCTTCTTCTTGCATCATCTGTGTTCTTGCTGCAGTAGTTTGTGAAGGGAAAATGGTACAGAAGTATTGACCTACCTGAACAGAGCAAAGTTCTTTTTCATCACTGTTTAGCAACAGCATGCTAGTTCGGGATTTATTAACATCCCAAACAGAGTTAGAGTGTTGGGAAACCATAAAAGTCACCTTGTTGCTTGCAGAAAGAATACCCCCATTTTCATACTAAAGGAAACAGAAATGTTACATTTTGACTGCCTTTGCAAATCCCATATCTCATTCAAGAGCTGTAAATAACCACCTCCCATTCCCAAGAGTGATGATTTTACAACAACGCAGCTAGTAACGACTGCATTTTCAAAACCGGCAACAGTTCATAATTAAACACCAGCTAGTTTCCAATAGGGCTACCGGATAAAATCACAGGTTGAAATGAAACTATGCTATACGAAACATCATTCTCTGTGGACCATAAATGAGCTTTCCCAGCATCTTCAATATAATTTAATTCTGAAATGCTGTTCCTTCTCATGATTTAAGAGCCAATAGTATTAAAATCCCTTGCAATACTATACATGAAGACTAAATTACAGATGTGTAATTTCCTCCCTTCCAAGGAACTTCACTATAAAAATGAACTTCAGATTCCTCAGATGTGTTGCCTGAACAGGGACTTCTAAATTCACTTCCAAATCCACAAATGCAGGAAATTCACAACTACCCCCCCCCCCATATCCCCAGAGAATCCTATTCCATGCCTGGAAGATGGCTAAAAGACCTTCAGGATCCCTGGCCAATCTGGCCTGGAGGAAAGTTGCTTCCTGACCCTGAAGGGGCGATCAGCGTTACCCTGGGCAAGTAAGAAAGGGCCACAAGAGCCAAACACTGCCACAATCCTTTCTGCTCTCCCTCTCATCATCTGCCCAAGTTCATAGAATCAGCATTGCTGACAGATGGCCATCTAGCCTCTGCTTAAAAGCCTTCAAAGAAGGTGAGCCCATTACCTCCCGAGGAAGCCTGTTCCACTGAGGAATAGGGTTGCCAGGTCCCTCTTTGCAACCAGCGGGAGGTTTTTGGGATTGAGCCTGAGGAGGCCGGGGTTTGGGGAGGGGTGGGACTTCAATGCCATAGTGTCCAATTGCCAAAGCAGACATTTTCTCCAGGTGAACTGATCTCTATCGGCTGGAGATCAGTTGTAATAGCAGGAGATCTCCAGCTAGTACCTGGTGGTTGGCAACCCTATTGAACAACCACTCTGTTAGAAATTTCTTCCTAATGTTTAGTTGAAAACTCTTTTGATTTAATTTCAACCTGTTGGTTCTGGTCTAGCCAAGCTGCCAAGTCTGAAACTACAGGGAAGCCTGCTTATTCTGCCCACAACGACTCCAGGGCTTGCAGTGGCTGTGGTTCCCCTGTGTGCTATCAAGAGAACCTCCATTATAAATGGCCTTTGGCTGGGGGACTTCTTCTGCAGCTCAGAATATAATCTGTACCTGAGATGTCAATAGGCAGGCAGTAGAGGAGATGAGTGAGAGGTGATATGATAACCATCTTCAAGAGGATGGTGTGGAGTTGTTTTCTGTTGCCCCAGAAGGTCGTTAATTAAGTATTCATTTAAGTGCTTTAAAAAGAGGAACTCAGAGACCAGAGAATATCTGGCATCTTGATAGTAAACCTCACCCCATTACTGACTTCATTGTCCACTGTATGTGCAGCCCAGGGTTAAGTTTCTTGGGCTACCAGTGGGTACAAACTTTCACTCTTAATAGGAGAAAATCATATGCCTGTTGTCTGCCTCCAATGACTTTATATCATATAGAACATCATTGTTTGCAGTGGCAGCAAGGAAAATAAGGACGAAGGCAAATAGCTCTAGAACAGAATCCCATAAATGATGTTGTTGTCAGTGATCTCTAGCAATGTTAACCTTTTCAGATTTTATTTTTCTATACATGCTTCCTTTGGTGTATAATGTGCTACTCTGTGGATTATGTTTTGTGAAGGCCTATGGCAACATACAAATAAAATTTTACTTACTGGTAGTAAACCTCTGGGAGGAAAGTCTTGGGATATAATTAGAGTTGCCAACCTCCAGGTACGAGCAGGAGATCTCCTGCTAATACAACTGATCTCCAGCCTATCAGTTCCCCTGGAGAAAACAGCCGCATGGACTCTATAGCATTGAAGTCCTTCCCCAACCCTGCTCTCCTCAAGCTCCACCCCAAAAATCTCCAGGTATTTTCCAACCTGGAGCTGGCAACCCTAGATATAATGCCTGCTGTGGATTAGAGTTGACTATTTGAGTCATCAGTGTCTGTATTTTGAATGTAAACTTCAGTGGCAGATCTACTTGTACCTGCAAGAGCACTAGTGAACATCTTTGATCCTGCAGCTCTTCAAGAGAGAGACCACTGAAACTCCCTCACATTATTGGAAAATGCTCTGAGAAAGGTAGTGTTTCCAGCCAGTCTCTGGCAATCGGTGGAAACCTAGGGGGCAAAGACTGGATTAAATGATATTGTACAATACCACAATGTCATTTCCGGCTGAAAATCCAGAAGCAATGTCTCCATATTGCCCGAAGCTCTAAGAACCATAGAGATCTGGCAAAATTCCTAAAGTGTTGTGTGATTTGGTGATGTTGCTTCCAAGTTTTCAGCCAGAAATGACCCTGAGGTGTTATGCAACACCATTTCCCCTTCCTTTTTTTTGCTCCCACCACTCATTTGAGCAGTGGTGAGCAGTGGGCTCAAAAGGCAGGAGCAATCTGACCCCTCTCCCCGAGAAAGGATTGCATTCAGAAAAGAAGAATCTGCCACTTCTCTCAAGACTGGAATCATTGGAGGTGATATATGGATTTTACAAGCTTTCCTTATAGCCGATAGGTTAGACTTCGCTGATTTCTGCTTTGAACGTTACCATGTTAATAAAATTTGACAAGAGGGGTGCACTGTTGGAACTATACTACTCAAGGACTAATCTAAACAATGTCCACTCACATATATGCAGTAAATGCTCCCAACTTGAATAGAACTATTTCCAATATTCAGGAGCAGTGAGAAGCCTTCTCATCTCTCAGCTATTCTGCTGCATTGCTGTCTGATTTCAGTTTCCAGGACAGAGAAAATAACTTGGCAGACATCAATAAGCACAGAAGTTAATTTACCTTCCTGCGACAGGATTGTTCCTCTAGGTATTTTTCCTGTGTTTCACGTTCAGTCAATAATTGCACCAACTTAGTGACTTTGGAAGGTCTTTCTCATTATTTACACACTCAAGTTTTGGGCTTTCATGAGCTATTGCATTAACTGACAGCCCATGCCTAACCTGAAAGGATGAAAGACCTTAGGAGGCCAGGAAGGGGGCTGTGCCGGCATTTGTGCACCCTGCACTGGCACCCGTGCCACTTGCACCGTCCAGGGTGACACAAATGCTGGTGGAGGGATCTTGACGCCATTCTCCCAGCACTGCTGCAGCAGCGCCACCCAGGGAAGCCGGCTGGGCCTTCTGCCAGCATCCCACCAAAGCAAAGCCCTGCACTTCCTAGGGGGTGTTCCCGGAGCATGCCGGGGCGAAGCTGCCAGTAGGCAGCTTCCTGACCCTTTTCGCCCCGGGTTCACCAACAGAGAGAACAGCGTTGCTGCACCAGCTTTTTGCTGGCGTACCCTCGCTGTTTTCAATGGGGCAAAATGCCCCCATTTAAAAAAAAAACGGCTTTGGGGGAGCTGTGGCAGTGCCTTGGCCACGCCATCCCCGGCTTCCGAAGGCTCAGGAATGGGCTGTCTGACAGCAATGGCAAGGCAGGGGCCTGTCCATACATATAATAGCAGGTAGGCAGGGCAGATGGGGGTGGGGGAGATGTAGATAGAGGCTACACCATCCCTATCTGCACTCTCAATTTTTTTTAAAAAAAACAACAAATTCTGCATTGCATTTTAGACAGAAGTGATTCATGATATCCGTGCTGCATACAAAGGGGAACCTTGTCAGTGCAAACAGGCATTTCTATATCAGTGGAGTTGCATAGAATTTTAATCGCTGACTAGAGGGAGATGGGTCATTGTGCTTCTCCGCACACTTGACTTACTCCTGATTTTCTTGGCAGTCGATCCACAAGAACTGGAATCGGTCTGGGCACAGTTCTTCCACACGTCTGCCTTCCCTCTGCATTTTCACAGTTGTGGAGTCAGCTTATTTTTTTTTCCTACACGTGCCTGAAACCATCAGGATTTTCAAGGGAGTGTGCTGTTATCATTGGCAGCATCATTGGTGGCCTCACAGCACACTCCCCCGTTTATTTTTTGTGCATGCTTATATCGATATATCAATATCATAGCTGATTTTTTTAAAATGCACTAAAATATAGATATATCATGAGAACTTTATTTGTATGTGGCCATAGGCCTTCACAAAACATCATCTACAAAGTAATATAATATTTAAAAAAAGACATGTACAAGAAAATAACATCTAGTAGGGTTAACATGGATACGAAGCACCAAAAACAACATCATTTGTGGGATTCTGCTCTAGAGCTAACTATCTTAGCTCTTATTTTCCTTGCTGCCAGAGCAAACAATGATGTTCTATGAGAAATATACCCATTGGAGTCAGACAGCAAGAATATTATTTTCTTCTTTTCTGAGTGGTGGTTTGTACCCACTAGTAGCCCATCCAGAAACTTAGTCCTGAGCTGTGCATACAGTGGGCAACGGAGTAAATAATGGGGTAAATCCTCCTGCACATGGGTATTGAAGATACACAAGCGTTGATCCTTGGGGATTCGTTTGTACCACCCAACTAAAACAGCTGTTGGCATGGTTTCAAAGAGTAGAGCAGAAAATGCTGCTCTAAGGTTATAATTTGAAATCTTTGCTAGATACTGGGCTCTAAGGTGGTCATTTTTAAGTAATTTGAACCATGATGCAGACTGTGCCTTCTGAATTAACACCCTGTCAAACAGGGCATCACACCTAAAGACCCAGTCTCTTAATTGTGTATTCGCTGCTGAAAGTCTTAGAAGGTCATCGGGTTTAATAGTTTGTTTATAAAACCTGATCATGCTGGGTCCCTTGAGAGCATAATATCAAAGGACAGTTTGCTAAATGAGTTTGATCTGTCCACTCTATTTTTTAAAAATAGTTTTAGAACCTCAAGATGGATGCAGGCCCTAAGAGATGGTAAGCCTGTTTCAGCTGTCATCAGAGTGGTTGGAGTACCCTTAGGAAGGACCAGGATACGCCTCAGGAATGAATTTTGAATTGTTTCTATATTCGCAATATTGTCCTCTTTCCATCCTCAAACTTCTGCTCCATATTGGAGGTGAGCAATGACCTTACTTTTAAATAATTTTATGGCTGGCTCTATGAGGTGACCTCTCCTAGTGTAATAAAACCTCAGGATGGAGCCTGTGATCCTCGTTGCAGAGGACTTTATAGATGCCAGATGGCAATTCCAGTTTAGGTTCACTCTGAATGTTAGGCCAAGATATTTAAAGGAGCTCATAGATATATCAAATATAGATGTATCCCTCCCATTGTAGCAATTGGTTCAGCAGGTTTCATTTTTTGAAAAAATATATCTCTAGTCCCATTCATTGCAGAGATATAAGGGAAAAGGCATATCTCCACAAGGTATGCCTTGATGTAAGCCCTTGGTTGCCATCTCCAGGACTGTATTACCTGGTAACTGCAGAGACACGTGTCACCGCCATTAGACGGGAGTCAAGCCCAGATGTTATGGACAGAGGCCCCCGCACTAGCAAGAAGGAAGAACCAAAGGGAATCCATTTTTCTCTCTCTGTGCCCAGATCATGTCTCCAGCAGCTGTCATTTCACAAGAGACGACCTGACATGTACGCAGTCATTCCCCCACCCACCCCCACCTGTCCATCTGCATGACTAACGGCTCATCGGAAGCCTCCGAGGTAGCAGCGGTCAGAGATCGCACCTCAGGCGTCAAAGGAATGTGTCACCCGGATGCAACATTGAGCAAACTTTTGTTTTAGACCAGATGGCCCATCTAGTGAAACCTCCCGATCCTCCTGGAATGTGCTCAGTCAATGGTTCAGATTGGCCCGTCTAAATTGCCCATCCTCACACCCTAATAGCCAACCATTAAGGTTTTGCGCATCTTTTGTTCACAGTGGGAACCACGAGGGAGTAATCCCATCATCCCCCACCCCCAGAAGGGTATATCTGGGAATGCTAGTTTACACTAGGCAGCTTCTTCCCCCCCCCACACACACACACACTGGCTGCCACTCTGCCGGTTTGAGTGGAGCAGTGCTCTGCTACGCTTTTCCTCCCGCCCCTCTGGTCAAGCCCCGGAAACCCCTGTCCCCATTTTTCTCTTACTTTTAGCCGCATGGAACCTCGGATGTCCCCTCTACAGGATCAGGTGCAGTATCACCCCACTTCAGGGGGAAAACTGCCACATTGGCGAACGTCTCTACCACCTTTTATTCTCTAGGCTCTGTGTGTGTTTTGTAAGAATCTGTTTTGTTTGTGAACATATAATCAAGTAAACACCTTTTAACTAAATCCACTGCCTCTGCCTTATTTTTGAGGATCACGGTATGGACTCTGGTAGACACAGGCTTAGATCTTGCAGTTATGCCCAATTGCCGGTTATTTATTTGCTAATTCCTCCATATAAATATTCATAACCGAGCAATTTGGCTGACAATGAGAGACGTAAAGGTCCCCTGTGCAAGCACCGGGTCATTCCTGACCCATGGGGTGACGTCACATCCCGACGTTTCCCAGGCAGACTTTGTTTATGGGGGGTTTGCCAGTGCCTTTCCCGGTTATCTTACCTTTACCCCCAACAAGCTGGGTACTCATTTTACTGACCTCGGAAGGATGGAAGACTGAGTCAACCTTTTTTTTTATAAATATTTTTATTATTTTTATAACATAAAACTAAACAGAAAAGAAAAATACAAACAGATACCAACAGTATACAAAATAAAACTTCATTATATAATAAAATGAAAATAATCGAGGTATCTTAAAAACCCACCACCCACCATAACAAGTGTCCCATCACCAGTGGTAGACTTCCGGAGAAGTGTCTAAGCAGTTTAAAGTTAAACACATTAACAAACATTTCAAATTTCTAAATTGCATCTATAACTCATTCACTATATTAGTAAAATTCATTTTCACCATTTTATCCCAATATGCAAAGGCCTTTGACCATGTCGTTTTAAATTCTTCCAAATCTTTCCCATGAAGGGAATCTGTTAGTTTGGCCATCTGCATATATATCCATAATTTCTCTCTCCAGTCTTTAATTAGAGGTCTATTTACTTGCTTCCAGGATTTAGCTATCATAATCCTTGCTGCAGCAAAACTATATTGACATATGACTCTATCACTTCTATTCATTTTCTCCTTGGGAATTCCCAATAAGCAAAAAGCAGGTTCCATTTTTACTTTAATATTAATCACATTACAAGTCTCTTTCAATACTTTTCTCCAAAATTATTTAATATTTTTGCAAACCCACCAGGCATGCATAAAAGTTCCTTTTTCCATTCCACATTTCCAACATAAACGGGTCATTCCTGATTTCATTTTACTTATCATCACTGGAGTGATATACCATCTCTAAAACATCTTGTATGGATTCTCTCTTATTTTGTTAGTGATTGTAAATTTAAATTCTTTTTTCCAGAGCCTCTCCCAAACCGCCAAATTAATATTATATCCTAAGTCTCTCATCCATTTTACCATCACTGGTTTAATTCTTTCTTGCTCTAAATTTACTTCTATTAATAATTTATATATCCTCGCTATCATACCTTTATTTCCCTTATTTAATACTAATTCCAACTTAGATTTATTTCTATTAAATCCCACTAATTTATCTTTCTTAAATATATCCTTTAATTTGTAATACATAAACCAATCTTTAATATAAAGCTCTTCTCTTAGTTTAAGGGACCACTCCCCTTCACTGCACTCCATGATCTCTCTATAGTTACCTATATCTAAATTAAGCTGTTTACCTCTCTTCATAAATTCTTCTACTGGATTAATCCACCCAGGGGTTTTAACTTCCAAAGACTTCTTATATCTTTTCCAAACTTGAATTAAACTAGATCTGATAATATGATAATTAAAGTCTTTATTTACTTTGTTTTTTTCATACCATAAATACGCATGCCAGCCAAATCGTAAATTAAATCCATCCGATTCAAGTAATCTGGGATTCTCTAATAGAATCCAGTTTTTTAGCCAAACAAAACAAGATGCTTCATAATACATTCTCAAATCTGGTAGACCTGGGCCCCCTGTTTCTTTTAATTCTATTGTTATTATATGCTACCCTGTGTCTTTCTTTCCCCCATCAAAAAAATCAAAATTTCTTTTTTCCATCTTTATTTTTTTTTTTTGCTCCTTTTAGAATTGGTAAATTTTGAAATAAATAAAGCATCTTAGGTAATACCATCATTTTAACTACTGAAATTCTTCCCCATAATGATAATGGTAATCTTTCCCAGTTCTTAAAATCCACAACAATTTGTTGCCAGATTTTAATATAATAATTTTGGAATAAATTAAGATTGTTTGAAGTTAACCATATCCCTAAATATTTTATTTTAGGTTCAATAGTGAAACCTGTCTTACTTATTCATTCTTGTTGCTGTGAGAGAGTCATATTTTTAACCAATATTTTGGTTTTACTTCTATTTATTTAAAATTACCCAGAGTATTATCAGATCATAATGCTGTTACAACAAGAATTAAGATAGGAAATAGGAGAAACAGAATGTGGACAATAAATGAATATTTATTAAAAAATAAAAAAGATTGTAGATAAATTAAAGATAGATATGCAAAATTATTTTACTGAAAATGTAGACAAGGGAATAACTGATACGATGGTATGGGATGTGGCTAAAGCTGTATTTAGAGGACTTTTGATTCAGCAAAACACAAGATGGTTTAAAAAAAGAGATAAAAACAATATTCAAAGAAATTAGAATGGGAGAAAAACAAATTAGAAAAACACAAGATAAATCACTTAAACAAGAAAAGGTCAACAACTTGAAAAGGTTACAACAACAATATGAATTTTTAATTACTTCAGAAATTGAAAAAAAGGTAATGTTTAATAGACAAAGATTTTTTGAACATGTTAATAAACCTGGTAAGTTGTTGGCTTGGCTGCTTAAAAACAAAGAAAAGAAACCAATAATATTAAGAATAAAAACAGAAGGTAAACTAAGAACAAATAAACAAAAATTATGGAAGTATTTGTAGATTATTATATAAATTTGTACAGAAGAAAACTGGTGTCAGATAAGGAAATGGACGTCTATTTGAAACAATTTGATTGGGAAGATATATCACAAGGTAATAGGGATTTATTAGACTCCATGATAACTTTGGAGGAATTAAAAGATGCAATTGGTAAAAGTAAATTAAATAAATCTCCAGGCTCAGATGGATTTACAGCATTTTGTTATAAAACTTTTGAAGAACAATTATCCCCACATTTAATAAAAGTTATGAATTCTTGCTTGCAGAATGGTTCTATCCCCCAGACCTGGAAACAAGCAAATGTAGTATTAATACCAAAACCGAATACAGATTTGTTAGAAGTTAAAAATTATAGACCTATTTCATTACTGAATAATGATTATAAACTTTTTGTTGATATTTTAGCCACTAGATTAAAAAGGATATTAATGGATTTTATACATGAAGATCAATCGGGTTTCCTACCTGGTAGAATGATCAAAATGTTAGAACGGTGATAGATTTGTTGGAGTATGTAGAATATACCACAACTCCAATAGCTATGATTTTTTTAGATGCTGAGAAAGCGTTTGATAATGTTAATTGGAGGTTTATGATTTTTTTTAAATTTGTGGGTATGGGAGTAGGTTTTTAGACAGCTATTGAAAGTATATATACTCATCAAACAGCTAGACTGTTAATTAATGGTATATTATCACCACAGATAGAAATTCAGAAGGGAACCAGGCAAGGATGCCCGCTTTCACTCTTATTGTTTATTTTAGTTTTAGAAGTTAAAAAGATAAGAAAGAATGATTATTTAGTAGGTATTAGATATGGGAGAAATCATTATAAGGTTAAAGCATATGCAGATAATTTAGTATGTTTTTTGACTAACCCTAACTGTCAAATAGAAAACTGGAATAATATTGTGGAGGTATATGGAAAGCTTGCAGGATTTAAAGACTGAGTCAACCTTGAGCCGGCTACCTGAAACCAACTTCTGTCGGGATCGAACTCAGGTCATGAACATAGCTTGGACTGCAGTACTGCAGGTTACCACTCTGTGCCACGGGGCTCCTCCATGAGAGACTTACTTTGTTTAAAATGGAAGCTGGGAATGCAGAGAACTTCCTAAACCTATCATTGCATCAATCTATCAATATTTTAGTGGTTCTTTTTTAAAAAATAATTGAAAATGAAACCTCTCGTCTTCGGGGCAGGGGGGAGGAGAGGGAGTGATTTGACGATGATGACAGTCCAATCATTGAAAAGTGGTCTGGAGGTGACTGGGAGTGGACGGGGCAAAGAACACCAAAGAGAAACAGCATGCATGAGGAAAGACTACTCATAATCAGCTTCCAGAAAAAGAAAAAGAAAGATCAAGGTAAAAGTGGCCTCGAAAGAACTGGAAAAAACCTGGGGGAGGGGGGGTCAAAGCAAAAACTAAAGGCACAAAGATGCATGCAGAAATCAGGGACAGAGAGGGGGTGTTGCTCAGTGGTAGAGCATCTGCTTGGCATGCAGAAGATCCCAGGTTAAATTCCTGGCATCTCCAGTTAAAGGGACTAGACAAGGAGGTATTATGAAAAACCCTCTGTCTGA
This sequence comes from Euleptes europaea, assembly GCF_029931775.1. Taxonomy (NCBI): domain Eukaryota; kingdom Metazoa; phylum Chordata; class Lepidosauria; order Squamata; family Sphaerodactylidae; genus Euleptes; species Euleptes europaea. The sequence continues at coordinate 74,376,517 of NC_079320.1, forward strand.
GACTCTGGAGAGCAGCTGCTGGTCTGAGTAGACAATACTGACTTTGATGGACCAAGGGTCTGATTCAGTATGAGGCAGCTTCACGTGTTCATGTTTTCAGGGGACAAACCGAACCAGTATGGGGCCAGAATCGATGAAAAAAACCTATGCGGAGCAGGCCATTGTCATCTATCCACAGCAATTAAGATTAAGCGGTAGACTACAATAACATTTTAGGGACAAAAAAATGCCCTGACAGTCATGCAAATTCTAATAATTCATCTGATCCTTCATTAGAAGTCTGTCACTGCTCATCTTTGTTGAACATGCATTAGTACAAAGCAAACCCCTAGAATCAATGGGCATCAGTTCATAGGAAACAATGCTTTTAAAGGCTCTGTGGCTCATAAGGCAGCATGCGCTTGTACTTTAATTAAAGAAGCCAGTCCCAAGTGTGCCATTAATGCAGTATCTGTGCATGGGCAATCCAGAGATGTTGGCATTTGGTTTGTTTCTGTGGAAAAGCTCATTACGCTTTGCAAAGCACCGCACAATCATATCAATGGTGCCCTTGTAATTACAAAAGGAAAACAATTTGCATACACAACATTCGTATCAGCTATTCTTTTGTATGATGTGAGTGGGGGGGGGTCAGCCATCCACTTCGATGCAGTGTAGATCACAGAACGGTTTTCTAGACAGATATGGTAAACGTAGCTATTTGGATTCTCAGAGGTAATGTGCAACTCAGGTGCAAATACTTGTCATAAGATTTGTCCTTGAATCTGAAATGTAGATTTTATTTTATTTTTTCAGTTCTAATTCCAATTGTATGTGTGTGTTCTGGGCCCATGCGTACACCCCCACTTGCGTATGGGCTCTTCCTTTTGTGCCTGGACATTTTCCTCTTCAGCGCTGCTTTCCCTGGACATCCCTTCAAGACAGGTAACTATCACCCACCCCTGAAACCCTATCCAACTTCCACCCTTTTCTCTTAGTCAGCTCTTGTATGCTTTGTGTGTGTATGTTCATCAAAGCGCTAGCAATCTAAACCACAAAGAGGTTCAAGAAGTCTTAAAATATAGGGAGGGGAAGTTTGATGCCTTGCAAGGCCCTTTTCTTTTGCCCCAGATAACATTTGGAGGTAAAATTTCAGTGCAGAACTAGAGAGCCAGCATAGTGTCGTGGTTAAGAGCAGTGGTTTGGAGTGGTGGGCTCTAATCTGGAGAACCGGGTTTGATTCCCCAGTCCTTCACATGAGCGGTGGACTCTAATCTGGTGAAACTGGTTGGTTTCCCCACTCCTACACGTGAAGCCTGCTGGGTGACCTTGGGACAGTCACAGCTCTCTCAGCCCCACTTACCTCACAAGGTATCTGTTGTGGGGAGGGGAAGGGAAAGTGATTGAAAGCCTGTTTGATTCTTCCTTAAGTGGTAGAGAAAGTTGGCATATAAAAACCAACTCTTGTTCTCCTCCTCCTCCTTCTATTGCTCATTAAAACACAGCAAAATGCAATGTTCTTTACTGTCCATGTATTGCAGGACCCTGCCAACATATAAGATATGTTGTTCTGTTTCAAATGTGTCCAGTATTTCAGTTTCCTCCACCCACTTATATTATCCTGTCCCCCCACCCAACAGGCTTATTTATTTCCTCCATTTGCATCTATCTAGATTTGAGGGCTTCCTTGCATCAGGGGACAGTAAATGCCCAAGAGTTCACTGCTCCAGTCAGGCTGGATTGATGCACCACCCAAGGCAACAAAGCGTGTTTGGAATTCTCTTTCATGTGGGAGGTGATTTTTTCTCCCCATGTATGTAATGGAATAATTTGTCACGAGCAGATAGCAGTTGACATCTGTAGCTCTTGCAATGCCTTAAATCACATAATACATATGCTGCAGGTTATCACCATATGCCACACATAATTTTCCTCCCATTGAAAGATATATATTTTGAGCATGTAGGAAGAGATCCGATTGCGTAGTAGTTGAGGAAAGCAAATGCCAGAGCTGATTCATACGCGCAGAGTTTTCAGCGTGGTTTCCCTTCAAGGAATTATTCTGCCTGAGCAGAATTGATTCCACAATTTCACCAAAAGTGAAATTTAGGTGAGTTTTGGCATTGTTCCCCAGGAAAAGAATCTGAGGAATTTTCAAACATTTTTATATGCCGATTTTCTCTACCTTTTAAGGAGAACCAAACTGGCTTACAATCTCATCTCCTTCCTCTCCCCACAACAGACACCCTGTGAGGTAGGTGGGGACGTAGTAAGGAGGGAATTCAGGTGAGATTGAGTAAAAAAGCTGGATAGATCCCACCCTATGAATGAAAGATGCATGACTTGGATCCTAAGTGCCCTTTGTAGTCATGGTAGGCACTTCCACTTGCAGAAGAGGGAGCAATTTTTGCTGATTCTCCCCTCTCAACTACAGCTTTTCTCTTTGACTCCTGTGATATTCCTTGGAGCCCTTGAAGAAGAAGGAGGAGGAGGAGGAGGAGTTGGTTTTTATATGCCGACTTTCTCTATATTTTAAAGAGAATCAACCTGGTTTACAATCTCCTTCCTCCTCCTCTCCCCACAACAGACACCTTGTGAGGTAGGTGGGGCCAAGAGACTTCTGAGAGAACTGTGACTAGCCCCAGGTCACCTAGCTGGCTTCACATGTAGGAGTGGGGAAACCAACCCGGTTCACTGGATTAGAGTCCGTCCCTCATGTGGAGGTGTGGGGAATCAAACCCACTTCTCCAGATTTTAACCACTACAACGCGAAGCAAATGAATAAATGAAAATCAGCAGCATTTCCATTACATTATTTTTCACTCAACTAGATCACAATGATACAGCTGTGTGGGCTGTTTTGTTTTATATAGGCCTAGTGAAGAAAACTTGCCTTGGCAACCATTTTCTTTGATTTCTTTTGAGCTATGCAGGGTCTGCACAGTGTGTACCCGCAGATACCGACATGATGACAAGCATGTAATACTTTGATTGAAACACGGGGTTTACAATGGCACTGCCCTCCAGCCAGGAAACTTATGTGATCAGTGAGAAACATTGTAAATGTGAGATTCGTTGCTGCTGCTATTGCCTTACTGGATGTAGCTGGTTATAGCAGTATACAAGAAAATGAGACTAGACTCATCCGCAAAGAGAGAGAGAAAAAGTCAGGAAAACTCCCCTCTGGGAACATCATTTGCTTATCATTGATAATAAATCATTATCTACATTCTTACATTTTAGAATCCTGCAAAGCATACACTTTACGTAGGGTTGCCAGGTCCCTCTTTGCCACCGCTGGGAAGTTTTTGAGGCAGAGCATGAGGAGGACAGGGTTTGGAGAGGAGAGGGACTTCAATGCCATAGAGTCCAATTGCCAAAGCAGCTATTTTATCCAGGTGAACTGATCTCTATCAGCTGGAGATCAGTTGTAATAGCAGATCTCCAGCCACCACCTGGAGGTTGGCAACCCTAATTTTAAGGTCAAACGACTGGAAGGAATAGTACTCCTGGGGACCAAAATATCTCCTGACCCCCCATGAGAATATGATGGTTGGAATATGGAATTCCTAACCTATGATTGGGTTGGGTTATGATTAAATTCTCTTTATTTATGTTTGTGCCCACCCCCGAGGTATTCGCACATACAGTGTAATGGTATGGGCTTACACCAAGGGGAAGATAGAGCCTGTATGACTAAGGCCATGAAGTGTTGGAAGGGTTGCCAGGTTCCTCTTCACCAACAGCGGGAGGTTTTTGGGGTGGAGCCTGAGGAGGGTGGGGTTTGTGGAGGGGAGGGACTTCAATACCGTAGAGTCCAATTGCCAAAGTGGCCATTTTCTCCATGTGAACTGATGTCTATCGGCTGGAGATTAGTTGTAATAGCAGGAATTCTCCTGCTAGTACCTGGAAGTTGGCAACCCTAGCCATATCCAATAGTTGCCGTTGTATACCACCCCTTGCAAAATGGTTCAGCAGAATAATGGTTTTCTTGTACAAGGGTTCAGTGTAGTTCTGTACCAACATACTACTTGTCTGTGTGCAGGGAGATTTGTTTTTAAATGATAGGCCATACAAGAAGCCAAAATTTGCAAGGCTGAAGTGGGACAATTCAGAAAAATGTTTTATCTGAACTGGCTTTCTATGAAACCTATGACAGAGCCAGCGTGGTGTAGTTGTTAAGGTGTGGACCCAGGTTCAAACCCTCCCTCGTGCCATGGAAGCTTGCTGGGTGACCTTGAGCCAATCACACACTCTCAGCCCCAACCCTGGCTAGTATTTGGATGGGAGACCTCCAAGGAATACCAGGTTGTGACACGGAGGCAGGAAATAGCAAACCACCTCCAAATGTCTCTTGCCTTGAAAACCCTACAGGGTTGTCATACATCAGTTGTGATTTTACAGCAAAAAAAAAAAAATACTGTCTCCTGTTCGGTAAAGTAGAGAATAAGGTAAGATGTAGAGGTAGAGACGCTAGGCTTCCACTATAGCGGTTGGAGATCAGTTGTAATAGCAGGAGATCTCCAGCTAGTACCTGGAGGTTGACAACCCTATACACCACTGAGGTCCCTGACCTCCCCAGGCTCCATCCCTAAATCTCCTGGAGTTTCCCATCCAGGATCTGGCCACCCTACCACCCAGTCCCCAACCGGTGGCCAGGGGGGACATTGGCAACCCTACCAGGAGGCTTCCGTTCCTGCTCTAGAGGAAGTATAGTGTCTCTATCTCTACTGTTGATGAAAAATCAGAATTGTAGTACTTTATTCTTCCTGGTAATGGTGTCAGGAAGAAATCAAAAACTGCACAATCAGCAGTACAGGATCACAGTTTCATTGTTGCTGCTTAAAAAAACCCTTTAGTTTAACTGTGAAGGTCGGGCGGGGGGGGGGGGTGATACCCAAATATTCTTTAAGGCAAAAGGAATCAAAAATCCCTATACTTCCCAAAATTCACATTGGCAGAAGGCATGTAGAATGCAAGAAGATGGAGGGTGTTGTCTCACCTGCTGGCAAGTTTGGGGAAACTGAGTGGAGAAGGATAACTGGCAGATGAGAGGATTTGTGTGAATCAAGGCAACATTTGGAGGGGAACTGGGCACAGCTTCTAAAGGCTCAGCGGGAAACTTCCCCCATATTTCCAGACTCATCTCTATCCATACCCAAAGGTGGAAAACTGAGCTAACAAATTCAAAATTTAATCTTCTCACATTTTTACTTTACATTTTCCCCCAAGTCTGGCAGATAAGGCAAAATCCTCACAAACTTTTCTCAGACTTCCTCAAGCCTCAGGCAAGTATAAAAGGCCACTGATTTTTTCACCTATCTCAGCTTTACTTCTTCTTTTTTACTATTTTCAAATAAATCCTTTTAAAATCTGTCCCTGTAGCCTTATTTTTTTTTACCTCACTGACGATGCCTCTCCCCTTCCTACTATCCAGAGGGCATCTAGTAAAGTGCTTTTGCTGAAGTAAAGATTTTACTTGAGGTCTTGTTTTTCACTTTGGAAAATAATGTGTTGCTGTCTTTTGTGCTATGTGTCTGTTTATTTCCAAGTCTCCGGGGAGGCATTCTGGGAATATGCTCCCTTTTATCTGTTATTTTCCATTATTTTTCTTATACTGCTACTGTTGTTAGCAGCTATTACAGACATTATTTGAGTTATACTGAGGACAGCTAATGAAAAAAAAAAGTCGACTGCCACTGGTTTTGACATTTCTAGCGTACCAAATGGAACAAAGACTGCCAACACATCCAACTCCCTGAATGAAGTGGACCTCTTTAATCACGATGGAGACAATCCAGCCAAAGTTAAACATTTTACGTTTCATGTTCTTTTTCCACTGAAAGAAGTGAGACTTGGCCAGGATTGTACCCTTGTTCAACTCTGGCTGAATTTTACTCTTCCTTAAAAAACAACAACCGCACATTAAAAGGGGGGGGGAAGAAAAATGAATTCTACCACTTGAAATGCAAAGAACTTACCAGAAGGAAGACAACCCTAAATGAAATATGACCCTACCAAAAAAGATTATACACAAAAGGTATTTTATTACTGGACATAACTGTAACTTGCACATTAGTTTTATGACCCCCTCCTTCTTGAGAATTGTGGGGAGGCGGGCGGGAAATACTGGTGTTCTTTTCAGGTAAGTCAAGAAGAAGAAGAAGAAGAGTTGATTTTTATATGCCAACTTTCTCTACCACATATTGTCGAAGGCTTTCACGGCCAGAGTTCATTGGTTCTTGTAGGTTATCCGGGCTGTGTGACTGTGGTCTTGGTATTTTCTTTCCTGACGTTTCGCCAGCAGCTGTGGCAGGCATCTTCAGAGGAGTAACACTGAAGAGGAGAGACACTGTCCTTCAGTGTTACTCCTCTGAAGATGCCTGCCACAGCTGCTGGCGAAACGTCAGGAAGGAAAATACCAAGACCACGGTCACACAGCCCGGATAACCTACAAGAACCAATTTCTCTACCACTTAAGGAAGAATCAAACCAGCTTACAATCACCTTCCCCTCCCCACAACAGACACTCTGTGAGGTAGGTGGGGCTGAGAGAGCTCTAAGTGAGCTGTGACTAGCCCAAGGTCACTGGCTTCACGTGGAGTGGGGAAACCAACCCGGTCCACCAAATTAGCATCCACCACTCATGTGGAAGAGTGGGGGATCAAACCCAGTTCTCCAGATTAAAAGTCCACAGCTCCAAATCACCGCTGTTAACTACTACACCATGCTGGCTCTCTTAAGCTTAAACTAAGAGGACGTTTGGCATATGTGCAGATTCTCATTTTAAATTCAGAGTTAATTTGGAACACTTGACAAAAGGCAAGCTTCTTCCATGATGCCAAGCTGGAGGTAACCCACTTACATTTTGATATGAGGAATTCACCCATCGTTCGATTGAACACACACATATATATATATATACAGGTCTTCTCCCCTTCTTAACGAGAGTTGCCATATCTCAGGATTTGAACATTCTCAGGGCTTCGGGGTGGCAGGTGGAATTCTCAAAGCCGTCAGCCAGCCATGGCTTCTTGTGGTAACTGCTGCACATATAAATTGGAGATGGGATGCAATAATCTGGCATGAACAGCTCAGCTACAATTTATTTTTATGTACGTATGCATTGTGAAATCACAGCTGACTTACAACAAATCCAGCAAGGGGCTGTCAGGGCAAGTGAGATGCAGAGTTGGTTGGACATTGCCTTCCTCTACAGAGCCTTCCTTGGTGATTTTCCATCCAAGTACTGACACTTTTTAGCTTCTGAGATTGAGCTATACCATGCTGTCTTCCCTCTCACAATTTATGTTTATCACATAGTAAATTTTCAAGAGATTTTTTTTTAATTGTGTGTGCGTGGTGTATCGTCCGTTTCTCCAAAGTCACCTACCAGTGACTACACACAAGCATAGGTAACATATGATACGATTCCTAGTTGTTTGTGAAAGAACTACAATTAGTACACCTTTTCCATAGGACGCGACCAGATCCTGTCCCATGAGGCTCTGGTTTTGGATTGCTTAATGCCCAGCACACTTGTTTTTAAATCCATAGTTTCTAGCTCCTGATTTTCCCAAAAGTTGAAACTTTGAATCAAGAAAACCAACATGCTGTTATGAAAAAATTTCAATGATTATTTTTGTTCCTCGGTGACCAAGAAAGGTTGTTTTTATTGCCTGTGGCTTTTGAACACTCACATTGACTTTCAAATATTTCTGTGTAATTATGATGAATAGAAATATACAGTTTCAAAAATGGCAGGATTTCATTTAGTCTCACTTTGATTGGTTTAACAGCCCAGACTAGACTGGAGCTAAGCAGCTTTGGCCCTGGTTAGTACTTGGATGGGAGACCACCAAGGAAGATCAGGGATGCTATACAGGGGAACACAATGACAAACCACCTCTGCTCATCTCTTGCCATGAGGGGTTGCCATGAGTCAGCTTCAACTTGACAGCACTTAATTATTATCATCTAGACTCCTCAGACAGCATTAAAAAATCTGACAAAACCATCATGGAATTATGAAACTGCCTTGTACAGAGTCAGACAATCAATCTATCAAGGTCAGTCTGGTTTACTCTGCAGCAGCTCTCCAAGTTCTTAGGGAGAAATCTTTCCCATGACTTCCTAGTAGTAGGGTTGCCAGGTCCCCCTTCATGACCGGCGGGAGGTTTTCGGAGTGGAACCTGAGGAGGGTGGGCTTTGGGGAGGAGAGGGACTTCAATGCCATATAGTCCAATTGCCAAAGCAGCCATTTTCTCCAGGTGATCTGATCTTTATCAGCTGGAGATCAGTGGTAATACCAGGAGATCTCCAGCTAGTACCTGGAGGTTGGCAACCCTACCTAGTAGGTGTTTTGACAGATTAAATCACATTCCAACTTCCTTTGTTTCAAGTAAGGGGATGATGGACAATTGCTTCCATTACATTATTACAGCTACATGAAGGCTGGATTTGGATATTAGTGTGTTGAATTCAGTAGGAGCTTTGCTGCATCAAGGACAGTTTGAATGGTACCTTTTCCATTTATTCTGACGAGTGACTCCTATGCCTGAGAACACTGGCAAATACACTCTTCTGGTGGTGTCCTACAGGGCATTTATTTCTTGATAAACAAATGCCTTACAATATTCTGGAAGCTGCATGTTCAAAACATTTATAAAATCTGTTTACATGTGGATCTAAGGAGCAGAGTCATTCTTTCACTAGAAAACAGAAAACAGAAGAGGCAGAAAAGCTCTTTCTTCCAATAACCCATTTTGTGCAAATACTACATGGCAAAACAAACATTAGGCTTGGATCCTAAGCACTGAAATCAATGGAGCACTTCCACGGAAGAGTCATCATGTTAGGCTATACACAGACCTATCATTTAAAGTGTGGTAGAATGGTTCGAAAATGCATCTGCAGCCCTGGACACAAATGCTTCAGAAGAATACAGTTCATATACTGATTCTACCACCCTTACAAAGTTCTGTTTTGCTTTTACAAGGCTGGCTCCAATTTTATCTTTCCACTAAGCAGGGTCAAAATAGCATTCTGTATGTGCCCTACTGCCCTGTACAAATTTGGAACTTGGACGCCATTCCCTGATCCCATCCACAGAACTGCATGAATAATTGAAGAACATTTTCCTATTTCTGAGGGAATATCATAAATATGCCATATCATTAGCTGTTTTTAGATGCTGACATAAGAACAGGCGAAAAACCATGCTGGATCAGACCAAGGTCCATCAAGTCCAGCAGTCTGTTCACACAGCAGCAGCATTATCCTGCCTGTGTTCCACAGCACCTAAGTTAATAGGCATGCTCCTCTGATACTGGAGTGAATGGGTATGCCTCATGACTAGTATCCATTTTTACTAGTAGCTATGAATAGCCCTCTCCTCCATGAACATGTCCACTCCCCTCTTAAAGCCTTCCAAGTTGGCAGCTCTCACAAGATCCTGGGGCAAGTAGTTCCACAATTTAACTATGCATTGACTTTCATACACCAAGTATTTTCATATGTGTTGATTTTCATATGCCAAGTATTTGTAGCCACCTTCAGCCAAGAGGTAAGTGGGATATAATATTTAAATGAATCAGTGAATGGATATGGTATTGATTTTGTCCTTTAAAGCCATACAGGGCTTGGGACCAGGATATCTGTAAGACTGTCGTCTTCCATACATTGCTGCCCAGGGAATTAAGATCACAGGGAGAGGATCTCCTGACTGTCCCACCAATCAAGGAAGCTCGACCTTTTCAGTGGCAGCCTCACAATTACGGAACAACCTCCCCAGGGAGGTGCAGCTGGCCACCTGGCTTTCGATCTTTAGGAGGCAGTTGAAGACGGTTTTATTTAGGATGGCATTTGATTAATTTAGTTTCCATTTGCTGGCTGTGAAATGGTGATTAAAATTGCAATTTTAATGTGTTTTATGGTAATTGTTCCGTTTACATTGTAAGCCGCCTTGAGTTCTGCAAGGCAGAAAGGAGGCTAATAAATATTTTAAATAAATACAAAGATAAAATGACTGCATAAATGTCATGGGAGCACATGCCACCAGCCATCCTTCCGATATGTGCAGCTACCATTTTCTGCAAATAGGGCAATGTATATATTTTCCAGCTTCATGAACAGAACACTGTTTTTTTAAGGGTAAACGTTCACATGTACTGAAACTGTACACACATGAATGAATAGATGCATTGCCCTGTTCACACAAATGGTGACTGGAAATTTTGGGAGAATTGCAGGCACTGAGCACACCCATTACACATTGTTAGAATGCCAAGATGGAATATCTGAAAAAGGCTATTGTGATGGGCTAAAGGTTTGCAGCCTACGCTGGGCCTCACTAGATCCCCAGTAAAGGCTACCATACCAGTCCTTGGAACCTCTACTCAAGTTTGGACCCCTGATGGTAATCAACCCTCAAAAGTCATGCATTGCTGGATATGTATTTAAAGTGTTGGGTTTTGAGGAAATCTGGAGTCAAACCCCCTGGGTGAAAATCGTTGTCTCTCAAAGTAACCTCTTTTGTGGGTTGTTATGATAAATCACATAGATCTGGTATGTGACATACAAATATGTGACAAACAAATTTCCTCTGTTGACGGGGAATATTTTACTTGCTTAGATTCCCCAATATGCCTTGGGTGGATCTGTTGTCCTTCCACTGTGAACTTCATTTTAGAACAAAACGACTTCTCTCATATTCCCTTCTTTGTTGAATTTACCGCACTCATTTTCCGTCAGTGGTAGAAACATACACATCAGCTAGGCTACACTGAATTCAAGATAATAATTCAATCACAAGATTTTGTAGAACCTGCACAGTTTATAAAAAAAAGCACCAACTCCTGTGATTGAAATACAACCCTGTGGATGTACATTTATAACAAAGTGAGTATTTCCATTTTTCTCTGGGATGATCGTTTGTACTTCGAGACCCAAGTATGCCTCATTTATTCAGATAGTACTTTATAAAATACTTGCATATTAGAGGAATGCTGTATATAGGCTCTTTTTGGCCTGGAGGGGCAACCGAGGCAATTGCCACCCCAACAGTCCTTTTTAAGACATTATAAATCATACCCTTTTTGTCAATAAAACCAAGGCAGGGCAGGAAACAATAAAATCCCATTAAAAAACCCCAACACGGCATGGGAGAAACCCAAATACCAAGTTGACAGAACACAGCAGCCAAAAAATATACCAAATGATGTTCAGAATAACCGAAGTGTTATTGCATGCTGGAAAAAAAGAAGATTAGGTAATCTACAGGAGTCCTTTGAAAGGCATTCTAGGCACTGCTACATGAAAAGCCCCTCTACTGTCCATCCATCTGTCATAATTCAGGCTGCCAACTCTAGCATGGAAAATTCCTGGAGATTTGGGGATCATGACAGCCTGTGTGGTATAGTGGTTAAGAGCGGTGGACTCTAATCTGATGAACCAGATTGGTTTTCTCACTCTTCCACATGAAGCCTGCTGGGTGACCTTGGGCTAGTCACAGTTCTCTCCAAACTCTCTAAGCCCCACCTACCTCATAAGATGTCTGTTGTGGAGAGAGGAAGGGAAGACAATTGTAAGCTGCTTTGAGACTCCTTAAAAGTAGATAAAATCGGGGTATAAAACCCAACTCTCCTCTGATGTCAGTGGAGAGTCATGCATCAGTCTGCATGACTGATGCTCTTATTTTCCTGTTTTCTGACCTCCAAATTAAATGTTGCCAATCCTTTTTTATAATGTTAGAGCCATAAACTATAAGCCACTAAACACGGGGGAAGGGGGGGAGGCACTAAACTCCAGTAATGGGTAGGGGTCACTAAACTCAAGAAATGTCCTTTTGCCATCATTTAACACATAGTGTTACAAGCTGTACCTGTATCATTGAGTAGATTTCAAGTTGTGTAATAAATAAGCTACTCTCACAGTTTAGCAGCAAATATATATATAAATGCCCCCCTTTCATTCCTACCTTTGCTAGGAGAAATTGTGGCCAGGCTAAGAACATCTGGCTGATCATCCCATAGTAATAGTAACAGTAGTTGTAGAAGTTTACAAGGGCCATAAAAGCAGTTAACAGTTTAGAACTTACATGAGCAAAATCACATTTTAAAACTATTAAAATCCAATCCCCTAGCACACATCCTTAACATTAGTTTAAAACAGAGTTAAAAGACACACCGAGACATAAAAACAGCAATTAAAACATTGGTCTAGAAGGAGGGATCGCTGAGAGAATGCCAAACAAAATTTTGAAAAAAAGTCTTCACAATCTGGCAGAAAATTTCCCTGTAGAGACAGTTCCTGAGTTGCCGCCAACCTAATCTCAGAAGGTTGGGGTGCCTAAATCAGGACTTCAGAAGATGACGTTAGTGGTCAGGCAGGTTCAATCCTTGTCAACTCCAAGCACCTTCAGATCTTAAAAGAGTGTTAGCACCACAACCATGGCTTATCTGGCAGACCTTGAACACCTTTCAATGTGTTTATTTCTGTTAGTAGCTGGAAGAATTCTAGACGCACATCTTCGTGAATCGGAACACTTTGCTGTTCAGTCTAAATTCACTAGGATAGCCTGAGCATAAAGAAGAAATCTTCTTTCTGTGGCCTATGCTAAAGAAACAGCTGGCTTAGTTGTAGGGTTGCCAGGTCCCTCTTTGCCACCAGTGAGAGGTTTTGGGGTGGAGGTTGAGGAGGGGAGGGGAGGGACTTCAATGCCATAGAGTCCAATTGCGAAAGCAGCCATTTTCTCCAGGTGAACTGATCTCTACCAGCTGGAGATCAGTTGTAATAGCAGGAGATTCCAGCTACTAGGGTTGCCTGGTTCCTCTTTGCCACTGACAGGAAGTTTTTAGGAGGGAGCCTGAGGAGGGCGGGTTTTGGGGAGGAGAGGGACTTCAATGCCATAGAGTCCAATTGCCAAAGTGGCCGTTTTCTCCATGTGAACTGATTTATATCGGCTGGAGATCAGTTGTAATAGCAGGAGATCTCCAGCTAGTACCTGGAGGCTGGCAACCCTATTGACAACCCTACTTAGTTGGTATATCTGTCTTCAGGAAATGCATCTGATCTGCATATTAACCCATAGAAATTGCAAGAAAGGACAACAATGGGCCAAAGCGTTTCCAGAATCTTAGAAGGAATATTTAAAATCAGGATGTAGTAAAATCAGAGAGCTTATTGAGGAGAATAATCAGCAAACTAAAGCAGTTATTATGATGTCAAGCATCCAGCAAATGTTCAAGTGTCCATGTTAAGTACCAAATCTTTCAAGCATACTTACATAATGTGATGTCTTCCACACGAGTTACCTGGCCCAAGTTCAATGCTTTTGGAAAGCAGGTTTTCCCCCCTGCTTCTGCACAACATTGTGGTGCATTTGTGCATTTCCGGGGTTTTCCCCAGCTTTTCTCTGATCTTTCTCAAACTGGTTTTTCTTGGAAGTTTTGGGAAAGATCACAATAAAGCCAGGATAGCTGTTGTGTGAGGGGAATAATTTGGATATTGTGGCACACATGTCAGCCATTTTCTCTGACTCTGTACCCATGGCAGCCCCCTGCTCTCCAGGGGGCTTTAAAATTTTTTAAAAGCACCAGAATATTGTTATATTCAAATACTTGTTTAACTATAGGTGTAGCATGTTCTCTTAATTCCCAACTTTCTTTAAAAAAAAAATGCATAAGTCTCCAGTTCCTTCCCTTTGGGCGATACAAGGGTCGGGGGGGGGGGAGCATAACTTCACAAGGGGAGAGACTTGAGTCTTACTTTTTTAACAAAATGAAAGTTGGGAATTCAGAGAACATGCTACATCTACTGTTACTCAAGTATATCCGTATAACAATATTGCAGTGCTGATTTAAAACACACACAGAGAGAAGCTCTGTTGACCCAGGAGAGGTAGGGTTGCCAACGTCCAGGTACTAGCTGGAGATCTCCTGCTATTACAACCGATCTCCAGCTGATAGAGATCGGTTCACCTGGAGAAAATGGACGCTTTGGCAATTGGACTCTATGACATTGAAGTCCCTCACCTCCCCAAACTCTGCCAACTTCAAGCTCCGCCCCAAAAACCTCCCGCCGGTGGCAAAGAGGGACCTGGCAAGCCTAAGGACAGGGTGTGTGGGAGGTGGTCACTTCTGGGGATTTGGGACAGGGAAACTGAGGGGAAGCCTGCCAGGTGGAAGCCCCATTGCTGCTGTACTTGATCTGCAGCTACACCAACAAGGGGAAAACCAGAAAATTCCATCTTTGTGTGGAGGACATCTGTGTAATGTGTTTCAATCGAGAAGGGCAAGTCAAGAAGTGGAAGTGGAGAAGCAAAGGTTATGGGTGATGTCTCCCTCTCTCTGGCAGTCTTCAAGCAGTGGCTGGATGAACACTTGTCAGGGAGGCTTTAGTAGGGCTGTTGAAAAAAAAATCGGTATAGTTCGGATTTGGCCGAATTGTCTGGATTCGGGATATGCCGAAGTCCGAACTCCCCCACTTCGGGTCCATGCAATTCAGCGCAAATTCAAAGTTCGGGGAAAAAATTGGGCCGAATAAAGCCATTAAAAACACAACCGCGCCTTTCCGTGGCTCCAGGAGGGGCATTTTTGTGGGTAGAGGTCCCAAACTTTCAGCAGAGCTTCAAAGGACCCTTCTTGCAAGACCCCCCAAGTGTTGTAAAGATTGGGTCAGGGGGGGCTGAGATATGGGCCCTGAAAGGGGTCCCCCCACCCTTAATGTGCATTTCTGAGCAGAGCTTGCTGCCCACGCACAAAGCTCCCAGCCCCGACAAACAGCTGAGCTGTGGGGAGCAAGGGCCAGGCAGGTGCGAAGAAGTTTGCAAAGCAACACAACCATGCAAAGCAACACGTTTGCAACCATGCAAAGCAACACCTGACACCTTGGATTTTGCAAACCATGGAAAGGGACAGAGGCAGCTAGCTATGCATAATGAGCAAGAGGGGGTGGAATTTCCACACACACACAGACTCTGCTTCCCCCCACACACACTCACAGAGGAGAAAAATTATAGATTAAAGCCCCCAAAGGGGTCTTACTGTTCCATCAGGAGGGGCTGGGAGGACTGGGTAATCCAATACAATTCTATTTAAGCACAGAAGGTTTTGCCTTGGATTTGCCGCTCTGGAGATGCATACAGGATCGGGTGATCCATTCATCCCAATAGGGAAAAGGGGAAAGCCCATATCTCGGGACCCCCAATGTTTACAAAACTTGGGGGGTCTATTAAGAAGGCTTGTCTGAAGCTATGCTGAATGTTTGGGGGCTGCACCCCCAAAAATGCACCCCCTGCAGCCTTGGAAAGAGAAAAGGGGTGGAGCCCATATTTCTGCCCCCACTGAACCCATCTTTACAAAACTTGGGGGGTCTCTTAATAAGGCTTGTTTGAAGCTATGCTGAAAGTTTGGGGGCTGCACCCCAAAAAAGCGCCGCCTGCAGCCATGGAAATGGAAAAGGGGGAGGGAAAAGGGGTGGAGCCCATATCTCGGGATACCCTGACCCAATGTTTACAAAACTTGGGTCTCTTAAGAAGGCTCGTCTGAAGCTCCGCTCAAAGTTTGGGGTCACTACCCCCAAAAATGCACCCCCTGCAGCCATGAAAAGGAGTGAATGTGCACACTCACCCCCCCACGAGGATTTCTCTCTCTTTCTCTCCCCGGCCGGGCCGCGCAGCAGCTGATTCCTCCAGTACTCAATCCTGACTGATTGGCCAGAAGGAGACCCAGCTTGGCCACCAATTGGTCGGGGGAGAATGCTGCTTACTGACAGTTATGCTGCTGCTACCCGAATTTGCTGAATTTATTCGTGAACCGAACTCGCTGAATTCGGCTCCCCCGTTTCCCCACCATTTTTTAGTTCGGTTTGTCCAGAAATAAAAACCGCCGAATCAGGGGAAATTCGGCTGTTTTTCGGTTCGGGCCGAACCGAATCGACAGCCCTAGGCTTTAGGCTGATCCTGCATTGAGCAGGGGGTTGCACTAGATGGCTGAATGGCACCTTCCAATTCTATGAATCTATGATTCTTTATATCAGTGTAGGTATGCTCAGATTCCTTCGGGAGACAGCCATTCTCTGCTGGCTTTCCCTGTAAAAAGGGTTGAATCTAGGGTTGCCAACTTCCAGATACTAGTAAATCCCTAAGGAAATAATTTCAGTACACAGCCACTGATCGTTTTAACTTATGCAAATTTACTTATATTTTTTCACAATATGCACATGTATATGCGTAGCACTCTTCTCACTAAAGTTCTGAGCTGCAAATAGCCTAAACGTGTTGAAAATTATAGGCTTAAAACTCTATGTACATAAACAATTTTCTTCAAATAATACATTCATCTCAGAACATACAAACCCCCGGGGGAATCATTCTTACAACCAGCAGTTGGGTCGCAAAGTCTTATTGGATATATTTCAATTCGCCACAACTCAGGCAGTATAAATCAAGATTGTTTCCAATCGCGGTCAGCTGATCCCGCGTAAACCAATCCGGTGGCTCCAATCCCATTCCTGCTGGTAAGCCGGTTTCAAACACTAGCTTCTGTAACTTCGCGTTGTTGTTGTTATGGTAATTATGGCACAAAATATGGTTACAAGTTCCCGGTTGTCTTATCCTTGTTTCGCAGAGTAAACTTCGCTTCATCAGACTGTGCCCTTATTCATTTCTAAAACATTAACAACATATGAGTATATACTATTGCCTAACACCCCCACCCTTGTGTAATTACAATTGTGAATAATAGTGAACTTATCCTACCTGACTGCAGCCTTGCAGTTCACAGGCATGACCCATAGTCTCTATTTCTTAGTAACATGCACTGTGGCCTTTCTTTAAATAACATCTACCAGGTGTTGATACTCAAGTCTGCTGGGATAAGTATCCTGTGTAAACTTCTATGACAATGTAATTAATTGTATAAATATATTTTTTTGATTTTGATTGTCCAGCCTCTGCTTAAAGACTGCCAGTGAGGAGGAGCTCCCCCTCCCTAGGTAGCTGTAAATTTTTTCCCCTAATATCCAGCTGGTACCTCTATATCTGCAATTTCAACCCATTATTGTGAGTCCTATCCTTTACTGCCAACAGGAACAGCTCCCTGCCCTCCTCTAAGTGACAGACCTTCAAATACTTGAAGTGAGCAATCATGCCCCCCCTCAACTTCCTCTTCTCCAGACGAAACATTCCCAAGTCCCTCAGCCTTTCCTCATAGGGCTTGATCTCCAGGCCCCTGATCATCCATTGTCGCTTTCCTCTGCACTTGCTTCATTCTGTCCACAAGCTTTTTGAAGTGAGGCCTCCAGAACTGCACGCAATACTCCAGGTGTGGCCTGACCAATGCTGTGTAGAGCAGAACTATGACATCCTGTGATTTGGGTGTTATGCCTCTGTTGATGCATCACACTGGCTGCTCATATTTAAGTTATGGTCCACTCATATCCCAAGATCTTGTTCAAACACACTGCTCCCATAAGTGTACCCCATCCAGTATGTATGCCCCTCCTTTTTGTTACCCAGATGTAGAACTCAGCACTTATCCTTATTGAATTGCATCTTGTTCGCACCCACTCACTTTTCCAGTGTGTTCAGATCTCATTGAATTCCATCTCTGTCTTCTGGTGTGTTTGCTGCTCCTCCCAATTTGGTGTCATCTGCAAATTTCATGAGCAGTCCTTCCACACCCTTATCCAGATCATTTATAAAAATATTGAAAGTGCTGGGCCCAGAACCAAACCCTGTGGAACCTAGCGTTGCCAACTGCCAGGTAGTAGCAGGAGATCTCCTCTAATACAACTGATCTCCAGCCGATAGAGATCAGATCACCTGGAGAAAAATGGCTGCTTTGGCAATTGAACTCTATGGCATTGAAGTCCCTCCCCTCCCCAAACCCCACCCTCCTCAGGCTCCACCCCAAAAATCTCCCGCCGGTGGCAAAGAGGAACCTGGCAACCCTGGTGGAACCCCACTGGACACCTCCCTCCACTCAGATGAAATGCCATTGGCAACTAATCTTTGAGTAGTTCCCTATCCACCTAACTATCCTAGGGTCCAGTCCACAGTCCTCTAGTTTACCCATTAGAACATTATGGGGAACACTGTCAAAAGCCTTACTGAAATCCAGGTAAACAACATCAACTGCATTCCCTCGATCCAGTAAACTCACCACTCTATCAAAGAAGGAAAGGAGGTTGCTCTGGCAGGAACTGTTGGGGACAAATGCATATTGACTCACAGACTGATCTCTTTAATATCTGTTCCAGTATCTTCCCTGGGACAGAGGTCAAACTGACTTACCAGCATCCTGTCTCACACAGCAGCCAACTGGTTACTCTAGAGGGCAAATAACAGGGCACAGAGGGTGTAAATCTTCTTAAGATTACACTGTACAGCTGCAGCCTAAACACACTTACTGGCAAATAATGCCCATTGAACTCAGTGGAATTTACTTTAGAGTATATACACTTAGAATTGCTCTGTAAATGTGTAGATTGCTATAAGACCAATCCTAAACTGGTCCACTTAGAAGTAAGTCCCATTTTATTCAATGGGGCTTACTCCCTGGAAAGTATTTTTTTTTTTTTTTTAGGAATGCAGACTTTGATACATAACATATACCAAGGATAGAGTTTCTTTCAGAGTCAAAAATTCATCTCTAATACAGTAATCACTGCAAGCTGTATATTTAAGATAGTGGAGACAGATGAAAATTCCAATTATTAAAGAGTAGATAGATAAAACCTGAGAATGTGCTTCCATGGCAAAAAATAACTAATTACATTCTTATGAAAGAGAACAAAACCAAAAATAGAATGCATTTGCAAGAAATTGGATGCCTTTTATTAAATTCAATAATGATCAATTATATTCTCAAGAAAAATATTGTTTTAAGATGTTATTAATTCAATATGTAATGGATTTCGTATGTTATAAAGTTAGGGTTAGGGCTATTGTTATCAATTTATGTACTTAAACTGAACAATAAAAAGGCAGTAATATACAAAGGCAATTTTAGAAATTTTGTAATAAGTCTATTTATAATTTTCCAAAAATGCCCTTAAGCAAGCAACCTATCTTACAAACAGAAAACACAGACTTATTAGTATTCAAAGGGCTTAGTAATTTAAAAAAATAATGATGATGGAGATGTATTCAAAATTGAGAGTTTAAAAGGCTGTTCAGCTGCCACTCTCTCAACTACCTGATGAAAGATTTGAGAATGGGCAGTAGTTGGCAGGATTACTTGGATCCAGAGATTATTTTTTTCAAGAGTGGCCTTACCACTGCCTCCTGTTTGTGCATTTCGGTAGCCAAACAGTGTGGAGGGAGAGAGGGGAGAACCAAGCCAGGATTAAGTCAGGATATCTGGATTTGTTTGTCACATGAAATCGAAGTTAAGACTAGGGGTATGCACCATTTTTTCTAGTATTTTCAGATTAGGGTTTAATAGACCTGAAAATATTCGGAAAATCTGAAAAAAAGCCGAAGCCCCATACCGATATGTGTTAGCAAACGGGTTGCCAATCTCCCGGACTGGTCATGGCAACCCCAAACAGACGCGTGCCGCCGTTGTTCCAGACGTGCACCTAGCCCCAAAAGCTATGGGGAAGGCTCCCGAGTCTGCCAGTGAAACTGACACAGAGGCTCCCATGCATCCCACGAAGCCGGCAGCCAAGAAACCAAGGCCAGGTCTACCCCTCCAGTGAACCAGAGGGAATCCTTTTTCCTGTGTGCCTTCAGAAAAACAGAGGCCATCTCGAAAGAACTGTCTCGCACATAGTCTGCGCCAACGACCCCCCTCCCCAGCCTCATCAGCTTGATTGATGACCCATCAGAAGACATCCTGATACCAACGATGAGTCGTTTCTCCGGCTATGCAAAGTGATGAGCCCCGGACATAGCAATGGCGCACGTTTGTATTAGAACGTTAAGCCAATCTGTGAGAGACCCCCTGTTCTCCCGGAATTACACAAATCACTGGAATTAGAATAGTTTACTAAATCACCCTCTTGCCTCACCCCGGTAGCCACCCATTAAGGTCTTTGTCACCTTTTGTCACACAGGAACCACAAAGGGGTAATCCAATCACCCCGCCCCCAGAGAACAGTATATCTAGGTTCCTCCCAGTCCATAATGTTACCTTAGGTCTTTCCCTGGCATATTTGCCGTCCCTCTGTGAGTTGGGTTTTGCGCAGCCTGGTCACGCTTCCCTCCCACCTCATTGGCCGAGCCCACGGGAACCCTTATTCCTTGCCCCTCTCTCCCTGAACCCTAGCCTACAGAATTCACGACAACTCCGCTCCAAGACAGGTGAAGTATTTCCCATCATCGTAAGCCTGCCACATTGGCAAACGTCTCTTTCTACTACCTTTTGATCCTAGACTCTTTGTATGTTTGTATTGCTACATTGAATGCTTGAATTACATAAACTCTCTTAATTTGGAATCCCTTGTCTCTGTTATTATTCTAAGGTCACAGATTCCGGCTCTGATATATATTGGTTGTATCCCGCTATATAAATATTATAGTTACCGTATGCACGCTAATTCCCCAATCAAAGCGCATTTCGGCTAACATGGGTTCTTTCCCATCTTTTTTCAAATATCTGAAATTTTTCAGATATATTAAACTCTATGAGAAATATTTATGGGGCTCTGGGGGGCTATTTTTATGGCAGAGCCACCAATTTTTTAGTGTAGCTGTAGGTGACTCTCTTTATTGGCCCCCAAAGAGGGTAACAGGGAACTGAGCTCTTTCAAAATTGGGCCCCCAAATGGAGACAATATGGAGACCAACAAAATTGGCCCAATCTCATCAAATCTCGGAAGCTAAGCAGTTTCAGCCCTGGCTAGTATTTGGATGGGAAACCATCAATGAATACCAGGGCTGTGATGTGGAGGCAGGCAATGGTAAACCACCCCTGAATGTATATTGCCTTGAAAACCCATGGGATTGCCATAGGTTAGCTGTGCCTTGACTACAAAACAACAACAGCAAAGTACCTTCACAGAACTACAGGTCCCAAGCTTAGCTTACCTGCATGACAGGAAAAGAAATGTATATTGCAGAGATATCTTAACCATTATATCATCCTGCTAACTACAGATGTCTCCTAGCCTTCTCTTTTCTTAAGAATAATTCAACAACGACTGCATTTCACCTTTGGCTGGGTGTCAGTGTACTTTCCCAGTCACGAAATCCTCATTCAGCAACATGGATAGCAGAAACACAGTTTCAGCAGGCAGCATTAGCTTTTAATGACAGCCATTAACTTTTTCACAGTCTCTTAGGTAGACTTCTGGCTCTGCACCTGCACTTGCTGCATTACTCATATGGTAAATATGGTGTCACTTTCTGTCCCCCCCACACACACACACCAGAAGAAGAAGAAGAGTTGGCTTTTATATGCCGACTTTCTCTACCACTTAAGGAAGAATCAGACCAGCTTACAATCACCTTCCCCTCCCCACAACAGGCACCCTGTGAGGTAGGTGAGACTGAGAGATAATGGCTTGCCCAAGGTCACCCAGCCGGCTTTGTGTGTAGGAGTGGGGAGACAAATCCAGTTCACCAGATTAGCCTCCGCCACTCATGTGGAAGTGTGGGGAATCAAACTCGGTTCTCCAGAACACAGTCCACCGCTCCAAACCACCACTCTTAACCCCTACACCACGATGAATAATAGGGAATGGGAGAAAGGACTAGAATTGATACTCCATGTCACCAAGGCAGTAACAAAATGGCTCCCATATATGTCACTGGGGTGTTGCCACACTGAGCTCACTAACTTTTGTCTTGTAGTCCAGCCATTGCTTTATCCTCTTCTGTTTGCACGGAGAGCATTTTTTAAAAGATTATCATCTAAGGTATATTTGCTTACTTTATTTTTCTAGGTGGACTGTTAAGGCAACTCTTAAAAAGCATTAATATTAATCCTGTTTTTCTGTTCCTTTAAAAAAATGTGATTAACTTCAAATGAAAGTCAAGGGAACCTGTACCCAAGATAAAAAGCATCGCCACTAACACTGTCCTGTAATTATGGTTTACCTAATGTTCTGTTATGTAATTGCTAAATACTTCATGCACAATCGAATACTTAAATCCATTATTATTCATATCCCCCAGTCTGGTGTTCAAGGTTAACGGAAAGTACAAAGACATTCATTTGGTAGGGAGAGATTTTTCCTGTATTATCACTAAAATCAAATCTGTAGAGTGAAGGCCCTCTTCTAACAAAGCCCTCTCCCCATGTATCCCATCTGTATTGTGACAAACTTCTTTCCCCAAGATATTTATCCATCTCATTTTTTATCCAGTCTTAGAGCTGAGGGAGATGTACACATTGTGCTTCCCTCCGTGATGGTAAAATTTGAAATATAAAGACTTGAATAGCAGTGGAAGTACCATAAAAATCTCTAAGTGTGCACATGGCAACACACTTGGATGAAAAAGCAAAGAGTTGGTTTTTTATACCCTGATTTTCTCTACCTTTTACAGCCTCAAACCAGCCTACAATCACCTTCCCTTCCTCTCCCCTCAACAAACACCTTGTGAAGTAGGTAGGGCTGAGAGAGTTCAGAGAGAACCGTGATTAGCCCAAGGTCCCCCAGCAGGCTTCATGTGTAGGAGTGGGGAAACCAACCTGCTTATTGGTATTTTGCAGATATATTTGGGTCTCCGGATGGTATTCGGGATTTTCCAGGATAATGGAAAATGGGTCCTGAAAAATCCTGCAAATATTCAATATTGACCAGGAGTATTGGGAGCCAGTGTTTGAAGGCTCCCATTACTGAATTTCCTTTCCTTTTCATATCTGTGTCTCCCAGGCTTGATATCAGTTTTCTAAGTTGATTTGTCTGAGATCATGCCCTTTTATATTATTTTTGCTGACGTTGCAAAGTTGCGTTCTTTGCTCCAGTTGCTTCATGTCAGATTTGCTTTTTGCAGTGGATTGTTGGATTTGAGATTGCTGTAGGTTCTTGGCTTGTCAATAGGCTGGATTCTTTCGTTTTACATTTGCTGGGCTTGCACAGGAGACTACCTTGACCTTAGGATTGCAATAGTTTTCCTATTTGGTTTAGCTCAGGAGATTCTTAGGTTATGCATTGCCATGGATTCACAAGTTTCACATTTTTCCCCATATGGGAATCAGCGGCGGATGGTTGGGCCCCCAAAATTAGACCTCTTGGTCCAATTGACTTGAAAATTTGGGGTTATTTAAAGCACAAGCACCAGCAACTCCACTAAAATTTTGGTGCCAATATCTTTAAAAACAGCCTTTAGGGAATATTGGAGCCAAAAAATATTGGAATCCTGCCCCCCAAACAAAACAAAACAAAACATCCAGATCCAAATTTTAAAAACCTGTTTTTTGGCAAAGTATGTATTGGTATACTGTAGTGTATGGCAAGAGCTTGTCTTGTCTATATGATATTGTATGTACTGTCATTTTTTTGTGTTACATTTAGTGTGAAAAATAAATTTTTATTTTTAAAAAACCTCATTTTGGGAATTGGGGAACTCTGATACTTTTCAGCTTGTTGTAGTGGTTAAGAGCGGTAGTTTGGAGCGGTCAACTCTGATCTGGAGAACCGGGTTTGATTCCCCACTCCTCCACAGGAGCGGCGGAGGCTAATCTGGTGAACTAGATTTGTTTCTCCCCTCCTGTACATGAAGCCGGCTGGGTGACCTTGGCCTAGTCACAGCTCTCTTAGAGCTCTCTCAGCCCCACCTTCCTCACAGGGTGTCTGTTGTGGGGAGGGGAAAGGAAGGTGATTGTAAGCTGGTCTGATTCTTCCTTAAGTGGGAGAAAGTCGGCATATAAAAACCAACTCCTCCTCCTCCTCCTCCTCTTCTTCTTCTTCTTGCCTCCTTGATCCAAAAAATTCATTTTCTTTTTCTTTTTGAGCTGCACATCCTTATTTGAGAAGCAAGCAGGTGTATCTACTCTGGCTTACAAGCTCAGAAGCTGCTCCCTGCTTCTAGTCAGCCCCTTCTTTTATTATATTATTTTAATAATATAATGAAATGAGCCCCTCCTGGGGGGGATTGTAAAATGTAAAGGCTGTGACTTTGAGCCCATGGATCTGTTTCACTAACAACGGCACCTTCCTCAAATGCAGCAAGAGGCTCTTCTGCTAGCACAGAAAGAGCCAACAATGACCTTCAAATCCACAGAAAGATGAACACATTAATAGATAGGCCTGTTCCATTGCTGAACATTAATTATTAGCTGTTTTGCCATTTCATTTAAATTTGACCGTGTGTGTGTGTGTGTGTGTCAAGTCGCAGCTGACTTATGGAAACACCAGAGGTTTTTCAAGTCAGGTGATTAAGCAGAGGTGCTTTGCCACTGCCTTCCTCTGCAAAGTCTGCCATGGTGGTCTCCCATCTAAGTACGGACCCAGCTTAGCTTCCCAGATCTGTACTATACCATTCCACATACCCAAAATGCAATCTTACCTAAATACAGAATCGTAGAGTTGGTAGGGGTCATACAGGCCATTTAGTCCAACCCTCTGCTTAATGCAGGTTCAGCCTAGAGCATCCCTGTCAAGTGTTTGTCCAGCCTCTGCTTAAAGACTGCCAGTGAAGAGGAGCTCACCACCTCCCTAGGTAGCTGATTCCACTGTTGAACAACTCTTACTGTAAAAAAATACAATCCTAATACCGATCTCATACCTTTCCGCCCTCAATTTAAACAAGTTATTGGGAGTCCTATCCTCTGCTGCCAAAGGAACAAGATGATCAAGTTGGGTCTGCAAAAAAACAAAACATAACAAAAAAGTCCCCCAATACATCTGATAATAGTAGGGAACTTTTGAAGTAGACTATACATGCTAGTGATACTATAAAGGGGAATTTATGGTTTTAGATGTTCAACATAGCGGTTTGGTAGGGTGGAATGGGTATTTTAAAGAAAAAGTAGAGGGATTTGCGGCTTGGAGAGTAATTAATAATGTCAAATCTCTCTTTTATATAAAGAGTCTCTGATGGGTACAGGAGTAATAATGGCTTAGCAGCACAGAAGCCAATGAGAGCAGACCTCCAACAACCCAATTGGAACTGAGTACTAAGAAGCAGAGGCTGGGCGCTTTCACACATGCTGAATAATGCACTTTCAATTCACTTTCAATGCACTTTGCAAGTAGATTTTACTGTGTGAAATGGCAAAATCCACTTGTGAACTATTGTTAAAGTGCATTGAAAGTGTGAAGTGCATTCAACATGTGTGAAAGTGCCCTATAGTGTCAGTTAGACGTGACAACTGAGAGTTGTATGAGTTGAGAGTTAATTCAGAAGAAGGAAGCTGTATAAGGAGAAAGATTTTTCATTAAGTCCCTATATATCGTTCAGGTAACCAAGTCTAAACGTGTTAGAGTTACAGCAGGCTGTGATTATCTATAATGGTTTAACCAGTGTGAAACAAAGTGGTTATTTATGCCTACCCAGAAGGAGTTTCTTGGCATGTATAAGTTTATAAGCTTTTAGCCCTCACTTCCAGTGTTATGTCAGTTGAGTTCGGGTTGTACCAGATGAACCTTGATCTTGTTCTCTGTTAAAAGAAAACCTTCTTTTCTCTCTGTCCAATTTACCTTATCTTTCAGTTGTCAGGCACAGGTTTGTGTGAGCTTTATAGCTAAACCAAAGTCTGTCTCAGAACAATATTTCTGCTGGTATCACTGGTGCAGTGGAGGAAGCAGGAAATGGTTGAATCTGAGGTGATATCTGGTGAGGTGAAATTGGGGAAGCATCAAAAATGTTGAAGGTCACAGCTCTTCAGCAACATGTGGATGCTACTACTTTAATGATAGGTCTTTGTCAAAGATTTTTCTCTTTCTAGCATTATTTATCATCTGTACTGAAGTTAGGGTTGCCAAGTTCCTCTTTGACACTGGCGGGAGGTTTTTGGGGCAGAGCCTGAGGAGGGCAGGGTTTGGGGAGGGACTTCAACGCCATAGAGTCCAAAGTGGCCATTTTCTCCAGGTGAACAGATCTCTATCGGCTGGAGATCAGTTGTAATAGCAGGAGATCTCCAGCTAATACCTGGAGGTTGACAACCCTAACTGAAGTGTTAGCAATCTTTATTAGACCAAACAGGGGGGGGGGCATGATACTTGAGGGGACCTCTTCCCCCACTTATCTTTAACACCCCCATTGTCACTGCCAGCAACCCATCAAAGATCCCCCTTTAAATTTAAATTAGAGCTGAGAGGGGGAAGGGATCCCCCTGCAAGTATTGAGGCTCTTCCCCCCCCCCCCCGTGGTCACAGCCACTGGTGAGCTCAGTACAGCTCCCACAGATGCTGGTGAGCTAAGTGTGGCTTCTAGACTTCTCCAACAAGGCCCACTGTAGCTCTCAAAACCTCTTCCCCCTCTCAGCTGCTGTGGGCTAGTCCAGTGGGGCTTCCGCCCCACCAGCATCAATGCTACTGAGCTCAGCACAGCTCCTGGCCTCCAGCACTGGGCCTGCTGCAGCCCCTGAACCCCCTCAACCATCCCAACTGCCATTGGCAAGCCCACCATGGCTCCCAGACTCCCTGCCGCCAGGCCTGCTGAAGCTCCTGCCCCCCATTGCCACCAAGAGTATACCAAGAGATTGTCTCCACATACACAAGTACATTGCCTCCACATACACAAACAATACTTTATTATGAGGGATTTTTTTTTAAAAAAAAACAATGTTTTTGTTTTGTTTTTAGATGTAAGATGGTTCTGCATACCTGGGGAGTTCCTCAAGTTTGGAGAAAAATTGCCTTTCTCTCAGTGTGGGCTCAATCCGTGGATTTAGGCATCCACAAATTTGCCCACACTTGAGAAATAGATATGTAGATAACCAGACAAAACTTTACAGGTCATAGAGTAAATTAACTTTGTATGCTAATAACATTGCACTTATTCTCAGGGAATTAATGTTATCAGTAATTTAATTTAATTGTTAATTAAAAATACTTTTGGTTTGGTTTTAGGATTCAAATTAATTGAATACAAATCTCAATTACATACATAAGTGCTGTCAAGCCGCAATGAACTTGAAAGCAAGGGGCTTTCAAGGCAAGTGAGAAGCAGACGTAGCTTGTCATTGCCTTCCTTTGCAGAGCTTTCCTTGGTGGTTTCCCATCCAAGTACCTACCCTGCCTTGCTTCCAAGATCTGAGAAGATCAGGCTATACTATGCTGCCTTCCTTCCCAAATCTGAATTAGTGGTTTTAAATCTTAAATCATGGACTCAAGAGACTATAGGGACTCTTTCAAGTCCTTCATGGATAAAATCGTTAAGTAGAAGATGAGTTTGAAGAACTCTTAAATTTAAATTATATTCTGGCAATTAAAAATACAGAGAAACAAATGCAAAATTGCACTAGTGAAGATGGAAAATGGTGCTGTTACCACAGATTTTTTTTTATTTGATAGCTCATGTATGCTTTTCCAGGAATGCATAAAGTCAATGGAATAATGTGATACAGAAACATATTAATGGGAAGATCAAAAATTGCTTTGGGGGTATTATAGAAGAATTGAAAAAGAGAGATGAATATTCCCACAGAGTCAATTTATTATTTGGCCTTACAAGCAGGGACTATTGCCAATTGGTGTGTAAAGAAAGCCATTAAAATTCTGGCAGATGCAGGAACAGTATAAGGTGGAAGCTCCATTATGTACACTCCTATAATTTAAATAAGTAAGATTAATGCAATGTTTGAATCCTAAATCTGGCAAACTGGGAGAAGATAAAATATGTATTGACATCCAATAAATATTCAATGGCCCCTTCCCTCAATCAATTGGGAATGGAAAGGCCTACATAAGACTGAGATGTTCCTTGTGAATGGAAAATCGAGATAACATGATGATGTGTTAACAAATGAATGGAGACAGAGTGAAAAAGTGGCTGGATACAACCCTATCTCAATCATACTCAAATCCTCACTGGGCGACTTCTCTTATTTCTTAGCCCAACCTATCTCACAGGGTTGGTGTTTTGAAGATAAATGAATAAGGGGGAAATGACGTTGTAAACCCCACTGGGGAGGAAAAGTAAGGTAAAAGTATATAAATAAATGCCGGAGTTGTAATGGACCAATAGCAGACGAAAGGTTTATGTGGTGGGATTGTAGCACATTTTCACAAAGGAGGTGAGAAATACTGTTGCTGGTGGAACTGCATATGTGTTGCCTTTGACTCCAACTATGATGATGAAGAAGAAGAGTTGGTGTTTATATGCTGACTTTCTCTACCATTTAAGGGAGAAGCAAACAGGCTTACAATCACCTTCCCTTCCCCTCTCCACAACAGACACCCTGTGAGATGGGGCTGAGAGAGCTTTGTCTAGCCCAAGGTCACCCAGCTGGCTTAATGTGTAGGAGTGGGGAAACAAATCCAGTTTACCAGATTAGCCTTCGCCGCTCTTGGGGAGGAGTGGGGACTCAAACCCGGTTCTCCAGAACAGAGTCCACCACTCCAAACTATTGCTCTTAACCACTACACCGAACTGGCTCACCACAAGGATGCCTTAAGGCTATGTTGAGGATGAAGCTCAACAAGATTTGGTCTGAAATATGTTTGTTGTGGTTTTAGTTATATCTAGCACGAAGCCGGGCTCAGGGCGGCTAACATCAGATAAAAACGCCATAAAACACAATAAAAATATACAGAACTTTGCCCCCAGCTAAATCCAACAATCTCTAAATTTAAAATCAGATGGCACTCGTTTGCCAGCAGGGAAGCAGTCCGGGTCCCCTGTTAGGAAGATCTAATGAAACAAACAACAAAGGGGACGGGAAGGGAGGTCGGCTATGTTGGAAACCCTTGCTGCCCTCAACCATAGGCCTGGTGGAACGTCTTGGTCTTCCAGGCACTTTGGAACTGATTTAAGTCACGCAGGGCCCTGATCTCATTGGAGAGAGAGTTCTACCTGGTTGAGGACAGCCAAACACTTCTTGGGCTGAGGACTCTGTGCCACCAGCAGGAGATTTTTGGGGCGGAGCCTGAGGAGGCCTGGGTTTGGGGAGGGGAGGGACTTCAATGCCATAGAGTCCAATTGCCAAAGCAGCCATTTTCTCCAGGTGAAATGATCTCGATCGGATGGAGATCAGTTGTAGCAGCAGGAGATCTCCAGGCACTACCTGGAGGGTGGGAACCCTAAACATACATGAAGACACTTCCCTTCTCCCCCCCGCCCAAAAAAAGCTTACATCCTATATTACTGGTAATGTTTGATGTAGGTGCAGAAAAGGCAAGTGGTTTGCAACTCCAAACACCCAATTAGGAAGAAAAATGTTTCTGGGGATAGCCAAGACCTTCTTCAGTCCCAACTTCTTAATCTAGTCCTAAAAATATCCGGGTTGGGGCAAACCATCCTATAACTGCCGATTTTGTTAGTTTCTCTAATTGCAGGCACTTCATCAACTGACAAAAGAAAAGCCTCAGTGGGTACACCTCTTCAAAAATCTGGGACAATTTACATGTAATTTCAGGAAGCAGCAGGCATACCCAGCTGGAGAAAAATAATAATAAAATGACTTCCTGTAATCGGAAAAAATGTCTCAAAGCTTTCTCTCTCTCTCTCTCTCTCTCTGTGGTGATTAAAATGAACTTTGTTACTTGAAGTCCCGTTTAGCAATTGCCTCTCCTTAATCCAGCACATTTTGGGCCCTCGACTGAGCCGATGACAGCATCAATCTTTGAAACGAAACGCATTTCAGAACACGACCTTGCCTAGTTTGTTATCAGCAATGGTGGCTTTGGCCGAGGCGGCAGTGATGCACCCCTTGGGTGACTGTTGCGCATTCCGTGAGGAACATCTGACCACAAGCAACTGCAGACGTTGCAAAAGCGCCGCTTAATACTGAGAGCAACGTTTGGGGTTTGGTTGTTGTTGTGGGGTGGGTAAGCATGTCTAAAGTTTAGACATGGTCCGGGTCGGGGAATACCAGAAGATTTTGGGAGTGGAGGCTGAGGAGCATGGAGTTTGGCAGGAGGAGGGACTTCAGCAGGGTATAATGCCATGAGGGTTGCCAACCTCCAGGCGGTGGCTGGAGATCTCCCTCTTTTATAACTGCTTTCCAGGCAACAGAGACCAGTTCCCCTGGAGAAAATGGCTGCTTTGGCAATTGGAGACTATGGCATTGAAGTCCCTCCCCTCTCCAAATCCCGTTCTCCTCAAGCTCCACCCCCCAAATCTCCAGGTATTTCCCAACTCGAAGCTGGCAACCCTAAATGCCATAGATAGAGTGGTGTAGTGGTTAAGAGCGGTGGTTTGGAGTGGTGGACTCTGATCTGGAGAACCGGGTTTGATTCCCCACTCTTCCACAAGAGTGGTGTGTGCTAATCTGGTGAACTGGGTTGGTTTTCCCACTCCTACACATAAGGCCAGATGGGTGACCTTGGGCTAGTCACAGCTCACTCAGGCCCACCTACCTCACAGGGCGATTGTTGTGGGGAGGAGAAGGGAAGGTGATCGTAAGCCAGTTTGATTCTCCCTTAAGTGTTAGATGAAGTCAGCATATAAAAACCAACTCTTCTTCTCTAGAAGTCTCAAATAGATTTACAGTTGCCTTCCCTCCCTCTCCCCACAACAGACATCATGTGAGGTAGGTGAGGCTGAGAGAGTTCTCAGAGAACTGTGACTAGGCCAAGGTCACCCAGCAGGCTTCATGCAGAGGAGTGAGGAATCAAACCAGGTTCTCCAGATTGGAGTCCTCTGCTCTTAACAGCTACACCACATTAGCTCTCTTTCCAAAACCATGGTTAGATTTTGGGTGGGAGACCACCAAGGAACAATGGGGTTAGGGTTAGGGTTTATGTATCACCACAAGTCATTTGTAACTTTATGGCACTTTATTATTATTACTGTTGTTTTTGTTGTTGGTTTTGTATACTGTGTTGCATTGGGTTAGCAGATCTATTTTTGTATCAAATTGTAACATTTAGAGTCCCCCTCCCCCTCGAAAGTTCTATTTTTACAAACCTCTTCAGGAAAATCTGTGTCAAGTTACCATTATCGATTTAGCGATTTCAGCAGTCCTTGCCAACTAGGATTCTCATTATCCTCTTAATTTATTAATTTACTATTAAAACTTAGAGCTAAGGGTTTGTTTTGATACTCACAGGGAATGACTGCAGTTACAAAAAATCTGTTGTGAGATCTCAGGGGTTTATGGTTTATTTTATTTTAAACTGTCAGAAATGGTTGGGGGAGGAGTGGAAACGTGCCCACTCCTGGCCAATTTAAGTTAACTGGGTACCCAAGCTTGGGTAGAAAGAAAAACATATATGCATATAAATACTAAAAATATAATGTATTACAAGCACTAAGTAAAGGTTAAAAATATTTAAAAACATTACAATAGTACAATGGCATTTCCTAGGGTTGATCTCTGTAACCACATACCAAACGCGTTTTGGCCTATTGGGCCTTGATCAGTGGTTAATTAAAACACATGTTAAGTCTGCACACATTTACATAAATAAATAAATAAATACATACATATATACATACATACATACATATACAAACAGTTCAAACCCAACCAGGCATGTGTATAAGTTGTAAAATCTATTACCAGTTACTCAAACATCTGGTCAGATTGGTTCTAGTGGTAATACTGGTTAGTATATGTCTCTCATATACTATGTGTGCAGGTATCAACCTAGTAGGGTACCCAGCTTCGGTTTTCAGGTTGGGTTTTATTCCCCTCTTTTTTCTCCCCCAATTTAAGTTAACAACAACAACAACAAAGCTTCCCCAGTCCCCACAGAGAGCAACCAAGTGGTTCAAAAACTACTAGAATGGAGGAAAGGACATGCTTTTTGGTTGGTTTTTATACCTTGATTTGATGCCTCAAAAGCATCAAATGCTTCATTCATGCCACAGCAGAACAAAAGATTAAACACTGACACACTACATTTTTTCCCCTCCTCTCACAATGCAAGTGGACAGAGAGCTGAAAGGGATCACATATTGCGGAAAGGGTATGATAAAATCTGAACGGCATAGAAAAAAACTCTTCAATGGCTAAACAGCTGATATGAAAACATTCATGGCTTTAATTCTGGTGGACATGACACCCACATGACAGAGAAGAGAACAAAGGTGGCCAAGCAACAAGTGAAATAACTGCTGCATAAATCAAATGTGAAATGTGTCTCTGCGCATCAAGTCTACAATTGTACTTTATTAGACTGTGAACATCAGAAGTGGTTATTATATGTATTCATAAGTGTGCATTGTGCTCACAGAATGAGATCTTTTCTCATCTTCCACTTCTGCCAGGAGCCCTTGGTACACCTAAAGCCAATGGTGGGTATTGAGGAAAATCTCAGTCAACGTGCCACATGGAAGAGAGTGATGTGAAAAGAAGGGGGAATTGTGTGAAATCACAATCCCCCCTTTACTCTCTTGTGTGAGGAAAAAGCTCAGGGATCCATCCAATCCTATAAAACCCCTTCAGAAAGAAAAGAAAAGAAAAGAAAAGAAAGAAAGAAAGAAAGAAAGAAAGAAAGAAAGAAAGACAGACAGACAGACAGACAGACTTCCGAGTGCTTCTGAAAACACCCAAGATCTGCACCTTCATCATTAGTATTTCACTCTCAACAAGAATGAAGGCCACAGAAAGTCCAAATAGAAGTCTTCTCCAAGACCTTTTATGCTAGGTAATTAGCAGTGCGTTCCAGGCTGAAGTGCCCCAGCAGCCCCACATGTGTGTGTTTTTTTAGTTTTTCATACTGAACCGTTGTTCAGGAAGTGACTGCGAAGTCGGCACATACCTGCTTCGTATTTCTTAAGAGCCCCTTTAATGCGACCTTTTGTGTTTGCTCCGCCCCTGCACCAAAGGATCCCCTCAAGGAAGCATGCAAAATGACAGCTGTGCATTAGCTATGCAAATGGCAGTTGGCTAATGGAAGGAACAAAGGAGCAGGCGAGTGGGGGGTGGGTGGAATGTCTCCTTTTGCGTCGGGACCATGAATAGGCATTTTAAAAGTCGCATTTTTTTAAAGTGCTTTAAGTGAGCATCAAAATTGACCCTGCATAAATGGCCCAAGAGTCATCACATTGTACATCCTGACTGATGAAGTGATGGAAAAGGGATAGGGGAACACAGTTGTGACTTGATCCTGCATGATGGGTAGGCACAGAGGCGAAGAAGAAGAAGAGTTGTTTTTTATATGCTGACTTTCTCTACCACTGAAGGAAGAATCAAAACGGCTTACAATCACCTTCCCTTCCCCTCCCCACAACAGACACCTTGTGAGGTAGGTGGGGCTGAGAAAGTGTGACTAGGCCAAGGTCACCCAGCTGGCTTCATGTGGAGGAGTGGGGAAACAAATCCAGTTCACCAGATTAGCCTCCACCGCTCATGTAGAGGAGCGGGGAATCAATCCCGGATTAGAGTCCACTGTTCAAAACCACCACTCTTAACCTCTGGCTAAGGTGCTTACACAGACACACCAACTAAACATTTGGCAGATCACGGAAGAGTCTACATATAGGTAAAAGATATGCAGTTTGGAAACGTGGGTGGCTTGGCATTCTAATCTTTTAAAAGATGCTTGAGGCAGCGAGGAAATCAGGACCACTGACTCTTCTAAGTCCCATGGGCAGGAGGCAGGCAGGAAGCAGGTTGGTTGGCTGGCAAAGAGATGCTGCACAGCGAACAGGTCCGGAGTTGACTACCCTTTCCAATCTGATGTCCAAGTTATCTGCCTCGTGTCTCCTAATTATGCAGCCATCCCTGCCTAGCTACCAAACCTGGTAATGGTAATGTTCAAATAACATGATACATACTTTTCATTTAATTAAAACACGTATCAAAAATTAAGAGGATGGAAAACTGAAAAGAAGTTGTAGATTTTGTTTTCTTTACTCTTCAGTTAACCACTTGAGAGATGGCTCTATGGAACCCTTGTCTCAACAGAGGTTACCTACTAGGGCTGTTGAATGAAAAAAAAATTCGGTATAGTTCGGATTCAGCTGAATTCGGCCCGTTTAGATTCGGGATATGCTGAAGTCCGAACTCCCCCGCTTCGGGTCTGTGCAATTCGGCAGGAATTCAAAGTTCGGGAAAAAAATTCGGCCGAATAAAGCCATTAAAAACACAACCGCGCCTTTCCGCGGTTCTGGGGGGGGGCATTTTTGGGGGTAGAGGTCCCAAACTTTCAGCGGAGCTTCAAAGGACGTTCTTGAAAGACCCCCCAAGTTTTGTAAAGATTGGGTCAGGGGGGGCTGAGATATGGGCCCTGAAAGGGGTCCCCCCCACCCTTAATGTGCATCTCTCAGCAGAGCTTGCCGCCCATGCACAAAGCTCCCAGCCCCGACAAACAGCTGAGAAGTTTGCAAACCAACACGACTGCAAAAGCAACACGACTGCAAAAGCAACACAACCTTGTAAAACAACACCTTGCAACCGTGCAAAGCAACACCTGACACCTGGGAGTTTGCAAACCATGGAAAGGGACAGAGGCAGCTAGCTATGCATAATGAGCAGGAGGGGTGGAATTTCCCCTTTTGCATGGGACTCAGGACCAGGCAAATGCATTCTTTAAGTCACCATTTGAAAACCAGTTTTGAGCAAGCAACAAAATAGACCTAACCGATCTTATGAATGAGGGAAAACCAGAAGACACACAACTGACCCCCCCCCCCTCAAACCAGGGAGCGAGAGACTCGAGGGGGAACACACACCCCAGGCAGAACTGGCAAAAGCCCCGTTTGGCTTTCCCCCCCCCACCCACAGAAACTGCTCCCTCCCCACACACACAGAGACTCTGCTTTCCCCACACACACACATACACAGGATAAAAATTATAGATTAAAGCCCCCAAAGGGGTCTTACTGTGGCTGTCTTCTGTTCCATCAGGAGGGGCTGCGGAGGACTGGGTAATCCAAGACGATTCCACGGGACGTTTTGCTCTGGAGAAGGTGCATACAGGATCGACTGATCCATTCATCCCAATAGGGGAAAGGGGAAAGGGGAAAGCCCATATCTCGGGACCCCCTGACCCAATGTTTACAAAACCTGGGTGGTCTCTTAAAAAGGCTTGTCTGAAGGTCCGCTCAAAGTTTGGGGTCTGCACCCCCAAAAATGTGCCCCTACAGCCACAGAAAGAGAAAAGGGGGGAGCCGATATTTCTACCCCCACTGAACCCATCTTTACAAAACTTGGGTGGTCTCTTAAGAACGATTGTCTGAAGCTATGCTGAAAGTTTGGGGGATGCATCCCCCAAAAAGCGCCCCCTGCAGCCATGGAAATGGAAAAGGGGGTGGAGGGAAAAGGGAGGGAGCCCATATCTCGAGACCCCCTGACCTAATGTTTACCTAACCTGGGGGGTCTCTTAAGAAGGCTCATTTGAAGCTCCACTGAAAGTTTGGGGTCTGTACCCCCAAAAATGCACCCCCTGCAGCCATGGAAAGAAAAAAGGGGGAGCCCATATCTCGGGACCCCCTGACCCAATGTTTACAAAACTTGGGTGGTCTCTTAAGAAGGCTTGTTTGAATCTTTGCTGAAAGTTTGGGGTCTGTACCCCCAAAAATGCGCCCCCTGCAGCCACGGAAAGGAGCGAATGTGCACAAGCACCCCCCCCCACACACGAGGATTTCCCTCTCTCTCTCTCTCCTTCCTGGCTGGGCCGCCCATCAGCTGATTCCTCCAGTACTCAATCTTGACTGATTGGCCAGCTTGGCCACCGATTGGCTGGGTGAGGAGAATGCTGCTTACTGAGGGTTATGCTGCTTACTGACGCCCCGAATTGGCCGGATTTATTCGTGAACTCCCGAACTTGCTGTTTTCGGCCCCCCCGGTTGCCCGCCATTTTTGAGTTCGGTTCGTCCTGAACTAAAAACCGCCGAATCAGGGGAAATTCGGCTGTTTTTCAGTTCGGGCAGAACCGAATCAACAGCCCTATTACCTACAGCAAAATGAAAGCAAATTTGGAAATTCCTCCCTGGACAAAACCTTTAAAGAAGTTGGAGGGAGGCCTAATATGTCCTGATAAGCAGTGGAATTTCTCAGGAAAGTTCCATGTGTCCTCTTAGAATACCCAGCATCACATTTCAGTACTGTTATTATGGTTAAATTTACTAAATCTACCTTATGGCTTAACTTTGTACTTAATACAGGTCCGGGAGGGGGGAGGGGGGGGCTGTCAGTTAACACTTTAGAAAGCCTGAATCTGAACCCACATCTCAAACACATCAAGCTTGTTCAGATAACACCTCTTTACAAATGTGCAGTTGCATTCATGCCAGGGAGGGGGAATCCAGATTCTCCATTACAATTTTACATTTCTTAATTAATTTAGGTCTTTCTGTTCAGAGGACAGTGTGCCAGTTCTGAGCATTTAGTTTTCCTCCAGGTTTTGTGCCTGACAGTGTACTTTTCAGTTCAATCTTTATGTGCATCGCCTGCTGGCAATTTGGCTGCACCCCTCTAATTAAAGTTAATGGGGGGGAAATATCCTGACTGACTCTTGAAAGTTAACAGGAGTTTTATTACCATCTTCAGCAGAATCAGGTTTCCACCCTAGGCTTAGCAGATGAACTGATACAACATCACGGTGTGAGACACAGCATGTATTCAATGTTGTTGTTTTTTACAACTGCCTGCAAAAATTATTTTCACACACTGTTTATTCAGCGCATTGACAAAGAGTGAGACAGAGAAGTATTTGTACAATGTGGATCGGAATATCCCCCAAACTAAGGACAATGGCAAATTAAAAGGAATTTCTCAAGCTTACATAAGAACATAAGAAAGGCCCTGCTGGATCAGACCAAGGCCCATCAAGTCCAGCAGTCTGTTCACACAGTGGCCAACCAGGTGCCTTTTGGAAGCCACAAACAAGACGACTGCAGCAGCACCATCCTGCCTGTGTTCCACCGCACCCAAAATAATAGGCATACTCCTATGATACTAGAGAGAATAGGTATGCAGCATGACCAGTATCCATTCTAACTAATAGCCATGAATACTCCTCTCCTCCATGAATATGCCCACTCCCCTCTTAAAGCCCTCCAAGCTGGTAGCCATCATCACATCCTGGGGCAGGAAGTTCCACAATTTAACTATGTGTTGTGTGAAAAAATATTTCTTTTAGGAGCGTATGTGTCTTTATTAATTTGGACATTGCACCAAGGAGGAACAGAAGACAGGTCTCTGCCCCCAAGAGCCTAAAATCAAAATGGGAGGAGAGAGTACAGGGGAAGGAGTGAAGGAAAGCTAAGGATAGCATGGCTTGAATAAACCCTGACCTGGATGGAAGACCTTGAGCTGCAGAGCTCAGGGTAGTCTGATCTCGTCAGATCTCAAAAGTTAAGCACAGCCAGCTCTGGTTAATACCTGGATGGGGGACCACCAAGGAAGTCCTGGGTTGCTATGCAGAGGCAGGCAATGGCAAACCACCTCTGTACGTCTCTTGCCCTGAAAACTCTATGGGGTCACCATAGGTTGACTGTGATTTTTCAGCACTTCCATAACCATATAAACATACCCACACACACATACATATATACATACACTGAGGACTTGTTTTGAGCTGGTGATAAGGGCTAAGGGGGAAGTAAGCATTTTCACGAGAGAAGTGAGCTTTTAGAATGGGCTTACAGAGAGGGGGGGCTGTTTGCAGGGTTGCCAGGTCCCTCTTCGCTAATGGTGGGAGGTTTTTGGGGTGGAACTGGAGGAGGGTGTGGTTTGGGGAAGGGAGGGACTTCAATGTCATAGAGTCCAATTGCCAAAGCGGCCAATTACTCCAGGTGAACTGATCTCTATCAGCTGGAGATCAGTTGTAATAGTGGGGGATCTCCAGCTAGTACCTGGAGGTTGGCAACCCTAACTCTTTGGTGTTCTAGGGGGGAGTCCCAGAATGTGTGTGTAAAGTGCCACCAAGTCGCAGCCAATTTATGGCAATTTATGGCAACTCAGTAGGGTTTTCAAGGCAAGAGACTAACACAGATGGTTAGAGATGAACAGAGGTGGTTTGCCATTGCCTGTCTCTGTGTAGCAATGCTGAACTTCCTTGGTGGTCTCCCATCCAAGTATTAAACGGGGCCGACCCTGCTTACCTTCCGAGAACTGATGAGATCAGGCTAGCCTGGCCCATCCAGGTCAGGGCAGCCCCAGATTAAAGAACAGCCAAAGGCTGGTGGAGGTGGTGCATGAGTATTTTGGGAGGCTAAAGGCGATAGAGGCAAAAGAGTGAGGATCACAGGCAGGGTTATATTAAAATATGGGTGGGGGGAGGGATGGAACAAGGATATTTCACCTGAAGCAGAAAGGGATAGGAAGCTAGGGAAGGAATTTGAGGGAAAGTTGCATGGTTTGAGTGGTGTGAATATGGTTCTAATATGGAGGTTGTGGATGAATGAGGTGGAATAAGAGAAGAACATTGCAGTAATCAAGCCAGAAGAAGTTCCGAGTACAAACAAGGGTTTGAGCCAATGGGATGTAAGGTGTCCCTGTCTTTTGGTATACCCAACAGACTCTGGATCGATGACAATACATCCTGTTCACAAATAAAAGACACCCCTAGCATGATCAGGGATATTCTCCTTTTAGGTCCTTCAAAAATAAAAGTATTTTGGAGGGCAGAGACAGGGTAAAGGAAATCTGCAAATATTAAGAGGTATTTAACCAAAGATGTAGTCATCTCTGAACACCAGAGTAGCCTTCAAAACTCTTGTGCAAAGCCATTCATTATTAGAAAGTATGGTCTTATGTTCAAATCCCCCTCAGTTATGAAATTCCTTGGCTGATCTTGCATTGAGCACTGGTGCTGTGCAGTACATGAGCAGTGAGCCAGAAGTGGTGAGGGTGGAAAGTACCATCAAGTCACAGCCAATTTACACTGACCACGTATGGTTTTCAGGGTAAGAAACAGAGGTGGTTTGCCATTGCCTGCCTCCAGGAGTACCTGATTCAAATCTCCTCTTAGCTAAGAACTCAGTAGGTGGTAGGGTTGCCAGTTCCAAGTTGGGAAATATTTGGAGATTTTGGGGGTGGAGCCTGAGGAGGGCAGGGTTTGGGGAGGGGAGGGATTTCCATGCCATAGAGTCCAATTGCCAAAGTGGTCATTTTCTCCAGGTGATAGATCACTCTATCGGCCGGAGATCAGTTGTAACAGCAGAAGATCTCCAGCTAGTACCTGGAGGTTGGCAACCCTAGTAGGTGTCTTAACCAAACCACTCTCTTGCAGCCTCAATCCCAGCCAGTCCCAGTTCTGTAATCTAGGGGAGGGGAATCACATTTCAGGGTATAATAATCACTGAGATAACATACATTATGTGCTTTGGTGACAGGCATTATTACTTGAATTTCTGTGTGGTTCCAGCAAGTATCTTCCAGTTTGATGATTTACTACCAGGAGACAAACTAATTAAACAAAGACACCATCAATTTATTGACATGTGTGTTGGAAGAG
Source organism: Euleptes europaea (assembly GCF_029931775.1). Lineage (NCBI taxonomy): Eukaryota > Metazoa > Chordata > Lepidosauria > Squamata > Sphaerodactylidae > Euleptes > Euleptes europaea. The sequence goes on from NC_079320.1 coordinate 74,415,907, forward strand.
ACCAGTTGGAACATCTGCTCATGCCCCCTCCAGTATATCATTATTTCCAGAATTCTATTTGCTGGTATTTTGTCCAATCCAGCGTTCCAAAACGTTGAAAGCAATGATTATCTTTGGGGAGACGATCTGAGCAACAGGCTTTTGCCGCTCTGGTGAAGAATAGCATTCTGGCAATGTCATCCTCGCTTTGCCATTTGTCACAGGGAAAGCTCATGCCGGGGATTATGAGAGGAACCTTCTGCAAGGTTAAAGATTTCAATTAACAATTTGAGAACATTACCAAAGTATGAATTATAGTGAAACGTTTGATGAAAATTAACACTTGCTCTTTTACGTGCCGTGATGCATGACAATGTAGACAATGAACGATCGCTCCTCATCCTTCATTACCGAAGCCACGCTCGCAATGGATCAGTTGGCATTAAATTGTTTATCTTAATGTCATGGAAGCTCTGGATAGATAGAAACCGACTTTCAGAAGGAAGCCTTGGAAATACTAGGCAGTGACTGAGCAGCTCTTCTTTATCACTCACCGGCACCAACAGGATAATATTTCCTAGAACAATGGAATATGGGAATCAAAAGGGGGTCCAAACTAGACTGATCTGTATCCTCCTTGTGCAGGTATGAGTTGCTAACTTTCTCTGAGAGGCAGTGTGGTGTGGTGGTTAAGAGGGGTGGTTAAGAGCAGTGGACTCTAATCTGGAGAACCGAGTTTGATTCCCCACTCCTCCACATGAGTGGCGGATGCTAATTTGGTGAACTGGGTTGGTTTCCCCACATCTCCATGTGAAGCCAGCTCAGTGAACTTGGGCTAGTCACAGCTCTCTTAGAGCTCTCTCAGCCCCACCTACCTCACAAGGTGTCCGTTGTGGGCAGGGGAAGGGGAGGTAATTGTAAGCCAGTTTGATTCTTCCTTAAGTGGTAGAGAAAGTTGGCATATAAAAACTAAATCTTCTTCTTCCTCTTCCTCTTCTTTTTCTGTCTTTCTGTTCTACCCCCCCCCCCCCGCCGTGAGACGGACTGTGCTGTTGAGGTGGTGGTGGTGGGGCGGAGAAGCTAACAAAGGGTAAGATTTATCCTATAAATCCTAAAGAAAAAACGATACTGAAAGACTTTATTGACAAGAATCTGGTACGGGACTTTATCCGCTCTTCCATGGCTCCCCACTGCGCTCCTGCCTTCTTTGTGTGTAAAAAGACAGGTGACTTGCGACTTTTTATAGACTTTTGCAAACTAAATGCGGTCACTCAAACCAATGCCTACCCCATCCCCCTCATCCCGGACCTCTTAAGCCAACTAAAAGAAGGGCGCATTTTCACTAAACTGGACCTGGTGGAAGCGTATTATCGCATTCATATTCGGGAGGGGGATGAGCCATTAACTGCCTTTTCTAGTTGCTTTGGGATGTTTGAATACCTTGTCATGCCCTTCGGGTTGAAAGGAGCTCCGGGGGTTTTCATGCAAATGATTAATGAAATCCTTTATGACTTGTTGTTTAAAGGAGTGGTGGTTTACTTAGATGGCATTCTCATTTACTCCCAAACCTTGGATGAGCATGTTACTTTGGTCAAAGAGGTTTTGCAACGTCTCAGAGAAAATCACCTCTATGCTAAGGTTTCCAAATGTGAGTTCCATAAGGAAGAACTAATGTTTCTAGGCTACAGGATTTCGCATCAAGGGTTAACCATGGGCCCGGACAAAGTACAGGTGGTGGTGAATTGGGAGCCACCAACTACTCGCAAAGAGGTGCAAAGATTTTTCAGTTTCGCTAACTTTTACCGGAATTCCCTCAGCAATTTTGCACAGGTGGTGCTTCCAATTACGGATCTCCTAAAGACCAAGGGGAAGGGAGTTGCTGCTACCCAGCCTTCTGCAAAAATAGACTGGACCCCAGAATGTCAGGTAGCCTTTGAGACTTTGAAACGTTTGTTTACGACCGAACCGGTGCTGAAGCATCTGGATTGTGACTGCCCGTTCATTGCCCAAGTAGATGCTTCTGAAGTAGCCATGGGAGGGTCTCTTCTGCAAGAGGGTGTGGATGGCCAATTATACCCATGTGCCTATTTCTCAAAAAAGTTTTCCCAAGCTCAGCTTAATTGGCCCATTTGGGAAAAAGAAGCAGCCGCGGTGAAACATGCTTTGACAGACTGGAGACACTTTCTTGAAGGTTCTGAAACTCCCTTCCAGGTTTGGACGGATCACAAGAACCTTGAGGCCTTAACCGGGACTCACAAACTCACCGCAAAACAAGTTAGATGGGCGGATGTCTTTTCTCGATTTCGTTTTGTGATCAAACACATTCCGGGCAGGAAAAACCTCTTAGCTGATGCTCTTTCCCGGCTCCCCCAATACCCAGTTAAGGTGGAACACCCCACTGAATCCCTGTTTACTCCAGAGCAAAGAGGTATCCTACCCACCCTAGCAGTTCAAACGCGCGCTCAAGCGCGGCAAACCCAGACCGTGAGTAACTCCTCTCCGCCCACTGAGGGGGCTTCACCTCCTGTTCCTCTGCCGTCACTCAGAGATGCTAGCAGTAACACTCCAGCCCAGCCCCCAGCAGGGAGTGAACCTGTCGTCCCGGAAGGACTGCACAGTTCCTTCCGTGACGCTTTGATCCGTGAATGCCAAGCAGAGATGAGTAACAATGCCCTACCTTCTGGTCTTGAGCGACGAGGGGAAATGTGGGTGAAAGACACTAAATTGTACATGCCTAAAGCTTTACGGGCGGAAGTGTTAGGACATGCTCATGGAGCGAAAATCACTGGACACTTTGGTTTCGTTAAAACGTTGCATTTGCTCCGTTGTCAGTTCTGGTGGGCGGGTATGCGTTCAGACCTGGACTCCTTCATCCGCAGGTGTCCAATATGCGCCACCGCAAAATGTCCTACCGGCAAGCCCACCGGGCTACTAAAATCTTTAGAAGTGCCTCAGGAGCCATGGGAAGTCATTGCCATGGAGTTCATGACTGATCTGCCGTTAAGCCGGGGGGAAACTATACTATGGGTGATTACTGACCTTTTTTCCAAACAGGTGCATCTAGTCCCTTGCGCTGGCATGCCCTCAGCTCAAAGACTGGCTCACTTGTTTGTAACACATGTTTTCAAATATAATTCGTTCCCATGCAAGATAATTTCCGACCGCGGGTCGGTATTCGTAGCCAAATTTTGGAAAGCGTTCCTCAAATTAGTTGGAGTGGGACAAGGGTTGTCAAGTGCATTTCACCCCCAAACGGATGGACAAACCGAAAGAGTCAATGCTGTACTAGAATGTTATCTCCGTTGTTATGTGAATTATCACCAAGATGATTGGGTTGACCTATTACGTTTGCAGAGTACGCATATAATAATTCTGTTCATTAATCCACAGGTTTCAGTCCCTTCCGCATTGTGCACGGCAAAGAATTTGGACCTGTAGGTCAGGTGGATGTGTCGGGGGAGGAGGGGGGCGCAGAGATATCAGATTGGATTCAAACCATACAGTCTACATGGCCTTGGTTAACCAAAAACCTAGAACGGGCCAAGAGACAGTATAAAGCCCAGGCTGACAAGCAGCGGGTCCCTGGTTGGACATTCAGGGTGGGTGATCTGGTTTATCTCTCCACCAAGAATCTGCGGTCTCTGCGACCCTCTAGAAAGCTAAGTGAGAAGTACATCGGGCCTTTTCCTATTTCTCGAATCATTAATGAGGTAACGGTGGTGTTGCAACTGCCTAAAATGTTAAAAAGAATCCATCCAGTGTTTCATGTCAGTTTACTGAAACAGTATGTGCCAGCACCTCAGTGGCACCCAGAAAATCCCCCAGAGGTTCCCAAAATGGTGGTGGGGGGAGGAACACTGCGAAGTTTTCAAGATTCTTGACTCCCGTATCCATAGGGGGGGCTGGAGTACCTAGTCCGTTGGAAGCATTTCAGCCTCGCCCATGACGAATGGGTTAAACATCGTCATATCTCCGCCCCTCGCCTACTACGTCAGTTCCATGCCTCGTATGTGGATAAACCCGCCCCATCGAACGAGAAGGGGAGGGGGGCTTAGGGGGGGGGCAGAATGTGAGCTCCAGGCAGCTGGCCTTCAAGGTTCTGTTTCTCAGAAGTTTGTTATGACTGCTTACTCTCCGTTTGTGTGATAACTGTAATCTACCATGGGAACGAGGCTCGGCCTGGTAACCAACTGTGCCTTTGGTTTTCTGTATAAGTTTCAACCTGCTTGTAATCCCCCCAGTAGAGTCCTCGTACCTTCCCCTGTAAGTTCCTGCTACTCACCTTATGCTTCCCAAATAAACCAGCCTCTTAGAATACCCTGTCTGGACGTTTGGTGATTGGGATTCAACAGGTGAACTCAGACCTTACACCTGTGCAAACACTTGTAGTCATTTCTCTCTGTGCATTGAAAAGGGATCCCAATAACGGTAGCAACTCCTGCCCTGCCAGACATGACGAAAATCCAAGCACAGGGTAGATTACCTTCTCAGGGGGCTCCCCATATGAATGAAAATCTGCTAATCATGTTAACTATTTGTGGCAGAAGCAGGGGGGAGAGAAGGAAAACATCTCCCCATTTTAGGGATGTGTTGACATATCTTATTCCTGCTCATCTGCTCTTTTGCAAATCGGTGTGTCTATTTTGCTTTCCCCCTAAAATTAATTGCATCTGTGATTCATTATTTTTGTGCCGTTTTGTTGTTCCGCTATTTTTACACCCCCCATATGTATTTAATTACTTCATTTACACTCCACCGTTCTTCCCAATGGGACCCAAAGCAGTTTACGTTGTTCTCCTCACCTTCATTTCATCTTCACAACAACCCTGAGAGGTCAGTTAGGCCGAGAGTGTGCAACTGGCCCAAGGTCACCCCTCAAGCTTCCAGGGCAGAGTAGGCATTCAAATGTGGGTCTCTCAGGTCCTAGTCTGATACTATAAACCACTATACCACACTGGCTCGCTATACAGTTTTACGTTGTGTGACAATCAAATCTGTATCATGCAATGTACAATTATTAATCTACCGTATATACCCGTGTATAAGCCGACCCGCATATAAGCCGAGGTGCCTATTTTTCCCCCCAAAATGGGGAAAAATTAGGCACCCGCGTATAAGCCGAGGGTCGGCTTATAACCCCTCCCCTCCCTCGCAGGCTTACCTGGCGGTGGGCTCCTGGCGGCGGGAAGCGGCGGATCTGGCGGGGGTGGCCTACCTGCAGCTGCAGGAGGCCCCCCCAGGCCGCTCCTGGTGATGGGAAGTGGCGCGGGCCTGGCGGCGCGGCCTCCCTGTGGCCGCAAGGGGCCTCTGGAGGCAGCTCCCGGCCGGAAAAAGGCGGCGGGGGCAGCTGGGTGGGCCCTCTGCGGCCACAGGGGGCCTCTGAAGGCCGCTCCCGGCCAAGAGAAGCCAGCGGGGGCAGCTGAGCAACCTCCCTGCAGCTGCAGGTGGCCTCTGGAGGCCGCTCCCAGCCAGGAAAAGGTGGTGGCGGTGGTAAGTTCCCCCCTCCCTCCTCCCTCCCCCCTCCCCTCCCCTCCCATATTGACCCGCGTATAAGCCGAGGCCGGCTTTTTCAGCCCTTTTTTTGGGCTGAAAAACTCGGCTTATACGCAAGTATATACGGTATGTTATATACTGGCATGCAGTGAGTTGGACCTCAAAATGCACTCAGACAAGGATTGCAGATTTCCCTCCACTTTCCTTTTCCTGCTAGATGTCCCTTCTGATACTGGGAAATTTGATTCTAAGGATTGTGGGATCTGAGTGAAGTAATAGCCAATCTGACTGATGAATTAAAATGAGGAATGGGAAAGGACTGAAGAAGAAGCCCCACCTTGTCCCACCAACTTTTTCAAAACACTTGGTTGGTACTAGGAAATGTGTTGGGCACAATGGTGCCCATAGGCACCCTGTTAGGTATTTGAGGTAAAGGGAATATTGGTTCACATACCTATTACAGATCATTTGATTCATGCTCACTTACTCATGCTCAGGGCTGAATGGTGAGCAGTTGGACCCCTCCTCCTGCTAAGGAGTGCCACAAAGCCATGGATGCCAAGACTGGCATAAGAGCAAGACACTGCTCCCCACAAAGTGGATGCCTTTCAGATAGGGCTGTCAATTCGGTTCGGTCCAAACTGAAAATCAACCGAATTTCCCCTGATTCGTTGCTTTTCTGTTCGGACGGATCCGAACTCAAAACTGGCGGGCAACCGGGGGGGGGCGAATTGAGGGAGTTCGCAAATAAATTCGGCCAATTCGGCCATCAGTAAGCAGCATAACCGTCAGTAAGCAGCATTCTCCTCCCCCGGCTAATCGGTGGGCAAGCTGGGTCGTCTTCTGGCCAATCAGTCAGGATTGAGTACTGGAGGAATCAGCTGATGTGCGGCCCGGCCAGGGAGAGAGCGAGAGCGAGCGAAATCCTCGTGTGTGTGTGTGGGGTGCTTGTGCACATTCGCTCCTTTCTGTGGCTGCAGGGGGCGCATTTTTTGGGGTGCACACACAAAACTTTCACTGGAACTTCAGATGAAGCTTCTTAAGGTACCCCCAAGTTTTGTAAACATTGGGTCAGGGGGTCCGGAGATATGGGCTCCCCCCCCTTTTTCTTTCCATGACTGCAGGGGGCGCATTTTTGGGGGTAAAAATCCCAAACTTTGAGCGGAGTTTCAGACCAGTGTTCTTAAGATACCCCACAAGTTTTGTAAACATTGGGTCAGGGGGTCTCGAGATATGGGCTCTCCCCCTTTTCCCTCCCCCCTTTTCCATTTATGTGGCTGCAGGGGGCGCTTTTTTGGGGATATAGCCCCCAAACTTTTAGCATAGCTTCAGTGAATTATTCTTAAGATACTACCCAAGTTTTGTAAAGATGGGTTCAGTGGGGGCAGAAATATCGCCTCCCCCCCTTTTCTCTTTCCATGGCTGCAGGGGGCGCATTTTTGGGGGTGCAGACACAAAACTTTCACTGGAACTTTAGATTAAGCTTCTTAAGGAACCCCCCAAGTTTTGTGAACATTGGGTCAGCGGGTCCCGAGATATGGGCTTTCCCCTTTCCCCTTTCCCCTATTGGGATGAATGGGGCAGCCGATCCGATCCTGTGTGCATTTCTCCAGAGCAAAACGTTCCGTGCCTAATTGGAATCATCTTGGATTACAGCCCGTCCTGATGGAACAGAAGACAGCCACAGTAAGACCCCTTTGGGGGCTTTAATCTATAATTTTTCTCCTGTGTATGTGTGTGTGTGTGGGGGAAAGCAGAGTCTGTGTGTGTGTGGGGAGGGAGCAGTTTCTGTGGGTGGGGGGGAAGCCAAAGGGGGCTTTCGTCAGTTCTGCCTGGGGTGTGTGTTCCCCCTCGAGTCTCTCGCTCCCTGGTTTGAGGGGGGAGGTTTCAGTTGTGTGTTGCAAAGGTGTTGTTTAACAAGGTTGTGTTTGCAGTTGTTTTGCTAATTTCTCCGCTGTTGTCGGGCTGGGAGCTTTGTGCGTGAGCGGCAAGCTCTGCTGAGAGATGCACAACATTAAGGGTGGGGGGACCCCTTTCAGGGCCCATATCTCAGCCCCCCCTGACCCAATCTTTACAAAACTTGGGGAGTCTTTCAATAAACGTCCTTTGAAGCTCTGCCAAAAGTTTGGGACCTCTAAGCCCAAAAATGCCCCCCCCAGAGCCGCGGAAAGGCGCGGTTGTGTTTTTAATGGCTTTATTCGGCCGAATTTGTTTCCGAACTTTGAATTCCCGCCGAATTGAACGGATCCGAAGTGGGGGAGTTCGGACTTCGGCACGTACCGAACCCACAAGGGCCAAATTCGGCCGAATCCGAACTGTACCGAATTTTTTTTTTTTGACAGCCCTACTTTCAGAGGGTTTTGGGATCCATCTTGTGTGACAAGCCTGGGCAGGAAGGTGGTTGGCTGCTGAACTTTCCCCCTGTCCCTTAAGGTGTGCCTTAATTGTTTAATTACCTAATTCCCATTGTGTCACCCTAAGGTTCAATCAGCACTCTGAGAAGACCATTATTTAATCTATCTGCACCCATCCCAGTAATCAATCAGTATTCAGGACAATAGCCCAGGTATTCTCTTGAAGCCTGACTACCCATAGAGCCTCTCCTATCTTTTTGTTGGATCCTTGGAAAAGCAATCAATTCTTTGTCTCTGGCTTTCCTGCCAGCCTACCTCATACCACTTCAGGACCCATGTTGGGGTACAAATATTGACCTTTAGCCATTCATTGTGTGTGTTCTGGATCCATGCGTACACCCCCACTTGCATGTGGGCTCTTCCATTTGCTCCTGGAAATGTGGGTTGTTCCCCTCTTCAGAGCTGCTTTCCCTGGACCTCCCTTCAAGACTGGTAACTATCACCCATCCCTGAAACCCTAGCCAACTTCCTCCCTTTTCTCTTAGCCAGCTCTTGTATGCGTATGTTCATTGCTTAAAACATATTCCTTTTTTTACTATTTATATTATTTAATAAAACCAATTTTAATGAGACAAGTGCATGCTCATTTGAGAGTTTCCCCCCAATACTATCCTGGTATACATAGGTTATCAATCCCAGTTACCCCCTCTCGCTCACTGTCCCCAGCTAATTCCCCCCAACCAATGTGGAGACTGCCTGCTTAGGGTAACAGAATAATCTCATTTTCAACATATAGAAAATAATGTCTGCAAAGGATTATGGTCACATTGTTCAAAGCCAAAGTTTGCAGCACATGAAGAAAGAGAACAGAGAGTGGGGTGTTATGGTATCCTAATAGCCCTAGGCTATCCTGGTACACCCCACAAGGTGTTCAGGATTAGTGTGCAAGGATGGAACACTGCTGTATAGCCAGAGACAAACAGAGGTCTCCTGGCACCCATCTTGTTTGTGCCAATGCTGCAGAAAGCTAACTGTGCTAAATCCAGACTTGTTTTACCATGCGTTCCCCAAGAAGACACTGGAGGTGCAGTAAAAACAAAGAGAAAATGGACAAGCATTTAGCATTTCTATACTTCTCTTGCAATAGACTGCATATACCTTGCCAGATCTCATCAATTTCCCATTTTATTGCCCTATGCTCAGGTACTCAACTCTCAAATACCCCGTCATTATTTCTGATCTGCCTTACCTCCTGGTTCTATTCTTCTGCACCCTCCTAATCCAATCTACAGCAATCAAGCCTTTGTTACTGGCAACAACCAGCTATTCCCAGACATTGCCAGGCGTAGTGAGATATAACCTCCAGCTACATTTAGGGGTATAAATATAGCTCCATTTGCCATAGCAAATTGCGAACACTTTTCTGGATCCAACGCATGTGATATTTGCGTGTATCGTTTTCCTTGCCAGCAGTGCTGGTCAATACTTGTCTCCCCACAGCTGCCTCTATCTGGACCTCGCTCTTTGGATGGTAAATATAATTCAATCCTTCAATCCTTGTGTCCAACCCCTCAACCCTTTACTTTCTGAGTTCTGTATTTATTGGGAATTCTGTGTGTATGTGCACACAAATTTAACTATTTTAATAAAACCATACTCCAACAGGGAGGAAATGTCTAGAAATCTGAAGGCTGATCTTGACAAACCTTGGAAGCGAAGTACTTGGATAGGAGACAACCAAGGAAGACTCTGCAAAGGAAGGCAATGACAACCCCTCTGCGCTCTTGACTTGAAAGCCTCACTTGCCTTGAAGGTTGGTTGCCACTTCGCAACACTTATGTATATACGCAAATAATCAAAGCACTCTGCTTCGAGACAAGGTTGGTTGAAGAGCTGGTGTCCCAGCCAAGCAAAAAGCCCACGAGGGACAAAGTGTAGTTTCAACAGTCTTCACAAAATCCTTTGAACTCACTTCAGAATCCGTCAGAACTCTTGCCTCAGTAGGGATCCCACGCTTGCCTCGCATTTGGTTTTGAGATGGATCCTTTAAGCAACTTTCTGAATTGTGTGCGCCACACATTTCATCCCATGTTGATATTTCTCTCTGCCTCCATCATTCTCCTCCGCTTTTCTGAGCGTGGATTTTCTTTTTATTCTTCATTTGGCAGTTGCAGAGTAAATGCTGCAGGTGAAGGCCTAATGATGTCTGGGTTGCTTTTCTTTTATCCCGGCTTGATGCTTAGATACAGTGCCGACAATAAAAGCTTCTTTCAGAAATGCAATACAGCGGTCTCGTCTGAAAAAGCACTTCAAAACACAGACAGTGCACTAATACCTCTCTTTGTCAGACACAGACACACAGTCATTCACTTAACCTCAATTCTCCCTGCCTTCCACTTACAGACATCACTCAAACACTCCTGTTTCCCAGCTTCTTCTAAAGGTCCAACTACACGTTACACGAAGCTGGGGATTCAGTTTCCCCACTACATTTTTTTAAAAATTGAAAAGCAACCAGGGGATTACTATTGGGAGTGGGAGACTGGTTTGGAGATGCACAGCTTCACCTTTTCCCTCTAAGCCATTTGTCTGCTCAAAACCGTCCCCTCCCAAAACTTGAATGCCTACAAAAAAGATACAGTATTGCCATATATTTTCTCCTTTTTTTGCCATCAATTTGCAGCTGACTTACGGTGACCCCGTTGGGTTTTCAAGGGAAGAGATGTTCAGAGGTGGTTTGCCATTCCCTGCCTCTGTGTCACCACCCTGGTGTTCCTTGGAGGTTGCCCATCCAAAGACTAACCAAGGCTGACCCTGCTTAGCTTCTGAGATCTGATGAGGCTAGGCTGGGGCTATTCAGGTCAGGGCTATATCTTTTCTCCTACAGATGAGCCCCCTGGGCTCAGACTGTTAAGCTGCAGTACTCATGACCTCAGTTCGATCCTGATGGAAGTCGGTTTCAGGTAGCCGGATCAAGGTTGACTCAGCCTTCCATCCTTCCGAGGTCAGTAAAATGAGCACCCAGCTTGCTGGGGGTAAAGTGTAAAAGACTGGGGAAGGCACTGGCAAACCACCCCGTAAACATAGTCTGCCTAGTAAATGTTGGGATGTGACATCACCCTATTGAACCAGAGGAAAGTTCCGCAGGCAAAATGGATACATAGGATCCAATTCACTGCATTGTTTTTGAAAATGAGTACCTGAAGCTGCCTTCTACTGAGTCAGACCACCGGCCTCTCATGGTCAGTACTGTCTGCTCTGACTAGTAGCAGTTCTCCAAGGTCTCCTGTAGGGGCCTTTCCCCTCACTCACTACGGTCATTTATGCATGGGAGTTTTACCTGAGGTTCTTTGCTCACTGGACCCACACTTTCTTGTTGGGAATCTCTGCACCAGCAGTCTCCATGCTCAAATCAAGAAGCATTTGAGTCCCTGCCCCTTGAAATGCTGCTTTGGCTTACTTTTAGTGCTTACTGTGAGAGAAACCCCCCCCCCAAACCCAATTGCTGCATAAAAAAGCATTTTAAGAAGAAGCGGGGGAACCCTGGAGCAATCTGAAAGGGGGGGGGAAATCCAAACCTCCTTTTTAAAATTTATTTCTTCTGCTCAGAAAGAGCTCTTAGTTAGGAGGAAGCATTTGAATCCCTGCCTCTTTATACGCTGCATGCTTGCTAGAAGCCAAGCTTAGGTGTCCCATTATTTGCCTTATGAATGGGGGTTTCAAGCAGGATTAGCTCAGGGAAGAGGGAAGAATCGGGTTAACAGAGGAACAGGAAGGCCCAGAATTTGTGAGGGCTGGAAGCGAGGTCATCTCTAATGGAACGAAAACTCATGCATAACTTTAAGTAACAACAGAGACAGACTGGAGGTGAATGTTAGTGAAAGAACACATGCATAAATGACCTGTCCTACATGATCCTTTTAACTGGGGAGGCTGAGGATTGAACCTGGGACTTTCTGCATGCCAAGCAGGTGCTCTACCACTGAGCCACGGCCACCTCTCCATTATGCAATAAAATTTAGAGTATGACCAATACCTGTCACCTGAGACTGGCTTTTCCTTGCTGAATAGAGATGCAATACCAGCCTTGGTGCATCTTAAGATCAACATATAGAATGAGAAAAGAGCTGAAGAAAAGTTGCTCTCCAAATTTTCCACCACAAGTTTTTGTGTTGAATAATCTTCGGGGTCCTCTGAATAACTGAGCTTTTGCTAATGATATTTTATCACCAGTTAAATTTGGCTTCAGTCTTTAAGTTAGTAATGCACCGAATTTGATTGCAGATTTGTAATAGTATTTTGCATTCAAGTTGAAGACAGGTTTCCACAGTTTAAGCCTATAGAATTGGTAAGCTCCTCGAGACATCTGTGGATGAACAAGCAGTGGCACATGGTTGACTGGATCCAGGAGACTGGGGAAGGAAATCCTTTGGGGCAACATCAATGGAGCATGGCAAATAAAATAAGTGGGATCTGCAGCTTTAATCAAGGTTATTAAGCAATTGTGTGTGTAAAGTGTCATCAAGTCACAGTTGACTTATGGTGACCCCTTATGGTGTTTTCAAGGCAAGAGACTAACAGAGGTGGTTTGACATTGCCTTCCTCTGCATAGCGACCCTGGTATTGTACACATGTACACATGAAGCTGCCTTATACTGAATCAGATCCTTGGTCCATCAAAGTCAGTATTGTCTACTCTGACCAGCAGCGGCTCTCCAGGGTCTCAGGCAGAGGTCCTTTACATCATCTACTTGCCTAGTCCCTTTAACTGGAGATGCCAGGGATTGAACCTGGGACCTTCTGCATGCCAAGTAGATGCTCTACCACTGAGCCACAGCCCCTCCTTGGTGGTATCCCATCCAATTACTAACCAAGGCTGACCCTGCTTAGCTTCTGAAATCTGATGAGATTAGGCTAATCTGGACCATCCAGGTGAGGGCATGAAGCAATTATACCCTTATATTTTGCATCATTTCTGCGCAGTTTATACAGAGAGACCATTTTTATACAGCTGACATACCAAAAACATTCCAAAATGTATATATTTGTGGGTAAATATTTACATGAGGAAAACTAATGCAAAAATAAAGACTATTGGGTTCATTTCTCACAAAGGAAAAACAAAACAAAATTGAAGCAGGGATATTGGAATCAAAGCAGCAAGCCTTCTAAAACTATCTCATTCTTAGCTTCAATTTCACTTCTCCCTTGCCTAAATAGAATCCGTGATTCTTTATTTTTGCATTGCTTCCTGCTTCCCGGTGCTAAATTCTTTTCTCATAAAACGTATGCATTTTTCATGGCTATTTTTGTATACATAAATCAGCAATATACATTATACATGTATAATCTAAATGACACAGACTGTACATATAAATTGCATTTAAAATCTGTGAAAGATACGTAGGCAATAGAAATGAATCTACAAAACCAAAAAGAAGTAGAGAACTGAAAATACTAACTAATATATAAAGATCAGTTGTCTCTCCCCTAGCTTGGTTATTTGTCTGGCATTTCAGCTTCACCAAGTTCCTCATTTTAACAGGACTTTGGTAGCAATGACCATGCAGAGTATAATTTCCATAGCCCTGCAGGATAGTCTTGATTTTATTAATTCAGCAGCAGCTTCCTGTCACTAACTTTAATGGGAGTGGAATTGTGGGGCGGTTTGATACACATTCACTTGTGAAGCTCTTTTTCTCTATTACATACTTATTCCAGCGTGGTGTAGTGGTTAAGAGTGGTGGTTTGGAGCTGTGCACTTCAATCTGGAGAACTGGGTTTGATTCCCCACTCCTCACGTGAGCAGCAAATGTTAATCTGGTGAACTGGGTTGGTTTCCCCACTCCTTCACATGAAGCCAGCTGGGTGCCCTTGGGCTAGTCACAACCCTCTCAGAGCTCTCTCAGCCTCACCTACCTTTCAGGGTGTCTGTTGTAGGGAGGGGAAGGGAAGGTGATTGTAAGCCGGTTTGATTCTCCCTTAAGTGATAGAGGAAGTCGGCATATAAAAACCAACTTTTCTTCTCCTCCTCCTCCTCCTTCCTAGAGGAGTGGTCTTCACCACATGGCTTCCATGTGAAGGGCACTGGAAAACACTTGCATGTGGTCATGGGTGGTCTTAGCCAATGGGCAACAGGGGGAGCTGCCTGAGATGTACATTTGTGAGAACTCAACTTCCCACAACACCAAAGGAGCGAGGGAAAGAAGAACAGGCTCCTCTTGCCGCAGTTTACATTTGTCTTTTCTGGGGCATGGACAGCTAGCTTCTGGTGACAGCAGGGGCTCCTGCCCATTGTGCATGGGGTGAAGTGTACCCTTTGTTTGGCCCTGGTGGGTGGTGTCAGTGATTATGGGGCCCCATCATGGACATTTGCACAGAGGCCCAAAATCACTAAGACCACTCCATCATGTGTTAACTTCTCCTATCGTGTGAATGTTCTGAACTGAACGGGAAGCTTCAATGCCAACATCCACTAGGAAACTCGGATAGATGTGGACAGTCTACACAATGCAAAGGACTTCAGTACTATAAACAGAACTGAGCTATGGGGTAACTGCCCTGTAAATGAGTTCAATGGACAAAGGTCGTAGAATCAAAGGATCATAGAGTTAGAAGGGGCAATACAGGCCATCTAGTCCCCCTGCTTAATGCAGGATCAGCCCAGAGCATTCCTGGCAAGTGCTTGTCCAGCCTCTGCTTAAAGACTGCAAGTGAGGGGGAGCTCACCACCTCTCTAGGTAAATGATTCCACTGTTCAACAACTCTTACTATAAAAATATTAGTGGGTTATAGATCAAATCAAGCCTGAACTGACCCTAGTAACTAAAATGACTAAACTGAGGCTATCGTACTTTGAAGGCAGCAGGAAAAGAGGAAGACCCAAGAAGAGATGGATTAACTCTATAAAGGAAGCCACAGCCTTCAGACCATGCAAGACCTGATCAAGCCTGTTAAAGATAGGACGTTTTGGAGGCCATTGTTTCATAGGGTCGCCATGATCAGAAGTGACTTGATGACACTTAACACACAACACACACTTTTCTGCTTGCAATTTAAACCCATTATTGTGCGTCCTATCCTCTGCTGCCTACAGGAAGAGCTCCCTTCCCTCCTCTAAGTGACAGCCCTTCAAATACTTCAACAGAGCAATCATGTCCCCCCTCAACCTCCTCTTCTCCAGACTCAACATTCCCAACTCCCTCAGATTTTCCTTATAGGGCTTGGTCTCCAGGTCCCTGATCATCCTCATCAATGGCAATATAGTTATTAAAATCTTGTTATGTTATGTAGCATTCCAGAATAATTAAATACAGTTTCAAACATGGTAGATGAAAGAGCAGATATTCTTATCAGGACTGAGTAAATGTAGCAGGCCAGTCAGAGCAACATACGTGGTGCAATGGTTAAGAGAGTTGGTTTGGAGTATTGGAGTCTGATCTGGAGAACCATGTTTGATCTCCACTCCTCCACAGGAGCAGCGGACGCTAATCTGGTGAACTGGGTTGGTTTCCCCACTCCTAAACATGAAGCCAGCTGGGTGACCTTGGGGTAGTCACACCCTCTCAGCCCCACCTACCTCAAAGGGTTTCTGTTGTGGAAAGGGGGAGGGAAGGTGATTGTAAGGTGGTTTGATTACTCCTTAAGTGGTAGAGAAAGTTGGCATATAAAAACCAGCTCTTCTTCTTCTTCTTCTTCTTCTTTCAGCTTCTCATACCCCATGCATATGTAGCCTAACGCATTTGCATCCTTGGACTGAGGTGGGAGAGGAAAATAAGAGTTTTGCAGTAGCTGGCATTAGGGCTGTCAAAAAAAAAATTCGGTACAGTTCGGATTCGGCCGAATTTGGCCCTTGTGGGTTCGGTACGTGCCGAAGTCCGAACTCCCCCACTTCGGATCCGTTCAATTCGGCGGGAATTCAAAGTTCGGGAAAAAAAATTCGGCCGAATAAAGCCATTAAAAACACAACTGCGCCTTTCCGCGGCTCTGGGGGGGGGCATTTTTGGGCTTAGAGGTCCCAAACTTTCATCAGAGCTTCAAAGGACGTATATTGAAAGACTCCCCAAGTTTTGTAAAGATTGGGTCAGGGGGGGCTGAGATATGGGCCCTGAAAGGGGTCCCCCCCACCCTTAATGTGGATCTCTCCGCAGAGCTTGCCGCCCACGCACAAAGCTCCCGGCCCGACAAACAGCTGATGAGAGCAAGGGCGGGGCAGGTGCTAAGAACTTTGCAAAGCAACACAACTGCAGAGCAACCCCTTTGCAAATATGCAAAGGGCGGGGCAGGTGTGAAGAATTTTGCAAAACAATACAACTGCAAAGCAACACAAGCACGCAATGCAAAACCTTTGCAACAGTGCATAGCAACACCTGACACCTGGGAGTTTGCATACCATGGAAAGGGACAGAGGCAGCTAGCTATGCATAATGAGCAGGAGGGGGTGGAATGTCTCCTTTTGCATTGGACTTGGGACCAGGCAGATGCATTCTTTAAGTCACCATTTGAAAACCAGTTTTGAGCAAGCATCAATAACCTAACTGATCTTATGAATGAGGAAAAACCTGAAGAATAAAAATGAAGCCCCCCCCTCAAACCAGGGAGAGAGAGACTGGAGGGGGAACACACTCCCCAGGCAGAACCGGCAAAAGCCCCCTTTGGCTTCCCCCACCCACCCACAGAAACTGCTCCCTCCCCCCACACACACACAGACTCTGCTTTCCCCCCCACACACACACAGAAAAGAAAAAATATAGATTAAAGCCCCCAAAGGGGTCTTACTGTGGCTGTCTTCTGTTCCAGCAGGAGGGGCTGGGAGGCTGGGTAATCCAATATGATTCCATTTGTATCCAATATAAGATCCATATGTATGCATCTCTCGAGGGTGATCCATTCATCCCAATAGGGGAAAGGGGAAAGCCCATATCTCGGGGGGCCCTGACCCAATGTTTACAAAACTTGGGTGGTCTCTTAAAAAGCCTTGACTGAAGCGCCGCCGAAAGTCTGGGATCGGCACACCCAAAAATGCGCCCCCTGCAGCCATGGAAAGAGAAAAGGGGGGGAGCCAATATTTCAGCCCCCACTGAACCCATCTTTACAAAACTTGGGTGGTCTCTTAAGAGGGATTCTCTGAAGCTATGACAAAAGTTTGGGGGCTGAACCCCCAAAAAAGCGCCCCCTGCAGCCACGAAAATGGAAAAGGGGGGAGAGGAAAAAGGGGTGGAGCCCATATCTCGGGGGGCCCTGACCCAATGTTTACAAAACTTGGGGGGTATCTTAAGAAGCCTAGTCTGATGCTCCGCTGAAAGTTTGGGGTCGGCACACCCAAAAATGCGCCCTCTGCAGCCATGGAAAGAAAAAAAGGGGGGGAGCCCATATCTCGGGACCCCCTGACCCAATGTTTACAAAACTTGGGTGGTCTCTTAAAAAAACCTGTCTGAATATCCCCTGAAAGTTTGGGGTCGGTACCCCAAAAAATGCGCCCCCTGCAGCCACGGAAAGGAGCGAATGTGCACAAGCACCCCCTCACACACACATGAGGATTTCCCTCTCTCTCTCTCTTTCCCCGGCCGGCCGCACATCAGCTGATTCCTCCAGTACTCAATCCTGACTGATTGGCCAGAAGAAGACCCAGCTTGGCCACCGATTGGCCGGGGGAGGAGAATGCTGCTTATTGACGGTTATGCTGCTTACTGACGGCCGAATTGGCTGAATTTATTCGCCGAACTCCCGAACTCGCTGAATTCGGCCCCCCCGGTTGCCCGCCAGTTTTGAGTTCGGATCCGTCCAAACTAAAAACCGCCGAATCAAGGGAAATTCGGCTGATTTTCAGTTCGGGCCGAACCGAATTGACAGCCCTAGCTGGCATGACTTCTGCAATATTGCTTTCAACAAAAGCTTCTAAGCAGTAAGAATTTCAACCTCAAGACCCTTCAATGTCTACAAATCTTCTCAACTTCCCCAGGGCTCTGGGAGAATCACAGTGTTGGGAACCCATCCAAACTACAGAAATGATTGGCTACATGACTGGAGAAACCACACACTCCTCGGAGCTACAAATTGTAGCTGTACAAGATTCCTTCATGCTGTCTTTGCTTGGAGATTGAGTGAGGAATCTCCGAGCCTGAGGGAGGGCTCTAGATTTCTCCTAGCCCTTCCCCCTTCTCTTTTCAGCAACCACCACCACTCAAGCTCTTTATCTACTCAAAGCCTCAAGTGCAGATAGGGGCTACATGCACATATGTGTGTGCTCTTCCTCCTTGTCCCCCTAGCTAGCTGTCTGTAGCTCAGTCAGGAGTTTCTGGTGTATGTGTGGATGAGTAGGGCTGCCAACCTCCAAAGAGAGTGTGACTAGCCCAAGGTCACCCAGCTGACTTCATGTGTTAGAATGGGGAAACAGATCTAGTTCACCAGATTAGCATCCACCATTCATGTGGAGGAGTGGGGAATAAAACCCAGAGTCCATTGCTCCAAACCATGGCTCTTAACCACTATACCACGCTGGCTCTCCATAAGGAGCTTCTCCAGTAGCTACAAATATGTGGGGATACGCAACAAATCATATAATTAATTTATAGCTCCTTTATCTTTGCATTTCCCCCTTCAGTTGGCTAGATTTTCAAGTGGACAGGGTAAGAGGAAAACAGGGACTTAGAGAATTACAGGATGAGTATCCCCTATCCGGGCGTCTGATATGTGGACTGATCAGACTTTTTGAGCCGGCATGCAGGCATTACTCACAGGCCCTCAGCAGCACGCCAATTTGCTTTCTGATGGTTCAATGTATACAAAATTATTAAAAAAATATTGTTTAAAATCACATTCAGCCTATGTGTACAAAATGTATATAAAACATATCTAAAACACACATGATTGTTTTGGCTTTGACCTGGGTCCCATCTTCAAGATATCTCATTATGTATATGCAAATATTCCAAAATACGGAAAAATTCGAAATACAGACCACTTCTCGTCCGAAGCAGTCTGGATAAGGGATATTCAACCTGTTCAACAATTAAAAGGAATATGCTTATAGATACTTTGCACCCTACACACACACACACACACACACACACACACACACACACACACACACGATTGCTAGTCCTTACCTCTAAGGGCCCGGCACACAACACAGAATCAAGCAAATAAACAAAATATGAGTCAGTCACACCTGTGCAGAGCTGAGCCGCTGAACTGAAATCATCCTGTGTAAATATAATTACATAGTAAATTTAATAAATACTAGTGGGGTTCTCAAATCAACATTTGTAGATTTGCAAATTATATGATGTAAATGCTTCATACGCACTGAGTGGCAGATTTCAACATTTACAGAGCTAGGATGATTATTTGGTGGATAATGGTTATAAATTGCTTTCCCAAAAAGCGGCACACCATCTTGTATCTTAATTAAGAGCCTCTCCCCCACCCCACGCAAGCCTTCCCTTCCCTTAGCTGTTTCAGCTTCACAAAAGAAAGAAAGAAAAAATATTATTTTCTTGAGAGACAAACACTTAGGATGCTCTCATGAGTTACAAACAAGGTATTTGATAGTGGGGAGTTAGTAAATATTTTGTTACGCTGCTGACAAGTGCTCAAAGTAAAGTATTTAATTAACACATAAAACATTATTGCTACTCTAGCTGTAATAATTGCCAATAATTGCTTTGTAGAATTAAATAGTTACCATAAGCATAAAGAGCAATGAAATCCAAAATATAGGAGGTTTCTAAATTTTTAGTAGAAAAGAGTAGGAGTCCAGTAGCACCTTAAAGACTAACAAAATTTTGTGAGCCACAGCTCACTTCTTCAGAAAGCTCATACCCTGCCAGAAATTTTGTTAGTCTTTGAGGTGCTACTGGACTTCTACTCTTTTCTACTGCTAGTGACAGACTAACACGGCTACTTATCGTGATCTAAATTTTTAGACTTTATTCTCCCCATGAAATTGCTGATAGCTAGGGTTGCCAGCTCCAGGTTGGGAAATACCTGAAGATTTTTTGGGGGGTGGAGCCTGAGGAGGGCGGGTTTTGGAGAGGGGAAGGACTTCAATGCCATAGATTCCAATTGCCAAAGTGGCCATTTTCTCCAAGGGAACTGATTTCTGTCACCTGGAGATCCGTTGTAATAGCAGGAGCTCTCCAGCTATCACCTGGAGGTTGGCAACCCTACTGATAGCCTTTCACATTTCTGTTGTGTTGTTCCTCCAAGAAGCTCAGGCCATCATCCCATATCACAGTCATCCCTGCAAAGTCAATTAGGTAGAGACATACATGTATATGTAAAGTGCTTTCAAGTCACAGTGAATTTATAATGACCCTGTAGGGTTTTCAAGGCAAGAGGTGTTCAGAGT
The DNA here is from genome assembly GCF_029931775.1 of Euleptes europaea. Classification (NCBI taxonomy): domain Eukaryota; kingdom Metazoa; phylum Chordata; class Lepidosauria; order Squamata; family Sphaerodactylidae; genus Euleptes; species Euleptes europaea. Next base: position 74,436,085 of record NC_079320.1, read on the forward strand.
TGTTTTTCCATGGCCTGCCTCTCCATCATGTCCCTGGTATTCCTTGGAGGTTTCCCACAGTTGAGAGTATGTTGACTGACCCAAGATCACCCAGTACGTTTCTATGACAGAATGGGGATTCAAACCTGATTTTCCCAGATCCTAGTCCGACGCCTTAACCACTACTCCGCTCTGGCTCTCCTGAGACATACACAAGCAGGATAATGCTGCTGCAGTGGTGTTGTTGTGGGCTTCCTAGAGGCACCTCATTGGCCACTGTGTGGAAAGACTGCTGGACTTGATGGGCCTTGGCCTGATCCAGCATGGCTTTTCTTATGTCCTTATGACTAGCACAAATCTCTTGATCGCCTCAATGGAGATTTGAACTTTGGTCCACCTTAATTTTATCACTCTACTCACTGAATTTTTCTAGAGATGAATTGTTGTGTGTTTCAATTTTTGGCACTGAAACTTGTCCTTTCACCAAAGTGGAACCTCTGTGAAATCTCTGACTACATACATGGAATCTCTCTCGCTATCTCTCTCTCTGCTACTTTGCTTGGGAAGTGTTAGAGTGGCCAGGCATTGACTCGCAACTGGTGGGAGAGCTGTGAACGAGGATATGGGAGGAGAACAGGACACCAGCTGTGGTGTCACATCACTTCCAGTAAAAAACAAACAGAAGTGACATAGATCTAGGAATCACTGGGAATTCTATAGCTCTACCATAGAATTTCTGGTGATTCCTAGAGCGAGCCTAACAGCCCATTCCTGAACTTTCGGCGGGCAGGGACGGTAGGGAAGAGGTGCCACTGCGGTGCCTCCTAAGAAGTTCCCTGCATGCCGAAAGCACGGAAAAAGCCTTTAACTGGCTTTTTTGTGTGTAGAATGGGGCAAAAACCCACACAGAGAATAGCGAGGCTACACCTGCAAAGAAGCAGGTGCATCAACATCATTCTCGGTGTTGCTGTCTGGGGCTGAAAGGGAACAGGAGGTTGCCTAATGGCAGCTCCTCCCCTGAAACATCCTGGGAACGCCTCCCTGGATGCCAGAATGCCCCCCAGAAAGCCGATGTGGGCCTTTATGCTGGTGGGATGTCCTTCCGGCATTCTGGGGTGGTGCTTCCATGGCAGTATCCAGAGACCGGTGTCCAGGCCTCCACACTGGCGCTGGGGCCACTAACACTGGTATAAGCAGCCCAGGCACCAGCATGGGGCCTCGAATGCCAGCACGGCCCCTTCCTGGCCTTCTAAGGGCTTTGACCTAGAAGGTCAGGAATGCGCTGCATGTCACTTTCCCCCCCTTTTTTTTAACCAGAAGGGACATAATGTCACAGTTGGCATTGTGGGTTTCTTTTTTATTATTCTCCCACCAATGCTTGGGGGGTGGGCAGAGGATCCTCCACCCTGACCAGGGGCTCAACAGCTCTAGGAGGTGTGCAGACTCTGAGCTCAGTCAAGTCCATCGTCCCCAACATGAAACATTTTCAAAATGGACACGTAAAATGGCAAAATAGAAGAACTTTGGACCAAAGTGATAAAGAGTCTATGTGAATACTTCAGCTTCATGAGCGAGACCTGATGCCCAACCAGCGCCTCATAAGATTTTGCAAGTTTTACTGAATCCTCAGATTCAGTTCTGGACATTCCTCAGATTTTCTTCTTCTTCTGGTTCTTCTGGTTTTTATATGCCAACTTTCTCTACCTTTTAAGGAGAATAAAACCATCTTACAATCACCTTCCCTTCCCTTCCCCACAACAGACACCCTGTGAGGTAGGTGGGGCTGAGGGAGTTCAGAGAGAATTGTGATTAGCCCAAGGTCACCCAGCTGGCTTCATGTGTAAGAGTGGGAACACCAACCCGGTTCACCAGATTACAGTCTGCTACTAATGTGGAGGAGTGGGGAATCAAACCCAGTTCTCCAGATTAGAGTCCACTGCTCTTAACCAGTACACCACATTGGCTCTTCGGAGGAAAAAACCCTCACATTTCCTTCACATTCAATTTTCGATTTTTTATTTATTTATTTATTGGTCTTTGGCAACTCTATGCTTCACCCAACACAAATTTAACTGGATTCCTTAAAGACATTAAACTACAATTCTGTTTAACAACTTCAGCTTTATTTCTGTGGCTCATACAATTTTAACTTGGTTCCTTTCAGCAATTTCAAACTGGAATCAAAACATGCTTTTGTTTCCAATACTGTGAAACTTCCAGCATGCTATATCTATATCTGTTTTGGAGTTCACATAAGCTAAATTTGGTATAAATAAACACCAAGTTTTGAATCCCCATCTGTGAAACAGCAAAATATACATCTCTACAGAACCTGGAATTCTAACACAAGCTATATATAGTACATTTTGTTTTGCAAACCTCCTTGGGCAGAATCCCTGGAGAGGCAGCACAAACATTTTCTAAATCAATAAATAATAAAGAAATGCACCTCCATGAAAATTAGTGAGAAGGGGATTTCCACAGCTGGTCATACTTTGAGGCCTTCTAATTTCTGCCATATATCATTAATTTTAATATAAGGGTTGGATACTGTATCCATCAGTACTTTCACAAATCCACCACTCAGCAGTCTTCTGACTAGGAAAGTTGATACTCAGGGTCACAGGACCTATATTGATGAATAATCATGCAGGTCCTGGAGATTCAGCCCCCTTTCAACTTCCTTAGAGTAATTGGGAGAAACAAATCACCAGGAACAGATGGGATATCAATAGAGCTAGTCCAAGCCACAAAAATGGAGTCCATCAAAATCTTGACAAGAATATGCCAACAAATATGGAGAACAAAACAATGGCCCACAGACTGGAAATGGTCAATTTATGTTCCAGTTCTCCAAAAAGGAGATGGCAAAGACTGCAGCAACTATTGAACTATCATGTTAATTTCTCACATGAGTAACATGATGCTCAAAATCTTATAACACAGGCTGTTACCATATATGGAAAAGACAATCATGCTAGAAAAAGTTGAAGGCAGCAGGAAAAGAGGAAGACCCAACAGGAGATGGATTGACTCAAGGAAGTGACAGCCCTCATTTGCAAGATCTGAGCAAGGCTATCAAAGATAGGTCATTTTGGAGGACTTTGATTCATAGGATCACCATGATTCTGAAGCGACTTGACGGCACTTAACACACACACATGGCTCAGCAATGATCAGAATGAATGAGGAGAGAGCTGCAGATGGTCTGAACATGCTTCTGCCCCAAATGAAACCAGCAGTTTCTACCCATGATCTGACTGGGGCAGAGCCGTGGTCCATCCCAAGTTTAGAATTAAGAGCCAACTAGAAGCAAAGTAATTCCTTTGGTCTGGCTGCTGTTTATTATTTTTTTTAAAGGGAGACAATTTATGAATTTTCTTTTTTTATTTTCTAAAGAATAGAAAAACATTTTTAAAAGGGTAATGGAACAATAAAGGATTACAATAATGCTTCAATAATATTGCACCTACTGTTCAATTATACACTGGAAGGAAATATGCCTTTTATCCCAATTTAAACTTTAACAATCTAATATATGATATATTTGATTTTCTTGTTAAGATACTATTTTCTTTATTTCTATATTTCTATTATACTAAACAAAACTACCTGTATAAAATACTATTTAAATATTATTCTAATATTCAACTCCTTCGGATTTATTCGATTTTACCGATACTCTCTATTTTTATATCACCATTATTAAGTCGCATAAGCCTAATAAAGCTTCCAGTTTTTTTTTTTTTAAATCTTCTCTTGGTCTTTTGTTTACTAAATTAGTTAGTTTTGCCATCACAGCACGTTCTGCCAATTTATTCTTCCATTGTTCTATGCTGGGGATCTATGAAATTTCTGAAGAAGTGAAGATCCAGCTACCTCCTGGAGAGAACTGCAGAGGCACTATCCCCGTTGTACACCTGGGACTAAGTTCTCTTCCCCATCAAGGCCACCCCACTCTTTGGCATCTTTTCTGATGGATTCCACAGACGGTTGGTGATGCCGTTAGAGAGAAGGGCCATTCCAGGTCCTGGATGTGAAGATCCATATTTCCACAGAGCTCCAGAGGCCCCTTCTCTACTACACTTGGTACTCAGCTCTAGTTCCGAGATTTATATTAAATTATTATGAATTATAGAGAAATTGATTAGAAAAAAAGCTGCTGCAAGCTACTGCAGACTCATGGACCAAAACAGGATATTAATCACATAACAAAACTCAGATCTGTCCTTTTGATCAAATTCAGCAAGATGGTTGAATTTTGAGGCCTGAGGCCTGAGAACTTTCTCCTCATCCCTAGAAACAGCTGGATATTATTTTTTAAAAAATAATAAATGATCTGAGAACTATGATTTATCAGAAGAGTTTGAGGATGCACAGTGATGAAAAATGAGTTAGTGAAACATTCACAGCCTACAGCATCCTACATATCAAGAGGTGTGTCAAGGGACAAACAGCCTGTACTGGTTATTCACAACGTCAGCAATATATTGCTGTGCCTTTTCAGATATGCATTCTTGCCCCCATAGATCACAAATCCTTCCTTGTCAGGAGTCCACCACTGCGTGGTGAGAAACCAACAAGATGCAGTTGAGGCTCTGACAAATGTTTTGACGTGGGGAAATTATCGACCAGAGCTTCGAGTTCTCTGGCAAGGTATGCCAAATGCCACGCTTCCGTCTGCTGCCTCCTCATGCTGCCTCTTCCATTCTTCCACTCCAAGATTGTGCTCACTCGCTCAACTGTGCTGTGCCCATTGCTGTTGGCACAGCTCCCACTCAGCCACCAAGGGGTATCTGCTGCTCCAGTCTGCCTGCCAGTGCTGCCCAGCGTATTTGCCCACTCCCCAGTGCTACCTGGCCTCTGCTCCCTCAATGCTGGTGGTATTTCTTGCTGGCATTTCCACTGTTCAGGGTTCATTATGCCCACTACAGTCATTTCCTAATACCCAGCACTGCTGCCAGGAAAGAATGGATTTTGGTGTGCACTTGCCACATTTTCTCAACTATTTTTCTGGTAAAATTTATATAAGGTTTAGTGTTTTTTGCATGCCAGTAGATCAATAGGGGAGGGGCTGTGGCTCAGTGGTAGAGCATCTGCTTGGAAGGCAGAAGGTCCCAGGTTCAATTCCCGGAATCTCCAGTTAAATGGACTAGGCAAATAGGTGATGTGAAAGACACATCATCTGCCTAATACCCTGGAGAGCCTGCCTAAGACCCTGGAGAGCCACTGCTGGTCTGAGTAGACAATACTGATTTTGATGGACCAAGGGTCTGATGCAGTATAAGGCAGCTTCCTGTGTTCACTAATTTGCTTGTAGGAAAAGGGCTGTGGCTCAGTAGTAGAGCATCTGCTTGGCATGCAGAAGGTCCCAGGTTCAATCCCGGGGAGGGACTGTGGCTCAGTGGTAGACTATCTGCTTGGCATGCAAAAGTTCCCAGGTTCAATCCTCGGGATCTCCAGTTAAAGGGACTAGGCAAGTAGATGATGTGAAAGCCCTCTCTATCTGGAGAGCTGCTGCCAGTCTGAGTAGATAATACTGACTTTAAAGGACCAAGGGTCTGATACAGTATAAGACAGCTTCATGTGTTCAATTCTATATAGGGCTGTTGATTCGGTTCGGCCCGAACTGAAAATCAGCCGAATTTCCCCTGATTCGGTGGTTTTTAGTTCGGGAGGAACTGAACTCAAAACTGGCGGGCAACCGGGGGGGGCGAATTCAGCGAGTTCGGGAGTTCACAAATAAATTCGGCAAATTCGGGGCCGTCAGTAAGCAGCATTCTCGTCAGTAAGCAGCATTCTCCTCCCCCGGCCAATCGGTGGGCAAGCTGGGTCTTCTTCTGGCCAATCAGTCAGGATTGAGTACTGGAGGAATCAGCTGATGTGCGGCCCGGCCAGGGAGAGAGAGAGAGCGAGCGAAATCCTCGTGTGTGGGGGAGGTGCTTGTGCACATTCGCTCCTTTCTGTGGCTGCAGGGGGCGTATTTTTTGGGGTACAGACACAAAACTTTCACTGGAGCTTCAGATGAAGCTTCTTAAGATACCCCCCAAGTTTTGTAAACATTGGGTCAGGGGGTCCCGAGATATGGGCTCCCCCCTTTTTCTTTCCATGGCTGCAGGGGGCGCATTTTTGGGGGTACAGATCCCAAACTTTGAGCAGAGTTTCAGACCAGTGTTCTTAAGATACCCCCAAGTTTTGTAAACATTGGGTCAGGGGGTCTCGAGATATGGGCTCTCCCCCTTTTCCCTCCCCCCTTTTTCCATTTATGTGGCTGCAGGGGGCGCTTTTTTGGGGATATAGCCCCCAAACGTTTAGCATAGCTTCAGTCAATTATTCTTAAGATACTACCCAAGTTTTGTAAAGATGGGTTCAGTGGGGGCAGAAATATCGCCTCCCCCCTTTTCTCTTTCCATGGCTGCAGGGGGCGCATTTTTTGGGATGCAGATCCCAAACTTTGAGCGGAGTTTCAGACCAGTGTTCTTAAGATACCCCCCAAGTTTTGTGAACATTGGGTCAGGGGGTCCCGAGATATGGGCTTTCCCCTTTCCCCTTTCCCCTTTTCCCTATTGGGATGAATGGATCAGCCGATCCTGTGCATCTCCAGAGCAAAACGTCCCGTGCCTAATTGGAATCATCTTGGATTACAAGTCGTCTTCAGCCCCTCTTGATGGAACAGAAGACAGCCACAGTAAGACCCCTTTGGGGGCTTTAATCTACAATTTTTCTCCTGTGTATGTGTGTGTGTGTGGGGGGGAAAGCAGAGTCTGTGTGTGTGTGGGGAGGGAGCAGTTTCTGTGGGTGGGGGGGGAAGCCAAAGGGGGCTTTCGTCGGTTCTGCCTGGGGTGTGTGTTCCCCCTCGAGTCTCTCGCTCCCTGGTTTGAGGGGGGAGGTTTCAGTTGTGTGTTGCAAAGGTGTTGTTTAACAAGGTTGTGTTGTTTTGCAGTTGTTTTGCAGTTGCTTTGGAAATTTCTCAGCTGTTGTCGGGGCTGGGAGCTTTGTGCGTGGGCGGCAAGCTCTGCTGAGAGATGCACATTAAGAGTGGGGGGACCCCTTTCAGGGTCCATATCTCAGCCCCCCCTGACCCAATCTTTACAAAACTTGGGGAGTCTTTCAATAAACGTCCTTTGAAGCTCTGCCGAAAGTTTGGGACCTCTAACCCCAAAAATGCCCCCCCTCAGAGCCGCGGAAAGGCGCGATTGTGTTTTTAATGGCTTTATTCGGCCGAATTTTTTTCCGAACTTTGAATTCCCGCCGAATTGAATGGATCCGAAGTGGGGAAGTTCGGACTTCGGCATATCCTGAATCTAAATGGGCTGAATTCGGCCGAATCCGAACTATACCGAATTTTTTTTAATTCAACAGCCCTAATTCTATACACCCTATGTATACAGTACATATGTCTTATCGTATAGTATACATAATTGCCTACAAACGCTGTAGAACATATGCACACAAAACAAAGAAATCTGAAACAGCAACAGCAAAAAAGAGAGAGAACTGTAAACATTGACAAACACATAAACAAATATAAAAAGAAACACAACGGGGAACATTTGTTCAATCCTAATTGAAGTTTAGAGTAACAGCGTGAAGTAGTCTGCTGTGCAATCCTAAACAGTTACGCCCTTCTAAACTAGGGGTGTGCATTCGGATATTAAGAAACTAAAATTAAATCTGAAATTAGCTGTTTCAGGTCTGCCCGGGAGCATCCAGAATGACCCCAAACACTTCCAGAATTCCAGGAGTAGCAATAATTTATCTTTTAGAATTTTAGGAAACATTTAGGTTGGGGGGAGGCAGCAAAAGCCAGGATGGAAGGAGAGAGGTAGCATACCTGGCCTCCAGCTGGTCCATGACACACCAGCCCAAAGGGCTTTTATTTTCAATGGCCTCCAAACTTCAAAGATCAGGTCTACCACTAGGGTTGCCAACCTATAGGTGGTGGCTGGAGACCTCCCACTATTACAACTGAGCTCCAGTCGACAGAGATCAGTTCACCTGGAGAAAATGGCCACTTTGGAAGGTAGGCTCTATAACATTATACCCCATTGAAGTCCCTCCCCTCCCCAAACCCCACCCTCCTCAGGCTCCACCCCCAAAATCTCCAAGTCTTTCCCAACTCAGAGCTGGCAACCCTATCTACCACCCATTGACAATAATGGCTGTTAACTTTTAAAGGGCCATTATCCTGAATGTGGCCGGGAGCGTTTCCACAGAACTTATTTTTCTCAAGGAACTGATCTTCAGGTTCAGGTTTATTGGGCCCAGTTTTTTTTTTGGTAAAGATGAAATAAGCTGAATACCCATACCAATAAAGGGGTATTTCGGCTTTATTTCTGGGTTTATTGGGAAAAAATGGGTCAATTATAGTCTATGGGGATTTTCCCCCAAAGCTCCTCTGTGGGCATTTTTGGATAGCTTCGAGGGACTCTCCTTGCATGAACCCCAAAGTTTGGTGAAGATTGGGTCAAGGGGTCTGATTTTATGGGGTCCTGTAGGGGTCACCCCTCCTCCATAGAGAAGCATGGTAAAGTTTACCATGCTTCTCTATAGAGGGGGTCGAATAAATAAACAAATATATATATATAAATTTTAGATTGAGTTTCTTTTTTGAAAGGACATTACTTTTGGGTGCCAAAATTCCTAAACTGGAAAGCTCTGGCCAAAATAGTTTCTGGAATGTTATCACTACTCCTGGAATTTCAGCATGATGAAAATCATTCCCTTTAATATAGCCTAAGCAGAATTTAAAGGAAATTCTTTGCACAATCCTATTCTAAACCCATGATGTTCACATGGATGGCCCAGGCTAGCCTGATCTCGTCAGATCTCAGAAGCTAAGCAGGGTCAGCCCTGGTTAGTATTTGGATGGGAGACCACCAAGGAATACCAGGGTTGCTGTACAGAGAAAGGTACTGGCAAATCACCTCTGTTAGTCTCTTGCCATGAAAACCTCAAAAGGGGTTCCCATAAGTCGGCTGCGACTTCACGGCACTTTACACACACACACACACACACACACACACACAAACAAACAACTCTACTTAGGATAGAACAGCAACAGTGTATGTGTGAACTGGCCCTTAAATAATAGATCGTATGACAATCATGGGGCCAGATAAATTATGTCTGGATTTTTGCTTTCTTTATTATTAGCAGACTATTGTTTGAAAACATTTTCTTTATTTTGCAGCTATCCTCAAGTGCTCACTGGCAAATTAGCTTGGGGAGTTGTAATGCACAATATATAATGACTTCCCTTATGATCTGTCCAGTAGTGGAAGAGGTCATTTTAAAAATATTATCCCAGTACAAATTTAAAATAGGTCTTTAGTGCTATGCTGACTTGTTTATTAGCTTGCACTGTTAATTAGTTGGAAGTCGAAATCTCTAAGCAACCAAAGAATGGTCACTTCTAACTTTGCTCATTAGTGAGCATAAAGCATTTCCTGCTTCAGTTCTTGAGGCTTTACCAGGAGTAATATACCATTTATTCTGTTAAGATTACTGAATATTGAAGACTTTTAATGGGTGATAATTACTGCTTGTGTATGGAATTTTGCAGGTAAATATAACCATCATTTTTATTCAAGCCCAAACATTTATTATAATGCTCTGCTATTGCAGGATATAATTTAATTATGAAGTTAGCCGAAAAAGTGCAAGGGGAGGCAGGTATGTTGGGGGTAAACAGGAAGGTGGTATGCAGACAGGTAGCAGTTTAATTGAAGTTAGACAGGAAGCAGGCAGGATGAAACCTGGAAGTTTATCAGCACACAAATCTTAATCTGTAGCTGCACCAGCAATGGAGATACCACAAAATCCCATTACTGCGCTGAAGACACCTTTGTCTTTAATGTTTCACAAGAGTTCTGATAATGATTTTTTTTCTGCAGCACATTAAAAGTGCTATAAACAGCAGCACACATTGAACTGAGATGGCAGAGGGTACAGGGCTCAGTTCCTCCTGCGCGCACTCTCCATTTTTCTTTAAACAAACAGACACTTCATTCTAGGGTTTCCAACCTTCAGGTGGTGGCTAGGATTTTCCCACTATTACAACTGAGCTCCAGATGACTGAGGTCAGTTCACCTGGAGAAAATGGCGACATTGGAAGCCAGACTCTATGGCATTATACCCCATTGAAGTCCCTCCCCTCCCCAAACTGTTGGGACCGCCTTATAATAATCTTCCTAAAGCTCCTTAGGAGCCAGCATGATCTGGTATTGGCATAGGTGCGGGGGCAAACACTCTAGCATCCAGGAGCTGTCAGCTCCTGCCACCATGCTAGCAGGGCCTTCCAAGAAGGGAAAGCTGGTGCCAGCATGAGGGGGGGGCATTCCCATGGCACTCCTGGGGATGAAGCTGCCTTTAGGCAGCTTCCATAGCCCTTTTGCCCCGGGAACACCCCCTCGAGAGGTGGTGGGCCCATGCCACCTTTTTCAGTGGCGCAGCCCCGTTGGAGGCAATGGGAGATTTTCCTCATTGCCTCCATTTTCATTTTTGAACAAGTTTTTTTTTCCCTTGGCGGCAGCTGGGAAGCGTCACAGGAGGTGGCCCGGCTGCGCCACTCCTGGCCGCCGCGGACCTGCTCCCCCCTTCAGGATCGCTCTGCCTGTGTTGCCATTCTATAAGTTTCATGTCTTCTAATATCCTAAAATGCTGCCAGTGTGAAAATTTTAATATTCATTTTTTAAAGTCCTTGCAAGGCAATTCTGAAGTAATGAAAAGGAAATCCAGGCTTTCTTCTTTTTCAATGTTGGCTTCATATGAAATGAAAAATCACTGAGACTTCAATTAGTAAGTTATCTGGGCACTTTGTAAACATACTATATCAAAAGATTAGAGGGATGTTGGTGAAGTCCCATCGTAATGCATCACCATCTTGCGGAAACTAAGAAAATATCACCCAGCAGATGTTATTGTTCCACAAACGGCTGTTGACAAATGTGCTACTAATGGCCGTGGCAAATTATTTGTCATTTTCAAAGGCTCTTTGATACCGTTTGGAGACCTCTGCCATATTTCATATTGATTAAAAGCTGTCACGGACAACATTTATAAAGTTCACATGTATCAAAATTGTTCCTGTCCACTTCTGATGTTCTTTGGCTTATCGCGCCCATTCCTTCCCAAAGGCAATTTTCTGGCATCTTTCAATGTGTTAGGCAATCCATACCGAAGGAATGTAAACAAGTTGAATAAATCTCAGGGGCACCATTGTCTAGGTTTAGAGGAAGAGACCACAATGATCTTTGCTTTAGCATGTTGCATTTTGTGGGAGAAAATGTCACGCACATAAAACAAAAGATGGAACTATGTTGATCAGCACCCCAATGGGGTGCCTGATCTTGTCAGATCTTGAACGTTAAGCAGGGTTTTTACTTGGGTGGGAGACCACTGAAGAAGTCCAGGGTTGCTACTCAGTGGCAGGCAATGGCAAACCACCTCTGTTTGTCTCTTGCCATGAAAGCCCCATTGAAGCTGACATGAATCTGCTGCAACTTGATGGCACTTTGCACACACATATATAGATCAACAGCAAACATGAGATTCCCAGTCCGGTGTGTGTCCTTGAAGCGCATCACTGATGGGGAGAGGCATTGGCAAGGGAGCAGAGCTGGGCGGGAGGTGGTTAATCCTGTCTTTCCTCTGCAACCCCTGCCAAAGTTGCTTTTCTCCTAGCCTTATTCCTTTCCTTTCTTTTTCTTTTTCAAGTTCCCATGACCCAAAGATCTTGAGCAGTAATGGAGAGCCTTTATTTCTTTAAGGAAAATATGGTGGAGAGATACTTAGCCACTGCCAGTGTTGTTCTTGAATCTCTAGCCACCAGGATAAAGGGACTATTTTATCTATTTACAGTGCAGGAGATCTCCAGTTTGTACCTGGAGGTTGGCAACCCTATTTGTTTGACCTCTTTTCTCTCTCTCTCTCTCTCTCTCTCTCTCTCTCTCTCTCTCTCTCTCTCTCTCTCTCTCTCTCTCTCTCTCCCCCCCCCCCCATTCCTTAGACAGTGAACTGGTTGGGATGGAAGTCTTTGCAGCTGAAAGCTGTTTCAAGCTGCTCTGAGCCCATGGGATAAAGTAGGATATCAGTATAAGCCAAATAAAAGCGAGCATATTTTTAGAAAGGAAAATGCAAAACACCTCCCCCCCAAAGAAAACGTGAAAATAACCCCATATTGCCACCATACCTTCCTTCTCTAGGAAGGGATTGCATTTTTTAAAGAAACCTTTATGCTGAGTATTTTTTTTTAATGAAGAATATGTTTTCATGCTTCTGCATTTGCTTACACTTTGCGTCACTCATAATGTTAAAACATCTCCTTTCATATTTTGAAAACTTGTATTAAATCAGCCTGAATTTGCTCAGGGTAATATACATGCAGAAATACGCTTCTACGCATGTGTTTTCTTGTTGGTTTAGGAAACTGCTTTCAAATGGGAATACTGCGCATGATTCTCCAGCCTGATCAAGCATGCAGGTGGGGTTATACACATTTAGGCCAAAAAGGATAGGAAATGCAGGAGAGGAAAAATCATAACTAAATAGGGGCTGTACTTAGTGCCCCTTCCAAAGGGCTGCTTGGCATGATTGTAGCTCACTGAAATTCTTTATCAAGAAAACTTAAAATTCTACGCACATAATTAATTATTTAAGCTAAAGAATGTCCACAAACATCTCAATCTGCATTATTTATTTTGTTTACAGATAAGGAGATTTGAAGAATTCAAAATACTTTTGGCAAGGACTGGAGTGATAAAGGTCAAGGGTGGAAGGGAGACCAGAGTCATACAGCTGCTTGAGGACTTTGGGTTCCTGACCTTGAAAACTTTAGAATATTTCAGCCCAAGCCACAGTCCTCATCAGTAGGGTTGCCAACCTCCAGGGACTAGCTGGAGATCTCCTGCTATTACAACTGATCTCCAGCTGATATAGATCAGTTCCCCTGGAGAAAATGGCCACTTTGGCAATTGGACTCTATCACATTGAGGACCCTCAATGTATCAGTGGTGAAGAGGGACCTGGCAACCCTACTCACCAGTGCTCTGGAACAATGGATTGCAGGCCACTGCACATGACAGCTCGGATGTAGGTCATACCATTGAAACTGGAGTCCATTTTAAATGGAAGTCTACATCAACATAGGAAGCTGCCTTACCTAATTGGGCCTTGATCCATCTAATGCAGTATATTCTATGACTAGAAGAGATTCTCTGGAATTCCAGATAGAGAAAGGTCTCTCTCCCCATTGGTTCCCTTAGATAATTTAACCAGAGATGGAGATATTGCACCTAGAATCTGCCGCATGTATAGGCTTGCCAACTTCCAGGTGGCACCTGCAGATCTCTCACTATTATGAGAGCCAGAGTGGTGCAGTGATTAAGAATGGTGGTTTGGAGTGGTGGACTCTGATCTGGAGAACTGAGTTTGATTCCCCACTCCTCCACATGGGCAGCAGATGCTAATCTGGTGAACTGGGTTGGTTTCCCCACTCCTACACATGAAGCCAGCTGGGTGACCTTGGGCTAGTCACAGTTCTCTTAAGTGCTCTCTCAGCCCCACCTAGGTCAGCATATACAAACCAACTCCTCCTCCTCCTCCTCCTCCTCCTCCTCCTCCTCCTCCTCCTTCTTCTTCTTCTTCTTCTTCTTCTTCTGTTGATCTCCAGACGACCAGCAACAGTTCCCCTGGAGAAAATGGCAGCTTTGGAGGGTGGGCTCCATGGCATTACAACAGGCTGAGGTCCCTCCCCTCCTGATACTCCACCCTCCCAGGCTCCACACACCCCTAAATCTTCTGGTATTTCCCAACCTGGTTGAGGGCCCTCGTAATGACTGTCTATTAGATCTGCTTGATACCGAAATAGTCAATAATAAAAGTCAAATGTTATTTGCTCTGATGCTAAGCCTGAAACAACTGCTTCGGTTGCAAAAATTTTTGGTAATGTTATTGAGTCGGGGATCCATGAAGCCCGTCTAATATTTTAAGTTGCTGTTGTGATTGTGGTTTATCTAGTGAATGGTCAATTATTATGACTATTATTGTTTATTTTATTATATTACAGTCCGGCTGGATGGGCAGATTATTTTAACCTTTTGCTTAACATTTATTTTAACCCTTATTTTAACATTTCAATAATGTGGTATATTTTATATATTTCATATTTATTTGTATTTTATATATTCTGTATATTTCTGAGCCTGATAGGGACCCTGGTTTGTTCATCTTGGGTTGGTGTGATTTGATTTTGATCGTGAGAATTTGTGCGAGATGTCTTTTGAACTATGCCTATTCAAGGTTAATGGATGAATGAATGAATGAATATTTCCCAACCCAGAGTTGGCAACTCTATGCATGGACCTTATGTGCTGCTCCACTGAACCACAGACCTTTCACATAACAGTCATCGTTGTATTGTTCCCATTTATTTGTAGCTCAGGATTAGGGTGCTCCATCCGGTTCCTGATCTCAGGTTCATACAGCTGCGATGGGTGAGGCCCCAAACAACATCTATTTATTAACAAGGAGATACAGAGATGGAAGCAACTGGTTTCAGAAAAATGGAGCTCTGGCAGTCTACCCTTCTAGCTAACAAACAGGACTAACTAAGCAGGGACTCCACCCTATGAGACTAAACTAACTTACACAAATATTAGGGGGAGCAGACCACTCTATCGTAATGTATGCAATAAACGTACCATAGTCATGGCCAAGATTCCTCTGACAGACCATCCTAAACTATTCATGTTTCTTCCATGTTGTCTTCCGACCTGCAGCTATTTGTGCAGCTTGAGATACTTTAAGACCTATTCCTTCCTTTCCTGACATGTGCATTCTCTCTAGCTGGTTAGCTCATAAGATATTTCCCTCTGTTCACTCATGCACCTCCATGTGCCCTCTTTTTTGCCTGCTACTTCTTTGGATTCGTTTTCCAAGTCTCTTGCCTGAGATGAATTAATTTCATAGACGAGCGTGTGTTTTATTCCTTGGTGCTGCAAGCAGAGTATCCCTAGCCATCACACAAGCTATTGGAAGCCCTTCCACATTTGGAATGTTTCAATACTATGCCGAGAAACTGCATGATGACATGAGAAATGGTAACTACACATGAAATTTTGTTTTGCTACCCGAATAACGTGGGCCTATTAATGGATATGAAACCTCAAGAGAGCTCCTTTCCTTTGCAATAACTAATAGGCTTTCTGGGTCATTAAATGCATTTTTCTAATCCATTTCCCCCACAAGGAAAAATCCTCTTGGAGTTATTACCATTAGAATCCAGCTTTTTGCAAACACAGACACAGGCTACAGTGTTAAGGGAGGAAAGAGCAAAGAATCTCTTTAGGTTGAGTTGACTATCTTGTAAAAAATAGATTAGGTCATTTTTTAAACACTGGGTTGCCAGCCTCCCAGGACTAGCTGGAGATCTCCTGCTATTACAACTGATCTCCAGCCGATAGAGATCAGTTCACCGTTTTGGCACTTGGACTCTATGGCATTGAAATCCCTCCCCTCCCCAAACCCCACCCTATTCAAGCTCTGCCCCAAAAACCTCCCACTGGTGGCGAAGAGGGACCTGGCAACCCTAGTAGTGGCTCAGAGTTACTGTCTAGCTCAACTGGTGTAGAGACAGAGTTAACACTGGAAGGAGTTCTGTCCACAGAAGTGTGACTTCCCAGCTTCCCCCTCCCCCTGCTGCCCCAAATGCCCCTGAATGTTGCCCCTGGAGGAGGAGGCCCCCTCTCCTTGTGTCTCCAGATGCTGGTGATTCATGCAACCCTTTAGCATCACTAGGGTTCCCAACTACCCGGTTGTGGTGGGCAATTGCCCACCAATCAACCAGGCTGCCCGCTGACCAGCTGATGGTCAGCAGGGGGAAGCAGAAAGGGGGAGTGATCTCCCCACGTGCACGCCCCCAGGATCTGGCTTGCAGCTTGGAGATGGAAGCGATCTGGCTTGCAGCTTAGAGATGGAGGCGGAAGTGGCATTGGGAGCATGCAGCAGTCCCTCCACCAATCCCTGCCCATAAGAAGCTGCCACCCATAAGAATCTCCAGCTCAAGGTAAGTAGGGACCTGGCAACCCTATGCATAGCGCTGGGGGGACCCTCCAGCACTCATTAAAAACCTCTATGGAAACCATGAGATGGATTGACTCAATCAAGGAAGCCACAGCCCTCAGTTTACAAGACCTGAGCAAGGCTGTTGACAATGGACGTTTTAGAGGACATTGATTCATAGGGTTACCATGAGTTGGAGGCAAACTTGACAGAACTTAATATACACACACACGCATGCATGCACACACGTTCCAATTACTGCTATTGTGAAGAGCCTCTTGGCTTTTCTTGTAGGCAACTGAACTTTCAGTTTTCACTTCATGTTTAACCCACTATTCACAACTTTTTAAAATTTATACCCATGCATCTACATGCCAATTGAGGAGACAATTTGTATATATTATAAAAAGGGTGATAGTTTACTAAGCATGCAATCGGGGTTGCCAGGTCCCTCTTCTCCACTGGTGGGAAGTTTTTGGGGCGGAGGCTGAGGAGGGTGGAGTTTGGGAAGGGGAGGGACTTCAATGCCACAGAGTCCAATTGCCAAAGCGGCCATTTTCTCCAGGGGAACTGATCTCTATCAGCTGGAGATCAGTTGTAATAGCAGGAGAACTCCAGCTAGAACCTGAAGGTTACAACAATATAATACTTGGACCACAATATAGGAAGTTAGTCAAGAGAATGTAGTCACTATGGCAAAATCTATATATATCTTTTAAAGAAAACCAACAACAAAAATATTCTTTACACAAATATATAATGGTTATCTTTCAAATATTTGGTTATGTTACTTCACATAAACCATTTCATTCTTATATATATACTTATACATTTTCTTTTTCTTGCAGGAGTAATCAAACTCATACAACCATTCTATATACAACCAAGACAGGAACCCGGTAAGTATCCTGTTTCAGAGTCCATTTCCTTAACATTCTATAAATATACACCAACTGAAGAAATGGACTCTGAAACAGGATACTTACCGGGTTCCTGTCTTGGTTGTATATAGAATGGTTGTATGAGTTTGATTACTCCTGCAAGAAAAAGAAAATGTATAAGTATATATATAAGAATGAAATGGTTTATGTGAAGTAACATAACCAAATATTTGAAAGATAACCATTATATATTTGTGTAAAGAATATTTTTGTTGTTGGTTTTCTTTAAAAGATATATATATAGATTTTGCCATAGTGACTACATTCTCTTGACTAAGAACCTGGAGGTTGGCAACCCTACATGCAATCCTAAAAAAGAGGGTGAAGCACCTTAGGAGCCATCATGACCCCACACCCACGTAAGTGCCACTTTAAAGATTAAAGGGGCACTAATGCCGTTCCAGTGGCAAAGACCATTTTTAAAAATAATAATGTAAATTCCTTTTAGGCCATGGATTTTACCGCCCCCCCCCCCCCCAGGGATTGGGTGAGTCTTGAAGGTGGCATGGGTTTTCTGTTCGTTTTCACTCCATGTGACTATATTTTCCAATAAATATTTCTGAATCCACTCACTTCCCCATCACAATTTTTGGACTGAAACCTCAAATATCTGAGGACACCTTCGTTTGAACATCTGCTCAACCTCCACATTAGTACACTTGGTCAGAAGTCATACTAGAATTTCAACATCAGGCCCAAAAGTCCCAAATGCTCTCAACCGTCCATCTTCTGGAAAATGAGCTTGCCTATCAGATGAGTTATAATAAAGTCTGGAGGTCTTTTCCCCAGTTCACAAAGTGAATATAATTACCCATGAACATCATTGTCATGCAAGTTGATTAAGGTACTGGGGGGCTAATTTATAAATAATCACCAGCGTACCAATTTTACCCAGAACTATTAGCTTTTTTCTATTTGCCTTAATTCTCCGCATTTAATTACAGGTAAGGGCTGCTGGTGTTTAAGAAGCTAGCAATAGCTATTCTTATCACAATGTACAGACCTGCAGCTTTTAATCAGCAAGGAAGAAGGAAATAAACAGCCCGTTTAATTTATGTAGCATGCTTGATAATTTCTTCAGCTGAAACCAAGCAGGCTGCTGGGTCACAGGATCCAGAAATAGTCATGGGAGAACCGTTGTGCCATATCTAAGGAAGGGATGAGTCTCAGGGTGTTTTGCCTGAGACGAGCCTCCAAACGTCTTTCAAATTGTACTTTAGGTGACCAGACTGATCTCTACCTAATGAGAGGATGGTTGTAATTAGAAGAAGAAGAAGAAGAAGAAGAAGAAGAAGAAGAAGAAGAAGAAGAAGAAGAAGAAGAGGAGGAGGAGGAGGAGGAGGAGGAGGAGGAGGAGTTGGTTTTTATATGACACATTAGACCCGAAAGGATTAAATATGGAAAATGACCTCTCCAGTTACATATAAACATCAAATAAGATAATGTAGATTAGGAAGATACCACATCACTAGCACACCGATTTCTAATTAGGCGCTGAAGGAGGTGTAGCAGGACATGATCCAACAGCAATTACAGATATCCCTGTAGGGAAGCTGGGAGACGGATGTACCATGTAAAAAGTTTGAGTAGATGGTTTACCTAATGTTCTTTTATGTACTTGCTAAATACTTCATGCACAATCAAATACTTAAATCCATTATTATGAATATCCCACAGTCTGGTGTTCAAGGCTACGGGAAACTACAAAGCCAGTCATTTGGCACGGAGAGAGTCTTCCTGTATTAAGACTAAAATCAAATCTGCAGAGTGAAGGCCCTCTTCTAACAAAGCCATCTCCCCATGTAACCCATCTGTATTGTGACAAACGTCTTATCCATCTCAATTTTTATTCTGTCCTAGAGCTGAGGGAGATGTACACATTGTGCTCCTTCCTCGATGATAAAATTTGAAATAAAAAGACTTGAATAGCAGAGGATATACCATAGAAATCACTAAGTATGCACATGGCAACACACTTGGATGATGATGATGATGAAGAAGAGTTTTTTTTTATACCTAATTTTATCTATGTTTTAAGGAGAATCAAACTGGCTTACAATTACCTTCCCTTCCAGCATGGTGTAGTGGTTAAGAGCAGTGGTCTGGAGCAGTGGACTCTGACCGTGAGAGCAGGGTTTGATTCCCCACTCCTCCACATGAGTGGCAGAGGCGAAATCTGGTGAACTGGATTTGTTTCCCCACTCCTCCACATGAAGCCAGCTGGGTGACTTTGGGCTAGTCACACTCTCTCAGCCTCACCTACCTCACAGGGTGTCTGTTTTGGGGAGGGGAAGGTGATCGTAAGCCGGTTTGATTCTCTCTTAAGTGGCAGAGAAAGTTGGCATATAAAAAACGACTCTTCTTCGTCGTCATTGTCGTCATCTTCTTCTTCTTGTTCAAGTTCAGGCGCAAGCTCAACTTCATTTCAGTATCCCACTTGGAAAGTTTTCTAAATATTTATATCCCCGGATTAAAATTAAGCTGGTTAAAAACATTTTTAAATATTTTCTTTCCTCTACATTTTTTTCAAATATACATATGGGTTTATGTCAGAGAAATGTTTACGGTATGCCAGGTCTCTCTCTCTCTCCCCCCCGCCCCGCTATTGAAACATGTCACCTTCTACTTTTTAAACCAGGACACACAAAAGTACAACTGATTTTCAGCACTGGCTTCCCCTGCCTTGCCGAAAGAAGACAGAATTATGTTGCCGTCACCGATGAAACACGCACCTGGCTCTGCTTTCCTGTCTTGTTGATTCTTGACTTGCTGCCCCTTTCAGACTGTTATTTTTACACACAGTACTCTTTTCATTCTAGAATCTCATTTTGTTCCTGGAAGAATGTTAGCTGATTGCTATTTTTCTGCAAAAAAACTCAAAATATTCCTTTCCAATGCCTCCCTTCTGTAACTTACGGGCTGCCTTCCATTCTCTTTGACTGGCACCTGCATTTCCTCTCGCTCCAAATTTTGGACAGCTTTCTTGGCCTGAGTTCTAAAGGAGGAACAATCAGGGATGCCCGATCGCCCACGGGTTCAATTTGCGGACTGTCCGCAAGTTGCCGTCCGCTCTGCACCATTGCGGGGAAAAAATGTCACTTGTGCAAAGCTTACTCCTTTCCCCCAGAATCTGCTGCAGCCTGCAAGCATGGTACAGTGGTTAAGAGTGGTGGACTCTGATCTGGAGAACTGGGTTTGATTCCCCACTCCTCCACATGAGCGGCAGACTCTAATCTGGTGAAGCAGGTTGGTTTCCCCGCTCCTACACATGAAGCCATCTGGGTGACCTTGGGCTGGTCACAGCTCTCTTAGAGCTCTCTCAGCCCCACCTACCTCACAAGATGTCAGTTGTGGGGAAGGGGAAGGAGATTGCAAGCTAGTTTGATTCTCCTTAAGTGGTAGAGAAAGTCAGCATATAAACATCAACTCTTCTTCTTCTTCTTCTTCTTCTTCTTCTTCTTCTTCTTCTTCTTCTTCTTCTTCTTCTTCTTCTTCTTCTTCTTCTTCTTGCCACATTCTTTAAGTGCACCAGCCATTAACATCTGCCAGTGACTGACAGAGCTGAGGTGCATCCTTCTGCTACTTAGAGCTGCCTGACTCAGCGTTAGTAAATGACAAAGGCAGGTGAATTGTCCAGAGCTATGTGCATCCATGTTCTCAGACTAGCCCTTGAGAATTGTAGAGCTTTTTCACACACCTACCCCAATCACCCATTCCTTTAAAAAAATCTCCCTAATGGGGACCCAAGTGAGCCAGTGTGGCGAAGTGGTTTGGAGAGGTGGACTCTAATTTGGAGAACCGGGTTTGATTCCCCCCTCCTTCACATGAGCGGCGGACTCAAATCTAGTGAACTGGGTTGGTTTCCCCATTCCTTCACATAAAGCCTGCTGGGTGACCTTGGGCTAGTCACAGATCTCTCCAACCTCTTTGAGCCTCACCTACCTCACAAAGTGTCTGTTGTGGGGAGAGGAAGGAGATTGTAAGCCGGTTTGATTCTGCTTAAAAGGTAGAGAAAATCAGCACATAACCAACTCTTCTTCTTTTCATATAGATCTCCTCTCCCCCTCCTTATCCTCACAACAACAACCCTGTGGGGTATGTTAGAGTGAGGGATTGTGGCAGGCCCAAGGTCATCCAGCAAGAGTGGGAAGGTCATCATGGCAGAGTGGGAATTTGAACCTGACCGTTCTAAGTCTTAGCCCAGAACTCTAACCACTATGCCATGCCAGCTTTCCCTTGCCCTACTTACAAAAAAAGGTATCTTGGAATAATCGAAACATGCATTTTTTCCCCACTGCCTCATAGGAACTGTAGTTGATTTCATGGGATGGCCTAGCATTCTCTAGGCAACTGTGTGCCTCTCTTACTTCATCATGATGAGCAGATCTTTCAACTAACTGCAATGTGTAAGTTACAAACGCGGCTTATTTGTTAAGACACGGCTTGCCCGTGACTCTGACAGCATACGAAGAAACCAGTGCAGGAAAACCAATAAAAGATGATACATGGGCAGCTGTCAGGTTGAACGCCACTAATTGCACAGGTGTAAAGCGGACCAACGTGGTTTTCAACTCAAACGTCAAATGTACAGTGAGGTCAGTACTTGAACTCATATGTAAATGAACACTTCAGTCACACAAGTTGCAGTCCTAAAGGCACTTTCCTGGAAGTAAACCCCACTGAATAACATGGGAAGAGCCTGAGTAGACCTCCTTCCAATTGTTTCTTAAATGTGAACATTAATTTATTTCTTGTGAAATCCATAGAATCTTTAGGAATTGCTGGGTCAATACAGTCTCAGAGCAGAGTATCCCTTATCCAGACTGCTTGGGACCAGAGGTGGTCCGTGTTTCGGATCTTTCCATGTGTAGGGATATTTTGGAATTTTTGCATTATCCCTCATTAGCTTTGACAACCAGGTTATTCCTGTAAGTGAGATGGTCTGAACATTGACCATGGACGAAGAATTAGCTGGCAGAAAAACAAGCAATATTCTGTGTGAAGAGAATCATGCTGAAATAGGTACAATCATCTGGTGAGATAGTTACCCCTTTGCTTTCTGATGGTTCACTGTATACAAAATTATTGCAAATATAGTTTAAAATTACCTTCAGGCTATGTGTCTGAAGTATATATAACACATACATGAATTTGGGTCCCACCCCCAACATATCTCATTATGAACAACAAACAAACAAAATAGCACTGGCAGGCTTTCAGTCTCTACCTACGATGCAGTGTACACTGTATTTTATTTTATTTTTAGGTGAGAATAAACATTGAAAGCAGGCGGCATGGATCTGCCTGCAAGCCGGCTTGAAGGATCAGTGTGGATATGGGATGTCCGGATAAGGAATACTCTACCTGTAGTGATAATTCTGTTTAGCTCCACTACCCGTACACTCCTTCAGAACATGGCTTACTTGATCGTGTTGGAAAATAAAATGGTAGAGCGAAACAGCGCCATGCTCTCTCTCTCTCTTCTTTACCTCCATGGTAATAGCCATTAGCTTCTCAGGAGAGTCCAATGCCTCAACATGCAGAACAACAGCTCCTTTGATAAATGGCTTTTTAAGAATCGGTAACCATGCTATGTAGACCCTGTATTTATACTCGTGGCATTTCTTACACTTGTCATTGTACCTATTTCAGCATTGTTCTCTTCACACAGAATATTGCTTGTTTTTCTGCTAGCTAATTCTTCGTCCATGGTCGATGTTCTGACCATCTCACTTACAGGAATAACCTGGTTGTCAAAGCTAAAGAGGAAGCATTTGGGGCACATTTCAAGTTACCTGGTAATAATGCTGAACATGTGTGGGATCATCCTAATCTAGTCTTCTTCTACTCTTCTCTTCTTGAGAGCCAGTGTGGTGTACTGGTTAAGAGTAGTAAAGTCTGATCTGGAGAACTGGGTTTGATTCCCCGCTCCTCCACATGACCGGCGGAAGCTAATCTGGTGAACTGGATTTGTTTCCCCACTCCTACACACGAAGCCAGCTGGGTGACCTTGGGCTAGTCAAAGCTCTCTCAGCCCCAACTACCTCACAGGGTGTCTGTTGTGGGGAGGGGAAGAGAAGGTGATTGTAGGCTGGTTTGATTCTTCCTTAAGTGGTAGAGAAAGTTGACATGTAAAAACCAACTTCTTTTTCTTGAAACTCAACTGTCTTCTCCTTTGGGACTCTTTAAACTGCTCCAGGTAACAACCACCAATTCCAGCGCAAAAAAGAGCACCTGTATACAAATGAGCATTTAGGCATAACTTGATTATAACTTTCGGTGTATGTTCAAAGTGGCCATTAAATAATAAACTACAGATAGAATAGCAGCCTTATCTTTATCAGACAGCAGATAGATTAAGTGGCAGTCATGAGAACTCACAGGAAAGTGTGAAATCAATGGAGTAATAAAAGAAGATCTTATAGGTCATTTATGCATGGGTACTTTCACTCACATTTGTCCCCGGTCTGCTTTGGCCACAGAAGTGGTGTTACTGTGTGTGGTCTGAGTTAATCTAGGGTCGTTTATGGATGGGTACTTTCATTCACACACACCCATCTGTCTTGGTTGTTCCTTGGAGTTATGCATGAGTTTTTCCTCCATTAGTGATGACCTCACTTCCAGCCCTCACAAATCCCAGGGCTTCCCGTTCCTCTGTTAACCTGATTCTTCCCTCTCCCCAGGTGAAATCCCCATGCATAAGGCAAAGTGCGGGACAGGCAAGCTTGGTTTCTCTCACAACCACTTACAAAGCAGTGTGTAAAGAGACGGGTATTCAAATGCTTCCTGCTTCCTGGGAACTCTTTCTGAGCAGAAGAAAGGCTTTTTAAAACCAAGACTTGGCTTCAGATTGCTCCGTTGTTGTTTTTGTTTTGTTCTTGACATGCTTTTTTATGCAGCAATTGAGGTTTTTTTGGAAGGGAGGGACTCCTCTCACAGTAAGCTCAACAAAGTAAGCCAATTACAAAGCAGCATTTAAAGGGGCGGGGACTTGATTTGAGCTCGGGGACCTCTGGTGCATAGATTCTCAACAGGAAAGTGTGGGTCCAGCGAGCAACAAACCCCAGGTAAAACTCCCATGCATAAACAACCATAGAAGAATATAAATCACAGCTGAATAAAAAATGGGCAATTGTTTCTGTCTTTGCCTTTCCACGCGAGCAGTCTCTCTGCTTGATTGGGATATTTAAGAATCTATTATCCCAGTTGGCAGAAGGTCCCAGGTTCAATCTCCGGTATCTCCAGTTAAAAGGATTGGGCAGTAGGTGACGTGAAAGACCTCTGCCTAAGACCCTGGAAAGCAGCTACCAGTCTAAGCAGAAAATACTGGCTGTGGTGGATCGGGGATCTGATTGATTATAAGGCAGCTTTGTGTGTCGGCGTGTGGGTGTGTTGACATATGCTCAGATTGTAAAATCACGTTACTTCTGTGGTTGCATGAAAGTTTTGCAACACAGACAATAATATATCTATGGGGGTGCTTGAAATAAGAAAAAGCAGTGTGGGTGGGATCTGAAGCTGCTGTTCCCAGTGTGCTGGGGTTATTAGGAGAAAAAGGCACACATGTGTCTGGGAGGCACAAAGCTCTCAATGAGCAGCTGCTTCAAACACACATCTCCTAACACACACAAGTCTTTTGTAACATGTAACTATGTCAAAATCAAAGGATGGACAAATTCACTCTTTTGTTTGTTTATTTCCATAAACTGTCATTGTTAATCATTTTGACCCGTTTCATTGTTGGTATTTATGATTCATTCATTTCTTTTTGTGCCTGTTTTAAAAATGCAATCAGACAGTGCCTGTATTCTACCAGCTTTTCCACTAGTGAAATGGGGGTTGGGAAGCCAGCGTGGTGTAGTGGTTAAGAGTGGTGGGTAGGGCTGTCAATTCGGTTCGGCCCGAACTGAAAATCAGCCGAATTTCCCTTGATTCGGCGGTTTTTAGTTCGGACGGATCCGAACTCAAAACTGGCGGGCAACCGGGGGGGGCCGAATTCAGCGAGTTCGGGAGTTCGGCGAATAAATTCGGCCAATTCGGCCGTCAGTAAGCAGCATAACCGTCAGTAAGCAGCATTCTCCTCCCCCGGCCAATCGGTGGCCAAGCTGGGTCTTCTTCTGGCCAATCAGTCAGGATTGAGTGCTGGAGGAATCAGCTGATGTGCGGCCGGCCGGGGAAAGAGAGAGAGAGAGGGAAATCCTCATGTGTGTGTGAGGGGGTGCTTGTGCACATTCGCTCCTTTCCGTGGCTGCAGGGGGCGCATTTTTGGGGGTACCGACCCCAAACTTTCAGGGGATATTCAGACAGGTTTTTTTAAGAGACCACCCAAGTTTTGTAAACATTGGGTCAGTGGGTCCCGAGATATGGGCTCCCCCCTTTTTTCTTTCCATGGCTGCAGAGGGCGCATTTTTGGGTGTGCCGACCCCAAACTTTCAGCGGAGCATCAGACTAGGCTTCTTAAGATACCCCCCAAGTTTTGTAAACATTGGGTCAGGGCCCCCCGAGATATGGGCTCCACCCCTTTTTCCTCTCCCCCCTTTTCCATTTTCGTGGCTGCAGGGGGCGCTTTTTTGGGGGTTCAGCCCCCAAACTTTTGTCATAGCTTCAGAGAATCCCTCTTAAGAGACCACCCAAGTTTTGTAAAGATGGGTTCAGTGGGGGCTGAAATATTGGCTCCCCCCCTTTTCTCTTTCCATGGCTGCAGGGGGCGCATTTTTGGGTGTGCCGATCCCAGACTTTCGGCGGAGCTTCAGTCAAGGCTTTTTAAGAGACCACCCAAGTTTTGTAAACATTGGGTCAGGGCCCCCCCCGAGATATGGGCTTTCCCCTTTCCCCTATTGGGATGAATGGATCACCCTCGAGAGATGCATACATATGGATCTTATATTGGATACAAATGGAATCATATTGGATTACCCAGCCTCCCAGCCCCTCCTGCTGGAACAGAAGACAGCCACAGTAAGACCCCTTTGGGGGCTTTAATCTATATTTTTTCTTTTCTGTGTGTGTGTGGGGGGGAAAGCAGAGTCTGTGTGTGTGTGTGGGGAGGGAGCAGTTTCTGTGGGTGGGGGGGGAAGCCAAAGGGGGCTTTTGCCGGTTCTGCCTGGGGTGTGTGTTCCCCCTCCAGTCTCTCTCTCCCTGGTTTGAGGGGGGGCTTCATTTTTATTCTTCAGGTTTTTCCTCATTCATAAGATCAGTTAGGTTATTGATGCTTGCTCAAAACTGGTTTTCAAATGGTGACTTAAAGAATGCATCTGCCTGGTCCCAAGTCCAATGCAAAAGGAGACATTCCACCCCCTCCTGCTCATTATGCATAGCTAGCTGCCTCTGTCCCTTTCCATGGTATGCAAACTCCCAGGTGTCAGGTGTTGCTATGCACTGTTGCAAAGGTTTTGCATTGCGTGCTTGTGTTGCTTTGCAGTTGTATTGTTTTGCAAAATTCTTCACACCTGCCCCGCCCTTTGCATATTTGCAAAGGGGTTGCTCTGCAGTTGTGTTGCTTTGCAAAGTTCTTAGCACCTGCCCCGCCCTTGCTCTCATCAGCTGTTTGTCGGGCCGGGAGCTTTGTGCGTGGGCGGCAAGCTCTGCGGAGAGATCCACATTAAGGGTGGGGGGGACCCCTTTCAGGGCCCATATCTCAGCCCCCCCTGACCCAATCTTTACAAAACTTGGGGAGTCTTTCAATATACGTCCTTTGAAGCTCTGATGAAAGTTTGGGACCTCTAAGCCCAAAAATGCCCCCCCCCCAGAGCCGCGGAAATGCGCGGTTGTGTTTTTAATGGCTTTATTCGGCCGAATTTTTTTCCCGAACTTTGAATTCCCGCCGAATTGAACGGATCCGAAGTGGGGGAGTTCGGACTTCGGCACGTACCGAACCCACAAAAGCCAAATTCGGCCGAATCCGAACTGTACCGAATTTTTTTTTTTTGACAGCCCTAGTGGTGGGCTCTAATCTGGAGTGGGGTTTGATTCCCCACTTCTCCATGTGAGCTGCAGACTCTAATCTGGTGAACCGGGTTGGTTTCCCTACTCCTACGCATGAAGCCTGCTGGGTGACCTTGGGCAAGTCACAACTCTCTTAGAGCTCTCTCAGCCCCACCTACCTCACAGGTGTCTGTTGTGGGGAGGGGAAGGGAAGGTGATTGTAAGCCAGTTTGATTCTCCTTAAAAGAAAAAAAAGGCATATAAAAATCAACTCTTCTTCTTCTCCTTTTCCTCTTCCTCTTGACTAGGGCTGTCAATTCGGTTAGGTCCGAACTGAAAATCAACCGAATTTCCCCTGATTCGGCGCTTTTCTGTTCGGACGGATCCGAACTCAAAACTGGCGGGCAACCGGGGGGGGCCGAATTCAGCGAGTTCGGGAGTTCGCGAATAAATTCGGCCAATTCGGCCGTCAGTAAGCAGCATAACAGTCAGTAAGCAGCATTCTCCTCCCCCGGCCAATCGGTGGGCAAGCTGGGTCTTCTTCTGGCCAATCAGTCAGGATTGAGTACTGGAGGAATCAGCTGATGTGCGGCCCGGCCAGGGAGAGAGAGAGAGAGCGAGCGAAATCCTCGTGTGTGTGTGTGGGGTGCTTGTGCACATTCGCTCCTTTCTGTGGCTGCAGGGGGCGCATTTTTTGGGGTGCAGACACAAAACTTTCCCTGGAACTTCAGATGAAGCTTCTTAAGGTACCCCCCAAGTTTTGTAAACATTGGGTCAGGGGGTCCCGAGATATCGCCTCCCCCCTTTTTTCTTTCCATGGCTGCAGGGGGCGCATTTTTGGGGGTGCAGACACAAAAATTTCACTGGAACTTCAGATGAAGCTTCTTAAGGAACCCCCCAAGTTTTGTGAACATTGGGTCAGGGGGTCCCGAGATATGGGCTTTCCCCTTTCCCCTTTCCCCTATTGGGATGAATGGGGCAGCCGATCCGATCCTGTGTGCATCTCCTCTCCAGAGCAAAACATTCCATGCCTAATTGGAATCATCTTGGATTACAGCCCCTCTTGATGGAACAGAAGACAGCCACAGTAAGACCCCTTTGGGGGCTTTAATCTATAATTTTTCTCCTGTGTATGTGTGTGTGTGGGGGGGGGAAGCAGAGTCTGTGTGTGTGTGTGGGGAGGGAGCAGTTTCTGTGGGTGGGTGGGAAGCCAAAGGGGGCTTTCATCGGTTCTGCCTGGGGTGTGTGTTCCCCCTCGAGTCTCTCGCTCCCTGGTTTGAGGGGGGAGGTTAAAGTTGTGTGTTGCAAAGGTGTTGTTTAACAAGGTTGTGTTTGCAGTTGTTTTGCTAATTTCTCCGCTGTTGTCGGGCTGGGAGCTTTGTGCGTGGGCGGCAAGCTCTGCTGAGAGATGCACAACATTAAGGGTGGGGGGACCCCTTTCAGGGCCCATATCTCAGCCCCCCCTTAACCCAATCTTTACAAAACTTGGGGAGTCTTTCAATAAACGTCCTTTGAAGCTCTGCCAAAAGTTTGGGACCTCTAAGCCCAAAAATGCCCCCCCCCCAGAGCCGCGGAAAGGCGTGGTTGTGTTTTTAATGGCTTTATTCGGCCGAATTTGTTTCCGAACTTTGAATTCCCTCCGAATTGAACGGATCCGAAGTGGGGGAGTTCGGACTTCGGCACGTACCGAACCCACAAGGGCCAAATTCGGCCGAATCCGAACTGTACCGAATTTTTTTTTTTGACAGCCCTACTCTTGACCACCAAAAAGGCTTTGCCAGGCACTGTAGTACTGGTGTGGACAAAAACTACATGGAGTGGTGTCTACAGTGAGGAAGAGAATTAAAAAAAGATTGAGCAAAAAAGCTGATAGCATTACCCACAGAATACAGTTTACACACACCTCTTCAGTCCTTTCTTACAGATCTTTTAATGGCAGAATTGGATGATACAGCATCCCCAGGGATGCCTTGGGAACACCAGCAATTTACCACTGGAATTCCCTCACTTGACAAATGCTGCGGGGCCTAGGGTTGCCATCCTCCAGGTAGTAGCTGGAGATCTCCTGCTATTACAACTGATCTCCAGCCAATAGAGAACAGTTCACCTGGAAAATATGGCCACTTTGGCAATTGGACTCTATGGCATTGAAATCCCTCCCCTTCCCAAACCCCACCCTCCTCAGGCTTTGCTCCAAAAACCTTCCGCCAGTGGCGAAGTGGGACCTGGCAACCCATGGGGCAAGTGGGAGAAGAGTCTCTTGTTCCTAGGGTTGCCAGCCTCCAGGTGGTAGTAATGCTAAGATGTGTGCTATTATTCGGCTGAGCAAACCGAAAAATAATATAACAGACACACAAACCACAATCAAGTAATTAGAACATAAGCCTAGATTCTAGGTGGTGGCTGGAGATCTCCCAATATTACACTTGCCAATTGGACTCTATGGCATTGAAGTCACTCCCCTCTCCAAACCTTGCTCTCCTCAGACTCCACCCCCAAAATCTCCGGGTATTTCCCTACTTGGAGCTGGAAACCCTACCTGTTCCCCTGCTGCACTGTTTTCAAGAGACAAGCCCCCATGGGTCATTTGGGCTCTTGAAAACGGCATGGGTGGGAAAGGATCCTCTCCTCCCCACATGCTGTAGTCCTGAGCAAGATCAGGCTCTACACCATTTATAAAGTGAAGGAATTCCTGTGGTAAAATGGACCCAAGTCTCTACATGCAGAAGGGGCACCTGCTTTTGTGCTAATGTCCTTGGGAGACCACCAAGGAATACCAGGGTTGCTGCAACTTGACGGCACTTTACACACACACACACACACAAGGTAGAGAAAAGTGGGGTATAAAAACCTACTTCTTCTAAATGTCACTTACTGCTTTTAAAAGTATATGAATTTAAAAAAATAAATAAATCTTGGATCACCGTTTGAATTGTTCGACAGGTTTGTAATGATTAACCTAATCCATTAACATGTTAATGTTCCAGCCTTACTTGTTTTACATTTAGGAAACAAAATGAGAATGGATGGAAGTATTGCTTGCATGATGTAAGACAGGATGGCATGTGTTCATTATGAAGCTGGGTGTTAACCTTCTGGAAATGCACAGCCTCAAGGTCTTAGAAAGGGGCAAACTGTAACTGATCGTATATTGAAGAAAATGAGTTCCCTGACTCTACCTGTCAGCAGTGATGAGCAATTGCAGCCATTGCTAGTAGTGGACGATGTTTCTTATGATGACAGAAGAAGACAGGACAGGTCAACCCTTTGTTCCATAGCCCATTGAAAGGGCCCAAATGGGATGACCCTTGATTAAGACAGAGGGCTGGATCCTGAGTAAAGTTGCCAGCTCCAGGTTAGGAAATACCTGGAGATTCTGCGGGCAGAGCCTGAGGAAAGAGGGTTTTGGAGAGGGGAGAGACTTCAATGCCATAGAGTCCGATTACCAACGGCCATTTTCACCAGGTTAACTGATCTCTATCGGCTGGAGATCAGTTGTCATAGCAGGAGATCTCCAGCGACCACCTGGAGGTTGGCAACTCTAATCCTGACTAGGGTTGCCAGCTCTGGGTTGAGAAATACCTGGGGATTTTCAGGGCAGAGCCTTAGAAGGGTGGGGTTTGAGGGAGGGACCTCATCAGGATATAATGCCATAGATTCCACCTTCCAAAGCAGCCTTTTTCTCCAGGTGAACTGATCTCTATTGGCTGGAGATCAGTTGTAATCCCAGGAGATCTCCAGCTACTACCTGGAGAATAAAGCAAAATAACAATCACCAGGTGCTGTATTGAGAGATACTCAACCAATAATATACAGCACACTAAATTTTCAGTCAAAATTATAACACACTCAATATCAAGGCAAACACAAAGTGTATTTATATAGAAGTAATAAGCTTAAAGATCTATCTAACTATCTAAAACGTGCAATAGTGTACAAATATACAGTGGTACTGAACAAACTATGTACAATATATACAGCGAACAAAGTAGCCCCACAGTACATCAATATCACTTTTCAGTACAAAAGATAATAAGCTGTGTACGAACTTGACAAGCCTCAAAAGCACAATAAATATTTTTAGTTGCACTTGTAGTACTGGAGCCGATATAAATCCCTTAAAAGGGTAATGCAGAACGGCTAGTGAGACCCACAGGATGTAGTTCAGGACCGCATAAAAGGACGCAAATCCCGGGTATTCATTTGTGTTTCACCAAACGAGGCTTCATCAGCCTTGCATGTATCTTATTCATTCACAGCTGCCTTGAATAAAGGTCCAAAAGTCTTTGAAGAAGAAAGTTTTCTGTCCATCCCGTAGTTCTTCAGAATCCCCTATCCTCCAGAAGCACCATTTCATGGAGACAAGCTGGCTGCTATGGGAGGGGAGAAGCAGGAAACTTCCTCCCTACTGATGGAAAAGTTAGCGTGGCTCCAGTCATGAGGGAGAGGGATATGATGGGCAGAAGGGAGTTTGCTGGTCCGTGTGTGAGTTTCCCTAGAGAGATGGTCCTCAAGGTCTGGAAATTTCTATATCTCTAGAGTGCCATGGATAGGGTTGCCAGCTCCAGGTTGGGAAATATCTGGAGATTTTGGGGGTGGAGCCTGAGGAGGGCATGGTTTGGAGAGGGGAGGGGCTTCCAAAGTGGCCATTTTCTCCAGGGGAGCTGATCTTTGTCGCTTGGATATCAGTTGTAATCACGGGAGATCTCCAGCCTCCACCTGGAGGTTGGCAGCCCTAGCCATGGATGTGTGAGTGTGTGTGTGGGGGACATGGTATATTGCCACATGTGAAGCCAAGCTGAATTTGCCCCCTGGAACCAATTTTCCATATGGCTTCCAACCATTTTTTCAGTAGCCATCAACACTTGATAGCTTGTGGCAGATGGCATGTAGTAACAGCCTGCGTCTGGACTGCATCTGATGGCCGAAATGTAATGTAATGCTAAATGTTATCCTAGCTTTACTCATCCACTCAGAAAACATCCCCTTGACTGGATTAAAATAAAAAAGAAATTGTTTCAATCCCCTTTTCCCTTAGACGTTTGGATCAGCTGTAAATTGCAGACTGTCAACTGGGGACCCATTGCTAAATCTGGCTTCCAAAGAGCTAATCTATGTTACATTTTGTGGTGGATTGTGCTGGGGTTAGAACATGAGAACAGAAGAAAGGCCCTAGTGGATCAGACCAAGGCCCATCAAGTCCAGCAGTCTGTTCACACAGTGACCAAACCAGGTGCCTCTAGGAAGCCACAACAAGACGAGTGCAGCAGCACCATCCTGCTTGTGTTCCACAGCACCTAATATAATAGGCATGCTCCTCTGATACTAGAGAGAATAGGTATGCAGCATGACTAGTAGCCATTTTTACTAGTAGCTATGAATAGCCCTCTCCTCCTTGAACATGTCCACTCCTCTCTTAAAGCCTTCCAAGTTGGCAGCCATCACCACATCCTGGGGCAGGGAATTCCATAATTTAACTATGCGTTGTGTGTAAAAATAGTTCCTTTTATCTGTTTTGAATCTGCAGCTTCAACAGATGACCTCACGTTCTAGTATTATGGGAGAGGGAGAAAAACTTCTCCCTGTCCACTCTCTCCAAACCATGCATAATTTTATAGACCTCTATCATGTCACCCCTTAGCCGCCTTCTTTCCAAGCTAAACAGCCCTAAGCATCTTATCCGCTCCCCATAGGACGGTTGCTGTAGTCCCCTAATCATTTTGGTTGCTCTTTTCTGCACCTTGCCAAGCTCTGTAATATCCTTTTTTAGGTGTGGTGACCAGAACTGTACACAGTATTCCAAGTGTGGTCTCACCATAGATTTGTACAAGGGCAGTATGATATCAGCAGTTTTATTCTCTATTCCTCGTCTCATTATGGCCAGCATGGAATTTGCCTTTTTTACAGCAGCCGCACACTGGGTTGACATCTTCATTGAGCTATCCACTACCACCCCAAGATCTCTTTCTTGATCTGTTGCTGCCAGCACAGATCCCATCAGTGTATATGTGAAGTTTGGATTTTTTGCCCCAATATGCATCACTTTACACTTGCTCGCATTGAATCTCATTTGCCATTTTAATGTCCATTCTTCCAATACGTAGAGATCCTTCTGGAGCTCTTCACAGTTCGATTTTGTTTTAACCACCCTAAATAATTTGGTGTCCTCTGCAAACTTGGCTACATCACTGTTTAACCCCAACTCCAGTTCATTGATGAACAGGTTGAAAAGCACCGGTCCCAACACAGATCCCAGAGGTAGGGCTGTTGAATTAAAAAAAAATTGCTATAGTTTGGATTCGCCTGAATTCAGCCCGTTTAGATTCGGGATATGCCGAAGTCCGAACTCCCCCACTTCGGGTCTGTGCAATTTGGTGGGAATTCAAAGTTCGGGAAAAACAATTGGTCGAATAAAGCCATTAAAAACACAACCGCGCCTTTCCGCGGCTCTGGGGGGCATTTTTGGGGTTAGAGGTCCCAAACTCTCAGCGGAGCTTCAAAGGACCCTTCTTGCAAAACCCCCCAAGTTTTGTAAAGATTGGGTCAGGGGGGACTGAGATATGGGCCCCGAAAGGGGTCCCCCCACCCTTAATGTGCATCTCTGAGCAGAGCTTGCCCCCCACGCACAAAGCTCCCAGCCCCGACAAATAGCTGAGAAGTTTGCAAAGCAACCCAGCTGCAAAGCAACACAACTGCAGAGCAACACAAACAAGTAAAGCAACACCTTTGCAACTGTGCAAAGCATGGAAAGGGACAGAGGCAGCTAGCTATGCATAAGGAGCAGGAGGGGGTGGAATTTCCCCTTTTGCATTGGACTCGGGACCAGGAAATGCATTCTTTAAGTCACCATTTGAAAATCAGTTTTGAGCAAGCATCAAAACAGACCTAACCAATCTTATGAATGAGGGAAAACCTGAGAATACACAACTGAAGCCCCCCCTCAAACCAGGGAGAGAGAGACTCGAAGGGCACACACCCCCAGGCAGAACGGGTGAAAGCCCCCTTTGGCTTCCCCCCCACCCACAGAAACTGCTCCCTCCCCACACACACAGAGACTCTGCTTCCCCCCCACACACACACACACACAGGAGAAAAATTATAGATTAAAGCCCCCAAAGGGGTCTTACTGTGGCTGTCTTCTGTTCCATCAGGAGGGGCTGGGGACGACTGGGTAATCCAACATGATTCCATTTAAGCATGGGACGTTTTGCTCTGGAGATGCATACAGGATCGGGTGATCCATTCATCCCAATAGGGAAAAGGGAAAAGGCCCATATCTCGGGGGCCCCTGACCCAATGTTTACAAAACTTGGGGGGTCTCTTAAGAAACCTTGTCTGAAGCTCCACTGAAAGTTTGGGGTCTGTACCCCCAAAAATGCGCCCCCTGCAGCCACAGAAAGAGAAAAGGGGGGAGCCGATATTTCTGCCCCCACTGAACCCATCTTTACAAAACTTGGGGGGTCTCTTAAGAAGGATTGTCTGAAGCTATGCTGAAAGTTTGGGGGCTGCAGCCCCCAAAAAGCAGCTTCTGCAGCCACAGAAATGGGAAAGGGGGGAGGGAAAAGGGGTGGAGCCCATATCTTGGGGGCCCCTGACCCAATGTTTACAAAACTTGGGGGGTCTCTTAAGAAACCTTGTCTGAAGCTCCACTGAAAGTTTGGGGTCTGTACGCCCAAAAATGTGCCCCCTGCAGCCATGGAAAGAGAAAAGGGGAGGAGCCCATATCTCAGGACCCCCTGACCCAATGTTTACAAAACTT
Organism: Euleptes europaea; assembly: GCF_029931775.1. Lineage (NCBI taxonomy): Eukaryota > Metazoa > Chordata > Lepidosauria > Squamata > Sphaerodactylidae > Euleptes > Euleptes europaea. The sequence goes on from NC_079320.1 coordinate 74,470,750, forward strand.
GGGGGGTCTCTTAAGAAGGCTTGTCTAAAGCTCCGCTGAAAGTTTGGGGTCTGTAACCCAAAAAAATGTGCCCCCTGCAGCCTTGGAAAGGAGCGAATGTGCACTAGCACCCCCCCCCACACACACACACAGGAGGATTTCTCTCTCTCTCCCCGGCCGGGCCGCACATCAGCTGATTCCTCAAGTACTCAATCCTGACTGATTGGCCAGAAGAAGACCCAGCTTGGCCACCAATTGGCCGGGGGAGGAGAATGCTGCTTACTGACGGCCCTGAATTTGCCGGATTTATTCGTGAACTCCCAAACTCGCTGAATTCGCCCCTCCCCTTTTCCTGCCATTTTTGAGTTCGGTTAGTCTTGAACTAAAAACCGCCGAATCAGGGGAAATTCGGCTGTTTTTCAGTTCGGGCCGAACCGAATTGACAGCCCTACCCTGAGGCACCCCATTGCTCACATCCCGCCAATGGGAGAACTGACCATTGATTCCTACTCTCTGCTTCCTATTTTTCAGCCACCTCTCAAGCCATAAGAGGACTTGTCCTCTTATCCCATGACTATGAAGTTTGCTTAGCAGTCTTTGGTGGGGGACTTTGTCAAAAGCTTTTTGGAAATCCAAATACACAATATCCACAGGCTCATTCCTGTCCACATGCTTATTGACACTTTCAAAAAACTCTAATAGGTTAGTGAGACAGGACCTACCTTTACAGAAGCCATGTTGGGTTTTTCTCAGCAGACCCTGCCCTTCTATATGCTTGACAATTCTATCTGTAATAATGTTTTCCACCAGTTTACCCGGAACAGACGTTAAGCTAACTAGCCTGTAATTTCCTGGGTTCCCCCTGGAACCTTTTTTTATAAATGTGTGTTACATTGGCCATTCTCCAGTCCTCTGGTACAGAGGCTGATCGAAGGGACATATTACATACCTTTGTTAGAAGTTCAGCAATTTCCCATTTGAGTTCTTGAAGAACTCTAGGATGAATGGTCCCTGTGACTTGTTAGTTTGCAGTGTGTCTAGACGTTTTAGGACTTCCTGCCTTGTTACCACTATTTGCCTCAGTTCTTCATTCTCCCCTCTCCAAAATCTCTGTTCAGGAGAAAGAATCTGCCCTGTATCTTCAACAGTGAAGACAGATGAGAAGAATTCATTTAGTTTTTCAGCAATCACTTATCCTCCCTTAGAGTTCCTTTACTCCCACTGTCATCCAATGGTCCAACTGCTTCCCTAGCTGGTTTCCTACTCTTAATATACTTAAAGAATTTCTTATTGTTTGTTTTGATGTGTTTAGCAATATGCCCCTCAAAATCTTTTTTTTTTTTTGCATCTTTAATTATCTGCTTGCATTTCCTTTGTGCAAGTTTGTGTTTGTTCCTGTTCGCCACTGTTGCCCAGACCCAACATGCTTTCCCTGAAGTCATGCAGCAGCTGCAGGTAAAGGTATTTTGACAGTCCGCGGGAACCCAATTCTGCTTGGCACTGCTTCTATTTTCCCTTCCACGGCATTTTCCAGAGCCTGAACATCCCCAGTGGGGAGTTATTTGCATAACTTTGGAGCCGCTAGTAAAGTATTCAGAGAGTGTGCAGCTCCAAAGTTATGTAAATCACTTCCTGCTGGGGCCATTTTTGTCTTCAAAAACACTGTGGAGGTGGAGGTGTGAGTCTCTTCTCCTCTCACACTGCAGTTCCAAACAGAATTGCGCCCCTGTTGATTTAAAAAATGCCTTTCCCCACAGCTGCTGTGTGACTGCAGGGAAAGCATGTTGGATCCAGCTTGCCCTCCCCATGTCACATTAGTGTGACTCAGTGTACAATTTTTTTCCTTAAATCCGTGTTGGTTACATGGTGCGTTGAAGTGATTTCCAGTAGTAGCAGAATACTTCCTGAAAGGTCTCAGCTTCCATGCGTGATATCTAGGGTTAAATATTTCTACTCACCTTTTCCTGTGATGCATTCGTTTCTCACATCTCCTGCAAGAGATAAAGAAAATACCATGTGTGAGTCTAAAGACTTCCGTGGAATATGTTATATGGTTGTTCATTACTCTGTTTATGTATGGTTGTTCATTACTGTGTCTGAGAATACATGTAATTGTCATATATTTTATGATTTAGGTACTATTTGACAGACAGACAGTCAGACAGACAGACAGACAGATAGATAGATAGATAGATATTGCACTTTCTTGACTTATGCTGTCTATTCTTATTTAGGTTACATTGTAGCATAAGGGTATTTTAGTTTTGCACCCTGATATCTAAGGTTGCCAGCTCTGGGTTGGGAAATACTTGATGATTTTGGGGGGTGGAGTCTGAGGAGCTCAGGGTTTGGAGAGGGGAGGGACTTCAATGCCGTAAAGTCCAATTGCCAAAGTGAAATATCAAAGTTCAGTTGATATAGCGGGAGATCCCCAGCCACCACCTGGAGGTTGGCAAGCCAAATGATATCAGAAGGACTTGTACTGGAGAGTTCAGACAGCCTCTGCCTGCTCAGTGTATACTGAGGACATGAACTGATAATCCAGGGGTTTGTTTCAGAATCCAGGGGCTTCCTGTGTTGCCCCTATAATAATTTGTGACCCTCCAAAAGCAGCTCATACATTCAGTAGCATAACGTGGATTTCATGAAACAGGGTTGTCCTGCTTCCCCTGTCCTGCTTTAATCCCCTGAACATTTGTTTCTGGTGATCAGAGGACATTCAGGAACTGCAGAGAGGGCAAAGTAGGGGTCAGCAGCGGGAGAGGAAATCACCGCTCCCCTCCTCCCCAAAGACAAAAGTGCTCTTAAATCTCTGGAGCCGGGTCGTTGGATAGAAGCCTCATCTATAAGGGACAACTTAGATTTACATGTTTAAAAACAATAGAATCACAATGGTCAGAAAAAAAAAACCACAGTATGTAAGTGCACACCAATTTACACTTGGATTGTGAAAGAGCACTGGAACAAAATTTACCACTTCCCTGAATTATGTGCAACAATCCTTAAAAAGTCAAGAAAATGTTGCCATTGGCTGCCCAAAATAGCTTTAGGCTTTGGCAAAGCTAATATCGCTATATATCAAATACTAATAAACTTGCTGTGGTTTGCTAGTAGATTAAATTACAACACTACATTACTGTGGTATTGTAATACAGTGGCAAAATAGCATTATGAAGTACTATATTAAGTTGCAAACTTTGTTATGATGGCTGGTTGACAAAACAAAAAAGAAAAGCAATGCTTTGATTCTAAAGCAAAACTTTACAAAGACTATGCACAATTTTAAAAAAGAGAAAAGAAATATAACTTTTTTTTTTCCTGAACAGCTTTTCACTTCTCTGATTTAAAACAGACCATCGCTGCTGTGAAAAAATGGAAACCAGGAGAGGGGCCGTGACTCAGTGGTGGAGCATTTGCATGCAGAAGGTCCCCGGTTCATTCTTCAGCATCATCATTTAAAAAAGATTAGGTGGTGGATTATGTGAAAGGCCTCTGCCTGAGACCCTGGAGAGCTGCTGCCAATCAGAGTAGACAATATCGACCTTGACAGACTGAGGGTTTGGCTCAGTGTAAAGCAACTTCATGAGTTCATGCTGGGTTAGCGATGCTTCTCAACAAAGGATATAGCAGCAAAGATTTAGGAATAACACAAGCTCCTGAGATCACCACCAGCCCCTTCCCTCCCCAGGGTAAATTTGGGTATTGGTACAGTGATGGCAGGGAAACCTTAACATCATCAGTTGATGCTATATGAATTTCATGGAGCCATCATGGAGTGTCCTATATTTAATGAGCCGAGGGCCAGTTCAATTACCTCTTTATTTAAAAAATATGGAAATGTACAACCAGGCATCTGGCAGTATGAGGGCGCAGGTGATGTGGCTACTATCAGATCCAAATGATTTTGTTACTCTGTGGCAGAATTTATAGGGGCAATAATTAAATACCAAAAGAATAACACTAAGTAATCCACTTTTATTCCATTATTTTCTGCTCAAGGCTACAATGGTCTGAGCAGTGACAGATGATAGATAGATATATCTATAAATAGATAGATAGATATATCTATAGATAGATAGATAGATAGATAGATAGATAGATAGATAGATAGATAGATAGATAGATATAGAGAGAGACTTCAGCTCAGACAGACAAGGGGGCTCTCAATCCCTTTTCCAATTTACCCCTTCTTCTTCCTCCCTTTCCTGGTGCCTCATATGCTGATTTGGCAATATCTGTGTGATTCTGAAGTATACCCTGTGAGTGTATTTCTCAGGATTCTTGACATATGCCCAGTCACAAGAACAGCAACAACCACAACAGCCCCTTTCAAGGATCATACGGTTGGGGGAAGGTAAGAAACATGGAAGGAAGGGAGTTCAGACATGTAATCTATGCCAGAGCAAAACTCTCAACTGTAATGCATACCTTCATATTGAAAAAAGCATTGCAAATAATCGAAACATAGATTTCCAGTCGAAGAAATATGAAGTTCGGCAACCTCTCTAATGACAAACAAGATAATTATGAGGTTCCATGCTTATCACCATTCAATATTTTTAGAATCAATGAGCAAATGTTTCAAATAAGTAATCTAGAAATTGATGCTGATTACCTTGTTCTCGGATGCTCACTGAAGGAGGATACAAAGGAGCCTGAGTAAACACAGACCGTTCTGAGTAGGGCTCTGCCCATTGGTAAACCTGAACCAAAAATAAACCCGAAAATAGCTGTTTTGGCTTTTTTGGAGTTTAACTTCAGCCAAATACTAAAAAACGGGAAGCTGAACAAAGCCAGATAGGCTATTCCTGAAAAGTCGCATAAATATTCGGCTTTTCCAGGTTTTGGCTATTTGACTTTGCTCAGATGCATGGCTCTGTGCCTTCTCTCATTTTTCTAAATATGACTGGTTTTGTTTGGGGCCCTTTTGAGGTTAGGGTCATGTAGTTGGAGCCAACTTGGTCTGATCAACTTTCCAGATCAATAACCTAACAGTAGACTACTCTGGATAGCAGAAGGGTCATTTAAAAGATGGAGCTCACCCATTCCCGTGCAGAGGAATATACCCACCAACTAAAAGCACCAGCTTCAACAGCTGCTGATCAGGCTTCTGAAGAAGACTCCCTCACCCACAAGGATTAACAATCTAATGAACATTTACCACCATGCATTTGGACAATTTGTGAGAGCATCGTCTGAGCATGATGATGTCACTTCTGGGTCACATTGAAAGTGATGTAATGGTGTTGGGATGATGTAATGGTGTTCTTTTTTATATGCCAGTTTTCTCTACCACTTAAGGAAGAATCAAACCGGCTTACAATCACCTTCCCTTCCCTTCCTCACAACAGTTACCCTGTGAGGTAGGTGGGTCTGAGAGAGCTGTGACTAGCCCAAGGTCACCCAGCTGGCTTCATGGGTAGGAGTGGGGAAACCAACCCGGTTCACCAGATTAGCCTCTGTCGCTCATGTGGAGGAGCAGGGAATCAAACCCGGTTCTCCAGATCAGAGTCCACCGCTCCAAACCACCGCTCTTGACCACCACACCACGTTGGCTCTCCCTACACCACGATGACACTGATGACCTCCATTTCCCTGCATTTCCCCCTGCCATGGAGCTGAGCAGCAGTGGGAATTATGGATGGAAGAGGAGAGGAAGCCTGACCAAGTTCAATGCTGGGCAAGACCCCCAACATGCTGTTGCCACAGTTGATAATGTTCCTCTTTTGGGCTGTTCTTGGCTGTTTAGTTTAAAAGGCAGGCAAATATAGGGAGAAGGGAGAAAGGCCATGTCTTCCACTCTAACAGGAGACCCCCTGGCCTGGACCCCTCTTCCTGCCACCTCTGGACAGGCTGTCAGAACCAAAATGGAGTGGGGTGCAAAACCAGAAGTGACATCACTGTGTCCATGCAACACTCTGGGATTCACCCAAAACTCTATGGTTTAACCATAGAGTTTGGGGTGAATCCTGCAGCATTGCCCCAATGTGATGATGTCGCCTCTGGTTTCGCACCAGAAATGACATCACATGCTGGCGCTGTGCAATGAGCTTGTCCCCACCCCCAAAATTCTTCCACTTGGGAAGGGTTGGTAGGTTGAGCCTAGCAACCAGCAGGAATGTTGGGGGCAGGAACATGGGGGTGTGACACTGACATTGCAGCTGGCATTGCCTTTTTTGTTGTTTCCTGCTGCTGCTTGGAACAGTGGCAGAAAATGAGGCCTGATGCCCCATCCTGACTGGGGCACTAGCAAACCTATGCTGGGAGGCCAGGTATGACTACTAACCACGAGGAAGGTATTTTTTGTTCTAGGAAGAAGCTCAATGGAAGGAGAGTTAAATCTAGGGTTGCCAACCTCCAAGCGGTAGCTGGAGATCTCCCACTATCACAATTGATCTTCAGGTGACAGAGATCCGTTCCTATGGAGAAAATGGCTTTTGTGGCAATTGAAGTCCCTCCCCTCTCTAAACCCCACCCTCCTCAGGCTCCACTCCCCCAATCTTCAGGTATTTCCCAACCTGGAGCTGGCAACCCTAGTTACATCTCACTGCTGTGGCCCCCAGCTCATATGTGTGTCCCCATGGCTGTTTTCAGGTTAAAAGCCCATGTTAGGCATTTCAGTGCAAGATCCTTAATGCCACATGCCATTTGTCCCTCAGCTGAAGACAGGAATCAGTACAGAACAGTCAAAATTTGTTCCACCCAGCTGGCAAGAAATCATTGCCTTCTGTCTGTACACTGTTATGATTGAAATTAATACCTACCACCACTGATTTTTAACGCCTTATTTATTGACCATCTCTGAAGTAAACAAGAGGATGTAATTCTGATGTATGAACTAGGGTTAGACCTGGAATATCTTCTGGAGCTGGGGCTGAGGAAAGCAAAATCACTGGTCCAACAGTGGCTCTTGGATATTGAAAGTCAAACTGAGCTGCCCTTACTGCCAATTCTATAGTGCACTACAACCATGGTCAAGAAATGCGGCAGCCTCCTATTTATTGATAGGGTTGCCAACTTCCAGGTACTAAGGAAAAACAAACAAACACCAATGCTATATAAGTATAGCTAGTATGAAAAAATAGCACTAGGCTCAAGGATATATGCAAATTACAAATGTATGCATATATATAAACTTAATTACACAAACTAACTATAAAAGTGCATAAGCTAACACCCATGTGAATACTTCCATAACCAAATTATTTACAAAATATTTTCCACATAAACACAAATGCTTTGTTGTCTTATCTATTATACTACTATGCGATTTCCAGTTTTTGCAATATCAAAATAGTGAACTGGTAAGCAATTGTTCATGCCCAAAGGGCTAACGTTAGCAATACTGTTCTTTGAGAATGAAATTCTTCTTCAAATCCTGCTATTACAACTGATCTCCAGCCAATAGAGATCAGTTCACCTTGAGAAAATGGCTGCTTTGGCCATAGGACTCTATGGTATTGAAGTCCCTCCCTTCCCCAAACCCCACTCTCCTCAGACTCTGCCCCCAAAACGTCCCACCGGTGGCAAAGTGGGACCTGGCAATCCTATTTATTGAATATTACTCACGCCAAATATAGATGGCCTTTTTCTAGAGCCGGCTTTGAAGCCCTACCTTCTGCTGTTTTAGATGGAAGGTTTCAACATCTGTCTATGGAGCAATGGTGTTGCCCCTTGTTCATCCAATGCAGTTGAATCAATCACACATGTGAATTTTTGCACTGGGAATTTTTGATGAAATCATAGCAAATACTATTTCCCCTCTGTGATCTTGTTTTAAGCATCTGAATTTAAGGGTGGGGGCATACAGAGTTAGCCTTGGTCAAACTATTGTTTGAGAATAAGGAGGAAGTCGTATCTCATGCAATGGCAAAATTCTGCTTTTTAGCTATTAAGAAGAGAAACGCATTCACAAGTGAGGAAGTGGATTAATGGCCTTATATACACAGTACTAACTTATATTGTAGCTGAGGTGCACATACTTATGATAGCTATATAGTTATCATTAGCTCATACATCCAATCAGAGTTCTTAGTTTCTGATTTTATACAGTTTCCTTTTTTCTTGTTTCTCTTTTTATAACTACTGACTGTAATTTGTATGTATGCTGGTCTTTGACTGTAACAATAAAGATACAAATACAGATACTAATAAATGAACTGTGGCGGAAGCCTGGTTTTTATGGTGTCTATGGAGAGTCCAATAGAGGTAAGGAGTGCCCGGGCATGTCCGGAGAAGGCTTGCTGCTTCGTAACTATGTTGTCTCATGCTGAATGCAATTTACTTTTTGAGGGAATAGGCGGTGCACTCATGGTCGGGCTGCAAATGCGATAACTGAGACATGTGTACCCAAAGCACCAACCTCGCTCGGTTGGGAGGTGTGCCATGCGACTCGCCGAAATCTCCAGTTGGCTTTTAAGCTGCAGCAAGCCGAACAAAGCAGACATGGACGCACTCTGTCGAAAGGCCAACGGTGATGGATTTCAAAATGAATCTGTCAGCGCTTGGCAAGTATTGACATGTACATACAAATCTAGCCAGCACACAGGTTGTCACTAAACAGCCCTGAACAACCAGAAAAAAATGACGCTAACTTAGTAACTTCTGGCTATGAATGATGATCCGGCCAAAGGCTCAGTGGTTAGGGTTGCCAGGTCCCTCTTCACCACTGGCAGAAGATCTTTGGGGCAGAGCCTGAAGTGGTTGGGGTTTGGGGAAGGGACTTCGATGCCTTAGAGTCCAATTGCCAAAGCTGCCATTTTCTCCAAGTCAACTGATCTCTATTGGCTGGAGATCAGTTGTAATAGCAGATCTCCAGCTAGAACCTGGAGGTTGGCAACTCCAGTCATAGTGCATCTGCTTTGCATGCAGAAGGTCCTGGGTTTAATCTCCAGTGAAAAGGATCAGTAAGGAAATGATGTGAAAGGCCTCCGCCTGAGACCCTGGAGATCTGCTGCTTGTCCAGGTAGACAATACTGACCCTGATACACTATGGCCATTTATGCAGGACTAATTCCCTTCCAGTCACCCCATCGACTGCTCCAGTGCTTCGTTTTGATTATGCATGCCTTTCCTGACCGTCAGAGGTCGCCTCGCTCTCCCTGCACATTTCTGCGTGTATTGCCCACATTTTCCAGATCCTATTTTAGTCAAAATCCAGAAAATGTGGGCAAAACAGGCAGAAATGCACACACACAGAGAGAGAGAGGAGACCTCTGACAGTCGGGAAAGGAAGACACAATCAAAACGAAGCACTGGAACAGTCAATGGGGGTGACCGCCAGGAAACAGCCCTGCATAAAAGGTCTGTGGGTGCTTTCACATGTATTGAAAAATGCACTTTCAATCCACTTTCAATCTACTTTAACAATGGTTTGCAAGGGGATGTTGCCATTTCCCACAATAAAATCCAGCTGCAAAGTGCATTGAAAGTGCAGTATTTGGCATGTGTGAAAACAGTCCAAGAGTCTGACTCAGTATAAGGCAGGCTCATGGGACATACATCCAGAAGCTGCAAACACACCCAAATCCTTTTTAAAAAAAATTAAATAAATCTTTGCAACAGCCAATAGACAAACAAATATATAGGGCGAAAATTGAAATTGTACTGGAATCTGTGTGCGATCAAACGGTTCTCCATTCATCTGAAAATTGCTAGTTATTATGTTCTTGATTTTGCCCTTTCAGCCATGTACCATATTTTAGCAATAACACTGTTATTTACATATTTGAGAAATTATTTGCCAATACAATTAGTTAAGATATTCAAAATCCATTCCAGACCTTTCCTTCCATTTCAAACACTTCAGCACAATAACCACAGAATTGATCGGGATCATATATCCTGTTACATCTGCAGTGGTTTCTTGTGCCTTCCCTCCAGATTTATCAGCTCTTATGACAAGGCCTGCCAGCACTGATAAAAATCTGCATTTCTTAAACTTCATTTCCACTGTTCTGTTGCTCATATTACTAATCTCTTCCAACCTTGCCACTGTTTCATACCATCTACCAACCCCCACTTATTTATAGCAAAATTCTCAAAATGATATTCCTTAACACTACCCCTGGGCAGTTCGTTATCAGCAGCAGAAATTGTCCTACAACTCTTTAAAATGTTGGACTGCTGTCTCAACAACACCCGGGAGGATGCATTAGGCCTGTCCATACCTTACTGTCTAGCCCTGTATACATAGCCCCTCCACATATTAGCACATTGCCCCCTGCCTCTTTGTGATCACTGGCTCATGCGCACAGCCCCTATACATCCATGCATATGCTCCCTCCCTGTGATCAGCAATATCCAGAAAGCAGTGTCCCCAAACAAGAGGAGGGAGTGTAGGCACAGACATTTCCTCCATGTGTTTGTGCAGATATCCCAGCAGATGTCTGTGTGTACACTCCCTCCTCTTGTGTGTACACTCCCTCCCCTTTTTCTTCCACTGATATCCCAGCAGTCATGTGTGAGCCAGCATGGAGCAGTGGTTAAGAGCGATGGACTCTAATCTGGAGATCCGGGTATGATTCCCCACTCCTCCATATGAGTGGCAGACTCTAATCTGGTGAACCAGGTTGGTTTCCCCGCACCTCCACATGAAGCCTGCTGGGTGACCTGTGGCTAGTAAAAGTTCTCTCAGAACTCTCTCAGCTCCAGCTACGTGACAAAGTATCTGTGATGGGGAGAGGAAGGGAAGGTGATTGTAAGACACTCTGAGACTCCTTAAAGGTAGAGAAAAGCGGGGTATAAAAACCCAACTCCTCCTCCTCCTCCTCTCCTGCTCCTCCTGCTCCTCCTCCTCCTCCTCCTCTTCTTCTTCTTCTTCTTCTTCTTCTTCTTCTTCTTCTTCTTCTTCTTCTTCTTCTTCTTCTTCTTCTTCTTCTTCTTCTTCCTTCCCACACAGTCAGTCAACATGCGGAAGAGTTGTGTCCAGTGAGAGGGCTTCTGTGTACACCGCACACATTACCTTTCTGCATACATCCATTAAGTGATTCTTACATTACTTGTGTAAGGTGGAATGAGTGATTTAAATATTTATCCTGGCACCATTTTAACATTTAACATTTTAACGCATTGGCTTACTCTTACAAACGTCCATGTATGCACATTCACTCTAACATGTATGCAGGGATAATGGGGAGGGGCCGAGGCTCAGTGGTAGAGCATCTGCTTGGCATGCAGAAGGTCCCAGGTTCAATCCCCGGCATCTCCAGTTAAAGGGACTAGGCAAGTAGGTGATGTGAAAAACCTCTACCTGAGACCCTGGAGAGCCGCTCCCGGTCTGAGTATACAATAATGACTTTAATGGACCAAGGGTCTGATTCAGTAGAAGACAGCTTCATGTGTTCATGTGTTCAATGTTAGAATAAGTGCAACCCCTAGGTATGTGACATCGTGTATGATATAATACCTCCCCAATCGAAACCAACCAACCAGGGTTGCTTCTACACAGTGATGATTCTCCATGTAGCTCTCATTGCTGCTGCAAATGCAGAGGCAGATATCTACAATGGTATACATTGCCCTTGTAAATCAATTACATACACAATCTTTATTAAAACATTACTTGATTTCCTGTGCAGAATTTTTCTTAATAACTTAAAGAGCTCTAATCTTCCTGGCCGCAATAGCAAATTGGGACATTCTGAGGGTTACATGCAAATCAGAGTCAGAAAGTAAAAAGATCAATTTACCAAATTCAAAACAAAAATTTACTCCCTTAAAGATTCCATCCAAAAATTTGGCTCTAGGCTCGCTATACAGCGGGCATATTAACACATAGTGAAAGATGTCTTCCAATGATGAAGATCCACAGATACATGTGCAATGTTCCTTTGGGGTTTTATCATACCGTCCTATCAGAAGGGCCAAAGGCATAGTTTGAAATCTTAGGGAGGTGAAAGCCTCCCTAACCTTAGCCTCCTTAAGGATTTGGGACATGAGGTTGACCAGATAGGGGGATCTGAGGTGATCTTTCTTATAGGTATGGAACCAGGGGGGGAATTGACATTAAAAGCTGGTCTCCTACGCTCCCCAACAATTTTTGCAGTTTGCATATTGCAGGAGCTGAAGAAAAATCATGTCAGTCCCTTTTTGTGTGTGTTTTGGTAGCTGTGTGTCAACAGCTTTTTTAAATAGTTATTTGCTAACAAACAAGCAACCCCCCTTCCTCAAATCCTTCGCTAAAATAAATCCCACTAGCCCTGCAAAAATTAGGCTAAATCCTTCCACTGTTGGTATACATCTAATTGCATCATATTTGAGGCATGCCAAAACAAATGTCATTAAACTGTTACATTATACCAAACAGAAAACAAATAATTCCCAGCAGCCCAGACAAACGGAGGTTGATTATATTCTGCTAGCAAATGTATGAAATGTGGACTGTTTGACACACACTTCACCAAGCCAAAAATGATCAAATTGTCGATTCAGTCGGACAAAATATAACCATTTATATGTTCTAGGAGCTCAAGAAAAATTACTCCCGTCATTCATCAGACTACAAGTAATCAAATTTGGAGATTATTCATAGCACACATTTCCCTATCAGATCCCACTGAACCAATATTTTGGTTCAGAACATATTCTGATATTCTAGAAAGCAGCCACTAAATCGGAAATTAAGATGTGTTCTAATATTAACAGTAATTGAAAGATCAAATTAAGTTGTTAATTTAATATTTAGAACGCTTCTTTTGGTAGATTACATGGAAACATGAGTGAAATGCTGTGTTCTTGAAGAGGCAGTTGAGGAGTTTCCAAAACGGATGAGTTGCATTTGAGCCACCATCAAAATCTAAGACAGAAATTTGCAGCAGTTTAATCACAGATATTACTGGTTCGGTTCCAGACCACTGCAATAAAGTGAATATCACTATAATGCCAGGGGATCTTTTTTTTGTTCCCCGGTGCATATAAAAGTTATATTTACACTATACTGTAATCTATTAAGTGTACAATATGTCCTTAAAAATGTGCATACCTTAATTAAAAATACTTTATTGCTAAAAATGTGACACAGAGACACAAATTGAGGACATGCTGTTGGGAAAATGGCACTGATAGACTTGCTCGACGCAGGGTTGCCGCAAACCTTCAATTTGTGGGGGAAAGGGAGCAATATCTGTGAAGCACGATAAAGTGAAGTGCAATAAAATAAGGCATGTCTGCATTCTTTTTCAATGACTCCAGCCCTCCTTGGAGGGTAAGTTTCAGAATGTTCTTTTGGAGGACTTTTGCTCCACTCATTATAATTGCAAAGGAGGAGTGGTGTTAGTTTGTTACAGCAAACTTTTTAAAAGTCCAGCAGCACTTTAAGACTAACAGCAGTTATTTCCATATGAACTACAGTGAACTCTCGAAAGCTCATACTGAAATAAGTGTTATTAGTCTTTAAGGCACCATTGGACTTATTATTAATTTTGTTCTACCAATTGCCCTGCAAAGTTCCATCTTGTACCCCATACTGCTTAATATCGATCTGAAAACTCTAAGAAATGGCATTCAAACATTTGGAGGGTATTATCCTTGTTGTACAGATGTTATTCAGCTGCTTTCCATCTAATTTAATGTTGCCAACTCTGGGTTGTGAGATTCCTGGAGATTTTGGATATGCAGCCTGGGGGAGGTGGGATTTGTGGAAAGGAGGGATATAATGTCATAGAGTCCACTCTTCAAAGCATTTTTTCTACAAGGGAATTAATCTTTGTTATCTGGAAAGCTGTTGTAATTCCAGGAGATCTCCAGGCCCTGCCTGGGAATTGGCAACCCTAAATTCCAGTTCTTTGAAATTCCTTCCCCACGTTGCTTATACTATTTCAACTCCTTGTTTTTTAAGAGTGTTTTTCTTGCTAGACTAAATGCTAACCCTTCTGTGGTTATGCATAGTAGATACATGAACCTACCATATCTGGAAAGGACCTGCCCGTGTTCTTCTGGTTCTATTGATTCTCTAGCACACATGCTCCTGGAATGCCATTTTTATATGAGGATCTGAGATCAAGTTGTATTTTTTCCTCTTCTAACAGATTGGACTAGCACCTCTGTGTTTGAGTTAATGCCCTATTTTATTAAGTGACAGCGACCCTGAGGTTACATTGACAGTGGCGAAATTTATCTCAGCCCATATATCCCTTAAACAATAGATTTAGAATTATGTTGCTCAAGATTTATGAATTGAGGAGCTTCTAAGGGAGAAAGGAAAGGAAATAAAGCAATGTTTGGAGGAAGTGAAGGATGAGAGCAAACAAACTGAAACTTAATCCAGATTAAAATGGAAACATTGTGGATTAGCCATAAGAATGTGCAACCATATTCTAGGAGGGTTTACCATCCCTCAAGAACATGTCACAGTCTGGTTAAGCAGGTGACAGAATACTGAGATGTTTCTTGTGTGTTTCTGGGCTCAGTTAGAATTGAATTCACACAGGGACTTTTCGCAGGGACATTTGCAAAGGTCTTTTTTGAGAAGATGCCTTCAAACTATGGAACTCCCTCCTGTGCATGGTTGAGTGCCCTTGTACAAGCTTTCCAGCAACTCCTAAAACCTATTTTGGAAGACCATGAACAGAAGGGGTTGACAGCACAGCTCTAACCACAGCACACCTCTGTATGTATTTGTGTGTGTGTGCGTGTGTGTGTGTGTATCTATCTTTCCTCTTCCACATACAGAAAAAAGCCAGTCATGTACCCTCCAACATTTCACATCAAAAAAGGGACATCTGTGTTACATCCAGATGACTGCCTGAGTTCCCTCCCCCTTTGCACATTGTCTTTAGGCTATTATTTGCCTCCTGCATACATTTTCTCTGCAAGAGCCCCCTCCTGCGGTGATTTAAAAACCAAGCAGGTGTTCACTCTTTGAGTTGAAAATATATATTAGGAAAAAAGAAACCTGGTCATGTTTCTCGTTCGACAATAATATGTCCTCAAGAGTTCAAAATGAGCCTTTCCCATTTGTGAAGCAGCCATGCAGCACATTAAGAGTTTTTGAGTGTGCATTGGCATACATGACACTAGAAATGAGATGCATTTGTCTCACTCAGTGCTGATCTACATATTACAAAGTCCATGTGGCCGACACAAGGGACATGTGCTGGCTGTTCTACACTTCCCAGGCATGTGCAGACCTAATTTGGGTCAGGACAGTGGCACACATGTTCAATCTTTCCAGCTGTGCCATTTGTAGGATTACCAGGGGCCTATTAATGGCGGGCAATGGCAGTTAAATTATGTCGCTTCTAGGTTTATCCCAGAGGTGACAGGGACACTCTAGCTGTTACAGTCTAGCATGTCTCTAAAAATCTCTATGGAAACCATAGAGGTTTTTTTGGAGGAATGTGCTAGAGCATTGCCAATATTTCCTGGGTAAGCCAGGAAGCAATGGGGATGCTCTAGCACATTCCTCCAAAAACCCTATGGTTTCCATAGAGGTTGTTTAGGGATGTGCTGGAGAGTCCCTGTCACTTCTAGGGTAAACCTGGAAGGGAAGGGTTTTTTTGTGTGTGTGCGCATGTGTAGGGTAGGGTTCTCAACACTACCTTGGCAAATGCCTAGAGATTTGGGGGGCAGTGCTTGGGGAAGGTGGAGTTTAGTCGGCAAGGAAATGAAGCTCCTGCCGGTGTCCAGGTACCCTATCCAGAAAACATCTACCATTATTTAAGGGACATTAAGATTCATTTTTAAAATTCCCAACTTCCTCCCGGGGGGAAATACATAATGATAAAGTAATCAAGAGCAGGCACACTGATATCACCATGACAAAACAATATTTCATTCCCTGCCCCCCAGTGAAATATCTTAATAGCACCTTAAACTGCAGTGGTGGGGGGCATCTCCTTTGATACCTGTCTGTTTCATTAGGGCCTGTCCCATTTATGGCCCAGAGTGGAAAGTAGGGGAAATAAATAAACAGCATTAATCAACGACTCCGTTATGTTCCAATGAATATTCCCACACTGTGCTGCAATTTCTTATTTGTAGAAAATCAATCCCCCCCCAACCTTTTCTCAGCTGAAAAAGCATCCACTAAATAGCATTAAGGTTCAGCGACTTCCACCTTCATTAATTTTCACTTGATATTAGAAGCAAACAAACCAGCAAAGGTTCGATTCACTTCAGAGGTTTGGTTAAAAAAAAATTCCGACTTCACCGCCTATCCATTCCATTCATTTATATAAGTCTTTTGCAGTCTATTAAAGATCTAATCACAGAAGTCCCCTACCAAAGAGAACGCTCATATTAATGTACAGCTGTGCAGCTGCCGCACCAAACTTACCCTGCCTGCTTTGGGGAAAAAAGCTTTGCAAAAAGCAGATTGGGCCGTGGGGACTGTACAGCCATATGGCACATGAGAAAATTGCTCTGCACGTTTGTACTCTATATACTTCAGTTCCAAATGACAGGAATGGTGAGCTATACACACCGCCCATCTCACTTTTTCAGTCCAGTATGGTAATTTCAGACAATCCGAGTGGAAAGGGACCAAGCTTCCATTGGTGTTTAGATTGCTTATGTCTTCATCGCTCGGAAACCAACTTGCTGAACAAGCAAGGAGGCTTACAAATTAAAAATGTAATAACAACACACCTTCAAAAACCATTGAAATCACACAGTGTGGAGAGCCAGCGTGGTGTAGTGGGTAAGAGCAGCAGACTCTAATCTGGGGAACCGGGTTTGATTCCCCACTCCTCCACATGAGCGAGAGAGTGGGCAGGGAGAAGTTTTCCCTCCCTCTCTCATAATACTAGAACACGGAGCCATCTGCTGAAGCGGGAGGGTGAGAGATTAAAAACAGATGAAAGGGAGTATTTCTTCACACAACACATAGTTAAATTGGGGAACACCTTGCCCCAGGATGTGACGATGGCTGCCCACTTGGAAGGATTTAAGAGGGGAGGGGACGTGTTCAAGGACGAGAGGGCTATCCATGGCTACTAGTCAAAATAGATACAAGTCATGATGCATACCTTATCTCTCCTTGATCAGAGGAGCATGCCTGTTATATTTGGTGTTGTGGAACACAGGGAGGACAATGCTGCTGTAGTCCTTTGTGGGCTTCCTAGAGGCACCTGGTTGGTTGCTATGTGAACAGGATAGAGAACAACAACAACAACAGTAGTAGTAGTAGTAGTAGTAGTAGTAGTAAACCCACTACATCACCTGGTTCTTTCCACTATGCTCACCTCCCTAGGGAAGCCTACCTGGCCATCTCCCCCACAACCAATAGAGCATTTGTGCAAACTTCCAAGGAGAGTAAGGGTGGTTTTAATCACGGCATTATGCTCTGTGCTTGCTGAGTGTTATTCTGATTAACTGGTTTAATAATGGTTTTTAAGGCTGCTTATATTTAATGTTACTGTGATATTGGTTAGAGACTGTAAACTGCTTTGAAGGCCTACGGGTGCTGTTGAATGGGATGCACATTTAAAACACATACCATACAATCCTAACTATACTTATTTGACCATAAGTCCCAAAGAGTTTAATGGGACTTGCAGTCCAATTGTGCACATGTTTACTTGGAAATTAGTCCCAACAAAGTTTTGCTGGGTTTGTTTTGCAATTTCCGAGGAAGTCAATTTCTGGACAGAACCTTATTTGGTCATCAAACAATGTATTAAGAGGTTTCATACCTGAATAACACAATGTGGGCATTTTCCCACAAAGAATTCAGATAAATATCCAAAAGGAAAGCCAACTTACTGATGAAACACACGAAACGAGCACCAACCTAGGGTGTCATTGAGTTGGACTTTACGTTGTTCTATTTTGTGGTGTTCTTGACCGGGAGAACTCCGGTATGACTTTTTGTTTTGAACTTTGATGCTCACAAGCCATACAGAATCCCTGACTTTTGGCTGCAGGAAGGCAGCCGCAGCGTGATTTACACCTTGGTTTGACTTTTGGCTGCAAGAAGACAGCCACAGCATGATTTATAGCTTGGTTTGTTTTTGAATTTCATGTGGACTCTCTAGCAGCTTACACTTGAGTAACGGACTCTTTTACAGCTTACACTTGAGTAACTTGATTCTGAAATTGAATGGTGTGACTGAACACTTTGTATTATCTTGTTTAAATGTTTATTTTGATTTCAATGTATATAGTGTTACTTAAATAAGGGAAACTTGCAACTAGCAATTGGTGAATATAATCTTATGTTTAAAAGCAGAGCCCTCGTGCTGATTTTTTGGTATAACCTCCAGGTTTTAGCTGGAGAGCTCCTGCTGTTACAACTGATCTCCAGCCGATAGTGATCAGTTCACCTGGAGAAAATGGCCACTTTGGCAATTGGACTCTATGGCATTGAAGTCCCTGCCCTCCCCAAACCCCGCCCTTCTTCATCAAAGAGGGACCTGGCAAGCCTATTGATCCCACTGATCTGTTGTTGTTTTTTCTTAATATTATATTTTATCTCCCTGTATTTGGAAGCCTTTTTATCCTACCTTATTCCCATATAGGCAGGAACAATTGTGTCTTTCCTACTTCAGAAACACGCCCCCCCCAATATGCCTCCAAGCACACACAATAGTTTCTTTCTAGATTGGATTGCATTCTCCAACAGGATTATGGCTTTACCTAAGAGATGTTACACTAGGGAAGGGGTTAGACTTCCAGCTCTGGGTTGGGAAATTCCTGGATATTAGGGGGTGTAGCCTGGGGAGGGTGGGGTGTGGGGAGGGGTGGAATCTCAGCAGGGATGCAATACCATAGAGTCAATCCTCCAAAGCAGCCATTTTCTCCAGGGAAACTATTCTCTGTAGGGTTGCCAACCTCCGGGTGGTGGCTGGAGATCTCTTGCTATTACTGTAATGCCCAGATATAAGGGCTGGTTTAGAACACTATGTATTCATATGCACACACATGGAAGCTTTGGGGAAGTTGGCATCTGGGAGCCATGAACCAACAAATCGTGCTCTCTGTGCCTGGTACGGCCTCTCACCAGTAGAGAGCTCTGAATTACGTTCAGCTTCAGGAATGTGGTTTCTGGTTACCGAGCTCACAAGATCAGGCACTCACTAAGTGACGCCTTTGGCCAATATCTATAGGTTATGCTAATTAGAGTAAAGTAGACACTTGTGGATTGGTGCTCTTGTGTATCAATCTGCTTGTCAGCAGCCATGGGCCTGCCCCTTGCGAATGCATAAATGATACTGACTTTCCTTTGTTTCTCGGGTGAATAACTCTGCATCTTATTTGTGGGTTATTTCACCCCAGGTCTGTGTTTAGCTAAAGAAAGAACTGTTGCTTATTTTAACCTCCTCCTAGTTGTCTTCATTAGACTCTATAAGACAACCAGGGCACTTCATTCCCACTGATCTCCAGCTGATAGAGATCAGTTCACTTGGAGAAAATGGCCACTTTGGCAATTGGACTCAATGGCACTGAAGTCCCTCCTCTCTCCAAACCCCAGCCTTCTCAGGCTCAACTCCCAAAATCTCCAGGTGTTTTCCAACCTGCTATTAGCGGGGTATAAAAATCAACTATTCTTCTTCTGAGAGTATTCTGAGAGAACCATGACTGTCCCAAGGTAACCCAGCAGGCTTCATGTGGAGGAGTGGGTAATTAAACCTGGTAGTCCAGATTAGAGTCCACCACTCATGTGAAGGAGAAGGGAATCAAAACCGGTACTCCAGGTTAGTGTCTTCCAGATTGCAGCATCACTCCTTCCAGCAGCTGATGTTTCAGGGAGCAAACCACTTGCCAACCATGAGCCATACTGGGCAATGGCCTGGCCCACTCTCCTGGAACATGGGGCAGACGTAGTATTCCCAGGCCCCCCTCGCCACAGGTGGGAGCTTCGTTGTGGGGGAGGAACAGCAGAATAACATCGCTTCTGGTATAAACCAGGAAATTGTGGGGATGCTCTAGCATATTCCTCCAAAAATGCTATGGCTTCCATAGAGTTTACATCACTTCCAGGTTTACCCCAGAAATGTTGTTAAGCACTGCCCCTTCAGCTGTCCTGCTTCTGCCCACCTCCAGCGAAGAGGCAGCAGGAAGCTCCCTTAATTGGAGGGGAATTGCTCACCATTACCTGGTATCTGACAACACTAGGCAGGTGCCACAATTGGTGGAAGGTGCTCAGATAGGGTTGCCAGGTCCCTCTTGGCCACCGGCGGGAGGTTTTGGGGCGGAGCCTGAGGAGAGCAGGGTTTGGGGATGGGAGGGACTTCAATGCCATAGAGTCCAATTGCCAGACAATTGTCTGTTCTGGGTAAATTAGTGGAAAGCATTATTAAAGATAGAATTGTCAAGCATATAGAAGGGCAAGGTCTGCTGGGCAAAACCCAACATGGCTTCTGTAAGGCGGCTGAGGGGAGACATGATAGAGGTCTCTAACATTATGCATGGTTTGGAGAGAGTGGACAGGGAGACGTTTTTCTCCCTCTCCCATATTACTAGAACACGGGGTCATCTGCTAAAGCTGGAGGGTGAGAGATTCAAAACAGATAAAAAAAAATATTTTTTCACACAACGCATAGTTAAATTGTGGAACTCCCTGCCCCAGGATGTGGTGATGGCTGCCAGCTTGGAGGGCTTTAAGAGGGGAGTGGACATATTCATGGAGGAGAGGGATATTCATGGCTATTAGTTAGAATGGATACTAATCATGCTGCATACCTATTCTCTCTAGTATCAGAGGAGCATGCCTATTATTTTGGGTGCGGTGGAACACGGGCAGGATGGTGCTGCTGCAGTCGTCTTGTTAGTGGCTTCCTAGAGGCACCTGGTTGGCCACTGTGTGAACAGACTGCTGGACTTGATGGACCTCGGTCTGATCCAGCAGGGCCTTTCTTATGTTCTTATGTTCAAAGCGGCCATTTTCTCCAGGTGAACTGATCGCTATCAGCTGGAGATCAGTTGTATTAGTAGGAGATTTCCAGCTAGTACCTGGAGGTTGGCAACCCTATGCTAAAAAGAGCAACAGGTAGCAGGTCAAAGAGCCACTGAGTGAGTGAAGATTCAATCCAAGCAAGCAGGGAGGACTGCAAAAAGAAAGGATTACAGGTTTGATTCACACAGTGGAGAAGTGAAATCAAAAACAGGGACGGAGGGGGGAGGTCAAAATGGCAGAGCTGAGATGTTTGAAAGCACTCTTAATCCTTAGCACTAATGGGATTTAGGCAGCAAGACAATCCCAGATCTTAAAACCTGTCCCCGTCATAACTCGCTTTATTTACAGTGCAATGCTAAAGTCTCCTGTGAAAGGGCTTAGGATGGCAACTCGCCCATGTGGGAGAAGTATCCAAGGAATTCTGAAAGGAAACTGATAAGAGTTGCAAAAAGAAAAGAAAAGTAGTGAGATTTCTTGACCATATGGGTTCTGCCCACATCTATTATTAACGTGATAAATCGGAGTAATCCACCTGTGGAATTTAACTGTTTTTCGCTAACTGATTGTGTTTTCTGAATCACCGCTGGGCACACTCCCCCACATCTTATCAGCATCTGTCCTTTCAATAATTTATAGAATGACCTTTAAGTAAAACAATTCAATGAGAACAAACTGTGATTAATGCTGCTTTAATTCCGTACCAAGTTCATTTTTAGTTCTTTGAAGGAGCTGCAAGACATTTGCAGTGATCAAAATGATGAGTTTTAATCTTAAATTCTCTATTTTCTTCTCATTCCAAATTGGTGTGTGTGGTTTTTTTTAATCCCAATGAGATGTTTTATCACTGACTTGTATCAATATTGCAAACGAAATGCCAAAAGTTTTCCATTCTGTCCCTAACTTAGTTAAACCCTGTTTGGAAAGGGTCTACAACCCAGAACCCTACTGTGCTAAATCTTAAATATAAAGGCTTCAAAAGTCGATGAAGAATTTCTGAGGTCCATTCCAGCTAATAATGAAATTTCCCATTCAAGTAGTATTTATGATAATACACAGGGCTTTATTAAGGCTGCCAGATGGGTTGCCAACCTCCAGGTACTAGCTGGAGATCTCCTGCTATTACAACTGATCTCCAGACAATAGTAGGCCGAGCGCCGGCGCAGGGCCCCCGAACACCAGCACAGCACCTTCCTGGCCTCCTAAGAGCTTTCACCCTCGAGGTTCAGGAATGTGCTTTCGTAAACCTTGCTTGGCTTTATCAAACAACAGCACCTCATTCTTACATGTATTTAGTTTTGGTTTAGTAGTCTCTGTCAAGCTTATTGCAGATATATTGACCATGTTAGTTTAATACATTTGTTTAATACATTTATATACTACAGGGATAATGGTGGTATCTTTAATATTCTGATCATCAAGAGATAAGCAAAATGGTGGGGAACATGTCATCAAGTCATAGCTGATTTATGGTGACCCCACAGGTTTTTCAAGGCAAGAGATGTTTAGAGGTGGTTTGCCATTGTCTGCCTCTACCCAGCAACCCTGGTCTTCCTTGATTGTCTCCCATCCAAGTACCAACCAGAGCCAACCCTGCTTAGCAAATAAAATTTGACAAAATCAAGCTAGCCTGGGCCATCCACATTAGGTAGTCAAGCAAAATAGGTACCCCTACCTATACCCCTAAATATGGATTTCTGAGCTAATACAGGAACGTCAAACTTCCTTATTATGAAGTTCCATTGAAATGTTGCAAACCCAAAGATGATTTCATTATTCTTGGTAAGCATGAATTGCTCAGCCAGGCAGCAAGAGAGGTGATTATGCAAGGTTGTTGAATTCTTGATACATTTATTGCCTCTGCTGGAAAATATGATTAAGAAATCCAGATTCTCCAACTTGAAATGAGACATATAACTTTGTATAGGTTGAAAGTAGAGTGGAGGTCTCTGCATGCCCACCCCAGTCCAATGTCCTCTTGCTGTAGCTTCCACTGTGCCTAGTGTGGGATTGATTTCATAAATCAAGAGGTAAATTAAGAGAGCCAACATGGTGTAGTAGTTAAGAGTGGTGGACTTTAATCTGGAGAACCGGATTTGATTCCCCACTCGTCCACATGAGCGGTGGACTCTAATCTGGTGAACTGGGTTGGTTTCCCAACTCCTACTTTCACCCTCGAGGTTCAGGAATGTACTTTCCTGAAATAGGAGCCAGCCAAAGTCTTGACCATGGGGGCTGTCTGAAGAACATTGCTCATCCACGTGGATGAAGAAATCTCCTTCAGAAGCCTGGTGGTAGCAGGAGTCGAAGATGACACCTTTTTAGTTGGAGGGTATACTCCTCCAGATAGGAATGGGTGAGCCCCGTCTTTTAAATTACGAAATGGGAATTAATACCGGAAACCCATCTTATTATTGGCGTCTATGAACTTTGATATATGTATCTTACATTGTTGAGCTGCAGAGCTTGAATTTTGTCTTCAATTGTAATCCAATGGTTACTGTTCTTCACAACTGCAAACATATGCTGTCTCTTTAAGTGGTTGTGGTAATAAACTCACTTTTGTGCATAAGTGTGCTTATTATTGCTTTATTGTGCCATAAGTGCCCACACACACACACACTTTTTGGGCACTAGACATTGATTTTGATTACCACCTGGAGGTTGGCAACCCTAGTCGCTATGTAGAGGAAGGCAATGGCAAACCTCCTCTTTTAGTTGCCTTGAAAAGCCTACTGGGCTCCCAT
This sequence comes from Euleptes europaea, assembly GCF_029931775.1. Lineage (NCBI taxonomy): Eukaryota > Metazoa > Chordata > Lepidosauria > Squamata > Sphaerodactylidae > Euleptes > Euleptes europaea. Next base: position 74,494,309 of record NC_079320.1, read on the forward strand.
AAGTCGGCTGCAACTTGACGGCACTTTACACACACACACACACACACACACACACACACACACACACACACACACACACACATGGGAATGTGGATTGCAGGTCAATCAAATGTGTTGGGTATTCAAGCTCATTGCTCTGCCCTGCCCCTTATCTCCCAAGGAATCTGCTGCAACCAAACCCCATCTCATTGTCAATGCCAGGGTGACAGCCCCTGTGCCTGAAGAGACCCCTTCCCCTCCCTCAGCCATGAAACCATCCTACACTGCTGGCAGACAAGCAGGCCAGCTACCCAGAAGCCCTCTGGCCCAGCTGGCTCCCAACAGGTCAAAGTAAAAGGCACCCAAGGATGAGGTTTGGAGGTTTTTAAGCAGAGGCTAGATGGCCACCTGACAGCAATGTGAACTGAGGCAGATCATGAGAGAGAGGGCAGGAGGGGTTGTGTCAGTTCTTGGCTCTCGTGGCCCTTTCTTACATGCCCAGGAAAATGTTGATTGCCATTTTGGGGTCAGGGAGCAATTGTCCACCAGGCCATATTGGCCTGGGATCCTGGAGGGTTTTTTTTTTTTTTTTTGCCATCTTCTGGATATGGAGCAGGGGTCACTAGGGGTGTGCAGGGAGGTAGTTGTGATTTTCCTGCATTGTGCATGGACTAGATGACCCTGGAGGTCCCTTCCAACTCCATGAGTCCATGATTCTATGATGTCAGCATCAGCTGTCAGAAGTGCAGCAAGGGCCAACTGCATTACCCTGGGCCATCCGGAGGGGCAGGAACATGCCTGAATATGCAGGGTTATGAAGCTAAGAGAAAAGAGTTGGTCCTCTGGGCAAAGCCAGTTAATTGAGCGTTCTGTATATTCAGGCGTTTCCTGTACTTCAAACCTGATCTCCATTGTATCCACTTGTGTGGGTTTTAGCTACCATCCTCATCCACAAGCGCCTTCCTCCTCTAATTGCTATTCCGTTTCCTCTTTCTCGCCTCACCAATAGGAAAACAGCCGCAGAAAGCGAGAAGGCGTTTAAATTCTAAAAGGAGAGAAGAAAAGGTTAAGTCCTGAAATGCAAACACACACAAAAAAGTACGGACGATGAGATCCAAAAAAATAAGTTTCTGCTCTACTCGTGATAATATAATAATAAGCTCCATGGCAACCAATTGTGCCATCACAGAAAGAGGATTAGGAAGAACTTCAAGTGGAGGGAATACGCAGCAGGAGAGATCCTACTCACAGCAAGCAATGCTCTTGCATTCATGCAAATATGTTTGACTCAGTGATAAAATTAGAAGGGGGTGCCAAATTGTATGAAAAGGGATTTGCCTATTTCTCCTCTTGCTACATCCTTTATTGACCAGAGTTCCATTTTTTCCCCTAGCCATCACTACACCAGTTTTTTTATGAAAGTCAAACATATTTTTGCTATAATAATTACTCGGGGAAAAATACATACATTAGCCCTACCAAAAGTTTGACATTTATGGCATTTACTAGTTTAGAAGGTCAGGTTTGGATGCTGAAATTTGATCTCCAGATCTGACAACCTCGTTCCAATAGAAATTCGACACAAACATTCAGAATGTGCCAGATTTAATTGGCCTAACGAATTAAGTTATATAGAATGGATTAAACATCGTTTTTAGTGATGTCAACTGTAGAATGCTGACACACTGACACTATCAAACCTTGACATCTACTTCATGTCAGATGTATAACTGTCTGTTGTTTAAGGCAAAAAGAAAAAAGACAGTAATTGCCAAAATTATGATACTTAAGGGAAGATAGTTCTGAACTATGTTCATAATTGTCAAATGACCATAAATCTTACTTTGTGGAAAATATGTAATAAGTGAAAACTTCAAATCATTTAGAAAATCCTTGGGGGATTTATAAAGTGTATGTGTGTGTGTGTGTGTTATACACATGCCAGAATTTTGTGACTTGCCTTTGGCCGTTGGAAATATTACACATTTTCGAATGTCTCAGCGAATAGTTAGCACTGCCATTCTTAGTTCGCTCCAGTTCTATGAATGACCTTTCTAAAAGAAGATTCCTTTAAGAACAACCAAGCTACTTAAGCTTAATATTTACAAGAAATATTTAGGGCAGGGAGTTGAAACTTGAATTTATATATATATATATATATATATATATATATATATATATATATATATATTAAAACCCAGTGTGGGAAGTCTAAAGAAAAGAACTAAGACTCAATCAGTAGCAAAGGACAAAAACTATAAAAAATCCTCCTGGGGTATCATATACAGCTTTTTAATATAAAGTGGTAAAAGTTTGGTTCCATTTCAGTTCAAGTGCAGCCTGTCTCTTTTGTAAAGGTCAAATTGTCTGGAAAAAATGTTCTCCAGTGCCTAACAAACCTAAACCAATCCATCTACAGCCACCGCTAACCTCTTCCTGTGTAGATGGCCCTGCATGGGGAACAGGAAGCGTTTCAGAGAACGCTATCTTAAAAGTCCTGGACACATACACACACAAAAGAGAAAAGGGGCTGGGGAATATGAAACACACCTAGGTCATTTACGCATGGGAGTTTTACCTGACGTTTGTTGCTCGCTGGACGTACACTTTCCTGTCGGGAATCTCTGCACCAGCAGTCTCCAAGCCCAAATCAAATCCCGCCCCTTTAAATGCTGCTTTGTAATTGGCTTACTTGTAATGATTACTATGAGAGAAAATCCCCCCCCCAAAAAAAACCCAATTGCTGCATAAAAAAGCATTTTAAGAACATCAAAAAGGAGCAATCTGAAAGGGAGGGGAGAGAAATCCAAGCCTTGGTTTTAAAAAGCCTAAAGGGGGGGGGGGGCGAAGTTCCTTAGGAGCAGGCATGACCTTTCACTGGCGTAAGGGACCATTTAATCCATGATAAGGAACACTTACACCATCATGGGTGAAATCCATGTTGGTGCCGGGACACCGTTTGGGCAGAGGTGCTGCCTCCTGGAGGCTTTCCAATCACACAAGTCCCCACGCTGGCATCCTGGTAGGTGTTCCCAGGGCATTCCTGGGGGCGGAACTGCCTTTAGGCAACTTCCTAACCCCTTTCAACCCGAGAACATGCTTTCCCGCAGTGGCGTAGCTACAACATCCTTTTCTGTGTCATAGTCCCATTGAAGTCTATGGGGGCATTTTCGTTTTTTAAATTTTTTTGTACAGAAGTTAAATTTCTTTTTAGTGGCCAGAAAGCCTCCTTAGGAATGGGCTGCTTGAGGTAGGTAAGGCTGAGATGGTGTGACTGGCTCAAGGTCACCCAGCAAGCTTCCATCACAGAGTGGGGATCTTCCAGATCCTAATATTGTCGAAGGCTTTCACGGTCAGAGTTCATTGGTTTTTGTAGGTTATCTGGGCTGTGTAACCGTGGTCTTGGTATTTTCTTTCCTGACGTTTCGCCAGCAGCTGTGGCAGGCATCTTCAGAGAAGTAACACTGAAGGACAGTGTCTCTCAGTGTCAAGTGTCAAGATCCTAATTTGACACTCTAACCCCTGCACCACATTGGCTGTTGGGCTCTTCAGAGTCCATTTACAGGATCCTGAGTCTTGTCCAATGAGTGGTAGGAAGGATCCAAGTGAAAAACTGAGCTTTCATGGCAGAGTAGGGATATGGCATCTCCCAGATCCTAGTCCAACACTCTAAGAAGAAGAAGAATTGGTTTTTATATGCCAACTTTTTCTACCACTTAAGGAAGAATCAAACTGGCTAACAATCACCTTCCCTTCCCCTCGCCACAACAGACACCCTGTAAGGTAGGTGGGGCTGAGAGAGCTCTAAGAGAGCTGTGACTAGCCCACGGTCGCTCAGATTAGCGTTCACCACTCATATGGAGTGGAGAATCAAACCCTGTTCTGCAGATCAGAGTCCACCACTCCAACCTACCTCTCTTAACCACTGCACCAGGCTGGCTAACTAACTACTATACCCCACTGGATCTCTACATGGTAGGTTAGGCCAAATTGGCCAGTTATGCTGCCAGGCAGAGAACCAATAGCATCAAACGAAGAGCTGATATGTCATACGGGCAGAGATATATGACCTCCTTCCCATTCTTCCCACCATCTAAACTGGTCCTTTCTGGACTGTACCATTTCAGACACAGGTGGGAGCTCACATGAGGGATTGTTCCTCCATAGGAAACTAGGTGTGGGGAAGAAGAGTTCTAGTCTCACTGTCTCCCAGGCTTGCCAGTTTTCTATGTGCTGGGAATTTTTGGTATGGAAAACCATTCCATTATGTGAGTCTTCACCTGTAGTCTGAAATGGTACAGCCCAGACAGTTTTACCAATGAAACTAAGGCTTTAATATGCCCTTAAACATTATTTACTCCATTTTCCAGAGGCAGTCGTGAGGAGAAATGAATTTCCTACCTGATGTTATAAAGAATTTAGCTTCATTTGAGGCATTTAAGTCTTGAAATGTTCTGAACTGTCAGCCCTGATTATGATAACTGGTTTGGGAAGTCAACATAACATGACAGTTAGCGTAACTAGGTGCGACATGCCATCCCCATAATACATCAAGTTTAATAAAAGAGCTCTTTTTTATCCCAGCCCGCTCCAACTTTTTATTATGTCATAAGTTTTCATCCTACTTAATGTATCTATAAGCAATAATAAAGTGTGAGAGTTATACTTACATAATGACATGCCTCAAGACAAGTATCGGAAGCAGAAGACCAAAATCCAAGTAGTTTCACACTACCAAACAAAGTTGGCTTCTAATATGCGGTCAGGTCTACTGTATGCAACTGATTTAACCTTTTTTGGGGTGGGGGGGATATTGCACAGCTGGATAGGATGATATCATTTCTTTTTCCAGACACAGATGACCCAAGACAGTTCGTCACCTGAGGCACAAAATACAAACAGCTGATATTAAAAATAGAACAATCAATGGAATAATTGACAATTAGCTGCCCTTTCATGGTATCCTCAGTTCTCCCCTCTAGGGCCAACCCTGCTGCATATGCTGATGAATGGTGAATTCCATCAGTCCCAAGTTCATCAGCAACCAGCCTCTCTGCAGCTGGCAGAAGGAAAGGGGGAGAGAGAGGTCTTTTATGCACAGGAATTTTACCTGGGTCTCGATGCTTGTTTGAGCCACACTTTTCTGTTGTGATTCCAAAAAATGCTATGCACCAGCCAAATCACCGCCTCAAATCCGGAAGCCTCTGAGTCCCTGCCCCTTGAAAACACTGCTTTAACATAAGAACATAAGAAAGGCCATGCTGGATCAGACCAAGGTCCATCAAGTCCATCAGTCTGTTCACACAGTGGCCAACCAGCTGCCTCTAGGAAGCCCACAAACAAGACAACTGCAGCAGCATTATCCTGCCTGTGTTCCACAGCACCTAATATAACAGGCATGCTCCTCCGATCCTGGAGAGAATAGGTATGCATCATGACTAGTATCCATTCTGACTAGTAGCCATGGGTAGTCCTATCCTCCATGAACATGTCCACTCATAACATAAGAAAGTCCATGCTGGATCAGACCGAGGTCCATCAAGTCCATCAGTCTGTTCACACAATGGCCAACCAGCTGCCTCTAGGAAGCCCACAAACAAGACAACTGCAGCAGCATTGTCCTGCCTGTGTTCCACTGCACCTAATATAACAGGCATGCTCCTCTGATCCTGGAGAGAATAGGTATGCATCATGACTCATGTTCATTTTGACTTGTAGCCATGGATACCCCTCTCCTCCATGAACATGTCCACTCCTCTCTTAAAGCCTTCCCAGTTGGCAGCCATCACCAAATCCTGGGTCAGGGAGTTCCACAATTTAACTATGTGTTGTGTGAAGAAATACTTCCTTTTGCTTTGTAATTGGCTGTAGTGCTTACTGTAAGAAAAATGTCCAGGCATATAAAAACCAACTCTTCTTCTTCTGCTGCTGCTGCTGCTGCTTCTCCTCCACCTTCTCCTCCTCCTCCTTTTTGAGGATAAAATGAAGTTGGGGAGAATGGTGCAAGCTGCTTTGGGTCTCTCTTGAAGATAAAGGTAAGGTATACATGAAGGTAATTTTTTAAAAGAAGATTCTGGATGGACAAAAGGAAGCATTTCTTCAAAGAACATGCACTTATTTTGTGGCACTCACTGCTGCTGGAGATGGTGATAGCCATTCGCTTAGATTACTTTTAAAAGGGGGATGGAGAACAGTGCAGAGGAATGGCTGTAATGTTCAACAGAATCCTCCATGGTACTAAGTAGTGTGCTTTCAATGCCAGTTCCCTGGAGTGGGCAACAGCAGGGGGGTATTGGGCCCACCACATGGAAGGCTAGCTTGTGAGAAGTTCCACCAGAGTCTAGCACAGAGCCTCCGTACACTCTGCTCTACGTACTACGCACTAAGCTAGGGTTGTCAGCAATGGGTTCAGAAATTCCTGGAGATTCTGGGGGGGGGGGGCAGAGCCTGAGGAGAGAGGGGTTTAGAAAGGGACTTCAATGCCATAGAGTCCAATTTCCAAAGCAGCTGTTTTCTCCAGGTGAACTGATCTCTATCAGCTGGAGATCAGTTGTAATAGCAGGAGACCTCCAGCCACCACCTGGAGGTTGAAATCACATAGAAATGGCCACAAACAATGCTTAACAGTATCAAAAAATATATTCCACTTACATACTACATCTGTACACAAGCACTATAATCCTAAGTGTGCACAACTACTATTCCTATATATACACAAATCACAATACACACAAACCATAACAATCCATAACATAGATGTTTCAATATGGCATGTAGCCTAAATCATAGTCCATTTACAATGAATATAAATAGGTACAATGAATGCACCTCAACATTGTGACCAAAAATGTCCCAGTTATGGCTTGCCGCCTAGAATAGAGACAGTTCCAATGTACACAAAATGTGCAGCACTGTGTTTCAGGTGAAAGACGTGCAAAAATCCTCCAGAGGCACTCAAGCCATTTCATACTCAGCACTTCCTCAGTTTCCTTTTGTAGTTTGCCGTTTGTTTCATTCTATGCTGCATGCATGCCTATAGCACATTTGATAAAATGTAGTATTCAGGTTACACCAATACCATTGTAAGAGTTCCTGCCGGATACCCGTTTGCCTGAGGAAGTACTGGTAGTACAAGAAGAGGGGAATAAAACCCAACCTAAAAACAGAAGCTCGTTTCGGCCTATAGGGCCTTCATCAGTGGTTAATTTAAAACCCTTGTTAAGACAGTGCACACATTTACAGAAATAAATTACTAAATACATACACAAACAGTTCAAACCCAACCAGGCATGTGCATAGGTTGTAAAATCTATTCCCAATTACTCAAACATTTGGTCAGATAGGTTCTAGTTGTATATGAGAGACATATACTAACCAGTATTACAAGGGTTTTAATTAACCACTGATGAAGGTCCTATAGGCCGAAACGCGTTTGGTATGTGGTCACAGTCATCAACCTCAGGAAATGTCATTGTGCTATTTTAATGCTTTTAAATAATTTAAACTTTAGCGCTTCTAATATATATTCTTTCCACCCAACCTTGGGTACCCAGCTACATGTCATAATGAAACATCTATGTTATGGATTGTTATGGTTTGTGTGTCTTGTGATATGTGTATATATAGGAATAGTAGTTGTGCACACTTAGGATTATAGTGTTTGTGTATAGGTGTAGTATGTAAGTGGAATATATTTTTTGATACTGTTAAGCATTGTGTGTGGCCATTTCTAAGCAATTTCAGTCACACAGGTCTTATTGCATAGGTTGGTGGTTGGTTTAGCTTCTACCCCCTGGAGGCTGGCAATCCTACACTAAGCATAGGGCTGCATCCACATATCATTGGGTGGCGCAATAGTAGCATTCACCTCTAGGATAGTCTTGTTCACACAAGGAACTCCCTTTGTGAATGATTGCTATAGCAATAAAATAGAGCAACAAATAACGATGTGTGGATATACACCAGGCCAGTCATTAGGGTTGCCAACCTCCAGGAACTAGCGGGAGATCTCCTGCTATTACAAGTGATCTCCAGCCGACAGAGATCAATTCACCTGGAGAAAATGGCTGTTTTGCCAAATGGACTCTTTGGCATTGAAGTCCCTCCCCTCCCCAAACCCTGCCCTCCTCAGGCTCTGCCCCAAAATTGTCCAGGTATTTACCAACCCGGAGCTGGCAACCCTACCAATCATTGTGGATATTGGGGTGGGGGGAGGTGTTGTTATTCAAATTATTACCCTCCCATAATTAGAATTTGTTAATGATTGGATTGCAGACCTTACAGATTGGTACAGAGTTGGAAAACAAGTCCGGTAAGAAATAATGCCATCGGCTAACATTTAAACACATCTCTCTGCTGTGCAGATTTTATTTTCCTCCCTAAATATATTCAATTTGCCCAAATGTCAGTGTTTAAAGATAAGCCGAGTTTAGATGGCGCTATTAATATGCAATCTTTCCACCAGAAATATTCAATGTGTGCCGTATACAGCATCTGGACCTTGGAATTGAATTTCTGAAGTTTGTCATGCTTTTTTAGAATTATACGTGGATCAGTAATCAGGCCTCAGAAATTGCCGTTTGTGCTGCGCACAAATTTAATAAACACATTAATTATGGAGAAGATATTGCTGAAGCCAAAGCAAGGGTCACTGGTCTCTAGAACGAATCCCTCCCTCCTTGACTTGTGGAAACAGAAACCCCATTAACAATTTTTGTTCTCCAGAATGGTATTTTAACTTTCAGAGCAAAATCCTTCCTTTAATGGTACAGCTCCTAGCCAACCGGTTGTGAGCTAACCACACTGAACTGCTGGGCAGAATTTTTAAAATTATTTTAGTTTGTGTCATTTATTTAATTGTGTATATGTTCCTTGTATATATGTCTCTTACATTCAAATAAATGCAAAATAAATCTCACTATTGGAACTTTGATGGCTGGATCACAACCACCCAGCAGAAATTGTAGCTTCTTAGCTACAGGCATGTCTATATCAGTAATTAACAGATTGATCAGCTGTGTTCTTAAGTGCTTATATCTTCTTCAATAAAATAAGACACGCTCCACGGTTTCGATAAAACCAGTTCCACCTTGGAGTAGGGTTTTTTAGAATACCACCCACTCAAAACAACTGTGGGTAATACAATGAATCTTGCTAAAAATAAAGCTCTTCCATAAACTGGGATGGTTAAGAAATCAATATATGGACAATGAGAATTTAAATATGTAAATCCCAAAAAGCAGGAGAGCACACATGGTGAACATGGAGAGCAGTGCTGTTTAGGTCCCACTGGACCTATAAAAACCAACTCTTCTTCTTCTCCTCCTCCTCCTCCTCCTCCTCCTCCTCCTCCTCCAGAGAGTAGGCTGTAGAAAAACACATGGTTGACAAAGAAAAATCAGGAGTAGTAGAAGAAGAAGAGTTGATTTTTATATGCCTACTTTCTCTACCACTTAAGGAAGAATCAAACTGGCTTACAATCACCTTCCCTTCCCCTCCCCACAATAGACACCTTGTGAGGTAGGTGGGGCTGAGAGAGTTTGAAGAGAACTGTGACTGATCCAAGGTCACCCAGCTTGCTTCATGTGTAGGAGTGGGAAAACAAAACCCAGTTCACCAGATTAGTGTCCACCGCTCATGTGGAGGAGTGGGGAATCAAACCCGGTTCTCCAGATTAGAGTGATGGTTCTGGCAGGGACAAGACACGGAAAGGACTCCACAGGATGGATCCAACCAGTTTCTCCTCTCCTTACCAGCACCCTGTTTCATATAGCTTTTTGTCCATGCAGGTCCAAGGGTTCCCAGTGTAACCTTACTCAGTAGTCAAAGGGGACCCCTTCCGTCCTTTTTCATCTGCCAGAAAGCTGGTCCGATCCACTCCAGTATCCCAGAAAGCAACTGTATGGCCCCAGTGGAAAAATCCTTGATCCATTAAAAAAAATATATCAGAATTTGTGAGGGGAGATTACCATTTGGTGGACAACACTGGAAGGACTAAATGAAGAAAGCCAAATGGTGATCGTGATACGAATAATGATGAGGGAACTCTTAAGGGAACCTCATGGAAAACCAGGCAAGGAAGGCAAGATGCTTTGTGCTTTTGTGGGATCTTCTTTTTATCTAGTATTTAATGTGTGGTATATTTTAGTTTTTACTACATTTGCTGTTGGCAGTGTTATATATTTGTCTCTACTATCTGTATTAGGAGGATGACAGGACCAGATTGACTAAATCAATAGTTAGCCAACTTCTAAGCCACATAATGCTTGGCTGAAATTATAACTTTGTGCTTCCCTACAGTCACACACTTTCTGATTTAAAAACCAAGCAAAAGTAAATGTTTACCTGAGCTGAGCTCACATACTTTCCATTTCCCATCTCTTCTAGCTTCCTCTGCTGCAAGTATGATCTCTCCTCTATCAGGTTTTGACTGAAAGCTCCTCAAGGTAGTGACATGCATTTGGTTGCACATTAGAGGTCCTACACGGCTAAACAGATAATGTTCTGAAGACCGTGGGTCGCCTGCATCACCTAGTTACCTCTCATGGCACCTTCAGCTGACAAGATGGAGAGGGAATTTGAGTTTAATGGTAGACATGTTCCTTAACTTTATTCCCAGCTTACGTCAGAATCAGGATCGGGCAGACCAGGATAGTGGCCAATAAATTCTTGGAAGCCCATGACAACCACATGGTCATCATCAGAGTGCCATGGGATTTCCTAAGTCTACCAACTCCCATCTCAATTTCCCAGCTGCTGCACAGGCAAGCAGTAGCAGCTGGTAGTGAGGTCAAAGTAGCCGAACAAGTTCTGTGATAATTGAGCATGTTCAGGGTTTTTTACAGCAAAATCTGACAAGCGGCTTTTTACACTGATGCATCTGCAGACTGGGACTTGTAGAGCTCCCACCTTTCAGCATCCTTGTTTCCACTTTCACCACATAATTCTTGACCTGAGCAAAAGAGTGTCAGAGGAAAATACAACAGAATTCTGTTTCTTGTGACAAATGTGCAGAGCATACTGCAGAGCAGAACAAAAAACAATGTATTTTTCTCCCACAGCTTACCTCAAGAGCAGGTACTTGTTCACAACGACTTCTTTCAAGTATGGATTTTCTAGAGAGCAACTAGAGGATATACATTTCCTGAAGGACACCTCTGAATTTTGTTTCAATTGTTATAAAACATGTGTATGAACATCCTCACATATATAGATGCAACTGTAGTATAATATTAACTGTAGTACAATATTATACATCTAAGGTGCACACAACAGAGAGTTACAACTCCCAAGAGGCCTAAAAGGTCATCTCTTTCACCACCATAAAGGCATCATGACATAAACTCCATGTTTCATCTTGGTGGGATTAGGCTTCACGTGGAGGACTGGGGAAACAAACCCGGTTCACCAGATTAGAGTCCACAGCTCATGTGAAGGAATGGGGAATCAACCCCGGTTCTCCAGATTAGAGTCCAGTGCTCATAACCACGTTGGATTAAAAAATATCAAGGCCTGAACTAAGAAGTTTGGGAGGAAAAAACAGATCAACCCAAAGTGATGTGCCCTTGAAATAGGGGATAACTTTTAGAAATGTCCGGAAATGCTGAAATGTTCAGAGAGAATTAACCTGCTGACAGTTAATTTATAAGCAGCTTGTTAGAATTCTTCCCCTTTCTTCGCAGCAAGAGATTAGGCTATCTTTCCTACATCTTCATTAAATCTTAATTTAAAAAAACTACTACCCTGGACAGTCAATATTTTCATGCAGACATTTAATTTTTCTAGTGTTTCTGAAAAGAGAGTGGCACATGCTGATAGCAAAGGCTGCTGTTACAGCATGTTCGGTTTACAACAATGTTGGAGATTTCACAGTTCCAGAGAGCTGGCATGTATCCCAAGGCATCTCCTGATGGGTCACAGAAGACTGGTGTGAAAGAATGAGAAACCACTTAGAATTTGAGGTCGATTCTTCACATTTTTTCCAGGTTTCACTGTTTAACAGTACAATCCCAAGAGCCCTTTCCTGGGAGCAAGCCACTCTGAAGAGCTGAGTAGGATTCTGAATGGATCTCCTTAGGATTACTGCGAGGCTGGAAGAAGAAGAGGAAGAGTTGGTTTTTATATGCTGACTTTCTCTACTACATAAGGCAGAATCAAACCAGCTTGCAATCACCTTCTCTTCCCCTCCCCACAACAGACACCATGTGAGGTAGGTGGGGCTGAGAGAGTGTAACTAGCCCAAGGTCACCCAGCTGGCTTCATGTGTAGGAGCAGGAAATAAATCCAGTTCACCAGATTAGCGTCCACCACTCATGTGGAGGAGTGGGGAATCAAACCCACTTCTCCAGATCAGAGTCCACCGCTCTTAACCACTACACCACGCTGGCTCTACCTACTTATTTAAGGTCTACCTGCTTATTTAAGGTCTCTCCAATCCACATTTTGTTCTGCCACAAAATGGATTATGAAGTAACAAGAAGGGGACCTGCAGAGACTTGAGGGGGAGGGAAATGCTCCCCCCAAGACTAATCTATTTCCTCACCATGCTACCTTTTGCTTCTCCCTCACTAGCTCCCTTCATTATTTCCATAGGACTCTGGTTCCCCTTCTTTCTTACCTCCAATGGGAGCCTTTTTGGAATTTCCCAAACTCTGTGCATTCCTATTTTTTTATGTTTGTCTAGTTTGGGTTATGTTTTTATCTCCTCCCCTTCTGTTCGTATTTAGAGTTTTGCGCAAACTCAGTGTTCTTCCAGGTTTGCAGAACTGTGAATGCATCATTGACTGAAGATCTGTGGACCTCCACAGGGGCCAACCCATATTAATTATTAGTATAAATTTATCTCTTTTTTTCCCAGTTATAGTTTGCCTTGTAACTCTTCTGTGAAAATGGTTATCTGCTTCTAACTTTTATGTTTGTATAAAAGTATCATATATGATGGGGAGATCCTGAGATGGTCTAATGAATGGTACTACTTCAGATCCCTCCAACACTAGATATATGCTGCTCAAGATCAATTGATCAAGGAGCTTCTAAGGGATAAAAGGAAAGGTACTACTTCAGACAAGAAGGAAGAGCATGGTGTAGTGGTGAAGAGTGCGGGACTGTAATCTGGAGAACTGGGTTTGATTTCCCTCTCCTCCACACCAGCGGCAGACTCTAATCTGGTGAACCAGATTAGTTTCCCCACTCCTACATGTGAAGCCTGCTGGATGATATTGGGCTAGTCACAGTTATTTCTGAACTCTCTCAGCCTCACCTACATCTAGGGCTGTTGAAATGTTTTTGGGTAAAATTCGGATTCGGCAAAATTCGGCCCGTTTTTATTCAGGAAATGCCGAAGTCCGAACTCCCCCACTTCAGGTCTGTGCAATTCGGCATGAGATCCGGAGTTCAGGGGAAAATTCGGCCAAATAAAGCCATTAAAAACAAAATAGCGCCTTTCCGTGGCTCGGGGGGGGGGCATTTTTGGGGGTAGAGGTCCCAAACTTTTAGCGTAGCTTGAGGGGACCCTTCTTGCAAGAACCCCCAAGTTTTGTGAATATTGGGTCAGGGGGGGGGCTGAGATATGGGCCTGAAAGGGGTCCCCCCTCCTTAATGTGCATCTCTGACAATGGGGGTTTGCAATTAGCAGAGCTTGCCGCCTACTCCCGAAGCTCCCAGTCCTGACAAACAGCTGAGCTGGGGGGAGCAAGGGTGGGGCAGGTGCGAAGAAGTTTGCAAACCATGCAAAGCAACACGTTTGCAACCATGCAAAGCAACACGTGACGCCTGGGAGTTTGCAAACCATGGAAAGGGACAGAGGCACACTAGCTATGCATAAGGAGCAGGAGGGGGTGGGATTTCCTCTTTTGCATCGGACTCGGGACCAGGAAAATGCATTCTTTAAGTCACAATTTGAAAACCAGTTTTGAGCAAGCATCAAAATAGACCTAACCGATCTTATGAATGAGGGAAAACCTGAGGACACACAACTGAAGCCCCCCCCTCAAACCAGGGAGAGAGAGACTCAAGGGGCCACACACCCCCAGGCAGAATGGGCGAAAGCCCCCTTTGGCTCCCCCCCACCCACAGAAACTGCTCCCTCCCCCCCACACACAGACTCTGCTTCCCCCCCACACACACACACAGGAGAAAAACTATAGAGAAAAGCCCCAAAATGGGTCTTACTGTGGATGTCTTCTGTTCCATCTTCTTCGCACCTGCCCTGCCCTTGCTCCCCGCAGCTCAGCTGTTTGTCAGGGCTGGGAGCTTTGGGCGTGGGAGGCAAGCTCTGCTAATTGCAAACCCCCATTGTCAGAGATGCACATTAAGGGGGACCCCTTCCCGGCCCCATATTTCACCCCCCCGATCCAATCTTTACAAAACTTGGGGGTTCTTGCAAGAAGGGTCCTCTGAAGCTATGCTGAAAGTTTGGGGGCTCTACCCCCAAAAATGCACCCTCTGCAGCCACGGAATGGCTCGAATGTGCACACGCACCCCCCCCCAAGGGGGATCTCTCTCTCACACAAACAGATACTCTCTCTTTCTCTCCCCGGGCCGCGCAGCAGCTAGGCTCATGCACTCAATCATGACTGATTGGCCAGAAGAAGACCCAGCTTGGCCACCGATTGGCCATGGGAGAATGCTGCTTACTAACTGACAGTTATGCTGCTGCGTCGAACCCCGAATTTGCTGAATTTATTCGGCAAACACCCAGAACTCACTGAATTCGGCTCCCCGTTTTCCCGCCTTTTTTGAGTTCGGTTCCATCAGAACTAAAAATTGCCGATTCAGGGGAAATTCTGCTGTTTTTCGGTTCGGGACGAACCGAATCGACAGCCCTACCTACCTCACAAGGTGCCTGTTGTGGGGAGGGGAAGGGAAGGCAATTGTAAGCTGTTTTGAGACTCCTTAAAGGTAGAGAAAAAGAGGGGTATAAAAACCAACTCTTCTTCTTCTTCATAGATTTAAAAAAGAAAAAAACGTCTACAAGGGAAACAGGAAATTCCCCCTCCCCTTTAATAGAGAGAAGCATAAAAATTATAGGCTGGTCCAGAGTTAATTTTTTACTAATGGAACGCACTTCTGTCAGTGGAAGAGAACTTTCCTGCTTGTTTCCCTTCCTGCAGCAGCATTCTGACCTCCTGGAAAAGGGGAGTAGGGGACCTTTGGGAATGGCATGAGGGTAGGGTTGCCAACCTCCAGTTACTAGCTGGAGATCTCCTGCTATTACAGCTGATCTCCAGCCCATAGAGATCAGTTCACCTGGAGAAAATGGCTGCTTTGGCAATTGGACTCTATGGCATTGAAGTCCCTCCCCTCCCCAAACCCCATCCTCCTCAGGCTCCGCCCCCAAAACCTCCCACTGGTGGCGAGGAGGGACCTAACATCCCTACATGAGGGACAAATCAGGGATCTTCAACAGGAAAAGGAAATCAGCAGAAATTACTCTTCTCTTTCCACTAGCTGAAAATTTAATCTGGATCCAACCCATAACCGGCAATCTGAAATGGTATGAGCCGCTCTACCACCTCAGAAGTCAACAATTTCTTTCTACTTCTTATGAAGTAGAAAAGAGGGAGAGTACAACAGCAGCTTAAAGGCTGGAAGGGTATGAGCTTTTGTGAGTCACAGATCACATCTTCAGACACACTTCAGGTGATACTTAGGGTTGCCAGGTCCCTCTTCGCCACCGGCAGGAGGGCTTTGGAGTGGAGCCTGAGGAGGGAGGGGTTTGGGCAGGGGAGGGATTTCAATGCCATAGAGTCCAATTGCCAAAGCTGTTTCTTCAGGCAAACTGATTTCTATCAGCTGGCAAGCAGTTGTAATAGCAGGAGATTTCCAGGTACTACCTGGAGGTTGGCAACCCTAGTAGTACTGGGCTCTTGCTCTTTTCTACTGCTACAAATAGACTAAGATGGCTACCCAGTGCAATCTACTTCTTGTGAAGACCAGGCTAGGAAATGCAAAATAACTGGGAGGGGGGAAAATGAGTTATTCATAGGCAACATATTTTTCTGTCTTTGAATGTTCCACCTTCTGACTCGGTAACAAGAGAAATCACAATTTGAATATATTTTAACAATTCATACATTTCATGTGTATTAGTGGCTTTTTCCCCCTCCTAACTTTGTTATTTTTTTCTTCCCTGGTACCGTCGCTTCCACTAACTGTCAGGAATTATCTCTGTCCTTCCCCACCTCCATCTAATTTAGATTCTACACACACGGGGGTGGGGAGTAATACCTAGAGGGAAAGGATTTCAAAACACTGCTGCCAGGAGACTAGGTGAATCACACACTTGAAGGACTAAATTAAGCCCTGGTACAACACAAGTAATTTCACATGGTTAATCCAAAACTCTCTTTGGTTTTACAAAACTCGGTAAAAGAAACAGACCTACTAGGATGGCAAAGATTTATAAGACAGGTACCAGCAGATGCTGGTTTTGTAATGAAGACAATGCAGACTTTTTTCCCCACATGTGGTGGGTGTGCATACGGGCATCAGACTTTTGGAAACAAGTTGTAAAAATTATGTTTATGATTATGCAAAATAGTTATTATGAGACAGTACAACAATAAGGAGGAATTCATTTTAAGATAGAACGCTAAAATCTCTGAATAGTATTTTTAATTACATTGTTACAGCAGATACTTAAAATACATCAGCGTCATTAATAAGCAGTATTTAATCTAGAATGGTATGTTTATTTAGAATGTTTTTGAAATAGTATTAGGATGACTAATATTTGGTATAAAATTGGAATAAGAAGCAGTAAAAATCAGGACTAACATAGAATCAGTGATATTGTACTATAGTTTCTGTAAAAGGGATCCAATTTTAGCAATTAATAGGCTATTAACATACAAAATGATGGGTGTAGGCACACTTTGGAACGGTGGCTTGGCAGTATGTATGTTACTGTATGTATGTGGGTTTTTTGTCTTTTTTGTTGTTGCTGTTTAGTTTTGTTTTTTTTGTAAAAATAATAAAATTTACTATTAAAAAATTGGATTGGGAAAGCAAATTCCATTTAAGCCAGAAACCTTGTTGTTGAATTATCTTCCTGATATTCCAAGAGATCAATGGATATTTGCTTTACATATGATAACTGCAGCCAGAATGGTCTTTGCTAGGTAGTGAAACCAGAAAACCTCCCCTAAGATTCATGATTGGATATAAAAAATAAAAGAGGTCTATATTTTAGTGAAGTTAACTGCTTACCCAAATATGATATTAATAG
Organism: Euleptes europaea; assembly: GCF_029931775.1. Taxonomy (NCBI): domain Eukaryota; kingdom Metazoa; phylum Chordata; class Lepidosauria; order Squamata; family Sphaerodactylidae; genus Euleptes; species Euleptes europaea. The sequence goes on from NC_079320.1 coordinate 74,511,515, forward strand.
TGCTGACCACTTATGGACAAGAACAATTCAAATAATAGAAATGTCTATTTTGTAATAAGATATCATTTTGGTTAAGTGAGAAGTTACTGACGAGCTGTAAAGTATTTTACATGATTTTATGTGATTATAAAACTATCAGTTTTTAGTTATTTATATATCTATTCTTGATTGTCCATTAAAAGTATAAAAAAGAAAGATACAGGCCTACTAGGATCTGTCCACACCACTTTGTTTTCTAGCATTGCTACCTTTTCGCCTGGCAAATTCAGGGCTGTCCAGCCCAGCTATTCACCCTGGTAGCAACCACACATTGTGGTAAACTGTCCGTTTCTGGGTTTTCCAGAATCCAAGAATTGAATGATTACGGCAGCTCAATACCCAGCCATCTGTGGATCCATACGTGTCAGCAGGATAAAATAAGGGGAGAGAATGGGCTGTCAAAAGTATCTAGTAACACTGCCTAATTTTAGTTGTTATGAACAGATGCAACGAGTTTCATGTACCCAGGTAAAGTCTGGATCTGTGTTTCCCTCATAAAATGGAAGACCTCTCTTGAAACCAAGAGACATTTCAGAAGCAAAGCCAAATGGAAGCCTTAGAGCAGCTTAAAGACAAAGGTCTTTTATGCATGGCTGTGTCACTCGCCGTTGCCCCTCTGACGACTTCGGGTCTTTGTTTGGATTATGCGTGCCATTTCCGACCATCAGAGGTTGCCTCACTCTCCCCCTGCCTTTTCCCGCATTTTGCCCATGTTTTCAAATTTGAGATAAAACAAGTCTCTCAAAATGCGGGCAAAATGTGGGGAAAGGCAGGGGAAGAGTGAGGCGACCTCTGACGGTCGGAAACGGCATGCATGATCAAAACAAAGACCCGGGTGATGGCAAGTGAAACAGTCATGCATAAAAGACCAAATATGTTGTTGTTTCCCACCCACTTGTTTCCCCAATGGACTTATAACAATCTCCCTTCTCCTTTTTATCCTCACAACAACCTGTGAGGTATAGGGTGGCCAGCCTCCAAGTGCGACATAGAGATCTCCTGTAATTACAACTGATCTCCAGACTCCAAGTATCAATTCTTCTGGAGAAAATGGTTGCTTTGTATGGTGGGTTCTGTGGCAATACCTTACTTAGGCCCCTCCCCTCCCCGTCTCCAGGCGCTATCCCCAAATCTCCAGGAATTTCTCAGCTTGGCGTTGTCAACCCTATTCACTATCAGATTAGGTTTGGAGAGAGTGACTGGCCCAAGGTTACCTCGAGAACTTCCATGATGCAACGGGGATTTGAACCTGAGTCTCCTAGATCCTGGTCCAACATTCTAACCGCTACACCACTCTAAAGGTCAGCATGGATCACACCTTTTCAAGCAAGTGATCTTGCTTAGTGTCAATACGCGGGTACAAAGAACCGAACAGAAATCTGTTCACTTCACAATTTCCCCCTTAGTCTCTATGCAAATATAATTTTGCAGGTCAAATGACATTTGGGCTTGCCTGATCAGAAGTTTGGGATTGTGCTCCTTGGTGGTGCAATGTTGGGAAACAACATTTTTTTCCCAGTTGTTATAGCAACCAGTTAGCATGCACTCTTGTGTGGTGTATGAAATGGGAAACTTGATTTAAATTGAATTATTTTTCTTGGCGATTTAAATCACCTTGATTTACCGTACTTGTAACATTCATTTATTTCCTGAAATGAATCCACCCTGCCTTTCCCCTTCTAGTCAAGTCAAGTCAAGCTTATTGTATAAGGCCTTAGGCCATTACAATATAAAACAGTATAGCGACAGGTTAAAATATACAAAACCAGAATCATTAAAAGAATACAAAAATTAAAAAAAAACATCCATTTGGCTCTATCCAGCTTTACCACCTTTCAAGGTTTGCTTTGCCCTGATTTTCTTGGCCACCAGGCCAACCAGTGCCATTCTTTGGGACATATATGGGTCCTTATCTGACAGCAAATAGTTTAATCTGTCAACATCAGATGATAATTGTGACCCTGAAAGAAGGTTTGCCAGAAACTTGTCCTGGGGCTCAGTGTATAAAAGTCAGGCCAGGATATAATGGGGAAGGTCTTCCACAGAACCACTAGGGCTGTTTGGTGACAATTGGGGCAGGGGGTTCTGAGTTATGGGGCCCGGAAGGGGTCCCCCCTCCGCCCATTGGAATGAATAGAAATAAATAGACTGTTTGGACTCGGAGTTTGCAAAACCATGCAAAGCAACACTTGATGCAACCTTGGGAGTCTGCAAACCATGGAAAGGGACAGAGGCGTGCTAGCTATGCATAAGGAGCAGGTGGGGGTGGAATTTCCCCTTTTGCATCGAACTCGGGAGTCGGGAGTCTCGGGACCGGGCAAATGCATTGTTTAAGTCACAATTTGAAAACCAGTTTTGAGCGAGCATCAAAATAGACCTAACCGATCTTATAAATGAGGGAAAACCTGAGGACACACAACTGAAGCCCCCCCCCCCCAAACCAGGGAGAGAGAGACGCTAGCAGGCAGACACACACCCAGGCAGAATGGGCGAAAAACCCCTCTCCAGTACGGCTCAGCCCCAAATGGGGAAAAAATCAAGGAGGAGGAGGCGCAGGTGCAGAGCAGCACCAGGGAGAGACTCACGCAAGCTGCACCATCGCACTCAACCCCAGGCTAGGGGCAAAAAATAAAAGCAGAGCACAGCACACATTCCCACAGAGGCGAGCGGGCACCCACCCTCTGCAGAACGGGTGAAGCCCCCCTCAAATCAGTATGGCTTGGCTCAACCCCAAACAGGAACAAAACCAAGGAGGAGGAGGTACGGCCTGGGTGCCAAGCGGAGAGAGACTCGCTAGCCGCCACACAGACTCAACTTTAAACTTTAAAACTTTAAAAGCAGAACACACACTCCCGCAGAGGTGAGCGGGCACACATCCCTTGGCAGAACAGGTGAAAGCCCCCTTTGGCTCCCCCCCCACCCACAGAAACTGCTCCCCCCCACACACACACAGACTCTGCTCCCCCCCCACACACACACATGCACACACAAGAGAAAAGGTATAGAGAAAACCCCCAAAATCAAACTGCGTGGATGTCTTCCAGCAGGAGCACGGAGGAGAAGTAAATCCAATCCTATTCCGGTAAGCACCAGCAGCTCGGCCCAGTTAGGAATCGGATCTCTCAGCAGCACCGCCACCAAACTGGAAGGCAATGAATACCGTCGGGACGGGAGGGGAGGGACGGGAGTTTTTAGACTGTTCTCCTGACCATTTCAAAAGTGAGAATCCCTGCTCTGATTGGCCAGGAGAAGACCCAGCTTGGCCACCATTGGCCTCGGGAGAATGCTGCTTACTAACTGAAGGTTATGCTGCTGATTCTGAGCCCCTGAATTTGCCGAATTTATTCAGCGCGCCCCGAATTCGCCGAATTCGGCTCGTCATTTTCCCGCCTTTTTAAAATTTGGTTCCATCCAAACTGAAAACCGCCGAATCGGGGGAAATTCGACAGTTATTCAGTTCAGGATGAACCGAATTGACAGCTCTAAGAACCACCACATAAACAAATGCGTTGAGCCAGAGGTATTTTTAAAAAACGGCCCACAAGGAGCTCCATGGGCATAGTTTGGAAACACAATGATGTAAGGGCTGCTCTGCGGCTGTATGTTGTAATGTCTGCCAGGTAAGAGGCTCTGAAATGGTCTTTTTTATCAGTTTAAACCATTGGGCGAATTTGATAAGGACAGCTAGATGGCTATCGATTAAAGCATCTTCTTTATAAGTCCATGCTCGTGGTTCTGACGTCCAGAGCATATCGTCTGGGATGGAGAAATAGGATATGATATTACCAAGGTAATTAGATTGCTCAATATCCCTGTCCCTAAAAGGGATACAGCAGTCACCAGTCTACCTTTACCTGGATACAGACCACTATTAGGGTTGCCAACCTCCAGGTAGTAGCTGGAGATCTCCTGCTGTTACAATTGATCTCCAGCCGATAGAGAAAATGGCTGCCTTGGCAATTGGAATCTATGGCATTGAAGCTCCTCCCCAAACCCCACCCTCCTCAGGCTCCACCCCAAAAATCTCTAGGTATTTCCCAACCTGGAGCTGGCAACCCTAACCACTATCCATTGCACATCACAGTGCCAGAGAGTGACTGTCCAAAGTTTCATAGCAGCATAGGGATTTTTTTTGCTTAATCTGGATAGTCTTGTAAAGCCATAGTAAAGATAACATTGTCTTCAGATGGTAGGATGTATAAGTTCTGCTACTGACATAGAGCCAGTTCATATTTGTTATATTTTCTGCTTTCTGCTCTGTTGAGGTGTTGTTCTTGTTCCTGGTTTAAGTGCTGCTTATTGGTGGGTTTTGTTTTTATAAACTGGGGTTTTCCTTCTGCCTACCATTTATTATAATGTTCCTTTTGTGATTGCTGCTGTTTTTCTCTTTTATGGTGCTGTGTTTTTTGGTTTGAAATTTCATGGATTACTGTTCTGTTGAATTATATTGTTAGCTTCCTCAACATCTGATTTTGTGCAGCAGAAATGTGTGTTTGTAAGAAGAAGAAGAGTTGGTTTTTATATGCCAATTTTTATGGTGCTGTGTTTTATGGTTTGAGGTTTCAATTGTTACTGTTCTGTTGAATTATATTGTGAGCTTCCTCAAGATCTGATTTTGTTCAGCAGAAAGGTGTATATGTTTGTAAGGAGAAGAAGAAGAAGAGTTGGTTTTTATATGTCAATTTTCTCTACCTTTTAAGGAGAATCAAACTGCCTTATAATCTCCTTTCCTTCCTTTCTCCACAACGGACACCTTGTGAGGTAGGTGAGACTGAGAGAGCTCAAAGATAACTGTGAGTAGCCCAAGGTCACCCAGCTGGCTTCATGTGTAGGAGTGGGAAAACCAACCTGGTTCACCAGATTAGAGTCTGCCACTCATGTGGAGGAGTGGGGAATCAAAGCCAGTTCTCCAGATTAGAGTCCACCGCTCTTAACCGCTATACCACGCTGGCTCTCAATAAATGAGGAATCAATAAATGAGGAATATCCAATTAAATATGCTGTTGCCACACACACAAAAAATCACCTGATGTGGAGTGAATTCAGAGGTTCCTTGTCAAATGAAACATCTTGGGCATTCTGGGGGAGTCTAAAAAGAGCTGGAGTAATGCTAGCAATGTTGTATAATCAAGCAGGTTTTGCACATCCTAAGTTTAATTGTCAAGTTCAACAAATAATGGAGGGTTTAAATGTGACCTATTTTTCAAGTTCTTAAATTGTAATGTAACAGGATCAAAGAGAATCTGCGAACCCTTGAAATTATAGATTGGGCGCCAAGCTGGTTTTTCCCCAGTAATTGTATCTTAAAATACTGATTGATGCACTCCAGCAGCTCTACTGGCGTATCCATTAAAATCCAAGTTCTGCATCTATGTTTAGAGGATCGAGTCAACGTGCATAATGTAAACAGCTCACCTTATTATGCAGGGCTATCAGCCACTGCCGTGACTTGGGGCAGAAGGCACTCAGGTGGACAGAGTTCATCATATTAGTCCTCAAGAGCTCCTGCACACTAAACACCCAGTGAAATGTTAATGAGCTTTGCTCATAAGCTGCGTTGATGAACGGCCGACCAATTTTGCTGAATTGTCATGAAATGCGCACGAACGTTCATCAGAATGCGCAAAGACCTAAATTTCAGATCACCGGGGTATTAAACTAGTCAACTATGAAAATGGCTAGCCTATTATTAGGTGCTGATTAAAATAAAATGTTAGGAAGAAAGAAAAAGAAGGCCAACGTGCTGTAAAATAATAAGAAAGAAAACTTTGTGCCTCTTTCAGTTTTGTGTGTGTGTGTGAGAGAGAGAGAGAGAGAGTATAAAATATGCAATATGTAAAAAAGAAAGAGAAGGGGGAGATCTTTTTTCTTGTGAAAATGGATGAGTGGGCAACAACATGGCAAATGAAATTCAGTGTAAGTAAATATGAAGTGGAGCAAACACTCCTAACTTTGCTTAGACAGTCTTGGAGTCTCAACCAGCAGGAACTGAAAGCTTGACATTGTCATGGGTGGATCAATAAGAATGACAACTCAACTCTGCAGCAGCGATGAAGATAGGGATAACCAGGAAAGGGTTTACAATAAAATAGCCAGTATGAGGGATCAGGGAAAAGAGGTGAAGATCTCTCCGTCCATCTATAAAATTTTGCACCCTCAATTTGCCTCAGCGCCTTGCAGGGAAGGGAGTTTAACCCTTTGACCAGTGCACAGTTTTACTATTCAAACTGGATCCTCCACTCTGCTGGTAGCATTTGAATGGGAGAAATATGCATTTTAAAGGGTAGTGTTTTGTCCTTGGAAGGCTAATACAGCAGAAGAGCCAGTAAAGGTAAAAGGTAAAGGTCCCCTGCGTAAGCACCGGGTCATTTCTGACCCATGGGGTGACGTCACATCCCAATGTTTCCAAGGCAGACTTTGTTTGCGGGGTGGTTTGCCAGTGCCTTCCGCAGTCATTTTACCGACCTCGGAAGGATTGGAAGGCTGAGTCAACCTTGAGCTGGCTACCTGAAACTGACTTCCGTCGGGATCGAACGCAGGTCGTGAGCAGAGCTTTTGACTGAAGTACTGCAGCTTAACACTCTGCGCCATGGGGCTCCACTACCAACTAGCAAAACCAAGTGCTGGTTGAAAGATTATGTCTGCCATCCTGAAGGGGGGGGGGCAAAGCTCCTTAGGAGCTGGTGTGACCCAGCACCAGCGTAGGTGCCACCTTATCATGAAATAAAGTGACACTTGCGCCGGAGAGGGGGCAAACACACTGGTGTTGGGGAGCTGCAGAGCTGCACCAGCCTCCACCCATCAGTGCAGCCACTCCATAAGGGAATTCCTAGAAGGTAAAGCCCACACCAGCATGAGGGGGAGTTCCTGGTGTGTTCCCAGGGGCAGAACCCTTTTTGCCCCGGGAACTCCCTCTCTCACAGTGGCATGGCTATGCTACCTTTTTTTGGTGGTGTAGCCCCATTGGTTTCAATGGGTTTTTTTTATTATTTCTCTTGTAACGAGTTTATTTTTCAGTTTGGATCTACTCTCCCTTCAGGAATGGGCTGTAAGTCCTCCTCTCCCATTCTTTCTTGGCCTCAAGGCAAACTGAGACTTTGTGAGCCTGCAGTTTGCATTTGGACCCAGAAAACTAACCTTTGCCTTGTCTCCTTGAGCATGCATAATGCCTTGTATTTTTTATGCACTTCACAAAAGCAAAAGGAAAGACGTGATGGAAATGTGTAGAACTGTCTGTAGAAAAAAAACAAATGCAAAGAACTTTTCTCTGCCTTTGTTTTAATACTAGAACTTGGACAGATGCCATTGTAAGCATACTTGCCCTGTAATTCTGTTTAGGATAGCACTGTGGGACATTGATTGGCATTAGCTTGAGAACAGACAAAATAAGGTTCCCCCCCCACACACACACACACAAATTATACTTATGAAAATCACTGTCAGAAGACACTGTGATGACCACTAGTTTAGATACCTTTAAAAGGGTGACAGGTAACTTCAGGAAGACTCTATCAGTAGGATGTAGGATTGCCAAGTCCTTCTTTGCCACTGGCGGGAGGCTTTTGGAGCGGAGCCTGAGAAGGGCGGGGTTTGAGGAGGGGAAGGACTTCAATGCCATAGAGGCCAATTGCCAAAGCGGCCATTTTCTCCGGGTGAACTGATCTCTATCGGCTGGAGATCAGTTGTAATAGCAGGAGATCTCCAGCCTGGAGACTGGCAACCCTCGTAGGATGGCTAAATGCAAACTCCATAGCCAGAGACAATATGGGCATCTAATTGCCAGTTGCTTGGAGCTGACAGCAGGAAAAGGCTCTTCCATCCTTGCCCTGCTTGTCGGCTTTCTGGAGACCCTGCTAGAAAACCAGTCGCTGGGTAAGATAAGACTCGCTTGGACTGATCCAGCAGGGCTCTTCTGGTGCGATATTTGGAACTGACAGATGTGCTGGGGCAAGTGGCTCAGTGCAAAGAGATTTCAGTGCAGCACAATCTCTGAGACAGCAAGCGAAGACGTCCCGTCAACCATGCAAGCAGCTTTCCAGATGCTATATCCCTCTCATAGTTTTTTTCCCCCCCAGTCTCAGGCAGACAGCAAATAGATAAACACTTGCCAATCCTTGGTTGGCCACCATACATGTTTTGATATGTCAGCCACATCTGGAGTAGCAGATTAAAATATATGACCATGTCTAGAGAAACTTGAATTAAAAATCCAAGTCACCCGTGAAGCTTTCTGAAAGGCCACGGGCAACTTGCTGTCTCAGTATAATTTACTTAACAGATTGGGATAATCTAGTTTATATATCACTGAGTTTTTTTTTCCTTTTCTTTATAGAAACACAGAGTTGTTTTTCTTTTCTTTTCTTTATAGAAACATAGAGCTAGAAGGGACCTCAGGGGCCATCTAGTCCAACCCCCTGCACACCGCAGAAAATTCACAACTACCCTCCCACTTCCCCAGTGACACCTGCTCTATGCACAGAAGATGGCATAAAACCCTCCAGGATCCCCAGCCAAGCTGACCTGGAGGAAAATTAACTCCTGACCCCAAAGTGGTAATCAGCATTACCCTGGGTATGTATGAAATGGCCACGAGAGGTGTACACTGACTCACCCCTTCCTGCCCTCTCTCTCATGATCTGCCTAAGTTCACAGAATCAGCCTTGCTGTCCAATGGCCATCTAGCCTCTGCTTAAAAACCTCCAGAGAAGGAGAACTCACCACCTCCCGAGGAACCTGTTCCACTGAGGAACCGCTCTGTCAGAAATTTACTTTAATATTTAGCCCAAAACTCTTTTGATTTAATTTCAACCTGTTGGTTCTGGTCCGAGCTTCTGGGACAACAGAAAACAACTCGCCACCATCCTCTATATGACAGCCCTTCAAGTACTTGAAGAGGGTTATCATATCATCTCTCAGTCGTCTCCACTCCAGGCTAAACATACTGAGCTCCTTCAACCTTTTCTCATAGCGCTCGGTCTCCATACCCCTCACCATTTTTGTTGCCCGCCTCTGGACATGTTCCACCTTGTCTATATCCTTCTGACATTAGAGATGTGGGTTGTGTCCACACAGTTAATTTCTCTATTTTCCGTTCATTGCTGCTGTGAATGCAGAACACAGAGGAATTTGCACTGGCAATGGAGCTTCCACACAGGTATTTTCTGCACACTTTTCTCCATCAGCTGCATTTTTTCCTCCCAGCTGTCAGTGGGGTACTTTTGAAGGGCTTCTTTTAAAATCAGTGATTGCTGCAGTGTGATAATGTGCTTGTGTGCGGCTCTCTTCCCAAAATGATTGTAGCAAAGCAGTTTTGGGAAAGAGCATACCAAGGACAGGGAAGGGACAATTACAGCATAATGTCACGTGGATGCCTTTAAGAAAGCTCCAGTTGGGTTGCCAAAGCAGAGAGAAAAATCTGCACATGGAAGTAAACAGAAACAACCCCCCCAAGTGAGTTGAAACTGGGACGACTGAGCCAGAAATCCTCCTGAACACTCACTTTCTCTAGCCCATTGGTATCTCTGATCAAACTGTGAGTGGAGTGTTATTCAGGGCCAAACAACATGGTTTCCTGGACCTGATTTGCTTTCCCCACAACCACCCAACTAGGGTTGCCAGGTCCCTCTTGACCACCAGTGGGAGGTTTTTGGGGCAGAGCCTGAGGAGGGTGGGGTTTGGGGAGGGGAGGGACTTCAATGCCATAAAGTCCAATGGCCAAAGCGGCCATTTTCTTCAGGGGAACTGATCTCTATCAGCTGGAGATCAGTTGTAATAGCAGGAGATCTACAGCTAGTACCTGAAGGTTAGCAAAACAAGAAAAGAGCACCTCCGTGCTAATACCGTCAGGTTTGGAAACTGGCACGGGAAGAAATCAGTACAATAATACAAAATGTGTATATTGTATTGTTGAAGGCTTTCATGGTCAGAGTTCATTGGTTCTTTTAGGTTATCCGGGCTGTGTAAAAAATACCAAGACCACGGTTACACAGCCCGGATAACCTAAAAGAACCAATGTGTATATTGTGTTTCAAAACATTTCAACAAGTACAATGTTAGAACTTCTAACAAGCTAAGCTGCTGCCTACACTTGGGAGTATCCTGCGGGAACTGGTGAACTGACTTCATGATGATATATAGAATTTAATTAAGCTTGGATACTTGATTGGAAATGGGGCTGAAGAAATTTTCTTGAAACGGCCGTCCCCCACCCATCATGCTTAATGAAGATTTTGTGATCATTTATACATGTACCTGATGGACTTTTTAAAATACTTTTCTATATACTAAGAAGATTCTACTATTTATAGACTGTACTATTCATAGACTGCATCAAACATGTTTTGTATATATCGTTTATTGTCACTTGTTGTAGTCCATTGTACTTGTTGAAATGTTTTGAAACACAATATACACATTTTGTATTATTGTACTGATTTCTTCCCGTGCCAGTACCTGAAGGTTGGCAACCCTAAGCCCAAGGTCACCAAGCAGGCTGCATGTGGAGGAGTGGGGAAAGAAACCTGGTTCTCCATGACGCGGAAGCCAAGCGGATTGGCAGCCTGTTCAGAATAACCATCAGAAAGTCCTCTGCTACTTAGAAAAGTGTAGTTTATTTTACAGTGCAAAGATATAATGCAGATACTCCTTTCACACTCTCCGCTCATAGCATCCCGCATAGAACTTTAGCTTCACTCCAATATATACACCTGGTGGACACAGCCACCAATCACAGTAGATACCTAATCATCCTGACATTGCTACTGCATTGCATCAGCCATCTGGCTATAACTGGATCAGGTCAGCTTTCTCTAGCTCCTCAGGGACTTTCCAGGCTGATTGCATCATCATTAGATCCATCTGATCTATCCTCACCTGTCAAACGAATCTGACAGACTTGTAATCTTGACACTCCAGATTAGAGTCCATCACTCTTTACCACTACACCACACTGGCTCTAAGTTATGAGTACGAAGTTATGTGGATGTACCCCTTTTATCTGGGGGCTTCCTGCTTTCCATGTGGGAGGAAAATCCTGTGGAGCCAGTCTCCGTGGTCCTGTGACTATAAATGGTGAGGGGACAGTCATGTACAGCTTCTGAGCTCATTGGAGAGAGGGTGAGATAAAAACCTGAGATAGATAGACAGATAGGGTTGCCAGGTCCCTCTTTGCCATCGGTGGGAGATTTTGAGGGCGAATTCTGAGGAGGGTGGGGTTTGGAGAGGGGAGGGATTTCAATTCCATAGAATCCAATTTCCAAAGTGGTCATTTTCTCCAAGTGAACTGATCTCTATCGGCTGGAGATCAGTTGTAATCATAGAATCATAGAGTTGGAAGAGACCACCAGGGTCATCTAGTCCAACCCGCTGCATAATGCAGGAAATTCACAACTACCTCCCACACACAAAAACACCCAGTGACCCATACTCCATGCCCAGAAGATGGCCAAGGTGCTCTCCCTCTCATGATCTGCCTAAGGTCATATAATCAGCATTGCTGACAGATGGCCATCTAGCCTCTTCTTAAAAACTTCCAGAGAAGGAGAGCTCACTACCTCCTGAGAAAGCCTGTTCCACTGAGGAACTGCTCTAACTGTTAGAAAATTCTTCCTAATGTTTTTTGATTTAATTTCAACCTGTTGATTCTGTTCCGACCTTCTGGGGCAACAGAAAACAACTCTGCACCATCCTCTATATGACAACCCTTCAAGTACTTGAAGATAGTTATCATATCATCTCTCAGTCGTCTCCACTCCAGGCTAAACGTACCCAGCTCCTTCAATCTTTCCTCATAGGACTTGGTCTCCAGACCCCTCAACATAATAGCAGGAGGTCTCCATCTAGTATCTGGAGGTTGGCAACTCTAGCTATGAATGTCAGTAGTACAGAGTTTGTTTTAAACAAAACAAAACAGCTGCTTTACATTTCACATGAGCCTGCTATATTCTCCAGAAACACCATTCACTTGGCTGAGCTCCTATTTGTTGATTGACGTAACTGCACAGAGTAGTCCAATAGTTCTTCAGGCTTCTTACCCAACCCTCACATTAGAAAATGTGCGAGCTTCGTATTGACGTTTCTCCTCCTCCTTTTATTTCCTACAAGTCTTCCATTCATCGGCGTTCTCCTCGGAAGGGCTTTTCACGCCGCTCCCGCTGTTCTCACACACAACAATTCCCCCACCCGCGACGTTGCGCGTTCTGACTCAATCTAGCGTTCATGTATTAAATTTCCACTTTCATAGGCTGCATAAATTAAACATCAGGGAGGGAGAGAAAACAACCAGAGGATGCCACCGTGCCCTCTAATATGTTCCAGCAGTGGCCTTGGCCATAATGTTGTTGTAAGCTGCCCTAGGGGTATGGCCTTGATTTCCCACTTAATTACTCTTGATCTCCATTACATTCTTAACACCACTAATTCAGTTCTACAAAGTCACTAATCAACCAGTGTGAATTTAATTAAAGGCATTTCCCCCCCCTCCGCCCGCCCTCCCCCCAAAGAGGCAAGTTGCTCTTTCGCTTTCTAAATCCAGCTACAGTTTTATTCAAAAGTTATTTATAAGGAAACGAGGTTAGGATCGTAAATGGCTGCTAAGCAGCTGTAACCCTCCAGCGGTAGCCATTAGGTGCAGTGCCTATTTTCTCAGTAGGTATTCGAGGGGCTGGTGTTCACTAAATGTGTGGCCAGTAAATGGAGCTTGCATGCCAATACAGCAATTCTGCTGATACCATTGATATACAAGAAGTAGAATAAAGAGAAACGTCCTGTTTTGTTTTGTTTTTAAATCTGTCTGTAAGGGGATGCTACTGCAGCTCCACCCACCATCTTCTGGAGTTAAGGTTGTCAAGAAGCCTGGAGAAAAATGCCCCTTTAAAAGAGGCATAGGAGCCCCATGGAGCAGAGTGCAGTCCAAGCTCTGCTCACGACCTGAGTTTGATCCCAACGGAAGTTGGTTTCAGGTAGCGGCTCGAGGTCAACTCAGCCTTCTATCCATCTGAGGTCGGTAAAATGAGTACCCAGCTTGCTGGGGGTAAAGGGAAGATGACTGGGGAAGGCACTGGCAAACCACCCCGTAAACAAAGTCTGCCTAGTGAACGTTGGGATGTGACGTCACCCCATGGGTTCAGGAATGACTCGGTGCTTGCACAGGGGACCTTTACCTTTTTAATAGAGGCTTAGTGTATAGAAATTGGCAGCTGAAGCTTGGATGTAAATAACATCAACATATCCCATTAAGGCTCTGTTAAAGGGAGAGGGCTTTTATTCTCCAGTCCAGTTGGCAGCCCATCCTGGAGTTCAAAGACCTCTCCAAATAGGAAATGTGCAGATTCTCACCATAGAAATTACACAGAAAATTAGGAAGCCCTAGCTTGGAAGTAGGGTTGCCACTTCTCATGGCTGATAGCCAATTGTGAAAGAAAGAAAGAAAGAAAGAAAGAAAGAAAGAAAGAAAGAAAGAAAGAAAGAAAGAAAGAAAGAAAGAAAGAAAGAAAGAAAGAAAGAAAGAAAGAAAGAAAGAAAGAAAATTCAAAGGACAAAGCTTTGTGATGGCTGCCAACTTGGAGAGCTTTAAGAGAGGAGTGGGCATGTTCATGGAGGAGAGGGCTATTCATGGCAATTCGTAAACATGGATACTAGTCATGATGCATACGTATTATTTCCAGAACACAGGCAGGATAATGCTGCTGCAGTTGTCTTGTTTGTGGGCTTCCTAGAGGTACCTGGTTGGCCACTGTGTGAACAGACTGCTGGACTTGATGGACCTTGGTCTGATCCAGCATGGCCTTTTTATGTTCTTATGTTTCTGTTTTCTAAAGGCTAAAAATGAAAAGCACTAATGATTAAATGAAGACTACATTAAATCACGATTAAATTAATCATCTGTGCAATATTTCTTGAAACCAGATGTGTCACATGCTTTTCCTTTAAAAGGTTGGATTCAGCAGAGGGTTATTTGATACCCATTTATGGGAGGCACACAATATACGGTAATATTGGTTAGGCAAGACATCTTTTTCCTCCGACATCTATGCTATAGTCTATGTAAGGGAGTCCTTCCTGAATGACCCATTTTGCAGTGAGGGTTATAGAGGACATGCATTTAGTCGTAGATTGGTTGTTATATTTTTTAAAAAATCCAGATGACATACAATTTCCAGGCAGTTGTTTCATAATGGAACATCCGGAAATCAGTACTGAGACATCCTGAGCCAAAGGTAAGTCATACATAAATAGCTAGCTTGTAATAAACTGCTGACTGTCGTATAATTTACCAAGGCATTACCATGTATTAAAGCTAAGGAATCTGCAAAATCTCCATTAGAAATTTCATCAGAAGAAGAAAAAGAAGAAGAGTTAGTTTTTATGCCCCAGTTTTCTCTACCTGCAAGGAGTCTCAAACCAACTTATAATTACCTTCCCTTCCTCTCCTCACAACAGACACCTTGAACACATGAAACTGCCTTATACTGAATCAGACCCTTGGTCCACCAAAGTCAGTATTGGTTCTTGTAGGTTATCCGGGCTGTGTGACCGTGGTCTTGGTATTTTCTTTCCTGACATTTCGCCAGCAGCTGTGGCAGGCATCTTCAGAGGAGTAACTCAGTGTTACTCCTCTGAAGATGCCTCCACAGCTGCTGGCGAAATGTCAGGAAAGAAAATACCAAGACCACGGTCACATAGCCCGGATAACCTACAAGAACCAATGAACTCTGACCGTGAAAGTCTTCGACAAAGTCAGTATTGTCTACTCAGACTTATAGCAGCTCTCCATGGTCTCAGGTAGAGGTCTTTCACATCACCTACTTGCCTAGTCCCTTTAACTGGAGATGCCTGGGATTGAACCTGAGACCTTCTGCATGTCAAGCGCTGAGCCACGGCCCCTCCCAGCTAAGTGGGCTGAGAGAGTTCTGCAAGAACTGTGATTAGCCCAAGGTCACCCCGCAGGCTTCATGTGGAGGAGTGGGGAAACCAACCCAGTTCACCAGATTAGAGTCTGCCATTCTTGTGGAAGACTGGGGAATCAAACCTGGTTCTCCAGATTAGAGTCCACTGCTCCTAACCACCGCTCTTAATCAGTATACCACACTGGCTCTGGATAATCTTGTGGAGCTCAATACTGAATCCTACATGCTGGCAGAGGTAGTCTGTATCCTATGTTCTCTTAGCTGGCTCTTAGGAGTTAGGTTTGCAGATACTCTTTAAATTTCCTTCAGGATGCCTTGGACATCTTGTCCAAGTCTGACAGCACACTCCATACTGCACATATGTGCTGCACAGACAGCAGATGTGCGTAACAGGCACTTAGTACAAAAAGCCATGGAGGAGAACAAACATTCTTATAACATATTGCAAATGCTGATCTTCTCAGAAGCCTTACATGTATTCCATCTCAGGATTCAAACACCCAACTCCACTGGTCTTACTGGGGATGCAAGGATTATGAATCACACATCAGTAAAGAGGGGAGGGAGATCTCTGGTGTCAAATGTGGATTGCTTCAAATCTCTCCCCCCACCCATGTACCTACTGTGACATTGGCTCAAGAAGCAACTGTCCTTCAATAGATGCTAATGGTGTTTCCTGCACAATATAGTGCGTAGTACAGAAAAGGGGACATCCCTTGGTGGGATAGCATCGCTGCAGTGTGAGTACAATGTGATGCTAGATCTCAAACCGTTATGTTGTTCTACAACCCTCTGCCTATCTCTACATGCTTTCCAGCATGGTGTAGTGGTGAAGAGTGGTGGTTTGGAGTGGTGAACTCTGATCTGGAGAACGGTGTTTGATTCCCCACTCCTCCACATGAGCAGCGGAGGCTGATCTGGTGAACTGGATTTGTTTCCCCGCACCTACACATGAAGCCATCTGGGTGACCTTGGGCTAGTCAAACTCTCTCGGCCCCACCTGCCTCACAGGGGAAGGTGATTGTAAGCCGATTTGATTCTTCCTTAAGTGGTAGAGAAAGTCGGCATATACAAACCAACTCTTCTTGTTCCCACCCTGGTATATATAGTTGGCTTTGAGACTAGGACCAGGTAGGGTTGCCAGCTCTGGTTTGGGAAATACCTGGAGATTTTGAGGTTGAAGCCTGGAATGGATGTGGAATAGCCCACAAACAGTTGTAAGGAAAGTCTGTTTTCATGAAAGGTATTCCTCTTATTCATTCTCTGGGGGAAAGGCATGGATATGGGAAACAGGAGTGAGTCGTTTTAATCCCACCATGGGAAAACTCTGAATAAGGCACTGCTCATCTTTTGACCAGTGCCTGGCCGATGGGCAGGAAAATAGAAGGAATGAGCCAGATTAGAGCCCACGTCTCACATACTGAAGACCGTGGAGTGGATACAACCAGCTTTTCCACTGGTGAAAAAGGAAATATGCTGTCCCTCCCCCAAAAAGGCTATGCTAGGGATCATGAGACCTGCCTGGAGAAAAGCCATATGGAGCAAGGGCTGTAATAAAGAGAGGAGTTGGCTGAGATTGAGCACATAAACTGGCCACTCCTGTAACCACACGTCCAATGGGAGCACAGGAAAATGGTACATTATGTGGCAATGGGAACCTCCAGGTGGCATCTGGAAATCTCCTGCTATTACAATTGATCTCCAGATGACCAAGTTGAGAAAATGGCTGCTTTACAGGGTGGATTCTATGGCATTACACCCTGATGAGGAGAAGAAGAAGAGTTCTTCTCATTTGTTTTTTAATGCCGATTTTCTCTTCCTTTCAAGGAGAATCAAACCAGCTTACAGTTGCCTTCCCTTCCCCTCCCCACAACAGACACCTTGTGTGGTGGGTGAGGCTGAGAGATTTTGGAGAGAACTGTGACTAGTCCAAGGTCACCCAACAGGCTTCATGTGTAGGAGTGCGGAATCAAACCTGGTTCTCCAGATTAGAGTCCACTCACTGCTCTTAACCGCTACACCACGCTGGCTCTCAAGGAAGCTCTTGGTTTCGCTTCATGCCATCTTGCAAATTACAAAGATGGCAGTGATAATTTCATCATTGAAAATATTTCCACCACACACCACCAAATGTGCTTTAGGAAGTATCCAGCTGCAAGCTACAGATATACAGCCTCACCTCCACCCCCTCTGATGGAACGTTGCTCGCCTTACGAGAAAACCTCTTCACTTTCCTTAAAATTGCGTAGTCCTCACCAGGACCTCCTAACCTTTAAGTGAAACATGCTGGCAATCCATTAAAGATTCACATTGAGCTAAATGTCATGGAAAAGATAGGAATGGCACAGTCCCTGTCAAGAAGACTCACAAACTGTCTCTAGGGCTGTCAGGGGGATATTTGGGGCCCAGGAGGTTATAGGTACTCGGCATTCCTAAGAGTGGGGGGTAATCCCTGCTCTACTGAGAACTTGACCCCATCAGCCCCAATACGTTCACATGTACTCTACTGTCAGGGCTGAATTTGCTTTGGACTTTTTTGTAAAGGTTGACAGTATATCAGGATTTTGAATACCTTCATGCTGAAGCTTGAACATCTTGACATTTTCCATTTAGGGTTTGTGCCTTGTAATGGGAAGAGCAAACTCTGTATAATTACAAATATTTACTCAGCTAGAGATGAGTACAGTCGAAATGTTCCTGCATCCTGGACATTTGAATACCAATCCCCAAAGTCAGATTAGCGGTGTGTGGCTAAGCCTTTAATCACTGAGGCAAATTATCTCGCCAAAGTTAGGAAATAGCCTCTTGAACAACATTTTATCAACAGAAAGATTAAGCTCTTGACAGGAAATATTTAATTAATTCCTTGAAAGGTACATCCTTCTTCAGCTGGTGGCTTATTTGCGGGGTAGGAAAGCAACGTGACACCTTTGCTGGAGACACATTTTGGCACAGATTGATATGTTAATCTACCATGCACAATATAATCCACTTGCACCTGCAAATTGTCTGTCTAACTTCTCCTGAACATATCACCACTGTGAGTAGTAAGCAGTGTCAGAAGGAAGGGGGAGGTAATAGAATTTAAGAAACCATAACCATTTGCCAAAGGGAAAGGATTCAGCTGCCCTGTTTCTCTGGGAAGACAGGGGGGGATATCTATCTAGTCTAGGGTAGCCAGGTCCCACCTGGCCACTGGCGGGGGATGAAGGGGTAGGGTTGCTAGACCCAGGTTGAGAAACTTCTGGAGATTAGGGGATGGAGCCTGAGGAGAACAGGGACCTCAGGGGGGTACAGTGCCATAGAGTCCATCCTCCAAAGCATCCATTTTCTTCAGGGGAATAGATCTCTGTAGTCTGGAGAGGAGCTATAATTCCAGGGGATCCCCAGGTACCACCTGGAGGCTGGCATCCCTAATCTAGTCTACTGTTATCCCACCCTCCTTACAGAAGTTCAGGACAATGTGCATGACTCTCCCTTGTCCATTTTAACTTGGAAGATAGATATGGCTGGATGAGTGTGACTGTCCCAAGGTCACCTAGAAAGCTTCATAGCAATGTGGAGATTTGAACCTCAATCTGCAAGCTCCCATCTTGATACTCTAACTACTACACCACAGAAAATCTCCAATGTCACAGTTTCCCCATATTTTCTTTTCTGGGTGGACAGAAAGGGAGCGTTTTGGTGATTCATCGCTTCTTCCTGCAACTCAGCAACCACAACCTGTGGAAGCACAGTGGTACCCACTATCATGCTGCCACTGCTGAGTTGTAAATGAAAAGAGGAGATGGTGTGGAGAAGGCTTGCTTGATCCAATCTGTCCTCTTTATGCCCTCTCACACCCACAAAAACACCGTCACTGAGTCCAACCTTAAGGTGGTGGCCAGAGATCTCCTGGGATTTCAACTGGTTTCCAGGTGAATTATATGAGTTCACCAGGAGAAAATAGCTGCTTTGGAAGGTGGACTCTATAGCAGGGGTGTCAAATGTATGGCCTGAGGGCCGAATCCAGCCCCTGGAGAGCTCTTATCTGGCCTGTGATCCAGCCATTGCAGCCACCCTCCCACCATCCCAATCTGGGTTGATGAGCCCACTGGTCCGACCAATTGACATTTATCTCATACCCGGCCTTCGTAACAAATGAGTTCAACACCCCTGCTGTATAGCATTATACCAAACTGAAGTCCCACCTCTCCCTAAGCCCTGCCCTCCTCAGTCTCCATCCCCAGAATCTCCAGCTATTTCCCAACACAGAGATGGCAACCCTGCTAATTGGCTGCAGCTCTCCAGCTTCTCAGTGATGTGACATCTTCCACATCACTGACTATCTGATCCTCTTCAGTGCAGATGCTGAGGACTGAACCTGGAAACTCTACATGCGGAGCAGATGCTCTATGTCCTCTGTGAGCAGACAGCAGGCCTGATTCACCAGTATCTAAGAAGAGGATGTGAATTTACCCGTGGATTTCTATATAGAGCCAGTTGATATATAACCTTGTAAGCCCACACGAAATCTTACTGTTTTCTTTGTAACCAATATTCTACAAGGAGATATTCACCTCTCCCACAGTAAATATATCAATAATATCTCACAGTCAAGTATCATACCACCAGAAACCTGGCCAATGGAAACTGGTCATGCTGCCAATATTCTGGAAGATACACTGCCAACGCACTTTCCCCTCTCCACTTAGTAATTTTGAGAACGCCGAGCCCCACAATATCAATCAAGATAAAATGTGGACTTCTGAATTCAAATGCAAAGAAGATCAATTTGATGCCTTTAATAAAAAAAAGAATCATCAGGGAATGTTCAATAGCATTTTTATTATTCATCAGATTTCAATTTTGGCTTACGCTGGCTTACACTTAGACAAAGCGGTGACTAGTTTCAGAAATTAATATGCAGCCAATGTGATACCTTGAATTATCTTTTTTTTAAAACAAACAAACAAACATGAATACGTTGATTAATTCACAGAACCTCGATCTCGATCCAGCCTTCTGAACATCAGGAGCTTTCATTGCAGGCCAGCCCGTAACATCCATTCCAGGGAGAATAGCTTTGACTTTCAGATTTTTGTGCGGTCTTTTACTTCCCATTCACACTTAGGCTGCATTTAGCATCGCCCATCTGTTTGCAATTTACTTTGATTGTTTTCTTTTAGGCTTTTTTGCTTCTTGTTTGTCCTTGCTTTTTTTTTTTGTTCCAACTGGGATAGCTGTTCTCTAGATTTAGTAGCCTTGACTTGGTTTGTGAATGCAAAGCGATTGCAAGGCACACACACACAAAACCCCAGTCACACATTTTTGTTCTGCCCCACTTCAAAGGAGCTCAAGTCAACACCAAGTGTTCTTGTTGCCTCGTTTTATCCTCTCGACAAGCTTGTGAGGTAGTATAAGATGAGCATGTGTGACTTGCTCTAAGTCACTCAAGGAGATTCATGGCAAGGTGATGTTTAGGGTTGTGCATATCAATAAACCCGAACCGAAAAAAACCCCGAAATTAGCAGAAGCCAAATAGGCAATTCCCAAAAAAGCCAAATAACTATTCCCTTTTTTGGGATTCGGCTATTTGCCTTTGCTTGGAGGCACAGCTCTGTGCTTTCTCCCATTTTTCTATCTTTTTTTTTACTGGTTTTGTTAGGGCCCTATAGTTGGGGCCCTTTTGAGGGAGGGGTTGTGTAATCGGAGCCATCTTGGTCTGACTAACCATCCAACCACACAACCATCCGTCCATCACCATTCAGCGGGTTAATTTGGATAAAACATAGGGTTGTTTAAAAGACGGGGCTCACCAGTCCCGTCCTGAGGGACATACTCTCCAACTAAGAAGAATTGGCTTCACAGCTGCTCACACTACCAGGCTTCTGAAGGAGACTTCCTCGCCTGCAAGGATGATCAATCTCCTTCAGACAGCCCCCGTGGTCGAGATTTCGGCTGGCTCCAATATCACCCTGAGTAGAGGCTTTGTTTCCCCACACCGTGACCATCTCTTGAAATCAGATTTTTGATGACCACAATAAAGGACTGTTCACAGGATGTCATTTGCCACCAAAAGGGATGTTTTCCATGCCTTATTTTTTCTTGCATTTAAGCCTTTTCCCTCAGTTTGGAAGCTAATTTGCATAAACATTATGCTATGTGCCCCAGATATGAAGGGGACCTCCACACTTTGAGGTGCCAGGCTGTCAATTGGCTTTTTTCGCCAGTTCTCGGCAACGCTGAACTTCTGAACCTGACAACTGATCGACAGCTCGGCTCGCAAATGCCTGGAGGGTGGGGGTGACCCCTTTGCAAGCCCATAAAATTGGACCCCCCATTCCAAAGTTCACCAAACTTTGGTGACCATCTAAGGAGACTCCCTTGTAGCTACGCTGCAAATTTGGGGGCTCTACCTCCAAAAATGCCCCCACAGGAGATTCTGTGTCAATCTCTACAATGTATCAAACTACGGTATATAATGTTACACCATTTCTTGAGGTATCTTAGTGCAGTATACATGGTCCTCACATCCTTCATTTTTTTTTTCTTTTGTGAGAGAAGTTAGGCTTAGAAGATCTGGCCCAGAATCACCATTTGATCGTCATGGCAGAGTGGGGAATTCACCCCTCCTCCCCCGGTCTTTCCAACCTCACTGGCTCTATAGCTTAGACCCTATAGTTTCTCAGTGCATATAAGTAAATAAGACACCTCTGTACATAGTTAAATCAGTCTTTTCTTTCTCTCATTAAGCCTTGTCAGACATTACATTTGGGGGGATCCAATCACACATCCCAGGAACATGCTGCACCTGTGATAGGGCTGACAAGGAATTCCTTGCGCTGAGTTTCTATTTCCTACCACCATTCCTAGTGGCAGCCGGGGGGACGGGGATTAAAATTACTTAATTTTTTAAAACCCATAGAGTTTTTAGCAATGTTCAGAATTACTCCTTTAGCTTCTGGGTATTCACCAGAAGTGATACCACCACCTCACAACTTGTTCCTGTCTAGGGTTGCCAACCTCCAGGTACTAGCTGGAGAGCTCCCGTTATTACAACTGATCTTTAGCTGGTAGAGATCAGCTCCCCTAGAGAAAATGTCCACTTTGGCAATTGGACTCTATGGCATTGACGTCCCTCCCCTCCCCAAACCCCACCCTCCTTAGGCTCCACCCCAAAAATCTCCCACCAGTGAAGAGGGACCTGGCAACCCTATTCTGCCCCCCCCCCCCCACACACACACCAGTTACCAGGCTTGGCCAGCAATGTTCCAAAATGTGTGGTCACGGGGGCTGCCAGCTCCAGGTTGGGAAATACCTGGAGATTTTGGGGGTGAAGCCTGAGGAGGGCGGGGTTTGGGGAGGGGAAGGACTTCAATAAGATACAATGCCATAGAGTTCACCTTCCAAAGCAGCCATTTTCTCCAGGTGAACTCATCTCTTTTGCCTGGAGATCAGTTGTAATAGCGGGAGATTTCCAGACACCATCTGGAGGTCAGCAATGCTGGTGGTCACCATTCTGTCTGAATAGGGAAAGGTGCATATTTTCAAGCTTCAGAAAAAAAAAAAAAACAGAATACTGCATTGTTCACAGAGTACAGGTTCCTGTATACTGAAGCAGGAAAAAACACATGCATTTCTCTATTCTGACAAAACAGTGATCACATGTATTATGAGTATTGTTGCTAGCATGTGCTTGTGGTATGTGGATACCACCAGAAAAGGCCTGTTGTCTTACAGGTATGTGGTGGTGTAGAGTACCCTGGGTTTCTGCATAGATGAGGAACGTAGGTCCAATTACATTTTGCCAGGGCTCCTGTGCCTTAAAAGCTGGAGTGATGTCACATTTTTTTCTGTTCGTGAAGATAATCAAAGCTTCACCTGTTGCTGTGTAGCTCTCCTAAAGACAGAGGAGTCCTACCAGAACAAAAAAAAAATGTCAACCACAGAACCAGCTTGAGATTCTTGCTTGAGCACAAAACCTAAAGGGTAGTCATTCTCAGCCTAACCAATAGGGTTGCCAGCTCTGGGTTGGGAAATTTCTGGATATTTGGGGGTGGAGTCTGAGGAGGGTGCGATTTGGGGAGGAGTCTCGATGTCATAGAGACCAATTGCCAAAGCGTCCATTTGCTCCAGGTGAACTGATCTCTATTGGCTGGAGATCAGTTGCAATAACAGGAGTCCTCCAGCTAGTACCTGGAGGCTGGCAACCCTACTAACCAATCCTCCAGGTTTGCTGCATAAACAAAATGAAGCAAATACACCACAGTATGTTGTAGGCTGAGACATACCATAGAAATGATAAAAATAGGGCTTCCTTCTGACAAGGTTGAGTTGGCTTGGGGAGGGGGAATCTAAGTAGGCCACAAATTTCAAAAAACTGCCTCTTTAATAATGTAATTCCATTGCACCAGGGCCCCATGTTGTCTGTTTACTCAGGCAGGTGGCTCCACCAGAGAAGAGAAGTGCTGATAATGCAATGTGTTGACCCATATATTCTGTCCCGGCAGACTGCACCAGCTGGCTTAGCATGTGCTTACAGTTTCAAACAGACCACACATCTTCCCCTCCCCACCCTTCTATCACAATCCTCTAAGGAGATCTGAATATAAATAATGTCATATTATGCTACAGACTCACTCGGCAGAAACTGCTCTGGAAAAATTTCAGGTTTTTTTTTTTTTTTTGCTTTTGATGGATCTCCCCGCCTCGCACCCGGTTTCATTTATTTGCACTTTCAGCTTCTTAGTTTGCTAAAGGAGAGAATGGGTACTGACAAAAGATGCTTCTGGAGTAGGGTTGCCAGGTCCCTCTTTGACACCGGCGGGAGGTTATTGGGGTGGAGCCTGAGGAGAGTGAGGTTTGGAGAGGGGAGGGACATAGAGTCCAATTGCCATAGAGTCCAATGGCTATTGTGGCCATTTTCTCCAGGTGAACTGACCTCTATCGGCTGCAGATCAGTTGTAATAACAGATCTCCAGCTAGTACCTGGAGGTTGGCAACCAGAGCTATGAAATACAGCCTGTTGCTCAATGAAACTATATATTTATGAACACTAGAAATGGTAGCCCTGACCTGGATGGTGCAGGCAAGCTCAGGCTCATCAGATCTCAGAAGCTAAGCAGTGTCGGCCCTGGTTAGCTTTTGGATGGGAGACCTCCAAGGAAGCTGAGGGTTATTTGCTATGAAGAAGCAGGGAATGGCAAACTACCTCTGAATGTCTCTTACCTTGAAAACCCTAGGGAGGCACCTTAAGTCATAGATTCATAGAATCATAGAGTTGGGAGGGACCACCAGGGCCATCTAGTCCAACCCCCTGCACAATGCAGGAAATTCACAACTACCTGCCCCCCCCCCCAGTGACTCCTACTCCATGCCCAAAAGATGGGAAAAAACCCTACACTATCTGTGGCCAATCTGTAGGGTTGCCAAGCTCCAGGTACTAGCTGGAGATCTCCTGCTATTACAACTGGTCTCCAGCTGATAGATATCAGTTCACCTGGAGAAAAAGGCCACTTTGGCAATTGGACTCTATGGCAAACCTCCCCAAACCCTGCCCTCCTCAGGCTCTGCCCAAAAGTATCCAGAGCTGGCAACCCTACCAATCTGGCCTGTAGGAAAATTGCTTCCTGACCCCAAAGTGGCAATCAGCATTACCCTGGGCATCTAAGGAAGGGCCATGAGAGCCAAACACTGACTCAACCCTTCCTGTCCTCCCTCTCAGGAACTGCCTAAGTTCACAGAATCAGCATTGCAGACAGATGGCCAGCTAGCCTCTGCTTAAAAAGCTCCGAGGAAGGAGAGCCCACCACCTTCTATTTATTTCAGTTTTCACCCCTCCCTTTCTCTGATACAGACCAAGAGCTGTAAGACAGCTTACAACAAAATTAAAGAAAAATTAATTAATTTTTTTAAAAAATAAAAGAGCCTCCATAGACAAATGGTGATAGCAATTCTTTGGATCGTGGCAAATGAATTAACCACTAAGGATTGAAAAACAAATATTAAGAGAGCTTGTGTAACATACAGGTGCCTAACAATAAGAACATAAGAAAATGCTTGACCAAACCAAGGTCCATCAAGTCCAGCAGTCTGGTCACACAATGACCAACCAGATACTCCTAGGAAGCCCACAAACAAGACGAATGCAGCAGCATTGTCCTACCTGTGTTCCAAAGCACCTGATAAAATAGGCATGCTCCTCTGATCCTGGAGAGAATAGGTATGCATCATGACTAGTATCCATTTTGACTTGTAGCCATGGATAGCCCTCTCCTCCATGAACATGTCCAATCCCCTCTGAAAGCCTTCCAAGTTGGCAGCCATCACCACATCACTGTTTTTAGTAAAAAATAAAAGCATCATGCTGAAGGCATGTCTCATCTAAATGACAGGCCGTTCTCACCTATCAGGACTAGCGCAAGAGCAGGGAAGCTGGTAATGTATGCATGGAAGAATCATGTAGGCAAGGTCAACACTGTGGTTTCCTTCAACACAAATGTCACTATCCCTCCTGGTCAGGGAATGACTGCATGGGAAGAGACGGCTTCTCTGCGCAGGAAGGGACTACACTGTCAAAAAGTGTGAATAAGCCCTGCATGCTGAGAAATGGAAGCTGTTGAACCCTGAAGTGAGATGGATGGGGCTGTTAATACACTAAAAATCTGGAGTAGCAAGCAAAGTGCAGAAAAGTAGAAACAGATGGCTTCCAATTGAGAACATTTGTTGCAATAGGAAATAGTCACCATAATGATGGTAAAGGGGGATCCTAGACCAATGATGTGGTCTGGCCTGGACAGATCTCATTGTTAAGCAGGGTCAGCCATGATTGGTACTTGGATAGGAGACCACCAAGGCTTCCAAGGGAGATTTCTTCATCCACATGGATGAGCAATCTCCTTCAGACAGCCCCTGTGGCAATGACTTCAGTCAGCTCAGATATCACCCCCCTCCAATGAAAAACTGCTTTCCAAAAGAAGATCACCCCAAGTAGAGGCTTCCTTTTCCCGCACTGTGACCATCTCTTGGAATCAGATTTTTCATTACAATAAAGGACTGCTCACTTGTCATTTATCACCAAAAGCCATGTTTTCCGTGGCTTATTTCTCTTGCATTTAAGCCTTTGTCCTCTGTTTGAAAGCTCATCTGCATGGGCATCATGCAAAGTGACCCTGAAATGAAGGCAGACCCCAGACTTTGAGGCACCAGCCTGGAATTGGCTCTCTCCGCCAGTCCTTGGCAATGCTGAATACCGAAATTTACCGGTATGAGTATTTGGCTTATTTCAGGTTTACCAGAAAAGATCAGGCCCAATAAACCCGAACCCAAAATTTACCGATTTTTTTTTTTGCACAACCCTAACTCACATTCTAGCTGTATTTGAAGAAGTGAGCTTTGACTCACAAAAGCTCCTACCCTGCCAGAAACAGTGTTAGTCTTTAAGGTGATAATGAACTCTTGCTCTTTTCTACTGCTACACACTGACTAATACAGCTACAACATTAGTGTGTGCCACAACAAAACGTCTACAATGGGGGACTGGGGCCAATCACAACATCTTGGGAGTTGCCACAACAGATGCAAGGATGGCATTTCCTGCGTTACTCAGAGCAACAGGAGGAAAGCCAGGATTGTCTCCTTGCTCCAAGAAAAAGATGCTGTTTCGTTTCAGGTCCTGAGGAAAGGGGAGGTTTGCTGCCTATGCAGCCATAGGTAGAGGTTCCCAAGACTAGAGACCTAAGAAAGCCTGTAGCCCTGTCCATGAGTGACAGCGAGCACACCAAGTACATGCCTGTATGTGTAGACATTTATTTGTAAGAAAGAGCCAAGACACAGTCACTGTACAAATGAAACCAAGGATGCCTACGAGGATAAATGCGGGGTTTGTATCACACATGCAGCTGTACATGTGTTGACTGTAACCCGAGAATTACTCAACATATATACACAGAACAATCAAGTAACTTGTGAACAGGGTTTGTTCATGGAAAACCAGTGGATACACAGGTATGAACTGCCTGCCCGAGGTGAGCTCAGCATTTTGCTAGGCCATCAGTTGTTCAAGAACAACCTGGAACCCCCTACATTTTTCTGTTCCATTGACAAAAAGCAAGTTGATGCCAGGAAATACATCAGTGGGCACCACAGCACTCACTGGTACTCTACTGAGGGGTCACTATGCTAACACGATGATGCCTCTCTATATTTCTTCCTGCTACATATTATGGGGAGGAAACAAGAACTGGGGAGATATGAGATGTACTGGGAAAATCTAAGAGACCCTGATAAAGCACTTGATCTTTTGGTACTAGGGGTGTGCATTCAGTATCAGATCGGCCCCCGCCCCCTGCAAAGGCCCCGTCCTTAACAGGGGTGGTGGGAGATGATCTGAATGAGTTCCTTGCTGCCTGCAGTAACTGAGGTTTGTGGACTTCAGAGGCTGCAGGTAGGGCTGTCAATTCGGTTCGGCCCGAACTGAAAATCAGCCGAATTTCCCCTGATTCGGTGGTTTTTAGTTCGGGAGGAACCGAACTCAAAACTGGCAGGAAACCGGGGGGGGGGGGCGAATTCAGCGAGTTCGGGAGTTCACGAATAAATTCGGCAAATTCGTCCATCAGTAAGCAGCATAACCGTCAGTAAGCAGCATTCTCCTCCCCCGGCCAATCGGTGGGCAAGCTGGGTCTTCTTCTGGCCAATCAGTCAGGATTGAGTACTGGAGGAATCAGCTGATGTGCGGCCCGGCCAGGGAGAGAGAGAGAGAGAGAGAGCGAAATCCTCGTGTGTGTGTGGGGGTGCTTGTGCACATTCGCTCCTTTCTGTGACTGCAGGGGGCGTATTTTTTGGGGTACAGACACAAAACTTTCACTGGAGCTTCAGATTAAGCTTCTTAAGGTACCCCCCAAGTTTTGTAAACATTGGGTCAGGGGGTCTCGAGATATGGGCTCTCCCCCTTTTCCCTCCCCCCTTTTCCCATTTATGTGGCTGCAGGGGGCGCTTTTTTGGGGATATAGCCTCCAAACTTTTAGCATAGCTTCAGTCAATTATTCTTAAGATACTACCCAAGTTTTGTAAAGATGGGTTCAGTGGGGGCAGAAATATCGCCTCCCCCCTTTTCTCTTTCCATGGCTGCAGGGGGCGCATTTTTTGGGGTGCAGATCCCAAACTTTGAGCGGAGTTTCAGACCAGTGTTCTTAAGATACCCCCCAAGCTTTGTGAACATTGGGTCAGGGGGTCCTGAGATATGGGCTTTTCCCTTTTCCCTTTCCCCTTTCCCCTTTTCCCTATTGGGATGAATGGATCAGCCGATCCTGTGCATCTCCAGAGCAAAACGTTCCGTGCCTAATTGGAATCATCTTGGATTATTTACAAGTCCTCTTCAGCCCCTCTTGATGGAACAGAAGACAGCCACAGTAAGACCCCTTTGGGGGCTTTAATCTATAATTTTTCT
This sequence comes from Euleptes europaea, assembly GCF_029931775.1. Taxonomy (NCBI): domain Eukaryota; kingdom Metazoa; phylum Chordata; class Lepidosauria; order Squamata; family Sphaerodactylidae; genus Euleptes; species Euleptes europaea. The sequence continues at coordinate 74,539,889 of NC_079320.1, forward strand.
CCTGTGTATGTGTGTGTGTGGGGGGGAAAGCAGAGTCTGTGTGTGTGGGGGGAGGGAGCAGTTTCTGTGGGTGGGGGGGAAGCCAAAGGGGGCTTTCGTCGGTTCTGCCTGGGGTGTGTGTTCCCCCTCGAGTCTCTCGCTCCCTGGTTTGAGGGGGGGAGGTTTCAGTTGTGTGTTGCAAAGGTGTTGTTTAACAAGGTTGTGTTGTTTTGCAAACTTGTCAGCTGTTGTCGGGGCTGGGAGCTTTGTGCGTTGGCGGCAAGCTCTGCTGAGAGATGCACATTAAGGGTGGGGGGGACCCCTTTCAGGGCCCATATCTCAGCCCCCCCGACCCAATCTTTACAAAACTTGGGGAGGATTTCAATAAACGTCCTTTGAAGCTCTGCCAAAAGTTTGGGACCTCTAACCCCAAAAATGCCCCCCCCCAGAGCCACGGAAAGGCGCGATTGTATTTTTAATGGCTTTATTCGGCCGAATTTTTTTCCGAACTTTGAATTCCCGCTGAATTGAACGGATCCGAAGTGGGGGAGTTCGGACTTCGGCACGTACCGAACCCACAAGGGCCAAATTCGGCCGAATCCGAACTGTACCGAATTTTTTTTTTGACAGCCCTAGCTGCAGGCAGCGGGGATCTGCTTAGATCTGTGTCCCCTGCGGCTCCCTATCTGGGAGGCTGCAGGGGACACAGATGTGAGCGCTGGGCTGGAGCACAGCTCTTACATCAGCGTCCCCTGCCACCTCCGATCTCAAAGACAGCCGGGACCCCGTGTATTTTTGAGGGTTTGGATTTATTAAACCCGAAAACTTTCAGTTATTCAGAAAAGCTGAATCGTTTATATTCAGCTTTTCTGGATTTTCGACAATTTCCGAGTTTAACAAACCCGAACATTATTTAAAAACCCAGAAAAAATGGTGCACAGCCCTATTTCATACCCTCATTTTAGGCAGACAGGACTACAAATCTGCCATTGAAAACTCAAGGCAGAACCTTTTGGAAACAGAGCGGCCGCTTCTGATTTATTTAACCAGGAAGGGCAATTCAGCTAAGCATTATCTTTCCCTTTTTGCCTGTGGTGGGTTTGAGGAGCCTGTTTAACCGACATTTACCGGAGAAGGGGCTGAGATATTCATGTCTGGCACTGAGATATTCAAATCAAGCTGTACGCTCCAGTATCACAACAAGAAAGCAGTGTTTTATTGCCCTGTGAGGTCACGATGACAACCGCACAAAGGCACCTCAATTTATGTTTGGTGGAAGCACCAAAAAAACAAAAAACAAAAAAACAAAAACAAAGATAAGAAAAGATGTAGAATTTAAACCATGGTGGGAGGTGTTTCACTGAGGCAGTGGATTTGGGAGTTCAGAGTCTAACTAATGATTTGTGTACAGCTGGGCTCAGTGACATACAGAAAGCACCATCAACAGATATGCTTTAAAAAAAAACACGTTTCCTTTTTTGAACAGACATGGTGGGCCTAGTCAGAAGGATTAATGTCTATTAACTTCTGGCTGACATGCATAGCCTACGAGAATCAGATTGCTTGGGCATATGTAGTAATTTTCAGGAACAGATTCGAGTCTGGCTGACGGCGGAATTGGTACTTTTGACTGAGGATGGGAATGAAAAATTGACTGATTGAAACAGGCTGGTTTTCTAGTACGGTGTTCAGCTAAGGACACAAGGACAATTCAAATTTGATTAGGCCAGCGATCCCATGGATGTGTTTCCTGTTGCCCACCTGCTCCTTCCCCAAATCATATTTTTCCTCCATTCACTGGAGTAGGTGCTGCTTCTGAAGAGCTCAAGAGGCATTTCTCTGTGTATGCAAGGAGCACCCAATCAAAACCACCAGCGTGGTGTAGTGGTTAAGAGCAGTGGTTTGGAGTGGTGGACTCTAATCTGGAGAATCGGGTTTGATTCCCCACTCCTCCACATGATGCCATCTGAGTGACCTTGGGCTAGTCACAGCTCTCTTAGAGCTCTCTCAGCCCCACCTACCTCACAAGGTGTCTGTTGTGCAGAGGGGAAGGGAAGGTCATTGTAGGCCAGTTTGATTCTTCCTTAAGTGATAGAGCAAGTCGGCATAAAAAAGCCAACTCTTCTTCTTCTTCTTCTTCTTCTTCTTCTTCTTCTTCTTCTTCTTCTTCTTCTTCTTCTTCTTCTTCTTCTTCTTCTTCTTCTTTACAACAGGGTGCTTAGCCTGGACCCTCCTAATATTTTCTTCAACTTTCCATAGTGTTTTCAGCACTACCTTGCCAAATTTCAAAATTTTGGGGGCAGTGCCTAAGATGGGTGGCAATGGGATGTTATTTCCGAGAGACTCTCTAGGATACCTCCCCTAGGTTCATTGCTAGAGCGTCACTGTTTGGAAGCCATTTTCCTCTGACTTCTTAATTCCTCAGGGGCAGGAAATTGGGATTGGTAATTCCCCATCCCAGGTGGGTAAATGGGAGGCTTAATTCCTCAACGTTTTGTTATTGGACCCAGCCAGCATGGTGTAATGGTTTAGAGTGGTGGTTTGGAGTGGTGGACTCTGATCTGGAGAACCGGGTTTGATTCCCCACTCCTCCACATGAGCTGTGGAGGCTAATCTGGTGAACTGGATTTGTTTCCGCACTCCTACACATGAAGCCAGTTGGGTGACCTTGGGCTAGTCACACCTCTCTCAGCCCCACCTACCTCACAGGGTGTCTGTTGTGGGGGGGGAAAGGGAAAGTGATTGTAAACTGGTTTGATTCTTCCTTAAGAGGTAGAGAAAGTCAGCATATAAAAACCAACTCCTCCTCCTCTTCTTCTTCTTCTTCTTCTTCTCCCATGCCAGCCATTTTGTGCTCACTACCTGATCTCAAAGGAAGTGTCCACAGGTTCAAGAAAGTGAGGGACACCTGGATTAGACCAACAAGGCATTTCTTGAAAACAAGAAAGTAAGAAACTGAGAGGCATCCAGATTCAGTTTGATTTAAACACCTGGTTCATACAAGCAAGAAGGTCCAAGTCCCTCACAGCAACGTCTCCATGGACATCCAAGACCATGGATAGATAAGATAAAAATACATGCCATGAGATAATATAGATTTTGGACATCCCTAATTAGCTCATAGATTTTATTTTATTTTTAGCTATCTGGCAGCTGGCTAAACAAATGCCCCTGACATATCAGTATTAAAGGGATGCCTTGTGAAAGATGCTTTAACAAGCATGACTGATTAGTCATAGTGTCGGGATTTATGAACACTGCATAGAGACACAATTCAATATAGCTAAAAAATCTGCTAGAGAAGTCGGAGTTCTTGAAAACATTTCTCCTGTTAATGAGCAAGAGGGTATAGCTTAGGACGTATTTGGATATCAACGGCTCCCTCCAAGTTCATAAAAAAGAACTGCTGGGTGTGATAAATATCTAAGAGGTCTATAAATGGCAGACATAAAATAATTAAACATAAAGGATGGAAGAAGCATCACCCTACTTTGGTGGATTCCGGAAAAAAAATACAGCAGAACGTAAAGAATACAAATCTTAAAGATGGAGAGATAAACAAATTCCGTCCAGGAGGCTATGGAAGGATAAATTATAATGGCAAGATTATTTTTTTTCCAGAAGAGAATACAAGGTGGCATGTCAGAATAATATTTCAAAGTTACTCCTTGGCTCAACTATCACATGTTTTTCATGAAGTGGTACTCAGTATTGTTAGCTGCTACTGGGGCACCAAAGGGATATGTAAAGACACTGCCTGAGTTCTGTGAAGAGAGGGTAAGATACAAATATTATAAATGCAGAAAGTATCTGCAGAACAAACCCTTTACTTGCAAAGGCACTGGTTAAAAAAAACCTCACAGGCTATTTTTGCATGGTAATTAGCAGTGTGTTCCAGGCTGAATTGCCCCACATATTTTTTATTTATTCTTTTTAATTTTTGAAGTGACTCGAAAGCCGGCGCTTACCTGCTTTGCATTACTAAAGAGGCCATTTAAGGTGACCTTTGGTGTTTGCTGCAAAGAATCCCCCTCAATGAACAATGCAAAACAACAGAGGCGTGTTAGCGATGCATATGCTAATAGCTAGGCAAACAAGAACAAAAGAGCAGGCGAGTGGGGGGAGTGGAACTTCTCCTTTTGCATTGGGACCGTGAAAAGGCATTTTTAAAGTCGCATTTTAAAAAAGAGCTTTGAGCGAGCATCAAAATTGACCATGCAAAAATGGCCAGAGTCCATGTGGCAGCGCCACCCAGGGATGCTGGTGCAGCCTCGTGCCACCCAGCTACTCAGGGACGCTGGCACAGCCTCATGCCGGTGTCCAGACGATGCAGTTTTGTGCGCCGTCATCCCGGGGGCATTCCCGGGGTGTCCTGGTGCCGGGCCAGGGGAGGAGCCACCTCCTAAGCCCTTTTGGCCTGGGAATGCCCCCTTTCCCTTACCTGGAGATACACGACCTTTTGAGACAGTTATGCTAGGAAAAGTGGAGGGCAGCAGGAAAAGAGGAAGACCCAACAAGAGATGGATTGACTCAATAAAGGAAGCCACGGCCCTCAGTTTGCATGACCTGAGCAAGGCTGTCAAAGATAGGACATTTTGGAGGACTTTCATTCATAGGGTCGCCATGAGTCGGAAATGACTTGACATCACTTAGCACACACACATCCCCATGCAACCCAATGGAGCGGTTGAATGTGTTTTCCAGGTAATGGCAAGGTTTTGGCTTCAGTGGCGGGGGGAACCTCCAGTCACCAGCAAAGCCCTCCCTCTCAGGAATGGGCTGTCACAGTGTCATGAGCACAAGCACTTCACTTGTGAAGAAAAACCTGAAATTGATCAAAGTTGCTCTAGGCAACTCCTAGAGCTGCCAGTGTCACTTCCTGGTATGGTTGCCAGACACCCCCTGCCTCCAGCGGGGGATGGGGGTAGGGTTGCCAGATCAAGGTTGGAAAACTCCTGGAGATTGGGGGATAGATCCTGGGGAGGACAGGGACCTCAGAACAGTGCCAAAGAGTCCACCCTCCAAAGCATCCATTTTCTCCAGGGAAATTGTTCTCTGTAGTTTGGAGTTCACCTGTAATTCCAGGGGATCGCCAGGTCCTACCTGGAATCTGTCAACCCTACTTCCTGGTCACCGGAAGGGACATCATCATGTTTGTGATGTTGCGTTCCCTACCATTTCCCCACCCCCATCCTCCTGCTGCTTGCCAGGCTGGGCCTGGTGACCTTAGTCCTTGATGAGATAAATATTAGCAGCCCTAATAACCCTATTAACCTAGTTAGTCATTTATGCAAAAATAGAAAATGTGAATGGAGCATTAATGCTGGTCAGAGGTTGGAGTTTTTCTTCACATACCATCCTGAAGGGAAAAAAGATAATAATTCCCACTGGGATACTTCACACAAGGACACGGTTTTTACATTCTACATGAGATAAAGGTACTCAAACACCCACTAGTTTGATTCAAGTTCTGCTTGCCAGTCGCAAACGGGAGCCCGTTTTTTTCACTGAACAGGTTGGCTGTTTTCAAGCAAATTGAGCCTATTTACTGGGTGACTCTTTGTGCATTCAAACTGCACAATACAGTATGACATGCAGTATGCCCTGGTCACATTTTCACACAATTGACAAGGCTGCCTGCCAACCCTCAAATGGTCAGCAGGCAGATGAGGGCCAGTAGACGGTGTGTGTGTCATCTGCATACGTGCAGAATATGATGTGCCAATGTCACATCCAGGTCTACACAGAAGCAACACAGACGCTCTAGCAATCTCCTCCAAAAACTCCACACACCCCACAAGGCTCCCACTGGTGGTGAGGGGTGACCTGACAACCCTAAATGGGAGCCAGCATGGCATAGTGGTTAAGAGAGGTGGTTTCGAGCATTGAACTCTACTCTAGAGAAGCAGGTTCGAGTCCCTGCTCCTCCACATGAGCAGCGGATGCTAATCTGGTGAACTGGGTTGGTTTCCCTACTCTTCCACATGAATCCAGCTGGGTGACCTTGGGCTAGTCACAGTTCTCTTTGAGCTCTCCCAGCCCCACCTACCTCACAGGGTGTCTGTAGTGGGGAGGGGAAGGGAAGGTGATTGTAAGCCGGTTTGATTCTTCCTTAAGTGATAGGGAGAGTCAGCATATAAAAGCCAACTCTTCTTCTTCTTCTTCTTCTTCCCCTCCCCCACAGTGAAAGATCACTGCATGCCATGTGGCAGCCAATAGTATAAACATTGAGCAAGTCAATCAGTCACTGGCTGCCACTTTCATTGGCTTCTTGACTCTCCCTCCCCAACCTGCTTTCCCTCTAGTGATAGGCAGGCAATATCTGCCACCATTTTTGTGTATTTGTATGCAGGGGTTCCTGCAATGTCTGTCCATGTGCAGATATTGTCAGTCTCTTTTTTTAAACCCCCTCCCCATTTTTTTTAGCATTCTTACAATATATATCCAACCTTGGGTGCTGCCCCACATTGGTGTATTTTTTTTTTAAATCTACATGGTGGATTCATATTTAAGAATTAGCTGTATGAGGCAATCAACAAAACATCAGATTGTCACTTTAAATCAATTTCTTCATGTCCTGTTCTACATGGCGAAGCCCTAGAGAGAGAAAAGAAACCCAGAAAAATAATACCCTTGGTCATTTACTATTTCAGGATGCCAAATTATTTTCCCATTATTTTATTTTCAGATCACAAGAACATTTCTAATCTGATAACGTAGGTTAAAGCCTACTGAGGGGGTAAAATTACTAACAGTGGAAGAGAACACCAAGTAACACGATCTTCCTCAGAAGGAAACTTCATTAGTCTATCATTGAAAATTACATAAAGTAAAATGCTTCAAAGGAAATGGAAGAGCTGTGTTCCTTTTCATTTCCATTTTGAAGATCAACTTGGAGCATGCCAAACCAATATGAAAAGTATCCAATTAAATTAAACTGAAGGTCAAGAAATACTAAGCTAATATTGCCATGACCAGAGCTGGCTTCAGGTCAGGCAGCAGCAGCAAAAGGCTCTGTGAATATTTGAAGGGCTTACTGAGATGATCCCTGACCCTGTCTATTTACTAACCCATCCTTAATGCTGTTTTCTTGGCCCTTGGGAGGAACAACATGATTGACAGTCCAGTCCTAAACTGAGTACACTTTTTAAACTTCTAGACTTGAATTGACTTTGAAGGTTCTAACCAGGCTTCTAAGGTCTGCCTCCAAGGGGTCCTACTGCTGGGGTGGCCAGGTCTCCCCTCTCCTCTGGCAGGAAGTTTTTGGAACAGAGCTGGGGCAGGGATAGCACATGCGCGACTGCACCAATGTGATTGCATCACTTCTGGTTTGCACCCAGAGGTCCGCATCGCAACGGGCCTAGGGTTGCCAACCTCCAGGTACTGACAGGAGAACAACCAGCAAAAAGCTCAAAATCAAATGACTATTTGAACTACAAATTTAAACCACAGTCTTATGTATCTATCCACAAAAAACACCAAGTGTAACCATTGCAAGCATGAAATACAAAGTGAATACACAATATAACACAAATAATCATGAAAAAGGTCCAAGGATATATACACCTTGAAACAAATAGGCAACTAGAAGTCCAAAAATAAAGCTGACTGTGAATCCAATAGCTTGGTAATCAGCAATTTCTGTAGCCTGGGCGAGGGCTGCATTGAATCATGTCTTCTTCCCCAACAAGGCAACCAAACATGGTGTGTTGGCACGAAGAGCCAGGGCAAAAATGCAAGGAAGCAGGGAACGTTTTTGCCACTAGGGCTTCATCAGCCTGAAATTGAAATATTTGTCTCACAAAAGCTGTTTTCTTCAAAAGCTGGGTTTTTTTTTCCAAACGGAATACTTTCTGTCTCTCTCATTCAATCAGCGCCACAGATTCAAATCAGTTCCCCTGGAGAAAATGGCCACTTTGGCAATTGGACTCTGTGGCATTGAAGTCCCTCCCCTCTCCAAACCCCACCCTCCTCAGACTCTACCCCCAAAACCTCCCTCAGGTGGCAAAGAGGCACCTGGCAACCCTAAACTGGTCACTTTACTAAAATGGCCTGTCGCCATGCAACACTTCCAGGTGTAAACCGGAATGGACATAATCTGTTGGCGTGGCCATGCTCACACATAGTTCCAACTCCTGAGCCAGCCGATGGATTGGTGAGCACTTGCAAAGCAACCTGGCAAACCTACCTCCTGCCCCAGGCTCTGCCTTTCCTTCTGATGCTTGGTGGAGCAGCGGGAGCAAAATGGAGATGGGGGAACTGGCGTCGCACTGACGCCGCAAACCCTGAATTGACGCTACCGTGATGCCATGGGATTGGCCTGAAACTCTACATTTTTACCATAGAGTTTCGCGTGAATCCTAGAGCCCTGCACCAACATCGCTTCCAGGTTTGGGCCACAAGTGACATCATGCTCACTACCACACAGCCAGGGCAGAGTGAAGCCAGTGAGCTGCCAAAACCCCTTTTATGCGGGGCAGGCAGACCAGAGGGAAAACGTTCCCTCTGAGGTCCACCAGCCCGGTCAGCCTCAGGATGTTCCCAGACAGTCCCTCATTGGCAGGCCATGCAAAGAGGCCCTAGGGAGGTATGCACGAATGGATGGAATTATCATTCTTGGAACGTTTTGTCTTCTTAAGCCACTTCAAAAGCTGAAGAACAGACAGTTTGGAACCAGCACGTCACATTAGGTTCTTAATGGAAGAAAATTTACTGCTGACACGGCAAGATAGGTTCAGTTCTTAGGTCAGAAACCAAAACGGTCTTTCTTGACGTGTCACTTTATTGATTGAATCAAGGCATTTTTCTCTGATCTGGCTTCAGCGGAATAGATCCTTCCCCGACGCCTTGTTATATGATTATTTTGCTTTCCTCCTGTTAACCTTCCCGGTGTAAAATCGATCAACACCGGAAGAACTACGTCACTCATCGACTTCTGAACATAGCCCTGGTGCAGATCAAAAACCCAGAGAATGGGGCCATGTAAACATTCGGGGGGGGGGTGTCTTATTAAATCTGGGACACCCCCAAGGCTGTAGAAAAATACAAAATGTTAAAAAAATAAAATGATACTTTTTAAACAAGTGTGGCTACTGAAACAGCTTCAGTCTATGGTAGACCTGTCTGTTGTATTCCTGTGGGCTTGGGGAACACTCATAGATTGCCAGACTTTTATCCATGGAAACAAACTCTTCAGTCCAGGATGAAAGAGCTCGTAGGTAAGACACATGATTAATTACCCTTGGATAATATATATTATGTCAAGGAAAAAAATTAAACGCTGAACCTTTTGATCCACCTCCAGATTTTCCGAGAACTAAATACATCATATGTGGGCTTCTGAAACCTGAACACAAAAGTGATGGATCAGTGTAATTAATCAATGCTGTTCAATGTGTCATACGTTTGCATATAAATCATCCTTTCATTAGGAAATACTACCATCCATTTTCTTACTCCATACCATGGTACAGGGAGATTGCATGTTCTGGAACTGAGCATTTTTGTGTGTGGATTAAAATTTAAGAATTGAGGCATCCAATCTCCCATTATTTACAATATCCTTTCATCATTGTTCTAATAACAAGATCACACATTTTTAAAGTGCAGAAATATAGTTACCTTTACAGAAATTCAGTGATTGATCTGACAAAAATCCTTGCTCTTTTCACTATTATTTAACTAGGGGTGGATGGAACATGATGTTTTTTTTAAAAAAAAAGTGAAAGGAAAATGACATATATATTGTTATGGATATGCATCTAAGACAAGCAATAGGTCAGAATCATAGAGTTGGAAGGGGCCATACAGGCCATCTAGCCCAACACCCTGCTCAACGCAGGATCAGCCTAGAGCATCCCTGACAAGTGTTTGTTCAGCCTCTGCTTAAAGTCTGCCAGTGAGGGGGAGCTCACCACCTCCCTAGGTAGCTGATCCCACTGTCAAACAACTCTTACTATAAAAACTGTTTTTTTTTTAAATATTTGGTACCTTTCCATCCTCTGTTGCCAACAGGAACAGCTCCCTGCCCTTCAAATAGTTAAAGGGAGCAATCATGTCCCCCCTCAACCTCCTGTTCTCCAGACTAAACATTCCCAAGTCCCTCAGCTTTTTCTCATAGGGTTTGGTTTCCAGGCCCCTGATCATCCTCGTTGCTCTCCTCTGCACCCGTTCGATTCTGTCCACATTCTTTTTGAAGTGAGGCCTCCAGAGCTGCACACTCCTCCAGGAGTCGCCTGACCAATGCAGTGTACAGCAGAACTATGACATCTTGCGATTTGGATGTTATGCCTCTGTTGATGCACCTCAAGATCGCATTAGCTTTTTTTTTTTTTTTGGTTGCATGCCTATTTTATTAGGTGCAGTGGAACACAGGCACGATAATGCTGCAGCAGTTGTCTAGTTTGTGGGCTTCCTAGAGGCCCCTGGATGGCCATTGTGTGAACAGACTGCTGGACTTGATGGACCTTGGTCTGATCCAGCATTGCTTTTCTTATGTTGTTATGTTTATTCATCCCTGCTTAGAATGAATCAATATTACCTCTTTATTGTATCTATAGCACTATTTAACAGCTCCTAAAATACATTTTGCGGGGGGTGGGGAGTCATTTTTCTTTTCAAGACTTATTTCCAAATCATTTAATATTTTACAAAATGTCACCCACTTGTTAATATTACTAAAGACAGAAAAATCTAAGTAAAAATCTTGGTAGATGAAAGAATTTGTACTTGGGGAGAAAGCCTCTCGAAGTCATCTGTGTCTTCATGGTAACTGCATTTTCTTCCTTGAATGATGTTTATCCATAACCCCTTGAAAAGCTTTTAGTTGTGATACAGAAGGTTCTTGTTGGAAGCAAGAACTGTATGTTCCCCCTTGAGCTTCTGATCTTAACACAGTTTTGCAGAGAAAATACTTCAAGGCCTTGGGTTCAGAGGAATCGTTTCTTCTTTTGATATTCCAGTTTGCAGTTCTGATATTCCAGATTTCTCTCTTTTTCTCTCTCTGTGCAACCTTTCCAGAAATATATTTTATATCATTGGACTTTGGCGGGGGTGGGGAATGTCAGGAAAGGCAATTAAATGGCGTGATACATTGCACCTGAAAAATTTATTATGCAACAGTACTGAACTTGATACTAGGACAGAATTTACTAGTCACTGGAAATCACAAATAGTTCTAAGTAAGGGTTTATGCAACTATAGTCTTGTATTAAGATAGTAATGTTAAACTGCCTACAAAGCGTATGTGAAAGAAAAAAACATAGCACATCAAAATGTATGGTCTTAGAGGTGATCAGAAGATCATAAGAACCTGCTTTCACAAGATTGGCCACTACATGGAACAGGCTGCTGGGACAGCTGGACCAGTGGTCTAGAGTTGCCAACCTCCCGGTGGTGGCTGGAGATCTCCTGCTATTACAACTGGTATCCAGCCAATAGAGATCAGTTCACCTGGAGAAAATGGCTGCTTTGGTAATTGACGTTGAAGTCCCTCCCCTCACCAAAACCTGCCCTCCTCAGGCTCCGTCCCCAAAAACACCTGGTATTTCCCACCCTGGAGCTGGCAACCTTACAGTGGTCTCACTTAGTGGGGCTGCTCTCATGTTCTTACAGTGAATTGCCCTTGAATGTAGCTTCAAAAGAGAACACAAGTTCAACATTACCATATACAGAGGAGAAGAAGAAGAAGAGGAAGAAGAAGAAGAAGAGTTGGTTTTCATATTCTGATTTTCTCTCTTTTAAGGCGAATCAGGCTTACAGCCTTCACATGCTGACTTTATCACTTATGGAAGAATCAAACCAGTTTACAATCACCTTCCCTTCCTCTCCCCACAACAGACACCTTGTGAGGAAGGTCTGAGAGAGTTCTAAGAGAACTGTGACTAGCCCAAGGTCACCCAGCTGGCTTCATGTGGAGGAGTGGGGAAACCAACTTGGTTCACCAGATTAGAGTCTGCCCCTCATGTGGAGGAGTGGGGAATCAAACCCAGTTCTCCAGATTAGAGTCCACCACTCCTACGCACCACTCTTGAACACTACGTCATGCTGGCTTAGGACTGCCCAGTTGCCTGCCACGGCAACCTCCTGCACCCAAACTCTGGATCCCGCCGTCACTCTATGGAACAGTGGGAGGGGAAAATGGGGGCGGGCATAGGTGAAGATGGCATGATGTCACTCATTGAGTACCTGAAAGTGACATGGCCCTGTCTGTAACACTCCAGCACTTAACATAAGGAGATCTGGAGAATTCTTGAAGCATGGCAGACTTGGCGACATCACTTCAGCTGCTCAATCAGAAGTGATGTCATGGTGTTTGTGATGTTACCCCTCCTCAGAGTCCACTCCCAAAAGATTCCTGGGGATTACCAGCAGAGGGCTGGCAACCCTACAGAAGATCGAACCCATTCCTGTTCTTATGGCCAATTTGGCCCTAAACGATGTCACACTGAGGTCAAAAATTAAAGGGAAAGGAAAAGAACTATCTAGATAACCCGTAAGTAAATAAGTATTTTTTTTATCTTGATTGACTGGGGGGGGGAACTTGGCAACTGCCAATGTAGTATTAAAATCCACCCCTGCTGAAAGAACCCTCAAATTATCCAATTCCCAGATTCCCAGATAAAAGGCTTTATCCATCTGTCTCTAGCTTTGTTGAGCAGTTCGCAACTAAACAAGGCATGCTGAAGAGTGTCTGTTTGGCCAGAACCACATTGACAACCACTGGTGGTTTCTATAATTTTCAAATATTCCTCCTTTCTAAGGAAAATAAATGACCTAATAATGGGGGAGAAGGGACTTGCATACTCAGGGAAATAGGAATTGTGCCCAGATAGTGCGACTGAGATACAATAGTTTACTGAATTATTTTCATTTATGCCCTGCCTTTCTTCCCAGTCGGGATATAAAGCAGCTTACATCATTCTCCTCTCTTCCATTTTATCCTCATAACAATCCTGTGATTGAGCAAAGAGAATGTGACTGGCCCAAAGTCACCTAGGAAGTTACCATGGCACAAGTAGAGATTCAAACCTGGGTTTCCCAGGAAGAAGAAGAAGAAGAGTTGGCTTTTATATGCCAACTTTCTCTACCACTTAAGGAAGAATTAAACCAGCTTGCAATCACCTTCCCTTCCCCTTTCCACCACACACACCCTGTGAGGTAGGTGGGGCTTAGAGAGCTCTAAGAAAACTGTGACTAGCCCAAGGTCACCCAGCTGGATTCATGTGGAGGAGTGGGGAAACCAACCCAGTTCAACAGATTAGCGTCCACTGCTCATGTGTAGACTTAGGTGGAAAAGTAATACATGTGCCAAAATTGTTTTTTTTTTTTGGGGGGGGGGAATTAAAGCAAGAAACAAAAGTTACTAAAGGAAAAAACCTGCCTCCTCTCATGGAATATCACTAAAACTTTTCGAGACTTTGGGAGGATAGTTTACTTTATTCCCTATGCTCATAAGATCTGGGCAGAGAAACGTTGACAGGAAGGGGAATATGAAAAGCTTGTTTATTTCTTCTTCACTGGTCAATTCTTGCTATGTTCTTTCTTATACATCACTCAGAGGCTTCATCCACACATCATTGGATATTGTGCTATCGATGCATTACACCAATAGTTCAGAATCGGATTCTCCTGTGTGGCCAAACTGATCCCGTTGTGAATTACTGCCAAACAGCAATGATAGCATAACATCCAATAGCCAGCGTGGTGTAGCAGTTAAAGTGTCAAACTAGGATCCGGGAAACCCTGATTCAAATCCCCACTCTGCCATTGAAGCTTGTTGGGTGACCTTGAGCTAGTCACATGCTCTCAGCACAGACTACCTCACAGGGCTGCTAAAACAGAGGAGGGAAGAATGTCGTGAACCACTTTGGGTCCTCACTGGGGAGAAAAGGGAGTAAAATAGAAAAAAAAACATACACTGCTTTAGGTTGCCACTGGGGAGGGGCTGTGGCTCAGTGGTAGAGCCTCTGCTTGGCATGCAGAAGGTCCCAGGTTCAATCCCTGGCATCTCCAGTTAAAGGGACTAGGCAGGCAGGTGATGTGAAAGACCCCTGTCTGAGACCCTGGAGAGCCGCTGCTGGTCTGAGTAGCCAATACTGACTTTGATGGACCAAGGGTCTAATTCAGTATAAAGGCAGCTTCATGTGTTTATTTGCTTCATTTACTGCAGGCAAACACAAGGTATAAATTGTCTGCATAAGTAGGGTTGTGTAACAATAACAATAACAGGTAAATTTCAAGTTCAGGTTTATTTGGCCTGATTTTTTTTTCAGTAAACCCAAAATAAGCCAAATAACTATACCAGTATTCAGCTTTATTTCCAGGTTTACTGAAAAAATTCGGGTCCATTATAGTATATGGAAATCCTCCCCCCAAGCTCCTGTGGGGGCATTTTTGGAGGTAGAGTTCCCAAAATTTCAGTGTAGCTTCAAGGGAGTCTCCTTGCATGAACCCCAATGTTTGTTGAAGAGTGGGCCAGGGGGTCCAATTTTATGGGGTTCTGAATGGGTCGCCCCCTTTCTCCATAGAAAAGCATGGTGAAGTTAACAATGTTTTCCTATGGAGAATGGGGGCTACATTAGGGGCCCATAAAATTGGACCTCCTAGCTCAATCTTTACCAAACCTCAGGGTTCATGCAAGGAGACTCCCTTGAAGCTACCCTGGAAATTTGGGTACTCTACCTCCAAAAATGTCCCCATGGGAACTTTGGGGGGGGGGGAATTCCATAGACTACAGTGGCCCTATTTCACCACAATTATTATTCTGGGATTGCCAGGCCAACTTTCTCATCATTTGTTTCAATGGGCCCATGCAAAACAAAGGGAGAATAGGTCCATTGCTTTACATGGGCCCACTGAAACCAATAACGAGAAAGTTCCAGTGGAAAAGCGGATAGTCATGTGTGTAAGCCCAGGCCAATGCCTCCCTCCCCAAGAACTAACACAAGCCCTACACAACCAGACATCAACCCAATCCAGGAGTACAACAAACCACACAGAGAAGTCTAATGGAGCTGAGACTCATTACAAAAACCCTGAAACACAACACACCACAACAAAATCAAAAGTGGAAGCACTGTTGCCATCCCAAACAAAACTACACAGGATGGAGGCCAAACACCAGCACCTAGGCACAATCTGGCAGTACAAACCTCTTTCTCACTGTTCCAGATCTCTCAACACCGGTAAGAACAGACTTATCTCTTCCCTCAAGTTTTCTGCGTGACCCAGATACCTTGGAGTGGAATAGGATCCGTCACACTATCCAGGATCTGTCTCACTATCTTCCTGCCTCCAGATTCTCTGCAACACCCAGCAAATTTGGGGAAGGGTCAGGGTCGCACCTCACGCTGGTCAAATTTGACAGATAGCCACCAGAATTATATGTAGTTTCCACTCTCCACCTGACATCTACTTTGGTGGCCCCTCGATTACTGTTTTAGTCCATGCAACAGGTACCTAAGCAGTTTGGGATCTTATATATTTAAAAATACAAGTCTAACTTCTAGAATGAACCTTCCCAAATGCGTTAGCATTGTGTGATGGAGAACCAGTATTTTCAGTTGCATTTTCTTCCTTAAAGAATGCAGCCTCTTCAAGATTTATAGTTCACTCCAGTATGCAGTTCGGAGGGAATCTGGCCAAGTATTCAAATCATGCCAGCACTGTAAGAAATGCACAGTGAAGAGACCAATAATTTACTTGTTCATAAAAGTTTTATGTTACACATAAAATGTTATTGCTTTTAGTACTTAGTGGCAACGTGAATTGCAGCCCAGACCAGAAACTTATGCTGTGATGCAGCAGTAGAAAAGAATTATATAAGTCAACAACAGAAGACTTATCTTTTTTTTTTTTTTTTAAGATAGCTTCCTGTACTCACCATTTCATGAATAAATGACAGGACAAAATGAAACAAAACAAATGTTTGCTTAAAATATCTTTACACTTGACTTATCCTCAGAAAGAGAGCTAAACCATGTAACCCCTACACCTGCATTAAGCTTTGGTCTTTCAAAATATATTAGTAAGGGGTACATGTGCCTAGGGGAGCCAGGTCCCCTCTGGCCACTGGTGAAGGGTGCGGGGTTGCCAGATCCAGGTTGGGAAACTCCTGGAGATCTGGGGATGGAGCCTGGGGAGGACAGGGACCTCAGTGGAGTACAATGTCATTGAGTCCACTCTCCAAAACATCCATTTTCTCCAGGGGAACTGATCTCTGTAGTTTGGATATGAGCTGTGATTCCGGGGGGATCCCCAGATCCCACCTGGAGGCTGGCATCCTTCCTGCCTCCCTTCCCAAAGAGGAACATGTCCTTAAGTCTCTAGGATTGTGTCTTGGATTGTGCACATTTATTGATTTGGGAAATCTGGATACCACATCTTCAGAGACCTGCTCAAAGGGATTTACAGTGGATCCCCACTCTGCCGTGGAAGCTCACTGGGTGACCACCTTGGGTCAGTCACTCCCTCCCCTCCCAAGGTGGTAGTTGTAAGGATAAAAATGGGAGGAGAAGAATTACATTGTAAGCTGCTATATGTCCCTATGCAGTGGCAGACCTACATTTTGGGGACCCTGAAGCTTGAACCGTTATGGGGGCCCCTTCGCAACCAGCAACAATAGGGCAGCATCCAACAAGGTCCAAAGAGCCTTGCTGCCCCTGCAAGGACCTTAAGGCCCAAATGGCAGAGAACAGGGTGGCGGGGTGTCCCTTGAAAATGGGCCACACAGTGACCCCCTTCCCACCAGCAACGAGGTCTGGGTAACCACTGTTATCTTCTTCAGTGGGGTTGTTCTATGGCGAATGTATTGGTTCATTCTCTAATAGAGAGGTAGAAGGTCATCAGAGGGGCCTCGTTGTGTGGCCTGCACAAGTGAGACGAGTGCAGCCTGAATGGAGATTTCAGATGTCTTTTTATGGTTCCTATCGGCTCTAGCCTAAGAGCTGAGCTATAGAACTATTAAGCCGTGCACCAAGGAAGGATTTGAGGATCCAGCTGCCCAAATGTAGGCTATGAATAGATTCTGGTGAGCTCGGAGAGAGCCCGTACAGCTGGGGATTTGGGCTCTGCAAACCCCTGAGAAAATTTTGAAATTTGACCAGTTACAGGGACATTTTGGAGCCCTATGAAATGGGTATTAGAGCATATTCTAAGGTCAATATTAAGTACTTCAACCCATTGGCTTATGATCCTATCACTAAAATAGCCTTATTTTAATAACAAACACTTAAAAAAATCACTCATTAAAAAAAAAAAAAGTTGCTTCAGGGCCCCTCTGGGATTAGGGGCCCTGTAGCTTAAGCTTCATTAGTTTCATAGAAGATCCGCCACTGTCCCTGTTGGGAGGGAGGGGGGAGTAGGATATACAAATCTAAATAAATAAGTGTGTGTGTGTGTGTGTTAAGTGCCATCAAGTCGCTTCCGACTCATGACGACCCTATGAATGAAAGTCCTCCAAAATGTCCTAACTTTGACATCTTGCTCAGATGATCTTGCGAATTGAAGGCTGTGGCTTCCTTTATTGAGTCAATCCATCTCTTGTTGGGTCTTCCTCTTTTCCTGCTGCCCTTAACTTTTCCTAGCATGACTGTAGTACAATAAATAAATACAAGAATAAGTACAATAATATAAGAATAATACAATAAATAAGTACAAGACACTAAATAACCCTAATTATGTGTGTCCAGCTACTTTTTTTAATGCCAATGTGATGCCCCACATAACTGTTTTGAAGACAAGGAAAGGGTGAGGGCCCTTTTTCTTCTACGTCTCTTCCACTATTTCAAAAGCGCCAGCTCCTGGCTGGGAGAAGAGACAGCTGCCCGGGGCTGCTAATCCGCTTTTCAACAGTGGAAGACTGGAATCACTGACTTTTTGTGGCCTGTCAAATTGGAAGGGTTGCCAAACCTCCAGGTGGCAGCTGGAGATCTCCTGCTGTTACAACTGATCTCCAGGAGATAGAAATCAGTTCACCCTGGAGAAAATAGCCACCTTGGCAATTGGAATCTATGCCCTGGAAGTCCTCTCCACTCCAAACCCCACCCTCCGGAGGCTCCACCCCCAAACTCACCAGGTATTTCCCAACTCAAAGCGGGCAACCCTATGAATTGGCCCACAAGGTACCAGGTCGGCATGATGAGCCCAACAAGTGTTCAGAGTGCACCTCCTTTTTGTGTAGGGTTGCAAACCTCCAGGTGGTAGCTGGAGATCTCCCGCTATTACAACTGATCTCCAGCCAATAGAGATCAGTTCACCTGGAGAAAACGGCTGCTTTGGAAATTGGACTCTAAGGCATTGAAGTCCCCTCCCCAAACCCCTCCCTCCTCAGGCTCCGCCCCCAAAACCTCCTGCCAGTGGAGAAGAGGGATCTGGCAACCCTATTTTTACGGCACCCCTGAGACTTCAGGGTTACCAAGCAAATGGGCAGCCATGATAGTGGCGGGCTGAATTAGGCACGGTGAACACCGTAAGCTATACAGGCCTGCCATGTTCCATAAACATGGAAGCTCTGAACTTATTTAACCCAGGGAAGGGTTAAGGAGAAACCATGACATTTTAAGGGTAGGCGAATTTGTCTTTCAGCCTGGCTATGACAGCAGGTGAAGTTATGCTCCCCCCCTCCCCCGATGACATTAATGCTGCTAATCCTTTCCCCTTTTTTTATTGGGCTCTTCTCCATCCCCACGAGCTTCCTTAAATCAAGTGCCATGCACAGAGAGAAGGAAAGTGGCTGCATCTAACTCTCTCGCACTGCAGTGCATACAGAACAGGCGATTGGTCACAGCGCTGCTTGCGGGGGATTAAAGTTGGAGATTCATTGCTTTCAGGAACTGTAATTTCACATTGCGCCAGTGAAAGAGAGGTCACCCTCTCCTCAGAGTAGGTGCTGCCTGCCTTCTGAATGCTAAAAATAGTAAGCCCATTTGCTTCCCTTGCTCCTACACAAAACATGTCACTTAATTTGATTTCTGAAAGTATAATGACCATAGGATGCATTTGTGAGTCTGTGTTTTCGTGTCATGTAGCAGATGCTTGTATGATAGGGTCGCCAGCCTCCAGGTACTAGTTGGAGATCTCCTGCTATTACAGCTGATCTCCAGTCAACAGAGATCAGTTCATCTGGGGAAAATGGCTGCTTTGGCAATTGGACTCTCCGGCATTGAAGTCCCTTCCTTCCCCAAACTGTGCCCTCCTCAGCCCCCCCCCCCCAAAAAAAAATCTCCAGGTATTTTCCAACCTGGAGCTGATCACCATTCATTTGCCTCTGTACTGAGTGGCATTGAAGTTTGTGTAGGGTAAATTGATGTCCTTTCAGAACTGGAATGGGGGAGCAATCAATACATAATATAAAATCGATATCCCCAGTGTATATAAAAAACAACACACACACAAATGCTCAATACAATTCAGACCATTAGTCCACATAGTCCATTACTGTTTATTGGGGCCACTAGGGGCTCCTCCAAGGATACAAGCTGAGAATCTTTCAACCAGAGACCCTTGGGCTCTCTTCCATTCAAAGCATGAGATCTATCACCACACTAGGATCCCCCCTCCATAAGGAATGCATGAAGCTGCTTGGTTACAAACCAGTATTGTCTACAGCAATGTGTGTATATTAACTGCCATCAAGTCTCTTCCATTTTATGGTGATCCTATTAATTCAAGTCATCCAAAACATCTTATTGTTAACAGCCTTACTCATAGGGTTGCCAACCTACAGGTACTAGCTGGAAATCTCCTGCTATTACACCTGATCTCCGGCCAATAGGGATCAGTTAAACTTGAGAAAATGGCTGTTTTAGCTATTGGACTCTATGGCAGTGAAATCCCTCCCCTGCTCAAACCCTGCCCTCCTCAGGCTCCACCCCAAAATCCTCCTGCCGATTGCAAAGGGGACCTGAAAACCCTACTTACTTAGGCCTTGCAAACTGAGATCCGTGGCTTCCCTTAAAGAGTCAATCTATCTCATGTTGGAGCTTCCTCTTTTCCTGCTGCCTTCAACTTTTCCTAGCATTATTTCTCCAGTGATTCTTGTCTTTTCATAATGTGACCAAAGTACGATAGCTTCTGTTTAGTCATTTTAGCTTCTATAGATAATTCAGGCTTGATTTGATCAAGAACCCACTGATTTGTCTTTTTGGCAGTCCACGATATCCGTAAAATTCTCCTCCAACACCACATTTCAAAGGAATCAATTTTTTCCCTAACAGCTTTCTTCATTGGCCAGCTTTTACACTCATACAGAGTACTGGGGAATACTATGGCATGGATTAGCTTGAGCTTGGCTGACAGTGACACATTCTTACACTTAAGAATCTTTTCTAGCTCCTTCATGGCTGCCCTTCCCAGTCTCAATCTCCTTCTGATTTCTTGGCTGCAGTCTCCCTTTTGGTTGATGATTGAGCCAAAGAATAGAAAATCTTGAACAATTTCAATGTCTTCAATGTGTTGTAGTGTTTAAGAGCGGTGGACTCCAATCTGGGGAACTGGGTTTGATTCCCCAGTCCTCCACATGAAGCCAGCTGGGTGACCTTGGGCTAGTCACAGTTCTCTTCAAACTCTCCCAGCCAATTGCCCGGTGGGGGCGGGTAAACAACCACCCATCCACCAGGCTGCCCGCCGGCCAGCTGAGGGCTGGCGGGCACTGCGGGCACGTGTGCAGGCACTGCAGGCACATGCACGCAGACACGGCATGCGCAGACGCGGCGCACACATCACTTTTGGGTAAACCCGAAACTGACGGGGATGCTTTAGCACCCTCAGCTAAACCTCTATGGAAACCATAGAGTTTTGGCCGGGATTGCTAGAGAGTCCCTGTCACTTCTGGATTAAACTGGAAGTGATGTAGGCGCATTGCGTGTGGGCACGCCATGCCAGGTGCGTGCACATTGCACATTGCACATCGCACACTAACGCCACGGCCCCGCAAAGCTCCCGCTGGTGGAGCTGCGGGGCCTGGCAAGCCTATCCCAGCCTCATCTACCTCACAAGAAGAGGCGATTGTAAGTCACTTTGATGCTCCTTATGGCAGAGAAAAGCAGGGTATGAAAACCAAATCTTCATCTTCATTTTACAAAAAAATAACCTTAACTGAAAACAAGAAAGATTCCAAGACAAGTTGAGCTATCTCCTTGCATGCATCATTGATAAGGGTAACAGACTTCAGTAGAAAGTTCATATTCACCAATTGCCATATACCTCAAGCAATTTACAAAACTGTTTTTGAAAAGCTGCCAGAAAGATTGATGGGTCACTTATAGACTGGAGAGTGGCCATGGCGCTTCTAAAGAATGCTCTGCAATTAGCAGTGAGCTTTCTCCCCCTTAATTTGATTATTATTGTAATTTGCGACATATTCTCGGTGGATAACAGGTAGTAAATTAGGAGGGGTAAGCAACTGCCAAAGCGTTGTGCCATTTTTCCTTTTAATGAATTATTTCCCCCCACTTTTCAGAACCGAGTTATGAGCTTGACCTTGTACACCTCATGTTCCATAGTGAGCTCAAAATGCCTCTGAAGGAAACAAATAGTTATTAAGGAACTGCGTGTCTCATTTTTCCCACAGTGAGAAAAAAAGTTGTTTTAATGACATTTCAAACAAACAACAAACAAAACAAAGCCGGATTCCTTTGTTGCTGTTTAATTATTATATGGCGACAGATTCCCCCCCCCCCTTATGATCATTACATTTTAGTCTACAAAAACAGACTAGGAGCAAAAGTGTCTCATTCACAGACACAGTTTAGCAAAGTGAGTTTCAGGCCACAAGTTGCGCAAACGTGCTGATTTCCGTTATGGATAATTACTAGGGTTGCCAACCTCTAGGTGGTGGCTGGAGATCTCCTGCTGTTACAACTGATCTCCAGCCGATAGAGATCATTTCCCCTGGAGAAAACAGCCGCTTTGGCAATTGGACTCTATGGCATTGAAGTCCCTCCCATCTCCAAACCACGCCCTCTTCAGACTCCACCCCCAAAATCTCCAGGTATTTCCCTAACCGGAATAAGAATCGACAGCATAAGTCAAGAAGGTGCAATATATGTATATCTATCAAATAGTAACTAAATCATAAAATATATGACTATTACATGTATTCTCAGACATAGTAATGAACAACCATACATAAACAGAGTAATGAACGACCATGGGATAGGTTGTATGGTTGTTCATTACTGTGTCTAAGAATACATGTAATTGTTATATATTTTATGATTTAGGCACTATTTGATAGATATACTGTATTTTTCCATGTATAAGACGCCTCCATGTATAAGATGACCCTTATATTTTTAAACCTAAAATTAAGAAATCGGGTCATTTTATACATGGGAGTGTAGGGAAAAAATATGGCGGGGAAGAGAGTGGGGACCTTGGGAAGTCTGGTCACAGGCTGGCCAGGATCACTGGTCTCTTTCCCAGCCTGCTCTCTTCTCCGCCCATCAGCTGACGTGCAGGGAAGAGAGCAGGAACCCTGGGAAGGCCAGCTGCTGGACAGCCAGGGCGACTGGGCTCTTCTGCTGCTCTTTCCCCCGCCTGTCAGCTGGCAGTCGGGGGAAAGAGTGGAGGTGGGCCAGGGTGACCAGGCTCTTCCCACCTTGCATTCCTTGTATAAGATGACCCCTATTTTTCTACTTATTTTTTTTTTAGAAAAAAGGGTTGTATTATACACGGAAAAATATGGTACATATATTGCACCTTAAGAACATAAGAAAGGCCCTGCTGGATCAGACCAAGGCCCATCAAGTCCAGCAGTCTGTTCACACAGTGGCCAACCAGGTGCCTCTAGGAAGCCACAAACAAGACGACTGCAGCAGCACCATCCTGCCTGAGTTCCACCACACCCAAAATAATAGGCATGCTCCTCTGATACTAGAGAGAACAGGTATGCAGCATGACCAGCATCCATTCCAACTAATAGCTATGAATACCCCTTTCATCCATGAACATGTCCACTCCCCTCTTAAAGCCTTCCAAGCTGGCAGCCATCACCACATCCTGGGGCAGGGAGTTCCACAATTTAACTATGCGTTGTGTGAAAAAATAGTTCCTTTTATCTGTTTTGAATCTCTCACCCTCCAGCTTTAGCAGATGACCCCGTGTTCTAGTATTATGGGAGAGGGAGAAAAACTTCTCCCTGTCCACTCTGTCCAAACCATGCATGATTTTATAGACCTCTATCATGTCTCCCCTTAGCCGCCTTCATTCCAAGATAAACAGCCCTAAGCATCTTAACCGCTCCCCATAGGACAGCTGCTCTAGTTCCCCAATCATTTTGGTTGCTCTTTTCTGCACCTTCTCAAGCTCTGTAATATCCTTTTTTAGGTGCGGTCACCTTCTTGACTTATGCTATCTATTCTTATTTAGGTTACATTGTGATGGGACGTCACCCCATAAAGGAAGAGGTGGACTGTTCGGTGGCCTGCTGTAATAAATTTGCTCAGCACTTTGCAAATAAAATCTCTTGTATCCATTCTAACTAGGACTCTACATGGTCAGATGGTGCCAGGGTGCTGTCCTTTCTAGTTGTTTGGGATACTTTTCAGTTTATTCAGCTGAGTATGTGGACAGGATCCTTGAAGGTTTGAGGCTTACCACCTTCTTGTATGACCCTTGCCCTTACAAGAGGTAATTAATGCCTCCTTGAGGGAGGTGGTGATTGACCAAACTTGACACAGTCTATGGTACACCCATTTCCAAAGAAGCCTACCCTGGAAAAGATCTTAATAACTATAGACCAGTCTCAAATGTTCCATTCTTGAGCAAGGTGATTGAATGGGTGGTGGCTGAAAAACTTCAAGCCTTCTTGGATGAGGAAAATTATTTAGATTCTTTCCAATCTGGTTTTAAACCTGGCTATGGGACTGAAACAGCCTTGGTCACCCTGGTAGATGACCTGTGCCAAGAGATGGACAGAGGGAATGCGATTCTGTTGATTCTCCTGCACCTCTCTGTTGCTTTCAATACCATCACATGAACACATGAACACATGAAGCTGCCTTATACTGAATCAGACCTTTGGTCCATCAAAGTCAGTACTGTCTACTCAGACCGGCAGCAGCTCTCCAGGGTCTCAGGATGAGGTCTTTCACCTACTCGCATAGTCCCTTTTAAGTGGAGATGCCGAGGACTGAACCTGGGACCTTCTGCATGCCAAGCAGATGCTCTACCGCTGAACTACAGCCCCTCCCATGGTATCCTTCTGGACTGCTTTTCCAGGCTAGATTTGGGAGGCACCGTTCTACAGTGGTTCCGATACTACCTGGAAGGTAGCTTTTAGGAGATGGTGCTGGAGGGCTAGGTTTGCCAGTTCTGGGTTAGCGTCCAAAAATAAAAAGAGCTAATTTGGCCCCAGGCCAATCTTTGTGGGGACAGAGTTCCTTGTTGGGAAAGGTTTCTTTCCCACCTATTGATGGTGTACCTTTCCTTCCACGTGGTTTATCCCAACAGCCTGGTTACACAAGGTGTAAGCAACTCGATCAGCGAGCAGAAACATACCATCGGCAGCAATGGGGACCCAGGCATTTAAGCTGCTGCCTAAATAAGCATCATGGATAGCAGCCATTTCGAGATGGCTCCACTCCTACACAGGCCAATAGTCTGCCTTCTGTAAGAAAATATTCCACTACATATATTTCTGATGTTACTCTTGGCAACAAACAGCACCTCCCACCATGTTTTTACTCTTATTCCACTTCGCTACCATGAATCCTTCACCTTCCCTCTCTCTAGTTATTGTGATCAAGATCTTGCAACTTCAACATAAGGGGCTTAATCAAATGGCAAGACAAACGGCAGACTCCTGGCTTCCTTTTTAATTGTTTACCCAGTCAGAACTGCTTTTGTTTCTGCTCCAGATCCAGATCCCCACCTGCCACACAACATTAGACAATTTACAGACAAAAACAGACAAAACAGCTCCATAAGGTGTCACTGTAGATCTAAGACGGGAAGCACAAGTGAATTCTTAGAGAGAGATCCTAACATGAGAAAAGTGGGGAATTGCTACATCATAAAAATCTTGAACACTGCAAAGACTGAAATAGCCTACTGGCTTTAAGACCTCTATTAAACCAAAACACGGCGCTAATTTCCTTTTAACGATGCCTTATTTAGTGTGCACACTTTGTGTTTTGACACGAGTCCTTCAGTAATTGCAGTAGCAAAGTTCTGCTTTCGCCTTTCTTGTGACTTGATAATTTAATCTTCTGCAGATAGTTTCATAACAGAACCTCACAAAACTGTTGAATTTTTTGCCGCCCAAAGCTACTAAAATATTAGTGTTTTCATGATTGGGTAATAATTCTAGAGAGGTAGCTAGTTAGTAGGCTGTTCACAAAATTAAACAGAAGTCCAGGGGCACCTTCAAGACCAACAATATCTATTCCAGCATCAGAGAGTTGGGTTGCAATCCTTCATCTTAGGGTTGTCAGCTGCCTCTCTTGATGCACTCCAAATGCATTGCCTTCCGCCTTGCTATATGGAAGATTTAATAAAATCCCATTTGCAGACAGAGTTTGCCCCTGCAGGAATGGTGAAATTGAATCCCTTGTGCATATCCTTTTTAATTGTTGCTTTTATGCTTGTAGCCGATCCCAATTCATTAACCCACTGTTCATAAACAGGGAATGGCTCTCTGGTGAAATAAGGACATCCTATCTCATGACCACACAAAACCCAAAAATAATTGAATCAGTGGCAAGGTTCCTACAGTTAGCAATCAGGTATCATGAATGGTGTGTAGCTTTCCTTAATGGCTGTTTTGGGATGGTTTTATCCAATTTTATTTATTTGTACTCGGTTTTATCCAAATGTATGTTCTTCCTTTTTATATGCCAATAAAGGCTTATGTTGTTGATACACCCCAAGATTGCATTAGCCTTTTTTGCCACTGCATCATGCTGGCTGCTCATGTTTAGCTTCCAGCCCACCTATACCCCAAGATCTTGTTCACACACACTGCTACCCAGAAGTGTATTCCCCATCTAGTATGCTTATTTCACATTTTTGTTACCCATATGTAAAACTTTGCACTTGTCCTTGTTGAATTGCATCTTATTCACATCTGACCACTTAAACTATTGCATTAAAGGTAAAGCACCAGGTCACTCCTGACCTATGGGGTGAAGTCACATCTCGACGTTTACTAGGCAGCCTATGTTTACAGGGCGGTTTGCCATTGACTTCCCCAGTCATCTACACTTTACCCCCAGCAAGCTGGGCACTCATTTTACCAACCCCGCAAAGATGTAAGGCTGAGTCAACCTTGAACCTGCTACCAGAAACCGACTTCCATCGGGAATGAACTCAGGTAGTGAGCAGAGCTTTCGACTGCAGTACTGTAGCTTACTACTCTGAACCACTTAATTGTCTTTATAAAAATGCCTTCCTGAACAGTTCTGTTTTACATTGTTTTGGAATACCAGAATGTAGGGGCCTTCCTGATCTTCTCAGGCAGGCCATTCTACAAGCTGGGGGCCACAATAGAGAATGCAATGTACAAGCAGCTGTTGATATTGTCCATTTGCAGGGTGGTACATGAAGAAGGCCCTGCTCAGATGAGCAAAGCTGTTGGATGAGCAAAGCTGACACCGGCAGAGAACAGGTGAAGAGGCCTTTGGTCATGAGAGTCCAAGGTCATGAAGGCCTTTGTATATGACAGTCAGTACCTTGCATTGAGTCCAGTAACTGATGAGCAGTCAATGGAGTGACTGCAGAATGGGTCTTCAAGGGCAGACCTATGTAGAGTGCATTACAGTAGTCTACTTTCAATGTTATTGTGGCATGGATCCAGGTGGCCAGATCAGCTATTTCTATGCAGGGGTGTATCTTCTGGGTTAAACAGAATGGAAGAAATTTTTTTGTTTTGCAGCAGCTTTAATTAGCTTCTCCAGGAGTAATGCTGGGTATGCTATAACTCCTAGGCACTTAACTAAGTCAGCAAGGGTCAGATGAACTCCATCAAAATGGGAAGTACAATATCTTGCCAGGATTCAGTTTCAATGTGCTCACTCTTAGCCATTCAACCCTGCAAATAGGTGTTGTCAAACCATGGGAACACACAAGACAAGACTGTTAGTCTGTGTTCAGTTGTGGGACACAAACATTGATACACAACAGCTAAAAAACGTTTCTTATGTTAAAAGCAAACAGCAAGGAGATCATAAAAGGGCTTCTCTACTGTTATGGGACTCCTTTCCACTGCTAGGGTTGCCAACCTCCAGTACTAGCTGGAGATCTCCTGTTATTACAACTGATCTCCAGCTGATAGAGATCAGTTCACCTGGAGAAAATGGCCACTTTGGCAATAAAACTCTATGGCATTGAAGTCCCCCCCTCCCCAAACCCCACCCTCCTCAGCCTCCACCCCAAAATTTCCCACCGGTGGAGAACAGGAACTTGGCAACCCTATCTAATGATGCACCACCAAAGTCCAAGAATTTAGCAGAAGATCC
The DNA here is from genome assembly GCF_029931775.1 of Euleptes europaea. NCBI lineage: Eukaryota > Metazoa > Chordata > Lepidosauria > Squamata > Sphaerodactylidae > Euleptes > Euleptes europaea. The sequence continues at coordinate 74,567,326 of NC_079320.1, forward strand.
CTCTGGGTTGGTAACTGAAAGTGGGGTTCTCAAGTCATTGAATAGCAAAAGGATTTTTATTCTTTCTTGATGTCTCAATGGAGCAACCAAGAAATCAAGTAAGTGACACAATGAAAACTGGGTCACCAAAAGATAAACTGAGATTATTGTGTTCAGCAGGACAATCAGCCAACTGTTCCAGTTGGCCAATGTCCACGACAGGCACATATCTACTGAGTGACTCTTGTTATTCCTCCTGCTACCCATGAAAAACCAGACTGATGGGATGCAGAATAACGGTCAGATTCTGGTTAAAAGTGTCAGCCTGTGCAGAGGTACACCCCTCTAACTGCACTGAAGTCAATGGATTTAGAAGAGCATAACTCTGCATAGAGTGGCACTATTACCTATGTTAACTGCATTAAAGAATGGGCATGAAATAGGTCCGATCTTGATTAGTTATTATCCAGATGCAAAGCCCTTCAAATACAAAACAGGTTGAGTGTCCCTTCTCCAGGCTGCCTGGGACCAGAAATGGTCCGTATTTCAGATCTTTCCGTATATTCGAATATTTTGGAATTTTTGCATATACATAAAGAGCTATCTAGGGGATGGGATCCAAAGTTCATCTATGCATTATATACACTTTATACCCATAGCTGAATGTAATTTTAAACAATAGTTTAAATAATTTTGTGTTAAATAATTTTGGCCCATCAGAAAGCAAAGGTATAACTATCTCACCAGAATACCTGTATCAGCTGTTAAACAAGAGCAACAACAGACAAGCTAACAATGGCAAGCCTTTAGTCTCCACCTATGATGTGGTGTACACTATATATATGGCTCAAAGGGTTTGGTTTTCAGATCAGTCCAGACATGGGATGTCCAGATAAGGGATACTCAACCTGTACCATGTTGAAACCAAACAATTTTTTTACTGGAGAAATTTAAGTGGTGTAGTGGTTAGGATCGGTGGTTTGGAGTGGTGGATTGTAATCTGGAGAACTAGGTTTGATTCCCCACTCCTCCACATGAGTGGAGGATGCTAATCTGGTGAACCAGGCTTATTTCCCCACTCCTACACATGAAGCCAGCTGGGTGACCTTCGGCTAGTCACAGCTCTCTTAGAGCTCTCTCAGCCCCACCAACCTCACAGGGTGCCTGGGAGGGGAATAGAAAGTGATTGTAAACCAGGTCTGATTCCCCATTCCTCCTCTCGACTCCATCTGCATTTGGGGGCCGGTACGTGTGGCATACCTCTGCAATTGGGGGACAGTAATGATCAGATCCCCGTTCCAACTAGGTTCATTATCGCCGAATGAATGCATTTGCTTCTCATGGTGTGAGGCCTTTTCAGGCGGTGACTTGGCAGATGGCCTGATGCTACATGCAACTTGGCTTGTCATTTTGCATCAGCCTGGAATAATCCTTCGGCATTGTTTCTTCCTGGAGGAAGCAACAGTGACTCCGAGCACAACATGTGCTCACGCAGGGACACAGGCAGGTTCTGTCTCTGACAAAAACAGAAGGAAAGGTAAGACGTGCCAGTATTACTGTTTTCAGGATTACTTCAGTTCTGAGAACAGTTGAAATTCCAGCTTAGGTGATCTGCCCTTGATGTGATTGTATTCAACGAATATAAAAACCTGACAGTCCCTCTGCAGATCAGCATAATTCCTACGATTTCTGGTATCAGAAGCTGAACTTATTATCTTGGCTCCTCATAGAACTGAATTTCCAGCAGGTTTTGGTTTCCCTAGAACATTTTGTTATTTTAAAAAGTAGAACTTTTTTTTTTTTGTCAAATCAGAAGACAAATGATGGGAGAAAGCACCATGCCGTACCGAGTAGAAAGTTTCGACTAAGGTGGTTTTTCCACAGTCTATCCCCTCATATATATATATATTTTTTTTGGGGGGGGGGTCCCTGTCTCCCAGTAGGGCTATTGAAAAAAAGAAATTCGGTAAAGTTCGTCTTCGGCAAAATTCGCCCCTTTTTAATTTGGGATGTGCCGAAGTCCGAATTCCCCCACTTCGGATCCGCGAAATTCGGCGCGAGATCCGGAGTTCGGGGGAAAATTCAGCCGGGTCTTTGAAGTGCTGGGCGCCACCTGTCCAGGTGGCGCCCACTACTTCAAAGAGTCGGGAAGGGGGGGTCTTTAAAAAGCCCCCCCCTCTGCGGGCCTGCACGGGGCTTCCATGAAGGCATGCTGGGGGCTCTTTAAACAGATCTGCGCCTTCCAGCTGGAAGGTGCAGATCTGTTTAAAGAGCCCCCGTGCACCTTCAGGGAAGCCCCGTGAAGGCGCGGGGGGGGGAGAGGGGTTTAAAGACCCCCGCCCCTCTTCCAGGGAGTCCCGGGAAGGCAGGCGGTGGGTTGTCAAGCCTCTCTGCGCTGTCTGCGCAGGCAGAGCAGAGGGGTTTAAAGACCCCCCCGCCCCTCTGCTGCTGCCCCAACCCTGAATTTGCTGAATTTATTCGCGAACACCCCAAACTCGCTGAATTCGGCTCCGTTTTCCCGCCTTTTTTGAGTTCATCCTGAACTAAAAACCGCCAAATCAGGGGAAATTTGGTTGTTTTTCAGTTCGGGACGAACCAAATCGACAGCCCTATCTCCCAGAAGCAGCCTGAGGGGAAATTTTGAGTTCTGGCAGAACGGGGCGGGGGGTTGGGGGGTGGAGATGAGGAAGTCTCACTTGGTTGACAGAAATCAACCCTGTTTCCTTTTCAGGTGGTAGAGATGTCTGGGAACGGACTCCAATGCTGTGGTCTCTGCTGCAATATCAGGGTCCATCCTGGCCTTCAAAGCCAATGGCCCAGGTGTGGGGGCCTTCCTGGCTTCCTCTGCTAGCCCCTACCAGAAAACCCCAGCCTCACCTACCTGCTGGGGGGCAAGAGCACTTGCCCACTGCTCCCACAGTACAGGAGGTTACCGGCCTTGCCCCCTCACCACCTCAGTGGAAGGTGCAACAGCAGAACCCTCCTCCCTAAGTCCAGCAGCCCTGCAAAAGCACTGGCTGCCAAGCAGGGAGGAGAAGCTGCCAAAGGCCTACACCCGGGAGGCAAGGTCCCAGTTGAAGGAAGCAAGGAAAGGCCAGCAGAGCTCGGGAAGAAGGCTCACAATGAGCAATGGGAGGACAGGGAGAGCCAGACCCTGGCTCAGACAACCATGAATTAACAGGCACAGGGGAAAAGGGAAGCACCTGGGAGAAAGAGGTGAGGCTGGGATTAGGGTTGCCAATCTCCAGGTACTAGCTGGAGATCTCCTGCTATTACAACTGACCTCCAGCCGATCGAGATCAGTTCACCTGGAGAAAATGGCCACTTTGGCAATTGGACTCTATGGCATGGAAGTCCCTCCCCTCCCCAAACCCCACCCTCCTCAGGCTCCACCCCTAAAACCTCCCACCGGTTGCCAAGAGGGCAACCCTAGCTGGGATTGAAGGGAGAGATAGGGATAAAAGGCAGCAGAAGGAGCCACGCAAGGGAGGAGAGTGGATCGAAGCCTGACCCAGAAAGACCAGTAGGCAGAAGTCCTGGGCAGTCTGAGACAGGAGAAAGGTATCTCCAGGGTCTCTGCTCTTTCTGAGGCTGGCTCAGGTAGGGGAGCGCATTGTTGGCAGGATGGAGGAAGCAGGAAAGAGCTCGGTGGGCAGCGCCCTGGCTTACAGAGAAGCACAGTCTAGAAAGAAAGCCTGGGCCAAATCCAGCCCGGGGTGTGTGTATGTGTATGCAGAAAGCTTGTTGTTGCTAGGCAGGTAGGGCAACCCACCTATATTCTTCTGAGTTGAGACACCACTAAAGACAAATTGCTCTGATAGAGGAGACGGGCCAGATTCGGTTTTATTTATTTATTTATTTCCCCAAATTTATAGCCCATCCTCATTCCCAGCAAGCCAGGCTCAAGGCGGGTAACAACCATTAAAATACATAAAGTCATCAGGCAGCAATAAAACATCAGCAACATCAATAAAACCTCACTAAAACATCATAATACAATCATAAGTAGGTGACCTTAAAATTTCCCCAAGTGTGACCGTGTGACAGGATTCCAGCAGGTCCACCCCACACAGATATCAAAGGTGAGGGGGAGGGATGGGGAGGCCAGAAATGTTGGATCCACTTGCGGTTGCCCTCAGGTATAGGCCTGGTGGAATAGTTCCGTTTTACAGGCCCTGAGGAACTCCTTAAGATCCCGCAGGGCCCTGATGTCACCAGGAAGGCTATTCTGCCAGGCCAGGGCCAGGGCCAAAAAAGCCCCAGCCCTTGTTGAGGACAGCCGCACATACTTCGGGCCGGGGACCACCAGCAGATTACTATTCACAGAGCATAGAGCTCTTTGGGGGGGATACCAGGAGAGGAGGTCCTGCAGGTACGATGGTCCCAGACTGTGTAAGGCTTTTAAGTCCAAACCAGCACCTTGAACCTGATCCAATGCTCCAGCAGGAGCCAGTTCTATTGGCTGTTCAGTGTCACCTGACAGGCTGCTGTTGGTAGGAGTTATAGTTATATTAGCCTCATGCTGTTGTTCCTACAGTTAGTAGGAGTAAAGCATTTGTAGTACGGGTCAGCTGCTTTGATCACGCCCAAGAATTCCAGCCCCTCTGCTGCAGTGGCTTTGGGCTCTCTGGTGACCCTGCCTGCAGCTGGCCCACTGACACAGGGGAGCCCCCTTCTCTAGGCAGTTGTAGGCACAGTAGGGTTCCCAGGTCCCTCTTCGCCACCAGCGGGAGGTTTTTGGGGTGGAGCCTGAGGAGGGCAGGGTTTGGGGAGGGGAAGGACTTCAATGCCATAGAGTCTAATTGGCAAAGCGGCCATTTTCTCCAGGTGAACTGATTCTGTTGGCTGGAGATCAGTTGTAATAGCAGGAGATTTCCAACTAGCACCTGGAGGTTAAGCAAATAACTCACTCTACTGTAAAAGATGTTGCAATTCAACAAAACAGTAGCAGGCTAAAGAAGTAAACAACAAGCAATAGAATGCACACAGAGACTGTAAATCTATTGTAACTTAGACAGAACTAAAGTCACAAACCAGGCTAAGCAACGTGGGTTACAAAGCAACAAGTAAACAACTGAACGTTGTACAAAGACAAAAGAAACAAACAGCCAAAGTGCTAATTTTTAACGATAGAATAGTTCATGTAATAAACTTGGCTTGTTTCAGGTAAATTTCATTTTCTTTTTCAGGCAAAGGAGATGGTAACACGGCTCCGGAAGTTCTCCAGCGTTTTCGCTACAAAAGTAGCTTCATCAGCCTGACGGTAAACATGAACACAATGTAATACAATAGCAACCCCAATGAAGAATGTGTTATATAATAAAATACATATTCTTATCACAAAGGCTTATAATTCAATTCCTAGGACACTTGTAATCCTTTGTGGTAAGAATATGTATTTTATTATGTAACACATTTTGTAGTTCTTCATTGGGGTTGCTATTGTATTACATTGTGTTCATGTTTACGGTCAGGCTGATGAAGCTACTTTTGTAGTGAAAACGCTGGAGAAACTCCGGAGCCGCGTTACCATCTCCTTTGCCTGAAAAAAGAAAAAGAAATTGACCTGAAACAAGGCAAGCTTATTACATGAACTATTCTATCGTTAAAAATTAGCACTTTGGCTGTTTGTTTCCCTTGTCTTTGTACAACGTTCAGTTGTTTACTTGTTGCTTTGTAACCCATGTTGCTTAGCCTGGTTTGTGACTTTAGTTCTGTCTAAGTTACAATAGATTTACAGTCTCTTGACTGTGTGCATTCTAGCACCTGGAGGTTGGCAACCCTAAGGAGAACTGATCTCTTTAGCCTGGAGATGAGCTGTAATTCCGAGGGTTCCCTAGATCCCACCTGGAGGCTGACATCCCTAGCCTGTGGACATGGTGGGATGGTTTGAAAGAAGCTTGCTGAATGTTCATCCTGTGCTTTGTGCTAGACACATGCATTTCTATCTAAAGGAAAGCCCCCATAAGATCATTAAGAGTCTGAAATTACCTATTTTCTTCGTGGCTAGCTTAGATACTGCTGCTGAGACCACTTCCTCCGAGGTCAGCAGTCTGCCTTTAACATGCACGTCTTAAAAACAAACAAACAAATGACACATTTCCAAAGGAATAAAGGAAAATGGAAGCGTTGAACATAATGGTAACCAAACCCGAGTGACCGATTCATCTCGCACTTAGTTCCTTGACAAAATCCCTGACCTGGCTATGGAAATATTTGTTCTGAATTGCGAACTCTGGGAAAAATCTCCTTTGACATGTGCCGCCTGACTGTTCATTTAAGACAAAGATATTTGCCTCCTGTTTGGGAACGCGTATCGCTTGGGGATTCTTGTGCACAGATGCTGCTTCCAGGTCTCTTGTGTGCTCCTCCAGCACAATGGAGGTTGCTAATTATCATCCCTGCACAACCTGCCCTAGTTTGCCACACAGCAGATGTGGGGAATATCAGCTTGGGGCTCAGGTGTCACCAGTCCACAGACTGGAAAGAAGAATGTCAGCAGAAGCAATCCCACGCCACATCTTTTTTTCTGCTAGGATTTGCTCTTTTGGAAATCTGGCTGCATGTTATTGCCCGGTTAGAGCATGGCCCAGGGGGTGGGGGTGGGAGGGTGGACCGACCTGCAGATGAAATTTTAGGCAAAGGAGAGGTTAGAGAACCCCGTGATCAAGAGTGCCATCTCAGGTTTTCAAGGGAGAGGGAGATTCACAGCGAGATGCAAAGGCCTGCTGGCAAGATCAAAGGGGTGAACAAACCCAAAACGCATTAGCAATATTTATTGCAGTTACTTTTTGGCATTTAATAAAAACTAGAGCAGGATAGGCAAAAAACAACAACAACAAACCCGGTATGCATGCCATTGCTGTGCATTGGGCTCTCTCTCCTAGCGTGGTGTAGGGGTTAGGAGTGGCAGAGAACCCGGTTTGATCCCCTGCTCCTCCACATGAGATTAGAGTCCGCCGCTCATGGGGATGGGTGGGGAATCAATCTCGGATCTCTAGATTAGAGTCCACTGCCCCTAACCACTACACCATGTTGGCTCTCAGTCTTTAGTCCGGAGACCTTTCGCCTTGGGAATGCCTGCTTTTGACAGTGCGAACTTGCACCCGCAAAATGGATGGCATAGCCCCGTGGAACTCTATGGAGCAGGTTCACGGGGCTCTCTGCAAGCCACTCAGGAAGCTGCGCAGCTGCGCCATTCCCGGGCACGCGAAAACTATACCCCCTTCAGGATTGCTCTTCCTGTTCTAAATGCAATGCTCCGTACCACACATTTGATAACAGATATATTTGCTCAAGCATGCATTCTCCTGGATTGCCTCCGGATAGAAATGCCAGCACCAGAGACCCACATTATTTTACATTCTCATCCATCTATGAATTAATAAAATCCTCCAGACGTGGTCTCCACATTAACAATCCATGTTATGATGGATAACAATCCTGTGCCCTTTTGACTGGTCTCCTTCCTTTCACAGTTGAGTAGAAAGAGGGAAGAGGCTGGCATGATTTGTCCCCTCAAGCTTGTTATACCTGTCTCGAAGAAATCAAGGGAAGCGCGTTAATCTACTGCTGCACATAGCCAGATGTTTGCTCTTGTAGCAAGTCATTAAGTTTCAAAACAGAGAGTCTAAATATAAAACATCTGCTCTGTTGACTTTGATTTTCCTTCCTTTTTTGGCCTACATAACAAAGCAGTGGTAAGAGAGACTCAGACAAAAGGCAGATCTCGGCTGTATCAAAATCAGCCACCAACATGACACGGTTAAAGGGAGACATGATAGAGGTCTATAAAATTGTGCATCATATGGAGAGAGTGGACAGGGAGAAGCTTTTCTCCCTCTCTCATAATACTAGAACGTGGGGTCATCTGCTGAAGCTAGAGAGTGAGAGATTCAAAACAGATAACAGGAAGTATTTCTTCACACAACACACAGTGAAACTGTGGAACTCCCTGCCCCAGGATGTGGTGCCCCAACTTGGAAGGCTTTAAGAGGGGAGAACACATGTTCATGGAGGAGAGGGCTATCCATGGCTACTAGTCAAAATGGATACTAGTCGTGATGCATACCTATTCTCTCCAGGAGCGCAGGAGCATGCCTATTATATTAGGTGCTTTGGAACACAGGCAGGATAATGCTACTGCAGTTGTCTTGTTTGTGGGCTTCCTAGAGGCCCCTGGTTGGCCACTGTGTGAACAGACCGCTGGACTTGATGGACCTTGGTCTGATCGAGCATGGCCTTTTTTGTGTTCTTATGTTATGTTCGTATTTCAGAGTTATAGGACTGTAGTGAAGCTATTAAAAACCGGTACAGTAATTGTGTGTATTTATTTACCTACTATATACCCCACTTAAGCCCCCCCCCCAAAAAAACACCTTCAATCTAGGCTGTCTCCATCCCCCCACAAAAGCACCCCAAAGCTCTACCAGCAAACAAAACAGCATAAACAACAGCCTACTCAGACTGGCAGCAGCTCTCCAGGGTATCAGGTAGAGGTCTTTCACATCACCTACTGGCCTGGTCCTTTGTAAGTGGAGATGTCAAGGATTGAACCTGGGACCTTCTGCATACTAAGCAGAGGTACTACCACTGAGCCACAGCCCCTCCCTATGTACAAAGGGTTGCTACCTTAGCCTTTGTTTCAGTTGAGAGATAAGACTGAATTGCAACTTTTTCAGGCTCATCAGCTAGCTTTTGATCCTCCGAGCCTTCACTTTCATAGACAGAATACAAACAAACTGCAGATTGTGTTCTTGCGCCTAATATGGGTTTTTATTTAGACTTGGCACACAACTGTCAACAGGTGTCCACAAAGGCTTGTAGAACTAACATACAAGTACAAAAACCAATCAGAGGGTGGACTCCATGCCTAAAGAGACAGCATTAGCAGTCTGTTCTGCAGCCTGTCAATGTAAACAGTGTCTGGCTTGCCATCTCTCACCAAGGTACCAATGAGTGCCCACATAAGCAGATGAAGAAGATTGCGGGCAAAATGACTTGGGTGTGTGTGTGTGTGTGGCAGTGCGTCTTGTGCAAATGACACCGTTCCCAACAGCAAACAACTGGGAAGATGAACATAGAAGTGGTTGCCCTTTTGAAATAAAGCGGCTCTCACATCTTTGTGAATAGAAGAAACCAAAATCTCAGAGCTATCATACAAAGAGGGAACAGGGAAATGAAACACTCATTGGGAGGCAGAAATAAATTCAACCAAACCCAATGTATTAAGACTAGTACTTTTTTAAGTGGTGTAGTGGTTAACAGCGCATTCCTAATTTCTGAGGACAAAAGTCTTCGGGAGGCCAGGAAGGGGCTGCGCCGGCATTGGGGTCCCCCATGCTGGCATCCGGGCTACTTACGCCACCGTAAGTGGCCCCAATGCTGGTGGGGAGGCCTGGACGCCAGACTTTTGGTGCTACCATAGCATCACCACCCCAGGACACTGACGTGGACTTCTGCCGCCACCCCGCCGGCGTAAAGACCCACACCAGCATTCCGGGAGGCATCCCGGGATTCCGGGGGCATTCCCCGAGTGTTCCAGGGGGCGGGGCTGCCTGTAGGCAGCCTCCTGTCCCCTTTAGCCCTCCTTATTCTTGATGGGGCGAAAAGCCCCATTTTAAAAGGAAAAAAGGCGCAAAAAGGCTTTTTTCACTCTTTCAGCGGGCGGGGAACTGCTTATGAGGCCCCACAGTGGCACCTCTTCCCCACCGTCCCCACATGCTGAAAGCTCAGGAATGCGCTAGAAGAGCAGGGGTTTGCAATAGTGGACTCTAATCTGGAGAACTAGGTTTGATTCCCCACTCCTCTACATGAGTGGCGGAGGCTAATGTGGTGAACTGGATTTGTTTCCCTACTCCTACCCATGAAGCCAGCTGGGTAACCTTAGGCTAGTCACACTCTCTCAGCCTCACCTACTTCACAGGGTGTCTGTTGTGGGGAGGGGAAGGGCAGGTGATTGTAAGCTGGTTTGATTCCTCTTTAAGTAGTAGAGAAAGTTGGCATATAAAAACCAACTCTTCTTTTTCTTCTTCAAGTCTCATCCTGACCTGGATGGCCCAGGCTAGCCTGATCACGTCAAATCTCAGAAGCTGAGCAGGATTAGCCCTGGTTTGTATTTGGATGGGAGACCACCAAGGAATACCAGGGTTGCTGGCAAACCATCTCTGTTAGTCTCTTGTCATCGCCATAAGTCAGCTGCGACTTGATGGCACTTTACACACACAATGTTTTCAGTATAATGCATGCACTGTTCAACATTACTTCTGCATCAATAGGTCAGCATTATACATTATAGTATGGTGCCTGGCCAAAGCAAGTCCCATTCAAAGGAGACCATGGCCCTTAACTGAATGGTACTCAAGGCAGGAAGCCAGCTGAGGCCCAAGACTAGGATGGCCAACCTCCTGCTATTACAACTGATCTCCAGCCAATAGAGATCAGTTCACCTGGAGAAAATAGCAAATTTGGTAATTGGACTCTATGGCATTGAAGTTCCTCCCCTCCCAAAATCCTGCCCTCCTCAGGCTCCACCCCAAAAACCTCCCGAAGAGGGACCTGGCAACCCTACCCAAGATGTATCCACAATGAAGAAAAAAATCCTCATGGTAGGAGAGAGGCTATGGCTCAGTGGTAGAGCATCTGCTTGGCTTGCAGAGAGTCCCAGGTTCAATCCCCGGCATCACCAGTTAATGGGACTAGGAAAGTATGTGATGTGATGTGAAAGACCTCTGCCTGAAACCCTGGAGAGCTGCTGCCGGTCTGAGTAGATAATACTCACTTTGATGGACCAAAGGTCTCATTCCGTATAAAGCAGCTTCATGTGTTCATGTGACGTCACTATTCTTTTCAAAATCTTGGCAGCTGCCAGAGAACAAAAGCACCAGAAAAAAGCACCTCTAGCAAATGCACTCAGAGAGAAAGGGTTTGAGGTTTCTGTTCAGGCTCCACTGGTTGGGGCCTGGGGCACCTAGGACTGTAAGTATGAGCCCATGCTGTGAGCTTGTGGCACTGGGCATGAGCACTTCTCAGGGTACCACCAGTAAAGGAACCAGTTTCACATACAATATACATGACATTTTTCCACACAATATATGTATAAATGCCATACGAAGTGTATAATGTATATATTTGTTAAATTTATTTGTATAAAGGCCATACAAAATATAAATCTACAAAATCAGCCATGGAAATAAAATAACTATGGGTGTGCATATCAATTAACCCCCACAATACCTTTTCAGTATTTTTCATATTTTTTTTTAACCAGCATTAAAAAGGTGGCAAAAAGGGGAAGCCAAAAAAGTAATGCTTGGGTCCCTTCAGCCTCTACCACCATTTTCCACCCCCCTTCCTTCCCCACTTTCATTCCCCTTACTTACCTGTGGAAGCCTAAGCCGGGTTTATTATTTTCGGGTTTATTAACCTGAAAATGTTCGAGTAAATAAACCCGAGCCTGGAAAATGCCAAAAAACGTTTGGCTTGGATAGGAAGGCAGATGTGTTCCTTTCACCATTGCCTGCCTGCTCTGACTGGTGGCGGCAGGAACACGCCTGTCTTCCTAACCAAGCCGACTGCCAGCTCGGATAGGAGGGAGGCAGGGGCGTTCCTTTTGCCACTGCCTGCGGACTCCAATCAGAGTGGGAAGCCGGTGGTCAATGGAGTGCCCCTGCCTTCCTATCTGAGCTGGCAATCAACTCAGATTGGAAGGCAGGCATGTTTTTTTCACTGACATTTGCACACTTCAGTTGGAGTGGGCAGGCGGCGGCGAAAGGAATGTACCTGCCTTCCTATCCGAGCCAAACGTTTTTGGCATTTTGCGGGCTCGGGTTTATTTATCCCAAAATTTTCAGGTTTGATAAACCCGAACTCGAAAAATATTGGAAAAAACCTCAGTGCACACCTCTAAAGATAACCAAAGTCATTGACACAAATATAATAAATATAACAAGAAATAAAATATGGAGCAAAATATTGTCGAAGGCTTTCACGGTCAGAGTTCATTGGTTCTTGTAGGTTATCCGGGCTGTGTAACCGTGGTCTTGGAATTTTCTTTCCTGACGTTTCGCCAGCAACTGTGGCAGGCATCTTCAGAGTCGTAACACTGAAGGACAGTGTCTCTCAGTGTCAAGGGTGCTCATCTCCACACCTAGTGAAGATGGGTCTGTCAATGGCTATTAGCCATGATGGCTAAATTAAACCACCTGCTTATAACCTACCTGATCACAGACATCGGGAAACAATCTCTTCTTGCCAGTACCGTAAGCTCTTGCTCGCCTCTGCTCTATGGTATCTACATGACCCCGAGCTCTCTACCTGGTTACTTCCACACTCTGACCTCCCCCTCCCTCAGACACCTTTTTATGCAGGCCCGCTTACATATCCTTCCCACGGCCTGGACCAGGGACAGATATGCTAAGATCCCCCACGCGAAAAGCCTATGTTCTTGTGCTCATGGCCAAGCCGAAACAGTGGCCCATGTTTTGCTACACTGTGAGCATGGCTCACTCTTTCGCGAACAGATCATTGAACCCCTCTTGAAAGCCCCGGCGGCACTGACAAGGAGCTAGTCAGATTTCTCTTAAGCGACAGTCATTCTCAGGTTACTGCAGGGGTCGCCAGCTTCCTGGGACTTATTTTAAATTACTCTAATCCACATTTATGATTTTAAGTAAGAGTCCCACTTTAGCCTTAAAACCTTCTTTTTACCTGAATATGTATATATTTATTTTATGCCAATAAAGGTTTTGATATTGATATTGAATATCCTACCACTCCACTCAGCAAAGCTGGAAGCCTTTCTACATCCTAAGGAGAACATCGACCGGGCACACCCAAGTCTGAGAGCATCTCTTTGGTAACTGACCATTTCCCTGGGAAGTTCTGTTAGGTGAAAGACATTACCAGCACTCCTGCCATTTTCCATGTTAACTGAGTTTCCTCCTGCTTGCTCCCATGTACGTGTGCACAGGATGACAGCCTAACAGCACAATCCACTGCAGATTTACACCAGTCTTAAGGCCTGGAGTTCACAAGACGTAGGCTGGAATAACTCAGCACAGGACCGCACTGTTGATCACCTACATTTCCAATTGCAAAAGCATTCTGCAGCGTGGCAAATCTTATACCGGGTTGGGGGTGGGGGTGGGAAATAGATGCTATTTGTAAAAGCAAGGAAGCCTGCTGGGTTTAATCACCACAAGCAATAAGTCACTTCAAATCTGCTGCTAACAGTGTTTTGGCATCTTTTATTGGTAGCTATATAAAAGCCCCCTTTGAATTTTTAAAACACATTGCAGCCTTTTTCGGTACAAGTGTCGTTACAGCAAAATTCTGACTGACCTACATTCTTGAGCTTACTTTTATGTTGTGTAGTTGCTTTCCTAATGGCTAAGAGAACACACTCAGGCAATGAACTGGGAAAATTAGTCACTGGCCTTTCATTTGCTGGGGCCAGAGTCAAGCGCAGCCCTTACCAGAACATCTTATTCTGATCAGATGCCCGTAGGCCATCGATGAAATGAGTTTCAGTGAGTGCCATTCCTTGCAGTCTACACAGTGACTTTTATGTATAAGCAAAATACCATTTTCGGCTTTATGAGAGCTGAGAGTTTTTTCTCATCCCAGATCACCACAGGGTGGGGCATTCTGTCAGACCTGAACGTCATTGAAGAAATAAAAAAAACTATACACTGTATTTTTTAAAAAATGGGCCATGGATTTTCCCTTCACATAGTAATAAAGACATATATGCTACCTATGCCTTTGTAGGCTATCCTGAATTTTTATTCATAGGACAATTGCTTTGTATATTAGCTTTCCTTTCCACTTGCAGGCAGTGGAAAAGAGCTAAGCTTACAGAGAAGGCTCTTATCAGTCTTCTACAGGTAGAGCCACATAGGGTTGCCAACCTCCAGGTACTAGCTGGAAATCTCCTGCTATTACAACTGATCTCCAGCCGACAGAGATCAGTTCACCTGGAGAAAATAGCCGCTTTGGCAATTGGACTCTATGGCATTGAAGTCCCTCCCCTCCCCAAAACCTGTCCCACTCATGCTCCGCTCCAAAAACCTCCTGCCGGTGGCGAAGAGGGACCTGGCAACACTAGGGCCACACCTTCTCCAAACGATGGGTTGGATTCCACAGATCTGTCCCATTAACAGCAGCATCTTTCTCCAGGGCAAGAGGACCTCACTCACACAAGATGCTCTTCCGTTAAGAGCCTTTTAAATCAGGGAAAGCTGCTTTGTACTAGAGGAAGTTGCCTCTGTTTGAAGAACAGATCTTGGAGACTCCAGGTACACTCAATGCATGTTTTTTTCTTAGAAAGGGTTGTTTAGCTTAGAAAGAAGGCAGTTAAGGGGAGATAATGATAGAGGTCTATAAAATTATACATAGTATGGAGTGTTCAGGGAAAAGTTTTTCTCCCTTTCTCATAATACCAGAATGTGGGGTCATCTGCTGAAGCTGGAGGGTGAGAGATTCAAAACAGATAAAAGGAAGAATTTCTCACACAATGCATAGTTAAATTGTGGGACTCCCTGCCCCAGGATGTGGTGATCACTGCCAACTTGGAAGGCTTTTAGAGGGGAGAGGACATGTTCATGGAGGATAGGGTTATCCATGGCTACTAGTCAAACTGAATATTAGACTGCTGGACATGATGGGCCTTGTTCTGATCCAGCACAGCTTTTCCTAAGTTCCTACGTTTAGGTTGAGAAATTGTTTCCAGCCTCTGCTATGCTCTCTGAACTTTTGACACACCACGTAAGCAGAATGTATTCTCACTAACATGTATGACTGACACATTATTGGGAGCCCATTTTTGCTCTAAGTTCCTGCTGGGTGATGACCATGGTCCATACACTGAGTATTTTCAAGATATGGAGTACTGTGATAGAATGTATGCTTTCAAGATAGCTCCTTGTATTAGTCTAGTCTCTAGAGTGTTAATTTAAAGACCTTCCCTAAGGTCACATGTTTAAGTAGGTAGTTCAGTTAGATGAGAGTGCTTGCATGAACCTGTTGGAGTTGCTCCTTAGATTAAAGCTGTTTGACCTGCTCATTCTTTGGGTCTCTCTTATTTTGGAGCCCAGATACATTACATGGAGGGACAATAGATCAGTCACTGGGAATAGCCATTGTTAACATGATTCCTTCTGCAGGAATAACCAACTTCCTAGTCCTTCAGCAGGCATTCATTATTGGATATTTTTAATAAGAAAATGGTTCATTAGACCCTTGTCACATGAATAGGAAATACTGAATCATGAACTGAGAGCTTTGACAGAGCTTCCAAGGGAACTTATTTTAACTCAATTAGACGACCATCTGAAGTTACCACCAAAAATTAATCTAAGGAGATATATGGTCTGTGAATTTGGGGCTTCTTCCTAAGGCAAGGCTCCAATGGGAACAGTAACCCTGCAGAAATTTCTGAGCTGCACAATGCTTAAGAGAAACTGGAAGAAAATTCTGAGATTCTACAAAAGGAAAACTATTTGACGCCTGCAAGGCTGCTGAGAGCCAGCGTGAGCCTAAACTAAGAGTTTGAGTGGCATAAGGCCCCTCACGAGGCAGCACTTCTGGTTGTAAACTGGAAGTGATATGTGCGAGATGTGTACGCGCGCGAGCATGTTGGCTCGCCGACCCTCAGATGGTCGGTGGGCAGAGGGGTGAATTGCCGGGGGTTTGCCCGCCACCACCCGGCACCTGGCAACCCTAACAATCTCCAAATTGCATGACTTGCTCAACGGGCCATCATAGTGACCAGCAACCCTCTGAACTTCATACCCATGTGACAGACAAGCCACTCGCGAAAGCTTTGGGTACACTGCAGGCAATAGCCAAAGATTTGTGCACAACATCATAAGCGCTAATCCAGGCTGTGATGGATAGAGGGTTACAATGTGTAACTTGGTAACTGTCGGCCAGTGCCAGCAAGCAGTGGACGGAGTCTGGAAAGCTGACAGGCTTCTTTTCGGAGGGAGAGAGGGGACCTTGGGTCTTTAGCTCTGAGCTCCTGAACTGTGCGGTGGGGTGGAGAGACTCTGAGAACACTTGTTCCAAATGCTACCTAGCTTGTGTCAAAACCAAACCTGAGTAGTGACAAGGGGAAGATTGTGGCAGCGTGTGATGATGGCCCCTTTCTTCAGTCACTTGGTGGGAGGTGGCTTCTGAAACAGGGAGACTCCTGACTCAGGCCGTTTATACATGGAAGGTTTTGCATTGGATTTGCCTCTCTATAGATGCACATTTCCCCCATCTGAATTCTCAAAACTCTGCATGGCAACTTATTGTTGAGTTTTGAGAATATGAATGGGGAAAAAGTGCATCTAAAGAGTGGCAAATCCAATGCAAAACCTTCCACGAATAAATGGCCTCAGTGTTTTGGGGAAGGGAGATTTGTTTCCACAGGAGGTGGACAAACCTAAGGAGTGGGAAAGGTTGCGGATGGACCTCCACTCACTGATATTTTGTGTGTGCTAGGTTAGTTTGAGTCCACACTACGTATTTTGAGTCTAAGAATATTTTGAACCACATCTAAGTATATTCCTGAGTATTCTGAAGTAACTGAACTGAGAACTAAGAACTGTGCCTCGAAACTAGGGCCATTTACGCATGGCCGTTCATCCTTCGAAACTCCCTGGCTTGTCGCGAATATAATGAGGCTTCACGCACGGCCTGCGTGATCGACCCACCCAATACCGGAACTGGATTGCAGCAATATAAATTAAAGGATGTACTATTTAACTTGCTTCAACTAACTGTTAAGTAAACTCTAGACTTTTATATAATAGAATATTAATATAAGTAGAATAATTGAATGACACCTTGTAATAATTTTTCTGCGTAGAAAACGTTTCATAATATACAACTGAGCTTATTTTTTTAATATTGTATTGTTTTTATACTTATAACGTTTTATCCCTCCCGTTTTTTTCCTGTACCCCTTCAATTATATAAATAAAATCTTTAAAAATAAATAAATTAATTAATTAAAGGATCGCTGCAACTGCGAGAGCTTCCCAGAGCGTTTAGCACCCAGGTCGACTCTCTCTCTCTCTCTCTCTCTCCCCCTCCCTTCATTCCGGCTTTCTTTTACTCCACCCGGCCCCGGCAGCTTTCACCCCCCCCATTGGCTTCCCCTCCCCTCCCCCCAGTCCGGTGGGGTGGAAGTGCGCGGAGCACCCGCGGCAGCTCCAACCCCCCACTGGCTTCCCCTCCCCACCGGCCCGGTGGGGTGGAGGCGCGTGGAGCAGCCATGGCAGCCTCCACTCCTGCCGGCTTCCCCTCAGCTTCCCCTCGCCTCTGCCCAGAGGCCTCGGGTGGAGGAGTGGCTGCGGCTCCTGTCATGCGCTCCTTTCCCCCCATGCGCGCAGTTTTGGGGGGAAAGAGTGCTATTTCAGAGGGACAAATTAATCCTCAAACGGCCATGCGTAAATGGCCTACCTAATTCACAGCGGGTAGCCGTGTTAGTCTGTCTGCAGTAGTAGTAGTCCAGTAGCACCTTAAAGACTAACAAAAATATTTTCTGGTCGGGTAGGAGCTTTCGTGAGCCACAGATACCGAAGAAGTGAGTTATCTGAAGAAGTGAGCTGTGGCTCACGAAAGCTCCTACCCGACCAGAAAATATTTTTGTTAGTCTTTAAGGTGCTACTGGACTCTTGCCCTTTTCTACTACTGGCCTAACTAAGGTTTTGAACTGCCTGTAACCATTTAAGCATTGTGCCTCTCTGAAAGAACAACCTACAATCTAATAACCTTTTTTCCTGTAAATAGTAAACATCTTTTAATTCACCTTTGGAATTCAGCCTCAAAGCCTTTCTATTTCTCCTGGGGGGAAGGTCGAGAAACTCTCCTCACAAAAGCAAGGGTGACTGTCTGTGGGGTAGAAGAAGAATATTAAATCCTCCTCTCAGTAACTGGTAGCTGGGGAAAAATTTGTGAGGTTCCATAAAGGTGGGGAAACCAGAACAGAATCTCCTTCCTGCCTTCCATCCTTCCTCCCCTCCCTCGCACAGGCCTACTCAAAGCAGTGCCTTTTCCCTTATGGGAAGGGGTCGTTTTATCTTAACCATAATACAAAAGTACTGACTGGTAGCTTTATCATGACTGTATGCATATTTTCATCAGCATGGTGTAGTGGTTAAGAGAGGTGGTTTGGAGCGGTGGACTCTAATCTGGAGATCCAGGTTTGATTCCCCAATCCTCCACAAGACTGGCGGACACTAATCTAGTGAACCAGGTTGGTTTCCCCGCTCCTACACATGAAGCCAGCCAGGAGACCTTGGGCTGGTCACAGTTCTCAGTCCCACCTACAACACAGGATGTCTGTTGTGGGGAGGGGAAGGTGATTGTAAGCCAGTTTGATTCTTCCTTAAGTGGTAGAGAAAGTCAGCATATAAAAACCAACTCTTCCTCTTCCTCTTCTTCATCACATGTACCAGGTAGATAATGATTTTGTGCACTGAGCACATAAATTACACACACAGAATGGGACATGCTGTTCCTCAGAACCATTTCCCTATCTCTTTTAGAATATGTTTTCTTTTTGTGCTTCACAACTTTCCCAGTAACACTTTTTTAAAAAGCATTTTTTAAAATCCATCCTCCCGGGTATAAAAACGGGCAACCCTCCTCCCACCATACAGCCAACCTAAGAAAGCATCAGCTTATTGGGGAGGAAAAAACAACTCATCTAAAGCACATATATTCATCCAGTGAAGTTAAGGACTAACCTTGCCTACAAGCAATTCAAGCTGAACCTCCTTACACACAGTAGCAGAAATGAGTAAGTGAGCCAATAACAAAAGCAAAGGAGTGTAAATCAGTTCAAGGGAAGAGAATCAATTTTTCAGCAAAGAGAGGATTCAGAGGATATAGTTTCATGTCCTGACTTTCAGGGCCTCACAAAATATAGATCGACCTTCTTTTCATTTAGGTTATGCAAGCAGGTCTTGGAGGGCTGGCCCTTAAGCATGCCATCTTAGCACAGCGAGCCATTTCATTTCAAGTGGGACAATTTGTACAGCCACAGATCTGAAATGCTTTGCTTCACTTAGCTGTGCTTCTCCTCATAACCCGCAGCCAAAGAATTTGGTTGTATAACAGCGAAGGAAGCGAACTTTCTGCAGGCGTGAGCGCACGGCCGGCCACTCTATGATGTTCTCTCTCCCTGTCAAATTCAAGTAGCAATTCAAGTGTGGGAAAAGAAGAACAGAACTCTACAGCCCAGCATTCAATCCCTCAGTGTAGACTCTGTTGATAACATAAAACACACACAAAAAAATCATTGTGTTTTAAGCATTAAATGTGCCATGTTTTGATTTTTATTGTTCTCATTTCAAACCCATAATTGGTACATGCATTGGTAGGGTTGCCGGGTCCATCTTCGCCACTGGCAGGAGGTTTTTGGGGCGGAGCCTGAAGAGGGCAGAGTTTGGGGAGGGAAAGGACTTCAATGCCAGAGTCCAACTGCCAAAGCGGCCATTTTCTCCGAGGGAACTGATCTTCATTGGCTGGAGATCAGTTGTAATAGCAGGAGATATTCAGCTACTACAGGGAGGTTGGCAACCCTATGCATAGGGAGGGGAGTGATTTTTCCAACTCCCCCCCCCATTAGTGCAATTCTTGGGCTCCCTTGTCCCCCAGAAGTAACATTTTAGGGAGCATTTCTGGCCACATGGAGATGGGGGAGGAAGAGAATTCACACTCTGGTGATGGAAATCCATCAGCAGACATTTTCAGTGGGATGCAAGACATCCAGTGCGGAGTAGTCATTAAGAGCTGCGGACTCTAATCTGGAGAACCGGGTTTGATTCTCCACTCCAACATATGAAGCCTGCTGGGTGACCTTGGCCTAGTCACAGTTCTTTCTGAATTCTCTCAGCCCCACCTACCTCACAAGGTGTCTGTTATGGCGAGGGAAGGTGATTGTAAGCCGCTTTGAGACTCCTTAATGGTAGAGAAAAGTGAGGTATAAAAACCAACTTTTCTTCTTATATTGTCTGGGAATGTAAAGCAAATTTCAGTTTTTGAAGAGCCTTTAGTAATAATTTTGAACCATGAGGGTCGGCTGGTCAATGTGGAGGTTGTTGTACCCCATATTAATTGATGACAATTGATAATAACTAACAATCAACTGAAGAAGCTGGCTGCGAAACGTACACGAATCCGGAAGTGTCGTTTTGGATTATCTTTTGTGTTGGATTATCTTTTGAGTTTTGGAACTGACTTTGGAAGTGGACTACAGTGAATTAACTGGACCGCTTTATGGAACTGTCGTGTATTACCTTTGGACCAGAGCATACTACTGGACTTCAGTTTGGACTTATTTTCTAGTGCTGATTGGTGAAGCAACCAGGCATTGGGTTATTAATTTGGAAGCTAAATACTTACCTTAGTCTGTATGCTTGATATGCTTTTTGTTTGTACATTATTTTTTATGACATAAATGTTCATTTAGCTAACAGAGCCGGGGTGCTGCTTTTCTCTTTAACTAGTACCTGGTGGTTGGCAACCCTATATAAAGTGGGCTTATTTATCTAAAAAAAACTATCTGTTGCTCCATAGAGCTCTGGAGCATTGGTGGGGGGGGGGAAGGGCTTCCAGCTTTCAAATGATTCTATGATTCTATGAAATGGAGTGACAGAAAGTGGCAAAAAGAACCCTTCCCCCACACACAGCCATTTCCACTAGTGAAAACAGCACAGTGTCATGGGGCAGCCGGCTGAGGCTTCCTCACATAAGGAGGATCTTGAAGCAGCAGGCAGTGGAAAGGAGTAACAGCAGCAGGCTGAGCAGTTACAGACAGATGAGTCCCCCCCCACTCATGCCTACAACTGCCTAGAGCAAGGGACTCATCTGTGTCAGAGGGCCAGCTGCAGGCAGGATCACCAGAGAGCCCAAAGCCACTGCAGCAGAGGTGCCAAAGGCTCAGAGCACTCCTACATGAGCATAGAAGGAGTGCTAGACTGCAGGTCCAGTGAAGAGCACTCCCTGCTGACCATAATGAGGCTAATGAGCTGCATCCAGCAGGGAATGCTGAGTCAGAGGAAGAAGCAACAGCTGGTTCACCCTAGGCCTATTTAAGCAGGAACTTGCCACCCCAGGGCTAAATTGCGGAGGAAATAACAATAACTCTTGAGTATGCTGAACAATTACTTTAATTCCTTAACATTTAAACATTATTAATTATAACTGTAAGAATTTTTATTAAAGATGATTTATTGTTGGAAACTATGCGGCCACAACTTTTTTATTGGCACCAGCTGCGATAGCCTTGGCGCAGCATGGGAGCTGTACCGGAAATATCCTCAGACCATGCAGAGGAAAGAACTGCCCAGCCACAGCGGTCCCGCGGTGGTGCACCTAGGATGACAGGTACCAGGATTAACACCTGGATGTGAGACCCTAGGTGAATCCCCCCACCATTTGAGGGAATGGCTGCCTGCCTCCCATTGGGCAGGTTTTCCTTGAGCCAATCCCCCAAAACCCCTTATTGGGATTCCCTTAAACCTGAGGAAAGGGGACATGCAAGCCACCTTCCTCAATAAACTGGGTACATCCGTCTCAAGTATGTCTTCTTAATGAGTTAAATCTGAAACAAAGTCATACTGTTAAATATAATGAAAGGCTATTTTTTAACCTAATAAAAATAAAACAGGCTTCAATTTACCAACATGGGTAACACCTCTATAGTTCCCACCTCATATTGTTTTCAAATGGGCTTGGGAGAAGGATGGTTAAACCCCGGCTCAACAACCTAACACATTTATTTGCAATAGCCATAATGTGTCACAGTTTGATCCAGATCATAGAATCATAGAATAGAATCATAGATTTGGAAGGGACCACCAGGGCCATCAAGTCCAACCCCCTGCACAATGCAGGAAATTCACAACTACCTCCCCCCCTCCACACCCCTAGTGACCAGAAGATGGCCAAGATGCCCTCCCTCTCATCTGCCTAAGGTCACAGAATCAGCATTGCTGACAGATGGCCATCTAGCCTCTTCTTAAAAAGCTCCAGGGAAGGAGAGCTTACCACCTCCCGAGGAAGCCTGTTCCACTGAGGAACCACTCTAACTGTTAGAAAATTCTTCCTAATGTCTAGATGGAAACTCTTTTGATTTAATTTCAACTCGTTGGTTCTGGTCCAACCTTCTGGGGCAATAGAAAACAACTCGGCACTATCCTCTATATGACAGCCCTTCAAGTACTTGAAGATGGTTATCATATCCTTTCTCAGTCTTCTCCTCTTCAGGCTAAACATACCCAGCTCCTTCAACCTTTCCTCATAAGACTTGGTCTCCAGACCCCTCACCATCTTTGTCACCCTCCTCTGGACATGTTCCAGCTTGTCTACATCTTTCTGAAATTGTGGTGCCCAAAACTGAACACAATACTCTAAGACGGTGGGGTCTAACCAGAGCAGAGTAAAGAGGTACCATCACTTTGCGTGATCTGGACACTATACGTCTGTTGATGCAGCCCAAGATCGCATTTGCCTTTTTAGCTACCTCATCACACTGCTGACTCATGTTCAGTGTATGGTATACTAAGACCCCGAGATCCTTTTCGCGCACACTACTGCTAAGACAAGTCTCCCCCATCCTATAATTATGCATTTGATTTTTCCTACCAAAATACAGAACTTTACATTTATCTCTGTTGAAATGCATTTTATGGGTTTTAGCCCAATTCTCCAGCCTGTCAAGATCATCCTGTATCCTGGCTCTGTCTTCTACTGTATATGCTACCCCTCCCAATTTAGTATCATCTGCAAATTTAATAAGCATCCTCTCTATTCCTTCATCCAGATCATTAATAAAGATATTGAACAACACAGGGCCCAGAACAGATCCCTGAGGCACTCCACTAGTCACTCCTCTCCAAGTGGATGAGGAACCATTAACAAGCACTCATCAACCAGTTCTTCCCTGTTGGTGAGAATCAAGTCTAAGATAGCAGATCCCCTTGTTTCCCTGCCCACTTTCTGGAATAGGAAGTTGTCAGCAAGACAAGTCAGGAATTTATTGGATCTTGCATTTTTAGCAGAGTTGAACTTCCAACAGATATCCTGGTAATTGAAATCTCCCATGACCACCATGTCCCATTTCTTTGAGAACTTTGTAATCAGATCCTGTAACTACTTACAGTGGTACATTCACAGAAAACACGAAAGATTTATGTCAGAATTGAGACCAGCTGGGCTCAAGGTATTCAATTTGTAGATTAATCTACATTCCTGTTGATGTAATTTCTTCTGAATGTTAGCGTTATCAAAAGATCATGAGTACATCTTTTCTGCAACAAAACATTGAAAAATGGTAGAAACACAATTTTTATGCCATTTGTACACCACTGATAAACCCCCTCCCCCCCCCAAAAAAAGCCCACCAAGCATACATTGAAATTGTAAATTGTATTTTACAACTTTGGGTTGTAAAATACCTGGAGATTTTGGGGGTGGAGCCTAAGGAGGACAGGGTTTGGGGAGGGGAGAGACTTCTACAGGGTATAATGCCATAGAGTCCTCCTTCCAAAGCTGCTATTTTCTCCAGATGAACTGATCTCTGCCACCTGGAGATCAGTTGTAATCCCAGATCTCCAGCCTCAACCTGGAGGATGGAAACCCTAAGCATACACAAGACATAAGCTTGGCTCCTAAGCCTTGCTTCTGCTTACACTGCACCCTTTTCCACTGTGGATGCAGTCTTCCACTTTACAATACGTTGCTCTGGTGCTAGTAGCATCTATGAATGCAAGTCCACATTTTCCAATGAGTTGAAAAGCAACTGGGCAATGGAGGAAAGCACTTCACAGTGGATACTTGCCTCTGAGATGGATGAAGAAGGGCACAAAGAGAAGGCAAGGCTTGTTTATTTATTGAGAATATTTCTATGCCACCTATTCAGAGTCCTGCTTGAGGCAGTTTATGATTAAAACTAGGGCTGTTGAATTTAAAATTTTTTGGTATAGTTCAGATTCGGCTGAATTCGGCCCGTTTAGATTTGGCATATACCGAAGTCCGAACTCCCCCACTTCGGGTCCGTGCAATTCGGCCGGAATTCAAAGTTCAAAAGACCCCCCAAGTTTTGTAAAGATTGGGTCGGGGGGTGAGATATGGGCCCTGAAAGGGCTCCCCCCACCCTTAATGTGCATCTCTGAGCAGAGCTTGCCACCCACGCACAAAGCTCCCAGCCCCGACAATCAGCTGAGATGTTTTTTATGAATGAGGGAAAACCTGAAGACACACAACTGAAACCCCCCCCCTCAAACCAGGGAGAGAGAGACTCGAGGGGGAACACACACCCCAGGCAGAACCGGCAAAAGCCCCCTTTGGCTTCCCCCCCCACCCACAGAAACTGCTCCCTCCCCACACACACACAGACTCTGCTTCCCCCCCCACACACACACACAGGAGAAAAATTATAGATTAAAGCCCCCAAAAGGGTCTTACTGTGGCTGTCTTCTGTTCCATCAGGAGGGGCTGGGGAGGACTGGGTAGTCCAAGACGTTTCCATTTAGGCACGGGACGTTTTGCTCTGGAGGATCCCATTCATCCCAATAGGGAAAAGGGGAAAGGGGAAAGCCCATATCTCGGGTCCCCCTGACCCAATGTTTACAAAACCTGGGTGGTCTCTTAAGAAGGCTTGCCTGAAGCTCCGCTCAAAGTTTGGGATCTGCACCCCCAAAAATGCGCCCCCTGCAGCCACAGAAAGAGAAAAGGGGGAGCCGATATTTCTGCCCCCACTGAACCCATCTTCACAAAGCTTGGGTGGTATCTTAAGAAGGATTGTCTGAAGCTATGCTGAAAGTTTGGGGGCTGTATCCCCAAAAAAGCGCCCCCTGCAGCCACGAAAATGGAAAAGAGGGGGAGGTAAAAGGGGTGGAGCCCATATCTCGAGACCCACTGACCCAATGTTTACAAAACTTGGGGGGTATCTTAAGAAGGCTCATCTGAAGCTCCACTGAAAGTTTGGGGTCTGTACCCCCCAAAATTTGCCCCCTGCAGCCATGGAAAGAAAAAGGGGGGAGCCCATATCTCGGGACCCCCTGACCCAATGTTTACAAAACTTGGGTGGTCACTTAAGAAGCTTGTCTGAATCTCTGCTGAAAGTTTTGTGTCTGTACCCCAAAAAATACGCTCCCTGCAGCCACAGAAAGGAGCGAATGTGCACAAGCACCCCCCCACACACGAAGATTTCCCTCTCTCTCTCTCTCTCCCCGGCCGGGCTGCACATCAGCTGATTTCTCCAGTACTCAATCCTGACTGATTGGCCAGAAGAAGTCCCAGCTTGGCCACCGATTGGCCGGGGGAGGAGAATGCTGCTTACTGATGGTTATGCTGCTTACTGACGGCCGAATTTGCCGGATTTATTCGTGAACTCCCGAACTCGCTGAATTCGCCCCCCCCCGGTTGCCCACCATTTTTGAGTTTGGTTCGTCCCAAACTAAAAACCACCGAATCAGGGGAAATTCGGCTGTTTTTCAGTTCGGGCCGAACCGAATCAACAGCCCTAATTAAAACCAGAAAATTAAAAAAAAACACTAAAAAAAACAAGCTATTAAAAACTATCCATAAAACAGAAGCAGACTATTAAAAACAAGCTTACAAAATAACTATTCCTAATTAAAATCCTAGGTAAAGATATGTGTTTTAGCCGTTTGTCTGAAAGAAAATAAAGCACATGCCAGGTGATCCTCAAGGGGGAGGACATTGCAAAGGTAAGGTGCCACCACAGAAAATGTCCTCTCTCTACCCTCACCTGTGAAAGCCGAGAAGCTGATCTTAACTGGTGGACTAGATAGTATCGGAGGAGATGGTCCTTCAGCAACCGTGGCCCTAAGCCATTTAGGACCTTAAAGTTTATGGATGCACCCTTCCATGCATCGTTGGATACTGGGCTGTCGCTGTGCTGTAGTCAACATGCACAACCAGATTTCCCAGTCTGTACTACACAGTCCAGTTGCAAATGATTGTTGTAGAACAATGCTGGCATAATATTCAATGACGCGTTGACACAACCACAAATGATAACAACAATTTTATTAATCAATCAATCAGAAGGATGGCTACAGCTTCATCCTAAGCATGGAGAGACCACAAAAGAAACCATCAGATTGAACCAGAGTTGTGATTAAATAGCCTGAGACATCATTTGCTAGTTTAGGACCCAATTACATAAATGGAAGGGGTGTGTGTGTAAAGTGCCATCAAGTGGTGAAGGATTTTCAAGGCAAGAGACATTCAGAGGTGGTTTGCCATTGCCTTCCTCTGCACAACAACCCGGGCATTCCTAGGTGGTCTCCCATCCAAGTACTAACTAGGCCCAACCCTGCTTAGCTTTTGAGATCTGAAGAGATTAAGCTAGCCTAGGTCAGGGGAAAAAAATGGAAGGTACCTAAGAACCTTCAATGTGGGTGCCACCTAAACACATGACACCATTATCAATAGACAGGGCATTCAAATGTGCAGTCTCATCCAAGTTCTCACCCAATTAGTCACAAATAAAACCTGTCTTTAAAACCTGGCTGAGGCGAAAAGCATTCATCATTGACTAGACATACAATAACAGAGCGCTGTAAATTTTCCAGCCTGTCATTTCCATTCCTCTGTAGACAAGAAGGACATGCAACTTGAGAAAGTAACCTAGACAACTGAGTTGAAAATCTGCTGTAATCTACCTCATTTGGAAGGAGCGAGAAAATTGGTGTCGATCTTTTGCAACCGCTACCGTTGGAGAGATTTCATCTATTGCTACAAATTACGTTGGGGAGGGTATTGTTTTTATTAGCAGGGGCTATTACTGAGGAAATGTGATTAAAAATTAGATTCATAAATATTATTGGGTAGTTTTCTAGAAAAAAAAAAAAAAGCTGCTTCTTTGTGCAGTAACCAAGCAACCACAATGCAAAATTAAAGTAAACCTTTCCTTGGAGAACGTTGGGTTCCCCCTCCCCACCCATCCTTCCTCTCGTGCATTATTTATTATCCAAAAAAGTAAGATAAGACAGCTCTGAAGAAACTCATCATAAAATGTTAACGCACCAGGTAACAAATCAATGGTTGTTTAAATGATTGTGCTAGGCTGGGGGAAAATATATTTCAGTTTGAAGCCCTCAATTCATTATCCCTTGGTGCATACTGAGCAAAAAAACTCTACCGGAGTCATTAGTGTGTTTATAAAAAGGGCTGTTGTTGCAAATGCCAGAGTTAGAGGGTCGCTTGTGTGTGATTTTAATTTTTTTTCCCCGTTGATGTATTACTTGACAATAGAGGCTCACATGCTCAAGAAGAAGATTTGAGGGCTTTGGATTGATTAAAAAAACTTCTGTGGCTGGAGATCTCCCTCTATTACAACTGATCTCCAGGAGACAGAGATCAGTTCCCCTGGAGAAAACGACCGTTTTGGCAATTGAAGTCCCTCCCCTCTCCTAACCCTGTCCTTTTCAGGCTCCACCTCCAAAATCTCCAGGTATTTCCCAACTCGGAGCTGGCAACCCTATCTGCACATTGCACCTTTTTATGACTGATCTTATGCAGAATTTCGACCACACGGAAAAACGCCTGTATATATGGCATATTTGCGGACAGGCTAACATGCACACGGACAGGCTGGTGTAGCAGTAAAAGGGCTGGATTAATGTCTGGGAGAGCCAGTTTCAAATCCCTATTCTTGCCGAGAAAGCCTGAGCCCGAGCAGAAAGTTATTTTTCAACATTTAAAGCAATGTTGTTGTTTCTTTTTAAAAGTTCTCTTCCACAAATTTGAGTAAAGAAGCTGTCACATTTTGAAGATTGCCAAATGAATCCTTCAGTCTGCTTTTGTTGTTATTGTTGTCAAGTCACAGATAACGTATGATGGCCATTTATGCACGGGAGTTTTGGCTTTGAATTGCTGCTCGCTAGATGCACATTTTCTCCATCCAAATTCTCAAAACTCAGCCTGAGGGCTTATTTTTGAGTTTTGAGAATTTGGAAGGGGGAAATGTGCATCTAGAGAGCGTCAAATCCAAGGCAAAACCTCCCGTGCACAAATGGCCATGGTGACCCAATAAGGTTTTCAAGGCAATAGTTGCTCAGAAATGGTTTGCCACTGCCTGACTCCTATCCAAGTACTAATCAGGGCTGACTCTGCTTAGACTTCCAAGATCTGATGAGATCAGGTTAGCTTGGGCCATCCAGGTCAAGACCAATCTGCTTTTAGAAGAAGAAGAGGAAGAAGAAGAGTTGGTTTTTATATGCTGACTTTCTCTACCACTTAAGGAACAAGCAAACCGACTTTAATCACCTTCCCTTCCCCTCCCCACAACAGACACCCTGTGAGGTAGGTGGGGCTGAGAGAGCTCTAAGAGAGCTGTGACTAACTCACTGAGCTGGCTTCACATGGAGACGTGGGGAAATAAATCCAGTTCACCAGATTAGCGTCCACCGCTCATGTGGAGGAGTGGGGAATCAAACCCGGTTCTCCAGATCAGACTCCACCGCTCCAAACCACCACTCTTAACTGCTACACCACGCTGGCTCATTGAAAAATTGACAGCCTCTGTCAAAAGGTCTGTATAACATTCAGGAAACAAATATGCATCTCTTCAGCATGCACAACACATACTCATTGACTGGTGAACACTTACATCCACCCACACACAGTACTCATTCCCAAACCACTAGTATATCTATAAGCATCCTTTCTGAACACAAAAGGCCTGATTGGCATTTCTGAGTTTCAACAGGATGCTGATAAAATGTTTACATGCACATGCATTCTCCTACCAGTTTGACTTCCCAGCAGTTTTCCCTCTTCTCAGAATAACCTCCTCTGGTGGAGAGGAGAAGGAGAAGAAGAAGAATAACAAGAAGAAGAAGAGGAGGAGGAGGAGTTGGTTTTTACATGCCAACGTTCTCTACCACTTAAGGAAGAATCAAATTGGCTTACAGTCACCTTCCCTTCCCCTCCCCACAGCAGACACCCTGTGATGTAGGTGGGGCTGAGAGAGCTGTGACTAGCCCAAGTTCACCCATCTGGCTTCATGTGTAGGAGTGGGGAAACCAACCCGGTTCACCAGATTAGCCTCTGCCGCTCATGTGGAGGAGCGGGGAATCAAAACCGGTTCTCCAGAGGTGAATGCGAAATGCAGTTTCTTCAGTCACCCAAACTGAATCAGGGGACCAACCTCACCGAGTCAGTTACGTGGTGCACATCTGCCAACAGCGGTGACCAGCAGGATGCTTGTGCACTGCTGAACGGCACCAAATGTGCCAGCACAAATACATTTGAAAGACTTACCATTCTAAATTATGAACAAGGCATCAATGTGAGCACAGAGAGGGCTCACTTAGAGCAGAAAACACGTGGCAAGGAGGATACATGCCATTTTTGAATGTGTTATTTATGAAGATTGCAGTATAGCTACTTCTTATTGAATGCTGAATAATGGGTTACACACACCCAGCAGTTAGAAACTAGGAGTTTACAACGGATGGCTTGCTAAATTTATGTCAGCTTGGAATTATTCATGCTTGATTTAATTATACTTCCTTTTGACAAATATGTGATTTTCTTGTTTCTTAGCCAGGGTTGCCAACCTCCAGGTGGCCTGGAAAGAATGAAGGCTCAGTGCTATATAGATGATGGAAAAGATCCAAACAGCACTACAAAGTAATATTAACAAAAGATAAATTTATAAAAGTGCAGGTAAGTGCAAAAAGTGAACATATATACAAGAATTAAAGGGAAACACAATCAAAGTTTTTCTATACAATTAGCATAAATAGTCCAGCAAGATATGCAATATACCAAGGGAAATTGTCCATTGAATCACATAAGAACAATATAGCTGTCCATAAAAGACTTTCCTGTGCTTCTCAGTAGCTGGACACAAGATGTCAAAAACAAGGACCACAGCGAGAAGGTGCCAAGAAGAGGTGCCCGGACGTGTCGTCTAGATCATGCACACGTTTCGCACATGGCTTCATCAGCTACACGTATCAGAAAAGTTTATGGCAATCATATCAAATTCAACAAGGGACCAAAAGGATTTCTATCTAGGTCTACAAAGCATATGCTTCACCTGGAGAAAATCAGTTCACCTGGAGAAAATGGCTGCTTTGGAAGGTGGAATCTATGGCATGATGCCCCATTGAAGTTCCTCCCCTCCCCAAACCCAGCCCTCCTCAGGCTCCACCCCCCAAATCTCCAGGTATTTCCAACCTAGAGCTGGCAACCCTATTGATGGAGCTTAGTGATATTAACTAGAGTTGCCAACCTCCAGGTGGTAGCTGGAGATCTCTGTCCAAGGGACAGAGATCAGTTCACCTGGAGAAAATGTCTGCTTTGGAAGGTAAACTCTATGGCATTATACTCCATTGACGTCACTCCCCTTCTCCAAACCCCAAGCTACTGAGGCTCCACCTCCAAGTCTCCAGCACAGGGAGAGAGAGCCAGTGAGGTGTAGTGGTTAAGAGTTGTGGTTTGGAACTGTGCACTGTAATCTGGAGAACTGGGTTTAATTCCCCACTCCTCTAAAAGAGTGGTGGATGCTAATCTGGTGACCCAGGTTGGTTTCCCCACTCCTAAACATGAAGCCAGCTGGGTGACCTTGGGCTAGTCACAACTCTCTTAGCACTCTCTTAGCCCCACCTACCTCACAGGGTGTCTGTTGTGGGGAGGAGAAGGGAGGGTGATTGTCATCTGGCTTGAGTCTCCCTTAAGTGGAAGAGAAAGTCAGCATATAAAAACCAACTATTCTTCTTTTTCTTCTATGTATCTCCCAACCCAGAGCTAGCAACTCTAGATATTAACAGAGGAGGAGGACCTGTTGGTCAAGTTTTTCTCCCCTTCTGCTATTTCTCTATAGCTCTTTTTGCTCCTCAGATTAAATTTATCCAGTTCTACCCTCCTCTGGACTGCAATGAAAATCAGCAAGGCCATATTTGAGTGAGCCCAGCAGAAAAGTCCCCAACATGTTCATTACCGATATGAAAGGTAGGGGGCAGTTGCCATAATCTTCTATGGGAATCCTTGTTCTCGGTACTCACTGGGAACAGGATTGCACCTTAAAATAGTAATCGGAATGAGGTCGCAGTCAAAGCCTTCCTTTCCCATCTGAGTGGAACGAGCCTGCGCTTGCATCCTAAAATCAATTCTGAAAGGCAGCCGAATTCACTCGAGCCTCAACATTTCCAGCTCCCATTAGCCTTATCCAGATCTAGGGCCCACTGCCACACACGGGTAGGGTTGCCAAGTGGTGGCTGGAGATCTCCTGCTATTACAACTGATCTCCAGCCTATAGAGATCAGTTCACCTGGAGAAAATGGCCGCTTTGGCAATTGGACATTTATGTTTGGTAATTAGCAGCGTGTACCAGGCTGAAGTGCCCTGCATATTTTTTTGGAGTTTTTCACTCTAAACTGTCATTTAGGAATTGACCGCAAAGTCCCTTTAACACGACCTTTTGTGTTTGCTCCACCCCCGCCACGAAGAATCCCCTCAAGAAAACATGCAAAATCACAGCTGCACATTAGCTATGCAAATGGTGGTTGCTAATGAAAGGAACCAAGGAGCAGGTGAAGGGGGGGTGGCATTTCTCCTTTTGTGTCGGGACCATGCGTAGGCATTTTAAAGGTCGCATTTAAAAAAAAGAGCTTTGAGCGAGCATCAAAATTGACCCTGCATAAATGGCCTATGGCACTGAAGTCCCTCCCCTCTACAAGCCCAACCTTCCTTAGGTTCCACCCCCAAAATCTCCAGGTATTTCCAAACCCAGAGCTGGCAACCCTAGCAGCGGTGCAACAACCTGAATTGCAGTCTAAGCACAGGGAATACGCACCCTTCGCCTTAGAGGAGCAGGCAAAAGGGTCGCTTGCGTCAGCAGCCAATGCCCAGGACAAACATTCCATCCATCTAACGAAATGTCACCGGCTTGGCTTGAAGAAATTGATTCTGTGCCTCCACTTCTCAGACACCCCTTTTCATTTGTCATATTCTCCAGCTGTGCAACGCTGCCCTTCCTTCCAGCTCACCCCGAGCTTTCCACTTGCTTAATTCACTCAAACACTCTCCTACCTCCCAGTACTTAACAGATTTGTATAATGAATGGAGTGATCGAGTCAATTCCCAGAAGCATCTCTGGCACTGCGTATTTACTTCATCTGCATCATTACCGAGGAAGCACGCACACTTGTGCTAATACTTCACACTTATTAAATCCAATAGCAGGGAATAATCTGGCAGAATAGCTGAAAAATAATGAGAATAATGGAAGCAGATGGACTCCTGTTTCAATCTACTTTAAATCAAGAAGAAGAAGAAGAAGAAGAAGAAGAAGAAGAAGAAGAAGAAGAAGAAGAAGAAGAAGAAGAAGAAGAGTTTTTTATATGCCAACTTTCTCTACCACTTAAGGCAGAATCAAACTGGCTTACAATCCCCTTCCCCTCCCCACGACAGACACTCTGTGAGGTAAGTGAGGCTGAGAGAGTGTGACTAGCCCAAGGTCACCCAGCTGGCTTCATGTGGAGGAATGTTCTGATGGAAGTTGTCAAAACTCGGACCAAAGGTTAATCTATATTTAAATTGTGAATGTATGGACAGAGAATTTTGTGCACTGCTTATGCTATGTTTCTGAGTATATGCCAATAAAGGTCAATTGATTGATTGATTGATGTTGAGGAGTGGGGAAACAAATCCAGTTCACCAGATTAGCATGCACCGCTCATGTGGAGGAATGGGGAATCAAACCCGGTTCTCCAAATCGGAGTCCACCTCTCTTAACCACTACATCACACTGGCTCTCCTAGGGCCATTTATGCATGGCTATTTGCTCACAGTCACCCCACCGACTACTTCAGGGCTTTGCTTGATTATGCTTGCATTTTCCAACCCTCAGAGGTCACCTTGCTCTCCCCACACATTTCCATGTGTTTTGCCCACGTTCTCTGGATACTGGCTAAATACGGATACAGAAAAAGCGGGCAAAACGTGTTGAAACGTGTGGGGAGAGTGAGGCAACCTCTATTGGCCAGAAAATGCAAGCATAATCAAAACAAAGCCCTGAAGTAGTCAGCGGGGTGACCATGAGGAAACAGCCATGCATAAATGGCCTTGGAGAACAATCAACTAGTAAATGCTAGTGTTTGGAAGAAGGTTGACCATGGCTAGTACTTGAATGAAAGACTATCAAGGAAGTCCAGGGTTGCTACGCAGAGGAAGGAAATAGCAAACCACCTCTGAATAACCCTTCTTGGTTGCCATAGGTCAGTTGTGACTTGACGACATTTTACACACACACACACACAGTGGCAATTGCCTACCAATCCACCCAGCTGCACAAGTTTGAGTGCTAAAGTGGGCACGGCAATGCAGCACTTCTGAGTGTAAACCCAAAATTGACATAATTGCATTGCAAAAGGTCATGCGTACATGCGATCACTCCAGCCCCAACCCCCAAAACTTCCCACCGATGGAGAGGGGGGACCTGGCAACCTTACTGTCACATTTCTACTTGAACTCACTTCCTGATGCCCTCTTAGAGATGTTGGAAGCAATGGGTCTGTTTCTATCATGTTCAGGCCAGTCCTTACAGAGAAAATCTCCAAAGAGACATGTGAATTGTCTGAGAGACAGAATTGGATAATGGGCATTTCCCCCCCTATTTGCTATGCATATTTTGTACTCTTTTTATATATACAATGGTAGGCACAGTGGGATAAGGACAGCTCCTGCCGTCCACAATTAAGAAAAAAAACACACACCAGTGGTTACCGGGCTATCGAGTTGTCCTGATCGTTGCTGATTGAAAAGAAGGCAGGAAGTCAAATAATGATCTTCCTTCTGCTTCTGGGATATTCTTATTTCCTGGTATAAATGGAAAATACTCTTCTCCCCATCTGTTTGCCCATCTGAAAGCAAATACATAATTATGCCTGTGTTAGTTAAAAATATCACCACAGGTGATGCCTCACTAGAGAGAGACAGACAGAAGATCAACCCGACAACAGTATTCAACAGTGCTTGTGATACTTAACGCGTGGCCTGCAGAATGAAAATGTGCAATCATTGACATTGTTGCGGCTAAATCAATAGTGATTCTGACTTCTGCGGGAAGGAAGAACTTGGATCCAGCCATGTCATGCCGACAGGTACACAAGAATCACAAGCAAAGTTTGGTGGGTTTGAATACAGCAATTAAGCAGTGTGCCTAATATCTCCTATTGAACAAACCGCTACTTAACATTTGTTGAATTGGGCCCAGAGTTTGAGTTTTATCAGTATAATCCTTTTCTTTCATGAGGAAAGCAATCACATTCAGGGATTATAACAACTTATAGAATCATAGAGTTGGAAGGGACCACCAGGGTTATCTAGTCCAACCCCCTGCACAATGCAGGAAATACACTACTACCTCCCCCCACGCACCCCCAGTGACCCCTACTCCATGCCCAGAAATGGTCAAGATGCCCTCCCTCTCATCATCTGCTTAACTTAACTTCTGTAAAGCAGTGTATATAAGACATATCCCAATGGGCTGCTAAAAAAAATGAAGAGATGGTAAAGATCCATGACCAAGAATGCCACTAGGTAAAGGTAAAGGTAGTCCCCTGTACAAGCATTCCTGACCCATGGGGTGACGTCACATCCCGACATTTACTAGGCAGACTTTGTTTACAGGGTAGTTTGCCAGTGCCTTCCCCGGTCATTTTCCCTTTACCCCCAGCAAGCTGGGTACTCATTTTACTGACCTCGGAAGGATGGAAGGCGGAGTCAACCTTGAACCGGCTACCTGAAACCAGCTTCTGTTGGGATCGAACTCAGGTCATGAGCAGAGCTTGGACTGCAGTACTGCAGCTTACCACTCTGTGCCACGGGGCCACTACACTCACATTTTGTGGGATCCTACTAATCTAGTTGCAATGAGTATGATTTCCATTAGCATTGGCTTTTCCTATAATGAAAACTTAATGTCTATGGAAAAAGGAACTCAGTTTTTCTAGTTTATAAATTCATTTCAAAAGTATTGGGAACATAAAAAACTCTTAGAACCTCATTGATAGATTTTTTAAAATGTATTTTTCTACTCAGACATGGAACACAAGGTTGTTCAATCAATTATGTATAACCTTTTCTCCTCAGTTCCTAGCTGACCTGTTCCAGTCCAGACGTTCGCATGGAATATTAAACAGACAAGAGCCTTGTTTTACTTTTAATATTATCTGTTGGAATTTTTACATTTAATTATATAAACTGTAGTTTATTTTTCAAGGAGTCGGGGCGGAGGAGGTATTT
The DNA here is from genome assembly GCF_029931775.1 of Euleptes europaea. NCBI lineage: Eukaryota > Metazoa > Chordata > Lepidosauria > Squamata > Sphaerodactylidae > Euleptes > Euleptes europaea. Next base: position 74,602,594 of record NC_079320.1, read on the forward strand.
GCACTTCCTGACCTTGTACTGTTTTGGTGTCACAGAAAATTGGCGTCACCCCAAAATGAACTTCCAGATTTACTTAATCACATTTTAGGTGAAATTGGTTGGCCACCTACAGAGGTGTGGATAAAGTTGCCAGGCTCTGCATGGCAACCAGTGGGAGACTGGGAAGGGGGCGGGGACATGAGGGGCAGCCATCAGCGATGGCAGGATGTCACTTCTGTGGAAGCAACTGAGTCCTCTCTAGGAATAGCCAGAATGTTTACCACAGAGTTTCCAACGATTCCTAGAGAAGTGTGACATCACTTCCGGGGTTTCCTGGAAGTAACGTCATGCTTCCAGCCCGATAGCCATTAGTTTATTTTATTTTATTTTCATCCTGTTGCCAGTTTGAGTGGTTGAGGAAACCACCAGATGGGGCAGGGGTATCCCCACCCCACAGGGAGGGGGCTGGCCACCCCACCTCTGGAGAAACCCCCAAATTATCTTCAATCTTCACTTTAAGTAATGTAGCAATGCTTAAATAGTAAGTTACATTGCTTGGTTTAAAAACAGCTCTTTTTTAGATGTAAGCATTATTTAAAGCAAGCAAGGCTGTGATAATGTAAATCAATGTAACAGTTTCCCCTGTTGACTATATTTCCCCCCATTTAATTGAGATTTCACATCTTCAGACCTACAGTTCACCAGTGTTACTGCTTTGTTTTTGTCTCTCCAGTGGGGAGAGGCTGTGGCTCAGTGGTAGAGCCTCTGCTTGGCATGCAGAAGGTCCCAGGTTCAACCCCCGGCATCTCCAGTTAAAGGGACTAGGTGAGCAGCTGATGGGAAAGACCTCTCCCTGAGACCCTGGAGAGCCGCTGCCGGTCTGAGTAGACAATACTGACTTTGATGGACCAAGGGTCTGATTCGGTATAAGGCAGCTTCATGTGTGTCCTTTATTTGGCATTTAGCCTCTTGGTTCCTCAACAGACTGTTTACAAGTGAGGAAAAGATTCCTCACGTATTAAACCTCCCTGACAGAATCGTTCTTTGGAGCAGTTAGAAACACCACAGAGTTCATTTTGTAGACAAACACGTTCCATTCCTTTACAGGTTGATCCACAGCCTGAAGAGTCAGAGTACTTTAACTTAAGAGACTCTAGGCCAGTTGAAGTCAAAAAGACTAACTGGACGTAGTCCAAATACCTGGACTGTAGATCAGAATAGAATGGGGGTGGGGGATAAGCAAAAACCTCCTGGCAAAGTCCCACTTCCATCCATCAGGCCATGGTTTTTCTCTTATACTTCTGTGAAAGGACTAAGGGGAACAACTGCCATACCTTGGGAATCCAGAGATATTCCAACAGCATTTGGTTTACCTTTGGATTTTGGAGAAAAGCTAGAGAACTTTGGCATGTCCCAACAGATGAGGGAAAACTGTCGCTTGACTGTACCACTTCAGATGTTGCATGTGTGCATGCTTGAGTGAGTGAGTGTCTTGAGACAGAAAGAGAGACATGGCTGAACGCCCTCCACTAGAAAAACACTCATAGAAATAAACATCACCGAGAATGGCTCTTGTCATCTCTTCCCCTAATACTCTTTCTTTCTGTGGGAATTTCTAACTCCCTCCAGCCATACACAGAACCATGCACCCTGCCCCCATCTGCTGTCCAGACTATAGGGTTGCCAAGCTCCAGGTCTAGCTGGAGATCTACTATTACAACTGATCTCCACCTAATAGAGATCAGATCATTGGGAGAAAATGGCCACTTTGGCAATTGGACTCTATGGCATTAAAGTCCCTCCCCTCCCCAAATCCCACCCTCCTCAGGCTCTGCCTCAAAAACCTCTCGCCAGCTGAGAAGAGGGACCTGGCAACCTTACCTGGGGTTCTTCTGACATTACAACTGACCTCCAGACAGGGTTGCCAGATACCAGCTAATGGCAGGCAATTGCTCACCAATTAAGGGGGCTGCCTGCCACCCCATAGCTGGCCAGTGGGTAGAAGCAGGCCAGCCCACCAATGTAATAGCCCACCAATTATGTAATAGCCCACCGCCTGCTGCCACTCAGCAGGGCAGAAGCAGACCAGCTGAAGGAGGGGAATTATTTACATCACTTCTGGGTTTTTAACGATAGAGTTTTTGAAGGAATGTGCTAGCTAGCGTATCCCTGTCACTTCTGGGTTTACCCTGTAAGTGAGGCTTACAGGGTACCCCCAGCCCCACCACAACAAAGCTCCCGCCGTTGGCGAGCAGTGACGTGGCAATCCTACCTCCAGACAACAGGTCAGTTCACCTGGAGAAAATGGCTGCTTTGGATGGTTCACTCTATGGCATTGTACCTTGTTCAACTCCCTCCCGTCACCGAACCCTGCCCTCTCCAAACGTCACCTCAAAATCTGCAAGAATTTCCCAACCCAGAATTAGTAACCGTAGATTCTAGTCTGCAGTTAGTGTACCTTAGATTCTAGGTGAAATTCCTCCCAACACCTCCACAGACACCTGCCTCAAATCTCCAGGAAAGTTTCAGGGCCAGATTTGACAGCCCTAACACATAGTGTCATTGATATGGTCAAGAATCTAGGAGAGCAGTTATTTGTTTTGACTAAAAAAGATTATGGAGGATTAGGGTTGCCAACCTCCAGGTAATAACTGGAGATATCCTGCTATTACAACTGATCTTCAGCCAATAAGAGATCAATTCCCCTGGAGAAAATGGCCACTTTGGCAATTGGACTCTATGGCATTGAAGGCCCTCCCCTCCTCAAACCCCACCCTCTTCAGGCACTGCCCCATAATCTCCTACTGGTGGTGAAGCGGGACCGGGCAACCCTATGGAGGATGGTTTTGCAGGCTAGAATCAGAGCAGGCCTGGTCTCTCTGCTAAAATGTCAAATATCAAGTCCAGGTATACAAAATAGAACAGCCTTGGTGAAGAGTAAAGAACAAAGGAATAACAGCCTAATATGTAGGGTTCCCAAATGCAGTAATGGCACAAAATTACCAGCCAATCAATGGGCCTGCCCGCCATGCCTCAGCTGGCCAGCAGGCAGAAGCAGGCCAGCTGAAGGGGGGCCATCAATCCACATGCACATGGAGGGAGTGCCATGTTGGGGACACTCTAGCACATTCCTCCAATGGTTTCCATAGAGTTTTTTTTTCTTTCAAGAAACCGTAGAGCTTTTTCAATAGAGTTTGGCTTCAATAGAGTTTTTTCAATAGAGTTTTTTTTCAAGAAACACACTAGAGCATTCCCATCACTTCCAGAGAAACCTGGAAGCAACATTACCACAGCGAGCATGCTGCAGGCGCATGGATTACCTCCCTCTCCAGCCCCACTACAACAAAGCTCCAGCTGGTGGCAAGGGGGCATCTGATAACCCTACTAATATGGCCCAGGTGAAAGAAATGTCTGAGAAGGGCAAGAATGTCCAAATAAATATAGAAATGACAATAGAGGTCAAAAATGGGGTGTATTGGTTGAGGGCAAACACATAGTAACATGGATGTGAAAATTATAATCACAGTTTTTGATATTCTTTGTCATGATAAAAAGTAGTGAGAATTACCTAACGAAGTTTTTATATATTTGGAGGACACACATGAACATAGATAACTCTGTATGGTGTTTGAAACAATAAGACAATTACTTTGTCAAAAGTGGGAGCACTACAATGGAACAGCTAGCTTTTGTTGAAAGTGATTTTGAAGAGCTATAAATATGGGAGTCTGAATTGATGATGAGCTCTTTCTTAGAAGGGGGTCCCTGCCTTGTGAGACCTGCTTTGTTTGGTAAGAAATAATTCATGGGGCTAAAGAAATTGCTCTCCCTTATTTATCTATGTAAAATCAATGGCAGTTAGCTATTGTTATTCTTTTCAGTTAGCTATTATCACATATGCAAATAATTGTTTTAATAAAAAAGATAAAATGGAGGGAAGATTCTCGAGTATTTTTACTTGTGTAATACAGTATATCCAAAATGAACATAAAATGTTGAGGTGAACCTCTTAGAAGGAGATTAATTATTTGATATAGGAAAGCTAACTAGACACCTAGGGGTTCTTAAGTGAATGCCTATATCGGAATCATATCTGATCAGAATCATCTGGAACAATAGGACTGGGTCCCATGGAAGATGTCTGCATGTGCAACAGTCCTTGTGTACGTGGAAGCACTAAAATTAATCCTTGCTATCAGTGAAAGTGATAATATTTTAACTGTTTTATTTTCCTGTGTGTGCAAGACATAGCACAAAGTATTTCTTCTGATACAATTTCAAAAATTAAATACAGTAATGCGAACCATCTGCTGTACATTCTACATGTACCCATTTTTGGAAACAATACATCAGAGTAATTTCACAGTTTATGTCTAAATTTCATTAACTGAAGAATCGACTGAAGAATCAAATCAGTTTGGCCCACAATATTTTTCCAATATGTGCTGGACATGTCTCCCATAATGTTCTTCAGAGGAAGCCATCTTTCATTCATATTCCCTGGTCCTGAACTTTTTCATTCCACACAACACAAAAGCCATCAGCTATTTACAGATATAATACAATTGAGCCTGATAAATATCGGTTAAAAAGAAGGGATAAAATGGATCCTTCAAAACTATGTTAATTATATACATCAGTTTAGAACTAAGAAGAGGAACATCTGCAAGGCATTCTCTTGCAACAATCTGCAGAGGCCATGGAAAGCCTGGAAAAATAGAACAGTTGGGGGGGGGGAGCATGTTTACAACTATAAATCTCAAGAACAGCAAAACTGGGGGGGGGGATGGTTTTTGGACTGTGATGTATAGCCTGCAGAAAATTGTGGGGATCGAGTTATGTGCCTTAGAAAACAGAGAAAAATGCTGATGCATCTGCAAATAGTGCAGAGTCAACTAAGTGGGCTTGGTTAAGCTCTGCCCTACAACTATGTGGTTAAAAGTTAGTAAGTCACTCTTTCAAAGTTGTCCCCTACAGTAAGGTAAGAATGAGTAGTAGGGGGACAAAAAACCAGGGGCTCTGTTCTTCATTAGGGTCTGATGAAACTAAACAAATAATGTAATCTGCTTTCATAAAATGTTTTTATTGGGTTGGGGGTGGTGGGGATGTCTCAGAAGTAGGGTTGCAGGTCCCTCTTCACCACCAGTGGAAAGTTTTTGGGGCAGAGCCTGAGGAGGGTGGGGTTTGGGGAGGGGAGGGACTTCAATGCCATAGAGTCCAATTGCCAAAGTGGCCATTTTCTCCAGGTGAACTGATCTCTAGAGGCTGGAGATCAGTTGTAATAGCAGGAGATCTCCAGCTAGTACCTGGAGCTTGGAAACCGTACTCGGAAGGAATCTTAGATGGGGGCACACTGGTAGAGTTCAGTAGTCCTGCTTAGTCCCACATGAAATTAATGCACATACATGTCACCGTGCTGGTTGGAGGAGCTGATTGAATTGCTGCGCTGGTAGAACTGGGAAGGATTTTGGATTCTGCTTCATAAAGCCAGAAGGCCAACCCTGGGAATACGACAATACCAATTCAAATACCGGAACATCGTTCAAGACAAACTCTTGTGGCCCTTTAAAAGCTAAATGATCCTCTGAAGTCTATTTTATTTTATTTCCTGTGTCGTTTCCCAGCCACCTGCAGCAGCAGCAAAGGAACATCAGAGTTTTTATTACAACCTGCTTGCCAAAACAGCAGGCTTCAAAGAATGCCAATCATAAATATTTGAAAAGCTCAAGACCAATCGCCAAATATTGGGTGTAATTTTGTGTGGTAAGTTTGCTTTTTGGTACAAATTGCATTTCTGCTCTGCCTTAAATATGATCACAATTTTATTACAGCCATGGTAACATCCACTGGAACCATTAGAAATAAAACTTTTGGAAAATAAAACGTTGATTTTCAGTATGACAACTCCAAAGATTTTTCATCAAGACACCTATCCTAAATGTCCTGAAGGTCAAGGAATCTGGAAGTAATGTCCTTTTTTGAATTTTGAGAGTTAGCTAGCATGGAATAAAGGTTAAGAGTGGCAGACTCTAATCTGGAGAACTGGGTTAGATTCCCCACTCCTCTACATAAGCGGTGGACTCTAATCTAGAGGACCAGGTTTGATTCCCCACTCCTCCATATGAAGCCTGATGGGTGAACTTGGGCCACTCACAGTTCTTCAAGAACTGTCTCAGCCATGCAGAGGCAGGCTGAGGCAACAGTAAACCACCTCTGAAAGTCTTTTGCCTTGAAAACCCTACAAGGTCACCATAAGTCAGGTGTGACTTGATGGCATTTTCCACCACCACCATATTAGCGACACTGTTGGGCTCACACTCGGAGACAAGTGTGCAAACTCGTCCTCACCTATCAAGCTCACTGAGTGCTATAGGATAGTCATTATCTCTCAGCCCCAAAAACACACACATCATTAAAACAATTAAAATAAAATTAAAATACATACAAGACATTTAAAAAAACAGCAGTTAAAACATTGGTTAGGAAGGAGGGATCACTGAGGGAATGCCAAATGAAACAAAGAAGCCTTCACCTGCTGGCAGAATATGGCAACAGAAGGGAACAGATGATTCTCCTCAGGGGAGCGTTCCAGAGCTTTGGTACCATGACTGAGAAGGCCAGGTTGCCACGTGCCTAGTCTCAGAAACCAGGGGCACCTGAAGCAGGGACTCCAAAGATTACTGTAGTGATCGGGCAAGTTCTTAAGGGTGTAGGCAGTCCATCGGGTATGTTGGTCCAAAACCATCTAGAGCTGATACAATTGACACCCTTCCCTTTAGAAAATGACAAAGGCCTCCATCATAAATAGCATCATATCTACTCTGCTTCCATTCTGTCTTCAATGGCCGTAACTATTTAATCTTATTATTTTCTCCATTTGCTGTGCTACTCATTAAGGGCAAGTGGATTGTTCCTTTTTATTTAGATAGTATTAGAATTTTTATGACAATTAGAATATTCTTAATGCTGTTTTTGTAATGACACCTCTGACAGGCCTTTAAAATAAATCCTCAACGTATTAACTCAAGGTGCAATAGTATTGTGTAACAAAGAACTTAAAAAAATAATTAGGCAAACTGTCGTTTATTCCAGTCTAAGTCTATTCATTTCAGTGGTTTAGATGGCAGTAACTTTACATAGGGTTGCGCAGTAAATCTATGCAACCATCTCATCTTTATGGCTCTTATACCCCCAAAGGTGTCTAAATATAGAATTTCCCTATAAAATTACAATCCAATGAATAATCTATCAGTCTACTAATTCTAAACCTTTCTTCTTAAATATCTTTTTGTCAAATGGTCGCCCACCAGCTGGCGTATAGGTCAGGCCAAAATCCAACAGGTGAAGAGTTTTAAATATCTTGGCATTACTTTTAATTATAACCTTAAATGGGCAGTTCATAGATCCAGGATTACCAAACTAGGGAGACTCTCTTCAAACCAACTGATGTCCTTCTTTCTTTATAAGGGTAACCAGTATGTCCCCGCTGCAGTTAAGGTATTCAACTCCAAAATCTTACCCCAGATTCTGAACGGTGTACCTATCTGGGCCAATGCGTTCAATCGGGACTTAGAATCCATTCAAGCTAACTTTTTAAGAAAAATTCTTGGTCTCCCTCGCTGTGTTTCTTATTATGCTATTACCTCTGAACTTGGTCAAAGCTTGTGTGAAACCAAGGCATGGCTGCTAAACATTCGTTATTGGCTTAAACTGTTTTTTAGAACAGAGCATGGTTCTCTGATGTCCCTGCTGCTAAAGGAACTTCATAATACCTCCTGGGATTGTCTAATTCTGTCTAAAATAAGACCATCTGGAATCTCTGTGGAAGACCTGGCTTTAACTAGTGAGGCCCATATTTTTAAAATTGTTAAACAGCGTTTCTTGGATATGGAGCGTCAGACGTTACTCCCCACTCAACCCTTGGTCTGTTCCCCTGCAATGTTGGGTCTCAAGAATTTAACCAACAATATTCCCCATTATTTTCACACTCTGGACATCCCACCCCTTCGCAGAGCCTTCTCTCTCGCTAGGGTTAATGCCTTTCCTTCAAGGATGTTATATGGAAGGTATCAACAAATACCAATCCAGGAAAGGACTTGTCCCTGTGATACCCATTCCCTGGACTCAATTGATCATATTCTGTTGGTTTGCCCTCTATATGAAACACCCCGTGGGAAATGGTTAAAAAATTGGCTTCTTTCAAAATATCTCCTATCTACCCAAGCAAAACGTCAATTTTTATTAAATGATTCCAATCCGGAGGTTACTGTAGATGTTGCCAACTTTCTAGTGGATGTGATGAAAGTTCAAAAAGCCCAACGTTTGTAATTTCTATTTTTGGAACTTTCTGGCCTATGTTTTTATCTTAATGACTGCATATTTTATGTACTTTCTGTAACAATTGTAATATTACTTATGCCATTAAAGGTTTCATTCATTCATTCAAATATCTTTTTGTCTCTCTCAGGGGTAGACTGGTGATCAATGTCAGATGAGGGGATTAGGAAGGACACGCAGAGGACAGATCATTAACCAATGAAGGGAGACATCAGGAATTCTCCCTGCCCAATGAACTGGTGTACTGGTGAGAATGGCCTAGGTATGGGGTGGTGGAAAGTGCTGTCAAGTCAAGAGACGTTGAAGGCAAGAGACGCTTGCCATTACCTGCCTCTGCATGGGCCGAGAGAGTTCTGAGAGAACTGTGAATGGCCTGAGGTCACCTAGCAGGCTTCATGTGGAGGAGTGGGGAATTGAACCCGGTTCTCCAGATTAGAGTCTGCTGCTCTTAACCACTGTGCCATGCTGGCCTAGGTTTAAAGGGGTAAAAAAACCTGTTTGCTTCTTTTAGGGATGGAATCTCATGCTGGCAGTGCTGAACACACAAGACAGACTACTTTAACTGGCAGACAGCTACTCCCTTAACTGTCAGATGAGGGCAGTACCAAGGCAGACAGGAGGCAGCCAGGGGCAGCCCGAGTTGGTGGGGCACGGCCTCATTTTAGGTTCGCCAACCTCCAAGGGGAGGAGGCTGGCAATCTCCTGGAATTACAGCTGCTCTCCAGACTACGGAGATCTGTCCCTATGGAGAAAATGACTACTTTGGAGGCTGGGCTGTATGGCATGATACCCTGTTGAGGTCCCTCCCCTCCCCAAACCCCATCTTCCTCAGGCTTCACCCCCAATTCACTCTAATGGACCAGCCTCCGCTGGAAGTCAGTCTTCCAGCCTGAGAATCTTTCAGGGTTTTTAAGTATGAGGGCTAAACCCACAATCTTTTAACTCCCCATGCATTCATTCCAATAAGCTGCATCTCCCCTGCCCCTCTTGCACCCAGTCTAGCAAGCCAATCAACTGACCTCTTATTCTTCTTCATGGCGGCCCACAGACGCTACACTGGGGACCATTGACTTAGTACGTGTACACAGAGGCATGGCCCGAACCATGTGCCTTCCGTCACTGTCGATTAAGGAAACACCTCTTTAAAAGGTTAGCCACCACATGCTCTTGCTCCACTGAACATTGGAGCCTTCGGGTGTTGAAATGAAACTTTCTTTTAAGGAAAACAAAACCCCTCAAACAACAACAACAACAAAAAACGACTTCTGAAACCATTACGTGGGAGCGTGTCTGGTGGCACCAAAACGGATATCCATTAGCCAGTTCCATGTTTTGGGGAGCTACCTGTTGAAAAGCAGTTGAAACCTGTTTCTGTGACACAGTGCAGATCATGTAGCAATCTCTGCAGGAGGAAAAAAAAAACCGGGAGGTTTGTGACAAACAGACCTGAGAAAAACAAATCTCTGAAAAGCCTTGGGTTTTACAAACAAACACCGGTCTTTTTCTTTTTTTCTTTTTTGAGATAGCTCTCTGCTTAGCTGAGATTGTTGTAAGCTGCCTGCTCAGCCAGGTGGAACTGAGCCATATGATACCTTGTGCATGATTGAGACAGAGGAGAACTGCAAGGACTCTCCAGTGGTATTTCCCATTAAAGGGATGCAAGCAGCATACACTGCCCGCTATTTGGGGGCTGGGAGAAGCCACTCCTTACTGGGCCACAAAGTGCTCTTTCCTTTGTGGTGACCTTGCTTAAGAGGGTTGCCAACCTCCAGGTACTAGCTGGAGCTTTCCTGCTATTACAACTGATCTCCAGCCGATAGAGATCAGTTCACCAGTTCATCAGTTCATCAGTTCATCAGAGGAAATGGCCGTGTTGGCAATTGGACTCTATGGCGTTGAAGTCCCTCCCCTCCTCAAACCCCACCCACCTCAGGCTCTACCCCAAAAACCTCCCGCAGGTGGCAAAGAGGGACAGGGCAACCCTATTACTTAGGAAGCATTCAGAGCTGAACCCTTGGGGGGGGGGTAGGGTTGCCAGTTCCGGGCTGGGAAATGAGTAGCGATTTTGGGGGTGGAGCCTGAGGAGGGCAGGGTTTGGGGAGGTGAGGGACTTCAATGGGATATAATGTATTTCTTTAAGTATTTCTTTAAGCATTTAAGTATTTCTTCAAATAATATATACTTAAATCGTGGGACTCCCTGCCCCAGGATATGAGGATGGCTGCCAACTTTGAAGGCTTTCAGAGGAAAGTGGACATGTTCATGGAGGAGAGGGCTATCCGTGGCTACTAGTCAAAATGAATACTAGTCACGATGCATTCCTACTCTCTCCAGGATTGGAGGAGCATGCCTATTATATTAGGTGCTGTGAAACACAGGCAGGATACTGCTGCAGTTGCCTTGTTTGGGGGCTTCCTAGAGGCACCCGGTTGGCCACTGTGTGAACAGATTGCTGGACTTGATGGGCATGGCTTTTCTTATGTTCTTATGTAATGCCATAGAATCCACCTCTCACAGAGGCCATTTCCTCCAGGTGAACTGATCTCTGTCACTTGGAGATCAGTTGTAATAGCGGGAGGTCCCCAGCCACCACCTGGAGGTTGGCAACCCTGGGGGTGGGGGAGACATAAAACAATGACATTTGGTACCTAGCCAATGGACTCTGCAAAATGGGAGCTGGCATAGTGCTTAGAATGCCATACTAGGACAGGGGAGACCTGAATCAAATCCCCACTCAACCAAGAAGCTCCGTACAATTACTTTGGGCCAGCCCAGTAGTTATCCTCTCAGCCTAGCCTAACCAACAGGGTGGTTGTGAAGCATACCAACTCTTGGAAAAACAGGGTAAAATAAGTATGTGATCAAGAAATACAGTATAGATGGTGAGGAGAAACAGCAAAAAACTAAATATCAGAACTTGGATCTAGCTGAACCATTCTGTGGATTTTTAGAAGGATTTCAGTCCACGTGGTGTTACTTTTTCCCTTCACCCCAACCGCTGCAGCCCCAAACACCCAGCATAGTGTAGTGGTTAAGGTTGTGTATATTGATAAACCCAAACAGAAAATAAACCCGAAATTAGCTGTTTTGGTAAATTTCAGGTTTTGGGTTTACTGAATGTCAAAACCTGGGGATAAAGCTGAAGCCAAATAAGTGATTCCTGAAAAAAACCGAATATCGGAAGGCTTTGACTCTGGCCTTCTGTCTTCTTTGTTCCTGGGGGGACTCAAAAGTTAGATAGGTCCTTTCAGGAGTTCCTGGTCTGCTGGTTCCAAGGGTGCTTAAAGGAGAGAATGCTGTTGGAAAGGAGGAAGCTGGTCAGGACCTGGAGCTTCTGGAGTACATGCAGCTTCAGGCATAGTAGGGAGGTCCTAATCTCTGATATGTTTTCTTCCAAGGTGCAGGCTAGGCTAAGGCAGGCTTTGAAAGTAGCACAAAACAAAAAAGAACCCTGTGTTATACTGAGAAATACTCAATTAAAGAAACAGCACGCAGCAGAAATAAATGAAAACGCAACTCGACGGTAACAATACCACGCTGGAAAGACCAGCTGAGGAACGGGCAAATTCCACAAGTAGCTGAAAAGTCCAGCAAAGAAATGGACCGACTCCACCAAGTGCACTATAGTCCAGGAACGTGTATTCTAGATAAATCACCACATTTCGCCCTAAGGCTTCATCAGCCTAAATGAAACGTTTCAATATGACCACAGAGGGTTCTTACAAGAAGGTTGCAAAAACAATATGCAGGTTTGCATTGATAGAGTTGTGAATTGTATTTGAGCTGCGTGCTGTTTCTTTAAAGCTTATGTGGCTTTCTTTTTGCATCTTTAGTACATCAAATTTGTTCTGTTAAACTAAGAAATTGAAAGAGAAATTAAATTGGAGAAAAAAAAAGATCTATGGAAATGTACTGAGGATCAACAGATGCTCAGGAATCCTCTAGTTTTTGCAGATTATGTAAGAGTGGCAACACAGAGAGGTTGTCTAGTATTGGAGTATATGGTGGGAGGGCGGAATTCAAATGTGTGGGTCAAAACTCACTATTCTACAATTCTTTGTGGAATGATCACATGATTTTTGTAATCTCCCTCCATAAATGACACTGGAACAAACAGCCAATTTGCATCTATTACTTTTTTGATTTTCTTGCAAAAAACCTTTACAATGCTTTCCCTGGTGACCCCTTCAGGGGCCCAAAAAATTGGACCCCCTGTCCCAAATTGGGCCTCCTGTCCTTACCAAACTTTGGAGTTCTGCAACGAGAGTCCCTTGCAGCTACCCTGAAAATTTGGTGACTCTACCTAGAAAAATGTCACCCCAAGAGCTCCTAAAAAATTAATCCATATATACTGTAATGGAACCGAATTTTTTTGGAAAACCCAGAAATAAAGCCGGAATACCCATTTGTGTATTAGGCTTTTTTCAATTTCCCCCCTCCAAAAAAAAAAAAAAAAAAAAACCACTGACTCCAATAAATCCAAACCCAAAATTAACCAGATTTTTTTTTTCATAGTGCTACTCTGAAGTAACTACTTTGAGGGGAAAAATCTTCATGACAGTCAAAGTGATAATTCCTGCTGTATATCAGATCCCATAAAATCTGACATTTTCAAATAACATACTTTGATATTTATGAAATACTGTACCAATTTTCATTAAATAAAAAATATTTATTGCTGAAACTATTTGTTAAGTCAAAAGCTGATGAATAATGAATATAGTGTTATTTATTCATTAAAATGATCCCCCTCTTTTGATTAGTGCAGCTCACTGTGAGACGTGACACAATTTAGCTTGATGCATTTGAAAATGAATCTTCTGAAGTTCTTAGGAATTTCTCTCACTACAGGGAATAAGGGAGCCAATGTGGTGTATTGGTTAGTACGTCAGATGCTGAGTTCAGATTCCCCTTTGAACTGGTCATGCTATCTCAAACAAACCTACCTCATACATTTATTCTCAAGATACAATGGGGACAGGACAGATAATGCATGGTATCTTGGCAAGGGGTGGGATTAAAAATTGGATGAATGGGTTCCAGACTGCAGAATGTCAGGCAATGTGCCAAAACCCATTGGGCAGAAGCAGCAGCAGCAGCAGCAGCGTTGGTATGCCGACTTTCTCTACCACTTAAGGAAGAATCAAACCGGCTTACAATCACCTTCCCTTCTCCTCCCCACAACAGACACCCTGTGAGGTAGGTGGGACTGAGAGAGCTCTAAGAGCTGTGACTAGCCCAAGATCACCCAGCTGGCTTCATGTGTAGGAGTAGTGAAACCAACCTGGTTCACCAGGTTAGAGTATGCCACTCTTGTAGAGAAGTGGGGAATCAAACCGGTTCTCCAGATTAGAGTCCACCACTCCTAACCACCACGCATAAACACTAGTCCACACTGCCTCTACATCAAGCAATTTTAATTGTTAACAGCATGCCACCTAACTCCCACTATAAAGTAACGGGAACTGAAGGTAATAGGTTACATGCTAATAGGTTACATGCTGCCCATGTCAAGTTTATTTGTTTCCCAGATTTCTAAAAGGGGTGAAATTTACTAAGGGCAGATTGAGTAAAGCCATTTTTATGAGAAAGGGCTACTTCACAAGGCCTGAAGTCACAACAGAGTGAGGATAACACTTCATGCCCTCCCTTGTTTCAGTGACTGGCTGGAGATGTGAGAGCCAATTGCCGCTACTCATTTGTGAACATCCATTTTGGTCTTTTCCACACACTTCCTGGAACATTTCTGAAAAGGACATCTCTTTTTGTATGGTGATAACTTCGGAGGGGGGCATGTCAGTTCAACTCTAGTGCTAAATGGTTTGTTATATAAAAATGTTAAAATGGGATTTGTGAACAAGCAAACATGAGAGTTGCTCATAAGATACAAATTAAACTCCACAGAAACTTTCTAAAGAAAGACGTAAGCAGAACCTATGCCAGTAATTCTTAATAGTACACCCCCCTTCCAGGGCACAATCTAAAACAAATCTTGGGGGCTCATTCAGAATGCTTGAGATCAAATGGGGGACATGTGGGACTTTGGTCCACCAGTGACAGCTGGTAGAGGAGGATTATTTTACACTGCTTTCCTAGCCACAAGGATGAAATCAAGTCAACAGATTTCTCTTAAAGGCCCTTCAAAGGGGCACACAGAAAACAGGAATCAAACCTAACATTAAGGAGCTGATTGTTGGCCAGATGTAGTGTTGCCCTGTCCAGGTTGGGAAATACCTGAAGATTTTGGGGGGTGGAGCTTGAGGAGGGTGGGGTTTGGGGAGGGGGCTTCAATTCCTTAGAGTCCATCTTCCAAAGCAGCCATTTTCTCCAGGTGACCTGATATCTTTTGGCTTAAGATCAGTTATAATAGCAGGAGATCTCCAGCTACCACCTGGAGGGTGGCAACCCTGGCCATATGGGTCTCACTCAGTGCATGCCTGTGATCTGTGTAACATAAGCATATATAATAAATTGTAATCTGGTTTGATTCTTCCTTAAATGGTAGAGAAGGTCGGCATATAAAAACCAACTCTTTTTCTTCTTCAATTGTCTGTAGTTCTCAGTTGATTCTGTAGACTTCTTTGTCTGGGGCAGGGATGTTGTATGGCTTTTATAGGCAACATATATCATGTTTATGTATACAAGGCACATCATTTATGCACAGAATGCGCAATACGGATTTACTGACACACAAACAGTATTAAAAGTGTAAATTTCAGAGACGGGAGAACAGTGTGAAGAAACAGAAAACGGTATGAAAAGACTCAATCCGCACAAGAGAGATGCAAGAGCAGAACCATTTTCAGACTGAAACAGGAGAGTTTACAAATTCAAAACCATTCCAAACTGTACGGTTTCTAGGACAGCAGTTAACTTTGTTGTCCATAATACTAACGATTCCATATTTTCCATCCCATGAGATGGTCCCCATTTTCTGCCGTATACCAATGAAAAAATGCATTCCCTACTTTATCCTATGACAAAATGTTGGGTTTCCCTAAAAGTTTAAATATTATTTGTTTGACAACTCCCTAAGTCTGTTAAAGTCATTTCACTTAGCACTGCACTGAGAGAGAGAGAGAGAAAATGGCAGGGTACATCCCCTGTCCTATCCAGAGAGTAATAGTTGCTATAATTTGTTTGAATTACCGATATTGTATAACAAGGGCAAACCAACCCATTCTAAGGTTAAATGCTCAAATATTCTTGCTTTTTTAAAAACAGTAAAATGATACCAGCCAGTCCAGCTATAGAAAAAGAACACGGTTGCCAACTAGGGTTGCCAGCTCTGAGTTGGGAAATACCTGGAGATTTTGGGGGTGAAGCCTGAGGAGGGTGGTGTTTGTTTAGGGGAGGGACTTTAATAGGGTATAATGCCATAGAGTTCCCCTTCCAGTGTGGCCATTTTCTCCCGGTGAACTGATCTCTATTGGCTGGAGATCAGTTGTAAACAGTGGGAGATGGTAAGCCACCACCCGGAGGCTGGCAACCATATTGCCAAGTCCAGCTTGTGAAAGTTGTGATGGAACCTGGGGAGGGCAGGGTTTGGGGATGGGAGAGACCTCAATAGGATATAATGCCACAGAGTCCCACCCTCAGCTGTTCCCTCAGCAGCTGCAATTTTCTTCAAGGGAACTGATTTCTGTAGTCTGGAGATCAGTTGTAATTCTGGAAGACCTCCAGCCACCACCTGGAGGTTGGCAGCCCTAAAAAGAACCTTCAAGCAACGTGTAGCGAGTGTGCTGGTGCTTAGGCAGTGACCTGAGATGTGAGAATAGGGGTGTTTCAAAGACACGAGAATGTCCTGTTTTCAATGGCAAAATGTTGGAAGGCAGGCAGACTGATGGCTTTATGACAGGAGACCAAGTCCAATGTGATTACTGTTTAGTTCAATATGCAAATTCACAAACTGCTTAGAAGAAGAAACTGGGGACTTGAAGCTGATAATCCAGCACTAAAATGCTGCTTGATGTAAGGAGATTAGAAGCAGATGTTATTTATCTTTCAGTCAAAAATGATTTTTTTAACTCAGAAAAAATTCAGTTCTTCTCACAGAACAATAGAAGGGGTGGAGCTATTCAGTAACATTTTGGCTCATCAACAAGTGACTAGCCATCAGGATTGGGCTATAGGCAATTTTTTATCCAATATGTCAAGACATAAGATCATTTGGAGTGACTGATCACTCGCCAAACAGTTAAAAGTAGTTCTCCTCCTCCAGTACGGCAGTAATCTTTTCATAGCAATGTCATGGGGAGAGAAACTGGCCTTGTCCTAGCTGTTTCTTGGCCTTTTCAAAATCATTGGTTCAGGCTTTTGGGTCCCTCTTTGCCACCGGTGGGAGGTTGTTGGGGCAGAGTCTGAGGAGGGGGGTTTGAGGAGGGGAGGGATTTCAATGCCATAGAGTCCAATTTCCAAAGCGGTCCTTTCCTCCAGGCGAACTGATCTCTATCGGCTGGAGATCAGTTGTAATAGCAGGAGATCTCCAGATAGTACCTGGAGGTTGGCAATCCCACCTAGTAAGTTACAGAAAGCCATCTCTAAGAAACTAATGGCATGGGGACTTGCAGTTCAGAGGGGGGGGGCTGAGAGGGACTCAGGTGCATATGAGATCATGGGAGTTTTGAGTAGGGCTGGAGATCACTTGTAATAGCAGGAGATCTCCTAGCTTTGAGGCTGAGACCAAGAGGGAGTTCTGCATTCACATTCCATTCTAATGGGAAAATCAGCATGAAGAAACTGGGTAGGAAAGCATTTGGTGGCAATCCTGCTAGCCAGCAGAAGCTGGAAAATACCTTGTTGAGTTTGTTTCTATTTGCATTGAAGTCCCTCCCCTTCCCAAACCCCATCCTTATCAGGCTCCGCCCCAAAACCTCCTGCCAGTGTTGAAGAGGGACCTGGCAACTCTACTTCTTCTTCATCATCATCATCATCATAAACCTTTAATGGCATAAAAATTATTACAATTGTTACAAAAAGGGATCATAAAACATAAAATCAGTGAAATAAAACAAAGAACAATATAATCAAATATCAGAGCTTGCAAGTTTTTGCACTTTCATCACATCCACTAGAAAATTGGCAACACCCTCAGTAATCTCCGATATTGAATCATTCAATAAAAATTGACATTTTACTTTATTAGACAGGTGATGTTTTGAATATAACCAAGTTTTTAACCATTTCCCACGGGATGTTTTGTATAGAGAACAGTCAAACAGTATGTGTTCAATTGTATCCAGGGAGTTGGAACCACAGGGTCAAATCCGTTCCTGTATTGGGATTTGGTGGTACCTCCCATACAGCATCCTTGATGGAAAGGCATTGACCCTAGCAAGAGAGAATGCTCTACGGAGGATTGGGATATCCAGATTGTAAAAGTAGTGGGGGATACTGTCAATTTTATTCATAAGACCCAACATTGCTGAAGAGCAAACATAAGGTTGGATTGGGTGCATCTTTTGAAGCTCCATACCTAAGAGACAGACTCTACTTCTTATACAATGTCGAAAAGGAGTGTGGCACTCCTCCTGGGCGCCCCTTTCAGACAACGGGTCCAAAGAGCCTTTCCAGCCGCCAACACCCTCCTGAGCTTGAACCTCCTTGGCCTCAGAAAAGAGCTAATCACCATGCCACAGTGGGCTGTCTTATCCCCAGCCTTTCAGACCCTGCCTTGCCTCTCTCTAGATGCATAGGATCGGCTGATCCCATTCATCCCAATAGGGAAAAGGGGAGAACCCATATCTCTGGACCCCCTGATCCCATCTTTACAAAACTTGGGGGTTCTTCCAAGAAGCCTCATCTGAAGCTATGCTGAAAGTTTGGGGGCTGCACTCCCAAAAATGCGCCCCCCGGAGCCACGGAAAAGCGCCAATGTGCTTTAAGTGGCTTTATTCCCGACTCTGTGGGCGATTTTTTGGGGGGCAACCTCTTCCGGGCCCCATATCTCGGGACCCCCTGACCCAATCTTTACAAAACTTGGGGGTTCTTGCAAGAAGCATCCCCTCAAGTTACCCTGAAAGTTTGAGACCTCTACCCTAAAAAATGCCCCCCCCCGGGAGCTGCAGAAAGGCGCGAGTGCATTTTTAATGACTTTATTCGGCCGAATTTTCCCCTGAACTCAAACTAGGCGCCGAATTCCACGGATCCGAATCGGGGGAGTTCGGACTTCAGCATATCCCGAATCGAGACGGGCCGAATTCTGCCGAATCCGAACTATACCGATTTTTTTTTCAACAGCCCTAGGGGTGAGTACAGGCCCCGTCATCCTCCTGTCAGTCATAGGGTTGACAGGTCCCTCTTCACTACCAGCGGGAGGTTTTGGGGGCAGGGCCTGAAGAGAATGGGGTTTGGAAAGGGGAGGGACTTCAATACCATAGAGTCCAATGGTTAAAGCAGCCATTTTCTTCAGGTGAACTGATCTCTATCGGCGGGAGATCAGTTGTAATAGCAGGATATCTCCAGCCACTACCTGGAGGTTGGCAACTCTAGTCAGTCAGCCCTAGCTAGGTTTGCCAAACCTCCAGGCAATAGCTGGAGATCTCCTGCTTTTATGACTGATCTCCAGCCAAAAGAGATCAGTTCACCTGGAGAAAATGGCCACTTTGGCAATTAGACTCTATGGCATTAAAGTCCCTCTCCTCCCCAAACCCCAACCTCCTTAGGCTCCATCCACCAGTGGCGAAGAGGGACCTGGAAATCTACCTAGCCCTAACCTTCGAAGTGCGGGGAGAAGCCTGCGTGGCATGACAAGAGAACTCCCTGAATCTTCTTCATCCATCCTAAGCAAGGGGGAAAAAAAACAAACATAATCTGCCCCTGGAGCTTATTAATGTATACATTGCTATATTCTGTGGCTGAAAACAGATGGCAAACAAGGACATTTGCAGTATCGAATTCTAATTTCCAACTCACTTTATTATTTTTTCTTTTCAGATCACAGCAGACATCTGAAAAAGTGAGAGGGAGGGGACAAACAAAAAATGTTACATGTTTTTATGTAATGGGTTCTCATCTAACTGGTAATATAAGGCTTCCTGCTGCTAGGCAGTATGTTTTCATGCTCTGCAAGGGAAAATAGGGACTCAAACAGCCTATATACCTCCAACTGCTTAATTAACAGTATAAATAGAAGCACTGGAATTATATATACACAGATCCTTACCAGCATATGGAGGGTGTGCAGCTGTCTTTTTTCACTAAGTAATATAAATATAATAGGACCAACTAATTTACTAAGATGGTATTTTGTTGGCATTTAAAATAGTTTGCCTTAATGACACCAATACATTGTATCCAAGTTAAGGTTAAAGGTGTAACTATAACAGTAACCCAAACTACAAGTATAGTTTAGGGTTGGTTCATGTGTCAAAACATCACAATCTTGTCATTTGAACACTGGCTAGTGAATTATGGGAATTATGAGACCCAGGATGAGGCCCAGATGATATAACACTGACCCATAGTGGGTACTTCTAATTATTCAGTACCTGTAGGGTGCTGAAAATGCATGTGGTAACAACCCCAATATCTATGGTTCTGTTTCCTGATGTCCTGCAGTGTCCTACGCCCTTCTAGTGGTATCCATGGATAGGGTAGTCTGCTTGGTTTGGAAATACCTGAAGATTTAGAGGGTGGAGCCTAAGGAGGATGGGGTTTGGGAATGAGAGGGACTTCAATGGAATACAATGCTATAAAGTCCACCAATCCGGGGGTTACTGTAGATCAGGGGTGGGGAACCTTTTTTCTGCCAAGGGCCATTTGGATATTTATAACATCATTCGTGGGCCATACAAAATTATCAACTTAAAAATTAGCCAACCAATATGTTTCTCAATGGCCCAGGTGGGAAAGGGTTAACAGTTTCTTGGGCAGTCCTAGCAGCTCCATCGCTAACGACTCTTCTGCAAGGGGGAAAAAAGGTTCCTTTTCTTGGCAAAACAAACTCACATTTGCCTTGAATGGAGGCTATTCCTGCCTGAGGGAGGGGGCAGATCACCAGTCTTAGATCCTTCTGAGCTAGAGATCTGCCAGGACCCACGAAGGGCCAGACCAAATGATTTCATGGGCCTTAAACGGCCCCCGGGCCTGACGTTCCCCACCCCTGCTGTAGATGTTGCCAATTTTCTAGTGGATAATAGATAATTCTATTATTGGAATTTACTGGCCTATGTTTTTATCGTAATGACTGCATATTTTATGTACCTTCTGTAACAATTGTAATATTACTTATGCCATTAAAGGTTTTTCATTCATTCAAGTCCACCTTCCAAAGTGGCCATTTTCTCCAGGTGAACTGACCTTTGTTACCTGGAGATCAGTTGTAATAGCAGGAGATCTCTAGCCACCACCCGGAGGTTGGCAACCCTACTCATGGAGGGAGCTGGTAATCCTTCACGAGGACACCACCTGAGTTGTGCACGCTAAAGCGACTAAAAAGATTGTACTTTAAACTACATTAGAATTCTGCCATCTGACATGGACTCCCCATCAACAGCAGCATCACTTCTTGCTTATTCGGCTGATTGTTGTGCCCCTGAGACTCCTACAACTGAATGCATGCTGTGAGCATAGGCGCTTATTTAGATGTGTGGAGACCTAAAGGAGGGTGATGGAAAAAAAGACGTGCTGAGAATATTACATAACGGTGAAGGAAAGGGCAACCTTTGAGATCTGCTCTTTTTGTCCAGCCAGCCGGACAAAACGTCAGACGGAGATACATACTGTATTTCTCTTTCTAGCCAGTTGTTCCTTTATGAAATGAACAAACAGTGCAAATGGTAACGATTGTACGACCTTATCTTTAGCGGTTAATCCCAGGGTGGTAGCTTTACTCTCAGTCTGTCTGTCTGTCTGTCTGTCTCTCTCTCTCTCTCTCCAAAGTCTACGCTCGGTTTCTAAAAGATTTGCTGGTGCAGCAGTTCAGTAGTCAAAAATCGATCTCTTTTTAAAAAACAACAACCTGAGGATGCAGACTCAAAATAATCTGTGCAACTTGATAACACCGTGACAATGTAAACCCCCACTGCCACGTTCCAATAGGATGAGCAAAACTGTTCATTTGCAAAAGTAATTAATTTTCTCTTGAGGATACTTGTGGGGATTGACATGATGTAAAAATGTGCACAAGCTAATTGCCTTTTTCTCCATTTGATTTTTATCACTTGGGCTGTAGATATATTTCAAACAGGAAAAACAACAATGGATAAAATGTAAACAACCATAAAGGATACTAGCAGAAGATGGTTAAGATGGATGTAGAAAGTCGACATATTCTTAAACTTGTCAGAAAACCAACCATGGCTTGGATCCTGCCTCAAATTTCCACAGGCAGAAGTATTTTCAGTCTGCAGAAGTAGAATTCTCATGCCCTCAGCAGCCCCAAATGCTCCACCAAATGTTGCTCCTGGGGAACAGGGGACCACTGTAGTTAGCTTGAGGTGAGTTTAGGGTTGCCAGGCTTTTCCCTATAGCAGGAAGTCCCCTGTTGGCAAGTCCCACTGCCCTCTGCTACTTAGAGTGTCAGCAGAAGAAAAAATAAAATAAAAACAGTGGCATTGCCGATAGTGCGAGATCTGGTTTTACCCAGAAGTGACATAGGGTAGCTGAAGGAATCACTGGACACTTTACAGTTTTACCATAGAGTTTCCATCCTAGAGCTACTATTTTTCACTACTGATTATGGCAACCAGTGGGAGACTGGGAGGGTCATTGGGGGTGGCCATCAGTAATGGTGTGATGTCACTTCTGGTGAAAAACCAGATGTGATGTCATACCTCTCTAGAAATTCCTAGAAACTCTATGGTAAAGCCACGCTATTTTCAGCAGTTCCTCGAGAGCACTGGCATCACTTCTGGGCTTTCCAGTGACATCAGTCTTTTCTAGGAACTGCCAAGAAACCATTTTCCCCAGAAGTGACATCATACCATCATTTGGGTACTGCCAACCCTGGTGGGTGCACAAAAGAAAATAAATAAATAACAGAAATATGTTTACACTTGAAGTGCAGCAAGCAATTTTAGGCTATGCTTTGTACCACGTGCAACAGAAACCATTCAAAACCCTATGATCTGAGTCAAGCTGAAAGTGAGGCTTTCTTGGGCAGGATGTTTTTCTCTGAGGACAGGGTGAATGGTCAGTTTGACTGGGAGTAAAACCTAATAAAATATAAAAGTCCCCCCCCCCATTATATGCTATGGCACTGTGATCTGGTAACTGCAAGAGGGGACAGCAAGGGCTAAGAAGGTAGAGGGTTATGAAATTTTACATATAGACATGCAATAACCAAAATTTTACTGATGTGAAATAACGAGAATATTCCTATGTATCAGTCTTCTAATCTGGAATCGAATTTTAAGTAAAACATTTTTTAACAACCAATTCCCATTTGCTTGGAAATCTGAGAGTGAAACTCTTGCATAATGTAGGCTGTACAAATATTAAATATAATCCAGCACATTTAAGCACATTTAAATTCAAGCAATTTAATTTGGGAGGTTAAAGCAAATACTTAATTGTCCTTATGCAATTATAACCGGGGGGGGGAGGGGAGAGAGAGAGAGAGAGAGAGAGAGAGAGAAACTAATGCAACTAATAAAAGCAGCAACCTGGTGACTTCCTTCTTGACCCCCCTCCCCCCAGCAACTATAACTAAAATAAAATATATGAAATTCATTGCACTGGATTTCCCCGGCCATTTTCTAATGCATCCACTGGCACTTACAGGAGCAGGCAAACTGACATGTCATTGACACATCAAAGGTTTTAATTTAATAAACGATGCTGAGAGAAAAGGAAGAGATTTGAGCCGCTCAATTTAGTGCAATCTCATGAAACCCTGTTCTCAGAGAGGCATAATAAAATCATCCTCTTTTGTACCGTGCTTTAAACCATTCAAGCCATTCAAAATGCATTAACCTTGTCACGGTCCTTACAACAGCCCCATGAAGCGGGTCAGTATTATTATTTATGTATTGGTGGGGCTGAGGACTGCTCTAAATGTTACAGTGGCAGGCAGGTGTCCAAAGAAGCCGTTCTCCCACTGAATGACATTTCAGTGTGCAGAAAAGGGGGTAGCAATTTCCCTCAACTCCCACCCTGGTAGGGTTGCCAGGTCCTTACCCTAGTAATAGGATTGCCAGGTCCATCTTCACTACTGGTGGGAAGTTTTTGGGGCAGAGCCTGAGGAGGGCGGGGTTTGAGGAGGGAAACGACTTCAATGCCATAGAGTCCAATTGCCAAAGTGGCCATTTTCTCCAGGGGAACTGATCTCTATCGGCTGGATATCAGTTGTAATGGCCAAGGCACTCTCTCTCTCTCTCTCTGATGCCTTTTGCACACAATTTGAACCAAGTTGATCTCCAAGCAGACTTTAAATATGTGGCAAAACAGCATCGGGGAAACCCAAGAAAAGGGTGGGGTGGGTGCAAGGTCAACCCTGAGGGATGGAAAACTGATGCATAACTCCAAGGAACATCCAAATCAGTCCAGGGGTGAATATGAGTCAAAGTACCAATGCATAAAGGACCTCTCTCTCTGCCTTTTTACAGCAATGGGGGGGGCAGACTGCCAGCGGCTCCCAGGTTCCCCTGCCACTGCAACCGCCACCAGGCCCTAAGGTGGTAAGAGTGTTGTCTGTGCATGGGCAGACAGCATTTTATTTAGCTTGGGCGGATTTAAACCCCCGTTTATTTTTAAAGTCTTTTTGGATTTTTCTGCAGACCTAGGTGGTCCCCTGAATCTGCAGAAAAACCTGTTGGTGGGGGGGAGTGTGACCCCTATCTGCAGATTTAAGTATCCACAGACAGGGAGAACATCCAAGAATTAGATATATAAGTTGGTATACAATTTTTGTTCTGTGGCATTGTGAAACTGCACGATGTACACACTGACAGTGCATTCCTGACAGGAATGCCTGTGCCGGGCTTAGGAGGCAACCCAGTGGCATTGCTTCCTAAGGAGGTTTCGGCACTGCCAAAACATCCTCCCGGCACCCAAAACCCGTGCAACCCTCATAGGGTTGCACGGGAGATATGCCAGCAAAAAGCTGGCATATCTTCTAAAAAACAAAAAGAGGTGTTCCCGAGCCCCAACGGCTTGGGAGGCCGACTAATGTTTCCCGGGGCGCCGCCACGGCCTGTGCTGGCGGCTGGTGGCTGGCGGGAGGCAGCGGTGTCTGGGCCCAGCACTGCCACAGTGGCGACTGGGGACTGGTGTCCAGGCCTGCACGCCAGTGCTGGTGCGCCTTCTGGGCGCTGGCGGTGTGATCCCTTGCTCCAGCATGCGCCGTTGCCGGCCTGCTAAGGGCTTTTGGCATTGCCGCCGGCGCATTTCAGGAATGCGCTGTGAATGTCGCTTTCAGCAACATGATCTGTCTGAATAATATATTCTGATGCTGAACTGCCTGAAAGTGTATCTATGGTTTTCGTTCAACATACTGGTCAGGCAATTTTCTCTGAGAGAGCAGATTTGCATCCTACATATTAAAAAGAAGCCATATCACATAAAGGCAAAAGCTTTGGTTATAGCTACTACAACTTTCACTAGAAAGTTAGCAGTGACTCATGGGAAATGAAATCCCCAGAGTGCCAAAAGAGAAAAAAGAAGTTATCACAATGGAAAAATTCAATAAAATCTTAATGTCATGAACACATATTATCTGCATGAAACACCACACATGGCAAGAATGCCCCCCACATGTCCCATCAAACACCAATAATTTAGTAAGGGTAACCTAAGAATTAAGACTTTGTTTGAGATACCTTAGGGACTTCATGGCTGCATTACGATTCAAACAGGGGGTCTTCTCGGTAGCTAAGAGTTAACCTGACTGGATCTTGCCCATTAGAAAGAGAAAACACTGCTATGTTTACACCATGTCCATGCACAATATCTAGGTTGCTTCTTGGCATATCTAGCAAATTCCCAAAATATGGGCCCCAAACTGAAAACTCCATGGTTTCCAAATTGTAATTCAATTACAGGAGTGTTGACTGGTTCCATTTGTTCCCTGATGGTTTCTATAAATGCTGAACGCTTGATCACCGCATTATGCTAACCAGGTAAAGTATACAAGATAGACTTGCATAGTTGCATTCTTATCTCTCTGTGTACAGCCCTGTTGGGATTTTGCTTTCCTTTATGTTCCAGAAGCAGGACACTCACCATTTATAAATGATGTTTTTCTCAGCATTGACTTCGCAGCTGAACCAAACACAGCCTAGAGTAAATGAGCAATTTCCTCAGAAAGCTGAATGAGGAATCACAAATGATAACAAACGATAACAACCCGTGTTGCCAGATAGACATTGAATATGTTGTGATAGTGTTAACCTCTGTGCTGTCTTTGAATAATATGACACCCCCGAGAGCTAATTTGTGGGGAGGGAGTTGACTTAAGCAGACTGGGCAATGTTTGTCTGCATAATATACTATTCGGTTTCCATACTAAGCTCCTTAATGGGATACTCTGGTAGTTTTGTTGAAGCAGGGCTGTGTAGATAGGAGGGAGGCTTCCAAAATTCTCTTCATCTGAATTTGTCACTGAATGTTGGAATTCCAGGTTGGTTTCCAGAATCAAACAATGACTTGGGTTCTGCTAATACCTACTGTGGACAGAAGGATTTCCATAACAGGGTGTGGTCGTTTATGCATGGGTACTTTCACTCATGTAAGCCCCCGGTCTGTCTCAGTTGTTCCTTGGACTTATGCATGAGTTTTCCATCCATTAGAGATTACCTCACTGCCAGCCCTTGCAATGTCCGGGTCTTCCCATTCCTCTATTAACCCAACTCTTCCATCTTCCCTGAGCAAAGCCCGGGTGAAATCTCCATGTAGGAGGCAAAGTGCTGGGCACGTGAGCTTGGTTTCACTCACAGCCAATTACAAAGCAGCATGTCCAGAGTAAGGGACTGAAATACTTCCTGCTTCCTTGGAGCAATTTCTGAGCAGAAGTAAATCTTTTTAAAACTGAGGCTTAGATTCCCACCCCGCTTCCTTTCAGATTGCTCCGTGTTTTATGTTGTTTTTAAGATGCTTTTTATGTGGCAGTTGGGTTGGGGGGATTTTGTCTCACAGTAAGCGCTACAAGTAAGCCAATTTCAAAGCAGCATTGAAAGGGGTGGGACTTGATTTGAGCTTGGAGACTGCTGGTGCATAGATTCCCAACAGGAAAGTGTGGGTCCAGCGAGCAACGAACCTCAGGTAAAACTCCCATGCATAAATGACCTGTGACTTTCTCCCAAGCCCCCTCCCACTGCAGCCCAAAATGACCCCTGAAATGCTGCTCCTGTGGATATCTAGTTTTCTGCACAAACAACAACCACCGTAGGATTGACAACCTCCAAGTGGAGCATGGAGA
Source organism: Euleptes europaea (assembly GCF_029931775.1). Lineage (NCBI taxonomy): Eukaryota > Metazoa > Chordata > Lepidosauria > Squamata > Sphaerodactylidae > Euleptes > Euleptes europaea. Next base: position 74,629,268 of record NC_079320.1, read on the forward strand.
TCTCCTGGAATTCCAAGTTGTCTCCAAATGGATAGAGATCAGTTTCCCTGGAGGAAAGGGCAGCTTCAGAGAGTGCTCTCTATGGAATTACATCCTACTAAGCTTTCTTGCTTCCCCAAGCCCCCCCCCCCAACTCTTCAGGAATTCATATGTAGGGCCATGGCTCAGAGCATCTGCTTGGCATGCAGAAGGTCCCAGGTTCAATCTTCAGCATCTCCAGTTAAAGGGACTAAGCAAGTCAGTGATGTGAAAGACCCCTGCCTGAGACCCTGGAGAGCTGCTGCCAGTATGAGTAGACAATACTGACTTTGATGGACCAAGTGTCTGATTCAGTAGGAGGCAGCTTCATGTGTTCAATTTCCCAACTCGGAATTGGCAACCTTAAGTCTAGAGGTAGGGTTGCCAGCCCCCCAACCACCAGCAGACAATGGGGGATAGCGTTGCCAGACCCAGATTGGGAAACCCCTGGAGATTTGGGGGTGGAGCCTGGAAAGGACAGGGACCTCAGTGGGGTACAATACAATGGAGACCATCCTCAAAAGCATCCATTTTCTCCAGAGGAACTGATCTCTAGAGATGAGGTATAATTCCATGGGATCCCCAGTTCCCACCTGGAGGCTGGCATCCCTATCTAGAGGTCAGAAGAAAATACTATGCTACAACCCTTCCCTTTACAGTCTAGAGTACTTTCTAAACTGCAAAAACCTTACCTCAGCAATCAGGAGTTTCTCTCTCCTAACTGTGGATATCTGTTGAGAAATATCAGTGGACCATCCTGAAGCATCAACCTACTAAAAATCCAATTAATATGCAAGCACTGAACAACATGTGTCAATACTGATATCTGTTTCCCCCCCTGTAATGTTTTGTCTGCATGACAAAAACATCCAGCAACAGTTTTAGCCAGTCTCTTAAAAGGACCCACATGAACCATCAAAGTGCAGATTGAACCAGTAAATGTGAAATTATTTTACATCCACAGCCTGAAGTGATATACACCACACAGACATTTACCACCTCAGTGAGAACTGTGGCCTAGTTGCTTGCTGACCAGGAGACTGAATAAACATAAATAGTCAGAAAATGCAGAGGATAAATAGGGCTAGGACTGAAATCAAAATAGGTTTCAAGTCCCAAATAGTGTATAGGACAAATCTGCTTTGTATCAGTCTACTCAACATAAAATAGCAATAAGCTAAAAGATAACAAAAATGGAAGCAATTTACAGAGCCTACCATTGTCAAAGTCCAGTGAGCCTTGAAGCTAACTTTCTGACCAGCTCCTTTCTGTTAGCTTCCATAATTTTATTTTACTATGAGGGGAAAATATTGAAGTCCTTCAAAACTGCAGGATAAAACTATGTTTTAACACTTCCATGAATGTTATCATTAGGGTTGCCAATCTCCAGATGGTGTAGAAAAGAATACTACAAGGCTCTCCAAAAATCTATAAACAACATGTATTAAATATAATGACAATGTGAAAAGTGCTATACAAACATCAAAGTTCACTAGTTACAGACTAACAATCAAACAGAACAAGACAAAAACCACAGATTGTAGCTAAACATCTAAGCTACAAATGTATCAGCTACGAAGATGTTACAAAAATTGTTGTAAGTTTGTTATCGGTCTCATAAGACTCTCATGTTTCAGTTTTAAACGTGTTTCAGGTTTTTAATCGTCACGCAAACACGGGAGAACATAGGAACGCCGTCCGGATGTGCTTAGCGTTTTCACTGCCATGAGGGCAGCTTCATCAGCTGTCCGTCTCTCAAGAGTCAAAGCTCCTTGAAAATAAGAGAAATATTTCACAAAAAGGTCTCGTCTTTCTATGCGCCTGTAAGGCTGCTCCGCTACGCGTTGTCACTATTAGGGCTGTTGAAAAAAAAATTCGGTATAGTTCGGATTCAGCAGAATTTGGCCCATCTCGATTTGGAATATGCTGAAGTCCAAACTCCCCCGATTCGGATCCGTGGAATTCGGCGCCTAGTTTGAGTTCGGGGGGAAATTTGGCCAAATAAAGTCATTAAAAATGCACTCGCGCATTTCTGCAGCTCCGGGGGGGACATTTTTGGGGGTGGAGGTCTCAAACTTTCAGGGTAGCTTGAGGGGATGCTTCTTGCAAGAACCCCCAAGTTTTGTAAAGATTGGGTCAGGGGGTCCCGAGATATGGGGCCCAGAAGAGGTTGCCCCCCAAAAAAATCACCCTCAGTGACAGGAATAAAGCTACTTAAATCACATTGGCGCTTTTCCACGGCTCCAGGGGGGGTGAGTTTTTTGGGGTGCAGCCCCCAAACTTTCAGCGTAGCTTCAGATGAGGCTTCTTGCAAGAACCCCCAAGTTTTGTAAAGATGGGATCAGGGGGTCCAGAGATATGGGTTCCCCCCTTTTCCCTATTGGGATGAATGGGATCAGCCGATCCTATGCATCTAGAGAGCGGCAAATCCAAGGCAAAACCTCCCTGTGCTAACCATTGCAATCCAAAGCAACACGCGATCAACCATGGAAAGGAGCTGAGGCGCACTAGGCTAGCTATAGCAAAAAGGAAAAAAGGAGCAGGTGACTTGGACCGTGAAAATGTATTGTGAAAGTCAGATTTTGCAAAAACATCTTTGAGTGAGCAGCAAAACAGACCGTGCAAAAAAACAAACAAAAAAAACAGAGTTTGTATTTTCTGCCCTGCTCCTTCTTCTCATGGTGGACGGACTCTCCCCCCTTATGCAAACGACCCCACCAAACTCAAGCAAGTCTCACCAGCACCACCCCACCTCTCCAACCAATATGGCGCTGCGGTGCACCCCCCAAATGGGGAAAAAATCCAAGATGCAGGGGATCTCACGCAAGCCGCCCTGTTGCACTCAACCCCAGGCTAGAGGCAAAACAGTGAAAAATACCAAGGAGGAGGCTCAACACCAAGGGTGCCAAGCTGAGAGAGACTCGCTAGCCGCTGCACAGACTCAACTTTAAACTTAAGTTTAAAAGCAGTACACACACTCCCACAGAGGTGAGCAGTCACACACCTCTCGGCAGAATGGGCAAAAGCCTCCTTTGGCTTCCCCCCCCCCAGAAACTGGCCCCCCACAGACTCTGCTTCTCCCCCCCCCCCACATACACACGGAAAAAAATTATAGATTAAAGCCCCAAAAGGGGTCTTACTGTGGATGTCTTCTGTTCCATCAGGAGGGACTGGGTAATCCAATACGATTCCATTTAAGCACGGGAGGTTTTGCCTTGGATTTGCCACTCTCTAGATGCATAGGATCGGCTGATCCCATTGATCCCAATAGGGGAAAGGGGGGACCCATATCTCTGGACCCCCTGATCCCATCTTTACAAAACTTGGGGGTTCTTCCAAGAAGCCTCATCTGAAGCTACGCTGAAAGTTTGGGGGCTGCACCCCCAAAAATGCGCCCCCTGCAGCTACGGAAAGGAGCGAATGTGCACACGCACCCCCCCCCACGGGGATTTCTCTCTCACACAAACAGATACTCTCTCTTTCTCACCCCGGGCCACGCAGCAGCTGGGTTCACGTGCTCAATCGCGACTGATTGGCCAGAAGAAGACCCTGCTTGGCCACCGATTGGCCACGGGAGAATGCTGCTTACTAACTGACGGTTATGCTACTGTGCCAAATCCCGAATTTGCCGATTTTATTTGCCGAACACCCCGAACTCACCGAATTCAGCTCCCCGGTTTTCAGACTTTTTTGAGTTCGGTTCCATCCGAACTAAAAACCGCCGAACCGGGGGAAATTCGGCTGGTTTTCGGCTGAACCAAATCGACAGCCCTAGTCACTATATTTAATACATGCTGTTTGTAGATTTTTGGAGAGCCTTGTACTATTCTTTTCTACAGCTTGTCTATTTAGTACTAGTGCCTAGTTTTTTCTAGTTAATCTCCAGGTGGTGGCTGCAGATCTCCTGCTATTACAACTGATCTCCAGGTGACAGAGATCAGTTCACTAGGAGAAAATGGCCACTTTGGAAGGTGGTCTCTATGACATATACCCTCCCCTTCCTCAGGATCCACCCCCCAAATCTCCAGGTATTTCCCAACTTGGAGCTGGCAACCCTGGTTATCATGGTTACCTTGCTCCACAATAGCAACAAATGAATACAGGAAATGGATAAAAGGTAGGCTTGCTAACCTCCAAGTGGGCCCTAGAGATCTGGAATTACATCTGATCTCCAGTTTCTCCCATGAAGAAAATGTCTACTTTGCAAGGTGGACTCTGTGGCATTATGCCCTGCTGAGGTTCCTCCTCTCCCCAAACTCTGCCTTTCTTAGGCTCCACCCCGATATCTCCAGGAATTTTCCAACCTGGAACTGGCAACTGTAATGTAAGTAGATGCAGTGCAGTTTTATATCCCTTCAAATCCAATGTAATTTAATTTAATTTGAAGAGGTTTCACTCTTTTTTGTGATGGATAAATGCATCACAAATAAACAGCACCAATGATCCTTTGCCTTAACCAAGAAACCTTCATTTCAAACTCAAAAATTAATCATTCATCTGATGGAGCCATAGAAAGCTGGTCATCACCTTGAATTCAGCATTCCGTGCAGGCAGCTTGAATATTTTGACCCATAACCCCAGCTCAATTTATCTTGATAGACCCATCTTCAACTGCATGCAAGGCAAACTCCCAATCAGATGGCCTCAAATTGTTGTTGTTGTTGAAATTCAACTTGAGCACGGCACTGAACAAATTTGCACCTGCCTGATAGCCTTGGTAATAACTTTAAGTAAGAAATAACCAACTTGGCTAAATCTACTCAATTACAGGGTCATGGTCAGGTTATTGCAGTGACCAACTTGTCAAGCAGAGAATTGTTTGCATCTGCAGTTGGATTAATCCTTTCCATGACCAACTCGGGAAACAATGCATAGCCTATTTCTTCTCCCCATTTAACCATGTGCTTTTAACAAATGGATGTGGCAGGAGCAATAGGGTTGCCAACCTTCAGGTACTAGTTGGATAGAGATCAGTTTCCCTGGAGAAAAATGGCCACTTTGACAATTGGACTCTATGGCATTGAAGTCCCTTCCCTCCCAAACCCTGCCCTCCTTAGGCTCCACCCAAAAAAACTCTCGCCGGAAGGGAAGAGGGACCTTGCAATCCTCAGCAGCAGACAGGTAGTGGTGGTACAGCGGGGTGACAGCAGTCCATAATCTCTATGGTTTCCAGGTGGTGGCTGGAGATCTCCTGCTATTACAACTGATCTCCAGGCAACAGGGATCAGTTCCCCTGGAGAGAATGGCCGCTTTGGCAATTGGAGTCTATAGCATTTAAGTCCCTCCCCTCTCCAAACCCCGCTTTCCTTAGGCTCTGCCCCCAAAATCTTCAGGTATTTCCCAACCCAGAGCTGGCAACCCTAATAATCTCACAAACTGATACACCAGATTTGTTTGGACAAGTCGGGAGAGCTCAGCAAATAACTGGCTTCCTGACTGTGACCAACTAGCAGAACACAAAGTGATCCACCAGGAACCTACCTAGTTTGGCATGGATAAGAACTAAGAAACCCCTTCTTTTGCAAAAATTACATACCCTGAACACATGGTATTATTTGTTTGTTTATTAGACTTATACCTTGTCCTCCTCAGCACAGCCGGGCTCAGGGCGGCTTTTACATTTCAAGTAAATGGAAATATAGGGTCCAATGGGGACCCTTTTGGATGGAAAGGCAGCCTAGAAATTTTTTAAATAAATAAAGAAGGAAGGAAGGAAGGAAGGAAGGAAGGAAGGAAGGAAGGAAGGAAGGAAGGAAGGAAGGAAGGAAGGAAGGAAGGAAGGAAGGAAGGAAGGAAGGAAGGAAGGAAGGAAGACTTGACATAGCCCTGAGGTGGATCTTAGCCATTTAAAGAGCAACTTCACTGAGACATAAAGATCAACTCAGAAAAAAATGTGGATTGTTGATAATACACAGGACTTTCACAACAATGCTACATGAGTTGAAGACTGAAACAACATCTTAAAACCATTGCTTCTTCCAGCAGAAGACTTGGGCATTGAAGATACTCCTTAATCACTAAGAATCTGTGTGGTATAATAGTTAGTCTTAGAATCTGAGAGTCACAGGTTGACTTTTTCACCCTGCCATGAGGTTGAACGAGTAGATTCTAGCCAGTCATGCTCTCTCTGCTTGACCTATCATGGGAACAAAATTGGGGGGGGGGGTCACATATGTTGTCCTGAGTTCCTTGAAGAAGGCCGGGTAAAAATTATAGTTATAGTTAGGGTTGCCAGGTCCTTCTTCGCCACTGGCAGGAGGTTTTTGGGGTGGAGCCTGAGGAGGGTGGGGCAAAACAGATGCTGTATCACTGACATATGGGTCCTCCCCTATTGCAGTGGAATCTAGAGAGCTTCATGGCTGAGAAGGAATGTGCACCTGGATCTCTTCATTTACCCTGACATTCTTGCATCTAATAAAGAAGAAGAAGAAGAAGAAGAAGAGTTGGTTTTTATATGCCATCTTTCTCTGCCTTTGAAGAAGGATCAAACCGTTTTACAATCACCTTTTCTTCTTCTCCCCACAACAGACACCTTGTGAGGTAGGTAAGGCTGAGAGAGCTCGAAGAGAGCAGTGACTAGCCCAAGGTCACCCAGCTGGCTTCATGCATACGAGTGAGGAAACCAACCCGGACCATGTCCGCACTGCGCGTTTGCAGCTCCAATTTTTGCTGGCTTTCCTTGCATGTTCGCACTTCATCTCAACCGAAGGATTCCAGAGACGTCTCCAGAGCACAATTTCTCCGAGTTAAGAGCATCCGCTTATATGGCGAATTAAAAAAATGAAACGTCTTCCTCACCCGGAGCCTTAAAGTGTGAACGTGCAATCTGTGTTCAATCCAATCGCCCTCCTTGCTTCGAGTGCCAACTGGGCATGCGTGGGAGCGCACCGGTCTTCATTTGATCCTGGCTTATCAAATGCAGCGGAGAAAGGCGGTGCGGTGGGAACAGAAATTTAAAGTCGTGTTGGATGCTTGTGTACTGGACACGTCTAAATAGCGAGGTAAGTTGCTGGTGCATTTACAGGCCTGGTTCACCATATTAGAGCCCGCTGCTCATGTGGAGGAGTGGGGAATCAAACCCAGTTCTCCAGATTAGAGTCTACTGCTCTTAACCACCACAACGCACTGAGTTATGGTTAATGATAGCTTACAATGGAATAAAATGTGCTACCCTTTAGGGGCCACTGGACTTCTATAGTTCATGAGCAGGTGCTATGAAGCTCCCAATAATGTACAAATACACAGAACTGGTTTATATCTGAGAACAGTTCAGCTGTGCCATTCAAAATGTTTACCACCTTAACAGTTCAGTGAGTCCAATAATAGTTATCATTTGAGCCAGTTTGAATCCAAGCCTTGAGCACATTTGGAAAAAACAACTTTTTTGCTGAATAACAATTTTACAAAACTAAAAAATATAAGACTTTAAAACAGGTGCTTTATCTTTCCCAGTTTTCAAATATTTGCAATATTTAGCCCTGTCACGATCATAGTGCTGGACATCAGGTGCTCTCTACTCCCTCTTTTTCCTTAAGATTTTTTTTATTCATTCCGTGTTCCTGTTATATTCCCTGCCTGTGCTGCAACCTCAGAGTTGGTTGGGGCTTTTATCCCCAGTTACTGCTGACCTTAAACAACTCTGAAATTTAAATACAGCTTAAAAGTATAATGGATTGCTTATGGCAAACCTTAATGGATTCTTAAACAAATTAGAACATCTATATGCATAGTTAACCAAAAAGTACTTCAAGAATATTTAAACAAAGAGGGTTGGTACATCGTGTGAACTGTAAATATACTAAACATATGGTTTAAAAAAACTGACCATGTTCTCTGTCCGGATCAGGATATAATTCTATTAATGCATTTCTCTCCTGCTCCTCTTCCAAGGAACTCCAGGCAGCATAGATAGTTCTCCACTTGAGAGCCAGCATGGTGTAGTGGTTAAGAGTGGTGGTTTGGAGCGGTGGACTCTGATCTGGAGAACCGGGTTTGAATCCCCACCCCTCCACATGAGCAGCGGAGGCTAATCTAGTGAACTGGATTTGTTTCCCACTCCTACACATGAAGCCAGCTGGGTGACCTTGGGCTAGTCACACTCTCTCAGCCCCACCTACCTCACAGGGCGTCTGTTGTGGGGAGGAGAGGGGACTGTGATTGTAAGCCGGTTTGATTCTTCCTTAAATGGCAGAGAAAGTCGGCATTGATTCATTTCAGTGGGCTTAGACTGATATAATTTTCTTAGGATTGTATTGTTTGTCTTCACAAGAAACCATGCAAAGTAGATTAGGTTGATGACTGGTCCAAGGTCATCTGGAGATCTGCAGGGCTAAGAGAATTGACCCTGGATCTCTCCATTCTTTACAGTTCCAGAGATTGCCCAGCCAACTCATGCAGAAAGATAAACAGGTTTGGGACTCCACCAGTATGTCATCATGGCTTCTTGGACATTGATGTAATCCAGTTAACCCTCCTGACGCTCGTTTAACTGATGTTTAAGATAGAGACATGCCTAAGGACAGATATGAAAGACATTTGTGTGTATATTTCATGTACATACACAGTCTTTCCCCCCTCTTCTTTGTCCCCCACCACATAAGTGGGAACATTCATGTGTGTATGTGTAAAGCGCTCTTAAGTCGCAGCCGACTTATGGCGACCCCTTATGGGGTTTTCAAGGCAAGAGACTAACAGAGGTGGCTTGCCATTGCCTGCCTCTGCATAGCGACCCCAGTATTTCTTGGTGGTCTCCCATTAAAGTACTAACCAAGGCTAAACCCTCCTTAGCTTCTGAGATCTGGTGAGATCAGGCTAGCCTGGCCCATTCAGGACAAGGTGGGTACACTTATATCCCTTGACTATTAGGATCATAGTTTTTATACTGAACAAAGAATTTTGTAGGAGGAGCAGGAGAAGAAGAAGAGTTGGTTTTTATATGCCTACTTTCTCTACCACTTAAGGAAGAATCAAACCAGCTTACAATCACCTTCCCTCCCCTTCCCCACAACAGACACCCTGTGAGGTTGGTGGGGCTGAGAGAGTGTGACTAGCCCAAGGTCACCCAGCTGGCTTCATGTGTAGGAGTGGGGAATCCAATCCAGTTCACCAGATTAGCCTCCAGCACTCATGTGGAGGAGTGGGGAATCAAAGTCCACCGCTCCAAACTACCGCTCTTAACCACTACATACGAGAGCCACCAGTGCAGTGGTTAGAGCGTCAGACTAGGATCTGAGAGGCCCAGATGGGAATCCCTACTCTACCATGGAAAGGTGCGGAATAACCTCGGGCCAGTCGCTCACTCTCAGCCAAAACTACCTCACAGGATTACCATGGCATGGGTCAAATGGAAAAGGAGAGAACTGTGCTTCAAGGTGCTAAAGACCCCATTGGGATGAAAGATGGGGCATTCACAAATAAATTATCTGCAACAGCCAAACAAAGACATATAGATGTCCATGAATTTACCTCAAAAATGGGGGTGGGAGGCATCAATCCTTGACCTCTGGCTTTCCCCTTTTAACTCACATCCTGGAGATGAAGGACGCTTTTCCTTTTCATCTTCTTTCCAGGCGTTGTCCAAATACTCGCCTCTCCTCTCTCTGGCCCCTGTAAACTATGCGAAAGGATCGATTGGCACTTTTGGAACTCGCCCAATGATGCCCAAACGCCTGCTGATTCGGCTCACATCCTGCTTGATGTTTATAAGCAGGGAGCTGATGGTTTGCTGTGCTGTTCTGAATTTGTTCTGATGCATCTGAGGTGTTTGCAAGGCTTACAACGTTTTTTTCTGGCCCGATTAGACTCTTTGTGGCTGTCTCTCTCCCCCATCTGGTTCTACCCCCCCACCCACACACACAGTTTCTGATTTTTAAAGGGGAACAAGTAAAAGATTTTAAAAGGGGAACAAGTAAAGTAAATCTGAGAGTTGCATTAGTTGCTGCTCCATCATGTCTCTGCATGCCTTTGGAGTCTGTTCATGAAGCTCATGAAGGTCATGTGATCTTGAATAGATGCCCCTGACTGCACAGACAAAACCAGGCAGGGCCATCTTATCTGTCATCGAAAGGATGTAACCAGCAGTACTGGTACAAAAGGGAGATGAATAACAAGCAGTTCTGCACTTCATAGAATCATAGAGTTGGAAGGGACCACCAGGGCCATCAAACCCATACACAATGCAGGAAATTCACAACTATCTCCCCACACATACACACCCTGTGACCCCTACTCCATGCCAGAAGATGGCCAAGATGCCCTCCCTCTCATGATCTGCTGCCCTAAGGTCACAGAATCAGCATTGCTGACAGATGGCCATCTAGCCTCTGCTTAGAAACCTTCAGGGAAGGAGCGCTTACCACCTTTATACCAGTTGGTCAATTAATGACCCAAGGTACATGAGATTATTTAGCACAAGGGTGTCAAACTCATTTGTTGTGAGGACCAGATATGACATAAATGTCACTTGGTCGGGCCAGGCCATGTGTACCATATAATTTAATCCCAGGTACCAGAGATACAAACTTTATAGAAGTCACTGGCAAAGCCAATTAATGATATTATTTTTTACTTTATTTTTTACTTAAAATACAAACATGTTTAACACAATAACACTCCTACAGTATTTTCTTTTAGTTAACAATCTTTGATAATTGACACCTCAGAACGGGTGTGGGGGTGGCTGCCTCGGCTGGCGAGGTAACAGTGGACTTGCCAGATCGGGATGCTGGGTGTGTGTGTGGATGTTTCAATTGGCTCGCGGGCCAGATAAGAGCTCTCAAGGGGCCGGATCTAGCCACCAGGCCTTATGTGTGACACCCCTATTTAGTGTTTGTCTTTATGTCTTTACCAGCCCGGGCAGTCTAATAGGTCTTGTTTTAGTGGGTCCGCTGCTTTCATCTGCTATGTCATGCCCCCCCGTGGCTGAGTCCAAGGCCTCGGATGCAGAACTGGAACAGTTGGCCATCCCATCATCAGCTGACCCTCCTGGGAATGCAGCTGAAGAGACTTCTGAACCAGTTGCTGAATTAAAGGTCCGTCAGATGCTTCTACGTCTAGCCAGGCTGAGGAATTCCAATCCCCCTTGGAGGCCCAACTGCCGAGCAAGCCAGAGACTCAGAAGAAGAATCCTCCCCCATGGTTCACCAAAGACAGAAACTCTGAACTCTGCTGAATGAAAAAAAGATGATCAGCTCGGCTACAAAGCCAGAGAGGCATTCCAGCTGTAGAGAATGACAGTGAGTGATGACAGGCCCAACCTCACTCTGATAGCTGGCCAAATTTAAGGAGCAGCGAAAAGCAGTCTAGGCATGGGAGCAACTTGGCTTCTGTACCTTCCACCGCTTCCTGCCTTGCCCTCTGTCCGCTTCCTCTGCACCGTGCTGCAATAGCAGCCCCTGCCAGCCTGCCCGGCCTGTACATGCTACCAGATACATTGCACTAGACAAATTATTACTGCAGATGGGCAAGGCTGCTCAGACCAGAGTTTGGTTCAAGATAACCTTTTCTAGATAACATGGTGGTGATCTAATTAGAACATAGAACATCAGAACTTAAGAAAAGCCCTGCTGGATCAGACCAAGGCCCATCAAGTCCAGCAGTCTGTTCACACAGTGGCCAACCAGGTGCCTCTAGGAAGCCCACAAACAAGATGACTGCAGCAGAATTATCCTGACTGGGTTCCAAAGCACCTAATATAATAGGCATGCTCCTCTGATCCTGGAGAGAATAGGTATGCATCATGACTAGTATCCATTTTGACAAGTAGCCATGGATAGCCCTATCCTCCATGAACATTTCCACTCCCCTCTTAAAGCCTTCCAGGTTGGCAGCCATCACCACATCCTAGGGCAGGGAGTTCCACAATTTAACTATGCATTGGTTGGAGAAATACTCTGTTTTGAATCTCTCACCCTCAAACTTCAGCAGATGATCCCATGTTCTAGTATTATGAGAGAGGGAGAAGCTCTTTAGGAGCCCACCTGTCATGAGTCAGCCTTCAGAGACCTCCTCTGACGAGGAGGAAATAGAAGCCAGAACAGAGGGACATCCTCAGGCAGAAGTCCCACAGGAACAACCACAGGGCCTACAGCCTGCCAGAATAGAGGATCAGCCAAAGTCAGGAGATGACTCACCATGCCTGCAGCCTGCCAGCTCAAGGACTCCAGTTGGACCTCACACCTTGCAACATGCAGTGTCTCCAGAGGCCTTGCCAAGGCCACTGGAGCAGAGAAGAAAACAGGTTCATCTGGCAATGCAGCAGAGATGGCAGAGTGCTAGACTGAAGGCTTTACAGAGGAACCTCCCCAGTAGCAGTGATGAGGAAGAGCAGGGCTGAAGCACCACCTGTGAACTCAGCCTCATCAGCATCAGCTGGCTCTGATACAGCAGCAGGGGAAGGGATTTAAGCCATCAGTTGGGCTTGGCTGTTGTGCAAGCAACTTGTCACCAACCTCTTTGTGTACCGGCCTTGTTTCCCTGTTATCCTTTGGATTCCTGGTATCCTGACTTCTTGGACTGGCTCTGACTAACGCCTTGGACTTCCCTTGCCTGTATTGCTATCTCGGACTCTGCCTTCACTGTGAATGACCTTGGACTGTTCCCCAGACTACGCTTACAGCCCTCGCTCCTCGCCTGCATCACGACACCACCTTACATGTTGTCAAGGGAGTTTGAATATGTTATGTTTGCTCGGAGAGCATATTTGCCACAACATTCTCAGGACTCCTAATCAACTAGTCCCTTCCCTCCACCTATTTATCTCCAGGTAATTGCACACTGGTCTGAAGACCACATTTCCAGAATGACCCTAGGATTCTGAAGCCCAGTAGAAAAATGGCAAGGGGTCAGCAGCTTGTTTCAATTTAACAAGCTGTGTTAAACATCTACTGTGTGATGTTTCTTCTCTTTTAAAAGAAACTGAGGGTGAGGTTAAACTATCAGTGTATATTTATTTGACATGGTGTATTCACTGCCAGTGGTCATAGTGATGGCTACTAGCACACATGGCTTTAAAAGGGGGTTAGACAGCTCATCTCCAGACTACAGAGATCAGTTCCCCTGGAGAAAATGGCTGTTCTGGAGGGTGGTCTCCATGGCATTGGAGATAGAGCCTGGGGAAGACAGGAACCTCCAAATCTCCAGGGGTTTCCAACCTGGAGCTGGTGACCCTATTCCCCCATCTCCTGCCAGTGGCCAGGTCCCTCTTCGCCACCGGTGGGAGATTTTTGGGGTAGAGTCTGAGGAGGGTGGGGTTTGGGGAGGGGAGGGACTTCAATGCCATAGACTTCAATTGCCAAAGCGGCCATTTTTTCTCCAGGTGATCTGATCTCTATTGGCTGGAGATCAGTTGTATTAGCAGGAGATCTCCTGCTACTACCTGGCAGTTGGCAACCCTACTAGCAACCCTACGCTGAACACCAGTGCTAACAGCAAAGATCAGAAGAATGTCTTCTCCTCTTGGCATCATTTGTTGGCCCACAGAGCAACTGGTTGCTCACTATGTGAAAGAGGATGCTTAGAGTTGCCAGCTCTGGGTTGGGAAATACCTGGAGATTTTGGGGGTGGAGCCTGAGGAGGGTGGGGTTTGAGAAGAGGAAAGGCATCAATGCCATGGAGTCCAATTGCCAACTGAACTGATTTCTATCGGCTGGAGATCAGTTGTAATAGCGAGAGATCTCCAGCTACTACCTGGAGGTTGGCAACCCTAAAGATAAACCACAGTTTTATCCAGCAGGGCTCTCCTTTTTTTCTTAATAAAATGCCATGTAATGTGTGATTAATATTTGTTTTAAATGGCTGCTGTATCCATAAAATATTATAAACCATTTCCCGCCCATTGAGCTGTAATTTTTTAATAAGCAAAAATAGATCTTTCATCACAAACAAGGAGACATGAAAAACATTTTTTTTTTACAAAACAAGTTATTTCAATTGCCTCCTCCTGTTCACATCTAATTTTTAAAATAGAAACATTTAAAAAGCTAATGTGACATCTCTTCATCTGTGTGGAACTAATAATGCCTTCACCAAAAGACAGTTGTTTTGGTACACACAGGATGCTGATGTAAAATAACAGACAAAAACATATGGAATAGTTAGCTAATGTGTGTTTTTCCTCCCTGACATAACCAGGTCATTTTTTTAATTTTTTTTTTTTGTATCAGCTTTTACAAAATAAATTTATGCACATGACACTTCAGTGTTTAAGGAATATAACAAGATGGGATACTGCTTATATATATATATATATATATATATATATATATATATATATATATATATATATATATATATATATATATATATATATATATATATATACACACACATACACACATATGACAAATTCTGCTACCCAACTGCCCATTTTTCAACCAATTTAAAAGGCAAGTTCACGCAATTTCTATGTCCTAGTTTGTGTGTGTGTAAAGTGTGGGCAAATCGCAGCCGACTTCTGGCAACCAAGTAGGGTTTTCAAGGCAAGAGACTAACAGAGGTGGTTTGCCATTGTCTTCCTTTGCATAGTGACCCTGGTATTCCTAGGTGGTCTCCCATCCAAGTACTGACCAGGGCTGACCCTGCTTAGCTTCTAAGGTCTGATGAGATCAGGCTAGCCTGGGCCATCCAGGTCAGGGCCCTGTTTTGTATAGTTGCCTTCAATGTGGAGAGGGGATAGTGTTGCCAGGTCCCTCTTCACCAGATCCTGAGGAGGGCAGGGTTGGGGGAGGGGAGGGACTTCAATGCCATAGAGTCCAATTGCCAAAGGGGCCACTCCAGGTGAACTGATCTTTACCAGTTGGAGATCAGTTGTAATAGCAGGAGATCTCCAGCTAGTACCTGAAGGTTGGCAACCCTAAGAGGGGACATGCAGGCCTATGTAACCTACAGTGTATTGAGACAATCAACTGTGGCACAATGAGTTGGTTCCAGCTGACTTTTTCCATTCAGTTTTGGTTACTTCTCCTTACTGCATCCCCCGTGCTACACTCCTTTTGTCTATGCAGGTCCCTGATCCACAACATAGGTTTTTGTTTTTTTCTGATGGTCCAGCAGGCCCCTCTCCTCCCCTTTTCACCAGTGGAAAAGCAGTTTGATCCAATGTATCCAAAATTAAAAGTCAGCATGACTTAAGCATACTCAGAGTTGGCTAAATTGTTCCAATTGTATAATTATGAGTTGAAATAAATGAACTTTTCTATGGACGATTGCAAAAATCACTCCTACGGAATCCATGATGGATAAAAAAGAATGAGAGAGCTGCCCTTAAAATCTGTGCTGCGGTAACTTTTTATCGTCCCAGCTTCCATGGGTCATGACATCATGACCATAATAATGTTTTACTGTTTAGTAGATCTTTGGGTGTAGTTGTACTTCGACAGAACTCTTGTTAAAGTAAACCATGGTCTTTCCCATTGCTAAGCTCCTGTGATAATGATTTTAAACAGAATACTTCATGTGGTCATTCCCCATGTGTGTGTTAAGTGCTGTCAAGTCACTTCTGACTCAATGGTGTCCCTATGAATCAATATCCTCCTAAATGTTCTATCATTAACAGCCTTGCTCAGGTCTTGCAAACTGAGGACCATGGCTCCCTTTCTAGAGTCACTATTTCTCGCGTTGGGTCTTCTACGTTTCCTGCTGCCTTTGACTTTTCCTCAAATTATTGTCAGTCCGCATACCCAATAAATAGGGTTGCCAGCCTTCAGGCAGTGGCTGGAGATCTCCTGGGATTTCAACTGATCTCCAGGCGGCAGAACTCAGTTCACTTTGAGAAAAAGGCTGCTTGGGAAGGTGGACTTTATAGAATTATACCCCATTGAAGCCCTTCCCATCCTCAAACCCCACCCTCCTCAGGCTCCACCTCCAAAATCTCCAGATATTTCACAATCCAGAGCTGGCAACCCTACCAATAAATGTTTACTCAGTACTGAACTAGGTGGACTAATGGTCTGACTTGGTATAGCGCAGCCACTAAACACTGTTCAGCAAACATTAAAAACAAACGAACAAAAAACTTTGGGGAAATACCCAAGTCTGCTCATTCAATTTAGTATTGTTGGCATTTTGTCTGATTGGTGCAGAATCAGAAGATGGGACTATGAGAGAAAGATGCATTTCAATCTGCATTTCCAATTGTGGATGAAGAGAGCCTTTTTGCTCCCCACTTTCTAAAACTGATTTACTTATCCAAACAGATGGAGAGCAGGCTGTTTAATTGTTACAACCAAATTCCATTCCAAATTAAAACAGCAGATTCATATTGAGTTGCAAACGAGTCAGAGGGGGGAGTGGGTTTGTACCAACAGATTCTATGTAAAATGAAACTTCAAGGCTAATATGGAGGTTTGTGTGTGGGTGAAACATCTGATGAACTAAGGGATGCAAAAGGCTAGAACAATTTCTTAAAGGGTATATGTGTCTATGCCCTGGCCTGGATGGCCCAGGCTAGCCTGATCTCATCAGATCTCAGAAACTAAGCAGGGTGGGCCCTGTTTAGAACCAGCGTGGCATAGTGGTTAAAGGGGGTGGTTTGCAGCAGTGGACTCTGATCTGGAGAACCAGGTTTGATTTCCCCACTCCTCCGCAGGAGCGGCAGACACTAATCTGGTGACGTAGGTGGGTCTGAGAGAGTTCAGAGAGAACTGTGGCTAGTCCAAGGTCACCCAGCTGGCTTCATGTGTAGGAGTGGGGAAACCAACCCAGTTCACCAGATGAGAGAGTCCACCGCTCATGTGGAGGAGTGGGGAAATCCAACTCGAAATGGGGAAACAAACCCGGTTTTCCACATTCAAGTCCACCGCTCTTAACCACTATATCACAATGGATTTTAAAAAAAATCCCAAAAATGATGGAATGCATCACTGATGATGGTGGAGCTTATTTCTGCTATTTTTGTAGCATATACTGTAGCCATGGGGGGGGGGGGGAGTGATTCTGCAGTATGACCATTCTGTCAGGTTTCTCTTGTTGTTGAATTTGATCTGAGCAGATTTTTTCTCAGCTAGCACTTTCAACATTACCAGAGCAACCATGACAATCTCACAGTGGGCCCCTTCACCCAGATGAATTGTACAGGGATTTTCTGAATTGATTTTGATACCTGCTTGGGCTGAAAATTGGACCAGCTAGGACTGAATAGGAGAATGTTTCCCTTGGATCTTCTAATTAAGTGATTATCAACTCTGGTAATTTAAGCACCAGGGTGTTCTATTTATTAAAAAAAGGCAGCATTTAGGGGAAACAACTCAATAATAACATATTTAGCTAAAGGAGATGTAGTCGTGACAGAACACCCCAAAATATAGTCATCTAATTCAATGCTGGTTTATAAGAGGGAGGAAGGAAATAAGAAAATTTGGCCTTGGATGCATATAATGGCAGTGGAAAAGGAATCCAGTAAGAAACAAAGTACTGGAATGGGCCAGCAAAACTGTGTGTGTTTCCTTGTCCTTCCTTATGCACATACTCTCCCACAAAATACTACATGGTTCCTTTTCAGTTTGTTTTGGTCAACCATGCATAAGAGGAGGTTGTGCACACTGTGTGTGTGTTAAGTGCCGTCAAGTCGCTTCCGACTCATGGCGACCCTATGAATGAAAGTCCTCCAAAATGTCCTATCTTTGACAGCCTTGCTCAGATCTTGCAAATTGAAGGCTGTGGCTTCCTTTATTGAGTCAATCCATCTCTTGTTGGGTCTTCCTCTTTTCCTGCTGCGCACGCTAGGGCTGTTGAAAAAAAAATTCGGTAAAATTCCGATTTGGCAAAATTCAGCCCGTTTTTATTCGGGAAATGCTGAAGTCCGAACTCCCCTGCTTCGGGTCCGTGCAATTCGGCATGAGATCCGGAGTTCAGGAAAAAATTTGGCCGAATAAAGCCATTAAAAACACAATCGTGCCTTTCCGCAGCTCCGGGGGGGCATTTTTAGGGATAGAGGTCCTCCTCAGCCTCCACCCCCAAAATCCCCAGGTACGTCCCAATCCAGAGCTGGCAACCCTATATATATTGGACCACTTAAGCATGACTTAGCTTAATAAGGTCCTGGTTGTACTGAGAGGAAATATTATCACTTTCCACAATAGCCCACTCCTGCCTTGCAAATGAAAGTCCTTACATTTAACTTTTTTGGAGGGTGGGGTGGGGTTGGTCACACAGTAAATAAAACATTTCTTACATCAAGCGAAGCAAAGTGTAACAAGTAAATGGAATCCCATCTGGGGATTTTTTTAAATATATTATCAAACTTTCTAGACTAATCCTAAATATATTATCTTCCTTGAGCTTTTTTTAACGGATTCAAAAGCAACCAAATACCTTCCTCGTTCTTTCATTTAAATTCTAGCTTGAAAGGATTTGCCGCAAATTTGCTGGGTTGGCAGTTTTTGATGTAAAATATTAATGCAACAGAAAATGAAACACACATTGTTTATTAATAAATCTACAACTCGAAGGCTAAAAAAACCAAAAACCCTCAGCGTAAGAGAGTTTGGATGCAAACTGCCACCTGATCGGCATTCTTAATAAACTGATAGCTTGAAAACCATCTGGGTCAAACAACTGGGGGGGGGGGGATTGTGCAATAGACATGGCAAAAAAGAAATGTGGAAGAATGCGAGTAGTTGATGAATTGATGTTCCTTTTGTTTTCTTTTTGTATCTGAGCTAAAATGACCAGTTCAAAGTCTTCTCAGATTACCCAAATTTTATCTGCAACCAAAATGGAAGAGATGTTGGAAAATACAGCCTTTGCGGTGTCACTTAACTCCAGATCCAGAGGGGGTCTTACCACAGAGTCCTAGTTAGATAGAGAGGACAGAGAGGGACTGAAAGGGACACCCGACACCTTTATAACTCTCTTCCTCTGCCTTTGATGTTTTAGAATGATATTCTCAGCACTGCTTCTGTCCTCTCTCTTGTCTTGTCTCCCCTTCCCTAGAGACAACAAGCTAGTGCCTGTGCGCTCTCAGCGCACAGGGTCTCCCATCCCCCACTATGGGATGGACAGCACCTAACACCTTCTTTCTATTTTGAAACTTAGCAAGTTAGTTTAGCATAGGGGACTTGTATTGTCTCTTTACTATCAAAAGTGTATTTCCATAATAAATTAGCTTAGTTTGATTAGAACAAACGGCTGACGCCTTTCTTTTGTTCTTACGCGCACGCACTCATGTGAGATGCTGCAAGGCTCCAGCTCCGCTGTTTGCTAAGCCTAGAGCACTTTGCTAATGAATCAAAAATTATCAGAACCAAGATAATCCAACAGGAGACTGGGCCAAAACTAGGGTTGCCAGATCCCTCTTCACCACCGGCAGGAGGTTTTGGGGGGTGGAGTCTGGGGAGAGCGAGGTTTGGGTAGGGCAGGGACTTCAATGCCATAGAGTCCAATTGCCAAAGCAGCCATTTTCTCCAGGGGAACTGATCTCTATCGGCTGGAGATCAGTTGTAATAGCTAGTACCTGGAGGTTGGCAACCCTAGCCAAAACCTAGAGCAGAGGACTAGCTTCACCTTTTACCTGGGCCCCCGTTTTCCCCCCAGGTATGTGCCTTTTGCCGCACATTGAATAGCTTTTTAAACCAGTATTGGCAGACATTAGATAATCTTTGCATGCCTACACAGAAAAAGAGCTTTCCCACCCTTATTGATATAATACGTGTGTGTGTGTGTGTGTGTGTAGTGCTGTCAAGTCACAGCCGACTTATGGCGACCCCTTTTGGGGTTTTCAAGGCAAGAGACTAACAGAGGTGGCTTGCCAGTGCCTTCCTCTGCATAGCAACCCTGGTATTCCTTGGTGGACTCCCATCCAAATCCTAACCAGGGCTGACCCTACTTAGCTTCTGAGATCTGACGAGATCAGGCTAGCCTGGGCCATCCAGGTTGGGAAATACGTATATAGTCACAAGTTAAAGAGTTGGCAAACGAATCCAATACCAAGTGAAAGACAAGTTTTTCTTTGGTCTCTTCCCGTAGTTACACCAGCTAGGAGTGGTTTGCTATGCAAAGAAAAAGATGGCCAGGTATCTCTTCCCCAGTAACATTTATAACAACACTTTTTTTTTTTTGCTGTCAAGTCACAGCTGATTTAAGGTGATCCCGTAGGGTTTCCAAGGCAAGAGTCGTTTGGGGGTGGTTTGCCATCGCCTGCCTCCGCATCACACTCCTGGTATTCCTTGGAGGTCTCTCATCCAAATACTAGCCAGGGTCAGGACTGAGAGTGTGTGACTGGCCCAAGGTCCCCCACAAGCTTCCATGATACAAGTGGGGATTAGAACCTGGGTTTCCCAGAGCCTAGTCTGGCACCTTAACCACTACACCATACTGGCTCTCATAACAGCACTATGGATGTACAAATGTGACACCTATCACATAGAGCGTTTAGTCCAGTTTTGCAACCGAACTGAAGCTGTTGATGCAAAACCCAGTATCTTGAGAGGAGACAAGATGAAACAAAAAGTGAGCATAGCAGCATGCATTGTGATGAAAGGGCATAAAGTTTAGACACAATTTGCAAACTTTAGTGTCTTTCCACCCCCAGACCCCTAGTTTTATAAGCAAGCAATTTCATGCACCCTACAGGATTGAGAAATGAAGGATAATAGCTCAGTTAGGGTTGCCAAGTGCCAGGTGGTGGTGGGCAAACCCTCGCCAATCTACCTGGCTGCCTGTCGACCAGCTGAGGTAGGGTTGCCAGGTCCCTCTTTGCTATCAGCGGGAGATTTTTGGGGTGGAGCCTGAGGAGGGTGGGGTTTGGGAGGGGAGGGACTTCAATGCCATAGAGTTCAATGGCCGAAGTGGCCATTTTCTCCAGGTGAACTGATCTCTATCGGCTGGAGATTGAATTAGCAGGAGATCTTCTGCCATTACCTGGCAGTTGGCAACCCTAAACTGAGGGTCGGTGGGCAATGCGCGCACACACGCCTGACCACCGCTCCACGTCACTTCCGGTTTACACCGGAAGTGTTGCATCGCAAGGGGCCTTTTACCAAACTCCCAGTTTGGGTGGTAAAAGGCCCCTTGCGATGCGGCGCTTCCGGGTGTAAACTGGAAGTGACGTGATCATGTCGGGACAGCTGCGCTCATGTGCGATCTTTGCCTCCCCTCCACCCCAAAAACCTCCCACCAGAGGAGAGGGGGGACCTGGCAGTACTCTCACTAAGGAGGAAACTAAACTGCCCTGAATTGCAATTATCAGCCAAGTTCAAGAGAATTAGTGGATGGTGGGGACTGATCCTCAAGATGCATGGCAGAATTTCAAAAAGCTTGCATTAATGATTTGAAGAGGTCTTATTCTGACAATATCTTTACATCCAAGGCTCCCCCACCCCACACCTTGTTTTCGGTCAATAGTTTATAAACTGAGGCACTAAACTTTAAGATGAAGGTTTGCTTTGTAAATTATTCCTGTATTCAGCTGAACATTTCTTTCCGTTTAGAGCCCTTGACTCTCCTAGGACTAAGATTTAAAAAATTGGCATTGATTTGCCAATAATGCAAACACAAAGAATCACCACTTGATCCTAAAAGAAGGTAGCATAAATGATCAAAGCGTTTTTTGCACTCCATTTTGTTTTCTAGTTGATATGCTAGTGAGTTGGTCTGCAAGGATTACCCCTCCTTATTTGAAGCCACTTTCTAATCTCATTTGCATCATATGTATAAAGTGGTTGTTATTATTAGGATTGCCAGCTCCCGGTTGGGAAATACCTGGAGATTTGTGAAGTGGAGCCTGAGGAGGGCAGGGTTTGGCGAGGGGAAATACTTCAGTGGGGTATTATGTCCAAAGCGGCCATTTTCTCAAGGTGAACTGATCTCTATCGCACGGAGATCAGTTGTAATCCCAGGAGATCTCCAGCCAACCTCTGGAGGTTGGAGATGGAGGCAGCACGAGGCTCAACAGTAACATAAAGAAAGCAAATAAGCCTAACCTAGTATTGGAAAAGTGTTATTTCTTTCCTAAAGCAAACTAACAAAACAGAAAAATACTCTTAAGAGAAAGCGTGTTACACCACACGTTAGAACGCCTCGCAGGGCTTTAAGGCAAAATGTACCACACTGGGCAATGAAAGAAAATGCAAATACATACAGCCAGGGCTACAGTTTCAAACAGCCATTCAGGGCTACAGTTTCATACAGTCTCTCTGGGCTACAATTTTATAAAATGACGGGAAAATTGCCCACCAATTAACAGGCCTGCCTGCTACCGCTCAACTGGCCGGTGGGAGAAACAGGCCATAAAAAGGATGGCAAAATAATGTCCCTTCTGAGGTCAACCTCTAGCACGTCCCTAAAACAAAATTATATGGAAAACAAAATTATATGGAAGCCATAGAGTTTTGGAGGGATATGCTAGAGAGCCCCTGTCACTTCTGGGTTTGAAAGGGATGCTCTAAGCGCATCCCTCCAAAAACTCTACGGTTTCCATAGAGCTTTTTTTAGGGATGTGCTAGAGTGTCCCCATCACCTCTGGATTTACCTGCACACTTGCAAATTGCCCCCCCACCAAAGGCAAGGGTGGTCCTGGCAACCCTATACACAGCTAACACATGGAGTTGTTTGACGAGTTTACTCCGACAACAGGCCAGTGTCATTGCCTGCTTAAATAGGCCCTTATCTTGATGCAGATCTGCTGTTGCTCATTAGGCCATTCTGGGACTCCCAGCCCAGTGGAGGAAATCAGCCTCATTACTATCATCAGCTATTGCTCTATGCTGGGCCTGTAGCCTTGCACTTCAATGTCTGCTTTGTAGCTCCCCTCTGATCCTTCTGTACCTCTGTTCCAGTGGCCTTGGCGAACCTTTTGGCAATGCTGGCTGAGCCCCTGGCTGGAAGGCTGCAGACCCAGTGAGATTTCCTCTGCCTGTGACTGCTCCTTTTGGCTTTCACTGCCTTCTGTCTGTTGCTGCTGCTCCTCTGTTCTCGCCCTGCCTTCTTCCTCTATTTCCTCTTCATCTGAGGAAGTTTCAAGTTGACCCATGACATAGGAACAAAAATTGGTAGGGAAATGATGGGGAAATACACCATGACATCACTTCCACATGAGTATCCAGAAGTGATATCATGGTGTCCATGATGCGCTAGGAATCCCCCCAATCTCTGAAGTTAAAATAGAAATAATGCACCTTCGTGTTCCCCAGGTTCTGCCCCTACAAAATGCTCCCAGCTAGCTACCCTACCCTACCTTATGGATAGTAACCTAGGGTTGCCAGGTCCCTCTTCACCACCAGTGGGAGGTTTTTGGGGTGGAGCCTGAGGAAGGCCGGGTTTGGGGAGGGACTTCAATGCCATAGAGTCCAATTGCCAAGCAGCCATTTTCTCCAGGTGAACTGAACTCTATTGGCTGGAGATCAGTTGTAATAGCAGGAGATCTCCTGCTACTACCTGAAGATTGGAAACCCTATGGTAACCATATCTACTAGCTGGGCTTTCCCACCTGTAATATAATGCATTAACAGGTCCTTTCAGAGGTCCAGGGAGGCCCAGGCCACTTCCAGCCTTCAAGGCCCATAGGTAGGGTTGCCAGCTCCGGGTTGGGAAATACCTGGAGATTTTGGGGGTGGAGCCTGAGGAGGGTGGGGTTTGGAGAGAGGAGGGACATCAATGCCCTAGAGTCCAATTGGCAAAGCAACTATTTTCTCCAGGTGAACTGTTCTCTATCAGCTGACGATCAGTTGTAATAGCAGGAGATCTCTAGCCACCGCCTGGAGGTTGGCAACCCTACCCATAGCCATAATAAACATTTAAAAAATGATGCTGCATGAAAACAAAATAAGTCAGGGGCTGTGGCTCAGTGGTAGAGTATCTGCTTGGCATGCAGAAGGTCCCAGGTTCAATCCCTGGCATCTCCAGTTAAAGGGACTGGGCAAGTAGATGATGTGAAACACCTCTGCCTGAGACCCTGGAGAGCCGCTGCCAGTCTGAGTAGACAATACTGACTTTGATGGACCAAGGGGTCTGATTCAGTATAAGGCAGCTTCATGTGTTCATGTGTTCAAAAAAGCGGGTAAATTTTGAAATTAAACAAAGGAATATATATTTCTGTTATTAATAAATTAACATTTCAGTTAAGAACATAGCAATACATGTAATACAGGCTTAAACAGGGTATAATTAACAGGCATGTTGTCAGATTAAAAAAGTGGAATTATATTTTGGATCCTAATAAACTAACATTTCAGTTATGAAGATAATCTCATGTAATACAGGTTTAAATAGGGTATAATTGACATGTATTTTATAATAGATTCAAATAATTTTAAGAGAGGTGGATATAAATGGAAAGGCACATTTGATAATGACAAAAGTAACATTTGTTATGTGCGATGTCATGTTATGTTAATTTGTTTTTTGTTAATGTTATGTGTTAGTTTTAAAACAAAATAATAAAAAAATTGGTTCTTGTAGGTTATCCGGGCTGTGTAACCGTGGTCTTGGAATTTTCTTTCCTGACGTTTCGCCAGCAACTGTGGCAGGCATCTTCAGAGTAGTAACACTGAAGGACAGTGTCTCTCAGTGTCAAGGGTGTAGAAAGAGTAATATATAGTCAGAAAGGGGTTGGGTTTGAGCTGAGTATTGTCCTGCAAAAGTATTGTCCTGTAAGTATCAAGATAATGTGCTAATGAGGGTATGGTATGTTAATACCCTCATTAGCACATTATCTTGATACTTACAGGACAATACTTTTGCAGGACAATACTCAGCTCAAACCCAACCCCTTTCTGACTATATATTACTCTTTCTACACCCTTGACACTGAGAGACACTGTCCTTCAGTGTTACTACTCTGAAGATGCCTGCCACAGTTGCTGGCGAAACGTCAGGAAAGAAAATTCCAAGACCACGGTTACACAGCCCGGATAACCTACAAGAACCAATGAACTCTGACCGTGAAAGCCTTCGACAATAAAAAAATTGGTCAAACAAAAAAGAGTGAGGCAAGGCGTGAAACTTATCAAACGCCAAAAGATTAACAAGCATCTAAATCTGAGCCCCTCTCGGAGCTTGAGGTCCTGCCGAATGGCCCTCTGTGCCCCTCCCACTTTGATGGGCCGGTGTGTTAATTTTAGTGTCATTCACCACGGAAATGAGTGTCTCTCCCCACTCTGCTGTAGCACTGACCCTAAAAGGAAAATGTTTACAAAACTAAGACTATGGTTATACCCACCTCACTATATTAAAAAAAAATGCAATGTATTGATTGCCTCAGGTCTGGATACATTCCCTCTCTAACCCTTATCTGGTCATTGCTCTTGATGAAATATATCCAGCGTGCCGTGGCAGCAGTATCTAAATCATGTAGGTATTTTGCTTGCAGGGTAAAGGACTAAGAAGTTTCAAAGATAATTTATGTATGTGTGGGGAGGAGGGAGGAAGACAGGCCCGGCAGATATTTACAGATTTTTATCAGTATTTTCAATTGGCTGGAACCATTTCCATGAGCTCATTACTTGGAGGGTTTAATCTCAGTCAAGTTCCACTTGACAATTTCAGCATATCCACTGTTTGCAAGCGAATGCGTAGCCACGAGCACTTGATCCAGCCAAGCGGAGAGGGCTGTATTCCTTCACTATGAAATGGGAGACAACACCAGGCCCGCACAGACTTCCCATCTCCCAGAGTCATAATGGCAACCAAATGCATGGGTGCATGGTAGACTACATGAACCACAGTGTTTTATATATACATATATTTCTATAAAGTATTTCATAACCATAGTTCTTGAGGTACATTTTTTTAAGATCAAAAGCTAGAAAAGATTCTTAACTGTGATGATGATGATGATGATGAAGAAGAAGAGTTGGTTTTTATAAGCAGACTTTCTCTTACAATTTAAGGAAGAATCAAACCAGCTTACAATCACCTTCCCTTCCCCTCCCCATCACAGGCACCCTGTGAGGTAGGTGGGGCTGAGAGAGTGTGACTAGCCCAAGGTCACCCAGCTGGCTTCATGTGGAGGAGTGGGAAAACCAATCTGGTTCACCGGATTTGCACCTGCTGCTCATGTGGAAGAGTGGGGGAATCAAACCCGGTGCTCTAGATTAGAGTCCACTGCTCCAAACCACTGCTCTTAACCACTGCACCATGCTGTGTCACTGGAGACCACAATCAAGTTATTTAAGCCACAATATTCCCTATTACTTTGCATGGGCATGAAAGTTGGGCAATGAAGAAAGCTGACAGGAATAAAGTGGATTCATTCCTTTGAAATGTGGTGTTGGATGAGAGTTTTACGGATGCCATGGACTGGCACAAAGACAAACCAGTGGGTTCTAGATTGAATCATGCCAGAACTTTCCCTAGAAGCTAAAATGACTAAACTGAGACTATCATACTTTGGTCACGTTATGAAAAAACAGGAGTCACTAGAAAAGACAATCATTCTGGGAAAAGCTGAAGGTGACAGGAAAAGAGGAAAACTCAACATGAGGTAGATCTACTCTATAAAGGAAGCCACAACTCTCAGTTTGCAAGACCTGAGCAAGGCTGTTAACGATAGCATGTTTTGGAGGTCACTGTCAAGGAGGACTCCATGAAGTCGGAAGTGACTTTGCAGCACTTAACACATACACATACACACACACACACACACACACACACACACATTAACAAAACAGCGATGTTAGCCCTAGTGTGGTGAGGTGTAATAGTTAAAGTAGGATATCTCCATTCAAATCCCATCCAGCCATGAGGTTCCCAGGATTTTAAGATGGTCACTCAATCTACCCTGACCTACATCACAAGATTATTGTGAGGACAAAATAGAGATGGGAAGATATAAGAACATAAGAAAGGCCCTGCTGGATCAGACCAAGGTCCATCAAGTCCAGCAATCTGTTCACACAGTGGCCAACGAGGTGCCTCTAGGAAGCCCAGAAACAAGACAACTGCAGCAGCATTATCCTGCCTGTGTTCCACAGCACCTAATTATGTTTGTGCATTATGGTTGTGCAAAAAAAAAAAAAAAAAAATGGGTAAATTTTGGGTTTGGGTTCATTGGGCCCAATTTTTTTTCAGTAAACCCGAAATATGATGAATACCCATACTGGTAAATTTCGGTATTTGGCTTATTTTCGGGTTTCCTGAAAAATTCAGGTCCATTATAGTCTATGGGGATTTTTTTCAAAGCTCCTGAAGAGGCAAATTTGCAGTGTGGCTGCAAGGGACTCTCCTTAGATGGTCACCAAAGTTTGGTGAACTTTGGGACAGGGAGTCCAATTTTATGGGCCTACAAAGGGGTCACCCCCATTCTCTGGGCATTTGCGAGCCAAGCTGTCCATCGGTTTTCAGGTTCAAAAGTTCTGAGTTGCCAAGGACTGACAGAAAGAGCTGATTGCCTGGCTGTTGCCTCAAAGTCTGGAGTCGGCCTTCATTTCTGGGTCTCTTTGCATGATGCCCATGCAAATTAACTTCCAAATGGAGGAAAGGGGCTTAAATGCAAGAGAAATAAGGCACACAAAACATTTATTTTGGTGGCAAATGACATCCTGTGAACAGTACTTTATTATGGTCATCAAAAATCTGATTTCAAGAGATGGTCATGATACAGGGAAATGAAGGGGCAACCTTCTTTTAGAAAGCAGGTTTTAAGGGGGGAGAGATTGGAGCCAGCTGAAGTCTCGACCTGTCTGAAGGGGCTGTCTGAAGGATATTGCTCTTCCCCATGGATGAAAAAATCACCTTCGGAAGCTTCGTGGTGTCGGCAGCTGTTGAAGCTGGCTCTTTTTAGTTGGAGGGTATTTCCCTCCGGACATGACTAGGTGAGCCCCATCTCTTAAATGACTCTTCTGCTATGCAGACTAGTCTTCTGTTGGGGGATATCTGGAAAGTTGGTCAGACCAAGTTGGCTCAGATTACACAACCCCAACCTCAAAAGTGCCCCAACTATGGGGCCCTAACAAAACCAGTCAAAAAAGAAAGAAAGAAAGAAAGAAAGAAAGAAAGAAAGAAAGAAAGAAAGAAAGAAAGAAAGAAAGAAAGAAAGAAAGAAAGAAAGAAAGAAAGAAAGCCCAGAGCCATGCCTCTGAGCAAAGGCCCATAGTCGAACCCCAAAAAACTGAAAATCTGTTACTCATAGATGAATATCTATTGCTCATATCTATTTGACTTTTTCGGGAATTACCTATTTGGCTTCGGCTGTATCCCCAGGTTTTGATATCCGGTAAACCCAAATTCCAAAATTTACCTAAACAGCTAATTTTGGGTTTTTTTTCAGTTCAGGTTTATTGATATGCACAACCCTAATAGGCATGCTCCTCTGATCCTGGAGAGAATCACCTGATCCATTTAACTGGAGATGCTGGGGATTGAACCTGGGACGTCCTTCATCCAAAGCATTTGCTCTGCCACTGAGTTACATCCCCTCCCTTTAGGTTTGGGAAGTTTACACAGTGTTAAGTGGTTATTATTCATGTGCTTTGATAGTTTATTGTCATCCTGCTTAACAAGATTCTGGGCAATTTACTCTTAATGTTTTGAACGTTTTCGTTATTACATATTCTAGTTAAGTGACACTCCATTACATACTATTAGTGCCTCTGTGAGGATTCCAATCTGACAAGATCAAAGGGGGGGGGGAACCTTAGTAATTTAATATTCGCTCCAGAATTGTACTGAAAAGGTATAGGGTACCAATATAGCTACATCACAATGCTTCAGCTGAGCGGTTAACTCTTTAACCAATAGCCCCATTCTGGAATCTGAGCAAACGCTGCACAGTCAAGTACAAATAGGACCATTTATAGTCATAACAATAGTAGCTGATAATATAAACCCACAAGTAATTGTATGGAAGGAAAACATTTAGGGGCACACCAGGTAAGGCACTGAAACCGAGAGCTAGGGCTGTCGGAAAAAAAAAATTCGGTACAGTTCGGATTTGGCCGAATTTGGCCCTTGTGGGTTTGGTACGTGCCGAAGTCCGAACTCCCCTACTTCGGATCCGTTCAATTCGGCGGGAATTCAAAGTTCGGAAAAAAAATTCGGCCGAATAAAGCCATTAAAAACACAACCGCGCCTTTCTGC
The DNA here is from genome assembly GCF_029931775.1 of Euleptes europaea. Lineage (NCBI taxonomy): Eukaryota > Metazoa > Chordata > Lepidosauria > Squamata > Sphaerodactylidae > Euleptes > Euleptes europaea. The sequence goes on from NC_079320.1 coordinate 74,658,296, forward strand.
GGCTCTGGGGGGGCATTTTTGGGGTTAGAGGTCCCAAACTTCCAGCAGAGCTTCAAAGGACGTTTATTGAAAGACTCCCCAAGTTTTGTAAAGATTGGGTCGGGGGGGGTGAGATATGGGCCCTGAAAGGGGTCCCCCCACCCTTAATGTGCATCTCTCAGCAGAGCTTGCCACCCACGCACAAAGCTCCCAGCCCCGACAACAGTTTGCAAAACAACACAACCTTGTAAAACAACACCTTTGCAACGGGGAAAACCAGAAGACACAACTGAAACCTCCCCCCTCAAACCAGGGAGCAAGAGACTCGAGGGGGAACACACACCCCAGGCAGAACCGACGAAAGCCCCCTTTGGCTTCCCCCCCACCCACAGAAACTGCTCCCTCCCCACACACACACAAACTCTGCTTTCCCCCACACACACACACATACACAGGAGAAAAATTATAGATTAAAGCCCCCAAAGGGGTCTTACTGTGGCTGTCTTCTGTTCCATCAGGACGGGCTGGGGAGGACTTGTAAATAATCCAAGATGATTCCAATTAGGCACGGGACATTTTGCTCTGGAGAAGATGCACACACAGGATCGGCTGATCCATTCATCCCAATAGGGAAAAGGGGAAAGGGGAAAGCCCATATCTCGGGACCCCCTGACCCAATGTTCACAAAACTTGGGGGGTATCTTAAGAACACTGGTCTGAAACTCCGCTCAAAGTTTGGGATCTGAATCCAAAAAATGCGCCCCCTGCAGCCACGGAAAGAGAAAAGGGGGGAGGCGATATTTCTGCCCCCACTGAACCCATCTTTACAAAACTTGGGTGGTATCTTAAGAATAATTGTGTAAAGCTATTCTGAAAGTTTGGGGGCTATATCCCCAAAAAAGCGCCCCCTGCAGCCACATAAATGGAAAAGGGGGGGAGGGAAAAGGGGGAGAGCCCATATCTCGAGACCCCCTGACCCAATGTTTACAAAATGTGGGGGGTTTCTTAAGAAGGCTTGTCTGAATATCCCCTCAAAGTTTTGTGTCTGTACCCTCAAAAATGCGCCCCCTGCAGCCATGGAAAGAAAAAGGGGGGGAGCCCATATCTCGGGTCCCCCTGACCCAATGTTTACAAAACTTGGGTGGTCTCTTAAGAAGGCTTGTCTGAATATCCCCTCAAAGTTTTGTGTTTGTACCCCAAAAAATGTGCCCCCTGCAGCCACAGAAAGGAGCGAATGTGCACAAGCACCCCCGCACACACACACAAGGATTTCCCTCTCTCTCTCTTTCCCCGGCGGGGCCACACATCAGCTGATTCCTCCAGTACTCAATCCTGACTGATTGGCCAGAAGAAGACCCAGCTTGGCCACCGATTGGCCGGGGGAGGAGAATGCTGCTTACTGACGGTTATGCTGCTTACTGACGGCCGAATTTGCCGGATTTATTCGCGAACTCCCGAACTCGCTGAATTCGCCCCCCCCCCCCGGTTGCCTGCCAGTTTTGAGTTCGGTTCCTCCCGAACTAAAAACCACCGAATCAGGGGAAATTCGGCTGATTTTCAGTTCGGGCCGAACCGAATTGACAGCCCTACCGAGAGCATCAGCTATTTTTAGTTCTTTGTCTTCAAGTTGCCCAGACATTTGCAGAAGCAAATAAGGGAACAGTGTAGCTTTCAGAATACTGAAAGGCAGTGTGGTACAGTAGTTAGAGTGTCAGAGTAGAATCTAGAAGAGCCAGGTTCAAATCCCCACTCTGCTGTGGAACTTTGCTGAGTGACCTTGGGCCAGCAGGCTAACCTCTCAGCCTAACCTATTCCAGAGGGCTGTTATGAGGACAAAATGGAGGAAAGGAGAACGTAAGCCTCTTTGGGTCCCTACTGACAGAAAGGCAGAGTATAAATGAAGTAAAATAAAATAAATGCACGGCTTTGGTTGGTTTGGGTTTGGAAAAGTACCAGGTATAACAACCAAACTCTGCACACAATCCTGTTCAGAACAAAATCCTACTGATTTGTCTTTGAATAAGTGTGCATAGGACAGCAGACTCCCAGAAGCAGATTTCATGTTCCTGGGCTTGTCTCGTTCAAGGGGCGAATATGTTTCCTCTTGATAAATATTTAGCCCTTTGAGTTTAATTTGATAATAGTAAGTACAAGTGGGGGCCCACAAAATGCATGGGAGGAGAATCCCATCTTTCCCCCTATCATGGCCCCAGGCCTCCTTCCCACACCCAGCTAGGGTTGCCAGGTCACTCTTCACCACCAGCGGGAGGTTTTTGGGGCAAAGCCTGAGGAGGGAGTGGAGGGACTTCAATGGCATTGAGTTCAATTGCCAAAGCGGCCATTTCCTCCAGGGGAACTGATCTCTATCGGCTGGAGAGCAGTTGTAATAGCAGAACTCCTGCTAGTACCTGGAGGTTACAAGCAAAATAACACGTGTTGATTGGAAATAGCAAAAGATAAGTGAATATTCCAGCAACGTAGACCACTATTCAATTTCAATGCAAATATTTTATATTGAGTTAAAGACTTAAGTTTATACTCTACAAAATTATTCTCTGTATAGCAATACATGTAAACAACACACTCAGTTAAACACATACACTTAAACAATACGTTTAATGGAACAAAGTAAAACCAGAGGAGAGTTCCAATAATCTTCTCCGGGCTCCCACCCGTTAAAGCTACAGAAAGCCCACTGCTCGTAGGTGCTAGTGATGTAAATCTTCTGTAGCCATAGCAAAGGAATGCTGTTGAAAAGCTCAATATATTGTAAGGATGGTAAGTACAAACAAAAAGAGCTTGACATGTAGACTTCAACTAAGAGATTCTAACTTGTAATGTGCATTGTAGCACTACAAAGAAGGAGAAGGTGAAATGTTAACCAGCTTAATCATTCTGCTGTACAAAAACTGGATCGGAAATTAGCAAGTAGTCGTAGCCCCTCCTGATCCAATGGAAATTGACAAGATTCTGGTATGTCTTGTTTGGATACCTTCTTCAGACTTTCATAACATATTAATAATACATTTTCTCATTATTTCATTGCTTTTTTAAAAATGAGCTGGATTTAAACTCCCTGTTTTTGTTTTGTTTTTTAATTAGATTTTTCTGGAGACCTAGGGGATTCCCTAAGTTTGCAGAAGCATCTGTTGGGGGTGAGTGTGCCCTCTATCTGTGGATTTAAGTATCCACAGGCAGGGGACACGCTTCAGATTAGATACACAGATGACAAACCAATCAGAAAAGGAGTTTAGGTGGCCAGTGTAAGTTGATCATTGGTACAGTTCGGTATTTTAGATTCCTGACTGAATGGTCATATGTGCTTCCCTCGCAATGTTAAGGTATAGTTCAAAGTTACAGTCCCCAAATTAGCCCTTGAGCCAAGGCCCCAAAGTTCCATCTCAGTATCCAATAGGGTTTCCAGGTCCTTCTTCACCACTGGCGGGACGGTTTTGGGACACAGCCTGAGGAGGGCAGGGTTTGGGAAGAGGAGGGACTTCAATGCCTTAGAGTCCAATTGCTAAAGTGGCCATTTTCTCCAGGTGAAGTGATCTCTATCAGCTCAGTTGTAATAGCAGGAAATCTCCAGCGCCAGAGATCAGTTGTATTCGCAGGAGATCTCCAGCTAGTACTTGGAGGCTGGCAAACCTACTGTTCAACCTTTCTACTCCATTGCATTGCATAGTGCAGTTATAAGCAGGGGTACACCTTTCTATGTCCATTGAAGTCAGGAGGCATAAAAGTGTATAAATCTGCTTAGGATGGCACTTAGAAGGAGAAGCTGGTGTCTATTCCTACTGATTTTGATATCATCAGTGAAAGCCATCTTTCAGGTCTGAGGCAGGAATTCTACACAGAGTGTGAGAATGAGGTTAGAGACAGAGACTGCAATATCACATGACCCTTTGCTACCTGTTTAATTTGGGAAATCCATCAATCTCTGCCTGATCTCCGACTAGGTGGGGTCAGTGGTGCTCCCAGAAGGAGAAGAAATGCACAATACGTGGAGTGGGAACAGCACATGTGCCCTGATGATGCAATACCAGCACATGAAGATCCATAAAAGTGATACCAATGCAACACCAGCCACAACCTAAGATGAATCTGTAAAGTGACTCTGTTACTCAGTCACAGTCATTCACCGGCAGTATGGGAATGATGCTACTGGCCTACCTTACAGGGTTGGTGGGAAGAATACTAAGCGTAGGTGAAGCATTTTGAGTACCAAGTGAGTGTGCACACACCCCATGGCCTCCTTCAACCAATATAGCATTGTTCTGAAGATGAGGCTGTTATAAATTCCTTTTCTAGTATCTAAATGGTATCTGTAATAGTTAGATGTTTGCTATGTCTCTATTAGGATAGGATTAGAGATGAAAAGCACCGTTCGTTTTTTTTTCCTCCTACCATTTTTTCCCAATTCATACTTAGCTTGATTGCACATCTCATTTCTGCTGCTTTGTAGTAATTACAGCTACAATCTCCAAAGAGAGGCTTCGGTACTTTGATTAGCTGTCTGGCAAATATCCACTTTTTTTCCCCACTGTGACAGTTTAAGATTTTTTTTTGAAAAAAAACAAACACACACACAAAGAGAACAATCCATGTTAAGGTGGAAATGGTAAAAAATGTCCTTTCTGTTTGAATCTCTAATAGACAATAGTGATTGGACTTTTTGAGAGAGATATCCTATGTAGATAGAAATATGATTGTGAGGAATTTTGTATTATGCAAGTTATACGTTATATTTGAATGCTAGTGGGAATAGAATATATTTCTGATAAGTTTATTGTTTGGCCATAAGTGCTGTTTTGTTTGCATAATTTATTTACTGGCTCAGCACGGGCTTAATTTTGAGTACCTGGAGGTTGGCAACCCTAATGTCAACACAATGACATAATTACACTGATGTGGTGCTCTAGGATTCACTAGAATCTTTATGGTTATATGGCATTATTTAAATGATAGCAATTTGTTTCTTTACTCCTAGGCATGAACAAATATCCCAGTTCTGGTGTATTACACTTCCATAGGTGACACTATCCCACTATCTTTTTTTTTTTTACATTTTACATAACAAATTTTTAAAATTCATTTTGAAAATGGCACATTGTACATAGTTTGATCATCTTGCTGTTTTACAGTTGTTTGCCGGATTTTTATTTTCGAGCAAGCCACATGAATTGTAACAACATAAGGAATTGTAGGAATTGTAGCTGAGGGGGACAGGCAAAATAGACATCATGGTGATGCTACGATATCCTGCACAAACCAGAAGGTGATGTCAGTGTAGGGTTGCCAGGTCCCCCCCTCCTCTGGCGGGAGGTTTTGGGGGCAGGGCTGAGGCAGGGATCACATGTGCATGGCCACACCGACACAATCATGTCACTTCCAGTTTACACCTATAAGTGCCGCATCGCAATGGGCCTTTTACCACTCAAACTCCCAGGTGTTAACTGGAAGTGACACGATTGCATTGGTGCGGCCTTATGCACAAGCGATCCCCACTTCTGAGCCAGACAATGGATTGATGGGCAATTGCCTGCCAATTGAAGCAACCTAGCAACCCTATGTCAGTGTTTTGGCACAATGCCCTAGAGTGTCTTGCTGACTCAGTGACATCACTTCCAGGTTTGAAGCGGGTCGTGCCTTTGAGTGACTATACTCTTAGAATGGACCACTTCCTGAGAAGTGATATGTTATCTTACTCATAGTCACCTACTAAGCAGGACTCAACGACTTTACCTACTTTTAAAAAGCAAGTTTTTTTATTGATGTACTTCTAGTAAATATGTGTAAATACAAGTTACAAAGTCTTTACATTCAGTTATAATGTATGCAGTAACAATGTATTCAGTTACAATGTATGCAGTAAAGCAAGCAAGTCTTACATACTATTCATTTTTAAAATCCAACTTTTAAAATATAACAGTCAAATAAGTCTGATTTAGTTCAAAATATCTAACTCACAATATCTAGAATAAAATATTTTAGAGCCATACATACCAATAACATCTTCAAGACTCTCTGAGAGAGGTCTGAAAATCTAGCCTTTCTGTGCCTATATTTATACTGTTTCAAACCCCTCAATACTGCTGATTCTGAGAAAATTTGGGCTGAGTAGTCCTCCTCCATAATACTGAGGGCTCAGTCCTCCTCTATTGTACTGCTCAGTCCTCCTCCATTACCTAATATGGGCTTCCTTTTCTTTTAGTTTATCTTACTAAACTTTAAACGATCAGTTTTGAGCTTTGTGATAATTCTATATACTCAATTTTAACATCATTCTCATCTCCAGCATAATACACTTTCATTACATTCATTTATGAATCAATAGTATCATGTTTACATGTTTAAATCATAAAACACAATTATTGCTTATATTGCATTATGTCATCATTAGTTAGCATTGAATAGCCTTGTAGTGTGGAGGGTGGAGAGCATCTCTATTCATGATGTAATTGGAAGGGCAGGAAGACAGTCTATAGCTGAAAAGGGCTCTGCTCTTCTTTGAAATGGAGGGCTCTGCTCTTCTCCATTGAAATGAAAAGGGCTCTGCTAGTCTCCATTGAAATGGCTGGAGAAGGTCAGGAAAAACAGGACAAGCTTAGCAAGTCAGTTAGCTCTGACCCTGATATATTTGCCAGTATATTTCAGAAACATAAGCCTCTGGTTTAATATTTCCAGTCTTTCTTTCCTTCTTAAAAGTAACTAAAACTTCAGCTATATAGCTTGCAGTTTGTATGGTAGTTTTAGTTTGTTGTTTGTATGTGTAGTTGTAGTTTTAGAGTGAATTATTTCTGCATTTGTACAACTCAATATCATAGTTCATGTGCTGTAAGATGTCAGAGACTGTGACAGGTTCACACCAGAAGTGATTCACAACATCACGGTGTCTATTCCCCCACACTCTACTGAGTGGTGGCATTCACCCAGGTTCCAGAGTGGGAGATCTTCTTTCGCACAAGACATGACTACCCTAGAACAAAGAGAATTTTACAAAGCAAGTGACTCTGCTGACCAGCACAACAATGTTATTTTTATTGATTGGAAAGTGAGGTCAAATGAGCTCTTATGCCACTGGAGATCCTCCCAGCATTTTCTCTGTGCTCTTTTCTCATTCATTTAAGAGATTTTTTTAAAAAAAATGCATATGGAGAAATCTCTAATTAAAAGGATGCATTTATATGCAGCATCACATCAAGAATCTATCTCTGTTCCTGTATTGAATTTGGGTCAACTGAACTTGATTGGGGCACTACAGTTTTAGAGCAAGTTTGATTGAACCCTAAATGAGAGGAAGGTGAAATGAAAATACTTAGTGTGCTTTTTCTTTAATATTAGACCAACATTCTTGTTCAAAGAACTTTTCTCATGAACTTCTGGGGAGGGGAGGATGAACATTTGCTTTCTCATAGTCCCCCCCCCCCACCAAATCAATTTCATCAAAGACCCAGGGGAGGGGCACATAAACCATTTATGCAGGGCTGTTTCCTTCATGTAGGGCAGTGGTTCCCAAAGTGGGCAATACCACCCCCTGGGGGGGCAATGGGATTACCTAGGGGGGCACTAAGAGGCAAGGGGGCAGCAGGGTATGCTAGAGGTGGGCCCCTTCAACTGTGTTGTTGGATAGGGTAGGGGGCACTGGGGTTGAGTTTGTGGAACCAAGGGGGCGGTGGCCCAAAAGGTTTGGGAACCACTGATGTAGGGTTACCAGGTCCCTCTTGGCCACTGGCGGGAGGTTTTTGGTGTGGAGCCTGAGGAGGGGAGGGACTTCAATGCCATAGAGTCCAATTGCCAAAGTGGCCATTTTCTCCAGGTGAACTGATCTCTGTTGGCTGGGGGTCAGTTGTAATAGCAGGAGATCTGCAGCTAGTACCTGGAGGTTGGCAACCCTACCCTCACAGTCCAGTGCTTCATTTTGATTATGCATGACTTTCCCGACCATCAGAAGTTGCCTTGCTCTCCCTGCAGGTTTCCATGTTTTCCAGATGCTGTTTTAGCGAGAATCCAGAAAATGAGGGCAAAGCACGCAGAAATGTGTGGGGAGAGCGAGGCGACCTCTGACGATCGGGAAAGGCATGCACTTTCAAAATGAAACACTGGAGCAGTCGGCAGGGGTGACTGCAGGGAAATAGCCCTGCATAAATGGCCATTATTTTACAGATTAACAATAACTGGAAGTTACGTAACAATTATCTGGACGATTATATTTAGAAGGTCAATTCCCACAATCCTTAAAAGACTAATTTCCTTAATTTTAAATAGTGCAGTTTTCTGTTATTGTGCTCTTTAGCAAGTTTCCAAAAGTGCAGGGTTGCCCCCAACATAGAATAGAAGCAAATCTTTAGCCGCTAAAGAAACTACAATCTGTTGTGATCACTGAAGGGTTTTCATCTGAGATGGTAATAAGGTCTTTCATTGCCTAGAGTCGTGAGATTCGGAGAAACTAAAAAAGAACTGAGATCTTATTTTACAATGAGAAACTTCCTGGGTTAACCACTTTAGAGCCACCCAGGAAATAAGGTTGAACTAGAAATTTGATACAGCTAGACCAGCATGAAGTTTCTAACTGCAGCTTGCTAGACTTTTTTTTTTTTTTTAAAGTATCAAACTTCCTCATCAAACTTAAGGCAGCTGACAACAAAACGGATGCAATATAAAACATTCCACCATACAGAGCAAACATCAAACAACCAACAGAGCTGCTGATGACATAGCTCAAAACCATTAGGGCAGAAAGTCACAACGTCATAAAGCCTGTATCAAACTTTATCTTTAAAAAGCTATTTCAGATGACATTGTTGCAAAGTCTGGGGACTAAATGGGGCTTCCACTTCACAGACTTCTTTTCGAAGGACTGTTCCAAAGAAGCAACGGAACATGAGCGCGACCTAAGACCACACACAGCAGTGTTCTAGAACAGCCAGCATTTGTTGAGAGTAGGGCTGTCAAAAAAAAAAAAATTCGGTACAGTTCGGATTCGGCCGAATTTGGCCCTTGTGGGTTCGGTACGTGCCGAAGTCCAAACTCCCCCACTTCGGATCCGTTCAATTCGGTGGGAATTCAAAGTTCGGAAAAAAAATTCGGCCGAATAAAGCCATTAAAAACACAACCGCGCCTTTCCGCGGCTCTGGGGGGGGCGTTTTTGGGCTTAGAGGTCCCAAACTTTCAGCAGAGCTTCAAAGGACGTATATTGAAAGACTCCCCAAGTTTTGTAAAGATTGGGTCAGGGGGTGCTGAGATATGGGCCCTGAAAGGGGTCCCCCCCACCCTTAATGTGTATCTCTCAGCAGAGCTTGCCGCCCACGCACAAAGCTCCCGGCCCGACAAACAGCTGATGAGAGCAAGAGCGGGGCAGGTGCTAAGAACTTTGCAAAGCAACACAACTGAAAAGCAACACCTTTGCAAACATGCAAAGGGCGGGGCAGGTGTGAAGAATTTTGCAAAACAATACAACTGCAAAGCAACACAAGCACGCAATGCAACACCTTTGCAACAGTGCAAAGCAACACCTGACACCTGGGGGTTTGCATACCATGGAAAGGGACAGAGGCAGCTAGCTATGCATAATGAGCAGGAGGGGTGGAATTTCTCCTTTTGCATTGGACTTGGGACCAGACAGATGCATTCTTTAAGTCACCATTTGAAAACCAGTTTTGAGCAAGCATCAAAATAACCTAACTGATCTTATGAATGAGGAAAAACCTGAAGAATAAAAATGAAGCCCCCCCTCAAACCAGGGAGAGAGAGACTGGAGGGGGAACACACACCCCAGGCAGAACCGGCAAAAGCCCCCTTTGGCTCCCCCCCCCACAGAAACTGCTCCCTCCCCCCACACACACACAGACTCTGCTTTCCCCCCCACACACACACAGAAAAGAAAAAATATAGATTAAAGCCCCCAAAGGGGTCTTACTGTGGCTGTCTTCTGTTCCAGCAGGAGGGGCTGGGAGGCTGGGTAATCCAATATGATTCCATTTGTATCCAATATAAGATCCATATGTATGCATCTCTCGAGGGTGATCCATTCATCCCAATAGGGAAAAGGGGAAAGCCCATATCTCGGGGGGCCCTGACCCAATGTTTACAAAACCTGGGTGGTCTCTTAAAAAGCCTTGACTGAAGCTCCGCTGAAAATCTGCGGTCGGCACACCCAAAAATGCGCCCCCTGCAGCCACGGAAAGAGAAAAGGGGGGGAGCCGATATTTCAGCCCCCACTGAACCCATCTTTACAAAACTTGGGTGGTCTCTTAAGAGGGATTCTCTGAATCTATGATAAAAGCTTGGGAGCTGCACCCCAAAAAAAGCGCCCCCTGCAGCCACAAAAATGGAAAAGGGGGGAGAGGAAAAAGGGGTGGAGCCCATATCTCGGGGGGCCCTGACCCAATGTTTACAAAACTTGGGGGTATCTTAAGAAGCCTTGTCTGATGCTCCGCTGAAAGTTTGGGGTCGGCACACCCAAAAATGCGCCCTCTGCAGCCATGGAAAGAAAAAGGGGGGGAGCTTATATCTCGGGACCCCGTGACCCAATGTTTACAAAACTTGGGTGGTCTCTTAAGAAAACCTGTCTGAATATCCCCTGAATGTTTGGGGTCTGTACCCCAAAAAATGTGCCCCCTGCAGCCACAGAAAGGAGCGAATGTGCACAAGCACCCCCTCACACACACATGAGGATTTCCCTCTCTCTCTCTCTTTCCCCGGCCGGCCGCACATCAGCTGATTCCTCCAGTACTCAATCCTGACTGATTGGCCAGAAGAAGACCCAGCTTGGCCACCGATTGGCCGGGGGAGGAGAATGCTGCTTACTGAAGGTTATGCTGCTTACTGACGGCCCCGAATTGGCCGAATTTATTCGCGAACTCCTGAACTCGCTGAATTCGGCCCCCCCGGTTGCCCGCCAGTTTTGAGTTCGGTTCCTCCCGAACTAAAAACCGCCGAATCAAGGGAAATTCGGCTGATTTTCAGTTCAGGCCGAACCAAATTGACAGCCCTAGTTGAGAGAACTGCAAGTGGCAAGTAGGTCGACACAAGGAGAGCTGATTGGTGAGGTGTGTGGGTACAGGTACGGAAGGGCTTCACATAGTATCCTACACAATGAATTGTGCCTAGAAACCAAGCTACTGCATTCTGCACCAGTTTTACAGGCTATGTATTAGCAGGTTTTATTTTTGTCGTCCAATTTGGGTCAGATTTGTTCAGGAGGAAGGCATGCCTATCAATATTTTGCCAGAGTGGTGTAGTGGTTAAGAGCGGTGGTTTGGAGTGATAGATTCTAATGTGGAGAATCAGGTTTGATTCCCCACTCCTTAGGGCTGCCAACCTCCATGTGTGTGTGTGTAAAGCGCCTTCAAGTCGCAGCCGACTTATGGCGACCCCTTTTTGGGGTTTTCATGGCAAGAGACTAACAGAGAGGTGGTTTGCCAGTGCCTTCCTCTGCACAGCAACCCTGGTATTCCTTGGTGGTCTCCCATCCAAATACAAACCAGGGCTGACCCTGCTTAGCTTCTGAGATCTGGCTAGCCCGGGCCATCCAGGTCAGGGCTAACCTCCAGATACTAGAATACAAAAAAGCAAACAACCTATGCTGCAAATGTGAATGTCAATGTCAGTCACTATTAAGGTTGCAAAAACAATGCAAAAGGCCACCCAAACTCCTTTTTTTTTTTTTTTTGTAGTTCCAGTATCAATTTTAACTAGGGTAACCAACTCTGGGTTGGGAAATTCCTGGAGATGAGGAGTTGGAGCCTGGAGAAGGCAGGATCTGGAGAAGGGGGGACCTCAGAAGGGTATAATGCCATAAAGTCCTCTATCGAGAGCAGTCATTTTTCTCCGGGGGAACCGTTCTCTGTAGCCTAAAGAGCAGTTGCAATTCCAGGAGATATCCAGGCTCCATCTGGAGATCAACAACCCTAATTTTAACATTTTGGAGGGATTAAGTAGGGGGTTCTTTCCCATTCAGATTTTTCTGCAAGCCTTGGGGTTTGCAGAACCCTAAATAGTAGCCGTGGCTAGCCCAGCCATGTGTTGTTATTGATTTAATTCACACAGTGGCCAGCCCACTTTCTGATAGTTCAATGTGCACAATTATTAAAAAATATTGTTTAAAATTACAATCAGGCTATGTGTATAAAGTATATATAAAACATAATCTATTTTCATGTTTGGACTTGGGTCCCATCCCCAAGATATCTCATTATGTTTATGCAAATATTCCAAAATGTGAAAAGATCCGAAATACTGACCACTTCTGGTCTTAAGCAGTCCGGCTAAGGAATACTATATCTATATCAAGTAATATAACAACATCAGGTAATGATTTCCACATGCGAGTAGGTACTCACAGATCAAATCCCACAGCTAGGACTTTCCTATCACCTCATTTTGAGTAAAATACTTTTCTTGTTATTTTTCTGGCGTATATAAGGTATTATGATTTCAAGACATGCAAGAAGGGATTTACAAAATAATAATAATAATAGATGATTTAAGAATGGTATCTCCAGACAGTCATCCCTGGAGCGCATCAATCCAGTTTTTTTGAAAATCAGTCCCAAGACACAAGACAACACTGAAGAAATCATTTCTTATCACCAGAAGTGCTACATCCAAAAAGTGAGATCTCAAATGCACATTGACACTCTGTGTCTGACATTTTCAAATATTTTAGTAGAGCTCCAGTACTGTAAGAAAGGTAACCAGTTATTCAGAAAAGTACCTTGAGGAAAGGCTTCCCGTTCCCATATTAGCGTATAAACCTTTCTCGTATCCATTATCATTTCGAAACAGAATTTGCAGAGCCAGATGTCAAAAGCCATTTATGCAGGGCTGTTTATCTCACAGTCACCCCTCCAGCTGCTCCGGTGCTTTGTTTTGATAATGCATGTCTTTCCTGACCGTCAGAGGTCGCCTCGCTCTCCCGACATGTTTCCGCGCATTTTGCCTGTGTTTCAGGATGCTGTTTTAGTGAGAATCCAGAAAATGGGAGCAAAATGTGTATAAACACATGGGAAGAGTGAGGCAACCTCTCACAGTCAAGAAAGGCAAGCATAATCAAAACGAAGCACTGGTGACTTCTTTCTTTACTTTGTGTATGTGTTAAGCGCTGTCAAGTCGCTTCCGACTCATGGTGACCCTATGAATCAATGTCCTCCAAAACGTCCTGTCCTTAACAGCCTTGCTCAGGTCATGCAAATTGAGGGCCGTGGCTTCCTTTATAGAGTCAATCCATCTCTTGTTGGGTCTTCCTCTTTTCCTGCAGCCCTCAACTTTTCCTAGCATGATTGTCTTTTCCAGTGACTCTTGTCTTCTCATAATTTGACCAAAGAATTCTTTACTTTACATGACATATATTCTGCCTTTCTCACTAAGACTCGAGGCAGATGACCACTGCAATCCTAGGCAGAGTGACACCATTTTTAATCTATAAAATCCATCTACAGTTTCCCAGGCTAGCCCAATCTCGTCATATCTCAGAAGATAAGCAGGGTCAGCCCTGGTGAGTAGTTGGATGGGAGGCCACCAAGGAAGTTCAGGGTTGCTATGCAGAGGCAGGCAATGACAAACCATTTCTATTTTGTCTCATACCTTGAAAACCCTAACCATAAATCAGCTGACACTTGATGGCAAAAAAGAATTTAAAAAAGCCATCGATTTCAATGGTCTTGGAATGGTGTAGCGCTACTTAAGAATGCACTGTGCACAGTTCAAAACAATGCAATAAGAGCAGTATAACACACCCAACCAAGAAAGCTTAGGGCTGTTTAAAGGAAGCCACAGCCCTCAATTTGCAAGATATGAGCAAGACTGTCAAAGATAGGACATTTTGGAGGACTGTCATTCATAGGGTCGCCATGAGTTGGAAGCGACTTGACGGCACTTAACACACATACACACACAGCTTGGAAAGAAGGCAGCTGAGGGGAGACATGATAGAGGTCTATAAAATTATGCATGGTTTGGAGAGAGTGGACAGGGAGAAGTTTCTCTCTCTCTCCCATAATATTAAAATGCGGGATCATCTGCTGAAGCTGGAGGGTGAGAGATTCAAAACAGATAAAAGGAAGTATTTTTTCACACAAAGCATAGTTAAATTGTGGGACACCCTGCCCCAAAATGTGGTGATGGCAGCCAACCTGGAAGGCTTAAAGAGGGGAGTGGACATGTTCACGGAGGGAAAGGGTATTCATGGCTACTAGTTAAAATGGATACTAGTCTTGATGCATACCTATTCTCTCCAGGATCAGAGGGGCATTCCTATTATCTTAGGTGCTGTGGAACCCAGGCAGGATGGTGCTGCTGCAGTCGTCTTGTTTGTGGGCTTCTTAGAGGACCCTGGTTGGCCATTGTGTGAACAGACTGCTGGACTTGATGGGCCTTGGTCTGATCCAGCAGGGCTTTTCTTATGTTCAATAAAACTGGATTGTAAAATTAGAAAACGCCACACTAGAAAGGTATAACACATACGTTACAACCGTACAATGCATACAAGGGAAGGGGGGTTGATTTGCAGCAGCTGTTGCTGTGCCTCTGTCAGAGCTGGTAAATTTGGTTTGTTCTTGCATAGGGCTGTTGAATTAAAAAAAATTCGGTATAGTTCGGATTCGGCCGAATTCAGCCCGTTTAGATTCGGGATATGCCGAAGTCCGAACTCCCCCACTTCGGATTCGTTCAATTCGGCGGGAATTCAAAGTTTGGAAAAAAATTCGGCCGAATAAAGCCATTAAAAACACAACCGCTCCTTTCCGCGGCTCTGGGGGGGCATTTTTGGGGTTAGAGGTCCCAAACTTTCGGCAGAGCTTCAAATGACGTTTATTGAAAGACTCCCCAAGTTTTGTAAAGATTGGGTCAGGGGGGGCTGAGATATGGGCCCTGAAAGGGGTCCCCCCACCCTTAATGTGCATCTCTCAGCAGAGCTTGCCGCCCACGCACAAAGCTCCCAGCCCCGACAACAGCTGAGAAATTTGCAAAGCAACTGCAAAACAACTGCAAAACAACACAACCTTGTTAAACAACACCTTTGCAACACACAACTGAAACCTCCCCCCTCAAACCAGGGAGCGAGAGACTCGAGGGGGAACACACACCCCAGGCAGAACCGATGAAAGCCCCCTTTGGCTTCTCCCCCACCCATAGAAACTGCTCCCTCCCCACACACACACAGACTCTGCTTTCCACCCCCCCCACACACACATACACAGGAGAAAAATTATAGATTAAAGCCCCCAAAGGGGTCTTACTGTGGCTGTCTTCTGTTCCATCAAGAGGGGCTGAAGAGGACTTGTAATCCAAGATGATTCCAATTAGGCACGGGACGTTTTGCTCTGGAGAAGATGCACAGGATCGGCTGATCCATTCATCCCAATAGGGGAAAGGGGAAAGGGGAAAGGGGAAAGGGGAAAGGGGAAAGGGGAAAGGGGAAAGCCCATATCTCGGGACCCCCTGACCCAATGTTCACAAAACTTGAAGGGTATCTTAAGAACACTGGTCTGAAACTCCGCTCAAAGTTTGGGATCTGCACCCCCAAAAATGCGCCCCCTGCAGCCATGGAAAGAGAAAAGGGGGGAGGCGATATTTCTGCCCCCACTGAACCCATCTTTACAAAACTTGGGTAGTATCTTAAGAATAATTGTCTGAAGCTATGCTAAAGGTTTGGGGGCTATATCCCCAAAAAAGCACCCCCTGCAGCCACATAAATGGAAAAAGGGGGAGAGCCCATATCTCGAGACCCCCTGACCCAATGTTTACAAAACTTGGGGGGTATCTTAAGAACACTGGTCTGAAACTCTGCTCAAAGTTTGGGGTCTGTACCCCCAAAAATGCGCCCCCTGCAGC
Source organism: Euleptes europaea (assembly GCF_029931775.1). Lineage (NCBI taxonomy): Eukaryota > Metazoa > Chordata > Lepidosauria > Squamata > Sphaerodactylidae > Euleptes > Euleptes europaea. The sequence continues at coordinate 74,674,109 of NC_079320.1, forward strand.
CATGGAAAGAAAAAGGGGGGAGCCCATATCTCGGGACCCCCTGACCCAATGTTTACAAAACTTGGGGGGTATCTTAAGAAGCTTCATCTGAAGCTCCAGTGAAAGTTTGTGTCTGTACCCCAAAAAATACACCCCCTGCAGCCACAGAAAGGAGCGAATGTGCACAAGCACCCCCACACACACACACACAAGGATTTCCCTCTCTCTCTCTCTCTCCCTGGCCGGGCCGCACATCAGCTGATTCCTCCAGTACTCAATCCTGACTGATTGGCCAGAAGAAGACCCAGCTTGCCCACCGATTGGCCGGGGGAGGAGAATGCTGCTTACTGACGGTTATGCTGCTTACTGACGGCCGAATTTGCTGAATTTATTCGCGAACTCCCGAACTCGCTGAATTCGCCCCCCCCCCGGTTGCCTGCCAGTTTTGAGTCAGTTCCTCCTGAACTAAAAACCACCGAATCAGGGGAAATTCGGCTGATTTTCAGTTTGGGCCGAACCGAATCAAAAGCCCTATTCTTGCATCTGCACTCGGATGACTCTTCCCAGTAGCACTAAATGTGAATGCGAGGAAAGCCGACTTCCTACCTGGACCTGATGGGCTGCAACACAGCATGGATGGAGAGGCTGTCTTCTGGCCCTTCTTCTATCTATTTCTTTGTGGGGCCTCTGGCCACACAGCAGTCATATGCTGTGAGTAGCTCCGTAAGGGCAACACCATAAGTGCGCAGGCTTGCTGGCGCAGCCCTCAGGTGTGGGAGTCTGTGTGACCTTGGCCAGCCACTAGAGTTGCCAGGTCCCACTTCACCACCAGTGGGAGGTTTTGGGGGCAGAGCCTGAGGAGGGCGGGGTTTGCCAAAGTGGCCATTTTCTCTAGATGAACTGATCTCTGGAGATCGGTTGTAATCGCAGGAGATCTCCATCGAGTACCTGGAGGTTGGCAACCCTACCATCCACACTACCCAGTTTTGGAAAGTCTGTAGTAAATGAGTAGTTAAGAATCTCTAAAAAGCCTTTATTAGCTTGTGTGGGTGTAAATTTATTCATTAATGCATGGTATGTGCCTGTTCAAACCTAGGTAGCTGTTATATGTAGAGAAAGCTAAACTGTGCTTTTTAGATTTAATGGTGATTGACAACCGGAGTTCAAAATTATATTATAACTTTGAAGGTAGAATGCCTAAGGAAAACAACTGTGAAATGTTGGAAACAAACACACCATCCTTGGATGCCTCCTTTTCTTTGGATGATATTAGAGAGCTTCTCATTGGGGAAAACAAAACAAAACTAGTTTGCCTCCAATATTTTCCTTTGAACAGACAAGCAGTTATAACAATTCTTTTTGACAGACCCATATGTTCTTCCTGAATCATTGGTGGAGTACAGAAAAAGAACCATCAGTGGATCACAAGTTTTTAAATGTAAACGGTGGCCTTAAGTTTTAAACTGTGTTGAGTACTGGGCATATTTTAAATAGTGTTTGGGTGGGATTTGTAGTTTATACTTGTATTTTGATAGATTCCAATGTTGTTTACTTAAGATATGTTCTTGTGTGCATCATTATGTTATGTTAAGTAATAGTTAAGGTTGCCAACCTCCAGGTACTGGTGGAGAAAATAGACACCACTGTACTAGTATCGGGAGATTAGGAAATCAGTACAGGAGCGAACAACACTTATAGGTGCAAAAACTATTTATATGCTACTGTGTCTAATATAATACGCATTCATAAATACACAAAATGAACCATTCATGCAATTGTATCAAACATACAGAACCATCTCTAGGATGGTGGTGAATAGAAACAGTTCAATTGCACTTTTGAATCGAACTGTTTCTATTCACCACCATCCTAGAGATGGTTCTGTATGTTTGATACAATTGTATGAATGGTTCATTTTGTGTATTTATGAATGCGTATTATATTAGACACAGTAGCATATAAATAGTTTTTGCACCTATAAGTGTTGTTTGCTCCTGTACTGATTTCCTAACCTCCAGCTACTAGCTGGAGATCTCCTGCTATTACACCTGAAGAAAATACCCACTTTGGCAATTGGACTCTATGGCATTGAAGTCCCTCCCCAAACCCTGCCCTCCTCATTGTCTGCCCCCAAAACCTCCCGTCAGTAGTGAAGAGGGACCTGGCAAACCTTGTTATAGTCCTATGGTAACAGCATTAAATTAAATTCGAGTGGCTCACAGGCATGTTGCATTTCACTGGTTGGGGTAAAATCATAAAGACTCCTGTCCAAATTACTTTTACTGTTGGAAAAGTCGTCCAGGTGTGAAAAATAGAGCCACCAAGTTTGTTACACCACTGGCAGATATTAAAAACCTTAGCAGGTATCTTGTGAAGTCTGATCAGTGTAAAATAGCATCCTTACTCCAATTTTTCAACCAATTTTCTTTAAGCCTGACACTTCAATGGAGTCAGTTCACACATTCAGCTGCTGACAGCAACAGTCCAGGTACAGTCATCATGAATATAGAGAAATCAAAATTTTAATTTTTATATATATTTCCATGTCATTCTAGTATAATAAATGAAATTCATACCTTAAAAAAAATACAGGACAGAGAAAACTTTTACAATCTGATCCCACATGAATATTAGCTTCTGATTTCAGAAATATGAGTCAAGTGGCAGGTGTTATTCAAGTTTAAAGAAAAGAATCTTCACACTACTTATATAGGGTTTTTTTTAAAAATTGTTCCTACTGGCACTGCGGGAAGCTTGTAGACTGACACCGTTTAAATAGTCCTCTTTACATCTGGCAGCTTATGACAAAATGAAAAGTCCATTGGGCCCGGCGTGGCATCGATAATGCAGTGTTTGCTCTGGATTTTGCTTTTTCTGCATTTTTGGTTGCTCAATAAGGCACAGAAAGGAAAGAAAGAGGACTGTCAAGTGCAAACTCAAAATAAAAACAATAAAAAGATGTTCCCTTACCTATGGGGAGGGCCTGCTGTACAAGCTGACTGTCTATCAAAGCTTACTGCCTCGAGCAACTGAAATTTCAGTAGAAGAAAGGGAAGCACTGGGAGCATTTTGCTGGCCCCACAATTCACAGGGGTTGCAGCAAAGGTGCTAAACAGCCGAAGTTTTTTTTTTTTTTTACAAAGAAAGTTGCTTCGAGGTTAGTTGGAAATATGCTTCCGTCAGCTATGGTACCTAGGTATTTGAGAGCAAAAAGCTATGTATATTCAACAAGAGGAGATCCCTTCCTATGGAGGTCAGGAAGCATGTCCTGACCCAGTGGCATCTATTGGAGACTTTGAGCACAATCCTGAAGGGGGTGGAGCAAACTGGCATAGCAGCTGGCATGACCCCACTCAGGTGTAAGTGCCCATTTATCCTGGGATAAGGGGCACTTACACTTAAGGCGTGGCATGACCCCACGCCTGTGTAAGTGCCCATTTATCCTCGGATAAGGGGCACTTACACTGGGGTGGTGGTACAGTAGGCTCCTTTTGAGTCTCTTGTTTTTTTCCAAAAATAGGTGTCAGCACATAAGCGGAGAAGAAAAAAATGTCATCTAATGAGGACATTCCTTCATTCTTCTAGAATTTAGCACTGCGGCAAATGTCAGTCCTCCTTAATTTTGGGAAAACCAAAACAACAATTAATGTTGTAATTCATCCATGAATGGTGTTCCACAGCTTTGTGTTTTTTTGATCCTTTGCACATTTCCCCCCTCTTCTGCTTTACTGATACAGGCAATTGTGTGGATGGAACAGTGAAAAAAAAATAATCTCAGCATGATTAGGGATGGTCAAACACCCACTGTTGCAGCTCATATTCTGTCCACTGGTCACAAGTAGAAAGCTGATTTTTCAGAGGCATGCCGGTCAGGTGTAATAAACCAGAAGTTGTGTCATGAAATTGGACACTCTAGGATTTGCAAAAACTCCATGTTAAAACCATAGAGTTTTGGCAAGACCTACAGAGCTCCCAGATGTCATCATTTCTGGATTTTTTTTTTATGTACATGATGTCAGCATGTTGGCATCACGCCGCTGCACCAGTCTGTGCCACGAAAAGGCTCCCAGGGGTTGCCAGCTGCAACATGGCAATCCTGGGCTGGATTTAACCCTTTGTTGCCTTTGCTGTCTTAGAGAACGGATAAAAAATCATCAAAGTGAAAAATCATTATGTGAAAAATTCCACACTTCCAATGTCAAAGTCAAAACCTCCCAGTGCTTCACTTCAACCATTTTTTTTCTTCTCATTTCTCATTAGAAGCAAAACAGATGGTACAGGAGGAAGGCAGAAGGATGAGTCACTCAGCACCAGTGCTTATGTCTTTGTTTGTCCTGGTTGGTGTTAACATTCACATGAATTCCAGTAGTGTTGGTCTTAGGCCTGGAAGAAGACCTAGTTCTGACCCTCGATGACTTTCCACTATCAAGTCATTCCAGCCTAGCTCATCTCATGGGCTTTTTTTGTTTGTTTTGGTGTGTGAAAAGACGAATGTTATCAGAATTGCAAAGAAGTGGGGTGGGTGGTGGGGAGAGAAAGATAGCAATGAAAATACTCTTTTTCAATGGCACATACAAATCTACAAGGCGGGGACAAGCCCTACCCAGTAACCCTGAGATGCCCAAACCCACCAGTGAAATGGTTGTTTAAACCACTTGCTACTTAATATGTAGCATGTGGGTTCTGAAATTGAAAAAGTATGATGTTTATCAACATATAATGGTGTTGGTTCATTACATTGATTTTTTATTATGGGTTTTCACAATTTGCAATAATTGCAAAAGAAACAACAGGAACGGATTTCTGATTGTTCATTGTTGGGAACATCTGTAGAAAATATGTTGGCATGGCACCAGAACATGCTTTATATAATTTTAAAACACACACACACACACACACACATATACACAGTGGCTAATTATAAACATTGTCTATAATGGGGCTTTGTAGTTTACATAATTGCATTTTGTGTAAGAAAGAAGCCAAGCAGAGTCTGACTTCATTTTTCCATTAGAAAGGATTTCAACTCTCTTTATTCCACGGCACCAGCTGCACAGAGCTCTGGATGAGATCACTGTGCTTAATTTCAATAGCCCAAAGAATTATTTCACTTTTTACAAAAGTACCTTCTCTTGCAGATGTGCCAAGGGGGGCACAATTTGGGGCTCCTTTAGTTGCACTGAGAAAACTAGTCACTTTGCTTGATGTGAAAATAAGGGAACAACATTCCTTGGAAGAAATCTTAGCTTCAGAATTGGGGTGAATATCTGGGTTCTTCCTGCCCCAGGCTGTTTCTGCATAGATTCCCAGTCATTACTAAAGGTTTATTACTAACAGCCCATTCCTGAGCCTTCAGCGGCAAGGGACAGCATGGCTGAGGCTCTGCCGCTGTACCTCCAAAGCTGTTCCTCGGCCACCGAAAGGCTTTAAAAAGCCCTTTTAAATGTTAAATGTGTGAAAATGGGGCATTTTGCTCCATTGAAAACAGCAAGGCTGTGCCAGCAAGCTGGCGTAGCAACACTGTTGTAGACAGCATACTGGGGCAAAAGGGGTCAGGAAGCTGCCTACTGGCAGCTTCCCCCCGGCACTCCCCGGGAACACCCCCTGAGATGGCAGCAAAGGGCTTTGCACTGGTGAGGGGAGGGATCCAATGCCATAGACTCCAATTGCCAAGGCAGCCATTTTCTCCAGGTGAACTGATCTCTATCAGTTGGAGATCAGTTGTAATAGCATCCTGAGCAAGAGCTCAGGAATGGGCTGTTCGTATGTATATTCTCCTACTCATCTTCATCACCACTTTTATTAGGCATTTATCACACACCATAGTTATAAAACAAGATTACAGAAACCAAATAGTCTATAAAGGTAACAGTAAAGGTCCCCTGTGCAAGCACCGGGTCATTCCTGACAAATGGGGTGACGTCACATCCCGACGTTTGCTAGGCAGACTTTGTTTACAGGGTGGTTTGCCAGTGCCGTCCCCAGTCATCTTCCCTTTACCCCCAGCAAGCTGGGTACTCATTTTACCGACCTTGGAAGGATGGAAGGCTGAGTCAACCTTGAGCCGGCTACCTGAAACCAACTTCCGTCGGGATCAAACTCAGGTCGTGAGCAGAGCTTTTGACTGCAGTACTGCAGCATGCCGCTCTGTGCCACCGGGCTCCTTAGTCTATAGAAGAGTAGGAGAATATACGCAAACTGCTTGTATGCGCTCCTAGATGTTACTAACAATGTTATTTTAATGCTTCTATAAATAGTCTATAGAAGCATTAAAATAACATTGTTAGTAACATCTAGAAGCACATACAAGCAGTTTGTGTATATTCTCCTACTCTTGTGGACCAGAGGAGCCCTTATTTAAAGAGATGAAAAATAATTATTCATTAAAAGCATTTATAGGATTGCCTTTCCCTAAAATGGTATGCAATAAAAACAGAACTATGTGCAATAAGTAGATTTAATATACAGAAATCCAAACCTGTCAGAACCACAGAAACCAACTGTCCACTTGAGATAAACTTTGTGAAATATTTTTTCCCCAATTTTCCTGACAAGCAGAAAAGGGAGGTATGGTATGAATGGTTAGGGGCAGCTAATTCAACAACATGGGTGGGGGCCAAATGGGTTGCCAAGGTCAATACAAGCTGCTATGAAGAGAGTCACTGGTGACCAGGCATATATTGATAGAGGGGGACCTTCATGTATGTGGTCTCTAAGACATCAAGGCCTTTATACAGGGCTGTCAAACTCATGTGTTACGAGGGCCAGATATGTAGGATTGCCAGGTCCCTCTTTGTCACTGGTGGGAGGTTTTTGGGGCGGAGCCTGAGGAAGGAGGGGTTGTGAGAAGGATTCAATGCCATAGACTCCAATTGCCAAAGCGGCCATTTTCTCCAGGTGAACTGATCTCTATCAGTTGGAGATCAGTTGTAATAGCAGGAGATCTCCAGCTATTACCTGGAGGTTGGCAACTCTACAAATATGACATAAATGTCACTTGGTTGAGCCGGGCCATGTGTATCATAAAATTTAATGCCAGATACCGGAGATACAAACTTTATAGAAGACACAGGCAAAGCCAATTCATGATATGATTTTTTGCTTTATTTTTTACTTAAAATACAAACATCTTAACACAATAATACTCTTACAATATTTTCTGTTATTTAACAGTCTTTGATTACTGACACCTTGGGACTGGAGGGAAGATGGCTGCCTTGGCTGGCGAGCACACAGCAAGCTCACCAGCCCAGATTGGGACTGGGAGTGGGGAGTGGTTGCCTTGGCAGGCTTGAAGGCCACATAAGAGCTCTCAAGAGGATGAACCAACTGCCGGGCTGTATGTTTGACACCCCTGCCTTTATAGGCCCAAACTAGCACTTTGAACTGGCTCTGGAAACAAACTAGTGACTGGTGCAAAACAAGTGCAATAGAATTAAAACTGTGTGTCTAAGGGTAATGATCAGGTAGCAGTGCTTGCCCCCAGCACCTATCAGAGAAGACAGAGGAGGAGGAGGAGGAGGAGGAGGAGGAGGAGGAGGAGGAGGAGGAGGAGGAGAAGAAGAAGAAGACGAAGAAGAAGAGTTGGTTTTTGTATGCTGACTTTCTCTACCACTTAAGGAAGAATCAAACCAGCTTACAATCACCTTCCTATACCACTAGGCATAATAAGTTTATCTTTTTGCTTTATAGCCCAGACTAGCCTGAGATCATCAGAGCTCAGAAGCTAAGCAGGCCAGCCATGGTTAGTAGTTGGATGGAAGACCACCAAGGATGACCTAAGTTCTATTCAGGGGAAGGCAATGGCAAACCACCTCTGTTCATCGCTTGTATAGAGAATACCTTGAGTCAGTTGTGATTTGACGGCACTTATTATTATCCTACTCTTGCTGCTTTCTTTTTATACTTATGTAATACTGTTTTCTGCCTTGTTTAATCCTACCATGTTTAATACTTTATGCCTTGTTCCAGATTGCTGCACATCTATATTGATTGCATTAGTTTACTTAATTTGTCCTGAGTCTTAGTGAGAAAGGAGGACTATAAAGAAAGTAAGACATTTATATATGCTCTATGCTTCTATGGGCCTGAATGCCAAAGGACAGGATTGGATCTAGTGCATGCAGTCCTGGTCCTATACGTGCATATGTAATGTGCACAGGGTTTGTGCATTAGCACCACCTAAAGAACATTACTGACCTACCTTACAAGGTTGTCCTAAGGATTGCTGACATAGTTAATGTGAAGTGCTTAGAACTTGCTAAGTATTATTAGGAGCATCAAATATCATATAACCCATGGGTGTCAAACATAAGGCCCGGGGGATGAATCCGGCCCCTTGGCGGCTCTTGTCTGGTCCACGACCCAGCTGAAGCAGCTACCCCACCCCCAGTCCTGAGGTGTCAATTATCAAAGACTATTAAATAAAAAAATAATACTGTAAGAGTGTTATTGTTTTAAGCATGTTTATATTTTAAGTAAAAATAAAGTAAAAACAATATCATGAATTGGCTTTAGCTGTGTCTTCTATAAAGTTCAATGCCATAGAGTCCAATTACCAAAGTAGCCATTTTCTCCAGGTGAACTGATCTATATCAGGTGATCAGTTGTAATAGCAGGAGATCTCTAGCTGGTACCTAGAGGTTGGGTAAAGATAATGGTATCAAGCTCAAAATTTTGAGCTTGATACCATTATCTTTACCCAGCTTGTCTATAGGTATCTGTGCTTGATTTTTGCTTAGGTACCTAGAGGTTGGCAACCCTATGTGGGGGGTTATCTTACAGGCTGTCGGTCCACTGGGACTTTTCTCAGTGGCCTTCACAGCCTGTCCACCCCTGGTTATTTGTAATGTATGTGTTAGATTCCTGTACTTCACAAAGTTTCCTTTTCAAAATTACCTTAAAAAAAAAAACCTCAAAGCTTGCAATCTGATAACTTTAATATGCACATAAAAATGTATATGAAGGAATTGCATAAAAGATTTTAATTAGCCATGTTCATAGTTTGCTGACACTAAAACTGTCTGGTGTTAACATTTTCAAGGATTTAATTAACAAGTACAACAAGATTTGCTTAATGTTATAATGTGGTAGAACATGACTCTGGGTAGCTATTTTAATACTAAAATATTAGATTAGATGGGAATGTCTATATATAGAGAGCTTAAAAAGTGCAGATCTCTTCAAGTCAAGTGATATTCTCCCTGCTTCATTAACATTCAAAAGGTTTATCTCATGGAAAGGTAGCAATTTGTCCTAACCCCTCTGCTGTAATTGTTCTCTCTTTCTCCCTCCCAACACCCCCAACTGTAAGTAAAAAAAAAGAAAAAAAAAGAAAAATCCATTAGGAACTTCAATTAGGCAATTCCCAATACAAGGAAGCAAGTTCCACTCTTTGCACGTATTGTATTTGTGATAATTCTACAGACAGAGAGTGACAACTACAGAAGAATGGGCTTCCTCAGCCCCCCTCCCAGTTAGGGAGCCAGCTTGGTGTAGTGGTTAAGAGCAGAGGTTTGGAGCGATGGACTCTGATCTGGAGAAGTGGGTTGGATTCCCCACTCCTCCACATGAGCGGCAGATGCTAATCTGGTGAACTGTGTTGCTTTCCCTGCTCCTCCACATGAAGCCAGCTGGGTGACCTTGGGCTAGTCCCAGCTGTCTCAGCCCCACCTACCTCACAGGGTGTCTGTTGTGGGGAGGGGCAGGGAAGGTGATTGTAAGCCCGTTTGATCCTTCCTTAAGTGGTAAAGAAAGTCAGCATATAAAAACCTACTTTTCTTCTTCTCCTTCTCCTCCTCCTTCTCCTTCTCCTCCTTAGCTGTTACTAAGGCTTTTTATGCATGGCTGTTTCCCTCGCCATCACCCCTCTGATGACTTCGAGTCTTTGTTTTGAATTATGCATGCTGTTTCCGACCATCAGAGGTCGCCTTGCTCTCCCCCCACGTTTCTGCATGTTTTGCCCGTGTTTTCAGGGACCTGTTTTATCTCCATAGAGAGATGCCTGGTAAGGAGTGAATTACTAGCCCAGACAATGAGTGTTCAGCTTTTTAATCACCTGAGGAATCACACATAGGGTTTCCAGCTCTGTGTTGAGAAATACTTGGAGATTTTAGGGGTGGAGCCTGGGGAGTGTGAGGTTCGGGGAGGGGAGGGACCTCAGCAGGATACAATGCCATAGAATCCACCCTGTAAAGCAGCCATTTTCTCCAGGGGAACTGACATCTACTGCCTGGAGGTCAGTTGTAATAACAGGAGATTTCCAGGTCCCACCTGGAGGTTGGCAACCCTATTTCTGCCCCCCACTCTCAGCACAGGTGATGAGATTATTGTGTGCCACCCGATGTATCATTTCAGTGGCATTAAATGCATGTGACATTTTTGCATTGTGCAGTTGGTGGCAGGTATCACCACACAACTGATTGCAAGATTGGGACCACTCATTTGCTTTTCCAAGAAACAAGCGCCATGTCAGGTGGGCAAGGTAAAGGTAAAGGTCCCCTGTGCAAGCACTGGGTCATTCCTGACCCATGGGGTGACATCACACCCCGACGTTTCCTAGGCAGACTTTGTTTACGGGGTGGTTTGCCAGTGCCTTCCCCAGTCATCTGGGTGGGCAAAGTGCACCCAAAATAAGGTCCAATGTTCAGCTGTGATGATTGTGAGGTGCAAGCAGATAGGGCTGTCAAAAAAATTTTTGGTACAGTTCGGATTCGGCCGAATTTGACCCTTGTGGGTTCGGTACGTGCCGAAGTCCGAACTCCCCCGCTTCGGATCCCCGGTAATTCGGGGGGATCTGGAGTTTGGGGGAAAATTCGGCCCCAGCGCGCCTTCAGAGGGATTCCCTGAAGGCGCGCGGGGGCCCTTTAAACTGATCTGAGCCTCCCAGCTGGGAGGCGCAGATGACTTTAAAGGGCAGCCCGCCCCCCTTCAGCGGGCTCCGCTGGAGAGGCTCAGGCTGCCCTTTAGACTGATCTGAGCCTCCCAGCTGGGAGGCGCAGGTCAGTTTAAAGGGCAGCCCGCGCCTCTCCAGCGGAGCCCGCTGAAGGGGGGCGGGCTGCCCTTTAAACTGACCTGCGCTTCCCAGCTGGGAGGCTCAGATCAGTTTAAAGGGCAGCCCGCGCCTTTCAGCAGGCTCCCCTGAAGGGGGGCTGAATTTGCCGAATTTATTCGCGAACTCCCGAACTCGCTGAATTCGGCCCCCCCGGTTGCCCGCCAGTTTTGAGTTCGGATCCGTCCGAACAGAAAATCACCGAATCAGGGGAAATTCGGTTGATTTTCAGTTCAGACCGAACCGAATTGACAGCTCTACAAACAGGCAGTGAGCGGTTGATTGAGGATTAGGGTTGCCAGGTCTCTCTTCATTACCAGTGGGAGGTTTGGGGGAGGAGCCTGAGGAGGGTGGGGTTAGCGAGGGGAGGGACTTCAATGCCATAGAGCCCAATTGCCAAAGTGGCCATTTTCTCCAGGGAAACGAATCTCTTTTGGCTGGAGTTGTAATAGGAGGAGATCTCCAGTTAGTACGTGGAGGTTGGCAACCCTATCGAGGATCCCTGAAATCAATGCATGAGGACGCGCAACATTCCTGTCCCCAGAACCAGGGGCTGTGCCCTTCCTGAAATTGATTGCTCCTCTCTTGCGTTGCACTCTAATCTCTACCAGATGACTACGTGAGCAAGCAAGTAATGCAAAAACAAGGGAGATGAGTTTATCTGGGGTAACTCTAAAAGGGGTTTCAAACTATTCTGTCAATTCCCTCCAACAGATGCTTCAGGACACACTCAAGGAAGTTCCTCACATTTGGCTCAGAGGTGCACAGGAGTCGAAGCAAGCAACCCAATCTGGCATCAGTCAGAGCGCTTTAATCACCAGCTGGCTAAAAAACCTAAAGCCAAGGCACTATACATTTTCTTCCCACAAGAAGATTATATAGTAACAAGCTTTAATCCTCTAACCACCTCCAGATTCTCATGCATTCATTCATTAGCTCATAAATAAATTACACACCCTAACCTCTGTCTAAACTAACACGTAGCCTTCCCATTTGCATTCCTACGGGCACCTGAGTCATTTCTGATTTCTTTCACCAACTAATTCGACGAAATTAACTAAATGCAACATCTTAACTAAATGCAACATCTTTTTTTTTTTTTTGATGTATGGATTTTTTAATACATAAGAAGTGGAGATGAAGAACATCGGAGTTTGGACAATAGCACATTCTTTGTCATAGCTGGAGATACTGGCAAGCATAATTTTTACCTGCTTTAAATAGTTCTGGAAGAATTTATTGCCATGCACAAACTGGGAAGAACAGCCAGAATGTACATTAAAGAAGAGAGGAAAAAACACAAGAATTCTGTTCTTTGGGAACTGTATCACACAATATGTATGGCAGGGCAGTGGCTTGACTCTTAGGCTCCTATACCCTCCCTGTTCCATCTAAAGAAGGAGGAGGAGGAGAAGGAGAAGAAGAGTTGGTTTTCATACTCCGATTTAGTCAAAAAGGGCAAGAGTCCAGTAGCACCTTAAAGACTAACAAAAATATTTTCTGTTAGGGTATGAGCTTTCGTGAGCCACAGCTCACTTCTTCAGATACAGCTAGAATGTGAATCCATCGGTCTTTAAGTAGAGGAACAGTATGTAAATGTGAATAGCAGGCTTGATGGGATTAGGTGTGATATGCAGAAGAGTCTGTGATGTCCAGGGGAGAGATGGGTGTGGAGAAATCAGCATTGGTAATGGGCCATGAATGCAAGGTCTTTATTCAGCCCAGGTAAATGCATTGACTTTAGTTTGAATATCAACTGTAATTCAGCAGTTTCTCTTTCCAATCTCCCTTTAAAATTCCTTTGTAAGAGAACTGCTACTCTTAAATCTGCAACAGAATGTCCTGGAAGGTTGAAATGTTCACCCACTGGTTTTTGAATATTGTGGTTTCTGATGTCAGACTTATGTCCATTGAATCTTTGTCTAAGAGACTGACCTGTTTGTCCAATGTAGATTGTGGAAGGGCATTGCTGGCATGTGATGGCATAAATCACATTAGAAGATGAGCAGGAATATGAACCTGAGATAGTATGGCTGACATTGGTGGGTCCAGAGATGGTGTTCCTAGAATCTATATGAGGGCAAAGTTGGCACCTTGGTTTGTTGCAGGCCTTGATGCCAGAGTCCATGTTCTTGTTAAGTAGTTTATCATCATGGGTGAGAAGTTGTTTTAGGTTAGCCGGCTGTCTGTAAGCAAGAAAGGGACACCCCCCCCCCAGTGCTTCAGCGAGGGAAGTGTCACAATCCAGCATTGGTTGTAGGTCCTTAATAATACGTTGGACTGGTTTTAGTTGGGAGCTATAAGTGACAACCAGAGGTGTTCTGTTGTCATTCTCTCTGGGCTTATCTTGTAGTAAGTTGTGCCTGGGTATCATTCTGGCCTTCTCAATCATCTTTCGCACCATATCTGCAGGATATTGTAGTTGCAAAAATGTTTGCTGTAGGTCTCTCAAGTGTGTATCTCTGTCTGAAGGATTGGAGCAGATGCGACTATAGCGTAGGGCTTGGCTATAGACAATGGATTGTCTGATATGGTTGGGGTGGTGGCTGGACGCATGTAGATACGTTTGCCGATCTGTCGGTTTCCGGTACAATGTGGTGCTTGTGTGTCCCCCATGGATCCATACTGTGGTGTCTAGGAAGTTGATTTCTTGTTCGGAATAATTCATAGTTAGATTGATGGTGGGGTGGAAGTCGTTGAAAGCCTGGTGAAATCTTTCAAGGGCTTCTTTGCCATGAGTCCAGACAAAGAAAATGTCATCAATGAATCTCAAGTAAAGGAGAGGTGCCAGTGGGTATGAGTACAGAAAACGTTGTTCTAGATCTGCCATGAAAATGTTGGCATATTAAGGAGTCTCAAAGCAGCTTCCAATAACCTCCCCTTCCCCTCCCCAGACACCTTGTGAGGTAGGTGTGGCTGAGAGAGTTCTGAGAGAACTGTGACTAGCCCAAGGTCATGCAGCAGGCTTCATGTGGAAAAGTGGGGAAACCAACCCTGCTCTCTAGATTAGAGTCCGTAGTGGGGAAACCACTACACCACGCCAGCTCTCCAAGACACAGTTAGACTCAAGTTGCATCCTTGAACTTAGTGCTGCTCTGAAGGCCAGACTCAACCTCCACCTACTGTTCAGATCTCCACTCCTGAGGAGCTCATTGTCCACTTCCAGAGCCTGCTTCCAAATTCCAAGCAAGGTTGTGGAAGCTTTGAGCTGCTTTGGCCTATTAAGAACATAATAACATAAGAAAGGCCATGCTGGATCAGACCAAGGTCCATCAAGTCCAGCAGTCTGTTCAGACAGTGATCAATCAGGTGTCTCTAGGAAGCCCCCAAACAAGACGACTGCAGCAGCACCATCCCGCCTGTGTTCCACAGCACCTAATATAATAGGCATGTTCATCTGATCCTGGAGAGAATAGGCATGCATCATGACTAGTCTCCATTTTTACTAGTAGCCGTGAATAGCCCTCTCCTCCATGAACATGTCCACTCCCCTCTTAAAGCCTTCCAAGGTGGCAGCCATCACCACATCCTGGGGCAGGGAGTTCCACATTTTAACTATGTGTTGTGTGAAGAAATACTTCCTTTTATCTGTTTTGAATCTCTCACCCTCCAGCTTCAGCAGATGACCCCATATTCTAGTATTATGAGAGAGGGAGAAAAGCTTCTCCCTGTCCACTCTCTCCAGACCTTGCAGAATTTTATAGTCCTCTATCATGTCTCCCCTTAACTGCCTTTCCCAGCGAAACAGCCCTAAGTGTTTTAACCGCTCCTCACAGGGGAGTTGCTCTAGTCCCCTGATCATTTTGGTTGCCTATTAAAAGAAATACATTGACTCAATAGATGCTGGAGGCATTATCTCCTCTCTGAGCCTTTTGCAAGTCATAAGAGTGACCTAGTATGGCAAAGCAGGGCCATCAAGTACTTGAAGGGATGTTATATAGAAGACGGTAGGGAGTTTTTTGTTGCCTCAGAAGATTGCACCAGAAGCAAGGGGTTGAAATTAAATCAAAAGAGTTTCTGGCTAAACATTAGGAAAAACATTCTGACAATTAGAGGGGTTCTCAGTAGAACAGGATTCCTCAGGAGGTGGTGGGCCCTCCTTCTTTGGAGATTTTTAAGCAAAGGCTAGATGAACATCTGTCAGCAATGCTGATTCTGTGAACGTAGGCAGATCATGAGAGGGAGAGCAGGAAGGATTGTAATTGGCTCCCGTGGCCCTTTCTTACTTGGCCAGGGTAATGCTGATCACCACTTTGGGGTCAGGAAGCACTTTTCCTCCAGGCCAGATTGGCCAGGGATCCTGGAGGCTTTTTTTTTTTTGGGGGGGGCCATATTCTGGGCATGGAGTAGAGGTCACTGAGGGTGTGTGTGTGGGAGGTAGTTGTGAATTTCCTGCATTATGCAGGGGGTTGGACTAGATGACTCTGGTGGTCCCTTCCAACACTATGATTCTAAGTTCCCACAGGCCTGAGGAAGATAATTATTGCTGCTTGTGATAACTAAATATATAGAATTACATATGTATTCTCTGTCAAGTCGCAACCAACTTATGGTGATGCTTCCAAGGGTTGTTCAAGGCAAAGAAGAAGCAGAGGTGGTTTGCCATAGCCTTCCTCTGCAGAGTATTCCTTGGTGGTGCCCCATCCAAGTTCCAACCCTGCTTAGCTTCCAAGATCTGATGTGATTGGGTTATACCATACCATTCCATATCTCTATATAGAAATAGGATGTCGAATTTTATTGGATGTGATTTGCTTTACATTAAGGGTTGTCACACACGTACTTTCATTAGAGGATAACTGCAATCTCAAATGAGGACTTGCCTGCATGAATGAGCAATTACAGATAGAACATCACCAACAGAACTTTCGTAATAATTTGAGCAGGTAGCTGTGTTGCTTGGAGCACAATTAAACAGAAGTCCAGTGGTAATTTAAGGAATGACCAAATTTATTCCAGGATTAGTTTTCATGAGTCAGAGAGTGCTTCATCTGAGGCATGAAGTGTTCATCCATAACAGTTATACTTGATGGATTTCTACTCCGTACAGCTAAGTGCGGTACCTTCCATGGTAACTGTAATCCCACAAGATCTCAAACATGATAATTTTCAAGTCTCAGTGCCGACTTCCAGCTGTCAATCTTCTAGCCTTGGCTCAGCCATGTATGACATGTCTGTTGTGTTCTGGCTGCTCATAAATGTGTTGCACACATGAAGATGCCTTCTATTCAGTCAGACCACTGATCTATCAAGGTCAGTGTTCTACTCTGACTGGCAGCGGCTCTCCAGAGTCTCAGACAGAGGTCTTCCACATCACCTGTTACCTGATCCTTTAAGCTGAAGCTCCCAGGAATTAAACCTGGGACCATCTGCAGGCAGAACAGATACTTTGCCCCTGAGTCATGGCCCCTGACTCCACTGAAACATTATATTTGAGAGGATGTGAGGAAATAAGCAAGTTCTCCTAGAGGTGTTATATCTGCCTGGGCTTATACACATATGCAAGTCATCAGATGGCATGTGGGAGCCAGCATGTGCTTCCAACCACAAAGATGCCAGGCAGTAATAGATGCAACTCAAGTAGCACAGTTGCTGATGTTTTGCCTACAGAACCTGGATGTTTGCCTCTTCAGAACCTAGAAGAAGAAGAGGAGGAGGAGTTGGAGGAGTTGGAGTTGGTTTTTATATCCCACTTTTCTCTACCGAAAGGAATCGCAAAGTGGCTTACCATCACCTTCCCTTCCCCCCACAACAGACACCATGTGAGGTAGGTGGGTCTGAGAGTGTTCTGAGAGAACTGTGACTAGCCCAAGGTCACCCAGCAGGCTGCATGTGGACAACTGGGGAATCTAATCTAGTTCTCCAGATTAGAGTCCACCACTCATGTGAAGGAGTGGGGAATCAAACCCAGTTCTCCAGATTAGAGTCCCTCACTCTTAACCATTACACCACACTGGCTCTCTACGCTACCACTACACCTATATTCAAAACAAATGATATGGTCTTCCAAATTCTGAGATATTAGGTAACGTACTATTTGCATTGCTTTTTCTACTTTTTGCCCTGATCTGGCGGCTAGTCCAATCTCATCAGATTTCAGAAGCTAAGAAGGATCAGACCTGGTTAGTCTTTGGATGGGAGACCACCAAGGAAGTCCAGGGTTGCTGTGCAGATGCAGGCAATGGCAAACTACTTCTGTTTGTTTCTTGCTTTAAAAACCCTATGAGGTTGGCATAAAGTTGAATGTGAGCTGAGGGGTTTTTCTACCACCAGTGTACTTTTTTGCAGGTAACAGCCTCGAGCTCTTCAGTCCTCCTGCATTTCCATCAACTCCCTGGATTTTAACACCTAGCACATTCAGAACATTGACAACAAGAAAATATCTTCAGTGGCAGATGTTTGCTGACAGGCAGCAGATAAATTCTGCATTTGGCATATGTCTAATTAACACAATCTCCTCCTTACGAAGTTAAAACATGTTGTTTTTGATTTTTTTTAATGCACACGTTTTATGTTGCCTCTCCTTGACTTCACTTTGCACATGTTAAAGTATGTGGATTTTTTTTTTTGGGGGGGGGGTCCAAATTTCTCAGTGTGGGTAGCCCACCTCCCACAGGAAAGAAACAAACAAAAAAGAGAAGTGCAATTAAATTTTCTATATGCTGGAGGGCCGGCCCCCAAAATATAAGAACATTCTCATCTTTCTTATTCTCCCTGTCTCACAATGACAGAAACAGCTTGTTGGTAGAATCATTTGGCAGACAAAAGACTAAATGTTTATAATGTTCCATGACTGTTGACCCTGATTGGTCGTGATTTATTACAATATGGCCACAAAATGGCTGATGGCTGCCAATTCAGCGTTAAGTATAACACTGGAATAAAGCTTCAACAAATACTACTGTTGAACTGTGGGAGAAAGCTTGAAAAGCTGCCCACGCTCCAGAGCAATGCAAAACTGGAGGCAGGTTGAGGGTTCCAACAGATACCTTTGACTCGACAATCTGTTCAGGCTAATATTCAATGGTGATCTTCACAAGGAGTTTTCTGGCATATTTGCATTCCTTTCACACATCATACAATTATTCTCTGTGGCTGTTAGTTGTTGATACAGTGCCACCTGTGGATAGGGCAATGTACAGAGCAACATGAGCAAAATGAACACAGACCTCTGTATTTGCTGCCTTTCTCACCAACCATGGTGGCTTTCCTGACCTGTGAGCAGCTAAGCCAAAACCAGAACAACTGTGAAACTTTCCCCACACAATAATATGCTACTTGACTGCCATATGCTGAAAATTGAGAGGGAAAATTGAGTGGTAAAGCACTTGCTTTGCATACAGAATAGGGTTGTGCATAGCGATATACACAAACCGAAAATAAACCCGAAACTAGCCATTTCAGTAATTTTCAGGTTTCAGGTTTACCAAACACCAAAACCTGGGGATCTGCCCAAAGCCGAATAGGTGATTCCTGAAAAGCCTTTTAAAGCCTTTTTCCTCAGTTTGGAAGCTATTTTGAATGGACATCAGGCTATGCGACCCAGATATGAATGGTGCCCCCAGACTTTTAGGTGCCAGTCTGCCAATCGGCTCTTTCTGCCAGTCCCCGGCAATGCTGAACTTCTGAACCTGAAAAACCATGGACAGCTCAGCTCATAAATGCCTGGAGGATGGGGGCGATCCCTTTGCAGGCCCATAAAATTGGTGACCATCTAAGGAGAGTCCCTTGCAGCCATGTGGAGGAACCTATCTCTGTATACATGTACATACACAGTGTTTCATTATAGATGTTTATCTGAATGCACAGACTGAGGGGGGGGGGAGAAACAAGAAGCATCATCCCACTTCCCTCTAACCATATTCCGTGAATGTGCAGATGAATCTCCGAAGAAGGTTAAAGTAACATATGATGAAGGCACATCACGTAGGCGCCTGCATGCAGAAAAGCCAAATAATGTGCACCTTCCCTTCACCAAAGGAATGACCACAGAATTCATACAGATGGCAATGTGGAGCCCTCACAATGAAAGGAAGCATATCTTGCCATTCATCTAGGGCGCGTTCACACATCCTGAATAATTAACTTTCAATGCACTTTAACTTTCATTTGCAAGTGGATTTTGCCATTTCATACAGTAAAATCCAGCTGCAAAGTGCATTGACAGTGGATTGAAAGTGCATTATTCAGGATGTGTGAAAGCGCCCCTTCTATCTCGGATCTGAGTTAGGGATGTCATGAATTTCTCAGCAAACCTATTCATAAGTCAAAAGGACCCTGTTCAAAACTCATGATCAGTCTGTGAGCCAATGAGTGATATGTTTGGATTGCATGGAACAAATGGAACAGCTGCCGAACAATTTGGCCTGTTGGTCAGAAGCCGACTCACAGCTGATTGGGGAATCCACCATCACCCTCAGAAAAATAGCTACGCTGTGACATTGTAGAAGGGAGAGGAGAAGAACTGCTTTCTCTTTCCCATCCCAGGCTGGGCAGAGAAAGAAGCAATGCTATTGACCTCCCTGTTGCAAAAGGGAAAGGAGAAAGATCTGGCTCCTCTCCTTTTCTTTGCAGCCCAAGAAGAACTTGACTTCCCGCTGATCAGCTTGAAGTCGGTTACTGATTCTCTTCCCTCCCCAAATATGTTTGCTGGGTACAAAGCAAAATGTTCCCAGCAAGAGATCAGAAGCCAGCTGATTCCTTGTCAGCTAGGATTTGGCTTCTGATGGCCACAAGTAGCTAGCTCCGAGAACAGATCTGAACAGGTTGTGAGCAGCCAAACAGCTCACAGCTTAATTGGCTGCCTAATCACCATTGATGAACAGGAAGCTGAACTGGCAGGTGTTCAGGTATCCCTAGTCTGGGTAGGCAGCTGAACCAGGACTTTGTTATTTTATTACCCTTGCCCATTGCTTTCATCACCCCTTTTGGCTGTTTCCCCCCGCCCCTAACTGTGGAAATTAAGATCTTCCCACAGCCTCTTCCTGATAAAGTCCACCTTTTGAGCTATATGCTCAGACACAGCTAGGGTTTCCAGGTCCCTCTTCACAACTGACAGGAGGTTTTAGGGGCAGAGCCTGAGGAGGGCGGGGATTGGGGAGGGGAGGGATTTCAATGCCATAGATTCCAATTGCCAAAGCAGCCATTTTCTCCAGGTGAACTGATCTCTGTCAGCTGGAGGTCAGTTGTAATACTGGGAGATCTCTTTGCCAGTTCCCTCTTTGCCACTGATGGGAGGTTTTGGGGGTAGAGCCTGAGGAGGGCGAGCTTTGGGTGGGGGGGGAGGGACTTCAATGCCATAGAGTCCCATTCCACCTTTCAAAGAAGCCATTTTCTCCAAGTGAACTGATCTCTATTGTAATAGCAGGAGATCTCCAACTAGTACCTGGAGGCTTGCAACCCTAGGGTACAGGGCTATTATGAGCATGGTGGATGGGGCATGAACCTTTGCCCTTCCACCACTGTGATAGGAAATTCAACATGGATAAGCACTTGAACCTTGGTTTGAGATAGAGAGGAGAATGTAAACGGTAACAAAGACTGGATATAAGCAAACATATTTATGCATATTTTAGATAGCTGTTGGGAATGGAATGAAAATTTCATCTACTGCTGCAAGCAGTCCAAAAGATCTCCTTTGTTTCTGGTGTTTCAAATATAGACCCTAATTAGTATGGATGTAACATCTACTTGAGGACAGATTAAAGGATGAAGGTCTCCCGCACAATGAATGGGAATGGGAAATGGACGAGAGAACACAGCTCCCAAACACTTTAATGGGATGAGAAATTTCCCAGGGACTGTGCCTCAAGAAGTCTATACTAAAATTTATCCTGGGACCACACAGCTGAAAACAACACAACAGCTGGTACATTGGGGGGGGGGGTGAACATAAACACCAAAATGTTTTTGTGCTTTTTCTGTTATATATAAAAGTCACATCTAATTTCCTGAAACTAAAAGCAAGAATGAAAGAAGTTGTAGGTGACGAGATTGGTAATTCATGGCATTTTCCACAATTAATTTTGAATTCATCAGTTCTCTTCCCGTGTTATCCCCCCGGGCAGGAGTCCCTGTTTGAGACTTGTCACGATCTGTATCTGTCAGCTCAGGCAAATGAAAAACCGCCCAATATGTTCCAGACAGCAGGACTTTAACAGAGTGGGTGGATCGGTAAACAGCACCTTGATTGACACTTCAAATATCTCTCATATGCACAGTGGATTTTCTTCTGTTTGAGGCTGAACTCAGGTGCTCAGAAGTAATATGCATTAACTGTTTCGTTTATGTGTTAGGAAGAAGAAGAAGAAGAAGAAGAAGAAGAAGAAGAAGAAGAAGAAGAAGAAGAAGAAGAAGAAGGAGGAGGAGGAGGAGGAGGAGGAGGGGGGGTAGGTCTATTTTCTCTACCTTTAAGGAGTCTCAAAGCGCCTTACAATCACCTTCCCTCCCTCTCCCCACAACAGACACCTCGTGAGGTAGGTAGGACTGAGAGAGTTTGGAGAGAACTGTGACTACCCCAAGGTCACCCAGCAGGCTTCATGTGGAGTAGTGGGAAATCAAACCCAGTTCTCCAGATTAGAGTCTGCCGCTCATGTGGAGGAGTGGGCAAACTGACCTCCAGGAATGAAACTGTGTGGTGTTCCATGGGTTAGGTCCAGACAGCTTTTTCACTCACTCTCACTCAATTACTATTCTCAGTGCAGCACCCATCCCACATGGCTTTTGTTCATGAAATCATATAATTTGCTTATTTTATTTAAAACATTTGTATTCCACCTCTTTGCCCAACTGGTTCCCCCAAGGCAGTGAACAATTCAAAAGACAATAAATCAACCTTTTAAAAAGTATATATATAAAACTACAATTAAAAAACTAATGAGGAAGAGGATTAGTAAGAGAATGCCAAGTAAAACATAGAAGTTTTCACCTACTGGTAGAAGACAATGATAATTCTCAATATGGCTTAATCTGTGGATACTTAAATCTCTGGACTGGGCTATGTACAGAGAAATAAGCTATTTCTACAAACTGGGGGGAGGGATATCCAAAGCAGCTATTTTCTCCAGGGGAACTGATCTCTCTCACCTGGAGATCAGTTGTAATACTGGGATATCTTCAGCCACCACCTAGAGGTTGGCAACCCCACTCATTATGTTGCTGTGGGATGAAGCCTTGATCTACCTGTTCCTTGGTACATTTTCTGGGTCTTTGTACATTTTTATCACCATTTTGTGGGTCTTTGTTTATAGCAGTAGATGTCAGATAGGAGGTAAAAATAAATTCATATTGCATATAATTTACATTCACCAGACATATTTTATATTTTCATTCTTTGCTGTAGTTGCTTCCCTACCCTCCACTCCAAATGGTGGCTCCGTTTTTTGTATCAATCTGCAAACCTAAGAAAAAATAGGGAAAAAATGCCCTCCAAAAATTCAGTTGACTTGAAATAAAAATTAAGTATCCCCACTTCTCAGGCAGTTGAGTACAGTTCCCTAATAAAAAGAGGAAACCAACCAACCTCCCACCAAAAAACTCTTAATCTTTTAAAGCAAAAGTACCCTCACAAAAGCTGCAATTTAAATATTTCAATGTACATAAAATATGGTATTTTGAATAATGAAAACCATGGAGATAGAACATTTCTTAAATGAATATTCTATCCATGTAACTCTACATTTTGGGCAAATCTCTTCCCCAATCATTGTCTGTAGCCCTTGCTGACTAATACAGATTTCCATGAACCATACTAGAATTGTGAGGAATCCTTTTCCATTTGATAATGACCCCATTTTTATGTCAAATAAGAATATTTTGCTCAAAATAATTACACCACTTCTATAGGAAAACAGGGGACCAAGCAATTACCTAAAATGAAACTTTAAAATGTGGGCAACTGGTTGTTGTTCATAATACAAAATGGGTGTTCAAGGTCAGGTTGTAATTTCAAATGGACACGCAAGATATTGGGATTAAACCTCTTGATTTCTGTTGAGTTTAGGATTCCCATTTCTCCCAGCCAAATCAAAACCTAATAAGATACAAGACACCCGCGGTGTCTCTTGAGATTGCTTGCTTTCTGTGGCCCACAGTTTCTTATAATGCATTACCCAATTTCAGCTCTTTATCTTTTTGAGAAATGAGATTTTGTTTAATTTTCCAAGTCGGGAATTACATTTTCTCATGGTGCCTATTGGGAGGACATTGGTTAGTCAGGAAAGTGCATATTTTAAATTGTCTCGGAGGAAGGCGAAAATCGGAGAAATCTTCATTACCGCTTGCATGCTTGAGTAGTCTACCAAAGATACGGTGGGAGGGGGGAGCCCGAGGAGGGTTGGCTGTGGAGGTGAACGAGATTTTTCCCCCTTTTTTTGAGAACAGGAGAGCGATTTTGCTTCTGTTTCTAAATCATGAAGCTACAAAAAGGCTACATGCGGACTGCCGGACTGCTTTAGAAAACAGTAACGAAGTGCAGAAGGACCTTATTGCACATTCCGTGGGAGAAAGGTTGTTTGTCGTGGTCTACAGCGAGAAATGCAAAATGAAGAAAGAGTGATGAAAACCTGGAGAAAGGTAGCAGAGGGCTGACCCGTACTGCCTGCAAACAAATCATTTGCTCGGCAAAAGCTAGACTAATAATAGCATATTTCTGCATCCATCTCTGCAGCCAGCGTATTTTAAAATATTTGTTTGTCCTGCTTAGCAGATTCCAGACCCTGTGAAAGAGAGGAACTTGGATAATTTCCTATCGTTACTGTTTTTCCTCGGAAATAATGGTCTTCTAGCCAATCGGACCGCCTGCTGTCCATTGGATCTGACCTCATCATTGACCGTTGGTCGGCTCTGATCCCATTCGGTTGACTGACATTCTGGTTTACAACAATGCATTAAAAGACAGAGGGGAAAAAGAAATTCATTTTTTCTTCTGCACAAAATGGGACAAGCAGAGAGAATATCTAATTTGACAGCATTCAGGTCTCGAAAATGTGCTGGTATACTCAGAGCAGCCTGAATGTTCAAATCTGTAGTGTGAAAAGGAAGTACGGCTAACTTCTACATCCTGTTTTTGCGCATCTTGTCTAATGTCTGACGAGGGAACTGATGGACTGGAGTCAACTATTATGCCAGGCATAAAATTCCCTAATAATTCAGAATGTGTGTGTAAAGTGCTATCAACAAGGTTGCCAGGTCCCCCTTTGACACCAGTGGGAGGTTTTTGGAGTGGAGTCTGAGGAGGGCGGGGTTTGGGGAGGGGAGGCACTTCAATGCCATAGAGTCCAATCACCAAATCGGCCGTTTTATCCAGGAGAACTGATCTCTATTGGCTGGAGATCAATTGTAATAGCAGGAGATCTCCAGCTAGTACCTGGAGGTTGGCAACCTTAGCCATCAAGTTGCACCTGACTTATAGCAACCCCCTGGTGGGATTTTCAAGGCAAGTGATAAAGCAGAGGTGGTTTGTCATTGCCTTCCTCGGCAAAGTCTTCCTCGGAGGTCTCCCTTCCAAGTACTGACCCAGCTTAGCTTCCAAGATCTGATGAGTTTGGGCTATGCTATACCATTTGACAGTCCTAATAATTTAGAATAGTGTGAGTACATTTCTTGACGTATGGCATGGGAGAACAGGCTACATTCCAAAGTATGGGAAAACTGAAAATAACAATAGTCTGCCCAATATATAAAGCATATTTCTCCTGTATCTCTAAACATTAGAAAGACAATACGGAAATTGGCAACCCTAAAGTAGAAGTTAGCAACCATAGATTGAGGACAGTAGCCCTACTGCACATTCACAAGTATGTCCCATTCCGTCTTTATAGTTTTGCTGCTCCAAGCACATGTAACAGGAGAATGCACTTGTGGCAATTGTTCAGATATTCATGGTTTCCATTTTGTGTGAATGGGGCAAGGGGAGCATTTTTTCAGTGTTGGCATGTGTGAAAGCATGCTCTCTCTCAAAAAAAAATCAGGGTTTCTGATTGTGCAAAAGGGGCCAGTATGCATGGCATCCAATTCATAGAAGACCAAGAGGATCACACATAGTGAAAGCCAGCATGGTGTAGTGGTTAAGAACCGGGTTTGATTCCCCACTCTTCCACATGAGCGGTGGACTTTAATTAGGTGTACTGGGTTGGTTTCCCCACTCCTACACATAAAACCTGCTGGGTGACCTTGGGTTAGTCACAGTTCTCTCCGAACTCTCTCAGCCCCACCTACCTCACAAGGTGTCTGTCTGTTGTAGGGAGAGGAAGGGAAGGTGACTGTAAGCCAGTTTGTGACTCCTTAAAGGTAGAGAAAATCAGGGAATAAAATCGAATTCTTCTTCTTCTAGGTAACCATAATGACAGATTATTGCTAATAAAATAAAATATAAATAATAAAATAATAAATAAATAATATATTTCCCAGTTGCCTAAAACATAGGTGCCAGATGAATCACTGCACAGGGAAAACACTACAGGAAAGATCTTATTTTTATGCCCCCCCCATCTCAATTCTGACAGTGGGGCAACACAGCAAGGTTTCCAGTGAGGATTTCAATTGACAGGCAAGTTCATATGGGAGAAAAGGTCTTTCCTCAGGCCATTTAAAGCTTTAAAGATAAGGCACAACACTTGGAATTGTGTTTAGAGATAAATGGTCAGCTAGTTAAGTGACTTTAAAATGGAAGAGATAGTGAGGGACGAAAGGGTTGTGGGGCTTTTCTACCGAGTTCTTTTTAAGGTGGTAGAAAGTGACAACTCTCGATTTCTTTACCTGTACTTTGAAGTGATGTCCTCAAATGTCTAGGGTTGCCAGGTCCCTCTTCACCACCGGCGGGAGGTTTTTGGGGTGGGGTTTGGGGAGGGACTTCAATGCTATAGAGTCTGATTGCCAAACTGGCCATTTTCTCCAGGTGAACTGATCGCTATCAGCTGGGGATCAGTTGTAATAGCTGGAGGTTGGCAACCCTGCAAATGTCCCACCTTCTTTTGCAGCATGCACAAATATGCCTTCATGGGAATCATCTAGAAGGCCCCAATACCTGTACACCACATAGGGTTGCCAACCTCCAGGTGGCAGCTGGAGATCTCTTGCTATTACAACTGATCTCCAGCCAATAGAGATAATTTCACCTAGTGAAAATGGCCGCTTTAGTAATTGGACTCTATGGCATTGAAGTCCCGCCCCTCCCCAAACCCCGCCCTCCTCAGGCTCCGCCCCAAAAACCGGTGGCGAAGAGGGACCTGCCAAACCTGGCACCATAACACCATTTACTCAGGTATGTGGAACAGAATTGCCATTTCTTTTAATGGAAACATGCATGCATTAATGGAATGATGAAGCTGGTGTGAAAAATGATTTCCGATCCCATGTACACCTCAGAGAGTTGTTGTGATGGGAAAGCACAGCATCTGCAAAGCCCCATCTTTAATCATAGCCTCTTAAGGGCTGCATATTTAAAATGCTGTTTAAGCAGTATGAAAATCATTTCAAACATAAGTGTTAAGTGCAATAATTGCAAATGGATTATGGTTCGCTGCAATTCACATTATTTCCCTGGGTAGTTAAAAATGCTTGTTTCATCAAATGTAATTTTTATGAGTATTAATAATTGTCATTGCTGTTCTTTCTCCATGCGCCGGAAGTGATTTGGTTAGTTGTGTTTGTGTGGTTTTTCTCCATAGAACTTTCTTAAGCTGCTGCAGAATTCATTTGATAGGAATTGTGAACTTCTGGCCCAGTTCCTTTCAGTCTCAGAAGGTCAGTGGCCTAAATTGCTAAAGTATGGTTGCCAACCTCCAGGTGGTGGCTGGACATCTCCTGCTATTACAACGGATCTCTGGGCGAAAGAGATCAGTTCAGCTGGAGAAAATGGCCACTTTGGAAGGTGAATGGTATGGCATTATAACCCATCGAAGTTCCTCCCCAACCAAACCCTGCCCTCTCCAGACTCCGCCCTAAAAATCTCCAGGTATTTCTCAACATGGAGCTGGCAACACTATGCAGAAGGCTCATTGCGGGAAAGGGACCATTGGAGATTTGTGCATTATTAATTGCAGGCTCAGGACCAACTGGACATGAGGCTAGGAAATCCATTGATACATTTTGCGATTTTGGTTTCCATAAGGTTTCCTGGAGACCAAGCCCTACGAGGAAAGGCTGAGGAACTTGGGAACGTTCAGTCTAGAAAAAATGAGGTTGAAGAAGAAAAGTTGGCTTTTATATGCCAACTTTCTCTACCCTCCGCTGTTAAGAACATAAGAAAGGCCATGTTGGATCAGACCAAGGTCCATCAGGTCCAGCAGTCTGTTTACACAGTGGCCAACCGTGTGCCTCTAGGAATCCCTCAAACAAGGCAACTGCTGCAGCTTCCTGCCTGTGTTC
Source organism: Euleptes europaea (assembly GCF_029931775.1). Lineage (NCBI taxonomy): Eukaryota > Metazoa > Chordata > Lepidosauria > Squamata > Sphaerodactylidae > Euleptes > Euleptes europaea. The sequence continues at coordinate 74,701,506 of NC_079320.1, forward strand.
CACAGTACCTAATATAATAGGCATGGTCCTCTGATCCTGGAGAGAATAGGTATTCATCATGACTAGTATCCGTTTTTACTAATAGCCCTCTCCTCCATGAACATGTCCACTCCCCTCTTAAAGCCTTCAAAGTTGTCAGCCATCACCACATCCCAGGGCAGGGAGTTCCACAACTTAATGATGCCCTGTTAAAATGTTGACTCAGCCTTCCATCCTTCCGAGGTCGGTAAAATTAGTACCCAGCTCGCTGGGGGTAAAGTGTAGATGAGTGGCAATGGCGAACCACCCTGTAAACATAGTCCCCAGCCACATGACCTCTATTTTTGACTATACAAGATAGCTGGTGACATCGAGAGGTCCAATCCACACAATCCCTTCTGGAGTTCAAACACTTGGCTGTAGGGCTGTCAAAAAAAAAATTCGGTACAGTTCGGATTCGGCCGAATTTGACCCTTGTGGGTTCGGTACGTGCCGAAGTCCGAACTCCCCCGCTTCGGATCCCCGGTAATTCGGGGGGATCCGGAGTTCGGGGGAAATTCGGCCCCAGCGCGCCTTCAGAGGGATTCCCTGAAGGCGCGCGGGGGCCCTTTAAACTGATCTGAGCCTCCCAGCTGGGAGGCTCAGATCAGTTTAAAGGGCAGCCTGCGCCTTTCAGCGGGCTCCCCTGAAGGGGGGGGCGAATTTGCTGAATTTATTCACGAACTCCCGAACTCGCTGAATTCGGCCCCCCCGGTGGCCCGCCAGTTTTGAGTTCGGATCCGTCCGAACAGAAAATCACCGAATCAGGGGGAATTCGGTTGATTTTCAGTTCGGACCGAACCGAATTGACAGCCCTACTTGGCTGAGATGGTCCTTTTCCAGTAGGCAATTAGTACTAAATTAACTAATTAACTAAACTAACTAATTAACTTCAGCTGCCTCATTTGACTCAGTGTCTTTGTTCTCTCCTCTGTGGGATCATGAGCTTGGCTTTAATTTGGTTATTAATTGTTACTTCATTTTTGCTTATAAGTTTAATTTCTTACAAATGTTATTCGCTGTTCTGTGGATATTCAAGCCCCAAAACAAAATGGATATATTGAGAAGAAAATGTAACATGTACATCTCATTATATTTTTTATGTTCCATGGGTGAGCAGTAGGGTTGCCCGATCCAGAATGCGAAGTACCTGGAGATTTTGTGGGTGGAGCCTGAAGAGGGTGGGGTTTGGAGAGGGGAGGGACTTCAATGCCATAGAGTTCCAATGGCCAAAGCAGCCATTTTCTCCAGGGGAACTGATTTATATTGCCTGGAGATCAGTTGTAATAACAGGAGACCTCCAGCCATCAATTAGAGGTTGGCAACTCTATTGAGCAGCCTGGGCAGTTATGTGGCACGGAACACACACTTACTTGCACACGAGTTCAGAACACATACTGTGGTAAGCATGATCATGACAGAGATGAGAGTGACAGAAATGACCAACTGCTTTTACTGCTCCCATAAAGATTTTCCCACAGATGCTACTGAGATCCGTGACTACTGTGTTTTGTTTCAAAAATTGAACAGTTTCTTGGCACTCAGAATGAATTTGTAGCCATCTTTCCCCAACAAAGCAATAATGAAATTTGACAGTCAAATTAATATTAAAACCTATGCTTCTTTTTGTGTGCAAATTATGCAAAATAGCATATGACTGATGTATGTCATAAAAATGCCCATTTGCAACACCTACATATGCCTGGGGGTGCCCCGCTTGCTAACGTCTACATGTTGAACATCTACGGGAGGTGCAGGATCAGGGCCTGAGTTGGCAAATCAAGTGGGAAATTGCTGTTTTGGCTAGTACTACAGATAATAACAACTCATACCACATTGCTGTTTTGGCTAGTACTACAGATAATAACAACTCATACCACAAGTTATAGCATGCTTGCTCCTACAGACTGGATTGTGAATGAATGATTTATAAGCATTTCAGGTGTGGCAGGGGAAGTGTATTGTGCTCTGCAAATACTTCTCTTTAAGTCCAAAGCAAACTCTTAAACTCCCAAAGAGAGCCCATGGGAGCTTTCTGTATAGTACGCTGTCATTATAACATTACGCTTTTATAAGTCTTGTGCGGGAAAGAGAGATGATTTTTTTTCTCCCTCCTTAATGTCTACAAAGGAGACTGTTAGTTCCTCTGGTGCTGTACAAACCCATATGTCTACAAGGTAATCATTTAAGATGATATCTGGCTTTTATTTCTGTGTGCCAATAGGAAAAAAAAATCATTGCATTATTAGTGCGGAGAAAGACTATATACTGTACATCACTTGGCATCTTTCCCAGAGCTGCAGGTGCCCTTGATCATGGTAAAAAGAGTGGGTGTCAACTGAAATGTGGCTCAGGAGTTAAAAAGGAAAGTTCTTCAATTATGAGAGAGAGAGAGAGAGAGCAGTTTGAGCTTACATGGCTGCCCAAATGACAAAGCAGTTAGGCTCTGCCATATAGGCATATCATCTACTTTGACATTTTCAGAGATGCCAGCTTGTGATGTTTCGAGGTGGTGTCATCCATGATCTTCCCCATTCAGTCATTGTATTCTCGGTGATCCAACTGTGAGAAGAAGGAGGAGGAGGAGGAGGAGGAGAGGAGGAAAAAGAGCAGGAGCAGGAGGAGTTGGTTTTTATACCCCACTTTTCTGTACTTTTAAGGAGTCTCAAAGAGGCTTACAATCACCTTCCCTCCCCCTCCCCACCGCAGGCACCTTGTGAGGTAGGTGGGGCTGAGAGAGTTCTGGGAGAACTGTGCCTAGCCTACGGTCATCCAGCTAGCTTCAGGTGAAGGAGTGGGGAAACAAACCTGGTTCTCCAGATTAGAGTTTGGCGCTCATGTGGAGGAGTGGGGAATCAAACCTGGTTCTCCAGATAAGAGTGCACCGCTCATAACCACTACACCATGCTGGGTCTCACTAGTTCACTAGTAGGTTGCTGATTTTTAAACATATAAAGGCTGATTTCAGTATTTCAGCCTATGTATTGCTACTTTAGATTGTTGGACAAAAAAGCAGGGATGTATGACACACGAAGCGTGAGGAAATTGCACAAGCCTTATTGCACCTCTTTGAAACTTTGCTGGAAGTTTAATCTAAGAAAGAAACTCCAAATTCACTTTGAATGTCCACTGGGACCACATGAAATTCATTTTGCTTTCCTCAGAGGTGTTGCCCAAAGAGACATATTCTGAATACAGTTCAGAAGGCAGCAAAACTCAGTGGCAAAATTCCCTGAGCAGTAGATCCTCAGGACACTGAAAAGCCCATCAGGGTCATAGACAGTAACCTGGGGCAAAACACGGTCTTGGGGACCTCATTCTGCACCCCTCCCCAAACTCTATCAGTAGATAACATAGTATATTTCAATAGACTGAATATATAACTAATAGATGAACTATGTATTATGGAATGGTGGCAAATTCATTAATAACTTGAATGCAGATTCACAAGATAGGCAGAGACGATTCCTGTTTGACTTTGTAAGCCATGGGAGAGCCAGCGTGGTATAGTGGTTAAGAGCGGTGGTTTGGTGCAGTGGACTCTGATCTGGAGAACCGGGTTTGATTCCCCACTCTTCCACATGAGTGGTGGATGCTAATCCGGTGAACAGCTTTGGTTCCCCCACTCCTACACATGAAGCCAACTAGGTGACCTTGGGCTAGTCACAGTTCTCTCAGAATTCTCTCAGCTCCACCTATCTCACAAGGTGTCTGTTGTGGGGAGAGGAAGGGAAGGAGGTTGTAAACCTTAAAAGGAAGAGAAAGTTAGCATATTAAAATGACTTGTCTTCTTCTCTAATGGCCAAGAGCTAGATGGGAACAACCTTGCTTGTCCACTATTCTTAGGTAATTTGAACCAGTTTGTTGGTAGCCCTCAAGGGACCCTGGGACAACTTTACCCCTCTTTCCCTCCTCCTGCATCCCTGTAACTGAAAATGCACATTTGTGTCATGCTGAATATTTCCACAACAAAATGACTCCCCACAAATGTGCTTGCCATTCACCTGTTTTTAAAATGGGATCTTCATGCAATCTTGGACACTGAAAATGTCAAAGTCGTTTATTTTATGAATAGGGTTGCCAACCTCCAGGTGGTGGCAGGAGATCTCCTGCTGTTACGACTGATCTTCAGCCGATGGAGATCAGTTCAGCCTGGAGAAAATGGCCGCTTTAGCAATTCGAGTCTATGGCATTGAAGTCCCTCCCCTCTTCAAGCCCCACCCTCCTCAGCCCCAAAAACCTCCCACTGGTGGCAAAGCGGGACCTGGCAACCCTATTTGTGAAGATGAGTACCTCAAGAGTAACTGGTTGGCCACTGGGTGAAACAGGATGCTGTGGACTAGATGGACCACTAGTCTGATACAACAGGGCTCTTCTGTTCTTAAGAGTCTCATTAACCATGAAAAATCAATTTCTTATCTGTTTTTCTCCCACCCCGTTGCTGTATTTCCAAGCATTACTCTCAAGAGGCAATGCGTCTTTACCAGTCTGCCCCACAGTGCAATATGTGAGAGATCTGCCTAGGTTTAGCATTGCTATGGGGAGCCCCTAGGGGCTGAATATCACCCCAAGGCTGCCAAGTGGCCTACTAGGGAGAATAGTAATCAGTATATCAACTTGACCTGTTCTCCTTTCAACAATATGATTATTCTAGACTTACCATTACAATAGCCCCCTGAAAGTCATCATGGTAATAGTTCCAGGATAGATGTGAACTTCAGTGATTCTCATTATTATGTAATGTACTTGCCCAATCATTAGTCTGAGAGAACAGTGACTAGTCCAAGGTCACCCAGCAGGCTTCATGTGAAGCAGTGGGGAAACCAACCCGGTCCCCCAGATTAGAGTCCACCACTCATGTGGAATAGCAGGGAATCAAACCCGGTTCTCCAGATTAGAGTCAGTGCAATTTTTATTTTTTTTTCAGAATTGGGCATAGTCAAAATGTATATTTCTGAAGGCCAACAACATTCCAGGGACCATAAGTAGCTATCAATTACTTTCAGTGCAGCCAGCACATGACATTTAGAAGACATTTCAATTCATTGTCCACATATTAATCAACGAAAAAGAAGGGAGGGGAAAGAAGTTGTACAATTTCTTTGGCAAAAAAAAATGACAATTTTCGCAAAGGCTTAAGATTTTTTTTTCCTAACTAGGGAAATAGAACTGTGTCATGGGCTCTAAATATGCTTGACAGATCAGTGACTCAAGCTTTCAGTGAAGCTTAATAACTATAGAGACTGAGTCTCAAAAACTACAAGGACAATATATTGATATATCCTTTCTCGAAGGAACTCAGATCAGCTCCTTGACTGAAAGTTAAAAAAAAAAAGGTTTTCAGCTCTAATAAAAATAAAAGCTTTGCCTTGTGTTCAAAAAACTCTCCGCTGAATTATGCCAACCTCAACTGGAGTTGATGCAAACTTGATCCAGTTGATGTGGGGGCGGGGGGAGCAGACCGAAAGAAGCCAACCAAGAATTCTCCAAAAATTAATCGCTTTTTGTTCAAATAATATTTTGCTAACTAAGACTGAGCACAGCCACACAACTCCATAAGTAAATAATCTTCCCAAACAGAGTGCAGTAATTTAATACTTCACAGGCTGAGTCTTTCCCCAGGCAATGGATACGTTGACCTATACACCTTGAAGTTTTCCCATTATGAAATGAACTCAGATGGCACAGGGAAATTGTGCTGGTGCTGTTTTGATGCGCACACAGATCAGACTGTTTTCTCCCCCTGCCCCAGCATTTGTTTCATCATAGCATTCATAGAATCATAGAAACATAGAGTTGGAAGGGATCTCCAGAGTCATCTAGTCCAACCCCATATCATTCTTTCTTCACAACTCACATTTTCTCTTCCCCCCCATCACCCCCTCCCAGATCTTTCCTTTTTATTTTCTCCTCCCATTCTCCTGCCATGTCTTTCCTCTCCCGTTTCCCCTCCATGTTCTCTGTTCCCTGGTGCTTCCTCTTCTAAGGTGGCCAATCTCCAGGTACTAGCTGGAGATCTCCTGCTATTACAACTGATCTCTGGTGGAACAACTCCGTTTTACAAGCCCTGTGGAATTCTTTGAGATCCCACAAGGCTCTGATGTTGCTAGGGTGGGAGTTTCATCACCAGGCCTAGGGTTGCCAGGTCCCTCTTCGCCACCAGCAAGAGGTTTTTGGGGTTTGGGGAGGGACTTTGATGCCTTAGAGTCCAATTGCCAAAGCGGCCATATTCTCCAGGTGAACTGACCTCTATCGGCTGGAGAACAGTTGTAATAGCAGGAGGTCTCCAGCTAGTACCTAGAGGTTGGCAGCCCTAAACAGGCCAGACACTCTTAAGTCACAGCTGCACACTCTTAGGGCCAGGACCACCAGTAAGTTGTTATCAGATGACCGTAATGTTCTTTGGGGGGTGTACCAGAAGAAGTGGTTCCTAAGATACAAGGGTCCCAGACCCTTGGCTTTAAAGGTCAAAACCAGCACCTTGAACCTGATCTGATACTCCAGCTGGAGCCAGTGCAGTTGACGAAGCACTGGCTGAATATGTTCTCTCAGCGGGGCCCTGTAAGTAGCATTCATACCCAAACTAAAACCTTACATGTGTTTCAAAGAAGGAGCTGAAGTGAGTGGATCACTTTGTGTTTCATTCCTGTTCAATGCTAGATCAAAGGAACAAGTGCATGGATTTCAAGGGTAACGTGGGAATGCTTGAGAGTGTACATAGCTCAGTTTCTTATGTCTTATTTTTACAAGATGGCAGCCACCTGTAATGTGTTTATTTACACTGACTGGGGGTACTTGTTGACAGGTTAATAGATAGCAGACTTCCAAGGTTGTTGATCACAGCCCTATAATTGCTTCGCAAGCTCATTAACACCTACCATATTAAGCCCATGGAAAGCTCTTGTTTCATCAGTTTGAGCTAAATCCATTTATGCTGGCATTCAGGGCATGCGAGAGAGAGAGAGAGACAGGAAAGAAAAGAAGAAGGAAAAGAAGGAAGGGAATAAATGCGCCGTAGGGAAAATGTGCTCTGGTGTCATCTATCTTTCTGACATTGAAGTTCACAAAGTGCTGACAGAGATCTTTGAATGTCGCAGCTATAGATTTAACATTGGATTTTTAGAGTCATGGGGGATTTAATGACACCAAGCACGGTAGTTTGAACTACACTACAAACACATACCTGTGGATGCACTAAAAAAAAAGAAAAAAAGAAAAGGCACGGTTATGACTTAGTTCTAAGAATCCAGACACGGCTGTGCACTGCTGACAGAAAGGTGAATATTTGCTTTTGCTTCTTTGATCTGTTTTTTTCCTCCTCCAGTTCTACTGACTTTAATTCCTTGTTGGCTATTGAAGATTTGCAAGGAGCTAACATGTATTCATAAACATACAGGAGGCCTTTTAATAAGTAACACCAGTGCCTATTGAAACAATTCAAGAGTCCTCCATGCATCTGGCTTAAAACTGGCCAAAAATGAGCATGCTAAATTTTGTTTGGATCAACCTGATATACCCTTCAGCATTTCAAAGAGGGACACTATTGTGTACTTACAATGTCTCTATCTCGAAGAAGAGGAGGAAGAAGTGTTGTTTTTCATACCCCAATTTTCTCTATCTTTAAGGACTCACAACCCAGCTTGCAATCACCTTGCCTTCCTCTCCCCACCACAAATACTTAGGACGCTTAGGGCTGTTTAGCTTGGAAAGAAGGCGGCTAAGGGAAGACATGATAGAGGTCTATAAAATTATGCATGGTTTGGAGAGAGTGGACAGGGAGAAGCTTTTCTCCCTCTCCCATAATACTAGAACACGGGGTCATCTGCTAAAGCTGGAGGGTGAGAGATTCAAAACAGATAAAAGGAAATATTTTTTCACAACACATAGTTAAATTGTGAAACTCCCTGCCCCAGGATATGGTGATGGCTGCCAGCTTGGAGGGCTTTAAGAGAGGAGTGGACATGTTCATGGAGGAGAGGGGTATTCATGACTATTCGTTAAAATGGATACTAGTCATGCTGCATATCTATTATCTCTAGTATCAGAGGAGCATGCCTATTATTTTGGGTGCTGGGGCACACAGGCAGGATGGTGCTGCTGCACTCGTCTTGTTAGTGGCTTTCTAGAGGCACCTGGTTGGCCACTGTGTGAACAGACTGCTGGACTTGATGGGCCTTGGTCTGATCCAGCAGGGCCTTTCTTATGTTCTTTATGTCCTTATGAGGTAGGTGGGGCTGAGAGAGTTCTGAGAGAACTGTGACTAGCCCAAGTCATCCAGCAGGCTTCATGTGGAGGAATGGGGAAACCAACCTGATTCACCAGATTAGAGTATACTGCTCTTAACCACTACACCACGCTGGCTCTCTAAGGGGTATAGGGTGATTCCTTAAATGGACTTGTGCCTTAGCTGACTTCAGAAAGGATTATTCCTTTGGTCAACTGCAGCTAAATATTAAACTATAGACTATGTTGAATGTTGCATTCATTTAGGTGATCAAATGTTCACAATTTACACTCAGCTGTCATAGAAATAGGGAAATGCCTGATCAATGTTTCTTATTCATTTGTCCCCTGGATTCATACCATACCCTTTTGGTACTACCAAAGAACCCAATGCTACTGACAAAAATTAAAACTTCAAATTACAGAAATGAAAAATCATGGATTTTGCAGTAAATCTATGAAATCAGAAGGGATTTCCATCAGTGTAATATGACTTCCTCACATCCCTTTCTCATTGCAGCACAAAATGAATCCCAAAATGTTGTTCTTGGTGGGGGTGGAGGAAGATTGTAGCAGAAGGAGAGAATCAGTGAAAATAAACCCCTTTTGTAATATTTCTAGGTCAGAAGAAAAAAACGTAACAGAATGAGGAATGGTTTAAAACAAGTAAAATGTCCCAAGCCGGTGGCATGTGGCCTGGCCTCCTTGGCCCATGGGCCTCATCCCTACCGATCCTGACACCACCAACAACATGTATGGCATGGGAAGAGGGGCAGTCAGCAGCAGAGGTAGAGAATGTGTAGGGTTGCCAGCTCTGGGTTGGGAAATACCTGGAGAATTTGGTGGTTGAGCCTGAGGAGGGTGGGGTTTGGGGAGGGCAAGGACTTCAGTGGGGTATAATGCCAAAGAGTCCCCCTTCCACAGAGGCCATTTTCTCCTGATCTCCTGGAAATCAGTTGTAATAGCTGGATATCTCCAGTCACCACCTGGAGGTTGGCAACCCTATGCATGTGGGGAGATGGCTGAAGATCACCCCAGGGACACACAAGCCCTGACACTACTCCCCAAGATGGCAGGACTGGGGATGCCAGGTAATGACATCATCAGCTGGAGCTTTGGAGACAGTCAAAGCTTCAGGGAAGGAGGCACAACAGCAGCAGCTGGGGGGTACTACTTTTGGTACTACCAAAGAACCCAATGCTACTGACAAAAATTAAAACTTCAAATTACAGAAATGAAAAATCATGGATTTTGCAGTAAATCTATGAAATCAGAAGGGATTTCCATCAGTGTAATATGACTTCCTCACATCCCTTTCTCATTGCAGCACAAAATGAATCCCAAAATGTTGTTCTTGGTGGGGGTGGAGGAAGATTGTAGCAGAAGGAGAGAATCAGTGAAAATAAACCCCTTTTGTAATATTTCTAGGTCAGAAGAAAAAAACGTAACAGAATGAGGAATGGTTTAAAACAAGTAAAATGTCCCAAGCCGGTGGCATGTGGCCTGGCCTCCTTGGCCCATGGGCCTCATCCCTACCGATCCTGACACCACCAACAACATGTATGGCATGGGAAGAGGGGCAGTCAGCAGCAGAGGTAGAGAATGTGTAGGGTTGCCAGCTCTGGGTTGGGAAATACCTGGAGAATTTGGTGGTTGAGCCTGAGGAGGGTGGGGTTTGGGGAGGGCAAGGACTTCAGTGGGGTATAATGCCAAAGAGTCCCCCTTCCACAGAGGCCATTTTCTCCTGATCTCCTGGAAATCAGTTGTAATAGCTGGATATCTCCAGTCACCACCTGGAGGTTGGCAACCCTATGCATGTGGGGAGATGGCTGAAGATCACCCCAGGGACACACAAGCCCTGACACTACTCCCCAAGATGGCAGGACTGGGGATGCCAGGTAATGACATCATCAGCTGGAGCTTTGGAGACAGTCAAAGCTTCAGGGAAGGAGGCACAACAGCAGCAGCTGGGGGGCAGAGTGCAGCCCTGGCAGCAGACAACAGCCCCCCCCCCCAGTAGGAACAGCATGGGCCAATCCCAGGGCAGGCTGTGACCAGAAGGATCACCAAGGGGATCCAAGAAGAAGAAAAAGAATGGTCAGTTTTTATATGCCGACTTTCTCTCCCACTTAAGGGAGCATCAAACCAGGTTACAATCGCCTTCCCTTCCTCTCCCCACAACAGACACCTTAGTGAGGTAGGTGAGGCTGAGAGAGCTGTAAGAGAATTGTGATTAGCCCAAGGTCACCAGCTGGCTTCATGTGGAGGAATGGGGAATTGAACCCAGTTCTCCAGATTAAAGTCCACCACTCCAAACCACCTCTCTCAACCACTACACCACACTGGCTCTACACACCATGCAAAGGCTCAGAAGGCAACTCCACAAAGACAAGCATGTGACAGAGAAAGGCTGGTGGAGATGGTGGACAGGGAACCGTTGGAAATATACATGCAGAAGAGATTGCGGAAGATCTGGTGGACTTCTTCCTCAGCATTCCTGTGCCCTATTGAAAGACTGTGATGCACAGTGGCATCTTGTAGGGTTGTCAGATCCCCACCAGGGGCAGGGGATCCCTCACTTTGGGGCCCCTCTCCCCTGTCACTGTCCAGATGGCCAGCGGGGGTCTTACCAGAAGCAAAATGAGGCCTAAGCCTCAACGCCGTCAGAGCATTGACATCACTTTTATATACGGTTTCCAGGTCCCTCTTCACCACCGGCGGGAGGTTTTTTGGGGTGGTGCCTGAGGAGAGCGGGGTTAGGAGAGGGGAGGGACTTCAATGCTATAGAATCAAATTGCCATAGTGGCCATTTTCTCCAGGTGAACTGATCTCTTTTGGCTGGAGATCAGTTGTAATCCAGGAGCTCTCCTGCAGGACCTGGAGGTTGGCAACCCTACTTCTATAGCTTCTACCATAGATTTTTTTTGCCCAAATATTAGAGCATCTTCCATGTTGTTGGTAACGTGATGATGTCACTTCTGAAAGTGACCCCAACACACTGATGGCATCAAGACCTAGGCCTTGATTTGTGCTTTGTAAGACCCCCCCCACTCCCCTCCCCACCAATTGCCAGGAAGTACCTGGCAACTCTAGCATCCTGTGAAGTCAACAAGCTAAGAAGGGCTTCACTCTGTTTACACTGAAATCCTGAGAAGGTTAATTACACCTTTCTAATGGCCTTAGAAAGGTGTAACTCTGCATAGGATTGCTCTGGCAAGTTCATCGGTCTTTACTCCATTTCGCAAAGGGTTGCCAACTTCCAGGTAATAGCTGGAGGTCTCCTGCTATTACAACTGATCTTCAACTGATAGACATGAGTTCACCTGGAGAAAAAGGCTACTTTGGCAATTGGTCTCTATGGCAATAAAGTCCCGCCCCTCCCCAAACCCCGCCTTCCTCAGGCTATGCCCCCAAAATCTCCAGGTATTTCCCAACCTGGAGCTGGCAACCCAAGTTTTGCAGTATGTGTAAAGAGCCACAGTTATCCGTCTTTGAATGGTTGGACATTCGTGAGACCTGAAACAAAAGAATAATCTGTCTTGAGATGCAAAACTTACTTATATATATAAATCTATCTATCTATTTAGCTATCTATATAAAACAAATCTCACCTGCGAAGCACCTGTGTATAACTAAGTTTAGTATACCTAGGATTACATAATCCAATAAAAGTGTTGAAGAAAATAAAAGGAATGACTGAATAAAGGAAAGTAGAACAGATGATTGTGGGGAACACTAGTCAAATCCAGGTTTTCTTGCTTTTTAAAAAATAGATTACTATGAGAAAGTTACATTTAAAACCACAGTAGAGCCCCTTTTTTCAGCTAAGTCCACAGAAATATGAATGCAGTTCCAACCTGTGTTAACCTAGTGTCAGTGTAACTCAACTGCAGAAGCACACACACACACACACACACAAACAATGGTAGCGGTGAAACAGATTTGTGGTGGCACGTTCCCTCAACCATAGGTGCATAACCTTAGGACAGACAGCTGTTTGGGCGGTCTTGCCTCGGTCTCATGGTCTCAGCAAACACATTTGATGCTTGTTCATGGTCTCTTGGCTGGATCCGTTCTCAGCCATCTGTCAGGATGGCACCCTGCCCTCAAACAAGTTGGCGAGGCTGCTGAGATATGGGAGCCAAGCAAATATGGGGCTTAAGTGGCAGGCTGCACAAAACGCCTGAGTCATGGCTGCCACTGGAAATGCCTTTATGACAGAACTGTGAGAAATGTGTTTGGTATTTGCTACAGACTTTTGAAGAATTTCCTCAGCTAATTTTTCTCCATGCGCTTGGGAATTTCCCTTTCTGGAGCAAAATTTCCCTCCAGATCTATATGAAGACGATCAGAGCAGTTTTTACATATCAAAATACAGTCAGTTGCAGGCACACACATACACAGTTGTCACTCTGCAGAAGAATCTCTCAAACTGAGGAGAAAAGCATTGTGTCGCAAGTAGGAAGAGTGGCAGAATGATCTTAGGGGGTTACCGCACTTGTATTCCCAGCGATGCATTAAGAGTTTGAAAACGTTATAAAAAATACTGTTTGCACTTTCTATGTATTCCCACCGATGTATTAAGAGTTTGAAAACGTTATAAAAAATACTGTTCGCTCTTTGCTTGGCCCCTTTAGCTGTGAAGACATCTTCCAACCATTTATAAGCCGTGGTATCCAAAAACCCTTTTAAACCGATGTTTTTTACAACATTTTCAAACTCTTAATACATTGGTTCTTGTGGGTTATCCGGGCTGTTTAACCGTGGTCTTGGTATTACACAGTAATACACAGCCCGGATAACCCACAAGAACCAATGAACTCTGACCATGAAAGCCTTCGACAATATCTTAATACATCGCTGGGAATACAAAGTGCGGTAACCCCATAGTCACTTTGTTCTGCCACAGATAGTTTGGAATTTACCTCCTTGGGCTGGGTCTCAAGTTGCTGGACCTTAAAGAGGATTCACCATTCCTTGCTTCCATCACAACCACCTCCATAACACAAATACAACTTCCTTTGTGTTGCCACTCCCAAGAACTTTTAGAAATACACGTGTTGTGTCTTCTGGAAATGAAGCCATCTGTTTTTAAAGAGAACCTCAGTGTTTCCATGGACACTACTTCCTAAATATCCTGGATGTAGGGAATTTGGGGGAATCCGCTTTGTAGTGATTCAGATCCAGGCAGCAATAACACTTGTCTTCTCCCTGTTTCTTTGTTATGCATTGGCTTTTATGCGAGTTACTTTGATTTCATGAAAAGAAACAAAAATCTCAGTTTACTTACAATCACACCAAATGTTGTCTAAGGCAGCTTCATGTATTCATGTGCATTCACATAATGCATATGGAAAAATACCTGTTTACTTTGGAGTTTTGGCTTGACAACCTCCCCCCCACACACACACACAAACAGTTAGGGTTTTTTTAAACTCTCTGCTAGCAAAAGACAGGCAGGAGAAGGGGGGAAATCAGTTGCTCCCACTAGTTGTCCAAGTGCTAACCACCAAAGGTTTGGAAATGGTTAATGGCCATCCTGGTTGGGGACAGTGACCTGGCCAGCTTACACCTTAACTGGAATCTGACACCTAGAAGTTGACACCAAGACTTGGGGAGTGCAAGAGGCAAGATTGTATCCTCCTGAAAACTCCAGAAAATGATTCCTTGACTCACAAGGAATGAGCAAAAAGAGATAAGAAATCCTTTGGCATGGAGAGAGAAGGGTCCATTTTGGCTAATTCCATCTGGGGATAGTTTGAAGGAGGGAGGTTTCACATGGAGATCCATCTGGGATGGTGGCCATTGCCACATTGAGGAGGTAAAAGGCTGGCTACCCAGGTAAAAACACCAAGGTAATGAAACACTTTTAGAACATTGTAACTTCTAAATTAAAGAGCCTGCCTTAGAACATCATCAGCTCAAGCATGTAATGATGTTTGCAGGTCAGTGGGGCCATTCTGCCACAAAGCACATTCAAATGGGCATCCCATTGAAAGCAATGGCATTAGTCAGCATCTACATTTGGATGTGATTTATAAATATGATTCCCAAAAGGAAAGATATTTGAGAACAATTCTAATGAACAGAGTCAAGCAAGCCAGCAAAGGAGCTTAAAAACAAGTCCAAACAAGAGAAAGGAAAAGGAGCACAGACTTTGGAGGAAATGCATATATTGGTCAGTTTTGCTTAACTGGGATCCAAACGGTCTGAAAAAGAAGAATTAGTTTTTATACCTCGATTTTCTGTTCCTTTAAGGAGTCTCAAACCCACTTACAATCGCCTTCCCTTCGTCTCCCCACAACAGACACCCTGTAGATGGTGTTGAGAGAGTTCGGAGAGAACTGTGACTAGCCCAAGGTCACCCAGTAGGCTTTATGTGGAGGACTGGGGAATCGAACCTGGTTCTCCAGATTAGAGTCCACCGCTCTTAACCACTACACCACGCTGGCTCTCTACCTTCATGGTTTGACCATTTTATTCGACGTACACAGTAAACCCATTGACTGAAGATCGAAATGGCTCTCGCTGTTCCACAAGTCCCTTTCCTTTCACAGGGGCTTACACAGAAGCCCTTCCTGGTGCATTGTGATTTATTTGATTTGCCAACTAATTAGGATGGACCACTACCTAGTCTTTGCAGCATACAAAGCTTCTTTCTTCAAGGGTTTTGTTTTCAAAACACTTATCCTCTGATCTGGGATTGAATTAATAATGCACCTTTGTATCTTGTTAGGAGTTGCCACCCATTCCTGATCTCAGATTAGTAGGCTCACTCATTGCATTTGCTAAAAAATAAAGCCCGTCTTAAAAAATACAATCTGTCCAATATTCACTCATCTTTTTCATGCTGAAACTCATTTTCAAAATAGTTTAATCTGCTTTGTAGGTGTTCTGCCTAATCCACTCTTGTTTCCTTAATCAGTTTAACCCAGGCACTCCCATTTCTCTATCAAAAGTTTATATTTTATAAAGCTTAACACTGGGAACAAAATTGTTCTTTTTAAGTAGTTATAATATAGCATCATGCATTTTCCCATCTACTAATTTGTACTTCTTTTTCTGGGATGAATTTTACCAGTTTTTCGTATGGCACAAGAAGGGGATTGTGAGACCTATACTCTGTTGCTGGCAGGGGAAAAGTGGGGAAGATCCTGCTAGAAAGCAGTAGCTGAATAACATCTTGCTGAGTTTGTTCTCCTCCCTGCACAAAATTATACAAAAGAACTCCTGTCCTTCAGCTCTTAGCCTGAGGGTCAGCCAAGAGGTGGGCATAGGTTGCCAACCTCCAGGTACTAGCTGGAGATCTCCCACTATTACAAATGATCTCCAGCTGCTTTGGCAATTGGACTCTATGGCATTGAAGAGGAGAATTTTGAAGAGGTTCACAACTCAGACTACAATTGCTCTCAAATCTCTCTCTGATGCAGTGCAAACTGTCTTCCCCAAAACTACATACCTGCCTGTTCCCCCCTCCCCCCCACACACACTCAAGATTAAGAAGCATGGCTTTTAGGGCAAGTGTCATTGTTGCTGGGCAGATTTCATCCCCAGCACCTCTTTTTCTTGAGAAATATATATATTATGAATCACTGTAGGAAAGTGACTCTGACAGTTATAGCTGCAGTTTATGACCAGGGGAAAACCTGGGGCGAAGGAAGGTGCTGAATTTCAGCTGACACACTGACATGTTGATGGAAGAATGCTGCCCTGCGGCAGGAAGTATGAACATAAGGGTTCCTCTAGAGTCTCTGTTTTAAGGAACAGACATACAGCTTGCTTTAAGCCAGTTACTGACATAGTAGGTCACTTTGGGTTCTATATTAAATCCTTTCATTGCAACTGTTAAAGAAACACTTTCTTTACCTACTGCTGTGTGTTGGATGGATCACAGGAATCTCAGGGTTGGGGGGGAGGATGCTAGCACAACCATTGCCTTTTGATTTCCCCTTAGATGGACTTCTTACTCTCTAGGTGCCTATTTATCACTGCATTCATAAAAGTCATTCTCCTTTGCTTAACTGGCAATCTTTGAGCACTTGAAAAGAAACGTTCCTGTCCAAAATTAGATTGCGGATATTTTTAGGGTTGCCAGCCTCCAGGTACTGGCTGGAGATCTCCTGCTATTACAACTGATGTCCAGCTGATAGAGATCAGTTCCTCTGGAGAAAATGACCGCTTTGGCAATTGGACTCTATGGATTTGAAGTCCCTCCCCTCCCCAAACACCGCACTGTTCAGGCTCCACCCAAAAAACCTCCCGACGGTGGTGAAGAGGGACCTGGTAGCCCTAGGTATTTTGTGCATGGGAATTCTCACACAGCTGTTTTGGGACTGCCAAAGCAATCATGTGACTGATTGATTGATTGATTTTAACTTTTAGCCCACCCTCAATTTCCAGCCAAGGCCGGGCTCAGGGTAGGTTACGACAAGTACTTGACAGTAAGGAAAAAAACAATCAGTATCATCATTAAGAATATTTAAAAATATTAAAACAGTAGTAATTGAATCAATGCACCGATGGCATACATCAAACTAACCAGTTGCTGAGAGATTTAAAATAAGATAAAATTGGGGGGAAGAAGGGTTGCCAACTTCCAGGCAGTGGCTGGAGATCTCCTTATATTACAACTGATCTCCAGGCAACAGAGACCAGTTCCCCAAGAGAAAATGGCCACTTTGGGAGTTGAACTCTATGGCACTGAAGCCCCTCCCCTCTCCAAAACCTGCCTTCCTTAGGCTCCACCTCCAAAATCTCCAGGTATTTCCCAACCCGGAGCTGGCAACCCTAGGGGAGAGGTAGGGAGGCCAGCAATAGATGACAAAACCTGTGGCTTCCCTCAGCTATAGGCCTGGTGGATCAACTCTGACTTGAAGGCCCTGCAGAACTCACTGAGGTCCCGCAGGGCCCTGATGTTATTAGGGAGGGAGTTCCACCAGGCCAGGGCTAGGGGTGAAAAAGTCCTGTCTCAAGTTGAGGACAGGGGACACAAGCAAATTAGAATTAGTGGAACGGGGTGTTCTGTGGGGGTATGCTCTGTTCATGTCATGTGTTTTGATGCCCAGTTGTACGCAAGCACCTCTAACAGCTGGCCAGCTGTCTAGCGTGACATCACTGACATCACAAGGCAATTGTAAACTGGTTTGAGTCTCCTTAAAAGGTAGAGAAAATCAGGGTATAAAAAACAGCTCTTCTGCTTCTCCCCCACCCCCTTAAACTGCCCAAAAAGTGTCCCCAGAAATGCTGATCCTGGTTGACAGGGGACCAAAAGGAAAAACTTGAGGGGAAATTGGAGGTCTGCCAGGGTGGGTGCGTAGGGGGGAAATCTACACACCTCCTTCCCAAACCATACCAAACACCTTGGGGAGCCAACCTTGTGTCTCCATTCACACAGACACAGTGGAGGTATTTACAAAACATATACAAACCGCTAATACAGAAACTGTGTGGAAAGTGTCTGGACCTGGACATTTAATAAATAAATAAAAATAATGAGTTCAATAAATACAATCCTCAAGGTTCCTTGGCAGAACACATCTCATTCCATTTAGCAAGACTTTTGCCAATGAAGTGCTGAGAATCGAACTACCTTTCTGATATTCGTCACAGCATTTTTTTTAATAAACAGCTTGTCTTGCATATAATATATTGGAGCAACACGGCTGCTGATATTTAGGCATGATGAATGCCAAAACATTACTAAGGAGACTGTCATATTATTGTGTATCAACATATTTTAATAATGCAAACGTATTAACTTCTTTAAAATATGTTGTTATGGGACTATATTAAAAGTTTAATATGTTTTAATATATTTCATGTAAAGCCTTGGAACAGGATATTTTAAATGTACAGATGGTGATTTATAGATCTCATATACACAGTTTTCAAGGATCTCTCACACGTTTTGCTTCAAGCAATGTAGGGACATAACTAAGCCACTAGCCCATATTCAGGTATTTCTAAAGTAGACAAAAGGTATTTTATGTATGGCTGTTTCCCTTGCAGTCACCCCGCCCCCGATGACTTTGGGTCTTTGTTTTGATGATGCATGCCATTTCCGATCATCAGAGGTCGCCTCGCTCTCCCTCTGCATTTTCCTGCATTTTGCCTGTGTTTTCACGGACCTGTTTTATCTCAAATTTTAAAACATGGGGAAATGCAGGGGGAGAACAAGGCAACTTCTGAGGGATGGAAACAGCATGCAACATCAAAACAAAATGCCGAAGTCATCATAGGGATGATCGTGAGGCAAATAGCCATGTGTAAAAGGCCAAAAGTCTACTCAAAACCAAAGGGACCCATGGCTGTGTTCTTGTCCACCTACATTTTGAACCAGAATTAATATAAGCAACGGTTGTCTACTTTGGAAATACCTCAATTCAGCCAAGATGAATGTGTCATCTTGAAGAGGATTATAGTGTTTGTGTTAGGTTTGCCAGGCAGTGGCTGACAATTGGCCAGAGAGCTATGGATGGGGATACAGGGGAGGGACAAGTCGCTGCCTGCAGCATCCATCATTTCAAGTAAAAAAAAAAAAAAAAAAACCCAGAAATATCATGAGTAGCTCTAGGAATTACCATGTTTTTGGCTATTCCTAGAGCTACCCCATGTCACTTCTGGTTTTTTACTGGAGGTGATGTGATACCACAGCTATGTCACAGGACTTTACAAAAAAAAAACTCCACCACTGCTTAGAGTGAGAGCAGGCAGTGAGAGCAGGGGGTGGGTGATTCACCATCCCAATTTGGGGTGGGGGGTTCCTAGGTTGTAGGGTTGCCAACCTCCAGGTGATAGCTGGCGATCTCCTGCTATTATAACTGATCTCCAGCCTATAGAGATCAGTTCACCTGGAGAAAATGGCCATTTTGGTAACTGGCCTCTATGCCGTTGAAGTCCCTCCTCTCCCCAAACCCCGCCCTTTTCAAGCTCCACCCAAAAAACCTCCCACCAGTGGCAAAGAGTGACCTGGCAACCCTACTAGGTTGTGATAAAGCGGTCCCTTTAATCCAGGCCTGTTTTGTTTTTGTTTTTTGACTGCCTTAGTCCAGGAAGAAATTGGATTCATTTGAAATATGGTGCTGGAGGAGGGTTTGGTGGATACTGTGGACTGCCAAAAAGACAAATCAGTGGGTTCTAGATCAAATCAAGGCAGAACTCTCCCTAGAAGCTAAAATGACTAAACTGAGGCTATTGCACTTTGCTCACATTATGAGAAGAGAAAAGTCACTGAAAAAGGCCAATAATGTTGGGAAAAGGTAAAGGAAGCAGGAAAAGAGGAAGAACCAATATGAGATGGATTGACTCAATCAAGGAAGCCACAGTCCTCAGTTTGCAAGATCTGAGCAAGGCTGTTAATGATAGACATTTCGGAGGACATTGATTCATAGAGTAGGGCTCTGAAGTCGGTTCATCCCGAACCAAAAAACAGCTGAATTTCCTCCGATTAGGCGGTTTTCAGTTCGGATGGAACTGAATTCAAAAAAAGGAGGGAAAACGACGAGCCGAATTTGGCAAGTTCAGGGCGATCGCCAAATAAATTCAGCAAATTCGGGGGCTCCGAATCAGCAGCATAACCGTCAGTTAGTAAGCATTCTTAATAAGTTAGTAAGAATTCTCTCGCGGCCAATCGGTGTCCAAGCTGGGTCTTCTTCTGGCCAATCAGTAGCAGTTGAGTGTGTGAGCCCAGCTGCTGTGTGGCCTGGGGAGAGAAAGAGAAAGTGTCTGTTTGTGTGTGAGAGAGATCCCTGTGTGTGTGTGGGTGTGTGGGTGTGCACATTAATGGCTTTCCACGGCTCTGGGGGGGCATTTTTAAAGGTAGAGGTCCCAAAATTTCAGTGTACCTTCAGGGGACCCTTCTTGCAAGAACCCACAAGTTTGGTGATGATTGGGGGCAGGTGGGCCCAAGTTATGCGGTCCCCTCCATCCACCACTGCGATCCTGTGCATCTAGAGAGTGGCAAATCCAAGGCAAAACCTCCCGTGCATAAATGGAATCGTATTGGATTACTCCAAAGTTCTGAGTCCTCCTGACTCCAAGTCCCTGTTCCTGATGGAACAGAAGAGTCAGAAGACATCCACAGTAAGACCCATTTTGAGGCTTTTCCTATAATTTTTTTTCTGTGTGTGTGTGTGTGGGGGGGAAGCAGAGTCTGTGTGGGGGGGAGCAGTTTCTGTGGGTGGGAGGGAAGCCAAAGGGGGCTTTTGCCCGTTCTGCTGAGGGGTGTGTGCCTAAAGATTTACTTCTCCTCCGTGCTCCTGCTGGAAGACATTCACACAGTTTGATTTGGGGTTTATTTCTCTATACCTTTTCTCCTGTGTGTGTGGGGGGGGGGAAGCAGAGTCTGTGTGTATGTGAGGGGAGCAGTTTCTGTGGGTGGGGGGAAGCGAAAGGGGGCTTTCGCCCGTTCTGCCGAGGGGTGTGTGCCCGCTCGCCTCTGCGGGAGTGTGTGTTTTGCGTTTAAAGTTGTAAAGTGTAAAGTTGAGTCTGTGCGGAGGCTAGCGAGTCTCTCTTCGCTTGGCACCCAGGCCGCGCCTCCTCCTCCTCGGTTTTTTTCCCGTTTGGGGCTGAGCCATACTGGTTTGAGAGGGGGGGGTTTACCAGTTCTGCCTGGGGTGTGTGCCCGCTCGTGTCTCTCTCTCTCCCTGGTTTGAGGGGGGGGCTGCAGTTGTGTGTCCTCAGGTTATCCCTCATTCATAAGATTGGTTAGGTCTATTTTGATGCTCGCTCAAAACTGGTTTTCAAATTGTGACGTAAACAATGCTTTTGCCCGGTCCCAAGACTCTCAACTCCCAAGTCCGATGCAAAAGGGGAAATTCCACCCACATGCTCCTTATGCATAGCTAGCGCGTCTCTGTCCCTTCCCATGGTTTGCAAACTCCCAAGGTTGCATCACGTGTTGTTTTGCATGGTTTTGCAAACTCGGAGTCCAAACTGTCTATTTATTTCTATTCATTCCAATGGTCTGATCATGGGGGGACCCCTTCCGGGCCCCATATCTCAGGACCCCCTGACCCAACCTTCACAAAACCTGGGGGTTCTTGCAAGAAGGATCCCCTGAAGCTACACTGAAATTTTGGGATCTCTACCTCAAAAAACGCCCCCCCGGAGCCGCGGAAAGGCGCAAATGTGTTTTTAATGGCTTTATTCGGCCGAATTTTTTCCCGAACTCCTTACTTAGAGCCGAATTGCACGGATCCAAATCGGGGGAGTCCGAACTTTGGCATTTCCTGAATCAAAATGGGCCAAATTTTGCCAAATCCGAATTTTACCGATTTTTTTTTCAACAGCCCTATCATAGAGTTTCCACAGATCAGAAGCCACTTGATGCTGCTTAACACAAACAGTCCACTCCAGGACTTCCTGTGGGCAAGAACAGAGAACAAAGAATTTGTTGTTACTGCCGTACCACACAGGTGGGAATTTACCCACAACACAAGGTAAAACTACTCAGTTTGGCTTTACCCTATAGATATACTCATAGATCTGGCACTCATAGATCTGTTCCACCAATGGTGGTGCCCTTTTCCAGGGCCTGCTGATTGTCACAGTAAAAGAAAGTGTATGTGTGTGGAGGAAGGGGTTGTCGCTGAACCTGGAAGTGATGTCACTTCTCAGTGTTGGTCTAGAAGTCTTCCAAATCTCTATGGGTGAAAACGCATGGTCGCTTTAGCCTCTTTTATTCCCTGTTTCAGCCAGGATTCAGCCAGGATCAAACACATGGGTTTTCACCGAATGTGCATTTGATCCTGGCTGAATCCTGGCTGAAACAGGGAATAAAGGAGGCTAAAGCGACCATGCGTTTTCGCCCTATGTTAAAGACCAGAAAGTAATAGAATGTCACTAATGTATAACAAGAAAGCATGTAAGTTACATAGGAGTCTATTTCACGTGATAAGTAAATTATTTTCTCCATCTCTGTGGCATTTGTTATACCTTTCTAAATCCACTGAAGTCAATGGGATTAGAAGGGAACAACTCTGTTTGGGATTGCATTGTCAGTTGCTGTTAATTAGATTTTAGAATGCCTTTTGGGGAAAAAAGTTTGGTTATAAAAAAAACAACAACTCCTGAATGCCAATTTTCATTAATATTCATACTTGACAAATTGGAAAACACACACACACAAATGTGTTATGGTAACTCTGTTCTGGTGAGCCCTAGAGTTGCTTGGAAGCTTATCAGGAATTCTTTTGTGGGAAAATCATGAGTTGGAACTCATAGATCAGTTCCACTAATGGTGGTGCCTTTCTCCAGTGCATAGTTGTCAGGCCTGCTGACTGTCACAGTAAGAGAAAGTGTGTGGGGTGGGGGGAGCGGTTGCCTCTGAACCTGGAAGTGACATCACTTCTGAGTGTTGGTCTAGAAATCTTCCAAATCTCTATGTTAAAGACCATGAAGATTCAAGGGAATTCCTAGAACACTGCTTATCACTTCCAGGCTTAGACACAATCCCCCTCCACTTTTTTCCTACAGTGATGATCAGCATCATTGAGCAAGTGGTGGATTAGTGGGCAAACAACCACCGGGGGCAGGCAGATAGTACCCCCACTCTGGAACCCTGTGCCAAAAGAAGGAGCTACCATTAGTGAAATAGGTTTGTGGGATCCATTAATGTTGGAATGGTTTCCCTGAAAGCTTACCCATCATTACCAACCATTTTCTAGGGGAACCTGAATGATAGTACTGACTATGGAGAGTATGTTCTAAAGAATGCTTCCTGTTCACTTGGAGCAATAAGGAGGCCCATGTGACACAGAAATGGGCTGGACAGCTTAGAACAGAGTCTTCTAAAATGCACAGAAATTACGTGGAAGACCTGGGCTATTTAAGCATGGCTGTTTCCTCATGGTCACCCCACTGACTACTTCAGGGCTTTGCTTTGATTACATTTGCTGACCGTCAGAGGACACCTCGCTCTCCCCATGCATTTCTGCATGTTTTCCCCACGTTTTCAGGATGCTGGCTAAACACAAATCCTTAAAATGTGTGCAAAATGCATGGAAATGCGCAAGGAGAGCAAGACTTCCTCTGACAGTCAGAAAATGCACACATCATCAAAGCAAAGTCTCGAAGTAGTTGGCGGGGTGACCGCGAGGAAACAGCCATGCATAAATGGCCAAAGATAGCTTTCTCAATGGACAATTTAGTACAGAAAAGATTCCCTGAATGGAAACAGATAAAAAAGTATAGCATTTCAAAAATGTCTAGTTGCAGTCTAGATGGAAGACTGAAATGGTCTCTTCCCCCCTCCCAACCACTTTATTCAAGCCTATTCAGTAAATTCTGTTTTAGCGACAAGAACAAAAAAAAAAGCCCTTTAATTTTCTGGATAATTTAATAAAGAAATGCCACTACAAGATATTGCATTAAGGATATTTGATTCTCAGCTTCTCGGAGAGAGAAAAAGTACTTCTTTTGAATTTCTTTTGTTAAGCTAATGTAGGAATTTAATTTTGTTTCCATTGCAAGCCTAATTGCTCAGTATCGATAGGTCTTTTGTAAGCACAATTGTTCTGCTGAGAAACGGTGCACCCAGAATTCCAATACAAGGCTTATTTTTATTGAAACGATTTACAAATTTGCCTTTCAAAAAAATGCTGTGTGGGACATTTGCATTGTCTCCCTTGATCTTTTTAACCTAACTTTATGAGTCCATTACTCTTACAGTGCTGAAATGTTTAGTTTTTCCCTCATTTGGATTTATCAACTCAATTTACAGTTTAACTATTGAAATCACTAAAACCTTTCAGTAGACAAGATGGAGAATACTTATCCTCATCTGCCACTGAACAAAAGAACCAGCAAACTAGAGGAAGGTAGAATTTAAATGAAATGGTAGGGGAAATTCTGCTTGCAGAACAGTTCAACAAAGAATTAATAATCAGTTTGTTGTTGTGGGAGGTAGATTAAATAATAGGGCTATGCATACGTTTACCATGTTTTTCTAGGGAGGAGGGGGTGACCCCTTTGGGGGGCCATAACATTGGACCCCCTTTCTTAAACTTTACCAAACTTTGGAGTTCATGCAAGGAGAGGTGCCTGCAGCTACCCTGAAAATATGGTGACTCTACCTTGAAAAATACTCCCCCAGAACTCCTCCCCAAAAAATCTGTATATACTATAATGGACCCGAATGTTTTCAGGAAACCCAGAAATAAAGCCGAAATATCCTTTTACCAGTATGGGTATTCGGCTTATTTTGGATTTCCTGAAAAAAAAATTGGTTCAATAAACCTGAAATTTACTAGAAGTATTATTGTTGTTGTTGTTATTCACAGCCCTAGTAAATAACAATGCAATCCTAAGCAAAGTTCTATCCTTCTGTGTCGATGGGTTTAGATGGGTGTTATTCTGCTTAGGGCTCCACTGTAAATGGTTGTCACAGATGCTTTAGGTAATGAATAGGGCTGTTGAATTAAAAAAAAATTCGGTATAGTTTGGATTCGGCTGAATTCGGCCCATTTAGATTCGGCATATGCCGAAGTCCGAACTCCCCCACTTCGGGTCCGTGCAATTCGGCGGGAATTCAAAGTTCTGAAAACAAATTTGGCTGAATAAAGCCATTAAAAACACAACAGCTCCTTTCTGTGGCTCTGGGGGGGGGGCATTTTTTGGGGTAGAGGTCCCAAACCTTCAGCAGAGCTTCAAAGGACGTTTCTTGAAATACCCCCCAAGTTTTGTAAAGATTGGGTCAGGGGGGGCTGAGATATGGGCCCTGAAAGGGGTCCACCCCACCCTTAATGTGCATCTCTGAGCAGAGCTTGCCGCCCACACACAAAGCTCCCAGCCCCGACAATCAGCTGAGAAGTTTTTTATGAATGAGGGAAAACCTGAAGACACACAACTGAAACCCCTCTTCAAACCAGGGAGAGAGAGACTCGAGGGGGAACACACACCCCAGGCAGAACCGGCAAAAGCCCCATTTGGCTTCCCCACCCACCCACAGAAACTGCTCCCTCCCCACACACACACAGACTCTGCTTCCCCCCCCCACACACACACACAGGAGAAAAATTATAGATTAAAGCCCCCAAAGGGGTCTTACTGTGGCTGTCTTCTGTTCCATCAGGAGGGGCTGGGGAGGACTGGGTAATCCAAGATGTTTCCATTTAGGCACGGGACGTTTTGCTCTGGAGGAGATGCAATCAGGATCCCATTCATCCCAATAGGGAAAAGGGGAAAGGGGAAAGCCCATATCTCGGGACCCCCTGACCCAATGTTTACAAAACTTGGGTGGACTCTTAAGAAGGCTTGCCTGAAGCTCCGCTCAAAGTTTGGGATCTGCACCCCCAAAAATGCGCCCCCTGCAGCCACAGAAAGAGAAAAGGGGGGAGCCAATATTTCTGCCCCCACTGAACACATCTTTACAAAGCTTGGGTGGTATCTTTAGAAGGATTGTCTGAAGCTATGCTGAAAGTTTGGGGGCTGTATCCCCAAAAAAGTGCCCCCTGCAGCCACGGAAATGGAAAAGGGGGGAGGTAAAAGGGGTGGAGCCCATATCTCGAGACCCCCTGACCCAATGTTTACAAAACGTGGGGGATCTCTTAAGAAGGCTCATCTGAAGCTCCATTGAAAGTTTGGGGTCTGTATCCCCAAAAATGTGCCCCCTGCAGCCATGGAAAGAAAAAGGGGGGAGCCCATATCTCGGGACCCCCTGACCCAATGTTTACAAAACTTGGGTGGTCTCTTAAGAAGGCTTGTCTGAATCTCTGCTGAAAGTTTTGTGTCTGTACCCCAAAAAATACGCTCCCTGCAGCCACAGAAAGGAGCAAATGTGCACAAGCACCCCCCCCCACACACACACACGAAGATTTCCCTCTCTCTCTCTCTCTCTCTCTCTCTCCCCGGCCGGGCCGCACATCAGCTGATTCCTCCAGTACTCAGTCCTGACTGATTGGCCAGAAGAAGACCCAGCTTGGCCACCGATTGGCCGGGGGAGGAGAATGTTGCTTACTGACGGTTATGCTGCTTACTGACGCCCCAAATTGGCCGGATTTATTTGTGAACTCCCGAACTCGCTGAATTCGGCTCCCCCGGTTGCCCTCCATTTTTGAGTTCGGTTCGTCACGAACTAAAAACCACCGAATCAGGGGAAATTTGGCTGTTTTTCAGTTTGGGCCGAACCGAATCAACAGCCCTAGTAATGAATCATATTGTCAGGTTCATGCATGTGTGTTCCACATTAACTGACTTGCATGTGTGGAAGACCCAACTACCATAGACAGAAATTTCAGATTACCATCTGTTACAAGTAAATACCAGAATTTAGGTGTCCGAGAATCCCCCACCCCATAACCAGGTCAGAATTTGGCTAAGGAATTAAAGGTTGTGACGTTACAGTTGAGAAAAAGATTTCCAGCTCTAAAGGAGATCTACAGGTTGAAAAGAAGATTTGCTAAATTGCCGTTCAATTGGACAGAGCTTGTTACTGGAAGACCTACTGGTAAGTATTGAGAAGCAAGGGACATCTTATGCAAATCATGGTCAAACTGGCCCAAGTCAGGAGTTTGGGGCCCATATGTGTGAAAGTCCGAAATGTGGAGAACAGCTAATGCTAAATCATGATCAGAATGGAAAATGAAGAAGAGTTGCTTACTATATGCCGAGTTTCTCTACCACTTAAGGAAGAATCAAACCAACTTGCAATCACCTTCCCTTTCCCTCTCCACAACAGACACCTTGTGAGGTAGGTGGGGCTGAGGAAGTGTGACTGGCCCAAGGTCACCCAGCAGGCTTCATGTGGAGGAGTGGAGAAACCAACCCGATTCACCAGATTAGCGTTCACCACTCATGTGGAGGAGTGGGGAATCAAACCGGGTTCTCCAGATCAGAGTCCACCACTCCGAACCACCGCTCTTAACCATGCTGAAGCAATATGAAAAGAAACTCAGTTTGTTACTGCCACTTTGGGATTGTCCCCACAGGGGCAGTGGAAAGCCCCTGCATTAGAGGGGAACATCCTGATGGTATCATGTCCAGTCTGTGCTGGACTATGTAGAAAATACGAATGTCATATTTTGCAGTTTAAACTACAAACTGAGGGGTGATCACAGGTGGTACATCTGTTTAGATGTTCCTCCATGGCTACTGGGAGAAGTGGAACTTAGTTCTGCTTTCAATATGGCAAATGGCATCTCATTGTTGTCCCAGGCCTTACCAGGGTTGCCAACCTCCAGGTGGTGGCAGGAGATTTCCCGCTATTATGACCGATCTCCAGGTGACCGAGATCAGTTCACTGGGAGAAAATCGCTGCCTTGGAAGGTGGACTCGAAGGCATTATACCCCACTGAATCAGGACCAGAAAGGAGAAAATGCTTCACCTATTTACATGCTGACCAGACATGTGAAAATGGGAAGCAGCAATCAAATATCTTAAGCCCCACAACCAGCTTCAACACATGTTAAGATTCCTCTGTGGGACAGTTCAAGCTGAGGACATTCTTATGACTACTGTACATGGCAGCAAACTTCCTAGAAGTTAGATTGTGTCTTTTTGCCTGTCTAAAACATTGTTGCACTAGCTGGTAAAATAAGATTGATCAATAATGTAGGTGAAGTCATATTTTTCTCTTGAACCACCCTCTACAAAAAAAAATGGGAAAGGACTTCCCAAGTTCACTTATTTTTGTAGCAAAGCTTTATGAAGTTCAAATCCTCATCTATATTCGTTGCCCCAAGAAAGAGTAACCCTGCTGGAATTATGCAAGAGAATAAACTGGATGCCCTCTGGGACACATTGACCTGTATCCAACTATCCAGGCTTGGAAAGGCACATAGAGTTCCCCCACATTCTTCTCTGTTCCTGTAGCCCTTGTCAATCCCTGGAAAATTCATTCCCAGAGTTATGGGACCCATATGGAGGAACAATATGGTTGCCAACCTCCAGGTACTAGCTGGAGATCTGCTATTACAACTGATCTTCAGCCGATAGAGATCAATTCACCTGGAGAAAATAGCTGCTTTGGTAATTGGACACAATGGCATTGAAGTCCCTCCCCTCCCCAAACCACGGCCTCCTCAGGCTCCATCCCAAAAACCTCCCTCCAGTGGCGAAGAGGGGCCTGGTTACCCTAAGGAACAGGCAGTGTGGGTTAGATCAAGGATTGAGTGAGGAGGGACAAGGCAATGAGATCACTTCCCCCTAGGGTCACCAAATCTGGCCTAGGAAATATCTGGATATTTGGGGATTGTGCCTGAAAAGGAATGAATTAGGGGAGAGATTTCATCTAGAATTTTTGATACAGAGTAGTGCTTCCTCTCTGAAGCTTCCATCCTCTAGGGCAGGGCTTCTTAAACTTTTTCCACTCACAACCCCTTTTCACCCGAGGAATTTTTACTTTGACCCTGGTAAATAGGTATATAAAATAGGTATATAAATCAAACATTTACCGATAATAAATCAAAAGACATTTATTTTAAAACAATTCTTTGGTATACATATAATTTTACTGTTGTCAAATTTTTCGCGACCCCCACATTCAGTTACCCACAATTTAAGAAGCTTTGCTCTAGGGGAACAAATCTCTGTCAAATGCAGATCAGTTGTAATTCTGGAGGCTGGCAATGGTGGAACTATGCTTATGGAAGCAGAAAGAAAAGTATTTTCACACACATTCCTTTTCAGTGTGTTGTAGTGGTTAAGAGGGGGGCTGCTAATGTGGAGAACCAGGTTTGATTCCAGCTGGGTGACCTTGGGCTAGTCACAGTTCTCTCTGAACTCTCTTAGCCCCACCTACCTCACAAGGTGTATGTTGTGGGGAGGGGAAGGGAAGGAGATTGTAAACCAGTTGGATTTTCCTTGAAAGGCAGGGAAAGTTGGCATATAAAAAAACAGCTCTTCTTCTCTTGAAAAGACAGGAATATGTTGGCTGGTGCCCTATAGAGGAAGTGCATCACAGGCAATGCTGCATACCAAAGCATCTGAATGACAAACTAAGGAGCAATGACAGGAAAGAAATGAAGCTTCATGTGTGAAAAGATGAATCCTGGCCTTTGCTTTTATCTCATATTTGGGACCAATTCTAAAAATAAAACCTAATCTCTGGTGGAATCATCTACTGCCGGAATCCAGAACACAGCACAATGTCAACAGTGAAATCACTACATCAATAATCAGCTTTTTAGGAACCGTTTTTGACAGCGGTATGTTGGGTCCTGTTGTTCAAAATTTAAAGCCCTCCCTATCCACGCACATCCCCATACCACCATCCATATTTAAATATCAGTCCGGGGGGGGGGGGAAGGGATGTGATTTAAAAAAAAAAAAAAAGTAAAAAAAAACACTTTTGAAAGTTGTTTGCATCATAATGACAGTAATTTCATCGTCTCTCATTGCTTTCTAATTACTACTTAGCAAGCAGATTAAGTTCTATTGTCTTCTAAAGTAGCTTTAACGTGCGTTATGGCTTATCAATACAACCAGCTGCTCAATGATAGATCCAGTGATGACGGCATTTTTAATTGCTTTTCCCCCTCTCGTTTTGGCTAAGTAAGTTCAGATGGTCACTAATTAGTTCTGTCATGCAGAGGTAGTTTTGTTATGAACAATGCAATCAGTGTTTCATTGAAAAGACAATGTCCTAAGATCAACACGGCTTAATTATCTCTAGGAATCCGTACTCCCGTTTCTTTATTTGTTATTGCTGTCACGAGAAAGGTGACACAAATTCAACTCTACAGGCGGCTTCAAAGAACGCTTCAACTGCTTCGCATAATGAGTTCTCATTCTCCTCAACTCAAGAATTGAAACCAGTCACAATGACTTATTCGTTATTAACATTTCTGCATTGCTTAAGGGCAGCGTAATGTTATTTCGAAATTATGAGATATTGAAGCTGGGGTGTGTCCATGCCCTGGCGCGCATGCGCCTTCCACTCGGACATGTTTCACTTCTGATAAACTATTTAAAATTCATTCCGGCAACATAAAGAACAGCTCTTCAGGAATACCAGCCAGAACCAACAGCCCATTCCCTCCTACCAGACAGATTATAATAAATACCACAAAAATAATTGTACACAATAAATCATAAATATTAGTTAATTTTTCATTGTCTGCCTCTATTAAAAGCCATTGTGTGTCCTTTCTATTTTCAGAACTCTGCAAAGGAAAACTGCCTCATAGACGATTCCCACCATTTGGGTGCACACATTATTGCCGGGTTTTTTTATTATATTTCCCCATTTAATATATGTTGGGTTTAATGCAAATTGACTAGCAAATGTACTTAAATACACATTGTGAGCATTTTAGAGCAAATGCATGGAAAATGGCAATGCATGCACAACAGGGCTATCCACACATTGGCTTGGATCCAGCAATGAACAAGCAGAAATATAAAAGGACTTAGCTCAATTCTGCTTGCACAAGATCTTGTGCAATACCTTGTGCAACACTTTCCTCCCTATATTTTATGTATGTGGCCAAAAAGGTTTCTCTATATATTATATATGTGCCCCAAAAGGTTGCACATGCACAAATGCAAGTGTGAATATGATAAGTCTGACTTAGCACAAATGGCTACTGCAGTCTCTTTCCTTGGATTTCTTCTTGTGCGTATCTATCCTGACTGTATGTGCATACATCTGTTTGTGAGAAAGAGTCAACACGTATTCACTTTACAAATGAAACAAGGGACCATTACCTAGACAAATACTGGGTTCAATTCACACATTCAGCTGTACATGTCTTGATTGTAACATGAGAATTATTCAACACACATACAAAAAAATACAGTGTACCCTAAACACAGATTGTGCATGCATTCATTGTAACTTGTGAATGGGGCTCCTATCTGCCAATGTGGACAATCATCAATGGATGTTGGAGAGAGTGAGCAGTGAGAGATGTGGCACAATTCTTGGGCAGTGTGCCTAGTTCTCAATGTATATGTTGTCCAACTGTCAGTGTCCACTTGTGTACATTTTACAACCTCATTTGAAGAGCAAGAGAATTGTCCATGTTGAATGGATAATGGACATTTAAAAAAATCATAGTTTGTGCCGATTCTCCACTGAATTCATTCATCAAAATTACTAATAGGAGATTACTAATAGTTAGAAGAATAGCTTCTACAACAAATCTTAGTCTATTCTCAGAACTGAATCATGAATTGTATTAGTATCTCTTTCCACAATAGCAGTAGAAAAGAGCAAGAGTCCAGTAGCACCTTAAAGACTAACAAAATTTCTCACAGGGTAAACTCATATACCCTGCCAGAAATTTTGTTAATCCCTAAGGTGCTACTGGACTCTTGCTCTTTTCAAGCTGTTTTGGCTTGGGAACACCCCTTTTTGTTTTTGGCGAGATACGCCAGCTTTTTGCTGGCGTATCTCCCGTGCAACCCTCAGGTTGCATGGTTTTTTTGTGCCAGGCGGATCCTTAGGAGGCAACGCTGCTAGTTTGCCTCCTAAGCCCGGCTCAGGCATTCCTTTCAGGAATGCGCTGTAACACGGCTACCCATCTTGATCTAGTTCCCACAATAGCTCACTGCCAAATATCTCAACTGGAGATGTGGCAAACCCTCATAGGAAATGTTGCTATTGTTATCAAAATTCTTTTTGTTCCTCCCAAACCTCCTCTTTACTTTATGGTAGATTCCAACAAACTCCCCGGTCTATGAGACTTTGTCCCTGCTCGAACGATTCTGTAGAGGCAGTCCCTCATGTTTTATTTTACTGTGCTTTATATGCTGATGAGAGAAAATGGTTAATCGAACCTCTATTACAGAGTTTTACCTTAGTCGGAAATTCCTTACACCAGTCTGAGAGCCTTTTTCTGAGATATCTCTTGGAAGACAAGAATATGGGGGTTTCACGTTCGGTCGCAAAAAAATTATTCATTGCAATTACCAAACGTAAAGCACTCACAAATAAACCAGGTTCCCCACAGTTTGATAAACATTGATACTTTTTATCATAGTGTAAATTATTATGCACTGATTTTAATTGGTTGATCATGTATAAGACCTACATAATGTTCCTCCCAAAATTCCTCAGAGGTTTCTTTCAAGCTGGAACACTGGACTTATCTTCAATAATACTTAATAATAACTCTTACAGCCCATTCCTGACCCGAAAGGATGAAAGTCCTTTGGAGGCCAGGAAGGGGCTGCCCTGGTGTTCGGGCCCCCTGCGCTGACGCCCATGCCACTTATGCTGTTCAGGGTGGCACGGACACTGGCATCCTCCTGGCATCCTCCTGTCTGTGCGTCAACCTCCCGGGGTGTTCCTGGGGCATTCCCAGGGCATTCCGGCGCAGGGACAGGGAAGGGGCCACCTTTCAGCGGCCTCCAAAGCCCTTTCAGCCCGGGAATGCCCCCTTTCCTTTTCCCCTATGGGGCGGTTGCACAGGTTTTTGGGAGAAGGGGAAGGTTTTGGCCTTAATGGTGTGTGTGTGGGTGAAACCTCCTTTGTCACCAGTGCAGCCTTTCCACTCAGGAATGGGCCGTTAGGGTACTAACCTGTGTGTGCAGTGCTGATGGATGGAAAGATATCCCTGGAACTCAGGACCCAGCTGCCTAGGATCAGCGGGACAGTGTGCACCTTCCGTATGCCCACCTTCTCTCATGTCAGCGTGTTTCATGGAAAAAGTGTTGCTGCCAGATAAAAAGACAAGGCACATTTTTTTCTTGCGAAAGGGCACACAACAGCACACTAATGGCTTATTGAAGACTAGAAACCTCAATTCGGTATTTCACTCCCATGACCTTGTATTTTCTTAGAAAAACAGCACACCGCGTTTGAATGGGATAAAATAAACAGATGTTTTGTGGCACCTTATTTGGGGACATTTGGACATTGGCTCACATTGATCTTACAGGATCACAGGTATGTGTAAGATGTTGTATGTCCCCCCCCCCACTAGGTAAGCAGTAGGGATGAGGAATGGAGCTCTGATATGGGTTCTAGTCAGACTCAGTGTGAACTGTCCTCCACCTTCACTCTTACCATCATCTCAGCTGCTGTAATTCCTCCTGGTCAACAAAAAACCCTGTTGCTCGATGAGAACCAGAAGTAAGATGGTGGGGCTTTGGGTCAGTTTTTTCTGTAGAATGTAGGGAATTTCAATTCCAGAGTCCCACTGACTTTTCAACATGGTGGCTAGTCAACTCTGTACAAAATGCCCCTACAGATCTTTCTTTCCCTGGGGACAGACCTCACCCCTGCAGAGGACATGAGCCTCCTTGATAGGGTTGCCAGGGCCCTCTTTGCCACTGGTGGGAGGTTTTGGGGGCAGAGCCTGAGGAGGGTGGGGTTTGGGAAGAGGAGGGACTTCAATGCCATAGAGTCCAGTTGCCAAAGCGGCCATTTTCTCCAGGTGAACTGATCTCTGTAGGGTGGAAATCAATTTTAGTAGCAGGAGACCTCCAGCTAGTACCTGGGGTTGGCAACCCTACTCATTGAGTGTAAATGGAAGCAGGTCTGTCCATGACAACAGTTATCTTAACAGCCTCCACCCCTAAATCAGTTGACTCTCAGACCATTGAAGAATATCACATCAAGGGGTATGTCTGGCTACGTATCATATCGAAACCACTTTTGACAACATTCAGGGATGACGATCACAGGGCGTCTCAGCACAAACCAACTCTTACCAGATGCGAGTTCAGAATACAGTTCTCTCATGGGCAGGTTAGTGAGTAATTATCCACAATGAGATTTCTTGCTCTTCACAAGAAATATCTGGATACTCAGCTAGATGGACCATTGGATTGATTGGATATGACAATCTCAGTATTCAAACGACTTGAAATGAATACTAATTGCAAAATTACTAGGCGCTGACAATTCTAACTTGAAAATATGCATGCCGGCTCACAAATTCTAATGTCCTCATCTGTTGCTGGCAATGAAATAAAGACTAAAAAAAAAAAAAAAACCCCAACCAAATCAACAAATTAGAAATGCGAGTTGTTTTTGTGTGAGGCAATATATTAACACATTTCATGCACCCCCTCGGACCTGAATGTCCCTATTCTTTTGATTTTAAACGCAGTTAAAGTGCCTGGCTGTCCCAGCTATTGATGTTTCCTGTCCTTTTAAAATCTTTCCAGCCTAATTATTTATGCCCTCTTCTTCTTTTACCCCCCCCCCCATTCTTTTCCCCACTCCTCTTGTGGCACTTGTGAATAAATGGTTAATTGTCAGCTATTGTGTGGGGACTTAAGACCTAGATTGCTTTTACTTTGGAACAAGCCAAGACAATGACCCTTTCCCCACTTTTAATGATGGTTCATTTGTTACAGTCTTATTATGATAAACAATAAAAATGAATGGTGATTCTGGCTTGCTACAAAGTAAAACAAAAGTATCTAAGCCCCCCCCTCCCTCACCTCTCCACCACTGCACAACAAATAACTAACCATTTATTCATGAGTTTTGGGAGAAAAATGGCCAGAAGTAATCAATTAGGCTAAAAAAGGGGGACAAAAGGAAAAATGCAGAGACAGCAGGATTTTTGCAGGAAAAGATTCACTTCCCAGTAGTAGGGTTGCCAACCTCCAGGTGGTGGCTGGAGATCTCCCACTATTACAACTGATCTCCAGCCGATAGAGATCAGTTCACCTGGAGAGAATGGCTGCTATGGCAATTAGACTCTATGGCATTAAAGACCCTCCCCTCTCCAAACCCTCCCCTTCTCAGGCTCCACCTCCAAAATCTCCAGGTATTTCCCATCCTGAAGCTGGCAACCCTATGTGGAACTGTTTCAGTTCTACTCACACCTTAACGTAGAAAAAAGCACCACAAAAAGAACACTGCATTTGAACTACAGGTAGAGTATCCCTTATCCGGACATCCCATATCTGGACTGATCTGAAAACTGGACACTTCGAGCTGGCATGCAGGCAGACCGATGCTGTCTGTTTTCAATGTTTCCTCACTTAAAATATAAAATAAAATACAGTGTACACTGCATCGTAGGTGGAGACTGAAAGCCTGCCATTGCTGGTTTGTTGTTTGTTGTTGCTCTTGTTTAACAGTTGATACAGGTCTTCTGGAGAGATAGTTACACCTTTGTTTCCTGATGGTTCAATGTACACAAAATTATTAAAAATCTTGTTTAAATTACATTCAGGCTATGTGTATAAAGTGTCTAAAAACATAAACATATCCCCAACATATTTCATTATGTCTATGCAAAAATTCCAAAAAATTCCATTATATAGAAAGATCTGAAATACGGACCCCTTCTGGTCCCAAGCAGTCTGGATAAGCCTCAACCTGTAGCTTTCTACCAATTGCCACTGGCATGTATCATAGAAAGAGAATTCCACTCACATATCCATAAATACATGAAGCTGCCTTATACTGAGACAGACCATTGGTCTCTCAAGGTCAGTGCTGTTTATTCTAACTGTCAGCAGCTCTCTGGTTGATCTTTCACATCAGCTACTACCTGATGGAGGACACTGATTCATAGGGTCGCCATGAGTCGGAAGTGACTTGACGGCACTTAACACACACACTACCATATCCTTTTAACTGGAGATCTGCAGATCAAACCTAGAACCTAGGGTAGAAGAATTCAAATTCGACACTGCAACAAATGGGATACAGTTCCACTTATGCACTTAACAACACTATGTTGAACTATTTACAACTGTGAATGGAATATATATGGACAATGCTTCCAATAGTTGGAAGTTTTTGGTTTATTTAGATAAGTAACATTGTATATAAGAATTGTTTATGTTAAATTGTTCACTGTAAATACATTATAGCACTTTTTTGCAACGCTATTGTGCTGTGTTTATAGAGTATAACCAACATTACAGCAGGCTGATTACTTGTATTGCCACTCCCTGGAGGTTGGCAACCCTCTGTGGCTCCCAAGCTGCTGCGTGAGCATCACCGTGTTAAAGGGAAGGGCGAGGAAACAGTTTTAATGAGATCAGCAACACTTTTTCTTTTCTTTTTAGGAGAATAAAGAGCCATACATCCTGCTCCAGAATGCAAATTTCTACTGATAGCAGCGACAATGGTCCTACTTTGGTTCCGCTATGCAATGCAACAAAAATCTCACACCTTTGCAGTACTTATTTTCTTAATACCAAAAACCAAAGCAGCATTTATAGACATGTCATGTCCCAGCAGCCCTTAAGGTGTTCAGTGCCAGATTAAGGACATTATTACTATACAGTATCCCAGTTTGGATAAATTCATTCCGTCTGTTGACTGACTTCAATCAGTCTTTCTCCGCAAAATCCTTGGAGTGCCAAACTTCTTTCCTTATGCTGCTCTTTGCCTAGAAACAAACCAAAGACTCCTACTAATGGAGGTGTGGTTGCTAACATGTACGTTCTGGCTGCGGTTGCACTATAGGTCAGAAACTAACAGTTTTATTGCTGCCATGTTAGCTGATTATCAATCAGGGTGGCAAAAAGGGATTGAGAATAAAATTAGGCAGATAGGAATATCAATACTTCCTTTATTGCCTGTCAGAAAAATCGGCATTCGATATTATCCAACACAGATTGCTAGACAATGAACGGCAAGAACTTAACAGCCAAGTCAGGAATGGGGCTTATGTGAGTTTGGGTATGGTAAAATGCGAACATTCAGTGGCAACCTATTTTTCTCACCTGACAGATCCAAAAAAAGGAGGGCACGTACATTAGCAAAATTCAATGTGCTACCTTCATCAATATTACAAGGGAGATTTCAGTCAATACCACTTGCAGCAAGGTTATGCCCCTGTGGGATGATATAGAATCGTGTGCACATGTCCTTTTGCACTGCCCCCTTTATCAGATAATCCACCTTAAATTTATCCAGAGGGTACATTTCTACATGTTTGCAATTGCAAACTATCTTTGGCAGTGATAAAGTGTTCCATACAGTAGTGATTGCCTTTTTTGTCCTAGGCAACAGGGGATATTCTCTGCTCTCCAGTTACTATTACAGTTATGAAAAATGTGTCAATAACTGGGAACTATGTGTCCTTTTATACACAGATGCCAATATCGGAGTAGTTTGAGCAATGGATTCATCATAATCAGATGGCACTTCTGAGACTTTGAAAAACTTGACACTTTATTCAGCCCAAATGAAAAATGTTTCTGAGCTCATGGCATTAATATTAATAACCCAATGTCCTTTGCACATTATTCTGAAGACAATACCGTTTACTATGCACTGAGTATTATTTTTTTCATTACCCTTTTGGGGTAATTTAAATGAAACCACTCTGATAGGGCTGAAGGTCTGCAGTTAAACCATTCAGAGCCAGGAACATTTAAGTCAGATAGGCTGGGTCACCTTTATTTAACTCATCAAAATTGGGAACGGTTATAGAATGGGATTCTGACACTCATTTTTACTTACAAATTAGTGAAGATGTTGAAGAATGGATCCTATGCTATAGTAACCTTGTTGCTGGGTTATCTCCTTGTAGTGCCGCCTGGCCATAGCATATATCACGGGTTGCAAAAGCGCGGCTTCCAAGCCGCATGCGGCTCTTTGAGCCCTTGAGTGCGGCTCTTTCCAGTCCCACCCAGCTGGCCGGCAGGGGTTTGAAGCGCTTCCTGCCCCTTCCACCTTCCCTGAACTTCCAAGGGCCCTCCCGGTTTCCAGCCCCGCCCCTTTCCTCTCCGGTGGGTGGTCTAGTCGGGGGGCCGTCTGGTGTCCATCTGGGCCCGTCTTCCCGCCGGCCCGAGAGCTACTTCCCCCAGGGGCCTCCTCTAGGCCGCCCCGCTTTGGCTCCCCTCTCCCTTGTTGTAGGGGCCACCTGGTGCTGGAGCCATTGGTGTCTGCGCACCGGCCCGCTGGGGCGTTGCCCTGCCCCAGGTCGCTCCTGGCCTCGCCTCTCAGCCCCGGCATGCTGGCCGGGAGAATGCCTTTCCGTCCCGCCCTCCTGTCGGGGATGGCTGTCGGGGGCCCCGTCGCTCGCCCCTCCCTGCTCGGCTCGGCATCGCGGCTTGGGTCCGTCCACGCCGCGCTCCCGCCACGCTGCGCTGCCTGTTCCCTGGGCTCGGAGGTAAGTGGGGCATGGGGCCCGTCAGTGTCCGCCCGGGGCAGTCCTGGGTCGGGTCTTGAGGGAAGGTAGGAAGGAGCCCAGGCGGCAGCGAGGAGGAGGTCTTGGATTTGCCACTCAGATGCACATTTTCCCCATCCAGATTCTCAAAACTCTGCTTGGTGGTTATTGGCCATTTATGAATGGGAGGTTTTGCATTGGATTTGCCACTCAGATGCACATTTTCCCCATCCAGATTCTCAAAACTCTGCATGGGGGTTATTGGCCATTTGTGAATGGGAGGTTTTGCATTGGATTTGCCACTCAGAAGCACAACTCAACAATAAGCCCCCCCTGCAGAGTTTTGAGAATGCAGATGGAGAAAATGTACAGTGTTTGTCAGTCATTGTCATGATTTAATTTTATGGATGCCTTACTTACTTTTTTCCCTCCTCAGAGGCCATGTCTACCCACTGGCTTTCTTGTCGGTAGACCTGGACTCCGAGGAGGGGGAAAAAGTCCCCCTGCAGAGGCCAGGTCTACCAATTGGCTTCTATGGGCCTCCGGAGGCCAGGTCTACTGCCAAGAAAGCCAATGGGTAGACCTGGCCTCCCAATGGGACTCCGCTGGAGGCCAGGTCTACCAATAGGCTTTTATGGCTGTAGACCAGGCCTCCAGATGAGGACTCCAGATGGGGAGGGGGAAATGGCAGGGACTTACAATTTAATTTTTATCAATAAAAAAGATCATTGTTAAGTATGATATCAAGTTTTATTCAGTGTACCTATAGTTTAATTAAGACTTAAAACTTTAATTAAAGTTTATTAAGTTAATAAACAGTGACATCTTATTTCTTGAGGTTGATTTTGAAAATAAAAAAAATGGGGCAAAGAGATCTTTTTTTTTCTTCCCTCCCAACACTGGAGTGATGTGTCCTTACACCTTTTAATCTAATGCCAACAAGTTCATATAGGTGGCTTCTCTAACACCAAAGCTATGGGTATCGTTTGCTGGATTGCTAATTGAGACAATATTCACTGGAGAAATCCCATAGACTTTATGCCACTCTCTTACCAGCTTACAATCATTAACATATGAGCAGAGTGACAAAATGCCAATAACAATATAACCCTGTTAATAATAACCAAGTGCTCAGAAATGTTTGTGTGTTTTAAGCATTTTGTGCTAGGATTGTTTAGTCTGTCTTTTCCACATAATAAAGTAATAAAATAAATACTCAAATACTATCTATATGCATTAAAAACTATGTGAATGAATTTGTGTGATACACTATATATTTAAATGTTGATGTATGCATTTATTGGCTAATCAAGGTGCACACAGTCACAAGACCAATTGGCAAGCTGAGAATGTGGGTCTGGTGAATCTAGGTCATTTGTATAAGCATGGTGTAGTGGTTAAGAGTGGTGGGCTCTAATCTGGTCAACTGGGTTGGTTTCCCCACTCCTACACATGAAGCCAGCTAGGTGATCTTGAGCCAGACACAGTTATCTTTGAACTCTCTCAGCCTCACCTACATTACAAGGTGTCTGTTGTGGGGAGAGGAAGGGAAGGAGATTGTAAGCCACTATGAGACTCCTTAAAGATAGAGAAAAATGGGATATAAAACCAACTCCTCCTCCTCCTCTTCCTCCTTCTTGAGACTGCCGGTGTTTCTGCCTTTGAGGAACCCTTTCCCTATCGATTCACAACTGGGAGAGCTCACAGATGTCTGAGCATGGTATAGACTCGTGGCTCTTGTCCCGAGACCAGGGTCCAATGGGACGTCTCGGGCCTCGGGAGACCAGCGGGGAAATCCAACTCCCCTCCAAAAGAGCCAAAGGAGCCCAGAGCAAGAGAGCCCGGAAAGACTGAAAGCCAAACCGGCAAGAGCCAGGAACGCCCTGACCCTCCCAACAACCTTACCTGCAGGATGGGGAGGGAGGGGGGAACAAACGGCAGAGAGACGAGAGACAAAAGGGCGCCACCCACACACTACTTCTCACCTACAGGAGCTCTCAACGCAGGAGGAAGAGAGGGCTCAAAGGGAGTCTCTAGCGAGGGAAGCCTCCAGGAGCCCGAGACAAGCCAACTGGCCCTGGAAAGCGGGCAGCTGCCGGTTCAAAGACCCGACGACCAGCTGAGCGTCGGGCAGGCCCGGCCCAGGCGGGGCCAAGGGGGAAGAGCCAACAAACGTCCAGGAGGCAGAGTTGGCTGAGGCAAGCCATCCTCCATCCTTATATGGACTTCGAGGCGGGGCTGGGGAAGGAAGAAAGGGGTGTAGCCTGGGGGAGCGGGGATATAAGGTGCAGAGAGGAACGAGGCAGAGGAAGATAGAGTCGGAGGCAGGTGTCAGGAGGATTGACCGGCCCCGACCCTGGCTTACTCCGAGGGAGAGACGAGTTCAGAGTCCCCCTCTGAGTGGTCTGAGGCCAAGGAAGTCCCTCTGTCCTCCCCTCAGAGTTGTGTCTTTGCTGGGGGTGGAGCCTGGCCAGCCCGGGCATCACAGCTCTAAACACTGGGTTGACATCTTTATCGAGCGATCCACTACCACCCCAAGATCTCTTTCTTGGTCTGTCACTGCCAGCACAGATCCCATCAGTATATATGTGAAGTTGGGATTTTTTGCCCCAATATGCATCACTTTACACTTGCTTATATTGAATCTCATTTGCACTTTACAAGCACTTTACATGCACTTTTACAAGGTAAATTTATAAACTGTATATCCTGTGTGGCTAGATGTAAATTAATAACACCAATCATAGGGTCTTTCAGCATAGTAATTTGCTCACACAAGCGTCTGGTGCAAAAAAAAAAAAAAGGTTTCCGGATGTGTTGTAACATACACAAGTGACAAAATATATTCGCATTACTATTACCTATGACTGGTGTTATTAATTTACATCTACACCAAAGCTCGGTACCCAAAGGTTGGGTGGAAAAAGACTCAATCAAGTATAGAAACTGTTTATTTTAAAGTGCTAACGTCTATATTAAAAACAATAAAAAATATATTAAAAGAAAGCACATATGGCAACTGCTACAGGTTGATAAACTGAAACCACAATCCAAACACATTTCTGCCCCCTGGCCTTCATCAGTGGGCTAATACAATCACTTATAATGCACACATATACATAATACTGAAGTGATCAATCACTGTTCTTTTGTGACTTAAGTTTTTAGATTTTGTAGTTCATTAAAAAGTACATTACCTTATATAACCAGCCACCGCAAGTGATGATGCAACTTATTTTGAATTGAAAAACAATTCCTTTTGCCTTGTAAATACTTCAGAAAATAGTAAAATGAAAAATGTAGGCACAATACATTACAAGGTACAGCAAAAGATTATAGATCTGAAATAGAATACAGTTACCAACCAGTTACCAACCCAGTAACCTTACCCATCAATGATCATGCCGGGGAGAATTCTCATACAGACTGTCAGCAACATGTCTGGGGGAGAATTTCACAATTTCTCTCCATGTTAAGCCTTTTTTTTTTTTGGAGGCTGGTGTTTTGAGAACCAATGAAATTGCATTATGGGTATTTCCAAACATTACCAGACATCAAAAGGCATAAAAAGACAAAACATCCCTTTAATGAACACGTTTCCCAAACTTTGATTTCATATCAGACAAACAGATGTCAAAGGAATAACCCAAGCATACTTCCTTTCTCAAAATAAATTCCCAATTCTCACACTTTCATCTTCAAGGCTTAGTAACCACAAAAGACAAATAAAGTTGGTATTCACAAGATAAACTTGGTTTTGTTTTGTTTTTTACTTCTTGGCATTATCAAAAACCTTGATTTTGTTTTGGCTATCCTCAGACTTCAAATGACTACAATATCTGGGAACATGGTATCCGACCTTGTTCTGCGGTGTTTGTGGTCTAACATCCTGTCTCACAAACAACTTGTTTTTCACAGGTGTCTGCCTTTCTGCAGGCTCGCATTTGAAGCCTTAAATTTTAACTTGGATTTTAACCCAGTGCTGTAGGTCATCAATCACCTAAACTTTTAATCATAAATGTATTGACAACCACAACAATACAACAAATATAACAGTATTACAGCAGAATTACAACAACCCAGGTATGTGTTAGGGTTGCCAGGTCCCTCTTTGCCATCAGCAGGAGGTTTTGGGGGCGGACCCTTAGGAGGGCAGGGTTTGGGAAGGGGAGGAATTTCAATGTCATAGAGTCCAATTGCCAAAGCAGCCATTTTCTCTAGGTTAACTGATCTCTATCGGCTGGAGATCAGTTAAAACAGCAGGAGATCTCCAGCTGATACCTGATGGTTGGCAACCCTAGTATGTGTGTAGGGATGTATTCCAATTTGACTCTGTGCTCAGTATATTGTATAAAATTAAAACACCCACTGCCATGGAATACATACTAATTGTTCTATTTCTGGGCTGTGTTAGCCTTCCATACAAGGTGTGCATACCAATATCAAACAGATAATTGGTTTTTAAGTTGGGTCTTTCCTTCCCCTTTTGCTTTTTGCCATTAATTTACATCTAGCCACACAGGATGTAAGGTTTATAAATTTTGGATATAAAGCACATTTCTGGATGTGTTTTTAATAATCATGTTTTGCATATTTTGACAACTGAGGAAGGCCCAAGAGGCCAAAACTCGTATGGTCTATTGGTCATTTATATTTTATATATCATCAACAGTGTTGACTATTTCTGCGACTGTTTATACTGGTAGTTTTATATGTAACCTGTATTCCAGGCCCAGGGTTTTCATCCATTTAATCCAGCTAGCATGGTGCAGTGGTTAAGAGTGGTGATTTGGAGCGGTGGACTCTAAACTGGAGAACCAGGTTTGATTCCCCACTCCTCCACATGAGCGGCAGATGCTAAACTAGTGAACCAGGTTGTTTTCCCCACTCCTGTGCATGAAGCCAGCTGGGTGACTTTGGGCTAGTTACAGCTATCTTCGAGCTCTCTCAACCTCACCTACCACACAAGGTGTCTGTTGTGGGGAGAGGAAGGGAAGGAGATTGTAAGCCCGTTTCATTCTTCCTTAAATGGTAGAGAAAGTCAGCATATAAAAACCAACTCTTCTTCTTCCTCCTCTTTATTGTGTACACCTAATGAATATATTTCTTTTTAAGAATTTTTGGTTTGGACGACTGGGTATGTGTGTTTGGCCTCAGATTTAAGTGGAAAGCCTGACTCTGCACACAGCCATTCTCCTTCAAAAGCACTGCATCTAATGACTGATTTTCACATTATCGCCCCACATCATGGGACTTGCTTGAAACATTATCACCCCCACCATGAG
This sequence comes from Euleptes europaea, assembly GCF_029931775.1. Classification (NCBI taxonomy): domain Eukaryota; kingdom Metazoa; phylum Chordata; class Lepidosauria; order Squamata; family Sphaerodactylidae; genus Euleptes; species Euleptes europaea. Next base: position 74,745,008 of record NC_079320.1, read on the forward strand.
CACTTTTCCCAAATAAGTGCTGAGGATGAGAGGGAGCTGCCCATCACACACTGTAATGCTCTCCAGGTGAACTGATCTCTATCAGCTGGAGATCAGTTGTAATAGCAGAAGATCTCCAGCTAGTACTGGAGGTTGGCAGCCCTAACTTCAATGAGTCCAATTGCCAAAAGAGCCATTTTCTCCAGGGGAACCGATCTCTGTCAGCTGGAGATCAGTTGCAATAGCATGAGATCTCCAGCTAGTACCTGGAGGGTCAACCAAAATAGGCACCTCTGTGTTAGTACCAAATGGTTAGGAAAAACTGCAACGGAGTCTCCAAATGCAAAAGTAGCAAAAATTTCTTATTGGTGCTAACACAAAAATGACAATGACAGAACAGAGTGAAAAATACACATAAGGACTATCGAAGATGTATACAATATGTACAGATACAATTTAAGTGCAGTCTCTATGCACCAAATGATATGTTCTTCAAGGTATGTATTTCTCCTATTCCTTCATAAAGTCCAATAGTAGGTACAGTCCCAAAAGTAACATTGTCATTTTTGTGTAAGCACCAATAAGAAATTTTTGCTACTTTTGTATTTGGAGACTCCTTTGCAGTACCTGGAGGATGGCAACCCTAATGTCGTCTGTTGTCACATGCCTCCCGGTACCCAGAAATGGGTCTGACCATACTGCAGCATTGTCGCAAGCCATTGTGTGGCTCTCCCTCCTTTCCTTTGCTCATTTGCCGATTCTATTGTCTGCTCATTTGTTTTCCTCATTGTGCAGCAGCAGCTGCTCATTAGTGAGAGGAAAATCATTTCCCCCACTTGTTTGCACTGCCTTGGCTGTTTCCTCTGGGCCATTTTGCACAATGTCATCTGTGTAGAACACAACTCTCGCTTTGATTGTATTTTCAGTTCAGCATACTAATGGGAAAGGGGAAGGGTAAAATCTACCCGGGAAAAAAGTATATATGCATCTGGAATACTTTTTTTTTAAAAGAGCATATACTTTTATAAAAAGTATAGGAAGAGTTGGTTTTTATATGCTGACTTTATCTACTACTTAAGGCAGAATCAAACCGGCTTACAATCACCTTCCCTTCCCCTCCCCACAACAGACACCTTTGAGGCAGGTGGGGCTGAGAGAGTTCTGAAAGAACTGTGCCTAGCCCAGCTGGCTTCATGTGTAGGAGTGGGGAAACAAACCCAGTTCACCAGATTAGCCTCCGCCGCTCATGTGGAGGGGTGGGGAATCAAACCTGGTTCTCCAGATCAGAAACCACCTCTCCAAACCACTGCTCTTAACCACTACACCATTCCTTTGCACAGTGGAGAATAAGTTAAAGTGACAAAACTGAGAAAAGGCAGCATCATGAAAAAGCAGGGCAACAGATAACACATTTGGTGGTGGTGGAAAGTAGAGTTGCCAGCTCTGGGTTGGGAAATACCTGGAGATTTTGGGGGTGGAGCCTGAGGAAGGTGGGGTTTGGTGTGGGGAGGGACTTCAAAGGGTATAGAGCCATAGAGTTCACCTTCCAAAGCAGCCATTTTCTCAAGATGAACAGATCTCTGTCACCTGGGAATCAGTTGTAATAGTGGGAGATCTTCAGAAGATCTCCAGGTTACCACCTGGAGGTTGGCAACCCTTGGGGAAAGTGGCATCAAGTTGCAGCTGATTTATGCTGACCCCGTAGGGTTTTCAAAGCAAAAGACATTCAGAGGTAGTTTGCCATTGCCTGCCTCTGCGTAGTGACCCTGGACTTCCTTGGTGGTCTCCCATATCAGTAGTAGTCATGGCCAAGCACAAAGCCTCTATTTCACCAATCTAATAGTTAGTAAAACCAGGTTCTTACAGGTATACAATTCTAGTTCACAAAAGCCAGTAAAATGTTTCCCTAGCTCCACACTGGTTCTGCTCTTCGTCTCAGCCTTCCAGAGAGGTAGGGTTGCCAGCTCTGGGTTGGGAAATTGCTGGAGATTTGGAGGTTGGGTGCGGAGCTTGAGGAGGGAGGGTTTTGGGGAGGAACCTCAGTGCAGTATAAAGCCTTACCGTCCACCTTCCAAAGCAGCCATTTTCTCCAGGGGAACTGAACTATAACCTGGAAACTAGTTTTGATTCTGGGAGATCTCCAGCTACCACCTGGAGACTGGCATGGCAACTCTACAAGAGTGATCTGTGGGATTATTGCTCAACTATGTGAATCTGAGCCCTTCTTAAAAGTGTTGCCTACAAATACAATGAAGTTCTAGATCAGGGTCTGGCAGCCAAACTTTCCATTATTCCCAGGGGATGTCCCCAGACTAGTTAGAAAAGCATGTTCTGAAGTTCCATGCTTCACAAGTATGAGCAGGCACAATTTGGTTTGGGACCAGAAAGAGGGACTTGAGATCTCCCTCACAGACTTTATTTGCAGTCATAGACCATCAAACATCCTAATCCTCACATATCATGTCCTTGACCTGCTCCCGTTGGATGCAAGAAATAGACAAGAAATTAGTAATTAGGTATGGGGGAAAGTCAATCTATATTAACCATCAAGAACCATATAAAAAAATTAGATTACTCCAGCTTTATAATGCATGCTAGGAGAGTGTGCTCTACCCATTTTTTCGGTATCCTTCCATCTTTGCGAACTCCAATTTAATAGGCCCTCGTTCCTGTAGAGCATTCATGCTTGCTCGCTTGAATGCCACCCCTTCAGTGGTGTTAAGTGGAAGATATGGCAATTTACCTTATTCACATAGGCTTTGTCCATGTGGTCTGAAGAGAGTGGATTCATTATCCCATATGATGTTGGAATGCCCCCGATATAATTCTTACCGCAATCAATGGATTCCCCCTATCTTAATCAAATTACCTGCCACCGTAACAAAAGATAAAACAGTCTCCTTTTTGCTGGTGGATAGAGACCCAAGAACAACATTGGTGGTAGCCAAGTATCTCTCCACCATATTTTCCATAAAGAAATAAAGGCTCCCCTTTTACTACTCCAGACCTTATGGTCAAGGGAGCTTGAAGGACAGCCCGCCCCCTTCAGCGGGCTCCGCTGGAGAGGCTCGGGCTGTCATTTAAACTGATCTGCGCCTCCCGGCCGGGAGGCACAGATCAGTTTAAAGGGCAGCCCGCACCTTTCAGCGGGCTCCGCTGGAGAGGCACGGGCTGCCCTTTAAACTGACCTGCGCCTCCCGGCTGGGAGGTGCAGATCAGTTTAAAGGACAGCCCGAGCCTCTCCAGCAGAGCCCGCTGAAGGGGGGCGGGCTGTCCTTTAAACTGATCTGCGCCTCCCGGCCGGGAGGCACAGATCAGTTTAAAGGGCAGCCTGCGCCTCTCCAGCGGAGCCCGCTGAAGGGGGGCGGGCTGTCCTTTAAACTGATCTGTGCCTCCCGGCCGGGAGGCGCAGGTCAGTTTAAAGGGCAGCCCGCGCCTCTCCAGCGGAGCCCGCTGAAAGGTGCGGGCTGCCCTTTAAACTGACCTGCACCTCCCAGCTGGGAGGCTCAGATCAGTTTAAAGGGCAGCCCGCGCCTTTCAGCGGGCTCCCCTGAAGGGGGGCCGAATTTGCCGGATTTATTCGCGAACTCCCGAACTCGCTGAATTCGGCCCCCCGGGTTGCCCGCCAGTTTTGCGTTCGGATCCGTCCGAACAGAAAATCACCGAATCAGGGGAAATTCGGTTGATTTTCAGTTCGGACCGAACCGAATTGACAGCCCTAGCTGCATTCTGTGCTCACTGAAATCAATGGTTTTAGCCTGTAGGAAGTTTTCACAGAATTATGGGGAAGTGCTGTGATCCAGCGGAGAACATATGTTTTGCATGCAGAAGATCCCAGGTTTAATCCCTGGCCTCTCCAATAAGAACAATTGAGGTCAGACAATAATGAGAGCCAGTGTGGTGTAGTGGTTAACAACAGTGGTTAAGAGCGGTGAACTCTGATCTGGAGAACTGGGTTTGATTCCCCACTTCTCCACATGAGTGGCGGATGCTAATCTGGTGAACTGGGTTGGTCTCCCCACTCCTACACATGAAACCATTTGGGTGACCTTGGGCTAGTCATAGCTATCTTAGAGCCCTCTGAGCCCCACCTACCTCACAGGGTGTCTGTTGTGGGGAGGGGAAGGTGATTGTAAGCTGGTTTGATTCTTCCTTAAGTGGTAGAGCAAGTCAGCATATAAAAACCAACTCTCCTCCTCCTCTTTCTCCTTCTTCTAACTGACCTTGAAGAACTGATGATCATCATCTGACTCAATATAAGACAACTTCATGTATGTTCATATGTGGTCACACTCTTAGCCAATCTGACCAACAAGCTTTGCTTTTAAATATATTCACACAAGCCCAAGTGTTTCATCAGAACCAGAGGGAGAGAGGCAAAAGCAACTGGCAATAGATTAACCTCGAAAAATAAACTCCAAATGGAAAGTTTATTTTCCTCAGGAAAAAAAAGGAAAGAGGGGGATGAAAAAGAATGAATAAGCTCAGGGAGTTCATGAGCTGAAGTGCTTAGCCTGCTAAATGCAGCTTCTCAAATAACACGTCAGTCTTTGACTCTAATTCTTAAGCGGCTTACTCTGGAGTAATGCTGGCAGAGTGAGTGGAAATACTCTGGAGGATACAGCTCGTGAACCTCAACCTTAGCACAACTAAAACCGAGCCATTCTATGATGTGGTGGTATTCCAGAGTTGCTGGTAAATGTCAGCAGGTTATAGGATCACATAGAGAGTAAGGAAAGTTATTTATTTATTTTTCCTTTTGCTAAAGTTACCATCAACGCTAAAATAGAAAACATTACAAAACTGGGAGACTGTTCCTTTCCAACTGTTCAATAAATTATATTTAAGGTAGCACTGTGACTCTCTAGAGCAGGGGTCCCCGATGTAGTGCCTGTGGGCATCATGGAGTCCGCCAACACCTTTTCTGGTGCCCGCCAAGTGTTTGTAAGAAGTGGGTGGGGTTGCTAACCTCCAGATACTCACTGTAGATCTCCTGCTATTACAACTGATCTCCAGCCAATAGAGATCAGTTCACCTGGAGAAAATGGCCACCTTGACAATTGGATGCTATGGCGTTGAAGTCCCACCCCTGCCAAACTCCTCCCTCCTCAGGCTCTGCCCCAAAACCTCCCTCCGGTGGCAAAGAGGGACCTGGCAACCCAGGAACTCTCCAATAATTTCCCATCTTTTGCCACACTTACATGTTTGAAAGCTAACTAATACTATTAGTAGAAAATCAACTGCAGTTTTCATTAAGTAAAAAAAAGGCAGAAGAATATGTTCAGCTTGTTGGAAGAAAATCTTAGTTGCTGGAATGAGTGGGTGGGTTTCAACTTACACATTACAGAGTACACAGGTTGGGTCTGAGGTAACAATCATGTGTTCTCTGCTGGTTGCCCAGTTTGGATCATGACTGGTATGTGTGGAGGAGGCACTTCAGTCTCCTCTTGTGCTGACAATACCTAACCTGCTAAAGTCCTGAGAGTGCGCTATTTGGACAACTGGAGAAACCACATGTCCAGTTGGAAGTTTTCCCAAGCTGATCCCCCCATACTGCTCCAATGTCCTACAGCTGTGGGTTGGGACATACCTGGAGATTTTGGGGGTGGAGCCTGAGGTAAGTGAGGTTTGGAGAGAGGAGGGACTTCAATGCCATAGAGTCCAATTGCCAAAGAGGCCAATTTCTCCAGGTGAACTGATCTCTATCGACTGGAGATCAGTTGTAATAGCAGGAGATCTCCAGCTAGTAGGTTGGCAACCTTTCCCACAGCTGATATCACTCCCTCCTGTGCTGCCTGTGTGATTCTGGGTCCCCATTCTCAAGTTTTGCCACCGGCCTCAAATGCACAGACTGCTTCCATACCCAGCATGCCAAATAGAGCACTGGACTATTTCAGGTGAGGATAGGCCATTCTCCAGATGTGCTGCAGTGACAATCCAAATTGGTCAGAGCACACATGTGAACTGAGCAGAACCCACAATTCATGTGTAAGTTACATGGAAACAGTATGGGGACCACAACCCCAACCTGCATAGCTCATATTCTGTGAATCATATATCACCATTACTGCCATCCAGGGTTTGTTATTTTTTTGTCCTCCCTTAAACCATCCCTGTTAATTCTCAAGTTTCTACTAGAGATAAAAAACCACACATAGTGACAAAATCATGACTTTGTTTCCTGACCAGTATCTCCTTCCTGGAAGATTAGAGAATTAGGAGGACCAAGTTAACAGTTGGACAGTGCAATCCTAAACAGAGTCACACCCTTGAAATCAGTGGGCTTAGAAGAGTGTAACTCTGTTTAGGATTGCACGGTAAGCCATTCCATCTTTCTCAGCTTGCAGGTACAATAGCAGACGGCCGCCTTTCAAGAGAACAACAGGATCAGGCAACAGTGATTCACTTGGGCAGCACAGCATGTAGTTAAATGTGGTATTGAACGTAGGTATATGTATACCAAATGTGGTATTGAACGTAGGTACATACTGCCTCTATATGTGTACATCTTTTTTTAAGCAAGAGCCAGTAAGAATTTGGTTTACCAGTGAAACCAGGGACCAGTGCCTGAAGAAATGTGGAGTTGGTATCACACATTCAGCTGTACATGGGATTTGACTGTAGCATGAGAATTTCTCAACACACATACAAAGAACAATCATGTGTACACTACATCTGGATTGCATGTGAGTTCACTGTCACTTGTGAACAGGGCTAGAGTTCATTACTAACCTGGGTTCAAAGTTCAAGGTCTAGGTTTCTTGCATAGGGCCAAAGGCCATTACAAAAATTAGGCTAAAACACTATAAATTCATATGGCAATCTTTTTATATTGACATTTACATTTTAGTATCAAATTAAAACTCAAGAGGAAGGGGAAAAGTTTCTCTAAACCCTAGAAACCTATCAAAATATTGAACATGAAAAGTTCAAAGTAATCAACAATTTAATGAACAAAAACTACAAGAGCTCATGACTTGAAATCATAGCTTTTAATGCTTGCCTGCATAGAGCTCCCTTTAGTGAAAAAGAAGAAGAAGAACCCCAAGGTCACCCAGCTGGCTTCATGTGTAGGAGTGGGGAAATAAATCTGCCTCTATGTGTTCACCTGATTAGCCTCCACTGCTGCTCATGTGGAGGAGTGGGGAATCGAACCCAGATCTCCAGATCAGGGTCCACCACTTCAAACCACTGCTCTTAACCTCCACACCACGCTGGCTCCCCAGTGAATGGAGACTCTCACAACTTACCATGTCAACCATTTATAAATGGGATATGCAGTTCAGTTCTAATCTCTAAAAATATTTTGGGTCAGCCTAGCCCAAATTTTCTTTGCCGCTAGAGCAAAGAGGGCAACTTTATGTGAGACAGCTGGCTGGGTTTTGGCCATTTGAGCCTCGTCAAGCTTAAGTACCTCCTTTCAATGGACTTCTTTTACTAAGGGCCAAACAACACAATATGTTTTAGGGCAGTGGTGGCGAACCTATGGCACGTGTGCCAGAGGTGGCACTCAGAGCCCTCTCTGTGGGCATGCGAGCTGTTGCCCCAGCACAGAGTTTGCCTGAGTTCGTTCCCCCGGCTGAGAAGGCTGGGGACCAGCGGTGCCTTCCCGGCTCCTCCGGGAAGCGCCGGGCTCCTTCCCAGTGCCTTCTCTGCAGTCGCCGGCTGCGCACTCCGGAAGTGAAGACAATGACGAGCCTTCTGCTGAGGACTGGAAGAGGCGGAGCCGGGATGGGGCTGGACCAGGAGTGGGACGCCTGGGCGGCCGTCTGTGGTGGGCTGGTTGGTGACTGCAGCGCAGGGGGTTGGCGGTGAGGGCTGAACGGGGGCCTGCCTGGCGTTTGTGCTGGAGCCAAGCCCTTGGCTTAGCTCGGGTTTCCACTCTGCTCGTTCATGCAAGGTGCCTCTGAGCACATGCAGAGGGCTTTCCCCACCATCAGCCCCCCTGCATAACAGTCTTTTTAAATTCGTATGAAGATAACAGTTGGAAAAAGAACCAAACTGAAGGGGTGGGGGCTATCCTCCAGCTGCTTTCCCTCCCCCGCTCGGCCACCCATGCAGGCTTGCCAACCTCCAGGTAGTAGCAGGAAATCTGCTATTTCAGTTCGCCTGGAGAAAATGGCTGCATTGGCAATTGGACTCTATGGCATTGAAGTCCCTCCCCAAACCCCACCAACCTCAGGCTCTGCCCCAAAAACCTCCCGCAGGTGGCAAAGAGGGACCTGGCAACCCCATGTGGACTTCTAGCTGTGTTGGCACTTTGCGATAAATATGTGGGTTTTGGGTTGTAGTTTGGCCACTCGGTCTCTAAAAGGTTTGCCATCACTGTTTTAGGGTGAGCTGGATCTGTGGAACCTGGATACAACTAGCTTTCCCTGAAGCCACACAGCAGTTGTAGGGAAGTCATTGTTAAAATTTGGCCAGTGCCCAATTTGGCTCAGAACTGTGGTGTGAATGTAGGTGGGACTCCTGCATTTCTCCCACACCATTTTCCTGAGGCAGAACAGCCCCAGGAAGAAATGGCACAGGGGAGAAGGCAGGAACTCCTCTTCCCTCCATGCTACATTTCTGAGCTGAATCGGGCTCCGGCCGATTTTTTAAAAAATAATGTTCTCTGTGGCTGCTGTGTTGCTACAAGGAAAACGAGTTGGGTTTGGAGAACACAATCCCAACTCACCCCAAAACCTGTCATGCCGTTCGGTCCTGAGAGAACACTTTTTCTGCCCGGCACAAAAGAGTATTGTGAACTATCTGTCACAAGAGTACCGGTGGACTAAGATTTCTTCCCTCATAATCCGACTCCTTGATTCCTGTCAAAGTGGGTCCCATCAGGCATATTTAAGTGTCTGTGAAAATGGTTCCAAGGTGAATACTTGTCCAAGCAGAACTAAGCCTCTGGGTGAAACAGAAAATAACTTTTAAGGAAACCTAAGCTCCGAGAAGCAGTTTGGAAACTTGGAAATTGTCTTTTAAGGAGGATCAGCTCAATGAAACTTTTCGGAAAACTTCTCTAACTAAGAGGTGCCCGACATAGCAAATTGTTAAATTGTCCTTTCCTGTTTATTAACCTTGATGACTTGAAAACATGCCTAATTTTTTAAAACTTTTTTTTTAATTCTTCTATCATGATCCCCCTTTCCCCAGTCGCCAGAGGCTTTTTCAAGTTAACACATGAATGAGTTTTATTTGCATGCACCCATAGGCCTTTACAAAAAATTTATCTTATGTTATCTTATCTTCAAAAGATTAAAAGAAAAGAAGTCGTAGGATGTTCAACATATTTTGTTGTTCTAAGCACCCTCCTCTTATTCCACTCCCTTCAGGCATCAAGGCCTCGAATTGAGAGGCAGTATAAGTGGGGGGGGGGGGGCATATCAGCTGCACAGGCTCCAAGCAGGGCCATAACTGAGAGGGGGGGGGTTGAGGAGGGCAGCCGCTGCAGCATGCAGAGAGGGTGGCAGAACTACCCATAGGGTTGCCAGGTTCCTCTTCACCTCCGGCAGCAGGTTTTTGAGGCAGAGCATGAGGAGGATCTCCAGCTAGTACCTGGTGGTCAGCAACCCTAACTTCCCGGCACAGAGTTCATGTCCTTGTTGTAGAGACGGTTGTCAGGTACTAGCTGGAGATCTCCAGGTACTAGCTGGAGGTACTAGCTGGAGATACTAGCTCCAGGTACTAGCTGGAGGTACTAGCTGGAGATACTAGCTCCAGGTACTAGCTGGAGGTACTAGCTGGAGATACTAGCTCCAGGTACTAGCTGGAGATCTCTTGCTATTACAAGTAGGTGATGTGAAAGACCCCTGCCTGAGACCCTGGAGAGCTATGAAGAGGGGCTGTGGCTCAGTGGTAGAGCATCTGCTTGGTATGCAGAAGGTCCCAGGATCCATCCCCGGCATCTCCAGTTAAAGGGATCGGGCAAGTAGGTGATGTGAAAGACCTCCACCAGGGACCCTGGAGAGCCGCTGCTGGTCTGAGTAGACAATACTGACTTTGTTGGACCAAGCGTCTGATTCAGTATAAGGCAGCTTCATATGTTCATGTATTCACAACTGATCTCCAGCCAATAGAGATAAGTTCACCTGGAGAAAATGGCCACTTTGGCAATTGGACTCCATGGCATTGAAGTCCCTCCCGTCCCCAAACCCTGACCTTCTCAGGCTCCGCCCCAAACATCTCCCACCAGTTGCAAAGAGGGACCTGGCAACCCTGTGTGTGTGTGAAGTGCCGTCAAGTTGCAGCCGACTTATGGCGACCCCTTTTGGGAGGTTTTCATGGCAAGAGACTAACAGAGGTGGTTTGCCAGTGCCTTCCTCTGCACAGCAACCCTGGTATTCCTTGGTGGTCTCCCATCCAAATACCAACCAGGGCTGACCCTGCTTAGCTTCTGAGATCTAGCCTGGGCCATCCAGGTCAGGGCCTGGAAACCCTACTTATTCATTAATTTAAAAATATATTTGTACCCCACTTTTTCTCTTGTCTCAAGGTCACCTTGTGCCTCTGCATCAAAAGATCCTATTCTGCTTCCCGGTCAGCGGCGACCTTGTATATTTTGGGCCTTCTAAATATCACCAAGGTCTGGACTCATGAATTATATTCATCCTAGCACTCTGAAGTGTAGAAAGCAGCCTCCAAAATATGTCAAAGGGAATTTGTCTTAACACGTTACTTGCCTGCCAAATCACTTTTTTAAAATACTTTTTTTTTTAAAGAGGGGGATAGGAGTGGTTGCCAGCATTTCTCTTTTTAAAGTGACCTCAAACACTCAAAAGGTTTCACATCACAACTGTGAAATGTATTTTGTCTTGTTTACCTGCAATGAGTGTGTAGAGATTCGCCACGCATGACCGAAGCCGGTTTCACATCTCTGGATGTTTCTGCTAATTTGACTTCATTGGCAATTTTAACACAAAGCTTTCAAACGAGAATCCATTCTGGGTGAGCTTTTGCTTATGTAGCAGGAAGTGTGCAGCGAGGAGAGCTTGTGAGGTATATTTATATATTATCCATGCTCTAGTTCTCCAATGTAGGTGCTTTTTTGAACTGGGGACTTACAAGACATATAAATGGACCTTGAAGAGGCGTTGTGTGTCCTTAGAAACAGAAATGGACTCTTAAAAGTCCAATGGAACACACAACCATATTGCTTGGCTACCAATAATCATTAAAAAACATAAATGGAAAATGAATGCAAGGCAAATACTGGGTTAAATGTAGCGTGTTTACAGCAAGGTTCTGTCTGGGAGCATGAGTAGCTGACCCAAAACCAGACCCGGAGTAAGCACTCTTCACCCCACAGTCCTTGTGGTCTGTCGCTGAGAACTGAAAAAGAAACTGGTTATCGATCCTTTGACTTTGCAAGGGAAAACTAAGCTCTTAGTATTTATTCAAGGCCCGACCAATCCAAAGGCTTCATACAGTCCAGTCTGGATTCCCTATTACCTTATATACTGAATAGGCCTCGGAGTAGGGTTGCCAGTTCACCAACAGGGAATCTCCCAACTCTCATTTTGTGCTAGGGTTGCCAGGTCCCTCTTTGCCACCAGCAGGAGGTTTTGGGTGGTGGAGCCTGAGGAGGGCGGGGTTTAGGGAGGGGAGGGACTTCAATGCCATAGTGTCCAATTGCCAAAGCAGCCATTTTCTTCACGGGAACTGATCTCTATTGGCTGGAGATCACGAACACATGAAGCTGCCTTATATTGAATCAGACCCCTGGTCCCCAAAGTCAGTATTGTCTATTCAGACCGGCAGCAGCTCTCCAGGGTCTCAGGCAGAGGTCTATCACATCACCTACTTGCCTAGTCCCTTTAACTGGAGATGCCAGGGATTGAACCTGGGACCTTCTGCATGCCAAGCAGATGCTCTACCACTGAGCCACAGCCCCTCCCCCAGGAGATCTCCAGGTAGTACCTGGAGGTTGCCAACCCTATTTAGTGCTGCTACTCCAAGTGGTGACAGGAGTTGAGTTTTTGGCAATTCCTAGAGAGCATGACATCCCTTCAAGTTCCCCCCAGAAGTGATGTCATGCTGTCACTGACAGCTAACCTCAATGTTCCTGCCCCCCTCTCCTGCTGGTTGCCAAATGGGCATGGCAGCCCCAACTTTGAGGCCTGAACCCACTTAGTCCCAGTTAGCCCACTACACTCAATCACTGCCACAAACTATGAGGTTCCTGGTTAAAAATCAGAATCCCTGATGGTTAGAAAGTTACTTGTGTTGAATGGTTATAACTGACAGAAGAGTAAATCGAATTTTTCAGGATCCTTGGTGAAGTTGTGCAAATACTTTTCTAAAAAGGTTATAAATGATGCCTAACCAAATGAGAGGACAGGAATCGCATGTATGAGAGCTCAGTTTTTCCCCCAACAGTCAGTGAACAGGGCTCATATTTGGATTGGGATCAGGGTTTACAGGGCCTTTATGTTTCCCACCACTGGGAAATGCCTGAAGCAGAAATATCCCTTACAGGGCTCCTATTTGCCCCATCAGGGAAAAGCATACAGGTCATATATATCAGTCCTGTATGTTTACCTCAACAAAGCAAATGGCAGCTCTTTGGGATCATTTCCGATTGAGAAAATATTACAATAAACAGGCTATATCTCCTTCCATCTGTGCCAGTCCAGACTGGGATGCTGCATACCAGTTTTTTTAGAAGAAGGAGGAGGAGGAGGAGGAAGAGGAGTTGGTTTTTATATACCAACTTTCTCTACCATTTAAGGGGAATCATCTTCCCTTCCCCTCCCCTCAACAGACACTCTGTGAGGTAGGTGGGGCTGACTAACTACCCCAAGGTCATCCAACTGGCTTCATGTGTAGGAGTGGGGAAATGAAGAAGAAGAAGAAGAAGAGTTGGTTTTATGCCCCAGTTTTAACTACCTTTTGAGGAACCAGGCTTATAATCCCCTTCCCTTCCTGTCCCCACAACAGACACCTTGTGAGGTAGGTGGGGCTGAGAAAGTTCAGAGATAATTTTGAGTAGGCCAAGGTCACCCAGCAGACTTCATGCGTAGGAGTGGGGAAACCAACCCGGTTCACTAGATTAGCATCCACCACTCATGTGGAGGAGTGGGGAATCAAACCCCAATCTCCAGATTAGAGTCCACCACTCTTTAATCACTGCACCATGATGGGAGTACCATACTACAAATGCCTGGGAGTACCATACATGGCACTACCTAATGTTGTGTCAGGTTGGGTCCAAAGTTTCTGATGACTTTGGCAATTTCCTACAAATAGTCACAGAAGTGAGGAAGATATGGTTCCATGAAGATGCATAAAAGAACACTGGATGTGGGTTTCAATTTGAAATTTCCATTCAGGAGAACCTCAAGTTTCATTTAATCAATAAGAATTGATTTTAGTCTTTACCAATGCAAAAGAAAAGGTGGGGGGGGGAGAATGCTTGTAAATGTGGGAAAGGTCTGGTGAAATCTCAGAGGCACAGAAGTCATGCAATCTGTCAGGAATGGGACTGAAATGGTTTTTTAAAAAAACTTCATCAGAGTATTTAAAAAAATAAAAGAAGAGGAGAAAAAAAAGGATGTATTAGACCATAATCTCAGTGCTTGATATTGTAAGTGTCCTGTGCACTATGCTGAACAGGTATGCAGATTTGGAATGGTGCTGGTGTCAAGTTGCTTCTTGAATTTCTGGGAGGCAGAAGACAAAAATGGAAGTATCCCAGTGAAAATGCAAAAACTAGCAGGTGATCTAACACCAGACAGGACACACAGAGATCTCTTAGAATGCTGTGAGAACAGGAATGACATGGTAGTCCTTGTGATAACATTGCTGGAGATTAGTTTTAGTTGGCGCACAAGTTAAAATGTCAATAGAAGCCAAATTGGGTATTAGCTTTTGTTTGTGGGGGAACCCATAAGCACAGTCTTTTCCCAGTTGACAATTCTTTCTCTTTATCAAATCCAGCGTTCTTGAAGTAATACGAGGATGCACGTAGCCTCAGAATTTTTTTTTTTAATATAATAATTTTTAATGTAAAAAGAGGGGGGAAGATGCCTTGGGGCAGTAATTAGGCCTTGTTTTGTAGGCATCCTGTGAGAGAGGCTAAGGAAGTATGCAGATATGAAATAGTTAAGGTGTCAGGTTGCACTGTAGGATCAGTTTGTAAAATTCAGGACCTTGGACAGCTCTCTAACAGTGCCTTCAACTCTGTTTTTCTTCATCTTAACTTTGCTGGCATGCCAAATAATTCTTTTCCCACTGTGAAAACACACCATCTGGAAGAGAGTACACTATGGGAGCAATAAACTGCAGTGAGAACCTAATTCTCCGTATGACAAATGGGTGAAGACTGTTTGTTGCGCCTCATCACTGAGAAGACTTGTACAGTACATTCCACTCTACTTTCCCCCTCCAAAGTCATCTTTTTGTTTTGCCAATTGGGCTAAAGAGATTGGACAGTGATTGCTCTCGACCTGCCTCCCTGTGACTGCCATGCACTGAGAAGAATCAACTTGATTCAGGCTTACGACATACCCCAAAAAGTATATCATGATGGGCCATGACCTGGATGGCCCAGGCTAGCCCGATCTCATCAGATCTCAGAAGCTAAGCAGGGGTTGGCCCTGGTTAGTATTTGGATGGGAGACCACCAAGGAATACCAGGGTTGCTGTGCAGAGGAAGGCACTGGCAAACCACCTCTGTTAGTCTCTTGCCATGAAAACCCCAAAAAGGGGTCACCATAAGTCAGCTGCGACTTGACGGCACTTCACACACACACAGCCACGTTAGTCTGCCTGTAGCAGTAGTAAAAAACAAGAGTCCAGTAGCACCTTAAAGGCTAACAAAATTTCTGCAAAAAAGGACAGGGTATGAGCTTTCATGAGTCATGGCTCACTTCTTCAGAAACAAAGCAGCATAAAAACATTTGACAAGAATTGCTTTCCTTAATTTTTTGTAATGGGGAGGGGGGTGCTATTTGTTCAAATCAATGAAGGTTTTTTACTCAATATCTTCACCTTTCTTTTCCTATGCACATCTGTGTCCTCAACTTTGGCCTGAAAGTGCAAAGCAAGCTAAAGCAGGAAATCCTAG
Source organism: Euleptes europaea (assembly GCF_029931775.1). NCBI lineage: Eukaryota > Metazoa > Chordata > Lepidosauria > Squamata > Sphaerodactylidae > Euleptes > Euleptes europaea. The sequence continues at coordinate 74,760,042 of NC_079320.1, forward strand.
TGGAATACTAAAAGCTAATATTAAAGACAGACCACTCTCATAATTTCTCCTTCACAGAGCACAGCAAGACGTAAGCCTCAAAACCACACCATTGTAATTAAGCCCACCCAGTGAGTAGCACAGCTAAGCCAGAGTTTGACCCAGCATTCTAGCACCCTGGCAAGCAATGAGTTTCACTAGAATCATAGAATCACAGAGTTGGAAGGGACCATACAGGCCATCTAGTCCAACCCCCTGCTCAATGCAGGATGAGACAAGAGCATCCCTGACAAGTGGGGGAGGGGCTGTGGCTCAGTGGTCCAGCATATGCTTGGCATGCAGAAGGCCCCAGGTTCAATCCCTGGCATCTCCAGTTAAAGGGACTAGGCAAGGAAATGATGCGAAAGACCTCTGCCTGAGACCCTGGAGAGCCACTGCTGGTCTGAGTACACTATACTTACTTTGGATGGACCAAGGGTCTGATTCAGTATAAGGCAGCTTCATGTGTGTTCATGTGTGTTCATCCAGCTGCTGCTTAAAGACTGCCCAAGAGGGGGAGTTCACCACCTCAATAGGCAGGTGATTCGACTGCTGAACTACACTTACTGAAACAAAATTCCTAATGTCCAGCTGGTACCTTTCCGCCTGTGATTTATACCCATTATTATGAGCCCTATCCTCTGCTGCCAATAGGAATAGCTCCTTGCCCTCCTTTAAGTGACAGCCTTTCAAATACTTAAAGAGAGCAATCAACCTTCTCTTTTCCAAACTATCCACCCCTTAATCTCACTGACCTGCTGGAAAGTCTCATGGCCGGATCCACTGTCTACATACCTGAGTTGGCTCCTGGGCAGCTAGAACCTATTGATGGGGAAAACTTTCATTCAGGGGTTGCAATCTGGTGATCCCTGCTCGAGCCAAGGCAACATTGACTCTCTAAATCTTAATCAGTTTTCCCTTCAACTTCCAGCTAAGTATTCATAAATATTCCCTCCTCCACTTAACTTATGAAAATATGGCATCTTGAAGAAGTAAAGACAAGACAGAGAGTCCCAATACACTGTGTGGATAAAGGATTGTGTGTGTGTGTGTGTGTGTGTGTATGTGCGTGCACCATCAAGCCACAGCTGACTTATGGTGACCTCATAGGGTTTTCAAAGCAAGAGATATGTGGAGGTGGTTTGCCATTTTCTTCCTCCATGTCATGATTCTGATGTTCTTTGGAAGCTGTCCAACCAAATACTAACCAGGGTCGACCCTGCTTAGCTTCTAAGATCTGATGAGATCAGGCTCCGTGTGTGTGAGTGCCTGGGGCTATCTAGGTCAGGTGGAGAAACCATAGCTTGAAAGTAATATTCTGATACATCCACAGGAGTTTTTCCAAAGCTCTTTTCAATTAATGTCTGTGCCTAACACAAAGACTGAGAAGGAGAGATTGAAAAGCATTATGCAGAGCCACACATTGCATTGCCTAGAACAAAAGTGATTTTTTCAAAGGTGTTCTTAAAAAAAGAAGAAGAAGCTCACCAAAGTTCTTCTTTGCATTACCTTAAATCACTTTCGCTTTATTCAGGTTTAACAGCCCAAAAGCCATACACAAGAAATATTTTAAGAATGAAAAACAACAGTAAAGAATTTTTTTTGCCATATCCACCATGCATGTTTTACAAAAGCCACTCAGAAACAATCTTAATTTATGGGCATCAGAAATGACTGAATATTTTAACAAGAATACTAGTATTTTAACAGCCATTTTAGAGAAATTTCTCCCTGACAGCAGTGTGTTTGGAACAAGAAAAGAAAACAAACAATAATGATTCAACCATTGACAAGAAGTGATCACAAAAACGTTCTTGAGGAATCCCAGCAAGATGCCCCTTCATCTGTGCTGCAGGCAGCGCATTACAGCCTGCAAGCGTATATGACCCATAGACCTATCTCAACACAAAAGGATCATCCTCCATCTCCTCACATCTTATCTAGTCTGGTCCCATCAACTATGTCTCAATTAGCCCTTGCTCCACCACTAGCACTGGCATTCAGATGGTCAGTCTCAGAAAGCTGATCTGCCAAAGTTCCAACCGCTGTCAGATGGTTAAAAATGGGCTACAGGTTTTTTCTGTGCTGTGTATGCCCTTCATTCTGGTTTTCTTCAAGCCTTTTTAGCTGATCTTTCAATCATAATTTATTTTCAAACCCTTTGTTAGACCGATGAGCTTGATTTTATAATGGGTCATTGGCAGAAAAAGAATGCATCACAACAGGGAAACACAGATTCTTTGTGATCATCACATTGATTTAAATTGCCCATGTGTCCTGTTGGTGTTTTGCTAAAATTAAATTAGGGTCCTTTGCACCAAAAAATTGTCGCTTAATGGCTGCTTCCTACCCTACCGGCTTCCAAAAAACAGACAACATATTACTCTATGGACTGACACAAGAATACCTCCTGGATCTATCCCTCTTCAAAAAGGTTTTGGTCAGAATTGGAGTAAACAATGTAATTATCACCCCAATTTTAGAGAAGAGGTTTACAGTGCTGGGTACTTTAGGTGTTATTGACACAATGTGATTCACTTCTTGCTGCCTCATTATTGCCTTCACTTCCGCCACTATATTTTTATCCCATTTCCTACGGACAATTACTTTTTTCCTTATTGGCATGTGGGAGACCTTTTAATTTGAAACAGAATTCCAGCGGGTAAGGACCACTGGTTAATATATCAGCTACCTGTAACTTTACTGAGGGCAATGCATTGTGCAAAGAGATTATAAAAATAATCTTTACCACTGGTGCCCTTTTTAGAAAGGAAAGGAAAGTCTCCAGCTGGATCCGAGAAGGTGTTCCAATTCAATAGAAATAAATATAAGTTCATAATCATTTGTGTTAGTCTGATGCTCGAGTAATTTATGCCTTTATCCTTAGACTTCTGTGTTCCCATGGTGGGTTTAGAATCAGGTGGTGTGTGATCCCACAGTTGAGATTTCTAGCTGGAGAGCTCCTGCTATTACAACTGATCTCCAGCTGATAGAGATCAGATCTCCTGGATAAAATGGCCGCTTTGGTAATTGGACTTTATGGCATTGAAGTCCCTTCCCTCTCCAAACCCCGCCCTCCTCAGGCTCCATCCCAAAAACCTCCCACCAGTGGCAAAGAGGGACTTGGCAACCCTCAGCTACAAAGAGGGTAACTCAAAATTCTACTCTCTACCATCTTATCAGCACCCAAGGATGGAGGACTTGTGTTCTTTGACAATAGTCCTTTTAGAATAGCAAAGCCAGCATAAAAACTTGTCAGGGTACAACGGTTCATTTTCTGCCAGAGAAACCTAAAGATGGCTCCGTTTATGCTAAGTTAAAATTCATCCACACAGTCCATTGGGGATTTCAGATATTTTGAAGATAGATGCTGTTCCTGTCAAAACAGTTAAAAAGGAAGAAGGTTGTAAAGGTGTGGGATCTCTTTCTGTCAAAAACAGTGAAGAGCTTTTCTGTTCCATGTTGTAAGTCTGAATCAGTCCCGCAACTCTCCAGTAACTTTGTTAGTGTAATACTGAGCCAGCTGGAAGAAAAGGAAACCAAAGAAGCAACCATGCCATGTATACCACTGAAATAAACCTGTGCCTTAGTTGTTTTCATCAAGCCTACTGTGTGGTTCTTTCAAGACTATAATCTCCTCATAATAGGTCAAGTGAATGCCAGGTGGTACCCTGAGTCCAAGCATTGCCTTCATTGAGCTCTAGCAGACGAAGAGGTCCCAAAAGCTTCAATTATAAAAATAAAAGTATGGGGGGGGGGACAACAGACGTTTGTAGGGAGTGAAATTTAAGTCTCTAATTTCTAGATCTGCAGACAGTGATCAGTGACCTCTCAAGTTCTCAGCAGAGGCACTGTAAACAACAGACTTTTCAGCTTACAACTGATATTGTTAGCCCTTGTTCTCACTGAGAATCCAACGATCAGAATCCTCTTCCACCCCATCATGCGGACACGTGCTGGGAGTTCCATGTTTGGAACTTAATTTAACTTAAGTGTGGTGTAGTGGTTAAGAGCAGCGGTTTGGAGCAGTGGACTCTGACCTGGAGAACCGGGTTTGATTCCCCACTCCTCCACATGAGTGGCGGAGGCTAATCTGGTGATGCGGGTCGATTTCCCCACTCCTACACACAAAGCCATCTGGATGACCTTGGGCTAGTCACACTCTCTCAGCCCCAACTACCTCACAGGGTGTCTGTTGTGGGGAAGGGAAGAGAAGGTGATTGTAAGCTGGTTAGATTCTTCCTTGAGTGGTAGAGAAAGTCGGCATATAACAAACAGCTCTTCTTCTTCAGGATTAAGGTCAGAGCATGGAATTCCCAGAACGTCGGGTCAACAGCAGGTCTGGACAGGAAACAGAGACATGACCACTGTATAGTTTATGTTTTATTCAAGGTTCAAGTTTATTGCGTAGGGCCAAAGGCCATTAGAAAAATTAGGCTAAAAACTCTATACATTCATATAACACTCTGATAATATTTATGTTTACGTTTATAATGTAATACCAACTTAAAACTCAATGAGGAAGAAAAAAAGGTGGGGGGAATCTCTAAACTGTTGAAAATATTGACCATAAACATTCAAAGTAATCTAAAATTTAACTAACAAAAACCACAACTCCTCATGACTTGAAACTGTAGCTTTTGCAGATCACTTTTGTGAATGGAGAATCCTGCATCTTACCATGTCAAGCACTTATAAATGGGATATTCAGTTCAGTTCTGATCTCTAACAATATTTTGGGTCAGTTTGTTTTTAAATTCTTATACTCCACTTTTCTCCCCCAAAGAACCCACAGTGACTCAAAAAAGCAAGCAAACCACCACAACAAAAACTACAAACCTCAAAACAGTTTAATTAGCTCTGGGATGATCATGCTATGTTTCCACATCAGATAATCTGGATGCTTCTTTATACCCCTCCCCAAATTAATTTAATGTAGAATACTGCATTTTAGAATCCTTTCCTTTTTCTAAAAAAAGAAGGTTATTTACAATTTGTCCAATTGAATAAAACACAATCAAACACTTCTACTCTAGAATTGGCAGCAATAAAATTTGGAAAATGCAATGCAATAAAAATAAAAATTATAGCATATATGTTGTTTGCTGTAAAGGTCTTAGAGCAAATGAAATAGGTCAGATTTTTGCAACAGACAAAATAAACAAATCAGCACAAAGAACATGAAAAGCATTGGCCAGTGTACTTAAAAGAACTAAGACATCTATTGTCTGGCATCTGAAGCCATTTGCTTGCACTAACCACAGGACTATCCATTGGTTCTTGTAGGTTATCCGGGCTGTGTAACCGTGGTCTTGGAATTTTCTTTCCTGACGTTTCGCCAGCAACTGTGGCAGGCATCTTCAGAGTAGTAACACTGAAGGACAGTGTCTCTCAGTGTCAAGGGTGTAGGAAGAGTAATATATAGTCAGAAAGGGGTTGGGTTTGAGCTGAGTATTGTCAAGATAATGTGCTAATGAGGATATGGTATGTTAATATGGAACCATTGTATTAGCTCGTGAAGTTCTAAAGATTCTTTTACTTGTGAAACACTTCGGAACAAGAAAGCACATCTACTTTGTTCTTTAACTTTTCTACTGCGATGCAGAGACACTGGAACCATTCCATCTTTTCTCACAAGTAAAAGAATCTTTAGAACTTCACGAGCTAATACAATGGTTCCATATTAACATACCATATCCTCATTAGCACATTATCTTGACAATACTCAGCTCAAACCCAACCCCTTTCTGACTATATATTACTCTTCCTACACCCTTGACACTGAGAGACACTGTCCTTCAGTGTTACTACTCTGAAGATGCCTGCCACAGTTGCTGGCGAAACGTCAGGAAAGAAAATTCCAAGACCACGGTTACACAGCCCGGATAACCTACAAGAACCAATGAACTCTGACCGTGAAAGCCTTCGACAATATTTTACAGGACTATCCATTCAGGATCAAAGCCATTTTTCTAGAATCCTTTCCTATATGCTAGTTTTCTATAAACAGAGATATATTTTTGAGAGGGAATATCGCACATATGAACTTGCACCTTCAATCCGAGAGGTATAGCTCATATACAGGATTTCCACCTCAGAGAATACTAGGCCTTAGCATTATCAGCTGATCCTAAATAGAGACTTGTACACAGGCCTATCAGGATTTACCAGGTCAAACACATCTTTCACATTCCACAGCCATCTCCAGCTACTATTTTGCTGTTCATCTGTTAAGCAATCCATTTTGGGTGGAGGGGATAAAACCTAGAACAAAAGCTTTAGAAGCTAGTTTCTGCCAGGTGGAGATGTACAGCTGTGTGACTGCTGCCGGTACTTAGTTGTTGTTTTTTCTCCCTCAAAGAAAAATGTAAACCTATAAAAGTTGTTTGGGGACAAACAGTTTCTTTTAAACTTCAATGGTACAGCCATATGCCAGCCTCAATCCATTCCTCACTTTTCCTTGATGTCAATATGCTCACTTTTGTGAGCATTCCACGATCTACAATGTCCCTTTCAAATCCCATGTGGTGACTACTGCAGTCAAATATTTTATTTCCTTCCTTGTAGATTCTTAAGTGTAAGAATATGTCACTGGCAAACAAGATCAAGTTAATTCATGCCATCATATTCCCTGTTACTATGTATGGGCGTGAAAGCTGGACAATGAAGAAAGCTGATAGGAAGAAAGCAGATTCCTTTGAGATGTGGTGCCGGAGGAGAGTGTTACGGATACCGTGGACTGCCAAAAAGAAACCCCAAATCAGTGGGTTCTAGATCAATCAATCAGTCAATCAATCAATCATTTAGTACGGTCATTTGACCAGCATTATTCTAGAAGCTAAAATGACTAAACTGAGGCTATTGTACTTTGGTAACATTATGAGAAAACAAGAGTCACTGGAAAAGAAAATCATGCTAGGAAAAGTTGAAGGCAGCAGGAAAAGAGGAAGACCCAACAAGAGATGGATTGACTCTATAAAGGAAGCTACGACCCTCAGTTTGCAAGATCTGAGCAAGGCTGTTAAGGATAGGATGTTTTGAAGGACATTGATTCATCGGGTCGCCATGAGTCAGAAGCAACTTGACGGCACATAACACACACACAAATAAGAAGATGGGAGGGGAGGCAGCATGGTGTAGCTCAATCTCGTCATATCTTGGAAGCTAAGCAGGGACAGTACTTGGAAGGGAAATGGCCAAAGAAGACTCTGCAGAGGAAGGCAATGGCAAACCACCTCTGCTCCACCTTTGCCTTGAAAGCCTCTTGCTAGGGTTGCCATAAGTCAGCTGTGACTCAATGGCACTTTACACAGAGATAAGAAGCTAGGGGGAGGGGGGAGAGGATCAGTCCTGTATTTCTCTTCAATTTTTGTTCAGTTTATAGAGGCTTCAGAAATAAGCTGGGAAAGTGAGTGGTCTTGTAAAAAGAGACAGATCTGGCACTGTAATGTCATAATTTGTGAGGTGTCCACCAAATGGTGCAATGTTATATGGAACTGGGAACATGGGTCATTTATGCATGGGAGTTTTACCTGAGATTTGTTGCTCACCTGGACCCCCACTTTCCTGTTGGGAATCTCTGCACCAGCAGTCTCCAAGCTCAAATCAAATCCCTCCCCTTTAAATGCTGCTTTGTAATTTGCTTACTTTGTAGAGCTTACTGTGAGAGAAAATCCCCCCCAAAAAAACCAATTGCTGCATAAAAAAGTATTTTAAGAACAAAAAAAAAGAGCAATCTGAAAGGGGGGAGGAAATCTCAGCCTTGGTTTTAAAAACCCTTTCTTCTGCTCAGACAGAGCTCAGAGGAAGCAAGAAGCATTTGAATCCCTGCCTCTTTTACACACTGCTTTGTAATTGGCAGTGAGAGAAATCAAGCTTGCATATCCTGTGCTTTACCTTATGCATGGGGATTTCACTCAGGCTGAGCTCAGGGGAGAGGGAAGAATTGGGTTAACAGAGGAACGGGACGTCCCAGGATTTGTGAGGGCTGGCAGCAAGGTCATCTCGAATGGATGGAAAACTCATGCATAACTCCAAGGAAAAACCGAGACAGACCTGGGACAAATATGAGTGAAAGTACCCATGCATAAATGACCATAGGAATGCTCTCTTGAGACCTAGACATTCTGACCTGTATACCACACTAGCTATACAACAGCCAATCTAGCCATTACTTCTCTATTATTTCCATCCACTCTTTGGGTTTCTGTACAGCAAAGCAGCCCTAGAGGACTAAAGCAGAAGGTTTTTATCCCAAAACCTTTCAGATATTTTTTTTCTTTTTGGCAGTTATAAAGTAAGAAAGGATCTGAACACAAAGAACAACACTGGTCCTAAGAACACCACACGATTTAATGAAGCATTGAGATCAGTTTGACCTTAATGTTGGTGGCGAACTCTAGCATTGCCAACTTCAGTTTGGGAAATTCCTAGTGATTTGGAGGTAGAGCATGGGGAGAACGGGGTTTGGGAAGGGGAATGGAGCTCAGCAAGGATGTGATGTAGGGATGTGCACAAGGGGAAAAATAGTATTTTTTCAGAGCTGGATTCCAGGGAAGACAAAATTATCAGTATTCCAGATTATTTGGGTCTCTGATACCAGTTTAGTATCTTGATCCAGGTTTTCCCCAGAATTCTGAAATTAGTTGGGTCCGTTATTCCCTATGGGGGATATTTGGAGGGGGGGTACAGTGGTTGTTATTCAAGTGAATCATATCAAACTTGAAGTTATTACTATCCACTAAAGATCCTCTAAGTTTCAAATGAATTGGATCAAGGGGTCCAATTCTATGGGCCCCTAAATAAGGTGCCCCATGCCATCCTCCACTGTTACCTATGGGGAAGGAATACCATGTTTGCTCTAGGGCAAAGAATAGCAAAACTCACAGGAGCAAGCAACCACTGGCCAAAACCCTCCCAAGAAAAACAGAATCAACATGCCCAACAGAACCAACGGCAAAACAGAGAATCCCACCAGAACTGTAGTCCAATGGGGTAAACCTAACATATCCAATGTCAAACCAGAGAACCAAGCCAAAGCTACAAAAGCAAGGAAAGGAACACTATTTCCAGCCTAACACAACCAATGTCAAACAACAGAAGCCAAAAAGGATCCAGGGCCAACATGGCAGCGCAAGCCCACCAGAACTAATGTCAGGCCAGAGAACCACTTTGCACCACTGGATCCCCCCAACCCCCCGCCCAATTTTCCAGCACACCGAAATCATCATAGGTAGATGTTACTCTTGTCAGTCACTCAGGTCCAAAAGCTTTCCCAGCTCTGGTCAACATTTAATATTGTTTCATACAACATATTTCTCAACCCTACATTCATTTACTCAGGGGAGGGGGGAGGTCTGTCAATCAGAGAAGGTTCATGCCTTCATCCGTCTCCTTTCCTTTGCTTTAAGGAAAGCAAAAAAAAAAAAAATCTGCTTTTTCCCTAACATTAGAATGCTGGTTTTGTTTTGCTGTAAGCAGTTTACATAATCCGGTATTGCACACACACCCTTCCACTTTCCATCCGCTATGAATGACAATGAACGAAAATGCCTCCTCTCCAGGAAATCTGTTTTCACGCTCAGTACAAAACACTCATCGCAAAGAAATCCATTTGAATTCAGAAATGCTTTAATCACATTATAGCTCAGATAAATCAACTTCTAGTGGGGAAAATGCACACCACAGATAACATTACATTCCCCCCCCCAAAAAAAAACAAGATCCACAAGAACAACTTGCTATCTGCCAGTTGATGGATTGTATTTAACTTTATCCCGACGGAAATGTCAGTCAATACTCGCTCTGGCAGAATGTGAAAATATATAATGACGTTCCACACAGCAGATTGTTTGGTCTGCTCAAAAGTGCACCATTATCTTAATTTTCCATCGCCTGTAACTGCATTGTCATTCTTGATGGGTCTCTGCTAGTCAGTCTTGGAAGACAAATGTCAGCAATCACTCAAATTGCCTTTACAAAGCAATCTGATTCTGACTTTACAATCTCTTGGAACAATATGAATGCACACACACACATATTTCCAAGGATTTGAAGGTTGTATTTTGTTTTAATTGAATGGAGATAGTATAGAGCCTTATCTAGTTTGATTGATGCTATCGAGGACAGTTACGCATAGGATATTTTCTTAAAGCTAGCTTGCGGATGGTGACTTTCTGGAATGTGGCCATTTCAGCAGAACTCTACATCCTTCTACTTCAAAATTTTGCTAGAGTCAGTCTGTTCCCTCAAGTATATGGGAATTATCTAGTGCAGCCGAAGCAATCATACAGTTTATGTTTCAGCCTACTGTACTAATTGGCTGTAAAGAGAACTGGGGCTCATGAAAACCAGGGAAAACCTACTTAGCACAAGAGTTTACTTTTTTTTTCCTGCAAAAGAAATGTCACTGCTTTCCATATGTGAGCCTTAGGACAATCGTAAAAGTCAATGAAGGACAAAATTAGGAGGCATTTTAGGATTCACAAAATGTGAATACACTCAGCAACAAGTTATCAATTCTCTATGCTTCCACCAGAGCTACTCAGAGGCCACATATGGACACACAGGTCATTTATGCATGGGTACTTTCACTCATGTTTGCCCCCAGTCTGTCTCGGTTATTCCTTGGAGTTATGCATAAGTTTTCTATCCATTAGAGATGACCTCGCTGCCAGCCCTCGGATTGTCCAGGTCTTCCCATTCCTCTGTTAACCTGACTCTCCCCTCTCCCCTGAGCAAAGACCAGGTGAAATCCCCATGCATAAGACAAAGTGCATGGCATGGAAGCTTGGTTTCTCTCACAGCCAATTACAAAGCAGCATGACCAGAGGCAGGAATTGTAATACTTCCTGTTTCCTGGGAGCTCTTTCTGAGCAGAATAATATTTTTTTTAAAACCGAGGCTTGGATTTCTCCCCCTCTCCTTTCAGATCGCTCCGTTTTTTATGTTAATGTTCTTAAAATGTTTTTTTTTTAAAAAAAATGGCAGTTGGGTTGGGGGGATTTTGCTCACAGTAAACACTATGAAGTAAGCCAATTACAAAGCATTATTTAAAAGAGGCGGGACTTGATTTGAGATTGGAGACTGCTGATGCATGGATTCCCAATAGGAAAGTGTGGGTCCAGTGAGCAACGAACCTCCGGTAAAACTCCCATGCATAAATGACCACGGATTTTGATGATAGTACTCAAGAGCGGTCATGGGTTCTGACTACAGAGCTCAGTTTTCCTGTGCTACCCTGATCTCCAGTCCAATTGCTTGGTCGAGTTCGTAGAGACCTTGAAAAGTTATCCCAGAGCAGCTGGAACTAGATTTCACCAATAAGCACACAACAAACATGAACACATTGTAGCATAACTACCGCTGACTGAAGAGTGTCCAAGATCAATATATACTCTCGAGCTCCTGTTCACACAGAACACTCAGACAAACCTAGACTTGACTTCCATCAAGTGAAAACTCTACAGAGAAATGCTGGCAGTCACAATTCTGTGATGAGCATTCCCACGACACAAGTGTATGCAAGGTTTTTTGTTGTGTTCACACTTTTTCTTCTTGGATGTATACTTCATATGTTTCAGGAGTGCGCCTAAAGCTGTAATGCATATAATGGGCCCAGGTTATCTGTGCAGACTAGGGTTAGGAAATTCCTGACCTCTGGGTTAGAAAAATCCTGGAGATTTGTGGTTGGAGCCTGGAGAGGGCAGGCTTTGGGGAGGGGAGGGACCTCAGCAGTCATTTTCTCCACAGAACTCTCTGTAATCTGGAGATCAGATGTTATTCCTGGAGATCTCCCACAATTACAACTGATCTCCAGCTGATAGAAATCAGTTCACCTGGAGAAAATGGCAGCTTTGGCAATTGGATTCTAGGGCATTGAAGTCCCTCCCCTCCCCAAACCCCACCCTCCTCAGGCTCTGCCCCAAAAACCTCCCGCTGGTGGTGAAGAGGGAACTGGCAACCCTAACTGCACCACACTAGTATTCAAAGAGCTCCAGCATAATTTTTGTTTTTGTTTCTTTAGTCCTGTTTCCTAATATTATTATAACTGGGGATACTGTGGAAAGAATTAGGGGGCTTGTGTATGTTTGGAAAGCATCGGCTTTGCCACTAAACTGTCTGCATTTAAAATAATTTAGAGTAAGATTTCTTAACTGTGATATTGCATCTGAAGGTGACCAATGCAATAGAAACAAAAAAATACCAGGAGTGGATGGGGAGGGGGAAGTAAGTAAGCCAAAAGAGAATGTGGAAGAACACATTCTAACCCAAGAAGACCAAACTAGAAGTGATGGAATGATGATGAAGAAGAGATGGTTTTTATATCCCACTTTTTTCTACCTTTAAGGGATCTTAAAGTGGCTTACAATCACAATCCCTTCCTCTCCTCACAACAGGCACTTACTACTAGGATTGCCAGGTCCTTCTTTGCCACCGGCGGGAGGTTTTGGGGGCGGAGCCTGAAGAAGGGGGGTTTGGGGAGGGGAGGGACTTCAGTGCCATAGAGTCCAATTGCAAAAGCGGCCATTTTCTAAGTTCATTGGAGGAAGGGTAGGATAAGAATGGATGGTTGGATAGAAGGTTTATATCAGGGGTGTCAAACTCAATTGTTATGAGGGCAGGATATGACATAAATGTCACTTGGTCGGGCTGGGCCATGCCTCGCCAGTCCAGATCGAGAGTGGGTGGTGGTGGCTTCCTCGGGTGGCTCATGGGCTGGATAAGAGCTTTCAAGGGGCCGCATTCGGCCCTTGGCTTTATGTTTGGCACCTTGGGTTTATATACTAGTTTATATGGACCATTATCTAATGCTGTATAAGGCAGCTTCGTGTGTTTGTTTTCATTTTCATTTTGGTATGTTCATTTTCCCAATGGTGCGTGTTTGGGGTTGCCAACCTCCAGGTGATGGCTGGAGTTCTCCTGCTAATACAACTGATCTCTAGGCGACAGACATCAGTTCCCCAGTGTGGTGTAGTGGTTATGAGCAGTGGACTCTGCTCTGGAGAACTGTGTTTGATACCCCACTCCTCCACATGCAGCCAGCTGAGTGACTTTTAGGGCTGTCAATTCGGTTCAGCCCGAACTGAAAATCAGCCGAATTTCCCTTGATTCGGCGTTTTTTAGTTCGGGAGGAACCGAACTCAAAACTGGCGGGCAACCGGGGGGGCCGAATTCAGCGAGTTTGGGAGTTCGCGAATAAATTCGGCCAATTCGGGGCCGTCAGTAAGCAGCATAACCTTCAGTAAGCAGCATTCTCCTCCCCCGGCCAATCGGTGGCCAAGCTGGGTCTTCTTCTGGCCAATCAGTCAGGATTGAGTACTGGAGGAATCAGCTGATGTGCGGCCGGCCGGGGAAAGAGAGAGAGAGGGGGAAATCCTCATGTGTGTGTGAGGGGGTGCTTGTGCACATTCGCTCCTTTCCGTGGCTGCAGGGGGCGCATTTTTTGGGGTACAGACCCCAAACTTTCAGGGGATATTCAGACAGGTTTTCTTAAGAGACCACCCAAGTTTTGTAAAGATTGGGTCAGGGGGTCCCGAGATATGGGCTCCCCCCCTTTTTCTTTCCATGGCTGCAGAGGGCGCATTTTTGGGTGTGCCAACCCCAAACTTTCAGCGGAGCATCAGACAAGGCTTCTTAAGATACCCCCCAAGTTTTGTAAACATTGGGTCAGGGACCCCCGAGATATGGGCTCCACCCCTTTTTCCTCTCCCCCCTTTTCCATTTTCGTGGCTGCAGGGGGCGCTTTTTTGGGGCTGCAGCCCCCAAACTTTTATCATAGCTTCAGAGAATCCCTCTTAAGAGACCACCCAAGTTTTGTAAAGATGGGTTCAGTGGGGGCTGAAATATCGGCTCCCCCCCTTTCTCTTTCCGTGGCTGCAGGGGGCGCATTTTTGGGTGTGCCGACCCCAGACTTTCAGCGGAGCTTCAGTCAAGGCTTTTTAAGAGACCACCCAAGTTTTGTAAACATTGGGTCAGGCACCCCCGAGATATGGGCTTTCCCCTTTTCCCTATTGGGATGAATGGATCACCCTCGAGAGATGCATACATATGGATCTTATATTGGATACAAATGGAATCATATTGGATTACCCAGCCTCCCAGCCCCTCCTGCTGGAACAGAAGACAGCCACAGTAAGACCCCTTTGGGGGCTTTAATCTATATTTTTTCTTTTCTGTGTGTGTGTGTGGGGGAAAGCAGAGTCTGTGTGTGTGTGTGGGGAGGGAGCAGTTTCTGTGGGTGGGGGGGGAAGCCAAAGGGGGCTTTTGCCGGTTCTGCCTGGGGTGTGTGTTCCCCCTCCAGTCTCTCTCTCCCTGGTTTGAGGGGGGGGGGGCTTCATTTTTATTCTTCAGGTTTTTCTTCATTCATAAGATCAGTTAGGTTATTTTGATGCTTGCTCAAAACTGGTTTTCAAATGGTGACTTAAAGAATGCATCTGCCTGGTCCCAAGTCCAATGCAAAAGGAGAAATTCCACCCCCTCCTGCTCATTATGCATAGCTAGCTGCCTCTGTCCCTTTCCATGGTATGCAAACTCCCAGTGTCAGGTGTTGCTTTGCACTGTTGCAAAGGTGTTGCATTGCGTGCTTGTGTTGCTTTGCAGTTGTATTGTTTTGCAAAATTCTTCACACCTGCCCCGCCCTTTGCATGTTTGCAAAGGTGTTGCTTTTCAGTTGTGTTGCTTTGCAAAGTTCTTAGCACCTGCCCCCCCTTGCTCTCATCAGCTGTTTGTCGGCCGGGAGCTTTGTGCGTGGGCGGCAAGCTCTGCTGAGAGATACACATTAAGGGTGTGGGGGACCCCTTTCAGGGCCCATATCTCAGCCCCCCCTGACCCAATCTTTACAAAACTTGGGGAGTCTTTCAATATACGTCCTTTGAAGCTCTGCTGAAAGTTTGGGACCTCTAAGCCCAAAAATGCCCCCCCAGAGCCGCGGAAAGGCGCGGTTGTGTTTTTAATGGCTTTATTCGGCCGAATTTTTTTTCCGAACTTTGAATTCCCGCCGAATTGAACGGATCCGAAGTGGGGGAGTTCGGACTTCGGCACGTACCGAACCCACAAGGGCCAAATTCGGCCGAATCCGAACTGTACCGAATTTTTTTTTTGACAGCCCTAGTGACTTTGTCACAGTTCTCTTCGAGCTCTCTCAGCCTCACCTACCTCACAAGGTGCCTGTTGTGGGGAGAGGAAGGGAAGGAGATTGTAAGCCGGTTTGATTCTCCTTAAAAGGTAAAGAAAGTTGGCGTGTACAAACCCACTCTTCTTCTTCTTCTTCTTCTTCTTCTTCTTCTTCTTCTTCTTCTTCTTCTTCTTCTTCTTCTTCTTCTTCTTCTTCAGATCGGTTCCCCAGGAGAAAATGGCCACTTTGGCAATTGGACTCTGTGGCATTGAACTCCCTCCCCTCTTCAGTTCCCACCCTCCTCAGGCTCCACTCCCGAACAAGTATTTCCCAACCCGGAGCTGGAACTTTCCTTTGCTATGACATTTTAAAGAAATGCAGCAGCTTTTTGAATCTTGAGGAATGGAATCTTAGCATAGGGAGGCAGATTTGCAGGCAAAGTTCAGGTGCATGATGGATAGATACAGCATTCGTCTCCATAGTTTATTCACAGGCTGGTAATAGATCATCCTGTTCTGCCTTGTCCCCGTTACCAGTATATACACTCTCTCTCTCTGTGTAGCATAAATGGTAAATAATACATGACATTTATTTCTGTTGATGCTACAATAAGTGAAAGAGTGCATTCTTACGAATTGAGGAGAGAGAATCTGCTGCAGGTTGAACCAGCTATGTGATCTAAGCATCCCCCGCATCATGTTTGGATTAATGTTTTATGACCTCAGATGATTTAATGAATCTTGCCCCCCACACCTCTTGTGCCAATGAATGGTTTACATCAGATTGCTGCTTGTTTCCCTAGTGTGCTCATGCTTTCTCTCCCAGGAGTCACTGATCAGTCTTCTACAATGCAGTCCCATGAAGAGTTATGCCAGTCAAAGTCCACTGATTTCAGTTAGACTGGAGTAACTGCATAGCATTGCATCAACAATTGGTCTTTCAGTTAGAAGAAGAGGAAGAGGAAGAGGAAGAAGAAGAATACTGTGGTGGGCTTCCTAGAGGCACCTGGTTGGATACTGTGTGAACAGACTGCTGGACTTGATGGGCCTTGATCTGATCCAGCCTGGCTTTTCTTATGTTCTTATTTTATATTCTAAAGAAGAGTTGGTTTTTATATGCTGGTTTTCTCTACCTTTTAAGGAGAATCAAACCGGCTTACAGTCTCCTTCCCTTCCTCTCCCCACAACAGACACCGTGTGAGGTAGGTGAGGCTGAGAGAGACCGGAGCGAACTGTGACTAGCCCAAGGTTACCCAGCTGGCTTCATGTGGAGAAGTGAGGAATTGAACCTGGTTCTCCAGATTAGAGTCCACCACTTTTACACCACGCTGGCTCTCTAAGAGACTATTTCACACTTTTAAGAGTGTGTTAAAATATGCAATTTTGAGCGGATGTTTAATGCTGGTGCCATTGGCTAGCATCAAAATATGACAAAAATGAAAACAACCTTTATTAAAGTTTAAAGTGAAGCCAGACTGATGTCAGAATCACATTGGTATATTTTCTTGCTGGGCTATATGTAGGGTTACCGACCTTCAGGTGGTGGCTGGAGATCTCCTGGGATTGCAACTGATCTCCAGGTGACAGAGATCAGTTCACCTGAATAAAATGGCTGCTTAGGAAGGTGGACTCTATGGTGTTAAACTCTCCGAGGTCTTTCCACTCCACAAACCCTGCCCACCCTAGGCTCCAACCCCAAAATCTCCAGGTATTTTCCAACCCAGAGCTGGCAACCCTAGCTTTACCACTTCAGAAGACAGTGGGGGTTTGGGGAGGGGAGGGACTTCACTGCCATAGAGTCCAATTGCCAAAGCAGCCGTTTTCTCCAGGTGAACTGATCTCTATTGGCTGGAGATGTTGTATGAGCAGGAGATCTCCAGCTAAGTACCTGGAGGTTGGCAATCCTACCTATTACTGTGTAACCTCCTTTAAAAAAAAGAAGAGTTAGCTTTTATACCCCACTTTTCTCTATTGAAAGGAGACTCAAAGCAGCTTACAATCACCTTCCCTTCCTCTCCTCCCAACAGGCACTTTGTGAGGTAGGTGAGGCTGAGAGAGTTCTGAGAGAACTGTGAGTAGCCCATGGTCACCTAGCAGGCTTCATGTGGAGCACTGGGGAATGAAACCCAGTTTTCAAAATTAGAGTCAACCATTTTTAACCACTACACCATGTTGGATGTCAGTTGGATCAGTAAATTTCTACAGATAACCAAACATTCAAATCTCCCGACTTTCTCCTTTTGCATGCCTGTTAAAAAGCATACAGTTCTCAGATTCCACATGAATGTCACTTTCAAATCTTCCCTATATTTTAAAGACCCCCCCAATACATTATTTAGCAAAAGAGCCTATCTTATATTGTTTTCAGTTGCATGGGGGAAGGCGAGAAATAGTAAGCACTTAAACACGGGAAGATGTTTTTAAAAACCCTGATAAGATGAATAATTAATAAAAAAGTATGCATTCCCTTACTCTAAGAAAGTACAAATCGGGAGCAAGATAGTTTGATAAAAGTGGTTTGTGCCTCGTTCAGCAAGCCATGCATTTGTCTTCCAAGTCTTAAATAGAACAGATATGAAAACTCAAATATCCTTTGAGCTCTGTGTGGTCATTAAAGATCCTGGAAAAAAAAAGATTTACATGAACATGGAATGTCTTTGGCACTCAGTATGTTTCCTTCTGCAGGAATGCATAATTTACTGGTCACCTGGAGATTTTGGCGGTGGAGCCTGAGGAGGGCAGGGTTTAGAGAGAGGAGGGACTTCAGAGTCCAATGGCCAAAGTGGCCATTTTCCTAGGGTTGCCAGGTCCCTCTTCACCACTGGCGGGAGATTTTTGGGGTGGAACCTGAGGAGGGCGGGGCTTGGGGAGGGGAGGGACTGCCATGTCATAGAGTCCAATTGCTAAAACGGCCATTTTCTCCAGGTGAATAGATCTCTGTCGGCTGGAGATCAGTTGTAATAGTAGGAGATCTCCAGCTTCTGTGAGGTAGGTGGGATGAGAGAGTGTGACTAGCCCAAGGTCACCCAGCTGGCTTTATGTGTAGGAGTGGGGAAACAAATCCAGTTCACCAGATTAGCCTCCAGTGCTCATGTGGAGGAGTGGAGAATCAAACCTGGTTCTTCAGATCAGAGTCCACTGCTCCAAGCCTGGTTTAAAGGTGGTGGCTTTCCCATCACTAGGTATAAACTATTTTTCAATCATACACTTATTTGGGAGTAAGTTCCATTGAATTCACTGGTCTTTTTTTTATAAATATACAGGCATAGGGTTGAACTGTACCTCTACAGTTCTAACAAGGCAGGTGGTTTATTCCCTTACTTTCGAATCTGGCTCCTGTAGCCTGCTTCTGTGTGTGTTGATTCAAATGTAAATGCCACCAAGTTCAATCAGATTTACTCTCAAATAAGAATGTGTAGGACTGCAGCAGAAATGCCTCACCACCCAATAAACCTTTGTTTAAATTGAGGCCAGGAAATTTAATTAAACATAAGGAAAAAAAATATATTTGCCTCGCTATTGCCAGATAACATAAACGTTCTAAAAGTACAGAGAAGGGACTTAACATCAAAAGCCATGTTATTAAAAACCATTCAGGTATAAGAATGCACAGATTTTGAACTCTATGTACAGGGAGTGTAGAAAATAATCCAGTATCAAAAATAGAAATGAATCCATGATTGGCTAAAGTGAACTCACTGCCAGTAAGTGAGCATTCCCAAGCCCAACTGCATTATTACTCTTACTCAGCATCCTTGCTGATAAATTGAAATGTTACAGTATGTATCTTATTAACTGCTCACTGCTTGCCTTATGTTATCATTTTTTGCAGGGCTTATTTTGGGATGGTACAAAGTACTGGCATCTTTCTTTCTTTCTTTCTTTCTTTCTTTCTTTCTTTCTTTCTTTCTTTCTTTCTTCCTTCCTTCCTTCCTTCCTTCCTTCCTTCCTTCCTTCCTTCCTTCCTTCCTTCCTTCCTTCCTTCCTTCCTTCCTTCCCTAAAAAAAATGTTCTTTCTTTCTTTCCTAAAAAAACCCTTTCCTAAAAAATCTAAAATGTCTAAGTGTTAAACTGCTGAGAGATATGTGTGGTTTCAGCTGATATCTATTTGGACTATCCTGTATTTATCAAGATCATTTGTATATAAATTTTATTCTTTCTGTAATAATAAAGATACTTGTAATCCACCTTGAGTCTCAGTGAGAAAAACAGACTATAAATACTAATACTAATAATGGTTGTTGAAGAAGAGTTGGTGTTTACCTCGCTTTTCTCTACCTTAAGGAATCTCAAAGCGGCTTACAATCACAATCCCTTCCTCTCCCCACAACAGGCACCTTGTGAGGTAGGTGGGGTTGAGAGAGTTTTGAGAGGTCACCTAGCTGGCTGCATGTGGAGGAGTGGGGAATCGAACCCACTTCTCCAGATTACAGTCCACCACTCTTAACCACTACACCACGCTGGCTCTTTTTGTTGTTGTAATGATGATTATTCAGTGTACATGCAGATCTCTCCTGTTTAGAATACTTTTTGTTGTTGTAATGATGATTATTCAGTGTACATGCAGATCTCTCCTGTTTAGAATACTTTTTCATTCATTTCATTCATGTTCCATGTGTATGCAAAGTTTGACTTTGAAGTGAATGTGTGTGTCCATGCATGGAACTCTGGATCGAAGTATTGGCCCATCTTCTCGTTTCAACAAATTCATCTCTCTTTTTTCTTTACTCTGTTCCCCAGCTCAAAAGAACTAAAGAATCTTTAGTATTCACAGTTACGACCCAGACTCACATGTGCCTAACTCAAAGAAGTCTGCAGGTATACATAGGGTTGCCAGCTCGGGGCTGGGAAATACCTGGAGATTTTTGGGGTGGAGCCAGAGGAGGGTGGGGTTTGGGCTGGGGAAGGACTTCAGTGTTATAGAGTCCAATTGCCAAAGCAGGCATTTTCTCCAGGTGAACTGATCTCTATTGGCTGGAGATCAGTTGTAATAGCAGGAGAGTCCATATTCAGAGCTATTAAACTAAAGAGTTAAATATAAATTTTATTTTTTTCTTTGCAGATTAAAAAAAATGAAATAAAGATGCATTTGAGTATTTAACACATTTAAATAGGCTTTCTTGCAGTCATCCTCTTGATTAATTTGTCCTTTTGAAATCATTAATGGCCTTATATTCCTAGCTGGATGGATACACTAATGAATCTGGAAAGAGATGTAGACCACAGGTATTCAGTAAAGGAAGACCAAATCTGATCATAATTTTCAAGTGTATCATGGGTTTTTTTTCCCCTGACTTGGTTGTGAACTTAGGCAGATCTTGGGAGGGCAGGAAGGGTTGTGTCAGTGTTTGGCTCTCGTGGCCCTTTCTTATGTGTCCAGGGTAATGCCGATAGCCACTTTGAGGTCTGGAAGCAATTTCCCTCCAGGAATTGGCCAGAGATTCTGGAGGATTTATTTTTGGTCATCTTTTGGGAATGGAGTAGGGGTCACTGGAGGTGTGGGGAGAGGCAGTTTTGAAATTTCCTGCATTGTGCAGGCGGTTGGACTGGATGACCCTGGTGGTCCTTCCCAATTCTATGATTCTATGAATCTCATCAGATCTCAGAAGCCAAGTAGGATCAGCCCTGGTTAGTACTTGGATGGGAGACTATCAAGGAAGTCTAGGTTTGCTATGAAGGGGCAATGGCAATGGCAATGGCAAACCACCTCTCTTCGTCGCTTGCCGTGAAAACCCTGTTGGGTCACCATAAGTCGGTTGTGACTTGAAGGCACTTTCCAACGTCATCTTCTTTTAAAAAAACTATTTTTGTCTTTAACAGAAATTAGTTGCATTTTGTCTGCATCTCAAGAAGATATTTTTATAGGCGATAGACTGATAATGTTTATCATGTCTCAAGATGATTTTTTTACAGGAGATAAACTGATAAGTTCACGATACTGGAAATGCACAATAGCATTCCAGCAACAGTTAGGAAACTCTTTCTATCTGTTACCTTCTATTCGTTGGAAAATATGAAGCGATTCTAACAAATCCATTTTTGTAGAGTTGTTTTTGGAAGTACAGCTACTGTGCAGATCACTTGTTCCAACTCAATGCTGTGGAAATGCTGGGCTGCCTTCCTTTAAAATCTGAAATTATAGAAAATGTCAGTCACTTATTTGTAATACATGTTTGGCGTACTAGTAAGCTGAGACATAGCACATTTAATGCATAAGCACATACAAGCACATGTCATGCTGAGGAGAGCTTGCTAGACATGGTTGGAGCTGGAAAGAAAACATTCTGCATTCTTTCTGCCTCCTAAAAAGAGAGGTAGAGCACAGAAATTCAAATTACATTTTGTTCTGAGCACACAATGCAGGAAACCAAGAGAGTAGCATACAGAAAATTACTCTAATGATGACTTCTTTTCTGTACAAGAAAACAAAATAAATTATTTCCATCGACAGGCGGGTGACTTGTAGATTAATAATGAGCTGAGGATTCATAGGATGTTTGCTAAATTATCTGCCACAGGCACCGGCACTTGAACTCTTGTTAACTTAACTTTCTAATTTAGGAGCTAAAACAAATCAACATTAAAATGTGAGCTTTTGGGAAAAACCTGAGCATCCATTTCCTTTCCAAAATTTTGTTTTTGCATCATTACAGTAGGATAGAATGTAGTACTGCCACCCAAATTTGTTGACTCGCTTTCTCCTTCTTCCATATCTAGTGTACTGATAATGTGATCCAGTGTAGGGCTGTTGATTCGGTTCGGCCCAAACTGAAAATCAGCCGAATTTCCCTTGATTCGGTGGTTTTTAGTTCGGGACGAACCGAACTCAAAAATGGCAGGAAAAGGGGGGGGCCAAATTCAGCGAGTTCGGGAGTTCACGAATAAATCCGGCCAATTCGGGGCCGTCAGTAAGCAGCATAACTTTTAGTAAGCAGCATTCTCCTCCCCCGGCCAATCGGTGGCCAAGCTGGGTCTTCTTCTAGCCAATCAGTCAGGATTGAGTACTGGAGGAATCAGCTGATGTGCGGCCCGGCCGGGGTGAGAGAGAGAGAGGGAAATCCTTGTGTGTGTGTGCGGGGGTGCTTGTGCACATTCGCTCCTTTCCGTGGCTGCAGAGGGCGCATTTTTGGGGGTACAAACCCCAAACTTTCAGGGGATATTCAGACACGCCTTCTTAAGAGACCACCCAAGTTTTGTAAACATTGGGTCAGGGGGTCCCGAGATATGGGCTCCCCCCTTTTTCTTTCCATGGCTGCAGGGGGCACATTTTTGGGTGTGCGAACCCCAAACTTTCAGCGGAGCATCAGACAAGGCTTCTTAAGAGACCCCCCAAGTTTTGTAAACATTGCGTCAGGGGGTTCCGAGATATGGGCTTCACCCCTTTTTCCTCTCCCCCCTTTTCCCTTTCTGTGGCTGCAGGGGGCACTTTTTGGGGGGTGCAGCCCCCAAACTTTTATCATAGCTTCAGACAATCCTTCTTAAGAGACCACCCAAGTTTTGTAAAGATGGGTTCAGTGGGGGCAGAAATATCGGCTCCCCCCTTTTCTCTTTCCGTGGCTGCAGGGGGCGCATTTTTGGGTGTGCCGACCCCAAACTTTCAGCGGAGCTTCAGACAAGGCTTCTTAAGAGACCACCCAAGTTTTGTAAACATTGGGTCAGGGCCCCCCGAGATATGGGCTTTCCCCTTTTCCCTATTGGGATGAATGGATCACCCTCGAGAGATGCATACATATGGATCTCATATTGGATACAAATGGAATCATATTGGATTACCCAGCCTCCCAGCCTCTCCTGATGGAACAGAAGACAGCCACAGTAAGACCCCTTTGGGGGCTTTAATCTGTAATTTTTATTTTCTGTGTGTGTGTGTGGGGGGGGGAAAGCAGAGTCTGTGTGTGTGTGGGGAGCGAGCAGTTTCTGTCGGTGGGGGGGGAAAGCCAAAGGGGGCTTTTGCCGGTTCTGCCTGGGGTGTGTGTTCCCCCTCCAGTCTCTCTCTCCCTGGTTTGAGGGGGGGGGCTTCATTTTTATGTCTTCAGGTTTTCCCTCATTCATAAGATCAGTTAGGTTATTTTGATGGTTGCTCAAAACTGGTTTTCAAATGGTGACTTAAAGAATGCATCTGCCTGGTCCCAAGTCCAATGCAAAAGGAGAAATTCCACCCCCTCCTGCTCATTATGCATAGCCAGCTGCCTCTGTCTGTTTCCATGGTTTGCAAACTCCCAGGTGTCAGGTGTTGCTTTGCACTGTTGCAAAGGTGTTGCATTGCGTGCTTGTGTTGCTTTGCAGTTGTATTGTTTTGCAAAATTCTTCACACCTGCCCCGCCCTTTGCATGTTTGCAAAGGTGTTGCTTTGCAGTTGTGTTGCTTTGCAAAGTTCTTAGCACCTGCCCCACCCTTGCTCTCATCAGCTGTTTGTCGGGGCTGGGAGCTTTGTGCGTGGGCGGCAAGCTCTGCCCAGAGATGCACATTAAGGGTGGGGGGACCCCTTTCAGGGCCTATATCTCATCCCCCCCTGACCCAATCTTTACAAAACTTGGGGGGTCTGGCAAGAAGGGTCCTTTGAAGCTCTGCTGAAAGTTTGGGACCTCTAAGCCCAAAAATGCCCCCCCAGAGCCGCGGAAAGGCGCGGTTGTGTTTTTAATGGCTTTATTCAGCCGAATTTTTTTCCCGAACTTTGAATTCCCGCCGAATTGCACTGACCCGAAGCGGGGGAGTTCGGACTTCGGCATATCCCGAATCTAAACGGGCTGAATTCAGCCGAATCCGAACTATACCGATTTTTTTTTTTAATTCAACAGCCCTAATCCAGTGTCATCATGTTTCCTTATTTCTGCACATGGCAGTCAATGAAACTGAAAATCACAGCACAATAACGTCATGTGTATTAAGAATCCTTAGGCCAGAGAGCCCTGATATGGGTAGTGCCCATGGGTGCCACAGTGCCTGCTGATGTGTTTCCTGGCATCCACTTTCTTCTTGAGTCTTGAGAAAAATATCCCATTCCTTTTCCATTTCAGAAATTCAAGCACCCAGGTGTCAAAGCATGTGGGTGAATAAAAGCAAAATCCCAAATCATTAAAAATTGTTTTTAGAAGTTCAGTCCCCAGGTTTAGATGATGAAGAAGAAGACGAGTTGGTTTTTATACGCCAATTTTCTCTACTGGCTAACAATTACCTTCTCTTCCCCTCCCTGCAACAGGCACATTGTGAGGTAGGTGGGGCTGAGAGAGTTCAGACAGAACTGTGACTAGCCCAAGGTCATCCAGCAGGCTTCATGTGTAGGAGGGGTCTGATCCAGCATGGCTTTTCTTATGTTCTTATGATTTAAAAAAATACATTAGCATCCCTCTATTCCACTCCTCTATTCCAAAATGAAAAATCCTCCCCTAAACTGAATATTTACACATATGTGTGGATGGTTCCTCAAATGCAACTTGATACTGAAAAGATGAGACTGAAGCTTTGGAGATCTCCACAAGCTAATGAACTGAATAATCCATGGATGTTTCAATCTATGGATAATTAACTGACCAAGCATTCCAAATCAAATGCAGTTTTTATTTTCTACTCAACTTAATGCCACCTCTCCTGAGTGGTTCTCACGTATCCTGGAAAGATTCCTTTTAAGTTGGTTAGTCAACCTGCTAATTACTTCATGAAATTTGGAAAAGGTGACCTTTAGCACTCTTTTTGGAATTATAGAGCTAAATTTTGTGAAGGACAAACTTAATTTAGAAGAAATGGGAATCAATGTTTTGTTGTATCTGTTAATTTTTCACTGACTGCTGACTGTACCAGCTCAGAAAAGAACAGGGAAAAAATAACTTAGTGGGATACAGAGTTTTATGCTGATTACTCAAAATAGTTGCCTCAGTGGGTGTTAATTGTTAGGAGATAGTCTGCTGATGGAGAGCCAGCATGGTGTAGTTAAGGTGTCGGACTAGGATCTGGGAAACCCAGGTTTGAATCTCTGCTCTGCCATGGAAATTTGCTGGGTGACCTTGGGCCAGTCACACACTCTCAGGCTCGACCCTGGTAAGTATTTGGATGGGAGACCTCCCGGCTCCCGGGAATACCAGCGATGTGACATGGAGGCAGGCAATGGCAAACCACCTCTGAACATCTCATGCCTTGAAAACCCTATGGGGTCGCCATAAATCAGATGTGACTTGATGACAAAAAAAGTCTGCTGATAGCTTTGTTTAATATCCATGAGAGCTTAGAGGAGGCAATCCATCCTGGCTGAAGGCAGCGGGCAGGTGTGTGAAGAAACAGCAGGTTCCGTTAGAAACTAAGAGACAGAGAAAGAGGCAAACAGAGGCTGCTATAAGCTGTGATCTCCTTGTATGTTTATAAACAAAGCAAATACTATAAAAATATCATAAGACGTACTTTCTTCCCCAAAGGAAATGATGCCAAGGAAGCATTGCATGTTTATCAGAGGAGCAT
This sequence comes from Euleptes europaea, assembly GCF_029931775.1. Classification (NCBI taxonomy): domain Eukaryota; kingdom Metazoa; phylum Chordata; class Lepidosauria; order Squamata; family Sphaerodactylidae; genus Euleptes; species Euleptes europaea. The sequence goes on from NC_079320.1 coordinate 74,785,623, forward strand.
GCCTGTTGTATCAGGTGCTGTTAAACAAAGGCAGGATGTTACTGCAATCATCTTTAGGGCTGTGCAAAAAAAAAAAAATCAGTAAATTTCGGGTTTGGGTTTATTGGACATTTTTTTGTTTTGTTTTTTTTGTAAACTCGAAATAAGCCAAATACCCATACCGGTAAATGGATATTTGGCTTTATTTCTGGGTTTCCCCCCAAAAAATTGGGTCCATTATAGTATATATGGAATTTTTTTTGAGGAGCTCTGGGGGTGTTTTTCAAGGTAGAGTCGCCAAATTTTCAGGGTAGCTGCATGAACCCCAAAGTCTGGTAAAGTTTGGAACAGGGTGTCCAATTTTATGGGCCCCCAAAGGGGCCGCCCCCATTCCCCATAGGAAAGCATGGTAAAGTTTACAATGCTTTTCTATGGAGGAGGGGGTCATTAAAAAAATCACATAGGGAAAAGCCTGGGGAAAGCCGAAGCTGAAAAAAGCCGAATATCTATTTGGCTGATTCAACGGTCAGCTATCTGGCTTAAGCTTGATTCCCTGTTTTAATATTCAGGTTAAATTAAACCCAAAAGAAGCTGAAAAGGCCTTTTGGGGGGTTATTTTCAGTTCGAGTTTATCAGTATGCACAGCCCTAGTCTCCTTGTTTGTGGGCTTCTGAGTGGCACCTGGTTGGCCACTGTGTGAAAAGTGCTGGACTCGATGAGCCCTGGTCTGCTCCAGCATGGCTTTTCTTATGTTCTTATATCCATCAAAGAAAATGCATGCCATTAAAGGCAAAACATTTATTTTTTAAAAAAATCAGCCATCTTGGTTTAAATAGAAACTGGTGCCAGGTAATAGCTGAAGTGACACAGAGGTTTAAACAATGAGTATTTTGGTAAGAACAACAGCTGGTGAAGAGGCAACTCACCCATCATTGTTATTGAAAATGGGACCAGATATGCCTTGCTTTATTATGGGTTTAATCCAACACACATTTTACTGGTGAAAATAGGAGGAGGGGATCCGGTCTGACAATCAAACAGTTTATGCTGGGAATCACGGGACCTACATGGACAAAGGACACGTGGGACAAGGCTGTAATAAGAAGGAAAGTTGGTTGAGGCTGATTGAAGAACACATGAAACATGACACTCATTTAGGGAGTGAGTTGAGGGTAACTGCATATAGCAGTCCTGGGACTAGCCCTTCCCAAAGTAGTTCCTGTGTTTCTGGAGCAGCTCTAGTCTGCCTCATCTCCATGGTCAAGGTGAACATTTTCCTTCTCCACCAGGCACCTGGTGCCTTATCTCTCTCTGCCCTGACCTAGCCACAGTGATCCATGCAATGGTCACCTCTAGGCTGGATTACTGGAACTCGCTCTATGTATGGCTGCCCTCAAGACCGATCCAGAAACTCCAGCTAGTGCAGAATGCTGCAGGGAGGCTCCTTATGGGGACCCTGCTGAGAGAGCACATTCAACCAGTGCTTCACCATCTGCCCTGGCTCCAGTTGGAGTACCAGAAGGTGCTGGTTTTGACATTTAAAGCCTTACACGGACTTGGACCTTTGTACATTTGGAACCCCCTCTTCTGGAATACCCCCCCCAAAGAACATTGTGTTCTCTCTAGGGTTGCCAACCTCCAGGTACTTGCTGGAGATCTCCTGCTATTACAACTGATCTCCATCCGATAGAGATCAGTTCACCTGGAGAAAATGGCAGCTTTGGCAACTGGACTCTGTGGCATTGAAGTCCCTCCCCTCCCCAAACCCCACCCTCATCAGGTTCTGCTCCGAAAACCTCCCACTGGTGGCAAAGAGGGACCCGGCAACCCTAGTTCTAACACCAACTTGTTGGTGGTCCCCAGCCCTAGGAGTGTGTGGCTGTTCTCGACAAGGGCCAGGGTGTTTTCAGCTCTGTTCCCGGACTGCTGGAATTCCCTTCCTAAGCACATCAGGGTCCTGCAGGACCTGACAGAGTTGTGCAGGGTCTGTAACACAAGAGTTATTCCACCAGGCCTATGATTGAGGGCAGCCACGGGGTGTCATCAGTACTGGCCTCTCTACCCCCCCCCTGTCTCTCCCACACCATTGGTCTGATGTTGTGGGTTCTTAAGTTGTCGTATTCTCCAGCAACTGCTCTGTGGATTGAGCTCCATCTTTGTATTTAGATTAGATCACAAAATCACAAAATCACAAATCATAAAATCACACAAGGGTGGAAGAGACCACAAGGGCCATCCAGTCCAACCCCCTGCCATGCAGGATCCCACAATCAAAGTGCTCCCGACAGATGGCCATCCAACCTCTGCTTAAAGACCTCCAAAGACAGGGACTCCACCCCCACCCCAAGGCAGGGCATTCCACCATTGAACTGCCCTCACTGTCAGAAAGTTCTTCCTAATGTTTAGGTGGAATCGCTTTTCTCTTAGTTTAAATCCATTACTCCATGTCCTAGTCTCTGAAGCAACAGAGAACAAGTTAGTTCCCTCATTAATATGGCATCCCTTCAAATATTTAAACATGGCTATTATGTCACCCCTTAACCTTCTCTTCTCCAGACTAAACAAATTCAACTCCTTAAGTCTCTCTTCATAGGGCATAGATTCCAGACCTTTGACCATTCTGGTCACTCTCCTCTGGAATTGTGGAGCCCAAAACTGGACACAGTATTCCAAGGGACGTCTGACCAATGCAGAATACGGTGGTAGTATTACTTCCCTTGATCTAGGCACAATACTTTTTTGATGCAGCCCAGAATTGCATTGGTCTTCTTAGCCATCATATCACACTGTTGACTCATATTTTGTTTGTGGTCCCAGATGAGAGTATTTTATTGTTTTAATAATTTGATTAAGATATGTTAGATTTTAACTGTTTTATTGTAACAAACTGTTGTAACCTGCCCTGAGCCCAGCCTCGGTTGGGGATTGAGGGCAGGCTGGAGATCAAATAAATAAATAAATCCTGAGGATTCCTAGTTAAATTTGTAAGAAAACCTCTTAAATGTTTTGCTCTGTGATGAATCAGAATCCTACTTGGCAGGCTCAGTGCTACTATTAGTATCATGACATGACATAGGCGAGGAGGGGAAAATAGTAATACCAATCAGTGATATTGCAGTCAGCTATCCAGTTGGTTGATAGGGTTGCCAACCTCCAGGTACTAGCTGGAGATCTCCTGCTATTACAATTGATCTCCAGCTGATAGAGATCAGTTCTCCTGGAGAAAATGGCTGCTTTGGCAATTGGAATCTATAGCATTGAAGTCCCTCCTCTCCATAAACCCTGCCCTCCTCAGGCTCCACCCCAAAAATCTCCCGCAGGTGGTGAAGAGGGACCTGACAACCCTATTGGTAGAGCCCCATGGTGCAGAGTGGTAAGCTGTTGTACTGCAGTCAAAAGCTCTGCTCATGACCTGAGTTCGATCCTGACGAAAGTCGGTTTCAGGTAGCTGGCTCAAGGTTGACTCAGCCTTCCATCCTCTTTGGTTGGTAAAATGAGTAACCAGCTTGCTGCTGGGGGTAAAGTGTAGATGACTGGGAAGGCAATAGTACACCACCCCATAAACATAGTCTTCCTAGGAAATGTCGGGATGTGACATCACCCCTGTAACGAAATGGGTTGCCAATTTCCCGGACTGTCATGGCAACCCCAGCTGATGCGTGCTTCCGCCTCTCCAGAGCAAGCGGCAAGCCTAAAGCCACCTGGGAAAGAGCGCCCTGTCATCCCACGAACCTGCAGTCAAGGAGAAGAGGCCAGGTCAACCCCTCAGGTGAATCAGAGAGAATCCATTTTCCGGTGTGCCCCCGTTCCAGTGGAAGCCATCTCGCAGGGAGCTGTCAGCACGCAGCCACCATCAACACCCCCCATCCCCTTGCCTCATCAACATGATTAGTGAGCCATTGAGAGACGTTGAGACAACAATGAAACACCATTCCTCTGGCTATGCAGAGCGACGAGTCCCGGAGACAGCGATGTGCGTCTTTGTGCATGAATTGCGCAAATCAATGGAAACAGCATAGTTTACTCAATTGCCCCATTTCCCCACCCTGGCAGCCGACCATTAATCCCTTTGTCACCATTTGTTTTAGTTTGGGAACCACGAGGGTAATCCAATCACCCCACCCCCAGAAAACAGTATATCTGGGGTCCCCACCATCCATACGGTACCTTAGGTCTTCCCTTGGCTTTCTTGCCGCCACTTTCTGATTTGGATTTTGTGCAGCACACACCCCTCCCGCCTCGCCGGTCGAGTCTCCGGGAACGCCTCTTCCTTGCCCTGCTTTCCTAGTACTTTAGCCTACGGATCTCAGGACAACTCCGCTTCAGGACAGGTGCAGTATAACCCATCATCTGGGCCTGCCACATTGGCAACTGTCTCTCCACTCCTCTCTTTTGCTCCTACACTCTGTATGTTGGTGTGCGTATGATATTTGAGTGCTTGTGCACATATTTTATTAATAAGTAAACGCTTGAAACTAAAATCCGTTTACCTTCACCTCATTTATTGGGTCTCGGATTGGACTCCCGTAAACACAGGTTAAGATCCCTAGGTTATGCCCTTGCCGGTTATTGAATACTAATTTTCCCATAATATTCATAACCGAGCATTTTGGCTAACACCCCATGGGTCAGTAATGACCTGGTGCTTGCACAGGGGACTACCCTTACCTTTATGTCTAGTTTGTACCCATGACACTTGCCTGACCACATGCAGTCCTCTCCCACAAAAACTGAATAATTTCAGTATTTTTAAGGAATCCACAAACGCTTATGAATCCCTAATCTAGCTACTAGCCATAGCAACTAGAGGAAACCTCCATATACAGAGGCAGCAACCCTCTGAATACCAGGAGGCAGCATCAGAAGAAAGCCTCAGCATCTATGCCCTGTTTGCGTGTCCCTATGGGGCAAGCAGTTGGCCACTGTGCTGGACAATATGCTGGACTAGGTGGACCACTGCCTTGATCCAGCAGGCTGTGTTTAAATTCTTAAGCTCTTACGCTGAAGGGAAGCGAAGTTTTATTTTCCTTCGTCAATTTTCTTTTAAGGATAATTTGTCCCTCGCTAAAAATATTTGCGGGTTTCTTTAATGACATGTCAGTAAATATTTCATCATCGATGCCTTAAAATTTAATACACCCATATCAAGAAGGATGTTTTATCTTTGGAAAATCAGTTTACTGATCTGTGTTCCTTGCACATCAGATGCTACATTTGAATCATTCATGTGCCTTGACTAGCCTCATTCATTAATTCTAGAAGTCTCTTTTTCAGTATACATATATTACACAATAAACTCTCTCTCTCTCTCTCTCTCTCTCTCTCTCTCTCTCACACACACACACACACACACACACACACACACACACACACATATTGTTTGGTGTGGAGACTAGGGTTGCCAACCTCCAGGTGGTGGCTGGAGAGTTCACATTATTACAACTGATAGCCAGGCGACAGAGATCAGTAAAGCTAGGGTTGCCAGCTCCAGGTTGGGAAATACTGGAGATTTTGGGGGTGGAGTCTGAGGAGGGCAGGGTATGGAGAGGGGAGGGACCTCAATGCCATAGAGTCCAACTGCCAAACGGAACTGATTTCTATTGCCTGGAGATCTGTTGCAATAGTGGGAAATCTCCAACCACCACCTGGAGGTTGACAACCCCAAGTAAAGTCCCCCCCCCCATATGGCCCAGCAAAACAGCACTGGTTGGCTACAGCAGCAATGAAGCCATGAAACAGCCATGAAACAGACTTTCCAGCACATCTAGAGACAGCTGGCCTGGTCAACATGACCATCACAGGCCAAGGGGGATGGACAGGGCCAGGGTCAGGAGCTAAAATAGGGGTCTGGAGACAGGAAGAGGCAAGGGATGGTGACTGTCTTGGAGTAGCACAACCCTGCAGGAGGTTGTTTTGAAGTAGGGTTGTCACGTCCCTCTTTGCCACCGGTGGGAGGTTTTTGGGGCAGAGCCTGAGGAGGGCAGGGTTTGAGGAGGGGAGGGACTTCAATGTCATAGAGTCCAATTGCCAAAGCAGCCATTTTCTTTGGGGGAACTGATCTCTATTGGCTGATCAGTTGTAATAGCAGTAGCTCTCCAGCTAGTACCTGGAGATTGGCAACCCTATTTTGAAGTCTCAGGTCGAGTGGGGCTAGAGTTGTCAGATCCAGGCTGGGAAACTCCTGGATGGAGCATTGGGAGGGTGGAGTTTGGGGAAGGGAGGTATCTCAGCAGGGCACAATGCCATAGATTCCACCCTCCAAAGCAGCCTTTTCCCCCAGGGGAACTGATCTCTGTAGCCTAGGGATAAGTTGTAATTCCAGGGGATCCCCAGATCCCACCTAGAGACTGGCACACCTAAGTAGGGCCAATGAGAGAGTGCAGTTCAGAGGGAGGCTCATTGGCTCAGAAACTGAGAGTGAGCCAAGTCCCACCCCCATTGGAGATCATTGGCAGAGCCCAAGGCAGCTCCACCTCTGGGAAGACCTTTAATAGGCACAACTAGGGTTGTGCATATCGATATACCCGAACCAAAGTTAACCCAAAATTGACTATTTCTGCAATATTCAGGTTTTGGTTTTACCGAATGCCAAAACCTGGGGATCTCCCCGAAGCCCTCTTTTATAACCTGCTTCTTGCCAGAGGACTATTTGATCAATCTAATTTTAGGACAGGGCTGCCACGGGGGATTCCCACCCTGAGTTCCAGTTGCCTGCTGCTGCTCCAAGTGGCAGTGGGGAAGGGGTATTAAAAAACAACAACTCACCAGCATTGCAAACATGATGACACCACTTCCAGGGGAACCCCAGAAACGACAGTGGCAACTCTAGGAGTTGCAGGCACTTTCAGATTTTCCTTGGAAGTGATGTCATCATGCTTGTGACACCATCCCCTGTGTCATTGCCCCCAACCCTCCCCGCAGTTGTCAGGCTTGGCAACCCTATTTTAGGCTGTTCCATGTTTGTTTGGGGCAGTTCTGATGCTCTGTTTTGTTTTTAAAAGCTCCAACCTGTTTCACTATTTTGGTTGTGGTTTTAATGGCTGCTTTAATAGTTTTGTTTCAGCATTTTAGTGGCAAGCCACCTCGAACAGGTATCTGAAGAAGTAGCCTAGGAGTTTTGCAATAAATAATTAAATAGGTTTATTCCTTCCCAAAGTAAAGCTGCCCTTTAAAAGCCATGCTCTTGAAAGTTCTATTACTGCTCCCACTAAAGTTTTTTCTTTCTTTTCTTTTTTGGTTTGTTTTCAAATATCAACTTTGCATCCTCTCCCAAGATCAGTTATGCTGTGATGTACCCAGATGGTTCACCTCATGTTGGCATATGACAATAAAAGGAACGTCAGATAACTCGACAGAAGTGTCTAAAAAGGAAGGCAGACTTTTGCCATTAAGTACTTGCTGTGTGAGATAATCTGTTGAAGGCATTGCCGTCTTTTTCAACTTAAAAAGACCATAAGTGAATGTCTGTTCCTTTATTTATTATATTAACATAGGGCTGTATAATTCATGATCAACCCTAAAAAAGATTTGCATTTGTTAGATTTGTCTAGGGTAAGCTCAAAGGGGAGGGGGGAGAGAGAAAACAAAACAAAGTTAGACGTGAGGAGCAAGCCAATTTAAAGACATCTTAGGTTCCTGCACAAGCTAAGCCCTGCATTTTCCCCTCCCTTTAATTATTGCATAAAAAGTCTTCTCAGTGATATCAAATGCTTAACTTTCCCACTAAAGCTCATGAGAAGGAGGGATACTTTGTGCATGCAGGTTCAGTGGATGAGCATCATGTCAAATAGTGCCTTGCATGTGTGAATGGGCCCTTGCAAAAATGACGCCACCAAATTTTCCTCTTGCTTCTTATCGCCACAAACAGCAACTCGCTGCATACATGTACTTTTCCTTTCTTTTATCCCTTAGAAGCTCCTTGATCCATTGATCCTGAGCAGCTTATATCTAATGTTTGAAGGATATAAGGACTGAAACAAATCTTGCCACTGACAATGTAGCCTTAGGATCCCTGTCACTTAGTAAAAAAGGCATTATGTCAGACACAGAGGCATTAGATTTATATGTTAAAAGGGGAGAGATATAATGTGATCGAAGTTCCTAGTAAAAGTGGCATTCCAAGAGGGCATGGGCTAGTGAATCGATACAGCCAGAAGAGCAAGGGCAGATCTGAGTATGGTATCAGAATTCTGCCCTGCATTACCATAGAAGGGTTAGCATTCAATCTAGCCAAGCAAAAAGCTCTACAAAGATGAGGAGTTGTCAGATAATATGTATAAGCAGGCAGACCATGTGGAGGGGGTATTCCGAAGAACTGGGATGAACAGACACGACGAGCACAAAAAGTAGTGCTGTTATAATCGAGTTCTTTAATGCACTTTTTAATTTTGGTGAAAGCTTCAGTTTTCCCGAGATCAAATGACATATCCTGCGAGAAGCCCAACAATAACAATTTCTCATCTAAGATTCATTTACTTTTCAGGCATCAGGAGAAAAGCAAGGGCAGCTTCAAAGTTTGGAAAATGTGATTGACCTTTGCTAGGGTTGCCAACCTCCAGGTAGTAGCTGGAGATCTCCTGCTATTACAACTGATCTCCAGCCGATAGAGATCAGTTCACCTGGAGAAAATGGATGCTTTGACAATTGAACTCTCTGGCATTGAAGTCCCTCCCCTCCCCAACACTGGCAACCCTAGTTCTTGCATATGGGACTTTATTGGAGATTACTGAAGCAAACAAACAAAGCATCGAAAACCACGACGGGGGGATGAAAAAATCTACTTGCGCTGACAGACATGTATATGGATATTGAAAGACTTTCAGCTGTTTGCTGTTGAAAACACCAGAGTAAGGCCTAACTATGAGGAAAGGGGAATCTTGGGAACATGTCTGCCAGACGTGGAAGATATCAGCTGAGCTTCTGTTTCCATGCCTGTTTCAGGTATTAAAGCCTGGGCATCTGTAGAGGCATGAGCCTTTTGGCAAAAGCCAAAAGGTGCTTGGCTCTTAGCCTGTGTCCTTTGGTGAGGCAGCCCAGTTGGTTTCTAGACCTAGGGTTGCCAACCTCCAGGTACTGGTACCAAAGAACTCACTTAAGACTGTAATGGAAAGATCAAAGTCGGTATTAAGGCCGTTCAGAGCCAAAGTATTGAAAAGATATATGAAGCGCATCTCATGTTGTAATAGCACTTTTTGAATGTCATTAGTGTTGTGCGGGTGATCTTTATAGACCCACACCCCAAAAAATCAGGTATTTGGTTTCTTCCTGCGGTGAAAAGTTGGAGAAATGTCATGGAAAGCCAAAAGAATTTTGACAAGACCAGCAAAATTTATTCTGGGTGTTCACAACCTTACATCAGCTTTCATGCCCCTCAGAAAGCACTAAACGATACTCAGCAACAGTCTGTCTAAATTCACCAGGCAGATTTGATATTTTTATTCACTTCATTTATCACTCACATTTCTTGTTCAGGCTTGAAACAGATTACAGAATTATAAAACACTGCAATAAAGATCAGTATAATATGTACAATAAACAATGCAATAAAACTGGAGCGTGCAATCTGAGGAAAATGAAATACAAACAGTCTAATGCCTCCAATAAGCAATGCATTATAAGAAGAAGGGAGATTTAGGATTAGAACACACTATTAGATCTGATATTATTCTTGATCAGTTCACATGGCGTTGTGTATGTTGAGGGAACATCCTCATGTTGAGAGCCAGTGGGGTGTAGTCATTAAGAGCGGTGGACTCTAATCTGGAGAACCGGGTTTGATTCCCCACTCCTCCACAAACAGTCTGCAGGGTGACCTCGGGCCAGTCATGGTTCTCTCAGTACTCTCTCAGCCCACACAGAGGCAGGTAATGGCAAACCTCATTTGAATGTCTCTTGCTTTGAAAACCCTACGGGGTCAGGAAGTAGTGTCCATTTTTGGAGGTGCTTGTTTGAGAGCCAGCAGGGTGTAGTGCCGTGTTGGCGAACCTACGGCACGCGTGCCAAGTCCGGCATGCAGAGCTCTCTCTGCGGGCACGCGCCCACCACCCAGCTGGGCGGCGGGGGCTTTAAACCGCGAAGTGCTGCGTGCAGGCAGCGAGGCAAGGTTCAAAGCCCGCCCCTTCCCTGGACTGCCCACCGCCCAGCTGGGCAGTCCAGGGAAGGGGCGGGCTTTGAACCACGCCATGCTGCTTGCAGGCAGCGCAGCGTGGTTCAAAGCCCAAGGGACTGGCCAGCTGGGCGGCGGGGGCTTTGAACCGCGCCGCGCTGCCTGCCCCCCCACCGCCCCCCTCCTGAGCAGTCCTGGCCCCGGAGAGGGCCAGGCTTGCTTTCCCCGCCGCCGCCCCTCTCCCGTGCGATCCTGGCCCCGGAGAGGGTCAGGTTCGCTTTCCCTGCTGCCTCCCCCTCTCCCGTGCGATCCTGGCCCAGGAGAAGGCCAGGCTCGCTTTTCCCGCCGCCCCCCTCTCCAGTGCGATCCTGGCCCCGGAGAGGGAGGGGACAAGCTCGCTTTCCCCGCTGCCCCCCCTCTCCTGGGCACAATCAGGCTGCCGCTTTCTTCTCCCCCCCCCATGCAGGCCAGGTCTACTCATTGGTTTCTATGCACATAGACCTGGTCTCCTTGGGGGGGGGGGGGTCTCAGTCAGGAAGACAGGTCTACTGCCATGCAAACCAATGGGTAGACCTGGCCTCCGTGGGGGGGGAACCCATCTCCATCCGGAGGCCAGTTCTACCCATTGGTTTGCATGACAGTAGACCTGGCCTCCTGACTGAGACCCATGGAGGCCAAGTCTACCCGTTGGTTTCTATAGAAACCAATGGGTAGACCTGGCCTCCGTGACGGGGGAAGCTTCCCAATGGGGATTCCTCCCACCCTCACCCATCTTCAAAGCCACCCATCTTCAAAGCCCTCCCCCCTTCCCTGGACTGCCCGCCACCCAGCTGTTGGCACTCTGGGATGAATACGTGGGTTTTGGGTTGCAGTTTGGGCACTCGGTCTCTAAAAGGTTTGCCATCACTGGTGTAGTGGTTAAGAGAGAAGGACTCTAATCTGAGAGAACGGGGTTTGATTCCCCACTCCTCCACATCAGCAGCGGACTCTAATCTGGTGAACTAGGTTGGTTTCCTCACTCCTACATATGAAGTTCCACTGCTACATATGAAGCCAGCTTGGGTTAGTCACAGTTCTCTCCAAACTCTGTCAGCCTCACCTACCTCACAAGGTGTCTGCTGTGGGGAGAGGAAGGGAAGGTGATTGTAAGCCATTTTTTACTCCTTTTGGTAGAGAAAAGCAGGGTATAAAAACCGATTCCTCCTCCTCCTCCTCTTCCTCTTCTTCCTCTTCTCCTCCTCCTCCTCCTCCTCCTCTACACAGTAGTAGCAATGCTTTGGATCCTCAGTTAGTCATCAACATAAAATATTCTTTCCGTGAGTTAATCAAGTCCCCTCCATTACAGAACTGAAGGAAAACCATTTGCTTTAATTAGGGACATCTGATTTAATGTTAATCCCAGGTGACTCAGGATTAGTCAGCTGTCTGTGCCATACTTCTGTCATGACAAGGCTTGTGTGCTGCTGTGGAGGCTCAACATGTGAATCATGATGTATGGTTTGCGCAACACCCCTTGCTCGGGCATGTTTGCATTTGATTGTGGCCTCTGGAGGTTTGTTCATCTACAGTGCAATCCTATGCAGAGTTACTTCAGTCTACGCTCATTGAAATGAATGGACTTATCCTGGAGTAGCCTTCTTTAGAATTTCATTGTTAGTCTTAGAAAACATCTGTACATTGGTCAGGACTGGAGGGTAAGGCTTTTCTTCAACTGTACCACTTCAGGCTGCAGGAGGGGGATTGTTTGCTCGAATGCTTGCCGGCCGAAAAACAACCCTCTGCCTGAACATAGATAACTAAAATGTCAATGGATTCACCTAGTTTCCTTCTACTTTCTATGGTCTTTTATGCATGGTTGTTTCAGTCGCCGTCACCCTTTCAATGACTTCGGGTCTTTCTTTATATTATGCATGCCATTTCCAGCTGCCAGAGCTTGCCTCGCTCTCCCCTGCGTTTCCCTGTGTTTTGAAATTTGAGATAAAACAGGTCCCTAAAAATGTGGGCAAAATGCGAAGAAATGCAGGGGGAGAGCAAGGTGACCTCTGACGGTCAGAAACAGCACGCATGACCCAGACAAAGACCCGAAGTCATCGGAGAGGTGACGGTGAGTGAAACAGCCATGCATAAAAGACCTATGTGATGGTGAACAAACAAAACCGGATTTGTGTCTGTCTCTCTCTGTGTGTGGGGAGGGGATTTCAGGTATATCGCCCCTCACGTGCAACCTGAAATAGAACATTCCATGAAAAACTTTGTGCTAGCTGACTATCTCTGTTAACTTTATGGCTAATATAATATCCGTTTCCGTTACCATTAGACATTCTTTTATTTATATCAAGCCTTTCTAAGGATGCCAGGATCTTCAGGAATCAATGTCAACGGTCATGTAAATGGAGTCTTTTGCCACAAAGAGTCTAAAACCGAGCCAACCGGCAAAGCTGCAGGCAATAGAACCCCGCAACCGCAAGAAACAATTGGACAAGACAATTGACATGACCATTGACACTGATCCACTTTCGCGGGGACTTTGAGTTGTTTTGGTACTTTGTAGTCTATGGGGTCTATTTGTAGCGGCATGAATTGAATGCTTCTGTATTATATGCTTTTGCTTATTCCCCAATTTGTTTTTGTTCATCTGTAGTCGGCAGGACTCATGCCTACATTTATATTATTGTTTTCTCATTTGAAGTTGGCATGCCTTTAATGCCCATCCAATACAATTGTTTTTCCATTGGCAGTTGGTTGTCATGTATTAATGGTTTTTGTAATAATCACTTCTTTGCATTGTGAGTATTGTATTTAGATTTTGAGCTCACGTGCTGTTTATTAGGTTCAGCTGTATTCTATTGCCAGCATAGGTTTCCTTTAATCACTAACCTCCAGGTACTAGCTGGAGATCTCCTGCTATTACAACCGATCTCTAGCTGATAGAGATCAGTTCCCCTGGAGAAAATGACTGCTTTGGCCATTGGACTCTATGTCCCTCCTTGCCCCAAATCCCGCCCTCTTCAGGCTCTGTCCCAAAACCTCCTGCTGGTGGTGAAGAGGGATCTGGCAACCCTGAGCATTACCTCACTCTAAGCCCACTGAAATCCATGGGTTTACAGTGGAATAGCACTGCATAGGATTGCCTGCAAGTACCAGAGTTCAATATATTGTCATTCATTCTCCCTGTTTTCGATGAAGATCCAAAACCAGAATGTTGTCCACGATCTACTGCTCCACTCATAAATCAGGAGTGCCATTAAGGTACACATATCTTCCCACTCACCTGATGTTTCATACCAGATGTTTCACAAAGAACAAAAAGAGAGTTAAGGGAAATATATCCAACAAAAAATTATACCCTTTACTCGGGAACTAGGGCACAAAATTATACAGAGCAGGTTTATTAAAAGTCACAACATACTATTAAAACATCTTTTAAAATGTAAAACATCTATTACAATATAATGCTTCAGATTGTTTTATGACATTGGAGGCTGCAACAGTTTAAGGTTATCAGCATTCTTCTGATGTGGAAGTAATGAAGTAACAGAGATCATTTAAAATCACATATAAGCAAAGCCGTCAGTGTAAAATTCACTAGGTACAAAAATGCATCAGAATTCTCTTCTTTCACAGGTATTCAGTTTTCATAATTGATGCCTAACACATTTTATAATATGCTCCAAATACATAGTTTGATCACATTCCCAGAATTTCAAAAGCTTTGGTTAGAGTGTTTATTTAAGAAATTTAAATCCTGCTTTTCCACTTTTAAAAAGCCTTAACAATGGCTACTGATTTTCTGTGTGCTCCTTCAGCCTGGAAAAGTGATGATTTGCTCAAATTTTATTTTTTTTCACATATATTCTTACTTTTATGGTACAGAAGATGAATGGCAAGTTAAAACTTGCCTGGCAACTGAGATGTTTTTGGCATAAACGTGTTGGTGATGTACGCTATAAATGGACAATTTTACATTTATGTATTTGCAACATGGATAGGGAAGGCAGTATGGTATAGTCCGATCTCATCAGCTCTTGGAAGCTAAGCAGGGTCAGTACTTGGATGAGATACCGTCAAGGAAGACTCTGCAGAAGAAGGCAATGCCAACCACCTCTGCTTAATCATTTGCCTTGAAAACCCCTTGCTGGAGTTGCCACATTTGGAACATGATGAATATGAACTTCATTACTTCCACAATGGAAGAGTTATGGGCTGATGTTATTACAAGTGAAGGCCTTTATCTAACAACATTGCGTGTAGTAGCATTTTCAAGGATGCTTTAATGTATTGGCAGTTAATATCCCGGTTTTCTAATACACCATGGACTTGTTCCTATACAACATCTCCACTGACAAAACAGATTTCTGTTGGTAGAATGGGACTTCTCTGACTCCTTATTTCTGCTGCAGCCCCAAATGTGCCTCTTAATGTTTCTTCTGGGGGGACAGGAGACCTCCATGAACAACATGAGGGGAGAGTTGGAGGTCAGATGTGTGAATCAGAAAAAATCCCCCCTTCAATCAGCAGAACTTTCCAGTTGATCCAGCCCCATACAATAGGGTTGCCAACCTCCAGGTACTACCTGGTGATCTCCTGCTTTTACAACTGATCTCCAACAGATAGAGTTCACCTGGAGAAAATGACCACTTTGGCAACTGGACTCTATGGCATTGAAGTCCCTACCCTCCCCAAACCCCACCCTTCTCAGGCTCAGCCCCAAAATTATCCTGCTGATGGTGAAGGGGGACCTGGCAACCTTACCACATATGATGATCATGGTAGAGATCCACATCACATTCTTATTCCGTTACTTGTGAAGGAGCTTTACTTGATTCCTCTCATTGTCGACATAATGCAAAAGGTTAACACTTAGTCTCACTTCACTTCCATGCTTTGGTGGACTTCATTCATTGTATCTCTACACCACTTTTCAGCTACATTGGCTCCCCAGATGGCCTTTGATTCAAACTGTCAACAATATGCAATATAAGTAATAGCAACAATTGTTGCCGTCAAAATAATTTGTGCGGTGGTGTTTAACTGATAGAGCTTTGCTTCTGGAGATCAAAGCACCCTTGCCTGCGTTGAAGAGATAGCCTTCCTCAGTGGTTGAAGCACTGGAAATGGGAACAGCTAAAGAATGGCAACAGTTTGCTCTTATTCTAACCATGCCATTGAACTTTAACTCTCTCCTTCAGCTTCCTGCTGACCCAGATGCCTCAGCTACAACAGCTGCTCTTACCTGTATCTACAGAAGCCATAAGAAAAATATTCCTAGCCAAGATATTGATTGGCAGGAGTGGAGGGTGGGTATGGTTTATTTAGGCCATGCTGTTGCCTGACAATTTGTACTCTGTCTTTTCTGGCCCTGCTTTCAGACAGCAGGTTTTGGGTGGAGAATGATGATAAAGCCTCTTTTTGACCCATCTTCTGCAGATCTTGCACCAGTGTTTGGATATGGGACACATATATGAAGTTTATGACTTATGTCATCAGTGGAATCATGAGCAGCAATTCTCAGTGGATGTCAGTCTTCATCTATGCTCTAAAAGATATCCTATGGTAAAATGTACAAATGCAGGAGAGGGGCTGTGGCTCAGTGGTAGAGCATTTGCTTGGCATGCAGAAGGTCCCAGGTTCAATGCCTGGCATCTCCAGTTAAAGGACCCAGGCAAGTAGGTGATGTGAAAGACCTCTACCTGAGACCCTGGAGAGCCACTGCAGGTCTGAGTAGACAATACTGACTTTGATGGACCAAGGGTCTGATTCAATATAAGGCAGCTTCATGTGTTCACACCTATGGATTTTCCATCTATCATTGCTGAATGCTATAAATGGCATACTTTGTGTTAATACTGAAAATGTCTCCAAGTAGAAAACTCCTGGAAGTAGAAAGGTTACGCATTCATCTCCCCCTTGTGTTAAGCTCACTGATGCATTTATTCAACTGGAGGCTCCGACTTAATGCCCATTACGGTGTACAAAATGCATCATTTTAAGTATATATCAGCTGGGGCTTGTATTTATCCGAGACCTATTTAGGAATAAACGTAGCACCCTACAACATGGAATAATTGGACCAGAAACGCATTTAGTGCATCAAATTACTAAAAGCATGGGCTTTTCTCCCCATTTTGCTTTGTTATGGTGCATCAAAAAGCTGTTAGACTGTTCGAAATGTGACCATTCCTGTAAGTGTTTCTCTACACTCATACTACTGAAATCTTTACCAACGGCCTATTTTAGCTACTTTGGAAATTTCTTCTTAATGCTACTTTTATTTCTAAGGGGATTATCATAAATCCAAACTCAGAGTTTTAAACCTTTCATTGTTGCTTCCTTATCTGACAGACATCATGCTTAACTTGGATTTATTTATTTTTTAAAAAAAGAGAAGGCAATCGGGAAAAAGTAATGGTTGCAAATATTCCGTTTTAGCATCATTGCCTTCTAATAGCGCTTGCAGATGAAAGCAAGATCTTCAAAAGATAGCCATTTATGGATTTTTTTTCTCCCCTCGTTTAGACTGTATTTAAGTATTAATGTATTTTTAAGGAAAATATCAATGGTGGGTGTTGAATTGAATGACTTTTAAGATTTGTCTCTGAAAATGGAATCGTGCATTAAAAGGTCAAAATGATCTTTTAATCCTTTCGGCAGTGGTCATCTTCGGAGCAAATCATAATCGACTACATGTCCTGTCATCGCTGAATGACACCGTAATTCATACTAGCAAAAGGGGGGGGGGGAAAGCATATTTCGATGTTCCTTCAACAATAAAGATTAATACGAGTTGATCGTAACCTTAATGGAAAAGCTAGGCACATTTTTTATGCTATAGCAGGGTAACTTGAAATCTGAGCACTTTTCAATGTATTTGAATTTACTTCATTATCAAACAAGGGGAGAAGAAGAAGAATAGTTGGTTTTTATATGCCAACTTTCTCTACCACTTAAGGCAGAATCAAACCGGCTCACAATCGCCTTCCCTCCCCCTCCCCACAACAGACGCCCTGTGAGGTGGGTGAGGCTGAGAGAACATGACTTGCCCGAGGTCAATGTTTTAAGGAACTCGTCCACAACCTGTAGGGCTGTAATGTGCTTCTGTGGTAATCCCCCTTTTAAATGGAGCACAAGATCCCTGTTGGCAAAATGTTGGAGCATCTGTTTGGGGTACCCTATAGAGAAGGAGGGCTTGAGCAGCTATTTAGCCTGGTTTCAGCACCATGCTGCAGGCTTTCTGCAAACGGAACCTTTGACCCTCCTTTTGGAATCATGCTGGAATTTGTGAGGTTTCCTTCGGATTTGTGATGCTCTGGATTGCCTGCAAAGCTTTTGACTGTGTGGATCATGAAAAGCTATAGCTGGTTTTAAAGGAAATGGGTGTGCCACAACATCTGATTGTTTTGATACTCAACTTGTACTCTGGACAAGAGACCACAGTTAGGACAGAATATGGAGAAATGGAATGGTTTCCAATTGACAAAGGTGTTAGACAAGGATGTATTTTATCTCCCTATCTCTTCAATCTGTATGCAGAACATATAATTAGGAAAGCTGGATTAGATTTAGACAAAGGTGGAGTGAAAATTGTGGGGAGGGACATTAACCATTTGGGATATGCCAATGATACTGCATTACTGGCAGAAAATAGCAAAGACTTGAAATGACTACTGCTGAAAGTTAGAAGAGAAAGTGCCAAAGCAGGACTACAGCTGAACAACAAGAAGACAAAAGTAATGACTACAGGAGAATTACTCAACTTTAAGGTTGACAATGAGGAAATTGAAATTGTTCAAGACTTCCCATTCCTTGTCTCCATCATCAACCAAAAGGGAGACTGCAGCCAAGAAATCAGAAGGAGATTGAGACTGGGAAGGGCAGCCATGAAGGAGCTAGAAAAGATTCTTAAGTGTAAGGATGTGTCACTGGCCACCAAGATTAAGTTAATTCATGCCATCATATTCCCTATTACTTTGTACAGATGTGAAAGCTGGACAAAGAAGAAAGCTGATAGGAAGACAGTAGATTCCTTTGAAATGTGGTGTTGGAGGAGAGTGTTATGGATATCGTAGACTGCCAAAAAAACCAATCAGTGAGTTATAGATCAAATCTGGCCTGAACTGACCCTAGAAGCTAAAATGACTAAACTGAGGCTATTGAATTTGAATTTGACTAAACTGAGGCTATCGTATTTTGGTCACATTATGAGAAGACAAGAGTCACTGGAAAAGACAATACTGCTAGGAAAAGTTGAAGGCTGCAGGAAAAGAGGAAGACGGGGGCCGTTTAAGGCCTGCAAAATCATTTGGTCTAGCCCTTTGTGCGTCCTGGCAGATCTCTAACTCAGAAGGTCTAAGACTGGTGATCCACCCCCTCCTGCGGACAGGAATAGCCTCTATTCAAGGTGGATGTAAGTTTGTTTTGCTGATAAAAGGAACCTTTTTTCCCCCTTGCAGAAGAGTGGTCAGCCATGGAGCTGCTAGGACCACCCAAGAAACTGTGTTAAACTTTTCCCACCTGGGCCATGGAGAAACATAGTCCCTCTGTACTACAAGAGGGCTGGGGACGGAAGTGGAGACAATGGGGGGTAGGGCTGTCAATTCGGTTCGGCCCGAACTGAAAATCAGCCGAATTTCCCTTGATTCGGCGGTTTTTAGTTCGGGACGAACCGAACTCAAAACTGGTGGGCAACCGGGGGGGCCGAATTCAGCGAGTTCAGGAGTTCACGAATAAATTCGGCCAATTCGGGGCCGTCAGTAAGCAGCATAACCTTCAGTAAGCAGCATTCTCCTCCCCCGGCCAATCGGTGGCCAAGCTGGGTCTTCTTCTGGCCAATCAGTCAGGATTGAGTACTGGAGGAATCAGCTGATGTGCGGCCGGCCGGGGAAAGAGAGAGAGAGAGGGAAATCCTCATGTGTGTGTGAGGGGGTGCTTGTGCACATTCACTCCTTTCCGTGGCTGCAGGGGGCGCATTTTTTGGGGTACTGACCCCAAACTTTCAGGGGATATTCAGACAGGTTTTTTTAAGAGACCACCCAAGTTTTGTAAACATTGGGTCAGGGCCCCCCGAGATATGGGCTCCACCCCTTTTTCCTCTCCCCCCTTTTCCATTTTCGTGGCTGCAGGGGGCGCTTTTTTGGGGGTGCAGCCGCCAAACTTTTGTCATAGCTTCAGAGACTCCCTCTTAAGAGACCACCCAAGTTTTGTAAAGATGGGTTCAGTGGGGGCTGAAATATTGGCTCCCCCCCCTTTTCTCTTTCCATGGCTGCAGGGGACGCATTTTTGGGTGTGCCGACCCCAGACTTTCAGCGGAGCTTCAGTCAAGGCTTTTTAAGATACCACCCAAGTTTTGTAAACATTGGGTCAGGGCCCCCCGAGATATGGGCTTTCCCCTTTTCCCTATTGGGATGAATGGATCACCCTCGAGAGATGCATACGTATGGATCTTATATTGGATACAAATGGAATCATATTGGATTACCCAGCCTCCCAGCCCCTCCTGCTGGAACAGAAGACAGCCACAGTAAGACCCCTTTGGGGGCTTTAATCTATATTTTTTTCTTTTCTGTGTGTGTGTGTGGGGTGAAAGCAGAGTCTGTGTGTGTGTGTGGGGAGGGAGCAGTTTCTGTGGGTGGGGGGGGAAGCCAAAGGGGGCTTTTGCCGGTTCTGCCTGGGGTGTGTGTTCCCCCTTCAGTCTCTCTCTCCCTGGTTTGAGGGGGGGCTTCATTTTTATTCTTCAGGTTTTTCCTCATTCATAAGATCAGTTAGGTTATTTTGATGCTTGCTCAAAACTGGTTTTCAAATGGTGACTTAAAGAATGCATCTGCCTGGTCCCAAGTCCAATGCAAAAGGAGAAATTCCACCCCCTCCTGCTCATTATGCATAGCTAGCTGCCTCTGTCCCTTTCCATGGTATGCAAACTCCCAGGCATCAGGTGTTGCTATGCACTGTTGCAAAGGTGTTGCATTGCGTGCTTGTGTTGCTTTGCAGTTGTATTGTTTTGCAAAATTCTTCACACCTGCCCCGCCCTTTGCATGTTTGCAAAGGGGTTGCTCTGCCGTTGTGTTGCTTTGCAAAGTTCTTAGCACCTGCCCCGCCCTTGCTCTCATCAGCTGTTTGTCGGCCGGGAGCTTTGTGCGTGGGCGGCAAGCTCTGCAGAGAGATACACATTAAGGGTGGGGGGACCCCTTTCAGGGCCCATATCTCAGCCCCCCCTGACCCAATCTTTACAAAACTTGGGGAGTCTTTCAATAAACGTCCTTTGAAGCTCTGCTGAAAGTTTGGGACCTCTAAGCCCAAAAATGCCCCCCCCCCAGAGCCACGGAAAGGCGCGGTTGTGTTTTTAATGGCTTTATTCGGCCGAATTTTTTTTCCGAACTTTGAATTCCCGCCAAATTGAACGGATCCGAAGTGGGGGAGTTCGGACTTCGGCACGTACCGAACCCACAAGGGCCAAATTCGGCCGAATCCGAACTGTACTGAATTTTTTTTTTGACAGCCCTAATGGGGGGGTTAAAGGGGGCATGGCCAGAATGTGCAGTGGGGGCGAGTTCTTAGCCAGTGGGTCCTCATTTCATCCCTGCAGGTGGAGGTACGGTTGCCAGGTCCTACCTCTCCTCCGGCGGGAGACTTTTAAGGCACATCTCAGGATCGTGCGGCAACATGTGGACGCACTGCCGCACTTGCACATCACTTCCTGCTTACAACCGGACGTCCCGTCTCATGAGAGGCCTTATGCCACTCAAACTCTTAGTTTGAGTGGCATAAGGCCCTTCACGAGGCAGGACTTCTGGTTGTAAAGCAGAAGTGACCTGCAGCGGCGCGTACGCATGTGCATGTTTGCCCGCCGACCATCAGCTGGTCTGCGGGCAAAGGGGCAAATTGCCGGGGGTTTGCCCGCCACCACCGGGCACCTGGCAACCCTAGGTGGAGGTAGCAGGAGCCAGCTGTAGAATCCAGCCCCGACCATGCAGAGCAGGAGCAACTCCAGCGTGCGGCTGGATGGCTCCCCCTGGCTGGTGCAACAAGACATCCTGTGCCAACAGGTGGGCGAGTGCGCCACTAGTTGGATGCCTGCCTGCTTGCCCATGCCGGTGGGTGGGTCATCTGGGGCAGCTGCCTGCTTGGGGCTTGGTCAGATAATTTTTAAGTTGATAATTTTGTATGGCCCGTGAATGATGTTATAAATATCCAAATGGCTCTTGACGGAAAAGGTTCCCCACCCCTGCTATAAAAGAAGTCACAGCCCTCAGTTTGCAAGGCCTGAGCAAGGCTGTTAACAAGAGGACATTTTGGAGGACTTTCATTCATAGGGTCGCCATGAGTCGGAAGTGACTTGACAGCACTTAACACACACAGACATACAGACATTGCCAGCTTCACATCATTCCAGGGTTGGTGATTATGGCTGCAATCCTGAAGAGGGGACTGAAGCTCCTTAGGAGCTGGTGTGACTACGTGCTGGCATAAGTACCCATTTAATCCATGATAAGGGGAACTTATGCTGTCACGGGTGGCATCAATGCTGGCCCAGGGACACCACACTGCTGCATGGGGCTCGGATGGCAGCGCAGCCTCCTGCCACCATTCTCCCAGCGTAGTTCCCCATGTCGGCATCCTGGGAGGCATTCCTGGGATGGTCCCAGGAGCAGAGGCTTCCTAACCCCTTTTGGGCCAGGAACACCCCCTTTGCCCTTACTGTGAGTTATGCCACCTTTTTAGGTGGCGTAGCCCCGTGGAACACTATGGAGTGGTTCTGTGGGGCTCACAAGTAAGGGCAGTAATCTGGCTTCAGTGGGGGGATGGATCTTGCTTTGGAGATGGTGTGGCTGTGTCACCTCCAGCCACTGCCTAACCCCCTCAGGAATGGGCTGCACATTTAATTTGGCCTGGTCTGGGGACTTATTAGGTCATAATTAGATTATTTCTTGAATAAATGTCACTGAGCTTGCAGACACAGAAACCAGGCAACACAATCTTATCCGTCATTGTTTAAAGGATGCTTCTTACTATGCGGGCACAAAGACTAGATGAATTTCAAGGGATTCCTGTTTTATGCAAAGTGGTCAATATAATGAACTGAATGACAATGATCTCCAGTGATCCTTCATTAACTCCAGTTATGAAGAAAAAGAAGAAGATGAAGAAGGAGGAGGAGAAGTAGTTGGTTTTTATATGCCGATTTTCTCCACCACTTAAGGAAGAATCAAACCGGCTTACAAACTCCTTCCCTTACCCTCCCCACAACAGACACCCGGTGAGATAGGTGAGGCTGAGAGAGCTTCAAGAGAGTTGTGACTAGCCCAAGGTCATCAAGCTGGCTTCATGTGCAGGAGTGGGGAAACCAATCCGAGTCACCAGATTAGAGTCTGCCGCTCACGTGGAGGAGAGGGGAATCGAACCTGGTTCTCCAGATCAGAGTCCACTGCTCCTAACCACCACTCTTAACCACTACACCACACTGCCAGGCCTCCCCTCGCCACCGGCAGAACCTTCATTGTGATGGGGTTGGGGTGGGGAGTGATTGACGCAATAATGTCACTTTACATTATCAATCAATAATGTCACTTGACATTATTGCGCCAATCACCCCCCAAAAAAACCCATCACAATGAAGGTCCTGCCGGTGGCGAGGGGAGACCTGGCAGTGTGGTGTAGTGGTTAAGAGTTACAAACTTACTCTTTCAGTGTCATTTAATACATGTACCTTTAAGGTTGCCAGATACCAGGCAATGGTGGGCAATTGCCCAGCAATTTACCCTGGAAGTGATGGGGACTCTCTAGCTCCCTTAATTGCTGGCAATTGCCCGCCATTGCCTGGTATCTGGCAACCCTAAAGATACATGTATTACATGACAATGAAAGAGTAAGTTTGTACCATCATGTCATCAAGTCCTAACTGTGAGGAGCAGAATTTGTAATGCTTATCGTTTGTTGAGGTTCTGGACAATCTGTAGCTTAAGCCATCTTTTATGTCCCCCACAAATGATTTAAATGGGGGTCTCCCAAAAACCATGCAACATTCCTTCGATCAAAGTATTCTTGAAAAATTCTCATCGCCTTACATTCAAGGTCTGATACAGCCGACAATGTAATGACAGGGGCCATTTTAAACACTTAAAGACCTCACAGTTTAGACGCCAGCTTCTGCTGACTCTAGCAAAGTGGAGAAAAGATGTTCATTATGTCGGGGGGGGGGAATGCTAAACAGCAAACATTATACCACTTTCTTACCCTTGACTAGCATGACTTCTGCTTCCAAAATGACAGGGGAAATACGGAATGAGGAATAGGGGAAGAAATCAAGAATGTAACGAGGGGGGATTTCATTATCGCAGTTGATCACAAATGAACAGGGAAGATCTGTTCCTGTGCTCAAAGTCATGCTGTACCAACATTTGATCCAAATTGCCTGATAGCCTTATTTGTTTTGTCTTGCTGCCAATTAAATGAAAAACCTAAAATAAAGGAAAGAAACCCTGGTCTACACAAGCAACAAAGTGAGGCAGTGATCAGGTAGAAGTTGGAAGAGGGATTATTTATTTATGTTAAAACATTTCTGTCTCTACTTATCTCCTCACACTCAAGGAGGCTCACATTTTTCAGATCCCCCTCCCCACATAAATTATTTCCTGTAAGTGGAAAGCTAGCACTGAACGTAAAGAGTTAGGTTAGAATCTTTCATTCTTGAGTGCTATTTTTAATTATTTGCAAGGGGATTGTATTTGATACAGCATTAAAAAAAACTCTTTCCATTGGGGTTTCCATCTCTGGGTGGGACCTGGAGATCTCACAGAATTAAAACTCATTTCCAGATGACAGAGCTCTGTTCCCCTGGAGAAAATGGCTGCTTTGGAGGGTGGCATTTTTGGTATTATGCCCTGCTGGGTTCCCTCCCCTCCCCAAACGCCACCCTTCTCAGGCTCCACCCACAAATCTCCAGGAATTTCCTAACCCACTTTTGGCAACCCTACTTCCCACATTCAGTCTGAAGGGATACAACCCTTTTTTCTCCAAATGTATACCTAGGATTGCCAGGTCCCTCTTCGCCACCGGTGGGAGGTTTTTGGGGCAGAGCCTGGGCAGAGCGGAGTTTGGGAAGAGGAGGGACTTCAATAGCAGGATTAGTTGTAATAGCAGGGGATCTCCAGTTAATACCTGGAGATTGGCAATCCTATGTATATCAGGCCTTATATAGTTATCTAGGGAAGATGTCTTAGCTCTACTTCCTCCTCCAAGTTAGTGAGGTTTGTTAACCAAGGAACCAACAGAATGCTTCAATATCTTTGTGATGCTACATCTTTGGTTTTCCCTGAAAGCCCCTTCTGATATTTCATGTACTGGTGTGGAACATCAAGGCCATGACACAGTGCATTCCATTGTTGTCAACACCCTTTGCTGCAACTAGAGCAATGATACCATGGGTAGCATTTGTAGAATGAGCCCTCTGAAGCAACTCAGATCTTCTGAACCTACCAGAACAATGCAACAGTTGCTGCTGTTGCTGAATGGAATCAATGACAATGAGTGCCAGCATGGTGCAGTGGTTAAGATTGTGGTTTGGAGCGGTGGACTCTGATCTGTAGAACCGGGTTTGATTCCCCACTCCTCCACATGAGTGGTGAAGGCTAATCTGGTGAACTGGATTTGTTCCTCACTCCTACACCCGAAGCCAGCTGGGTGACCTTGGGCTAGTCACACTCTCCCAGCCCTACCAACCTCACAGGGTGTCTGTTGTGAGGAGGGGAAGGGAAGGAGATTGTAAGCCGGTTTGATTCTTCCTTAAGTGGTGGAGAAAATTGGCATATAAAAACCAACTCCTCCTCCTCCTCCTCCTCCTCTTCTTCTTCTTCTTCTTCTTCTTCTTCTTCTTCTTCTTCTTCTTCTTCTTCTTCTTCTTCTTCTTCAGCATCCCACATTAGCCAACCAATGCACTAAAGGATCCTATCATGTGACCAGAGGCCGAAGAGATCAAAGTCTCTACTATTGCTGCTCTCTCAGCAGCTGGCATTCAAAAGGAATACGCCCTTTGAATATGGAGCTGCTATTTTACCATCATGGATCACTGAAAGACTATTCTCTATGAATTTGCCTGATCCCTTTTTATGGCATCTAAGCTAATGGCCATCACCAGATCCTGTAGCAGCAATGTCCACAAGTTATTTATGCATGAGGTGTGCAAAAAGAATTGTCAGGAAAATTCGGATTTGGGTACATTGGACCTGAAGATTTTTTTGGATTCCTGAATATTCCCAAATCCCCATACCAACATGATTTTTTTTTGAAGGGGGGATAGGGAATCTAAAAAAAATTAGCTCCAAATAATTGTCCAAATTATTTGGATATTTGACAATGGCGGCCAGAATAGTACTGGCAGCATCTTGGAAACAGGAAAAAATGGATGAATTTGCAGTGATGGCCAGACTGAACCGTTTGATAAAAAAAGAAGATGACTGAAGACTTAAAAAAAACAAATGGGAATGCTATTTCAAATATGTTAAACAGAAAAGATAGATTGTTAGAGATAAAGATTAGTCTATAAAACCTATTATATAGGATAGAAGGAAATTATATATTTTTTTTAAAAAACGTAGATTTTAAGAATAATGCATAGGATATGTGAAATGAAGAGATAAACTCCCCGAAGGGGTACAAACTGTGTGAATGTGTGTATATGTAATTTGTGTGTGTGTGTTTTTTCTTAATTGAAAATGTTAATAAAATATCTTTTAAAAAATTAGCTCCGTTGGTGCATATGGAGGCCTCTGGGGGGGTTGTTTCTTAAGATAGAGACACCAATTTTCAGCATAGCTTTTAGTGACTCTTATAAGAAGAACCCCCAAGTTTGGTAAAGATTGGGTTGGGGGTCCAGTGTTATAGGTCCCCAAAGAAGGTGCTCCCATCCCTCCTCCATTGTTTCCAATTGAGAAAAACAGAGGCGCATAAAATTGGACCCCTTAAACGCCTTCTTTCCAAGCTACACAGCCCTAAGTTACCAATCATCAGAATACTAGCCATTTTATTTTCAATTCCTCAGTGACCAAGTGGGGGCGGGGGAGACGGGGTTCCTCCCTGTGAGTCTCACGGGTTCCCACTTGTTACAGTTATCAGTTATTTCCCCAAGGGAAAAAAATGCAGCCTAATGTGAATATTACTTCAACATTGTCTTGATTCTGTTAAATCCATTTTATTCTTGTTGATGCTGTTCATCTCCTGCCATGTATAGTGGTGTAGTGGTTAAGAACAGTGGTTTGGAGCTGTGGACTCTGATCTGGGGAACCGGGTTTGATTTCCCACTCCTCCACATGAGTGGTGGTTGCTAATCTGATGAACCGGATTTGTTTCCCTACTCCTACACATGAAGCCAGCTGGGTGACCTTGGGCTACTGACACTCTCTCAGCCCCACCTACCTCACTGGGTATCTGTTGTGCGGAGGAGAAGTGAAGGTGATTGTAAACTGGTTTGAATTTTCCTTAAGTGGTAGAAAAAGTCAGCATATAAAAACCAACTCTTCTTCTTCTCCTAAATCATATGTTTATAACCTCGGGATACTGAGCCATCTGACTCTACTGACAAAATGTCTTTGTTCTGCAAACATGGAGATGGTGGGTTGACTATTGGTGCTCATGTCAATCTGTACAGACAACAGAAGGACTGCCTGCAAGTCATTCTTTCTTCACAGGGATATAGGTGCCAGACACCAAGGGTTCTGCTGGTTTCATTTAGCCTGACAGTTGCGATAAGATGAGGGGATATGGCTTAGTACATCCTTTGAGACGACAGTGCCACGTGTCATGTTGCGTCTTATAAATCTTCTCATAAATATTGGCTCTGATGGATGATTTTTAATGGAATATATGACATTAAAAGTCACCGATAAAAACAGCTTCTTTCTTTCTCTTTCTTTCTTTCTTTCTTTCTTTCTTTCTTTCTTTCTTTCTTTCTTTCTTTCTTTCTTTCTTTCTTTCTTTCTTTCTTTCTTTCTTTCTTTCTTTCTTTCCCCAGCCAGGCCATGCTCAGGGCAGGTAACAACGATAAAATTATGAATATAAACATGAAACCCTCTGAGGTCATTTATGGATATGCTGTCAGGTAGGCATAGGATTTGTTAATAGTTTATTTGTCCAATAACAATATTATTATCACTATTTGTAGTGTAAGGGTTATTGATTTGTGCTTGGTGTTGGGTAATTTTCATGTTTTTGTTACTTTTAGAAGCAGTTGTTGCTCCTATGTAAATAAAAACTGCAGGGGGTTGATATTAAATTAGTATAGTAAAAAAAAGTATTACATTCTTTGTCTTTGCCATTGAGCAGTCACACTGCTCTTTTCTTGTATGCATTTATTATATAGCCATAACAAAAAAGGACATTAAACATAAGCAGCATAAAAGCTATCCATAAAACAGAAGCAGATCATTAAAAAGCTGATGAGATAAAACTCCTAATTAAAATCCTGTGTTAAAAGATGTGTTCTAGTCTAAAAGAAAGTAAAGTAGGTGCCAGGCGTGTCTCAAGGGGGAGGGTGTTCCAAAGGTTAGGTGCCATCACAGAAAATGTCATATATGTTTTTGAAACCTCTTCTCCAAAGGTGGGGCGCAGAGAGCAGGGTTAGAAACTTGGCATAAAATAGTTTACAAGTAGGACAGAAAAATTATTGTAATTTTATCAGTTTTTTTGTATGACCACCCAGTACCTTTTTCTTTTCTATGTATTGTTTTGTATTGTTTTCTATTTTTTTTGCATTTTTTAATCCTCTTGCCAGTGGTGAAGAGGGACCTGGCAACCCTACAGACAGAGCACCCCCCCCAATGTATAAACCGGCAGAGCCATAAAGTGAGGGGGGGTGTAGGGAGGCCAACCGATGACACCCGCAGGTGCTCTCAATGACAGGCCTGGTGGAAAAGTTCTGTCTTACAGGCCCTGCTGAACTCTTTAAGGTCCTGCAGGGCCCTAATGTTACTGGGGGGGGGGGGAAGCTCGACAAGGCCAGAACTAGGGCCAAAAAGGCCGTAGCCCTAGTCAAGGACAGCCACACACTTCTACAGCCGGGGACCTCCAACAAGTTGGTATCAGCAGAACAAAATGTCCTTTGGGGAATGTGCCAGGATTATTAACTGTGGAAAATATAAGCACAGCCTAAGCAGTGTTCAGGAGGGAAGGCAGCATAGTACAGCCCGATCTTGTCACAACTCAGAAGCTAAGCAGGGTCAGCCCTGGTTAGTATTTGGATGAGAGACCACCAAGGAATACCAGGGTTGCTGTGCAGAGGAAGGCAGAATATGCATCCATCTTGCCTACGTGTGTACATTTGTGAGAAAGAGCTAATACACATTCACTTTTCAGATGAAACCAGGGACCAGTATCTGGGTAAATGTGGGGTTTGTCATCAGGGTTTGAAATCACATGGTCAGGTGTTGATTGTAACATGAGAATTAATTAACACATGTATAAAGAATAATCAAATGTCGCATATGGATTGTCCGTGCATTCACTATAACTCAAGAACAGGGCTTCTGTTGCATTCTTTTCATCCTGAGAGATTTAAGAACAGATATTGAGTTATTTGGAGAGTCAGAGCCAGCTTTAGACCACTGTCTAGACTATAGAGAGACCAATGAGGCATCAAATTAAAGCAGGGAACATGTAGATTTGTGGAAAAGCAGCATATTTGCCAATTTATACCTTTAATCAGATAAATGGAAAAAGAAACCCTGAGGTACCTTTGAAACCTCCATCATTATTAGATCTCAGAGCTCTGATTTCAGTTGATCGCAATAAATAATTCCTAGCCAATGGTTCAGCTGTGAAATGTTATGGGGAATATTTATGAATATTTGGCTGCTCAGAGGTATTGAACTTCTAACAATCCATGGGGTAGATGTATTGTTTAGATCAATTTTTTAGATGTATTTTGTAGATGTATTTTTTGTCAGAATGCAAAGGAAACCTGTAAGACCTTTTCCTCATCGGACATTGTCTCCTGTAGTGTAGCGTACAGTATCCCCTTATCACTTCCAGTGCTATTTCTGAAAGCAGAAAAGTACCACTGGTAGAAAAACAATCCCAGGAATCTTTTCCTTTTCTTTTTTTGCAACTAGAAGGTAGAAAACTAGTATGCTAATACAGTAACTTGGAGACTTGATCCAAAGTAATATTTTATACTTATGTATAATTTACAATGCAATCCTGAACAGGGTTACAAGCTTCAAAACCCATTGCATTAGGATTCTTTTCAGGATTAGGCTGGTCCTATATAATTTACCTGAGAATGTCCCACTGAATTAAGTAGGTGTTATTTCTGAGTAGACTTCCATAGGATTGAGCTTTGGAAGACTCATTCATCTAGGGATATGCCCATGATGGAAACCCACTGTGTGAGTGTGGTGTAGTGGTTAGGGACAGTGGGCTCTAATCTGGTGAACTGGATTTGTTTACCCACTCCTCCACAGGAAGCCTGCTGTGTGACCTTGGGCTAGTCACCGTTCTCTCCGAACTCTATCAGCTCTACCTACCTCACAAGTTGTCTGTTGTGGGGAGGGGACGGGAAGGCGATTCTAAGTTGGTTTGAGACTCCTTAAGGTAGAAAAAATCAGGGTATAAAAATGAACTCTTCTTCTTTCTTAACCCTTGGTTAAGAAACCCTTTCTTAACCCATTTTCTACCTATAACACTTTGGATTTGAATTTAGGATCAGAGTTATATAGCATGTCTTCCAAATACATTGCAATTTAATTGTTCATTTACTCTGGATTTAAACAGACCCCCCCTTTATATTCTTCCAATTTCTTATTTCATCCAGGTTTGTGATGCTTCACTTTATCCAGAACACCATCCCCCTCCGTTTCACATTCTCCAGTTCACCACACTGATTCCTTTTATAGCCCTGCATGCCTCACTTGGGGATAGCCATCAAATCATCTATTCTTGAAATTCTCCACATATTTTGCAACTTCAATGTAACATAAATAAATGAACAAGACTTCAGTCGAACAATCTGAGAGGAAACTGCGCAACACAGTGTTCTTCTGCAATTATATCAATTTTTGTAATGAGACTACTGCTGAAGATAACATCAGCACAGATGGGGGTCAGTCTGTAATTAGGGCAAATGCGTGAACCTCCCTCTCCACTCTCTGATGAATGAGATTCTATATGTTGTCCAGGTTTCAGTTTCAAGTAGAAACCAGCAGTTTCAGTGCTCTAGAGATTGATCGGTTTACTTCAATTACACCCCTCCTTTGACCCTAATGGGAACCCAAAGGGGCTTCCATTGTTCTTCTGTCCTTCACTTTATACTCAGAACAACCCTGTGAGGTAGTTCAGCCTCAGTGTGTGTGACTGGCCCAAGCGTGGTATAGTGGTTAAGAGTGGCGGACTAATCTGGAGGGCTGGGTTTGATCCCCCACTCCTCCACTTGAGCGGCAGACTCTAAGCTGGTGAACCGGATTGGTTTCCCCACTCCTGCACATGAAGCCAGCTGGGTGACCTTGGGCTAGTCACAGGCTTCTTAGAGCTCTCAGCCTCACCTACCTCACAAGGTGTTTGTTGTGGGGAGAGGAAGGGAAGGAGATGGTAAGCAAGTTTGATTCTCCCTAAAAATGTAGAGAAAATTGGCATATAAAAACCAACTTCTTCTTCTTCTTTCATAATAAAGTTGAAATTTGAACCTGGGTCTCCCAGATTCTTGTGTGGCACTCTAATCATTATTTATTTATTTATTTATTTATTTATTTATTTATTTTCACATTTTTAGCCCGCCCTCCCCCGGCAAACCGGGCTCAGGGCGGGTTACAACAATAAAAATTCCAATATAACAACCACAGTAAAATATATAAAATGTAAACTATAAAACCATAAACAGCCCAATTAATTTTAAAAAGATGGTCGCCGTGTTTAAGCGCTTACTGTAGCAGGTAAGGCCGACTATAGTATGTTGTCGATTTGGCTGACCACCCTCACTAGATCGTAAGCAGGGGTTGGTGAGTAGGGAGGCCAGTACAGATCTTGCTTGAGCTCACCTGCGGCCGTCCTCAACCGTAGGCCTGGCAGAATAGCTCTATCTTACAGGCCCTGCGGAACTCCTTCAGGTCCCACAGGGCCCTGATGTTATTCGGCAGAGCATTCCACCAGGCCGGGGCCAGGACCAAAAAGGCCCTGGCCCTGGTCGAGGACAGCCACACATCTCTCAGGCTGGGGACCACCAACAGATTTTTATCAATGGAGCGTAATGCTGTTCGGGGGGTATACCAGGAGAGGCGGTCCCGAAGATACGAGGGTCCCAGACTGTGTAAGGCTTTAAAGGTTAAAACCAGCACCTTGAATCTGATCCGATACTCCAGCTGGAGCCAGTGCAGTTGTCGTAGTACTGGCTGTATGTGATCTCGGGGCGAAGCTCCAGTAAGGAGCCTCGCCGCCACATTTTGTACCAGCTGGAGCCTTCGGGTCAGGGGCAGCCCTACATAGAGCGAGTTACAGTAGTCTAGCCTGGAGGTGACCGTCGCATGGATAACCGTAGCTAGGTCTGGGTGGGAGAGGTAAGGCACCAGCTGCCGGGCTTGGCGGAGATGGTAGAATGCCGCCTTAACCATGTCTGTGACTTGAGCCTCCATAGTTAAGGAGGCATCAAAAATCACACCCAGGCTCCTGACGGCAGGCACAGGTGTTAATATTATGTCGTCAAGAGCCGGGAGCTGGCACCCCACCCCCAAGTCACCCCGACCGAGCAACAGAACCTCCGTCTTCACTGGATTCAACCTCAGGCCGCTCTTTCTTATCCACCCAGTCACAGTGTCCAGACACCTGGCCAGTGTGTCAGGAGCAGAATCCGGATGCCTGTCCATTAAAGCTGGGTGTCATCAGTGTACTGATGACAACCCAGCCTGAAACTCCGGACAATCTAGGCAAGGGGGCGCATATAGATGTTAAATAACATCGGGGAGAGGATCACACCTTGCGGCACCCCACACACCAAAGGGTGCCGCTGTGAAACCCTCTCCCCGAGCACCACCCTCTGACCCTGATCTTGTAGGAAGGAGCGCAGCCATTGGCGGACTGTGCCCCGAATCCCCACATCGGCGAGGCGGTGGTCAAGAAGATCATGATTGACCGTGTCGAAGGCTGCTGATAAATCTAAGAGTATCAGCAGCCCCAAGCCGCCTCGATCCAGTTGTCGATGGAGATCATCTGTAAGGGCAACCAGAGCCGTCTCAGTCCCATGGCCAGGGCAGAAGCCAGACTGGAATGGGTCAAGTGCCGATGTCTCATCCAGGAACTCCTGTAGCTGCTCGACAACCGCTCTCTCAACTACCTTACCCAGGTATGAAAGATTCGATACCAGGTGGTAGTTGGATAGATCCCTGGGATCTAAAGTTGTCTTCTTCAAGAGCGGTCGCACCACCGCCTCTTTCAACACCCTAGGGAAAGTCCCTGAACTCAGGGACAAGTTGATAATCTCACCCAGGGGAGCCCGTACCAATTCCCGACTAGCTTTAATCAGCCAGGAAGGGCACTGGTCCAAAAGGCAAGTGGTGGGCCTCACAGCTAACAAGTTCTTTCAGGGCAACAGTCTCGCCCTCCTGCACCCAGGTCTCGGTCACGCAAGCCAGGTCCGCACCCTTCATGGAAAAATAGTCATGCAGAGTGCCAGTTTTATTATTAATGGACCTGGCATTGCACAATAGCAGTGTCGGGGATGGATACTTCCTATCTTCGTCTCTCGGGATGGGAGGCAGATTGGAAGGCACCCGAGCATGTCCATATCTCCGATGCCTTCCTTTGTATAATCTGCTCCCACCGCCATACCTCCTGTACCCACCTATGGTTGGGATCCCCAGCCCATAGCTGGCCTCCCTTATCTCTGATGTCATATTCCAACTGCTGATGTCATATTCCATTATGCCACAATGACCTTCTTTTTGGAAAAGAAAAGGCTGCAAATGTATATACCCTTCCCAATCCTGTTTGGTGTCATTATTCCACCTAGGTATGGCTGCTGTCTCATGCTAATTGTTTCCCGTTCTGCTTTAGAGGATATTTACTACCTTGGAACTTTACTGATGTAATGTGCACAACTATTTGTGTGTTGGATATATATGTCATATATCTTGATAGATATTGCAAAATCATACTTAAATAGTAACTGCAGGATGAAAAGGGGATCCAAATACATAACCCAACATGTATCAAATGCATCCCCCCAATATAGGGGGCGTAAAGACTGAAAATGGATAAAAATAATACACATGTAGTTCTAGTCCACGAACTAGATAATTCAAATGGAAATGGCTTATTGGAGGTAGAATTCTAGTTCAGACGAAATCTAGAATTGTTCATAATTCTCAGCCGTCTGTCTGCCCCCCTGTCTAGTACATTTTATCCTCCTGGATCAGACCAGTGGTCAATCTAGTCCAGCATCCACACATTGGAGAAACAGTTACTCTAAAGGGCCAACAACAGTGGTTTAACCCTGGTTTAACCATACTACCAGGCAGACCCAAACTGAATTCTTCTATGTTTCCCACCAACATGTCATTCCCCCTCACTGCAAGATGACTGGATGCTGGAGCAGCAGCACTCCTGTAGGCTCAAGTGGGAAACTGCTGGTTGGCTATTTTACCTTTCAGGGGCAGGACATTCTCCTGTCCATCACAGGATGGAATGCCAAAACCAGAGCATCCTGACTAGGGCTTCCAAGCCCCCAATCAGGGCAGGGGACCCCTCACCCTCTGCTCCCATAGTCTGCTGCTGCTCTGAGCTTAGGGTGGTCAACCTCCAGGTACTAGCTGGCAATCTCCTGCTATTACCACTGATCTCCAGCCAACAGAGATCAGTTCCCCTGGAGAAAATGGCCGCTTTGGCAATTGGACTCTATGGCATTGAAGTCCCTCCCCTCACCAAACCACGGCCTCCTCAGGCTTCACCTCCAATACCTTCTGCCAGTGGCAAAGAGGGACCTGGCAATCCTATCTGAGCTGGACAGAGCTGTCACTTCCAATGTTATTTATTTTATTTTTTTACAGGAAGTGATGTGATTGCAACTGGTGTCATTCCCACCAATCAACACCCCCCACACCAGTTACCAGGCATTGCCTGACCACCCTAGCCCTGACACAGACTAAGCTCTCCTTAGATTATTATATCCCCCCCAAAAAAAAAAACATACCAGGCTGGTTTTATTTCAGGGCATCTCAACTAGAATCTGAGTACAATATTTGGATGTGTGGTAAGAGTTAAGGTCTTGAAGACTTCCTACTGTGCTAAAACAGCCAGTTATTTCAGCTCAGCAAATGTCCTCCTCCTAATAACGGTACTGTGGAAAATTATAGTGTGACCAGCTACAAGTTTCACCTTTCTATTGATAAAAAGACCAAAACTTTGCATTGTGACATTCCTCCAAATGTACAGTGTACCCACTGAGTATACTAAGTGAACAATAGCAGAAGGTAAATGGGCCTGGAATCTGAAAGAGCCATCAAAACTTCACTTAAGGTATAATTCAGAAGAAAACCAGGAGATATATGATGTATTCTAAAGGAAGCTATAAGACAAACCACATTTACTGCCAGGAAATTTCAGACCTCTCCATACATGAGGTTCAGTCTTGCAATAATTATATGATTGTATTGCATGAGATAATTGGGTCTGAGCTCCTGTTAAGTGCAGATTTCAGGGACAGAATATGAGATGTCCTTCATGTAAGAATATGAGAAGTCCTTCACGTGATTCATGTGAGCTAAGGGGCATCAGCAATCGGGGGGTCACAGGCTGAAGCAGGAGATCTGGCAAACCTACCAGTAAACTCTCTTGAATCCAGACAGTTCCAATCTTTTATTTGTTTTAGAAATTTATACCACTATTTTTACCCAGGGGGACAAAGAGCAGTTTATAATATGATTCTCCCCTCTTCCATTTTATTCCCACTACGAGAACCCTGTGTGGCAGGTTACATTGAGACAAAGTAACAGGATTGAGGCCTTCTTACAAGCAGCCATGGCAGAGTGTGGATTTGAACCCATGTCTCCCAGTCCAACACTCTAACCATGGCACTAGGGCTGTCAAAAAAAAAATTCGGTACAGTTCGGATTCGGCCGAATTTGGCCCTTGTGGGTTCGGTACGTGCCGAAGTCCGAACTCCCCCACTTCGGATCCGTTCAATTCGGCGGGAATTCAAAGTTCGGAAACAAATTCGGCCGAATAAAGCCATTAAAAACACAACCGCGCCTTTCCGCGGCTCTGGGGGGGGCATTTTTGGGCTTAGAGGTCCCAAACTTTTGGCAGAGCTTCAAAGGACGTTTATTGAAAGACTCCCCAAGTTTTGTAAAGATTGGGTCAGGGGGGGCTGAGATATGGGCCCTGAAAGGGGTCCCCCCCACCCTTAATGTTGTGCATCTCTCAGCAGAGCTTGCCGCCCACGCACAAAGCTCCCAGCCCGACAACAGCGGAGAAATTAGCAAAACAACTGCAAACACAACCTTGTTAAACAACACCTTTGCAACACACAACTGAAACCTCCCCCCTCAAACCAGGGAGCGAGAGACTCGAGGGGGAACACACACCCCAGGCAGAACCGACGAAAGCCCCCTTTGGCTTCCCCCCCACCCACAGAAACTGCTCCCTCCCCACACACACACAGACTCTGCTTTCCCCCCCACACACACACACATACACAGGAGAAAAATTATAGATTAAAGCCCCCAAAGGGGTCTTACTGTGGCTGTCTTCTGTTCCATCAGGACGGGCTGTAATCCAAGATGATTCCAATTAGGCACGGAACGTTTTGCTCTGGAGAGGAGATGCACACAGGATCGGATCGGCTGCCCCATTCATCCCAATAGGGGAAAGGGGAAAGCCCATATCTCGGGACCCTCTGACCCAATGTTCACAAAACTTGGGGGGTTCCTTAAGAAGCTTAATCTAAAGTTCCAGTGAAAGTTTTGTGTCTGCACCCCCAAAAATGCGCCCCCTGCAGCCATGGAAAGAGAAAAGGGGGGAGGCGATATTTCTGCCCCCACTGAACCCATCTTTACAAAACTTGGGTAGTATCTTAAGAATAATTCACTGAAGCTATGCTAAAAGATTGGGGGCTATATCCCCAAAAAAGCGCCCCCTGCAGCCACATAAATGGAAAAGGGGGGAGGGAAAAGGGGGAGAGCCCATATCTTGAGACCCCCTGACCCAATGTTTACAAAACTTGGGGGGTATCTTAAGAATACTGGTCTGAAACTCCGCTCAAAGTTTGGGATTTGTACCCCCAAAAATGCGCCCCCTGCAGCCATGGAAAGAAAAGGGGGGAGCCCATATCTCAGGACCCCCTGACCCAATGTTCACAAAACTTGGGGGGTATCTTAAGAACACTGGTCTGAAACTCTGCTCAAAGTTTGGGATCTGCACCCCCAAAAATGCGCCCCCTGCAGCCATGGAAAGAGAAAAGGGGGGAGGCGATATTTCTGCCCCCACTGAACCCCATCTTTACAAAACTTGGGTAGTATCTTAAGAATAATTCACTGAAGCTATGCTAAAAGTTTGGGGGCTATATCCCCAAAAAAGCGCCCCCTGCAGCCACATAAATGGAAAAAGGGGGGAGGGAAAAGGGGGAGAGCCCATATCTCGAGACCCCCTGACCCAATGTTTACAAAACTTGGGGGGTATCTTAAGAACACTGGTCTGAAACTCCGCTCAAAGTTTGGGATCTGCACCCCCAAAAATGCGCCCCCTGCAGCCATGGAAAGAAAAAGGGGGGAGCCCATATCTCGGTACCCCCTGACCCAATGTTTACAAAACTTGGGGGGTACCTTAAGAAGCTTCATCTGAAGTTCCAGTGAAATTTTTGCGTGTGCACCCCCAAAAATGCACCCCCTGCAGCCACAGAAAGGAGCGAATGTGCACAAGCACCCCACACACACACACGAGGATTTCGCTCTCTCTCTCTCTCTCCCTGGCCGGGCCGCACATCAGCTGATTCCTCCAGTACTCAATCCTGACTGATTGGCCAGAAGAAGACCCAGCTTGCCCACCGATTGGCCGGGGGAGGAGAATGCTGCTTACTGACGGTTATGCTGCTTACTGATGGCCGAATTGGCCGAATTTATTCGCGAACTCCCGAACTCGCTGAATTCGGCCCCCCCGGTTGCCCGCCAGTTTTGAGTTCGGATCCGTCCGAACAGAAAAGCACCGAATCAGGGGAAATTTGGTTGATTTTCAGTTCGGACTGAACCGAATTGACAGCCCTACATGGCACCACTGCTGTAGAAGGCTATGAGGTAATTAGAAAAGCCATACAGGACATACACACACACAGTAGGCTGATAAGCAGAGAAAACACTATATAGATAATTCAGCATTTTGTTCTTACTAGGGTTGTGCAAGAAAAAAAAAGATTGGCAAATTTGGGGTTTGAGTTTATTGGGCCCAATTTTTTCCGGTAAACCAAGAATAAGCCATACTGGTAAATTTCAGAATTCGGCTTATTTCCTGGTAACCGAAAAATTCAGGCTCATTATAGTCTATGGAAATTTTTTAAAAGCTCTTGTGGAGGCATTTTGTGGAGGTTGAGTTCCCAAATTTTCAGGGTAGCTTCAAAGGGACTCTCCTTGCATGAACCCTGTTTCGTGAAGATTGGGTCAGGGGGTCTGATTTATGGAGCCTGGAAGGGGTCACCCCCTCCTCCATAGAGAAGCAAATGCAGTGCTCAATTGCAGTGGCTCCTTCTCCGTTTCTGGGCTCAATTCGAGTTGTTGGCTTTGGCCTATAAATCTCTAGATGGCTTGAGTCTGGAGTATCTGAAGGATCACCACCTCCTATATCAGCAACCCATTCTCTATGTTTGATTGCTTCCGATGAAAACTAGTCCTAATTTAGTTTAGGCTGGCTTTTCTGCAACCCCCACCTCCCCAATATATGTAATTTGCTTCCCTTTGAGGTAAGATTGGCACTGTCTCTGCAGACCAGTCAGACTAGACTGAAGATGTTTCTTTACTAGAAGGCAGGATTGCCAGCTCCGGGTTGGGAAATACCTGGAGATTTTGGGGTTGGTGCCTGAGGAGGGTGGGATTTAGGGAAGGGAAGGAAGACAATGGCATATAATTCCATAGATTCCACCTTCCATTTTCTCCAGGGGAACTGATCTCTGTCACCTGGAGATCAGTTGTAATAGCGGGTGATCTCCAGCTGCCAGCTGGAGGTTGGCAACCCTACTGGAAGGCCTTCCAGTTGGGCTGAAACTGGAATTGGAATGGTGCTTGTCAACTGATTTCTGTGCTTTAAAAAGATAGTTTTGTGTTGATTTTGTAATGAAATTGTGCTTTAGTTTATTGCTTTGAGCCGTTGTAGGTGAAACAGTCATCTAGAAATAGACTAAATAAATAACATTTAAATGCTTAAAGGACACACACTTGTTCTGGTGGTGTTAAACTGCCCTATCCAGTTTAGCGGTCAGTTTTAATCAAGGGATTGTTCCATAATGGTTCCTCCCAATCTGCAGGGATTGAACAAGAAGCCAGATGGGTCATGTTACAATTATAACACATGCCTATAAACTCCTGTCTGCAAAATGGAGAACTGTAGAGGGCGATTTCCACCCTCTAGGAGAGCCATTTTTTTTCTTAACAAGCAAAATGATGTTCTGAGGAAGGAAGAACAGTACAGTGTGGGCTGTAATAAGGGCAACTTGAGCGACTATAATGAAACTCTCTCATTAGATGGAACAATTTGTCGTAAGTGGATTGAATTCAGAAGTCACAGAGTGAATTGGCACGAGCGAGTTGTAGGTTAGTTCTCTAGAATTAACATAATTCCTACCATTAGCACATCTTTTTCTTTTCTTTTCTTTTTTGGCGGCATTATAAACGTAGCTATAA
The DNA here is from genome assembly GCF_029931775.1 of Euleptes europaea. Classification (NCBI taxonomy): domain Eukaryota; kingdom Metazoa; phylum Chordata; class Lepidosauria; order Squamata; family Sphaerodactylidae; genus Euleptes; species Euleptes europaea. The sequence goes on from NC_079320.1 coordinate 74,824,557, forward strand.
AGAAGATCTCAAAAATGCCTCTGTTCTCAGTAACCGAAAGGAAATACGGAAAAAAATATCAAAAGGAAAAAAAATGCAGCTTTAAAAAAAGAGAGCCGCTCAGCCTGCATCACAAAAGCTCCAACATTCCTTAAACTTGAGTTTGCCCAAATTTGTAGGGTTGTCAGCTCCGGATTGGGAAATACCTGAAGATTTGGGGGGTGGAGCCTGAAGAGGGTGGGATTTCAGGGGGAGGGACCTCAGTGTGGTATAATGTCATCGCGTTCATCCTCCAAAGCAGCCATTTTCTCCAGGTGGACTGATCTTTGTCGCCTGGAGATCAGTTTTAATAGCAAGAGATCTCCAGCCACCAACTGGAGGTTGGTAACCCTACACATTTGCATGAAGGAAGGAGCTGACTAGTCTGAGTTGGGAAATTCCTGAAGTTTTGGGGGTGGGTCTTTGGGAAAGAGGAGTTTGGGAAGAAGAAGAAGAAGAAGAAGAAGAAGAAGAAGAAGAAGAAGAAGAAGAAGAAGAAGAAGAAGAAGAAGAAGAAGAAGAAGAAGAGTTTGTTTTTATATGCCAAGTTTCTATGCCACTTAAGGGAGAATCAAACCAGCTTACAATCACCTTCCCTTCCCCTCCCCACAACAGACACGCTGTGAGGTAGGTGGGGCTGAGAGACCTGTGACTAGCCCAAGGTCACCCAGCTGGCTTCATGTGGAGGAGTGGGGAAACCAACCCGGTTCACCAGATTAGCATCCGCCACTCATGTGGAGAAGTGGAGAATCAAACCCGGTTCTCTAGATCAGTCCACTGCTCCAAACCACGGCTCAACCACTACACCATTCTAGCACTACACCACAGTGAGCAACCTCAGCTGGGTATAATGACACAGAGTCCACCCTCCACAGCAACCCTCCATTAAATTTCGGTACTCCCTCTTTGAGCCATCAACAGCTCCTGTCATGTTCCAGTTCTTAATCTCAGATATAGAATAGAATAGAATCATAGAATCATAGACTCATAGAGTTGGAAGGGATCACCAGGGTCAACTAGTCCAACCCCCTACACAATGCAGGAAATTCACAACCACCTCCCCCTCCCACACCCCCAGTGACCAGAAAATGGCCAAGATGCCCACCCTCTCATCATCTGCCCACAGAATCAGCATTTCGTACAGATGGCCATCCAACCTCTTCTTAAAACCTCCAGGGAAGGAGAGCTTACCACCTCCCGAGGAAGCCTGTTCCACTGAGGAACCGCTCTAACTGTTAGAAAATTCTTCCGAATGTCTAGATCGAAACTCTTTTGATTTAATTTCAACCCGTTGGTTCTGGTCCGACCTTCTCTCTGTCCACCTTGGACTAGTAGGTTAGACAAAAGATTTTCCCTTCCAATAAAGCGACTGAAAGCTGCAAGGAATAGTACTCAGAAAGCAAGCTGTAAACAGTTACAAAATAATATCTTAAATGAGTATTGGTTATTAGTGTTTAAGGATGCAAATCGCTAATGTTCACCTCGCTTCTTCCAGATACCCTTCAACAGAACTTTCTCCTTGCCAGACTATTTCCACTGGTTAGAAATTCATAAGTTCAAACAAGCTTTCTTATTGGTGAGATGTAATGCCCTAGATTCAGCCGAGACACGAGGGCGATACAATAAAATTACTGCAGAAGAACAAAAATGCCCATTTTGTCTGGATCAAATAGACTCCCCAGCCCACACTGTTTTAGCATGTCTGAAAAATAATATTGCACGAAATAAATATATCACTCCCTGGATAAAACAGCTAAATACACTTTCTGAGAAGCGGATACTGTGTCATGTGCTGTCAAATAGATTGGTCAATTGCGTGAGATGTGGCAACTTCTCTCTTTATAGTGTCAAGGAAAAATTAAATTTCATTTCCCGTTTTAAAATGTGAAGTAGTTGATGGATAGCCAGTGGCTGTTAAATCTAGGGAACCCTAAAGTCAGGGTTGGGGACACACATGTGAAAGTGCCTACATTTGTATTCCTCCTTGTTTCCTGGATAGGAACACCTTCTTCCTGGATACTCACTTCCCAGCCACAGTATTTTCCAAACTGTGAACCGCCCCATGAAAAGGGCTCCCAAATTAATTCATATTGAAGTGTGTGTGCCCGACTGCCTGATGGAAAGCAGCATCTCTGGATACTGCATCCATCACCTAAAGGGAAACATGCCCATATTAAACATGCCCTTTAATCAGGGAATTGCTTTTCTGCAGTGAATAAATCAGCATCTGCTGCGATCTGAAGCTGGGTCCCTTGGATCCAGTGAGGGCAGTGCCACCGCTTGGAACTGAATGATAATAGCTGGTAATGCTCAGCAGCGATTCCACTCACAGCCACTCTCCAAAGCTTATTGTAAATCAAGGCACTCGGAGAAAGGAGCATATCAGACCAGTAAAAATTGGAGAACAAGCCCCTTTCAAGACCACTTTGAACAATGAGAGAGCAACTGTTCTTCAACAGGTCCAGAACTGGGCAGGTGACACTTCAGTAGCTCTTTGCCAGCTTTTCCTGCATATCCCAGGAGTGCTTCAGAGGCACCAGAGGAAGGCATGATACAGAGAAGTGAAACCAAGACCTTAATACGGAGAGTACATTTTTTATCCTTTCAGTAGTTCATTCAGAACATGACATCTCTCTGCGGCAGGAATTGCCCCATGGGTTTATTTGATGTCGAGATAAGGCTTAGGACAAAGAGACTCACTCTTTTGAGGGTAAGTGCAGGGGAAATCGACTGAGCAACAGAGAATTTCATCAGTACCCTCTCTAGTGATACTTTCAGTTTAATCTGCATGGTTGACAAATATGTATGTTTATCGGGACCTGACTTGGATAGCCCAGGCTATCCTTCCTGATCTCGTCAGACCTCAGGAGGTAAACAAAGTCAGCCCTGGTTAGTACTTCAATGGGAGACCACCAAGGAAGTCCAGCTTGCTATGCAGAGGCAGGCAATGGCAAACCCCCTCTGAAAGCTTCTTGCCTTGAAAACCCTAAATGGTCACCATGTCAGCTGTGACCTGATGGCAAAAAATTTTATCAGAGAGATTAAGAATCATCATCAGAAAGTCTTTATTAGCAAAATAAATAAATAAATAAAAAAGCCATAGCAACAATACAGAATAAGGTGAAAATTCCGCCAAATTTTTTTTTTTAAAAAAAATAGTAAAATAATTGAAAGAATTAAACATTTTCTAGAGAGTATTACAATACGAATACATCATTAAAAATATACATCTACATCTAGTAATAGGAAAGAAAGAAAGATGATACAGTCCAAAGACAAAAAAAGATGACAAGTGAAGAAGAATAGTTGGTTTTTATATGCTGACTTTCTCACCACTTGAGGAAGAATCAAACTGGCTTAAAATCACCTTCCCTTCCCCACAACAGACAACCTGTGCAGTAGGTGGGGCTGAGAGTGTGTGACTAGCCCAAGGTAACCCAGCTGGCTTCATATGGAGGAGTGGCGAAACAAATCCAGTTCACCAGGTTAGCAACCTCTGCTCATGTGGAGGAGTGGGGAATCAAACCCGGTTCTCCAGATCAGAGTCCACTGCTGCAAACCACTGCTCTTAACCACAACACCATGCAGAGTCACATGTCAGACATACTTTGAAATGATGAATTTGTCTCTATCTTTCAGTAATAGAACTGATTTCTCCTGATCTGACTTTCCTGGGAAGTGAGAAATTATAGTCTGCCAAAATCTATTATGTTCAACCTCATATCTTAGACATTGGAATGTGACGTGGGATAGATCCTCAGTAGACCTTTGAACCCAGGAGCCGACTCTATTGCTATCTGGGATCCCATTAAAATGGCCTTCCAAGACTGTGAGTGGTAAAATATCTAAGCTTGCCCATGTAGTTCCTCAAACTGGTAAAATACACTGGAAGAGTCAGGGGGGAGATTGCTGGGTGACCTTGGGACAGTCACACAGTCTTAGCCTAACTGTTCTCACTTTTGTTCTCACTAACAAAGAGTGCCTACCACCTTCCATGTCCTCTCTCCCAATCTGACAGGGTTGTTGTGAGGATAGAATGGAGAAGATGAGACTGATGTAAGCTGCCTTGGATTCCCAATGGGCAGGATTTAAATCAGATACACATGAAGCTTTCCTATACTGAATCAGATCATTGGTCCATCAAGATCAGTATTGTCTACTCTGACTGGCAGCAGCTCTCCAGGGTTTCAAGCACAGGTCTTTCACATCACCTACCACCTGACTATTTTAAACTGGAGATGTGGGGGATTGAACCTCAGGCCTTCTGCATGCCAAGCAGATGCTCTGCCTCTGAGCCACAGCCCCTCCCAACAAGCAAGCAAGCAAGGAAGCAAGCAAGCAAATAGTTCCATTCTACAAGGACTGCTGCTGGTTTAGCATAAAACTCAGGTTCAGGTTTATTGGACCCAATTGGGAATTCAGTTTAATTTCAGGTTTCCTGGAAAAAAAATCAGCCCTGGGGGGCATTTTTTGAGGTAGAGCCCCCAAACTTGCAGGGTAGCTTGCAAGGACTCTCCTTGCAAGAACCCCCAAGTTTGATGAGGATTGAATCACTGGGATCCAAAGTTATGGGGTCTGGAAGAGGTCACCCCCTCCCGCCTCCATATAGAAGCACTGGAAGGTAAGAGATTCTCTGTTCGCTAATCGGCTAATGCTTGTCTATAGGGGGGGACCTCTCCAGAGCCCCTAACACCGGACCCCCTGACCCAATCTTCACCAAGATTTGGGGTTTGTGCAAGGAGAATCCTTGAAAGCTATCCTGAAACTTTGGGACTTCTACCCCCAAAAATGCCCCCACAGGAGCTTCGGAAAAAATCCCCTTTGTTTTCTATTTTGCTGCATAGATGCAAGGATGAGGGCAACCCATTTTGCCATAAAATTGAACTCCCTGTCTCAATGTTCACCAAACTTTGGTGGCCATCCAAGGAGAGTCCCTTGCAGCTATGCTGCAAATTTGGGGACTGTACCTCCAAAAATACTCCCCAGGAGCTTCAAAAAATCCCCATAGACTATAATGGCAGTATGGGTATTCAGCTTATTCCAGGTTTACCTAAAAAGAATCAGGCCTAATAAACCTGAACCCAAAATTTAACCATTTATTTTTTTGCACAATTCTACCTACCCGTGATGCTTAGCAATCCTTCTTGCAACTTAGCAGGATGTTACAGGGGAGTCGCTCCCCCAGACTGAGAAAACTCTTCTATTAAGTTATCTGAATGGATTTTTTTTTTAAAGAAAAAGTTTCCAAATATTAGTTTAATTCTTTGCAACTTCATGTTGAAGGGCTAACATTTTCAGGATGTCTCCCTGGGGGAAAGTGTAGCCAACTGTAACAGTGCTGCCCTCAAAGATTTTTATAGCAATGTTCAGCTTTGCCCTAGGTGGAGCAATTTATGCGGAAAGCCCTGCTACTTGGTTCGGCAAAGGAAACTAACATGACACAAGATTTGTTCTGATTTTGCAAAAGCTGTAAATTGACTGCCTTGTTCTCTAAGTGCTCCCTCTGCCCTTTCTAGAGCAGTATTGACAATCAAAATTGAGTTCCATAGAACTAGCCAGCAGACCATGTAACACTGGCTAGGGTCAAGGGAATGGTTCCATCAGCAGATCCCACACCCATAGGGACATAAGAGTAGCCATGCTCGATCAGATCAATGGCTCATTTAGTCTGCTATTCTGCTTTCAGTGGTGGCCACTCAGACAACATGGAGAAGTCCTGCCTCATGAACCTATTGGAATTCACCAACCTATTGGAGAGCCAGTGTGGTATAGTGGTTAAGAGCAGTGGTTTGGAGAGGTGGACTTTAATCTGGAGAACCGGGTTTGATTCCCCACTCCGCCACATGAGCTGCAGACACTAATCTGGAGAATGAAGTTGGCTTCCCCACTCCTACACAGGAAGGCAGCTGGGTGACCTTGGGCTAGTCAAAGCTGTCTTGGAGCTCTCTCAGCCCCACCTACCTCACAGGGTGTCTGTTGTGGGAAGGCGAAGGGAAGGCAATTGTAAGCCTGTTTGATTCTTCCTTGAGTGGTAGAGAAGGACGGCATATAAAAACCCACTCTTCTTCTTCTTCTTCTTTTTCGAGAAAGTGAACAAGCAAAATAGGAGCATGCCTATTATATTAGGTGCTGTGAAACACAGGCAGGATGCTGCTGCAGTCGTCTTGTTTGTGGGCTTCCTAGAGGTACCTGGTTGGCCACTGTGTGAACAGACTGGTGGGCTTGATGGGCCTTGGTCTGATCCAGCATGGCTTTTCTTATGTTGTTATGTAGATAATGGTGACCTGGTAGACATGATATACTTGGACTTTCAAAAGGCTTAACAAGATACCTCATCAAAGACTCCTGAGTAAACTTAGCAGTCATGGGATAAGAGAGTGGATTCTCATATGAATTAAAAATTGATTAAATGATAGGAAGCAAAGGGTAGGAATCAATGGACAGGTCTTATAATGGAGTGAAGTAGGCAGTGGGGTACCTGAAACTGACTTCCATCGGGACCCAACTCAGGTCATGAGCAGAGCTTGGACTGCAGTATTGCAGCTTACCACTCTGCACCACGGGGCTCACCTGTATTATAAAGGCCCTTTAATCAGGGAAGTGCTTTTCTGCAGTGAATAAATCAGCACCTGCTGCAATCTGAAGTTGGGTCCCTTGGATCAGGTGAGTGATCACTACTCATTTCTGGGTTGGAGCAAGTGAGTGATCGCTGCTCACTTCTGGGTTGAACTGAGTAGTGACCTCACCACACTCAAAACACTGTTGAGTATTTTTTTTAACAAAAATATTTTTTAACTTTAATTTCTAGTTTATCCCCCACCATCACTCCAAGTGGAAGAGGGCAATGGGAACTCAGGGTGGGGGATCCCGTGACCCAACCGGGGGCTTGGCAACCCTAACTGAGGAGTAGAGGGTTGGCAGACTAGGATTGCCAGGTCCCTCTTTGCCACCGGTGGGAAGTATTTGGGGAAGAGCCTGCGGAGAGCAGGTTTTGGGGAGGGAGGGACTTCAATGCCATAGAGTCCAACTGCCAAAGCGGCCATTTTCTCCAGGTGAACTGATCTCTATCAGCTGGAGATCAGTTGTAATAGCAGGAGATCTCCTCCACTACCTGGAGGATGGCAACCCTATGGCAGACAAAGTTAACTCATTGTATGCTTAGAGATGTATTGTAGCAATACTGAATATTCTGGTCACTTAACTGTCAATTTTCACTTAAATAAAAGAATGCAAGGAAAGAGGAAGGGATGTTAAAGCAATCCTAGACCAAAAAAAAAAAACAAAAACCCAATACATCTTCCTAGGCATTCACTAAATTGCTGCTAGAATATTTTTCTCATCCATAATTCTAATTAGACTCCTCAGGGCATTTTCAATCACTTGAAGTTAGATTTGTAACTTCAGAAGCTTTGTGTGGCTTCTCCAATTGTTCCCCTATGATTCTAATGTTTTATAGCTAATGATCATCACCTCCAACATAATCTCACAACTACAATCATATTTTGTCAAAGTTGGCCCATTTCCTAGGATTATTTATATGCTAAATCCCATGGGTCACATTTTAATATTCTGGACAACTCAGGATGTATCATACACTCTCCTGTAGTTCAAGCATTGGGGTGGGGGTGGAAAGGCAGCCCAAATTAATGAATGCACACATGTAAGCAGATCTTGTTCTAGTCCTGCTTTCCTGGAAAGGAGAATCCACTATGTCCAGTTTGATACTGAAATGAGGATCAAAATGGCCTAAGTCAACTAGAGGATGAAAAGAATGGGTAAGATTCAACCACTTTATCACTGGTGAAGAAGAAGAAGAAAAAGAAGAAGAAGAAGAAGAAGAAGAGTTGGCTTTTATATGCTTTCTCTACCACTTAAGGGAGAATCAAACCAGCTTATAATCACCTGCCCTTCCCCTTGCCACAACAAACAGCCTGTGAGGTAGGTGGGGCTGAGAGAGCTGTGACTAGCCCAGGGTCACTCAGCTGGCCTTATGCGTAGGAGTGGGGAAACCAACCCAGTTCACCAGATTAGCATCTGCCGCTCATGTGGAGGAGTGGTGAATCAAACCCAGTTCTCCATATTAGACTCCATGGCTCCAAACCACTGCTCTTAACCACTACACCATGCTGGATGGGAGGGGTACACTTTGGCCACCCAAAAGGCTATGCTGAGTGATCATGGAATCCTTATGAACCCAAGCCAAGTGGGATGGAGACTGTAGCAAGAAAGGGAATTCAGCAAGATTGAGTGAAAAAGCTGGTTGGATGCAACCCAATGAGGACAGTTCCTTCTCGCCCGCCCTGAACGTTCCTCATCTGGCTTAGCCAGCATGAGAGCCAGCGTGGTGTGGTGGTTAAAAGCAGTGGACTTTAATCTGGTGTACTGGGTTGGTTTCCCCCCTCCTCCACATGAAGCCTGCTGGGTGACCTTGGGCCAGTCACAGTTCTCTCAGAATTCTCTCAGCCCATATAGAGGCAGGCAATGGCAAACCCCCTCTGAACATCTCTTGCCTTGAAAACCCTACAGGGTCGCCATAAATTGACTGTGACTGGATGGCATTTTACACACAGAGAAAGCATTGTAGCTGTTGCTGAGGTCCTGTCAGGCTGCTATCTCGGTTTCGTTATTGCCTCTGTCTCTGCGCTGTACTGTCTGGCCCTCAAGGTCGCATACCTAGGCCTGGGAACTCAGCTTCTGGGAAACTGTATTCAGCCTATGCTTGTAATCTCCCGCCTTTTCTGCTTTATATTATCTCCCAGCTAGTGAGTCTCTCATAGCTGTCATTTTATTAGTTTGCACTGTATGCCTATTTGACCAGTAAAAGCCATCTGCTTGGACTCTATATGACTTTGTGGTGATTTCTGGTTCTGTGGGCCAAGGGCTGACATTATGACAGCTATCTCTTCACCATTCTACTAGCCAGGCTGGAGCCCAGGAGGGTTCGCCTGCCACTTGGATGGGAGCTGTGCAGCTCTCCAGGTGATCTACTACCCTGGAGCCCTTCTCTGAGGATCCTACTCTGTTACAAGACTTAATCGCTGAACTTTTCCGGACTACCCGAGAGGTTTGCCGCTTGAGGGGACTGGTACAGGAACAGTGGCAATCTCTTAAAGGAACTCTCTGGATGTTGACGTCGGAGGATACTGATACTCGTTTAGATCTTCAAGACTTGGATCAATTACTGGACGATGCCCGGTTGGCAACTGAGGATTTACAAATATTAACTGGACTTTTGGATAATCTTATTTCTCGAGAAACTCTTTCTACCATGGCGGGAGCCCCGCCGGAGGGTTTTTCCCTGATCCCGGATGCAGCCAGCTGTCAGGCTGAGGCCAAGCGAGTCGCTATTAGAACCGCTCTTCTCCTTGTGGAATGTACAAAGGACACCCCGGTAGCCACCTTGGCTCAAGTTTTGACCTCGACTTTTGGAGCCGAGGCACCCGCACTGGCGGTTCGAGTACAACCTCTGCTGGGCGGGGAACCCGACCCCATACTCTCACTCCTGGAGACAGAACTTTTGCCACGCATTACGGCAGAGGCTGCCCTAAGACTTGAGAACGCCAAAGTTCTTGCGGATCAGCAAGCCGCCGAAGCGGCTAAGGTCGCAAGAGAGAGAGAAGCTGCGGAAGCAGCCAGGGCGGCTGCAGCAAGGATTAGGGATCGGGCGAACGTGGACACGCGCCCCAAGGACAATGTACAAGGGCTATCAGGTCTGTCTTTTTCCCCGGCGTTTGTCCCGTTGCGCGCGACCCAACGTGCACGCCGTTTGGCTGACCGACGTCGAGACTCAGGAGAGTCTGAAGACGAGGATCTATATGGGGATAGCTCTCAATGGGCCACAAGCTTCCGGACCAGTAAACCTCATCTTACTGGTGGCCCAAGTGAGGAGGTTCATCTCTTACGAGCCCAGAATCGGGAGCTCTCCGACCGTGTTGATCAACTCCAGGACCTAATGGAACGTATGCTTCAGGAGAACAGGCAATTACAACAAACCCTGATAGCTCAGAGACAGCCCGTTCCGATACCGGGTCAGGGGGTACCCGTACAGCCACCCCAACCACCCGCTAATGTGCCTGCTCCACCCTTGCCTCCTGGAGCTCCTGTTGTTCCTCCGCCCGGACCACCCGTGCAACCGGGCCAACCTGCGCCCGGCCCTTGGAAGCAACTCAAATTGAGGACTACGTACGACGGATCTCTCGAGACTTTGCCTTGTTTCTTGCATCAAGTGGACAGTTATATGCGAGAACAAGGACAACTTTTCCCCACGGAAGATAGCCGGGTGCGTTACGTAGCTTCCCTTCTGACAGGTAAAGCGGCTGACTGGATGGTCCTCCAGTTTGACACCCGCTCTCGTGCTATTCGTTCCCTCAACAACTTCATGACTGCCCTGAGAAGGAGGTTTGAGGACCCCTTCCTGGGGGAAAGAGCCAAAACGGAACTCTTACAATTAAAACAAGGCTCTGCTACAGTTCGAGAATTTGCCGATGAATTTCAACGACTGGCAAGTAAAATTGTAGGTTGGCCCGAGACCACCCTGATCCATCATTTCAGGGAAGCCTTGCATCCTGACATTCTGAACTGGTCTTACATGCGGGGCGATCCCGATACCCTCGAAGACTGGATCCTATTAGCCGAGGAAGTGGAAAGCCGCCGACGCTTTATTTCTCTCGTCCGTCAAAAGCACAAGGAAAAAGGCACCCAAAAGCCTCAACCCAAGGCACCACTGCTCGTCCCACGAAATCCCCCACGTCCGCCCCAGGAACGTGAAACCCGATTTCAGAGGGGTGCCTGTCTTACTTGCGGAGAAATGGGCCACTTTGCAGCCGTTTGCCCGCGCCGCCAGGAATTATTTCGTCCCAGCACGACAACCCGCGCCCGAGGTCGTCCACCACGCAGAGGCACCGCGGCCACCCGCAGCGCAGCTCCGGGAAGACCCACACCCTCTGCACTCCATGCCGGGGACCCAGCCTCCCTGCCTACTACCAACGACCCCGCCGGGTCTCGGATTACAAGTGCCCCATTGGGGGACAACTTTCCCTCTTCGGATGAGGAAAATCCTTGGAATTCTCCAGCCTTAAACCTGGAATCTCCCCTCGACTTGTCAAAAAACGGCTCCGGTCTGTGGTGAATGGAGCGTCTCCACAGACCTCTCAGGATCTTCCTATCAAACCGAATGCTCCTACCAAAATCAAAGAAGTGGACTCCACCGTCTACGTGGATGCAGTTTTACAACACCTTAACGGTGGCCCACAACTACCCGTCAAAGCACTAATTGACTCCGGTTGCTGTCGCACTCTCATAAGCGAAGCCACTTTTGCTGCACTCAGAGCCGACTCTGAGGCTTTACCCGCCCCCGTCCAATTTGCCCAAATGGACGGAAGCCATTTCCAGGGGGGTCCAGTTGATCACCGCACCATAGGGGTGGCAATGGGAATTGGTTCCCACTGGGAACAAATAGACTTCACTATAGCCCCTATCCGATTTGAAGTGGTCTTGGGAATTAACTGGATTAAAGGACATAGTCCCAGTATTGATTGGGAAACAAACACTATCTCCTTCGCTAGTCCCACCTGCGACCAGCATCGGCAGAACTTTGCTCTGCTATATCCGCCCGTTCCAGCATTAACCTCTACTGCCCCAGCACCACCGGTTCTACCTGCTGTATACCGGGACTTTGAAGATGTCTTCGACCTTAGGGAATGTGATGCCTTACCCCCCCACCGGGCCTCAGACTGTGCGATTGAAGTGGTAAAGGACTGCACATTAACCAAGAGTAAGATTTACCCTATGAGCGCTTCCGAGCGCACTGTCCTCCGGGACTTTTTGGACAAAAACCTCGCCAGAGGGTTCATTCGCCCTTCGAATGCCCCAAACTCGGCCCCCGCGTTTTTCGTCCGGAAAAAAGAGGGCGACCTTCGCCTGTGCATTGACTTCAGAAAGCTCAATGCGGTTACCCAGACCAACGCCTATCCTATCCCATTAATATCGGATATTTTGGGACAATTACAGGAAGGCCGTGTGTTCTCTAAATTAGACTTGGTGGAAGCTTACTACCGAGTCCGTATCCGCGAAGGGGATGAGCACCTCACTGCCTTCTCTAGCTGTTTCGGAATGTATGAATTCCTTGTGATGCCGTTCGGATTAAAAGGGGCCCCGGGGGTCTTCATGCAACTCATCAATGAAATCCTACATGACCTTCTATATCGTGGGGTGATGGTCTATTTAGATGACATTCTCATTTATTCGAAAACTATGAACGAGCATGTGGCTCTGGTCCGGGAAGTTCTGCAACGCCTGCGTGACCATCAACTTTTCGCAAAACTAGCTAAGTGCGAATTTCATCAAAGCAAACTCACGTTTTTGGGATACATCATCTCCCACCAAGGTCTTCGCATGGACCCCGCCAAAGTCCAAGCCGTCCTCGATTGGACTCCCCCCACCAACCGTAAGCAAGTACAACAATTTCTGGGATTTGCAAACTTCTATCGGGGATTCATCCCTAACTTCGCCCAGGTGGCTCTACCCATTACGGACCTACTGAAAACTAAGGGAAAAGTAAGCTCGGCTGCCTTGCCCTCCGCAAAAATCCTATGGACTGAGCAATGCCAAGCCGCTTTTCTGGCCCTCAAACGCCTCTTCACTTCGGAGCCGGTGCTACGGCACCCAGACCCAAATCAAATGTTCATTGTGCAAGTCGATGCTTCCGATGTAGCCATGGGAGGGGCTCTCCTCCAGCAAGGACCGGATGGTCTTCTTCACCCTTGCGCTTACTTTTCAAAAAAAATTGCGCACGCTCAATTAAACTGGCCCATCTGGGAGAAAGAGGCCTCAGCAGTTCATCATGCACTGACTCTATGGCGGCAATTCTTGGAAGGGTCTAAAGTCCCCTTTGAGGTTTGGACCGATCACAAAAATCTAGCTGCCCTCACGGGGTCCCATAAGCTATCGGCGAAACAACAACGGTGGGCGGAGTTCTTTGCTCAGTTCCGTTTCACCGTGAAGCACGTCCCTGGGAAGCAGAACGTTCTCGCGGATGCCCTCTCCCGTTTACCACAATATCCGGTAAAACTCGAGAGACCCACCAACTCTCTGTTCACCCCTATGCAACGTGGGGCCCTACCTGTGCTGGCTGTGCAAACTCGATCCCAACATCAGCACGCCTTACCCAACTTACAAGCTCCGCCAGCCCAACCGGCTGCCCAGCCGCCACCGCAACAGACCGGCGTTCCCGCCCTTCCTACCCCTCCGGCCGCCCAGCCGCCTGCAGTCTGCGCGCCGCCACACGTAAGCACTAGCCCCATAACTGTTTCTAAGATCACCATGGCCGACGGGGGGGCCCCCTCCAAAATCCCCATCTCCGAGTCCTTTTTAAATGTCCTTCGGGACCAGTGCCTTTTAGAACGCTCCGCTCATACCCTACCTCCTGGTGTTTTGGAACAGGGAGGGTCCTGGTACAAGGACTCGAAATTGTATGTACCCAAAGCTCTCCGGAAGGACGTTTTACATTTAGCTCATGGAGCCAAAACAGCTGGGCACTTTGGGTTTCTGAAAACCCTTCACTTATTGCGCAGACAGTTCTGGTGGGGGGGAATGCGTTCCGACATTGACTCCTTCATCCGCAGCTGTCCCGTTTGTGCCGCTGCGAAACGATCGCAGGGCAAACCCCCGGGACTGCTACAACCTCTTGAAACGCCCAGCAGACCTTGGGAAGTGATTGCTATGGACTTTATGACTGATCTCCCTCTCAGTGGGGGTAAAACTGTGTTGTGGGTTGTTACTGATTTGTTTTCTAAACAAATACATTTGATTCCATGCGCAGGGATCCCCTCTGCTCAGAAACTGGCCCGCCTCTTCGTGACGCATATCTTTCGTTTACATTCGTTTCCGCGTAAGATAATTTGTGACCGCGGAAGTGGTTTCGTTTCTAAGTTTTGGAAAGCTTTCCTCAAGTTGGTGGGAGTGGAACAAGGGTTGTCTAGTGCATACCATCCTCAAACTGATGGTCAAACTGAACGTGTCAATGCTGTACTTGAATGTTATTTACGCTGTTATGTTAACTACCACCAGGATGACTGGGTGGAACTGTTACCTTTAGCAGAATATGCCTACAATAATGCCATGCATCAATCCACAGGTTTTAGCCCATTTTTTGCTGTGTATGGACAAGATTTCAGTCCTATTGCTCCTGCAGATGATGTAGAGGGGGAGGGGAACCCCGACATTGCCTCCTGGGCACACGCCCTCCGTACCACTTGGCCCTGGCTCGTTAGCAACCTCGACCGGGCCAAGCGTAAATACAAAGCGCAAGCTGACAAACATCGCTCCCCCGGGGGTGATCTGCAAGTGGGTGCTTTGGTTTACCTTTCCACCAAAAATCTCCGTTCCACCCGTCCGTGCCATAAGCTCAGTGCTAAATTCATTGGCCCTTTCCCCATCACCCGGGTCATAAACCCTGTCACGGTGGAACTGGCTCTCCCCAAATCCTTGAGGCGTGTGCATCCTGTTTTCCACATTAGCCTCCTCAAACCCCATGTTGCTTCTCCACAGTGGCATCCGGATCCACCTCCTGCACAACCCATCATGGTGGGGGGGGAGGAACACTTCGAAGTCTCCAAGATCCTTGACTCCCGTGTTCACCATGGCAACCTGCAGTATTTAGTCCGTTGGAAACATTTCCCCCCTGCCTATGACGAATGGGTGCGCGCACGGGATGTCTCCGCCCCCGACCTCGTCAACGCCTTTCACATTGCTTACCCGGATAAGCCAGCCCCCTTGCGAACTGGGAGGGGGCCTTGAGGGGAGCAGAATGTCAGGCTGCTATCTCGGTTTCGTTATTGCCTCTGTCTCTGCGCTGTACTGTCTGGCCCTCAAGGTCGCATACCTAGGCCTGGGAACTCAGCTCCTGGGAAACTGTATTCAGCCTATGCTTGTAATCTCCCGCCTTTTCTGCTTTATATTATCTCCCAGCTAGTGAGTCTCTCATAGCTGTCATTTTATTCGTTTGCACTGTATGCCTATTTGACCAGTAAAAGCCATCTGCTTGGACTCTATATGACTTTGTGGTGATTTCTGGTTCTGTGGGCCAAGGGCTGACAGGTCCCAAGATTTACAGTACAATCTAGGTTTGCCAACCTCCAGGTAGTGGCTGGAGGTCTCCTGCTGTTACAACTGATCTCCAGCCGATAGAGATCAGTTCACTGGAGAAAATGGCCCCTTTGGCAATTGGACTCTATGGCATTGAAGCCCCTCCCCAAACCCTGCCCTCCTCAGGCTCCTCCCCAAAAACCTCCTGCTGGTGGTGAAGAGGGACCGGACAACTCTACAGCTAGCTGTCAGATGGCTTTTGCTCATTCCGTTTCTTCCAGTCATAGCAGTGATGTCTGATCACTTGCCAGTCTCGTTGGTAGTCTTTTCACAAGTTGCTATCAACACAGTTGGACATACAACAGATCATTTCCTGGCAATCCAATGTCAAATTTCTTCAAGCGTGCAACAAACTGATTGCACACAGGCATTCTTAGACTGCTTTCTTTTCTTCTTCTAACTCTTCCTTGTTGCCTCTGCCACTTTCCCTCCCCATCTTCTATTTGCTATTTTCTTTACACAGATGACACATTTAGATTTCACAGTGAGTTGCTGTGGAAAGAACAGAAAGAGACTTACAGACATGAAATGGCTTTCTGTGCCTTACTTGGTATTTTTACAGGGAAATAAAGAGGACTGGTCCAAATCTGGAATAATTCATGCATACCCATTATTAGACATGGGAATTGTAGTTTTTAACCTTCTGCAACACTGTAAGTCATTTAAATGGATGCCTCCTGACTGTTCAAGTACAAATAATGGAAAAAATGTAGTTGATCTGTGCTTACAAATGAGGTCATGGCCCAAATAGCCTGGCTTAGCCAAAGCTCATCAGAACTTGCAAACTAAACAGGGTTGGCCACGGTTAGTACCTGGATGAAAAATCATGAATGAACACTGGGGTTGCTATGCAGAGGTAGGCAATGGCAAGCCAGCTCGGCTTGTTTCTTGCCTGGAACACCCTGTGGGTGGGGTTGCCATGAGTTGATTGTGGCCATGGCACATTCTTCTTCTTCTTCTTCTTCTTCTTCTTCTTCTTCTTCTTCTTCTTCTTCTTCTTCTTCTTCTTCTTCTTCTTCTTCTTCTTCTTCTTCTTCTTCTTCTTCTTCTTCTTCTTCTTCTTCTTCTTCTTCTTCTTCTTCTTCTTCTTCTTCTTCTTCTTCTTCTTCTTCTTCTTCTTCTTCTTCTTCTTCTTCTTCTTCTTCTTCTTCTTCTTGAAAGTTGGTCACTTTAATGACCTGCCCGTGACCCTGGGGGATATTTACCTCCAGAAGGTAGATCAAGAAGGTAGATAATTTTAGGCTTGGTTCAACACTAATGTTTATGTGGGCACAAGGACCTCTGCCTGCATTGAATGATTTCCCCACCTCCTCCTTCCCTGGTAGCCCAAAATGCTGCCCAAAATACTGTTCACAGGGATCCCCTCTTTCCCAGGAACAGGATGTCATGGGAATTTTGGGCTATGGCAGGAGGAGGAGGTCGAAAAATCATACCCCACAGTCGGAATTTCTTGTACCTGCAGAAAATGTTCAATTTGATCCAACCCATTGTCAGGCCTGTATTTCAGTTAGTTCCATTTCCTCACCAACTTGCCTCCAAGGATTGTTTTGCATTCTTAGTCTCTTTGAAGCCGACAGAAGTCCGTGGGAACAGCGGCGCCTCTGTACTGTTTGTAATCTGTAATCTCTTGCAACTATACTGTACTGTTGAGTGCTTTTTTTCAATGCTTTTATATTATCAAGTGCAAGCCAGTTTCCTCCATTGCTGTCTTGGGTTTTTTATGCTCTGCTTACCTATGCTATCTTAAACCAACTTCTTTGGACTACTTTGTCTCCTGCTGTGGTTAGTGGTTCTCGATAGGACAAGTGCTTACATTAAGACAGCAATCCCCTTTTCTTTCACCTGTCAGGCTGGAGCCTCGGACGGTTCGCCTGCCACTCGGATGGGAGCAAAGGCAATGCTCTCCGAGTGATCTACCCGTGGCTAGAGCCCCGTGTGGTTCGCCCCGGGCCCGGCGGATCTGATCCCCGGGTAGCGGGTTCCTGCTAGGAGCCCTGGAAGGCTTCCATCCGTGGTCCCTTCCGTTGGGAACACCAACTGACGACCCCGAACTTGTACGGAACATTATAGCTGAGCTACATCGAACCGATGCAGAAGTCAATCGCTTGACTGGACTTGTTCGGGCTCATTGGCGTTCCCTAGCAGCAACGGTCCCCTGGACATCTGATATTGCGGATACCAGCGCCTGCCAAGACCTCCAGATCCTTGACCGTTTAGTGGATGATGCTTGATTGGCGGCTGAGGATTTACAACTTTTGACTAGCCTGTTGGCCGGACTGACTACTTGTGAAACGCAACCGACTTTGACCGTTCTGCCGACATGGCAATCCCGGTCACACCACCCCCCGAGCTCTGCCAAGCAGAAGCAAAAGCGATAGCCACACGGGTGACTGCCCTCTTCCAGGGCCACACTGTGGCTACTATTTCTGTGGCCGAACATACGAAACTAACTGAAATACAGGCCTGACACCCATGCGTTTTTTAAAAAAGAAAAGAAAAAAAGTTCATTCGCCTTGGTGCAATAGTACTCAAAAGCTGCAACAATGTGTTTCACAGTTTGTTTGTTTTTACTTATTTCTTATTTTTTGTAGGAAACTGATCTCCAGCCGATAGGAAAGGCTGTGAAAGCAAATCCTTCACAGGTGCAGAGCTGTTCAACATGGCATCAGATTCGGCCTGTGAGCATAGGGATGCCAAACTCCAGGTGGTGGCTGGAGATCTCCTGGGATTACAACTGATCTCCAGGCTACAGAGATCAGTTCACTGGGAGAAAATGGCCGCTTTGGAAAGTGGACTCTATACCATTATACCCCATTGAAGTCCCTTTCCTCCCCAAAACCCACCTTCCTTAGGCTCCACCTCCAAAATTTCAGGTACTTCCCATTCCGGAGGTTGCAACCCTAGTAATCATCCCCAACTCATGCACAAGGACACACTGGTGTGCTACAAGAGAACTGTTAGCCATTGATATCCCTCCCATCACCAAACTCTGCCCTCCATAGGCTCCACCTCAAAAATCTCCAGGTATTTTCCAACCTTGAGTTGGCAACCCTATTTGAGCAAAACATCACAGTGGTCTGACGAGAGGCTCACCAGGCATGCAAGTGATTGATTTGATCATGGTCAGGTGGAATGTTGATCGCTTTTGGGGTGTGTGTGTGTGAAGCCCATAGCAACCCTGGTCACTAGGGTTTCCAGGTCCCTCTTCACCACTGGCACGAGGTTTTTGGGGTGGAGCCTGAGGAGGGTGGGGTTTGGGGAGGGGAGGGACTACAATGCCATTGAGTCCAATGGTCAAAGTGGCCATTTTCTCCAGATGAACTGATCTCTATCGGCTGGAGATCAGTTATAATAGCAGGAGATCTCCAGCTAGTACCTAGAGGTTGGCAACCCTACTGGTCACTTGTTGCTCAAGGCCATGAATTCTAGGCCCCAAAATTCATCTCTTTGAAATTCAAAGCCTATCTTTGAAAATAAAGGCTTGGAAGTGATAAATGATCAGTTTAAGACATCTCTGTAATTGGCCTGAATACAAAATATCGTTTTCTCCATCACCTGATTAAAATAGAATATCAGAGAAGCAATTAGTATGCTACAACAATGAGTCAATTAGAAACCAGACTGAGATGTCACGTCTTTTCTTCAGGTTCAGCAGTTAGTTTGACATAGACCTGAAGAGCCTGACCTTTCATCCCTCTCCTGCTTAAAATAATATTGACTTTCAAAGGAGTTCTGCATGTGAAATGATTTCGAGACTGAGAGGAGGAGAAGCCAAGTATTAGTTGGGCTGGCTGGGAGTCAGTACTAACAAGCATCTCCTGCCTGTGTTAGATTTGCAGCTCTCAGAGTGGTTGCTTTTGTAAAACTGAAGAAGGTTACTACAATAGCTAGTGAAACTATTGTAAGAGTGAATAAAATATTCTGTTTGAGGGAACATAAAGGAAAGAAATCAGTCCAGATATGTTTCTAGTTCAGTCACAAAATTCCATTGGGGCATGGCTGTCTGGTATGGATGGCCTCTGACAACATGCTGACTGGTTAATGTATGGGGAGCATATGAAGCTGCCCTATACTGAGTCAAACCTTTGGTCTATCAAGGTCAATATTGTCTACTGTGACTGGCCAAAGAAAAAAAGTGGGGGAGTCAACCTAAAAATTAGAGGAAACCAAATAAGACCAGACACGTTTCGGCTCTTTAAAGGCCTTCTTCAGTGGTCATACATGCATAATTTTACAATACACATCCTGACATTTACACAGACATAATACAAGGTAAAAAATACATATAAAAGCCTATTGCTGATGTAATACACATCCTGAAATGCTGGATACCTCTTACAAGGTGTGAGCTGTGAGCCATGTTTTAAGTCACATGGGCTAACACGTCTAGTCTTATTTTGGTCATTGTATGTGCTAACATCAACTGTATATGTTTTGGTAATACCCCATTGAAGTCCCTTTCCTCCCCAAACCCCACCTTCCTTAGGCTCCACCTCCAAAATTTCAGATACTTCCCATTCCGGAGGTTGCAACCCTAGTAATCATTCCTGTGATTAAACATTCCTGTGCTTTTTAGGAAGCCTTATTTTAGGCCCTTTGTTTTTAAATAGAATTGTGCACAATATATAAAATAATAAATGCATTTATTGTTATGGTAGATAGTGTTTAGCTCAACCCCTTTGGTTTCCTCTACTGTGACTGGCACCAGCTCTCCTGGATCTCAGAGTCAAGGTCTTTCACATCATTTGAAACTGGGGATTGAACCTCAGACCTTCTGCATGCAAAGCAGGTGCTCTGCTGCTAATTGACAGCCCCCAGGGGATTATGTGCTTGCCCACCCAGATAGTGATTTCTTCTTTACTTGATACAACACCATTCTTGATTTGGGGGGATTGCCAGAGGTCACTTCCCATCTCAGGCCCTGGTAGGGTTGTCCAGTCTCCACTGGCCACCAGCAAGGAATGGGAGGGGGGTAGGGTAGCCAGTTCCAGGTTGGGAAATTCATGGGGGTTTGGGGATGGAGCCTGGGTAGGAAAGAAGAAGAAGAAGAGATGGTTTTTATACCCACATTTTCTCTACCTTTAAGGAGTCTCAAACGGACTTACAATCACCTTCCATTCCTCTCCTGTGACTGGACCAAGTTCACCCAGCAGGCTTCATGTGTAGGAGTGGGGAATCAAACTGGTTCACTAGATTAGAGTCTGCCACTCATGTGGAGAAGTGGGGAATCAAACCCGGTTCTCCAAATTAGAGTCTACAACTGTTAACCACTTCTCTATTCTCTCCAGTATCAGAGGAGCATTCCTGTTATATTAGATGCTGTGGAACACAGGCAGGATGCTGCTGCATCATCTTGTTTGTGGGCTTCCTGGAGTCACCTGGCTGGCCACTGTGTGAATTAGGATTGTGCAACAACAACAACAAAAAACAACAAATTTTGGTTTCAGGTTTATTGAGTTTGATTTTTTCGGTAAACCTGGAATTAGCCAAATACCCATGTTGATAAAGGGATATTTTGGCTTTATTTCCAGATTTTCCTAAAACTTTGGATCCATTAAAGTCTATGCGGATTTTATTCGAAGTTCCTGTGGGGGCATTTTTGGAGGTAGAGTCACCAAATTTGCAGGATGGCTGCAAGGGACTCTCCTTATACAGGCACCAAAGTTTGGTGAATTTTGAGGAAGGGATCCAATTGTATGGGCCAGCAAAGGAGTCTCCCTCATCCTCTAAGCATTTGTGAGCTGAGCTGTCCATTTCAGGTTCAGAGCTGAGGACTGGCAGAAAGAGCCAATTGGCAGGCTGGTGCCTCAAAGTCTGGGAGCTCCCTTCGTATCTGGGGCGCATAGCATAGTGTCCATGCTAATTAGCTTCCAAACGGAAGAAAAAGCTAAAATGCGGGGGGGGGGGGGAATAAGGCACAGAAAACATTTCTTTTGGTGGCAAATGACATCCTATGAACGGTCCTTTATTAAATCTGATTTCAAGAGATGGTCACAGTGTGGGGAAATGAAGCCTCTACTCGGGGTGACCTTCAGTTTGAATGCAGGTTTTTGGGGGGTTATGTCAGAGCCAGCTAAAGTCATGAACAAGGCAGCTCTTGTGAAGGAGATTGCTCATCCGTGCGGGTAAGGAGTCTTCTTCAAAAGCCCAATAAGTAGCTGTAGAAGTGGTCGTTTTTCAGTGGGAGGATATATCCCTCTGGATGGGACTGGGTGTGCCCCTCCATCTTTTAAAGTTCAGATCAGGTCATTGTCAGTTGGTTGGCTCTAATTAAATGTCCCCAACCTCAAAAGGGCCCCAACTATGGGGCCCGAACAAAACCAGTAAAAAAAAAAAGATAGAAAAATGGGAGAAAGCTGCAGAGCTGTGCATCTTTGGAAGGCGAATAGCTGAGCCCAAAAAAGCTGAATATTTATTTGGCTTTTTGGGGAATTGTGTGTTCAGCTTCAGGGAGATCCCCAGGTTTTGGCATTCAGTAAAACCAAAACACGAATATTGCCTAAATGGCTACTTTCAGGTTTATTTTCGGTTTGGGTATATCGATATGCACTATGTGAACAGACTGCTGGACTTGATGGGCCTTGGCGTGATCCAGCATGGCTTTTCTTATGTTCTTATCTTAACCACTACACCATGCTGGTTCCAACAGGGACCTCAGCGGGGCACAATGTTACAGAGTCCACCCTCCAAAGCATCCAATTTCTCCAAGGGAACTGATCTCTGTGGTCTGGAGATGAGCTGTGATTCTGGAGGATCCCCAGCTCCTACCTGTAGTTAGTCTTGCATTTTCATTTGTATATATGAGCCTCATGCTGCTTTTTTCATTAGCCTACCTGTAGGCTGGCATTCCTAGGCCCTAGAAATAATGTTATCCTAATTTGGTGTAGCTAGTTCATTGCACTATATTACATTAATGTGTAAGTGAAACTACCCAGCCAAGCTAAAGGAATCCAGAGGGATAGGACACTATTCTGTGGCACATAAGTCTAGAAGATCGCCAAACCAATCCTCAGCTTAAGTGGACGTAATAGCTTCCAGGATGGAAATTCAATACACCTTCCTTCTAATGGTTGTCTAGCAAACCAGAGTTTGTGAAAGTGCCCAAATTGTAGAAGTACACCATAGAATCAGGGGACTGTGTGGCAACTCTAGTTTCAAAGAGAAAGCTACGTTGATTTGATCAATGACATCTTTCCAAAAGTTAGCATTAACAAAACAAGGCAGCTTGCTTCTGAACTATCACATTGCCTGAATTTGTCCCTCTGTGAAATGCCCACACCAAAACATCGGCAGTTGTATGGGAAATATAATTTTCCTTTTGAGCAAGCTGAAGTAATAGTCTAACAGATGATAACTGATCTCAGGGAAGCCTTCCAAGGAGATTCTGCGATGCTGACCTCTGAATCTCATTCACTTTCAACTTACTATTGTTGAGACTGGTTACCAGAATTCCACCTGCAGTCTGTTTCTTCCGCTAGACATGCATTCCACTAAACAAAAGGTGCTTCTGTCAGCAAAACCATTCTGCCCTCCACCATGAGAAGAAGGAGCAGGGCAGAACCAAAAATCAGCCGAATTTCCCCTGATTCAGCAGTTTTTATTTTGAATGGAACCGAACTCAAAAAAGGCAGGAAAATGCTCCTTCTACGGCTGTCGATTCTGTTAGCCCCGAACCGAAAAACAGCCTAATTTCCCCCGATTCGGCAGTTTTCAGTTCAGATGGAACCGAATTTTAAAAGGTGGGAAAACGACGAGCCGAATTTGGCGAGTTTGGGGCAATTGCCGAATAAATTTGGCAAATTCGGGGGCTCCGAATCAGCAGCATAACCATCAGTTAGTAAGCAACTAGCAGCATTCTCCCGCGGCCAATTGGTGGCCAAGCTGGGTCTTCTTCTGGCCAATCAGTCACGGTTGAGTGCGTGAGCCATCTGCTGCACGACCCAGGGAGAGAAAGAGAGAGTGTCTGTTTGTGTGAGAGAGATCCCCGTGGGGGGTGCATGTGCACATTCAAGGCTTTCCGCGGCTCCGAGAAGGCATTTTTGGAGGTAGACATCCCAAACCTTCAGGGTAGCTTGAGGGGACCCTTCTTCCAAGAACCCCCAAGTTTTGTGAAGATTGGATCAAATGGTCCCGAGATATGGGGCCCGGAATGGTTCCCCCCAAGTCAGCCACAGGAATAAAGCCACTTAAAGCACATTGGCGGCATTCCGCGGCTCCGAGAAGGCATTTTTGGAGGTAGACGTCCCAAACTTTCAGGGTAGCTTGAGGGGACCCTTGCAAGAACCTCCAAGTTCTGTAAAGATTGGGTAAGGGGGTCCCGAGATATGGGGACCGGAAGGGGTCACCCCCCCAAATCGCCAATTGGAATAAAGCCGCTTAAAGCACATTGGAGGCATTCCGCGGCTCCTGGGGGAGCATTTTTGGAGGTAGATGTCCAAAACTTTCAGGGTAGCTTGAGGGGCCCATTCTTGCAAGAACCCCCATGTTTTGTGAAGATTGGATCAGAGGGTCCCAAGATATGGGTCCCCCCCCAACTGCCCATTGGGATGAATGGGGTCAGGCGATCCTGAATGTGCATCTCTACAGAGCGGCAAATCCAAGGCAAAACCTCCCATGCATAAATGGCCAGAGAGTCATGAGAGATCCTGAGCAGCTGCTGCTGCCCTGCTTCTGCTGGAACAGAAGACATCCACAGTTTGACCCATTTTCGGGCTTTTATCTCTAACTTTTTTCCTGTGTGAGTGTGAGTGTGGGGGGAAAGCAGATTCTGTGTGTGTGTGTGAGGGGGGAAGCCAAAGTGGGGTGGGTTTGATTGCCTCTGTTTGTGACTGTGCTTTCTCCTGTTTTCATCGGTTGCCAACGTCGTCTGGAGTTAACTGTGGGTCAGTGAGTCTCTTTCTGGCTGGCTGCTATTGTTTCCAATGGGCTGTGCAGCCGCTCCTGTTGTTTCTAATGGGCTAGCCTGTCATTCATTTTAGTGCATCCCCTGTAATGTATTTTCAATGGAGTCAATGCAAGTCAACCGACATTCCCCTCTCCCATTATCTTCAATGGGCTGGGCACTGGTCAGCCTCTCCAATTGTTTCCAA
This sequence comes from Euleptes europaea, assembly GCF_029931775.1. Taxonomy (NCBI): domain Eukaryota; kingdom Metazoa; phylum Chordata; class Lepidosauria; order Squamata; family Sphaerodactylidae; genus Euleptes; species Euleptes europaea. Next base: position 74,848,808 of record NC_079320.1, read on the forward strand.
TGGGCTCACTTGTCATTCCTTTTAGTACATCCCTTTTAATGGCTTTATTCCCCCGGGCCAGGGTAATGGTATGGGCCAACTGCCGAGGCAGGCAGACCCCCGGCCGGGCAGATGGGTGGGGGGACCCCTTCCGGGTCCCATATCTCGGGACCCTCTGATCCAGTCTTCACAAAACATGGGGGTTCTTGCAAGAAGGGTCCCCTCAAGCTACCCTGAAAGTTTGGGACGTGTACCTCCAAAAATGCCCCCCTTGGAGCTGTGGTATCCCGCCAATGTGCTTTAAGTGGCTTTATTCCTGTGGGCGATTTTGGGGGGGACCCCTTCTGGGCCCCATATCTCAGGGGTTCTTGCAAGAAGGGTCCCCTCAAGCTACCCTGAAAGTTTGTGACCTTTACCCCCCAAAATGCCCCCCAGAGCCGCGGAAAGGCGCGAATGTGTTTTTCATGGCTTTATTCGGCCAATTTTTTTCCCGAACTCGGAACTTGGCACCGAATTCCCCGGATCCGAATCGGGGGAGTTTGGACTTTGGCATTTCCCAAATTAAAACAGGCCAAATTTTGCCGAATCCGAATTTTACTGATTATTTTTTTCAACAGCCCTATCTCCTTCTCCTCTTCCTCTGCCTCCTCCTCCTCCTCTGATGGCACCAGCTACCCTTTCTCAAAATTCCAAAAGGTGCTCACAGGCTCAACAGGATCGGGGACTCTTGGACTGTCGTATTTGTGTGCTTACTCTAATGCATTTTTCCTGAAGCATTTGATCCTCCTCACCCCCTATGCTGAGAGATGGCAATCAGACCAATGCCATCAGGTGAACCTTGTGAGGTCCCCATTGGCCCCAATCCTCAGTCGACTATCCTACCCTTTCCATATTTAGCAGAAACCCAGGCTAGGTCTGCGATGGTTGTCAGGAATTGGAAAATTCACTGCATGAGTAAATGTAAGTAGCAATTTCTGCCTGTTACACTTAAGCCATCATTAAAACAATGCAGTATTCATGAGCTACTCCACATTAGCAGTGTTGGAAAAGCTTGAATGGCATATGATTGCATGAAACCTGACCCTTCCTTGGCCCAAATTATAAACCTAAGGGAGCTGCTCGAGAGATTGAGAAAGTAATGATGTTTTAAAGCTGCATTTAACAGCTTTAGAAACAGAGCAGCATGCCGTTGCAGAAATAGAGGAAACTAGAGAAACTTCATTGGAAGGGAAGGGAAGAATCCAGTGCCTTTCCCAAATAAGGCCTCATTAACAAGAAGCTAGCTGACCTATGCTTTGACCGTGACTTTTTTTTGCCATAATCAGCTCAAAAAGTTAATTTGTTATATTTGCATGTGATCCCTCCTCTCGTCCTCATATTTTCTCCTCAATCTTTCCTCTTCAGACACTATTTTGTGAATCGTTTTAACAGGCATATGATTTTGTCTCTCAACCTTGGAGCAACATTAGGGAGCAGGAGAACACAGGACAGACTGTGTTTATTTTCAAGGTTGCTCTCTGATGCAGAAAACACTTTCCTTAGATCTGGCCCAGAGATGTTAAAAATAATGTTTCTGAGAAGGCAGAAGAGCAGCAAAGAGCAGAAAGAGCATTCTGTTCAGCGTAACCAGGGCATTTGTAAGACCAACATCAATCTTAGGCCATTTATGCACGGCTGTTTCCTCACGGTCGCCCCACCAACTACTTTGGGGTTTTCTGACCATAAGAGGTCACCCTGATCTCCCTCAATGTTTCCCCTGTGTTTTCTGGATTATTATTTTTTAGCCAACATTCAAAAAACGTGAGGAAAATGTATGGAGACATGCAGGGAGAGCGAGGCAATCTCTGACGGTCGTAAAATGCATGCACAATCAAAGCAAAGCCCCGAAGTAGTTGGAGGGGTGACCGCGAGGAAACAGCCATGCATAAATTGCCCTAGTATCTTCTCTCAGCTTCAGGTATGGTTTACTCAGTGTGTTCAGCCAAACATCAATGTTGCAACGTCACACACAAATACAACCATCCATGATCCCACAGCATCTTCTTATAAAGCTGGCTTCACTTAGGTAAGAGTAGTCAACAAAATCTCACCCAAAGAGAATTTGGGGATTCTTCTTCATCTGAAGAGTTTTGAGACAAGTCAAGAGTGTTTCATTAAGACTAGCAAAATGGCTTTGGGCAGAGGATCAGATGACTTTAGCAAGAAATGAGAAAAGTTCATGAAACTAATTACAATGAGCATATCTCTAATTTTATTCATGCACACTCAATATCATAATTCTTTTTTCCCCACCTGCATGTTGTTTGCTGCATAGGAACATGCCATTTGGTGAATTAAAATAGTGCAGGGAAGTATGTAGCAGTTTTATGTAATAAAGTAGTGGGTGTAAGTGAGCCTAGATAAACCAGACTTCATGACCCATCATAAATGATTCAAATTAAGCTAGTTGCACATTTTATATTCAGTTAAATAGGGTCTTGCCATTTGGGCCAAACTGGAGATGCAAATGCAAGAGAGATGCAGCTGGAAAAACTTCAGGAAGAAGTTTACTAGCTGAGGCTTTCTAAGTAGAGCTGGCAACCTCCAGGTGGTGGCTGGAGATCTCCCGCTATTGCAACTGATATTCAGGTCACAGAGATCAGTTCACCTGGAGAAAATGGCTGCTTTGAAAGATGGACTCTGTAGTATTATACCCTATCAAATCCCTCCCCTCATCAAACCCCACCCTCCTCAGGCTCCACCCCCAAAATCTCCAGGTATTTCCCAACTCGGAGCTGGCAACCCTACTTCTAATTGCTGGGAAGAAGAAGAAGAAGAAGAAGAAGAAGAGGAGGAGGGGGAGGGGGAGGGGGAGGAGGGGGAGGAGTTGGTTTTTATATGCTGACTTTTTCAACCACTTAACGAAGAATCAAACTGGCTTACAATCACCTTCCCTTCCCCTCCCCACAACAGACACTCTGTGAGGTAGGTGGACTGAGAGTGTGTGACTAGCCCAATGTCACCCAGATGGCTTCATGTGTAGGAGTGGGGAAACCAACCCAGTTCACCAGATTAGCCTCTGCCGCTCATATGGAGGAGTGGGAAATCAAACCCAGTTCTCCAGATCAGAGTCCACCACTCCAAACCACCACTCTTAACCACTACATCATGCTGGCTCTTGCCTTCAGGAAGATTTGCCATCAAGGAGAAGGCTGAAGAAAGCACAGATAACCTAGGAAGGGACGAGAAGATATGTGGCTGATGCTGCAGTATAAGAACCAGAGAAATGACTGAGAAGGAGACTAAGGCTGTCCTTCAGGAAGTTGCCAGGCCAAGCATAGAGTTACTAACTCTGGGTTGGGCAATTCCTGGAGATTTGAGGATGGAGCCTAGGGAGGGTGAGGTTTGGGGAGGGGAGGGGCCTCAGTAGGATATAATGCCATACTAGGGCTACCAGGTCACCCCTGGTCACCAGCAGGGGATGGGAGAAAGGTTGCCAGTTTCAGATTGGGAAACTTCTGGAAATTTGGGGATGGAGCCTGGGGAGGACAAGAACCTCAGTGGGGAACACGCCACAGAGTCCATCCTCCAAAGCATCCATTTTCTACAGGGGAACTGATCTCTGTCGTCTGGAGATCAGCTGTAATTTCCAAACTTCTCCAGGTCCCACCTAGAGGCTGGCACCCCTATGCCATAGAGTCCATCCCCCAAAGCAGCCATTTTCACCAGGGGAACTGATCTCTGCAGTCTAGAGATCAGTTGTAATTCCAGGAGATCTCCAGTCACTCAGGGCCCCATCCTGATATCACTCCCTCAGGCAATTCCATCAGATTTTTATTTGGGAATCCTGTGCCTCAGTCAATGAAAGTGGTGCCACAACATCACCAACAGCAGCCGCCCATGTCCCCTCTATAGGGTTGCCAGGTCCCTCTTCACCACTAGGAGGAGGTTTTTGGGGTGGAGCCTGAAGAGGGCAGGGTTTGAGGTGGGGAGGGACTTCAATGCCATAGAGTCCAATTGCCAAAGTGGCCATTTTCTCCAGGGGAACAGATCTCTATCAGCTGGAGATCAGTTGTAACAGCAGGAGATCTCCAGCTATTACCTGGAGGTTGTATTCAAAAAACAGCTAATAAGTGCTTACAGGAGTGTAGAATTCAAAATATGGCACAAACAGAAATATCCAAATCAGAAGAGTCATGATGCAAAACTTGCAGTTAGAGTAATGTATTGGAACATTAGAAACAAAGCCACTTCTAACGCAACAAATATACAATTAGAACGAAGTTCCAAAACAAATACAAATACAAATTGTAAGCATATGCCAGCAGCGCTCGGCTAGATTCAGTTCGTGATCTGTGGTGTACTTAACAGTCACTTCATACAGCACCGGGAACCAAGAGTAGAGTAGCAATGGAAATCCGGTAAAGTTCCATTTTGTATAGGCTTTCCGTGCAATATTCCGCGAAGAGATGCATAGTTCCATAACAGGCCATCCGTTGTGAAGCACCAATAAATAAATAGGAATAAATAGTTAAATAATTAAAACAGCATACCATTCAAAATTTGAAGGAGTGTGCCTTTCCTCTTTCTTGGGACGACAAAAGTAAGACGCCTAATTCATTCAGTGAGTCACTGGAGGTTGGCAATCCTACCCCCTCCACCTTCCTCTGATTCCCAGGCCATCCCTGGCAACTCTAAAACTGCAGCTGCCCAGCAACACATACTGTAGTAAGACTTAAGCATGCATCAATATTCCTTTAAGACCTGTCTTTCCAACTGAGCTCCCGTGCTCCGTACTTTATACCTCCCTGAGTGAACTCACTCTGCCTTGTATGTGTTCAAGGGCAAGGCAAGGCCATAAAGGTTGACATTGACTGAGGCACAGGATTCCCCAATGAAAATCTGATAGAATTGCCTGAGGGAGTGATGTTAGGATGGGGGCCCTGAGTGACTGGAATGAGAAAGCTGGTATTGATAGATTCTGAAGGAAACCCCTCTCTTGGGCTTTAAACGTTTCTAAATGGCATTTTAGCGATTATCACTTGGGAGGCATTTTCAGGCATCCAGATTAAAATCGATAAAGAAAGCAGAATCAAAATTAGAAATATGGCCTTGGAAGAAGAAGATTTTAAAAACATTGATAAAATGTCACCGCCAATTAACATCAACAACGGGTTTTAACAAAGTTACAGTGACCTTATCTCTAATTGCTGCAGGATCAAAACCTATATATGCACCATTTACCAAGTCACTAATATAAGAACAAAGACAACTTGATGTGAGAGATGTTATTTTCTTCTACAGCAAACTTTAGTCTAAATAGGGTTGCCAACCTCCAGGTGTTGGCTGGAGATCTTCCACTATTACATCTGATCTCCAGGTGATAGAGTTCAGTTCTCCTGGAAAAAATGGCCACTTTGAAAGATGAATTCTGTGGCATTATGCCCCCTTAAAGTCCCCCTCCTCCCCAAACCCAACCCTCCTCAGCCCCTAGCCCCAAAATATCCAGGCATTTTCCCACCCAGAGCTGGCAGCCCTAAGAGTAAAGAAGTTGAGGGCATGTGTCCAGCTAAGGAGCAGAAACATGCTGGTCCTTAAGGTTGCAAGGTCCCTCTTCACCACCGGTGCGAGGTTTTTGGGGTGGATCCTGAGGAGGACAGGATTGGGGGAGGGACTGCTATGCCATAGAGTCCAATCACCAAAGTAGACATTTTCTCCAGGTGAACTGATCTCTATCAGCTGGAGATCAGTTGAAATAGCAGGAGATCTCCAGCTAGTACCTGGAGGTTGGCAACCTGTCAGGTTTCCCTCTTTGTGATTGACCCCTGCAGGCCCCACAAAAAACTCACCTAGAAATCTTTCCTGACACCCACAAGTACAATTAGAGTAATCATCCCCAGCTCGTGGTATGTGCGAGGGCATATCGGTGTGCTACAACAGAACAGTTAGCCAATTGTGAAAACCAATCAACCCTTTTATACATGCAAAGCACACTTCTCTAATCAGGCAGTGAGGTCAAGTAGGCTCCAATTTAGTTATGGTTTATAAAATAACAATTAGACATATTTGACAGTTTAATGTAAAAAAAAATGATATCCAGGATCAGAGGAGCAGGCCTATTATATTAGGTGCTGTAGAACATAAGCAGGATGCTGCTGTAGTCGTCTTGCTTGTGGGCTTCCTAGAGGCACCTGGTTGGCCACCGTATGAACAGACTGCTGGGACTTGATGGGCCTTGGTCTGATCCAGCATGGTCTTTCTTGTGTTCTTATGATATCCTATTATAATGTATAATGACTGGGGCATGGCTGAACAGAACTAGCATCTAGGGACTGAAATGATATCCTCCTATTGGGAGGGGAGTCTAATTTACCTCTGAATTTTTTCCTACATATTCCATCTTTTACTCAACATCTCAAGGTACATAACTTAACTTAGCATTGATATATAACTTAGCATTGCTATATAGCTATATTACTTTCACATTGATATATAGCTATATTACTTTAAAATACATCTATCAAGCACATTTGTATCTTACCTTTCCTTCAAGAAGCTCAGAGTTCAGCCAGTATGTGGGGCTCCCTTCCTTATTCTAGCCTCACAACAACTACCCTGTGAAGTAGGCTAGGCTCAGAAAGAGTAACTGGCCCAGGGCCACCCAGTGTGCTTTATGGCTGAAGGGGGATTTGAACCCAAGTCTCCTAAATCGTAGTGTAAATACCTGCACCACACTGGCTCTCTGAATTATTTTATTGCTTACATAGCATAGTGCTTTTCCTAATAGAGGGTGGAAGCCCAATAGCTTTTGCTCTGCAGTAAACAGGACTGCCTGCAGCAAAGGAGGAGAATGGAGAACAGCAAATATGGCCTTTAGCCTTTGAGTAGGGTTGCCAGGTCTCCCTATGATTTTACCATAGAGTTTTAGTAAGTCATAAGAGTGTCCCAGACATCACTTCCAGTTTTTACCGGAAGTGACATCAGCTTGCCAGAGTGACACAGGCACTCCCCTAATTACTCCTGGGTTTGCTGGCTGTGGCCTGGCAACCTTATCTTTGCACAGCAAAAAATAGGGTTACCATCCTCCAGGTGGGGCCTGGAGATCTCCTGGAATTACAGATGACACCTTGGGAGGAAATGGCTGGTTTCAAGTGAGGACTCCATGACATTATAATACTCTACCCCCCCCCCCAAAAAAAAAGCCCTCCCTCCCCAGGCTGCATCCCCAGGAATTTCCCAACGTGCAGTTGGCCCAAAGACCTTCTCTTGAAATTGATAATGAGGGAGACAATAAAAGGAGCGAGGCAGAGGTGAGGATAAACAGACTAAGAGCTTGAACTCTGTCAGGGTTATTTAGAAATTCCAGTACAACAACAGCAGCAGCAGCAGCAGCAGCAGCAGCAGAAGAAGAAGAAGAAGAAGAAGAGTTGAATTTTATATGCCAACTTTCTCTACCACTTAAGGAAGAATCAAAACAGCTTACAATCACTTTCCCTTCCTCTCCCCACAACAGACATTTTGTAAAGTAGGTCGGGCTAAGAGACTGTCACTAGCCCAAGGTCTGTGACTGAGAGACTGTGACTAGCCCAGCTGGCTTCATGTGTAGGAGTGGGGAAACAAATCCAGTTCACCAGATTAGCCTCAACCACTCACGTGGAAGAGTGGGGAAACAAGCCCAGTTCTCCAGATCAGAGTCCACCGCTCCAAACCACCGCACTTAACCACTACACCACACTGGCTCAGTGATTCACTTTCTTCAACGTGTAATTAACTGACTATGGTAGCGAAAGTCTCAAATTAAATAAATAAACAGAGCGTGGGTGCTGAAAACCACAGAATGCTTTTATTATAGGAGAATCCATAGAGTATAAATTGTCACAATTTAAGGGGAAAAGTGGTAAAGCTTTGGTGGTCAGTTACGAGCCCCCCCCCCCCAAAAAAAAGAATGGGGAAATTAAGTCATCAAGAAATAAAATCAGCAAGTCCCTATGAGCCTACATTTCCCCTCCACAGAGAAAGATCCCAAACACATCTGCGGAGCAATCAACTTCACCCGAGGTGGTTGGTAATACTACTGCATCTCTGCATCAGTTGTAATGAGATCATTCCTATCTCCCAAAACAGACTTCTTCTTTCTTAGTTCAGCCCTAGTCACATGGGTTGTACCTAAGATTGCCAATTCTGGCCTGGGAAATTCCTGGATATTTTGGAGCATTATATGTGCATGGGGAAATTTGGGGACAAATCCTACTTGGATTTAGGAAGCAAAATGGAATTCCAACTGAGGAAAACATGAACTGGAATTCAGGAAGGATTTGCCAAATTCTGTTTTGAATCACAACTAGGGTTGTGCAAAAAAAAGAGAAAAGAAATCGGTAAATTTCAGGTTAGGGTTTATTGGGCCCGATTTGTTTTTGGTAAAGTTGGAAAAAGCCAAATACCCATACCGGTAAGGTGTATTTTGTCTTTATTTCTGGGCTTAATGAAAAATCCGGTTCCATTGTAGTCTATGGGGATTTTTTCAAAGCTCCTGTAGGGGGATTTTTGCACTAAATTTGCAGCGTAGCTGCAAGGGACTCTAGAGAGCAGTTCACCTGGAGAAAATGGCTGCTCTGGCATTTGGACGCCATGGCATTGAAGTCTCTCCCCTCCCAAATCCCACCCTCCTCAGGCTCTGCCCCCAAAACCTCCCGCAGGTGGCAAAGAGGGACCTGGCAACCCTACCTATATATAACTCAATAGAACCCTGACAACATAAATCCCTCTCCTTCTCTCTTCTCAGTGGATAATTGAGGATAGTTAAGGGTTGCCAGCTCCAGCATGGGCAAATTTCTGGAGATTTGGGGGCAGTACCTGGAGGGGACAGAGTTTGGGGGACAGAGTTTGGGGAGGGGTGGGAGCTCAGCAGGGAAGTGATGCAATTTGCTTTCCTTCAGGGGAACAGACCTCTGTAGTGAGGAGACCACTTGTCATTCTGGAGAACATCCCCACCCAGAGGCTGGTAATCCCTGATCTGAGTAAAAAAATGACAGCAGCCAATTGTTGACAAAAAAATTCAAGGTTATACACACACACACACACACATTTCAAGATAACACAACTTTCCATAAACTTGAAATATAACAGCCTGACAACCACATGTATAACTGAGATGTTCTATGAATACAGCAACCTTTGTAAATATAGGATCTTCCGTACCCTTCAAGAAAGGGGACTCTGAACAGAGGCAAATCCTAACAGCAGAAGCAAAGGGACAGGATTCATTCCAGGACAAGCAGATCCTCTTTTTCCAGCGTGGCACAGTGGTTAAAAGCGGCAGACTCAAATCTGGAGAACCGGGTTTAATTCTCCACACCTCCATATGAGCGGTTTTCCCACCTCTGCACATGAAGCCTGCTGGGTGACCTTGGGCTAGTCACAGTTATCTCAGAACTCTTTCAGCCCCACCTACCTCACAAGGTACCTGTTGTGGGGAGAGGAAGGGAAGGTGATTGTAAGCAGGTTTGAGACTCCTTAAAGGTAGTTAAAATCGGGGTATAAAAACCAACTCCTCCTCTTCCTCCTGTTGCTGAGTACTTGATGCTTCCTCTTGAGCTTGATGCTTCCTCAAATTAAGCTCCAAGGTCCTGCTGCTGGTCAGATTGACTCAAGGATGAAGAGACTGTCAAACTATCCTGAAAACACCCTTCTTTTATAAGACCTCCTATGAGGGGAATTCCAGTCTACAACGTCTCCTGCAGCTGGCCAGATTGACTGAAGGGTGGGCCCTTGTGCTTGATAATACAGTAGAAACTTTATCAACTGCTTGTGCTTCATGACCTTTTGTTCCCTGGGTGCATGATTGCAACTGTTTCTGTCAATTCAAAACTTTGAAAAAATAAAAACAAAATAACAAAAAGAAAAGTAAGATAGGTTCATATACACTTCTTACAAACTCTAGCTGGTACATTACAGGTACATTGCTTGTAGTGTTGCCAGCACTCTAAAAGATGTCAAAGCCAGCCAGGGAAAACTCACCTAGTGGGTGGGTGGGTCTCAATATTGATGTAGTTAGGTCACTTCCAGGGCTGACCAGAAGTGTTGTCACTAGGATGGTGGCTGGAGATCTCCTGCTATTACAATTTATCCAATAGCAATCCAAAACCAATAGCAATTGCTATTTAGCCAATAGCAATCAGTTCACCTGGAGAAAATGTCCACTTTGGCAATTGGACTCTATGGCATTGAAGTCCCTCCCCTCTCCAAACCCCACCCTCCTCAGGCTCCACCCCAAATCTCCAAGTATTTCCCAACCTGGAGCTGGCAACCCTAGATGTCTCCTTGTCATTGGATTCAAGTTAAAGCATGGATTTGGCCAAATGCTGAAGCATTCATGGTAAAGCAATGGTGCCACTTCCAGTTACCCCCAGTGGTGACATCACATCCTTGACGATACCAATGGCTTCATCCACCTTTCCCACCCCCTACTGCTTAGCTGAGAGGTGCTGGGAACAGGTAATGGGGCGGGGAAGGGTGAGAATGCTCCCATAAGATTCTAAGGTACATAGAACCTTGCCCTCAGACACAAAATCATCAGTAGCAGGGGTAAGGAATATTAGCTTAGACTTTAAGGCTTACAGTAAAGCTTTAGGCTCTAACATGAGTTGATATTGTCCTTGTTTTACAAGCAAGCTACTGGGCAGATCTATCGTATCAAATATAACACATAGTTAAATTGTAGAACTCCCTGCCCCAGTATGTGGTGATGGTTGCCAACTTGGAAGGCTTTCAGAGGGGAATGGACATGTTCATGGAGGATACTTGGAAGGCTTTCAGAGGGGAGTGGACTAGTTCATGGAGGATACTAGGATCCATGGCTACTAGTCAAAATGAATACTACTCATGATATTTACCTATTATCTCCAGGATCAGATGAGCATGCCTTTTGTATTAGGTGCTGTGGAACACAGGCAGGATAATGCTGCTGCAGTCATCTTGTTTGTGGGCTTCCTAGAGGCGCTTGGTTGGCCACTGTGTGAACAGACTGCTGGACTTGATGGTCCTTGGTCTGATCCAGCATGACCTTTCTTATGTCTTATGACTCTCTCATTGCACGATGAATTCCTACTGGGTGCCTAGAATGTATTCCAGTCACTCTGAAAGATGTCAAAGCCAACCAGGTTCCAAGCCCTGTGCCAGCAACACCTAGGAGCTTTTGGGAAGTGGAGCATAGGGAGGGGGAGCGTCATCTCATCAGTGACACTCCAGGATTCCCCCCCCCCCATTTCTATGGTAAAGACCATTAGGGAAGTTCATCGAGAGTCGAAGGGACTATGACTGGAAGTGATGCACTGAATCCAAGATGTCATCCCCCCCCCAGTTTCTCCCACTGTTCAATAACCTGCAAGCAGGTGAGAGCTGGTGGGGTCAGGAGATTGCTGGCGGCCACAGCTGGGCAGCTAGCAGCCCTAAAACCATCAGCTTACTCTATCCATACAAGGAATAGGGTCAGCATGTTGGAAACATGAGAAAATCCCTAAGCATAGTTTCCCCTACCAGCTGCGGAAGATAGCCCAACATCTATTTACTATTGTCCTATTATTACATTTCTATTGTGAACCATGTAATTAACTATCAGGCAAGAGTGGATTTTTGCTTCACACAGCTTAATAAGGGATTGTGTGTCATCTTCCTAAATAGCTACAATATTGACTATAGTTTTGTACAAATAAAGGGAGGGGGAAAAAAACTTCAGCCCAAGATTTCGTCATGTTTTCCTTTGGACTCGTATCCATTCTGTCAACCTAAGGAAAGAATCAAAGCCTTCTTTCAAAGCTTAATCTCATTTTCATTCATTAAAAGATGATCTATAGAACCTAGAATACATACCAACATTACTTCATTATGCTACAAAGCCTGTGCAACACATATGCATCTAATTTTATGCTGTTCTTGGGAAACAATATGTGATTAAATGTTTTTTTTTTTTTTTTTTTACAAAACACTAGATGTTGGTACATTACTGTGCATTGTGGTCTTTCTCCAGATGCATTGACCCTTCTCTGTTCTCAGATAACAGCACTCCTTTGAGTAAGAAAACTGATGACAAGCTGAGTTAATATGGCTTTTGCTGTCGATTTAGAGGGGTTAGGTATATGCCTGTGGTGGATTACTAAAAGCTCTACAGCTGTCGTTGGAAATTGTTATGCATTGGGGGGAAATTAACCCAGCCAGATGGAACTTGTGGAATGGATGTGGCCACAACAGTGTTCTTGAGTGTTCCATCCATAATACTCAGAGACAAATTAATCATTCTGAATGGCACAATTTAATGCATAATATCAAAGAGCCATAGAATGGCTGTTTTGTTTTGATGTGCTTTCTTTACAACAATGTTTATCTTACAGAAAGGCTTCAGAAAATGCTGAATATTGAGAATACTACCCTGTATACCAGGGGTCTCTAAGGGACCACCCGGCCTTGCCGGGGAGAGCAGGGTATAAGAATATAAATAAATAAATAAGAGTTGGTTTTTATACCCTGCTTTTCTCTACAGAAAGGAGTTTCAAATTGGCTTACAATCACCTTCTCTTCCCCCCTACAACAGGCACCTTGTGGGGTAGGTGAGGCAGAGACTTCTGAGAGACTAGACCAAGGTCTAGGGTTGCCAACCTCCGGGTACTAGCTGGAGATCTCCTGCTATTATAACAGAACTCCAGCTGATAGAGATCAGTTCCTTTGAAGAAAATGGCCTCTTTGGCCATTGGACTCAATGGCATTAAAGTCCCCCCTCCCAAACCCTGCCCTCCTCAGGCTCCACCCCAAAAACCTCCCACTGGTGGCAAAGAGGGACCTTGCTGCCCTACCAAACTCACCAAGGAGGTTTCATGAGGAGGAATGGGGAATCAAACTTGGTTTTCCAGATTAGAGTCTGCCACTTTTAACCACTATGCCATGCTGGTGTTGCTATCAGTAGCTTGGTGCCTGCTTCAGAGTAGCTCCTGTGTTCCCAAAAAAGACCTTGAAAAGATCAGTTCTAGCCTTGGCTTAAAAAAAAAAAATCATAGGAATTTTCACCGTGTTGCTTAGCTGACAGCTTCAGATATGGTGCTCTTCCTAGTCCACTTTCTGTTTTTAGGACAGACCAAAACTCGGTCCCATGGGGAGTGGGGAGTAGATGAGGATATCTTTCATTACTCTGAAATAACTTTATTTGAAAGTAAGGTTGGTGACCCCTGCTGCATACTCTACTCTGGAATTTGTTTTCTGAAGTTCAGCGAATCATATTTACTGAAATGGTGGCCTAGAGAATACCTTTAAACAGTTCAACTGCTGAAGCTGAGGTTAGTGCGCAGGATCCAGCCCACAGCAGTATCTAGATGCCTATGAGTTGAAACCACTCTATCGGGTGGGGGGGATAAGATATAAATATTTATTTATTTTGTACATCTTTGCCCTGCCCTTTGCTTAGGGCAGCATCCATTTTTCTCCCCTACTTCATTTTATCCTTAAAACAACCCTAGGAGTTACTTTAGGCTAAGAGTGTGTGACTGGCCCAAGGTCACCCAGCAAGCTTCCATAGCAGAGTTAGTGAGTTAGCATAGTTAGTGAGCAGGATCCAGCCCACAGCAGTATCTAGATGCCTATGAGTTGAAACCACTCTATCGGGTGGGGGGGATAAGATATAAATATTTATTTATTTTGTACATCTTTGCCCTGCCCTTTGCTTAGGGCAGCATCCATTTTTCTCCCCTACTTCATTTTATCCTTAAAACAACCCTAGGAGTTACTTTAGGCTAAGAGTATGTGACTGGCCCAAGTTCACCCAGCAAGCTTCCATAGCAGAGGGGGATTCAGACCTGATTCTCCCAGATCTTAGTCCAACACTCTAACCACTACACTATACCACCATGATGGTGGTGTTGTCTCCATAGAAACATGTATGAATCGGTGGATGGGACTAGTAAAATTCTGGGTTCCCACCGCCCCATTCCTTTAATCTTTTGTTCCTCATGCATGGTGTAGTGGTTAGGAGTGGTTGATTCCAATCAGGAGAACCAGGTTTGATACTCTACTCCTACACATGAAGCCTTCTGGGTGACCTTGGGCTAGTCACAGTTTTCTCAGAACTCTCTCAGCCTCACCTACCTCACAAGGTGTCTGTTGTGGGGAGAGGAAGGGCAGGTGATTGTAAGCAGGTTTGAGACTCCTTAAAGGTAGATAAAATCAGGATACAAAAACCCAACTCCTCCTCCTCCTCCTCCTCTTCTCTTCCTCCTGCTGCTGAATACTTGATGCTTCCTCTTGAGCTTGGGCCACCAAAGAAATAGCAATTCTCTCAAATTAAGCTCCAAGGTCTCCTCCTCCTCCTCCTCCTCCTCCTCCTCCTCCTCCTCCTCCTTTGTAAGGAAACTGGTTGCCAATCTCCCGGACTGTTCATGGCAACCCCAACTAGGGCTGTTGAATTAAAAAAAAATTACGTATAGTTCAGATTTGGCTAAATTCGGCCCGTTTAGATTCGGGATATGCCGAAGTCCGAACTCCCCCGCTTCGGGTCCGTGCAATTCGGCGGGAATTCAAAGTTCGGAAAAAAAATTCAGCCGAATAAAGCCATTAAAAACACAACCGCGCCTTTCCGTGGCTCTGGGGGGGGGCATTTTTGGGGGTAGAGGTCCCAAACTTTCAGCGGAGCTTCAAAGGACATTTCTTGAAAGACCCCCCAAGTTTTGTAAAGATTGGGTCAGGGGGGGCTGAGATATGGGCCCTGAAAGGGGTCCCCCCACCCTTAATGTGTATCTCCGAGCAGAGCTTGCCGCCCAAAGCTCCCAGCCCCGACAAAGAGCTGAGAGCAAGGGCGGGGCAGGTGTGAAAAAATTTGCAAAGCAATACAACTGCAAAGCAACACAAGCACACAATGCAACACCTTTGCAACAGTGCAAAGCAACACCTGACACCTGGGAGTTTGCAAACCATGGAAAGCGACAGAGGGAGCTAGCTATGCATAATGAGCAGGAAGGGGTGGAATTTCTCCTTTTGCATTGGACTTGGGACCAGGCAGATGTATTCTTTAAGTCACCATTTGAAAACCAGTTTTGAGCAAGCATCAAAATAACCTAACTGATCTTATAAATGAGGGAAAACCTGAAGACACAAAACTGAAGCCCCCCCCTTCAAACCAGGGAGAGAGAGACTGGAGGGGGAACACACACCCCAGGCAGAACTGGCAAAAGCCCCCTTTGGCTCCCCCCACCCAAAGAAACTGCTCCCTCCCCACACACACACAGACTCTGCTTCCCCCCCCACACACACACAGAAAGGAAAAATTATAGATTAAAGCCCCCAAAGGGGTCTTACTGTGGCTGTCTTCTGTTCCATCAGGAGGGGCTGGGAGGCTGGGTAATCCAATATGATTCCATTTGTATCCAATGAGATCCATATGTATGCATCTCTCGAGGGTGATCCATTCATCCCAATAGGGAAAAGGGGAAAGCCCATATCTCGGGGGGCCCTGACCCAATGTTTACAAAACTTGGGTGGTCTCTTAAGAAGCCTTGTCTGAAGCTCCGCTGAAAGTTTGGGGTCGGCACACCCAAAAATGCACCCCCTGCAGCCACAGAAAGAGAAAAGGGGGGAGCCAATATTTCTGCCCCCACTGAACCCATCTTTACAAAACTTGGGTGGTCTCTTAAGAAGGATTGTATGAAGCTATGCTGAAAGTTTGGGGGCTTCACCCCCCAAAAAGCGCCCCCTGCAGCCACGGAAATGGAAAAGGGGGGAGAGGAAAAAGGGGTGGAGCCCATATCTTGGCCCCCCCGACCCAATGTTTACAAAAATTGGGGGGTCTCTTAAGAAGGCTTGTCTGAATCTCTGTTGAAAGTTTGGGGTCTGTACCACCAAAAATGCGCCCCCTGCAGCCATGGAAAGAAAAAAGGGGGGAGCCCATATCTCGGGACCCCCTGACCCAATGTTTACAAAACTTGGGTGGTCTCTTAAGAAGGCTTGTCTGAATCTCCACTGAAGGTTTGGGGTTTGTACCCTCAAAAATGCACCCCCTGCAGCCACAGAAAGGAGCGAATGTGCACAAGCACCTCCCCCCCCACACACACACAGGAGGATTTCCCTCTCTCTCTCTCTCCCCGGCCGGGCCGCACATCAGCTGATTCCTCCAGTATTCAATCCTGACTGATTGGCCAGAAGGAGACCCAGCTTGGCCACCGATTGGCCGGGGGAGGAGAATGCTGCTTACTGACGGTTATGCTGCTTACTGACGCCCCGAATTTGCCGGATTTATTCGTGAACTCCCGAACTTGCTGAATTTGGGTCCCCGGTTGCCCGCCAGTTTTGAGTTCGGTTCGTCCCAAACTAAAAACCGCCGAATCATGGGAAATTCGGCTGATTTTCAGTTCGGGCCAAACCGAATCAACAGCCCTAACCCCAACAGATGTGTGCCTCCGCCTTTCCTGACATGAAGGCAAGCCTGAGCCGCCACGGACAGGGCTCCTATTCATCCCGCAAAACCAGCAGTCGAGGAACTGTGGCCAGGTCAACCCCTCCAGTGAACCAGAGGGAATCCATTTTCCTGTGCACCCGTTCCAGCAGACGCCATCTCGCAGGGAGCTGTAAAGCTGTCACCGCAAACACCCCCTCTCCCCTCGCCTCATCAGCATGATTAATGGCCCATCGGAGAACATCAAGATACCAACAGAGAATCACTCCCCCGGCTATGCAAAACAACGCAACCCGGATATAGCTATGCTCATCTTTGTTCAAGATCGTTAATCTTATTTGCAAGTGACTCCCGGTCTCCCCGGAATTGCACAAATCAATGGAAATAGAATAGTTTGTGTCAATTGCCCTCTTACCCCACCCCGGCAGCCGACCATTAGCATTTTTGTCACCTTTGTTTCACAACGGGAACCACGAAAGGGTAATCCCATTACCCCACCCTCGGGAAAAGGTATATCTGAGATCACCATAAGTCCTTACACTACCTTTCGGTCTTCCCTTGGCACACTTGCCATCACTCTGTTGGTTTGGGTTTTGCGCAGCCTGACCATGGTCCCCTCCCACCTCGCTGGTTGAGTCCCCGGGAACCCCTCTTCCTCTCCCCGCTTTCCTAGTATTTTAGCCCATGGAACCCAGGACAACTCCGTTTCAGGACAGGTGCAGTATTACCCCATCTTCAAATGGCCTGCCACATTGGCAACTGTCTCTATACTCCTCTCTTTAATCCCTAGACTCTGTGTACTGTGGTGTACATGTAATTGGAGTGTTTGTGTACATACAAATAATCAGTAAAACTTTAAAACTAAATCCATTGACTCCGCTTTATTCTTTGAATCACGGATTGGACTCCCGTAGACATAGGTTAGATCCTGCAGGTTATGCCCAGTGCCGGTTATTGATTCACTAATTGCCCCATATAAATATTCATAACCGAGCAATTTGGCTAACACCTCCTCCTCCTCCTCCTCCTCCCCTTTGGCCATAACTGCATTCTCTTCTTTGATCAGTGTAACACTCCATCCATATAACGGAGAACTGGTGTGCATGACTGGATGTTTTGTTAGCATTAGAGGAGAACATGAAGCTTCTTCTAAAGATGGGTGCATTGTGCTGTGCATGCCCATAGAATTCTAAACACCTTACAAATGTTTGAGCTGGCATTATGAACAATGCAGATATATACTTCCTCTGCAGATAATTGTGACCGCAGCATCATCATGTGTCACCTTCTAATTATATAATACTAATTAAAGTAATTAAAGCAAAATTGGGCATTCATGATTGGCCTTCTGTGTGTCATCATTCATGGGAGAATGATCACAAATCTGTTTACCTGATCCTTTAGCAACTATGGCTTTTCCCGCATCTTCTTTTTGCTTGTCTTTTTTTGTGGGGGGAGGGATAAATAATAAAATATTGATTGCTGAAATGCCATTGCCTTGGAGAAATATCCCATGTCAAAAAGAAGAATGGACAGACTCTTCTGTCACAGTTTTACTCAGGTTTGGACATTTTCAGAGAAGCCAATAAATATCTGCCCTTTTCAGAATCACTTTCCTCATTTAAACTGGCCAGACAATCAGTTATATTTGCTGTTGTCAGATAGCCAAATCCAGCAGACTATGCACCACTGTGAAGTCCATTATTTGATCCTTGATAGGGTAAGAATAATCATGTGATTAATCCAGCGTGGTGTAGTGGCTAAGAGCAGTGGACTGGCATATGGAGAACTGTGATTGATTCCCCACTCCCCCACATGAGTGGCGGACTCCAATCTGGTGAACCGGGTTGATTTCCCTACTCCTACACATGAAGCCTGCTGGGTGATCTTTGGCTAGTCACAGTTATTTCTGAACTCTCGCAGCCCCACCTACCTCACAAGGTGTCTGTTGTGGGGAGAGGAAGGGAAGGTGGCTGTAAGTTGGTTTGAGACTCCTTTTGGTATAGAAAATCAGAGTAAAAAAACCAACTCTTCTTCTTCTTCTTCCAAGGAGAAGACAAAAACAGCAGCTACCGACCGGCGTGGGTGGGATTTATTTCACTTTTACCCTACCTATCCTCCCGGAACACATTGAAGCTGCCTTATACTGAATCAGACCCTTGGTCCATCAAAGCCAGTATTGTCTACTCAGACCAGCAGCAGCTCTCCAGGGTCTCAGGCAGAGGTCTTTCACATATCCTACTTGCCTAGTCCCTTTAACTGGAGATGCTGGGGATTGAACCTGGGACCTTCTGCATGCCAAGGAGATGCTCCACCATTGAGCCATAGCCCCTCCCCTCAGGACAGTGAGTATTATTCTCTCCCCTTTATCCTCATGACAACCCCTTGGGGCAGAAAGCAGAGAGAGAATGACTGGCTCAAGGCTCCCCAATCAGCTTCGTAGCTGAATGGGGACATGAATCCCTATTTTCCACAGTCTTGGTCTGACATTCTAACTCTCTCAGTAGCAGACCAAAAAAAAGTGGACTGGGAATTGAATGTTCCACAGATTTAAATAAATAAAATGCACCAGAGGTCCTTCATCCAAAGGAAATGTGAAGCCTCCCTTAAGTTTTATAATTATGTTTTTGTGATGTTTGTTTCATAAGTAGGGTTGCCAGGTCCCTCTTCGCCACTGACGGGAGGTTTCTGGGGTGGAGCCTGAGGAGGGCGGGGTTTGGGGAGGGGAGAGACTTCAATGCCATAGAGTCCAATTGCCAAAGCAGCCATTTTCTCCAGGTGAACTGTCTCTATCGGCTGGAGATCAGTCGTAATAGCAGGAGTTCTCCAGCTAGTACCTGGAGGTTGGCAACCCTATTTATAAGTCCGTGTTTTATTTAATAATTTTGTGATTTGCCGAGTCTTAGTGAGAAAGGGGGACTATAAATGAAGTGCAATACGCTGGAAAAATAAAACAAAGAGTTCATTGCAGTTGTCAGGTCTATAGCCATCAGTTTCCAAGCTTCTTACTATTTCCTCATCTCACATAAAGTTGCCCTCTTTGCTCTAGCAGCAAAGAAAATTCGGGCTAGGCTGACACGAAGTATTGTTAGAGATCAGAACCGAACTGCATATCCCATTTATAAGTGGTTGACATGGTAAGATGTGAGATTTTCTAGTCACAAAAGTGAGCTCTGGACATGCGCGGTTGAGGTTTTGGTTTTTGTATGCTAAATTTTAGACTACTTCAAATGTTTTAATTTCAAAATGTTGATAAGTTTCAGCGGTTTAGAGAAACTTTTCTTCTTTCTTCCTCCTTCAGTTTTAATTTGATACTAAAATATAGATGTAAACACATATGTTTTCAAAGATTGTCATATGAATTTATAGTTGTTTTTTTGTCTACTTCTTGTAATGGCCTTTGGCCCTATGCAGCAAACTTTACCCTAACCTACTGTTTCCTTTTTGGGGATAATTCTCACTTCCATGTTCAGATAATATGAACCCTAGTGTATAACAGTGCTTACATTCTGTCTGTGATGATGGAAATTGTTTGCAATCGGTCTTAAACCCTAAATATTTTTGAGGTAGCTTGAGGGGGGAAGGTAGCGAAATAAAAAACTGGTTGGGTAGTCCACGGTAACTTTCCCACAGCTTGCCTAGACTGTGTCAACTTAAGCTCAAGTGTTCTCATAATTTTTGCAGGTTACGTAATTTCTCCCCAAAGGATTCACTTACACCAAACAAACAAACAAAAAGGGGGGGAGTAAGCTGTTCCTTCCACTCCCGAACAAAAGTGTTTGCAAGCAAATAACATTTCCACTCAGTCTAAAAATTGATCTTTGGGTGCTTGGTCTTCAAAACTCTCTCTCGCTGTATTTACTTACTTCTGCAACCCGTCCAAGCCAATCTACGGTTGTCGGGGCTCATAAAGCTCTCTACGTTATCAAAAGTGACATAGAAAATAGGAACAATTTGCAATCTTGACCTCTGATCTTTACAGAGAATGGAGATTTCTTTCCCCTCTCCTTGGAATGGTAACAGTTTTACCAGCAAATGGAAACCATTTGTTTTATTAGAAGAACATTGGCCAACAATCCCAAGTTGTTAATTCAGCTCCAGGGTGTGAGTGCGGCCCGAACCAGCTGACCTCAAACTTGTTAGCAATCCCACACTTTCACAGATATCTTCTGTTCAAGAAGTCATTGCACCTAGATATTGTTTTTAACTAAAGTAATAAGATCCATTAAAAATAAGCATATGCATTGGGGGGAAAACACCAGCTGAGATGAAATCAAAAGGATTAAATTGCCCATAGTGAAACTAAATAATTAGCTGTGTACTTCATAATCACACTTCAGAGGTAAAGCAATTTGGCTCTTTTATTATTACTGAGGAAAAATGCTAAAGCAGGCATGAGGAAATTAATAAAAAAACCTTTGAACGGCTTCATTTGCATGCAAGTTTTTTAAAAAACTGACCTTTAATAATCATTGAAATAGACCCATGTGTTCCTTGTCAGGAACAGGAAGATCTAACCCAATAGAAATTACAAGAATTTAACTCTGGAAATTTTCATTGTGTGTACTTAATTTTACAACCTATCGATGCTACTCTGGGCCAGTTGTGATACCAAGATGCTTAAATGCATGGGTCAACAATGGCATTCTTCATCTTGCTGCCTGTTAGGGGTCATTCAATTTAAAATAGAGATTTGCATTATGCTCCGTACACTTTATACTTCAAGGTCATGTGTGGAGGTCTCAGCTCTCAGAACACTCCCTGGTGTACTAAGATAGGAAAGCATGGAGGCAACCCTGCTTCTGTGGTTACAGAGGCAACCCTGCAAGGATGTGAGCATATGATGCTGCCGTACAGTGACTCTGACCAGCAGTCCATCATGGTCAGTATTGTCTACTCAGACTGGCAGCAGCTCTCCAAGGTCTCATGCAGGATTTCACATCAACTACTACCTGGAGATGCAGAGGATTGAACCTGGGACCTTCTGCATGCCAAGCAGATGTTCTACTACTGAGCTACAGCTCCTCCCTATAGTAGACTCTTCTGCTGCAATCTTATGAGTAGGGTTGTGCAATATATATATATATATATATATATATATATATATATATATATATATATATATATATATATATATATATATATATATATATATATAAATAAATTTCAGGTTCGGGTTTATTGGGCCTGATTTGTTTGTTTGTTTTGTAAACCTGGAATAAGCCGAATACCCATACTGGTAAATATTGGTATTCAGCTTTATTTCCTAGTTTACCAAAAAAAATTGGGTCCATTGTAGTCTATGGGAATTTTTTTGAAGCTTCTGTGGGGGCATTTTGGGAGGTAGACCGTCAGTTTGACAGCAGGTTTTCAGGGGGTGGTGGTGATATCGGAGCCAGCCGAAGTCTTGACCACAGGGGCTGTCTGAAGGAGATTGCTCATCCACGTGGGTGAAGGAGTTTCCTTCGGAAGCCTGGTAGTGTGAGTAGCTCTTGAAGCCGGTTCTTTTTAGTTGGAGGGTATATCCCTCCAGATGGGACTTAGCGAGCCCTGTCTTTTAAATAACCCTTATGCTTGATCCAGATTAATCCACTGAAAGGTGATAGTTGGTCAGACCAAGTTGGCTCTGATTATGTGACCCCAACCTCAAAATGGCTCCAACTGTGAGGGCCTAACAAAACCAGTAAAAAAAAAAAAAAAAACACAAAGCACAGAGCCGGCTTTTTTGGGAATCACCTATTCGGCTTTGGGAAGATTCCCAGGTTTTGGCATTCAGTAAAACCGAAACCCAACTGAAATGGCTAATTTCAGGTTTATTTTTGGTTTTGGTATATCGATATGCACAACCCTATTTATGAGGAAAACCTCTACACCGGGCATTCAGTGTATGGAAGAGGCAGGGTAGAGATCCCAATGCACTGTTATATATCTACTGTAAACATAATCTGGCTTATGCAGAAAAGCGGAGCTTTATGAAAATGAAATATAGTTTTAGTCTAGATTTTTTTTAAATGTACCAAACATGCATACAGCAAGCTTCTTATGAAAGACTTAAATATTTAAAAAGTCAAAATCCTCTTTGTGACAGTGGCTGACCTTTAAGCTTATCTGTTCCTAAAATACAGCTTGCCTATCAATCCATGCCTTAATCACTTTCCCATTTCAGATATTGAAAGAAAGATTCCATTTAAATAAAGGTCATCTTTCTTTGAAATATAGATTATTCACCTGTGCTTTTTTTTTAAAGTGGAGATTGGAGAACAAACTGGAAAAAAGGTAAGTTCATCTCTCTCTCTCCCCCCACCCATATTTTCAAAGTACTGAGTCAGCAGCAGTAAGGATTAAAGATAATTATGCAGAACTCCCAAGGACTTGGAGAAAGGCTGCTGCAGATCCGAAATGCAATTGAGTTCCCAAGGTTCATGATCCATATTCTATGGCAGAAATTGGGGTGGGGGGAGGAGAGAGAGGTGCTCCCTTCGCCTTCTACTTTCTTTTTGAACTCCTATTTAAATTAACGTTAGGGTAAAATGGCAACAGAAGTAGCAAAAGATAAGTAGGTTCTGGATAATCCTTCAGAAACTGGTTTAGATGAAGGTGAAAGCTTCTCACCCTCACTTGATTGCTGGGGGGAAAGCCTAAAGCAAGCGATCATAGATTCATTTTGAAGCTGTTATGTTTCAGGTTATACCAGTTTTACAGACCAGGGGTAGCTATAGTGAGCAGTGTGATTCGGATGCCAATAATTCACAATTGCTAACAGTGATGTCTATGTTTAGATTAGGGTTGTGCAAACAAACAAAAATCGGGTTTATTGGGCCCAATTTTGGGGGGTAAATCCAAAATAAGCAGAATACCCATACCGGTAACTATTGGTATTCTGCCTATTTCCGGATTTCCCCCCAAAATTGGGGGAAACCATTATAGTTTATGGGGAGTATTTTCAAAGCTCATTTCCATCCCACTTCTTTGAGAAATTTCACAATTTCTGTTGTCTTTTATGCTATTTAATGTCATTTTTATACCACTCATTTTGCACTATTTATTAGACAGTAACAATGCCCAACTGATAAGAACCAGCCTTCACTCATAACAAAAATATTTCCATTAGACTTCAGTAACGTGGGCAGGAAAAAGGCTGGCCACAGCTTTGTTTTAGAGGGAGAAATCATGAAAGAAACCTGCACTTTTGAATTTAACCAGAGTTACCATAAAATTCAGTAACAGCTTGTTATATGCTTAGACTCTGGTTACTGTGTGGGTTGGCAAGGCCAACAGCAAGCAACTCCCAGGAGAAATGGGGGGGGGCAGTGCAGTAGCATTGCACTGGTGCACTAACGTCACAATGCAGATGACACCCAGCCCTATATTTCATCATCCAAGCCTCCAAATGTGCCTGCCTTGGTTCTGAATTGGTGCTTTGAGGCTGTGGTCATGCCAAAACAAACTGAATGTGAACCCAGAGAACAAACTGAATGTAGACCCAGAGAAGACAAAGGTAATGCTGGTTGGAAAGACTGATAGTCTAGAGTAGGGTTGTGCACAAAAAAAGAAAAGAAAAAAATGGTAAATTTTGCATTCATGTTTATTGGGCCTGATTTTTTTCAGTAAACCCGGAATAAGCCAAATACTCATACCAGTAAATATTGGTATTTGGCTTATTTCCGGGTTTACTGAAACATGAGGGTCCATTACAGTCTATGGGGATTTTTTCCAAAGCTACTGTGAGGACATTTTTGGAGGTAGAGTCCCCAAATTGGCAGCATGGCTGCAAGGGACTCCCTTTAGATGATCACCAAAGTTTGGTTAACTTTGGGACAGAGGGGTCCAATTTTATGAGCCTGCAAGGGGGTTGCCCCCTCCTCCAGGCATTTGCAAGCTGAGCTGTCCATCAGTTTTCAGGTTCAGAAGTTCAGCATTGCTGAGGACTGGTGGAAAGAACCAGTTGGCAGGCTGGTGCCTCAAAGTCTGGGGGCTCCCTTCATATCTGGGGCACATAGCATGATGTCCATGCAAAGTAGCTTCCAAACTGAGGGAAACAGTTTAAATGCAAGAAAAATAAAGCACGGAAAACATTTCTTTTGCTGGCAAATGACATCCTGTGAAAAGTCTTTTATTATGGTCATCAAAAATTTGATTTCAAGAGACGGTCACGGTGTAGGGAAACAAAGCCTCTACTCAGGGTGACCTTCAGTTTGACAGCAGGCTTGGGGGGGGTGATATCAGAACCAGCCAAAGTCTCGACCATGGGAGCTGTCTGAAGGACATTGCTCATCCGCACAGGTGCGGGAGTTTCCTTCAGAAGCCTGGTGGTGTGTGCAGCTGTTGAAGCTGGTTCTTTTTAGTTGGAGGCTATATCCTCCAGATGGAACTGGGTGAGCCCTGTTTTTAAATGACTCTTCTGCTATGCAAACTAGCCTTCTGTTAGATTATATACCTGGAACGTTGGTCAGACCAAGTTGGCTCTGATTACATGACCCTGATCTCAAAAGGGCCCCACCTATGGGAATCTAACAAAGCCAGTAAAAAAGAGAGAAAAATGGGTGAAAACACAGAGCATCTGAGCAAAGGCGAATAACTGAACCCAAAAAAGCCAAATATAGGGCCAGGTGGAGGCGGGCAAGCAACCCACATTATGTGCTGACATCACTTTCAGGTTTACCCAGAAGCGACATGGACGCTTCTAGCAATCTTTGCCGAAACCATATTTCAGAATGGGATTGCTAGATTGTCTGCATTGCTTCCAGGTAAACCCAGAAGTGACATCGGCATGTTGTATGGGTCATGCGTGCACATGTCATTTGCCCCCAGCCACACCCCACAAAGCTCCCGCCAGTGGAGCAGAGGGACCTGGCAACCTTACTTTGGTAGTCGAAGTGGAACCTATCCTTTTGTTTTTACTAGCAGAAGAGCTGGTTGGAGACAACCCTCCTAGGCCTGTCGATTCGGTTCCATCCGACAAGAAAAACAGCCGAATTTTCCCTGATTCGGCAATTTCTTCTTCGGATAGAACCAAAGTCAAAAAAGGCGGGAAAATGACAAATCGAACTTGGTGAGTTTGGGCGGATGCCGGATAAATTCGTACAAGTTTGGCGCCCCCAAAGCAGCATTCTCCCATGGCCAAGCTGGGTCTTCTTCTGGCCAATCAGTCGTGGATGAGTGTGTGTCCCAAAATTCTCCTCTGGGTCCCTTGGAAGGCTCACCAGGCCTCAGTGTGGGGCAGGTCCCACCACCACCGATCGTGGCTCCCCTGGCTCTCGGGCCTAGCCTCACTGGGCTGCCCCTTTTGCCTTCCTTCCTCCTTGGCCAGTTTGCATCTTCCCTCTTTTTTATCTCTGCCTAGGGATGATCAGGGGCCTGGAGATCAAGTCCTATGAGGAAAGGCTGAGGGAGCTGGGAATATTTAGTCTGGAGAAGAGGAGGTTGGGGTGTGCATGATTGTTCTCTTTAAGTATTTGAAGGGCTGTCACTTAGAGGAGCTGTTCCTGTTGGCAGCAGAGGATAGGATTCACAATAATGGGTATAAATTACGGGCAGAAAGGTACTGGCTGGATATTAGGAAAATAATTTCCACAGCAATAGTTGTTCAACAGTGGAATCGGTTGCATGGGGAGGTGGTGAGTTCCCCCTCACTGGCAGGCTTTAAGTAGAGGCTGGCAAGCACTTGGCAGGGATGCTCTAGGCTGATCCTGAATTAAGCAGGCTGTTGGACTAGATGGCCTGTATGGCCCCTTCCAACTCTATGATTCTATGAATCCCAGTGCACCCCTTGTGGTGTGGTCTCGCTGCTTGGTAAATGCCGGGCGGCACGCTTCAGAAGTCTGGGATGCTACTTCACAGGGTAGTCGTAACACTAAAATGGAGAAGGACAATCATGTCGACAATCTTGACTTCATGGAAGGGAGAATGTGATTAAATGTGATAGCTAGAATGACTTCTCTTTTTTATTCTGGGCTGCTGAATACTCTCAGGCACAATATTGCAAATATGGATGCGGCTGAATAACCTTCATTTTGTCATCCTCCTCCCCCTTTGTTTCATTACACAAACCAAATGTTCCATTAACACAAAGCATATTTCAAGGCAAAATATGTAATTGGGGGGAATCATATAAATGGTAGATTCATACATTTCTAGCTTACAAATTGTCCAATTTTTGAGCATCCAGGATGCCAGCAAAATATGCAAATATTTTGTAAATAGGACCATTAAGTTACAGGAAAAACAAATCTTCAGCACACCATGAAACTCATGAAGTTCACAGTATGCCAGATTCTTCTGCTAATAGTGATATACTTGGGTGGTAGGGTTTTGATCAAACACAGCAGGGGAATGGAGGGGGAAAACACATTTTGCAATCACATTTATTCTATCTGTGTTTACCAATACCTCACTTTATTATAAACATTATCATACGATGGATCTTGGGTTTTATTAATTTTGTTTTGGGATAATTATTTAAAGTAACTGGTAGGGTTAGGATAGGGTTGCCAACTTCCAGGTAGTAGTTGGAGATCTCCTGGAATTACAACTGATCCAGCCAATAGAGATCAGTTCCCCTGGAGAAAATGACAGCTTTGGCAATTGGACTCTATGTCATTGAAGACCCTCCCTTCCCCAAACCCCGCCCTCCTCAGGCTCTGCCCCCAAAATCTCCCTCCGGTGGTGAAGAGGGACCTGGCAACCCTATCTCCAGATTACAGAGATCAGTTCCCCTGGAGAAAATGGTTTCTTTGGAGAGTGAACTTTATGGTGTTATACCCTGTTGAGGTCCCTCCCCTTTCAAAACCCTGCCTTCTCCAGGCTCCACCCAAAGATCTCCAGGAATTTCCTCACCCAGAGCTGGCAACCCTAGGTCAGAATGAACAACTAGGCCAAACCTGGGCCTTTAAGTTGCCTAAGCCTCTTTACCATACCTCAACCTAAGAACAACAAAGTCGCCTACTCTGGGTTTGGAAATTCCTGGAGATTGGGGGGTTGAGCCTGAGGAAGATAGGGTTTTGAAAAAAGAGGGAACCCAGAGACCACCCTCCAGAGCAGTCAGGGTTTGGGGTGGGGGGAATGGACTCAGCTGAATATAATGCCTAGAGTCCAGCCTCCAAAGCAGTCATATTGTCTAGGAATACAGATCTCTGTCATCTACAGTTCAGTTGTAATTCTGAGAGATCTCCAGGTCCCACCTGGAGGTTGGTAACTCTCGGCCTGGAGGCAACCACTGGGTGACTTGTTACCACCTGACTTGTGTGACTCAAATAGGCCTGGCTGCTATTGCTACTGTTCAACTGCAAGAACCCAATGAAGCCAGTGTGGTATTTAACAGCTAGAGAGTCAGAGAAGGGTCTAGGTGACCCAGAATTCCTGTCTAGCTGTGGACATTCACTGGATGATTTTGGACCAATCACATACTTTCAGCCTAACCCACCTCACAAGGTTGTTGTGCGGATAAAAAGGAGGAGAAGAGAACAGTTTAAGCTGCTTTGGTCCCCACTGTGGAGAAAGGGGGGTAGGAAAAAACTAATTAAATAATAAATATAGCTGAAGATGCGAGACAGATAAAAGGTAGGTTGGTGAAAGGCTGAAAAGGAGAGAAGGAGGCAGGAAAAGGGAGAGGATATGGGGTTGCCAGGAGGAAGGAAAGAGGAAATATGGTGGGAAGGGGGATACATGGGAAACTGAGGTGTCATCCCTCAAGTCTTTGATGGTTCCCTCCCATGCAAGTAGTCCTGGGCCAGGGTCCAGCACCACACAACTGTGCTACAGTTTTCTAGGCAGAGGCTGCCAAGAGGGAAGAAGAAAAGCTTAAGACAGAGGGGCATATAAAGGTAGGTTTGCTGTTGGGTGGGAAGGAGATAGGGTTACCAACTCCAGGTTAGGAAATTCCTGGAAATTTGGGGGAGGGAGCCTGGGGAGGGTGGGGTTTGAGGAGGGGATGGACCTCAGAAGGGTATGATACCATTGACTTCACCCTCCCAAGCAGCCATTTCCTCTGGGGAACTCATTGCCAGCCTGGAGATCACCTGGAATTACAGCTGACCTGCAGATGACAGACATCAATGCCCCTGGAGAAAAGGGTGGACCCGATGACATTATACCCTGCTGATGTCGCATCCTTCCCCAAACCTCACCCCTCTCACTCCACCCCCAAATCTCCAAGAATTTCCCAACCTGGAGCTGGCAACCCTAAGGGGGGACTGATCTCTGCAGCTGGGAAATCTGTTGTGATTCTAGGAGGTCTCCAGGGCCCACCTGGAGGCCGTCAACCCTAGAGGGAGAGAAGGAAGCAGGAAAAGATGAGATGAAGGGGGTTTCAGGAAAGGGAATGAGGACGTAGTGGGAGAAAGGAAATGAGATGCCTCCCACAATCCTTGTGGGTACACATTTGTATATCTGTATACTTGAAGAATTAGAGCTATTTTTTACTGGTACAAATATACAGCGCTTATTACTTATTGATATAACTGATGTTTACTCATAAAACATGCTCAATGAAATAGGCCATCTCCAAAGTGTCTTTGAATAAAATAGCCCAATCTATATTGTGCCTGCTAAGAGGATACCTATTGTTAATCTTACCCTGGTGAAACTGTCACCTCAGGGGCAAGATTTTACAGACAATAACAGCAGAATTCCATTGGTGCTTTCCTTTCCTTGATCAGCCCACAATGAACTAATTGTATTTTCCAAAGCGGTTCATCTACAGTGTATCAAAAAGGTAGTAAATATTTAACAGCTGGGCACTAAATTAAGTGTTTGTCACATCTGTAGCAGCTGTGATATCTGAGCTGGAAATGGAAGGGAAAGAAAAGACAACGATGGAACATCTTGTCATTTGTTCCTTTTCACCTTATGAGAAATCAGCTGGCATATGGTATGTGTCGGATAGGGCCTAGGAAGAACATCTCATAGATAAATTCTCCCTAACTACAATGCCCTACGTTCTACAAATAGACCATGAGTTTGTTTGGGGGTTCTGGCAGGGGAGCGTAGCTATCATACACCCTTGACTAAAGGACGGGACACTCCTTCTATCTGGGATGGTCGTTCTCTTCCACTGAGCTCACGGATTCGAGAGGGATGCATATGGAGCGGCGAGGGAGGTCAGAGAGACCCGCCAAGCCAGCCAGATCAGCCGAATCAACCCTGGAGAGCAATGGGGTGACAGAAGTCGCAGCCAGATCACCTTCGTATCCCCTGCCTCCCTCACCACTCCATGTACATCCTTCCTGAAGCTGCAAATTTGGTGGAAGAGGATGACCATCCCAGATAGAAGGAGTGTACCATTCTAACTACAATGCCATGTACTAGGGTTGTGCATATCAATACACCCAAACCAAAAATAAACCCAAAATTAGCTGTTTCACCAATATTCGGGTTTTGGGTCGACCAAATACCAAAACCTATCTGTTTTGTTTCCAAGGATTGAAATTGAATGCTTGAACCTGCCCTCAGCATAATCTAACAGTTACAGACAATCTACTGACAGAATAATTTAGGACAATTGTTTTAAAACTGCGTTCCAGGGAATCTTTCAGTTCCTTAGAAACTTATTAAGGGTTTCTCAGCAAAAGAGGACTTGCCCACCATGACCAATCAATACACACCTGCAGGCGACTGCAATATCATTTCATATGGGGGTGACAGCTTGGAATGAGTGAAAAGCAAAAAATAATGTAGATTTCTAAGAAGCTTTCAATTAAAAAAATGTAGATACTCTACATATAATTTAAACCAACATTGCTTTTCTGCAGCATGTTATCAATGTGCACATGTGCATGTGTAAAACGGAGGGGTGGGGAGATATAAATGAAAAGAAGGGTCTCTCCTGTGGAAAAGTGGATATACCCAATGCTCTGCTGGAAATTCAGATACATAATACAAAACAATTGAGAGTGCCTAATGCATGCAACTCCAGCCTTTTTGAGCCTGTGGGCACTTTGGGAATTTTGAGGTGCAGCGGTGAGCACCACCCCAAAACGGCTGTCACAGAAATGGCACCATACCTAAAATGGCAGACACAGGAAGCGTAGACAAACACAATTTGCCTTTCCTTACTCTGCAAAAGACTTGCATGGTAACCACTTCACACATGAAGTTGTCTTATTCAGAATCTGGACATTGGTCTGTAAGTACAGTGAGGGAAAAAAATATTTGATCCCCTGCTAAATTTGCCCGTTTGCCCTCTGACGAAGAAATGACCAGTCCTTAATTTTAATGGTAGGTTTGTTGTAGCTGTGAGAGACAGAATAACAACAGGAAAACCCCCAGAAACCCAGAAAACAAAAGTCAGAGATTGATGTGCATTATAATGAGGGAAATAAGTATTTGATCCCCTATCAACCAGCCATATCCTAACCCTAACCCCCAACCTTCGACTTTGGGTGTTCGGCAAATAAATTTGGTGAATAAATTCGGCAAATAAATTCATGGAAGCCCTGTGAAGGCGTGTGGGGGGCCTTTTAAACAGATCTGTGCCTCCCAGCTGGGAGGCGCAGATCTGTTCCACCACCACCCCCGCGTGCCTTCAGGGGGCTTCCCTGAAGGTGCGCGGGGGTCCTTTAAACAGATCTGCGCCTTCCAGCTGGGAGGTGCAGATCTGTTTAAAGAGCCCCCCGCGCGCCTTCATGGAAGCCCCGTGAAGGCGCGCAGGAGGCCCTTTAAACAGATATGCGCCTCCCAGCTGGGAGGCACAGATCTGTTCCACCCCCCCGCACACCTTCATGGAAGTCCCATGAAGGCCCGCGGGGGGTGCGAATTTTCCTCCGAGCTTCAGATCTCACGCCGAAGTTCATGGATCCGAAGCAGGGGAGTTTGGACTTCAGCACAGCCCGAATTTAAATGGGCCGAATTTTGCCGAAGCCGAACTTTACCGATTTTTTTTTCAACACCCCTATGGAGCCCCAGACCAAGGGAGGTTGAGGGTTAGGGTTAGGATCTGGCTGGTTGATGGGGGATCAAATACTTATTTCCCTCATTATAATGCACATCAATCTCTGATTTTTGTCTTCTGGGTTTCTGGGGTTTTTCCTGTTGTTATTCTGTCTCTCACAGCTACAACAAACCTACCATTAAAATTAAGGACTGGTCATTTCTTCGTCAGAGGGCAAATGGGCAAATTTAGCAGGGGTTCAAATACTTTTCCCCCCTCACTGTATATAAATCTGGAGGAATCAAATCTTCCCCTGGGGATTTTCCAGATGCTAACGAAGCAGTCAGGCCTCTAATCTCTCTCTCTGTAACAGGAGGCCAGGTCGGTAACTCTAACTTCTCCATGTTGGCACTCAGAGAGTATGAAGTGCCCTTCCGCTGGTTGCAAAGAGGGACCTGGCAACCCTACTTAGCAAATATATTGACGTAAAAATATTTCCTGATGGTAGAAGGAATGAAAAACCCTGGTCTCACAGCAATATTCAGGAACTCTGAACATTCCCCAAACATAAGGTAAAATGAGTTCCTCTGCTTTGCCCGAGGCCCCATACAGGGCAGAAATCTGCCTCGCTCAAGTTTCAGTCTTTATGGCCTTGTTTTTCTTCCCCTTTGCTTTGCAGCAATATGTGTTGAGCAATGATTCTCCCCTGCCAGCAAAGGCACTGCCCCATACTGTGTTTAGAGAGAAACTGATGACAAAGGAACAGCCATAAGTCAAGGGAATATCCTTTGCCATCAGCCTACCCTATTCACCGTTATACTAATGGGTTCTTAATACCATATTTTCTACTGGTCAGATTTCTCAGCAGAGAAATTGGACTTTAAAAGACAACAAATAATGACATCCCCCCTAAACTTCAGAGACCCTCTTTTCCTCCAGACTCGAGGACCTATTAATAAATGTAGTGCTAAGTTGGCAAAGTCGGGAACATTAACAAGATTAGGAGGTGCTCAGCTGCCAGAAACATTATCAGCCCTGGTGCTTAGAGATAAGAGTCCTGGGGGTGCCAAAGGATAAGGAAAGGAGTTCAGATTGTTTGGAACATAAGAAGCAAGATGCTTTCCCCCATAGTTGAAAGGCCACCTTTTTTTACTGGGTTTATTTCCCCTACAATCCTCTTGTTGATCTGCTCCACTTCTACCAGAATTTTTCTTATTACTTTAGTCCTCATCTCCCCACTCCACACACACACACACACACACACACACACACACAGAGAGAGAGAGAGAGCGCGCAAATGGTGTTACCACCCAAAGTGCAATTATTTCCAGTTGCCAAATGATACTGAATCAGAGATGCTTATCCATCACCTTTGCACACCAGTTTAAGGGTGTGAATAAGGCATGCTGAAAGTCAGGATTCGTGAATCGCATGTTGTGCCCTGGAATTGAAAGACAGCACTTGCAGGTATTATGTAGGGGCAGGAATGAGGGTTAAAATATAGTCAAGTGTATACACCGCCTATGGGAACATCTGTACTAAACATCTCAAAAGCACGCCATCAGCAATCACAACAGAGACCCATTGTGGCTTTGCGCATTGCTGAGGCATGTCAAAGAGAGTGTGTCGTGCTTCCAGGCAAAATTTAAAGGAGGAACTTGTACTTCTTTCTTATGGGACCACGTGTATGCTTCTGATGCAGGGACAACACATACACGGAGAGGTCAGGGTGCTCTGCAAGTGTTTTCTTCGTGCATTACCCCGGAAACACAAAGAGAATAAACAAGACAGGGCTTTGGAAAGAGGTTAGACATGGTAACTGAATTGAGTTTTCAGGTTTCCAGTAATACACCTCCAGAAACCTGATGCTGTGATCAAACAACAGGGAAATGTGATTGTTCTTAACCATTACACTAGCATGATGTAGTGGTTAAGAGCAGTGGACTCTAATCTGGAGAACTAGGTTTAATTCCTCCACTCCTCCACATGAGCGATGTACTCTAATCTGGTGAAGCGGGTTGGTTTCCCAACTCCTCCACATGAAGCCTGCTGGGTGACCTTGGGCTAGTCACAGTTCTCTCCAAACTCTCTCATCCCCACCTACCTCACGAGATGTTTGTTGTGGGGAGAAGGGAGGGTGATTATAAGCCAGTTTTAGGAGTTTTATGCATGGTCGCTTAACCCTCCTTTATTCCCTGTTTCAGCCAGGATCAAATTTTTCAGTATGCACGTTACCTCATTCCTTGTCGGTTCAATGCTGCTTCAATGCAAAATGAACCCGGCTTTTCCCATTCCTATTCTTGCCTGAATTAAACCATGGATCCTGGCTCATTCTGCAATCACTGAGCAAGCATACAACTTTCTCAGGTTCAGCTTCACCCCACCCTTTTCCAAACCCCTCTTCAAAGCAGCATGCTGATAGCCAAACAGGAGAAGCACAGAAGATTGTCTTCTCTCACAGCCAATCATGAAACAGTATGTAAAGAGGCAGGGAGTCAAGTGCTTCCTGCTACCTCGGAGCTCTTTCTTTTTAAAAATGAGGGTTGGATCCCCCCTCTTCTTTCAGATTGCACCATTTTTTGTTTTTTTGTTCTTAAAATGCTTTTTTATGCGGCAGGTGGGTCTGGGGGAAGGAAATCTCTCAGGGTGAGTACTGCGAAGTCAGCCAATTACAGAGCAGCATTTAAAGGAGTGGGACTTGATTTGAACTTGGGAGACTGCTTTTCTGTATCCATGCCTCCATTAGCACACAGTTTCATCACTGATCATTCCAGCCAATCCATAGTTTCCCCCAACCCGGGTTACTTTGATCCTGGCTGAAACGGGGAATAAAGGAGGTTAAAGCGACCATGCATAAATGACCTGAGACTCCTTTTGGCAGAGAAAATTTCCTGCTTTTTAGACCTTGTGACCTAACTGGTCTACCGGAAACCAACTCACACAGATCTCTACTTACACAAAAACTCCAACCACCACCCCTGACAGAAAAGAGGAATAATCAAAACATTAATGGACCGTGCAAGACGGATCTGTGAACCAAAATTTCTCAAGGAAGAAACTAATCATCTAAATCATGCACTGCTAGCAAACGGCTATTCCAGAAATGAAATCAGAAGGGCCATTAAACCAAACAAAAATCAGAAAACTCAGGAAAAACAGTCTCCCATAGGAAAGACATTCTTGCCATTTATTAAAGGAGTCACTGATAGGATGGAGAAACTTTTGAAAAAACATAACCTACAAACAGTGTTTAAACCCACCAAGAAAATACAACAGATGCTACGATCAGCAAAAGACAAAAGAGACCCCCTCACCTCTGCAGGAGTATATCGTATACCTTGCAGCTGTGGACAAGTTTACATCAGGACAACAAAACGCAGCATACAAACCAGGATAAAAGAACATAAAAGATACTGCATACTTGGCCAACCTGAGAAATCAGCAGTGGCTGAACATGGACTGACACAAACAGGACACAGGGTCTTATTCCAAGACACTGAAAGACTGGACAATTCTACCAACTATTTTGTCAGATTGCACCGAGAAGCCATTGAAATTCATAAACATCAGCACAACTTTAACAGAAAAGAAGAGAGTTTAAGAATGAATAAGGCTTGGCTTCCTGTCCTGAAAACCTCCAGACTAACAAAGATTACAGTTAACAATAGCCATGCAGATTAGTTTTGGATTGCACACATTATCAGATCACTTCAGGATACAATGGTTCCATATTAACATACCACACCCTCATTAGCACATTATCTTGATACTTACAGGACAATGATTAGCACATTACCTTTGATACTTTTTGCAGGACAATGATTCAGCTCAACCCAACCCCTTTCTGACTATATATTACTCTTCCTACACACCTGACACTGAGAGACACTGTCCTTCAGTGTTACTCCTCTGAAGATGCCTGCCACAGCTGCTGGTGAAACATCAGGAAAGAAAATACCAAGACCGCAGTCACACAGCCCGGATAACCTACAAGAACCAATGAACTCTGACCGTGAAAGCCTTCGACAATATTCCTCTTATTCATCTGCTTTTCTTTTTTTCCGCCTCACTAAACCTGCTTTGCACACTTTTAGGTAATTATGCCACCAGAGAATTCATGCTATTTTAGGATTCAGTTCTTAAGATTATATTCCAAGGAGTTTCTGATCCTTCAGAGCTACAGGCGGTTATGTACAGAGGTTACCTGGTATGTAAGGATATAAGGGGGGAGGGAACAACAGACTTGAAACATACCACTTCTTTCTCTAGGAAATATGGCATCATATTTTAACATGAAGAATGCATGCAAAGAAAGATATGCCTTTGGGCTCAGACTCTCATATCATTAATCATTCCATTCTTTTGACATTGTACACTTTGAGAATGACCCAAACTAGACTCTTTAAACATCATTTATACCTTTCCCTCCAGATTTTAACTCTGAGAGCATATTTCCCTTTCCCCTGAATCTGCTAAAGAATTAGAAATGTTTATTTCTGCCAAGTGTGGGATATTTTATTTAGGAAGCAGGTTGCCATGAGAATATCGACACTGATGCAGAATGTGCTGTTGACTGCCGAAATTAGCTTTCCAGGGCTCAAAACTGCACAGTATGTTTTTGGGTTGGCGTTCCCCCTGACCCAAATCACTTTCTTGGAACCCACACAGCAGCTCTGTCCAGAAATACAGTGTGAGACTCGATCAGGAGTGTAAAAGGAACCCAACGAATAGGGTTGGCAGGTGGGTGGTATTGGCCGGCAATTGCCCGCCAATCCACCCAGGAACTCTGGAGCGATGGTGGCACTTCCGGTTTTACTTGCAGAAGTGGTGCGTCACCGCAGCTGATTTAAAACTCAAACCATCAAATTTGGGGGTTTGTTAAAGCTGATTGGGATGGGGGACCTGGCAACCCTGCCAATGAATGTTGCTTCTAATGGAAAACTAAAGTTTCATGTGCCTACAAATCAGGAGACTGGGGGCGGGGGGAAGCAACTAGAACTCCAAATGTTATCAATACAGGTTTTTGTGTTTAGGCAGACTCTCCTCTTCAGAGAAGAAGAGAAGAGGTGGTTTTTATATGCTGACTTTCTCTACCTTTTAGGGAGAATCAAATTGGCTTGCAGTCTCTTTCCCTTCTTCTCCCCACAACAGACACCTTGTGAGGTAGGTGGGGCTGAGACAGCTCGAAGAGAACTGTCACTAGTCCAAGGTCACCCAACAGGCTTCATGTGGAGGAGTGGAGAATCAAACCCAGTTGTCCAGATTAGAGTCTACTGCTCATGTGGAGGAATGGGGCGTCAAACCCGGTCCTCCAGATTAGAGTCACAAGGAGACACACGATAAAAGTCTATGTGTCGCATCCCAAGAAGCAGAAACATAGTTTGCTCACCTTTTTTGGACTGCTGACTTTGTCACTTGTTTGTTATCTTTATGTGGAAAACTCCTGAAAGGCTTCTGCATTTAGATTCAACTCCTTCTGTACTCTGAATTGGACTCGAACAGAACTATCATGACTGACAGACATTTCAGTGAGACCGAACATCAAGAAAACCTATCTATCGCTACCTAGCAACAGGCTCCTTTCTTTTCATGCTGAATGTATGGAACTGGTGTTTTGTAATGCTGAAGAAGTTTTTAATTCACTTCACATTTTTTCTATGTTTCTGTTGGAATCTCGCAGTCTCCCTGAAAAGGTAGCCTTGGTGGTAGTTTTAAGATTTGCTTCTGTGCGGAATATTGTTTTTTTTTTAATTACTTTGTTAAAGGACCTTACTTTTATATTTTTTTATTTAAGATCCATCACATAGTTTCTCTACAAGGCCAGGTTTAAATTTGGGCATCATTTGACTATAGACCATAGCATATGCATATTTAGTTGGCGAAATCTTTGTTGACAAAGGTTGTGAACCAATATTGTATTCTGCATTTCAGTCTGATTGATTTTAATTCAATTAACTCATTTCCCCCAACTATTCTATAGTTAGTTTGAAAGCTGCCTTACAGGCCTTTCTGACACAAATGCCACATGGTAAAAATGAGATAAAGGCAGCAAGTCATTTAAAAATGTGGTGCTTACAACACAGTCAGTGTGCTGTAGTGATTAGTGTGTTAGACATGGGCGAAGGTAGGATTGCCAGGTCCCTCTTTGCCACCAGCAGGAGGTTTTTGGGGTGGAGCCTGAGGAGGGTGGGGTTTGGGAAGGGGAGGGACTTCAATGCCATAGAGTCCAATTGCCAAAGCGGCCATTTTCTTCAGGTGAGCTGATCTCTATTGGCTGGAGATCAGTTGTAATAGATGGTGATCTCCAGCTACTATTTGGAGGTTGGCAACCCTAGGCAAAGGAGAGACATTTTCAAAATCTCTAGTCACCATGAAACTCACTGGGTGACCTGGGTACAGTCCCTCTCTTTCTGTATGACCTACCTTGCAGGATTGTGGTGAGGATAAATGGAGAAGGGGCAATCCTATATGCTGCCCAGAGCTCCTTGGTATTGGAAATTAATTTAAGGTATTGTATTAGACAAAGGACCCTGACCTGGATGGCCCAGGCTAGCCTGATCTCATCAGATCTTGGAAGCTAAGAAGGGTTGGCCCTGGTTAGTAATTGGATGGGAGACCACCAAGGAATACCAGGGTTGCTATGCAGAGGAAGGCACTGGCAAACCACCTCTGTTCATTTTTTGTCTTGTAAACCCTAAGGGGTTGCCATAAGTCAGCTGCGACTTGACAGCCCTTTCTACCACTGTTAGGTAAAGAATCAAATGAAGCCAAAGTGGGCCTATTGGTTGACAGCATACAACCTTTATAAACAGAGGCCCATTTGGAGACCACATTTACCTCCATTTGAAGCACCGGTGGCTCAATTTGGTCCTTCTCAACACAGACAGATAATCTAGATGTTGATTCGTAGTTGAATGTAAAAACCAAAAGTCTGTAATATATGTTCTGGTCATCCATCCTGAAGAAGCTTTCTGGATAATCCCCAAACTTGCTTGCTGTTTGGTGATATTCTAATTGGTCTGAAGAAGAAGAGTAATTGGTTTTCATCTGCTGACTATTTGTACCTTTTAAGGAGAATCAAACAGGCTTACAATCTCCTTCCCTTCCTCTCCCCACAACAGACACCTTGTGAGGTAGGTGAGGAGAGTTCAGAAAGAACTGTGACTAGCCCAAGGTCACCCTGCTGAGTTCATGTGTAGGAGTGGGGAAACCATCTCGGTTCTCCAGATTAGAGTCCCCCGCTCATGTGGAGGAATGGGGAATCAAACCAGGTTCTCCAGATTAGAGTCCGCCAATCCAAACCACAGCACTTAACTCGCTGGCTCTCATATATAAGGTATAACACAACTTTTGGTTTTGAAATTATTCAAAATCAGGAAAATTATGCACATATACATAATGTATGCAGGTCACAGACTTCAGCTTGCCCAGAATTTGGATTAACACTACCATGCTGAACCCTTGGACACATTCATTTTTTATGCCCACACATAAGTGTGGTATCAAACCAACACTGATCAGATATTCCACTGTGGACTATATCCTAAAGCAGCAGTAGACAAAGAGATTTTCTTGAAGAGATTTTCATTGCTACTGCTGCTGCCCTGGGTCAGCATCTTAATCCAGCAAAGATCTAAATTGCAGGCTGCTGTTAGCGCTTCTAGAGCATCCGCGCTGAGAGGCGATAGCTTAACCAATTTCCCGCCAGCGGGACCATCTCGCCACTTTAATCACAATGACAGCTGATGATCTGGTAAGGATGTCAAAGAATGACCGAGGTGCTGGAGCTCCCCAAAAATATTTCAGAGAGTATCAACGGTCTGACGAATACCTTACAAAATCAGAGTACAGCTGTTGTGCTCTGAAGTCCGAAATGAATACCAAATTGTGATATGGAGGGTGACATCTCTCTCTTCATTTCACATTCCTCTTCAGTTCGTGGGTGTGCGGGGGGGGGGATTTCCCCTGGACCATTTTCATCATCTGCATCTTTCTCCGTTTCCTCCATCCCTTGCACATGGCATGTTCGCCTAATGAAGCCAAGACTTCCTGCAGGGTGATGATTAATGATCCTGCCATGGCATTTCGCTTGGCCACCTTGCGACCTCTGCCACTGCCTGCCTTATCATCAAGCAAAACAGAGAATTTCCATTTTCCATAAAATGGAATGTAATTTTTGATGAGGTTTCCCCATAGCACTGGAGAAGGCTATGAAAACAAATGGACTTTTGGGGGGAAAGATCAGGCATGACAGCATAATTTATCATTCATTACTAGTCTGTAAAAATTCAACAGACGTGTGTGGGTGTGGGTGTGTGTATGGGTCCCTTCTGTTGGTCACTGTGATGGTCCTGTAACTAGAAGATCCACTCATGAAGACAGCAGATCCAACAAGAATAAATGAGGTATTCTAATTCTTTCAGTAAACCAGACTTAAATGGCAAATTGAACTGCATTCAAACCTAACACTTTGAAAACACTTCACATATGTTAAAGCAGGATGGATGTTATTTATTTTTTTGCTTGTTCTAATTTTCATTGTTCAGTGGCTGAAATAAATGTAGGTTAGTCAAGACCAAAATGTGAATTTAAGATGGTTTCAATCACAATTGACCGCTATGTTTTAGGATGTCAGGATCTTTTGTTAATCGAAATACATTTTTAAGAGAAGCTAAATTGTTTTTGTCAAGGCTGCTTTAGCAATGTTCTCAATACAACACCTATTGAGAAGATTTGTGTAAATGTGGGGGAAATAAGACATAGGAGAAATGGAATATGTTGGGACAGAAGTAGGGTTGCCAGGTCCCTCTTGGCCACTGGTGGGAGGTTTTTGGGGCAGAGCCTGGAGAGGGTGAGGTTTGGGGGGGAGGGACTTCAGTGCCATAGAGTCCAATTGCCAAAGTGGCCATTTTCTCCAGGTGATCTGATCTTTCTTGGCTGGAGTTTAGTTGTAATAGCAGGAGATCTCCAGTTAGTACCTGCTGGTTGGCAGCCCTAGACAGAGGTGTCCAGTCTTCCAAATGTGAGGGCCTAAACAGCTTGGATGAGCAAAGTACCAGGTCTCTGTGTGGTGCTGTGTGGTTGGGAGATAGATCAAGACAGGGAGTAAAAATATACTTGCCCTAGTGTGTGAAGAAAATAAGATGAAAGAATGAGGGATCCAGTATGTTGGGAGTAGGGCTGCATTCATACCCTGCCTTTCTCTACAGTGGTGACCGAAACCAGTTTATATCATTCTCCTCTTCTCCATTTTATCTTCACAACAACCCAGTGAGGTAAATTAGGTAGAGAGTATGTGACTGGCTAAAGGTCACCCTGTGAGCTTCCACAGCAGAGTGGAGAATCAAACCTGGGTTTCCTCAATCCTAGTCTGAAACTCTAACCACTGCACCACACTGGCTTTCATGAGGTGACTGCTGTTGAAAAGTAACAAGCAGCCAAGCCTGTGTGAGTTATGCAAACTGGGTGGTAGCAAGTTACTTGGTGGTTGCTAGTAGGACTGGTTCTGATGAGTCCTCCTTCAAAGACCAAAACAGCCCTGGAAAGAACCCTGCCCCTCCCCCTGCCTTTTACTGACAAAAACCAAATTATGAAGGCTGGCAATACTGTGTGGTTGCCTAGTAATAGTCATTGAGGGCATTTTTTTTAAAGCCGCAGGCACTGATTGGGGGAGGTAGTTAACCCCCTCAATGGTTATTGCTTTCTTTTTAAGATCTCAGATTTTTCTGCCAATTGTGTGTATTTTTCAGGTTTGTAGAAAGATCTGCCATGTCTGTTCATGGCTCCAATCTTTGGGTTTAAGTATCCACAGATTTGGTCATGTTGTGAATTAGATATATTGATGATTATACAACATCTAGTCCTGGTGCAGAACTAGGCAGAAGGCATAGGAGACAACAGATCTCCTGAAAAATTTTGGAGTTCATCTGTGGTTAGGACACCATAGTAGCAATACAGCATGATCGAGCCATCTTGGAGAAAGTGTTAGAAAGAGGTCACAGCAAGATTTGTCTTGAAGTTACAAGTACACATTGATCTTTGCAAGTTTGCCTTTAATCTAGTATATAATGAACAGTACAAAATTAGATCAAATCAAACTTAGATGCATTAAAGGACTTTCTGTATACCAAACAGAGGAAGAGGTCCTCCAACAGGAAAAAGAAGAAGATACAATAAGGACCTCTGAAACAAAAGGCAAACAACACAATATACTTAATTATCTAGATAAGTCATGTATACTCATAAAAACTGCGCGATAGCATAAATACCACAACAATGAAAATGTGAAAACAACCATATAATTGTAGAATAATAATGAAATTGGCACCAGTGTATTACCAATAAATACAAATATATTGACATTTATACACAAAATTAGAGCCAAGAAAATAAATCTTACTCTTTGAAAGATTACCTTTAACCTAGTATTTATTAAATAGTACATATTAAAACCAAATCAAACTTTGATCCATTAAAGGACTTTCTGGATACCCACCTGCTTCTTTCAGTGGGAGCATTTAAAGCAAACATTGGAAGTTTGTGAGCTTGTTTCGGCATCTCCTGAAAGAGCAGTGAGAACAAACTGCACAGATTTTAAAATTCAAATTAAAACCACATAAAATTCATAAGACGAACTCCCCAGATGTTCTTATGCAACTTATTATTCTTGGTCTAAAGGGAAGGCTTAATAATCTGCTAATTGAATAAAGAGCCAGATCATTTGCTTTGCTTAACAGCACACATACACAGTAGGACAGTAGGACTATAATTACAAAGTTAGCAAAACCTGCTGCTATATAGGTTTTCTTAAAAAAAAAAACATAACACTGAAATATCATGATGGCTAGGCAGCCCTCCCATATTAAAACCTTTATAACATGATGATCTTATTGATAATATTGTTTTTCTTAGGATAAAGATACCTTCTAATTTTGTTCTCTGTGTATGTGGAATGGAATGAGTCTTACATGTTCTCAAAACACTGGAGAAAACACCATGTGTGGGAAGGTAGAACTTCACCATAGGTTAACTATAAGAAGCCATTCCAGGAAAGGTGTGAGAGTTCCCAACTCTCTGGGCTAACTTCGCAAAATCACTGCTCAGGCTTGAATGCAGAAACAATGGATTTATTGAAGGCTTCAGACAGATGAGACAGACACGGATTCAAAGTTGCAAGTGAATTGGCATAGCCGGGTTACAAAATATATCTATTCCAGGGCACTAGGGTTCACACTGATGTTATGGGAAGTTACAAGATAGATTGGTGCAATACAAAACATCAAACGGGTCCCAGCAAGGCTGCTAGGGCTATCAGATCTTCAAGGCCGGACTCGGCCTGAGGGAGTGCTCACAGGAAGCGCGGTAGGGGAGGGCACCTGGGAAAGACAGCAGAGGCGCCGGGTTGCGGGGAGGGGTGAACCGCTTTTACGAGTTCAAAGAGATAGGCAAGGATCAAAGTGGGGAAGGGGAGTAAAGAATACCAGACCCTCACATTCTGCCCCCCTTAAGGCCCCTCTCCCGCAAGGTCAGGAGGACGGGGCTTATCGGATAGGCGG
Organism: Euleptes europaea; assembly: GCF_029931775.1. Taxonomy (NCBI): domain Eukaryota; kingdom Metazoa; phylum Chordata; class Lepidosauria; order Squamata; family Sphaerodactylidae; genus Euleptes; species Euleptes europaea. The sequence goes on from NC_079320.1 coordinate 74,891,613, forward strand.
TGTGGAAATCTTGTACCAGGCGGGGGGCAGCCATGTGTGGGGCTGCCACCCATTCATCGTGTGCAGGTCCCAGATGTTTCCACCGGACAAAATAGAACAATTTTCCCTTTTTCCATTTGGAATCCAACACTTTAGACACTTCCAGATGGGTGTCCCCCCCCCACAACCGTAGGAACCTCAGGTTTCGGAGGGGGGTGGAACTGGGGGGCCGCAACGTACGGTTTGAGGAGGCTTATATGAAAGACGGGATGGACGCCCTTAAGGGTCTTTGGAAGCTCGAGTTCCACAGTGACTTCATTGATCACCCGGGTAATGGGAAAAGGGCCCACATACCGATCGTTGAGCTTTTTGCAGGGTCGGAGGGAGCGCAGGTTCTTAGTGGAGAGATAGACCTGCCCCCCCACCTTGAGTTCCCAGCCCGGGGATCGATGTTTGTCAGCTTGTTCCTTGTACTTGCTCTTGGCACGTTCGAGATTTTTGAGCAACCAGGGCCAGGTAGACTGGACTACTCGTGCCCACTCCTGGACCTCAGGGACTGTTTCGAGCTCTGGGGTGACGGGAGCGGAACCAAAAGGACCAAATTCCGTTCCGTACACTACGCGGAAAGGACTGAAACCTGTGGAGGAGTGGGGGGCATTGTTATAGGCGTATTCAGCAAACGGCAGCAGATCCACCCAATCGTCTTGGTGGTAATTGACATAACAACGGAGGTAACATTCGACCACTGCATTTACCCGTTCCGTTTGACCATCAGTCTGAGGGTGGTAAGCTGAGGAGAGACCCTGTTCTTCCACCCCCATCAATTTTAGGAAGGCTCGCCAGAATTTGGTGACGAACTGGACCCCCCTGTCGGAGAGGACCTTCCTAGGGACCGAGTGTAGTCTGAGGACATGAGTGACAAACAACTTAGCCAATCCCTGGGCCGAGGGGAGTCCGGCGCAGGGAACGAAGTGGACCTGTTTGGAGAAAAGGTCCGTGATCACCCATAGAACCGTTTTACCCCGGCTGGGAGGTAGGTCGGTGATAAAATCCATGGCGATAACCTCCCAGGGTCGGGTGGGGCTCTCCAGGGGTTTTAGTAGTCCAGGGGGTTTTCCCATTCTTTTCTTGGCCGTAGCGCAGGTGGGGCAGCTGCGCACGTACAATTCTACATTGGCTCTCATACTTGGCCACCAAAATTGTCTTCTCACCAGGTGCAGTGTTTTGACAAAACCAAAATGACCCGCCAGTTTGGCGCCGTGGACCAGTCCCAGAACTTCCTTGCGGAGAGAAGTTGGGACGTAGAGTTTCCCCCCCTGTACCCACCAGGAGTCCCGTTGCTCCATGCCCGTAGGGAGAATCTGTTGCTCCATTTCCTGCTGGGAAGCGTCCCGGAGCCTTTGCTGAAAGGCCTCCGGGATCCCTTTGAGCAAGGGATTCTCAGGCAGCCGGGCTTGTGACCGGGTGGTGACAGCGAGCCCCGGGATTTCCCCTCGTTGTTCAGGGGTAAAAAGGGAGTCCACGGGGCGGTCAAAATCGTTGCGGTACTGGGGAAGTCGGGACAGGGCATCTGCCAGGGCATTGTCCTTTCCGGGGACATGCTTGAGAGTGAAGCGGAATTTGGCGAAAAACTGGGCCCACCGAATTTGTTTGGCGTTGAGCTTCCTAGCCCCTTTGAGGGCCTCCAAATTTTTGTGATCGGTACACACTTCGAACGGAAACTCGGCCCCCTCCAAGAAATGCCTCCAGATGGTGAGGGCATGTTTCACCGCTGCCGCCTCCTTCTCCCAAATAGCCCAATTGATTTCTGACTGGGAGAACTTTTTGGAGAAGTAGGCGCATGGCCGCAGTTTCCCTTCCCCGTCCCTTTGCAGTAGGGCCCCTCCCATGGCTACGTCGGAGGCGTCCACCTGAACCACAAAAGGCTTAGTGCAGTCCGGGTGGGCCAAAACCGGCTCCGACGAAAAAAGCAGTTTAAGCTCGTCAAACGCCTGTTGACAGGGGAGAGACCACTGCAAACGGGCCGAGGGAAGAGCGGCGCTCGCTCCCTTCCCCTTGGTACGCAAGAGGGAAGTGAGGGGAAGGGCTACCTGTGCGAAATTGGGGATGAAGTTGCGGTAGAAATTGGCGAACCCCAAAAACTGTTGTAGGTGGCGGCGTGTGGTGGGGGGTTCCCAATCCCGCACGGCTTGAACCTTTTCGGGGTCCATTTCCAAGCCTTGGTGGGAAATGACATAACCCAGGAAGGTGATGGAGGGCTGGTGAAATTCGCATTTGGACACTTTGGCATACAGCTTGTGTTCACGCAAGCGTTGGAGGACCTCGCGAACCAACTTAACGTGTTCCTCCATGGTTTCCGAATAAATGAGAATGTCATCCAGAAATACCCCCCCCCCGAAACAACAAATCATGTAAAACTTCATTGATTAATTGCATAAAAACACTCGGGGCCCCCGAAAGTCCGAAAGGCATAACAAGGTACTCAAACATTCCAAAACAGCTGGAAAAGGCCGTTTTGGGTTCGTCCCCCTCCTTGATGCGGATGCGGTGGTAGGCTTCCACCAAATCCAGTTTAGTGAAGATTCGGCCCTCTTTCAGTTGCGCAAGAAGGTCTGGAATGAGAGGGAGGGGGTAAGCGTTAGACTGGGTGACTGCGTTCAGTCTGCGAAAGTCTATGCACAGTCTTAAGTCCCCCGTTTTTTTCTTAACGAAGAACGCGGGGGCGGAGTACGGGGCTTTGGAGGGGCGGATGAAGCCCCTCACCAGGTTGGTGTCCAGATAGTCCCGCAGCACCGCCTTTTCGTTGGGACTCATGGGGTAAACCTTCCCCTTGGGCAACTTGCCTTCCCCCACAATCTCAATGGCACAGTCTGTGTCCCGGTGTGGGGGCAATTCGTCACATTCCCTCACATCGAACACATCCGCGAAACGGGAATACTCCGCGGGCAGGCGGGGCGGAGGGGTGACTTGGGGTAGGGATCCCACCAAAGCGGCGGCCGGGGTACAAAGCACTCGGTCCTTGTCGTGAGCCCTGCAAGGGTCCTCCGGGAACGTGAGGGTTCGCTTGACCCAGTCGATCGAGGGATTATGCCCCTGCAGCCAATTCATTCCCAAGACTATGGGTGCAACTATGGGGGCAATAGTAAAATATAAGCGTTCCCAATGTTCCCCCACAGCCATAATCACCGCAACGGTACGGTGAGTAACAGGTCCCTTCTTAAAGTCGCTACCGTCCATCTGGGAAAAGCGGAGGGGACCTGGGAGCAGTTTGCGCCGGACGCCTAACTTTTTGGCGGCTTCCTCGCTAATCAAAGTGCGGGCGCACCCGGAATCTACCAAGGCGGGAAATTCTAAAACTGGACCCCCCTTGGGCAGCGAGAGGTGTGCCCGAATATAAACACTGTCCTCTTGGGCGCTTACCATCGGTGGAGCTCCTTGCACAACAACGGGAGCGGTCTGCTGAGGAGCCCCCTTTACAGCAGACCGACGGCGTTTTTTTGCCGGCATCTCCCACTCTTCCTCCTCACTGGATGAAGGAGACGTGGTAGTTGTAATCCGTGACTCGGCCGAGTCAAAGGCTGCATTTGTAATCCGGGGTCCCGATGGACCAGTGGAGGTGGAGGCTTCCTCTTGGGCGCTCGCGTGCAGCGCGGCGGGTGCGCTCCGGCGTCCAGGAGCGCCGCTGCGGCGTCGAGGTTGGTCCTCCGCCGGGGTTTTCCCCGGTTCGGCCGGGGTTGGGCGAGGGGTAGCTGGGCGTCCGGAACGGGACGGGCACTGCGAGGCGAAATGGCCCTTGCCACCGCACACCAAGCACACCCCGGTTTCAAAGCGCTTGCGGCGTTCGGCTGTGGAGGGGCCCCCCGGGGTACCACCGGACCGGTCCCCTTTCGGCTTCGAGTCGCGACCGGTGCGCTGTCTGGACAGGGTCAGGAGCTGCTTCCGATTTTCGATGTCGGCGGCGTGGCGCACCCAGCCCTCGACGTCCGGGGGGTTGCCTTGCATGAAGGCCCAATGTTGCAGGTCCGGGTTTAGTCCCTCCCTGAAGCACTGCACCCGGGTAGCCTCGCTCCAGTCCAGAATTCTGCTCGACAGAGACTGGAATTCACTCGCATACTGCGCCACCGACTTAGTCCCTTGGCGCAGTTGCATCAGAGTGGCCTTAGCCCGCTCCCCCAGGTTCGGGTCCTCGAATCTGTTGCGGAGAGCGACCATAAACTCATCCAGATTCCGCAGCACAGGGGAGCGGAGTTCATACTGTAACACCATCCACGCGGCCGCTTCTCCTTGGAGAAGGGAGGCCACATACTGGACCTGGGACTCTTCCGAGGTGAAGGTCCGGGCCTGTTCCCTCATAAAAATATCCACTTGGACCATAAAGAAGGTTAACTGATCCCCCGACCCATCGTACGTGATTTTCAGGTCACGGCGGGCCGGAGCGCTGGGAGGAGCGGGAGGAGTCGCCGGGGTTCCATCCGGAGGGTTGCCGGGGGGAGGCTGTACCTTCAGCGCGTCCATGGCGGCTGCCATCTCACCCATCACGGCTTGCATGGCATCCATCCGCTCCAGCATAGCTTGGCGTTCCTCCTGCCAAAGCCTCCGTTCCTCGTCCATCAGGACCTCTTTACGCGTGGGGTCGTCCACGAGCCCCGTGCCGGACAATCCCAAACGGCGATGCTTTGCCTCGGTCCGGGAAAGCGACCAACCCTTCGGAGAGTCCAGCCAGGAGTTAAAGGTGTTCTTGGGCTTCGTACCCAAGCCCGGTCCCGGGTGTGGGGGGCCGGGTACCTTCCGCCTGGCATCCTCCTCCTTTGGGTCCGGTTTCTCCGGAACCTCGGGTTTCCCCGGTGAAGCCGGGGGGGAAGAGGGATCCTCGTCGCCTGGCATTACTGTCCCTTAAGGTACAGACGCAGAGCGAAAAGGCAGAGACTTGCAACTTAATGTGAGAGTTCCCAACTCTCTGGGCTAACTTCGCAAAATCACTGCTCAGGCTTGAATGCAGAAACAATAGATTTATTGAAGGCTTCAGACAGATGAGACAGACACGGATTCAAAGTTGCAAGTGAATTGGCATAGCCAGGTTACAAAATATATCTATTCCAGGGCACTAGGGTTCACACTGATGTTATGGGAAGTTACAAGATAGATTGGTGCAATACAAAACATCAAACGGGTCCCAGCAAGGCTGCTAGGGCTATCAGATCTTCAAGGCCGGACTCGGCCTGAGGGAGTGCTCACAGGAAGCGCGGTAGGGGAGGGCACCTGGGAAAGACAGCAGAGGCGCCGGGTTGCGGGGAGGGGTGAACCGCTTTTACGAGTTCAAAGAGATAGGCAAGGATCAAAGTGGGGAAGGGGAGTAAAGAATACCAGACCCTCACAAAAGGGTTGTTGCAGCAACTATAGTCGTTTATGCATGGGAGTTTTACCTGAGGTTCATTGCTCGCTGGACCCACACTTTCCTGTGGGTCTCTGCACCAGCACTCTCCAAGCTCAAATCAAGTCCCACCCCTTTAAATGCTGCTTTGTAATTTGCTTACTTTGTAGAACTTACTGTGAGAGAAAATCCCCCCCAAAAAACCAATTGCTGCATAAAAAAGTATTTTAAGAACCAAAAAAAAAAAAAAAAAGGAGCAATCTGAAAGGGGGGAAGAAATCCAAGCCTTGGTTTTAAAAAGCCTTTATTCTGCTCAGACAGAGCTCAGAGGAAGCAGGAAGCATTTGGATCCCTGCCTCTTTACACACTGCTTTGTAATTGGCAGTGAGAGAAATCAAGCTTGCATGTCCCAGGCTTTGCCTTATGCATGGAGATTTCACCCAGACTGAGCTCAGGGGAGAGGGAAGAATCGGGTTAACAGAGGAATGGGACATCCCAGGATTTGTGAGGGCTGGCAGCGAGGTCATACCTAATGGACGGGAAACTCATGCATAACTCCAAAGAACAACTGATTCAGACCGGGGGCAAATGTAAGTGAAAGTACCCATACATAAACAACCACAGTAGCAATTCCTTTCACTAGACTCTAGGGTAAGACTTCATGTTGTTTATGGACATGTAGGCTTATTATTAATGTTCATCACAGTGTGAGTAGCAGTATACAGTCTCCAAGTGTCCTTGTTTACCACAGACATTTTCTGGTATCTGCCCCCAGGAAAGAACATTTTGTTCATATTTTATAGTTTGGAGACATTTTGGAAATGTCTTTGTTTGAGCACACACACACTAAACAAGGTTCTCTTCCATCCAACAAATACACACTGCCAGAAGAAACGACCAAACCATGGATCTGCCAATCCAGTTGAGCATGTTACAGAACATGTTTGTGTTCCAGCATTTTTATATATAGAAGTGGATCCATTCACAATATGTACCTATGTGTTGTCATGTTACAGCCAACTTATGACAACCCCAGCAACGGTCTTTCAAGGCAAGTAAGAAGAAGAGGTGGTTTGCCATTGCCTTTCTCCGCAGAGCCTTTCTTGATGGTCTCCAGTCCTTGTATTGATGCTGATAAGCTTCCGAGATCTGATGAGTCTGGGCTAGCCTGAGTTGTCTAGGTCAAAGTCCACTCATGATATACCTTAGAAAATGCTTACTCTAGAAATTTTCTAATGGCTGTAATTTTTTGTTAAAGGAATTTGTTTTTAGTCAGTTGAACAATACTTCTGCTTCTGAATCCAGTGTTGGTCAGGATAGCAATCTACACATTCTAGAAGATATGGCAAGTAGATAAGAGCCAATTGTATGAGAGGGAAAGGAGCAGTGTGAATAAGGTTGAATATGAGAATGTTTCCATTTTAAACTGTGAAAAATTGGAAAGTATGGTTCGAACTCTTATCATAAGATGTGGCCAATCACAGGGTGAAGATTTTGAAGTTGCCATAAAAGGCAACAAATTTCCAGTTCCTTCATTTTAAAGTTAGATTTTTTAACAACATGGGGCTATGGAGTTTTTCAGACACCAAAGTACCTTGGATATTCTTTGTATTGTTTCTAAGAATACTTCCTGCTTGAAATTCAGAGGAAGGTATTACTGCCACCATCAGAGCAAATCTTTGTAACCTGACCAGGCTTTCCAGAAATTGGATTTTATATAGCCAAGTGTGTGCAAATTTCCCAGAGCTGGTACCAAAATTCTCCTAAAGGAAACTTGAAGAAAATCCAGGAAGATAGGGTTTAGTAAGAAAAGAAAGCAGAATTGGAAACATTAAAAATAAAATAAAGAAATATTATAATCAAGTGTCAGTCATCTCTGCTTTTGATAGATGCAGTAGGTAATCTGGTGGACAAGAATTATCTTTCTGTTCCTGACTGACAGCTACCAGATTCACTAGACAAATTGGCCATTCAGGAACCAATTAAAATTTAATAGACCCTTTATTATACACTAATTTAGAGGTGCCAGACTTTACTGCTACAATCTAAAAAACACCAGGTGTTACACTTTGGAATGCAGCTATGGGGTTGGATTCAATCACCTGTTGTTCAATCTCAAATGACACTATTGTTCAATTCCTTCTTACTATTGCCCCAAGCCCACATGGCTTTTATTCATGACCCCCCCCCTTCCATTTTGGGGTCTGCCTTCCATTTTCTGCAGAGGAAAATTTATTTATTTATTATAACTCGCCCTCACTGGCAAAAGCCGGGCTCAGGGCGGCTCACATAATAAATATAACACAAAACTTCATAAACATATTTTTTAAAAATGAATTAAAAACAACCCTATCAAAAATCATAAAAATCACATCTGATTGGATCCAACACTTACATCCAAACCAATTCTACAACTGGCTGACTGTGGGATGACTCTGTCTCTCTTCTCCAGTAGCAGACCCCATCCCTGTTTTCTTTCCAGCGTGGTGAGAGCCGGCATGGTGTAGTGGTTAAGAACGGTGGTTTGGAGTGGTGGACTCTAATCTGGAGAACTGGGTTTGATTCCCCACTCTTTCACATTAACAGTGAACATCAATCTGGTGAACTGGGTTGGTTTCGCCACTCCTACACATGAAGTCAGCTGGGTGAACTTGGGCTAGTTGCAGTTCTTTTAGAGCTCTCTCAGTCCCACCTACCTCACAGGGTGTCTGTTGTGGGGAGGGGAAGAGAAGGTGATTGTAAGCTGGTTTGATTCTTCCTTAAGTGGTAGAGAAAGCCAGCATATAAAAACCAAGTCTTCTTCTTTCTTTCCAAGTTTCCTGAAACAGTTTGGAAGGAGTGGAATCCCACAAGTGAGGAGGGATCCTTCTTTTTCATCTGGATTTTGGTTTGTTACTAAGTCAGAAAGGAATCAAGATTATTATTTCTCTTAAAGAAGAAGAATGTGGTGTCAAGTTGCAAACAACTCATGATCACCCCATCCATGGGACATTGCAGGCAAGAATGAAGTAGAGGTGGTTTGCTAGCACCCTCAGCCTTCCTTGATGGTCTCTCATCCAAACACTGAAAATGGCCAACTCTGCTTAGCTCCAAATCCCCAAAGAAGTTAGGCTAAACTGGGCTGTTCAGGCTGCTAAGCCTCCTAAAATCCTCCTCATAAAAAATCATCATACCGAAAGTTTGAAAGAGAGTGTCAAGTCAAATCAATAATTTATTTGCAGTCATAGATCATCAAATAAGACAAATTTACATAGTTAAACAGCATAGGATAAAAACAAATATAAAATAGATTTGCTATTTAAAATGGTTAAATGGTTAAAATGGTTAAAAATTGGAAGATTATAAAAGTGCATAACTAATTAATATCCGAGCAAATACTAAATGTGGGTACAATTAGAATGCTTGATAATATCCTAAAATTACAGAGGCTAAAACTAGAAGGAAAAATAAATAAACAAACAGGTATTCAAACGTCAGGATCAAATAGTATTCATTCACAATTTCGTTAGCTATTGTAGGTTCCTAATTTTTAATTGCTAATTGATTTTAATTGCTAGCGAAGCAAACCTGGCCATGTTTGCAGATAAGTTAGCTGTAGTATCCGATAGCAGGAGCTCTAAACGTCACTTTCTTAAAGGTCTGCGGCAGTCCACTAATAATGGGATCAATGAGCCTGTACGAATGTGATCACCATACCAAATTGTTCAGTAGCTTGAAAAAAAGAGGGAAATTTGAGGGACTGGAGAGGTGTTTGAGATAGGGTTTCCAGGTCCCTCTTCGCTACCAGTAGGAGGTTTTGGGGGCAGTGCCTAAGTAATGTGGGGTTTGGGGAGGGGAGGGACTTCAATGCCATAGAGTCCAATTGCCATAGCAGCCATTTTCTCCAGGTGAACTGTTCTTTATCAGCTGGAGATCAGTTGTAACAGCAGGAGATCTCAGCTAGTACCCGGATGTTGGCAACCCTAGTTGGAGAACATCTGTCTGAAAGGCAAGACAGATTCAACTAGCCACAAGGATGAAGAGTGGGCATCATGTCATTTTGATTAAGTTACAATCCGTTTTTTCTCTGTTGAATATATACAGACGTACTCAACACCTGACTTCTGTGTACCACAATATGCATTGTATCAAGGAATGTAATTGTTCTGGACTATCTCCAAATGTGAACAGTAAAACTAAACTTAGATATTTTTTGGGATAATGATCCTACAATAAAGTTTCCTCATTATGTCATAAAAAAGATGCTACATAGTTAACTTTTTATTACCTCATTAAAGAGACTATATTTCTTGAGAAGATATAAAAATATAGCACAAAATTTAAGCTATTTGATATTGGCTATATCTTCATAATGTTACCTTGAAGATACTAATGCGGGGATAACTTATGCGCTGGATGGAGACATTGATCATATTATGTTAAAGAGGATTGCAACATGAAGACATTTGGCACGTATTTCAGTGCATAATCATGACAGACTTGGATACAAAGGAAGAAGTAGTATTGGTTTTTATACCCTGCTTTTCTCTACCATAAGGATAGGAAACTTAGCACAGGAGCGAACCCTGTAGTACTGTGCAAAGGTACAAATTTAATATGCTACAAAAAATCCAAAATGTAACAAGTGTTTACATAAATACTACACACTATACAGCATACAATATCCAATGTAAATACTGTGGCTATATACAAACAGTAGAGAGTGACTCCAAGGTTCTAATTATAAAAAGTCCATCTATAGTAGATGTATTCCCTCCAAACGTGAGGGATCCAAAGAAGAGAAGTGGAGCCTTCACAAGCAGGATGAGGAGACGATCGTTTCGAGTCTCAGAAGAGCAGCTCTTCATCAGTCCTTCAAAAATCTCTTGTACAGTCATGTATATACGTTCCCATGCCGGGTAAGGATCGAACCCTTTCTGGGACATTTTGATTATTTACCCTACTGGGGAAATTATAAACTTTGTGGCTTCAGTCCTTACCCGGCATGGGAGTTTAGGTGGCTCGTATGCTTACAACATAGTCTCCCTACTCCCTCCCCACTAGGGATGCCAGTTCCAGATTGACACATACCTGGAGATTTTGGGGGCAGAACCTAAGGAGTGTGGGGTTTAAAGAGGGGAAGGTCTTCAATGCCATAGAGTCCAATGACCAAAGCAGCCATTTTCTCCAGGTTCACTGATCTCTATCGGCTGGAGATCGGTTGTAATGGCAGGAGATCTCCAGCTACCACTTGGAGGCTGGCAACCCTACTCCGCACCCATCATAATGATAGATATTTGGCTAGTTTCGCTGTAAGTACTTGTTTCAACATACTTTCTAGTACAGGAGAAATTAGGAAAAATATATGATGGGACACACAAATGATGCACTGCAAAGAGTTAATTATAATTATAACTGTGGCTCAGTGGTAGATCATCTGCTTGGCATGCAGAAGGTCCCAGGTTCAATCTCTGGCATCTCCAGTTAAAGGGACTAGGCAAGTAAGTGATGTGAAAGGCCTCTGCTTGAGACCCCGGAGAGCCGCTGCCGGTCTGAGTAGACAAAACTGTCTTTGATGGATCAAGGGTCTGATTCAGTAGAAGACAGCTTCATGTGTTCATGTGTTCAACCCCCTCCTCCAAGTAAAACAAAGACTTGAGAATCAGTTTGGCTGCATGAGTTTGGCTCCTTTTCATTCCAGAATAACCTTATAAAGCATAACACAGCTATCTGGTAGAGCATGAAAATTTTGAAAGAACCATTCATGGTTTCATTTAGTCATTTAATTCAAAGATTACTAAAAAGTGACCTTTTGCCTTCATTAAAAATGGCCTCTTCAAATAAGCATTAGTTCAAAATTCTACCCATTGCATGTCAATTAAGGCTAGATTAGGAATGAATTCATTTAGACCACTAGGGAAATTGATCTTCTCCATCTGATCCGGCTTGGTAAAATTCCAGCATATGCCGTATTTAAAACAGATGCAGAGTTTGTGATCAACAGTCGTTTTTTTGTGGGGGGTTTTACCCCCCATTAATTGCTAATTGAACTGCATATATTTGCGGGGGGGGGGATAATATGCTTGTGTAAAAACTGAGACAAATGTTCTTTGGTAAACATTTGCAAAATGAAAACAGATTTTCAAGAGGGTAGAGTTTCCTGAAAGGCAGCCCTGCAGATGTGCTGATTCTTTCAAAAAGCAGCCTACATGGTCAGCCAGTGAAGCTAATTCAGAGCAAGGGCAATGCCTGTTCAGGTAGGAATGACCTAACTGAATAAACTTCATTTTCCCTCAGTGATGTAGCCAAATGTGATGGGCTACATGAGGATTTCAAGATTACTAGAAAGTAGGGCTGTTGAAAAAAAAATCGGTAAAATTCGGATTCGGCAAAATTTGGCCCATTTTTATTCAGGAAATGCCGAAGTCCGAACTCCCCCACTTTGGGTCCGTGCAATTTGGCATGAGATCCGGAGTTCGGGGAAAAATTCGGCCGAATAAAGCCATTAAAAACACAATAGCGCCTTTCTGCAGCTCCAGGGGGCATTTTTTGGGGTAGAGGTCCAAAACTTTCAGCGTAGCTTGAGGGGACCCTTCTTGCAAGAACCCCCAATTTTTGTAAAGATTGGGTCAGGGGGGGCTGAGATATGGGCCCCGAAAGGGGTCTCCCCTCCTTAATGTGCATCTCTGACAATGTGGGTTTGCAATTAGCAGAGCTTGCCACCCACTCCCTAAGCTCCCAGCCCCGACAAACAGCTGAGCTGTGGGGAGCAAGGGCGGAGCAGGTGCGAAGAAGTTTGCAAACCATGCAAAGCAACAGGTTTGCAACCATGCAAACCATGCCAAGCAACACATGACGCTTGGGAGTTTGCCAACCATGGAAAGGGACAGAGGCACGCTAAAGGAGCAGGAGGGGGTGGAATCTCCCCTTTTGCATCGGACTCAGGACCAGGCAAATGCATTCTTTAAGTCACAATTTGAAAACCAGTTTTGAGCAAGCATAAAAATAGACCTAACCAATCTTATGAATGAGGGAAAACCTGAGGACACACAACTGAAGCCCCCCCCCCCCCGCTCAAACCAGCTCCCTGTTTTCCCGCCTTTTTTGAGTTCGGTTCCATCCGAGCTAAAAACCGCCGAATCAGGGTAAATTCGGCTGTTTTTCCGGTTTGGGATGAACCGAATTGACAGCCCTACTAGAAAGCATTAAAGGGGGGGGGGATGACACTCAAACTTGAAACAGTTGGTTTGCAAAGAGGCTCATTGCATAGTTGCTATTTGAAGGCAAGGGTAAGGCCTGCTGGCTGACCATAATGCATGTAGGGTTGCCAACCTCCAGGTGGTGGCTGAAGAGCTCCCCCTATTACAACTGAACTCCAGATGACAGAAGTAAGTTCACCTGGAGAAAATGTCCACTTCGGAGGATAGCCTCTTTGTCATTATATCCCAATTATGTCCCTACCCTGTCCAAACCCCACCCTCTTCAGGTTCCACCCCCAAAATCTCCAGGTATTTCCCAGCTCAGAGCTGGCAACCCTAAATGCATGTGGCCTGGACATGTGGTAGGACCTTGCTGCAGTGGCCATTTTTGAAGATGAAAAAAGCAAGATCAAAGGAAGCTCCCTCTAAAATCATTAGCAATTCGGACACTTTCCGTGGTGGTGTGGGGAAAACAAAATCTTTATCTTTTGTCTGGCCTAGTCCACATAGTCCTGTTCGAAAATTGAACACTTCAGTGATCAGTTGTTTGGGAGGTGATTGCGGAGACACTCGGTTTCATAGGCATGGCATCAACCATGCCCAGCAGTGTGCTTAGTCTGTGCATGTGTGTTTGCTGCCAATTCACAGCAGACTTATGGCGATTCTGTAGGGTTTTCAAGGCAAGAGACATTCAGAGGTTGTTTTTCCATTGCCTGCCTCTGCACGAGCTGAGAGAGTTCTGAGAGAACTGAGCTGAGAGAGTTCTGTGACTGGCCCAAGGTCACACAGCAGGCTTCATGTGTAGGAGCGGGGAATCGAACCTGGTTCTCAAATTAGAGCCTGCCACTCATAACCTCTATACAATGCTGGCTTTTACAGAGCAATCCTAAAGAGGATACTTCTGGGGTGGCCAGGGATGGTGCAGCCGCTAGGGCTGTCAATTCGGTTCGGTCCGAACTGAAAATCAACCGAATTTCCCCTGATTCGGTGATTTTCAGTTCGGACGGATCCGAACTCAAATCTGGCGGGCAACCGGTGGGGCCGAATCCAGCGAGTTCGGGAGTTCGTGAATAAATTCAGCCAATTCGGCCCCCCCTTCAGGGCAGCCCGCTGAAAGGCGCGGGCTGCCCTTTAAACTGATCTGCGCCTCCCAGCTGGGAGGCTCAGATCAGTTTAAAGGGCAGCCCGCCTCCCTTCAGCGGGCTCCCCTGAAGGGAGGCGGGCTGTCCTTTAAACTCATCTGTGCCTCCCGGCCGGGAGGCGCAGATGAGTTTAAAGGGCAGCCGCGCCTCTCCAGCGGGCTCCGCTGCAGAGGCGCGGCTGTCATTTAAAGTCATCTGAGCCTCCCGCCCGGGAGGCTCAGATGAGTTTAAAGGGCAGCCCCCCCACCTTCATGGCAGCCCGCTGAAGGGAGGCGGGCTGTCCTTTAAACTCATCTGTGCCTCCCGGCCGGGAGGCGCAGATGAGTTTAAAGGGCAGCCGCGCCTCTCCAGCGGGCTCCGCTGCAGAGGCGCGGCTGTCATTTAAAGTCATCTGCGCCTCCCGGCCGGGAGGCTCAGATAAGTTTAAAGGGCAGCCCCCCCCCCACCTTCATGGCAGCCCGCTGAAGGGAGGCGGGCTGTCCTTTAAACTCATCTGTGCCTCCCGGCCGGGAGGCACAGATGAGTTTAAAGGGCAGCCGCGCCTCTCCAGCGGGCTCCGCTGCAGAGGCGCGGCTGCCCTTTAAAGTCATCTGCGCCTCCCGCCCGGGAGGCTCAGATGAGTTTAAAGGGCAGCCGCGCCTCTCCAGCGGGCTCCGCTGCAGAGGCGCGGCTGTCATTTAAAGTCATCTGAGCCTCCCGCCCGGGAGGCGCAGATGAGTTTAAAGGGCAGCCGCGCCTCTCCAGCGGGCTCCGCTGCAGAGGCGCGGCTGTCATTTAAAGTCATCTGAGCCTCCCGCCCGGGAGGCTCAGATGAGTTTAAAGGGCAGCCCCCCCTTCACGGCAGCCCGCTGAAGGGAGGCGGGCTGTCATTTAAACTCATCTGTGCCTCCCGGCCGGGAGGCGCAGATGAGTTTAAAGGGCAGCCGCGCCTCTCCAGCGGGCTCCGCTGCAGAGGCGCAGCTGTCATTTAAAGTCATCTGAGCCTCCCGCCCGGGAGGCTCAGATGAGTTTAAAGGGCAGCCGCGCCTCTCCAGCGGGCTCCGCTGCAGAGGCGCGGCTGCCCTTTAAAGTCATCTGCGCCTCCCGCCCGGGAGGCTCAGATGAGTTTAAAGGGCAGCCGCGCCTCTCCAGCGGGCTCCGCTGCAGAGGCGCGGCTGTCATTTAAAGTCATCTGAGCCTCCCGCCCGGGAGGCTCAGATGAGTTTAAAGGGCAGCCCCCCCCCTTCACGGGAGCCCGCTGAAGGGAGGCGGGCTGTCATTTAAACTCATCTGTGCCTCCCGGCCGGGAGGCACAGATGAGTTTAAATGACAGCCCGCCCCCCTTCACGGGAGCCCGCTGAAGGGAGGCGGGCTGTCCTTTAAACTCATCTGTGCCTCCCGGCCGGGAGGCGCAGATGAGTTTAAAGGGCAGCCGCGCCTCTCCAGCGGGCTCCGCTGCAGAGGCGCGGCTGTCATTTAAAGTCATCTGAGCCTCCCGCCCGGGAGGCTCAGATGAGTTTAAAGGGCAGCCCCCCCCCCTTCACGGCAGCCCGCTGAAGGGAGGCGGGCTGTCATTTAAACTCATCTGTGCCTCCCGGCCGGGAGGCGCAGATTATTTTAAAGGGCAGCCGCGCCTCTCCAGCGGGCTCCGCTGGAGAGGCGCGGCTGTCATTTAAAGTCATCTGAGCCTCCCAGCTGGGAGGCTCAGATGAGTTTAAATGACAGCCCGCGCCTCTCCAGCGGAGCCCGCTGAAGGGGGGCGGGCTGCCCTTTAAACTGATCTGCGCCTCTCAGCTGGGAGGCTCAGATCAGTTGAAAGGGCCCCCGCGCGCCTTCAGGGAATCCCTGAAGGCGCGCTTCGGCCGAATTTTCCCCCGAACTCCGGATCCCCCCGAATTACCGGGGATCCGAAGCGGGGGAGTTCGGACTTCGGACCGTACCGACCCCACAAGGGTCAAATTCGGCCGAATCCGAACTGTACCGAATTTTTTTTTTTGACAGCCCTAGCAGCCGCATGACTTCCTGAGCCAGCAAAAAGAAGAAGAGGAGGAGGAGGAGGAGGAAAAGGAGGAGTTGGTATTTATATGCAGACTTTCTCTACCACTTAAAGAAAAATCAAACTTGCTTACAATGACCTTCCCTTCCCCTCCCCACACCAGACACCTTGTGAGATAGGTGGGGCTGAGAGAGTTTGGAGAGAACTGTGACTAGCCCAAGGTCACCCAGCATGTGTAGAAGTGGGGAAACTAATCCAGTTCACCAGATTAGCATCCGACACTCATGCGGAGGACTGGGGAATCAAACCCAGTTCTCCAGCTCAGAGTCTACCACTCCAAACCACCGCTTTTAACCACTACACTACACTGGCTATAAATGCCAACTCCCCCCCCCCCAAGCCCCGTGAAACTGCTCTATGCAGTTTTTCAGGGCTATGTCACTATTTTTTACAGCACAAGTTTGCACCAGCCAAAGTGGGTGTTTCCCGGGCAAAAGCGCTTAGGAAGCTGACTAGGGTTGCCAGGTCCCTCTTCTCCACCAGCGGGAGGTTTTTGGGGTGGAGCCTGAGGAGGGTGGGGCTTGGAGAGGAGAAGGACTTCAATGCCAGAGAGTCCTATTGGCAGAGCTGCCATTTTCTCCAGGTGGACTGATCTCTATCAGCTGGAGATCAGTTGTAATAGCAGGAGATTTCAAGGTAGTACCTGGAGGTTGGCAACCTTAGAGGCAACTAGAGTCAGCCCTGCCCCCAGGAATGCCCCCTTTGGTGCCTGCACAAATCCTTGTGCTGGAGTAAGTGGCACTGCAGCAGCGTAAGTGCCCATTTGACATGGGGTCACACTGCTTCCAAACCCCTTTTGGCCTCCCTTTCAGGATTGCACCGTCAGCCTACCATGGTTAATATTGTGCTCCACCAACACTGTTGTGCCACTTTTTAATTTTTTTTCTTTTTAGCTGCTAGGATTAGGGCCATCAGATAGATCAGGCAGAGGCTGGTGGGTTTCCCGAATCATGCTGGAGGCCAAGGAGCATTTATTAGACTTCGATTTTTGTCTTTATCCACGTTCTTTGTCTCCAAACTCCACCCTGAACCTCAAAGTCATCTCTCACTGGTGGCAGCCAAGTCAGTAGGCATGGGCACAGGCACCTCCTCCCAATAGGGTTGCCAACCTCCAGGTAGTAGCTGGAGATCTCTCGCTATTACAACTGATCTCCATCCAACAGAGATCAGTTCACCTGGAGAAAATGGCTGCTTTGGCAATTGGACTCTAAGGCATTGAAGCCCCTCCCTTCCCCAAACCCTGTCCTCTTCTGGCTACACCCCCAAAATCTCCAGGAATTTCCCAACCTGGAGCTGGCAACTCTACCTCAAAAAGAACAGCCCATCCCAAACTTTTCTCTTGTTCTGTTTTGGAGCCGTGATCCAGAAGAATGTTTCTCAATACTCTCCCGACATCAGCAGTCTCTCCACGCTCCACGCTACTTGAAACTCCTCTCACTTTCCCTGTCAAACAGCTGATTGGTATGATGGCCAGCAATTTAACACTACCACACATCAACTGCTGTGCTCACACACATTTGGGTTGAGGCTATCACATATTTCTACACATTTGGTTTTCTGAACAACAACAAAAAAGCTGTGAATCTATATTTCAGATTTGCAGTGTAGGTCATATAAGCCGGGGCTATTCTTCTCTTCCTGTCCTGATCTGACAGGTAAATTATATTTCTCATGTATAATCTTCTTAAGAGCTTAATGGTCTTCCGCAAGATCTTTTTCTGTAGGTCTTGTAAGAAGATATTTATTTTAAAATTGTCCGGGAACAGCCATAGTATTACATTTTCTCCCAATAAATAAAAGTTAATTTAACTACACACAACAAACTATGCACCAATCTAATGAACCTTTCTATTATTTATTATAACTGCTACTTTAGGTATGTTCCTAATAATGCCCAGAAACTGCTACTAAGATTAAAATAAATGAGTTAAACCTCAATTAGGTTACATAAGAGAATGTAAAATGGCAAGGCTGGATTCTCATTTGATCATTATGAAGTAGAGCTGAAATAAATTTGGGGAGGGAAGGGTCAAGCAAATGATGGCATTTGCTTGCCAGCCCTCCAATTTATCTATATATCTGTTTCTCGTGTGGGCAGATCTGCAGAAACCTACATCTGTGGAGTGTGCCCACACTGAGAGAGAAGAGCCTTTGCTACAAACTTGGGAGACCCCCAAGGTTTGCAGAAAAATCTGAAACTAAAAATAAATAATAAAATTGTGTTTTTTTTAATCCCCCCAAGTCAAAAACATTGTCTTATCAAGTGCAGACAACACTCTTACCTCCCCATCCTCTGTGGTGGTGCAAGCCATTGCAAATCGATTCCCAGTGTTGAGGGCCTGTGGCATTTCTGGACGGGACTCCTGGCAGGGTAGGCACCGGCTGACCCACTCCTCAATGGCGGCGTCGATGCCTGGCCACCAGACGTAGCTCCTGGCTAGCACCTTCATTCGCACGATCCCCGGGTGGCAGGCGTGCAGGGCCTCCAGGACCCGGTGTCGTAGCTTTGGTGGAACGACAACTTGGCTGCCCCACAGCAGGCACCCCTTGTGTAGGGACAGCTCGTGCTGACGGGTAACGAACGGCTGGAACTCTCCGCCTGGCCGGACCACTGGCCACCCCTTCCCCACCCAGTTGAGAACCCGGGCCAGGGTGCGATCATCCGTGGTGTGGGCGGCAATGTCCGACGTGTGGAGGGGAGGTTCAGGCAGCATCTCCAGGAGCATCACGTCGCAGGCAGAGGACGGGTCGGGGTCGGCAGTGTCGAGCGGCAAACAGCTGAGGGCGTCCGCGTTGGCGATGCACTTCCCGGGGAGGTGCAGGAGCCGAAACTCATAAGCATTCAAGAAAATTGACCAACGCAGCATCCGGGGCGACAGGATCTGCGGAGTCTGTCGGTCCGGAACAAACAGGCTCAAGAGCGGCTTGTGATCGGTCACAATAGAGAACGGCCGGCAGTAGACAAAGTCATGAAATTTCTTCCCGCCGGCCACAACGGCGAGGGCCTCCCGGTCAATCTGGGCATAGTTGAGCTCCGCCGGCGAGAGGGTACGCGAGTAGAAAGTGATAGGGGCATCCCGACCATCAGGCATCCAGTGGCTGAGGACAGCGTCGACGCCGTAGGGGGATGCATCGCATGTCAGCTCCACCGGCAGCCCCTCGTCGAAATGCACAAGAAGACTGGAGTCGGAAACAAGTCCCTTGGTGGCAGCAAAAGCACGCTGCTGAATGGGCCCCCAGGCCCACGGGGTGGACTTGTCCAGGAGGCAGTGAAGGGGCTCGGCTACCAATGCCTTGTTCGGGAGGAAGGCTTGGTAAAAGTTCAGGAGCCTGAGAAACGCCTGGAGCTCCTGCTTGCTCTTGGGCGGGGGGGGGGACCGTGGATCACCTTGACCTTGGCCGGCATGGGATGAATGCCATTGGCATCGACCAAGTACCCCAAGAATTCAACCCGGGGCAGACCCAGCTGGCATTTCTCCCACTTCACCGTGAGGCTGGCATCCCGGAACCTGCCGAGAACACCGCAGATGCGGTCCAGCAGCTGTCCGGTGGAGTTGGCAGCGATGAGGACGTCATCAAAGTACGGGACAATGCCAGGCAGCCCCTTCAGCAGGTCTTCCATGAAGTTCTGGAAGATGCCCGGGGCCGTGCTGACCCTGAACTGGAGGCGCGTGACCTGGAAGGCCCCATGGTGGGTCACGATGGTCTGAGCCTCTGCAGAGTCGGCATCCACTGGCAACTGCTGGTACACTTGTGCAAGGTCCAGCTTTGCGAAGACCCAGCCCCCGGCAAGGGAGGCCAGGAGGTGGCTCACGATGGGCACGGGGTAGGCGTGGCTCTGTAGTGCCCTATTGATAGTGCACTTATAGTCTACGCAGATCTGGACTTCCCTGTTCACCTTCATCGGCTTGATAATCGGAGTCTCCCCACGGGCATTGGGGACAGGCTCCAGGATACCCTGTGTGACGAGGCGGTCGAGTTCGGTGTTGATCCGGGCCTTGAGCGTGAAGGGAACCCAGCGGGGCTTGAGATGGATGGGGGCGGCAGCGGGGTCGATCTGCAGGCGCACTGGAGCACCCTTGTAGCGGCCCAGCGAGCCCTGCCAGACGTCCGCGAATTCAGCCCAGACTTCGTTGAGTTGAGTCTGCTCGATGTGGTGGATGCCAGCGCTGTGGAGCCCCAGAGCCGGGAACCACTCGAGACCCAGGAGACTGGCATGGGGGCCGTCAACCATGATCAGGTGCAGGCGGTTGGAACGCCCCTGGAACTGCACATTCATGTAGGCCATCCCGCGGACCGGAACCTGACAGCGCTGGTAGTCTGCGATGGTGATGCCCGTCGGGTGCAGCTTGGGAAGGCGTGTGTGGTGCCCCAAGGCGCAGAAAGTGTCCGATGAGACAATGGAGAGGGTCGAGCCCGAGTTGACCTCCATCTTGCATGGAGCGCCCTCGATCAGCAGTGAGATGAACACCTCCAAGCCGTGGACCTTGTGGAGTTCCAGGAGGCTTTGGACGTGGTGGCGGCTGTGGTGCGGGGGAGTCAAATCGCCATTGGCCATTTCATGGATGGGCCGAGCAGCACCATCTTGCCTGGCCGGGTGACCCATCTTGGCAGAGCAGCAGGCCTTGGCAATGTGGCCTACTCGCCCGCAGTTCCAGCAATCCGCATCCCAGAACTGGCACGTGCAGCGGTAGTGGAAGTTGCCGCAGCTGGCACATGGGTGGGGAGCAGGGACTCGCGACCTGAGCCCCCAGGAGGCCCCCTTCTTGCTCAGCTTGTGGGCCTCATCCTCGTCA
The DNA here is from genome assembly GCF_029931775.1 of Euleptes europaea. Classification (NCBI taxonomy): domain Eukaryota; kingdom Metazoa; phylum Chordata; class Lepidosauria; order Squamata; family Sphaerodactylidae; genus Euleptes; species Euleptes europaea. The sequence continues at coordinate 74,912,114 of NC_079320.1, forward strand.
CTGGAGGTCACATCACTGGTGCTCCCGTGGTGGACAGGAGCCGGTGCTTGAGGCGGCGGAACGGGGGCATGGTCACCCAAACAACCGGACCGTGAAGAGGATTCGGCCACGGTGGCTTCCTTGATGGCTGTGGCCAGCTTAAGGTCCTTCTTGGCTACAAGCCAGCAGCACACCTTCTCGTTCTGCAGGCCCAACACGAAGCGGTCGCACAGTCGGTCGTCGAGATCCGGGAAGTCGCAGGAACGAGTGGCAGTGCAGAGCGTGGTGATGTACCTGGCGGCGGACTCCCTGGCTTCCTGGTCCCACAGGTGGAATGCCAGGCGGTGGGCGGCCCGAGTTGGCTGGGGTTGAAATGGTTCCCCAGTGTGGTTTTGATGGCGGGAAAAGACGTCGCGCTCAGTTCAGCGGGGGCCAGCAGGGACTGGGCGAGCTCGAAAGTCTGTGGCCTGCACAAACTGAGGAAAGTGGAGCGCTGCTTCCTGGCATCGGTGATGATGTTGGCATCCAAGTAGAAAGCTACGCGGTCCGCGTAGCTCTTCCAGGCGCCAGGGCTGGAAATATCAAACTCTTCCATGGATCCATAGCCGGCCATCGTGTGCATGCCCGTCTCCCTCAGGAATCCAAGCGAATCAGGAATCGGGCCGGGCTGCAAACCAGACACAGCGAGGTCGCGGAGTGAGGTGAGAGCTGCGGGCCAGCCAGCGTGTGATTCAGCGAGGGCAGACCGGGCTGCCTACCGGCCACTGTGGAATGGTGGAATGAGAGTGATTTCAGTAGGTCAGCCGGCCACTTTCCAGTCCTTTGTTGCCACTGTTAAGTCAGCGTGGGCAGGATTCAAGAGGTCTGAGACGGAGTTCAATGCATCCAATGTTTATTGTAGGGTAGAAGAGAACTGGGGATACTTTGGGAATGGTCCTGCTTATATGCCCCCCTGGCTGCCTGTGGCCGCTTCCCCCGATCCGTGATGGGGGGAACAACCTTCCAGTGCCCAATGGCGAGCGCTGGCTTAGGGCCAATAGCGTGGCCCGGTTTCGGCCAATGGGGCGAGCAGGGCTAGGAGGCTTTGCCCAGGACTCAAGCTCCTAGGATTTCCCCCTGCTTACCTTCTAACAAATACATAACAGGAGAAAGAGAGAAAGAGAGTGATGGAGTTGGGGAGGGAGAAACAGAAAGAGAGAGAGTTTGGATGGGAAGTAGGGTTGCCAGGTCTCCCCTGGCCACCAGCGGGGGGTGGGGGTGGGGTTGCAAAATCCAGGTGGGGAAACTCCTGGAGGTTTGGTGGTGGAGCCTGGGGAGGTCAGGGGCCTCAGTGGGGTACAATGCCATCGAATCCACTCTCCAAAGCATCCATTTTGTCCAGGGGAACTGATCTCTGTAGTTGGGAGATGAGCTGTAATTCCAGGAATCCCCAGGTCTACCTAGAGGCTGGCATCCCAAGTGAGGAGGCATGAAAAGAGAAAAAGAGAATGATGGGATAAGGGGCAGAAAGAGAGAGTGATGAGGTGGGGAGGAAGAAAGAGAGAGAGTGATGGGGTAGGGGCAGAAAGAGAGGGATGAAGTGGTGTATAGAGGTAACAGGTGTATGTTTTTAAGACTGAATGTCGCTCATGATTGAGTGTTTGGTGGGGGAGGTTTTTTTTTTAAAGGCACTAGCCTTGTCCTGGGGTCAGCTTTCCCCCCCTCTCTTCTGATGGCCTTCACTAGCGAGCAGGATGGTTTTATTTGCTTGTTATTAATTGAGAATGTGTTCTTTATTTTCTTAAAGATAAATTCCATTTTACAAAACTAATGAGAGGAGCTGTGTGTGCTGTGAGTGCCACTTTCCCGGGGAAGAACCGAAGGCCGGAGTGATAAGGCTTGGGCAAAGAAAAGCTCTCGACCTTATTATTAAACGAACCACACCTTGCCCATTGGGAGTCTGAGAGGGCTGTCGTCAGCATGTCAGACCTGGGCGAGAGGTTGAGGGCTGATACGGGTGGGGAGGAAGAAAGAGAGAGAGTGATGTGGAAGGGGCAGAAAGAGAGTGATGGAATGGGGAGGCAGAAAGAGAGAGAAAGAGAGTGATGGGGTAGGGAGCTGAGAGAGAGACAGGCATGGAGGGGAGAGGAAGAGGAGGGGTCGCAGGAAGGAGCAAGGGTGAGAGGCAGATAAGTAGGGGGGAGAGGACGAAACAAAAGCCGGGGGAATGAGATGGCTGGTCCCGCACGTTTCTTGCGGGTCCCCACTTGTATTTTGTAAGTGGGAACTGAACATATATGGTGTTGTGGGGGGAAATCACAACGAAGCATTGAAGTTCAATATGGCACCGAAGTCCCTTCCCTCCCCAAATCCCGCCCTCATCTGGCCCCTGGCAACCCTAAGGGAGAGGGCGCCTTAGACCCCTAGCATCCAATGCTCCAGTTGTTCTTCTCAGATTCGCCATCACAACGTGGTTGTGGGAACAACCATCCTCGACAATGAAGTACTTCACATTTTGCTCCTCCCGCAGTCTGAGAGCAAACAAAAAAATACAGATGCGGAGGGCTTCAGGATAACCCCTCAGTGAACCAAACCTGCCGAGTTCAGAAGGAAAGTGCTTATGATACAGAACAAACACGCTGATGGCGCTGGAGTTAAATAGTTGAGGCTACAGAGTGCTCTCTCGTCCTGAGGCGATGAACGGTTTTGTGCCTGATCTTGTCAGAAAACAGGATCCATTTGTACATTCTTGATTAGTGACACATATTACGGTTCCATTTATTCTTTATACTTAAATTGCCTTTTTTGCTGAAGGCAGTCATTAAAGCCAGAGTTCATTAAAGTATGTTATTTTGTTGCACTTTTGGTTTTTTTTTTTTTTTTATGGCGCTCGACGAAAAACCTACTTTGTCGGAAAGCAAACAGCTTTGTGAGATCATTTTGTTTAACAATGACAGTGTTAGTGCATCATGAAAAAAGGAAGGGAGGGAGGGAGGGAGTTGAACAGCATATCTATCTCTCATGACAAGAAGAAATCAATGTACAGTTGTAATCTCCAGCCCCAACCTGGAGGTTGGCAATCTTGGGGGGTGCCTGGGAGCTGTGATGCCCCCACTATAGGGTTGCCAGCTCCGGGTTGGGAAATACCTGGAGATTTTGGAGGTGGAGCCTGAGGAGGGAGGGGTTTGGCGAGGGGAGGGACTTCAATGCCATAGAGTCCATTTGCCAAAGTAGCCATTTTCTCCAGGGGAACTGATCGCTGTCGCTTGGATATCAGTTGTAATAGCAGGAGATCTACAGCCACCACCTGGTGGTTGGCACCCCTACCACCTGTACTATGGTTCAGGGAACTATTTGTTCAGGAAAGGAGCTCTTTCTTGGAGCAAGAGGTAAGGGGTTGGATCCTGGGAGTCCATTCTGCTAGCAGAAATGCTGTCCTCCAATAGAATGAGATCTCGCATCCTTCTGTCATAGGAAACTGTTTCCCCTAGTAAAATGAATCTGAAGGATCCTGTGCAGATCTCTTTCTTGCATGAAAAGTCTGGGTGGGGAGGGGGGTCTCGAAGAAACTGTTTGTTGAAAGCAACTTGCCAGATAAGTAGAAGGGACAGGTTATCAGGGGTCATTAGGGAATGTAGAATCTGGTCTTATTTATTTTTTCTCATTCATAACCTTCATTCAGAAGATTCTGTTCCAAACATATGTTTTCTGTATCCATAAGAGAATTTAACTGAAAGGACTTTGCAGCATTCCTCACATAAAATTAACTGGGACACATCAATTGACTGCTCAGCTCATGGTGTTTCAGAGCTAGGGTTGTCAGGTCCCTCTTCGCCACCAGTGGGAGGTTTTTGGGGCGGAGCCTGAGGAGGGAGGGATTTGGGGAGGGGAGGGACTTCAGTTCCTTAGAGTCCAGTTGCCAAAACAGCCATTTTATTCAACTGAACGGATCTCTATCAGCTGGAGATCAGTTGTAATAGCAGGAGATCTCCAGCTAGTACCTGGAGGTTGGCAACCCTATTTAGAACACTCACAAGAGGCAGAAACTCTCTTTGCCCCATAAGGCATAAGAGGCTGTTTGCTCTATAACCCAGTAGGTGGTGGAAGCTGTTGTTGTTGTTGTTTTGGTCAATTCTCAGTTGACTTGGGCTGACCCCATGGAGTTTTAAATGCAAGAGACATTCAGAGCTGGTTTTTCATTGCCTGGCTTTGTGTAGTAACCCTAAACTTCCATGTTGGTCTCCCATCCATGTACTAACCAGAGTTGATCCTGCTTAGCTTCTGAGATCTCACAAGACTGGGTTAGCCTGGGCTATCCAGGTCAGGGCATTTTAGTAGGGTTGCCAACCTCCAGGTACTAGCTGGAGATCTCGTGCTGTTACAACTGATACCCAGCTGATAGAGATCACCTGGGAAAATGGCTGCTTTGGCAATTGCACTCTATGGCATTGAAGTCCCTCCCCAACCCCCACCCCTCCGGCTCTGTCCCAAAATCTTCCGCCGGTGGCAAAGAGAGACCTGGCAACCCTATATTTTAGGCATAGGCAAGTCAAATGTAGAAAAGCCACAACTGCTAAAGTTGTCAAAGCCCAGAACATATCTGCAATTGCAACAAATTAGAAGGGACAAAGAGGCTGATGTGTACAGTATGAAGCCTTTTTTATTATTATTTTTTGCTGACTTGCATAAAAAATATCAGTTTGCAATGATGTTTTGTGACACGGAATAACTGGGGGAGGACATGATATGTGAACGGAGATGGTTGAGACTACATTCCATCCTGAAGAACTCTCCGAATATTCAAAATGACTTGCTGACAGTATCAGCTGTGCTAAGCATGAATCAGTTGAACAGCTTCATTTGGTTGTGTTATCCCCCTCACAAGTGGTGAACTATAATGCATTGGTACCATGGGGAGAAAATTATTCTGTATTGAATGAGAGAGTAACAGTTAACAAATATATTTTTTTAAATACAGCCTCAGAGAAATATGCCACCTCTCGGGTATACGATAGTGACATATCATGGGATTTTTTATTATAAATTCAGATTAACCAACAAAAGCAAGACAGTGAGACAAGATGTGTTAAAATGTGAGGTTTCATTTCAGTCAGATGTAAGCTTGAAGGCTCCATAGTGAAAAGATTATATATCATCCCACAGTTTGTAAAGTAGGAAGAGTTAATTTTACTATACATCCAACATTTGAGGGACATGATTTATTATCAGAGCACAACTATGCAATTTGTCTTCCTTGTTATTTAAAGTCAGCCACAGTGGCTTCCAAATTGGATGAAGGCCATGATACTAATGATGGGACATTTATTAGGGTTGCCAATTCTGGGATGGCAAATACCTCGAGATTTTTCGGGCAGAGCCTGAGGAGGGAGAGACTTCAATGCCATAGAGTCCAATTGCCAAAGCAGCCATTTTCTCCGGGGGAACTGATCTCTATTGGCTGGAGATCAGTTGTAATAGCAGGGGATCTCCAGCTAGCACCTGGAGGTTGGCAACCCTAGTGTAAACTCATCAATGTAACTTCCAGAAGTGATGTCATCACATTGCCAACAATTGCAGGGATGCTCTGATATTTGGGCAAAAACTCTATGGTAGAAGCCATATTTTACCATAGAGTTTCGCCCAAATATCAAAGCATCCCCGCAATTGTCGGTGATGTGATTATGTCACTTCTGGAAATGATGTCGGCACATTGATGCCAGCCTCCTTTTGGTCTCCTTTTGCAGCTAGTATGTCCCTCTGCTGGCTGGCTGAATGGCACCAGGGGATGGGGGCTCGGAGCATGGAATCCTCTGCTACCAGCAAGGAAATGACAACCCTAATGTCAGACGCTACTCTGGTGAACCAGGTTGGTTTCCCCACTCCTACACATGAAGCCAGTGGGGTGACCTTGGGCTAATCACAGCTGTCTTACAGCTCTCTCAGCCCCACCTACCTCCCAGGGTATCTGTTGTGGGGAGGGGCAGGGAACATGATCGTAAGCTGGTTTGATTCTTCCTTAAGTGGTAGAGTACGTCAGCATATAAAAACCAACTCTTCTTCTTCACAAATACTGGAGAACATGCTATTCGGTGCATTATATGCAGCCTTCAGTCATTAAAAATAATTTTAGGGATTGAAACATTCCCACATGCTAAATATGCCCACCTCCTTTAAAGCATCCAGAGCAGCAAAAATCACTCCGATGTAGGCCAAACAGTTAAATAATATATGAAGCTCTAAAAAATAAGCCCAGCTCTGCTAAATACATGGCCTTGTGTCAATTAAAATGTGCCGAAGCAAGAAAACATATACTTTCGGAATCTCGTAAACCATATATATGGTAAAATTCAGTGTGTGTTATTTCCCCCCACATTCATCCTTTTAAAATTCTAGTATAAGGCAACAGATTTGTCCCCCCCCCCCGCAGACCTTGTTTCATTTTTAAATAATCGTTTAAATAATTGTCATGTTTAAATAGTTGTTAATTGTTTAAATAATTCATGTTTAAATACTTATCTTCTTTCTCTAGTGCTTTTTGCGGGGATACTTTTATACTCTAAAGAGCACTCACTGGATCCTTACCACCATTAGCATTTCTTTTCAAATGCATTTTCTGACACATGCAGACCCCTTGTAATCTACCTGATTTCTGCAGTGATAATAATTCATGATAATGGGCATTTATGCAGGACTGTTTCCTTTGAGGTCACCCTGCCGAGTCCGACTGCTTCGGGGCTTCCTTTTGATTATGCATGACTTTCCTGACCGTCATAGGTCACCTCGCTCTCCCGGCGTGCTTCCATGTGTTTTGCCTATGTTTTCTGGATGCTGTTTTAGCCAGTATCCGGAAAACGCGGGCAAAACACGGAAACACGTGAGGAGTGTGAGGCGACCTATGAAGGTCAGGAAAGTCATGCATAATCAAAAGGAAGCCACAAAGCAGTCAGTTGGGGGTGACCATGGGGGAACAGCCCTGCATAAATGGCCGATGTGTCTGGCTATGGTTCTCCTATGTTTAGATCCCCTATTTAAGGCTTTGTCATGGGAAGGTAACAAAACAAGAATTGCCTTCCTGGATCAGACCCACTTATTTTAGTATATTTCCAACAGCAGCCGGTCAGATACTGGCTGGAGATCTGCTATTACAACTGATTTCCATCCGATAGAGATCAGTTCCCCCGGAGAAAATGGCCACTTTGAAAAAAAAAAGTGTTAGTCTTTCAAGTTGTTAGCCGTTCAAGTGATACAGGAAGTTAGTTTGAGATGTAATTTTTTTTTGTTCAGTTGCAATATTCAGTCTCCCCCCCCAATCACATTTAACAGAAAAATGGTGTCATTACAAAGGCAGATATTTCCTTATATATATATATATATATATATATATATATATATATATATATATATATATATATATATATATATATTCTCCTCGTACCCTACCCTATGTGGACACAGTCCAGCCCAAGTGAATGGTATTTAGATCCCTTTGAGGAAGATTGAAGTGTGTCTTTTCAGCTGATATAATTGGGCCCTAAAAGTGCCAAGTCTGGCTGAACTATGCCTACATATCTTGGGTAGACAATACATCTCTTTTTTGTTTTAAGAAATGCACGTGTTTGAAAAGAAATAGTTCTGATTTGACAAGAAAAAGACAGCTTCCGCATGATATCCGAGTCCCTGTGAGATTTCCCTGACAAACGGATTTGGGCTTATGGGTAGAAAAAGAGGGTGATGCATGTATAATATCTTTTCCGAGAGTCAGCGTATATGTTTCCCTGAGAAATATTAAGTGATTCAGCTTCAAACACGTCCAATTCAAGAGGAAGGATGTTGCTTGTAATGGGTAATTTATGGCCACCTTTCAACAAATGATGTATCTATGAACTATATCAAATCCACAGTCCAATGCATTTTTCAGCATATGATAAAGATCGTCCTGAACTCAGCAATTCATATTTGTTATTCCTGTGCACGCTCAAATATATTCTTGTGACACCTGAGTTTTTTCAGTGAGCAAATATCTGTGCTTCGAGGCCTCCATACACCTTCCTGTGCTAAGATTGCCAGGTCCTCCAGCCACTGGCAGGGGGATAGGGTGGTAGGGTTGCCAGATCCAGGTGGGGAAACTCCTGGAGATTTAGGGATGGAGCCTGGGAAGAACAGGGACCTCAGTGGGGTACAATGCCATAGAGTCCACCATCCAAAGCATCCATTTTCTCCAGGGGAACTGATCTCTGTAGTGTGGTGATGAACTGATGATCCCCAAGTCCCACCTGAAGGCTTGCATTCCTATCCTGTGCTAAGATGACATTTCAGTTTCACACAAAAGTCTTCTATGGAATTTGGAAAACCAGTTCCTGGGAGGTCCCATCTCTATGTGAACTGGAAAGTTAATTTAGTAGTCTACATTGGGAAAGTCACATAATGAAGAATGATTTAAAAGAAAATAAGTTTCCACTTAGAAATCACTTGTGTTTTCAGACAGTGTTCCCTTATACTGCTTTGTGTGTAACCACTGCACTTGTCAGACATTAGAATCTGAATCAGCTCAGCATATGAGACTGACTGAGGATGTCAAAGATTAATTGTGGAAAATGCTTTATGGTTTGTGTGGTTAGACCAACCAGAACAGAACATTAAATGCTTTATACACAGTCCCTTTGTGTCAATCATTGGCAAGCTGCAGTAGGCAATCTCATCTTTACTAATAGCACACAAACTAAGCATTTGATCAAACTGAAAAAATGGAGTTTTTTTCAGTTTTTATGTTTAAATACTTTTTGCTTTTTATGTTTAAATAGATAATGCACATACATTACAGAGAGGGAGAAAGACTTATTATTGAAAGAAATATTGTTTTTATGAAGTATCTGTGCGTGAGGTGGGAGAGCATAAGAATCACCCCAAGGTAGGGTTGCCAGCTTCAGGTTGGGAAATACCTGGAGATATTGGGGGGGGGGCTGAGGAGGAGGGGTTTGGGGAGGGAAGTGACTTCAATGGGGTATATTCGCCTTCCAATGCCATAGAGTTCACCTTCCAAAGTGGCCATTTTCTCCAGGTGAACTCATTTCTGTCAGCTGGAGATCAGTTGTAATAGCGGGAGATCTCCAGCTGCCAACTGGAGATCTCTGTGATTGACAGTACATATTATGATTGACTGTGATTGACAGTACATATTATGACCTTGGTATGGCAAGAGCATGGCGTTGTCATACCCTCCTTAATCTATGCGATGTCCTTTGCATGATCACAATACTACAAAATGCATACACAGTTTGAGCAAGGCAGTTCTTGAATCATTGGTCTTCTCTGATGGAGAAGCTGAGCATACCTCTTTCCTGCTAGTACAGTACCAGTTTTCCCTGCAGCCTTCTGAGTCACAAAGCAAAAAACAAACATTTACTGCATCCACATCACCAGATTACAGTGATTCAGTATTTGAAATTATTGACTAAAAATAGTGCCAGTGGAGACATTACTACATCAAAGAAACTTATGCATGAAAGTGAAAATCAGCAAGCATAGTTCCTCGGAACGTTACGTATTCAAGAAAATCTTATTAATTTTGAAACTGGAGCAGCTACTGTTTTATTTGTATTTATTTATTTGGTGGAAACACCGGGAGCGGCCCTCCCAGTGATAAATTCAGGACTGACGAAGAAGCCTAACTTTGAAAAAGAAAAACCACCCGTTAGCTATTCTGTCATTTGACGTCAGTTCAACCCAATTTTAATTTGGAGTGTCCTTGTACTCTAACCACTTTCAGGACTCTTCATCCTCATGAAGAGATACCTTGTTCTCTTTGCCAAACTCTTCCCCTCATTAGAGAAATGAATAGCCAGGTATATTTCCAGAGGGTGGCTGCTCATCCTGTAGATGGCGCTAATGGCTTTGACACAGGTCTTCAGGCCAAGCACCTGGCGTCCTAAAAGTATAAATGACATTTCAGTCCGGTCTACAGCTCCTGTAAACAGCCATTTCCCTCAGAGTGTGCTGACCTGAAACTGCTTCTAGATTGTATGTGCTATTCCATTTCTTGAGGCCAGACCAAGAAGTCTGACAAGCCAAGGGACGTGTCAGTTCTAACTCTGCCATTTTGAGACAGAGAGAGCGAGAGCGAGAGCGAGAGCGAGAGAGAGAGAGAGAGAGAGAGAGAGAGAGAGCAAACTTTTCTTAACTTTCCTTTGTTGTCATACCAAATTTTCCCCATTCAAATTCGAACATTATTTTTACATTAATTGTGCACAAATGACATCTAAGGTAGACATTATTTTGTGTTTGTTTCTACTATTGTAAACCACTCTGAGTTTCTTTGGGGAGAAGAGTGGGAAATGCAACCATAAAGAAATTAATCATTATTAGTAGACCTTGATCCAGAAATAACCTGATTTGTTGCAAAATATCTGGCAAAAGTGATCTCCCTAAAATGTTGTTAAGTGGAATACTGTTTTGTTGATTTTATGAGAAATTGCACAGGCTTATTGTTATATCGTGTTCTCCAATGTAAATTTTATGAGATATATGCATTTTATAGAAGAAGAAGAAGAAGAAGAAGAAGAAGAAGAAGAAGAAGAAGAAGAAGAAGAAGAAGAAGAAGAAGAAGAAGAAGAAGAAGAAGAAAAGTTGGTTTTTATATATCCATTTTCTCTAAGGAGTCCCAAATGAGTATATCTTATACTGGGTCTTCCTCTTTTCCTGCTGCCTTCAGCTTTTCCTAGCATCATTGTTTTTTCCAATGATTCCTTTTTTGTTGTTGTTGTTTTTAAGACATCTGGAGAACTCAAAAGCTGGCACAATGTATTTATTTTGGTTGTTCCTAATTAAAGGTGGCTTGGAGGGAAGGAAACATGGTTCAACCCAATCTCATCAGATCTAAACTAAGCAGGGTTGGTACTTGGAATGATAAACCAAGGAAGACTCTGGAGAGAGGGCAATGGCAAACCACCTCTGCTCCGCACTTGCCTTGAAAGCCGTAAGTCGGCTGTGATTTGATGGCACTTAGTTCACACACACACACACACACACACTAAAAGGTGGCTTTGCGGGGGAGAGAAGAGTTCCTCTTCCTTTTAAGGAGAATCAAACCATCTTACAATCTTCTTTCCTTCCTCTCCCCACACCTTGTGAGGTAGGTGGATAGGGTTGCCAGGTCCCTCTTCACCACCAGTGAGAGGTTTTGGGGGCAGAGCCTGAGGAGGGCGGGGTTTGGGGAGGGACTTCATTGCCATAGAGTCCAACCGCGGAAGCGGCCATTTTCTCCAGGTGAACCAATCTCTATTGGCTGGAGATCAGTTGTAATAACAGGAGATCTCCAGCTAGTACCTGGAGGTTGGCAACCCTATAGGTAGGGCTGAGAGAGTTCTGAGAGAACTGTGACTTGCCCAAGGTCATCCAGCAGGCTTCATGTGAAGGAGTGAGAAATTAACCCAGGTCCTCCAGATTCAAGTCCACTGCACCTAACCACTACACCACGCTGGCTCCTCCAATTGAAGCTTTGAACTAGGCAGAGTAGAATGGTAGGATACAGGCAACTTTCTTTGTGAGGCTGACTAATATCATCATGTCTGTATTTCAGATGGGAACTGAAGCTGAGACAGATTGTCTGAGATTACCTAAGGAGTTGCTTAGAGACAAGTTTTTGTTTTTGTTTTTACCCAGGGATCTTCCAAATAGGCAAGAGACCCAGAGGAGCGGGGTGGAGACACAAGGTGTGTCATTGTGACCATGGTGGGATGTCACTTCAGAGGCAAGCCCAGAATTGATGTCATGCTGTGCTCAAAGATTCATCAAAACCTCTATGGTCTTACCATAGAGTGTACACTAAATCCTAGACCAGCATAGCATCACTTCTGGGTCCACCCCAGAGATGACACATGAACATATGAAGCTGCTTTAAAGTGGATCAGACCCTTTGTCCATCAAAGTCAGTATTGTCTACTCAGACTGGCAGCGGCTCTCCAGAGTTTCACTCTGAAGTCTTTCACATCACCTACTTGCCTAGTCTCTTTAACTGGAGATGCTGGGGATCGAACCTGGGACCTTCTGCATGCCAAGCAGATGCTCTACCACTGAGCCACAGCCCCTCCCCGTGACATAAATTCTGTGGCAGAGTGGGGATTCAAACTTGGTTCTCCCAGATTTGAGTCCAACACTCTAATCACCATAGATCTAATCACCATCATAGATATTTATATTATAGTGGTACAACATGTCTTACCATTTGTTAATTGATACAATGCTTCCCTGCAAGGGAAATAAATTTTACCAATAACAGTCCTGTAAAAAAATACAGCTCAAGGGATAGTTAAGAGTACCCAGGGGACATCTCCATGCCGGTGCCTATCGCGGACACCTCTTTTGCACTCCTAGTAATCAGCTAACGGATGGAATCAATGTCTGGCAGATACAATGTGAAAACTGAGAGCTGCTGCCTCCACGACTGGAAAGTGGAACTGACCCCTGGGGTTTGGGCAGCTGATATCCTGCCAGCAAGTCTAATTGGACAGCAGGAGATCCTTGAGATGGAAGATTAATGAGCTTCATTGGCAGAATACGCCAGATTCCTCCGGAGGTTGACGAGCTATAAACTGACATTAGGGGAAAGTGTAAAAAGGGAGCAGAGGACATGGAAACCGCAGTCCCTAATTTACTAGGTCCTTGGAGAACATGTTGGCTACTTAAAGCTTTACTCTTTTGAGAGGTCTGTTGTAAGATTATGTGTGTCATATAAAGTCTGCTCTTTACTTAAGGGAAGAGTTTTACTCTTCTACCCCAATCCAATGGAGAAAAAAAAGTAGATCTATGTGATATTTTAATATGTGAGGCTATTTTGAAATTTAACTTATTATCCCTTTACTGTGTGAATTGTCTGAGGTTTCTGATTTGTGCTTTTTAATATGTGTTGGGTGTTATTCAATCTGTTAATTGAGGGCAGAGGTTGAGAATATCCCACAAGCTGTTGTGCTTTATAAGCTGTTGAAAGAAAGAAAGAAAGAAAGAAAGAAAGAAAGAAAGAAAGAAAGAAAGAAAGAAAGAAAGAAAGAAACAAACAAAGAAACAAACAAACATCAAGGTCTTTGAACCATACGGTTGCCAACCTCCAGGTACTAGCTGGAGATCTCCTACTATTACAATTGATCTCCAGCTGATAGAGATCAGTTCCCCTGGAGAAAATGACCACTTTGGTAATTGGACTCTATGGCATTGGAGTTCCTCCTCTCCCTAAACCCCACCCTCCCCAGGCTTTGCCCCAAAAGTCTCCAGGTATTTCCCAACCTGGAGCTGGCAACCCTATTGAACCAGGTCACTTGCCCTATATTATGCCTTCAGAAATGGATCAGGCTAGCAATGTTGCAAAATAAATAGATGAATGAAGCACAACATGGGTAGGATCCTAGATAAAATTTCTGCTTATGGAAAGAGGGAGGTCCATTTACTTGGAGGAGCGCCCATGGCACAGCGGTTCAGCATCTATTTTGTATGCAGGAAGTCCCAGGTTCAATCCCTGGCATCTCCAGTTAAAAAGCTCAGGCAATAGGTCATGTGATAGACCGCCTTCTTGGGAGTTGAGGCTAGTTGGACTAGATAATACTTACGAGAGTCCAGTGAGCTGATTCAGTATAAGTCAACTTTATGTGTCCAGGTGTGTACAACAATTCATCCCTGCCATTATAGACCTCTGATTCCCCCCTCATGCTGTTGCTGGGGGGTCATTGTGGGCTGCAGCAGGAGTGGGGAGATGAACCACTGATGGAAATCCCTTCTGTCGATGGAGATTTCCTGCAGAATCTAACCCTACATCTTGAATTACCATGCCAAATGCATTCCTATTGTGCTGATCTATGCCTGCTGGCCCAATATTTAAATGGTTTCTTTGCTTAAGGATTGTGGAAAGGCTGACTGTATTTTAAGCAGCATCTTTGTGTTATTCATGGGGGAGGGAAATGAAATGTCTGAATTTTTATGTGCCTACTGAAGTGCGGGCAACTTAGCAGTACATATTATCCACTTTTTCCCAGCATTCCCTGGGGGATTTGTTTCTCAGAACAGTTTGAGTAATGATACCATTCCTCAGATGAAATTATTGCTATGTTTGATTGGTAGCGGAGATGAGGAACATGTAGACTTTTTAAAAAGGATTTTCCCATAGCAGAAGCTCATACTGCCAGCTTTGTAACTTGCAAAAGAACAATGGAGTTGAAGGGTCTGTCACTAAATAGCTATCGAAGAGAAGAGAAGAGAAGAGAAAAACTGCTTTTAATACCCCACTTAAAATCACCTTCCCCATAACAGACACCTTGTGAGGTAAGTGGGGCTGAGAGAGTTCAAAGAGAACTGTGTCTAGCCTAAAATCACCCATCAGGCTTCATGTGGAGGAGTGGGGAAACCAACCTGGTTCTCCAGATTAGAGTCTGCTGCTCTTAACCACTACACCATGCTGGAGGTTCAGGTCAAGATAATAGTCAGTCATTGTTTGGGCAACTTAGTGGACTAGTGTAAAAAATGTTGATTAGACTTGCTTAGACAACCAAGACTTTTGAAACAAATGTTAGAAACCAAACATCTACACCTATGCACACGAAATCGCAATCAGACTGTCAGATGATTGCTTTTATGAATGCCAGTAAAATATCAACGGTTGCCAGATACCAGGTAATGGTGGGCAATTGTAATGGTGGGTATCTGGCAACCCTTGTAGCAGCCCTACAAGTACAAGCACCTGGCCCCCTCATCGTCAATCTTTAGGAGGCAGTTGAAGACAGGTTTATTTATGACTGCATTTTGATTGATTTAGGTTTTATTACTGGCAGTGCTAATTGTAGGCCTTGGGTGTCTCCCTCGCAGTCACCCTTCTGATGATTTATCGTCTTTGCATGCCATTTCCTACCATCAGAGATCACCTTGCTCTCCCCTGTGTTTCCCCATGCTTTGCGGGCATTTCAGGGACCTGTTTTATCTCAAATTTGAAAATGTGGGGAAAATGCGGAAAAACGCAGGGGGAGAGCGAGGCGACCTCTGTTTGTCAGAAACAGAATGCATAATAATAATTTTAAAAGACCCGAAGTCATCGGAGGCGTGACGGCGAGGGAAACAGCCATGCATAAAAGATCTGGATGGCCCTGCAGAGGGACACTTCATCTGAGCCTGTGTTTCTCCACCCGTCAGACCCACAGGTCAGTCTTCTCTACTCACTACATATTTGTACTGAAGTTGTTGGAGGGGTGACCGCAAGGGAAACAGCCAACCATAAAAGGCTGTAGTTTTCAAACTGAGACTTTTATGGGTTTTGTAATAGTTGTTTTTATTGCGTTTTTAAATAATGGTTTACTTATATTGTAAGCCCCAACGGAAGTTGGTTTCAGGTAGCCGGCTCAAGGTTGACTCAGCCTTCCATCCTTCCGAGGTCGGTGAAATGAGTACCCAGCTTGCTGGGGGTAAAAGGAAGATGACTGGGGAAGGCACTGGCAAACCACCCCGCAAACAAAGTCTGCCTTGGAAACGTCGGGATGTGACGTCACCCCATGGGTCAGGAATGACCCGGTGCTTGCACAGGGGACCTTTACCTTTACCTTTTTATATTGTAAGCCACCTTGAATTCTGCAAGGGAGAAAGGTGGCCTATAAATGTTTGCCGTGAATAAATTAAGTAAACAAACAAATAAATGAATATTGAATTATTCTAAAACATTGCTTCAGCTAAACAATGACTGAATAGTGTTGTTCCAAGGCAAGCGGTAGTAACTGAAGACAGTATGGTGTTCCCTTCCATGGGAGCTACGAAATAGAGGCATTTGCAGGAATCTGTCTGCAAGGTGACCCCGAACAAGCTATTCTGTTCTCATTTGAAGAAGCTCACATTCTAAGTCAAGAACAGTGCAGGCGAATAAGTAAAACGTCATTAACCTAAGCCTACATTTTCACAAATAATGGTACAAGGAAAAGCCATCCCGTTCCCTAATGGTATGCATGCTATAAACAGTAGTGGCAACAGGAGAGTATAATGTTAGCAGAACACCATGGGGGGTTTCCAGCATCTCTGCACCATTACAATTAGTTCTGCTAGGGGAGAACTGCTACAGGACTATTTGACTTTGTGGTTTGTTTACCTGAAGCATCATATCAGGAGGCTGAATTTGCAGGGAAGCTAAACAAATACCGCTTGCCTTGAGAATTTCAATGATACAAATCAAAGGAACTGAATTCTTCAGAGCATCTAAGCTGGGTAGAAGAGCAGCAGGAAATGGAATGGGACCCACAATTCAGGATCAAGGATGTGCAAGTGTTGGGGTCTTAGTAATGTCAGCATACTAATGTAAGAACATAGGAAAAGCCATGCTGGATGAGACCAAGCCCATCAAGTCCAGCAGTCTGTTCACACAGTGGCCAACCAGGTGCCTCTAGGAAGCCTACAAACAAGACGACTGCATAGAATCATAGAATCAGAGAGTTGGAAGGGGCCATACAGGCCATCTAGTCCCCTGCTCAATGCGGGATCAGTCTAGAGCATCCCTGACAAGTGTTTGTCCAGCCTCTGCTTAAAGTCTGCTTAAAGACAGCATCCTGCCTGTGTTTCAAAGCACCTAGTATAATAGGCATGATCATCTGATCCTGGAGAGAATAGGTATGCATCATGACTAGTATCCATTTTTACTAGTAGCCATGAATAGCCCTCTCCTCCATGAATATGTCCACTCCCCTCTTAAAGCCTTTCAAGTTGGCTGCCATCACTACATCCTGGGGCAGGGAGTTCCACAATTTAACTATGCTAGTAAATTTATTTCAAGATAACATAATGTGAAAATGGAACACAATGCTATCATGGTTCTCATACTATTACATCCCCAACCTGGTGGAATGCCCTGTCCGAAGAGACTCATGCCCTGTGGGACCTGCCTAGGTTCCATGGGACCTGTCAGTTGGAAAAATTCTTCCAGGCATCCCACTGAGGCCATCTTACGGGGCCTATCAGTTTCTCTGATCATCATGCCAGAGTGCCAGTGTATTAAATTACCATATAGAATATTTGTATTTTATTGATCTTTTGCATTTATGTTGTTAACTGCCCTAAGCCCCACGTGCCCAGGGGAGGGGCAGTATCAAAATGGAATGAAATAAGATAAAGAATAAAATCAATTCTTTAAAAATTGTGGAAGCCTCTTTAGTTTTTTTGCTGCTTTTCCAGAAGAACTGCCACCACCTCTCTCACACACACAAACACTATCCATTTTCCACTTTTTTTCGTTCATAGCTTATTAGATGTGCTTATTAGATGTGCTTGCTTGCTTTTGCAAGTCAAGCTTGTGTTCTTTGTTTCTAGTTCAGTTTTCTGTGCAGTTTTCAGCTTGTTTGGATGAGGGAGCCTAAGAATGTTTGTCACTTCTCAGCTCCAGCAGAGGATTTCCTTGCTCCAGTTCTCCTGACTGTTAATGGAAGTGAGCCCTTGGCATCAAGTGAAAAGTTCTTCTTGCTGGGGAGGGGCTGTGGCTCAGTGGCAGAGCATCTACTTGTCATGCAGAAGGTCCCAGGTTCAATCCCCAGCATCTCCAGTTAAAAGGACTAGGAAAGTAGGTGATGTGAAAGACCTCTGCCTGAGACCCTGGAGAGCCATTGTTGGTCTGGTAGACAATACTGACTTCGATGGACCAAGGGTCTGATTCAGTATAAGGCAGCTTAGATTTTCTCAGTGATAAAGTGGACTTAGTTTCTTCCAAATGCTCCAAAATGAGCCCAAACTCTGAACCAAGAAGTTCTTTAGTCCAACTCTTGTTTCTGGGGTGAGTTCCTAAAGGGAATGGGCCGAAACCTCCGCCCGCCACCAAAAATCCGGGCAACCCACATAGGGTTGCACGGGAGATGTGCCACCTAAAATGTGGCATATCTCTTCCAAAAATGAAAGGGGGCATTCTCAAGCCATAATGGCTTAGATGGCCGCCTAATGGCGGCCCTGCCACCCCCCCCCCCCCCCCCGCCGGCACTGTAACACCCTGGGAATGCCTCCCGGGATGCTGTTACGCCCCAGGAACGCCTCCTGGGTCACCACCTCAGTCTTTGCTGGCATCCAGATGCCAGCGGCAGGCTCCATCGGCATCCAGGTTTGGCGCTGCAGAGCTAGCGGCCAAAGCAACCATTTTCTCCAGGTGAACAGATCTCTATCGGTTGGAGATCAGTTGTAATAGCAAGAGATCTCCATCTGGTGCCTGGAGGATGACAACTCTACACTTGATGCAGCTCCAAGTACTGTGTGGGAGGGAAGAGGGGCAAACAGCCCCCACACACGAACACACTTGAACAGAACAGAATGATTTATTATGATCAAAGACCACCAAAATTAGACAAACTAACAAAACAATTCTAAAAGTATATATACAATAAAAAGTATGATAGAAAGCACAGTACAAGTATAAAAGCATCTGTTTCTTCTAGAGAAAACGATGCAGAAGGCAGCAGCCCCTCCTCCTCTCACAGTGCTCAGTGCTGCACTAAGCAACGGAGCCATTTGTAAAGTGCACCCCTCAATGGTACACATGACTGTGAGTCAGACTGGGGTACCGCCAACCTGGTTCGCATCACATCCATTCTATAGCTAGGCCCTGAAAAGAACACAAGGAGGCAGAAGTCTCCGTGACAGTGAGTGAACTGATCAAATTTGGCGCTGAAATTTCGCAGTAGATAATTTTGGGGAGCATCTCTAGTACAAGCTCATCCGGGAATGCAGAAACCCATATGAGCTCTATGATAAAGATATCAGAGGGTATATGTTTCTAAATGCACATTTGTCCAGTTCACACTGTACATTTTTAGGAGCCCCCTTAAAAACTGTAGCAGTGGAAGTGGCCTGTAAGCCCTGGCTCAGTGATAGAGCATGCAGACGGTCCCAGGTTCAATCCCCGGCATCACCAGTTAAAAGGGACCAGGCAAGTAGGTGATGTGAACGACTTGCTACCAATACTTAAAGTGCATTGAAAGTGGATTGAAAGTGGGTTATTTAGCATGTGTGAACGCACCCAAGCAGAGTCACACCTTCAATGGACTTAGAATGGGGACACTCTGCCTTGGATTTCATTCTTCACTACCTTCGCAAGTTCTTCTGGAAAAAGAATGCAGAATGCTTTCCCCCAAGACTTTTCTTCTTAGAGGTGCTCACTTCTAGGGCTTAAAGGGGGGGGGGGAAATACTCCCAAATTTTACCCTGCCTGAGTAATCAGAGTTTAAAGCAGATTTTTTTTAATTTACCAATTGATACAAAGCAATGAACCTTATGCAGAGGTATAATTAAGCAAGCATAGTAGTCCAATGCTAAGGTGCCTGAGATCTCTTTTGAATGTGCCAAGGCGCCCTATATTTTAATCCAGATCAGTAGCCAAAAGAGAGAGCGAGAGGGAGGGAGAGAGAGAAGCAATGTAAATTGTATTCCAGAACTGGCATTTCCACTTGGAGAGAAAAGTGAAAGCGCTCTCCGCTAACTCACTACAGGGGGAGAAATCTTTCATTGTAGTTCCGAGTTCTCTCGGGTTTTGACTTGTACTGCTTCCAGCTGCTTAACCAAAGGCAGATCAATTATAGGCTGCAATTCTGGAGTTAAGAATGCTTTTGCTGAGAACAACCAAACAAATATATATATGTATGCATGTATAGGCCAAGCAGGACTCATAAATAAAAACGCATTCTATTCTATTCTGAGAGCTAGGCCTTCATTGCCACAGTATGGGGTACTTCAATTTCAAGGCATTTGAGTGATCCAGCAGTTTGTATTCTTATGTTCTCAAGTTATTGGGTTAATTTGTCCCATCTAAACTTCACGGCTGCCTTGGGACTGGGGACAAACTCTCATTAAGCATGGCAAGAGAAAAGCTGCTTCAGGTGCTGCGTTAGCTTCATTAGAAGGGAACCAGGCAAACTCAACTTCCCTGCTGTAATACAAATTGCGGTTCGGCGATGAGTCAGTGACCATGGATACTGGTACACACCTAATGAAGCCACTGGGATTACTGCAGTGCAAGGGGCTGGACTGATGCGCCTACCGGGCTCTTAATGAGGCCTCGTCCTTACATAAGCCTCTCTGCACCTGCATTGACCTCCAGCTCTAACAGCCAGTGCAGGCAGCTGGAGATCTTCCTTCGAGCCTCTGCCTTCTGGCAAGCTGTGACCACCACCCCCCGCCCCCCAATGACTCCTTCTACCACTAGCCAGTCTCCTTTGATGCAGCTTTAACTTTGCATCGCGAGAGAGAACGAGGAATTCACCGCACCGGCAGTTTTTAATGTTTTTTTTTTTAATCGAACAACAGCTGCTTGACCATACTGTTTCCCCTCCCGGTGAAGGCAAGGGCAACCACCACCAGAGAGGAAAAGAAAACAGCTCCCACAATGCTCTCCTTGTTCTCGAACAAAAGAAAAAGGAGAAGCGCTCCGATGTTTCGAGGGCAGCAGCTGCTCATATTCGCTAAGAGAGCCGGACAAAGTGCAGGCTAGAAGGGGATTCCCTAGCATGACCCTTGTGCTGGCTGTTGGAACTGGAGGACAATACAGGCACAGAGAGGCTTTTGTGTCTCTGATCTTCAGTAATTCAGACTGTAACTTTGAAAATCACAGATTCAAATGAAATCCAACAACACACATTGCTAGAGGTTTCTCTCTCTATATATATTCATTCCTAATATGAAGGCTCTGATTGTTCTCTAGAGTTTTAGGGGCTGGTTTGGCTGCTGGAAAGAAAACGTGGTTCACATCGCCTTAATTTTGTGGGCTTTTCTGTTTCCATAGGGGCATACACAGCCTCAGAGGAGGCAAGTATAAGACATGGATCAGTAGATTTGCCAGGTCCCTCTTCACTACCAGTGGGAGGTTTTTGGAGCAGAGCCTGAGGAGGGCAGGGTTTGGGGAGGGAGGGACTTCAATGCCATAGAGTCCAATTGACAAAGCAGCTATTTCCTCCAGGTGAACTGATCTCTATCAGCTGCAGATCAGTTGTAATAGCAGGACTACTGCTATTACCTGGAGGTTGGCAGCCCTATAGATCAGGTCTTTTTTTTTTTTTTTGCCTTATCATCATCACAGACACTTAAAAAGGTAGGCACTTAACAGTGTGGTGTAGTGGTTAATAGCGGTGGACTCTATTCTGGAGAACCGGGTTTGATTCCCCACTCCTCCCCATGAGTGGTGGACTCTAATTTGGTGAACCAGGTTGGTTTCCCCGCTCCTCCACATGAAGCCTTTTGGGTGACCTTGGACTAGTCACAGTTCTCTCCAAACTCTCTCAGCCCCACCTACCTCACAAGGTGTCTGTTGCTGGGAGGGGAAGGAAAGGCAACTGTAAGCTGGTTTGAGTCTCTAGAGGTAGAGAAAAGCAAGGCATAAAAACTGACTCTTCTTCTTCTTCTATGCCATAGTCCATCTTACTTACTAACCTGCCTTTGCAGCCAGTAATACAGTGGGATCTGGTTAGGTACATAGTCTTTATGGCACCTTTAAGAGGGCTGTTGTCAGCCATGGGAATTCACTAGGGCTGTCGATTCGGTATGTCTGAACCGAACAAACAGCCGAATTTCCCCCGATTCAAGGGTTTTCAGTTCAGATGGAACCGAACTCAAAAAAGGCGGGAAAAGGACGCGCCGAATTCGGCGCGTTCCGGCAATCGCTGGATAAATTCGGCAGGTTCGGCATTCGGTGGGGGGGTTTAAACTGCTCTGCTGCCTGGGTACCAACACTCAGCTGTTGCGCCCAACAGCTGAGTGTCGACCCAGGCAGCGGAGCAGTTAACCCCCCCCCCCCGCTTTCCGGGAGTCCCAGGAAACCGAGTGAGGGGGTTTTAAACTGCTCTGCCCTGCCTGGGCAGGCAGCGTGGAGCAGTTTAACCCCCCCCCTCACCGCCTGGCTTACCAGGACTCCCGGGAAAGCGGGCGGTGTGGGGGGGTTTAAACTGCTCCACTGCCTGGGTCCTGACGCCCAAGAGCTGAGCGTCGGGACCCAGGCAGCGGAGCAGTTTAAACCCCCCATCCTGGGAGTCCCAGGAAACCGGGTGTGGGGGGGTTAAACTGCTCTGCGCTGCCTGTCCAGGCAGCGCAGAGCAGTTTAAACCCCCACTGCCCGCTTTCCCGGGAGTCCCGGGAAGGGGGGCGGTGAGTCTTTAAACTGCTCCACGCTGCCTGTCCAGGCAGCACAGAGCAGTTTAACCCCCCCACCTGGTTTCCCGGGACTCCCAGGAAGGCGGTAGGTAGGGGGGGGTTAAACTGCTCCGCTGCCTGGGTCCCGATGCTCAGCTGTTGGGCGGGCCCCAACAGCAGTTTAACCCTCCCTTCCCGGGAGTCCCAGGAAAGCAGGCGGTGGGTCTTTAAACTTCTCCGCGCTGCCTGCATGGGGCTTCCCTGAAGGCGTGCAGGGGGTGCTTTAAACAGATCTGTTTAAATTTGGCCGGGTCTTTGAAGTGCTGGGCGCCTCCTGGGGAGGTGGCGCCCAGCACTTACAAGACCCAGCCAAATTTTCCCCTGAATTCCGGATCTCGCGCCGAATTTCACGCATCCGAAGCGGGGGAGTTCGGACTTTGGCACGTCCCTAATTTAAAAGGGCCGAATTTTGCTGAAGCCGAACTTTACCGAATTTTTTTTTCAACAGCCCTAATGGGAGATGAAATAGGCAGAGTATATTTAGTCCACACCTAGTTTATTCCTGCATACGCAGTAGGAACTGGAAGTAAGATTAGTGCATTGAATTGAGCAGTTAAAATGCTTGGGGCTGTTTAGCCTGGAAAGAAGGCAGTTAAGGGGAGACATGCTAGAGGTCTATAAAATTATGCATTAACACTAGAACGTGGGTAATCTGCTGAAGCTGGAGGGTGACAGATTCAAAACAGATAAAAGGAAGTATTTCTTCACACAACACATAATTTGTGGAATTCCCTGCCCCAGGATGTGGTGATGGATTTCAACTTGAAGAGGGGAGTGGGCATGTTCATGGAGGAGAGGCCTATTCATGGCTACTAGTCAAAATGGATACTAGTCATGATGCATACCTATTCTCTGTAGGATCAGAGGAGCATGCCTGTTATATTAGGTGCTTTGGAACACAGGCAGGACAATGCTGCTGCCGTCATCTTGTTGTGGGCTTCCTAGAGGCACCTGATTGGCCTGGGTGTGAACAGACTGCTGGACTTGATGGACCTGGGTCTGATCCAGCAGGGCTTTTCTTATGTTCTTATGAATTCCCAAAAACAAAATCGACTTCCTATTCATCATGTAAATAAGTCTAGCCAACATTTATTGAGGATCTACAATATCACCCCAAAATTTATTTTAAGCAACAATGATCTTTTCTTTTCTAGTCCCAGCTCCTAAAATCAAGAATACGTTGTTGGTATGGGGGTTGTCTACTGTTGTAACTTTTTACAGCAGCCAGAGCTGTACTCTACTAAAACAGGCATTTTAATGCAGAGTTCAACAGTTGTACAGAACTCATAAATCTCTCACTGAGACTATGTAGAGCAGTGCCTGCTCGAAGACAACTGGTGAGTCCTCATAAAAATCTAACAAGCTAATAACCGTGCAGGAGATAATATACTGTATTCCAGTGGAGTGGTGGTATTTCAATGCAGTGCCTTTAAAGACACGTGGTAAGTGTTTAAGCAACATCAGTAGGATAAGAATTGGCTTAATTTAACTGTATCTCAAGCACAGGTAACAAACCAGGAAGGAAGCAACATCCTTGAAGCTTCACTAAGTAGTTGTGTCCCAATTAGGGTTGCCAACTTCCAGGTGGTGGCTGGAGATCTCCCACTATTAAAACTGATCTCCAGCTAATAGAGATCAGTTCCCCTGGAGAAAATGGCCACTTTGGCAATTGGACTCTGTGGCATTGAAGTCCCTCCCCTCTCCAAACCCCACCCTCCTCAGGCTCCGCCCCAAAATCGCCAGGTATTTCCCAACCCGAGGTTGGCAACCTTAGTCCCAATCCAACCAGTATTTTTGTTATCAGTTTACATAGAGGCAAAACTATCAGCCTCTCATTCCACAGGCTGGCATGGGACTATAAACCTTATGTTTACATGACCACATGAAGGACCTGGGTCTATCAAAGTCAACAACATTGTCTACTCATACTGGAAGCAACCCTGCAGGGTGCTAGGTAGAGGTCTTCCACATCACCCACTACCTGACCCTTTTACCTGGAGATGCTGGGGATTGAACCTGGGGGTAGGGTTGCCAGGTCCCTCTTGACCACCTGCAGGAGGTTTTTGGGGTGGAGCCTGATGAGGGCAGAATTTGGGAAGGGAATTCAATTCCATAGAGTCCAATTGCTAAAGCGGCTGTTTTCTCCAGGTGAACCGATCTCTACCAGCTGGAGATCAGTTGTAATAGCAGGAGATTACCAGCTAGTACCTGGAGGCTGGCAACCCTATCTGGGGGACTTCTGCATGCCAAGCAGATGCTCTCCCACTGAGCCGTGACCCTTCCATAAAATGCATGAGGTTACTAGTGTGCCATGAAAAATGCATTCGTTAAAGGCTCTTGCGAAGAGGTGGCTCTGTTTCATTCCAACCTTTTCCCTCTGAAGACAGTATTGCTTTTGTCTCTCTTGTCTATGAAAATGATCCAGATTGGATCTGGCAGAGATATACCACAATTACCTACTGCTGCTGCCGATCATCCTTTAAGCCTTTGGCTGCCCCTACCCATTACTGGATATTGTGCTATCAGTGTGCTACAGCAGTCATTCATAACTGGATTCCCCCATGTGGACAAGACTCTCCAGGAGGAGAATGATTGTTGTAACAGAACAACTGGACAATATCCAGTGATATATAGATGCAACCTATGTGAAGTCACTGCTTTGAGCATGCTCCAACACAGTGGAGATCTGGCTGCACATTTCTGTACAATGTGGATTATATTTGCATCTAATTAAATTAGCTTATGACTCAACTGTTTTAGCTCCTTATCTAAAAAGAGCTGTACAATTCTGTCCTAAAAATCAATGTGTTTTACTGTGCCTTCCATTTTAATTCAAGGTGGGGGTGAAAGAAATATGCTACGGAGAATATCAAGAGTTTGGGAAACTCAAATGACTGAAATAAGGTACCCTAAGGTAAAGAATCAACATGAAACATGGGACTAATAGTGATACAAGTGATCTTATAAATGATGTATAATAAATTTAATGCACACACAAATAAACAACTTATATACAGCCCTGTTCAAGCCTCTATATATCTATTGTAAATATTGAACATTCGTGTTCATCAGGCCTGTTTAGTGGCAGCAAGTAAAGGGAATGCCATTTTTTACTGTAATATAATGAAATATGATTTTATAGTATGTTTTAATATGTTTTAATTTGTTTTACTATGTTTTAATTAATGTTTTATCATGTTGTTATCTGCTCTGAGCCCGGCTTGCCGGGAATGAGAGTGGGATATAAATGCAAGAAATAAATAAATGACAAATAAACACAAAAATCCAACCAAACAACACCAAAGACCAAACACATTTTGGCTGTGGAGCCTTCTTCAGTGGTCTGACTACATAAAATTCTGTGTCATTGTGCAAGATACATCTGTGTCATTGTGCAAGAACATAAATATATGTGAATATTATAATGTTTGTGACTGAGTAGAATGACATTAGCAAAATTCAAAATGTACTTTGACAAAAAGTCAAAATGGATGAAACAGTAACAACTCACATTGGCTCTATAAGTAGAGTTTCCAGGTCCCTGTTCGCCATCGGTGGGAGATTTTGGGGGCGGAGCTTAAAGTGGGTGGGGTTTGGGGAGGGGAGGGACTTCAATGCCATAGGGTCCAATTGCCAAAGCAGTCATTTTCTCCAGGTGAACTAATCTCTTAATACAACTAATTGTAATAGCAGGAGATCTTCTGCTATTACAAACAGGCTGTATAGAAGTGGTTTATTTGTGCTTGTATTAGACATATTATGCATCATTTATAAGATCACTTGTATCAATATTAGCCCCATGTTTCATGTCAATTCTTGACCTTAGGGTGCCTTATTCCAGTTTTTATAGATTTAAGGTTTGTTTCCCCCTTTTGTCGTTGGCATATTCGGGCAACTCAGCCATAAGCAATTGGGGCCATCCCCCCTCCCTGCACAGACCTATATGGAGCACAGCCTTGCAATGTCTTTTGAAAGACAATCCCAGTGCTGATTACTTCGGGAGAATAATGGGGCTGGCATGCCAGCGTATAATCACCGACAAGCCGATTGTTTTCACACGCCATAGCCTGGCGAAAACTGCAGACCCTGCATTTCTTCAGCAGCACAGACCGGGCAAGGTGCAGCTCTAAATCATTGCCTTTCATCTTACAACACAGCAGAAATTAAATAAAATAAAAAAGAATAACAAAAAAATATATATTCCTGGAGGGTCAGGGTTTGTTGAAAGGAAAATAGATGATTTGTTTTTATACCCCAGGAGCAGCAAAGGGGAGAAAAAAAGCTTAACTGCATTGCTAATTACAGATTTGATTTTGCATGGCAAAGCAAGATTCTGCTTAGGTTGGTAAAATGAAAACACAATATGTAGCAGAAAAGCTAAATGAGATGTATATAAGAGCGATTGTGGTTTTTTTCTTTTGTAAAAGTTGCTTTTATTACATGTTCTTTACAGATGAACTATTCTGTCTTTCAATCTAGATATACACAAGGTTTTTTTTTTTTTTTTTTTTGCCAAGGTAATTTTTCCAGTTGATCTCCTCCCGAAGATGTATCTTAGGTTCCAAATAAATGTTAGAAGGAATGAAACCCTTGTCTCCACACCAATGTCTAATAAAAGAAGACACGTGACTTACAGTGCAATCCTATGCAGAGTTCCTCCAGTGTAAGTCTGTTGAAATGAATGGGCTTAGACTGGAGTATCTCTCCTTGGAATTGCACTGTTTGTCTCATTCACTCATTTCAAACATTCAGTTTTCAGGATACAACTGCACCTGGGTAACACATGTGTTTTCCAGCTTTGGTACTGATGAAATGAACATTATATTTTTTCAGGTTATGTGTTTGCATGTATTGAAGGTGGAAAATATATATGTTGCCCTATTCACATAAAATGGCAACCACCTTTGTTAGATGACTGTGGGTGGAGTGCACTCCTGTGACATGTGAACATCTCAAAAGGACTGTATTTCTCCAACTCTGTTCATAGTTTGCATCTTGAAACAATATGTGAACATTTAGTCTGATGACCTAACATCATGTATCCTTTTTCACTAAAGGGGAGGAGAGATTAGAGGGGATGGAAGGCAAAAAATCTTCCATAACATCTGGTTTGATCTTTAACTTCATATAGAACAAATTTTGCATTCAGAATATTTTTAATGATGATGATGATGATGAAGAAGAAGAAGAGGAGTTGGTTTTTATAACCCATTTTTAAGGAGACTCAAACTGGCTTACAATCACCTTCCCTTCCCCTCCCCACAACAGGCACCTTGTGAGGTAAGTGAGGCTGGGAGCGTTCTGAGAGAACTGTGACTAGCCCAAGGTCACCCAGCAGGCTTCATGTGTAGGAGTGGGGAAACCAACCTGGTTCTCCAGATTAGAGTCCACCGCTCATGTTGAGGAGCGGGGGGGAGGATTAGTCCCAGTTCTCCAGATAATTGTCCACCTCTCTTAAACACTACTCAAGGCTGGAAAGCAGAATAATTCCACTGAAATTTTACCTTAAAAATGTGACGTGTCATAGGTGGTGATGGTTGGATGTCTTTCTCTGGCAAAATGTCTCCAAGAAGCTAAAAGCATTTTGTAGAATACCAATAAGTTTTAGTTAAGTGAGTAAGGAATTCACTTATCTCTAATCAGTTTGCTACAGATATGCCATTCCTTACCTCTGAAAAATTCTGTGAATCTTTTTGAGATTTAATTTCCGTTGCAATTCTATTTAAAAATTTAATTATATTTGGTTGAAGAAATGTGATGGAGATTCATAACAGATGAACAAAGACATGTTTGCTAGTATTTAAAGTGCCACTGGACCCCAGTTTTTTTTGGGGGGGTGGGGGGAGGTACAAAATTTGCACATTGCAAGAATGTTAGTATATGCCATGGGACTCAATTATCAAACTGAAAAAAATATCAAAAATCACATAAGGCATGCTCAAGCCCTTGGGAATAGGGTTGCCAACCTCCAGGAAGTAGCTGGAGATCTCCTGCTATTACAACTGATCTCCAGCCGATAGAAATCAATTCACCTGGAGAAAATGGCCACTTGGGCAATTGGACTCTGTAGCATTGAAGTCCCTCCCCTCCGCAAACCCACCCTCCTCAGGCTTCTCCCCAAAAGCCTCCCACCGGTGGCGGAGGGAATATGTAAAGTAGGGGTGTCAAACTTATTTGTTATGAGGGCCAGATATGACTTAAATGTCACTTGGTCGGGTCGGGCCATGCCTCGCCAGCCTAGATTGGGACTGGGGGTTGGGTGGCTGCCTCGCAGGCTGGATAAACGCTCTCAAGGGGGCGAATCCTGCCCACGGGCCATATGTTCGACACCCTTGGTCTAAAGTAACTCTTGTACGAGTTTCTCACAATAATATTCATTTGCTGTTTCACACATGTGCAATATAGGAGTGCAACCACCGTATATAACCAAACCAACAGGCACAAATGAATTACTCACTGGAGAAGAGAGGATATGAAGACAATGTGCCCCTGTCATAGATGGTTATAATAGCTGATTTGTGGGGTTTGGGACCACACACATCTTTCACTGTTGATTAAAAGATAGAGGCAAAAAAAAATGCAGAACTGTGTTCTGAGATTGCACATCTCCATGAGGGTTTCTGATTAAATGCATTGAGATGAAGAGGAATATGAGAGAATGTCTATACCATTTCCCATTCTTTTTTCTCTGTGGAGCATCCAGAGGGGGGAAACAGAGGAGAGGAAAATCACCAAGACAGGCACAGTGCAGTACTTTTAAAGCACTAATTCTCTCCTGAATATCAGATAGGTTGGCACACAGATTTAATTAAATTCTTTCTAGGCTCCACAAAGATAAGTCATTTTTTGAATGTGAGCCTGCTTTCCCTACAAGGGCCTGTCCCAGCTCTTCCAGTTTAATCTGCAGTCATTTTCATTAATGTGCCCTTTTAATCCACCCAAACTGGTTCATTTAGAATCAGGCTAGATAACATCACATATAGCTGATCTGCGATTTATTTGTAAACCCGCCGGATAATCTGAAAGTTTAGAGCCTAGCACAAATTAAATTAACCTGACCCCATTTAATAATTTCATAACATTATTTATCATTGTACAAGACTGGGCGCCTTTCGGAGAAATGAAGGAAGTACGCTATATTTCTGCAGATAACCAGATGCACGACGTCTCACCATTTGTCTCTGAAAAGGAACATAATAACTTCAAATGGCGTGTAATGATCATGCTAGTGAAAGTGGTAAGTCTTTGAACTGAATCACCATCCCTTCAAGAAATGGATTTTATGGTATCTACTGGGAAAGGATCCAGTTGAATGCAACACGTGAATCTCACATAGATGTCCCTGCTCCTCAGGTTCAATAGAGGATCTCCCACATATTTTGTTTAGTTGCCCATTTTACAACTCCATTTGTTTTAAATTAACCCAGCATATCCCAGATGTTTTAGACACAGTTGAGGGCCGAGTTAGATTTTTAATGGCAGACGTTAATTCAAAGATCACAGTGTGGCCTTTTATATCATTTTAGCTTCTAAGCTAAGGAAGAAATTTGTTGAAAACTAGACCCCGAAGTTGACACAGAAAGAATAATTTAGGAGAACTGTAACATTCAATTCAGTAATCAATATGTATATCTGTGGCTGTCTGTAACATTTTAAAATTTTTATTCATGTAACTCTGGGTGTTGTGGGTTATACATTTTGTATGGTTTTAATCTGAACATTGTTAAGGTCTGTGACTAAAACATTAATAAAATTGAATCTCACATAGAATCATAGAGTTGGAAGGAACCACTAGGGTCATCCAACCCCTGAACAATGCAGGAAATTCACAAATACCTTCCCCCACACCTCCAAGTGACCCTACTCTATGCCCAGAAGACAGCAAAAAAACCCCACAAAATAATTTTAAAAACCCTCCAGGATCCCTGGCCAGTCTGGCCTGGAGGAAAATTGCTTCATAACCCCAAAGTGGTAATCAGACCCTGGGCATGCAAAAAAGGGCTAAGAGCCAAGCATTGATGCAAACCTTCCCACCCTCCCTTTCACTATCTGCCTAAGTTCACAGAATCATAATTGCTGACAGATGGCCATCTAGCTTCTGCTTAAAAACCTCTAAAGAAAGAGAGCCTGCCACCTACCGAGGAAGCCCGTTCCACTGAGGAACTGCTCTTACTGTCAGAAAGTTCTTCCCTAATGTTTAGGAAGCTATAGGCCAACTGAGTGGTGCCCCTGAATGAATCCAAAGCAGGGCACATAATACAGACCAATCAACTATACACTTTTTTTGGATTTATGGTACCGTACTTTCCCCATGGCACAGTGGTAAGCTGCAGTACTGCATTCCAAGCTCTCCTCAATACCTGAGTTTGATCCCCACGGAAGTCAGTTTCAGGTAGCCAGCTCAAGGTTGGCTCAGCTTTCCATCCTTCTAAATTCGGTAAAATGAGTCCCCTACTTGCTGGGGGTAAAGAATAGACAACTGGGGAGACAATGGCAAACCACTCCGTAAAACAAAGTTTGCCTAGTAAACGTTGTGATGTGATGTTACTCCATGGGTCAGTAATGACCCAGTGCTTGCATAGGGGACTACCTTTACCTACTTGTTCACCTTTCTTTGAAATCTGGCAAAGGTTGAAAATCTCAGACAAATGTTGTGAAAGCTCAGAAACTCAAAGATATACCATGGATTACTGACAGTCACCTAAATCAGGCTGTCTTCATTCACCATAACATGTCTGACGTAGAAACCAATGAAGACTGGCAGTCATAAAATGTACCTGGAAACTGTCAAATGTTTGATATGCTGCTTTCCACCGCATGCAGCATACAGGGCTCTTGGCTGATACAAAGCAAATCTTTAAAGATGACCTCTGGAAAGCAGACCCCACCCCCCAAAAAAAAATCTGTTGGTGTGTTTCCATTGGATTAGAGTGATCAATCCATCAGTAGATGGTTATGAATCTTTCCCATATTCCTCTCCCACTAGCATTATCCTGACAGCATGGTGTAGTGGTTAAGAGCAGCGGACTCTAATTTGGAGAACCGGGTTTGATTCTCTACTCCTCCACATGATTGTAAGCCATTCGAGACTCCTTACGGTAGAGAAAGTCGGCATATAAAAACCAACTCTTCTTCTTCATCATCATCTTCTTCCTTCTTCTTCTTCGACCCTGGAAGACTTGATGCCTGTGGTCATGGAACTTACCCTTCCTACCTCTTTCATCTCTGGATATCTGCTGGTAGGAGAGGCCGAAGG
The DNA here is from genome assembly GCF_029931775.1 of Euleptes europaea. Classification (NCBI taxonomy): domain Eukaryota; kingdom Metazoa; phylum Chordata; class Lepidosauria; order Squamata; family Sphaerodactylidae; genus Euleptes; species Euleptes europaea. The sequence goes on from NC_079320.1 coordinate 74,943,489, forward strand.
GTGATTTTACTTCCTTCAGCTTCTTCAGCATTGGTTCCCAACCCATGTAGTAATGAACATACACATGTCCCATGAACTCATAAATAATATTTTCTGGGTTCAGAAATTTTCTTGAGTGAGGGGAAACTGCAAACACTCTGTGACTGTTGCACCTATGGATCACTGGGTTCAACTCATTGAATTCAAAGCAATTTAAGCTAACTTTCTGCAATTTATCCTTACTCTTTTTATTATTTTCCCCAGCTTATTAAAAGCACACGCTGAGTGCTGATTTTCCCTTACAGGCATTGTGTCGTACATTTTATGAGATCGTTTTTCTGTTGCCCCTTTTCTTCCTCTGCTGATTTCATTCTTCTGCCTATCACCTGAATCACACATTTACAGCCTGTCTCTTCTCTCTTTTCTTGCTCGCCATTGGTTTCTGAAACTTTATGAAGAAAGGGGGAAAGAAGAAGGTCTAGACGCGACTTCGCTGCGAGTTCACAGGCACACATAGAAGACAGGAGAAAAAAAAACCAGAATGTACATTCCAATGTTCTGCTCCAATTCACTGTTCTGTAGAAACTTCTTTGTCACCAACACTGCTAGATGTGATTAAACCGAAATGGTGTGTGTGTGTGTGGGGGGGGGGGAGTTGGCCAAAGATTTTTTATTTTGTATGAAGTTCTGTTTCAGATGAGAAATGCTAGACAACAGCAAAAAAACATTCCTTTCCTCTTTTTACCTCGTCTTTCTTACCGATTCTACCTCTTCCCCCGCCCCCTAGTCTTTTTACCCATCTCTCTAACAGTCACTGAAGAATTCAATATATCAATGTGGCAACGAGGAAGGACAGGCAAGTGCTTTAATGAGGTCATTCCACATGGACACGCTCACAAGAAGATTTTGAACAAAACGTTCAGAAAAAGCAATGAAGTGATTACTGGGACCTTTGAGTGCTGTGTTAGGATTCTAGTTTTTGCTAGGCCAAATGAACTTTATCTCAAGAGTGTTTTAGAATGCTGTAAGTTTTCTGCTGCTAAGTTCACGTCACTTCAAGTACAATGCTTTTCAGCTGCGTTCAACCGAGTTCAGACAGTCAGAAATCAAATAATGACAAAGGGAATGCTGTGCTTGCATATGCGAAGCTGTCCATAGACATTCACAAACCTATAGGGCTATAGGGCTTCGCCGGGAAAGGACAGGGCATACATTGAATAAAATAAAATATATTGTAAAAAGCTTCTTCCCTGTCTATTCCCTGACCATGAGAACAGCATGCATAATTCATCTGTACATTATTGCCTCCTGAGCCCACAAGGAAGTGGTAAAGAATTCTATAGCAATGATGGAATGAATTGATGAAAAAATCCTCTGAACAGTTCAGTTTTGGGCACCACAATTTAAGAAGGATGTAGACAAGCTGGAAGGTGTCCAGAGGAGGGCAACAAAGATGGTGAGGGGTCTGGAGACCAAGTCCTATGAGGAAAGGTTGAAGGAACTGGGTATGTTTAGCCTGAAGAGGAGTAGACTGAGAGGGGATATGATAACCATCTTCAAGTACCTGAAGGGCTGTCATATAGAGGATGGTGCTGAGTTATTTTCTGTTGCCCCAGAAGGTCAGACCAGATGCAATAGGTTGAAATTAAATCAAAAGAGTTTCAGTCTAGACATTAGGAAGAATTTTTTAACAGAGCAGTTCCTCAGTGGAACAGACTTCCTCAGGAGGTGGTAAGTGCTCCTTCCCTGGAGGTTTTTAAGCAGAGGTTAGATGGCCATCTGTCAGCAATGCTGATTCTATGACCTTAGGCAGTTCATGAGAGGGAGGGCATCTTGGCCGCCATCTGGGCATGGAGTAGGGGTCACTGAGGGTGTGTGGGGGAGGTAGTTGTGAATTTCCTGCATTGTGCAGGGGGTTGGACTAGATGATCCTGGGGTCCCTTCCAACTCTATGATTCTATTATTCTATGATTCTACAAAATAATGCAGGATGGGCCCACCTGGATCAGACCGGTGGTCCACCTAGCCCAACATGCTGTATCACGCAGTGGCCAACTAGCTGCCCTAGAGGGCCAACAAACAGGGCATAGAAGGTCAAGTTGCTTCTGATCTTGCCTCCTAACACTGCTATTCAGAGGTTTGCTGCCTCTGAATTTGGACATTCCTGTTGCTCACCATGGCTAGTAGCCATCGATGGACCTCTCCACAAGGAATCTATCTAATCCCTAGGGTTGCCAGGTCCCTCTTGGCCACCGGCGGGAGGTTTTGGGGGCGGAGCCTGAGGAGAGTGGGGTGTGGGGAGGGGAGGGACTCCAATGCCATAGAGTCCAATGGCCATTTTCTCCAGATGAACTGATCTCTATCGGCTGGAGATCAGTTGTAATAGCAGGAGATTTCTAGCTAGTACCTGGAGCTTGGCAACCCTACTAATCCCTCTTTAAAGCCATCTTCACCGATGGCTATCACTAGGGTGTTTTATGCATGGCTGTTTCCCTCATGGTCACCCCTCCGATGATTTCAGGACTTTGTCTTGATTATGCATGCCATTTCTGACAGTCAGAGGTTGCCTCGCTGTCCCCCTGCGTTTCCCCACATTTTGCCTGAGTTTTCAAATTTGTGATAAAACGGGTCCCTGAAAACACACGGAAACGAGTGGGGAGAGCAAGGCAACCTGTGACAGTCAGAAATAGCATTCATAATATTTAAAAAAAGACCCAAAGTCGTCAGAGGGGTGACGGTGAGGGAAACAGCCATGCACAAAAGGCCTCGGTCAACTGGCAGTGATTTCCACACTTTAATTACTCATTGAATAAAGAAATATTTATTTATGTATTTCTTGAATCTAATAAGAACAGTAGCTCAGTATTACATATAAGGCATTTTTCAGGCTAGCCCACGAAGGACTGTCTGAGCTCATGGCTCATGATCTCAACACAACGTTGCACCAGCTCTGGTTTCCGATAGGATTTTTAAGTATTCCATTTTACAAACTGGATCACCATGCTTTTCAACATCTCTTTCCCTTTGAGATGCTTCTATCAATTAAGCTATTGGTTATAAATCTCCCCCCCCCCCAAAAAAAAATCAGAACATCTAAGAGAATGTGAATATCTGTTATAATCTTTTTGATCTCTTCTACCATTTACTATGACCTGTGCATAAAATTAATAACTGAACATCTACAGAACTTTTATGCACCCTGAGATGTTTGGAATTGAAATTATCTGAAACTTAACACCTTCTTCCTGTATAATTTCTTTCAAGGTACAAGGTCATCCTGGCATGAACAATCTACCTAACAAGAGAGGAATTTAAAGAGGCTATTTGCATATTTTCTGTCTCTCCCCCCCCCCCCAAGTTAGAGGATCTCTGCTTCCAGTCAGTTGGAAGTAAGCTCTACCTTTGTGCTATTTTTAAGAATAGATGTTGAAAAATTTCATTAGTGTCAAGTGTGCTGGTGAAGTACAGATTAAAAATGAAATATAGAGCTCTGAATCAAATTAAGAACTTCAGAACTAAACAATTTTAGTTTCTACATACAATCTATATGAACTGATTTCAAATTGCCTATCACCTCTTTGCCATTAGTTCCTCCCCACCCCCACCTGTTTATTGCCTGAGCTGCTTTCTTTCGTCCATTATAAGAGCTTCTGTGATGTCATAGAATGTTCACAAAACCTCCTATTTCTGAGGGCTGCTGCATAGGTAAGCACCAATACAGAGAAAGAGCTCCACATATTAGTAGGGATGCCAGCTCTGGATTGGGAAATACCTGGAGATTTTGGGGTCAGAGCTTGAGGAGGGCAGGGTTTGGAGAGAGGAGGGGCTTCAATGCCATAGAGTCCAATTGCCAAAGTGGCCATTTTCTCCAGGTGAATTGATAAGGTTGCCAACCTCCAGGTATTAGCGGGAGAGCTCCTGCTATTACAGCTCTCTCCAGCTGATAGAGATCAGTTCACCTGGAGAAAATGGCCGCTTTGGCAATTGGACTCTATGGCATTGAAGTCCCTCCCCTCCCCAAACCCTGCTCTCCTCAGGCTCTGCCCCCAAAACCTCCTGCCAATGATGAAGAGGGACCTGGCAACCCTATGAAACGATCTCTATTGGTTGGAAATCAGTTGTAATAGCAGGAGGTCTCCAGCCACCACCTGGAGGTTGGCAACCCTAACATAGCAGTCATATTATCGGCTATACTAGGGATGCCAGTTCTGGGCTGGGAAATACCTATAGATTTTGGGGGTGAAGCCTGGGGGGTGGTTTGGGGAAGGGAGGGACCTCAGCAGGGTATAATGCCATAGAGTCCACCCTCCAAAGCAGCTATTTTCTCCCGGTAAACTGATCTTGGTCACCTGGAGATCAATTGTAATAGCGGGACATCTCCAGATGCCACCCAGAGGCTGGCAACCCTAGGGCATACATCAGCAGAGGTTCTCTACTGGCAGAGAGGATGAGCTAAAATGTTTGGGTTCAACTGAAGATGGAAAAGCTTGGTGTCAGAGGGCCTGGGATGTGTCTCAAAGGAAAAGGGGCAGAACATGACAAAGTATATGGATGGCTGAGGGAGCTATCACTGGAGAAAGCAAAGGACAAATGAACGAAGAAAGAAGGCAGGATCAGAATCAAAGCCTGTAGTTGGTCTTGAATGTTGAGTAGATTGCTCTCATCTCATGCACTGTCCTCAATATTCAAGAGGGGACTGCAAGAAGACATGCACCATTGATTGATTAGTTGATTGATTGAAGAAGAAGAGTTGGTTTTTTATATGCTGACTTTCTCTATCACTTAAGGGAGACTCTAACTGGCTTATAATCACCTTCCCTTCCCCTCCCCACAACAGACACCCTGTGAGGTAGGTGGGGCTGAAATCTGTGACTTGCCCAAGGTCACCCAGCTGGCTTCATGTGTAGGAGTGGGGAAACAAATCCAGTTCAGATTAGCATCTGCTGCTCATGTGGAGGAGAGGGGAATCAAACCTGGTTCTCCAGATCAGAGTCCACTGCTCCAAACCACCCCTCTTAGCCTCTACACCACGCTGGCTCTCCCCGGCCAAGGCTGGGTTCAGGGTGGCTCATGGCAGTCAGTATTTAGCATCCAGAGCTAAATAAGTTTACAATGAGCTGATGAAGCCACCAAAACGTGACACGACTGGTCTCACGTCCTCTATCTGCATTTATTCTACCTTTGACTTGATTTTGGATCATCACCTGGGTCCTTTCTGCACCCGCAGGAGCGTTTTCCCTCCATCTCATTTTTATTGAATCTGCAATTGGTTTTCTTCAGGTGCCAGAGATGCAACTCACACACAGGGTGGCTGCCCACAGACTTTGGGTTGCGCTGTAATCAGAGTCTGTTTTTACCAGATCGTTTCAGGCTGTACTAAGTTTTTTTCCATTTAGTACTCAGGTTTTGGGTTTTGTTTCTTGTTGTATTGTTTGTGGTTATAAATTTAGAGCTGTATAAAAACGGGGCATGAATGTTAATGCCCATTTAAAATTTGAAATACTAAAAGAGTTGTAAGTTTATTTAAAGTTTGAATTGCAACATTATTGTTGAGCCCACGTGCTGTCCATTATCTTTAGGTTTCCTATTATACGGCACAGGTTGTTAATTGGATTGCTTAGTATCTGGAAGTTGGCAACCCTAAGTCCACCTTTCAAAGCAGCCATTTTCTCTAGGCAAACTGATATCTATAACCTGGAGATCAGATGCAATAGCAGGAGCTCTCCAGCCATAACCTGGAGGTGAAGACAGGCTTCCACCTGTAGATCTTCCATCACAGAAAAATTACCCACTCCTCCACATGAGCGGCGGACTTTAAGCTGGTGAACCAGGTTTGATTCCCCACCCCTACACATGAAGCCAGCTGGGTGACCTTGGGTTAGTCACAGTTCTCTTTGATTGCTCTCAGCCCCATCTACCTCACAAGTTGTCTGTTTTGGGGAGAGGAAGGGGAGGTTATTGTAAGCCGGTTTGATTCTCCTTAAAAGGTAGAGACAATCAGCATATAAAAACTAACTCTTCTTCTTCTGCTTCAGTCTTAGGTTTATAAGCACCTTTCTTCCCTCCCCCTAATCTTCAATGCACATTAGTAAATTGGAGGGGGGAATGCAAAATAAGGCTAGCTGAAATGGGGCTGATGCGCCTAGAAAGCAATGACTTTGGGAGTTTGAAGTGAATTTTTGGTGAAAGAATTCTTGGTAGAATCCAAGTATGCCATGCTGCTGCATTTTATTGTTATGCAAAGTGTATGTTTCGCATCAGACATGGCTCTGCATTTGCAAGGGAGCGTTTGTTATGCCCTGACATTTGCAATATATTTGTTAATTACTATAGTCCTCTTCACAAACATTATCATTGCTTTGTGTTCTCAGCAGTGTTCACCGGGAAGAAGTGATCCGTAAGTAACTCAGTGCTTACACAGTCATCACTATTTTTAATGATATTTTTAAATCCTCTTCGTGGGGCATGACCCACAAATGAGCTTGCAATGAAACAATAAAATGAAAAATTCAAAAAAAGGCTTCCTCGACAAAACAAAGCAAGCAGAGCACATGAAGATGCCTTATGGACACCTTAGATCCAGAAGATCAGAATGGTTAGGGTTGCCAGGTCCCTCTCTGCTGCCGGTGGGAGGTTTTTGGGATGGAGCCTGAGGAGGGCAGGGTGTGGGGAGGAGAAGGACTTCAATGCCATAGAGTCCAATTGCCAAAGTGGCCATTTTCTCCAGATGAACTTATCTCTATTGGCTGGAGATCATATGTAATAGCAGGAGATCTCCAGCTAGTACCTGGAGGCTGGCAACCCTAAGAATGGTGTTACTCTGACTGGTAACAATTTTCCAGGGTCTCAGACAGAGATCTTTTACATTACCTTCTACTGGCAGTATAGGGACTGAACCTGGGACCTTCTGCAGGCAAAGCAGATGCTCTTCCCCTGAGCCACAGCCCCTCCCCTGGTGTCACGAGGAGGGGGGATTATATAACCTCAGCATTACAATTGGGAAAGTCTTTTTTTGTGTCATACCTGCAGCAAATCTGTCAGTGGGAAAAGAGGAGAAAGGCTTCTTCAGTTGCCCTAAATATATGAGTAGATTTATATGGAGAAGACAAGTATCTGTGGTTTCCCGGTTTAAAAAAAACAAAACAATGCTTGTAATTGGGCACTTACTAGCAAAGGGAGGGGCCTCTTCAGTGATGTCATGATATCATTGGTGATGCAGTGAGGTCACTGCTGGTGTAACCCAGACGTGACCTCATCATGGAGAGGCCACACTCTGGCATTTGCCTAAAACACTATGGTTTAGCCCCACATGGTGGCTATGCAAGAAGTTATGTCACCACACACACACCCCACCAGCACACCAAGTGGCAGTGGGGGGAAAGGGCTGCTGTCGAGACATCTTCCATTAAGGCTGCCAATCTCCAGGTTGTGTCTGGAGATCTTCCGCTATTACAACTGATCTCCAGTTGACAGAGATCAACTCCAGTTGACCTGGAGAAAATGGCCACATTTGGAAGTTGCACTCTATGGCATTATACTCCATACTTCCCCAAACCCTGCCCTCTTCAGGCTCCACCTCCCAAATCTCCAGGTATTTCCCAACCCAGAGCTGGCAACCCTATCTCCCACCAATCCAGGAGGCCTGGCCTAGAAACCAAGTGATCAGTGGATTCAAGATAGGTGCTATATTCAAACTGATCTGCTCATACCCATCATAGTTTAAAGGTGGTTAAAAGGTACACATGAACATATGAACACACGAAGCTGCCTTATACTGAATCAGACCCTTGGTTCACCAAATTTGGTATTGTCTACTCAGACTGGCAGTGGCTCTCCAGGGTCTCAGGTAGAGGTCTTTCACATCACCTACTTGCTTGGTCCTTTAACTGGAGATGCCTGGGGTTGAACCTGGGGCCTTCTGCATGCCAAGCAGAGGCTCTACTAGGGCTGTTGATTCGGTTTGGCCGAACCAAAAAACAGCTGAATTTCTCTCAATTCGGCGGTTTTTCAGTTCGGACGAACCGAACTCAAAAAGGGGGGGAACCGGGGAGCCGAATTGGCCGAGTTCGGGGTGTTCCCGAATAAATTCAGCCGATTCGGCCCCTTTCCCCCACCCCACGCGCCTTCAGGGAGCTTCCCTGGAGAGGCGCGGGGTGCACTTTAAACAGATCTGCGCCTCCCGACCGGGAGCAGCAGATCTGTTTAAAGGGCACCCCGCGTGCCTTCAGGGAATCCCCCTGAAGGTGCGCGGGGGGGCAAATTTTTCCCCAAACTCCGGATCCCCCCGAATTTCCGGGGATCCGAAGCGGGGTAGTTCGGACTTCTGCACGGCCCGAATAAAAATGGGCTGAATTTTGCCGAGCCGAAGTATACCAAATTTTTTTTCAACAGCCCTAGGCTCTACCACCTAGTCACAGCCCCTCCCCTCCCCAAGGTGATCTAGTTCAATGACTTGGCAAAAAGCATAATGACATACCTCTCAGCTTTCATAATACTCAGGCATAGGCTTATGCAACCCATATTTCAGTGCATTATGGCCATAAATGATGGGTTTGTATAAGTGTGGATTGATTGTGACAAGAGGTTGTATCCAGCCACCTTTGCCACTAGTGAAAAAAAGAGGATGGGGACTCTTTGACCATCAAAACGTTTCTGTTAGGCATTACTTGACAGACATTGACAATAGTCACATGGAACAAGGGATGTAATAAGGGTAGGAATTGTCCAAGATGGAGCTCCATTTTATATATTCTGCATATTATATATTTTATATATTCTGTATATTTCTGAGCCTGATAGGGGCCCTGGTTTGTTCATCTTGGGTTGGTATGGTTTGATTTTGATCGTGAGAATTTGTACGAGATGTCTTTTGAACTAGGCCTATTAAAAGTTAATGAATGAATGAATGAATGAATGAATGAAGAGCTGTTGGTTCCATCGCTGTTAAAAAAACATAAGTAATTCAATAGTTTCCAGTTCAGGACAGCAGTCCAATGAAGTCTGCAACACTCTTTCCAATACTAAGAAAACTGATATTGTATAATAGCCATCCCATTGTTAGCAGTTCATCGGAGCTAATTTTATTCAGCTGTCCCGATGCTGCATTAAAAAGAATTCTGTGACCTTTTGTTTTGATTAAACCTTGCTTATAATTAAGTAAACTTGAAATTGTCCTGTGGTGTAATTAAACCAAAGAACATTTGTGAAATTATTCCCAGACTCCTCCTACCTGTCATAAAACTTATATTTTATAGAGGCACATAAAATTAGATAATAAAAATGGGAGGAGGTATTTTTATTTTTCCTTAAGCAAAATCAAATTGTAATGCCATCTTTTGCACTGTGTTCAAAAGGATTCTTTTTTTTTAAAGGTCTGGGAAGCCACATCTAGAGGTTTTGTAGAGAGGCAGAAAGTCAAATGTTCTTACATTATGCTCCTTCCACCAACTGTGGTGAAATAGTTAAAAGTGTCGGGTTCAAATCCCTGCTCTGCCAGAAAAGCTCACTGGGTCTTTCGCTTGTCACGAACTCTCAGCCTAACTTACCACACAGAGTTGTTGGAAGGATCAAATGGATAGGGCTGACAGATACCAGGTAATTGCAGGAAAATGCCTGCCAATTAAGGGGGCTGTGTTTGATACGGTAGACCAGGGGTCCTCAAACTACGTCCTGCGGGCCGGAACTGGCCCATCAGGGTCCTGAACCCGGCCCCTTTAAAAAATTGCAGCCACAAGGTAATGCTGGGAGGAAGCTGTGTGTCACTCTAGCTCTTCCCCTCTCTATGGTGAGCCTCCCTTTCCGCCCCTCACCTTTGTGCCTATCGCTCAAGCCTGGCTCGGGTGGGGGCAGGCGGGCCGCTCCCTGCCACTCCCTTACTTGTAAGTGCCGGGTGGATTTCGCCTTGTCCTCCAGGTCGGTGCGGTCCGGGTGCACCCACAGTGAGGCCTTGTGGTAGCCGCGGCGGATCTCCTCGGCCGAAGCGCCGCGCGGCACGCCCAGCACCTGGTACAAGTCTCCGGTGCCAAAAGCCTCGCGGCACTGCTCCAGCAGCCCCATCCTGCCCACCGCCGCCATGCACCCTCCCCTTCCCAGCCTTGGCGCCCATGGTTTTCCCGCCAGCCACGCCCCCCCTGCTTTACGGCCACGCACCTGAAAACGTTGCGATATGGAGGATGAAGATGCATAAAGCAGACTTTCACACCATGCATAGTTAAACTGTGGGACTCCCTGCCCCAGGATGTGGTGAGGGCTGACAACTTGGAAGGCTTTAAGAGGGGAGTGGACATGTTCATGGAGGAGAGGGCTATTCATGGCTATTAGTAAAAACGGATGCGAGTCATGATGCATACCTGTTCTCCCCAGGATCAGAGGAGCAGGCCTTTTATATTAGGTGCTGTGGAACACAGGCAGGATAATGCTGCTGCAGTCGTCTTGTTTGTGGGCTTCCACAAACAAGACATAAGACAAATTCCAATACAGTTGTTTGTGTTGGCCTGGTTGGCCACTGAGTGAATGGACTGGTGGACTTGATGGACCTTGGTCTGATCCAGCATGGCCTTTCTTACGTTAATTGTTTTACGAACTTTTTTTGGGATTAAATGGTACCCTTCCTTCAAGGAGCTTAGAACTTTCTAACACTTGATAGGGATCATCCCCTTTTCCTTGGAGCTATTTCCCTCAAGAAAGGACTACTGGTTTTACTTCCCTATCTCAAGATCCTGCTTGATCCTACACTACTCTCCTTCTTTTGCTCTAACGGCGACTTCTAACTGCCACTGTCAACTGCCACTCTCCCAGGTCAACAGTGGAATTCTTTTTGAACCCCCTGTCAATCAAGGTTCCGAGACTGGTATAACACATCAGCAGTTAGCTGTCCATCGCAGAGAGCAGTCCAATCTGTACTGTTCTGTAAGAGAGAATACTAGAATAAAATATATTTGTTCTTTGGGATTTCACACATCATTGATCTAATGGTGTACTTTATCCTGTTTTATATGATTAGAGTAATTATTTCTTCCTTTCACTTCTTATTCATTAAACATCATTATTCAGATCCTGGGGATCAAAGCTCAAGATTAGTGTGGTCAGCAGAATAAGAGATTACTGTCTCTTTTACAGAATATGCTGATCATAGCTGTCAAGTCATTTAGAAGTGATCACCAGAATTTTACCAGATTTGACATAGAATGTGACAGCAATTTCCATTGCTTCTGCAGTTGAGTGAGTCATTCCAAGAGATGGATAATTTGCTTGACTATTTCAGTTGGTCCTGTTGTCACTGAATTAGGGAAAGGAGGAGGAAGATTTATTGGCTAAAATATTCCTGGGAAATAGCTGCTTAACATATGCTACAGGGGATGTTCCTCCCTCGTCTTTGTGAAACTCAATGCTGCTTACAGAACTTTAAAAACATATATGCAATCAGTTGAAAATAAAACATTTGAAAGTCCATATAATTTGGATGGGAAAGGTAACCATGTGCTAATTTTTTACCTAAACAGTCAGTAATTTTGGCAGGACTGTTTGCTAGAGCTAATGTGATGCTACAGTGGAAGAAGAAGAAGAAGAAGAAGAAGAAGAAGAAGAAGAAGAAGAAGAAGAAGAAGAAGAAGAAGAAGAAGAAGGTTGGTTTTTATATGCTGACTTTCTCTACCACTCAAAATGGGTTACAATCACCTTCCCTTCCCCTCCGCACAACAGACACCATGTGAGGTAGGTGGCGCTGAGACAACTGTGACTAGCCCAAGGTCACCCAGCTGACTTCATGTGTAGGAGTGGGGAAACCAATCCAGTTCATCAGATTAGGTTCCACCGCTCAAGTGGAGGAGTGGGGAATCAAACCCAGTTCTCCAGGTCAGAGTCCACTGCTCCAAACCACAGCTCATAACCACTACACCATGCTATTAGTGTCAGACTGGGTTCTGGGAGTCCTGAGTTCAAATCTTCACTCTGCCATGTAAGCTTGCTGGGTGACTTTGGGCCAGACACACACCATCAGCCTAACCTACCTCACAAGTACGTTGTGAGGATAAAATAGAGAGGAAGAGAATCATGTAAGCTGCTTGGGGTCCCTGTTGGGGAGAAAGCCAGGGTATAAATGAAGTAAATAAAATGAGTAGAATTTCTTAGTCTCTAATTAGAGGCATTACTTCTCCTGTACTGCATCTACATAACATTGGAGACAATATTATTAGGATTGCCAACTCCAGTTAGTCGCTGGAGATCTCCCACTATTACAACTGATCTCCAGCCGATAGAGATTGGTTCACCTGGAGAAAACAGCCGCTGTGGCAATTGGACTCTATGGCACTGAAGTCCCTCCCCCTCAAACTCTGCCCTCCTTAGCCTCTACCCCCAAAATCTCCAGGTATTTCCCAGCCTGGAGCTGGCATCCCTACATACTATCATGCTATAGCAATCACTAGAAATTGGATTTTTTTCTGAACAGGTGATAGGAGGTGACTGATTTTATAGCACAGAGCAGACAGGCCGAATCCCAAAGGAGTGGAATATGGCAATAGTGGTTCCTATTTTTAAAAAGGGCGACAAAAAAGATCCTGCAAACTATAGGCCTATTAGCCTTTTAAGTATCATTAGTAAACTCTACTCCAGACATTTACTGGGTAAATTCCTTATTTGGCTGGAGCAAGAGGGCTTTAGAGAAGGTAAATCCACAATTGACCACTGCCTGCTATTGCAGTACCTAAGTGAAAAATATACTTCAAAGGGTCCAACGTCCCTGCATGCAGCTTTCATTGATCTAAAAGAAGCCTTTGACTCAGTTTCAAGGCCTAAATTATGGCAAAAGTTAGAAGCAACAAATATTGACAGAAGGCTCTTGGCCCTTATACAGGCGGTACATGACCATTCATACCTCAGTCAGATGCAGTGCTAAAGTCAGAGTCAGATGCAGTGCTCATCTCACAGACCCAATCAGGACCAAAAAAGGAGTCAGACAGGGCTGTCTTTTAGCCCCTCTGCTGTTTATCAATTATATAAATGATATGGCAGACTATCTGAATGATAAAAACTTTCATCCCCCAAAACTGGCCCACCAACATATTCCAGTGCTGTTATATGCAGATGACACAGTGTTGCTGTCTAGAGCCCCGGTAGGTCTGAGGAGAGCACTAAACAGATTTTCCGAATATGGTCAAACCCAGCATCTCCAAATTAACTACCCTAAAACTAAAATAATGTCTTTTGGGAAGAGCCCCAAAATTAGGAAATGGAAATTAGATGGAAATGACATCCAGCAAGTAAACTCCTTTAAGTATCTGGGAGTGCTAATACAGGCTTCAGGATCAAACTTGGCCCATCATAACTTCATTGCTGATCGTGCTGAGAGCTCAGCCCATCCGATAATAAAAATTTTCCATTCCAAAGGAGATCGATATATCCCGGCGGCCCTAAAGTTGTATCAGGCAAAGGTTTTGGCACAACTACTGTATGGTACATACTTGGGGTTTGTGGGCCCAGGCCTGAAGGTCTTGGGAAAAGTGCAGTCAAAATTCTTACGCGCTATTTTACAAGTATCGAGATGTGTCTCCAATTCTATGATCCGATTGGAGACAGGCATGATGAGAATTGAAGTGAAAATCCATCTCATGTCTTTTTACATGTGGGCCAAACTAAATATACTAAATGTTTTGCATACTGAACTAAATGTTTTGCATACTGAAGCAGAGTAGTATATTGGTTAGAATGTCAGACTGGGGAGCTGGATGACCCAGGTTGAGATCCCCATGGAAGCTCACCAGGATCAGTCACATACGCTCTCTCTGTTGTGAGGAAAACTGTAGAGGGTAGAACAGTTTTGCAAGCTGCTTTGGGTCCCCATTGGATGAAAAGTGGAATATAAATATCTAAATTCAGTCCTCAGCACCTCCACTGAAAAAGAACAGACAGTAGATGACATGAAAGACCTCTGACATGAAACCCTGGAGAGCTGCTCATACAGTAGACAATAATGGCCTTGATAGACCAGTGGTCCGACTCAATAAAGCAGCTTTATGTGTGTTCACATTAACATGATATATTATGTGATGCTTGATTCCCATTATGTACCCAGAATTGGTACACCTGGGCCTCTATTTACCGCAAGGGGTTTGCAAAGTGCAAAGGAGCAGAGTTGGACAGTTGAGTGCCGGCTTGCCTAGGTTGGGATCTCATTGACATTATGGTACTGTAGAGCTGTTTCCCTTGTAAATGTGGCTCAAATCGATCCATCAGTGAAATGTCATGGCAACAATGGATGCAACCATGTGCACTAAATGAAAAGGAAATCTGACACGTGCCCCTCTCCAGTGCATTCTGTTTCACTCTCAACATCGCCATCATTTATGGATCAGATTTTATTCTCTCTAGATCTGACGCTTCCCTCGTAAGCATTTTCCCACATGGGACTGAACAGCATCCTTCTTGGTCACAGTGCTTTTAAATTGGTTTCCACCAAGGATGTGCATCCATCAGGTCAATGCCTATCACTTATAGTGTAATTTGTTTTCACACTTGATTTTTCCTTTTCCTCAAATTCTCTTTTTGCCATTTGTTGTTACGCGTGTCCCTATACATTCTTGTACAGCTGATCCAGCACAAACAACTGAAGGACCATTAAAGGGGGTCAGAACTCCTTTTAAAAAGTGACAGTTTTGGCATTCTCATGAAAGGAGAAAGTACACTCTCAGCCATTAGTGAATTAAGCACAGAGCCGGCAAATGTCTTCCAGAATGCTAATGCTAGAAACACAGTTTTTTTCCCCTCTTCCTTTTGTGAAGACATAATAGATAAATATCTCGGGGCCTCAAAAGGTCCTAATCTGGATCTCAGAAGCGGTATCCGCTTCTGTAGAGATGTAGTAGTAGTAGTAGTAGTAACAATAACAACAACAATTTTAACATTAGTATAACTTATTTTTAAATTAATATCTTATGCTTACTTTTCTAAAATAAAATTCTATCCAGCCATACTCAATTATACAACATTTTATGAGACATACAAATAATAAAGCTTCCAATTCTTTTGAAACTCCTCACTGGGTCTTTTATTCACTTGGTTTGTCGGCTTGGCCATCACTGCATACTCCGCTAATTTGTCCTTCAATTCTTCTACATCTGGATAGTCGTCTGTCTTCTACTTTGTAGCCAGCACCACTCTTGCTGTTCCACTGTTCTGTTGATTTCTGTTGCTGTGACTGAAGCAGGATCCTCCATGTTGCACTGGATGCACATTGAATCAAAGCTTGATCTATGGGATTTCCAATAAGTGAGTCCATCTTTTTAACCCATTTCCCCAGTGTACATTTTAAATTAATCTATATTCTATTTTCTAAAACCAGTTTTGTGGTTTTGTTATTGGTTTAGTCACATTGTGACTACCAAGCACTAAACTTTACTTCAGCTGAGGATACTTTTCTTTCTGCTTATCTGGCCGGTTCATTAAATTGTTGATCCAAAGATTCTAATGGACCTTGACAGAGTAGCTTACTGAAGCTTACTTTAGCCTTGTCATACTGCTTAATGGCTTTGGAAGCAAAGGGGCCCAATGGCTGCCAACAATTATACGTTTGACTTTCCTCAGCTTTACAAACATTGTAGAAGGGCATCAAGTCTTTGTTTAATTCAGTCCTTGCATTAATCCACAATAGAAACATTGACATCCAGTAATGATTTTTATAGAAAATTGTACACAGACTAGCTGTATATTCATGCAATTGGTGCTTTACAATATTTCATAAACAAACAAAAAACCCAAGAAAAAAAATCACCGCCTGAGGGAGCTTACAGTCTTCGGCTGCATCCATACGGACAGGATACTCCAATTTGCATCATTTCCACTGTGAATGCCAAGGTACCTGCCGTGGCAGCCAAGCATCCACACAGGAGTAAGGATATTTTTTGTACTTTCCTCTATCAGCCACCATTTTCCCTGCCACTCCACCAGATGGCAGAGAGCCAGCATGGGGTAGTGGTTAAGAGTGGTGGTTTGGAGAAGTGGACTCTGATCTGGAGAACCAGGTTTGACTGTGTTCCAGGAGATTGTGTCTTGACCCATCTAAATTATATTCAAATTCTCAGATTGTCCAATATAATTATTTCACATTGTATTACTGCTCATTGTATTATTATTGCACATTGTATTATTTGACATTATTGCACATTGTATGCTGTTTTATTGTATATGATTTTATTGTATAATATTGATGTTGTTAGCCGCCCTGAGCCCGGCTTTGCCCGGGGATCAAGTGTAGATTATAAATCAAGTAGATATTTGTTTGTTTGTTTAAAAAATTGATCCCATCTGCGTGTCGTATAGTATCTTCTGTTGTATTTAGTCCTTTGACAATCTGAAGGTAGCAACTCTCATAAAAAGAAATAAGAAGAAAGGAATAGGAAAGAAAACCTGCAGAAGGCTCTCCCAGGGGACATGAAAATAACTTTTAAAATATTAAAATGTTATAGTTCTTGTAGTAAAGGTGAGTCAGCATGCCTGGACACTGGTGGGCCCTATATTTCCCTTTGCACTAGAACTAGCATGTACATACATGTGATGCCTCTCTTTGTCTAAACGGGAAGACTTCTGTCTGACCCATCCTTCTCTTTTGGTGCATTTCTCCTTGTGGTCTTGTAAGACACTTCTGCAGATCTCTCCTATGCAAGAAAACCAAGAACACACTCACAATCTCATACTTACACACTCGTGTGGCCATCTAATCTGAGAACACTAATTCCTTGTAACAAGGAATAGTGTTCTTTAGATTAGGCTTCTGTTTATTCTTCTACTCCAAAATGTGTGCAAATATGAGCAAGCTTCAATAAAAGGAAGTTCTTTTTTTTCCAGTTGCAATATACTGAGTTGAAGAGAGTTTATTGTCTGTGATTTCATGCTTTCCTGATTGCAGCTTTGCTACATTAACTGTCCTTTGGCAGGTACAGAGAGAAGGATACAAATCAAAATTAACAACAACAGCAGCAGCAGCAGCAGCAGCAACAACAACAACAAGAAGAAGAAGAACACAAGACAGGTCATGCTGGATCAGATCAAGGTCCATCAAGTCCAGCAGTCTGTTCACACAGTGGCCAACCTGGTTCCTCTAGGAAGCCCACAAACAAGACAACTGCAGCAGCACCATCCTGCCTGTGTTCCACAGCACCTAATGTAACAGGCATGCTGCTCTGATCCTGGAGACAATAGGTATGCATCATGACTAGTAGCCATTTTTACTAGTAGCCATGAATAGCCTTCTCCTTCATGAACATGTCCACTCCCCTCTTAAAGTCTTCCAAGTTGGCAGCCATCATCACATCCTGGGGCAGGGAGTTCCACAGTTTAACTATGCGTTTTGTGAAGAAATACTTCCTTTTATCTGTTTTGAAACTGTCACCCTCCAGCTTCAGCAGATAACCCAATAATAATAATAATGATAATAAAAATGATAATAAAAATGATAATAAAAATGACAATGATAATAATAACAACATGCATGCATGCATACATGCATGCATACCTTGTAGCAGTGAGCAAGTTGAGCTCGTTTTTCTCTGTGAAGAGATATATTTAAGGATTCCCCACACACACACATTTCTCTTCTGCAGTTCACAGAAATGTCCTTCTTCACTCTGTTGGGGAAAACGGACCCTCTAAAACAGTGGTTCCCAACCTTTTTTTGACCAGGGACCACTAGGACTTTTTTGTTCGGTGCAGGGACCCCAAGGTTCAAAATAAAAATTCCGGGAATTTGAAAATAAACTTTAATCATAACTGTTAGTTAAACATTAAACTTGGAATTATATTTGAATATATATATTTTATAATAGAGAACTTTTAATTGAAAATATTAATTTATTATGGGTTTATAACTTTGTTTTGCGGACCTTAATTTAGTTCTCGTGGACCCCTGGGGGTCCATGGACCCCTGGTTGGGAACCAGTGCTCTAAAAGAATCAGGTGTCAATCCTAGGCATAGGCAATTCCCTCTTTGCTTGCTAGGGCATACTTTGTCTGACTAATAGACTGTGTATGAGGCAGCTTAACCTTTTGAAGAGCTTTCTAGACTCCTTGGAGGCTATATAGATTTAATCTGTGGCTAGAGCAGAGCCAGGTAGACAGCCCCCAGAGTTTAATGCTACTCTCTGCTGACTACATACTCAACACTGTTGCAAAGGTATACTTGCACACTTTCCTATTGGTCTCTTGTAATACGATTAGGTTAGATGTCCCCAAGAATACCCCGATGTATTGGATATAACTTCCCCTTGGTATGGCTTTTAGCACTTAACCTGGTCTGCCGTAAACACAAAGGATTTTATCTATTAAGGGAAACAGAGAGCAAAGAAACTTTCGTGGAAGCCAAAGAAACCCTCAGCCATTTGCTTTGCATTGGACATCTCTACCCTCATTTCCCAGAAGAAAATACTGTAACAAGGATTACTGCTTGGGCGTTAAAGCATAAGTATTTCTGAAATTGTTTGTCCCTCCCCTATAGTGCGCCTTTCGATTGTGCGGTCAAAAAACTGAACTCGTGTGCAGCCAGGGAGAGAGAGAGAGGCACAGGGTCTGCACTTCTCCACCATGCCGTCCCACTGGTGGAGGAGAGAGGAGGCAGGTGGGGGCATTGGCGGTGAAGGAGCCGCCATCGCTCTGCTGTTCCCTGGGTGAGGTGGGAGGAAGCTGGTGCTGGTTGGAGGTATGGGAGTGGGGGTGAGGGAGAGAGTGAGAGTGAGGGGAAGCCATTGTGGTTGGGGGTGTGGGCGGTGACTGGAGGAAGAAAAGAGCCGCCATTCTGCCATCCCCTCTCGCCTTTGCAGTGGGGCTTGTTTTAAAGTCACAATAAATCAAGAATGAAAAAAAAAAACATGGGGAAGTTCCAGAATTGGGTGGGTCGACCATGCAGGCTGGAGACAGCCATGTGTGTTGACAGTGGAGATTTGCAACATGCCTGGGAGATTCCCGGACAAAACAGCCATGCATTTTCAGCCCTTGAGAGCACACACAGGCATTGCCAAAGACTTCACTCTTTGTGTGCTATTAGTTTACCAGGCAATATCCTATCCATCCTTTATTGGAAAGCCAAGAAGGTATACAGTATAATATAGTGGCTAAAATGTTGAGACCTGAGAAGACCTGTGTTCAAATCCATACTTTGCTGTTTAGCTGATAGGTTGTCCTTAGGCCTATCACACTCTCTCAGCCTAATCTACCACACATAGGGTTGCCAAGCGCCAGGTACTAGCTGGAGATCTCCTGCTATTACAACTGATCTCCAGCCGATAGAGAAAATGGTCATCTGGAAAAAATGGTCGCTTTGGCAATTGGGCACTGAAGTCCCTCCCCTCCCCAAACCCTGCTCTCCTCAGGCTCTGCCCCTAAAACCTCCCCCCGGTGGCAAAGAGGGACCTGGCAACCCTATTTATCTCAAATTTGAAAACGTGGGCAAAACGCAGGGAAATGCAGGGGGAGAGCGAGGCGACTTCTGACTGTAGGAAACAGCATGGATAATCATCACAGATCCGAAGTAATCAGAGGGCTGACAGCGAGTGAAACAGCCATGCATAAAAGACCAGAAACACAGCTTCATGTGTTCATGTGCAGTGAGAATAATTTTGCCCAAGCTGAAATAGAAGTTCATAGAATGCACCGACTCGAGAGAGCACATAGTAAGGAGACACGCATCTGAGGAATGGAGTTGGGCCTTGGGAGTGGAATGGAAGATGTGGTCCACTAGGTAGGAACCAAAAGTATGAACTGAGACCAGAATAAAATACATCCCTAGTGCAGATATTGAAGCACAGGATTTATTTATTTGGATGAATAGTTTGACTTGGTATAAGGCAGCGTCATATGTTTGTACACGGCCATGCTCCAATAAGCTTTTTCTCATTCTACTTCTCACTGTAACTGGTTGTTCTCTAAGGAGCTTTTATCCCTCTGATTACTAGAGCATTTTAAGAGGTCACCAATAAATGGATTTAAACAGTGACTCCAGTTTTATCACTAGATCTAGATCTTCCTTAAAATTGGTATCTGCCTGCATACATGTGATATATTTAAGTCCACATGGTCTTCCTACTTTATAAGCAAGTAATGCTGGTAAATGTTCCAAAAATGGATAGCGATTAGGGCAATAGAACTACCAGTAGGGGAGAAAAGTCCCGATTACTCAATATGGCCACTCTGGCGCTATCAGGGCAAATTGGAGCCGGCATAATAATGTTCTCAGAGGTTCAGTCAAAAAGGCAAATGCACAAAAGCAGCAGGCATGTGTGATCCAGAAGGCAATTTTCATCTCCACCGCTGTCCTGTCCTATTTTTAAAAATGCTATAAAAAGAACAGGGCCAATATGGACTTCTCAGAAATTAAGAAGTGAGAGATGGATATTATAATAATAACTATTAGGCACTGCAGGGTACAGGATGATGCATTGGACTGGTGGATTAATGACTTTGGAAAGCATGCCCTGTCACATCAAGCCTACTTAATTATGAGATGACTTTCAGATGCTACACACAACTATTGAAATATGGAGTCTGTAATCACAACTATCTAGCTTTGTCCTTTATTCTTCAAGGGGAAGATGAAGCTCTTCGGGGCAGGAAACCTCTGAAGAGATTATACTGACTTTGGGGCAGGAACCCCCGGAAGCCATCAGAGAGAATTCCCACTGCCAAGTTCTGGTTCCACGCCACACATCTTTGGGGGCCTTCAGAGGTAGGTATGAGCTGTTTTCATCTCCTCCTGGAAGGAGCCTCAGGAATGCAAAGCAATGAACCTGAACATGCTTCCTCACTGTAGAACTAGCTACACTGTGGAATCTGGGACACCTAGGTTCACATTAGGCCTGTGCATGGGAATTTTCTTTCTTTTCTGTTGGTTTTGTTACTAATTCCAAAGGGAATGTTTTATTAATGGGTTGTTTATATGGTTTATTCAATTTGTTATTGTTGTTTCATTTTCAGAATTCTGTTTTGATATTATTTTCAGTTTTTTTCAATAGAAGACCCCTCCTCCCCCCCCTTTCATGGTTTTCCATCCAAATTGGAGAAAACTCTAGGGGAGGGCATAACATTTCCCAAGGACATTGATGTTGCCAAATTACAAATAGATAAAATAAAGCCCCTCCCTCGGAGGCAATGAAAGATATCCATGTTTAACAATGGCTGTTAATGCATGGCAAGTTTTGAATTTTTTTGCCCCTCCTCTCTTGTGTGCCTTTCAATCACACATTCAAAAAATTGAACACATGGCTGACAAGGTGCACCACTGCTCTGCCTCTGATGGGTGGAGGCGAGTGGAGAGGGGGGAGAGAGGTGTGGGGTCCGGTGCTCTTCTTCTGTGGGTGGAGGCAGTGGCGAGTTGCCGAGAGGAGAGGGGGGAGGCAGAGGAGGGCGCGGGAGGTGGGTGGGAGAGAGAGAGGTGCGGGGTCTGGCGCTCTTCTTCTGCAGGTGGAGGTGGGTGGAGGCGGAGGTGAGTTGCCAAGTGGAGAGGGGGAGGAGGGGGAGGGCATGGGAGGGGAGAGAGAGAGAGAGAGGTGCAGAGACTGGTGCTCTTCCTCTGCAGGTGGAGGCTGCTGCTGCTGCTGTTGGAGCCTGGCAGTGTCCCAACGGGGAGTAGTCCCGGGTGCTGAAAATGCACAGGCAAATGCTGGGGACTGCCACAAACCTTCCATTACAATCATGACAAAGCAGTAATAGGAAAACCTGTAAATGTGTCAATAGGAGGTGGGTTGATCATGCACACAGGAGAAGGAGGATTTTTTGAGGTTCACTACATTTGTGAGACAATCACTAGACAAAACAGCCATGTGTTATCGGCCAATGAAGTCTTTAAATGGATAGGGAAAACTCCAGACAGTAACACAGACAGTACAGCAGCTACTTAGCTTGAAGAATAGCAGCACAAGGAAGAGGCAGACTGACAAGACAAGGGTATTTGTTAGCACAAGGAGGGTAAGACATCTGGGCAGGCAGGTGGAAGGAGGAGGACCTTGCAGTAGATTTGTTTGAATGGGGTATAACATTTGAGAGCAGCAGGAAAGCAGGTGGAGTACAGGCTGCCAGGGAAAATTTGGCACTGTGGCGCAGGCACTGGGAAAAGACAGGAAGACAATGTCCCACCCTATATCCTTCAGAATAGGAATACCTTACACCTAGGGTTGCCAACCCTACTCACACATGAATGTAATCCTACAACTTGCAGTCAGTCAAGAAAGCCTAGAACCTTTCTCCCTCTTCCTCCTAAGTAACATGGTGCTCTCTCTATGCCTTTTATTCCGAAAATGTGATGAGATTCTAAAGTGTGATTGGTATGATTAATGTGATATGCATGAGCCTCATTTCTTAATTTTTTTCCATATCCTTCAAAAAAAGAACAGGAAAAAAACCAAAGGAAAAAACTGAATAAACATATACATAAAGTAAAGGCAAAAATATAACAGCAGTGATGGCGGATCTACACATAAGTTTCTATAAATGGTTTCCAAATATCTAAAAATAAGTCCATATGCAATTGCCATCTATATGCCATGTGCTCAAATATAGGTAGAGTTCTGAGGTCCTCAATCCATTGATTTACTGAGGTATATCCAATATTGTAATATGAGTCTGCAATTTTGTATATGGTGTATTTGGGAAGTCTGTTTTGTCCCCCCCCCCCCGGCTGGAGGAAGAAAGTATGTTCTGCAAATGGTGTGTCGTTTTACTGTTGAGCAACAAAGGCTATTTATTTTTATGATATAGTGCATCATAGGAACATAAGAAAAGCCCTGCTGGATCAGACCAAGGCCATCAAGTCCAGCAGTCTGTTCACATAGCAGCCAACCAGGTGCCTCTAGGAAACCCACATCACTATGTATAGAAAGGAGATCCAGCAGTCCCACTAGTTAGAAACCGAAGTCTCATGTGAATGCTAATATCATCATTGCATCCATACACTTGTCTCTTCACGTGTGTTTAATGTGACAGTTTGAGTACTGTATGTGTTATTTTCTACTTTTTAAATATTTAAAAATGCTTTTAAATAAATGTATTCAGTTGTGGGGGGGAAGATGCTGGAATATCTTATTTCCATAAACCTGCACTGACATCTCAGGTTATCTCAGGTTCCAGCTCAAGTTCAAGGTAGTGGTGCTTACCTTCAAAGCCCTAAATGGTCTTAGACTTTTGTATTTGTGGGACCACCTCTTCTGTTATTACCCTCTCCCAAGAGCTTTGTGCTCCTCCTCTGACAATCTCCTGGTTATCCCTGACCATCCAGTTGTCCTCAACCAGGGCCACCAACTTTTTCAGCCATGGCTACTGCCAGGTGGAACTCTCTGTCCAAAGAGACCCGGGCCCTAATGGATCTTGTCCAGTTCTGGAGGGCCTGTAAGACAGAGATGTTCCGGTAGGCCTACGGTTGAGGACAACAATGGGTTTAAATCTATGGTATCCTATCCACTGGCCTGGACCTTTATACTTCCCTCCTGCTTAATTCTTTTTCAAGCCTCTTCCACTAGCTTCCTCTTCTCTTGGTTTTATTCAGGCAGGGCTTGTCATTATTCCCCCATGTTGTATGAAATACAAACTGGACATTTCTGAACTGAAGGCTGACAGATGTTCAAGTGCCATTATTTTAGAATGGATTATAGGGTAATTTACTTGTGCTTTATATTTTATTATCTGTGTTTATTGAAGATTTGTTTTATTTTTGTGTAAACTGCCCTTAGCCCTGCTTTGGCAGGGGAGGGTAGATCATCATCATCATCATGACTCCTACTACTACTGCTACAAGTAGTAGTAGTAACAACAACCACAACAGGTAATACAACCTTTCGAGAACAGCATTTTAATTTTGTAAATAAGAAATTATTTAGAGGAGAGTGGTTATTTGTAAATGTTTTCCAGTTACAGAAAAAGTTTCCTCAGTTTATTTAAATTGTCCTAAGGAACAGACTATCACAAATTAATAGGAACTGTGTATTAAAAAAAATGATCAAATGAGTAAAGAACTGGCCATATGAAACACTGCAGTATGCCAAGTAATTTACCCATAGTTTGACTTATGTGTGAAAATAGAAAACTTTTTTCTGTATTCAGAATATTTTGAATTATTGTGAAATATACAAAATCCCCATGAAAATATTGTTAGTCTGGGAATAAACCTTTTGGTTTCCCTTGATGTTCTTCTGATATATTTTTTTGCTTTAGAATCTCTAAATTTACCTTAAGAACTTCACTTTATGAAAAGTTTGATGGCAACCTTGGAATGAATCATCCCACCATTTGCTATGGTGGCTTTTCAGTGAAGAGCAGGCAAACAGCTTACTTAGCTTGTAAACAACTATGATGGATGTAAAAGAAGCAGACCCCACCACTCATGGTCCAACTTGAGACCTACAGTGCCTTGCAGTTCATGGTCCTCATGATACTCTAAACTGCAATGGGATGGATCCAACCAGGTTTTCACTTTTAAAGGAGGGAGTAGGGGTTCTCCGTGGACCACCAAAAAGCCTCTACTGGAGATCATGGGATCTGCATGGAGAAAAGCCAAGGAGACCAGTAGTTGTAACCAGAAGGGAAATGGAGTTAGATGGAGTGAAAAATCTGACTGGCTCCAACCCGATGTATAAATTTGAAATAGAAGAAGGAGGAGGAGGAGGAGGAGGAGTTGGTTTTTATACCCTTATTTTATTTACCTTTAAGGAGTCTCAAACCGGCTTACAATTGCCTTGCCTTCCTCTCGCCACAACTGACACCTTGTGAGGTAAGTGGGGCTGAGAGAGTTTGGAGAGAACAGTGACTAGCCCAAGGTCACCCAGCAGGATTAATGTGGAGTAGTGGGGAAACCAACCCGGTTCACTAGATTAGAGTCCGCTGCTCATATGAAGGAATGGGGAATCAAACCCGGTTCACCAGATTAGAGTCCACTGCTCATGTGGAGGAGTGGAGAATCAAACCCAATTCTCTTCATTAGAGTCTACCGCTCTTAATCACTACACAACACTGGCTCGCAATACAAAACTATTCCTATTTTCTTTAAAACCATAGCTTGAACATAACATTCTCCCAATAGGTAAAAAGGTAAAGATAGTACCCTGTACAAGCATCGGGGGTGACATCACATTATGACATTTACTAGGCAGACTATGTTTACAGGGGGGTTAGCCATTGCCTTCCCCAGTCGTTTACACTTTTGTGAGCAGAGCTTTGACAGCATTACCACTCTGTGCCACTGGGCTGCATATTCCCCAATAGTGTCTGTAAATTCAGAGAAGAATATAATTTGACTCCTAGAGTGATCTTTCATTCCCTGTCAATCACTCTTTTGAGGGGGGGGGGGTTTAGAGAATATCTACAGTGAATATTATCTCAGCACAAAGAATTCAAGTTGTTTGGCTTTCCCTTCCCCTCCTTTGGAGTGACTGTTCTGTTGTTGTGGCAGCTCTCTCTCTCTCTCTCTCTCTCTCTCTCTTTCTCTCTCTCGTGCGTTCAGTGCTGCTTAAAATATAATGTGAACAGTCTTCATGATAAAAATCTGCCTTCAGATAATCCAGACAGATGTTCAAATTGCCTAGCAGAAAAACACCGGGTTGCGTAAACTACAAAATACTAATTACAGCCCAGAGGAATATTTCCCTAAAAGTTGACCTCATATATTTTGCTTAAGGGTCCCAAACTTACAATCCTTTGTAGTTTCTGATTAACTCAACTGAATGCATGAATAATAAAAGAATGGCAACAGTTCCTAACAGTGCCATCCTAAGCAGAGTTACCTCCTTTAAGTTCATTAAAGTCAACAGGCTTAGAAGGGGGTAACTCTGCTTAGGACTGCGCTAGAAAAGTTCTAGACTTTCTTACATAATTTGTCACCCCTCCTTAATATGCAATATTTTCTAGAAAAGGGTGTTGACGGGTTTTACATTCATCTGCATGTAATTTTGACAGAAATGATGCTGTTTTTCCATCATATGGGTTGAATATCCCTTATCCTGACTGCTTGGGACCAGAAGTGGCCCGTATTTCAGATCTTTCCATATTTTGGAATATTTTGGAAGATCTGGTCCCCAGACTGAGGCAGAGAGAGTGAAGCAGCTTCTAGCAGGCATGCTGGTGTTAATCTCCTCCTCCCCAGAAGGACAGCAGGCTTCCCTTTTTTTCTCCCCACCCTTTCCCACCCTTCTTCCTCCCTCCTGTCTCCTCTGTACCCTGTTCTGGGCTGCGCTGGTCTTCCTGCAGGCTTTCTAAACTGATAGGTTCATAAAACAAAGTTGATGATGGTCTGGTGGTAGTTCTTCCTTTCCAAGGTTGTATGTTATTGTGTCCAGCTGTAACTGTAGGGGACTTGAGCCACCCTAGGTTGAAAAAAAGTACTATGAATTCATCCTGTGTAATATTACTTTACAGGAGCCCCATGGTGCAGAGTGGTAAACTGCATTACTGCAGTCAAAGCTCTGCTCATGACCTGAGTTCGATCCCGACAGAAGTCAGTTTAAATTAGCCGGCTCAAGGTTGACTCAGCTTTCCATCCTTCTGAGGTCGGTAAAATGAGTATCCAGCTTGCTGGGAGTAAAGTGTAGATGACTGGGGAAGGCAGATGTAAACCACCCCGTAAACATAGGCTGCCTAACAAACGTCATAATGTGATGTCACCCCATGGGTCAGTAATGACCCGGTGCTTGCACAGGAAAGTACCTTACCTTTCTAAAATATTACTTTGCAGACGCTGTAGGGGTATCCAGTGTGTTGAGAATCTACATATAGTTTTAACATCCATTTTAACTATTTATAGAACACTTACAAAATAATATACATATGATAATAATAGTAGTAATAGTAGTAGTAATCATCATCACCATCATATAAAGGGAGATCAGGTAAGCAGCTTGGGAACGGAGAGTAAGATTTTCATATATGTATAATTCTAAACTTCAAGTTAACCAACATCATGAAGGAGAAACAAAATGCCAATAGTTAGATTTTGAGGGTTCAGAGAGAGAAGTGATTAAGCAACAAGGGTTAGCTCAACTGGAATGAGAATTAAAGACCTGTGGAGATATCAGATCTTTGGTTAAGTCAACCAGTCTGGGTAACCGTGGTGTTACAGTATCAGCCCATTCCTGAGCCTGCAGCGGCTGGGGACAACGTGGTTCTCCAGCCACCGAAAGGCTTTAAAAAGCCTTTTAATTTTTTTTAAAGAATGGGGCATTTTGACCCATTGAAAACAGCGAGGCTGCGCCCCTGGCACACCCCAGGAATGCACCCTGGGATGCTGGCATGGGGCTTTGCGCTGGTGGGATGCCAGAGGGAGGCCAAGCTGCTGGGACACCGGAGGGAAACCAAACAGGCATCCCTGGGCCACGCTGCCATCACAACGCAGGGAGACTGGTGTGAGTGGCCCAACGCCAGCATCCCTGCTTCTCGCAGCAGCACAAGTGGCCTGGGTGCTGGCGCAAGCAGCCCGGACACCAGCACGGGCATTTGAGCTCCTCCCTGACTCTTTCGGGCCAAGTGCTCAGAAATGGGCTGTCAGTGTAGGTACATTGCTATAATGGCAAGGTGATGGTGTGATTTGTGAAGAGTTATCGATGAAAACCCAGCACACACCCCAAACCTTCGCTATCTGTATCTAATATAGCACTGTTAGCCATAGGACTATATTTGTGATTTTCTGTTTCTGAATTAAAAACAAACAAACAAAAACACCACATTTTCATGGCTGTTGAAAAGTGTCCCAAATAAAACATAAGACTGCAAATAATTTCCTGGAATTAGGGAGGAAAGCACGTCACCGCAAAAGCAATTTCACAATTAACGGTGCACTCCTAACCCTTCTAGGCCCATTGACCTCAGTTGGTTTATAAGACTACAACTGTGTTTAGGATTACTTCACTACAGTGTTTCATCACTGAACAAATAATCCACAATAGCCCAGGGTGTGACTTTGGAAGAGAGACATACAGTGCAATCCTAAATAGAGCTACCCCCTTTAAAAGTCATTGAAGTCAACGGGCTTAGAAAGATGTAACTTTTCTCAAGATGGTACTGATAGTGAAATAACCCAGAAGTATGTGCAGTAACATAGTTTCAATGCCGTCCTATTTGGAAAAGTTACACCTGTCTAAACCCACTGACTTTAATGGACTCCGAAGGGTGTAACTCTACTTAGGATGACACTTCGTTTATTTGCGTGAGCAATACCTGCACAATGTACCACAATAGGCCAGAAGGCTGCCTTTTGAAGAAGAACAATAATCCAGGACAAGTTGCAACAGCCGGATCTCAATTTGGACGGGGGATTAATCTGACAAAAGCTGTGGCGGCGACCTGGGATATGTTCCCGGGTGTTACAGTGTCCCAGGAGGCATTCCCTGGGTGTAACGGCATACTGGGAGACATTCCCGAGGTGTTAAGGTGCCAGCCAGCGGGGGGCCACTGTAAGTACGCCTCCTGAGACGTTTCGGCTCGGGAACACCCCCTTCCCCCCCAAGATATGCCCCCTTTTAGGGGACGTATCTCCCGTGCAACCCTATGAGGGTTGCATGGTTTTTTTGTGCCGGGTGGAGGTTTTGGCCCGGCCAAATCCTCCTTAGGAGGCAATGCCGCTGCATTGCCTCCTAAGCCCGGTGCAGGCATTCCAGTCAGGAATGCGCTGTTAGGTACCTTTGTCATTACAAAAGTAGGATCAAATACATGGGAGCCAAATTCTTTTCCATTTATACAAGCCTCGTTGTATTCATAATTTTACATTTTAATTTTATAAATCATGTAGGTCAAAGTCAGATTAATTATAGTCCATGCTATGAAACATCCCTATTAGAAATCCAGACTTACTCCAAATAGACATAGCTACTAATGAGGTCTTGAATAAGTAGCCTACTCAGCAGCTTTCAAAATGAGTTGCAAAACTAAGAAGTGATGAAACTTTCAATGTCAAATAATTTGCACTGAAATATGCTATGTCTAAAAGAGAAAATGTCTGGAAGGCATTTGAAAACTGTGCTATTTTTCTATGATACTTAAAATAAGCAATGATGCATAGATAAATGAGAAGGAAAAAAATTGGTCCCCCCCCCCCCATCCTGAACACAAAACTGAGTGCTTACAAAGATGAAATTGGCCCTTGAATGATAGTCAGGCTGTTTGAGCGAAAGATTATTTCTATTGTAATGCATGTAAACAGAAGCCCTGGGAGAGACCCTGTCAGACCAGCAGATCCATAATGCTAGTCAACTGCACTTAGCAATTGCAACCAGGGCAGTTTCATCCATTGATTTGGGTCTACTCGCAGAAAGGGGGGACTTTAAAAGGACGGGTGGCATGAGAGAATTAATAGCTGCCCCGTCAGAATGATAAAGAATGAAAAAAACAGGGAAACAACATTTTACGGATAACTGAAATGACCATTCCATAGAGATGCCAACCTCCAGATAGTCAACAGGTAAGTTATGATGCCCTCTGATATGTGTGGGGGTTTTTATCTGTAATGTGTCTGAACAAATCAAAAAATTCCTAATAGCCTTAGCATTTCTGAGTCCAAAGATAGGGGGCATATCACATCCTGGGATTTCTTTTAGCAGGTGCCAATGGCGATTTACAATTCTTTTAATCTGAAAGGATAATGCATTATGTTGCACAGATGCATAAATTTTATTATTATCCTTGGTCTTATTTTTTATGGTAAATAAAGTTTGACGGTTAGTTTCTGTAGTCTTATGAAAGGCTTCATTAATCACGTAAATTGGGTATCCTCTGCTTACTAACACATTAGTGGTTCCCTTTACTGCCTCTACAAAATTGACTTTATCTGTTGAATTTCTTTTGAGCCTCAAAAAGGGGCTAAATAGTAGCTTTCCTAGACATGGAAATATACAAAACTGCTAACCATACATTGGCAGTCAAACCTTATCAAAAAACCCACAGACTGTAATGCAGGTTTGCATTTTGCCTCTTTTCATCCAAAACACTTGAAAACCAACCTTCCCTATAGCCACTTTTTGTAGTCCCCTTTAAGAAAAGATAAGGATGCTTAATGAACACCTCACACCTGGTAACTATTAAGGGCAGGACTAGCCTCATAGCTAGTATAGT
Source organism: Euleptes europaea (assembly GCF_029931775.1). Classification (NCBI taxonomy): domain Eukaryota; kingdom Metazoa; phylum Chordata; class Lepidosauria; order Squamata; family Sphaerodactylidae; genus Euleptes; species Euleptes europaea. The sequence continues at coordinate 74,973,531 of NC_079320.1, forward strand.
TACTTCTAGGAACCCACTGAGGTCCAAGCAAGAGGTTACTAATATTATAGAAATTAAGGTATGGAAACAATTTCTAAAACCTTGTTTTTTTAAAAAAAAATGAGAATATTTTTCAGTTGGGGTTATATTATGAAACATTCTAAATTTATTTTTAAAATCCCTGTTCTGTAATATGTATAATTTATATTCACAGACCGAGTAAAGAGCTGATGAAAGCTTATTGAAACCTGAGCGATATCCGGAAAGCACGTCCTCTTCTATGATATCTCCTGTACGGTACTCGATCCCTTTGGGACCTATTCAACACCACGTGATTTTTTTGGGGACATTTCTTTGAGATAATATACCCTCTTATCCCTCTTTCTAAGGGATATAAAGTGCACTTTGCACTGGTTATACGCAGAGCACAGCGTTTACAGGAAACTGACAAGCAGCAGGAACTACGGAGACTCCGGCGGGAGCTCCATGGACTGATCCTATATGGACTATTTTTTTAATGAACTGGAATATAGGGCTGTCAATTCAGTTCGGTCCGAACTGAAAATCAACCGAATTTCCCCTGATTCGGTGATTTTCTGTTCGGACGGATCCGAACACAAAACTGGCGGGCAACCGGGGGGGCCGAATTCAGCGAGTTCGGGAGTTCGTGAATAAATTCGGCCAATTCGGCCCCCCTTTAGGGGAGCCCGCTGAAAGGCGCGGGCTGCCCTTTAAACTGATCTGAGCCTCGCAGCTGGGAGGCGCAGGTCAGTTTAAAGGGCAGCCCGCCCCCCTTCAGCGGGCTCTGCTGGAGAGCCACGGGCTGCCCTTTAAACTGACCTGCGCCTCCCAGCTGGGAGGCTCAGATCAGTTTAAAGGGCAGCCCGAGCCTCTCCAGCGGAGCCCGCTGAAGGGGGGCGGGCTGCCCTTTAAACTCATCTGCGCCTCCCGCCCTCATCTGCGCCTCCCCCCCTCCCGGCCGGGAGGCGCAGATGAGTTTAAAGGGCAGCCGCGCCTCTCCAGCGGGCTCCGCTGAAGGGGGGCGGCTGTCATTTAAACTCATCTACGCCTCCCGGGTGGGAGGCGCAGATGAGTTTAAAGGGCAGCCACGCCTCTCCAGCGGGCTCCGCTGAAGGGGGGCGGCTGTCATTTAAACTCATCTGCCCCTCCCGCCCGGGAGGCGCAGATGAGTTTAAAGGGCAGCCCGCCCCCCTTCAGCGGATCCCGCTGAAGGGGGGCGGGCTGCCCTTTAAACTCATCTGCGCCTCCCAGCTGGGAGGCTCAGATCAGTTTAAAGGGCCCCCGCGCGCCTTCAGGGAATCCCTGAAGGTGCACTTCGGCCGAATTTTCCCCCGAACTCCGGATCCCCCCGAATTACCGGTGATCCGAAGCAGGGGAGTTCGGACTTCGGCACGTACCGAACCCACAAGGGTCAAATTCGGCCGAATCCGAACTGTACCGAATTTTTTTTTTTTGACAGCCCTACTGGAATATGACTGCGTACACTTATGTTATTTTGTAATATTGGTGCTACAGTGAGATTTACTTTTCTTTGTATGACCTTGAATACTTTATACTAGAACAGTGGAGATTATTTACTGTATTATTTGGAAAGAGTTTTTTGGTGAATATATAGTCTATGGTGAATATATAGTCTATGTGACATTAACACTTAACTTAGTAAAATTGCCCATGTAGGCATAAAAATATATATAGACTATTGGTTTCTTTTGAATTCTAGATAATATTGTTAATATATTAAGCAAGAGTGCTGTAACTTACCTGTTGAATATCTATTCCAGCACCTATAGTGTTGTCTTAGTGATATAACCTCCAGATAGTAGCTGGAGATCTCCTGCTATTACAACTGATTTCCAGCCGATAGAGATCAGTTCACCTGGAGAAAATGGCTGCTTTGGCAATTGGACTCTATGGCATTGAAGTCCCTCCCCTCTCCAAACCCCGCCCTTCTCAGGCTCCACCCCAAAAACAAGGGAAGATGATATTTACCTCAATAGACCAATGACCTGTTTCAGTTTGATGTGTTCAACATCTTTTTGGGGAGAAACAGCCAAAAAAAAAAAAGATGTAAAAGAGGAACAGAAGGCAAGAGAAACTGAATTATAATGCATAGCTAATCATAATCTAATGTGATGTGGGTAATGTGTGTGGAGACCCTATGTGCTAATTAGGAGGAAGGGGGGAGGGCAAAAAGGAAACAACAATGATAGGATGAAGCCAAGGGAAAGTGTTCATCCCTAATTTTGATGCTACTCTACTTTATAATAGTTTTTAATTCCTGTACATGTTTTTTATTTATATGATTAACAAAAATAACTGACGTTGCCTTCAGCTGATGGATGGGTGGGATAAATAAATAACCCAACTTTTAACCATTACATTTCCAGAAGGCTATTCTCATTCCTTTTGGGTTGCCAACCTCCAGGTTCTAGCTGGAAATCTCCTACTATTACAACTGATCTCCCACCAATAGAGATTGGTTCACCTGGAGAAAATGGCCGCTTTGGCAATTGGACTCTATGACATTGAAGCCCCTCCTCTACCCTCCCCCAACCCCACCCTCCTCAGGCTCCACCCCAAAAACCTCCCACCAGTGGCAAAGAGGGACCTGGGAACCCTACATTCCTTTCGCTTACATCCCTAATACTCCATTTTTGTACTTTGCTTTGGTGCAATTCCATCCTACTCTCTTTTAAAGTAATTGATAGGCGAAGAAGAAGAAGAGCTGGTTTTTATACCCTGATTTTCTCTATCTTTAAGGAGTCTCAAACCAGTTTACAATCCCCTTCTTCTCTCCACAACAGACACCCTGTGAGGAAGGTGGGGCTCAGTGAGTTCGAAGCAAACTGTGACTGGCCCAAGGTCACCCAGCAGCCTTCATGTGTAGGAGTGGGGAAACCAACCCGGTTCACCAGATTAGAGTCCCCCCTCTTGGGGAATCAAACCTGGCTCTCCAGATCAGAGTCTACCATTCGAAACCACTACACCACGTTGGCTCTAAGCACAATGGCCCATCTGCCAAATTGAGCTTGAGCTACAGCTCCAGAAATATATGGATCACTATGAAGTACCTGTTTGGCACTGACTCTGTGTCATGGTGTAAGAGTACAGGAGTGATCACTGACAATAATTCAGACTTCTCTCAGCATACACAATATCGTGATACTTAAGTGAGCTGCCTCATAATTAAAAAATAGAAATAGTGGGAGGATTAAGTGAAGAACCTGCTGCCTAATGCCATTGTACTTGCCTTCTGTAAAGAAGGTGAATAGAAAAAAAATGGTTCTGAATAAACAGGATAAGCCAAATTCCTTCTTTTCCTTTTGAGTGGCTTCAGTGTATACTTCTAGCAATTAGTGTCTACAAGTGGCAACACACAAGGACTTGCGGGGAAAATTTCATTTTCTTCTTCCCCATAATTTCATCTTTCCCTTCCATGAAAACCCCCACATAGTGTTGCCAAGTCCTTCTTAGCCACCAGCGGGAGGTTTTTGGGGTGGCACCTGAGGAGGGCGAAGTTTGGGGAGGGACTTCAATGCCATAGAGTCCAATTGCCAAAGTGGCCATTTTCTCCAGGTGAACTGATCTCTGGCTGAAGATCAGTTGTAATAGCAGGAGATCTCCAGCTAGTACCTGGAGGCTGGCGACCCTATCCCCATATCCCCCCTCCTTTCCCTACTTCTTTCTCTTCTTACTACCTAGGGTTACCAACCTCCAGGTGGTGGCTGGAGATCTCCTGGGATTACAACTGATCTCCGGGTGACAAAGATACAGTTCACCTGGAGAAAACGGCCCCTTTGGAAGGTGGACTGTATGGCATTAAACCCCACTGAAATCTCTCCCCTCCCCAAACCGCACGCTGCCCAGGCTCCACCCCCAAAATCACCAGGTATTTCCTGACCTGGACCTGGCAACTCTACCAAACAGCCAACCAATCTTTATCTGCTTATCTGTCTTTAGCTCCCCTCCCCTGGCAGCCTGAAAGTCTCCATATCTTCTCCCTTTTTCCTACTTCTTTCTCTCCTTGCCACCTTACAGCCCAATTTTATCATCCCCTCTATCTCCAGCTCCCCACCCCCCGCAGCCTCTACCTAGGAAACCTATGACCCAGTTTTGTGGTGCCAGCTGCTAGGGCAGACCCAGTTGCATGGAAGGGAACCATCAAGGATGTGTGTGGGGATATCACTCCCCCTGTATATTCCTTTCCACATTATTTCCCCCTTTTCTTCTCTTGGCAACCTCCATATCCTCTCCTCTTTCCCTGCCTCATTCTCTCCTTGTCAGACATTCACCAACCTACCTTTTAAAAGTAGTATTGCCAACCTCCAGGTACTAGCTGGAGAGTGCATGCTATTACAACTGATCTCCAGCCGACAGAGATCAGTTCCCCTGGAGAAAACAGCCGCTTTGGCAATTGGACTTATGGCATTGAAGTCCCTGAAAGTCCCCATATCTCCTCCCAAACCCCACCCTCCTCAGGCTCTGCCCCCAAAATCCCCCAGGAATCTGTCAAATCCCATTTTAAACCCATCTATGTTCATGACCATCACTTGGTCCACTAGCAGAGAATTCCACAGTTGAATATGTTGTTGAGAGAAGGAGGAGGAGGAGGCTTTTATGTCCCAATTTTCTCTACCTTTAAGGAGTCTCAAACTGTCTTACAATTGCCTTCCCTTCTTTCTCCCCACAACAGACACTTTGTGAGATAGGTGGGACTGAGAGAGTTCGGAGAGGGGCAACAAACCCAGTTCACCAGATTAGAGTCTGCCGCTCATGTGGAGGAGTGGGGACTCAAACCCAGTTTTCCAAATTGGAGTCTGCCCCTCTTAATCACTACACCACGCTGGCTCTCCCCCACTGCTCACTTCCCTACATTGCAAGAATTTCTATTTATTCCTACTCTCTGCTTCCAGTCATTTAAACAGTCATTAATCTGTAAACGAACCTATCCTCTTATCCCAGGACAACTAACCTTCCTGAGATTGTGGTGAGGTACCTTGACAAAAGGCCAAGTATCTTAACTATCTAAGAGAACGCCAGAAGGTTCCATGTGCCTGGTGTTGCCTGCCCTGTTCTAGTCTAGTCCTCCCCTCCCACCACTTGGAAGGGTTCCTTTGATGGTGAAGGCAGGTGGAGGTGGTGGCGGGGAGACTCCCGGCACACCTTTCTCTTCGCCCCCTCACAGGCTTTCTGCCTGTCAGAGGAGCCCTTCCTTAGCGGGGGCAGGCAGTGGGGTGGATGAGTGCGGCAGCTGCTCCTGCACTCCTACAAGCTTACCGTTCTCTTTGCCCCCTTGGCAGGCTGTCCGCCCATCGGAGGAGCACTTCCAAGCCAGGGGAGCTTGGACGCAAACACTCTGGTAAGAAGTTACAACGGATGCGTCTTGCCTTAGATTCAGGGCAACCCAGGACCTGGAAAACCCAGGGAAGTTTTGGAGGGAGGTGGGTTGATCTTGCAGGCAGGGGCGACTATGTGTTCTACCCGTGGAGATTCGCTACATTCATGGGAGAAGAGCTGGACAAAGCGGACATGCTTTTTCGACCTAAGTTTCAACAATACATAGTAGGCTTGCTTCATTGGTGGTTCAAGGGAATGGTAACTCAGAACCCACTGTCTGATTATTACAGCCATTAAAAGTACTGCAGTACTCAAATATAATGTATTTATCTTCCGTAAGAGGAAAACAAAAATATTTTAACTAAATGTTCTTTTGCTTAATATTCAAAGGCTTTTATGGTTTAAAGTGGACGAAACTCTTAATGGCTCCAATCAAACACATAAAAAAAGTATATGCTGATAAACATATTTCTTTCCTCAAGAAAATTAGCCTTTGTAGTTGATCAAGCAACAGGACACCAAATTAATTGTTTTTCATAAGGGCTATTAATCATGATGGTGACAATTGCCCAGAATGCACCGCTGCAATAATTGAATATTGCCATTCACTTTGAGCACAATTTAAGTCACAAAGCAGAGTTAGTACAGACAGAAGTGTATGTGCCTTTCTGGAGATCATCCATAAGCTAATTGCTTAGCAGTTTTGTCATTTCATTTGTTGCGGATGGCTCAACCATTAATTGTGTCTGTGGATTCGATTCAGTGGAGGCATTGTGCTTTTTTCTCTTTTTTTAAGCTGCAAAGGTTAACTGAAACTCGCTGGAAAAGAAAATACATTTAACCAAAAATACAATATTAAAATGGATATCAAATCCTCTAAAGGATGACGACTGGTGCTTTGTAAAATCCTGGCCAGTTCCAAACAATGGCATGGTAACTTAGAGCAGCTGGTTAGTAGAGTTGGGTTTTAGTGAAACAGGCGATGGGATTAGTTTCTGCCCCATTTGGAACCCCGTTTGGCTGGAACCTGGGTCTCAACTGGAGCAGAAGCAGAGTAGACCCTAGGGTTGCCAGGTCCTCCCTGGCCACGGGCGGGTGATGAGGTGATAAGGTCACCAGATCCAGGTTGGGAAAGTCTTGGAAAATTGGGGATGGAGACTGGAGAGGACTGGGCCATCACTGAGGTACAATGACATAGAGTCCACCCTCCAAGGCATCCATTTTCGCAAGGGAACCTGATGTCTGTACTCTGGAGATGAGCTGTAATTCCAGGGCATCCCCAGGTCCCACCTGGAGACTGGCATACTTAGTGGACCCAGTCATCATAGGATTCACCAAATTCTAGCACATTCTAAGCCCACACCAGAAATATCATCCAACAAGAATAGCATGACCATATAACATCAAGTCATGTTATTCATTCATTTAAAGCATTTCTATGCTGCCTTTCTACCCAAATAGGTAGAAGGGCAGCACACATCAAAAGATTAAACCATTTCAATATTAAAACATCCAGACACTTTATCCCCTCCTTGCATGTCCCGAAGCTTGGGAGATAATAACTTTCTCGCCACAACCTTTGAGTCATAAGAACATAAGAAAAGCCATGCTGGATCAGACCAAGGCCCATCAAGTCCAGCAGTCTGTTCACGCAACAGCCAACCAGGTGCCTCTAGGAAGCCCACAAACAAGACAACTGCAGCAGCATCGTCCTGCCTGTGTTCCACGGCACCTAATATAATAGGCATGCTCCTCTGATCCTGGAGAGAATAGGTATGCATCATGACTAGTATCCATTTTAACTAGTAGCCATGAATACCCCTCTCCTCCATGAACATGTCCACTCCCCTCTTAAAGCCATCCAAGGCCTAGTATTCCCTAGAAATTTCCTCATCTTGTGCTTGATCTAGATAGTATTTCCAACACATAAGAAGAAGGGGGCCTGACCATCAAAACAAAGTTTTATCCAGTCCAGAATCTAGACCAGGGGTGTCACTCATTTGTTATGAGGGCCGGATATGACATAAATCTCACTTGATCAGGCCGGGCCATGTATACATAAAATTTAATTCCAGGGACCAGAGATACAAATGTTATATAAGATACACACAAAGCCAATTAATGATGTTTTTATTTCCTTTTTTATTTTTTACTTAAACTACAAACATGCTTAAAACAATAACACTCTTACAGTGTTTTCTTTTATTTAACAGTCTTTGATCATTGACACCTCGTGGCTGGGGGGGGGGTGATCCTTGCTGGTGAGGTTGCAGTGGGCTCACCAGCCCAGATTGGGAATGGGGCTGTGGTGGCTACCTCGGCTGGCTCGCGGGCCAGATAAGAGCTCTGAAGGGGCCAGATCTGGCCCACGGACCATATGTTTGACACCCCTGAGCTAGACCATTTAGAATTTTCTTGTTTTGTGACTGGAGAAGTCACACTTAATCGTCTGTTACACCTTTCAGGGGCAGGCGAGACAGCCAACTGGAACATTTCTGGCCAACATTAGCCTCAACATTGTCACCTAGGGGTTCTCCTTAAAATGGGTCATCCGTAACCAAGGTGTTGAGCCCTTGGTGCTATTTTAAAGATCTCTTCACATGAAATTGCAATTTCGTTGGGTGATTTTTTTCTCAACAGTTTCTGCCCTCCTGGATGTTGTGTTGAACCAAAGGGAGGGGGGGAGAGATTAGCCAAGAACTAAAAGCAGAAGCTCTCAGTAGAGCATAGCAGGGTTACAGGTTAAAAAATGATGGTCCAAATTTGAAGAGTACATAAGTACTTTAATGCTTTTATGCCCAGAAGCCTCTGTTATCATAGCAGGTGATCTTAATGCATGGATGAGTCAAAATGATTAGGCTCTTTACTTCCATTTCCACAGTGTTCCTCCTGAGGATGACGATGCTCACCCTCTACCTTTTAGGCATTCAAAGGACCATGGCTGCAGTGCTGCTGGGCTCTGCCTTATGTACATGACTCATTGGTTCAATTTAGTCCTTTTACATAGGGAGAACTTGTGTGATCATTCGAGGGGATTTACATCTTTATATAATTCTGGGGCTTCTACAATCGACTACGTGAAGCTCTCTCATCGCTTGTTGGGCTCAGTCTGAACTTTTCAGGGTAAGATTCATCCCGAGAATAATCGTTTACCACTAGCCCTGGTTTTAAAACTCCCTGGTCAAAATGTGCATGCCGATTATGGACCTTTTTTGCTAGCTTTTACTGAAATAACAGCCGCACGTGTCAAGTGGTCCACAAAACTCGTGAACTCTTTGGCCCTATTAAGATTGCCGTTCTAAACCGGATGTCATCCGTTGTTGGCTCATTTTGGAATAAAGTGATCCAAAGATTGGTGTTCATACAGCTCCTTTCAATCTGCCTATGAGCCATCTCTAAAGCGCTCTGGCTAGTTCAAACAGCCCCGCTATTGTTTTCTTGCCTTTTTTTGCCAGTGTTGTTTCCGTTGTTGTTGCTGCTGCTGCTGCTGTTGTTGTTGAACGTTCTGAGATTTGCGTTATAGCGCTATAGCGCTATAAGAAAGGTGATTGTAAGCCGGTTTGATTCTCCCTTAAGTGGCAGAGAAAGTCGACATATAAAAACCAACTCTTCTTCTTCATTTAACCCAATGGCAGTGATGTAGGTCAGATGGGGAAAATCTGTCCAAGACACAAGATGGACAGATGTACAAATTTCATGTCTAAAGGCAAGGAATGTGTTGATTATTAAAGGACTGTTAATTATAAAGCATTTTCTGCTCTGTTGGGGGAAAAGGAAGTATAATTTCCCAAAATGTTGGTGCAAAAACTCAATTCCAGCTGCTCTGACAATGCATCAGGCTGGGCAGAGTGACACTTGCAAATTCAAGTTGGCACCATGCCTGCCACCTAGCCAGAGGTGGGTAGATTCTCCTTGGCTTAAATCAGAAGGAGCTTGGTATATCCAAGCTTTCTGGAAGAACTCTCAGGGGGGAGAGGGGGAAGAAGAATGTGAAGCCATGCCAGGATTCCCTAATGAGGCCCATGTGGCAGCTGACATACTCAGAAGAGTCTTAAAACACATTGTCTGGAAAGCACGGATGGGCCATCAGGAAGGAAGATTAATTAAAACCTTCTGGGGTTGCAAGGAGGATCCCATTGTTTTGCTAAATGACTGGGAAATCCCACATATATCTTTTTGATTTAGAGTTGCCACCCTCCAGGTGGCACCTGCAGAACTCTGGCTATTACAATTGAGCTCCAATTGACCAGGATCAGTTCCCTTGGAGAAAATGGCTGCTTTGGAAGGTGGGCTGCATGACATTATACCCTGCTGAGGTCCCTCCCCTCCCCAAACCCTGCTGTCTCCAGACTCCACCCAAAGATCTACAGGAATTTCTGAACCCAGAGCTGGCAACCCTAGGTCAGGATGAGCAACGAGTGAAATGTGTACCCTGTTGTAATCGTTTTTTAAAAAAATCTCCCCAGATTGTAAAAACTGTATAGACAGGGTTTTTTTTTTTGGGGGGGGGGACTGTTGAAAGCAGGTCAGCATCATGGTATCATAAAACCATAAGAACAATATGGTGTTGTGGGCCAGTGTGGTGTAGAGGTTAAGAGCAGTGGTTTGGAGTGGTGGAGTCTGATCTGGAGAACCAGGTTTGATTCCTCACTCCTCCACATGAGTGGTGGAGGCTAATCTGTTGAACTGCGTTTGTTTCCCCACTCTTCCACGTGAAGCCATCTGGGTGACCTTGAGCTAGTCACACTCTCTCAGCCCCACCTACTTTATAGAATCATAGAGTTGGAAGGGACCACCAGGGTCATCTAGTCCAACCTCCTGAACAATGCAGGAAATCCACAACTACCTCCCACACACACACCCAGTGCCCAGAAGATGGTCAAGATGCCCTCCCTCTCATGAACTGCCTAAGTTCATAGAATCACCATTGCTGACAGATGGCCATCTAGCCTCTGCTTAAAAACCTCCAGGGAAGGAGCACTTACCACCTCCTGAGGAAGCCTGTTCCACTGAGGAACTGCTCTAACTGTTAGAAAGTTCTTCCTTACAGGGTGTCTGTTGTGGGGAGGAGAGGGGAAGGTGATTGTAAGCTGGTTAGTACTTGGATTGGAGACCACCAAGGAAGTCCAGGGTGCTACACAGAAACAGACAATGGCAAACCACTGCTGTTCATTTTTTGCTTTGAAAACCCTATGGCAAGGGTGTCAAACATAAGGCACCCATGCCGGATCTAGCCCCTTGAGAGCTCTTATCCTGCTCACAAGCCAGCTGAGGCAGCCACCCCCCACACCCAGTCCCAATTTGGGGTGGCGAGGCATGGCCCAGCCCGACCCGACCAAGTAACATGTTATATACATCTCTCATAACAATTGAGTTCGACACCCCTGCCCTATGGGGTTGTCACAAGTCACCTGTGACTTGACGGCACTTTCCACCACTGTCTAGAAGACTGGCTTAACCTTTGAAGGCATATGATGGATGGATCAGAGGAGATTGTGCTACCACCATTGTGCTATTGTTGTCATGGGCTTTTGTCATAATCTGTGAATGATTCCATACTTTCTAAAGAAACCAGAACTTTTTGATGCTTGAAATGCTGTAAATTAGGGACCATTAGATGTTCTTCTTTCTATCCCCTCTGAATAACCTAACCTAGATCAAAACAATGATTACTGAATAAATTAACTCATACAAAAGAGGTGAAACTCACAGGTTATAGACATTTATGAAGACTCAAAGAGACATCTTATAAACAGCACACTGAAATGTATCATTGCTTACATCTTATTTCACATTTGATTAAAGCAATGACAAAGTAGTTAATGGATGCATGTGACCACAGAATGCTAGAAAAAATGTTATCTGAGACTATGTCTTAGATGAAAAGCTGCCATTCTATCAGCATAATGGCAGGTCTAACAACAGAATGCCATTTCTGATGGGAGAGGGAGAGTGAAGGGCAATTCTCCCCCCCTTCCAGCAGAGCCCCAGATTGCCCCCACACTATTCCTGAGGTTCACTGACCCACAGAAGCATAATTTTACAGAAGGCTTAAATGTGTGTGGGGGGGAGGACTGGGAGGTTGCCTTTCTCAAGCATGACTCCATTTGCTTAATATCCATTTGCTTAGAAGAAGAAGATGAAAAAGAAGAAGAGTTGGTTTTTATATGCTGGCTTTCTCTACCACTTAAGGGAGAATCAAACTGGCTTACAATCCCCTTCCCTTCCCCTCCCCACAACAGACACCCTGTCAGGTAGGTGGGGCTGAGAGAGCTCTTAAGAGAACTGTGACTAGCCCAAGGTCACCCAGCTGGACTCATGTATAAGAGTGGGGAAACTGATCCAGTTCACCAGATTAGTACCCGCTGCTCATGTGGAGGAGTAGGGATTTGAACCCGGTTCTCCAGAGCAGACTCCACCACTAAAAACCACCACTCTTAACCACTACACCTTGCTGGTGTAGTGAGAGAGAGGGTCCATAACAGAAAGGCAATTTCTGGTAAACTGGAATATTTAGAAACTATGTCTTCAGACCCCTTTCTGACTGAATTAAAGGGATTTTTAACTTATTCAAAAAGACATATATTTTCAGGCACACATCTATATTATGAAAAACAATTTTTGGGCTATAGCTCTAATGCTGTGAATAAGCCTATCAATTTGAAGTCTTGCTTTAGATTTTGAAATGAAAGAAAAGCATTCAAGCCTGAAACTACAAAGGTCATTCAATCAACTGAATGGAGTTTATTTTGTTGGTGGTGGTGGGGATCTGTCCTGTCATATCTGTCTTCTAAAAACTGATGATTATTTAAGTGACTTGTCCCAAAGAGTTCTAAAATCAACTAGTTTCATTGGTAGGGTTGCCAACTTCCAGGTACTGAATTAAGTACAGGAAAGGCGAATGATATTAATTCAATCACAAAATTATAATAACAAGTGTATTAAGTGCAGTGAATAACATTGAATCGTCCCCCTTGCTACTCTTCTATGAAGATTTCTCGCAGTTCAATTTTGGATACTTGCACCTTTGTGGGACTATTTATACCAAATTCCCTCATCATTCTTCTATGAAGATTGCTCATAGTTGAACTTTTGAGACTTGTACCTTTTAGGACTGTTTACATAGGATTGTATATAGATTTGTGTGTTGTATGTTATTCACTGCACTTAATACACTTGTTATTATAATTTTGTGATTGAATTAATATCATTAGCCTTTCCTGTACTTAATTCCTTACCTGTGATAGTAGTACAGAGGTGTTCAGTTTGGTTGCTTAACTTCCAGGTACTAGCTGGAGATCTCCTGCTATTACAACTAATCTCCAGCCGATAATGGAGAAAATGGCTGCTTTGGCAATTGGACTCTATGGCATTGAAGTCCCTCCCCTCTCAAATCCCACCCTCCTAAGGCTCCACCCCCAAACCTCCCTCCGGTGGCGAAGAGGGACCTGGCAACCCTATTCCATGGCCATGTGACTAAGATTGTCCATTCATACAGAGTTGAGAACGATCATTCTGAACTTTACCACTTTAGATTTTTTGAGGGGGAGGGGGGATTGTATAGCTGAATATTTTATTTTAAAAAAAAACTCTTTGTGGGAAGAAAGTAGGCTAAACTTCACTTCCTGAGGTGCCAGTTTACTACATGAAAGAACTTTTTCATGCACTGGAAAAGTCAAACCTGTAGGCACCTTTCCACTCCAGCAACCAGAGTGAAGTGGTGCAAACTAGAATTCTGAAACTTGCATGATGAAGGACTTCATCATTTGTGTGATACTGAAAGACTCCTTCCTTAGGGGTGTAATGTAAAAGTTCTCATTGCCATGGGCTAAAAATGTGGGAAATAAAAAATGGAACCTATGGGAAAGGTACACATTAACAGCGTAATCCTAAGGGGGGGGGCGTTCTTGTGACACAACCAGGGATGGCGCTGCTGCACCACCTCCTGAGTGGCTTGATGCCCTGTGGCCAGCAACCAAACAGGAAAATCTCATGGACTGAGCCACCATTTTTGCTGGCGTAAATTCAAGCTGGCAAAAGGGGGGCGTTCCCAGGGCGAAAGGGTGCTGGGAGATTACTTATGTCAGCCCCGCTCCCAGGAAAGCCCCCTTCGGCACTGGTGCGAGTCCCTGCATCGGAGATGTGGTTCTGCTGTGGCTACACTGGCACCCATGCTGTGCCGCTCTCGGGTGCCAGCGTCTGTTTTGATGGCACAAGTGGCATTTACGCCGGGGTCATGCCTCCTCCTAAGCCCATTCAACCCCCCCCCTTACCATTGCACTGTAAGTCTTACAAATGAATTAATTTGTTACATGAAAAGTGAAATGTCCCTGTAATACCTGCATCATAAGCCTCCACTGACAGTGTTCTCGTAAAGTTATTTGTGTCTAGTGTCCCTGACAGGTAATATATCCCACAGGGTTGCTTAAAATGGTGGACATTTCCTCAATAAGAAATAAAAGGGAAAGCATATGTTGTATGCATTTTGTATGTATTTGCAAAAATCCAAACGTTTCACAAGAACATAAGAAAGGCCATGCTGGATCAGACCAAGGTCCATCAAACCCAGCAGTCTGTTCGCATAGTGGCCAACCAGGTGCCTCTAGGAAGCCCACAAACAAGACGACTGCAGCAGCATTATCCTGCCTGTGTTCCACAGCACCTAATATAATAGGCATGTCCCTCTGATCCTGTAGAGAATAGGTATGCATCATGATCAGCATCCATTTTTACTAATAGCCATGAATAGCCATCTCCTCCATTAACATGTCCACTCCCCTCCAAGTTGGCAGCCATCACCCCCTCCTGGGGCAGGGAGTTCCACAATTTAATTATGTGTTGTGTGAAGAAATACTTCCTTATGAATTTGCAAAAATCCAAATCATGCATTTTCTAAAATCCAGAAAGGATGACATGAGTTGGGTAGTTAAAACACAATATTGACCATTTCTGGCAAACTTAGGTTACAATTTTAGGATGCTCCCTTAGCCTCACTAAATTCAGAGGTGCTTATTACTAACACCCAAATAAAAAAATGCTTAGCATTGGGCTACAAATGTCAAATATAATCCCAACTGTCATATTCATAGATGTGGTCTATTGTTATCTCTAGCCCCAGCTACACAAAAAAACAAATCAGGAAGAGAGAATTTTTGGTCGGTAGTTTGAAGTCAGTTAATTTGTATTAGTGACCTTGGCCCCATACTAAATCTGAAGCCCTGATTGAAATTTCATGCATCCACTTCTGATAAAGAGTTTCTGATAAACAGGTTTCCTTAGAAAATTGCTGAGGATCTGTGAACTAAGTTGGTACTACTGGGTGGCAATTTAATGAATGCTGCATTCCAAGTAGTAAATAGTTATGAAGATGCTATGCAATGGAGGATTCTATGGATACCATAATCTGCAGGTGATAGATACTGAATAGTTGCAAATAACAATGAAAAATAAATAGCGACTCAACTTCATTACCCTTTAGAATGAAATATAATTGGTTGAAGGACTTCTAAGAACAAAGCTCAGGACAATGGGCTAACAAAGAGGCGTGAGAAGTGCTCCTGCTGAATATTTTTGAGCTACACATTTAAGTTGCTGTCACTTCTTGAGAAGAGTTGTTTTTTACACCCCGCTTTTCTCCACCGTAAGGAGTCCCCAAATGGCTTGCAATCCCCTTCCCTTCCCCTGCCCACAACAGACACCTTGTGAGGTAGGTGGGGCTGAGAGAGTTCTGAGAGAACTATGACTAGTCCAAGTTCACCCAACAGGCTTCATGTGGAGGAGTGGAGAAACCAACCCAGTTCACCAGATTAGCATCCGCCGCTCATGTAGAGGAGCAAGGAATCAAACCTGGCTCTCCAGTTTAAGAGTCTACCACTCGTGTGGAGAAGTGGGGAATCAAACTTGGTTCTCCAGATTAGAGTTTGCCGCTCTGAGCCACTACTTCTTCCAGGAGCTTTGTTCTCTCTGAGCTTTGGTACAGTCCCCGTCTCATGTGCTTTGGTACAGTCCCCATCTCACATGGCTTTTATCCATATAGATCCCAAGATCCCCAGCAGTCTTTTGTGGTCAAAGCTTTCTCCTGCCCTCACTAGTGGAAAAGCTGGTTGCATCCAACTCTTTATTTTTATGTGCTTTTCCCCCTAGTGTGCATATAGTAATCAACCTTACGAATGACCCATAGTTACTCTGTTTATATATAAAGTTTTCATCAGAAGTAAAATCAGATCAACGGAACATTCTTTGCAATGAATCTGGAGCTAGTCACCCTGAGCACCATTATTATGGCCAAGCAAAATCCTATATCTCAGATCTTCTAGGCTCAGGTAAGACTCGTGAACCCCCATACTCTTCTTAAAGGAAAAAGGAACCCCACAATGAGTACGTAAGCGATTCAAGTATAGTGGAGCTACAAATGCATTCTTTTGCAGTTCTTCAAGAAGATCAATATTAAATTAATCCAGGAGCCTTGAAATGGAGTTAAGAGAAAATACAGTTGTTTAGACTGGTACTGCTTTTCTGAACTGCAAAGATTTCTTTTCGCATTGCTGTCTCTGGTCTTTTTTAAAGTTATGCTGGGCTGCTTAATACACTCAGAAAGAGGAAACTAATATCTCCTTACTGATGGATGATCTTGCTATGCAGGAGTGTACAAATTAGCATGTCTGTTGCCGACAGTGAGAACTTGTAAAGCAAAGGACATTGATTCAGTTGTGTGCAGGTTAGAATTCCTTAAGTTGTGTCAGAGGTTATGGCTTTTTTTTTTTAAACACCCAGTTTAAGTGCAGTTTAAAGAGTTTTCTAAGCATAATTCCACAGAATTCCCTCTCGAGAGACACCTAGCTTGTCTACTGTCTAAGTTTTCTTTAAGAAGAAAGATTCAAACCATCTTATTTAGGGGAGAAGGTCATATCCTAAATAAATACCGCCTCTCATGGTATACTATGATAATCTAATGAGAACTTACTGGCGGTCCCTGTCCCTAAGAGTCTGCAGCTCTCCTCGACAAGGTCCAGGGCTTTTTCGGCCCTGGCTCCAGCTAGGTAGAATGCTCTGCCTGGTCACATCAGGGCCCTGTGGGACCTTAAGGAGTTCCACAAGTCCTGTAAAACAGAGCTTTTCCACCAGGCCTACAACTGAGGACAGCCGCGGGTATCATCTTTACTGGCTTCCCTACCCTTCTCCTTCTTATATACATAACATCTTGAACTTGAAGGGGTGGCCTCCTGTATGGCTCTCACCATGTAATTGTATTTTGAGCACCATCTTATTGTTCTTGTTGTTTTGGGGTTTTTAGGTATTTTATCGTTGATTTTATTGTACCAATTATTATTGTATTATTTTAAATGATGTTACCCGCCCTGAGCCGCCTTATTGGGGAAGGTGGGTTACAAATTTGAATGAATGAATAAATAAATTTGTCCAGTTTCAGCCACCATAGTTGGCATTTTTAGAGCTCCATCTTAGAGATGCTGCAAGTTTCATGGTGAACATGTATGATAACTGACAATCAGATGTGCTGACAATCAGATGTGATCTGATCACCAGGTTCATCATCAAACAGTTCCAATGCCTGACAAACAGGTTTGCATCATTCCCCCACATAAATGACTAATGTGCAAAAATGCTACCTATCCAAACAGATTGGCAGCCATTAATGTCACCACAGACTACTACGATCAGGGATCTTCAGTTTTGTTTTTTTTTGTTTTTTGAGCCTGCGGGCTCTTTTGGAATTTGGACACAAGGTAGTGGGACCACCTGCAAAATGGCAGCCGAAAAAAGGAGAGCTAACCACAAATGCCAGGGTTTATTTATTTGGCATACACACAGATTTCCTTCAGGTGTACACTTAAGATCCTTGTGCTGTGCTGGCAATTCTGCCGAAGGAACTTTTTAAAAATCTGCACTGCCAATCATATCTCCAGTACCAATCAGTAAGTGGGTACTAAGTGGGGGCAGAACCCTCACTTAGTCCTCCCCACTTTCTAAAAAGAATTGGTGGGGTCCATAGTGCCTATGGGTGCCACGTTGGGGACCCCTGACACAGATGAGCATCACATGGTAGGAATTCTTTTTAAACATCATGTTTATTTACAACCGATTTAAATGACCATTTAAAAATAGCCTGCCAAGCAAACAGTGATGCAGTGAGTGTGTGGAAGAAGAAGAACTCAACCGGGCTGCATGAGAATGCACAAAAAGCTAATTGTGCTGTTAGGAAGGAATACTGTGAAACATCATCCTGATCAACAGCCACAAATGGTTTGGCAAACAGATGAAAGTTTCTGTATAAAAATCAGCTGCCTATCACAATGGGAGGACAAGGTGTGAGCCGAACCAGCAGGTGTTCAAGCACCTGTGCTTAATCGCAAAGAAAACCCACCTCCTAATCATTCCCATTTTAAAGACACGGCTCTGTTTGTTAATACTTTGAGGACTATCATGAGCAGGTGACCAGTTTACTCAGAATCCTACGCAGGCCTATTTAATGGAGCTTACTCCCAGCATAAAGAGCCCCGTGGCGCAGAGTGGTAAGCTGCAGTACTGCAGTCCAAGCTCTGCTCACGACCTGAGTTCGATCCCAACGGAAGTTGGTTTCAGGTAACTGGCTCAAGGTTGACTCAGCCTTCCATCCTTCCGAGGTCGGCAAAATGAGTACCCAGCTTGCTGGGGGTAAAGGGAAGATTTCTGGGGAAGGCACTGGCAAACCACCCAGTAACCAAAGTCTGCCTAGAAAATGTTGGGATGTGACATCACCCCATGGGTCAGGAATGACGGGGGACTTTTACCTTACCTACTCCCAGCATGGTGTTGCTGTTAAGGCGTCAGACTAGGACCTGGGAAACCCAGGTTCAAATCCCCGCTTACACCATGGAAGCTGGCTGGGTGACCTTGGGCCAGTCACACACTCTCAGCCCTTGGAGGTAGACAATGGCGAACCACCTCTGAATGTCTCTTGCCTTGAAAACCCTAGGGGATTGCCATGAACCAGCTGTGGCTTGACGACAAAACCAAAAACCAAAACCTCCCAGGAAAATGTTCTTAGGGTTGCTGTGGTAGAAATGTGAGTCAGTCCTGGGACTTCTTAAACCAAACAGTATGACTGCTCTTAAAATGAACATTTTAAAGGATAAGATTTGATTCATTTTAATTCTGCGAGGCTTTTTATGGTTTATGCACATCTAAACATTGTATGAAAATTCATTTTATTTGCTTGAGGAAAATGCTTTCATATTTAGCATACCAAAATAACAAACTTACCTCCAGGTCTTTACAAGCAAGATGATTTATACTTAAAATTTTGGCAATGCTACTGTAGGAAATCTGTCATTGTGCTACTTTAGTCTTAATGCAATTACACATTTCTATTGTTAATTAGTTCTTTAAGACAGCTCCAGCAAAAAACTAAGGCATACAGATGGTTCAGGCTTACCTTCCTATTTCTTCCATGTATGCCATCAGGCTTAAACAAACGAAAGGGGGCGGCTTCTGAAACA
Source organism: Euleptes europaea (assembly GCF_029931775.1). NCBI lineage: Eukaryota > Metazoa > Chordata > Lepidosauria > Squamata > Sphaerodactylidae > Euleptes > Euleptes europaea. Next base: position 74,992,364 of record NC_079320.1, read on the forward strand.
TTATCCACTGGGAATTGAAGAACATGGTGGAGCTTTGTAAAGACACGATTTGACTGTGTAAGAAATGAAATACTTTTAGGATGTGGTTGTGAATATTTTCAGTCATACTAAAAGGGTCTCCCTTATTACCACGTTTTCAACATTCCCAATTAAAAAACAGTAACTTATTACATTGCCATCACTTGGCTTCACTGACCTCATAAACCATCACTTGACCCACATATTATTACATCAACTGATTCAATGTTTGTTTCCTGATTCAAGTAATGAATCCAGGAAGGGAGGGGGGAACAGCAGCAAGCCCAGAGGAGAAATGGTTCTGAAGCAGGAGCAGCTAGGGACAGCTATAGTGCTGGGGAAAGGTGAACACACCTGCATATTTAAAGGTAAAGATATATGTAAAGGTACACACCTGTGCAAATAATGGGTCATTACTGACCCATTGGGAGATATCACATCATGGTGTTTACTAGGCAGACTATGTTTACGGGGTGGTTTGCTATTGCCTTCCCCAGTCATCTACACTTTACCCCCAGCAGTCTGGGTACTCATTTTTTCCAACTTCGGAAGGATGTAAGGCTGAGTCAACCTTGAACTGGCTACCTGTACCCGAATTCCATCGGTATCAAACTCAGGTCATGAATAGAGCTTTGACTGCAGTACTGCAGCTTACCGCGTACCACGGCGAACCGGGATAGGAAGCCCCCTAACCAGCGGCTCCTCCCCCGCCCCGCCCCCAGAATGCCCCCCTGCACTAGCGCAGCCTCTCTATGCCATGGCCTGCACCACGGAGAGGCTGCACCGGCATAGGGGCAAGGCGTGGTCCCGTGGCACTCGGCTGCCGGTGGGACTGGCCTTGCTGCCAGCGTGTGTGTAATCACGCGATTACATGCACTTATGCTTACGGCCCAATTCCCAGGAATGGGCTGTAAGAGAGCTGTGACTAGCCCAAGATCACCCAGCTGGGTTTATGTGTAGGAGTGGCGAAACCAATCCAGTTCACCAGATCAGCATCCACCGCTCATGTGGAGGAGTGGGGAATCAAACCCAGTTCTCCAAATTGGAGTCCACCACCCCAAACCACTGCTCTTAACCATTACACCAAACATTAAATGGAAATGAAGTAGAAAACGCCATCCAAAGAAGAATATGTTGTTGAGTCAAAGTGATGGCAACCACATCCTTATGAAATCTCAGGCAACAGATGAGAAGAGGTGGTGTGCCGATGCTTTCCTCTGCATAGTAACCCCACTCTTTGGTGGTCTCCCATCCAAATTCTAACCATGGCTTATCCTTCTTAGCTTCCAAGTTTTGATGAGCCCCGGCTAAGATGGCTATTCAAGCTGCTGTACACTTTGCATCATCCTTTCAAAATTCCAAATGTAATGATAAGCCAAATGAACTATCTAATCTATCAAATACATCTTCTGAGATTACTGGTGGGGGGAGAGAATGAGAAGGGGGTTATGGACCAGAAGTGGGTTGTTTGAATAAGGAGTTGAACTAAAGCTTTATAGAAAAAAACATCAGGTGGGGTGATCAGTAAGTCCTTTTTCCACAGAGGGTGCCAAGTAGTTAAAGAATGGTAGTTTAATTTGTATCTGATTCATTTAAAAATAAAATTTCATATAATCAGAGCTTAAATAAAAGTCTTTTTCATGCTGAAGGAAGTGTGGGGTGATTTATGGCTTCAATACAGCCTCGTTAATGAGAGGATAGTCCCGGCTGAAGTCCGAAGATGCACCTGCTTCAAAGCCTCCCATGCTTCCCAGGCATTTGCCTTTCCTGACACATAGACTAATTGACTGTTGTCTACTGACAGAATTATATTAGCTAGAGCCTTACTGTCCCGTTCCCGCTCCACTGCAGTTACAGGCACATGCTCTACGGCTCCCCACTGAGCCTCCCTCTTGAGATAATGTTCCAGTCTCACCGACCACATAGTATAGTTGTCCTGGGTCAGCTTCTCCAAGGGAATTTGAGATTCAGCCATCTCACCACTCAATCTCCCACTGCTTCTACAGCTTCTATGGCTTCTGGAATCCTGGATGCTGCTGTGCTACTCTCACTAGTCCCGTGAGGCATAGAAAACTGGGCCCATAACCCTGTTGCGGGAGCTGGTGGATTGTGCCAATGCCCAGGAATAACCACCAGTACCAGTAGAGCTTGTAGAAAATGCAGTTGTTTATTCACAGTGCTATACACACACTCTTCCACCACTATCTCCCGACATAAGACTCATGGAGTCAAATACTTATATACAGATGTCATCTCCAGGCAGCAATTAGTGTTACAGGCTGAGTCACCCTCCAGGTGCAACTCATTACCTTCAGGCTGAGTCACCCTACAGGTGCAACTCATAACTCAGTCTCAGGCCTTCTAGGGGCTTTCCAGGTTATTACATCAGCTTAGCTTGACACTTAGATCCCCTGAATCTAAATCCACCTGTCATAGCTAATATGAACAGACTTGCATATTCTGTCAGCCTGAGGAGGGGAGGGTTTGGTGAGGGGAGGGACTTCAATGCCATAGAGTCCAATTGCCAAAGTTGCCATTTTCTCCAGGTGAACTGATCTCTAGCACCTGGAGATCAGTTGTAATAGCAGGAGATCTCCAGCTAGTACCTGGAGGTTGGCAAACCTATTAATAAGGAAAAAAATACCACACATTGTTATACGTTTAATATGCTCTTTCAATGTTATAGTAATGCGCTGGAACCAAAATATTGAGAAGCAGTGTGGTGTAGTGGTTGATTGTCACATTAGGATATGGGAGACTCAGGTTTGAATCCCCACTCTGCCAAGAACAATGTAAGCTGCTTTGGAGGTCTTTAAGCAGAGGTTGGATGGCCATTTGTTGGGAGTGCTTTGATTGTGGGATCCTCCATGGCAGGGGGTTGGACTAGATGGCCCTTGTGGTCTCTTCCAACCTTGTGTGATTTTGTGATTTTGGGTGTCCATTGTAGAGGAAAGTGGAGTATAAAGGAAGTAAAAATATAAATAAATAAACAAACATTATAAATAACAATCTAAACAAAGACAAATCAGTGGGTTATAGATCAAATCAAGCCTGAACTGACCCTAGAAGCTAAAATTACTAAACTGAGGCTATTGTATTTTGGTCACATCATGAGACGACAAGAGTCACTGGAAAAGAAAGTCATGCTAGGAAAAGTTGAGGGCAGCAGGAAAAGAGGAAGACCCAGCAAGAGATGGACTGACTCAACAAGAGAAGCCACGGCCCTCAGTTTGCAAGATCTGAGCAAGGCTGTCAAAGATAGGACATTTTGGAGGACTTTCATTCATACAATCGCCATGAGTCAGAAGTGACTTGACGGCACTTCACACACACAAAGACACAAGAATTGTGCCATTAGCTTTCAGCCTGCCAAGTCCTTCTTGCCCTGACCCCAATTTAAATTGTCTCTACCAATAATTAATGCAACTATTTGTCATTAAATCAGACAAATCAACCAATTAAAATGCTTGCAGACCCAATGTGGAAAGTTCAAGAAACTTCCACTGGCAGGATGTAGAATGAGGAAGGGAATGGATAGTTAGGAAAAGCAAGTCATTTTCAATATTGGCTTTCTCCTCTCTTTATGTTTAAGTTGCCATGCTAACATTTTGCCTGGTTTATTTGAATGTTCAAAAAATCTTTGTCTATTATATAATATTTTTCTTTCTATATCGGTAGTTAATAAAATCTCATATTGTTGTTGCCAAGTTTTTATTTTATCAATCTGTTCTTGTTTAAGTAATTTGGTTTGTGCTTTTCTTAACTGTATTTCCGCCTGTTTAATTTCCTCCAGTATTTTTTTCTTTTTTGACTCTCTTTCTCTAAACCACCGCGAGTTTTGTTGTATTAAAATGCCTCTTATCACTGCTTTCCCCGCATCCCAGACAACATCTTCAGATGTGCCTTTATTTATGTTATCTTGAAAATAATGTTGTATTTCTACTTTTATTTTGTCTGTAATTTTCTTATTTTTTAATAAATATTCATTAATATGCCAAGATTTGTTTTTCTTAATTCCCAAATTCATTTGCAACAACAGTGCATTATGATCTGAAAGAACCTTCGGTAAAATTTCAAGGTCATCTAGTTTGCATATAATATCTTTAGATAGCCAAATCATATCTATTCTAGAGTGAGATTTATGTCTTGAAGAGTAAAAAGTATATCCCTTTTTATTACCTTTTTTCATTCTCCACGCATCAAACATTTCCCATTGTTCTGTTAAATGATCAAAAATACCAGGTATTTTACCTTCAAATTTCCCCTGTTTTTTTTTTGCTGATCTATCTAAACGAGGATCTGTTACTCCATTGAAATCACCCATCCATAACATATTTTCCGTAGCATATTCAGCCAATGTCGATATTAGATCCATATAAAATAATTTTTGGTTATTATTAGGTGCATATATACCGACTAATACTATTTTTTGGTAACCACACAGAACCTCTACCATCAAAATCCTCCCTTCCCTGTCTTTATACAACATCTTTGGTTCAAATATTAAAGGAATGTACATAGCTATTCCATTAACCTTTTTCTTATCATTACATGAAGTAAACAGTTTACCTAATTTATTTTGTTCTAATCTTAAAACCTCTTTTGTTAAAATATGTGTCTCCTGTAAACAAAAAATGTTAGCTTTTGATTTCTGTAGATGATAGAATATTTTTCTCCTCTTATTTGGAGAGTTTAAACCATTAACATTCCATGATAGTATCTTCATCATTTGTTGGTTAGTAACTCAAATTTTCCCCCAGGTATAATACCCCTTCCCCCCCTCCTCCCCCAATAGTATCCCCATCTCCTTCTCATAAATCCTCAGACCCTAATTCAGTCTGTGTCCTCTTCTTCCGTCAGAGATTTTCCTCCTGAAGCTTCTGCAGCCTTCTCATTCTCTGTAAGATTCTTTTCAACCAGTTCTTTAATTGGTTGTTGTGGTGGTTTACTTAATTCTCCTTCATATCTCCGAAAGAACTGATCAACTTTAGCCATGTCAGTAAGTTTGAACCTCTTTGTTTTGAATATAAATGAGACTCCTTGAGGGTATTCCCATCTATGTTGTATTCCATTATATCTCAGCCTTGCCACCAATTCTGCAAACTCCTTTCTTTTTCTCAGTAGTCTCCCTGGTATCTCCTTCATTAGTCTCACTGGTTGACCTTCTATTGTTAAAGGATTGTTGTAATGTTTATTTAGTATCAGGTCCCGGTGAGATCTTGAAAAAAGCTGTACCAAGCAATCCCTTGGAACTTTGTTTCTGGCTGCATAAGCAGAGTTGACTCTATAAGCTGTAATTATCATCCCTTCCACTATTGCTTCTTCTTCTTGCAAAAAATCAGCCAGGAGCACTTTCAAATATTCTTTCAGGTCAGAACCTTCAGTCCGTTCTTTAAATCCGCGAATACGAATCCAGCTCTCCTTTATCCGCATTTCTAACATCGCCACATTATCCTCTTGCCGTTCTTCACGTTCCTGGCGGGCCTCCAGTACAAGTTCCATAGTATCAACCTTTTTTCTGGTTTCTTTATTATCCTTTGCTTGTTTTTGCTGTTTCGCCTCCAACTTGTCTTGCTTCACAGTCAAAGCTGAGATAGAGTCCTGCAATGTTGAGATAGCTGCAGTATTCTGGTTAAGACCTTGCTTTACATAGGATGGAAAAATTTTATTAGATAAACAAAAAATTACAGAAACTTTTATAGATTATTATTCTAATCTTTATACACAGGGAATAGTTTTAGAAAAAGAGATAGAAAAATATTTAACACAATTTGTATGGGATAAAATCTCACAGGAACAGAAAGAATTATTAGATGCAGAAATAACATTAGAGGAGTTAAAATCAGTAATAAAGAAAAGTAAATTAAACAAAGCACCAGGAGAAGATGGCTTCACAAATCTTTATTACAAAACTTTTATGGATCAACTATCACCAAATTTATTGAGAGTTATGAATAATTGTATACAGGGAGGATCCATTCCAAATACCTGGAAGAAAGCAAATATAGTTTTAATACCTAAACCAAACGCTGATTTAATGGAAGTTAAAAACTATAGACCAATATCATTATTAAACAATGATTATAAAATGTTTGTGATGATTTTAGCGAATAGATTGAAGAAAATTCTTAATAGTATTATACATGAAGACCAAGCAGGATTCCTTCCGGGGAGGTTAATCAATCAAAATGTTAGAGTTGTGTTAGACTTACTAGAATATGCAGAATTTGATAATACACCTTTTGCAATGATATTTTTAGATGCAGAAAAAGCGTTTGACAATGTAAATTGGAATTTTATGAGGAAAGTGTTAGAATATATGGGTTTTGGTGATAAATTTCAAAAGGTTATTGGAAATATTTATACTTGTCAAACTGCTAAGCTAATAATTAATGGAGAATTATCATCACAATTTGAAATACAAAAGGGCACCAGACAAGGGTGCCCCCTTTCACCACTGTTGTTTATTATTATTTTAGAGGTATTGATGAGAAAAATTAGAATGAATGCAGAGATTGTAGGTTATAAAATAGGGAGAAATCATTATAAAGTTAAGGCATATGCAGATGATTTAGTGTGTTTTTTAACTGATCCTATTACTCAGATAGCTGAATGGAGCAAAATGATTGAGGTTTACGGAAAACTTGCAGGCTTTAAAATAAACAAAAATAAAACTAAAATATTGGTCAAAAATATTACACTCTTGCAGCAGCAGGAATTAGCGAGAGTAACAGGTTTTGGTATAGAACATAAAGTAAAATATCTGGGAATATGGTTAACTCCTAACAATTTTAACCTATTTAAAAATAATTATGAAAAAACATGGCAACAAATAAATACCGATTTGACAAATTGGGAAAAAATACCCTTATCATTGTGGGGTAGAGTATCGGTGATTAAAATGATGGTATTACCCAGGATGCTTTTTTTATTTCAAAATTTACCGATTATTAAGGGGTTCAAAGTTTTTAAAATTTGGAAGAAGGATATTCAAAAATTTTTGTGGGGAAAAGGAAAACATAGAATAGCTTATAAAAATTTGATTCAATTAAGAGAAACAGGAGGATTAGGTTTACCTGACTTGCAACAATATTATGAGGCTTCCTGCTTTCTCTGGTTAAAAACCTGGATTAAATTAGAAAATTATCGATTATTAGAGTTAGAAGGGTATAATCTTCGATATGGCTGGCATGCATATCTGTGGTATGAAAAGGAAAAGGTAAACAGAGATTTTAAAATTCATATTATTAGAGCTGGGTTATTTCAAATTTGGACAAAATATAAGAAGACTTTAGAAAATACGACCCCGGGGTGGATTAATCCAATAGAAGCTTATATGAAGAGGGGAAAACAATTAAACTTAGATATAGAGATATATAGGGGTATTATTGAATGGAAGGAGAGTAAATGGGCTTTAAAAAGCAGGGAAGAGTTAAATATAAAAGACTGGTTTTTATATTATAAACTACAAGATATTTTTAATAAAGATAGTAAACTTGGATTCAGTAAAAATAAATCCGAGTTAGAAAAGATATTAGATAAAGGAAATAAAGGATTGATTGGTAGGATGTATAAATTATTGATGACTATTAATTTAGAACAAGAAAGAATTAAACCAGTCATGATCAAATGGATGCAGGATTTAGGATTCAATATAGACCTGGATAAATGGGAAAATTTATGGAAGAGGGAGTTTAAATTTACAATAACTAATGAAATTAGAGAAAATCTCTATAAAATGTTTTATAGATGGCATATAACCCCATTTATGATATCTAAAATGAACAGTCAAGATAAAGGAATCTGTTGGAAATGTGGAAAAGAAAGAGGAACTTATATGCATGTCTGGTGGACTTGTAAAAAAATCAAAAAATTTTGGAAAAAAATAATAAAAGAAACAAATAATTTGATTAATAGTAAAGTGAAAAGAAAACCATTATTTTGTTTATTGGGAATACCCACAAACGATATTCATGATCGGGATAGGATTATTTGTCAATATAGTTTTGCTGCTGCAAGGATTGTGATAGCGAGAGTATGGAAACAAACAAGTAAACCCTCAATTACAGAATGGAGAGAGAAAGTGTGGTTATATATGAGGATGGCCAGATTAACAGAAATTCTGCATGGAAATGATTTGGAAGAATTTAAGTTAACATGGTTTAAGGCTACCTCATATTGGGATAAGTTGGCAAAAATGGATTTTACTTTGTTATTTAGTGAGCTATAGAAAATTATTCTTTAAGCAATATTAGAATTTAGATAAATAAATAAAGCTACCGGACACTTCTATGGAAGTCATGGTGATGGGTCACTTTTGGTGGGTGGGGGGAAAGGGTATTTTTCTTTTGATGAATGTATTAAAAAATGAAATGTATTCAATATGTTATGTGAATACCCTTTTATATCTATATATGTATTTTTTTTCTTTCTTTTTTTTCCTGTTTCTTTTTTCTTTTCTTTTTTTTTTTATATTGTAAAATTCAATAAAAAATTATAAAAAAAAAAAAAAAAAAAAAAAAAGGAAAAGCAAGTCATGCTCGTCAGTATAAAGAAGATAGCAATGTCCATTGATGTAGATTTGTCTCTAGATTGAATTATTTTCAAGCCTCAGAATTACAGTTCAGACAATGTGCTAAAACAGCCGTGTAATAAACTGGTGCCTTTGAAACGGTTTCAGATATTCAATTATCTTCACAAACATTTGCAAGTACTCTGTCACAATGAATTATGCTTTTCGCTTAGATATGTTATTTGGCTGGAATCATTACCAACACATCTTGCATGAGCAAGTACTTCTGAAAGGTTTTTTTTTTTTTTACATTCAGTGTCAATTTCCTTCTTCTCACATCAGTTGATATGGAAGAGACCAAATGCACAGGGCAGACCTGATCCATAGGGTTGCCAACCTCCAGGTACTCTCTGGAGATCTCCTGCTATTACAACTGATCTCCAGCCAATAGAGATCAGTTCGCCTAAAGTCCCTCCCCTCCCCAAACCTTGCCCTCCTCAGGCTCTGCCCCAAGACCCTAGGTGGCGAAGAGGGACCTGGCAACCCTACTGATCCGGTTCTTCCTCTGGCTGGATTATACACTGGCCTGAGAGAGGAAATCACCCTTACTTTTGACCAAATATTATTGCATTTTAAACTTTCGATCTTCGTAGAGTCCTTTACTCTTTACTTCCAGCCAGATGGAAGCAAGTTCTCCTTGCACCCAAGCTGTTCCTCTCTTTAAGTAAAAGAAATACAAAGCCATGCTTTCTGAAGTGAGAGGGAAGGAGAATACTCGCTTTTGATGAAATTACTGTTTCAAATTGACAGATAACATTTTTTTTAGTTGATACCTTGAGCCACTTGGAGGAACTGTAGAAAAGCTAGAATTGAGTATTCTAATGGATTAAAAAAAAAAAGAGTCTAGCCGTGTGACTGTTCTGACCTGGATAGCCCAGACTAGCCCAATCTTGTCAGATCTTGGAAGCTGAGCAGGGTTGGCCTTAAGGTTGCCAACGTCCAGGTACTAGCTGGAGATCTCCTGCTATTACAACTGATCTCTGGCTGATAGCGATCAGTTCACCTGGAGAAAATGGCCACTTTGGCAATTGGACTCTATGGAATTGAAGTCCCTCCCTTCCCTAAACCTCGCCCCCCCCTCAGGCTCTGCCCCAAAAACCTCTGGTCGGTGGTGAAGAGGGACCTGGAAACCCTAGTTGTCCCTGGTTAGTATTTGGATGGGAGACCACCAAGGAAGTCCAGGGTTGTTCAGTTCTTTATTATTACAGTCCATGACCAGAAGGTATATAAATGAAACATTAATTACAGAAAGAATAAAATTTATATACAAATGATCTTGATAAACACAGGCTAATCCTAATAGATATCAACTAAAACTACACATATCTGTCAGCAATTTAACACTTCAACATTCTCCTGGGCTAATGCTAGAGATTAGGAGCCCCGTGGCGCAGAGTGGTAAACTGCTATACTGCAGTCAAAAGCTCTGCTCACGACCTGAGTTCAGTCCCAACGGAAGTTGGTTTCAGGTAGCCGGCTCAAGGTTGACTCAGCCTTCCATCCTTCTGAGGTCAGTAAAATGAGGTTGGTAAAAAACGCGATTCAGCCCCCAGTGGTCTAGTAAAACATATTATGCACACATAAGCATAAATTAACAAATAGAACAATTTTGTATCAGCCCAGAAATGTATTGTATAGGGTTGCCAGGTCCCTCTTCGCAACCTGTGGGAGGTTTTTGGGGTGGAGCCTGAGGAGGATGGAGTTTGGAGAGTGGAAGGACTTCAATCCCACATGGACCTCAACTGCTGCTAGTTTACTTCCAACAAACCGGAAGTATCTTCCTCAGTATCTTCCTCCATTCTCCTCATGGAGCATTAAAGATATGACATCCAGACTGAAGAGGTACAGTCCATTCCACCTCTTCCTTCTGTTGCACGTGTAGACCAGTCCTCCTGAGTGGTCAACTGTTGGAATGGAAGCCAGGCTCAACCTAGCTGACTTTGGTCTGAATTAGCAAAGGTGATTGTTATGGTCTTATAGGAGGCATTGAATATCAACAGCCTTGTGCAAGACTTACATACTTACACCACTCTTAGAGTTGTGCAGTCCTGAAATACGTCGCCAACATCCATAAATCATACGTTCTTGAGAAAATATGTGCTGCACCACATTTGGTCTTCAGAAGAACATGATGTTTGGGAAGAGATTATTTCTTGAAATGTCATATTCTTCACTTCCCAAGGTAGCAGTTAATCACTTGAGTGCACATGGACATATTCTTACATCCTTCTCGAGGCAATATGGGGGTCCCTGTGGATGTACACAGTATGTCCTTTAAAGCAAATATATATATATATATATATATATATATATATATATATATATATATATATATATATATATATATATTAGAGAGCTTTTTCTTAAAAACAAAACAAAACAGTGATTCATCCTACTGCAGCCTGTACAACATGATAACCATACGGAGACGCTTGCAAAGCCAGACGTTTATTGGCATCCAAAGATATATAGTATCACATAAAGGTCAGACACCTACAATATATTATTGGTAAGATATCCTAGCAGGGATCAACGTGTTTACATCTGTTTGCAGATTATTTAGTAAACGATAACATATAAATCACTGTCTGGTTCTTACTGAAGTTATTATGAGATTTTGTGCAAGCTGACACACACACACACACACACACACACACACACACAAAAGAAGCAGATCAAGTACAGCTTTATTCGGTAAGAGTGGAGAGGGGGAGAATTTAGCTTTAGCACTGAAGTTTTCAAACTGTGCTCTAAAGAAAACTCGGATTCCTTAGGTGGCTCAATGAGAAGATCAGCAATGGTGGGTACATTTTACTACTTTTCTTCTATTGCTTGTTATCCCTGGCAAAATGGGCAACAGCAGAGATGGGTCGAGACACACTGGCACCCTGAGACAGAGCAATACTAACTACCAGAAGCTGGAGGGTGAGAGATTCAAAACAGATAAAAGGAAGTATTTCTTTGCACAATGCATAGTTAAATTGTGGAACTCCCTGCCGCAGGATGTGGCAATGTTCATGGAGGAGAGGGGTATTCATGGCTACTAGTCAAAATGGATACTAGTCATGATGCATACCTATTCTATCCAGGATCAGAGGAGCATGCCTATTATATTAGGTGCTTTGGAATACAGGCAGGATAATGCTGCTGCAGTCGCCTTGCTTGTGGCCTTCCTAGAGGCACCTGGTTGGCCACTGTGCTAGTGTGCTAGTGCATGTTTGGTTTGATCCTCAGCTGAACAATTTATTTATTTTAAGATTTATATCCTGCTTACTTCCCCACTGGGAACCAAAAGCAATTCACACCATCATCCTCCTCTCCTCAGTTTTGTCCTTACAATTGCAACCCTGTGAGGTAAGTTAGGTTGAGCGGGAGAGTCTGGCCCCAGGTCCTCCCCTGAACTTCATGGAAGAATGGGGATTCAAATCAGGGCCTCCCAGCCCTTACTCCGATGGAAGCCCATAAATGTATTTGAAAAGAAGGTGAACTTGAAACTACCGAACATGTGCTCTTTGAATGTAAGCTGTATGACCGTATACATACCGGACTACAAACATCATTACTTCTAGAATGCCCTAGAGCTCTGAGGAAACAACGCCTAAAATTATTATTGTCAGATAAAAGGGAGGTCTTAACAAATAGAGTTGCCAGATTTGCTTAGTTAGCAATAAAATTAAGGCAGAGCTGGACTAAATCTATACAATCGCTATGGGAGTATGGGATGAATATTGTTTGGAACCTTATAGATCGTTATTATATATCAACCCTATGAATTTCTGTGTATTGATTATTTCAGTAATGTCTATGTTTCTTTTAAATATTTGAGTTTTGTTTTATCCTGAATATTTGTGTTTTTATCATATACTATGCAAGGTTTTGTTTCATTTGATGGTCTATGAACATAATAAATTTGATTTGATTTGACATCAAATTGTAGCTAATTCTTTTTAAAACTGGTAAAAGGATAAGTGGCCTGCGTAATAGCAGCTTTCTGCATTTCCTTTCAGCCTGGAAACCGCAGCAGCACAGTGGCTAAATCCAAAATTCGAGCCACAATGCACAGCCCCCCCCCCCGAATTTGTGAACTTTCACTGTCTTCGTTGAGTTTTCCTTATATTAAACCACTGCCAGCGGTGCTGTGATGAGGATAAATTGTTCTGCGAAAAACTACTCCGGCAAGCTATGGATGGAAGAAAGTGAGCAAAGCTAATGTCAGATCTCTGGCTTGGAAGGGAGAAGTGGGTTGTGCATCAGCAGATTCTGGGGATGGAGTTGGTCTCTTATTGCCTGAGAATTGCATTTAGTCTGTTGAAGAACCGTTCCTCTTCAGCGAAAAGTCACAGCTGAGTTCCCAGAGGCACAGCATCGCTGATATCTTGATTTGTCCCTGTGTCTCATGATTTTCTCTGTATAAGCAACCCCCCCCCAAAAAAAAAGAGGTGGGTTTTAAAAATCAGGCAAGGAGCAGAATGACATAGATCATGGTAGTTCCAGTGTACAAAGTGTAGAGGGGTGGAGTGGCCTCGCTGCTGAAAGCAATCACTTGTTGCATTTAATGATACTGTTTCGAGCAGAGGAACAGCTCCGTGCATCTCAAACAATTACATGTAAGAGTCACTGACGGATCACACACAGGTGGAGAGCCAGGTTGCCTGCATACGTATTCACTTCTCTGTTGGCAGGAAAAACGGTTTCTTCCTTGAAAATAATAATTGAGAATGTTCCAACTGTCATTAGGGCTACAATCCTAGTCAGAATATTTATTGACCACTTTTCTCCTTGATGGGACTCAAAGAATCTTTCCAAAAATATAATCGGATGCAATAAAAAGAAATGCAATTTGAATAGACAGAAATAGACAATGAGAACATACTCCAGAATCCAATAGGCCAGCTGTCCAAAGGATTGGAGCCACAAAGGGCTGGGAGCCCTTAGGCTTGTGCCCAAGGGCTCGTGTCTTCAAAACATGCTCAAGATATATACCTGAGCAGAGCCAGATAACAATCTGGGAGGAACAAAACCAAACAGTAACATCTAAAGGATTAATAGTGTCTGTGTTAATGGCTGCATGTAGGGTAATAGAAAAGAACTTGAAAACGGCAGATTCCTTAACATTACATGGTTGGTACTCTGAATTGTGGGAAATAGCTATAGCAGAAAAATTGACACACCAATTTAGAGTAATCAAAGGTAATGCCAATACATCAGACTTTCATGAAACGTGGCATGATTTTATTTCATACACAAATGAGAAAAATATTCAGCATGCATGTAAACCATTCTGTGGATTATGGAAGAGGGATTAAAGTTAAAAATACAATGATCTCTGCCCCCCCCCATCAGCTTTTCATTTTAACTTTTTTTCTTTTTCTCTCTCTCTTTCTATGCCATTAAAGTATTCCTCTCATATCTGTGATTGTAAAATATACAAGAATATGTACCACATGTTAAGCCCTCAATCAAAAACTATTCAACTGTAGTTATGTTTTGTGTGTGTGTGTGTTTGGTGGCTGGTATTGTTGTATTGATGTTATTTTGTTTTTTGGGGGGACTGTATTTTGTTAATAAAAATTAAAAATTAAAAAAAGACATATACCTGAGAGCAAAACCCCCTACAAAACCCCTAAGATGTTATGAGGAGGAAAGGTGGAGTGGTATAGCCTGATCTCATCAGATCTCGGAAGCAAAGCAGGGTTGGTACTTGGAAGGGAGACCTCCAAGGAAGACTCTACAGAGAAAGGCCATGGCAAACCTCCTTTGCTGAATTACTTGCCTTGAAAGCCCCTTGCTGGGGTCGCCATGACTCGACAGTGACTTCAGGGCATTTTACACACATAAGATGTTACGGCTGGCCACTGCATTCCTCCCAGTCTTCCCTCCCTGTCCTTTGGAGCAAGTCTCATTGAATTCAAGGGGGCTTAACTCCAAGTAAACAGGCATAGGCTTCAGTTGTAATTCAAGTCTCATTGACAATAAGAGAGTTATTAACGTCGTGCTGGACTTTTCCACGTTTAAATTAATGGGATTTAGAAGTGCTTGACTTCACTTGGATTATGCCCAGTGTTCTTCTAACAACTGAGTATGCAGAACAAAAAAACATTGGCTTGGATCCTATGATCGAGTTTCACAGACGCTAGGCAGTCTCTGCCGCATGGCACACTTCCTCTTGTGCCAGTGCATCTGTTTGCATGAGTCGCAATGGAAAACATTGATGTTGTGCAAACAGAAGTGCCATAAGAACATAAGAAAGGCCACGCTGGATCAGACCAAGGCCCATCAAGTCCAGCAGTCTGTTCACACAGTGGCCAACCAGGTGCCTCTAGGAAGCCCACAAACAAGACGACTGCAGCAGCATTATCCTGCCTGTGTTCCACAGCACCTAATATAATAGGCATTAGAGCTGTCGATTCGGTTCCATCTGACAAGAAAAACAGCCGAATTTTCCCTGATTCGGCAGTTTCTACTTCGGATAGAGCCGAGGTAAAAAAAGTCGGGAAAACGACGAATCAAACTCAGCGAGTCCGGGAGGACTCCGGATAAATTCGTACAAGTTCAGCGCCCCCAAAGCAGCATTCTCCCGCGGCCAATCGGTGGCCAAGCTGGGTCTTTTTCTGGCCAATCAGTCGTGAATGAGTGTGTGACCCCAGCTGCTGTGCGGCCCGGGGAAAGAAAGAGAGACTGGGAGTGTCTGTTTGTGTGCAAGAGAGATCCCAGTTGTGTGTGCACATTTGCGGCTTTCCACGGCTCCGGGGGGCATTTTTGAAGGTAGAGGTCCCAAACTTTCAGTGTAGCTTGAGAAGACGCTTCTTGCGAGAAACCCCAAGTTTTGTAAAGATAAGGTTGGGGGGTCCCGAGATATGGGACCTGGAAGGGGTCCCCCCCCAAACCGCCCATTGGAATAAAGCCATTAAAAACACATTCGCGGCTTTCCATGGCTCCGGGGGGGGGGCATTTTTGAAGGTAGAGGTCCCAAACTTTCAGTGTAGCTCGATGGGACCCTTCTTGCAAGAACCCCAAAGTTTTGTGAAGATTGGGTCAGGGGCCCTGAGTTATGCGGTCCCCCCCCATCCACCCATTGGAATGAATGGGAGCAGGCAATCCTTATGTGCATCTAGAGAGCGGCAAATCCAAGGCAAAACCTCCCGTGCATAAATGGCCAGAGTGTATATGTGTGAGAGTCTGCTAGAATCGTATTGGATTACTCCTGAGTCCTGACTCCCAGTCCCTGCTCCTGATGGAAGAGAAAAAGACATCCACAGTATGACCCATTTTGGGGCTTTTCTCTATAACTTTTTTCCTGTGTGTTTGTATGTGGGGGGATTTTCTCTCTCTCTCTCTCTCTCTCTCTCTCTCTCTCTCTCTCTCTCTCTCTCTCTCTCTCTCTCTCTGCGTGTGTGTGTGTGTGTGAGAGAGAGAGAGAGAGAGAGAGGGGACTCCAAAGGGGGGGGGGTTACCGGGAGGAGGTAGTGCCGCTGCATTGCCTCCTAAGCCTGGCGCAAGCATTCCGCTCAGGAATGCACTGTAAATCGGCAGCCATCACCATATCCTGGAGCAGGGAGTTCCACAATTTAATTATGCACTGTGTGAAGGGATACTTCCTTTTATCTGTTTTGAATCTCTCACCCTCCAGTGCAAGAAGAAGCACGCTGTGGCAGTTATGACCTAGCATGCATGGAACTTGTTCGTAGGATTCAAGCCAATGTTACTCTTCTTAGTTTGCACATCTGGCAGAAGAGCTGACAATAACTACATTTTCTGCTGTTAATGGTGGAAAGGCTGGATTATCACAGGCATTTTCAAACACATTGAGCATCACTTGGGAATCTGCCTCTATTTCAGTCAATGTTCACAAATTTCATTCTGTATATGCTCAGAGGCAGGCAGCATCTTTCCAAACCTTCCTATAATCCAAGTAGAACACCACCTTGTGGTGTGTAATGTAAAACAACTGGGGGTGTGCACTGATTTTTTTTCTGTATTTTTCGGGTTCGGGTTTATTAAGCCTGAACATTATCAAAAAAAAAATCCTTGTTTAATAAACCTGAACCCAAAAAATGCCAGGAAAAAATAGGCAAGGGTTCCTAGCCCTACTCCCTGCATGCTCTGTGGAGTCACAGCATGCAGGCAGTGGGTCTAGCGGGAATGTTCCCACCTCCCTCTCCAAGCTGCATGCCGGATCGGGCTTCCACATGGAGGCCTGATCCAGCAAGCAGCTTGGAGAGGAAGGCGGGGCATTCCTATCCATGCTGCCCACCTTCTCTGTAGTCTGGAGAAGGCCAGTGGCATGGATCTGAGTCAGCAAACAGGTAAGTAAGGGGGAGGGAAGGGGGGAAATGACAGGGAAGGGGGCAGGGACGGGTATGGAGGCAGGCCAAAGCAGCCTGGATGACCCAGGCTAGCCTGACCTCATCAGATCTTAGAAGCTAAGCACAGTTGGCCATGGTTAGTAATTGGAAAGGAGACCACCAAGGAATACCAGTGTTGCTACGAAGAGTAGGGCAATGGCAAACCACCTCTAATAGTCTCTTGCCTTGAAAACCCTACTGGGTTGCCATAGGTTGGCTGCGACTTGACAGCATTTTACACACACATAAAGGAAAGGAGGGCATTTTTATAAAGGGAACATGATTGTAGTCTATTCCAAAGCTTCAAAAACTGTGGGTCGCGACCCCATATGGGGTCATGTAACTGAATGTGGGGGTCACTATATATATATATATATATATATATATATATATATATATATATATATATATATATATATATATATATATATATATATATATATATATATATATAGGGCTGTCAAAAAAAAATTCGGTACAGTTCGGATTTGGCTGAATTTGACCCTTGTGGGGTCGGTACGGTCCGAAGTCCGAACTCCCCCACTTCGGATCCCCGGTAATTCGGGGGGATCCGGAGTTCGGGGGAAAATTCGGCCGAAGCGCGCCTTCAGGGATTCCCTGAAGGCGCGCGGGGGCCCTTTAAACTGATCTGAGCCTCCCAGCTGGGAGGCGCAGATCAGTTTAAAGGGCAGCCCGCCCCCCTTCAGCGGGCTCCGCTGGAGAGGCACGGGCTGTCATTTAAACTCATCTGAGCCTCCCGGGCGGGAGGCGCAGATGAGTTTAAATGACAGCCGCGCCTCTCCAGCGGAGCCCGCTGGAGAGGTGCAGCTGCCCTTTAAACTCATCTGCGCCTCCCGGGCGGGAGGCACAGATGAGTTTAAATGACAGCCGCGCCTCTCCAGCGGAGCCCGCTGGAGAGGCGCAGCTGCCCTTTAAACTCATCTGCGCCTCCCGGGCGGGAGGCGCAGATGACTTTAAATGACAGCCGTGCCTCTCCAGCGGAGCCCACTGGAGAGGCATGGCTGCCCTGGCGCGGCTGCCCTTTAAAGTCATGTGCGCCTCCCGGGCGGGAGGCGCAGATGACTTTAAATGACAGCCGTGCCTCTCCAGCGGAGCCCGCTGGAGAGGCGCAGCTGCCCTGGCGCGGCTGCCCTGGCGCGGCTGCCCTTTAAAGTCATCTGCGCCTCCCGGGCGGGAGGCGCAAATGACTTTAAACGACAGCCGCGCCTCTCCAGCGGAGCCCGCTGGAGAGGCGCAGCTGCCCTTTAAACTCATCTGCGCCTCCCGGGCGGGAGGCGCAGATGACTTTAAATGACAGCCGCGCCTTTCCAGCGGAGCCCTTCAGCGGGCTTCCCTGCAGGGGGGCGGGCTGTCGTTTAAACTCATCTGTGCCTCCCGGGCGGGAGGCGCAGATGAGTTTAAAGGGCAGCCCGCCCCCCTTCAGCGGAGCCCGCTGAAGGGAGGCGGGCTGCCCTTTAAACTGATCTGAGCCTCCCAGCTGGGAGGCGCAGATCAGTTTAAAGGGCAGCCCGCGCCTTTCAGCGGGCTGCCCTGAAGGGGGGGCCGAATTGGCTGAATTTATTCGCGAACTCCCGAACTCGCTGAATTTGCCCCCCCCCCCGTTGCCCGCCAGAGTTGAGTTCGGATCCGTCCGAACTGAAAATCACCGAATCAGGGGAAATTCGGTTGATTTTCAGTTCGGACCGAACCGAATTGACAGCCCTATATATATATATATATATATATATATATATATATATATATATATATATATATATATATATATATATATATATATATATATATATGTATGTATGTATGTATATGTATATGTATATATATATATATAAAAATAAATTTCTTTATGATTTATTATCAGTAAATGTTTGGTTTGTATACCTATTTTATATACTTATATATCCAGGGTTGCGTAAAAATTTATTGGGCGAAAAGGGCTTGCAAGTGGAAAAAGTTTAAGAAGCCCTTGTCTATTCCCGCTGTAGTCTATCCCCCTCCCCCTCCCTCTCTGTTTTGTCTGTCCCATTGTCCCTTCCTGTTCCTTCCCTTCTGTCACTGGTTTCTTTGGACCTGTGATTTCTTGGCAGCTGTTTGTCTCCTTATTGTCATCCTTCGACCAAGTTCATCTATTGAGGACGACTCAGCCTACATGATGTGGTTACGTAGTCTAGTACGCCATCTTCCAATATCAGAATAGGATTTATAGTTTGAAATTATATGTTTTAATGTTATAATATTAACATTACATTGTATAATTATTATTGTTGGAAGCCACCCTGAGCTGGTCTTGCTGAGGGAGGGAAGGGTACAAGCCAAATAAACTGAACTTACAGTATTACCTTGCGCTTACTGCATTACTTTCTACTTTTGCAATTTCATCTATTTTTACATTGTAGACAATATATTTTTCGTACTTTTTCGCATTGTTTCTAATTTTTGTGACCATAATCCTTTTGCCTTGCTTGTTGGACGTGCCGTGCTATTTGTTTCAATATTTTGTACTGTGTAACCTGTCTTGAGTCTAAGTGAGAAAGCTGGGCTATGCGTAAATAAAATTAAATGAACTTAGTCACAAAAGTGTTTCTCATCAGTATATCGGCATGCTGTAGTGAGCTGAATTTCTGCTCATTGGACGAATTGGTAAAGACACAGGGGACCCGTCTGAATTAAAGATTGAAAACCTGTCAAAGAGTTGTTTAATTAGTAAATTTCCTAGAACTAAAATAGAACTGTTCTTTGATTCCCTAATGTAGCTTGCTGGTTTCAGTTCAGTCACAATTCTTCAAGTATTTGAAGGGCTGTCATATAGAGGATGGTGCTGAGTTGTTTTCTGTTGTTCCAGAAGGTCAGACCAGAACCAACAGGTTGAAATTATATCAAAAGAGTTTTCAGCTAAACATTAGGAAGAACTTTCTAACAGAGCGATTTCTCAGTAGAACAGGCTTCCTTGGGAGGTGGTGGGCTCTCCTTCCTTGGATGTTTTTAAGCAGAGGCTATATGGTCATCTGTCAGCAATGCTGATTCTGTGAACTTAGGCAGATCATGAGAGGAAGGGCAGAAAGGTTTGCATCATGTTTGGCTCTTGTGGTCTTTTCTTGCATGCCAAGGATAGTGCCGATCACCACTTTGAGGTCAGGAAGCAATTTTCCTCCACACCAGATTGGCCAGGGATCCTGGAGGATTTTTTTTTGCTATCTTCTGGGCATGGATTAGGGGTCACTAGGGGTGTGTGGGGGGGAGGTAGTTGTGAATTTCCTGCATTGTGCAGGGGGTTGAACTAGATGACCCTGGTGGTCCCTTCCAACTCTATGATTCTATTCTATTCTATTCTATTCTAATTGCACTCAAGATCATATTCAACTCAACATGTATAAGCCCAGGTATCCGAGGTTTTGTCTCATTCTAGTATTTTGGTCACGTCATGAGACGACAAGAGTCACTGGAAAAGACAGTCATGCTAGGAAAAGTTGAGGGCAGCAGGAAAAGAGGAAGACCCAACAAGAGATGGATTGACTCAATAAAGGAAGCCACAGCCTTCAATTTGCAAGATCTGAACAAGGCTGTCAAAGATAGGACATTTTGGAGGACTTTCATTCATAGGGTTGCCATGAGTCGGAAGCGACTTGACGGCACTACACACACACACAGTAAATGCAAACAAGAAACAAAATCAAGGTTGGTGATGTGAGAATGAATGGATCTAGCAATGCAAACCACTTTTCAGTAGCTTCCATGAGATACAAGCTACAGGCTACCATCTGGGATTAATAATATTTTTATTGTATTTGATCTAGTTTTAATTTATATATGTATGTACTACGTTTTATGATTGTTAGCCGCTCTGAGCACGGCTTCTGCTGGGATACAGAGCGGGATATAAGACTAATGATAAATAAAATAAATACAGGTGAGAGGAGGTGAACTTTGCCTCTCATTCCAGACCATGAAATCAGCATAGATAAATTTACCAATATTAGGGATTAATTAGGGACAAATGTTCCCTTTTCATTTCTTTTTAATATCTTTATGCTTTCTTTTTAATATCTTTATGCTTTTGACAAGAGTTTTCATTCTTCACCTTTTTTCCCCTTTTGGTTTTGTAGATTCATTTGTATTGTATAAATGTGTGATACGGTTTTTGGTAATCAGTTTATGCAGCATTTATTTATACAATGTGTGACATTTATAAAACATAATGCTGATTTACTGATGCACGAGCCATATTGAAAAATACATAGTTTACAGGAAAAATTCAGTGCGAGGAAACTATTAATGACAAGAAAATAAAAAACAAAAACAAGGGCTTGACTGGGGCAATTGAGAAGCAAAATCCAAATAGGTAGTTTTGGAATCCATGTAGCAGAGAAGAGAAATTGAAAATGAACACATGAACACATGAAGCTGCTTTATACTGAATCAGACTCTTGCTCCCTCAAAGTCAGTATTTTCTAGGGCTGTCGATTCGGTTCGTCCCAGTTTTCAGTTTGGATGGAACCGAACGGAAAAAAGGAGGGAAAACAACTCCCCGAATTCAGCAAATTCGGGGCATCGTCAAATAAATTTGGCAGGTTCGGTGTTCCCGCCTTTTTTCAGTCCCCCCCCCCCCCCGCGTGCCTTCATGGTGCTTCCCTGAAGCCAGGCGGGGGGCGCTTTAAACAGATCTGAGCCTTCCAGCTGGAAGGAGGAGGAGGAGGAGGAGGAGGAGGAGGAGGAGGGGGAGGGGGAGGGGGAGGGGGAGGAGGGGGAGGGGGAGGGGGAGGGGGAGGAGGAGGTTTGTATATACCGACTTTCTCTACCACTTAAGGAAGAATCAAACTGGCTTACAATCATCTTCCCTTCCCTTCCCCACAACAGACACCCTTTGAGGTGGGTGGGGCTGAGAGAGCGTGACTAGCTCAAGGTCACCCAGTACTCCTTTTAGTCTCTGCTGCTAATCTGGTGAACTGGAAGAGTGGGGAATCAAACCCGGTTCTCCAGATCAGAGTCCTCCGCTCCAAACCATCACTCTTAACCACTACACCAAGCTGGCTTCCCTGTGAGGTTAGGCTGAGAGTCTGTGACTAGCCCAAGGTCACCCAGCTGGTTTCATGTGTAGGAGTGGGGAAACAAATCCACTTCACTAGATTAGCTTCCACTGCTCATGTGGAAGAGTGAGGAATCAAACCCAATTCTCCCGATCAGACTCCACCGCTCCAAACCCCTGTTCTTAACCACTACATCGCACTGGCTCTCAGGGACTCAGGGCTAAATGATGTAATGTATCTTGGCATGCACAGACAAGCAATGCATCCATGAGGATCCCTGAATTATAAAGACTCTTCCTGTACACACTCTCCCACTCATCGTGACAATGGCCATTGTGCTAGTATATAGATAGCTAGTATGTAGATAGTTAACAATGAGGGTCGTCAATTTTCTGAATATTTAGAATAGAAAGGTCCTGGGCTTGAGACCCTGAGGTGTCTCTTGCTGCCGCCATGCAATAGCAACCGTGATGCAGAAAAGGCATTCCAGCCATTCCAGAGGATCAGGAGCGACTTTTAATTAGTGGATCCAACAGGGTTCTCGGCAGCTCTCTGAACACCCGAGAGATGAATCCCAAATAGTTTCAAGCTTAAACTAAATCCATACAATGCTGTTCAAGCTGCAAAATCCAATTTGGGTTCTGAATAGCTCTGAAAGACTCCTCAAGGTTTTCTCTTACAGCCTAAGCGTATAATTGGGACCTGTCAATGAAACTGTGGAGTCAGGTAACAGTGTAGGGTGCTTTTTTTCTCTCTCTCCCCTTCTGTGATGATTCCTTGAGCATTTCTCATTCGTGGGTGTCGAACAATGAAAGAGGGACCACAAAAGGCACCCCCATAAAAGGGGACAGGTCTAAGGAGCAGAGCTCCTCGGAGCTGGAGGCGAATTTCTCCCCTGCAATATTCTACAGAGGGATTACATGATTGCCACTCGTTAATCAATGGAAGGGAAGATGAAGTGGGAGGATGAGGGACATTATTAAAAGTCAAAAGTGTCCTCAAGGACACAATGCAGTGCTTGAAGGATGACTTATGGGGGAACAATATACCTCCGTTTATTTGCTGAACGGGGCCAACAGGAAGCCCAGCCAGAGGAGACATAAACATGTTTATAAAGCAGGCCAATTGACATGTCTTTGGCATCCTGGGAAGAAACAGAGGAGCCCTCCTCTCTCAGGAAGGTGAACTGAAGGAAAAACATGACTAGGTCTGTTTCTTTTCATTTCTAGGCAATCTGATTTGAAGTGATAGCGTTCAAGAAGGAGGGCTGGGCATAATAGGGTTGCCAACCTCCAGGTACCCAAAATAAAGACTAGCGCCAAATAGAAACTGGTTCTAGAAATAGGCAACACTTATGGCATATACTGACTCATAATCAATATTGCTTTAACATTTTATCAGATCATAACAGTTATGTAACATCTGAATAACATTCCTCCAATGCACTCGCTGAATATATTCATTCAATACAAATACTTTTTAAAATGGAGAACTTTTGAAACAGGAGAAACTCGAGCCCATCCGGCAATTTATACAGTTGAAGTGTAACTTGTTTTTGCCATGACTTGTATTGAATGAATATATTCAGCGAGTGCATTGGAGGAATGTTATTCAGATGTTACATAACTGTTATGATCTGATAAAATGTTAAAGCAATATTGATTATGAGTCAGTATATGCCATAAGTGCTGCCTATTTCTAGAACCTCCAGGTACTAGCTGGACATCTCCAGCAGACAGAGATCAGTTCACCTAGAGAAAATGGTCGCTTTGGCAATTGGAATCTATGGCATTGAAGTCCAGCCCCTCCCCTAACCCTGCCCTCCTCAGGCTCCACCCCAAAAATCTCCAGGTATTTCCCAACCTGGACCTAGCAACCCTAGCTGATCAGAGCCTTGATGCCTGGGCTGTGAATCGGGGCCAGGCTTCAGATCTTTCTTCTGCCGTGAACTCAAGTGGTGGCCTAAGATCAGGCGGTTTCCATCTCAGTCCCCCAATCTGCAATATGTAGATAATGAAGATGTATCTTACCACCCTTGCAGAAGGCCCTGGGTTCAATCCCTCATCTCCAATTCAAAGGACCAGGCAGTAGATGATGTGAAAGACCTGCTACCCTGGAGAGCCACTGCCAGTCTGAGTAGACATTGATGGACCAATGGTCTCATTCAATATAAGGCAGCTTCACTCTTCTGAGTAAGCACCATGCACTTTGAAAAGGGTGGCAGTGATCTCATTAGTAGGGTGCATGAGAGAAGAATGATTCATCTCTGGGGTTGCTAAGTGGGCAGTTCCAGCTGTGAATTTTCAAGTGTCATGCAGGAGAAATTGTAGGGATGGGCCGAATTAGTGGCACTCACCTGACTGGCCTCTTCCTTTAAATGGGGTAGGAGTTTGCCCCCATGGTATATGGTGAACAACGGGGAAGGAAGAAGAGGAGCAGGGAGCATGAGCCCACAGCATCTACTAATGTAGACTGGACTGTGATGAGGCGGGGTGGGAAACATCATTTTTTATGAATTGAATATGAGAATATGGCCCTGATATTTTGCAATATAGTAGGTCTCTGTGATATACAAGCAGAATAGGGACATGCAATCATGTATTAAATAAACAATCAGTATTCATTAGTATTGGGAGGGAAGGCGGCATGGTTTAGCCTGATCTCGTCAGATCCCAGAACCTAAGCAGGATCGGTACTTGGGAGACCTCCAAGGAAGACTCTGAAGAAGAAGGCAATGGCCAACCACCTCTGCTTAATGACGTGCCTTGAAAGCCCCACGCTGGGGTCACCGTGAGTCGACTGCAACTTGACGGCACTTTGCACACACACATTCATTAATATTAGCTAATATTTGTTAACTCTGGTGCTTATAGCATGTTCAGACTCAGTGGGAGGGGGGAAAGACTCAGATGAGAATCCACTAGACAGAATATTTCCAATCAGTGGAGTTACCTAGCAACAGAAGAGGTGTTTCCTTATAAGCCGTTCTTTCCATCGGTCATTTCTGGATGTGGAAGCGCTTTCGTCATTCTGTGTAAGCAGCATTCTCCCATCCAGCCAGTATCCTTTTGCCTGATGGGAAAAAAGACACCATGTAAATTGTACACCCCCAAAAGAACATTATATTCTATGGACAGTAGGGTTGCCAACCTCCAGCCAGCATTGTGTAGTGGTTAAGAGCCGTGGTTTGGTGGACTCTGATCTGGAGAACTGGGTTTGATTCCCTACTCTTCCACAGTGATGGAGTGATGGAGGCTAATTTGGTGAACTGGATTTGTTTCCCCACTCCTCCACATGAAGCCAGCTGGTTACCTTGGCCTAGTCACAGCTCTTTCAGCCCCACCTACCTCACAGGGTGTCTGTTGTGGGGAGGGGCAGGGAAGGGGATTGTAAGCCAGTTTGATTCTTCCTTAAGTAGTAGAGAAAGTCAGCGTATAAAAACCTCCTCCTCCTCCTCCTGGAGATCTCTTGCTGTTACAACTGATCTCCAGCCAACAGAGATCAGTTCCCCTGGAGAAAATGGCCGCTTTGGCAATTGGACTCTATGGCATTGAAGTCCCTCCCTTCCCCCAACCCCACGATACTAAGGCTCCGCTTCAAAAAAACCTCCCGCTGATGGCAAAGAGGGACCTGGCAACCCTAATGGATAGTAACTTACTGGTGGTCCCCGGCTCTAGGAGTGTGCTGCTGTCCTCAACAAGAGCCAGAGCCTTTTCAGCTCTGGCTCCAGCCTGGTGGAACTCCTTCCCTAGCAACATCAGAGCCCTGAGTGATCTTAAAGTGTTCTGCAGGGCTTGTCAGATGGAGTTGTTTCACTAGGCCTACAACTGAGGACAGCCGCGGATGTCATCTGTACTTACCTCCCAACTCCCCCCCCCCCATTTTTGTTCTAGCTATGATCTATGGGGGAATGTCTGGCTGCAATACTTCTCAGCAGTAACTACTTTCCATTGTGCCATCTGTTGTTTTAGTATGATTATTTATGACTGTCTTTATTGTTTTATTGAATATGCATTATTATTGTGTCTGTACACTGGTTTTAATGTTGTTACCCGCCCTGAGCCTGGCTTCGGCCGGGGAGGGCGGGATAGAAATGTGAGATAACAAACAAATAAGCAAATAAATATTAAATAGTTTAAAATATTAATTAAAATAATAATAAAATATCTGGCATTTGAAAATGTCACAATGCAACATCTTATTTTGCGCATAAACCTTCACCATGCCACCAACCGTTCTATCAGAGGCAACAAAAAGTAGCCCTACAGGCCTTTCGGCATAGATACAATTAGACAAAACTTCATTATTCCTCAACTGCTGTGTTTCCCATTAGGCTGTGATCAAAGAGAAAATACCAAAGGATATCAGTAGGATGTAAGATTGATTACGGACTGATTCAGCAGTTCAATCAGGGCTCGGAGCACTTTCAGCATAGATGGAATCCCTAGAGAGCTCGATTTGTATCTGATAACACTACACTGAGGCTAGAAAAGGAGGAAAAATCAAACTACTTTAGAAATGTAGATAGGCTCGGGTTGCATTAAACAGGAAAAGATTGTGTAGCAGAGTGCTATCTATCCTGCCACTCCAAGGTCTGGTTCTCCAAAACATGCCAGATTCAGTTTCAGTTGTGCCTAAAATGCCAGTAAGAATCTCTGCTGTTTAAGAGAAGTGAGCGTTTGGTCACGAGCTCCTAGAAAAATAGAACAGAAAAACTGGCACTTAGATTTCATCACCTTGTTCTGGGGCACATGCCATAGGTAGGGTCCTTCTTCAAAACCAATATTCTATTAATGTATTTTGAATATGTTTATCCTACTTTTCTTCCGCATTGGGGACTAGGCATATGCAAAATAAATAAATAAATAACATTTGGATCCAGGTCTAATGGACCTGGTTTCCACCCCCTCCTTGGAAACCCAGATATTCCTGAACCTCCATACTGGGAATATCCAGATTCTCTGTAAAATTCGAGTCCATTAGACCCAAATTTGAATTTTACCCCTCCTCTCCCCCTCCCCTCTCTTGCCTTGAGTCTAACGGTGCTGGCCATCACCTTTGAGCCCTTTGTGCAGCATTGAGGTGGTGGTAGTGGGGTTATGTGCTGCCCTAGCTGGCTAATAGGTAAGTAAGGGAGAGGGGAAGGGGAGAAGGGATTTTTTATGGTGGCAGAGCACCTGCTGCCTGAATCATGCAAAAAAAAAAAAAAATCAGCATGATCCGAGATAATTTTTCGGTTCCCTTTAAACTGCCACCATTTTTTTAGAGGACACCCCCCAAAAAAAAACCAATATGGTATTTTTTTCCAGGAGTTTCAGTTTGGCTTTGCTGAATGCACACCCCTACTGGGGACTCACTGTGGCTTGCCAATGAAATAACATAAAAAATATAATCTACAAATACAACATAACACCCCAATAGGTCTCCATTAAAAATGGCCTGGGAAAACTGGGGTTGCCAACCTTCCCATGTGGCCTGGAGATATCCCAAAATTACATCTGATACCCTGATTATGGAGATTAGTTCCCCTGGAGAAAAATGGCAGTTTTGGAAGGTGGACTTTGACATTATGCTCTGCTGAGGACCCTCCCCTCCCCAAATCCCACCTTGCCCAAGCTCCACCCCCAAATATCCAGGAATTTTCCAATCCAGAGCTTGCAACCATAGTAGTAACCCACAAAGCCGGCCCAAGCTGTTGATGGTTCTTCTGGCACAGTGCACAGAGGGTCATAAGCTTGCATCTCTGGCCACACCAAAGCTTTAAATTGCCTGCAGAAAGGGCAAATGGAACTTGTAGCACATCTCTGAGCATCGTCACCCAGGACTGACGCAGATGGGATACCACCATCCTCACTGGTGGCCAGGGGGAACCTGGCAACCCTAGACACACGGAAAACACGTGTAGTTAGAGCCTCAGAATTAAGCTTACTGGTGATCGCTTTGTCTCACAGCCTTGTTCCTTTAAATCTCCCAACACAAAGGCAGAACAGACCTACTTATTTTCACCACCGAGTCCTCTTTTTCAGAAATTAGTCACTGTGAAAAGTACAGTAGTAAGCAATAAGTGTTGTTGACCAATGACATTTCTGAGAGAGGGATAATTTTCTAAAAAGTGTTTGTCCTAGATTGTCACACTTTGGATGCCTTTGTCTGACAAAGTTTCCAAGTTGTTATTTTCTCTGCTTCTAACCTCATTAGTGTTCTCAATTACTTCCAAGTTAGTATCATCTGTGATTTTCACTTGCTGAGCTGCTTGTTTCCATTTTTAGATGCCTGATGAAGTCATTCAATAAAGCTGGATTCTAGCACATGTTCCTTTGGTACACACCCACACTGCTTCAGTTCTTTTCCTTTTCATATGCACTTTAATTGGGCTCCTTCAGATAAGATCAGAAGGCAGGCCTTAATCTGGCTGAATAGACAAAGGTGATGCTACATATAAAAGCAAGGCCTTGTTGCATGATTCTCTTACAAGCAACAGTTGCAAGTGGTAAGGGATTGATGATTCCATACAATGCATTTGTAGAAGCTGATACAGGAAGGTCAGAGATGGGGTAGCCAATGTGGTGTAGTAGTTAGGAGCGGTGGAGTCTGATCTGGAGAACCGGGGTTGATTCCCCACTCCTCCACATGAGCAGTGGATGCTCATCTGGTGAACTGGATTTGTTTCCCCACTCCTCCACCTGAAGCCAGCTGGGTGACCTTGGGCTAGTCACAGCTGTCTTAGAGCTCTCTCAGCCCCACCTACTTTACAAGGTGTCTGTTGTGGGGAGGGGAAGGGAAGGTGATTGTAAGCCGGTTTGATTCTTCCTTAAGTGGTGGAGAAAGTCGGCATATAAAAACCAGCTCTTCTTCTTCTTCTTTATTGTTAATCCTGATTAAAAATCCTGAAAGAGTTTAGTTCAGTTCAGTTTTCCATCATCACTCCTAAAGTTTCCCCTGGACAGGGCCATTTCATTTTTTAAGTTGAATTTGACAAGATATGCAATGGAGGAAATGATCTTCTTCTTCTTTTTTGAAGGCCTCCTTTCTTTATTGAATAGCAACATAGCTCTTTCAAGGTTCCTTCCAGAGCAGTTAAAATCTCAGTATTTCCACCCTATTTACAGGATGTGGTCAGAGGCACAAGTCTTTTGGTACGGGCAGAAGGGATTGTTGCCCTTAGCCCATGGATAACAGCCTGTGGCCACTGAGTAAGCTGACCACTGGATTCAGAACCTGCCCAGGATATGCTTTTGCAATGTTTTGTTTGCTTGTGTCTTGCTTGCTTGTTTTTTTAATTAAATTAGCATTTTTAGCCACTTTGGATCCCTACTAGACAGCAAAGTGGAGCAGCAAGCAACTTGAATAAATGAATGGGGCAGAGATCAACAAATAAATATATAAACACCATTATGGGTAGCCCATTCCTGAGGCTTTCAGAGGCTGGGAATGGGCTGGCACAAAAAAAAAAGGAAAAATACCCCATGGAGAAAAGTGAGGGTGCGCCAGCCAAACCGGGCACAGCAGTGCTGAGGTGTTAGGGGGAGGCTGAGGCCTGAAAGGGGTCAGGAAGCTTCCAACTGGCAGTTCTGCCTCCCTGGAATGCACCCAGGATGACGGCCTATGGACTTTTGCCAGCGAGACACTGGCAGGAGGCTGAGCTGGTGTCCCAGGGTTGCGCTGCTATGCCAGTGCAGGGAGGGTAGTGCGAGCTCCCCAACGCCGGCATTCGCACCACTCTCAGCGGCGCAAGTGGCCCGGGCACTGGCGTAAGTAGCCTGGACACTGGTGCGGGCCCTTATGTGCCTACTGAGGACTTTTCCCCTCCCAACTCAAGAATGGGTTGTAATCCTTCTTCATTTAGATGACTAAAAACATTTGAATGAGTTTTCTGCTTGACTGAGCAGATGTGTTCTAAAGATGTCAGACCCTTGGGAAAAGGGAAAAGAAGTAAGAGTCATGAATCCACCATATGTTCCTTGACACACTGTTGAAGACACCATACTGGACCTGCTCTACAGAATGATAATGCACAGTCAGAAAGAGGCCTGCAGCCAAATTGCCATTCTCCCTACTTTGTCCCCTGGTAAACCCATAGACGGAGCAGCAGGGGGCATTAATTTGACCTCATGGTTTTTAAAAAATAGTAAACCATCTCAACACAGGTAGAGGCAGGCCATCAAAACTCTTCCATTTTTTTTCTCTTGGAGAAGGAGGGGGGATTGGCAAGATAAATGAAACAAATTAGCTGTTTCAAATTCACTAAGAGAATCCAGGCACTCATTCAAATGGAAATTAGAATGTGAACCTCATTGAAATGCAGGATTTCAGGTACTTTCATGCCATCCAAAATAATCTTGGAATACTCTAGCACAGAGGAGATTCCACTGTGGCTCAAGGGGTGAATACAAATGGATATTTACCACCGACTGCTCTATAATCTGGGATTAAATGGCACTTGAAGATCAAGAATGCCAGAGCTTGCATTTTGGAAGAGGGATTTTTCCTGGAGTTAGGACAACTCTTACATCATGAAACTGAAATATGTTAATGACCATTGTCAATAGATACATTAGCTTTCCCCATCTTTTAATAATTGTGCATTCCAAAACATTTCTTTGTTTATTTATGATAGAAGTTAAGAAGGGTGTTTTTGATAAAAGTGGATTGCTTTCTCATATTCATTAAGAGAGCCAGATGAAGAAAGAGTTCAAATGAAAATTAAGCAAGGGGTTGCATAAAACACAGGCCACATGTCAGAATGTGTGAAACTTGCTCTTTTGTTCCCCTGATATTTCTGCCACCTTGACATTGCAAGTTGGGAGACTTCACTCCAAGAGCAGACAAGTGGTTGCACAATGCAGAAAGTTGTGAACTGTTCTCAGAAAAGCACCCATGGGTCCTCCCTGCTTTGTTCCTAGAACATTACTAATCTGTTGTCCTAGGAAACAAGGCTACTAAAAGTCTTCCTTGCCAGAAAAGTGTTCTATTTAACTACCAGTTGTCTAATGACTATGCATTAAGTGGCAGAACCCAAAGGTACTGAAAGGTGACACCATCTCCAGGTGAAAGAGCAGTCTGGTTCCACCCACTGGCCTGAAAAGGAGCAGCCATGAGGAGGTTTCTTTTCTCCTCAGACCAGTAGCAGCTCTCCAGGAACTCAGGCAGTCCTAGTCCCCTAGTCCCTTTAACCGGAGATGTCAGGGATTGAACGTGGGACCTTCAGCATGCCAAGCAGATGCTCTACCATTGAGGCACAGCCCCTCCCCAAATTTGTGTGTCATCCTGGCGCAGGGGTCATGCTAATCTTCTCTGTGTCATTCCAATTTTAGTATATGTGCTACCGAAGTGAGCACAGATCTATGATTTTGGTTCCATGAGGAAATGAAGTAGCAAATTCATGTGTGTGCTACTGTCGCACCCTGGATCCCAATTTGAATGAATATTTCAGTACTGTCATCCTTCATGTCTTCAGTTTTCATTTTCAGACCAGAAAAAAAAATCCAGGAGGTGAAGGATGACAACCAGAGCTCACATCCCTACTTGGCCATGAAATTGTCTGGGTGACTTTTGGCCAGTCACTCTCTCTCCACCCAACCCACTTCAGAGTGTCATTGTGAAGAGAAAAATGGAAAGGAAAACTATAGACAGTGACTGAGCTCCTTGGAGGATGGTCAGGATAAGAATGTACCCAGTTGATCAGCTGGTCTAACTTTGTGTGGCTCCCTCTGCAAGAGAAAAAAGGCCATATTTTGTGCACCAGTGAGTCAGCCTGGTTGGCATTCTGTGCTTCTGAATGGGGAAGTGCAAATAGGCCACTGAGACATGTGGAGAATCATGAAAGGAGTGGCTGTGGCTCAGTAGTAGAGCATCTGCTTGGCATGCTGAAGGTCCCAGGTTCAATCCCCAGCATCTCCGGTTAAAGGGACTAGGCAAGTAGGTGATGTGAAAGACCTCTACCTGAGACCCGGGAGAGCTGCTATCAGTCTGAGTAGACAATACTGACTTTGATGGACCAAGGGCTAGATTCAGTATAAGGCAGCTTCATGTGTTCCATCGTAGAGTTGGAAGTGGCCATGCAAGCCAAATAGTCCAACCCCCTGCTCAATGAAAAATCAGCCTAGACCATCCCTGACAAATGTTCATCCAGCCACTACTTGAAGACTGCCTCCCTAGGCAGCTGATTATACTGTTGAACAACTCTTACTATAAAAAAATTTCCCCTAATATCCAGTGGTACCTTTCCACCTGTAATTTATACCCATTACTGTGAGTTTTATCCACTGCTGAACAGGAACGTCTCTCTGCCCTTCTCTAAGTAGCAGCCCTTCAAATACTTAAAGAGCAATCATGTTTCCCCTCAACCTCCTCCTTTCCAGATGGAACATTCCCAAGTCCCTCAGCCTTTCCTCATAGGGCTCGGTCTCCAGGCCCTTGATCATCCCTGATGCTCTTTTCTGCATCCAACAGTGTGCCCAACAACATAAGAAGAAGAGTTGGTTTTTATATGCCGACTTTCTCTACCACTTAAGGAAGAATCAAACCGGCTTACAATTGTTTTCCCTTCCCCTCCCCACAACAGAAACCCTGTGAGGTAGGTAGGGTTGAGAGAGCTCTAAGAGACCTGTGACTAACCCAAAGTCCCCCACCTGGCTACATTTGTAGTAGTGTGGAATCAAACCCGGTTCTCCAGATTAGAGTCCATCGCTCCAAACCACCACTCTTAACCACTACATCATGCTGGCTCTCCCAAGAACATAACAAAGATATGCTGGATCAGACCAAGGCCCATCAAGTCCAGCAGTCCATTCACACAGTGGCCATCCAGGTGCCTCTAGGAAGCCCACAAACAAGATGACTGCAGCAGCATCCTGCCTGTGTTCCTCAGCACCTAGTGATCCAGAATGGGAGCTCTAGGAATTGCATCTGTTTCTAAATCACTTGCTTTAGTTCAGTGTCCCAAACGTGAAATGCTAGAATGATGGATATAACCGCTGAAAAGAAATCATACATCTTTAGCCTGGAGCAGAACTGAGCCACCACTTTTGATGCCTATTTTCCCAGCTCAGGTCTTCCAAGCGCTTGTACCTGTCTATTGCTGCAACTAGCATAGCATTTATATTCTCTTTTGTAATAGCAAAACAAATACTCCGCTTCTTCCCAGGAAAGTTTTGACTCTTTCATGCGGGCTCTTTCATAATAAATAAAGACCAGCACAACCTTGAAAGGTTGAAGAAACATGTTTAGAATGAGAGCAAAAATCCCATTTTCCTTCTTTTGGCTCCACATCAAATGTGCCGACCGACTTGCAGCTTCCGTGCATTTCCTTTCGGGATCCCTCTTTTGCTTCACTGATGCACATGCCAATATGAAGCTGTCAGCCTTAAAATGATATTTTTATTTAAATCAGCTTTTTGTTGTTCTTTTTTTAATGGGCGTCAAGCCATACACTTGCCGAAAATCAGAGCGGAAGTTGGCTGACTTCCCCTTCAATAAAGTTGCAGAAACGGGGTGCCATTTAGGGAAAGGGGAAGAATCTACCCCTCCCTCTGTATTTCAGCCTACAGGGTGATGATTTACCACTTATATGTCAATTCACTGGCTTGCATCCTACCACTCTGCTCAGTAAAGTTTGAAGTCTTCCTCCGACTGAAGCAGCTCTTCCTCTAGGGTTGCCAACCTCCAAGCAGTGGCTGGAGATCTCCTGCTATTACAACTGATCTCCAGATTAGTTCACCTGGAGAAAATAGCCTCTTTGGAAGGTGGACTTTATGGAATAGTACCCCATAGTAGGGCTGTCAGTTCGGTTCGGTCCGAACTGAAAATCAACCGAATTTCCCCTGATTCGGTGATTTTCTGTTCGGACGGATCCGAACTCAAAACTGGCGGGCAACCGGGGGGGCCGAATTCAGCGAGTTCGGGAGTTCGTGAATAAATTTGGCAAATTCGGCCCCCCTTCAGGAGAGCCCGCTGAAAGGCACGGGCTGCCCTTTAAACTCATCTGAGCCTCCCAGCTGGGAGGCTCAGATCAGTTTAAAGGGCAGCCCGAGCCTCTCCAGCGGAGCCCGCTGAAGGGGGGCGGGCTGCCCTTTAAACTGATCTGCGCCTCCCAGCTGGGAGGCTCAGATCAGTTTAAAGGGCCCCCGCGCGCCTTCAGGGAATCCTTCTGAAGGCGCGCTGGGGCCGAATTTTCCCCCGAACTCCGGATCCCCCCGAATTACCGGGGCTCCGAAGCGGGGGAGTTCGGACTTCGGCACATACCGAACCCACAAGGGTCAAATTCGGCCGAATCCGAACTGTACCGAATTTTTTTTTGACAGCCCTACCCCTTAGTACTCTCTTCAAACCCCACCCTCCTCAGGCTCCGCCCCCAAAATATCCAAGTATTTCCCAACCTGACATTGGCAACCCTATCTTCCACTAATGGAAAAGCCTCTTGAATTGGAGGAAAGCTACTTTGGCTGGAGGAGGAGGAGGTGGAAGAAGAAGAAGAAGAAGAAGAAGAAGAAGAAGAAGAAGAAGAAGAAGAAGAAGAAGAAGAAGAAGAAGAAGAAGAAGAAGAAGAAGAAGAGAATCAAACCCAGTTCTCCAGTTCAGAGTCCACCGCTCCAAACCACCCCTCTTAACCACCACACCACTAGGCTTCAGACTTTGCTGAATGGAGTGGCAGGATACATGCCACTGGTTCCACCGTGAAATCCCAGTCCACCTAAGGATTAGTAAACTTCTATATTTGATGGATGAGGATTCCCAGCTATAAGTGGATGTGCTAGGAATGCATATCTGTGTACAGGGGGGACCTGGCAACCCCAATCCATATTTGTATACAATTGGCCATTTTAGGCAGGAGCTTTGTGGCACAGAGTGGTAAGCTGCAGTACTGCAGTACTCATGACCTTAGTTCGATCCCAGTGGAAGTTGGTTTCAGGTAGCCAGCTCAAGGTTGACTCAGCCTTCCATCCTTCCGAGGTCGGTAAAATAAGTACCCAGCTTGCTGGGGGTAAAGTGTAGATGACTAGGGAAGGCAATGGCAAACCACCCTGTAAACAAACTCTGCCTAGTAAATGTTGGGATGTGACATCTCCCTATGGGCCAGTAATGACCTGGTGCTGGTATAGGGGACTATGTTTACCTTTACATGACTATTGTGCCCTTATTTATTCACTTAAAATATGTCTATGCCGCCTCTTCGGGGTGCTGCTTGAGGCGGCTGACAATTAAAAACCACAGCATGAAACGCAAGCCAAGCACAAGCACACTTGCAGTGCATTCTTGCAGAGGGGGGCTGAAAGTTCTCTGGAGGCGGAGTGACCCTGCCGCCAGCGTAAGAGGCACTTAGGCTGGTGTGTGGGGGAGTTCTGTTGGGGCCTGGGCCCCGTGGAGCTGCATGCCGCTCCTCCAATGCCACAGTCTCTCCGGGACCTAAATCCTGGAAGAGAAATGTGGCGCTGGTGTGGCAGGGGTGTTCCCAAGGGCAGAGCTGACAGTAGTCAGCTTCCAAAGCCCCTCCAGCCTGGGAATGCCCCCTCCAGTTTTCTATGGGGGGAAAAGACCCATTTTCTTTGTAAACCTTCAAAAATGGCTTTTTAAAGTCTTGTTGCAGCTGGGGAAGTCCTTTGGAGGTGCCGCGGTAGCACCTCAGCTATGTGGTCCCCGGCCGCCACAAGGCTCAGGAACCAGCTGTTGGTGTGTGTGTACACACACAAATAGATCTACATGCATGCACATGCACACTCACACACAAGCTACATATGCCAAAGATTGAAAACATTTTTCCCCCCCTCAAAAAAAAAGTCATGATATTTTGCAACTGAAATGCTATTCAAAAATGGCCCAGTACTGAAAGGCTGGCCCTTTCCCTCAAGTAACATGTTCTCACTTCAAAGATTTCTTTAAAATTCATTTAAAGTGAAGGCTGGATGCTGTACACACATACTGGCGACCCGTCACTGTTGTGCTCAGAATTGTATTTTATATTTGGCCTCTTTTATAAGCCCTTCTACAAATTGATGTTCAGCTTCCTGACATCTGTCCTAAAGGGTGTCTTAGTTGCTCTTTGGCCAACAAAGAAATGGCAGGTGGCGTTTCAAACCTTCAGCATTATGCAGAGTGGCACTGGCGGGAGCTGACTTTCTGTCTGCTTTCCAGTGACTGAAGACACAACTGATCTCTTTTGGTCAGGAGGCGACAGCCATACATGGGGAAAGTTCTGAAATGACCTCAATTGATTACATCTCCCTTTATTACACTTGTGTTGATACAAATGCTTCAAAATAAACATAATTCACATATGAAACAGAAAATATAATAAAAAAGAAGAATTCCCCACAGCGGTCTGGACTGGTTTATATGTGCATACAAATACATCCCAATACTTTGGCTGGCTCTGATATCACCCCTCCCTGAAACCTGCTCTCAACCTGAAGGTCACCCTGACGAGATTAGAGTCCACCACTCTTAACCACTACACCACACTTAGGGTTGCCAGCTCTGGATTGGGAAATACCTGGAGATTTTGGAGGTGTAGCCTGAGAGGATTTGGGGAGGAGAGGGACTTCAATGCCATAGAGTCCAATCGCCAAAGCAGCCATTTTCTACAGATGAACTGATCTCTATCAGCTGGTAATAGCGGGAGATCTCCAGCCACCACCTGGAGGTTGGCAACCCTAGCCACACTGGTTACTTGTTTATGTGTTCATTCACAAACCCATGTGTCTACTAAAGTAGATTTCTGGGGTTGAATATAATTTGGCTCCCTCTGCATTGGAGACTTGATGTGCTAGAACAGGGGTGAGGAAACTTTTTTTCTGCCAAGGGCCATTTGGATATTTATAACATCATTTGCAGGCCATGCAAAATTATCAACTTAAAAATTAGCCTGCTATATTTGGTCAAATATTTAGCCAAGAGGCACGACTGAAGACGGCTCCGAATGTCTGCCACTTAGAGTGACTCGCTTTTGAGCTCTGCCATCCCCAGCTGGGCCCAAGAGATTCAGGCAGGGCAGCAAACACAAGACGGAGTGAGCGACAAGCCGCTCGGGGCTTTTAGGCAAAGGAGCCCGATCCAGTAATGCCCCGATCCAGCACTATCCCACCCTACACGTCTTTTGCAGGACTTAAAGGGGAAAGAACCAGAAGGAAGAGGGGGTACTGACCAAGCCCCAAGCAGGCAGCTGCCCAGATGACCCCTCCATACGGGCAAGCAGGCAGGCATCTAACCAATGGTGAACTTGCCCACCTGGTGGCACAGGATGGTCTGTTGCACCAGCTGGGCGTAGCCATCCAGCTGCATGCCGGAGTTGCTCCTACTCCACATGGTCGGGGCCGGATTCTACAGCCAGCTCCTGCTACCTCCGCCTGCAGAGATGAATTGAGGACACACTGGCTAAGAACTTGCCCCTGTGCATTCTGGCCCTGCCCCTTTTAACCCCTCCATTGTCGCCACTTCTGCCCCCAGCCCTCTTGTAGTACAGAGGGGATATGTTTCTCCATGGCCCGGGTGGGAAAGGGTTAACACAGTTTATTGGGCGGTCCTAGCAGCTCCATAGCTAATGAATCTTCTGCAATGGGGAAAGAAGGTTCCTTTTCTCAGCAAAACAAACTCACATCCACCTTGAATTGAGGCTATTCTGGTCCACGGGAGGGGGCAGATCGCCAGTTTTAGATCCTTCTGAGCTAGAGGTCTGCCAGGACCCACGAAGGGCCAGACCAAATGATTTCATGGGCCTTATACGGCCCCCGGGCCTGACATTCCCCACCCCTGTGCTAGAAGCTCTGTGTAATAAGTCCTGTTGAAACTTTCCACACATACTCCCCCAGTGGGGTAGCTTTAATTTAATGTTGTGGGTACAACCCCCCAAAAGTAAAGGAAATGGGACGGATGAGTTCTCTCCTACAAACAAGCATGGAACAGAAAGCTGCTAGTGATGTTTTTGCTCACATGGTGCATCAAAATATCTCATGCTCCTTCTATTCTTTGGGTTCCAAACCCCTCTTTTATTGGAGTGGAGGAAGTGTCACTTGGGCCAATTGCATGGGCAACACACTCAGCTCCGCTAGATTTTCAGATTTCTCCTGAATATGAGTGACAATTGTTTTCATTAGGTGGTCTTGATAACCTGTGTCCTTTCCATTTTCTAGCAGGGAATGATTCCCCTTGTACATGTCTCTCAAGTGTCTGAAATTACACCTGAACATCTTTATGTTTTCCATCTGTGCTATATCAGACATGAATTGAACTTGAAACTTTTTTCCAGGGACTTCTGTATTTTATCTTTTTTATAGAAATGTCATTTACCCGAAATATGGAACACTGAAGTATTTTTTTCTGTTTCATCCATCCAACTCCAGTTTATTTTCTCATAATCTTTGAATCTCAGCTTTACAAGGGATTCTTTTGCTAGCATGATGGATTTGAACCTTCTGTTCATGAGTAAATGTACAGGTAAGTTCCTGAACCTAGGGATCTGTTCTGACAGTTTAATCACCCATGGTATGGGGCATGTCCCTCTTTGGTTGCCCTTGTTAAAGTTGCTGAGAGCCAGTGTGGTGTTGTGGTTAACAGCAGCGAACTCCAATCTGGAGAACTGGGTTCGATTCCACCCTCCTCCACATGGAACCTGCTGGGTGACCTTGGGCCAGGCACAGTGCTCTCAGAACTCTCTCAGTCCCACCTACCTCACAAGGTGCCTGTGGTGTGTGTGTGTGGGGGGGAAGGATTGTGATTGTAAGCTGCTTCGAGATTCTTTATGGTTGATAAAAGTGGGATATAAAAAACAACTCCTACTCCTACTCTTCTTCTTTCAACATGATTTTTTAAAAATTTATATACCCACCTTTTCCCCAGGTATTCCAGACCCCAAGCAAATAACAACAATGTAAAATCAATACAAAATAATTTAATGAAACAGACATTAAATGACATGTGAAAAACAAAACTAAAAAACATTGCATGCCTCAATTAGACAGTCATAAAAGCTCTCTGGAACTGCCCTATTTTGCAACCTCGCTGGAAAACCAAAAGGGTAGCAGCCCCCTGACCTCTTGCAGGAGCCTGTTCCAGAATCATGGGATAGCCAGTGAAAAATCCTGACATATCATGGCAGAATGTGCCTTAGACAGCAGAGGAACTCATTCTAGACTTTGATGGGAAGAGCATTATCACATGGGAACAAGCAGGGAGAAGTGGCCCCAGGATATAAAGTTCTTTAAAGGTGAACACCAACACCTTGTTTTGGACCTGGAAATAAATTGGTAGCCAACAAAGGGACCTCTGAATAGTGCCAACATGGTTTCATCAGCTAGTCCCAACAATAGACAAGCTGCTACATTTTGCACCAACTGCAGCTTCCAGGTTATTTTCAAGGGCAGTCCCATGGAGAGTGTGTTACAGCAATCTAGCTTCAAGGTAATTGAAGCATGGATCAGCATTGCTAGATCAGGTGCCTGAAAGAGGGAACCAGCTTCCTAACTAGATAGCAGTCTTTAAGCAGAGGATGGACAAACACTTTTCAGGGATGCTCTAGGCTGATCCTGCTTTGAGCAGGGGGTTGGACTAGATGGCCTGTATGGCCTCTTCCAACTCTATGATTCTAGGTAGCTGGACAAAAGCATATTTCA
This sequence comes from Euleptes europaea, assembly GCF_029931775.1. Taxonomy (NCBI): domain Eukaryota; kingdom Metazoa; phylum Chordata; class Lepidosauria; order Squamata; family Sphaerodactylidae; genus Euleptes; species Euleptes europaea. Next base: position 75,031,944 of record NC_079320.1, read on the forward strand.
TTATCATGGGCATCTGTTTTTCCAACAGGAGACTAGGATCCAGGAATATTCTTTTTTTTAAAAAAATAGTTTTTTATTTATATAATTAGAGGGTACAGGAAAAAAAGGGAAGGGGTAAACGTTAAATTTATAAAAACAATACAATATTATAAAATGATTTCTGAATAAAACATAGTTACAGAGTATCTTTAGTTTGTTATACTTGTGTCAGGCTGGTTTCTAATATCTAAAAATTCATATTTTACTTGGCAATTAATTAGAGTAAGAAAATATAGTACATAGTTTATATACTTCGTTCAAATCAGCTACATTTTATATAAATATAAAAAGACGCCCATTTCTCCTCAAATTGCTCAGTAGATTCGCTGAATTTAGGATTTAATTCAAAAGTCATTTTGGCCATACTTGCATATTCCAAGAGTTTTTCTTTCCAATCATCTATTTCAGGAGTGTGAGTTTGTTTCCAGGTTCTTGCAGCTGTTGTGGCATATTTAAAAACGTCATGCGATTTCGGAGGTAAATTTGGCGGGACTATACTGAGTAAATAAAATTTGGGGTCAAAAGTAAACTTCATGTCTAACATCAGCTGTAGTTCTCGATGAATTCTTTTCCAATATAGTTGTAATTTTGGACATGTCCACCAGACATGAAAATAGGAGCCGTCTGTCACTTGACATTTCCAACATGCACCTTTTTAGGATCCAGGAATATTCTCAAGCTCTTAACAGAGTCTTTTCAACAAAAGCTGCACACTATCAATGGTAAGGAAGCATAATCCTATTTAAAACAATAACCCTTCCAGCCAGCACTGCGTTCATCTTATCTGAATTCAGTTTCAGTTTGTTCTCTCTCAGCCACTTGGCCACTGCAATCTGACACTGGGCCAAGACAGAGCCAATGTCTTATTCTTGATTATATATAACTGGAGCCACCATGGTGTAGTGTTTAAGAGCAGTGGATTCTTAATATATTTTACTCAAATTATTGTTGTTGCCTAGACTGATTGCAATGAGTGTGTACCTAATCAAATGGACATGCTATTTTCCCTTTTCCAAAGATGAATTCATAGTAGGAAATTTTCTTTGGTGTTATTTCCAGTGCTATGATATCCATTTCTCATTATCTTTGTAGTTATTATGTAATCCTTTATAACTGCTAGGTAATGTTAAGGAAGATATATAACAAATGATTTTCTAGCAATCTCCCCCCCCCAAAAAAAAAGGTAATGAGAACCGTCTAAAAGATGTTAAAAACAAGCTATCAACCCTAAGGAACCATAGGTCCATTGTAGAACATCTGCTCTGCATGAAGATGATCCCAGGTTTATTTATTTACTCAGAATAGACAATACTGACCTTAACAGGCCAATAGTTTGATTCAATAGCCCACTTCACAAGTTACTATGAATGTGTGTCTATTCATATACGGAATAAAAATATACTGTCTGTATTCATGGCAAAGAGCCAGTGTGGTGTAGTGCTTAAGAGTGGTGGACTAGGGTTGTGCATATTGATAAATCCAAACCGAAAATAAACCCAAAATTAGCCATTTGGGTAATTTTTGAGCTTCAGATTTACTGAATGCCAAAACTTGGGGGTCTTCCCAAAGCCGAATAGGTGATTCCTGAAAAAGCCGAATATTCAGCTTTTTCAGGTTCGGCTATTCACCTTTGCTCAGAGGCATGGCTCTGTGCTTTCTCTCCTTTTTCTATCTTTTTTTTTTTTTACTGGTTTTGTTAGGGCCCCATAGTTGGGGCAATTTTGCGATGGGGATCGTTTAATTGGAGGCAACTTGGTCTGACCAACCTTTCAGTGGGTTGACCTGGATCAAGCATAAGGTTTTTTTTTGTTTTGTTTTGTTTTTTAAGACGGGGCTCACCAAGTCCCGTTCAGAGGGATATACCAGCTTCAACTGCTGCTGTCCACCAGGCTTCTGAAGGAGCTTTCTTCATCCATGTGGATGAGCAGTCCCATTCAGACAGCCCCTGTGGTTGATACTTTGGCTGGCTCCAATCTTACCCCCTTTGCAGGCCCCTAAAATTGGACCCCCTGTCCCAAAGTTCACCAAACTTTGGTGACCACTGAAGGAGAGTCCCTTGCATCCACACTGCAAATTTGGGGACTCTACCTCTGAAAATGCCCCCCAGGAGCTTAAAAAAATCCCTATAGACTGTTATGGGCCTGAATTTTTTGGTAAACCCAGTAATAAGCCAAATGCTGATATTTATTGGTATGGGTATTCAGCTTATACCGGGGTTACCAAGAAAAATCAAGCCTAATAAACTTGAACCCAAAATTTACTGAAATCCCCCACACACACAATCCTAAGGTGGACTCTAATCTGGAGAACTGGGTTTGATCCCCCACTCCTCCTCATGAAGCCTGCTGGGTGACCTTGGACTAGTCACGGTTCTCTCAGAACTCTCTCAAGGCCTCTGTTGTGGGAAGGGGAAAGGAAGGTGATTGTAAGCCACTTTGAGACTCCTTGAAGGTAGAGAAAAGCGGGGTATAAAAACCAACTCATCTTTTTCTTCTAGATATAAATATGAGGCTCTCTGAGCATTGATATTTATCTATGGAGTAACAAGGGATGCATTGAAAGTATCATGCCCATTAAGGAATGGTTTATTATATATGTACTTAATTATTTACTAGCTGCTTGAGTGCCATGTGGCCGGAAGCAAGCACAGATATTCTATTAATAAATAAGGAGATAAACAGACTGCTGGATGTTGATGCTTATAACGGACGCATCCCTAATTCAATGTCATTTTTATAATATTTTCATGCATCTCATTGGGAGTGGGCAATATTTAATGAGGGCAGAGGAGAACTACTCCCCTTTCCCTTGTGTTCCATATGACACATGGATGCCAGGATATGGTTAGAAGCCAACCTGCTAAAGCTAAACAGGTACGTCTGGATGGGAGATATCATGGGAATGCTATCTAAACTGCCTTATATGGTAAACTGAATTATATGGTGATAGAAAGAAGGAGGTGAATGGAATGACTACATTGGTCAATCAATAAAATATGAACAGCTTTCTCTCCCTTCATGATGAGTTTAAGATAATAGCCACAATAGATGTTCTGAAATTCACCTATATATTGCAATCTAATGTCTCCCCACTCCTACACAGGAAGCCTGCTGGGTGACTTTGGGCTAGTCAGAGTTCTCTCCAAACTCTCTCAGCCTCACCTACCTCACAAGGTGTCTTTTGTGGAGAGTAGAAGGGAAGGCAATTGTAAGATGTGTTGAGTCTCCTTAAAGGTAGGGACAATCAGGGAATAAAACCAACTCTTCTTCTTGTTGTTGTCTCATTAGGTCTGCTGGAAGGAAATAATTCTTCCAAAGTGTTCCTGAATACCAGGGTTAGGTACACAAAATGCTACTGCCCCAAGGAAGTGGATCTATATGCATTTAAACCTTGTTATGAATCTCATTCCTCTCACTGAAATCTCTTTTCATCTTCCTGCTGAAACCTGTATTGATATCCCTGCATCTTCTTGAGTTGATGTTTGGCTGACAGTTCTTGAATTTTGCTTCTTATCAAACTTTGCTCCCCCCCCAACTCCCACTTTCAAGGAAGCATTTACAAGTCCCATTACCCACAAACCAAGAAATAAAGAATAGACACATAGATGTGCTATTGTAAATTTCACTTCCTAAAGGGTTACTATTGATTTTCATAATTATACATTAAAAAAAACCTAACAGAAGAGTGAACCAATATTGTAAGAAACCCAGTCCTTATTAGAGGAGTTCATATTTGTACTGGCTTCAATATGATGGAGGATACAGAAACTCTCACAGTCAGCCCATTACTGTGCTATACTTGAAGCAGGTTTACCTGCTCCCTGGAGAATCATTCTAAATTATTTAGGTTCATAGAATTTCTCCTTAAAACTCTGGCAAAACAAACAAACAAATAAAATCTGAAGTTTTTACATCAGCACCTGACATAATCATCTGTTGTGCTGTCTGAAGATCCTGTGAAAGAAAAGTCTGGACGTGGTTATAAGTAAACCTACTTTACTAGCAGGGATTATTTCTCCTTGGATTCAAAGATACTGGGATGGAACAGGTCTAGACACAAACGACAAGGGTACAACTGGCTTGTAAAATTACTCACAAGGAAGGATGCCTCACTGGACTTTTGTTTTATTTTGCTAGATTGGATTGAGCAACCATCCTTGTTATCAGGGGATGTCTGCCCCAAAGTTAAATCTGCTGGGCAGGAGAGAGCCCACATTTGGGCTGGCTACATAATGGGTAGCCATGGAAGCCACCATCTTTGGGACCCATTTACCAGGCAAGAGCTGAGGGTCTTTGCCAAGTCGTAATATATGGTACAGCCTTTACATTTATTCTGGGGGTGGGTGGGGGAGAACAAAAGTGACCAAATCAAAACAGCACCTTCAAAAAGGGTGGATATTGTTAAGGGAAATCATGGTTGTTTATGCATGGGTACTTTCACTCACATTTGCCCCCAGTCTGTCTCGGTTGTTCCTTGGAGTTATGCATGAGTTTTCCGTCCATTAGAGATGACCTCGTGGCCAGCCATCACAAATCCTGGGACTTCCTGTTCCTCTATTAACCCAATTCTTTGATCTCTCCTGAGATCATCCCGGGGGAAATAACCATGCATAAGGCAAAGTGTGGAACACAAAAGTTTGGGGAAGTGAAGTTTCTCTCACAGAAAGCACTACAGCCAATTACAAAGCAGCATGTCAAGGGGCGGGGATTCAAATGTTTCCAGCTTCCTCTGAGTTCTTTCTGAGTAGAAGAAAGGAACATAAACCATAGGACCAACTTTATACAAATGCAACATGGAGAATTTCAGATATAGAAATACAGTTTCTTCAGAGAATGTATAGGTTGTTTTAGAGTAGATAGAAGGCCAGTTACTACCAGATTAGTTTGGACTTTAAAAGCTCTGTTTCCCCTCAGATGTCCTAACCTTTGAGATTATGCACTAAAGACTTTTTCAGCTGCAGACCTCCACCTACCCTATAGCTTCCATGTAACACTGAAATACTATAGTCTTTTAGGCTGCATGGGTACTTTCACTCACGTTCGCCCCAGACTGACTCGCATGTTCCTTGGAGTTGTGCATGAGTTTTCCGTCCATTAGAGATTACCTTGCGCCCAGCTCCTGCAAATCCCAGGTCTTCCTGTTCCTGTTATAACCCGATTCTTCGTTCTTACCTGAGATCAGATCGGGTGAAATCACCATTCATAAGCCAAAGCATGGGACAGGGGAGCTGGAGGGGGGGCGTTTTTCTCTCAGTAAGCACTACAGCCAATTACAAAGCAACATTTCAAGGGGTGGGGACTAAATGCTTCCTGCTTTTTGTTTCCCACATGGAGTTCTATTTTCTGAGCAGATATTGTCACATAAAAATATTGTCACATAAAAATGGGTTTTAAAATGATGCTTGGGTTTCTCTCCATTTCCACCACATTCCTTTTAAAGAGCTCCATTGGTTTTTAAAATGGCACTTGGGTTTCCCCCAGGGGAAGAGGGGAACTGAACGTTTTTATCAGAGTAAGCACTACAGCCAATTAGAAAGCAGCATTTCAAATGGCAGGGGTTCAAATGGTTCTCGATTTGAGCTTGGTGACTTTGCTGGTACATAGGAATTTTTGGATTTGCCACAGAAATGTGTGGGTCGAGCGAGTACTACCTGGTGGTTGGCAAACTGAGTCCCCAGCTCAAAAGAGTTCCCTAACTTATTCCACTGACACATCCATTTCAGCACTTCATTCCAGTGAAACCTGAGCAAGTGTATGCACTGTCTTGCCTGTAGACCTGTTGTAATGAACAGAGCAGCCTACATGTACATGCTAACTGTTTGCTCACTGGAGCTTACATGTTGGTCTCAATCAGGGTGCACAGTTGCCTTGTAATTTTATAAAATGTAAGCTAGGTTTTTTTTTTTTCATGGATGTTGGAAAAACACACATCATAATTAGCAACTAGCATAAATGAAGCTGGCACAGAACAATACTGACACACTCTGTTTAGAGAGCCAGCATGGTATAGTGGTTAAGGGCAGCAGAGTCCAATCTGGAGAAGTGAGTTTAATTCGACACTCCTTCACATGAAGGCTTCTGGGTTACCATGGACTAGTCACAGTTCTATCAGAACTCTCTCAGCCCCTCACAAGGGGTCTGTTGTGGGGAGGGGAAGGGTGGGTGATTGTAAGCTGCTTTGAGACTCCTTACAATACAGAAAAAGCAGGATATAAAACCAAATCTTCTTCTAGTTATATCGTTGTTGCAAATGTTTGCTCTGTTGTTAGCCACTGGTAATGAATTATATTCACGGGGAAATAAAAATAATTCCACTAAGAAATGTACAAATTATAGGAAGACATTGCCATTCAGAATAGCACAGATGCACACACCATATCCCACCAAGGTGAGATATGCTAGTCTACTCATTTTGTCTTTTTCCTGCCTCCCCCTTAGGGTTGCCAACCTCTAGGTAGTAGCTGGAGATCTCCTGGGATTACAACTGATCTCCAGCTGATAGAGATCAGTTCCTCTGGAGAAAATGGCTGCTTTAGCCATTGGTCTCTATGGTGTTAGAGATGAAGTCCCTTCCCTCTCCAAACCTCACCCTCCTCAGGGTCTGCCCCAAAAATCTTCTGGTATTTCCCAACCCGGAGCTGGCAACCCTCCTCTTCCTCCATCTTCCATTGGATGCTGTGATTGTGCCCCATAGTGCCTTCCTCCCATAGGCTCAACTAGCAACACAGGGCTGCATATGAATTTACGTCTGTGCCTATTGGGATCAACCTCCTTCTGGAAGACTGTAAATTGTGAAGTACAGTAAAACACCAAGTAGGAAGAAGGATAAGAAGGGTACAGAAAAGGAGCAAGAAGCCATGGTATCCTAACCTATTCTTCCTTATCGTACCCCCTCATTTCTCAGTCCACTTTCTGATACCATCTTCTTCTGACCTTGCTACCACAAAAAGCTTGCATGTTTTCTTATCTTACCAATGTATAAGTGCCACATTCCTGATATATGTAGATTTGCTGCCTGGCCTTGTGAGAACTTGTGACTAACTATCCAATTGTCATCCTCACTGGAGATCTTCATGTACAGTCTGGACGACCATCTTCTAGGAATGGTCTAGCTTTGGATTTCCTCCACTGAGTAGCGAGTTGGACTAGATGATGGGGGGGGGGGGAGGTAGTTGTGAATTTCCTAATTTCTTAGTTTGCTTTGGGTTCAATTTTAGGCACACTCTAGATACAATTCGGGATTCCTGGAGTCTAAAGATTGGATCCAGCTGTCTGTGGAAGAGAGGTGGGGTGATTATGTCCCCTTCTTCTTTTTTACTGCAGCCTCACAAGCAACATAGGTCTGCATCATTCCTCCAATCCCAATAAAGAGACTCTTCAAAGGGACTGTTTGGGGAAAGGGAATGTGATAGATCCATGCTTCTTGTGTTGATTTGTCATTGGATCCAATTCTAAGGAGTTTTGCTAGTCTTCTTGAAATGTTTTGGATTTCCCTTGAAACCCCAGTAAGGTTTTGCCCCAGGAGCTGGCTTTAAGTTTTGGTTTAGGCAAGTGTTCCACAGTGATTCTAGAACACTACCTATTCAAAGGAAATTTGTGCATGTGAACTCTGCAAAGCTGTTTATGTCCCCTCTAAAACCAAAAATAGGTAAGCAGCAGAAACATCTCAGGGTGACTAATGACAATGTCAGATCTATTTTGAAAAGGAGATGTGACCGGTGCTGAAATATTCAGAAGCCCGTGAACCCATTTTTATGGAGGAAAATGCACAAAGGAAAGCAATGATCAAGGTCACTGTTCCCCGCAACAGCAAAAACAACAATAATGACATGGACTATTGGAAACTTCAAACGTTTTATCAAGCAGGGAAAATGGAATTACTGGAGAACAAGTACATCATTACCCACAGCAAATATCAAGAGGCTTCCTTGGAAATTGCTGGACGGGCACATTTTGAACATCAAATACTTCACTCTTACACCCCAATAGACATACAGGAGGAGTGAGATCAATCATACCGAGCCAAGTGCGACTATTACCTTCAAAAGCAGCTATCTGAATTTATTTATTTTTTCCATGCAGCTTTTTCACCTGATCATATTTACTAATCAAGCTCCTACTAGACCCGGCACCTTTGGCAGCATTATTAGCACACTCTGGAGGCTGGATCGTCAAGGCTAACACGACGATGTGTAAAACATATGGTCTTGAGCAGAAGGTAAATTGCAAATGGAAATACTAATGAGAAAGAGGAGAGGCTCAATGCAGTGACCAGCATCCTATTTAGATACAAGCTGAGGAAAATTGAACACTTATCAAGAAACTAATGAATTGGAATTCATTCTGTCTGCCAACAGTACACCATGTTTAAATGGGAGATTGACTGATCAGGGGTTGGGAGTAGTCTCCACTTCACTCTGCTGAAAAGTTGTAAAACCTATAAAGCATTTTTTTTTCAACTGTAGTTGTTAAAATATGGGGTTTTTTTTGTTTTTGCATTGCGGAGCATTCCATAACAATTTGTGCTATCATGTGAAGTATGAAAACACTTTATAGGGACAGAATGTTGGTTCATCTGAGGCTAGAACAGGCTAGGAATCCAAGGCAAAATTTAGCCGTGCAATGGGTAGCTACAAAATTGTAAAGTTTAATTCAAGAATACAGGATCTAAATATGTAGAGGCAAATTTTGAACATGAGTTTGTTTTTTATGGGTAATGAATGCTAAGGAATATCTAGTCTAGCCTCTCAATTGATTATAACGCATGTGTTTTGATTGGAGAAGATACAGAACTTCTTATATTCTATGGCAGCTGTAGATCAATTCCAAATAGTAACTTGATTAATTTTTGTGGAGGGACAAAATGTATTTATTGTAGCCCCAATTCAGCCATTAATCATGTCCAACAACTAGTGCCTGATATCCCGCCATTTGTATGGTAATGCTCATGCAGTTGCACCTCTACATCTACAAAATCTATGTCAGTGACTAGGGTTGTGCAAATTGATATACCCAAACTGAAAATAAACCCAAAATTAGCCATTTCAGCAATATTTGGGTTTCAGATCAACCAAATACCAAAACCTGGGAATCTGCCCAAAGCTGAATAAGTGATTCCCGAAAAAGGCGAATAGATATTTGGCTTTTTCGAATTTCAGCTATTCATCTTTGATCTGATGCACAGCTCTGTGCTTTCTCCCATTTTTTTAATCTTTGACTAGTTCTGTTAGGGCCCAATAGTTGGGGCACTTTTGAAGTAGGAGTCGTGACATCAGAGCCAATTTAGTCTGACCAAACTATCCATCACCATTCAGTGGATTGATCTGGATAGTCCAGAGGCAGAAGGGTCATTTTAAAGACAGGGCTCACCCAGCCCTGTCCAGAGGGATATACCCACCAACTAAAAAGCACCAGCTTCAAAAGCTGCTGAACAGGTTTCATTATGAAGAAGACTTCTCACCTGCATGGATGAGCAATCTTTTTCACAAGAGCTGCCTTGGTCATGACTTTGGCTGGCTCGGATATCACCCTCCCTGTTCTCAACCTGAAGGTTGTCCCGAGTAGAGGCTTCATTTCCCCACACCGTGACCATCCCTTGAAATCAGATTTTTTATTACTGTAATAAAGGACTGTTCACAGGATGTCATTTGCCACCAAAAGAAATGTTTTCCAGTCCTTATTTTTCTTGCATTGTAGACTTTTTCCTCAGTTTGGAAGCTAATTTGCATGGACATCATGCTATATGCCCCAGATATGAAGGGAGCCCCTAGACTTTGAGGCGCCAGCCTGCCAATCAGCTCTTTCCACCAGTCCTCAGCAACACTGAACTTCTGAACCTGAAAACCTGATGGACAGCTCGATTCGCAAATGCCTGGAGGTTGGTGGTGACCCCTTTGCAGGCCCATAAAATTGGACCCCCTGACCCAACATTCACCAAACGTTGGTGTCCATCTAAGGAGACTCCCTTGCAGCCACATGGCAAATTTGGTGACTCTACCTCCAAAATTGCTCCCACAGGAACTTCTAAAAAAAATACTCACAGACTATAATGGACCTGATTTTTTCCGGTAGACCCGGAAATAAAGCTTAAATATCCTCTTTACCGGTATAGATAATCGGCTTATTCCTAGTTTACCAAAAAAAAAAAAAAAAAAAAATCAGGCCAAATAAACCCAAACCTGAAATTTACCAAAAAAAATTTTTTGCACAACCATATCTGTGACAGCATAGGAGTCAAACCCAGTTCTCCACTGAGATACAAAAACAAATTATTTTGCAAAACCTGGAAAAAAGTAGAACACTAGCAAGTTAATTTTTTTTGCACATGGTATGTAGAGAAATAATATTCATGTTGTTATGCTTTTAAATATTGTTCTTTGTTGTCTTGATTGTAGTTATTAGCCCATACAGATGATAGCTTCTTCTATTCTTTATCTGTTTTCATTGATTTCAACAAGAGAGGCATTTCTCTGCATTTAAAAAATAATATTACACTCAATTCCAATTACATTCTCCATGATTGTACCCCTTACCCATCCTCATTTAATGCAGAAAGGAATTAAGTGTTTCCATTTTAGAAGAAGGTTGGCTTTTATACCCTGATTTTCTCTACTTTTAAGGAGTCTCAAAGAGGCTTACAATTGCCTTCCCTTCCTCTCCCCACAACAGACACCTTGTGAGGAAGGTGGGGCTGAAAGAGTTCGGAGAGAACTGTGATTAGCCCAAGGTCACCCAGCAGGCTTCATGTGGAGGAGTGGGGAAGCCAACCCGGTTCACCAGATTAGAGCCCGCCGCTCATGTGGAGGAGTGGGGAATCAAACCTGGTTCTCCAGATTAGATTAACCACTACACCATGCTGTCTTGAGAAAGAGCTGAATTTGGACAAGGCATGGGCAAGCAGGAGCAAACATGTGAGTTTTTCCCCCTCCTTTCCTGGAATCTCTTATTTCTTACGTTATTTTTCTATAAACTTTTTTCTCTATCATTCCTTCCCCCCATAAATCCAACCATTAGGCAGTGCAGTTAGAACAAGAAAGCAAAGATGCTTCTAATTGTGATTGGAATCCTATCTATTGGGGGGGGGGCTTGCAGAGGCACTTCCATGTGCAGAAGAGTGGAAGTTACTGTTTTTGCCATGTCCTCACTCCTAGGGCAGAACTGCACTACACAACCCCACTTTTCCTGCATCCACTAATCCCTGAGGGCAGAATTATGGGGGCATGGCAGGCTGCAGTGGGAGGGAGAAGACTAGAAAGTTTCAGTCTGCAAGCACTGCTGTTCTTGTGCAACCTAGGATCCAACCTAGGGCCATAGCGCAGTGGTAGAGCATTTGCTTGGCATGCAGAAAGTCCCAGGTTCAATACCCAGCATCTCCCTTTAAAGGGACTAGGCAAGTAGATGATGTGAAAAACCTCTGCCTGAGACCCTGGAGAGCTGCTGCTGTGCCGGTCTGAGTAGACAATACTGATTTTGATGGACCAAGGGTCTGATTCAGTATAAGGCAGCTTCATGTGTGCATGTGTTCAAACCCATTTCCCCATTGAGATACATTAAAAAATGCTGGAAAATCTGAAAAAGAACCAACAATAAACCAGATAAATTCATGTTTAGCCCTTCCTGCCCTGCTATTCCTGTTGCCCATTCCTAACTGTTCAGTACAGAGTATATAGAATGGACAGCCAGTTAAAACAGGACATACCAATCAGGGTTTGGGTGACATTATCATTTAAATAAATAATAATCTGTACATGTTTATAGGGAAGGTGCTAAATGATGCAGCATAAATCGATCCTCCTCCGAAAAAAACTATCAGAGGACAGGAAAGGGGGGAAATATGTCTGCAGGAACTGGCTCTTCTTATTCTGAACTTACGAGCAATAAAAAAGGCGCATTAGATAAAAATGCTATAGACAATCCAATAAGGACATTTATGTGCAATTGGATGATTCAAGACTTCAGCACGAATACAAATGCACATCTGTACATAAGTAATCAGCAGGAGAAAGAGGGGGGGGAAAGGTTTTTACAAAGAGTGAAAGAAAAGCAAAAGTACAACGGTTTTGCCACACAGCCACAGGGAGATCTGATGTCCCTGATCATGCACACAGAATGTCTTGGCTTTGCCTGTTAAGACCTGCTTCACCAGTTGTCCAAATTACTTACTGTATTTTCAGTATCTTGAAAACATCTGTCACTTTTGCTGGGTGAGAAGAGCTGTCCCTTGACATCAACGGGCGTCCACAATCTCCAGCTTGCTGCAGTAGATTGACACAAGTGGTAATGGTGATCTCATGGTGATGCATTTTCGGGGAATAAGCTGTCACACAATCTCACCCTGGGTCTGTGTGTCCTCACATGCATGTTGTGTGTTTGCCTGCATGGAAAAGCAAGTTTTCCTTTTGTTGCCACCACTCTGAGATATAAAAACCAGCCTCTCAAATAACCAGTGCATTGGGGAACCCTGGTAAGGCTGCCTCTGAGCAAGTACAAAGGGCAGAGCTTGCAATTACTTTAGGCCCCTTCCCCATGTGTGCATGTTCTTAGCATGTAAGAGTGGTTTTTAACGAGTAGGTCAGATTTGAGTCACAGTCTGCTTTCTTAAACAGAAAAGGAGCTTTACTACTGAAGATTAAACTAGAGCACATTCATGGCAAATAGTTATCATAGTTAGGAGATGAAGAGCTACATAAAGTGAAAATATGCATGAGTCTAGCTAAGTGACCTTAGATGGAGAAAACACCCCTCCAGCCTCCCTACTGCCCACCTGACAGAGCAGGATGGGTCCCACAGGTCTAGGGTTGCCAGGTCCCTCTTTGCCACCGGCAGGAGGTTTTGGGGGCAGAGCCTGAGGAGGGCAGGATAGAGATCAACTCACCTGGAGAAAATGGCTGCTTTGGCAATTGGACTCTATGGCATCGAAGTCCTTCCCCTCCCCAAACCCAACCCTCCTCAGGCTCCACTTCAAAAAATCCCCCACATGACTGGTGGAGGCTAATCTGGTGAACCGGGTTGGTTCCCCCCTTCCTACACTTGAAGCCAGCTGGGTGAGCTTGGGTTAGTCATAGCTCTCTTAGAGCTCTCTCAGCCCCACCTACCTCACAGGTTGTCTGTTGTAGGGAGAGGAAGGGAAGGTGATTGTAAGCTGGTTTGATTCTTCCTTAAGTGGTCGAGAAAGTCGGCATATAAAAACCAACTCCTCCTCCTCCTCCTCCTCCTTCTTCTTCTTCTTCTTCTTCTTCTTCTTCTTCTTCTTCTTCTTCTTCTTCTTCTTCTTCTTCTTCTTCTTCTTCTTCTTCTTCTTCTTCTTCTTCTTCTTCTTCTTCTTCTTCTTCTTCTTCTTCTTCTCTGAATTTATCTTCTGGAGAGTAATTGGTAAGTGCCAGATAATATTTTTCAAAGGCCTTTGTGAAGGCAAATAAAATTCCAAGGTATCCTGATGAGAATGGCTTACTGCCAGCATCACACTGTCCATTAAACTCCATTCATGTTACTTATCGTTCTAAAGCCAGTAAATTTCAATAAATTCCTAGGCTGAAATCCAGTATTATTATGTGGTTCTGTTTTTTTAAAAAAAATCTGATCACATATCATAATAGTGATGTAAAAGTCGCTCATTGACTTCAGAGTGGTATTTAATGTGGACATTTACTGCAATTGTAATGAGGGTCAAATTGAGTACGAAATACCCGCAGAAAGATAACAGTTTGGCCGATTTGATCAAACAAGGTACAGGCCTGAGGACAAAAAGCAACAGCAGAGTTCAATGAAGGGAAATGAAGTCTTTGATAACTCTGCCATTTGCTGAACTGCTGTGATGTCACAGACTGGAAATCACTCTGCTGCAATAAGTCCTCCATCACTGGCTGAGATGTTGTTGTGTTATGAACATTCTGCCTGCTAAAGGACTTAACTTCCAACATAAAGGTTTTATACTGCTGTAGTTTCTGCCTCTTCCCCCAATACTTTGCACCTTATCCTACCAATAAAAAGGGCTCACATCTGGAGGTATTCATGCACCATAGTTAAAATGGTCCTCTGCAGGTGCAGAGGAGAGGGTCAAGGATGATCAGGGTCCTGGATATTAAGCCCTAAGAGCAAAGGCTGGGGGAGTTAGAGAAGATGAGGTTGAGGGGGAACATGATTGCTCTCTTGAAGGATTTGAAGGCCTGTCACTTAGAGGAGGGCAGGGAGCTATTCCTGTTGGCAGTAGAGGGTAGGGCTCGCAATGATGGGTTTAAATTGCTGGCAGAAAGGTACCAGCTAGGGGATTTTTTTTTTTTTTTACAGTAAGTGTTGTTCAACAGTGGAAGCAGCTACCTAGGGAGGAGGTGAGCTCCCCCTCACTGGCAGTCTTTAAGCAGAAGTTGGACAAACACTTGTCAGGGATTTTCTATGCTGATCCCGCATTAAGCAGGGGGTTGGACTAGATGGCCTGTATGGCCCCTTCCAACTCTATGATTCTATGATTCTAAAATAATACAAGTCTTACCTAAAAAATCAAGAGTATTTCTTTGTGTTTCTTTGTTAGAGTTAGGAATGCCACCTCAGCTATTAGAGGCTGATTGCCATGTTAGAATATGAGAATCAGTTAGTGTGATCCTTACAGATTTTGATCAGATTGTGCATGAGTGTGTCCTAGTCTTGAAGTATGACAGCAAATGATCCCCATGGTTAGTAATGCAACACTGGAATTGGCTCTCAGATTGGGAACACCGGGGACATGATAGACCTCTCTCAAGTTAATTCACTCTTACTCATCCTTGGAATCGTCCACATGAGGAGCTTCAGCTTTCCTTCCATTGTGATCTTTTCCCAACCAGTTTCAGAGGATGTATTTGGTTGGAGAAACCAATATGTTTCCCCAACAGGCCTGGAAGTGTCCCTCAGGTTGGGGAAATGGCACAAAGAAGGAGAAAGCTGAAGCCCGTTCTACACATGGGCCAAGATTCTGACCCAGATAGGACACTTCACATGCTGGAATTGTAAAGAAGTCACAGCTTACAGCTAACTATGTGTGTAGACCCAGACCAAAAATGTGTGATCCGCAATGTGTGAAGATATGACTCTGTTTAGGATTGCACTATCGCTGTCCTGATTCATAGGGTTGCCAACCTCCAGGTGGCAGCTTGGAGATCTCTTGCTATTACAGTTGTTCCCCAGGTAACATAAATCAGTTCACCTGGAGAAAATGGCCACTTTGGAAGGTGGACTCTATAGCATTATACCCCATTGAAGTCCCTTCCCTCCCCAACCCCCCTTCCCTTGGTTCCACCCCCAATATCTCCAGGTATTTTCCAAACCAGGGCTGGCAACCCTAATGGTGACTGGACATTTTGATGCAAATTAGTTGACTTGAGGTGGTTATGAAAGTTATCTGTGTGGTATTTGATTAGGGTTGCCAGGTCCTTCTTCACCACTGGTGGGAGGTTTTTGGGGCGGGGTTTGAGGAGGGGAGGGACTTCAATGCCATAGAGTCCAATGGCCAAAGCGGTCATTTTCTCCAGGTGAACTGATCTCTATCAGCTGGAGATCAGTTGTAATAGCAGGAGATCTCCAGCTAGTATCTGGCAGTTGGCAACCCTATATTTGATGCACAATGGCTTGTTCACATATAGGAGTAATTATGTGATGAACATGTATGTGTAAAGCAGCCCCAGTACAAGAACAAATGTACAATTGCGTGCTTGTATTTGATTAAGCATTGTATAGCATGAATATATTGAAACTTTATACTGAAGAAGCATAACATTCACAGTCAAACATTTCATGAAATCCCATTCAATAGTTCACATCCTAAATAGAGTCATCACAAAGATTAAGGGCTATTGACATTCTTATTCAGTAATGTAAGCTATTTTGTGCTTCTATTTTTGAGTTTTCTACATCAATGGATGCTGTTTTTTCTTGGCGAACAGTAAGAAAAGATTTAAACCACCTTGAAATGAAAAAAAAAAAAAGGTTGAAGAACAGATCATAATGTATGTAGTTAAACTGTGTGGGAGCAATTTGAATACTCTTCCCACTACTTAACAAGAAAGAAATCTTTTTGGACTGATATATAAAAAAGATATCATTTGGTTCTTGTAGGTTATCCAGGCTGTGTGACCGTGGTCTTGGTAGTTTCTTTCCTGACGTTTCGCCAGCAGCTGTGGCGGGCATCTTCAGAGGAGTAACACTTCAGAGGAGTAACACTCACCTCCCAAATGCATTTCATTAAAACAACTTTTAAAAGAAATTTTTAAAAAGGTTAAATACATACATAACAGTTGGAGTACATACAGAACATAAAACATTGGTTAGGAAGGAGGGATAATTGAGGGAATTCCAAAGGAAACAAAGAAAGTCTTCACCTGCTGGTAGAAGATGGCAACAGAAGGGTACAGACCAATCTCTCTGAGTTGAGAGTTCCAAAACTTTGTTGCCATGTAGAGCTGTAGAAAAAAAAATCGGTAAAATTCAGATTCTGAAAAATTCAGCCCGTTTTTTATTTGGGAAATGCCGAAGTCCAAACTCTCCCAATTCAGATCCGTGGAATTCAGCACTAAGTTCGGAGTTCGCGAATAAATTCGGCCATTTAAAGCCATTAAAAACATATTCACGGGGGGCATTTTTGGAGGTAGAGGTCCCACATTTTCAGTGTAGCTTGAGGGGACCCTTCTTGCAAGAACCCCCAAGTTTTGTAAAGATTGGGTCAGGGGATCCCGAGTTATGGGGCCCGGAAGGGGTCCCCCAATTTGCCCATTGCAATAAAGCCATTACAAACACATTTGCGGCTTTCCGTGGCTCCGGGGGGCATTTTTGGAGGTAGAGGTCCCACACTTTCAGTGTAGCTTGAGGGGACCCTTCTTGCAAGAACCCCCAAGCTTTGTGAAGATTGGGTCAGGGGGTCCCACGTTATGGGGCCCGAAAGGGGCCCCCATCTGCCCATTGGAATAAAGCCATTAAAAGGGATGTACTAAAACGAATGACAAGTCAGCCCATTGGAAGCAATGGGAGAGGCTGCCCAGCCCATTGAAGATAATGGGAGAGGGGAATGTTGGTTGACTCGTATTGACTCCATTGAAATACATTACAGGGGATGTACTAAAACGAATGACAGGCTAGCCCATTAGAAACAACAGGAGCAGCTGCACAGCCCACTGGAAACAATAGGAACCAACCAGAGAGAGACTCACTGACCCACAGTTAATTCCACACAAAGTTGGCAACCGGAGAAAACAGCAGAAAGCACAGTCCTACACAGAGGCAATCAAGCCCACCCCCAGCAGAACAGGTAAACCCACCCCCTTTGGCTTCCCCCCTCACACACACACACACACACACACACACACACACAGAATCTCCCCCCCACACATATACACACACACAGGAAAAAAGTTATAGAGAAAAGCCCCAAAATGGGTCATACTGTGGATGTCTTCTCTTCCATCAGGAGCAGGGCCTGGGAGTCAGGACTCAGGTGTAATCCAATACAATTCTAGCAGACTCTTACACACATACTCTCTGGCCATTTATGCACGGGAGGTTTTGCCTTGGATTTGCCGCTCTCTAGATGCACATTAAGGATTGCCTGCTCCCATTCATTCCAATGGGTGGATGGGGGGGACCCCATAACTCGGGATTAATTGCCTTTTAGTCAGACCCCCGGGCCAGGGTAATGGTACGGCCCAACTGCAGAGGCAACCAGACCCCCGGGCTGGGGTAATGGTACGGCCCAACTGCCGAGGCAACCACAACGGCCTTCTCCCATGCTGCACGGGAGGAATCCGCGGCAAACGGGCTGGCCCACAAGAAGACCCAGCTTGGCCTCCGATTGGCCTCGGGAGAATGCTGCTTTGGGGGCGCCGAATTTGCCCGAATTTATTCGGTGTCCGCCGGAACTCGCCGAATTCAGCTCGTCGTTTTCCCGCCTTTTTTTTTAATTTGGTTCCATCCGAACTGAAAACCGCCAAATCGGGGAAAATGCGGCTGTTTTTCAGTTTGGATGGAACCGAATCGACAGCCCTAGTGCCATGACCGAGAAGGCCCTCTCCCAGGTTGCCACCCACCTAATTCAGGCAGCAGGGCCTCCAAAGATTACTGCAGTGGTTGGGCAGGTTCATAAGGGATCAGGCGATCCTTCAGGTATGTTGTCCCCAAACCATATAAGGCTTTAAATGTCAAGATCAGCACTTTGAATTGTGCCCAGAAGCAAACTGGAAACCAGTGTAGGGGGGCCAAAACTGGAGTGATATGGTCACTTCAGAGTTCTGTACCAACTGAAGTTTCCCAACACTTTTCAAGGGCAGTCCCATGTAGAGCACATTGCAGTAATCTAATCTAGATGTAACCAGGGCATGGCATCATAGTGGCCAGATCTTTTCTGTCCAGGAAAGGCCGCAGCTGGCTAATCAGTCAAATCTGGAAAAAGGCACTCTTGGCTTCATCTGCCACTTGCATATCCAGCAATAGTCCTGGGTCCAAGAGCACCCCCAGACTATGGGGAATTCCCAAAGCCTGGCTAGAACTAGTTTGTGGGCAACCCTAGCTAGAAATATGGGATGTGTTTGTTAGGGTTCCCAGACATAAGCCAGCAAATTTTGGAAGATTTGGGGAGTGGGGGGTTGTGTCAAGGGAGGAAGGATTTTCAGAAGGAAATGATGTCACTTCTGGGTAATACTCTAGGTATTCCCCCAATTGCTATCGTAAAGACTAAGGGAAATTCCTAGATCATCACTATCAACCCCACCCCCCTCCTTTTGTCTGCCACTCCTGAAATTATCAAGGGCAGGGAACTGAGGGTGGGGGTGGGGGTAAAGAGGTTGCCAAAGAGCCAATGGCAAGCCTAGTATTCAACTGGGTCAGTAGATTGTGGTAAATTGAGAACTACAGATAGAGAACAGCTTCATACAATATGCAGTGGGGAGGGGCCGTGGCTTTGTGGTAGAACATCTGCTTGGCATGCAAAAGGTCCCAGGTTCAATCCCTGGCATCTCCAGTTAAAGGGACTAGGCAAGTAGGTGATGTGAAAGACCTCTGTCTGAGACCCTGGAGATCTGCTGCCAGTCTGAGTTGACAATACTGACTTAGACGGACCAAGAATATGATTCAGTATAAGGCAGCTTCATGTGTTCATGTGTATGTGTTGGTATGTGTGCTAGGGTCTACCTTTTTCTTTCAACCCTATCCCTCAACCAAATAGAATTTGGAAATCCTAAATCTGACCCTTAGCTGGGGCTGGCAAGCACATCTGCCTTCCAAGGTGCAGGAGAGCAAACATAGTTACGACTACCATGTATATATTTCAAGCAGAAAATGAGTAACATCCCAGCAGTTTTGTAACCTAAAAACAAACACAAATGTGATGCCAACACATTTGTGTCCCCAAATCCTTATTTAGTCCCATAATATGCATGTGTGTATTTCAGAAAAGACATCAATGGTGGAAAACCGTTGACTATTTCTAGGAAACTTACATGGAGTTAATCAAGCATGCCTAGCAGTTGTGAAGAATCCACTGGATTCTTGAAAGGGTCATAATAATGCACTGAGATCACAGTAAGCTTCTTTTGAAAAATCAGAAGGTTCTAAACCAATTTGTCAATGCAATGCACGTCATGCTTAGATTGTCATAAAAATATGCAACAATGAACAACATTAAAAAAAAACCCTCCTAAATGCTTGTCTTGCTTTGCCAGATTAGACGGTCTTCTCAAAATTTAAGTAATGCTATTAAATGATATTGTCAATGTGTTAATAGAGCCTGATTAAGAATTTACACCTCTGTGAACAGATTAGCAGGTCTAATTCATTTTGATCTGTTAACTTCAATTTGCAGCTTTAAAAAGGTGTCATCTTGACGGAATTTATAGTTCAGGTCCCTTGTGTTTAGAACGAATGAATTCTATTTCGGAGTGCTTGAACAGAAAAGAGATTTTGATTTTTTGTTCTTTGTGTAGATTCTTTGAAGCAGGGCTGCTGTTAACAACTGGACTCCATACATATATATATATGCACATTTTCACTACTCTCCACTTATAGAACAAATTATATATAATAGATAGAGGAACTGCAAATTAAAATAAATATGCACATTTTCGCCACTCTCCACTTATAGAACAAATTATATATATAATTTGTTCTATAAGTGGAGAGTAGTGAAAATGTGCATATTTATTTTAATTTGCAATTCCTCTATCTATTATTGTCTGTTAACACACACCCGTTCACACTCATTCATAGATCTGCTTATTTTCTCTGCATGTAATATAATCAGCAACCCTTGAAAACTGGCACGGAATAATATCACAGCTAATTTGGCATGTACCACCCTTGTGTGCTGATCCACCTGTTCGCAGTACTCACCCATATGATCAGAGATGTCTGTTTCACTCTCAAATTCCCATTCATGCTATAAAATGCTAGGTCTCTCAGTTACTGAGCCTGGCAAGGAATTCCCCACTCACAGCCCCCATCTCCAACCCTCAAGAAATTGAGGAGTGGCAAAAATGTTTACCTCCATATTGATTCCCTAGGAATTTCTCCTAGTCTCTATGGTCTTTACCACAGAGATTAGGGGAAATTTCTAGAATGTCACCTAGAAGTGACATCATATCTTCCCCAAACTCCACCCTCCATAGGCAATGCCTCCCACCCCCCAAATCTCCTGGCATTTGCATACACAGCTGAGAACCCAATTCAGAAGTGGTTGCCAGCTCCAGGTTAGGAAATACTGGGAGGTTTGGTGGCAGGGCCTGGGGAGGGCGGGGTTTGGGGAGGGGAGGGACTTCAATGCCATGGAGTCCAATTGCCAAAGTGGCCATTTTCTCCAAGGAAACTGATCTCTATCGGCAGCAGATTAGTTGTAATAGCAGGAGATCTCCATCCAGTACCTGGAGATTGGCAACCCTAGAGAAGCTGCTGCCGGAACTGTTGGGTTGGTTGTGGCTGCAGGGTGGCTCTGTATTCCAAAATCTGAAAAAATCCAAAATCCAAAACACTTCTGGTCCCAGGCATTTTGAATGAGCCTGTATAACAGAGGACTGCTGAAATAGAGTATAACAGAGGACTTCTTCCACTTTACTACAAATTGGTCCTTATGTATGAGTACCCATGATACAGAGGGCAATCATTTACCCTCCCCTGCCCTTTTGTGTGGGAGCCAATTGTGTAAACATGGCCTCCATGTAACTGGATGCAGACATGTAAGGCCCCATTCATACTAGATACTATTTACTAATTCACACTGGTGCGAGGAGGTAATACATGACACACGTGAGCAACACACATGAAGTTGCCTTATACTGAATCAGACCCTTGGTCCACCAAAGTGAGTAGTGTCTACTCAGACTGGCAGCGGATCTCCAGGGTCTTAGATAGAGATCTTTCATATAAAAGTAGTGCTTGTAGGGAGAGTGTTAGGAAAGCTAAAGCTCAGTATGAACTTACTACCTTGCTGGATCAGGGGAATGCTGTAGACATAGTTTATCTAGATTTCAGTAAGGCTTTTGATAAGGTTCCACATAGTATTCTAGTTTACAAATTGGGAAAATGTGGGTTAGATCCTATTATTGTTAGATGGATCTGCAGCTGGTTGACAGATCGTACCCAAAGAGTGCTAGTTAATGGTTCCTTGTCCACTTGGAGAGAAGTGACTAATGGAGTTCCTCAGGGATCTGTGCTGGGCCCTGTGTTGTTCAACATCTTTATAAATGATTTGGATGAAGGAATAGAGGGGATGCTTATTAAATTTGCAGATTATACTAAATTGGGAGGGGTAGCAAATATGGTAGAAGACAGAGCCAAGATGCAGGATGATCTTGACAGGCTGGAGAACTGGGCTAGAACTAAGAAAATGCACTTCAACAAAGACAAATGTAAAGTTCTGCATTTAGGTAGGAAAAATCAAATGCATAATTATAGGATGGGGGAGACTTGTTTGAGCAGTAGTGTGTATGAAAAGGATCTTGGGGTCTTAGTAGACCAAACACTGAACATGAGTCAGCAGTGTGATGCTGTAACTAAAAAGGCAAATGCAGTCTTGGGCTGCATCAACAGAAGTATAGTGTCCAGATCACGCGAAGTGATGGTATCGCTTTACTCTGCTCTGGTTAGACCTCAACTAGAGTACTGTGTTCAGTTTTGGGTACCACAATTTAAGAAAGATGTATACAAGCTGGAACGTGTCCAGAGGAGGGCAACAAAGATGGTGAGGGGTCTGGAGACCAAGTCCTATGAGGAAAGGTTGAAGGAGCTGGGTATGTTTAGCCTGAAGAGGAGAAGACTGAGAGGGGATATGATAACCATGTTCAAGTACTTGAAGGGCTGTCATATAGAGGAGGGTGCCGAGTTGTTTTCTGTTGCTCAAGAAGGTCAGACCAGAACCAACGGGTTGAAATTAAATCAAAAGAGTTTCTGTCTAGACATTAGGAAGAATTTTCTAACAGTTGAGCGGTTCCTCAGTGGAACAGGCTTCCTCAGGAGGTGGTAAGCTCTCCCTTCCTGGAGGTTTTTAAGAAGAGGTTAGATGGCCATCTGTCAGCAATGCTGATTCTGTGACCTTAAGCAGATGATGAGAGGGAGGGCATCTTGGCCATCTTCTGTTCACTAGGGGTGTGGAGGGGGGAGGTAGTTGTGAATTTCCTGCATTGTGCAGGGGGTTGGACTTGATGACCCTGGTGGTCCCTTCCAACTCTATGATTCTATGATTCTATATCACCTATTTGCTTGGTCCCCTTAACTGGAGGTGCTAGGGATTGAACCTGGAACTTTCTGCATGCCAAGCAGATGTTCTACCACTGAGCCACAGCCCCTCCCCAACTTGTACTGCTTCCTACTGAATACAGTACTGCCTTTTGCCTTCTCCTCTGTGCCACTTGCTGCCAAAACTGGACTGCCTCTCTCCTTCGATCATGCATGTATACTATTTTCCCCTCCAAACTTCTCAGTAGTTGGAATGTTCACACACATTCCAAATCTCAGTTGCTGAGTCAAAGACAGATGGATGCTGATTTCAACCAACTGAAACTTGAACTCTCAGAAAAATGCCATATAAATTTAAAACAATGCAGGTTGCTTGGTTCTTGTAGGTTATCCGGGCTGGGTAACTGTGGTCTTGGTATTTTCTTTCCTGACATTTCGCCAGCAGCTGTGGCAGGCATCTTCAGAGGAGTAACACTGAAGGACAGTGTCTCCAAGGACAGTGTTACTCCTCTGAAGATGCCTGCCACAGCTGTGGCGAAACGTCAGGAAAGAAAATACCAAGACCACAGTTACACAGCCCGGATAACCTACAAGAACCAATGAACTCTGACCATGAAAGACTTCGACGATGCAGGTTGCCTTTTATCGCAGGGTTTTTTCCCCCTTTTGTGGAGTTGAGCAGATTTGGGAGCAAATTGCAAAAAAGCTGTTTGCCAATTTTTGTGCTCCATGCTTCAATGTGATGTCTTCGTATAACTGTAGGCTCGCTTTAGCAAGTTAGCCAAAGCTGGCTTTGACTTCACAGACAGATATATAGATAGTGATTGCAAAATCTCAGCTATGCTCTGTCATAAACACTCATTTTTGCTAGCACGCAGCTGAAAGGGTAGGCTCTCCTCTGTCAATTCCAATCTCTCCCCAGATGCTCTGTAGACATTCCCTGCAGTGGAAAACATATGGTCACAATGTTCTTCTAATTCAATTTTTAACACTGTGTTGCCAAATATGGGTCCTGTGATTTATGGTAAAACATGTTATACTGACTGGGGGGGAAAAACCCATCATGATGAAAATTATAGGTGGCTTCAGGTTATGTATGGTGAAGGAATTAAAGCAATTGCTTCGTGCTTCGATTTAGAAAGAAACTCAGTCATGATGACCTTTATTTAAACCCCGTTGCATAAAGCAAAATTTTAAAAAAGCAAGTAAATTTACTTTTGCGGTATAAATCTGTTGAGGTCAAGTCCGCATTTGGATTCGGTTCCATTTCGTGTTGTTTGTTTGGGGAACTGTTCAGCACAGTATTTTGTACATATATTTGCACCTTTTCCAGAGCTGTGTGGAAATGTCCTCTAAGTTAGGGGTCTGTCCCTTGTGGTTCTAGAGACAAATGGAGCCAAATAAGGATCTTTAAAAAGAAAATTATATCTTTAAATTGAGAAGAAGAGTTGCTTTTTGTGTGTCGATTTTCTCTACCTTTTAAGAAGAATCAAACCAGCTTCCAATCTCCTTCCCTTCCTCTCCCCACAACAGACACCTTGTGAGGTAGGTGAGGCTGAGAGAGCTCGAAGAGAACTGTGACTAGCCCAGGGTCACCCAGCAGGGTTCATGTGGAGGAGTGGAGAAACAAATTCTACTCATGTGAAGGGGTGGGGAATCAAACCCGGTTCTCCAGATTAGAGTCCACCGCTCTTAACCACTACACCACACTGTGTCTTGGGCTCAAGCACCTACCTAAGAAAGAAAACTGTACCAGGGAGTTGGTTTTTATACCCCACTTTTTCTCATCCTTTAAGGAGTCTCAAAATGGTTTACAATCACCCTCCCTTCTCCTACTCACAGCAGACACCTTGGGAGGTGGGTGGGGCTGAGAGAGTTTGGAGAGAACTGTAACTAGCCCAAAGTCACCCAGCTGGCATCATGTGGAGGAGTGAGGAAACCAACCCGGTTCACCAGATTAGAGTCCACTGCTCCTAACCACTACACCACACTGAAGGGTGTATTGGAGGAGTATGTGGGGTGCTAGAATACTCAGTGAAGAGAGAGACAAGCATAGCTTTTGGTGAGACTCTAGTGTCTGGTGTCAGGAGATCCTTGTATGCTCTTATGAGGAAAGTTGCAGTAAAAAAAAATTAGCAGATTATTAGGGTACATGTGAACACATGACTGACGCTGCCGTATACTGAATCAGGCCCTTGGCCCATGAAAGTCAGTATTGTCTACTCAGACTGGCAGTGGCTGTCCAGGGTTTCAGGCAAAGGTCTTTCACATCACCTACTTGCCTGGTCCCTTTAACAGGAGATGCCGGTGATTGAACCTGGGACCTTCTGCATGACAAGTAGATGCTCTACCACTGAGCCACAGTCCCTCCCCTTAGCCCCTTCTTTCAGATGATGTTACACTAATGTGTGCGTTTTTATCAGAAACTGGGGAGATCTATGGAATGCAAGTTCTCCCTGCTCCATGGATCCATGGTGTATATCTCCAATAAGACATACTGATTTTGCAACACATATACCTGTCTTTTCTGGGAATCACTGTTTCAATAGAATAATAATCCGGTAAAAAATCCCCCCCAAAATCAGATACAGAAGAAAAACACCCCATGAATTTTTGTGGGTTTTGTTGTTGTTGTTCATCATTTCATTGAAACAGTTATTCCCAAAGTGTATGTGAATCGAGACCTCAACAAACAGGTGGGTCAATTCCAAACCACAAAAGCGGCCGAGGTGTCCCTCTGCATGGAACATCAATTGTAATACCTCTTGCCTTCTGAAACATGAGACAGAACAATGCAGACACGAAGCATTTCTCTGCTTGGACTCCTGGCCAGGTAGAAATTCTCCTTTTTGTTTGTATTGCGAGGAATGATCTCCGAGTCTATGATAATTCAACCATAAAGAAACAATATTGCAGCTGTGAAAAATCAACTCACTTTGAACGTGATGAGTTGTTGTTTTCCCCGACAAAAATGAGATACATGACTGAATTTAATCGAGTGGAGGAGCCGGGAAGGGGGGGAAGCCAAAGCAGCAGCGATTAAAAGAAAAGTATCCATTGTGAAAGGAGCCGCTTTGCTGTTGCAACAATCTAGATATACTGTAAATGGTGGAACTTTATTTCTTTTGCTTTTTAGAGACAAAAAAAAATGAAAAACAGCATGGGCAGCCCATTCCTGAAAAGGGGCCGTTAGGTGGCAGCTGGGAGTGGCACAGCCACACCACCTCTATAGAGACTTCCTGCCACTGAAAATAAAAACAAACAGACATTTAAATTAGGAAAAAGGGGAAATGCCCCCATTGAAAAGAGAGAGGCTACACCATGGAAAAAGGTGGCGTAGCCATGCTGCAGCTCAAGGGGGTGTTCCTGGGTCCAAAGGGCTTAGGAAGCCACCTGATGGTAGCTCCACCTCTAGGAACACTGCGCCTCCCCCCATGTCGGCATGGGCTTCAACTTTCAGGATTTCGCTACTGGTGTCACAGTGCTGGCGGCGGAGCCCAACTGCGTGCCTTCCGAACACCAGCGATTTTGCCCCCTTGCTGGCATAGATGCCACCTTATTCCTCGTCGTCTTGTTTGTGGCCTTCCTAGAGGCACCTGATTGGCCACTGTGTGAACAGACTGCTGGACTTGATGGGCCTTGGTCTGATCCAGCAGGGCCTTTCTTATGTTCTTATGATAAGTTGGCACCTACGCTGGCGTGGGGTCACACCGTCTCCCAAAGACCTTCAGTCCCCCCTTCAGGATTGCGGCCTTAACGTTTATTTTATTTTTATTTTCTGTGTCTGTATATGAAATATACATTGATTCTAGAAAGCCATACAGTAGGAGTGTGTTGCTGCCTATAATGAAGTATTAGTACTGACCTAGTGACCAGGCTGATCTTGAATCTCAACCTATTGCTTAAAATTTAGAAGAAGAAGAAGAAGAAGAAGAAGAAGAAGAAGAAGAAGAAGAAGAAGAAGAAGAAGAAGAAGAGTTGGTTTTTATATGCTGACTACTTCTACCACTTAAGGAAGAATCAAACTCGCTTACAATTACCTTCCCTTCCCCTCCCCACAACAGACACCCTGTGAAGTGGGTGGGGCTGAGAGAGTGTGACTAGCACAAGGTCACCCAGCTGGCTTCATGTGGAGGAGTGGGGAAACAAATCCAGTTCACCAGATTAGCGTCCCCTGCTCATGTGGAGGAGTGGGGAATCAAACCTGGTTCTCCAGTTCAGAGTCCATCGCTCCAATGCCTGAGCCTGTATATTTGAATAATTTATATGCCTGAACTGGAATATTTGAATAATAAAATAAAGTATGCATTGAAAAAAACAACAAACACAACAAAAACAAAACTAGGGTTCATTGTGGAAGAATCATTTATTTTTTTCCTGCACAGGCAATCTACAGCATTGTCATGATCCTAAGCTTAGTTTTGTGCAACCCGCTCACCCTGAAAAACCCAATTTACAGTGCCATCCTCAGCAGACTTATCCCCTTCTAAGCCCGTTGACTTCAGTCGACTTAGATGGGTGTTATTCCGCTTAAGATTGTACAGCGAAGGATGTGTGAAGCCCTCCTCCAAGAAATCTTGCTACACTTTTTCAAACAACTTTCCTGACAGTTTCCTAGGGTTTTTTTTTTTTTTTTTGCCAAAGCAAACCATTTCAGATTTTCCCTGAGACAAAAGCTGGTATCACCAAACTAGGGATGTGTGGAAACGTGTGTATATACACAAACTACACCCCCCCCCTCTTCTGGTCATTTTTCTTTCCTTGAAATTACATAGAGGAGCGGTCTGAAGAGGAAACATCCACATTTTTTCCTATTTTCCAGTGAACTAGAATTAGCCGTTCTCTAATCTAGTATTAGCCATTATTTCTGAATGAGCTGGTTGGCAACCCTGCCTGCTTCATAAACCTAGGCATCTTTTCACTTCTATTTTACCTCACAATACTTCCCCTTCTCTATCTTTTCCCTATTTAGACTCCTAGAGGAGGGAGAAGCATTTTATGAATCACAGGAAATCATTTGGCTAAACTTGGGGAAACATTTTTTGTTTCAGTTAAATTCTGCTCGCATTCAACAGCAAAGCAGTGACTCATCATCATGTAAAATATATAATGTGGGATTAATAATATATTATTTCTCCTGATGAAATAAATCATCTACCGCATGCTTGGCATTCCCAGTATTGGAGTGGATTGGCAGAGCTGTGATTGAATGCCACAATCTTCAAAAATAGCGAATGCCTCTAATAATGAGTTACACACTGCGATCATCAGACGGGTGCTTTATATATCACCACATCAGAAATCAATAAATATCAGAGTTACTTTTTAAATGTTTTGTCATAACTTCCAAATGTTAGCCATGTCAGTCTGTCCAAGCAGGGGTTGCCAGGTCCTTCTTTGCCATTGGCGGGAGGTTTTTAAGGTGTAGCCTGAGGAGGGCAGAGTTTGGGAGGGGAGAGACTTCAATGCCATCGAGTCCAATTGCCAAAGTGGCCTTTTTCTCCAGGTAGGGTTGCCAGGTCCCCCTTAGCCACCAGCGGGAGATTTTTGGGGTGGAGCCTGAGGAGGGCGGGGTTTGGAGAGGGGAGGGACTTCAATGTCATAGAGTCCAATTGGCAAAGTGGCCATTTTCTCCAGGTGAACTGATCTCGATCGGCTGGAGATCAGTTGTAATAGCAGGAGATCTCCAGCTAGTTCCTGGAGGTTGGCAGCCCTATTGGCCACCCTAATCACATAGCAACTACCAGGATCAGAAAGATGTTGCTATAATTGAAACAGTGATGTATATTATACGCAACAAAATGAATGTATTAATGAGTCTTAACACAATCATATACATATGTACATGACATAAGAACTAATAAATTTCCAGCAAGGTTCAAAGAAGAAATCAGTTCTATAGTAGTCCAAATCAATTCGGCTCACTCATTGGTGTATATGCTGTCACCATTCATTTGTAGAATCCAAACATAATGATGATGTTCCACAATGTCCCTTCCAAATAATTCAGGTAAGGGAATAGAACCCATCAGAAAGGTCCTACAGAGATCCGGTATTCTTCTGTTTCGAAATCCTTCTCCTTCAGGGTACACTAATAAGGAAAATCATCACTATTAAACGCATACTGGAATATTTACCATGTATCAAACATATAATATTCATGGATACAAGTGTTTTAATCCATATTTCTATTTATCAGGCTCCTTATGAACAGTTATCCAAACAAACAGCAAATCTTCTTACACACTAGCTGCCTAATAGCCTGCTCAATGTTGCTTGGGACCAAAACGTCCTCTGAGCATGGAAAGAAACCTAGAGGCTAAAGAGCCTTCCTAATTAGAGACACCTGTGCAAACACTACAGGCTATGATGTAACCTATCGTGGGTGTATTGGATAGTCAGTTTAAAGGAACCTTAGGCAATTGTCTATAAAAAACAGCTCAAATCTATTGAGGTATTAAGACCAAAAGGATGGTTTTGAACATGTCGATATATTGAGCCTCCTGCAATAGCAAGGTAACCAGGTTTGATTCCCCACTCCTCCACCTGAGCGGCAGAATCTGGTGAACCAGGGTGGTTTCCCCAGTCCTCCACATGAAGCCAGCTGGGTGACCTTGTGCTAGTCACCCTCTCTCAGCCTCACCTACCTCACAGGGTGTCTGTTGTGTGGAGGGGTAGGGTAGTTGTTATGTGACTAGGGTTGCCAATAGGGTGGCCAACTTACAGGTACTAGCTAGAGATCTCCTGCTATTGGAACTGATCACCAGTCGATAGAGATCAGTTCACCTGGAGAAAATGGCCACTTTAGCAATTGGACTCTATGGCATTGAAGTCCCTCCCCTCCCCAACCCCCTCCCTCCTCAGGCTCTGCCCCAGAAATCTCCAGGAATTCCCAAACCCAGAGCTGGTAACCCTATATGTGACACATCAGGTGAGGGGCTGGCGCCGGGCCCCTCTCAGCACATTGTGTGCAGGCAATGAAAAACAAAGCCGACAGAAGATCTTCGGAGTCGGGACTAATCTGCCGGAGCAGGCATCCTCAGGTTGGCTTCCTAGTACAGCCCATCCATTCAAATATGTTAGCCTATTTAACTGTGATGCAGATCAGTTGAATTAAATAAATAAGCCAGTTAAACCCAAGCTATTGACTTGGGTCTTCCTTGAAGGGCTGCCTGGGGCAATCCTACGTTTAGGCTAAAACCTTTAGCTGCTGTAAACCCCCACAGTTACCAAACCTTAAAATGAATATCCCCGCAGAAAGCCCTCACCAAATTAACCTAAAAGAGAGTTTCAGCCATAATTTGTAAGAAACCAAAAGGCATATCAAAGCTGGAAGAGCTGCTGCTTACGGTAGGCATGTTAATGCAGCAAAACAGAAAATGGTCTCATTACTGGTCATTAGTTATTCTCATTCCTTGGCACTACTTGTTTTGAACTTGGCACAGTAAGTGATCCCTATTTATCCAGTTAGGGTATTACAACATTCGCTGACCCTCAACGTGCAGCAGGATACATAGATGCTGCTAATTAAAACATGCATATCTTGAGTCTTTTATCACCTTGAGGCAATTCCCCCCTCTGTCTTTCCCGCATCCACTCTGTAATATTTTTGTGTAGCCGTCACAGCACTTCCATGTGGGCCCACTCACACAAATCCTCCTTTGAATAGTTTCCCCTCACCCATTCCAACTGGAGGAAAAGGGCAAGAGAGCTGTGGCCTGTTGTGATGTGAGGCACAATGTTTCCAAAAGTGCAGGGTGGCTATTACAGTTTCCTCCAGACACACACACACACACACACACACACACGGGTTACCTTTGGTAATAGTGCAGTGGTGTTCATTTTGGTTGCTCAACCTCCAGGTACTAGCTGGAGATCTCCCACTATTTAATCTCCAGCCGGTAGAGATCAGTTCCCCTGGAGAAAATGGCCACTTTGGCAATTGGACTCTATGGCATTGAAGTCCCTCC
The DNA here is from genome assembly GCF_029931775.1 of Euleptes europaea. NCBI lineage: Eukaryota > Metazoa > Chordata > Lepidosauria > Squamata > Sphaerodactylidae > Euleptes > Euleptes europaea. Next base: position 75,062,632 of record NC_079320.1, read on the forward strand.
CCTCCCCAAACGCTGCCCTCCTCAGGCTCCACCCCAAAAACCTCTCGCCAGTGGCGAAGAGGGACCTGACAAACCTAGCAATGTGGTGGCAATATGGTAAAAGTAGGTGATCAATGGATTCTAAAAAAACCCTCATCCAAATTCCTGCACCAAATAAGATTTGCAGAAGTATCTGACCATTAAAGTCTTCAATGGCAGCAGGTAAATTATGATCTTCAGTTTTTTTCTGAACTTTCAGCTTTATTAACAGCCATAGGACTACCTCTGCGAAGGAAAGATCTGGGTCTTCTCCAGATTATGTCTGAAACATACATGCAGGGGGCGCTCATGAAACTGATGCACAAAACCAATTTCCCCGCAGAGAAGCAGGTTCCTTCGTCTTTTGTTCCAGCCTGTCAAAAGATTCCCTTTGGGCTCATTACTCCCCTGCGTTTCCATGTTTTTCTGCTTTGGCCTGTTGCTTTTTTGTGCTTAGCTTTGCATACCCCTAAATAACCACCATCTGGAACTCACCCTTATGGTATCAAACAACCAATACTTAATTATTTTAAGCCCCACTAAATACCACTTTTTGGCTCAGGCAATTTTCTAATTAAACTGGGTCAATTAACAAGCTGGTTGGCAGCAAGGAAGGGGAATGAGAGGTCAGCTTTCCACTGGAGTCCTATTCATTTGTATTAAAACACATAGGCATTTATTTCATCACATCACTGTAATTTTTAAGGTTCTTTTTTCCTCTTTGCATGCCATTTCCTAAGATTCAGAGGCGGGAGAAGAGTCAAACCCTAAGCCCGAGGCAACCATACTGACAAATCATTTTTGGTGAGACATATTTAACCTTCTGCATTCCAGAAACTTCTTCCTGACCCTTCTTTCCCTTAAGGGAAAGAGTTTGAGAGAAGAAGAGCTGATCGTCTCAAATCCACCTTTCTGTCTATACATGTTTGAGCATAATCTATACCTCCGTAACCAAGGACTCTTTCACACATGCTGAATAATGCACTTTCAATCCACTTTCAATGCACTTTAACGATCATTTGCAAGTGGATTTTGGCTATTTCACACAGTAAAATCCAGCTGCAAAGTGCATTGAAAGTGGATTGAAAGTGCATTATTCAGCATGTGTGAAAGAGCCGGTTTAATTTATGCCTGTCGTAGGAAGAGCTCCCGGATGTCACAGCTGGCTGTTTGTAGGAGAAATCAAGCTGTGCTTCTCTTTGGAAGCCCTGCCAAAAAAAAGGGAGACGTTTCCCAGAACCTTGGCAGAATTTTTATAAAGTTGCAATTGTCCTTCTTAAACAGTGGGGTTAAAGGACATTAGAAGGAAAAAGAAACCGTCCATCCTGCTAGGGGAACACAAAGAGAAAATAAAAGATGGTCAGAGTCTTACAAAATAAGAAGCTCTTTCTCTCTTTCTTAAGGATAAACCATGAAAGGGAATCTTCCTTTTGGACAGCATCAGTCAATACATAAAATACTAGACAAGTCATTGAAATATCTGAAATAAATATCTCCAAGACTTTGGTCATCAAACTTGTTCCAATTAATCTCAGCAAAAATTTCACAGGACTAGGATGAGATGTGAATAACACATTCCCACAAATAGCATGTATGCCCCCTCACAAGATATCACTTTCATATTGAATATAGAGTTTCTATGCCTCATGAATTTAGAAATAAAAATATGATTTGGGGAACTGTGAGGCAAACAGCATGAATCTAAATTCCTTAGGGTTTTAGTTCAATTTCTGTCCCTCCTGGGGTAAGCAGCACATCAATACACACAATAAACACAAAATATACAATGATTATCCTAGATGGGGCTTTGTCACAGAAAGACAATTTGGTAATTCAAACCCTGAATGACAGTTTTCTAGGAGGTAGAATATATAAGAAGACAATGCAGTTTTTCCATTCCCCCCTTCAGTTTTTTTTTGTTTGTTTGTTTTTAGCATTGAATCAGATGAGGAATTCTGAAGAACCCGAATGCTGGCACAGTATTTTGAGTCATTTCTGTTGCTCCTAATGAAATGTATTTTGTTTTTGGCTTTTGTTCTGTTTTGTTCTAGCTACCCCCAGGCTATGATTTCCCCAGTTATTGGTCAGTTTCAGTCACATGTATTGGCATGATAATAGTAGTAATAGCAACAGAAATACATAAAACTCCATACTCGCTCAAAAGAGTCTCACATACAACAATATAACCAAACCTTAACCATCAATTTGGAACGCTTCAGTCTTAAATGCTGTAATAATACGTTCTCCCAAACAACAGATGAGAACCAGGACCTATCGCATGGCACAGCTAATACCAGTACCCTTTTATGTTTTATTTCCCAGTGTCGGTAGATTGCCTCAGTTGGTTTCATTATTTATTTATTTCCTTGGGTGTTAAGTGTGTGTCAAGTGCTGTCAAGTCACTTTCGACTCATGGCGACCCTATGAATCAAGGTCCTCCAAAATGTCCTATCTTTGACAGCCTTGCTCAGATTCTGCAAATTGAGGGCTATGGCTTCCTTTATTGAGTCCATCCATCTCTTGTTGGGTCTTCCTTTTTTTCCCTGCTGCCCTCAACTTTTCCTAGCATGATGGTCTTTTCCAGCTACTCTTCTCTTCTCATAATGTGACCCTGAGTCGTTCTCCTGCTTCATTCCGTGCTCCTAGCCCAAATCTGCCAACAACATTTGATTCTGCTTTGTTTCCTACTTTTGCATTCCAGTCACCTATGATTATTAGCATATCTTGTTTAGCTGTGTGATCAATTTCTTCCTGAACACTCGCGTAAAAACTTTCAGTTTCTTCCTCATCAGCATCCGTAGTTGGGGCATAAACTTGAATGATGCTTATGTAGATAGGCTTTCTCTGAAGTCTGATTGATATTATTCGGTCAGACTTTGCATTATAGCTCCTCACTGCCTTTGCTACATTGTGCCTTACTATTAAAACAACTCCGTTTCTTCTGTTTTTGTCATTCCCTGAGTAAAACACTTTGTGATTTTCTGATTGAAAATGTCCTAATCCAGTCCATTTTAGTTCACTTATTCCCAGGATCGAAATGTTTACACGTTCCATTTCTTGTTTTACAATTTCAAGCTTACCTTGATTCATGCTTCTCACATTCCATGTTCCTATTATATGCATCGAACAGCTTTGGACTTTCCTTTTGCATCCATTCATGTCAACCACTGAATGTCCTTTGGGCTTTGGTCCAATCGACTCATTAAGAGCAGCGCTACTCGTGCTTGTCCTCTGCTCTACCCCAGTAGCTGATTGAGTGCCATCCAACCGTAACAACAATAAATATTTTTATTTTTATTTTTAATAACAATTGTCAAAAACTCTGCCACATGATAGGATAGCCAGCAGGTATCCCATCGGCTAATAAAAATTTGATGCCATCATATGCTAAATCTTTTAAGGACATGAGGTGAGGGTTAATTAGTTCTAGATGATGTTTATAGTACAAGGGAGCAGTTATTGGTCAATATTCCATTCTACTCCTTAATGCTAATTTTGCCAGGAAAAGGTCTAAAAATAATTTCAGAATTGGATCTTAGAAATATTTGAACAGTGGGGGAGGTGAGGGTATCTCCCGTATTGGAAGAGAGAGAAGACTAGACTCTAGAACCCTCTTCCATCCTTTTTATTATGTAAGGAGGGCATAGTGGTGAGAAGGCAAGAGGGCTGTGGCTCAGTGGTAGAGCCTCTGCTTGGCATGCAGAAGGTCCCAAGTTCAACCCCTGGCATCTCCGGTTAAAGGGACTAGGCAAGTAGGTGATGGGAAAGACCTCTGCCTGAGACCTTGGAGAGCCACTGCTGGTCTGATCAGAGAATACTGACTTTGAAGGACCAAGGGTCTGATTCAGTATAAGGCAGCTTCATGTGTTCATGTGTACAAAGTGAAGGGAAAGAAGGAGGCTTGAGCCCCCATGTACTCTTCCCTGGGAAGGTGAACCAGTCAGCCATAGTTGTCTGAATAAGGAGGCACTGCGAGATGGAGAAGGAGGCAGCTAGTTGGTTAGAGGTAGCAAGAAAAATAGAGGGAGAGAGGCACCAGTTAGTGTGGTGGTTCCAACCATCCTCCAAGCAGCCTTCTTCCACCCTCAAGAGACATCCTCCAACTTTAGGGATTCTTCCTCCAGTGGAAGAGCCACTAAATTTGGAGGAAGGCTCTTAGATTGGAGAAAGGATTCAAACTTGAGCATCTTCTGAAAAAAAAAAGTTATTTCTCCCCTTCTTTGGGAATGTTTGTTGTCCACAATTGTGAGACTTCTGTTCAGCAAAGCCAATCATCACACTGAAAAAAATGTGGAAATTGATGATTGTTACTTAAATGGAAGGAAATCACCTTATTTCTGTGGTTACTTCAGCCTTCATGAGCTATGTATGGGCAAGATCCCACTAACATTTCTGCTGCTACAAAAAGGAGGAAGGTGGACCTTTTCACCACTAAAAGGCTATGTTGGAAATTATGGAATGTGCATGGACAGAAGCCAAGGAAGATGAAGTGGTGGTCATAAGGAAGAGACTGAACCATTATTGCGCAAGACACAGATGCTATTACCTGCACTTGGTTTGCTTGTCCATCATGTTCTCAATTCAACAGCATATGTCCTCTGACACGTGCAAGACAGCCAATAAAATAACCTACTCCTTGTGGCACAATTTGCTTAATTCTACAACAGCTTTAGTGTCCAGGCCATGTTAACAGCTGGATGTTTTAACTCTCTCTTGAGGGGATTGCATTAGCCTAGTGGAACTGTTCCATTTTTCTTTGAACTGATGATTCCCAGACCACAGTTGCATCCGCATGGGGCCTTTGTTGCAGTCTGGTGGCCACACTCAAACAGTTTTTTTTTTGTTTTTGGAACATTCACTGCAAGGTATTGAAGTGAATCATCCACACACTGGGGTTCTCTTTCTTTCCACTCTTCTATCCGAAACCTGATTTTCTTCAACCTTTCCTGACAGATCACAGTCAAAGTGGGCTTGCATCCAAGTGGAGGGAAAGATGCACACTTCCAAAACTATCCCCAAGATTGGTGACGTATTGTTACTATTTGTGTCCTCATGACTGCCATTTTCCCTCCTCCATGCCACTGGATAGCATCTCTAATAGCTCAGTCTAGTTTAATCTTGTCTGAATTCTGAAATTAAGCAGGGTCAGTACTTGGTAGGGTTGCCAGCTCCAGGTTGGGAAATACCTTGAGATGTTGGGGGTGGAGCCTAAGGAGGGTGGGGCTGGGGGAGAGGAGGAACTTCATTGAGTTATAATGCCAGAGAGTCTACCTTCCAAAGTGGCCATTTTCTCCAGGGGTACTGATCTCTGTCACCTGGAGATCAGTTATAATAGCAGGTGATCCCCAGCCACCACCTGGAGGTTGGCAACCCTAGCACTTGGATGGGAGACCACCAAGGAAGTCCAGTGTTGCTCCGTAGAGGCAGGCAGCAGCAAACTATCTGCTCATCTCGTACCCTGAAAACCCCATGAAGTGGATATTTCATGAGGTAGCCCTGATTCAGTTGCGACTCAACGGCTTACTTTACCTTAATGATGCCACTGGATGGCTTTTTGCCTGCTTTCTAAAAGCAGGCCAAAAAGCCCTTCAGTGATGTGAGGGGGAGAATATCACGTGTGAGGAGATTACTGAAGAAAAGATGGAGAATAGCCTCATGTGGATGAGCCACTGTCAATACAAATGCCTCTGTGATTGCGGTGAAAATGACTGTCCATTGGAGTGGGATTGCTGAGTGGAAGCAACTCTTATCACAAAATTGTGTTTAAAACTCCAGTCAATTTTCCTTTAGGGAAACTTGGTGGGGAAATGTGGAAGGTCTGTATTGAGGGGCGGATTTTGGCCACACCCATTACGTTTTCCGCAGAACCAAAAATAATGTTCTCAAACCGGAGGCATGCTTGGAACACTTCAGCCTTTTACGTAGGGATGTTTCAACGCGGTCCCCCCCGCCCACTGCTTTGGGGCTTCCTTTTGGTTATGCACGCCTTTTCCGCCCCTCAGAGGCTCTGCTCGCGCATTTTGCTGTTCAGTGATCCACTTTCCCTACTTTAAGATCATCGCCCGAGATCAATGCTTTTAAAGATGGAGGGTTTTTTTCTGTAAAGTGTCTCCCCGCCTCCCCATTCTGAGATGTGTCAGATCGACACATTTCGGCTGCTATTCTCAAAACAAAAGCAGCTGGCGTGGCACCGTGCCCTTGGCTGTAATGTTAAACGAGATTACGCCGCTTTCACACTCGCTGTATCTGGCAGTGTCAGTAGCTTTTTAGCTGATATTTGTGGCACCTTTGAGGGTGCTCGTGTTTTCACAATCCTTTATGATTTTCCTTCTTACTTCGTCCACAGAGAGTGTATGCGCACTATGTGTCTGTCTGAAACAATTGCTGGCTGCAAGACCATGATATAAAAATCCAATTTCAGTTCTTTTTTTGTCTTTACAGCTTGGTTCTGGAGGCACATAAATTTTACGGGCAAAGAAAGGAAGAGCAGTTATTTCATTTTTGCTTTTTCAAGGAAAAAGTTGTCAGTAACTTGACCACCATCTCAGTGAAAACGTGAAATATACCCTCTACTTGGACAAACATTAAAGCTCATGGAAATCCATAGGAGTTAATATTGTACAAACTTTGTTTTTGATGATATGCGTGACCTCCACTCACCAAGGCATTTTTTCAGTCTCCTGGGAATTATTTGAACTTCCTTCAGAATTCTTACAGAAGTTTGGATTGGATTGAACTCTGGACATTTGCCTCATAGATAGATATGGTGTGCTAGCTCCATGTCTGGCTAGAGAGAGAGAATTTGGTTGCCCTTCTGAGAAGGAAGTTATATCCTAATTAGGGTTGTGTATATTGATAAACCCAAACCAAAAATAAACCTAAAAAAGGCCTTTTCGGCTTCTTTTGGGTTTAACTTAACCTGAATGTTAAAACTGGGGAAAAAGCTGAAGCTGTATAGCTGATCACCAAATGAGCCGAATAGGTATTCAGCTTTTTTCAGCTTCGGCTTCCCCCAGGCATTTTCCTATGAGAATATTTTTTGATGAGCTCTGGGGGAGGCATTTCTGGAGGCAGAATTTCCAAATTTTCAGGGTAGCTTCAAGGGATGCTCCTTGCTTGAACCCCAAAGTTTGGTGAAGATTGGGTCAGGGGGTCCAACTTTATGGGTCCCAAAGGGGTTGCCCCCTCCTCCACAGAGAAGCATTGTAAACTTTACAGTAATTCTTTATGGAGGAGGGGGTTGTCCCCTTCAAGACCCCATAAAATTGGACCCCTTGTCTCAAATTTCTCCAAACTTTGGAACTTATGCAAGGAGTGTCCCTTGCAGGTACGCAGCAAATTTGGTGACTCTACCTCGAAAAATGCCCTCTTCGGCTACCCATTGCTTTGTGTGGGCCCATTGCAAGCATTTGTGGGAAATTGAGTTTTCCCATGACTCTTGTGTATGGATGCAGTCACTACAGACTGTGAAAAATAAGTACTTTTAAAATTATTCGGCATTTTTTGAGGTAGAGTTCCCAAATTTTCAGGGTAGCTTCAAGGGACTCTCCTTGCATTAACCATGAAGTTTGGTAAAGTTTGGGACAGGGGGTCCAATTTTATGGGGTTCCAAAGGGGCTGACACCCTGCTCCATAGAGAAGCATTGTAAAATTAACAATGCTTCTCTATGGAGGAGGGGGGAGCCCCTTTGGGACCCCCCAAAGTTGGACCCCCTGACCCAATTTTCACCAAACCCTGGGGTTCATGCAAGGAGAGTCCCTTGAAGCTACCCTGAAAATTTGGGACCTCACAAAATACCCCCACATGAGTTTCAAAAATAATCCCCATAGACGAAAATGGGCCTGAATTTTTTCAGTAAACCCAGAAATAATTGTACCAAAAAAATCTTTTTGCACAGCCCTAGAAATGACACTTAACAGAGGAAAGAAGATAGAGACTCCTCATTCCCATGTGACTAGCTCTCCTTATGCTGCCCCCTGTAGGGTGGTATTTTCTTCTTGTACACCAGACTTTGCATATTCTGACAGATTTAACCCCACGGAGTTTCACAGAGAGCTCATGTAGCTTTGATCAAACTTTTCACGTCAGTTTTGCATGTCCCTAGGTCCAGCTCTTGTTTACACTCCGATGATCTAAGAAAACAGAATGATTTTTATTTTCTAGGTTGTGTAAGTTAAAGATCAGAATGGCTCCCTCCAGGAACCTCTAGCAGGATCTGAAACAGTGTTCACTTGTTTGAATTCCACTGCAGTGTCTGAATTTCCAGACTATCATTAACTATTCCTTAAAAAGTAGGACACAGCTTTTTTTTTTTAACCCATCCACTCTACTGTAGAAAGCAACATCTCAAAACTGCAGTATGATAATAGCCCGGAAGTAATCTTAAAGGAGTTGATAGGAAACTCAAGGTCAAATTCAAGGTGTTAATAATACTGGAGTTTCCCCCCTCAAAGTTTCATCAGTTCAACAGCTGAATTCCCCAATGTCTGAGCCTTGTAGTAGAACAGTAGAGGGTCATTAAAGCATGCTATTTGGAACATCCCTTCATTCTAGCCTCTGTCTTTATTTAATGCAATCAGTCTATTCCTGATGCTGGTTATTTTTCCAGTGGTGTTTTGCATTAAGGCTTAGATCTGTTCTGATTTCAATCTGATTTTTTTTTTACACCCCAAAGGAAAAAATAGAACCTTGAACAATCAACTCCTGTAAGCTGCAATGTCACGCCATGTTCAAAGACGGCTCTTGGGAGAAGCCCAAGATAGTCGCTCAAAGCTGCACATAGACTTGTGCTTGAATACCAAATATATATATATATACACACACACTAACTCTGAATGGCTTCATACAACAGAGGTGAAAAGATATCACCATTAAAAAACTGGAACTGGAACAATGTCTTAAATTTTTCAGTGCTCACATTCTGCAGTTTCTTCTTACAGAAATGAGATTTTGTGTGTGAACATAAGGGAACCAGCATGGTGTAGGAGTTAAAAGTGGTGGTTTAGAATGGTGGACTCTGATCTGGAGAACTGGGTTTGATTCCCCACTCCTCCATATGAGAGGCGGAGCCTAAACTGGTGAACTGGATTTGTTTCACCACTCCTCCACATGAAGCCAGATGGGTGACATTGGGCTAGTCACAGTTCTCTCAGAACTCTCTCAGCCCACCTACCTCTCAAGGTGACTGCTGTGGGGAGGGGAAGGAGATTGTAAGCTGATTTGATTCTCCTTAAAAGATAGAGAAAGCCAGCATATAAATATCAACTCTCCTTCTCCTTCTCCTCCTCCATCTTCTTCTTCTTCATCACAACAGTTACACCAGAATGATCAAACCATATTCATTGAGGAGTCAAACAAAGAGAGACAGTGGAAGACTTGTGAAAAGATCTCCCAAGTGCTGTTGTTGTTATCATTACAAAGAAAATGGCTGCTCCCACCAATTGGGAAGATAGGTACTTCACCCGGAAATAGTGAGCTATAGATTCTTACAGGGGTCTCTGTGCAGCTCTTCCAAACAGCTAAAAATAACTAGACCCACAAATATATTTTGTGTATTCAATCATTGTCATAAAACATTGTCCTGACCTAAATGGCCCAGGCTAGCCTGATCTCATCAGTTCTTAGAAACTAAGCAGGATTGGCCCTGGTTAATACTTGGATGGGAGACCACCAAGGAATACCAGGGTTGCTGTGCAGAGGAAGGCAATTTGCCAAACACCTCTGTTAGTCTCTTGCCTTGAAACCCCTACAGGCTTACCAGAAGATGGCTCTGTCTTGACGGCGCTTTTCACCACCAACAAAATATTACTTTTAATCAAAAATGAATTGTGTTTGTCAAACATCCCAACGTCTTTTAACTATTTAGATCACTGGTTCCCAACCGGGGGTCCATGGACCCCCAGGGGTCCACGAGAACTAAATTAAGGTCCGCGAAACAAAGTTATAAACCCATAATAAATTAATATTTTCAATTAAAAGTTCTCTATTATAAATATATATATATATTCAAATATTATTCTAAGTTTAATGTTTAACTAACAGTTATGATTAAAGTTTATTTTCAAATTCTCAGAATTTTTATTTTGCACCTTGGGGTCCCTGCACCGAACAAAAAAGTCCTAGTGGTCCCTGGTCAAAAAAAGGTTGGGAACCACTGATTTAGATAGAAGAGTAGAAGACTGGACAAATATTTCTGCTACTTTGGAGAGTTAGTACATTTACTAATGACCAAGCTCTTCAGTAGAATACTCCGCACCAACATCCCTTCATTCTTCTATCCAAAAAGACACAGAGAATAATTATTATGTAAATGAAAACTAAGCATTCCGGCTCCATAAAGGTTGAACTCCCTGCAACACCCCCCCCCCACACACACACACTGTATGACTATAGATCTCTTTCAGATAAGGCTTCATTGGCTGTGCATTTATTTGGGAAATTGGTTATGGGAGTCTTTGCCTGTGCCCCTTCTGTATCTGCCAACAGTTTGTGGGGTGATGAAAAAAAAGGTCATATAACAGCCAACAGAACGTTGGTGTCCCTCCCACCCGTTCTCTTTTCTGGGCACTGTGTCTTTTTTTTATGTTCCTTTGTCCTTCACTCTTTCTGTGCCCTTGATTTCTATGTCAGAAAAAGTTGAGAGGATAGACAGTGATTAATATAAGCCAAATTCTAATTCCTGCTGGACAGTACAGCTTTTGTCTGATAGTATTAACTCTTCTTAGAAACATACAGGTAATTATTTTGCTGTGCATCTAAGGTTCAAGGTTGGCTGTAGGATAAAAAGGCTTGAAAAGATTTAATTTCTCTAAAAAGGACCGATCCTTTAAAAGCATTATCTTTCTGTTTTAAAGGAAACATTTAAAAATCTATTGCAGCATATGTACTAAATAATTTTTTAAAACCCTCACAACTGCCCAGACCCAGGGCTTTCTAGGTGCATCTGAGTACACATGAATGTCATTCACGTGTGTCCCACTCATGTCTGCAGAGGGAGCCATAATATGTGCCCAAAGAAGTATGTTCCATTCACTGAAATGAATGGGGAGGTAAGAATCTTAAACCCGGAGTGGTTAAAAAGTCAACGGAGTGGTTAAAAAGAAGGTACTATTCTGTGCTACTCAAACTTATTTTTTTTTAGAAGGAAGATGAAACATTAGCTAAACAGGCATGATCCTGGAAGGAGCAGTGAAGAGAGACATAGAATTCAACGAGATCTGAACACACTGGAAAAGTGGGCAGATGTGAACAGGATGCAATTCAACAAGGATAAGTGACGAGTTCTACATCCGGGTAACAGAAATGAGGGGCATGCATACTAGATGGGGGATATACTTCTGGGCAGCAGTTTGTGTGAACAAGATCTTTGGGTACGGAGTAAGTTAAATATGAGCAGTCAGTGTGATGCAGTGACAAAAATGCTAATGTGATCTTGGGGTGCATCAACAGAGGCATAACATTCAAATTGCAAGATGTCATAGTTCCACAATACATTACATTGGACAGGCTGCACCTGGAGTATTGTATGCAGGAGGCCTCACTTCAAACAGGATGTGGATAGAATTGAGCAGGTACAGAGGAGAGTGACGAGGATGATCAGGGACCTGGAGACCAATCCCTCAGAGGAAAGGCTGAGGGAGCTGGGGATGTTTGGTCTGGAGAAGAGGAGGTTGAGGGGGGACATGATTGCTCTCTTGAGGTATTTGAAGAGCTGTCACTTAAAGGAGGGCAGGGAGCTGTTTATGTTGGCAGCAGAGGATAGGACTCGCAAAAATAGGTTCAAATTTTGGGCGGAAAGGTACCAGCTGGATATTAGGAAAAAATGTTTTTACAGTAAGAGTTGTTCGACAGTGGAATCAGCTATTTAGGGAGGTGGTGAGCTCCCCCTCACTGGAAGTCTTTAAGCGGAGGCTGGACAAGCACTTGTCAGGGATGCTGTAGGCTGATCCCGCATTGAGCAGGGGGTTGAATTGATGGCCTGTATGGCCCCTTGCAACTCTATGATTCCATGATTCTATGAAATCTTGGAATGATCAGTTCCTCGGGGAACAATCAATTGCCAGTTTGGCTGGGGCTGAAATTTTATACAGGTGATGTCTGGAGACTGAGAAGAAGACATCCAGGAGGCAAGGCAGTTAAAAGAAGAAGAGAGTAGAGCTACAGAGACAGGGTGACTAAAGAAGGACAAAATAAGCAGTGACTTCAGAAGCAATAATGTAGGGAGGTGGGGCTGAGAGAGTTTGGAGAGAACTATGACTGGCCTAAGGTCACCCAGCTGGCTTCATGTGGAGGAGTGGGGAAACCAACCCAGTTCACCAGATTAGAGTCCGCTGCTCACGTGGAAGAGTTGGGAATCAAACCTGGTTCTCCAGATTAGAGTCCACCACTCTAAACCTATACCACTCTGGCTCTCTAGGAGCCCAAGGAGATAAGATGCTAGGCATAAAGTCTCAACTCCAACAGAAGAATTCTGCTCATTGTAGTATGCTCTCTGCTTCATCATGTCCTGGTAATCTTCAGGGCCAAGAAGCAACCATTGATTTGTGCATATTGATCAGAACTAACTAGTGCTTGAGCTGCAGCTTTCTAGTCAATTCTGTGATGCAGTTTCAGCAAGATGCTAATCTCTTAAATCGTTTGTTATGTTTGGCGATATACATGTGCCTAAAATCCTTCAAACAGAAGGGTTTGCCTTTAGTAAATAAAGCCAGTTCCTATTGCTGTCATTAAAAAATGAGGGCACGTTCAAGCCAAAATGAAGCATTTTTAAGTCTCATTGATCTCAGTGGATGAGCTATGCATATTTTTAAATCTCTTCCACTGAAATCAATAGAGATTCAAATTTCTGCTGGATCATGCCTTAGTATCTACCCTATATAACGGGGGAAGAGCCATAGCTCAGTGGTAGATCATCCACTCACCATGCAGAAGTTCCCAGATTCAATCTCTGGTATCTCTAGTTAAAAGGAACAGATAGTAGGTGATGGGGAAAGACCTCTACTTGAGACCCTGGCGTACCACTGCCAATCTGAGTAAGTGATGCTGACCTTGATGTACCAATGGTCTGATTAAGTATAAAGTAATACACCAATCAGAATAAAGCACCATTATGTTAAAGCAGAAACCTTAATCAAAACAAAAGCATAGGTAGCCAAAATTGGAATGCCATATATGTATAATGTTTGGCCACAAATATAAAGAAGTCCATCAGCCTGGTATCCTATATTGGAACACATGTTGTAAGCTGCTTGTAAGCTATATGCTACCTGGAACGTCGTATGTAAGCTGTATGCTACTGCGATATATGTTATTATTAAGTGCATGGCAGAATTCAGCGAACTGAAGAAGTCTGAGGATGAAACAGATTACTTCTAGAAGACTGTCTTTTTTTACTGTGTTGCTCGCCTTGCAAAACTGTTCTGTGACCATTCTTCAATCTTTATTGATGTTTGTATTGTGATGGACTTCTTTATATTTGCGGTCAAACATTATACATATATGGCATTCCAGTTTTGGCTACCTATGTTTTTGTTTTGATTACTGATTCAGAATAAGGCAGCTTTATGGGCGTTCAATACTAGTTTGTATGCTGTCTTAGAGGGAGGGTGGTGCTTCTAAGTTTTTGTCATGGGCTGCATGAGCTGCATAAACAAGCCAGGAACGTGCACCCTTATCAAGCGGGAGACTTAGCTATTGTTAGGAGATGGTTTTTAAAATCCTGTAAATATGGGAAGTTGTATTGATTGAGAGCTTCTTCTCAGAAGGGGCTCCTTGCCTGTTACCTGCTTACTTTGCAGGTAAGAAATTTTTATGGACTCATGTAATTACTCTCCTTTAATTATGCAGCAAGGATGGATGGATGGTGTAATGTTTTGTAGATTTTGTTTACATTAAGAATGCAACACAGGCTTTAATAAAAAGCTTTGAATGGAAGCAGAGATTTATAATAGTATTTATGCTAGTAGTAAGCACAGATCAAATCTACAAGCCATTGATGCAGGGCTGTTTCCCTCGCGGTTACCCCGCCGACTGCTCCAGTGCTTTGCTTTGATTATGTATGCCTTTCCCAACTGTCAGAGGTTGCCTTGGTATCCCTGCATGTTTACGCACGTGTTGCCTGTATTTTCCCGATGCTGTTTTAGCGAGAATCAGGAAAACCCATGCAAAATGTGCAGAAACGTGCGGGCAGAGCGAGGCGACTTCTGACATTTGGGAAACACATGCATAATCAAACCGAAGTACTGGAGATGTTGGCAGGGGTGACCACGAGGGAAACAGCCCTGCATAAAATGGCCGTAGTGTTACTGAGGTGTATATCTAGCTAGGAGTTAAATGACCTGGTATAGAAAAGCTAACTAGATGGCATGGGTCTCTTGAGTGCATGGCTATATCTGAATTAGGCCTGACCAGAGTCCTCCAGATGTAGATGTAGGCTTTATTACTACCTCATTCTTCAGGACATGTAATCTAGGCCCAAGATCCTCCAAAGTTTAAAGTTTAGAAACATTAATACTAGAATAGAACTATACCAAGGCCCACTTGATACCTAGCCTACTGCTTTTTAAGTACCATGTAAAGACATTTTGATTTTCTCTGGCCTTTCATCAGTTTTACCTCCCTTGATGTAATGTTGATTTTTGTATCCACCTAATTATATTTCGACTCACTAATTTTAGGGTATTTTATTCAGTGGTTGATTAGATTTTTGGGATTATTTTTATCCTGCTTATATAGAAGACAGTGTATTGGCTTTTAAGGAATTGTGACAATAACTGATGTTGTGTTCTGTTTCTGTCTCTGTCTCTCTCTCTAATATTCAGTTTTTGCTCTTAATATTACTATTGCTTGGAAAACTCTGCCTCAAGCCAATATCTGGAAAGGCTGCAAATGCGTAGCTGAGTACAAAATTAATTTTTAAAATATTACAGGCATAATTTTTACATCAGTTTCAAAAGCAATGCTTTCATTTCCAGGTTTGCCTTAATTTATGTAAATGCTAGTAGTTTATCCAAACCATGTAATACAATGGAATACTGATCTTCTTCTTAGAGAAAGGACTGTTCATACAAGTAATCTTCTTTTGACCAAAGTATTTTCCCCCCTACTTGTTAAAACAATCCATTTTATAGCATTTGAGTTATATAACCATCACAAGAAGTTTTCCTGACTCAGAAGAGCATGCCACCATTATCAGACCAGAGTGGCAGGATACAACCCTGACCAGGGCTAGATTAAGACCTGCTGAGAAACTGAGCAATGAGAAGCTTTAAGAGGCCCATAGCATTACTAAAAACGGATAATTTAGTAATTTTAGTTTTTTTTTTTTCTGCGAGCATGGTGTAGTGGTTAAGAGCAGCAGTTTGGAGTGGTGGACTCCGATCTGGAGAACCGGGTTTGATTCCCCACTCTTCTACACGAGTGGCGGAGGCTAATCTAGTGAACCGGGTTGGTTTCCCCAGTCCTCCACATGAAGCCAGCTGGGAGACCTTGGGCTAGTCACAGCTCTCTTACAGCTCATTCTTGAGCTTTCGGCATGTGGGGACAGCATGGCAGAGGCTCCAACGCGGCACTTCCTAAACAGTTCCCTGCCCACTGAAACCTTGAAATAAGCCTTTTTGCGGCTTTTTTCTTTTAAAATGGGCTGAAAGGGCACAGGGAGCTGCCTACAGGCAGCTCAGCTCCTGGCACACTCCGGGAATGTTCCCAGGGACACTCGCATGCCCCCGGAACACTGGCGTGGGCCTTTATACCAGTGGGACACCAGGGGAAGGCCCCATCAGCATGCCAGGGTGGTGCTGCCACGGCAAGCCTGGGAGACCAGAGTCCAGGCCCCCCCGCTGGCATTGGGGCCACTTACGGTGGCGTACGTAACCCAGATGCCAGCGTGGGGGGCCCCAATGCCAGCACAGCCCCTTCCTGGTCTCCTGAGGACTTTCGTCCTCGGAGGTCAGGAAAGGGCTGTGAGCTATGTTAATTTTAAAAGGCCCATAGCATTACCAAAAAGGGTAATTTAGTAATTTTAGTGAATGGTGTTTTTTTTTCTGTTTAAAGGCCTCTTATAATCTGAGGTTCTAAATTCTAATTTATTTTGCTTGTGAATTCTTAGAAGGGTGTAGCTCTGTTTAGGATTGCATGTAGAGCCTTACAGGAACAGATTGGAGGGGAAAAATAATATTTAACGCTCATCTATAGGATTTAGGGTTGCCAGCTCCACGTTGGAAAATACCTGGAGATTTTGAAGATGTAGCCTGAGGAGGACAGGGTTTGGGAAGGGGAAGGACTTTAATGCCATAGAGTCCAATTGCCAAATTGGCCATTTTCTCCAAGGGAACTGATCTCTGTCACCTGGAGATCAGTTGTAATAGCAGGAGATCTCCAGTCACCACCTGAATGCTGGCAACCCTAGTAAGGCTGAAGCTTGATTGACATTCTCCATGATGCAATCCATTCAACTAAGGATGTTCCATACACGTGGAATGATGGAATGAGAGTCAACATGGTGTAGTACTTAAAAGTGGTGGTTTGGAGAGGTGGACTCTAATCTGGAGAACCGGGTTTGATTCCCCACTCCTCCACATGAGCGGCGGACGCTAATCTGGTGAACTGGGTTGCTTTCCCCACCATACACATGAAGCCAGCTGGGTGACCTTGGGCTAGTCACCCACTCTCGGCCCCACCTACCTCACTGGGTGTCTGTTGTGGAGAGGGGAAGGGAAGGTAATTGTAATTTTGATTCTTCCTTAAGTGGTAGAGAAAGCCGGCATATAAAAACCAACTCTTCTTCTTAGGAATAAGCCAATGTTATCACTTGCCTCCAAATGGAGACAAATAGTTCACAACCGTTTCAGTTCAGTGCCCCCCCCCCCCTTAGGTTTTGTTTCCATGCATGTACAAGTAACATACAAAAGTCCAGGATTTTCCAGGCACATCTACCATTTTCTCTTATCCATTCCGTTTTCAAGATCTATTTCTATCACCACCCAAAATATCATATTTCTGAATAATTAACCAAAGTAGGCCAGTTGGCTCAAGCGATGAGCTGTTGTTGGTATTATAACATCAGAGCAATGTCACTTCCGTGATGGACCGCCTGGATAAATCATTCAAGTGACACTGTTGGGATGATATATGGGGCTACAAAAATACCTCGGCAGTCACACTTATGCTTTATTAGCGCAATAGATCATCGCAACGCCACAACTGTGATGATGTAGCAGTGCTTCGTAGTATAATGCCGGCTGGGGAAAAATCGGCATCACTCACGGTTGTATTTTGCAAGCGATCCTTTCATCTGTATTTGTGTAATCACCTTCTCTCGCATTTCTCGTCACCTCGTTGTTCAGAACTGAAATAGGAATCCTGCAAAATGTACACATTGCTTAGGTCCCTGCCAATCTGGTTTCAGGCTTGGTTATGGGTGTGTGTGTGGGGGGCTGCTCTGGGTTTTGAAATACCTGGAGGTTTTGGGGGTGGCGCCTGAGGAGGGCAACCCTATCCTAAATGGAGATGGTGGAGGAGGGGAGAAAGGGAAGCAAAGAGGTAGAGGCAGCCGTGAATGTTGACTCAAGCATAAACTTGGTGACCAGTAAGGTTGCCACACCCAGCCCGACCCAGTCCCACCTAAGGCAAGGCTAGGCAGAGGGTGGAGCACTGCTAAGCCCCTCTCAAGGCCAGGCAGAGGGCTACACCCAGCTGAGCCCCAGGTGACGCAAGGCGAGGCCAGCACCCACACAAGGTGAGGCGTGAGGCAGATAGTGGCACCCAGCCCAGCTTGGCTGAGTCCCACACGAGGCATGGGAAATGTTGATCCGCTGCACAGCTGAGCCCCGCACAAGCTGAGGTAGATGGAGGTGTTGGGCCTGGTTGAGCCCCACGCAAGGGGCATTGTTTTCCTGGGTAGGGGGTACCAGGGCTAGGGAAGGGCGTAAAACAGAAGATGGGGAGGAGATAAAGATAGGTCGGTTGGTGGGTGGGAAGGAAAGAAGGAGGGATAAAAGGGAGGGAGACAGTGGGGGCTTTCAAACAAGGAAAAGAGTGGGGAGAGGGAAATAAGATTTACTTCACAAGTCCTTGCAGGTTCCCATTTGTTTTTACATATTTGTATTTTAAATGTTTTTTTTTTAAAATGTCTGAGATGTTCTCAAGTTTTGTTTTAAAGTTTTCATGCTCACTGTCTTGGGGACCCTGAATGGTGTAGAAGAAAGGTGGCATAGAAATGTCAGAGAGAGAGAGAGAGAGAGAGATGGAGGGAGGGAGGGAAAGACAGACAGACAGACAGACAGACAGACAGACAGACAGAAGGGGGAGGGAGGGAGGGAGGGAGGGAGGGAGGGAGGGATGGAGGGATGGATGGACAGACAGATAGATAGACAGACAGAGAGAGAGGGAGGGACGGACAGACAGACAGAGGGAGGGAGGGATAGACAGACAGACAGACAGACAGATAGAGGGGGCAGGGAGGGAGGGACAGAGAGAGAGAGTGGGAGGGAGGGACAGACAGAGAGAGAAGGGAAGGGAGGGACGGATGGACAGACAGAAAGATAGACAGACAGACGGACAAAAAGAAGGAGGGACAGACAGACAGACAGACAGACAGACAGACAGACAGACAGACAGACAGACAGACAGACAGACAGACAGACAGACAGACAGATAGATAGATAGATAGATAGATAGATAGATAGATAGATAGATAGATAGATAGATAGATAGATATTATGTGACCCTTATTCTTGTCTCAGATCCAGAAACTGCTGGTGACATCTGCAGGAAATTTCCTCACAAAGTTCATTTATAAAGCATTCCACATCCACACATCATGATCTGGTTTTGGTTCCAAACAGAAGCTAATCATACTTTGGAATGATGTTGAGAGCTGGCTAATGAGACTAGTCTAACGATCCAATGGGCCCTGTTTGGATGCAACGATTCTCTATTGCTCAATGAGGGGCCTTGCCCCCAGCTGCAGAAGGCTCCTGATTTTGCAGAAAGGAGTCATTGGATCCAACCTAATATGGCTAAATTAGGCTCCAGCTAACAGGCTTTTAAGTTAGCAAGCAATGTCATTGGTAGCTTATTTTCAAACGAAGAGCCATTTATGTAAAAAAAAAAAAGCCGCAATGTGGGGGAGAGGGCAACAATATTTTTTGGAAAAGAAAACGGTTGTGTCCCCCCCCACTTCAAAGAAATGGTTCCCAGTGTAAAACTGAGGTAGCAGTGTCTTCGCTCGCAAATGTGTCCTCAAGAATAATAATTTTAAAAATAATAGCAAAACAAAGAGGCAGAACACAAACAATGTTCTTCACAAAAAAATGAACTTTACCATCACAAAGGGAATTTTTGTTTTGGCCCACAGGAATATGGTTCCTTCCTTGCTGTCTGGTGTACATCATCGTTGATATGGGTTCGTTTCTTGAAACATTTTGATTTGGAGTAAATGCAACTGCCACGAACAGGATAACCTTCGGATATCTTTCAAATGCATACAGATCAATGCCTCAATTGAAATGTGGCCAGGAGTCTGGATAGGGGATGCTTTTTTCTTATGCTGATTAGCTCTCAATGTTATTGCAAAGAAGGCATTGTCTGTGCAAGAGGCAAAGAGGACAAGCAGAAGTATGGGACATGGAATGGGATTTAATCTTCCTTGGAGCCAACAGATCTGAACTCTAGAGCACATAATATGAAACAGGAGAACAAGGGCCCCCACCCTTAAGAATGGTGATGTAATTACATTCCAAGATAGCATAGCCTGGCAACAGAAGTATCTGTATTTTATTTAAGTGAGATGTGCTGCCTATTGTTGCAGTCCATTATTTGACATCTGTGTGCAGGTATTGTGACCGTCACCAGACTATTCCAGTTGGTAACTTGACAATGTCTGATATTGTCTATATTAGTAAGAACTTCAATAGAAACTCAGCTCATCGTAGGTGTGGCTTGAGGCTGGTGGATATTTCTACAAAAAATGCAGGTTGAGGCTGATGTATATTTCTGTCAAAATTTGCAAATGACAGATCCAAGTGAGTTTCATTTGTAGCGGATCCATGTGAAGCCAGTTGAGAAGATTTCTCCCAGGTATGCTAAATAAATTGTTTTTAGTGACTGTTTTTAGTCTATTGTCAACGCAACTAGGATTGCTGCATTCACAGTGACATCACCAGGAGCCCAACAGAGCCTCAAAGTCTTCCTGAAATCTGCAGCCATGTGGTCTAGAGGTTGGAGTGCTCAAGCATCTGTTGGTTCAGCTCATGGTCTGTTCATGCCTATGGGGGATAATGGATATCACATATTGTGCAGATAAGAGCCAGCATGATGGTGTGGTTAAGAGCTCAGGGTCATAATCCAATTCAATAAAAATGTATTCCCCCACAGATCACTCTGGGTTGGGAAATTCCTGGAGATTTTTGGGGCAGGGCCTGGGGAGGGTGGGGTTTGGAAGGGATTTCAATACCATCGAGTCCAATTGCCAAAGCGGCCATTTTATCCAGGTGAACTGATCTCTAGCAGCTGGAGATCTGTTGTAATAGTGGGAGATCTCCAGCCACCGTCAGGAGGTTGGCAACCCTAACTTAGGAGCCAAAGCAGCCCCTCTTCCTTGCCCAACCTTCAACAAGCCCCCCATTCCTGGGGCAAATTGTAGTTCTGGGCCTTCTTCCTGCAACCCTAATCCATGTAGATAGCATAGCTTATGAAAGACAGGCATAATAACATAATGCAGGGCTGTCAAACACATTGCCTGTGGGCTGGATCCGGTCCCTTCACAGCCCATTCCAGAAATGACGGCGTGCGGAGTTGGTGGGGAAGAGGCGCAGCGGCACCTCTTCCTAAGCCGATTCACACATGCCGTGAAACAAAACCCAAAAAAAGCAATTTCACGGCTTTTTTGTTTTGTTTTACCGGGGCCTTTCGCACCATTGAAAACAGCAAGGCTGCACCTGCTCAAAATCAGGCACAGCACCGCTGCTCCCAGTGCAGGCGTAACCAGCCGAACCAGGATAGGAGGCCACCTAACCAACGGCTCCCCGCCCAGCCCGCCCCTGGTACACCCCCCTGCACCGGCGCAGGCTTTCTTTGCCGTGGCCTGTGCCACGGAGAGGCTGCACCAGCAGAGGGGTGAGGTGCGGTCCCGCGGCACTCGCCCGCTGGCGGGACTGGCCTTGCCGCCAGCATAAGTGCGTGTAATCACGGTTTTAGATGCACTTGCACCGCCTCCTAAAGACTTTCAGCCCAAATTTTCAGGAATGGGCTGTTAGAGCTCTTATCTGGCCCACAATCCAGCCACTTCCCCCAGTCCTTATCTGGGCTGGCGAGGCATGGTCTGGCCTGACCAAGTGTCATTTATGTCATATCCAGCCCTCGTAACAAATGAGTTTGACACCCCTGACACAATGAGTGCATTATTACATCGGTACATGGAATTCCAACATAATAAGCAAATAATATTGTTTAGTATGTTGCATGTCATGATAATACATTCATTAATAACCACATATGCCAGAAAGGGAGAGGGCTATTCATGGCTACTAGTCAAAATGGATACTAGTCACGATGCATACCTCCAGGATCAGAGGAGCATGCCCATTATATTAGGTGCTGTGGAGCACAGGCAGGACGGTGCTGCTGCAGCCATCTTATTTGTGGGCTTCCTAGAGGCACCGGGTTGGCCACTGTGAGAACAGACTGCTGGACTTGATGGGCCTTGGTCTGATCCAGCAGGGCCTTTCTTATGTTCTTATTAGCTAGGCAAATAAAATTCCTATTTGGTTCTGAAAGTCAAAGGTGAAAGCTCAGATGGGCACATCTTTGTCTACTAACACTAGGCAATATGAACCAAGAAGTTGGGGGTGCTCAGCCTCATGGGGCCCCTGGACAATCCAGTCCTTTTTATAGCGCTGCCAGAATTCTCATGAGATTTTTTCGTGTGCTGGGAATTTGGTCATTGTTTTGGTTGCCTTGCTGTGATTAATGTGATTGGCAGAAGTGGGCTAGGAGGCTACGGATGGGTGGGGGGGATAGAAAGTTGTATCCCCTCCTATAACTGTCACCTGCCTCAGTTTACCTAATGGTAAAGACAGCTCGGGATTCATGGTGAAATGAAAATCATGGGGGGATTATTTCACTATCTATGTCAATGGGAAAGATTGTGAAGTTCCAGGAATGGTTCAATCATTTGCATCCAGACAGATCTCTCTTTTGCATTACATCATCTAGATGCATTCATACCGAGCCTTACAAGGGACAGTTTGAATTATCCATGCGGGAAGAACACAATTCAAGTGAAAAGTAATTTTAATTGGATATTAGTTTAAAATGACACAATGGAACATTAGCATTGTGGAAAAGCGACTGGACTGTATGGGATTGCCATGGCTATTGCATTTCTTGTTGTCTAACAGTTCAGTTTGCTGTCTTGCAGCACAGTTCCTTTCCTTTACTATTCACTATTTTGGTTAGGTCAATACAGTTATTTCCTGGTTAAGCATTGATCTCTTGTCCCATTTTTTGTTCCCTGGGAGATTTATTCTTTCAGAGCTGTTTATACAACACTCAAAAGAGCCCCTGGAATCTGTGTCTTGTTTTACAAGGTTAGATAGGGGATTAACATGTGTGTACTCCAACACATGGACCAATTTGCATGAAAATAGAACAAAGGATGATACTGGTATCCTGAAAATATTGATATTTCATTTAAGTAAATGTAGCGTATTTCCATCAGAGATACTTGATGGCATGTTGAAGGCCGAGGTACAGTAAGCCATGTGGGATTATGTTTACCGTTTTCTACTAATTTTTGATCACTCATGAAACCTGACGTTGAACTTGAATAAATTCCAATGAATAGATGAAAATACACTTAAAAAGCTGCCATGGTGTCCCTAATTGGAGAGAAAAGTGAAATATAAATGCTGTAAGCAAAATATATGAAATAATAGTTCTTATTTAAACTAAGAAATAATCACCAGCACAGGGTTTTGGACATGAGAGAAAGCAGGCATTGTATGCAGGGCATGTTCTGTTTTGCAGCTTGTCATTTATGAAGGTTGCAGCATTACAAATTCTCAAATGTGGGTTGAGAAGATATGTCCGGTCAGCAGCAATTACTACTATCTTAATGCCATCTTGTTTTAAATTGCTTTAAATTGTTGTGTTTTAATTATTGATATTTAATGTTTTTTGTTGATTTTAGAGGTTGTAACTTGCCCTGAGCCCGGTTTGACTGAGAAGAAAATGGGCTATAAATGCAAATATAAATAAATAAATAAATATGCCAAAGACCTTTCAGAAAAGGTGGGTTTGGAGAAGGGATACAAAACAAAAACAGGTGGCATTATGTGTAGACACAATAAATTAAATGGGAAATGTATATCCTAACCAAGAGAGCCAGCGCGGTGTAGTGGTTAAGAGCGGTGGTTTGGAGTGCTGGACTCTGATCTGGAGAACAACCGGGTTTAATTCCCTACTCCTCCACATGAGCAGCAGATGCTAATCTGGTGAACTGGATTTGTTTCCCCACTCCTACACATGAAGCCAGCTGGGTGACCTTGGGCTAGTCACACTCTCTCAGCCCCACCTACCTCACAGGGTGTCTGTTGTGGGGAGGGGAAGGGAAGGTGATTGTAAGCCGGTTTTGATTCTTCCTTAAGTGGTAGAGAAAGTCGGCATATAAAAAGCAACTCTTCTTCTTCTTCTTTTACACAGAATCATGAAATGATTCTGTGAATGACTCCAGTTTCCTCATCCCTCCTTCTTTCCCCCATAGTGACATCCATTAGTCCCAGATGGCTTCTGAGATTTCAGATAACAGAGAAAACTCAGCGTGGCAGGGTTTGGTAAGTATGTCAAAATGGTGCTTACACAATAGGGGAAGAGATCAAAAATAGATCTCAGACCCAAAATGCTACAATATTATTTTCCTGTACAATGGTACATTGTGTCTTGTAAGACGAATGTACTAAAATCTGTGATTACAATTTCTCTTGGTTTTCTCAGATAGAATAAACGTACACTGTTCGTAGCACTTAACGTCAGAGCTCTCCTTTCTTCAAAGGAGGTGGTTTTTTGTTGTTTTCTGAGTCTAGTCTCAAATTGACAATAGTACTTTCTCAAAATGCTTTCATGTAGGAATTTGTTCTCTCTGTAGTTTGCTCAAAATGTATAGAGTTATTGCCCAAGAAGAGTTATTGGTGGCAAGCTACAAATCACTGGATTTTAACCTGTTACGATGGTGAACTGAGATAGTTTATCAGATTTGGAGGTGTAGCCTGAGAGTTCTGTTTTGTCGCACTTGCTAGGCTGTCTTTTTAATTCAAGAACCAAGATCTTGAAAAACAAAATAGCCCAACCTGTATTTCTCTTGGAGGTATTCAGAAAAGTCAGTATATTATGTCTGGATGTTTTATAGATGGTTTGTAAAGAGAGTTGTGCACTGCTCGTAAAATATCATAGGAACGTAGCTCATCAAGTTATACTTTTGAAAATATCTCTGGTAAAATCTGGATGGGAATAATATGGGCTCAGTGCAGAAGTCAGTTGTGACTGAAGTCTAGTTCAAGTACCAGTTTACCAGGCTTGTGTTTCAATCCACACACTGGAAAACATGGTGAAAATATCTTTTCTTCACCACGTAAATAACATCATGTTAAGCAGGCATTCCATGTGGAGGCCCTATGTGTCGATCCGTTCATGTAATCAGAGAAATGCGTGGTATGATGAGCAGGGAAGTCTGAGTTCAAATCCCTACTCTATCATGGAGCTCACTGAGCAATGTTCAGCTAGTCATTTCCTTAGAGACAGAGAGCCAGCATGGTGTAGTGGTTAAGAACGGTGGACTCTAATCTGGAGAACCGGGTTTGATTCCCCACTCCTCCACATGAGTGGTGGACACTAATATGGTGAACCCGGTTGGTTCTCCCACTCCTACACATGAAGCCAGCTGGGTGACCTTGGGCTAGTCACAGTTCTCTTCAAGCTCTCTCAGCCTCACCTACCTCACAAGGTGTCTGTTGTGGAGAGAGGAAGGGAAGGATATTGAAAGGCAGTTTGATTCTCCTTCAAAGGTTGAGAAAATCAGCATATAAAAACCAATTCTTTTTCTTCTTCTTTCCATCTAACCTGACTCAGGGTTGTTGTGATATTATAATGGATGAAAGGAGAGCCATGAATACCACCCTCAGCTCTGTGGAGGAAAGTGGGGATAAAAACATGAATGCGAGGATAAAAAACATGATGTTATGTTGCCCCTTGTCTGTTGCAGCAGAGAAAAGAAGAATCACTTCCCCAAGCACAGCTCTCCACAAAGAGGCCAGAAGTCCTGAGTCCTGTTGAGCACACAAACACATGAAACTGTCTTATACCGAGTCAGACTATTGGTCCACCTTTTGACCAAAGATCACCCTCCAAAGTCATTCATATACACATTCATATACATTCATGTCCTTGACTGAGTCAGCACTTTGATCTTTCAAGGTCAAGTGTGGTCAACTCTGAGTGGCAGCAGCTGTCCAGGCTCAAGATCTTTCACATTAATCACTGTCTGATTAAAAAATAATAATAACAGGCTCTTGGGTGTCTGATTCATGGCTCCTTGATCCACCTTGGGCTTTTTGATTGTGTACCAGGTTTATGGGTCAGACATGCTGTCTGTCCATGCTGACTCTTGGATAATAGTGGACTTTGGATGCTGAAGGACTTCAACGGGAAAGGGTAACATCTGGCTTTGGACTAAGTGTTGGTGGGAGACAAATCTTCGAAATAAACGAGGAAGGAAGGAAAGTCAGCCATCTGCTAAAGAGGAAATTTGTTAGAGGATGGCCCACAAATGGATGCGTTTCTTACAATGTCCTCTCCTCTGAGACTTCGGGTTAATACCTATCAGTCAAAATGAGAAAACGGATACACGTGACCACTGGAGAGGCAACACTTCTGTAATGAACATGGAGCTGAAATGAATCATTGGATTAGGGTTGCCAGCCTCCAGGTACTAGCTGGAGATCTCCTGCTAATTCAACTGATCTCCAGCCGATAGATCTCCAGCTGCTTTGGCTATTGGACTCTATGGCATTGAAGTCCCTCCCCCCCAAACCCCGCCCTCCTCAGGCTTTGCCCAAAAACCTCCCACCAGTGGCAAAGAGGGACCTGGCAACCCTACGTTGGCTGAAAACTCATGGGATCAGAATTCTTTATGGAATGTAAATAGATCCAATTATTCTGTTAAACTGAAAAAGGGCATTTATGGTTGGAAGGGCAAATTAAAAAAAAAATCTACAGAAGAAGAAAAAAACAATAACAGAGATTTTGGGGACTGAAACTGAGTGGGACCTCATGCTTGCAAAACTAATGCTCCCCCACTGAGCCATGGTCCACCCTGTTAAAAAAAAATGGAATTTTAAGACCAGCTGTGGTTAATGCCATTCCATTGTTTCCAGTGGGACTTAACCATGACTAAAGCTTGCTAGATTGTGCATGTCATGGGCACTGAATATGGCCCTGCAAAGAATGCTCATGAAAAGAGAATATTCTAAGCACGACTCATCTCGTGGATGAAAAAAATCGCCCCCAGCATGCTGTATTTAAAGCATTACTATGATGTATGGGATGTGCTCTTTTACAACATGGTCTTCCTTGTTTCAAAAATTAGATTAACGTCGTATGCCCAAAATGAGTAATGGTAAATGCTCTGGGATATTTAAAATAAAATTAGTAGCTGTGGTGAGATGGCATGATCTAAATAATTTCAGGCACAAAATTTGGAGATGATGCATAATGTTCTGGAAATTAAGTGATCCCTGGCCACTAATACTAATGCATTTTTCCTCACAGTTTTTACATTCAACACATGGCAGCAACTCTCTGAACACTTATCTCAGCCAGAGATTTTTACATTCTTACCATCCATCAGGCATTTACTGTTGCATTATCATCAATAAAGAGTGCTAAATTTGTCAGATCGACATTGTGGAGGACAATGGAAGAACGTCTTCAGGCCCCTTCACTGGAAATTTAGCGTTGAGATTGGGACACAAGATTTCCAGTGAAGGGGTCTGAAAATGTTCTTCCATTGTCCTCCGCAATGTAGATTTGACAAATTTAGCACTTTATTGATGATAATGCATCAGTAAGTATCTGACAAGAGCCACCGTGGTGTAGTGGTTAAGAGAGGTGGACTCTAATCTGGAGAACCAGGTTTAATTCCCCACTCCTCAACATGAGTGGCAGACTCTAATCTGGTGAGCCTGGTTGGTTTCCCCACTCCTACACATGAAGTCAGTTGGGTGAGCTTGGGCCAGTCACAGTCCTCTCAGAACTCTCTCAGACCACATGGAGACAGGCAATGGCAAACAACCTCCGAACCCCTCTTGCCTTGAAAATCCTACAGGGTTGCCATAAGTCAGCTGTGACTTGACAAGCCGCACACACATACACACAGAAATACCTGATGGATGGTAAGAATGTGAAAATCCCTGACTGTGATCAGAGAGTAGCTCCGTTTGTTGAATGTAAAAAATTTGGGATGTTTTATCAGCAAATGTGTGTGTGTGGGGGGGGGGATAAAGTGCAATCAAGTCAATGTATAGTGACCTTTGGGGTTTTCAAGGCAACATATGAACAAAGATGGCTTGATATTGCCTGCCTCTGTGTAATGACCCTGGACTTCCTTTGTGGTCTCCCATCCAAGCACTAACGAGGGCTGACACTGCTTAGCTTCTAAGATCTGATGAGATCAGACTAGCCCAGACCATCTTCCATTGGAGGAAAGCTCATTAGGCTGGAAAAGGTTTCATAGTTGGCTGAACGGAGTGGTATCATGCGTGTCATAGAGTCCAGCCCTAAGCACAGTTACAACTTTTTAAGTCCATTGACTTCAATGCTATATCACTTACCTTCTGGGTAGGATTCTGTTAGGACTGCACTATAAGTTGCTCAATGGATGCAATTTGACAGTGAAGCTTCAAGCTAAAGACGCTTTTTGGGATTGTTCACTTTTGAATGTTATAATATGCAAAAGAAATATAAAAGATGATGGCCTTTTGAACCAAAATGACCGCTTTAGCTTATGAAATTGTAAGTTATTTCCTTCATTATCTCAAATACCTACATGTGATAATATGCAAAGGTGTTACCTTTAATCAATTAATTTTATCAGCTGAAAGACAGCTGTTTAAATATTTTACTTTAGGACCCCTTTTTATTTTTAGGGTTTTTTTTTTTTTTTTTTTTTAAAGAACAAGAAGGAAAAAACCTCAAAATGCATCAGCTAATGAAAAAAAGAAAAAGAAGGGAAAATGTATTTAGAGAGTAGAAATAAAAATATAACAACAGTGGTGGAAGACCTACACATAAGCTTCTTTAGTATCAAAATATCTAAACACATGTCCATACACAATTGTCTTTACTCCAATTATAATTAAAGTAAATTAAATATTTTAAATCATGGCAAACAAATGTCTTGGACCTGGATAAATCTGATTTTGAGTATGTGCAAACAAAAGATTCAGAGTGGGCCAAGCATCATTTTTTAAAAAAAAAATCTGAGTTTGAACATTTTTGATATTTGCAAATGAGGTGTGGTTCCCATCTGATCAGAATTAGTAACATTCTGCCAGCAGACTTCGATTGATGTTACCAAAATAGTGTTGAAGAATTACGATGTTTGCTTTTAATACAGATTTACAGAATAATAATTAATTCAAGGATGCATCTACCACTAACCCTATTCCATCTATAAATAACCTCAGAAAACCTTTGATTCCGAACGCTTGGCTCCTTGGCATTAAAAAGCAAGATGGCTCTGAATCAGGTCAAATTCTGATAACACTAGCAATTATCCTAACCTACTTTATCCTCTCCAGAACCAGGCCAGATAAACCCCATCTGGCCAGTTTGGATTGACAGTCTGCTCAAGCATGATAATTATTATAGTAACTTAAGAGATTATTCCAATCACCAGCCACATGTCAGGCTGGAAGTAGCCACCTTGTCTGTAGCTCATCCTAAGCCGGAGATCTCTTTTCCCTTTCAGCTGGCTGATTCAATGTAATAATAATGTAATTGCCAAATCGGCATGGGAGAAGATTTTTGCTATTACCAGCTTTGCTTGCAGCCCCGTAGGACAACATATGCCTTTATTGTAACTATTATTGCTCTTAATAAGAATAATTTATTAGCAACATGCTGTCCAATACATTAACTGACATATTTTGACAGAGTTAAATACTGAATTTTTTTTAAAAAATAGAATATGTACTTTAAAAGTATATCAAATATACAATGTGATCCAGTTTGGAAGTTAAAAGTCAATTAAGAATTCACCAGAAATTTATTAGTTGGTTTGATAAAGTGAAAGAGACCTATGTTTTGATTAAATGGACTTATTACCAAAATGAAAAAAAACATACAGGATTCAGAAGGAGTATGGAGTCCTACAATTTCCAGAATGGAAAAATATACTTAAAAGTTTAGAATCAGATGGTGGTGGTTCATAAAGTGATTGCTTGTTTGGGAACAGTATATGTTTTATGTGTTTAATACTTCTATGTGTTTTGGTTGATGTTTGGATTGTATTGTTCCTTTTTAATGCTGCAATAAATTTATTTATTTATTTTTTTAAAAAAGAACAAGAAGTCTACTTCTGTGTCTCAATATTTCACATTTTATTCCTGATTTGAAGGTGGAGACTGGGGAGGGCAAGGTTTGGAGAGGGGAGGGACTTCAGCAGGGTAGAATGCCATAGAGTCCACCCTCCAAAGCAGCTATTTTCGCCAGGGGATCTGATCTCTGTCGTTTGTGGATTAGCTGTAATAACCAGGAGACCTCCAGGCCCCACCTGGAGGTTGGCAACCCTATTTATCTCATTCTTTTTTGGGCCGAATAATTTAGAAGAATAAATACATAAGGGCCAATTCAGGCAAAGGGAAAGTCTCCAGCTGATTTCCCCTGTCTTTTCATTTGGCAGCCACAGAGTGTCTGACATTAACTGGGTCAATCTGTTCTGGAAGGGAAGGGCCAGGGATCAGTTAATTGCAGCAGCTCACTGGAGATGTCCCCAGTGTCTCGTCCTTCCCTGTGATGTTACACAGTGGCTGCTGGCCAGTGTTGGAATCTGAAGAGAAAGGACTAGGCTCCTGCATCTCCATCAATGTTCCACAGAAGAAGAAGAAGAGTTGGGTTTTATATGCTGACTTTCTCTACCTCTGAAGTGAGAATCAAACAGCCCCCCTCCACAACAGACACCCTGTGAGGTGGGTGAGGCTGAGAGAATGTGACTAGCCCAAGGTCACCCAGCTGGCTTCATGCGTAGGAGCAGGGAAACCAATCCAGTTCTCCAGATTAGCCTCTGCCGCTCATGTGGAGGAGTGGGGAATCATACCCGGTTCTCCAGATCAGAGTTCACTGCTCCAAAGAAGAAAAGGGCATGTTTCACTTCTTTATTTATGCCTGAAGACCAATTGGTCATAAGCAAATATAGGGGGGGGGGGGGAAACTAAGGTTCATAATTATAAATGATATTGTTACATTATACAACATCGTTATTACTGAATGCCATAGGTGGGAATTTTGCCACTGCAAGGGTCACATGAGGATCAATATCTGGCAACAATTTAGCTACAATCTCTGCCTCTGGAGCTGGGGTCCATTTTTGAATGTACATCGTGATCCACTTATTTCCGGCAGTGCTATATTTGTTGCAGTCCATAAAGAAATGCCAAATTGTGTCTCATTTTCCAGATTTACAATCCCAATCTAGCACCAACATATCTCTTTTTTTAAACCATTAATAGATATGTCCAACATATAGTTTCTCAATTACCTGTTGTGTTTGAGGTTGGTAAAGGATTGAGCTTCATTCAGATGTAAAGAAGAGGTATGCCTCAGGGAACTCTGCTTTGTTCTTTCTCACCTTTATTTTCCAAATCAATGCAAATAATTCAATCATGACACAATTGTTTGTTAAAAAAAGAAAATAACTTTAATCTGAACCAAATGAGATTTCTATCTTAATTTGCTTTTTGAAGTTTCTCAGTTGAAACAAAGAGATGGCTTCATTACAGAAAAAAGGAGTGTCTATTTCAGTGTTTCTGCTCAAGAATTTTAATAAGGGTTGCAGTGTTCTCCCCAAAAAGTGCTATCTTGCTGTGGAGTAATTTGCTCATTAAAATAGTTTTGGTTTTGTGGATCTCTTATTTTAAAGTTTTTCACAAAGGATGGCCTAGTGTTGTGGGTAAGGAAGTTACATGGTCCCCCACACCAAACAGAAGATGCAAACACAAATATTGGAATCATTTAAAGATTTATTCCTGACCAGACTAGCCCAATCTTGTCAGATCTCAGAAGCTAAGCAGGGTTGGTTCTGGTTAGTACTCATGTGGGAGACCACCAAGGAACCCCAGGGTCTCTACACAGAGGCCGGCAAACCATCTCTGAATGTGTTTTGCCTTGAAACCCCATGGGGTCACTATAAGCAGGCTGCAAAAAAGTAGCCTTTATTAATTGCTTTAAAGGTTGAATGGCAATAGGTAAACTAGCCAGCGTGGTGCAGTGGTTAGGAGCAGTGGACTCTATTCTGGAGAACCAGGTTTGATTCCCTACTCCTCCACATGAGTGGCAGATAGGGTTGCCAGGTCCCTCTTCGCAACCAGCGGAAGGTTTTTGGAATGGAGCCTGAGGAGGATGGGGTTTGGGGAGGGACTTCAATGCCATAGAGTCCAATTGCCAAAGCAGCCATTTTCTCCAGGGGAACTGATCTCTATCAGGTGGAGATCAGTTGTAATAGCAGGAGATCTCCAGCTAATACCTGGAGGTTGGCAACCCTAGTGGCAGACTTTAATCTGGTAAACCGGGTTTGTTTTCCCAGCTCCTCCACATGAGGCCTGCTGGGTGACCTTGGGCTAGTTACAGTTCTCTCTGAATTCTCCCAGCCTCACCTACCTCACAAGGTGCCTGTAGTCGGGAGGTGAAGGAAAGGTGATTGTAAGCTGGTTTGAAACTGCTTTCGGTAGAGAAAATCGGGGTATAAAAAAACAACTCTTCTTCTTCTATTCACTCTATTAATGCTGGGCACCTTGGGAGACTACCTGATGGGTTTGGAGCCAGGGTGGGATTGCCCAAACAGTGGCAAACCCATAGCTTCACTTTGCTTGCCTTGCCTACACATCAACAAATATACCAAAAAATTATAGCAGTCGAGGCCACTTCCCTACACCAGTCAGCATGAAGGTTCAGGTGTTAACCAGCAGCACTAAGAGAGCACCTTGGACAGCCAAAAATATCCCATTTGGTTATCCTATCATAAGATACCTCTGGGTGTTCATTAGTCTCAGTAACATAACAATGAGCCCACACTAGACCTACCTCCTTAGTTAGGGCTGTACTGACTGGTAGGGCTGTTGAATTAAAAAAAATTCGGTATAGTTCGGATTCGGCTGAATTTGGCCCGTTTAGATTCGGGATATGCCGAAGTCCGAACTCGCCCGCTTCGGGTCCATGCAATTCGGCAGGAATTCAAAGTTCGGGGAAAAAAATCGGACAAATAAAGCCATTAAAAACACAACAGCACCTTTTTGCGGCTCTGGGGGGGCATTTTTGGGGGTAGAGGTCCCAAACTTTGAGCGGAGCTTCAAAGGACGCTTCTTGAAAGACCCCCCAAGTTTTGTAAAGATTGGGTCGGGGGGGGGCTGAGATATGGGCCCCAAAAGGGGTTCCCCCACCCTTAATGTGCATCTCTGAGCAGAGCTTGCCGCCCACGCACAAAGCTCCCAGCCCCGACAAACAGCTGATAAGTTTGCATAGCATTGCAACACAACTGCAAGCAACATGACTGCAAAAGCAACACAACCTTGTAAGCAACACCTTTGCAACTGTGCAAATCAACACCTGACACCTGGAGGGTTGCAAACCATGGAAAGAGACAGAGGCAGCTAGCTATGCATAATGAGCAGGGGTGGAATTTCCCCTTTTGCATGGGACTCCAAATGCATTCTTTAAGTCACCATTTGAAAACCAGTTTTGAGCAAGCATCCAAACAGACCTAACCGCTCTTATGAATGAGGGAAAACCTGAAGACACACAACTGAAACTCCCCCTCAAACCAGGGAGAGAGAGACTTGAGGGGGAACACACACCCCAGGCAGAACCGGCAAAAGCCCCCTTTGGCTTCCCCCCACCCACAAAAACTGCTCCCTCCCCACACACACACAGACTCTGCTTCCCCCCCACACACACACACACACAGGAGAAACATTATAGATTAAAGCCCAAAAGGGGTCTTACTGTGGCTGTCTTCTGTTTCAGCAGGAGGGGCTGGGAGGAGGACTGGGTAATCCAAGACGATTCCATTTAGGCACGGGACGTTTTGCTCTGGAGGAGATGCATACAGGATCCCATTCATCCCAATAGGGAAAAGGGGAAAGGGGAAAGCCCATATCTCGGGACCCCCTGACCCAATGTTTACAAAACCTGGTTGGTCTCTTAAGAAGGCTTGTCTGAATCTCTGCTGAAAGTTTTGTGTCTGTACCCCAAAAAATACACTCCCTGCAGCCACGGAAAGGTGCGAATGTGCACAAGCACCCCCCACACACACTCGAAGATTTCCCTCTCTCTCTCTCTGGCCGGGCTGCACATCAGCTGATTCCTCCAGTACTCAATCCTGACTGATTGGCCAGAAGAAGACCCAGCTCTGCCACCGATTGGCCGGGGAGGAGAATGCTGCTTACTGACGGTTATGCTGCTTACTGACGGCCGAATTGGCCGGATTTATTCGTGAACTCCCGAACTCGCTGAATTCGGCCCCCACGGTTGCCCACCATTTTTGAGTTCGGTTAGTCCCGAACTAAAAACCACCGAATCAGGGGAAATTCGGCTGTTTTTCAGTTCGGGCTGAACCGAATCAACAGCCCTACTGACTGGTACTCTGACCAGGACTTTTTAATTCTAAACTCCTCCCCATCATAAAGTACTATGAATGAGACACCAAAAGGACTGATTCAAGGCTAATTGGAGACAGACCAAAACCATTCCAGACCCAGAAGAAATCAGCCAATCCCTTACTGCGCTGAAAAAGAAGTGGGGGCAACTCTCCCAGCAAAAAAGGCAGCAAGGTACTTTAAAGCTGTTTTAAATAGGCAGTCCCAAGTGCACTTTTACACATGCTGAATAAGGCACTTTCAATCCACTTTCAATGTACTTTGCAGCTGGATTTCACTGTGTGAACTGGCAACATCCACTTTCAAACGATCATTAAAGTGCATTGAAAGTGGAGTGAAAGTGCATTATTCGGCATGTGTGAAAGCGAGATTCACTGAGTAGCATCATGCTATCCTGCCCACCCACTACTCTGGTGACTTCCCTTTTAAAATGGGGGGGGGGGAACCAAAAAGAATTCCTAGTAAATGTAGGAACTGATCTTCCCATGGAATGACATCCCACTCCACTTCAAAGACTGCTTTCCATGTGACTTCCATAAGAATAAGGAATCTTGGAGCCTTCTTTAAACATACGTTATTTACAATCAAGCTATAAAATAAAACAAAGGGCATAAAATATGCACACAATAAAACAGAGGAAGAATAATAAGACTGTAAAAGCAAAGAAGCCCTGACCTGGATGGCCCAGGCTAGCCTAATCTTGTCCGATCTCAGAAGCTAAGCAGGGTTGGCCCTGATTAGTACTTTGATGGGAAACCACAAAGGAAGAAGAAGTAGAGTTGATTTTCTCTACCTCAAAGGAGACTCAAACTGGCTTACAATTGCCTTGCCTTCCTCTCCCCACAACAGACACCTTGTGGGAAAGATGGGGATGAGAGAGTTTGGAGAGAACTGTGACTTAGCCCAAGGTCACCCAACAGACTATTTGTGGAGGAGTGGGGAACCCAACCCAGTTCACCAGATTAGAGTCCGCCACTCTTAACCACTACACCACGCTGGCTCTCTACCTCTCTATGAGCAAGTATGTGATAGAAGTGATTGCTGTGAATAACAGGTTAATGATCTATTAAGCTTAGTTTGGGTAAAAAGCTGTTTGGGTTATGATGGGAGAAATGTTCATCTTGGGAGGAGACCGATAGATCTTCCCCCAGGTACAGGATGATAGAACCAGAAAGAGGTTGTTCACTGCATTGCAGAATGTAAGCATTTATACGAACAAGCGGCCTCATGAGCCATGACCTTTGGAACTCCCTTATTGTACATTTCATAGTCTTTGCTGCTGTGGTGTTGCCTCAGCACAGTGGTAACAAATGTGCATTAGGCAGCACTTGACAATATCAGTTTAACCTTTCTGTTTCCTTTCTCCAAATGTTACCTTTGGGAGATTACAAAACCTAGGCCCCAAGAACAGAGCAAAGTGGTCAGAAAATATAGAGGGCCCCTACATTAGCAGATCTCTATCAGGAAAGAAAGAAAGAAAGAAAGAAAGAAAGAAAGAAAGAAAGAAAGAAAGAAAGAAAGAAAGAAAGAAAGAAAGAAAGAAAGAAAGAAAGAAAGAAAGAAAGAAAGAAAGAAAGAAAGAAAGAAAGAAAGAAAGAAAGAAGAGTTGGTTTTTATTTGCTGACTTTCTCTACCTATTAAGGAGAATCAAACTAGATTACACTCTCCTTCCCCTCCTCACAGCAGACACCTTGAGAGGTAGGAGAGGCTGAGAGAGTTCTGAGAGAACTGTGACTAGCCCAAGGTCACCCAGCTGGCTTCATGTGGAGGAGTGGTGAAACCAACGCAGTTCACCAGATTAGAGTCCACCCCTCTTAACCATTACATAGGGTTGCCAACCTCCAAGTACTAAGCAAAATTGAAAGGAACATAACAGCAGCGCAGACCACAAACAAACACGATTCTTAAATGCTAAACTTTACTAGTAATATATCCCTTCTAATATATAAATTTACAAGGCATTCTTAGAGCAAAGTATCCCCAAACATATATAAATCAAATGCAAGTGCAACGGAGAATAATAAAGAACAACTCAGCTTGACTCAAAGTCCGATGGAATGCAGGAACTGGCTGCACATGTCGCTCAGTCATGCAATTAGTGAGTTCATGAGTTTGCAGACCTGCTCCACACTTCTGTTGGACACTCCTCTGCTCGATAGTAAATCTTGTGTCACAACGAGATAAGCTTGTTCCCAAAAATGCCACAACAAGAGACTCTGGATCAGAAGGACCGAATCCAGGATACTCAGCACAAGGCTGTAAATGCAGATGCACGTTGGATCAGAGGAACCTCATCCTGCATGCTCAAGAGAAACTGCCAAGCCCCAGTTTGCCCTGTTTTGAATTCTTCCTCAGAGTTCCATATTACATATAATCGGACCGCAAATTTCACAGTTCATGGCAAGACTCATTTGTGTATAACCGCCAGGTACTAGCTGGAGATCTCCTGCTATTACAACTGATCTCCAGCCGATAGAGATCAGTTCACCTAGATAAAATGGTTGCTTTGCCAATTGGACTCTATGGCATTGAAGTCCCTCCCCTCCCCAAACCCCACCCTCCTTAGGCTCCACCCAAAAACCCTCCCACCAGTGATGAAGAGGGATCTGGCAACCCTACCACTACACCACACTGGCTCTCCATAAGATATGCTGTGGTCTATCTACTAGAAATGATTTGAGCTTCTTTAGACATTATCAGTACTCAACTTAGACACATGGCAAATGACACAGTACTATGATTGCCCGCTCCAGGTTGGGAAATACCTGGAGATGTTGGGGGTGAAGCCTGAGGAGGGTGGGGTTTAGAGAGGGGAGGGACTTAAGTAGGGTATAATGTCATACAGTCTGTCTTCCAAAGCAGCCATTTTCTCCAGGTGAACTAACCTCTGCCACCTGGAGATCCCCAGTCACCACCTGGAGGTTTCCAAAACACTTCTGTCAACACAAAACAAACGATAATCACGATTTATCCTTGTTTTGCATATCAGCTTCATCACTTCTGGGTTTACCCGGAAACGACACAGGTGCTCTAGCACTCTTCCCAAAAACTCTATGAAACCAGTTTTCAGAGGAGATTGCTAGAGTTTCCTCATCACTTCCAGGTAAACCCGGAAGAGAAGTCAGTGCATCATGTGTGCATGGAGCGCAACCCCTAGCCACGCCCAGATAATGCTGCCACCAGTGGTGAGGGGCATCCTGGCAACCCTACTTCCAGGATCACAACGCCGAGGCAGGCAATGGCAAACCACCTCTGAACATCTCTTGCCCCATGAGGTCGCCATGAGTTGGCTACAAGTTGACAGACGTTCCACACCAAGTCCCTTCCCTCAGTATCACAGAATCTGTTGTTGTATCTAAACCCACCCATAAGACATTTCAGAGCTGTTTCTTCCTTCTCCCATCTCTGCCAACTCACTTTCCCTTTATCTCTGGTCTCTATTAACATTTAAGAAAAGGTATCGCCAAAAACTCACCTAAAGAGAAATTCAAATTTTCTTTGGGGGCTTCTTTTCAGGTGAAACCTTGATTGTGGAAGGTCACCCCAATGACGTTCCAATGAAACTAGCAACCTTTTCCAGGAGAGGCATGCCAGCATTGTCCCCAGATTGCAACTAAAGTGAACTTCAGAGTGAATGTTGTGGTTCCTACTCAGGAGAAATAGTCTAGGAATTTTAGAAGGAAACAAAGAGCCTTGATTAGATAAGACTACCACTGATGGTGAGCTCTAACCAGCTCAAATGGTAATTTGATTGCAAATCATGAGCAGCATTTTTGAGTGTTTGAAAAAAGGCTTGCTTTCGATCAATTGTTTGCAATTCTAAGCTGTAGCATGCTTTGTGCATGCATATTCTTGGACTGTGGGTTGGGTCAATGGTGTTTTTCTTTGTGTGTGGGGTTCAGCTCAGACCTGTTCTGGTCACCACACCTAAAAGAGGATATTTCAGAGCTTGAGAAGGTGCAGAAAAGAGCAACCAAAATGATTAGGGGACTAGAGCAACTGTCCTATGGGGAGCGGTTAAGACGCTTAGGGCTGTTTAGCTTGGAAAGAAGGCGGCTGAGGGGAGACATGATAGAGGTCTATAAAATTATGCATGGTTTGGAGAGAGTGGACAGGGAGATGTTTTTCTCCCTCTCCCATAATACTAGAATGCAGGGTCATCTGCTGAAGCTGGAGGGTGAGAGATTCAAAACAGATAACAGGAAATATTTTTTCACACAGCACATAGTTAAATTGTAGAACTCCCTGCCCCAGGATGTGGTGATGGCTGCCAGCTTGGAGGGCTTTAAGAGGGGAGTGGACATATTCATGGAGGAAAGGGGTATTCATGGCTATTAGTTAGAATGGATACTAGTCATGCTGCATGCCTATTCTCTCTAGTATCAGAGGAACATGCCTATTATATTGGGTGCTGGGGCACACAGGCAGGATGGTGCTGCTGCAGTCGTCTTGTTTGGGGGCTTCCTAGAGGCACCTGGTTGGCCACTGTGTAAACAGACTGCTGGACTTGATGGGCCTTGGTCAGATCCAGCAGGGCCTTTCTTATGTTCTTATGACCTCCCCTTTCCCTTTTCCTCTGCGTACCCAACCCACCCACATGAGCAGGAAATAAATACATGAAGTGTTTTGCTCAATTGTGGTAGCTTGACCATTTGGCCACCCGATTCCAGAGCAGGGGAGCGAAGTGTTTATCAAGCATTCGACACTAGATCACCAATATTTGTACATTCTTGTAATGCCAGTTGGTAACTTTGGCTGACCTGTGAGTGCATATTTACTAGGCAACAGCGCAGTGCTGTAGTAAGTCACATCACAATGGTTTACCCTGTGCCCCAGCAACCTCTGTGAGTCAGCTGCCCAGTGTGATAATGAATGTTGCCAACTGCATAGAGGCAAATGCAAATACTGTAAAAATAAGGTTTTAGACTGGGAAAACATCACTTGACATGGGCGATCAACCTGAGAGAGGGGGGGGGAAACAAGCATTGTGAACACTTTTTTTTAAAAAAGAGCATTTCTTGACCAAAGAACGGTACACTCCTTCTATCTGGGATGGTCGTCCTCTTCCACCGAGTGCACAGCTTCGGGAGGGATCCACATGTAGTGGTGAGAGAGGTAGGGGACACCTGCCTAGCCAGCCAAATCAGCCGAATCGACCCTGGAGTTCAATGGGGTGACAGATGTCACAGGTAGATTGCCATCACATCCAAAAGCATTTCTTCTGGGGATTGAAGGATCTTTATAATTCAAGGGGTTGGATCTGGCCAGTTTTTCTGCTCACATCCTCTCGTCACTATTTTCACTATTCCACATGACTTTTCTGCACATGGATTCCATGATCCCCAGCATACCTAATCTCATAAGGGGCTTCCTCCTCCCTCTTTTGCCCATGGAAAAGGTGGTAGGATACAGCCCTGTGTTCCTGAGGCTTGCCCCCCACAGTATGGGCTCAACTGAGAATTTAACAATACACAACAACTAGCAATAGAGTTTTGTTGTTGTTGTTATCATCGTTGTTGCTGAACACCAGATTAGTACTTCTTACGACTAAGGTTAAACAAAAGGAAGTTGGCTAATTTTTTTCCCACAATATTATGTTTATTGGATAGTGACAGTGCATTCCAGAGAGGGGGGCAAAATTTCTTAGGAGGCAGTGCCACTTATGCCGGCTCCCCAGGACAGCATTGGCAGCACTGCCCTCGAAAACCGGCTCGGCCTCCCGCTGGTGTTCTCCCAGCGCAAGTTCCCACGCTGACAGCCTGGGAGGCGTTCCTGGGGGGCTGTCTTTAGGCAGCTTTCTAACCCCTTTTGCGCCAGGAACGCCCAGTTTCACAACGGCGTGGCTGCACCGCCTTTTTAGGTGGCACAGCATCATTTTTCACAATGGGGCCTTCCCTCCCCTTTTCAGTTTTTTTTAAAAAAATAAAACCCCTTTTTCTCCCCACTCCGGCTGCAAAACCTCATTGAATGTGGCGCCGGGGCCATTCTCAGGAATGGGTTGTATGTGATGTCCAGTACAACCCACAGATCATTGTGAGAATCAGATGCTGTGCTTTTT
Organism: Euleptes europaea; assembly: GCF_029931775.1. Taxonomy (NCBI): domain Eukaryota; kingdom Metazoa; phylum Chordata; class Lepidosauria; order Squamata; family Sphaerodactylidae; genus Euleptes; species Euleptes europaea. The sequence goes on from NC_079320.1 coordinate 75,102,629, forward strand.
GAATCCTCACAATGTTGAAAAAGGGAACATTGGAACAAGGAAGAGAAAGAGTGAGCACGCATTTAGATAGGACAAAGAAAGAGAGAGAAGAGTAAACGTTAAAAACAAAAACAGAGTGACTATGATATGTCTGCAAATAAAGAAGACAACCAAGCAGAGAATTTCCAGAAGTAAATACAGTTGTGGGGAAGCAAACAGTACAAAGTTGAATTTATTTCATGCAGCACAGTTTCCCTACAGGTGTATCCAATTCCTTTCTGTGTAGGAAAATCTGGTCTCCCCCCCCCCGCCTCAAATGAAGACTCCAGATGCATAATTTAAACAGTTTTTTAAAAATAAATTACTAATAACTGGTCCTCATCTTAATAAATATTTCCCCATCCCATGTTGCCGATATGTCTAGCTTTTTGGCTGTCATGGCTCACTGGTAGAGCATCTGCTTGGCATGCAGAAGGTCCCAGGTTCAATCTCCAGCATCTCCAGTTAAAGGGACTAGGCAAGTAGGTGTTATGAAAGACCTCACCCGGTGACCCTGGAGAGCTGCTGCTGGTCTGAGTAGACAATACTGACTTTGATGGACCAAGGGTCTGATTCAGTAAAAGGCAGCTTCAACGTGTTCACTATAAGCAATATGACCCTGGCTCAAACCTCCAGCCCAAAAAGCAGCCACACCTCCCTTTCCCATGCCTGCCCACCAAATGGCATGTTGAAAGGAACTAAACTCTCCACACACACACCCCATTCTTAACAGCGTTTAAAGGCAGCTGCTGGATTCCCAGATCCGAGGGGGTTCCCTTCCCTTCTCCTCTGAATATAGTCAACCATGTGAGGATGTCTTGGGACATATGTCACAACATCAGATACCTCAGGGTGCTCACCAGATTTTTCCTCCTTATTTATTCATCTGCTTCGTTTATGCCCTACTATTCTCCCCTGTGGGGATCCAATATCGCTTACTACCGGTCTCCCTCTCCATTTTGTCTTCACAACTACCCTGTAAGGAAGGTTAAGCTGAGAGTGTGTGGCTAGCCCAACATCACTCCACAAGCTTCCAAGGCACACATGAACACATGAAGCTGCCTTATGCTGAATGAGACCCTTGGTCCATCAAAGTCAGTATTTGTCTACTCAGACTGGCAGCAGCTCTCCAGGGTTTCAGGCAGAGGTCTTTCACATCACCTACTTGCCCCAGTCCCTTTAACTGGAGATGAATCTGGGACCTTCTGCCTGCCAATCAGATGCTCTACCACTGAGCCACAGCCCCTGAGGAACGCCTCACAGAGTGAGGAATTCAAACCTGGGTCTCTCAGATCCTAGTACAAAACCGGAACCACAACACCACACTGGCTGTCAGTATTTATAAAGAATGTGCTTACCTTAAGCACAGCTGTTGACTGAAATCCAGGCCTGGTGGAACTCCCTCTCCAATGAGACTAGGGCCCTGAGGGATCTCAAAGAATTCCTCAGGGCCTGTCAAACAGAGATATTCTGCCAAGCCTATAGTTGAGGGCAGCTACGGTTTTCCATCAGAGCTGACCTACCTACCACCTCCCCATGCTCCTGATGACTAATATTTGGGGGCCCTGACTGGTTTTTCCAGATCCACAATGGCTCTATGCTCCAAACGTTGAAAGCCACTTGTTTTAACTATCAATTGACTAGTTTTTGGCATTGTTTTAAACTGTCTTATATTTTATTGATTCATGTATAGTGTGATTTTATTGTATTAAGGGTTGATGCTGTTATCTACCCTGAGCTCAGCCCAGGCCGGGGGCTGAGGGCAGGATATAAATAAATAAGTGGTAGCATACATATATGAGCACACCATTACAGATCTAACATTACAGAAAGAACTTGCATACAACCTCATTTAATACTATTTGAGGGAGCCTTTTCACACTATCAGTCATACCAAGAAATCAACCCAGAGACATTGCTTGGGTATAGAAGTATTTCCCACTGGTTACTGACTCACTGTTTTTACATATGGAAATTATACCAATGCCATAAATTGTGTTGTGTAAAGCTGCCCTTAGGTTTTCCCCTGCCCCCCGTTTGCTATAATATAAGCACAAATGAATTTCCCTGTGTGCATTTTCCTTATGTGAATCAAAGACACAATAATCTATCATTCTCTAACGTGATCTAGTTCTAATATAATGGGATCTAGTTTTAATATCACATTAGAGAATTCTAATTTGACTGTCCCTAGTGTGATATTTAAACCATATCACATTAGAAAATCTCACCACTAATATTCTCTAATATATTAAATTTAAGCTATTAGAGAATAATAGATTCACTTTAGAGCATCTGAATGAATCTCTGGGCATAGTTTTCCAGGGCCCACTTAATCTCAAAAAATGCACATTTGCAAATCCAAGAACCCCCCCCCCCCCCAATACCTGGGTATTTGTGCTCAGCAGACATCAGAGAAGCTTAGGGAAGCCATAGGAATATATTTGCAGTAATGTTTTGTAATTTTTCCCTTCTAGTGCACATAGCCTTGTTAAATACTGGTGTGTGTGTATATATATATATTTGTTCCTGCTTCTGCCCCTACTTGGAGTCTAATGGGGAACCTGACGGCTCTTTAGTTAGTGGCTGCAGTATCTCTTTTTGGCCAGCCATGGAAGGAAGCGCCTCACAATGTAAGCAAACCCTTTCCTCATTCAGCATGCTGCCATGGTGGTCACCATTCCTGTGTACAATTCATTGCTTGGTGTTGCAGTCATTAAAGTGACCAACATGCATAAGAATATAAGAAAACAAGCAGGGACCTGCAAGGAACTTGCGGGAGTGGTCATCACATCCTCTTTTACACCCTTTACTCCAATCCATTTTGGGTCAATGTTTTTTTTTAGATTTTTGTGCAAACCTGGGGAGTCCCCCAAGCATGTAGGAAAACATTTCCTCTCTCTGTCTGGCCCTGATCCATGGATTTAAGTATCTGCAGACAGGGCCAGATTGAGAATTAGCTATACTGATGATAAGAAGAGCCCTGTTGGATCAGACCAATGGTCCATAAAGTCCAGCATTCTTTACACAATGGCCAACCAGTTGCCCTGCAGGGCCAACAAACAGCAAAATCTCCCCTGGTGTTTCCTCAAACCACTGGATTTCAGAGGTTTACTGCCTCTGAATATGGAAGTTCCCTTTACTTATCATGGCTAGTAGCTGTTGAGGGGCCTCCCATCTATAACTGTGTCTGACCCACTTTTAAAGCCATCCATGCCCATGGCCATCACTAAACCTGCTCGTAGTGAATTCCACGATTCAGTTTCCATTGAATAAATAATTATTTCCTTTTGTCTGTCCTGAATCTAGTGCTCATCAACTTCCTTGGGTGCCTCCAAATTCTGCTATCTTGGCAGAGGGCAAAAAAGCTTGGTCTATCCACTTTCTTCATCTCATGCATAATTATATAGACATCTACCATGTCCCCTTAGTTGTCTTATTTTCTAAACAGAATAGTTCTGGACTCTTCAGCCTTCCTTCAGGTGCTTGAACCCCTTATTCACTTTGGCTGTCCTCTTCTGTACTTCCCCCCCTCTCCACAATATCCTCTTTGAGATACAGCATGTATGATGTGATCTTGACTACTGATTAGTTAGGGATGTGAAAGTAACCTAAAATTACAGAGAATCATAGAGTTGGAAGGGACCACAAGGGTCATCTAGTCCAACCCTCTGCACAGTGCAGGAAATTCACAACTACCTCTCCCGAATACCCCCAGTGATCCCCTACTCCATGCCCAGAAGATCTCCACACACGACCCCTCTACATATGAAACAATGCATGTTGTCCAGTGACTGGCCTTGAATATCCCTATGCACAATTGTTGGCTTGTGAGCATGGCAAATCGGGTGGGGGGAGTCAGGGCCAGCACACTAATGCCCACTCTGGTCATGTGAAAAGAGCTACTGATGAGCATGTTTGGGGACCCTGAAAGGCAGGGACATGTCACCAGTTCTTTGTCCCACATGTAGGCCACAGAAGACCAGATATTGCTTTTATCTTGGTTACTGAGATGGCACAGGGCACCTGCTGGGTCCGTTCCACCATCAACTCTGAATCTCATCTTGGAATTGGCTTCTTCCCTGTCTTGGATGGCCCATTGCTCTTTTCTTCAGCTATCTTGATCTCATTGATCTCCCCTACATGGTGCAAGAAGGGTACCTGCTTGGGGTGGGATCTCGCAACATGCATGTGTGAATGGGTGCTCTCAATGACTACTGCCTTCTAAGCCCAGCAGATTTTCCTGAGAGACCCCACAAACATAACAGCCAGTAGTTCAGCCATGTGCCTGCCTTGACAGATGCACGATAACAGGAAAATTACACTGAATTAACACAGTTTGCTCTCCAGATGAACAAGCTCTGGATATTTGTTACAAGTAAAGCACTTGTTCACAAGGGACTGTTTATCCCTCTGTGAAAGCCCATATAGCAATATTAATCCAATCTGCAATAGTCATGTAATAAACAGAACCTTGATAACATTGAAATTATCTACCAGATAATCAGAACAAGAAAAGCTATCAGCAGCAGACATTCTTTTCCATTCAGCAAACAAAAAAACTCGGTAGGTATCACCATCAATCTCATTTAACAGCAATATTAGATATATTTCATATACTTGTGTGCATTTCTAAAACTTCCTTACCCGAGGCTTTCTTAATTGTCAGGCTTAAAGAAGCTGAAATAAGCCTGCCTTGTCCCATATTTGTACGGCACTTTTTGCACCGAAATTAGATTGTGCTCTATTTTCGACGCATGCCATTAATGCACTTATCTTTAAAAGACCAGATGGACAATTTGGTATTTAAAAAGGTGGCTTCAAAATTTAAACCTGAAAACCAATTTCAGTCATAATTATTTGTATCCTTTTGTGCTATATGTGTGTATGGATTTAAAAACCAGGTTTTTTTGGGGATGTATTATTTGAAATGCTTCGTGGTTATTGCTACCTTTCATTCTTCCCTTTCATGGTTGTGAAACACCCAAATCAATGCACATCAACCTCCTATTTTATACACAGCTACAATAATTTCACATTTTAGCCCACAGCAAGATTTAATTTCTGAGATACTTTAGTGTTTTAAAAGTAATTCAATTGCCAATCACATTATTATTCTGGGTTACAAATGATTCTGGTTACACTTATGACCCAACCCTATAAACCATTGTATCGAAGTAGTATAATTTGTGCCACTGTGGAAAGAAAGACATAGCAGTGGTCTTTGTGCTCAGGAGAAATGACCAACAGCCTTTTTTTCCACCATGTCTTTTCATGACCCAAATCAAGGTCAATCGTGTATTTATCTATTTGAATATTTTTAATCCATATTTCACCCAATAAACTCAGACTTCGAGGATATTTTTTTCTATACTCATATCCTTTAGCCATTTGAGATCAGTCTGTGCAAAATTCCCTAATTTTTATATTGCCTTCAAAAGCAGAATGTAGGATTGCCAGCCTACAGGTACTAGTCAAGCACTACAAATCACCTGTACTGTACAGTATATTGTTTAGAAAAAAAACAGTACTCAGTTCTATATGCAAAAATATCAAGCAGTGTATTACAAAATAGTGGAGACAACAGTGAGGTGCAAACAGAAACTTACTTACAATCCTAAACACAGATTATATACACATACGTATATGGGGATATCTTCTATAGAGTCTAACAACACTTCAACAAGGTCTTTAGTAACAATTGTTTTTAAAGACTAAATAATATCAAAATGCTGAAGTATCGAAAGCAAGGGAAACAGTCCCGTTTATCTTGGAAGAATGGTGTGATGAGTAAAGTTGGGAAACGTCTTCTGGAATTTTCAAAACGTTTTTCGCAGAATTATGCTTCTTCAGCCTGTAATAATGAAATTCATGGCGCCATGTATTGGGCTGCTTCTGTTTCTGTCAAAGAAAACAGGGAAAACCAACCTGGTTCACCAAATCAGAGTCTGCCACTCATGTGGAGGAGTGGGGAATCAAACCTGGTTCCTCAGATTAGAGTCCACCACTCCAAACCACCACTCTTAACCACAACACCACCAGTGGCTATCTTCTGGTTTGGACCTTCGATCCTGAGTATTTGTGGAATTTCTCCTGCTCTGAATGTGGAGAAAAGCAGCTTCCCAGAGCTTGTGAAGAAGAGAACCCTCACCAAATTTGCAATGGGACCTGTCTGATGTTTGTGTGAGAGAGCCCACAGACAAAGGAGACTTCCATCTCTTTTCACCCTGACTTCGGTACTGCTCAATAGAATGTATAATTTGTACTGTTTTGTTTAACACTCCCAATGATGAACCCATTGTGTCCCCACCTTTCAATAGAGTTTATTTGTTTATGTGCTGTTCAGGTTTTGAGTGGGGCATCCACAATTTTGTGACCACTAACTAGGGTTGCCAACCTCCAGGTGGTGTCTGGAGATCTCCCACTATTACAACTGATCTCCAGGCAACAGAGATCAGTTCACCTGGAGAAAAGGGCCGCTTTGGCAAATGGACTTTCTGGCATTGAAGTCCTTCCCCTCTCCAAATCCAACTCTCCTCAGGCTCAACCCCCAAAATCTCCAGGTATTTCCCAACCCAGAGCTGGCAACCCTACCACTAACCCTGTCTCTTTAAGAGTAAAAAGGGTTACACTTGGATCCATACTTCTGTATCTTCCAGGCTTGGCTATTAAGTTATGTAGGGCTGCCCTTGAAGACCACGTGGAAGCTTTGTCCTATCAAGAGATAGGAGGTCTGTTCATACATAATTTGCCCTATTCTGCTTATATTCATCAGGCTTTGCTTTGGAGTCCAGCCGGTGGTACTGAACCATGAAAGCCCTACATGGCTTGAGGCCCACATTCACAAACCTTCTCCATTTGGATCAATGTAGCAATCCCTGATCACTGTACTATCACTGCATCGGGAAAGACCATGGTAGCGAGAAGCAGGGTTTTTAATAGAGATGGCCTTTAAACTCTATCCCTAGGTAAGGAGCAAATCCAGAGCTTTTTAAGATCTTTAAAAAGATGTAAAACCTGTCCAGCAGGTAGAGTGGCCAGTTCCCAGTTGGGAAATTCCTGGATCTGATCTCTGTAGTCTGGAATCATAGAGTTGGAAGGGACCACCAGGGTCATCTAGTCCAACCCCCTGCACAATGCAGGAAATTAACAACTACCTCCCCCCCTACGTCCCCAGTGACCCCAACCCTCCCCCCGCCGTGAAGGATCCCACAATCAAAGCACTCCCGACAGATGGCCATCCAGCCTCTGCTTAAAGACCTCCACAGACATAGAATCATAGAAGATCAGTTGCAATTCTGTAAGAACTCCAGACCCCACCTGGATGGACTGCTCCACTTCACACTTCAAAAATGGAAAGTCTTTTTGCATTAAAACTCCACACAACTAGAAAAACTACCAGAGGAGGAAGAAAGGTTCTCCCCTGATTTGGCTGCTGGTAGGGTAGCCAGATCCAGGCTGGGAAACGCCTGGAGATCTGGTAATGGAGCCTGGGGAGGACAGGGACCCCAGTGGGGCATACTGCCATAGATTCCTCCCTCCAAAGCATCCATTTTCTCCAGGAGAACTGATCTCTGTAGTCGGGAGGTAAGCTGTAATTCTGAAGGTCCCACCTGGAGGAAGGCATCCCTAGCTGCTGGTTTTTTATTTGCAGCAAGATTTGAGAACTGGAAGCATTCCAAAATGTGATCTTCCATCAACCCCTCCCCATCTGCAGTCTGAAGTGGTACAGTTCATTCTACAACCTCATTGTCCTTCATAAGTAAACCAGGCTTCATGAATTCTGAGGGGGGGGGGGTTTCTGAAGAGAGTTCCCCCATATCCTTACATCATGTGAAATTTCTTCCGAGTTTTTTTGAACTGTGTAAAAGAAATCTTTGTTCACTGAATGAGCTGCCTGGCCGTATTTCTCCTGTACAACGCATTCTATTCTATTTCTGCTTTTCTTTTTTTCCTGAAGAGACTGTGCAGCCATCTAGTAAATGGAATATATATATATATATATATATATATATATATATATATATATATATATATATATATATATATATATATATATATATCCCCTTCCCTAGGACTAGTTGTTTTAATGTTTTGTTTGTCAAAATTCTGTAAAAAGGAAAAGAAGAGAAAAAGAACCCTGAGGGGAAACTATGAAGAGCATCCAAAGGACATGGATGGATAGGAAAAGAAAATTGCATTTCAGAGCAAACACACAGAGTGAGAAAATTGGAAACAAAAGAAAAAAGCAAAGCTGTAGAATGGCGGCTGGGGGGGGGGGGAAATGTGAAATAGCTAAGGTGCGTGTTTTGAGCAGCTGGGTTCCACAGGTAGAGGATACGAGAAAGGGCAGTGAACCAGCGAGCCCCCGCCAAAATCTCAGGTCAAACCTGCACACCTTAAATCACCCCTCCAACAAATGCAGGTCACTCACTAGCCATGCATTGTGGTTCACCCAGTATTTAACAACTCACCTGTTTGTCAGTCCCATAAAGACAAACAAGCCAGAAGGTTTATTGATCCCCTGGTGGGTCATGCTCAGTTTGTGCATCACAAGCTGTGTAGGCCTGCACTCGGTGCCCTCAAGCAAGCTGGCTTCAGCCCCCTGCCCCTCCCTGCAATAATCCTGGCTGTCTTTGTGCTCTCTTAACTGAGAGAATCTAGCCCTGCTCACATATTACAGGAGATGTGCATACATCTGTTTGTACATCTGTTAGTAATAAGAATGTCGGGTTGCAGGTAGGACCAGGGGATCCCCAGCTCATCTCCAGACTACAGAAATCAGTTCCTCTGGAGAAAAGAGATCCTCTGGGGACTGGACTCTATGGCATTGTATCCCACTGAGGTCCCTGTCCTCCCCAGGCTCCATCCCCTAAATCGCCAGGAGTTTCCCAACCCAAATCTGGCAACCATACCCCCCCATCCCCGGCTGGTGGACAGGGAGGACCTGGCTACCTTACTTAGTAAGAAAGAGCCAACACGCTTTACAAAGGAAACTGGGTACCAGAACAATTGTGGTATTCAAATCACACATGCAGCTGTACATGCATTGACTGTAAAAAAGAGTATTACTCCATGAATGTATAAAGAGAAATCAAGCACTTGCTGTACTCCGATGTTATGTATATTTGCAGAAGACCAGGGGGCAGGGACATGGGGGTGCCACTGGCAACAACTTGACAAAAGTGATGTCATGCTTCTCTAGGAAATTTCCTAGAGTGGACTGGTGTCACTTTTGTGCATGTGTGTGTGTGTTTTTTCCCCTGGAAGTGCTGTCATGCCATTACCTGATGGCCATTTTTTATGATTAATTTTCTCCTGTGGACAGCAGGAAATGAGACCCAGGGATGGGCATCCCCTGATCCAGTAGGGGCTTGGCAACCCTAGTATTATGTGATGCACTTTGATTACTTAAGTGCTAATTTTTAATTACAACTGATATCTTCACTTTATTGCCTGGGTCAATTGACACTTTCTCAGACCTCCTCCTTTGTATGTGTATCTCACCCTTCTTCCAAAGTACTCAGGACAACATATACAGTTCTTCCTTCTCCATTTTGTTCTCACAACAAGCCTGTTAGTGAGGCGAGGCTGTAGGAGGGACTGAAAAACAGTGTGCTTCAAGGGAAGAAGAAGAAGACGAAGAAGAGGAGGAGGAGTTGTTGGTTTTTATATGCTGACTTTCTCTACCACTTAAGGAAGAATCAAACTGGCTTACAATCACCTTCCCTTCCTCTCCCCACAACAGACATGTTGTGAGGGGGGTGGGGCTGAGAGAGTTCAGAAAGAACTGTGACTAGCCCAAGGTCACCCAGTTGGCTTCATGCATAGGAGTGGGGAAACCAACCTGGTTCACCAGATCAGAGTCTGCCACTCATGTGGAGGAGTGGGGAATCAAACCCGGTTCTCCAGATTAGAGTCCACTGCTCCAAACCACCACTCTTAACCACTACACCACACTGGCAAAATGGGGAACAAAGTAGTGACCTGTTAATACCATATCTGAAGCCCAATCCTGTACCTGAGAGGCCTCCTGAGGCCCATTTCCCAAGTCATCCCCAGAGCTGGATTTATGCACAAACCAAATAAGTTACCCTTTAGGGCCTCAGATGGCATCTCAAAAGACAACAAATTACCGTTTTGGGTGGAATGGCTATGAGGTTTTTTCAAGATTACATAAGTTAGGGTTTCAGCATGTCTTAAATCCATCCCTGCTTCTTCCCTAGCACAAGTGTTTGTTTGTCTCTGTGGGTGTGTATTTGTACAAGGCCCCACTTTTTAGGCAATTGTCTCAGAATGCCACCTCACCCTTATCAAGAGATGCAGAACCTCAGCTTTCAAGCTTGCAAACTAAAAGGTAAGTCATGCAAGGAAAGGTGTGTGGAATAGGGATGACAGCCTCGATGGGGGACATGAGGATCCCCAGGAATTACAGATCATCTGCAGACTGCAGAGGTCAGTTCCCTTGGAAAAAATGGGCTCTAATCTGGAGAACTGGGTTTGATTCCCCACTCCTCCACATAAAGCCAGCTGGGTGACCTTGACCTAGCTACAGTTCTCTCAGAACTCTCTCAGCCGCACCTACCTCACAAGGTGTCGGTTGTGGGGAGAGGAACCGAAAGAGATTGTAAACTGGTTTGATTCTTCTTAAAAAGTTAGAGAAAATTGGCATATAAAAACCAACTACTTCTAGACTGTGGATATTGTTCATTATTTGTTTATTACAAAGCTGAGGGCAGGTGGCATTTCCATTGGCACCTCCTTCTCTCTAAGGGCAATGACAAATACGTCTTAAGGCTCTCCTAGCCTTATACTTCTCTAGTAGCTCCCTTTGGAAGGACCTTCCAGCAATCTAGAACTGATGGACAGGTAGACATTAAAATATTCTCAGGAAGTTGTGTATGAACCAGGTCTGAGCCAGACGTCTGCTCATAAGCAATCTCCGCCAATTGTATCAAAAGTGCTTTTAATTCTGGAAGTGTCCTGAGAACTTTCACCTCAGCAGAAGTCATCTCCAACATTTCTTTTAGGTGAACGAGGGTGGGAAATTGTAATTCTGCTTGAGGAAGCCACAATCCACTGTGGCCCCCGTACGGGAACTGGCACAGAGCAAGTTGGCAGGTCTTTGACCCTCTCCTCATCCTCTGACCTGCTGTTTCAGCCCACTGGCACATTGGAACAGGCAATTAAACAGACCTGAATAGCCCCTTTGGCACTTCATGTTTTAAACAGAAAGACACTGACATTGCTTGAGCAGATTTGCACACTGTATACTTAATTGTTTTGGGCAAAAATTCAAATTGGTTTGTGTGTATATAGTTTTTTTTCAAAAAATTCCTTGCAGCAAGATTATTAATATTCACTGGAGACTCGCACAAATACTTTGCATACTGCTGCCAGGGGTTTCTGTACCCAAGAAATGTTTTCTTTTGCTCAGCATTGCCTGAAGGTTGAAAACCACTGCTTAAGGCAAAAGACATGATGGATGTTTGCCCATTATCTTTGCCTGTGTTGCTATGTGCGAAAGGCAGCCTGCACCATCTTTAGCTATTAAAAGAATATAAAGAGGGTAAGACCCTGAAACTTTATCTGGAGCTTAACACTTGCGGATTGGTGTGCCAATCTCAAATTGTATATCAAGCATGGGGAAACTGGGTTAGTAGAGTTTATGTGGGTCATTGTTTCAGTTAAGGAGTATAGTGAAATGCCTGACAAGGGCATGAAAATTAATTAGATGGTGCTGGAATAAAAATTGAATTTATATAAGAAATTAATATATAGTATATTGTCCTGACCTGTGTGGCCCAGGCTAGCCCAATCTCATCAGATCTCAGAAGCTAAGCAGAGGGTCATTCAGCCTTGACTAGTACTTGGATGGGAGATCACCAAGGAATACCAGGGTCACTATCCAGAGGTAGGCAATGGCAAACCACCTCTGTTCATCTCTTGTTAGGGTTGCCAGGTGGTTTGGAATGGCAGGCTCAACTTCCGGTAGAGAGCTGACCGAAGCATTACGTCTCCCTGGAAGCTCCCAGGGGGAACCAAGAAACATCCTTAATTAGGGTGTTTAATGCACTCCCCGATTCCTAAACAGTGGATCTGGTGCCAGAAACTCTCCTGCTGCCGATAAGAGTGGTGTTGACTCCTGCGATCTCCGAGAGTGCTTCTTTAAGACTCCAGGAGGCTCAGATGCTGTCCCGTCGGCTTGAGGGGATTAATTTCGCCGTGGACATCTCTTTGGATTCAGGCTTCGTTCTCCTCTATCTATTACCATCTAACTAACTACATGAAAAGAAGAAAACCTCACCCTCCATTCACCTATAAAGAAGTAAAATGTGTTATCACCACGATGGAAGATGTTGGGAAATTTTTGTGAAAGTACAGGAAGGAACTCACAGGCCTTACACCAGATCAGGGACAAGCTCAAGCTCAAGAAGATGAAGCAGATGATTCTACAAAAGGAGCAACAGGTGGATTACAAAATTTATATTTTTTAAAACCCTGACAACATGGCTAAAGTAATTTCATGGAATGTAAATGGTTTAAAGGAAAAGGTGAAAAGAGGAAGAATTTTTAAATTTCTACAAAAACAAAAATATTCTTTGTTATGTCTGCAGGAAACTCATATCTCTAAGAAAGATAAAAAGTACTTAGAAAGAAACTCTTTGGGGCAAACCTTCATCTCCTCATCTAATACAAAAACCAAAGGAGTAGTCATATATGCACAAGCCTCATTTGCTCCTGAACTTGTATATAGAGATGGGGAGGGCAGAATACTTATGATTAGAGTTAAAATATTAGGCCAAAAAACATTGGTGGTAGGGATCTATGCACCTAATGATGGAAAAGCACAATTCTATAAACAACTTCACGATACCTTATTGCAATATGCTGGAGAACAGATTTTGATAATGGGCGACTTTAATGGAGTTATAGACTGTGCAATTGACAAAAAATCAAAAGCCAAAGATGACAAGGAAGGATGCCTTCCTAAAACATTATTTCAACTTATTGAGGAGTTTAAAATACAAGACATTTGGAGGAATGTGGCAGGCTCACAGCAAGGGTCGCACACATGCGCAGCCGTGAACAACGCAATCCCATCACTTCCAGTTTACTTCCAGAAACGCAGCAGCGCCAAGGGATGATTTATCACTCAAGTGGGGGCTCAACTGGTAAATCATCCCGTTGCACTGCAGTGCTTCTGGAAGTAAATTGGAAGTGACGGGATCACATCACTCATGGCTGCATGCATGTGATCCCCTTCCCAAAAATCTCCCCCCAGAGGAGAGGGGGACTTGGCAACCCTATCTCTTGCCCTGTCCTAGATGTCCCAGGCTAGCCTGATCTCATCAGATCTCAGAAACTAAGCAGGGTCAGCCCTGGTTAGTACCCTCCTCATGCTCCACCCTCACCTAAAGATGACCATGGGGTCATCTTAAGTCGGCGGCAACTTGCCAGCACTTTCCGCCATATATATTATCATAGTGCTGTAGAGTTGGAAGGGCCATTAGGCCACCTAGTCCAACTTCCAGCTTAATGCAGGCAACCAAATGATAGAATATTCCCAAAAGATGATAGTCCAGCCTCTTCTTGAAGGCCGCCAGTGAGAGAGCTCTCCTTCTCTCTGGGTAATTGGTTCCACTGTTGAACTTGTCTTACAGCATATATACTTCCGGTGCTGGAAACCACACAAAACTCCACATTATACTGTCAAGCATTATCAGAAACTATGAAATATTGTTTTGGAAGAGTAAATATTTACAAGTGATTCACCCTTTCCCTGTCAAAATTGGGTAGATCATTAATGCTTCCTACTCAAGCACTGAATGGTGCTGGTTGCTCAGAACAATATGGAATGAAAACATAACAATCTCCTTGATGAAACAAAAAGATAAGGATTCAAAGAGTGTATTGCTAGATCTAATGTAATGGTTAAAGGAACAGGCTATAAAGCAGGAAGATCCTTATTCGGCTGTCACAAATCAATGAGCTCACTTTAAGGAGGATCAGTTCAGACATAAGACAAACCCATAGGTCATTTATTCATGGGTACTTTCACTCACGTTCACATCCCCCATCTGTCTTGGTTGTTCCTTGGTGTTATGCATGAGTTTTCCCTCCATTAGAGATGACCTCGCTGCCAGCCCTCACAAATCATGGACCTTCCTGTTCCTCTGTTAACCCAATTCTTCCCTCTCCCCTGAGCTCAGCCTGGATGAAATCTCTGTGCAGGACACACAAGCTTAGTTTAGCTCACAGCCAATCACAAAGCAGCATGTCCAGAGGCAGGGATTCAAATACTTCCTGCTAGCTCTTTCTGAGCAGAAGAAAGGCTTTTTAAAACTGAGGCTTGGATTTCTACCCTTCCCTCTTCAGATTGCTCTGTTTTTTTTGTTTTTGTTTTTGTTCTTAAAATGCTTTTTTCTGTGGCAATTAGGTTTATGGGGGAGGGGAATTCTTTTTCTAACTACAGCCAATTACTAAGCAACATTTCAAGGGGCGGGAATTCCAATACATCCTGATTTGAGCTGGGAGACTGCTGGTGCATAGACTCCGACTTAAGATGACCCCATAGTGTTCTCAAGGCAAGTGATGAACAGAGGTGGTTTCTCATTGCCTTCCTCTGTGTAATGACCCTGGTATTCCTTGGTGATCTCCCATCCAAGTTCTAACCAGGGCTGACCCTGCTTAGTTTCTGAGATCTGATGAGATCAGGCTAGCCGGGGCCATCTAGGACAGGGCAAAAGATAGAGCTGCCAACAGAAAAGTGTGGGTCCAGCAAGCAACGAACCTCAGGCAAAACTCCCATGCATAAACAACCATAATGTAACTAAATTACATAGAATTTGTGTACTTGTCTGAATGAGGGCAATGGTTTGTTAGGATCTGTTAAACAAGGATCTAAAAACATGATTTGCAGTTGGTCTATTAACCATAGTTAGTATTTGTGTGGTGCATGGTGTATTCCCCATTGAAACCCTTCTTTGCACCTCAAGTAGAGAGAGGTTGGCCACTTCGGCAATTGGACTCTATGGCATCTAAGTCCCTCCCCTCCCCAAACCCCACCCTCCTCAGGTTCCACCCCAAAAACCTACCTGCCAGTGGCAACCCTACCTGGAGAAAATGACATTGAAGTCCCGCCCCTCTCCAAACCCCACCCTCCTCATGCTCCACCCTCACCTAAAAATCTCCAGATGTTTCCCATCCTGGAGCTGGCAACCCTAGCAATGAAACCAGTGCTTGGAAAGGCAAACCAGTATTGGAGTGATCATCAGCGAGCTGAATACTGGTTCCACAAACTAACCAATCATAATTAAAAACCAAATACGTTTTCATATTATATCTGAACCGAGTCACATAATTCAGTCTCAGGCAATACTATTAATGTGGGGGTAGTGAGTAATATTGCATTTTTTTTCATACAGTGCTTTGTCAAAGAGATTCACACGCACTATCTCAGTAATCATTTAATCAACCCTGAGAGGGATTTATTTATTGATTTTTATGCATTTTAAAAAGTATAAGCACCTCACTATCCCACGATGGCCTATGAGAGGAAAGATGCTTGTATGGATAGCATTATTTAAGCATGATTACAATCATCAGTGGCTGATGGGAGAGCAGGATGGTATTTGAGATTGTGACTGAACTAGTACTTGATTTTTTTTTTCAGGAAGTGACAATCTCTGGCTGTACAGTCCCTGAGCAGAATCATACCTTTCTAAGTCCATTGATTGTAATACATTTAGAAGGATGCAAGGCTGCTTAGACTAGGGTTGCCATCTCCGGGTTGGGAACTACCTGGAGATTTGGGGGTGGAGTCTAAGGAGGGCAAGGTTTGGAGAGAGGAGGGACTTCAATGCCATAGAGTCCAATTGCCAAAGTGGCTGTTTCCTCCAGGTGAACTGATCTCTATCACCTGGAGATCAGTTGTAATAGCAGGAGATCTTCAGTCACCACCTGGAGGTTGGCAACCCTACTTAAGACTGCGTTGTGGCTATTCCACTTTACATCCTGAGTATGAAAGAATTCTTTTCAGTCTTTATTTTTAGATATTTTGCCCTGCTTCATTTTTTTTTAAAAAAAAAGACTGAAATCTCTGCAAACTCCTGAAAGTTTTTATGAGACCGGGCTGCAGCATATTAACCAGCTTAAGCCTTTGCTGATATTCAACATTTGTTTCCTTCTTAAAGATGAAGATAGATGATTACCAATATGAGGATTACACTACATGATCCTGTAAGCCCTTGCACCCCTTAGACCTTACATGACCCCCTTTGCTTGTTGGCAGAAGTAGCAAATGTCTCTCTTTTTCTTACTCACGTACATACATAGGGTTGCCAACCTCCAAGTGGCACCTGGAGATCTCCTGGTATTGCACTTTATCTCCAGATGACCATGATCAGTTTCCCTGGAGAGAATGGCTACTTTGGAAAGTAGAAACTATGGCATTATACCCTGCTGAGATCCCTCCTCTCCCCAAACCCCACACTCCCCAGGCTCAACCTATAGCTGGTAACCCTATTAAAAAAGACAAGCAGCTCCAGGAAACATTGATGTTAGAAGTGCTGGATAATTAGGGTTGCCAACTTCCAGCTGGTACAATATCAATTGTACAACATCAAAAACAGTAATCCAAAAATAATATAGGAATATTGGAATATTTAGAAGGCACAGAAACACCTTTCTTACAAACAAAGATCCAATAATTGTCTGTCTCCCTAAAAAACGCGGAGCGCCAAAGTCCGGAGGACGCCGAAGCTGTCCCTAATAGACCTGCACAAGGAAGCGATGATGATGGCAGGCAGCGGGGCTGGGGCAGATCTTCTTACCACGGATGGACATAAATTCCACTGGTGGGGTGCAGACAAAAATCCAAGGAAACATGCGTTCTAGATACTTTTCAACACGTTTCACATCGGGCTTCATCAGCCTGCAAATATGGTGTGCGAATCACAGCAATTTCACCAACTGTGCACATCTATATAACTTACATAAATTCACATACATAGAATAGCCAACCATACATGTATTTCATTAAAAAGCCTACTCACCAATAGTCTAGTCATTTTTCTTAAACCATAGTAGGTTGCTGTAAAGACCTCTTCAGGTTCCTGGGTGATTCTTTGAGACTTCTTTGAGAAGCACGTAAAGTAAGCCACGGGATTTTAAGACTCACCCAAATTAACCTACAGGTGTGAGCAATCTGTTACAACTAAGAAAGCTATTTCTTAAAGGAGTAAGTGTATATGCCTCAATCACATATAATGAATATAGAGTGTTTATAGAGCCTTGTGTTGAGCCAACTCTAACAGCACAGTCGTTGCTTTCTGTACCCAACTTCTAGCTGGTGGCTGGAGATCTCCCGCTATTACAACTGATCTCCAGGTGACAGAGATGAGTTCACCTGGAAAAAAAATGATGGCTTTGACAATTAGTAGGGTTGCCAACCTCCAGGTACTATCTAGAGATCTCCTGCTGTTACAACTGACCTCCAGCCAATAGAGATCAGTTCCCCTGGAGAAAATGGCCACTTTGGCAATTGGACTCTATGGCATTGAAGTCCCTCCCCAAACCCCGCCCTCGTCAGGCTCTGCCACAAAAATCTCCCCCCAGTGGCAAAGAGGGACCTGGTAATCATAGAAACTAGAGTCGACATCACTGAAGCTCTCTCCCCTCTCCAAACCCCACCCTCCACAGGCTTCATCCCCAAAATCTGGAGCTGGCAAACCTATGGAAAATGACTGTTGCCAGAGATCTAAGTGTTGGCAGCATATTTTGGCTTCAGCTCTATGTGGTGTATTAGAGAGTAAGAGTGAGATTTGCTGCTTCTGCTCTGGTACCAGGTAAAGTACAGAAGTAGGGGAAGAACCAGACAATAGAGAAGGGAAATAGAAAGGACTGATGACAGTGGTAGTCATGACAGTGGTGGGAAGGGAGGATGTTTTGCCATTCTCCCTAACTTGATCCCTAATTCAAGCTCAGACTCATATTTGAATAGCACTTGCATTGGGGCTTCAGTTTTGAAATGGGGGAGTTTTGAGATGAGGGAGGAGCCGGCATGGTGCAGTGGCTAAGAGCGATGGTTTGGAGTGGTGGACTCTGTTCTGGAGAACCAGATTTGATTCCCCACTCCTCCACATGAGCGATGGAGGCTGATCTGGTGAATTGGATTTGTTTCCTCACTCCTACACACGAAGCCAGCTGGGTGACTTTGGGCTAGTCACAGCTCCCTTCAAGCTCTCTCAGCCTCACCTACCTGACAGGGTGACTGTTGTGGGGAGGGGAAGGTGATTGTAAGCCAGTTTGATTCTTCTTTAAGTGGTAGAGATAATCAGCATATAAAAACCAGCTCTTCTTCTTCTTTGTTTATTTATTAAAAACAATTTGAAGCCCCCTTTTCCACCATTTATGGTCCCCAAGGGGAAAACAATATAAACACACACACACACACAATTAAAACAAAACACATGCACACATAAACTGGAAAGAGGGTCAGTGAGGAAAGACTTACCAAAACAAAACAAAAAAAGTCTTCAACCACTGACAGCGATAGAAAGGGGTGGAATTCCATAGTTTTGGTGCCATGACTGAGAAGGTCTTTTCTCAGATTGCCATCTCTCTAGCCTCAGATAGTAGGGGTGCATGAAACAAAGCCCCAGAAGTTTATCATAGTGGTTGGGTAGATTCATAATGGGAACACATGAACACATGAAGCTGCCTTATGCTGAATCAGACCCTTGGTCCATCAAAGTCAATATTGTCTACTCAGACCGGCAGTGGATCTCCTGGGTCTCAGGTAGAGGGCTTTCACATCACCTACTTGCCTGGTCCCTTTAACTGGAGATGCTGGGGATTGAACCTGGGACCTTCTGCATGCCAAGCAGATGTTCTACCCCAGAGCCACAGCCCCTACTCACTTACCATTTTGACTAGACCTTCTTTCCCTTTGTTCTTCGCAAGCAACACACCATCACTGGGAGAAGGCAGTCCATAAAGTTCACCTCTTGTGCTTCCCCAATTTGAATTTTTTTCAGCATCACTAATTGGAATGCAAAACCCATTTGTCTCAGCATGTCCACGCTACAACATCCTTGTAGTCCCAAACATAGTTGCCACATCAACTTGGTGGACTCGCCACAAGTTCTGGGCCCTGGCATTTACCGGTACCTAATCCAAACGAAATCATGTACCAACCATGCAGTGAACTGTTGCAAGAATGGGCACCAAAATGAAAGTGGTGCTTGACAGAGGCGTGTATTGTCCTAAAAAAAATGAAACTCATTGAGTTATCATATTGTTTAAGCAGCAGCTCAAACCCATGTTAACATTCTTTGAAAGGTTGGTGCATATTTCAAACAAACCTCAGATAAATCATGAAAAAGTTATCATTCGGTAAGTCCCCCAACAGCGCCATGCAAAATTCAAAAGACATCTTTATTGTATGGCCATCTGACACTGCTGTGGATATAATCTGAATTTAACAACATTTAAAAAGTGCCTTCAAGAAAGACAAAACAGAATTTGCGCAGCGGGACTCGCTATAAAAAAATAAATGTTTGAAAACCCACCATCCTCTAATGAGAACTGATTTGTAAATCAAGAACAGAGTCTGAATATGAGAGGGAAGGGGGATGCAAGTCCGTTTGAGTGTACGGCAGAAAAAAGAGGCATCGAAATCTGAGACAAACAAATAAATTAAAACAGGCATAATAATTGGGAGGGAGGAAGAATACCTGAGGTAAAATAGATGTTGGAGAAATACTACCATTCTGAGGACTCCACTGGGGTATTTATTCACTTTGAATAAATACAGTGAAACGAAAACATTGGCTGAATGGAGAAAGGACTAGTATATTACTTCTAAGGACCATTAGTAACTCTAATGCATCTCCTAAAGCAATGTGATATATGAGGACTTGGCTTCCTGGTTTTCCTTTCCATAGGTTTGTCCTTAAACATATATTTTTGCTCTTTTTCCTGATGTTAATTTAATTAGCAGTTATATATTTAAAACTCTTTTATTTACAGAAACAAAAAACTGCAAGGGTATTTAAAAATGGCTTGGAGCTAACTGAAAACTGACATATGTCTAATTATTTTTATTAACATGCATTATTTCCTAAAGTGGATTATCTTTGGGGCTTTAAATTTTATCTCCCCTGTTAGTTTGGCTGTTTCTATTTATTCATCAAAGAGTGTAAAAGTCTTTTTTTATTAGCAGTATTTTACAAATTTTAGCCTAATGGATTCCTGGAAGAAAGGTCACTTTGTGCTTTCAAGATGACCTTTAATTTCATACCATAAAGATTTCATTCTGCTTGTTACATTTAGTTTATCTTCTGAGGTGGGGGGAAAGAGCTAAAATATGTCAGCATTCTGCTGGCAAATCCAACTCATAACTAAACCTCCTGGGATTAGAGGAAACGGAATGATAAATGATATCCTAAAACTACAAATTACTACTCAAACCCCCAAAGGCAGGATTTTTATTTTAATATGAAGGCTTTAAAACCTTTTTCCCCTTTCCCTTGAAGTCAGACTGATTAAAATTTAAAGTGAGTTTGAAGTTGGACACTGTGGTCTCCTCCTCGTAGAAAGCACAATAATGTACCTACTGATATTATTGCAACTAGCAAAGCACCCATGTGGCACAGCGGTTAGAGAACTGGGCACAGAACTGAGAAGCCCAAGGTCAACTTTAAAGTCAGCCAGCACACATCTCTGAAGCAAAGGGGTGGTACTATGGTTGACTGGTGGAGTATCTACTTGTAGGGTTGCCAACCTCCAGCTACTGCGGAAGAAACAAAATGCAGCATGACAGCTCACTTATAATCCTTACTGGAAACCTGAATCATATACTCACATATATCCTAGATGGAATGAACATTCTTTACTGGATATACATATTATCAGGCATTAACAGCATGCCTGTATTACATAACCCACAACAAAAATAAATAACAAATGAACATAACCATGAGAATTCTGTACCATCAAAGAATAGTTCTGTCAGGACTAAACAAATACGTAAAGATAGTTCAATCTTCTTACAAAACATCAAACGTTCATCAATGTCCAAATGATGGATCCTAAGCAGTCCTAAGCCAGAGGAGCAAATCCACAAAGCAAGGGCAAGGACGTGTGATCGATCCAGACATGTTTTGAGTGATTTGTCAGCTTGCCAGAGTAGCAGAGTTAGACCCAAAAGTCTTCAGACACCACTGACCAATCCAGGTATTGCTCCGTGCTGATCACCAATACCACAGCTTGCTGAGAAAGATACCTAAATTTGATCCATGTGGGTTCCTATCCCAAAGCAGATCTCCTTATATTACAATTGATCTCCAGCCGATAGCAATCAGCTCACCTGGAGAAAATGTCCACTTTGGCAATTGGACTCTATGGCATTGAAGATTGGTGGCCATTCCACATCTCTTACAGTTCAGTAGGCCACATTGTTCTAGGCAATCTGTAGTACAGTTCTCAGCTAGTTTACAAGTTATTGTGATGGTAAAATGCTGCTAAAAACATAAGACTAGCCCTGATGGATCAGACTTGTAGTCCATCCAGTTCAACATACTGTTTCACACAGCATCCAACCAGTTGCCCTGGAGGACCAACAAACAAGGCATAGTGGTCAAGACCTTCCCTGGATGCCACCTCTCATAGATATTTGCTGCCTATGATTATGGAGGTTCCCTTAACTATGTTGTTATGGAGAGGGAATTATATTTTCTGCAATTCACTTTTTTTAACTATAGCAATTGATTCCTCTTTTTCTCTCCACATTTGAATGAATGATTCTTCTTTGATTTCTGTTTAAAGAGAAATTGAAGGATAGGAAGGATTGGAAAGACAGTGCGTGCCTCTGAGCATCTACAGAATGTAGTTCTGAAACTTTGCAAAACCTCCCTTCCTGCCCCTCCTCTCCTGTCTTCAAATTTCTCTTTGATCAAAGCAGAATCAATTAGCAAATGACACCATATTCCTAAAAAAGAGGGTTCACAGCAGATTGTTGGAATTCAGGGAGAAATTGAATTTCCTTTAACAACAACACTTTTAACTCATCATGGCTAGTAGATATTGTAGTAGATCCTCCATGAATCTGTCTAAGCCCCCTTTTAAAGCCATCTATGCTCATAGCCATGATAGGAGGGGGCCTTGAAGGAAGGAAGGAAGGAAGGAAGGAAGGAAGGAAGGAAGGAAGGAAGGAAGGAAGGAAGGAAGGAAGGAAGGAAGGAAGGAAGGAAGGAAGAAGAAGAAGAAGAAGAAGAATTGGTTTTTATATGCTGACTCTCTCTACCACTTAAGGAAGAATCAAACTAGCTTACAATCACCTTCCCTTCCACTCCCCACGACAGACACCCTATGAGGTAGGTGGGGCTGACAGAGCTCTAAGAGATGTGACTAGCCCAAGATCACCCAGCTGGCTTCATGTGTAGGAGTGGGGAAACAAATCCAGTTCACCAGATTAGTGTCCACCGCTCATGTGGAGGAGTGGGGAATCAAACCCGGTTGTCTAGATCAGAGTCCACCGCTCCAAACCACCACTCTTAACCACACCATGCTGGCAGATAAGAATAAGTGGCAAAGTGGCTGTTCAGAATTTTTAGTGTGATCTGTGCAATGTATCTCAATGGAGAAGCCAGGCTTTAAATGGTGGGAAAGTTTACCCCATGCCTCCATAGAGATACAATGTATCTGGATACACTGTATCTCTATGGAGGCACGGGGCAAACTTTCCCACCATTTAAAGCCCAGCTCCTCCATTGAGATACATTGCAAAGATCACACTAAAGCATCCCCATTAATTTCAGTGAATAGATTTTTGTGCACAGTCCTCTGAGCATATGAACTGAAATGAATACAGCAATCTCATGTATATGGACTGGAGTGTTTAAATTTACAGGTCATTTGCTTAGCTCAGAAGAAGATTTGGGTTAATTATCTGTCAGGTCTCTTGTGAGAAAGGAAAGGGTCTTTCATCTGTAAATGATTGCTATTTGTGCTTATCTAACACCACCATTTTAAGTAGAACATCTGAAATTCAAGGCATTGAATAAGATAGAATAGGATATAATAAGGATAGGATATACATTCCCCGCAATAAAAGAGATGCCACTATTTTGCACATCAGCCCACGATGCTTCTTTATGCTCCTCTCTTTCTCTGTGCCCCACAGTGTTAAAACGGGTGTTGATGGTTTCAGGCATGGAGGGGATGTTACCTGGAACTTGCACAGATATTCATAAAACAGCCACAACCTTCAGAGGATTCCCGGGGCTCTCTCAGCCTCATTACCCTCCCTCCCCCCAACATGCACATGGTTGGAGACACAAATGCAAACAGATTTCCAGATAGTCTTACATTTTCAGTAATTTATTTGACTCAGCAGAGGAGCCACAGGGCAAAGGTTGCGATGGAAAAAATCCACTTTTCAGTTTCAATAGAGCCATTGGAAGGCTTTCCATAAGAGTGATTAGGACTCTCTTGTGCAGGTTCCTAATGAATCTCCTCAGGGCCAGTTATTACATAACATCAAAGTGAGTCACCAGAAGTGTTCAGATCTTCCACTGATTCACAGGCCAATTGGCAGAGCAGTGGCTCCCAAAGCCCTGCATGTTACAAAGGATTTCAGGGTCTTCTAGGGAGGGTTGCCAGCTCCAGGTTGGGAAATACCTGGGGATTTGGGAGTGGAGCCTGGGGAGGCAGGGTTCAGGGGAGGGGCCTCAGTGGTTTATAGTGCCATAGAGTCTACTCTCCAAAGTCTGGAGATCAGTTGTAATATTGGAAATCTTTAGGCCCCACCTAGAGGCTGGCAACCCTACTTCTAGGCCATATACTCCATATCCCATAGGAAGCTCTTAAAGGTAAAGGTAGTCCCCTGTGCAAGCACTGGGTCATTACAGACCCATGGAGTGACATCACATCATGACATTTATTAGGCAGACTATATTTACGGGGTAGGGGGGTTGCCATTGTCTTCCCCAGTCATCTGGGGAAGCGAGCTGGGTACTCATTTGGCCGACCTCGGAAGGATGGAAGGCTGAGTCAACCTTGAGCTGGCTACCTGAAACTGACTTCCATCGGGATCAAACTCAGGTCGTGAGCAGACCTTTGACTGCAACACTGCAGCTTACCACTCTGCACCACGGGGATGCTCTTAGGTTACACTATAACCCTTTATGAATGAACAGTATGTCCTAGAACAACTGTCATAAACCTTTTGGGAGTATGACCCACTTTTAACCTCGAGGGGGGAGTAAAGGACCCACTGAGTTGCAGCTATATGACAGGAGAGCACATGACATCACAGCCACATGACAGGAAGAGCATCATTTGGCTCAAAAAAACCCATGCAACCCTCATAGGGTTGTACGGGAGGTACGCCAGCAAAAAGCTGGCATATCCTAACATCACAAGCGAAAAGCACCTCATCAGCTTTTCTCTGTTCCAAGCAAAATATGTTGTACATTTGCAGATGTAGGCTTGGTACCTGGTGAATTTGGATACACAAGATTGAACCGCAGATGCCTCTGCATTCACGGGTTTTGATTATCCTGACCCCTGACACAAATAGACACATGCACACAGAAGACATTGTTAACCAGTGATTCCCATTTCCTGGTTCTAAAACCCACATTTCCTTTTAATGCAATTATCTGCTATTCATCCAAGACAAGATACTAAATGCAGAATGTTTTGGAAAGTTCCCTTTTCTTTTCTTTTTCTTGTTTTGCCGCATTCAGCTTCTCTACTGTGTAATGTGTACAATGGTCCAAATTTGCAACGAGGACTATTCAGATGTTCTTAACGACAAATGAAGGAGTGATTGAAAAAGGGAGGAAGTGACAATCGCATCTCAAAGGAACCCAAATGTTACATTCCTGTGAACATCGAAGGGGGAAAATGGCAACAAACTCTGAACTGCTGTTTGATTACTGTTAACGAGGAAAAGTAATTTCACCCTGATTGACTATTTAAAACAAATTGATTTCTTCAGAGAAGACGTGGCCCACGTTGTCATCCTGCTGTATGAAGTCAGAATGCTTTTTAACTTTCATAACTAGAAGAATACACTCAAACCTAAAATATACCAAGAGTTCTCTCCAACAGGCTTTTTGCCTCTGCTTTCCTGCCCATGTGCAATGGGGGGTTTGGTACCTTTCTCAGAGTTTTTACACACTTTTGATTCAGCCCTGTTTCTTAGAAGCAGTATCATTTTCAAAGGTGATTTGAAAAAAAACACAGGAAAAAGATGGGAGACTGTCTGTAAAGGTAAATGTAGTCCCCTGTGCAAGCACTGGATCATTACTGACCCGTGGGGTGACGTCCCATCCCAACGTTTACTAGGCAGACTATGTTTACAGGGTAGTTTGCTATTGTCTTCCCCAGTCATCTACACTTTATCCCCAGCAAGTTGGGAACTCATTTTACTGACCTCTGACCACCCTGGTGTGGAAAAACCGTCACAAAAAGTGTCTAATCCATTCTTCCCCCCTTTCCAAACCACCTTTGATGCAATGGCTCTCTCAGGTGTGAAACAAAAAAAAGGGGGGGGGAATTAAACACAACCAAAATGTTGAATCCAAACCAAAAAGGTTGAGCTAAAAAATACTAAAATTACAAATATATAAATTTTAATATGGTGCACAGTAAAGTTAAAAACATAAGGCCTGTATCATAGGCGAGTCATTCACAGTCAATAAACACATGAAACTCATACCTTTGTCATTGTACGATTTTACATCAAATGTTTATGAGTGTCATATGTTTATTGACTGTGAATGACTCACCTATGATACAGGCCTTATGTTTTTAACTTTACTGTGCACCATATTAAAATTTATATATTTGTAATTTTAGTATTTTTTAGCTCATCCTTTTCGGTATGGATTCTCTTTGGTGTAATCCAAATCCAAAGTAATTGAGGAGCTGAGAGATGCAGGTTTGCCAGGTCCTTCTTCGCTACCTGCTGGAGGTTTTTGGGGCAGAGCCTGAGGAGGTGGGGTTTGGGGAGGGGAGGGACTTCAATGTCATAGAGTCCAATTGCCAAAGCGGCCATTTTCTTCAGGGGAACTGATCTCTATTGGCTGGAGATCAGTTGTAAGAGCAGGAGATCTCCAGCCACCAACTGGAGTTTGGCAATCCTTGCAGAGACCAAACTTGACACCTGCATGCAAAGCATTTGTTGTTCTGCTGTGCTGTGCGCTGTCCCCTGGCCTACAACTCCACAGGCTCAAGACGGCCAGCATGTGAGGCCTTAACCCCTTGAACCTCAGTTCCCTGGAACAACAGAGATGCTTCAGGCTACCTGGGAAAGCTAGGGAGTTCACTTGTGTCAAGTATAAGTTCATTTTCTCCCAATTATTCTGCTGTCGAATTGATGTTAGCTGTTTTAAGCGTGTGTGTGTGTGTGTGTGTGAGAGAGAGAGAGAGAGAAGTTGGAGGAAAAAGACAAAGTATCATTCGGAGCTTCTCAAACTGGTGTGGGAATGTGCGTAGACAAGCCTTTCAGAGACCAGAGGGACCTGCTGAACTCCAGGAAATGATTCCTGGTTAATTATTAATGGCAAAGGAGGCTGACAAATGAAATTAATTTTAAATATTTTATGGGTTCATGGACGAACGTAACCTTGCGGTCACATTCCCTCGAATCGTGTGTGAAAGGGCGCCTTGCTCTGTCTTGTACTCATTCTGAACCACAGGGTTTTTTTTTTTTTACAAAATCATCTCAACAAACCCTTCTGAGTAATAATAAATATTCTTCAGGTCGATCTATTTTATTTTCCAAGGCCCGCCTTATTCTACAGTAACTTGCATTATGCTAATCATCTGGATGTTTGCCAGATAGCTCTGCTTATTTGCTAGCAAGAGTGCATTTCTTTCTTTGATGTTCCCTTTGCACCACAAGCTGACATAAAATAATTCTGGATTCTCTGTGCTCTGCTCCACCAGAGAGATGGATTTGAGTTACTGTAGTGCACGGGGATAGGCTGCCATCCAATGCATGGGTTTTTAATTATTTTATTTTTATTTTATTTATTACATATGTGTTTAGTCGACTTTCACCCAGAGGGTCTTGTGCCAACTTACAGCAATTATTGTTAGATGTAGGGCTGTGCATATCGATAAAACTGAACCAAAAAAAGAAAAAGCCAAAAAAGGCCTTTTCGGCTTCTTTCGGTTGTAATTTAACCTGAATATTAAAACTGGGAATAAAGCCAAAGCCGGATAGCTGATCACCGAATAGGTATTTGGGTTTTTTTGGCTTTGGCTTTCCCCAAGCTTTCCCCATGGGAATTTTTATGAGTTCTGGGGGAGGCATTTTTGGAGGTAGAGTTACCAAATGTTCAGGGTAGCTTCAAGGGACTCTCCTTGCATGAACCCCAAAGTTTGGTGAAGATTGGATCAGGGGGTCCAATTTTATGGGGCCCCAAAGGGGTTGCCCCTCCTCCAAATAAAAGCATGGTAAAGTTGGTAAAACACGGCATCTCCAAAAATGCCCCCACAGGAGCTTTGAAAAAATCCCCATAGACTAAAATGGGCCCAAATTTTTCAGTAAACCCAGAAATAAAGCCAAATGTCCCTTTACTGGTATGGGTATTCAGATTTTTTCAGGTTTACTGAAAGAAATCGGCCCCAATAAACCTGAACCCAAAATTTACTTCTTCTTTTTGCACAACCCAAGTTAGGTGGAGTGAGCACAGGAAGATATTTGGTAACCCAAAAAAGTAAGCAGACATGACAGAGTGGACAAAATATACACATACATAACATGCACATAGGGCACATTTAGCAAAAACATGGTGCAGGGCATGCTGCAGGAATTGAGAATGCAGTTGTTATGTAGTTAAAAACTACATATCCCAAAGTCCTTTGCTGGTCAAGACTTGCTCAGTTTTCATTCTGAGGTTGACTTTTGAGGGAAATTATGCTGAAGTTGTGATGCAGCCAAGTATTATAAGGTGATGACTTTCTGAACCAGGTAAATATGGTTATGTTTAATAATCCCTGAGAACAGAGCCAGAGCTGCCACCATGAGGCTGGTAACTGGCAGGAGACCTGGCAGCCTTAAATAAAGCTCTTCCCAGTGACAAACAAATCATGGAGCAAAGCTAGGAGCAGAAGGAAAGGAACTGGAAAATTCAGGCATTCATTTCTTGAGCAAAAATATTTCCTCCTCTCCCCAGTTGTAGCGGCTCTGCATCCAGTGTCTTCATTTGTCTCTTTCCACCAAACAGAAAACCTTACAAAACGTTAATTTTAGTTAATATAAATACTTCATCAGTCATCACCACTTGACACACTGGAGTTCAACAGTAAAATCCACATAAACTTTGCATAACCTTTGCAAGGCGTCAAGCGCAATCATATCTGAATGCCCCATTTGTACACATCCCAGGTTTCTGCTGAAGAATGGGCAGATAGAGTATTTGCTCAATATAATGATCTGTAGGATCTAATTTATTTCATATTTATAATGGTGATGGGAAGGGATGGGTGCTTTTAACCTTGGCTTTTTATTCAGCATACGTTTGCAAAATCATATATTTGGCTTAATAGACAAGCCAGTCACTCTAGGAACTAGACAGTGTATGCCAATTTGCAGTTTTGCTAAATAAAAAAAAATATGTTGACAGTATTCCAATGGTTTCAGATTTTCACCAGTTTTCTTCCAACATTTATAAGACAGGTTTACCACATCAAAGTGTTAGGGAAACTGTCAGGAGAGAATTCTTCAGTTTACAAGGAAATAATTCCATAAGACTCCTTGCATGAGGAATTTCTTTTTCACAAGACCTATTAAAAGAATAGGACCTGGATAATAGCTAAGGGAATCTTGGGGGGGGGGGGTGGATCTCTCTTGGAAATGAGAAGTCCTGCATCTGTGGGAGCAAGCATAAGCAGATCTGCTCAGTAGTAACAGTGCATTCCTCAAATGTGCTGGTGGCCAAACCCAAAGGCCTTAGAAGGCCGACGAAGGCCTTCCCCAGTGCAGGGGCCCATACCGCCGGCGCCTGGAAGGTGCACGCAGGTGTGAATGTCCCCAGCGCCAGCGTGCAGGCCCTGATGCCAGTCCCTGGCTGCCACCGCCGCAGCACTGGAACCAGCCGCCTCCGCAGCCTCCCACCGGCCTCTGAACACTGGCGCAGGCGAGCCGGGAGGCGTTCCGGTGCCCTGGGAGGCGTTCCCAGGGTGTTCCAGTGCTGGGCGGGCGGGCAGGGCCAATGTTAGTCAGCCTCCTGAGCCATTTCAGCTAGGGAACACCCCCTTTTGGGGGGCAAGATATACCAGCTTTTTGCTGTTTTTTTGTGCCCGGCAGAGGTTTCAGCGGTGCCGAAAACTCCTTAGGAGGCAACGTTGCTAGTTTGCCTCCTAAGCCTGGCGCAGGCATTCCTTTCAGGAATGCGCTCTAAGTCTCATTTTAATCCTTGAGGCTCATTCCTAGGACATTCTAAGGATTGCAGCCTCAGAAACCCATCCCATAATTTTATGATTACAGCAGATAAAGCAGGAAAGGATGTGCATATGGATACAAAATCATCAGAATGCAAATCGAAAAACCTCTGAGTTTATAGTTATTATGACTCCTCCAAACAGAAACATTAAATGCAGTTGGTATTATTTAGGAATCTTGAATCTGTCCATTTTTGTGTTGCTTAAATATCTGGCTTAGCATTCATAAAAGTCAAAAAGAGGGGGGGGACAGTAACTCACAAGGTATATATAACTGCCTCAGCTTGTCATAGTTGAGTTGATATCTATATGAGTCTTTTTGGAAACCAACTTTTGGCTGCAAAGCAGGGTTAAAAACAATCAGATGAATAGATAAATTGCACCATAGTGGGAATGCGGAGAGGGGAGGAAGTTTGGTATAACCTGATCTGGTTAGATCTCAGAAGCTAAAAAGGGTCGGTACTTGGATGGGAGACCTCCAAGGAAGGCTCTGCAGAGGAAGGCAATGGCAAACCAGCTCTGCTTCTCACTTCCCTTGAAAGCCCCTTGCTGGGGTTGCCTTAAGTCCACTGTGACTTGATGGCACTTTACTCACACACAAGTATGAGGCTCAGATGAAGCTCACTGTTAAGTTCTCAGCAGTCTTGATTTTGAAGTACCTCCTCCCATTACCAAACAGACATCAAAAGGATTTTGCCACCTCCTCCTCCGGTCAGTTATGCATGGGTACTTGGACTCACATTTGCCCCCTGTCTGATTTGGTTGTTCCTTGGAGTTCTGAATGAGTTTTCCATTTATTAGAAATGACCTCACTGCCAGCCCTCACAATGTCCAGGTCTTCCCATTCCTGTTAACCTGACTCTTCCCTCTCCCCTGAGCTCAGTCTGGCTGAAATCTCCACGGAGAAGGCAAAGCAGGGGAAACCAAAGCTGGGTTTCTTTCACAGTCATTCACAAAGCAGTGTGTAAAGAGGTGGGATTAAAAATAGTCCCTGCTTCCTGCTTTCTCAGAGCTCTTTCTGAGCACAAGAAAGACTTTTTAAAACCGAGGCTTGGATTTCTCCCCCCCCCTTCTTTCAGATTGCTCCGTTTTGTTTGATTGTTTGTTTTGTTCTTAAAATGCTTTTTTATGCAGCAATTGGGTTGGGGGAGGAAGAGAAATCTTCTCTCACAATAAGCACTGCGAAGTAAGCCAATTACAAAGCAGCATGTAAAGGGGCGGGACTTGATTTGAGCTTGGAGACTGCTGGTGCAGAGATTCCCAACAGGAAAGTGTGGGGTCCAGCCAACAACAAACCTCAGGTAAAACTACCATGCATTAATGACCTTCCTCTGTGCAAGTTTCTTAACTTCATGGCTTTTAGTCCCTATGGGATCTTGTCACTCCGGGGTATTTTTCACGGTGGATTTTGCTTCGGTTTCGAATCGGAGCAAACAATAAACCAATTTAAATAGTTTTTTCATGGCAGTGCAGATTCTCCCCCCCATCCCGAGGCATTTTCAATTTTTCACGGGAGAAACAGCGCACTTCTCTGCGCTGCTTATGTCTGCTGCCGCTCATGACTCACCGCTCCAAAACCGCCTAATCCCAACCACTCTTCCCATGATCCTGTGTGTGTGTATTTGGGTGGGCATCCTGAGAGCAGCAAATCCAAGCCAAAACTCCTGTCACCCTTCTGAAGAGAGGCAGCCAGTCTGCTCTAGGTCTCCCTCCAGCTGGTGCGATCCTATGTGTGTGTGTGTTGGGGGGGTATCCTGAGAGCGGCAAATCCAAGCCAAAACTCCCATCACCCTTCTGAAGAGGGGCAGCCAGTCTGCTCTGGGTCTCCCTCCAGCCGGTGCGATCCTATGTGTGTGTGTGTGTGTTTGGGGTGGGGGCATCCTGAGAGTGGCAAATCCAAGCCAAAACCCCCATCACCCTTCTTAAGAGGGGCTGCCAGTCTGCTTTGGGTCTCCCTCCTGCCGGTGCGATGCTGTTAGAGTGGCAACTCCCCCAGCCAATCACCGTTCTTGGGGGAGGAGAAAGGAGACGTCCCGGGGAGCGAAGCAAACATTTTTTCATGGGCATCCAAGCAACAAAACGCTCTTCTACTGGAAAGTACGGCTCAGAAGTGGTTTGGATTGCCTCTCTTTTAACCCGGCTTATTTTGCTCAGTGGGGGAAAACACGGATCTGCAGTGAATAACCAAAATTTGCCTCCGACGCAAATCAGCATCGAAACAGCAGCAAATCTCCGTGAAGAATGCCCCTCCAGGAATCAACTTTCCTGGGGTCAGAAAAAAAAAAAAACAACTCCTGGGGATAGGGAAACAAGAGAAAGATATGTGCCTGTCAGCACCTTCCACCTATGGATAGCCAGATCCAACCAATGAGTTGTGCTGGTTTTGAAAGCTCTGGAATGCATTTTCTTTTGCACGACCCTTGTTCTAAACAGTATGATCACCCAATTTAAAAAGGGTAAACTATGTATGACAGAGGTAGATTGGAAGAACAGGGAGCAACTGGGGCAGGCCAGAGAGAGAGAGAGATAATTTCATATAATATGAGTCTCTGTCATTTATAGGTATTGCCTTTTCCTGGATTTGTTTACACAAAGAAATTGAAGAGACAGAAAAGGGACTTGAAAATGCCTCGGATCTAAAATGAATTTCACGTATGAATAGCTTGTTTGTTGTAACTTCCAGGTGGGAGATTTCAACACCTTTCACTGCATATTGGTATACGGGTTTTGTGTTGAAGGTATCAGTATGTATTCTTAAATGAGGCATTATTGTATAATATACCTTTTTATTAGCATTGGTAGGTGATAAAAGTGTCCTTATGGCCCTGCAGTGTAATGAGCTGGAAAATAATAGCCTTCCATTTAATTTTGGGTGGTTGAAAGATGTGATTGTTTTCTTTCAAAACAACAACAAGAAGAAGAAGACGTGTCAACATTCCTTTTTAATCACACCTGGCATCTGCAAAAGAAAATCATGCCAAAGCAGTAAGAAGTGGAGCTAAATGGAAACCAACCCCACTGGCAATATTTAATCCAGCTGTGCTGGTCCCCTTTAGGACAAGGAAAGCAGGGAAGAGATATTGGTTGAGTTCTTGCAATAAATAAAAATAAGAGCAAAACTGAAGCATGTTGAATGAGGGAGCAATTCATCACCCCTTTCTGTTGCATAAGCACCATTCGTTTCATTGGGGCAGGCCATGCAAAAGTACGGATCTAGCATTAGGGCCACTCCTTGGCTTACCTTTTTCAACCCACAAAGCAATACTTTTGTCAGAACAAATTACTACAATATGATGAGTGTCGAGGTGATTTTAATTTTATTGCTGTTGTGCCGAATCAGGAAGCTGAGACATCAGTGTCCATATGGGTATTTATGAGCTGGGGGGAAAAGCCACCATGTATATCGATATACAGTGCATTTTCAAAACAGTGGTAAGATCTGTGTATTTAAAAAGTAGTTGTAGTTGTGTGGAGGCATGGGTCAATGACAGAGCATCTGTTGAGCACACAGAGGACCCCAGGTTCATTCCCTGGAGAACCAGTGTGGTGTAGCGGTTAAGAGCAGTGGTTTGGAGTGGTGGATTCTGATCTGGAGAACCAGGTTTGATTCCCCACTCCTCCACATGAGCAGCGGAGGCTAATCTGGAGAACTGGATTTGTTTCCCCACTCCCACACAAGAAGCCAGCTGGGCGACCTTGGGCTAGTCACACTCTCTCAGCCCCACCCACCTCACAGGGTGTCTGTTGTGGGGAGGGGAAGGGAAGGAGATTGTAAGTCGGTTTGAGTCTCCCTTAAATGGTAGAGAAAGTCAGCATATAAAAACCAACTCTTCTTCTTTTTTTCTTCTTCTTTCCTAGCATCTCCAGTTGTTAATGGAGGAGGGGTATTCATAAAAAGCTTTAAAAAAGGCCTTTTTAAAAAGTTTATATCTATTTATTTATTTAAATTTATGTATTCATTTAAAACATTCATTAGCTGCCTTTCTACCTTAGAGTAACTCAAGGTGGCTCACAATGTAAACATATATTTACATTGTTTATTTATTTCAATATTTATATCCCACATCCCCCTGATAAAAAATGGCTTACCACAATGACAACAAAATCAATGACAACAAAATATTCCCCCCAGCAAGCTATCTAGGGTTACATGATGGAGAGGGTTAATTTGAATAATAAGATGGTCTGAAATATTTGGAACTCAGGAGGCTTTTTGAAACACAACTTAAAAATAGTTTTATTTGTCTCTCTTTGTGGGATCTAAAAGTCAGGTTAGCAAATCTTCAACAACAGGAAATGTAGGTGGTGACAAAATAACAGAACTGAGAAGATTGAGATGGTTAAGTGGTATATTATACTCCCAAATGTTACCCGAATTGCTCCTTTATATGGGGAAATTAGCTGAGCAATCGGCAACTATGTATTTTTAGAGCGGTATCGCACTCAACTATACCAGAATCCGTTTAATGAGACGTTTGAATAAAGACAGAGGCTAGGAGTTCCAAATTAAACAGTGTTTATGTATTCAAGCATTCAAAATGGTGTAACACAAACATACAACGAGACTAAGAAATCAAAGAGAGGAATTACAGAGACTTTTGCCATGTGGCAGGCAGAGGAGGAAATATACTGCACCTCTCTTCAGAGTAGTTGTCCGTCGTGAATTCCATGCAGCTTTGGGGGATAAAAAGGGGACGGGGGGGGGGCTAGGTGTCCAAGCATGAACACCCACTCTGGCAGAGTGCCAGGCAGTATGGAGGGGAAGGCCCAAGGGAGAGAGAGAGCGAATGGGCTCAGAGTACCCCAATTATACTGTTTTTCTGGGGGCGGGGAGAAGGGTTTAACTCCTCCTAGGTTCCCAGGTGGCAAAAAGGTGACAAAGGATTAAGCTGTGGGGTAGTGAGAATTTGGAAATCTATTATAATTCCAATGGCTTTTGCAATCCCAGGAGAAGTCAGGAGTCTCACTGATTGGCTTAATGGCTTGAAACAAAAGGTGCGATCACTGCTAATGTCTGGAGATCGTTGCTGAAGAGCGAGTCATTGTTATCTTAATGTCTGCTGAATGGCTTTGCTGAACTAGTCCGATGTTGCAAGAGGGGGGGTGTGCTGGTGCAGGCTACATGCCTGGACATATTCCCTACAATATGGCTTTCACTAGAGCAGGATACACAGGAACATGGTTGCCCTCTGGTTTGCTGGAGGGACTGCTTTGGCTGCTGCTCTTTGACTGCTGGTTTCGAGGGATGAAGAGAAGTCCTTTCCATGGCGGCACAGGCTTGCCACTTGGTCTGGAGAGGCTGCTGCACACATCTGCCGGGGTTGCCATGACCAGTCCAGGAGATTGGCAACCCATTAGGCTACAGTTCCCCCCCTTGTTGACGTCGACACTTCTAGTGGAGATGTCAACACAACTGGAGAAGACGACCTGGATACTTGCTTGAAGACCTTGATTGAAAATGCATAAACCTGAGATGCACAAGCCAAAGGGGTCTGGGAACCATTTGACTAATCTAAAACCAGGCCAGGTTAAAAAGGGGACTGCCTGTGGAACTCAGTACTCTTTAGAGAGGAATATGAATTCTTGAATTTGCAAGCCTATTTAAAACAACTACATTGGATGGCTCAATGCAGCAGGTTCAATTTTCAATACATTCAATACTGATAAACAGCAAATAAAGCAATGCTCTTACTAAACTCAAATTACATTTCTAAACTATGAAACTAAAATCTGGAATATAGATATCATACAGGCACTTAATGATTAAAGAATAACATGGTTAAATATTGTGCAAAGAGAAAAAAAAACCTTGGGCATGATTGCTGGCAGAAGAAAAAAACTCTGTGCACTTGAAGTAAAGGATAGTTAACAAAAGAAAAAGAAAAAAAACAACCCGCTGGTTTCCGAATGCATCGTGGAAAAAGGAAAAGCATAGCATCTCCCCCCCTGGAGTCTCAAAAGAGCTCAAAGTTCTACAGTCGGGGAAGGGTTAAACAAAATCTTAATGGTTGCTTTCAACCGGCTGGAATTGGCTCTTCTTCTCAAGGCAGGTTGGCTCGGGCACTGCACATCTCACTTTCATTCTTGATCATATGCTTTGCAAGAAAATGATTTTATTTGGAAAAAATAAATAAATAAAGACTTAAACCTCAAAGAAAAGTCACACAGAAAGTGCATGTCTCTAGTTGTAGGGGACTAGGGTCTTATGCTTGAAAGGTTACTACATAATAATATAAAAACATATGGGAGATTCACAGACTCAAACTAGGCAAAACAAACATAGTGGCTCCAAGGGGCAGTCCCTTGCAGCCTGTATTGTACACATTGAAGAATACACATATGAAATCACCCCTCTCCCTCCTTGGCGAGAGCAATCAAAGTGGTGGCCGCTGGATCTTGGATGTTTTCCTTGGGGCATATCCAGGTCTGTCCAGGAGGTTGGCACAAGAGAGAGCCCTGGATATTAATATCAGCGCAGGGTCCCACTTGAACCAGTTATGGCAATACATAGATACGAGGGTTACACAGAAACTGACTGCTATATGGGAGGGGGAGACACTTGGTTTTAAAGCAGAGATCCAGTTTTTAATTATGCCCTGTCAGCAAGGAAAGATTTCGTAGTTGTTCCCTTCCCTGTGCATTCTCGCAAGCCCATTGTTGACTACCCTCCCTCCTTTGGCGACCTTTGGGGCACCTTGCCCACAGGCTGGCTGCAGCAGGATCGTTGCTGACCAGGAGTCTCTTGCCTGGAGGTGGCATAGAGGAACAACAGAGGAGCATACAGCAGGGAGTTCCAGCAGTAGTTGTGGGTGCTCGGGAGCAGAGGCTTGCATACTTAACAATATTACTTAGACACATTGATGGCTTGGGAGGTGCTTTGCGCTAGCATTGCACCTTACAGCAAGGCAAACAATAAAAATTAAAAAAAATCATTGGGGCGGAGAGAGCTGAATGCAGTCCGTTCTTCTGGTAGAAGGGACCCTTGTAGGGAGAAATCTAGCCAAAAGGGGCTAGCAGGCATCCATACAGTATCCAGCAGCTGCTGCTGAGAGGAGTGTTGCAAAGCTAAAATAGAGCATGAAGACATTTTGTTCCTCTTTCCCTTGTTTCCCAAGGGGAGGGAGTACCTGGTTGCTATTAGGTTTCTTACAAAGCAGGCAGATATTCATATGATAGAGACGTGTTGTTTGAGCAAGTTAGATCAGGGAGCAGCCTTATGCAGGCTGCCATAATAACCAAAGACAGTACACACATTGTAGTATGCATAAAGCATTGAGGTTTCTTAAAGGAGAGAAAGTTGAACACTGTAAACAGAACAAAATTGGTGGGGGGTTACTCTTCTTCCCGGTTCTCCTGGTTGGTTGGCATGGATCAGAAAACAAGACTGTTAATGAATACCATGCAATGTGTAGGAAGAGACCCTTCCATTGGCAGTCAAAAACTTCAAATCAACTTCAAATCGAGTAAAAACTTCAACTCGACTTCAAATCAGGTATAAAAACTTCAAAGATTTCTCAACTTTATAATAAAAAAATTGATTATATTTCTTTCCTTTAAAGAGTTCCAAGTTCAAAAAAAAATAACAGTGGTTCAAAAATGAAAAGTAGATTGTATATCTTCTCCCCCCCTCCTTTCCTCTGAATGCATGAGGAGGAAAGGATTGTTTCCGTGAGGTGTACCCCGTGCCAGAAGGCTTGACGGCACCACTGGGCACATGCAGAGTGCACTTTGGAAGCCGGGGTGGGTTCCAGTTTGTCTAAAGAGCGAGGGGAGGGAGAGCAATGGGGCTTCCCCTGTTCCTAATGAGATTTTGGTGAGTCTTGATACTCAGGGGTTATCCACACAAAAATCAAATTCAAAACTGTTTACCAAATTAAAGCAAAAATCCATCTTTTAAAAATAGAGCACAAGAGGAACAAAAAATTAAAATGGGGGGGGAATCCTATTGCTTGGATTACAGATTATTACCATGTTGGATGAACTCATTCAGCTGCTGCATCATTTAGGATTGCAGCCCCACCTTATTTTTAGTTACCACTCTCGAGACCATCTTATTCAAGTACACTTCAAAACTTTTCACTGACCTTCTTATAACAATACAATCCTTTTTGGCCGCTGCTTATGGGCTGCAGTCCCAAAGCATTAGCCATCCTTTTATCTATTATATGCTAAACACCTTTTTTTTTTCCACACCATGTCAACATACTTTACCCTTCATGTTTCTCCAACACAGTAATAAAAGCTATAAAACCGAATGAAGAGGGGCTGGGAGCTGTGGGGGGAGGGGCAGAGCACTCGGGGCTCTCCCCTTCATTATTCACTTTTCACATATTTACAAAAGAAAGAATCTAGGTTTACAAATATACTACCATTTACTAAAGAGGAGACTTTTACTGCGCAGTAAAATTAACCTTATATTTAACTTATCCTTATGTGCAGACAGAAATAGTTTCCTTGCCTTTTCCCAGGTACCGTGGGAAGGGGCATTGACACACACGCTAGTTTCACTTGCAAACATACAGGCACTTGGGGAAGCGCGCTCCCTTGCATATTTCCATTTGGTACCCCATGCCAATTTTGCGCAAACCGCATTGTACTTTTGGGGAACCAAGGCAGATGTTTCTGTGAGATTGGTCGGATCTTCACAAAAGCATGTACCCTAAATATCGATTTATCATATTTACCACATACACAACTCTGTTTCCTGTAGGAGAAAAACACATTACATAATTATCCTTTTCCTGTGCCAGATAGACTTCTCTGACCCAGGGAGGTTTCATTACAACTGCACATCATGACATACAAGAAAACTGCAAAATCTTCAAATAGAAAAATCATTAAACTAAAGGTGATCACCATGGGGTACCTGATTATAAGAAATATCTGCAGATTGCTAGCAATAACACAAACTAGATCAATTAGGTCAAGATAACACAGTTACACTTTCACTCACTCAAGAAAGAAACACAAAATTAGAGAAACCAAGAAGCTGTTCCACTAGGGTGCTTGTTTAGAACAGCTCTATAAATTTGTTTGCTGCAAAACAAAGTTGAAAACATTTGAACTATCAACAATAACTTAGAATGAATTTAAAACGTTAGACTCAAAGTAAAAGGATTAAAGCAAACTACAACACATTGTATTAGCTCTATCAGAACATCCATGTATATAAGGACCATAAAACCATGACACACGAACTATATTCCTAATGAGGTGGCACCTCTGTGCATATACAGAGTTCCTTTTAGAAGACAGGCAGAGGAGCCTGTGTATATCCAAGTGAATTCTGTAAAGCAAGGGTTAAACAGACTACAAATGCAAGACTTTGCCATGTTTGTGGTGGGTCCTTCCAGCAAGGCTGTGGTCCTTTCCATGTATTGAGTGGGTCCAGTAAGAAAAAAGGTGTGTTCTGGACCCGTGCTTTCCAGCCTTTCTCTTGCATTAAGGGTGAATAGCTCTCCCAAATATGCTGCTTCAGTCCTGGGAGGCTCTGAGGCATAGTTTTTGTGTTGGTCCTTGAAGGTTCCACTTTGCATCCTCTCCCATTTAGGCTTGTAAGGTTGGGAAGAGGAAGAGGCTGACTTGAGTCAGAATTCTGGTCTGACTGAATGGCTGGTTTGCTCTTAATTTTCTTTTCCAGGGCACTTGGAAGTGAGGAGCCTGCCTGAGATTTGCCAGGCAGTCCTGTTTCTTTCAGGACCACCCCTGCCACGTGAAATTCTGTTTTTGCTTTGCAACCTTGTAACATTTTTGACTCCATTTCTAAGTAGGATCTCTCTAGAGTTTTTAATTTGACTTCTGTGGTTCTATGACACTCCAGCACACTTTGC
This sequence comes from Euleptes europaea, assembly GCF_029931775.1. Lineage (NCBI taxonomy): Eukaryota > Metazoa > Chordata > Lepidosauria > Squamata > Sphaerodactylidae > Euleptes > Euleptes europaea. The sequence continues at coordinate 75,141,943 of NC_079320.1, forward strand.
AGTTGTGATTTTAAGTTGTCAGTTTCCACTCTGTTCCTTTCTAGTTGGAGGTTCATTTTGCCAAAGTCAGTCTGGAGTTGCTTGGTTTTAAGAGCAGCTTCTGATTCCTGATTTTTCTTGGGGAGACTCTCAGTCTCCAAATCTCGTTCCTTGTTAAACTTTGTTAATTCCTGTATTTTATTTTCCCTATGGGCTAGTTCCAATTTCAGAGCCTTGTTCACTTCCATTAAGGTTTTTAGCTGGTTCTGGGTTTGAATTAGTCTTTTGATTCTGTCCATTCCCTTAAGGGGAAGACCTTTAGTGGTAGGGTCAGTAGTTGGAGCGGGGCTGTCTAGATCAGCAAGAGCACGGAGTAAGACCGCTGTGGGCTGCATGCAAAAGCTCTCCATGTTTGCCCCTCTGCTTCGCAAGCGACCCCATGCCTGACCTGCAGCGGAGGAGGGCTTATACACAGAAGACCTGCGTTGCTGTGGGAATTCTGCTTTGTGCCCTGTCTCTGCAGGCAAGGAGGGAGCGTTTGGAAGGGAGTTGGCTGGGCGAGAGTCGCCTGTGGGGTAGGGTTTCCGAGAATGGAAGGAAGAAGGCTGCGAGTGTTTAAAACGCGAGCCTCTTTCTCTCCAGCCTCGGCTTGCCCCTTTTCCCTGAACATGGTTCCAACCACTCCTTTGTGAACTCTGAGGAGCCTGATCTGGGCTGAATTGAGAGTGGGGGCTGTCATTGGAATAGGTGACTGCCTGGATTTGTTCTGGAGGGAGCTTTTCTCTCTCCGCACATCGGGCTTGTTTTATTCTCAGAAGGTTAGCAGCCTCCCAAATCTTCTGTTCTAGGTCTCCCCAAGCTGCATCACCTGCAGATAGCAGACCAGCCGCAATTTTAGTATCAGGGTCTAGACTGGCTACTAGGGGACCTGTGAATTTCTTATTGTTGAAGTCCGGGTTCCCTTGTTGATCATTAACTATTCCGGCTAAACGAGCTAGCAGCTGTTTGCGTATCACATATGCCTCTGCATCCTCTCCTGTGGCTTGGTGCTCTTCCCAAAAGAGGGCCTGAATGGACTGCCCTGATTTCATGAATTCGATCACTTCTGTCATCCATTTAACAGCTCCCTTACCGCTCAGTTTCCTTGTGGAAAGAAATGAGCTGAGCCTGGCTTGCTCCTGCAATGGGGTGCATTGAAGTGCCAGGGAGGTGAGGTCAATACTATCAGCCGTAGGATAGGTGGAAGAGACTGATGCAAGCCATTGAATGGCAGTTTCTCTATTGAACGGTCCCATATGTGAGGATATTGCTTTTAACTCCTCTACATTCCATCGCCAGGTTTCAAGGATGGCTTTCTTAACTGTCTCTTCTTCTCCTGTGGTAACTTGGACCGTTTTGGCCAGTACCGGCTTAATAGGGGGTCGGGGGGTGGCTTCTGCAGCACTTTTCTCTGGGATTACTGGGTACAAGGGCATTTTCTCTAAAGTCTCCGGATGTACAGTGCAAATCAATGCACTCTGGAGATCCAGTTTAGCCTTAAGTGCGGCTATTTCCTCATGGCACGCCTCGTGGGAGACGGCTTCATATTCCTTTTTATTTTGCTCGGCCAAGTAGTTGGCGGCTTTAGCTGCTAGATCTAGCTTTTCTTGGGTCTCCTGTAGTTTCTGAGTGAGCTGTAGGTTTTGTTGGACAAGATTTTCATTCTCCTGCCCTAACTTTATGGCGGCTGCATTGGCTGTTTGTTTGGCAAGGGAGAGGCTAATGTTGTCAGCTGTTAGTTGCTGAACCTTGGCAGAGAGTTGCTCTGCCTCATCGTATGCTCCCTGGGTGTCCTTAATCATGGTCATGCTTTCTTGGAGCGCTAAGAAGATACCCCAGGCAATGAGCCCGTCCTTCTTGGAGGAGGACGGCTTTTTCTTGTCAAAGAGGGATTGTAAGGTCTCTCTTAGGTTGCCAAGGGGGTCCGGGCTTTTAAAAGCTCTTTCCTCCCATGGACACTCCCCCTTCTTCGCTAGCCATTTCTCCAGATATGGAAGGCCAGTGTGTTTCTTCATTTTGTGTTCCATTGCGAACATGCTTGGAATTGGTACCGTCCCTTATTTTTATTTGGGACTACCTACACTCGTGGTTCTTTTTGCTTTTAAAAGCAAGCGATAGAGTTCTTCTGGGTTTGGGTGCTCACTTACAGGTCACTAGGAACCATTCAACCTAACCGTGGTTCCCCTGGGTCCTAGTGTGCCTGACTGAGAGCGGGGTCTCGGGATGGGCTGTGAACGTTCCTGTGGGGCACGTTCACTCTAGTCCCGGGTGTTTCAGGCTCGACCTACGCGGTCCTCCCCTGACTTAAGTTTGGGATCGACCTGTCCTTGGTCCTCTCCCCGTTTCCCTCAGGTTCGACCTACGCGGTCCTCCCCTGGCTTTTCTGCACGGGCTCTGCCTCTCGCGGCTCTCCCCGGCTTATTTTAGGATTGACCCTACGCGGTCCTCTCCTGGTTATAGGTGGTGGGATCGGCCTTTCGCGGCCCTCTCCCAGTTTGTGTCAGGTTTGACCCTACGCGGTCCTCCCCTGCGTCTTGAGAGACTGGGTTTGGCCTATCGCGGCCCTCTCCCTATTTTTCTTCAGGTTTGACCCTACGCGGTCCTCCCCTGGATTTCTATGTGGGATTGACCCTACGCGGTCCTCTCCCTGTTCTCGCTAGGATCGACCCGTCCTCAGTTTTCTCCCTAAGCTCAAAGTCGGATTCGCCTGACGTCGGCCCCCTCCTGACTTTTCACTAGGATAGACTCGTCCTCAGTCTTCTCCCTAAGCGAGACTTCCCTATCCTGGGCGCTTGTTACTCGCCCCTGACTCTGATCCTCGTCAGGACCTGAGTGAAAGAGTTTACAGTAGGGCTTGGCTTGGCCCGAAAAGGAGGCTTTTTGGAAGCAGCTTTTTGAAGAGGGCTTAAAAAAAAAAAAAACTTCCGTCAGAGGTTCGGAAGGTGTGTGTGTGGGGGGGGGTTTCCTATCGAACGAGTTCCTGAGAAGGGGGGGAATATTATATTTGCCTACGTGTAGGTGCAGATGTCTACGTGCAACCCTACTCTGCAACACACCACCCAGATAGCCGTTCAAATGGGGAGTCTCCGGAGAGAGGTGGTTCCCAGGGCTAAGCCATTCAGTCCCCTTTGCGTTGCTGAGAAGATAGCTCAGCTGGCGGCTGGACTTAGGGCTGAAAGAATGAAGGGGGGAGAAGCCAACCCACAAGATAGCGCTCACTAGAGCCACACACTCAGGCACACACACACTGTCATTTTACGTGACAATTGGTTTTTGGTGGAAAACTGGTCAAAATTCAAAGCGTCTCAAAAACTTTTTCCTACGTCTACACGCTAAATACACACGTGTCGACTCATGTGCATTCAGACGTGTAGGAGTGCCCGCATTCCTCCACCAGTAATCTGTTACCCGAATTGCTCCTTTATATGGGGAAATTAGCTGAGCAATCGGCAACTATGTATTTTTAGAGCGGTATCGCACTCAACTATACCAGAATCCGTTTAATGAGACGTTTGAATAAAGACAGAGGCTAGGAGTTCCAAATTAAACAGTGTTTATGTATTCAAGCATTCAAAATGGTGTAACACAAACATACAACGAGACTAAGAAATCAAAGAGAGGAATTACAGAGACTTTTGCCATGTGGCAGGCAGAGGAGGAAATATACTGCACCTCTCTTCAGAGTAGTTGTCCGTCCTGAATTCCATGCAGCTTTGGGGGATAAAAAGGGGACAGGGGGGGGGCTAGGTGTCCAAGCATGAACACCCACTCTGGCAGAGTGCCAGGCAGTATGGAGGGGAAGGCCCAAGGGAGAGAGAGAGCGAATGGGCTCAGAGTACCCCAATTATACTGTTTTTCTGGGGGCGGGGAGAAGGGTTTAACTCCTCCTAGGTTCCCAGGTGGCAAAAAGGTGACAAAGGATTAAGCTGTGGGGTAGTGAGAATTTGGAAATCTATTATAATTCCAATGGCTTTTGCAATCCCAGGAGAAGTCAGGAGTCTCACTGATTGGCTTAATGGCTTGAAACAAAAGGTGCGATCACTGCTAATGTCTGGAGATCGTTGCTGAAGAGCGAGTCATTGTTATCTTAATGTCTGCTGAATGGCTTTGCTGAACTAGTCCGATGTTGCAAGAGGGGGGGTGTGCTGGTGCAGGCTACATGCCTGGACATATTCCCTACAATATGGCTTTCACTAGAGCAGGATACACAGGAACATGGTTGCCCTCTGGTTTGCTGGAGGGACTGCTTTGGCTGCTGCTCTTTGACTGCTGGTTTCGAGGGATGAAGAGAAGTCCTTTCCATGGCGGCACAGGCTTGCCACTTGGTCTGGAGAGGCTGCTGCACACATCTGCCGGGGTTGCCATGACCAGTCCAGGAGATTGGCAACCCATTAGGCTACACAAAAGTATCAAGGAGTTTTACATACAAGTGTTTGAATCTTTATTTTCTACTGAAAGGGCTTTCTCTTGGCAGTCTCTGGTTTGTTTCTGAAACTTAAGTTTCTTTTCCTGAGAGGAATGCCTGCGCCAGTCATAGGAGGCAGCATGGATGCGCTCGCGGCGTTAAAAATTAGTGCAAACCTTCATAGGGTTGAATGGGAGATATGCCACCTAAAAAGGTGGCGTATCTTGAGAAAATAAAAAAAGGGCATTCCCAGCCCAAAAGGGCTTTGGAGGCCTAAAGGCGGCACCCCCAGACCAGTGCCGGAATGGCCTGGGAACGCCTCCCGGGATGCTGGTGTGGGCTTTGACAGTGTTGGGACACGGGCGGAAGGCCCTGTCAGTGTCCCAGGGCTGCGCCCAGCAACCGATGTCCCGGCCTTCCCCCTGGCATTTGGGCCACTAATGCCGGTGTAAGTTGCCTGGAAGTTGCACAAGGTGTGTAAGTTGCACAAGGTATGTGTGGATGCCATCGCAGCACTTTCCTGGCCTCCTAAGGTCTTTTGTCCTTAGAGCTCAGGGATGCACTGTAACACACTTCCCCAGTTTCTCTCTTAAACTGTCCTGGGATCACTCATTTCACAAGAGCGATCTCCCATTAAACTCTTAGGAATCCCTCTATAAACTCTATATACTTTAGAGCTATTTTCCTTATACAACTGATTATGGATTCTGTCCTGAACAAAAAAAAACAACCCCAAAATGTGTTCCTTTTGATTCCTGAAGAGAAACTCCTCCGCCAGACAGCTTACAGCTTGCGCAGCTGTTTCCAAACCCTGTCTGTCAACTCCTAGTCAGCTGTCAGTTCTTAACTGCCAGAGGTCTAACTGCCACTCTCAAAATTCTGTTTGAACACCCTGTCAATCACAGGGGTTCTATGACCAGGGCAACTCTTTAGGATGCAGGTGTCCATCACAGGTTGTTTCAGAATACAGTCGGTGGCTTGTCGAAATGAAGCCGCTGTGCTCCATGGACCCACTCAAGTTTTGTAGACAGTGCCTGAAAATGGAAGGCAAAACAGAAACTCAGCAAGTCTTACAGTCCCAGAGGTTTTTCCCTCTCTACCTCACCCCTGCCCAAAAAACAAATCAGTGGGTTATAGATCAAATCAAGCCTGAACTGACCCTAGAAGCTAAAATGACTAAACTGAGGCTGTCATATTTTGGTCACGTCATGAGATGACAAGGGTCACTGGAAAAGACAGTCATGCTAGGAAAAGTTGAGGGCAGCAGGAAAAGAGAAAGACCCAACAAGAGATGGATTGACTCAATAAAGGAAGCCACGGCCTTCAATTTGCAGAATCTGAGTAGGGCTGTCAAAGATAGGACATTTTGGAGGACTTTCATTCATAGGGTCGCCATGAGGCCGAAGCGACTTGACGGCACTTAACACACACACCTCATCCCTGTAACGTTGATGTTCTTCTTTCAGGACCATGGAGAGTTCCATGGGAAAGGGTATAGGATTCTTTGGTCATCTCAGAAGCTGTTTGTGATATAGCATAGTGGTATACTCATTCAATAAGAACAAGTCCAAAATTCTGAAGGACTCTATATCGCATGACCAAAGGTTTCCCAAATCCCCCCAACTTTGTGAGGGCCAGAAATGGTTCTCATATGAGGTCAGGTACGACAAGCAATGTGATAGAAAACATGGAGCATACCAGCTGTTTGGCTTGTAATGTTCCAGATGGAACAGAATACTCAAAAAGAAGATGTACCGATGCTGGTGCTTGCAATAATGTTAATGGGGTAGATCCAATCATTCTCTTAGTAGCCTGCTTTCCACTGGAGGACGAGCCACCGAAGTTGGAGAAAGGCTTCTTACATTGGAGAAAGGCTTCAAACTTAAACCAAAAGGAAAAGGGGGGTATAAATGTTTAAATAAATAAATACAATTTCCTCAGTGGAGTGGTAGGATAGGGGGTAGGATCCACACCAGTGTGTGTTGTGTGAGTCAGGGGACGTCAAAGACATTTGCGACAGTGAAAAGGATGCCACGGTACTGTTTATTAATGATAGATATATGACTGACAGAGGCTGGTAGAAAGACAGCCGATGTTGAAAGCTTCAGTTGATTAATCGACCAAATTTTTAGTTGATTAACTGGGGATGGCTAAAGTCTTTTCTGAGGGCTTCAAGAAACATAGGTAACAAAAGGCCTGGTTCTGACTTCAGAATGTCTGAGGAGTCATGAATAAATATAGTTAAATAAATGAATTCCTTCTTCCTCTCTCCTTAGCACCTCCTCCTCTTCCTTTTTCTGCTCCTCATCTCTGCTTTGTGGCTGGTGGTTTTGAGTGGCATTATCAGTAGGAAGGACATTCCTTCTAACTATGGGTGGTAGCTTTCTCTAATACAATTATAAATCTCACACATCTCTCTAAAACAAAAACAAAAACACCTATGGAGAGCTTTTAGAATCAACATATTGGTATCAGTGTAGCCTATGAAATAATTGATTAAACAACTTCATTTACTCGACTGCACACACCTAGCTATTTCTGTGCATTTCCCCAGAATACTCAACACAGTGTACAATTGGCATGAATGGCATTTGTAAATCGTCCAACCGGAACATGCTTCTTGGAACCTCCTATTCCTTTCATGCCCAGAAAATAATCTCATGCGCATCTTTCGTTGCGGTGACTTTTATTTTGTCACTTTGGAATGCATATTTTGAGTGGGATGGAGAGGCTTTGGACAGCGTGCCGATGAATTTCATTTGTGATTCAATGATTACGCCAATTTGATTTTATTGCAACCTACCACTTGTGATCATAACAAAGGCACCATTATTATTGCTGTTTTTACTGCCATGAAAAAGATGTTCTTAGAGACACATTTCCTTCTCTTTATAGCTAAACAAGCCCATAAGTTCCTAAGAATGATGCACTAAAGGTATAAGCTCATCCATGAGAACTCTCAGATGTCTTTATTAAAGAAGGGTTTAGCTCTGCAGAAGAGCACGTAAGTGCTGAAGGTGGTTTTATTCTGCTTTATCTCCTTGTTTACAATGGAAAATACGGTTTTATTTTTTAGGGAGGAAAATCACTGTAATTACGCAAAAGCTATCGATCATTTTGACTGTGCTTTCTAAGACTCCAGGAGACAGTGGTTTGGGTTCACCGGTGCATATTCATGGGGGAAAGGATTTCCACTCATGAAGCGCAGCTTTCTTTCCTCCTCAATCCCCTGCGACCCAAAATGACCCCCTCCCACTCTGGGGGATCATTTTGGGCTGCAGTGGGAAGGGGAGGTGAGAAAGTCCCACTCCGTGGCTGGAAATATTTCAGTCAATGTTTATGCTCCTGTGGATCCAAGCCTGAGTAATTACAAAAGAGAAAAGAAACCCTGCATAAACATTGATCAAACAGATAGATTTTACATAATTGGAAAAAATGACAAAGAGAAGAAGAGGAGGAGGATGAGTTGCGTTTTATATGCTGACTTTCTCTACCACTTCGGGAAAAATCAAACCGTCTTACAATCACTTTCCCTTCCCCTCCCCACAACAAACACCCTGTGAGGCAAGTAGGGCTGAGAGAGCTCTAAGAGAGCTGTGACTAGCCCAAGGTCACCCAGCTGGCTTCATGTGTAGCAGTGGGGAAACCAACCCAGTTCACCGGATTAGCGTCTGCCGCTCATGTGGAGGAGTGGGGAATCAACCCCCATCCTCCAGATTAGAGTCCACTGCTCCAAACTACCACTCTAAACCACTACACCATGCTGGCTCCCACAGCCCCCCACACTTCAAATACTTAAAAGTGTCTACTGGTTACATAGGACATGCAAGTTGGCCTTATGCATGCCATGTTCAAGTGAACGTGTTACTTGTTTCCTACCTAACATGGGTTGGATCCAAAGTACCACAAGCAAAATGGGATAATCCCACCTTCTGCTGAACCCCACTGAGCTGGCTGGGAGCCAAGGAGACCTTTATGAATAGTATATGGGGGAGCAACCTGTAGAACGGCAGTGGGAATACAGAGCTGACAGAAATCACTCCCTCATCTGCCAAAAGAACTGGCATTAAGCTGGAGGAAGAGTGCCTTTGGATCTGACCCTATATACCAATACCACAGTGTCTCCCAGGCTTCCTTTAGCGGAGACATATTTTTTCCAGACATTTTTTTATGGAAGAGTCTATAAGAATGAACATTCCCCCATTCTGAGAAGCCCATCCCCTGTGTTTTGCAAGAATCATGGAATGGGTGGGCCTTCTGATTGGAGAAAAGCAGGCCTAGAGCAGTAACTCATGCAGAGATACAAAGGCCATCCTCCTCTGAAGCTGGATAATTCCTCTACATTTCTCTCTCTCTCTCTCTCTCTCTCTCTCTCTCTCTCTCTCTCTCTCTCTCTCTCTCTCTCTCTCTCTCTCTCTCTCGTTTTGAGACCAATGAAGATATGCTACTTTCATCCTCATATACACTGGGTTGGAGAGAAGCGAGAGCAGGTCAGTGAATCATGCAGAGGGGTGGCAGACAATCTTTTCTGATGGTGGATACTTAAACTCCGAGGATCCTTTAGCAGTTCTATTTATCCGTGTCTCATGACAATCTCTCGATTTTCATGTGGCACAAAATACATAATTAGGAAAAGACACAGAATTATTAATGCATTTGTGAGAACCGAATTTGCTGTTGCTAGAGTTGAGTCAGGAGCACCTTAGAGGGTATAAGCTTTTGACAGTCAAAGATCTTTTCATCAGATTGATAAAGGGAGCTTTGATCCTTGAAAGCTATATCCCAAACATTTTGTTGGTCTTTAAGGTGCTACTGCACTTAAATCTTGCTCTTCTACTGCAGGCCAACACAGCTACCCTCTGAAATTTTGTATTGTCATTCACTGGTTCTCCTTTCCTTCCCATATATTGCAGCGATTGTCCAGCAGAAAACATTTTTTATTTTGGAAAAAGCAGTCAAGATGTCCATGATTCATATGACATCTTGCAATATTTACATAGACAGCCCCATATAAAATGTCTTGCGGGGCTCCAATATTTTGCAGAATATTTTGTGGTCTCTGACATTTAATAAATCCATTCCTTTTTGCTTGCTTCAGCAAAGGGCGGTGGCATCTGTTAATAAATGGGCCAAAGCCCAGGCACTATTGAAGACTTGAAGATTAATATATAGCACCTCAGCTTTCTGCTCAGCAGGCCGAGAATGAGATGTTAACATGATTCAAAGCGGGCTGCGCACGCTTTTCTGGAAAGTCACAGTGACAGCCCTTTCTAACTAGGATGAGAGGGTGATCTCATCCAGCTTCTTGGGTGGAAATGCTGTCTCTTGTGCTTAGTAAGGAAGGCGTTTGTCTGGGGAGAGAGAAAGAACGAGAAGGGGTGGGGCTGAACTAGCTTTTGCAGGGTGGCAGTCCTGAATTCTTAAATCTTGGTTGTCATGCAAGGAGAAAGGAAAACAGCCAATGAAAATGTTGAGCAAAGACGGTGGTATTTCTCAACGGTAAGAGGGTTGGGAGAAATATGCAATTGAATCTTTTTCTGGGCATGGAAGTAAACAACGTCATCTAGTAAATAACTTCCCACCAAGACTCTGTTAAAGAGACATCAGGAGAAAGGGAACGTAATACATCCTTTATGGGTTGTTTTTCCAGTCAACTGCTTCCTATAGCACAGAGGCCTTTTGTCTTTCCCGCCAGTGTTGGGAATGCAGATGGATGGATTGTTTTGATCCGCCCGGAAAGGGGTTAAACACCCTGTCCTCCCCAGCCACCCAACCCACAGGCTACATGGCTGCATTTTAATTAATTTAGAAAAGGGAAGTCAACCAGTTAGCCCCTCACAGGGTTAATTTGGCAATAAAATATGAAAGCACACGCCCGCTGTCCTTGTTGCTAGTGGACAGCTCATATGTTGCCACAGAATGTTCAGGAACATTCCAGCTGACATGACTACAGGGTGTGTGTTAGGGTTGTCAGGTCCTCATCACTGGAACACATATGATTAATTGGGCAGGGCCTAATGATGTCATATGTGATGTTTCGCAATGTCATAGGTTGTGGGGGGGTCTAGTGATGTTACAGCAAAGAGTTGACTAAGCACTACTTCTACCCACTACTAGGTATGTGATATATGGTAGTCACCATCAGGGGGGCTTTGGGGAGATGGGCTTTTTATAGGGTTGCCAGGTCCCTCTTTGCCACTGGCAGGAGGTTTTGGGGGCAGAGGAGGGCAGGGTTTGGGGAGGGGAGGGACTTCAATGCCATAGAGTCTAATAGCCAAAGCGGCCATTTTCTCCAGATGAACTGAGCTCTCTTGGCTGGAGTTCAGTTGTAATAGTGGGAGATCTCCAGCTTGTACCTGGAGGTTAGAAAATCAGCACAGGAGAAAATAATTCAAAATTGCAAAAATCTTATTAATGCTATACATATATAACAACACAACATGGGTGCATTACATTACATTACAAACATCAATACTAAATCACTGATTTAGTATTGATGTTTGTAATGTAATGTAATGCACCCCATGTTGTGTTGTTATATACGTATAGCATTAATAAGATTTTTGCAATTTTGAATTATTTTCTCCTGTGCTGATTTTCTAACCTATACGGTACAGGCACGGAGGTGCCTCTTTTTTGGATTGTACCTGGAGATTGGCAACTTTATATAGGGAGGGACTTCAGTGGGGTATAATGCCATACAATCCACCTTCCAAAGCAGCCATTTTCTCCAAGTGAACTGATCTCTTTCACCAGGAGATCAGCTGTAATACTCCCTCGTGAGGCAGCTTTTGCAGCCTGTTGCTGACCCACCCTCCCTCCTTTGACTATCATGGGATTAGCTGGTCCCTGTTGGGGCCAAGCAGGAATTTGGGGGCTTCTTCCCTGATAGGCTTTTGGGGGAGGCTTTTTTCGCCTGCTTTGCGATGTTCAGGTTGGGCAGTTATTAATAGCTTAACTAGGCCTGGTCATGGACTGTTTAGGCCCTAACTAGTTGGGCAGTAGGGTTGTCAGGTCCCTTTCATCACCAAGGGAAGGTTTGGGTGTGGATTTGGAAGAGGGCAGGGTTTGGGGAGGGGGGATTTCAATGCCAATTGCCAAAGCAGCCATTTTCTCCAGGTGATCTGATCTCTATCGGCTGGAGATCAGTTGTAATAGCAGGAGTTCTCCAGCTAGTACCTGGAGGTTGGAAACCCTATTGGGAAGGGGTAGGGCAGGTTGCTTATGGATAGGTAAGGTGCAGCAGTGAGCACCCTGAGCCATCAGCTGTGATTAGGGTTATCAACCTTCAGGTAATAGCTCGACATCTCCCACTATTACAACTGATCTCCAACCAATAGAGATCAGTTCCCCTGGAGGAAATGGCCACTTTGGTGATTTGACTCTCCCTCCCCTCTCCAAACCTCACCCTCCTCAGGCTCCGCCCCCAAATCTTCAAGTATTTCCCAACCTAGAGCTGGCAACCCTAGGTGTGATGGAGGGTGCTTATGAACAGACCATCCCTTGCTTCACAGCGGGATGGGGCATGTGAACCTGGTAGTGGCCTCATGGCGCATCAGGGAAGGGGGCTGGGAAATATTATCATAGTTAATCGATGAAATAGATCAGCTCTTTTAAAGAAATTAGTCAAACCCATGCTGTGGTCTCATGTCTTTATTGGGTACTGGGGCAACATGATTTTCTTAAGATCATACTAGAAGTCCTTTGTTGTAGCATACATACAATCTTCCCTCAAGGGATGTTGATGTTGGAGAACTTGAGGATGGGGGTTGAATTTGACACTCTTGGAAAAGCTACTCAACCTTCAGTTCAACAGCAGGTTTTTTTTTTGGGGGGGGGTGAAATCAGACCCAGCCGAAGTCCCGACCACGGGGGCTGTTCTGAAGGAGACTGCTCATTCGTGCTGGTAAGGAAATATCCTTTTGAAGCCCGGTGGTGTGAACAGCTGTTGAAGCCAGTTCTTTTTAGGTGGAGGGTATATCCCTCCAGACGAGACTTGGTGAGCTTGATCCAGATTAACTCACTTGGTCAGACCAAGATGGCTCCAATTACACAACCCCCGACTTCGAAAGGGCCCCAACTATAGGGCCCTAACAAAACTAGTTAAAAGAGAGAGAGAGAGAGAGAGAGAGAGAGAGAGAGAGAGAGAGAGAGAGAGAGAGAAATGGGAGAAAGCACAGAGCCCTGCCTCGGAGCAAAGGTGAATAGCTGAACCTAAAGAAGCAGAATATTTATTTGACTTTTTCAGGATTCACCTATTTGGTTTTGGGGAGATCTCCAGGTTTTGGCATTCAGTAGAACTGACAAACGAATATTGCTGAAACGACTAATTTTGGGTTTATTTTTGGTTCAGGTATTTCAATATGCACAACCCTAGCCAGGACACTATGGCTGTTAATCAAAGCTTGAATTACTCAAACAGGAGATTCCTGACTTGCATCTGCTGGCAAATCACTGCCCCAAACCTAGAAATTCACACACACACCCAACAGCAGGTAGATAGGTGTGTATGTGGTTACTTGTAGGGAAGAAAAGCCCTCTACCTGTATGTAGCATGTTTGCCGAGTCGCCATTTCACAAAGGGACCATTCTTGTCTCACATTTAGATTTAGATCCTCTCAAAAACTTGGTTTTCCTGTAGCGAGAAATGGTGGGTCTTAATACTGCATGGAATTATGTCAGCTCAGCCCTTTAGCTTTCTTCAAGGAAGTACTTACTTTTAGAGACAGGAGCTCTGGAGCGTAAACCTACCAATTATACCTGTCAGTCCTTTATCCCTGCTCCCACATTTTGGAGGAGGTGAAAACTAGGGTTGCCAACAGGCCAGAAAAAAAGTCCTGTCCCTTTAAGAGATGCTTAATGTGTGGGAAATTGGCAGCTGAAGCTTTTCCTGGCATTGAGGTAAATAGCATTCCATCAATAGGGTTGCCAGCTCCAGGCTGGGAAATACCTGAAGATTTTGGGGGTGGAGCCTGAGGAGGGCAGGGTTTGGAGAGGGGAGAGACTTCAATGCCATAGAGTCCAATTGCCATTTTCTCCAGGGGAACTGATCTCTGTCACCTGAAGATCAGTTGTGATAGCGGGAGATCTCCAGCCTCTACCTGGTAGTTGGCAACCCTATTTATCAAGTCTCTATTAAAGGGACAATATATATATATATATATATATATATATATATATATATATATATATATATATATATATATATTTGCAGGCAGAGGGTTGCCAACCTCCAGGTGCTAGCGGGAAATCTCTCACTATTACAGCTGACCTCCAGATGACAGAGATCAGTTCACCTAGAGGAAATGGCCACTTCAGAAGATGGACTCCATGGAATTATACCCCACTGAAGTCTCTCTGCTCCCCAAATCCTGCCCTTCTCAGGCTCCAGCCCCAAAATCTCCATGTATTTCTCAACCCAGAGCTGCCAATCCTATGCAGGCATCTGGAAACCCTGGTGGGGACCGGAGTTTCAGTGGTTATTCACTGGTGACTAAAAGGCAGGTTGCACATTCTGAGACATACATTCTTTCACACTGGCAATTTACAGCAAGGTGATCTGCAATTCATGATTAAAACCAAAGACCATACTGCTTGAAACTGGACATTCATTTCTTTTGCTCCTGGTCTCCTTTCCCATGTCTGTACCAAGCTTTGAGACAAATGTCCCACAGGATACAGAGGAAGCAACCTCCAATAATGACTACCATTAACTACCATTAAACTTTGTGGTATGCAATGCAAAGAAAATGAATTGTGCTTGTAGCCAGTATGTTCCATTTTTACATTTGAAGGATGTCGGTAATTTCCTCCCCACATTTTCCTTCTGGTATGCTAATACAGTGCCTATTAGCATCAAGGACAATTAGAAAAGATATATAGGTTTACTAATGGCTTCTAAACCGTATTTAATAAAATTATTATGGATCCCCCTAAGGGTGATATTTAAAATGAAAAATTATGTTCAATCAATTAATGTGCCTTCTTTGCATCTTTGTAGAGTATTGGTAAAAAATCCTGAATCTCATTGGACAGCCTTTTAAAGAATTATGGGCATGCAAAACTGACCTCTTTGTGTCTGAAGACGTTTTTGCCTTTCCACATAGTGTCATTTTGTATTAGAGACATGGAGCAGGAATGTGATTTTATTTTATTGCACTGCAAAAGCAAATTGGTGTCCATCACTATTTATTTAGATACTTGTACCTCGCTTTTGACCCCAGGAGGGACCCAAAGCAGCTTACAACATGGCCCCCATACCCATTTTATACTTACGCCAACAAACCCGTGAGCTAGGTTAGGCTAAGAGTGCATGACTGGCCAAAGGTCAGGGGGGACCTGGCAACCCTAGCAATCAGGGGAACCTGGCAACCCTGTTTGCCACCATGGACGAGGGTGTGAGCCAAAGAATAAGGATGGGAGAGTTCAAAAGTAAGGACTGAGGAAGAATTGAATTTCCCTTCTCCATCATATCCTCCTTCTAACACCCCAATAATGACTAACTAAAAACCTATAAAATTTTATCTAACCACTTCCTAGTTCAAAGATATTCTAACTTTATCAATACTAAATATTGAGGTCTGGCTTGGTTCTTGGTCCGTACTGCTGGAGGTCTCACAATAACTGGGCTCCAATTTGGGATAAAATTGTGAAGGAGCCCAAAAAAAGTGAGAGCAATGAAGCAACCAGAGGGGCCCACTCAAAATGGTGGCCAGTGAGCTTCTATCAGTTATCTATAGTGAGAAGAAACCAGCCATGTTCTATAAGAACAAAAGAAATCTTTTGCACATTTGTTGCCACCACCATTATCTCACTTGGCTTACCTGTGGCTCAATGGTAGAGCATCTGCTTGACAAACAGCAGGTCCCAAGTTCAATCCCTGGCATCTCCAGTTAAAAGGAGCAGGTAATAGATGATCTGAAAGACCTCTCCTAAGACCCTGGAGAGCTGCTGCCAGTCTGAATAGACAATACTGACCTTGATGGACCAAGGGTCTGATTCAATATAAGCCAGCTTCCTGTGTTCATGTGTTAAGTGTGTCCTTTAAAATTCATATAACCATTTTTTTTACCTGAATCATATAAAAAAGCCTCTTAAAATACCTGTGATGCTTGGAAGATCTCTTCTAAACTGGCGACAGATGCTCATTTGAAAGAGAAAGGGTTCACCCTAATGACTGAAAGATGATGAGTTTATAAGGAGCTTTTCGTTTCTTGAGCCTGTGGCTGAAATAATTAAGTACTGTCCATTTTAGACTCACAATTAGCCTTTATACAGGTTTTGATTGTCCTTGGTGCCCTTGTTCAGAAGATCATGAATAAATTTTGTTAGTTGCCCTTGAATATCGAATAAGTATTGGACAGAAGAATTACAACATGTCATGCTGAGGCATGTTATTTGAGGGATAGAAGTGGGCAGGGGAGAAGCCCCTACCCTGGGCTGCTGAATGTGAACAACCAACTTATTCATCCATAATTCAGACACCACTCTTTCTTATTATCTCTTCTTAATCTCGTAAGTGTGTGCTATGGATATGCTAAATTCACTGCTTTTGCATCTCACAAGGAAATATGTGTTCAAAAAATGCACATCAGAATGAACAGAGCTTTAATAATATATCAGGGAGTTGTTGTTTTTTTAAATAGCAACAGTTTGATTGACTGAAGTTGGTTTTATTTTATGTGTATATATCTTGCCCAGTTCTGAGTACTTGGCATGAGGGATGATCAGTTATTAAAAAGCCAAAGAAATGTTTTAACTAGGATTTTTATTCCTTATATTGCCAATACACATTCTCTGGAAGAAAATGTAATGAAATTTGGGAGGAATTCGGAGGGCGTAACTGAGAGGGGAAGTTTCTGAAATTCTTCCACAGAAGGTAGATCCTGACTCCCTCGATAGAGATTCTGTGAAACTATCTTTTGCTTCTCTAGAGCATTGATTTATGAGACTATGTCTGCAATCTTGAAGGGGGGAACGAAGAGCCTTAAGAGCCGGTGTGATCCCATGCCAATGTAAGCGCCCCTTTAAACCTAAGATAAGGGGCACATACGCTTACCCAGGGGCAAACACACCAGCGTCGGGGAGCTGCAGAGCTGCGTCAACCCCTGCTGCCAGCGCAGCCACACCGGCAGAGAATTCCCAGAAGGGATCTATCCCCGCTTCAGGAATGGGCTGCAAGAAGGGTACCTGAAGAAGCATCTCCTCCTGTATTGTCTAACTTGCCAAGTAGGACAGGGTTGCCAACCTCCACACTCCAATATCCAGTTCCAGTTGTGGATTATCGAACTGATATAGGAGAACCCATTGGGTTACTAGTCTGCATGTTTATGCACCTTGCTATTGGAATTCATTTATGTATTGTCAGACTTTTTTGTTCAACTAACCTCCAGGTAGTAGCTGAAGATCTCCTGCTATTACAACTGATCTCCAGCCGCTAGAGATCAGTCCACCTGGAGAAAATGACCGTTTTGGCAATTGGACTCAATGGCATTGAAGTCCTTCCCCTCCCCAAACCCCGTCCTCCTCAGGCTCCACCCCAAAAACCTCCAGTGAAGAGGGACCTGACAACCTTAAGGTAGGATCTGTCCCCTAAGCCCTGGTCTTTGTGCTCCTGCCATCCGAGGTAAGGGGGGCGACGATAAGAGATGGGGCATTGCTGTGGTGGCACCTCCCTTTTGGAGTGTGTTCCCCTCATGGCTTGACAAGCAGCTTCCTTACTGTCCTTTAGCTGACAGTCCAAAGCATAGTTTTTAACCACACTTTTAATTTGGATTTTCATCTTTCCAGCTTTTTTATGGTCTGCTTCGGGTCTAAGATTTGTTTTATGGATAGTTTCCTGTTGTTTTGATGTCCCCGGGTTTGTTTTAATGGCTTGTTTGTTTTTTATATTGAGAACATATTACCTTAATTCCTCCCTCCCTCCCTTCCTTTTTTCTTTCCTTGAGAGCCAGCGTGGTGTAGTGGTTAGGAGCGGTGGTTTAGAGAGGTGGATCCTGATCTGGAGAACCAGGTTTGATTCCCCACTCCCCCACATCAGCAGCGGAGTCTAATCTGGTGAACTGGATTTGTTTCCCTGCTCCTACACATGAAGCCATCTGGGTGACCTTGGGCCAGTCACACTCTCTCAGCCCCACCCACCTCACTGGGTGTCTGTTGTGGGGAGGGGAAGGGAAGGTGATTGTAAGCCGGTTTGAGTCTCCCTTAAGTGGTAGAGAAAGTCGGCATATAAAAACTAGCTCTTCTTCTTCTTCCTTCCTTCAACAGTACGTCTTTATAGGCCTTAGTCTTAACCCTAATATTATTTTAATTGTAAGCTGACTTGAGTAGTATTCTGGAAAGGCAGCATAAAATTATCCTAAACAAATCAATATTTTAAATTAATTTTTATTTCATGCATAATGATGACAAAATAAGGAGCTGCATATATTACTAAATATAATTAAAAGCAGACCTATACACATTATTAAACTCACAAATAATACTTATGGCATAATGTATGAGTGAAATTCAATGTGCTTGCAACCTTTAATTTTACTTATTAACCAAAAAAATAAATATATATGAAGGTTCCTTGTTACCTAGTTTGCCAATAACGGGTTGGAAAACTCCTGAAGATTTTTTTGGGGTTGGAGCCTGGGTGGGTAGGGAATGGGAGGCACCTCAGCAGGGTATAATGCCAGAGTCTTCAGTGTGGTGTAGTGGTTAAGAGTGACAGATTCTAATCTGGAGAATTGGGTTTGATTCCTGCTCCTCTGCAGCCTGCTGGGTGACCTTGGGCTAGTCACAGTTCTCTCTCTCAGCCCCACCTACCTCACAAGATATCTGTTGTGGGGAGGGGAAGGGAAGGTTATTGATTGTAAGCCAGTTTGAGACTCCTTAAGATAGAGAAAATTGGGGTATAAAAATCAACTATTCTCCTCCTCCTCCTCCTTCTTCTGTTGCTATCTGAGATCCCTTTCAGTGCTTTTATCTGAAGAGGCCAGAGACTGAACCTAAGACTATCTAGAAGAGAGAAGAAGAGTTTTTCTTTATATGCTGACTTTCTCTACCACTTAAGGGAGACTCAAACCAGGTTACAATCACCTTCCCTTCCCCTCCCCACAATAGACACCCTGTGAGGTAGGTGGGGCTGAGAGAGTGTGACTAGCCCAAGGTCCCCCAGCTGGCTTCGTGTGTAGGAGCAGGGAAACACATCCAGTTCACCAGATTAGCCTCCGCAGCTCATGTGGAGGAGTGGGGAATCAAACCCGATTCTACACATCAGAGTCCACCACTCCAAACCATTGCCCTTAACCACTATACCACACTGGCTCTCCATGTGAAGGGCTAAACTACGTGATACTTTTACCCAGCATACATCCTCAGGTTGTGCTGGCAGATGTGTTTTTGGGACTCTGTGCCTCCCATCTGTTTGTGTGGTCCTGATTCAGTTTTGGATTGTAGCATGTAAGGAGAAGAGTTTAAGTGAGGGGTACACAAACACCTGTGAATATCAAGAGGCTCACGGGGGGAGGAGGGACAATGAAAGTCAGAATAGGATGCCAAACATATATAACATAATATTCAACAAAGTAAACTTTAAACTTTCACCAATGTAAACACTGTCACAATTATAGCCATAAAGTCCTCAATACATAATTTCCAACAATCACAATCCAAAGTGTGTAAGGTTGCTGGAATACAAAAATCAAATCTCTGAAATGCTCTTCGATCATATGCCAGTAATATCAACAATTGATTGTTTGCAAGCAGTTCGTGAGTTAAACACTCTGTAGACCGAAATGGTGATCAGCCCTAGAAGCAGGGTTAGTCCTGGCTAGGACTTAGATGGGAGACCACCAAGGAACTACTGGGTTTTATATATGATTAATAAACAGAGTTTGCCCAGTCATGGAAGCATGATATTGAGTGCAGTAAAATCAATCTTCCCAAGAAGTAAATTGCAAAAAAGTAGAACTTACATTTATTCAAGTTTAGTCTGTTAGCATTCTTGCTGCAGTTGATAAAAGATAGAAAGCCTAAAGAATACATTTCCCTATACAAGTGGCTAGCTAATCCAGCGTCATGCGAGTGCAAGTACGATTGTATTGTTTTTTACAGGAGAGACCTGTAGATATGTCTGCCTCCATGCAGACCATGTGGGAAAGAGAGAGACAAAATGGCTACTGAGAAAGAAGGAACGGGTTAGAGGCCAGTCCCCAGGTTCAGACAAAGAGGAACATTCCATTCAAGAGATAACAACTACAAACTTAGAGTAAAGTAGTGCCCCCCCCCCCAATGTCCAGGCATGCTGGGTCACTCTCACTCCAACAGGAACATCAGGGTCGCTATGCAGAGGAAGTCAATGGCAAACCACCTCTATAAGTCTCTTGCCTTGAAAACCCTACAGGGTTGCCATAAGTCGACTGTGACCTGATGGTGCTTTATGCACACACATTATCGCCCGGCTTATTCTTCCTTATGCCCATCTGCTCTGTGCGCAGCTTAGTCATCAGGATCTTCTTGCAAACAGTATGCTTTTCTAATTAGGATCTGAGCTGCTTTGACGTCCTCATGTCTTACCCGTAAGACAATGGTCATTGTTATGCACTATGTATCCTGTGCCCCTTGGAGTAATTTGAAAAGCACAGATGTGGCCAAATGATTAGTCAGATCTTAATAATCTAACTTCTAATATGTTTCAGCCAAGGTGAACATAATGATACAATGTGAGAGACCACAGCGTGAGTGATTAGGCATTGCTATAACTAGCTTTTTCTCTTCAAATAAAGGTCAGGAGCGAAGAACAGTTTAGAGCTTGCAAGGAGTTTCAGAGTGACTGTTCGTCTTTACAGTTTAATACCAACAAAATCTTTTGTTCAGCTGTGGCTGTAGCTGCTAAGCATTCATTCAACTCAATAGGCAATCCTGTGCCCACTAATGGTAGATTTCCATTCCATATATAGAATTTATTAATGAGTTGCATCAGTCCTCTGCACTGGCATAGTGTTATTGTGGGGTTGCCAACCTCCAGGTAGTAGCTGGAGATCTCCTGCTATTACAACTGATAGAGATCAGTTCACTTGGCAATTGGACTCTATGGCATTGAAGTCCCTCCCCAAACCCTGCCCTCCTCAGACTCCACCCCCCAAAAAAATCTCCTGCCTGTAGTGAAGAGGGACCTGTCAACCTTAGTTATTGTCATCACCTATCCAAGTATTTGTGAATCCAATTTGTTATTCTTTTCTTCATGATAGCTTGAGGAGTAAGGACAGATCTCATTGTCAGGTCCCTCTTTGCCACCGGAGGGAGGTTTTTGGAGCAGAGCCTGAGGAGGGCAGGGCTTGGGGAGGGGAGGGACTTCAATGCCGTAGAGTCCAATTGCCAAAGCGGCCATTTTCTCCAGGGGAACTGATCTCTATCAGCTGGAGATCAGTTGTAATAGCAGGAGATCTCCAGCTAGTACCTAGAGGTTGGCAACCCTATTTCTACATGATCTTTTTTGAGGGGCAATGCCAGGGATTGAACCTGGGCCCTCCTGAATGCAAAGCAAGTGAGTCAAATCAACTGTCTATCAAGGTCAGCATTTTCTGTTCTGGCTAGCAACAGCTCTCCAGGGTCTCAGGCAAGAGTCTTTCATTTTTTAACTGTTTTAACGGGAGATGCTAGGGATTGTACATGGGACTTGGTGCTTGCTAAACTGAGGTTCAACCACTTAGCTACAGGTCCTCTGCAGTGCCTCTTCCACCGTTATGCCTAGTTTGGCTCTCTCTCTTGCTCCGCCTCTCTCTCCATTTTCATAGCATGTCCCTAATCACAGAGTCCATTTTCACTATCTCTCTGGAGAGATTTCCCTGAAGCATTTTGGTACTCGCTTTTATAAGATGATAGCCATTTGTAAGAAAATAAATGCAAACCCAACTTAAATAATACTAAGTGCCTTTTACAATTACAGCACAAAAGCAGTGACCTGGAATTGGGGGATTGGGGAGTAGAGAAACGCCACCGGTCATTGCAGAGAGCATGAAATAAACATGTATCGCTGGATGACTGGAATGATGGTAAACATAATAGCTCTGCTTTTAAAGGGAGGCTCTTTTGAAATTCGTGACCAAGAAAAAAACAGCCAAAAGGGCAGATTTGTAAACTGGGGACAAAATTCCATTCAGGCATGTTGATCAGCATAAGAGTGAACAAATGCAAAAGATCTTAACCTGAGGAAACATTCAGTCTGCGATCCAAGTTATGTGATTCATCATCTTTAGAATGGGTTTCTATTAAAAGGAGAAAGTATTAAAGTTGCTAAAAACTGGTTGGAATAAAGGGCATTGTCACAATTACCAGTAGGGAAGGAAATGGCACCTCAGTTGTACAATCTCAGCTGTTCTCTTATCTCTGAACATTTGTAACGTGAAATGCTTTTCTGTACTGTCTTCTGTTAAAGGTAGTCCCCCTGTGCAAGCACCGGGTCAGTATTGACCTGTCACCTCCCAACATTTACTAGGCAGACTATGTTTTCGGGGTGGTTTGCCATTGCCTTCCCCAGTCGTTTGCACTGTCTTCTGTTAAGAATGTGCAAAACCCTCCTGAGAAATTTTGCTTGACGTATCAACATGCAGTGGCCTTATTTTGAAAGGCCTCCAATCTTCTGTCTGAGTGCCTTGAAATTTTATTTTAGGCAAAATTCCACATCAACCTAAGAACATGTGAAATACCCCAGAGAATCTGCCCCCCCAAAAATATTTAATTACAGAGGGATATATATTCATTTTACTCTGTTGTAGCAAAAACAAGCAGGAGTCTTGCGGCTCCTTAAAGACTAGCAAATCTATTGTGTCAAAAGTATATGATCTTTCTGAAAACTTTGTGACTTTCTTGACACTTTTTGAAAGTTCCATCTGAATTAAACCCTCCAAATTATCTTTTCAGGCAAAATCAATTGACAGCTGAAGGATACTTAGGAACCCTTTTAAAACAATCCCTTATTATGGTCTTATTGACATTCTTTTGGGCATTTTGACATTCCTTAGATGTTTCGCCTGAAGTGGTACTCTTAACTTCTGTTTGAATTTTATTTGAAACTTTAAGCTCCTGTACTTTTATTTATTTCTCACATGTATAGTTGATCATTCCTTCAAGGATTTTAGGGTGGCGTACGTTCCCTTATTTTATCCTCAACTACCCTTACAGTAATTTCAGCTGAGAGCCAGACTGGATCAAGGCTACCTGGTGAGCAAGGATCTGAACCTCACATTCTCCAGTCCAAGTCCAACTCTTTAACCACTTTACCACAATGGCTCCATTCATTTGGTTTTTGGTGTGTGTGTGTGTGTGTGTGTGTGTGTTTGGAACACTGTACCCCTATGGATTATGATAGATAGGGTTGCCAACCTCCAGGTTATGACTGGAGATCTCCCACTATTACAACTGATCTCCAGGTGACAGAGATCAGTTCCCCTGGAGAAAATGGCCTCTTTGGCAATTGGACTCTATGGCATTGAAGTCCCTTCCTCCCCAAGCCCTGCCCTCCTCCGGCTCTGCCCCTAAAATCTCCAGGTATTTCCCAACCCAGAGTTGGCAACCTTAGTCTTGTGTGATCTGTGGGGGCATACATTTTTCTTGAATGGAATTATGACCCTGAGCATTTGTAATGTCATACAGGTGATCCCCCCACCCCAAGCCTGGCAGCATCCAATCAGGCCATGCGAGACATGCTACAACTCACCTGGTCTCCACATTTGACCCTCCAAAATATGACCAAGACCAGTTTCAGCTACATAGCATATATGCCTACCCTTTCTTTCAGGTGTGGGCCAGATATTTTGTTTCTAGTTTAGTAGCAAGTGAGGAGGAAAAAAAAGGCATAGACCATTAAATCAGCAGAATAGAGGACAGAACTGCAGAAGGAAACTGAAATTTATCTGGGGTACCTCCTCAAACCTGCAAAATTGTCATTGGGCATATGGTCTAGCGATAACCTTTCATCATTGTTCAGGATCGTATGAACTTTAGAAATGTCAGGAAACAAGTACTATAGCCTTTTCAGAACACAATCCTGATGACTGGAGTTATATTTTGGTCTGTTGTCAGAAAGTGATATTCCCAAGCAACATGTTTTGTCTGAATGTTGAGTTAGATTCTTGAAAAAAAATTACAAGATTGGGATTCTGATCATGTAGAAGTTATACAACTTGTTCACTCAAAACTGGAAATAGGAGCACTTCTTTTGGTTTGCTATTGTCTTCTTCCAACTAAAATTGGCTGATTTTTGCTAGACTTGAGGGGTGTGTGAAAATCATTTACCCATCAAAACTTGTATAGGCAGTAGCCAATTTAATTTTAACTATTAGTCCAGCCGATAGAGATCAGTTCCCCTGGAGAAAATGGCTGCTTTAGCAATTGCACTCGATGGCATTGAAGTCCCTCTTCCTCCCCCAAACCCCGCCCTCCTCAGGCTCCGCCCCAAAAGCCTCCCGCCAGTGGTGAAGAAGGACCTGGCAACCCTAGACATTTACTAAGCAGTTTTAATAAGTCATGAAAATGTGAATTAAATTTTGACAAAGGCAAAAAAAAATGAGTATGATTCACAGAGAAATATCTTGATTTCCTCATATTTGAGAGAAATTGGTAAACATTATCATGATGCTGACTTTTGCTGTAACACACACACCTGCGTCTAAAAAAGCATCTTTGGAGAATTTAATGGTGTTAATTTTTTTATTGATTCAAAAACAGAAAGCACAGTGGTATTGAACTTTCACTTCAGGTATCCTTTTTTCCTGGACAAAGTTTCTCAATGATGCGATAGAGGAATAATATAGAGGCCTTTCTCTTATTCAGAGCACTGTAGTGGTGCACATTAAAAAAAAAAAGATTTCATTGGTTCATGTATCCAGACAACCATTCAATCAAACAAAACACTTATCAAAAAAGTCATTTAGGTGGTATTTGTATGTTGCCACTTGCATCTCAAGAATATATGTATGCTGGTAGAGGCATTAAAGGATAACTGTGCTTTCAACATTCTTCTGAAGATGTGTGGAAATCAATAGACGATCCACTGTCCAAGATTTTAATGGAGCATTTAGTTTCTTCGTTTTTTCATCAGCAGGGGTTACATTACAAAATATTAATGCAGCCATTCTCTGTTTTTTTCTTTTCTTTTCAGAGATCCACGAAAATGCCCTTTTCCATTTCATTTTGTTTGTTATCTTCACCGTGAACCCATTTTCAGTGCGGGTATCTTCATTTTGTTTATTCCCTTTCACCGACCATTTTATGCAACTGAGGCCAAAATCACATTTCCCCAATGGGTTAATATTAACATGGAAAATTTGACATGAAGAACCAGATAAAGAAAGATTTGTGGGTTCCGTTCGCATGAGGAAGAAATGAAATGTAAACAGGCAGCCGAACCAGAACAGTGAGAAATTAAATAGCATTCCTCTCTTATTTCCAAGAAAAAGATCCTATTATTTATTTATTATGTGACTTGTACCCTGCCTTTTCCCAACCACGGAAAACCTTCTCTACCGACCAATAAAATCAGTACAATTTAAATAAAAACATTACTCAGTATTAAATTCTATCAGGAGTAGGGCAATTCATTACCCAAGTCTAGACCAAGATTCACTGGAAAAGACACTCATGCTAGGAAAAGCTGAGGGCAGCAGGAGAAGAGGAAGACCCAACAAGAGAGGGATTGACTCTACAATGGAAGCCACAGCCCTCAGTTTGCAAGATCTGAGCAAGGCTGTTAAGGACAGGATGCTTTGGAAAGTGCAGATGACTGGGGAAGGCCCTGGCAAACCACCCCATAAACACAGTCTGCCTAGTAAACGTCGGGATGTGATGTCACCCCATGGGTCAGAAACGACCCGGTGCTTGCACAGGGGACTACCTTTACCTTTACCTGTAATGCATAGTTATGCACAGAGTATAAAGACACAGAGTATAAAGAAGACATATGTTAGGATCCTCCTCCTATCCCTGTGAGACAGCTTCTAACATTCAGTCCTCAGTGAAGGGCACCAACGACTAGTAGTTTGGCTCGGGATATTTCAAAGAATTTTAAATTGTGTGAAGCAGCTCCGAGAAGCTGTGCGATTATGCAGCGGCAAAAGCTCGGGGGAGTCGTTCTTCCTCAAAGTAATTTCCATTTCCCTTCCTGTAACCTGTAAATAAAAAAAAAACATGCAGTAATAGTAATGAAATCAACCAGTCTGTGGGGGTTTCTTGAGCAAGAGGAGCGACAGAGGCCCTGGGGGGGAAACCTGTCATGTTCTAACATATGGGGCATAATCTTTGCCGCATTAGACGAGAGCAGACTGTAGATAAATGTTTCTCGCCCCCTTTTAATAAATGTAAATAAAACAGATTTAATGCTTTAATCTTTAATCCTTTTTTTATCTTGGACATGTTTCATACAACCATGTTGGGGGGGAGAGAATGACACTTTCCCTTGTTTTTATCACCCTGAGCTCTATCCAGCTGGTCACCCAGTGCAGAAATGTTGAAAGGCGAGAGACTTGGATCGTGCCGACTGGCCCGTCAGTAGGGTTGCCAACCTCCAGGTACTAGCTGGAGATCTGCTATTACAACTGATCTCCAGCCGACAGAGATCAGTTCACCTGGAGAAAATGGCCACTTTGGCCACTGGACTCTATGGCATTAAAGTCCCTCCCCTCCCCAAACCCCGCCCTCCTCAGGCTAAGCCCCAAAAACCTCTTATTGGGAGTGAAGACGGACCGGGCAACCGTAGCTGGCCGTGCTGGCTCCAGGGTTCAGTGGACTCTGGGTTCGATTCCTTCTGGACTGGTGCCTTTCTCATTAACAACACTGTGGCAGCCACCTTATTGTTTTATTTGTCCCCTCCTCATTCACAGAAAGGAACAAATACTGTGGCTGCTAGGCCGTGGGTAACTGCTTAAGTTGGTGAGGCACCAGAAAATGTTCCACTGCATTGTGGGCTTAGATAGCAGGAAGGCATGAAGCTCATTGCCCTGACCTAAACAGCCCATGCCAGCCCAATCTCATCAGATCTTGGAAGCTAAGCCGCAATGGTAAACCATTGCATGGTCTAGTGGTTAAGAGCAATGGACTCTCATCTGGTGAACCAGGGTGGTTTCCCCACTCCTACACATGAAGCCTGCTGGGTGACCTTGGGCTAGTCACAGTTCTCTCTGAATTCTCTCAGCCCCACCTACCCCACAGTGTGTCTGTTGTGGGGAGAGGAAGGGAAGGCTGATTGTAAGCTACTGAAGACTCCGTACGGTAGAGAAAAAGCAGAATATCAAAACAAACTCTTTTTTGTTTTCTTCTAAGTAGCCTTTCCTCTTCTATGACACTATGCATATGGGTGAAGAGAATGCTGTAAGCAACTATACCATGGAAATATTCAAAGCCATAGAGTCCAATTGACAAAGCGGCCATTTTCTCCAGAGGAACTGATCTCTATCGGCTGGAGATCAGTTGTAATAGGGGGAGATCTCCAGTTAGTACCTGGAGGTTGGCAACTCTAGTCTCTTCACATCTTGAAAAAGCATCACAGGGTTCATTTCTTATTGTCAGGATGAATTACAGGCACAAGAGCAGGCCCAGAAAAGGACAAAAAACAACAACAACATTGGCAACATTACAGTACCCAGTGACTGTGACTGTCCCAATGTGACTGCTTGTTAGCTTGGGAGCTGGAACTCCTCTCAAACAGTAATAAAAATATATTAGTACCATAAATCTGAATGCATACAGACTATGCTACTACACTATTACTTGGCTGTTGCTGTATAAAGATGTGCAGAGAGATGTGTGTTGCCAATCTCCTTCTTGCCATATCTGTATTGTGTAGAGTTGCCAGGTCCCTCGTCGCCACTGGCAGGAGGTTTTTGGGAGGAGCCTGAGGAGGGTGGGGTTTGGGGAGGGGAGGGACTTCAATGCCATAGAGTCCAATTGCCAAAGCAGCCATTTTCTCCAGGTGAACTGATCTTTATTAGCTGGAGATAAGCTGTAATAGCAGTAGATCTCTAGCTAATACCTGGAGGTTGACAACCCTATACAGTAATGTGCACAGTTTGCATTGCCTGTTGGACAAAAGACCAGGTCAAGGCAACTTGTCCTTGTATCATCTCTTGAGGGGTGAGTATAAAATTGAGAGAAGTCTGGAGGCAGGAGATCTCCCACCACCAGCTCTTGTTGTCTGCTGACACTCCAGCTGCTGGTGGGAGGGGGAAAATAAGAAATCACCATTGGGCTATGGTGTTACATTACTTCCAGAGACAAACGAGAAGTGAAATCGAATTATATGCAACACCGAGCTGCCAAGGCTGGTGGCACCAACCGGCAATATTATAGGGATTCGGATGAGTCCCTGTTTCAACCCACATCTTTCTCAGGAATCAACATTGGCAGCTGTCTAGCTTGCTCATATGGTGATGGAAACAGCTGTTCCCCTAATTCGATTTCAAGGCTGCCCACCTACACCTTGACTTGCTGGTCAGAGCTGCCTACCTTCGCGGCTTGACGCTGCCTACAATTCGACTCTAAGGCTACTCACCTACACGTATGCTCGAACCTCAGCGCACAGAACTTGGCTCATCCGCACTATTCTTGAAATTGCTTTGATTGGTTGGACTAATTCCCCCCCCCCCCCCGATACTGTTTTGGGACCAGAGATATGTAACAAAAATGTTGATGTCACAGGAACCAATTTTCAGTACAACTAAAGCATTGTAAAAGCACTGCCTCTTAAAAGAGAAAAAATATTTTTAAAAATGTGGTTTGTGGTATTGTATATCGTTGTCCTTGTAACTCACATTATTTGTATTCACATAAACCTAAGTTTCATTGTTTAACACATTTAGTAATTGTGAATTTTGGCATTATTGCTGCTTAGTTTTCCAAGTACCTGGAGGTTGGCAACACTAAGCCATACGGGGCTTTAAAGGTCAATACCAGCATCTTGGTTGGGCCTGGAAATGAACTGGGAGCCAATGTAGATAAACCAAGATTGGAGCGAGATGATCACTACAACCCACACCGGTCAACATTCTGGCTGCAGCATTCTGTACATAAAGGTAACGATAAGTATCTTCGTGGCCGAGAAAGAGTAATTCTCAGTGCAATCCTAAATAGAGTTACACTGTTCTAAGTCCAATGACTTCAATGGACTTAAGAGAGTACAGTTCTGCTTAGGATGGTACTGTTAGACTCTTTCCACCAAAGATATCAAGATGACATTATTTGCTTCAAGAACTGGTTAACCTTCCCTCATTGCTCCCTTGGCAGAGCCTACTGATGTGAATAAGATAATTCAGTGGGTCCCCTTCCTATATTTTCTTGACCCTTCCTTGGCCCTTCTGGACCCTGGTTTGAGGGAATTAACGCATTATCGCTGCCCCTTAATGGAGACCGAAATCTTGAATATGTCAATGCATAATGCTATACGTCGCCTAGTAATTAATTCCCATGCAACGCTGTGGAAATATTCTTTAACAAGATGAGTCAGAGTTAGCTTAACTTAATCATCACTAACACTGGCTCTGACACTTAGCAGAACATTCTAAAATTATTAGAAAAGATTATGCTTATTCAGCCTCTGTGTTCAATCGGCTATGAAGATTGTGTCAGGAGGGAATGAAAATGACTTAATTGGGGTGGGGGAAATGCCACAAAAATGACTTGAACATAAACCACTGCTATGAATGACTTTTTAATCCTTGCAAATAATGAGATTTATATGTATTTGGAAATGCGTATTGATCACCGAATTAAATCATAATGCACCTGTCTTATCCTGTCATTTTGAAAATGTTTTAGACGTTTTGTAATGGATATATATGCAGGACCTGATCACTTATGGAGTAAGACAAAGAACCTTAAAGTTCAGCTGAACATTAAAACAAAATACTGATGTTATTTATTATGCAGTGTACACTAAATTAAAAACACTGGGCCGTAAATGTACAGGCTGATCAATTAAAAGAATATATAAAATAGTTGCTAATTTTTCAACATAGCTGATGATAAACAATCAATGTAAATGACCAATAAATTACCCAAACATGTTTCGGCCTATGTGGCCTTCAGTGGTCATATATACATTTACATATTTTAGAAACACATCCAGAAATACATATACATATAAATGTATGCAGTAAAGTGATAACCTTCTGTATTGTGTGGCCCATTGTAACTTCTTGTTGTAAAACATGGAATTTTCACCTTTTACGTTGGCTCACGCAGAGGTCTTATAATGTATTTCCAATGTCATATGGATGTGTACATCATCAATCAGTGATAAAACATATTGGCTCTTTGTCTAGTTAAGGTTGAGTTTTTTTCTGTTTTTCCCTTTTCATTAGTTCCACTTATGGAGTAAATCTTAATAAATGTTACTTTTTTTAAAAGCAGGAATTACTTGCAACCATATTGGGAAAAAAGCAGTAAGGTAAACATTTCCTTTCATTTCGAGTACTGCGTAAGCAGATGTGTGTGTGTTTAAAGTGCCATCAAGTCGAAGACTTTTGGGGTTTTCATGGCAAGAGACTATCAGAGGTGGTTTGCCAGTGCCTTCCTCTGCACAGCAACCCTGGTATTCCTTGGTGGTCTCCCATCCAAATACTAACCAGGGCTGACACTGCTTGGCTTCTGAGATCTGACGAGACCAGGCTAGCCTGGGCCATCCAGGTCAGGGCGCATAAGCAGATAGATCTACTGAAATATTGGGCGGGGGAATGATACACATCCTGTAATCAAAGCAGTTGTGCTGGGATGGTTTATGCCTTAAAAAAAAGCCAGATAGTTACCTGCACCAAAATCCCATTTTTATGGTGAAACCTTTGCATTTACACATGCACACACACAGCCAAAATTCTTAATACAATGTGATGGAGTAGGGTTGCCAGGTCCCTCTTCACCACCGGTGGGAGGTTTTTGGGGTGGAGCCTGAGGAGGGTGGGGTTTGGGGAGGGGAGGGACTTCAATGCCATAGAGTCCATCTTGCCAAAGCGGCCATTTTCTCCAGGTGAACTGATCTCTGTTGGCTGGAGATCAGTTGTAATAGCAGGACATCTCCAGCTACTCCCTGGAGATTGGCAACCCTGGTACTTGGGGAAGTTAATTCCCTGAAATCACACATGTCTGTAAAATGAATGAGGGAACTCCAAGCCAACTCATAGGAGATGCAACATCTAGTTCAGGGGTCCCCGACCGTTTGAGCCTGCGGGCACATTTGGAATTCTGACACTGCATGGTGGCCGCAAGCAACAAAATGGCAGCCGCAAAATGGCTGCCACAGGAGGCAGAGCCTTGTGCTGTAGTATCAGCTTCTGACAAAACAACATTAAAAAAAATCTGCACAGCCAATCAAATCTCCAATAGTCAATCAGAAGCCTTGATGGGCAAAAGCCTTACCTGATCCTACCCACTTCCTGGGGGGGGGGGGAACAAAATAAACAAGCAAACACTTGGCAGGCACCAGACAAAGTGTTGGCAGGCGCCAGGGTGCCCACAGGCACCATTGGAGGGGGGTACCCCTGGTCTAGTTGGCCCTAGCTCCTACATCTGTTTAGTATAATTTTCCCACATTCCCAGGAGCTCATTTTATCCTCACAACAATCCAGTTAGATAAGTAACCCTGAAAGAGAATGATGGGTCCAACGTCATGGCAGAGTGCGGCTTTGAACCTGGGTCTCCCTGATCCAAGGCTGACACTGTAATCAGGATACCACACATCCCCTTTAACAGAACCTCTGAAATATCTACTGGGAGTTTTCCTATTACAATTATATTAGCTGCTGTGAAATACAGGCAGGATGGTGCCACTGCAGTCGTCTTGTTTGTGGGCTTCCTGGAGGCACCTGGCTGGCCACTGTGTGAACAGACTGCTGGACTTGATGGACCTTGGTCTGATCTATCATGACCTTTCTTATGTTCTTTTGTTCTTTGCTGTGGAACACAGGCAGGATAATGCTATTGCAGTCGTCTGGTTTGTGAGCTTCCTAGAGGCACCCGGGTGGCCACTGTGTGAACAGACTGCTGGACTTGATGGGCCTTGGTCTGATCTACCAAGGCATTTCTGATGTTCTTATGTTCTTAACCTGTCATGTGTGCAGTGTTATATCCTAAGTATTTTTTGTCTTTGTCATCTGATGAAAAATTAATTGGCATTGAATTAATTTGAATACAGCTGCCTAGTCCTTGGTATGGAAGTCTGGGTAACTCTCCTTGATAAGTTAAAAAAAACAAGGGGGAATGATAATCAAGCAGCAAGTCAATTTGCAAATGGAGAAACATAAAATATCACGTTAAAATAAGTAGCAAATAGGGAGGAGCGGAGGTGGTGGATAAGGCAGGTGTTTGCTGGCACGCATCATTAATGAAGGCCCTGAATCAAAACAAAGCCAGCATAATCATTGCATGATATTTTTCTCATTAGCTCCAGATGACAGTAGCAATAAGATTGGCACTTTGTCGAGGAGGATTGCAATTTGAACAGAGGAGGCCATGTATGCAGCAACATCTGCTTAGAACAACCTTCACATTTGATCCGTAAAGCGCGATTAATCAATTCAGTGCTGCCCAGATCACAGCACTAAGGGATGTGGGGGGCATTCCAATGTTCCTCTGTGGCATTTCCACTTCCTGCCATCTGGTCTCTCATTGCTTTGCACAACGTTCAGGAGATGTGATACAGGTAGGGTTGCCAACCTCCAGATACTAGCTGAGATCGCCTGCTATTACAACTGATCTCCAGCCGTTGGAGATCAGTTCACCTGGAGAAAATGGCTGCTTTGGCAATTGGACTCTACGGCATTGAAGTCCCCTCCCCAAACCGTGCCCTACTCAGGCTCTGTCCCAAAAATCTCCAGATATTTCCCAACCCAGAGTTCCATGGAGCAGAGGGGTAAGCTGGACTACTGCAGTCCAAGCTTCGCTCACGACCTGAGTTCGATCCCAACAGAAGTTGGTTTCCATCCTTCCACCTTTCAGTAAAATGAGTACCCAGCTTGCTGGGGGTAAAGGGAAGATGACTGGGGAAGGCACTGGCAAACCAACCTGTAAACAAAGTCTGCCTAGTAACGTCATCCCATGGGTCAAGAATGACCCGGTGCTTGCACAGGGGACCTTTACCTTTAATTTTATTTCCCAACCCAGAGCTGGCAACTTAAATACAGGGCAGAGAGGTTTGCTGTGAGGAAAATAAAATGAAAGAGGGGAGATCAATGTTGTAAGCCACTTTAGGAGTTTGTGGAGATAATCAGGGTATAAATACCCAAATAGATGATTTTATTTATACAAGCTAAAAAATCATTGTAAACTATCAAAATGATACAGTCATGAAAAATGTGAGTGAGAGAAATGAGGATGAATTACATTATTAGTTAAAACAACCGATAACCAAAATAAAGAGGGATTGTGGGGATAAGACATTTTTGGTTCAAAGCAAGGAGTTCAACTCCTTTTCTCGTTTAAAAAAATCTGTGAAAGAGGAAACACACAGAGAGCAGATTCAATAAAATGGAAGATCAAAAGCGCAGTGACAGCCTCCTTAACATGCTTAAGTCGTGATGGATGAAGCAGAATTGAACTAGAGTAGGCAGTTTTTTGTGTGCGTGCGGCAATGTCTTGATGGGAGACTGCATTCACGTGCCTTTATTGGTTATGATCATCTTCACTGGATCTAGATTGCAGAAGCAAACACTGTGGGTAGTGAATATCTCTTATTTCTGGCTCGGAAAATAAAAACTCTTTAAGATAACGGTTCTAAATAGGCAGCCAGCCCAAGCACATTACTGTCAGATCAACAAAGAATGGGAGGGGTGTGATGTTTCCCCTTGTTAGGTCCAAGTTGCAGAGACCTTCCCTGAAGTGGAGGACCCACAAGGCCTCAAATTGGAGAGGGGAGGGGATGCATATGGCCTGAGCAGTGATACTTTTATTTTAGATCACTTTATTTGTTCAGGCTTTTAAGTACTTTTCTTCCCAGCTATTTTTTGTACTTCTGTAAGCTCCATCAAGTTGCAACTGATTTAGGGTTACCCCAACAAGGGTAGGGTTGCCAACCTCCGGGTGGTGGCTGGAGATCTCCTGCTATTACAACCCAGAGCTGGCAACCCTAAACAAGGGTCTCTTAAGGCAAGTGAGAAGCAGAGGTGGTCTGCCATTGCCTTCCTCTGCAGAGTCTTCCTTGGTGGTCGCCCATCCAAGTACTGATCCTGCTTAGGTTCCAAGGTCTGACAAGATTCCGCTATGCCATGCTACTTTCCCTGCCTCCTGACTATCATACCACCTATTTTTACCACTTTCTTTGATTTGACTCACCCGAGCCAAAATATGACCTATTTAGAATAAGGCCTGATTACTAAAATAATGATATTGAGGACAAATCTACATCAAAATCCAAACAACAACTTTTAAAAATAATCCAACTAGATAGTTTGTCAATTCCCGCCCCCCTTTCTTCATTCTCCCAAGATGTTTCAGTTGTGCCTATCTGTTGAACTTAAAAATGTATTCTAATGATGTATTTGGAAGCAGGCAACAATATGGTATAGCAAGAGGCTTAAAATTGGATCTGTGACATGAGCCTAATGGGGCCCTGGTGTGTATGATCAGGGTTGCCAGCCTCCAGGTGGTGGCTGGAGATCTCCTGCTATTATAACTGATCTCCAGCCGATAGAAATCAGCTCCCCTGGAGAAAATGGCCACATTGGCAATTGGACTCTATGGCACTGAAATCCCTCCCCTCTCCAAACCCTGCCCTCAGACTCCACCCCCAAAATCTCCAGGTATTTATCAACCTGGGGCTAGTAACCCTATGTATGATGCGTAGGGTTGCTAATTTCCAGGCACCAGCTGGCTATCTCCTGCTTTTACAACTGATCTCTAGCCGATAGAGATCAGTTCACCTGGAGAGAATGGCAGCTTTGGCAATTGGACTCTATGGCATTGAAGTCCCTCCCCTCCCCAAATTCTGCCCTTCTCAGACTCCACCCGAAAAACCTCCCGCCGGTGGCAAAGAGGGGCCTGACAACTGTAAATCATTCTATGTCCCTCTTGCAAGCACAGAAAACACAAAGGACATTCCCCCCATCCACCTGTGATGTGCTCAATTAGTGTTGCCAGATGAGTTCAATTAGCAGCAGATCTCCAGCTAGTACCTGGAGGTTGGCAACCCTAGAAAACCTCTGTAACAATGCTTACCGTTATGTTTGCCTTTTTTGCCCAAGCCTTACCAGTCATCATTAGCATATCCACGACCCGACCCAGAAGTCATACCCATTTTTAGGACCAGAAACTTGAAAGCTCTTTTCTACCCCTTATACAGTTTGAGTCCCCACCCCATCCCTGACCTTCACATCTATTCCTTTTGTTTCCACACTCTGCCCTGTAGCAGGACTGTTAAGAGAAATTATCTTAATACCTCGTAACCCAATTTATACTTTAATGATACTGCTCACGCAGCCAAATTTGACTGTGAACTGTGTCATACTAAGAGTAAGACTGAACGAAAAAAGGGATCTTAATCATAGTGTGACACTGTTCAGATTCGGATTTGTCTCTCTCTCTCTGGTCGAAAATGCATGGTTGCTTTATCCTCCTTTAATCCCTGTTTTAGCCAGGATCGAACGCACATTAGGCGAAACGCATGCGTTCAATCCTGGCTGAAACAAGGATTAAAGGAGGATAAAATGACCATGCGTTTTCGACATCGCTCTCTCTCTGTATGTGTTTGTGCGTGTGTACATATATATATGTGTGTGTGTGTGTGTGTGTATTAGGGTTGGCAGGTTGTTCTTCGCCACCAGTGGGAGGTTTCTGGGGCAGGCCCTGAGGAGGGCGGGGCTTGGGGAGGGGCTTCAATGCCATTGAGTCCAATTGCCAAAGTGGCCATTTTCTCCAGGTCAACTGATCTCTATCGGCTGGAGATCAGTTGTAATACCAGGAGATCTCCAGCTAATACCTGGAGGTTTACAACTCTATCATGTATGTATGTACAAACAGTGCAAAATTAATAATTTTAGATCTTAATCAACTGGGGGAGGAAACTCAGCAACTGACAAAGAAATATTAAAATCCACTACTGCTAAACAAAACCTCAGACTGTCCAATTCACTGCTAGAATACCAAATAAAAGGTTTTATCCATCTATCTCTTACCACATTAAGCAAACCACAACTGAATAAAGAATGTTGAAGGGTGTCTATTTGACCAGAAACACACTGGCCCACTTGCTCAGAATAAGGCACTTATTTAAATGACCCAGTAGCTCCCCTGAGTTCTCCTCAAAATGCAAGCAACTCTCCAAAGCTTCTTGCAAAGTTCAATGTCAGCTAGATTTAACAACCTTCAGGTACTAACTGGAGATCTCCTGCTACTGCAACTGATCTCCAGCAGATAGAGATCAGTTCATCTGGAGAAAATGGCTGCTTTGGCAATTGGACTCTATGGCATTGAAGTCCCTCCCCAAACCCCACCCTCCTAAGTCTCTGCCCCAAAAACCTCCTGTCAGTAGTGAAAAGGGACTGGCAACCCTATTATCACCCCTAGTATCTAAGATCTTTTAAACTAGAGATTACTAGGACTATTTGCATGCAATACATGTTCTCAGCCAGTTCCCAGAATACTTAGGCATTCTCCATTGTGTACTGCTTTCTTCTATATCTCATTCCCACTTTTCATGATGCCATGGGAGAGAATCTGCCGCCTGCAAAACAACAACAACAACAACGACAACACACACACACACACACACACACACACATACAAACACCTGAGTTAATTTGAGAAGTTTCTACTTTAAAAAAAATGTGAACTGCAGTTTTGG
Source organism: Euleptes europaea (assembly GCF_029931775.1). Taxonomy (NCBI): domain Eukaryota; kingdom Metazoa; phylum Chordata; class Lepidosauria; order Squamata; family Sphaerodactylidae; genus Euleptes; species Euleptes europaea. Next base: position 75,178,173 of record NC_079320.1, read on the forward strand.
CGAAACACCTGCAACAACTGCTTGACATGCAGTCTGCAATACCAAACTCTCTCTCTCCCTCGTTGCTTTCTCCAGGGGATTGCATTCACAACAGCCAAGCAGCAGTCAATAAAAAATTTAAACTTGAAACAGCAGTGGTAAATTATAGATTTTTTTTTTTTTTTTTGGAACTAGAGAGAAATGGCCAAATGTGTCTTTGGAGCACTTTAGACTATGACACCAAGTTGCTGGCTAGAAATGCTTTGAAATTCTGGTTCAAATCTGAGTTCCATTCCAAATAGGGCTGCCAACCTCCAGGTACTAGCTGGAGATCTCCTGCTATTACAACTGATCTCCAGCTGATAGAGATCAGTTCCCTTGGAGAAAATGGCCGCTTTGGCAATCGGACTCTATGGCATTGGACTTTTAGAGGGGAGGGACTCTAAGTCCCTCCCCCCAAAAAAACCCACCCTCCTCAGGCTCTGCCCCAAAAACCTCCCACCGGTGGTGAAGACGACCTGGCAACCCTAATTCCAAGTATGCAGACAGTATGTATATATTATGTGGTGTTAGGTCACAAACAACATATGTGTTACAACGATCTCCAGTGTCAGGGTTCAACGTCTTTCTTCAGGATAAACACAGCTGGGAGTGCCAGAGTCGAAAGGGAGCCAGAAAGATTTGTAAAGTCAGTCACAGTCCAAGGCCAGGATTGCAAGAGTAATCAGGTCAGGTATCAGACAGGTCAGTGTGAAGTGAACTAGTTGCATCCACACCCAATGCTCTTTGCCCAAAGCCTTTTGTACCATGCCCTGAGAAGTTGCTACCTGCATCTCTGGCTGGGTCCTGTAATCAATCACTTTCCAGCCATAGTTCCTGGCATGCAGCCACGCGCATACGCTGCATCGTCTACCTTTCAATTCCTCTCTCAGCCACTTCCTGCATGCTTCCAGGGGTGTTGGGGACTTGGGGCTCGGAGGCTGATCCACTGCCCTGAGGTCAGGGGGTACTTCTGAGCTAGAAGGCTGCTGTGTATCTGAGATGGCCTGCGTTTGTATTTATGGCTGTGCCTCCGAGCTCGCAGGCTGCTGGGTCTCTGGGAATGCCTGTATTTGTTCTTCAGATTGGGTGTCTGGAGTCGGCTGTGGTCTGCTTCCACAGGCCTCCTCCTCGGAGTCCTCTCTGGCACTAAGTTGGGCCATGACAATATGACGACTAGAACAAGGAGATTTCAAGGCACGTGAGAAGCAGAGGTGGTTTTCTCTTGCCTTCCTCTTCAGAACCTTCCATGGTAGTCCCCCATCCAAGAACTGATGCTGCTTAGTTTCCAATATTTGACGAGATCGACCCATACCGTACTATTCCACATCCTGATGTAAATGGTATTATATATGATGGAGGAAAATGACTGTTTCATTTCAGTTCCATGCGTTGTCACTGTGAACCATTTTTGCTGCCGGCATTGACAATTTCCTGGTTCCCTTGATTCATTTTTAAAGCCATTTGTGTACAATTTATATGCACAATGTCCATTACACATGTATAATATACATATAATGCTGAGTCGTTAAACATAAAGAATGTTGAAAGAGGAGAGCATTTGATGAGAAAATGTGGCACAAGGAACCAGAAAAATAGCAGGATCGACAGGTTTCATTTGCCCAAGGGAGAAGCAAAGTCAAAATGGTGATTTTTTCAAATTGAACCAGCAAGCTTGAGATTTTTGACAGCATCTGAACTATTACCCCTCCACTCCGAATGAGTAGAACATAAGCTGAGATATTGTTCTGTTCAGATGACTACAGTTCATGAAGGATGCTGATGGATTTGGAGAAATGCTCTCAGACAACCCTGTCCTTCATTGGAGGCTTCCACAAGAAGGCTTGAGATTGGTAATCCCCAATATGGTGGTCATGGGCCCACTGAAGGTATTTCCTAGTTCCCACATGCATTTCTCCTCCAAAACCCCTCTTTTACCAAGCAAAGAGTTAGTCCTAGATCTCTTCCATCTCACTGGAGCAGTGGGTGCTTCAGAAGACCCAAGAGGCATCACCTCTTTCCAGGAAGCAGCCCATTCAGAAATAGCTAACTCCCCCCCCCCACCATCCAACACAGGAGGATGCTTGCTTGGAGCTTTCCAAAATTTTGTGACTATCCCCCATGTTAGTCCTTTTGTGGTGGTATACACTACGCTTTCTTCAAATTCCAATAGTGCCCACAGGGTCAAGGCTGAAGACCGCTGCCTGAGACACAGCGAAGTGTCAAGGCCCTGGACCAGTTGCCCCATAGGACCTCTCATGTGGTTCTGAACCTCTTCTTTAAATGATAAGGCATTCCTTTATAGTTCCATTCATTAAAAATTACTCAGTATACATAGACCGCATTTCAAGTTTTCAGACGATTAGCACCCATCATCTCAATATACGATAACCCTGTAAAATAGGGTAATGTTGTTATCTTCAATGAGAAGATGGGAATTTGGAGCAATGGGCTTAGATAGCATAGGAATGCAATCTTAGGCTGCAGTTCTAAGAACCCTTTCCTGAGAGTAAACACCATTGAATAAAATGGGACTTCCCAGGATACCTACTTAAGACTGCTTCCTTAGTCTTCCTTAGTAGTAGAATCAACAAATGGTACAAGTGGTAGGATATTGCATTATTGTGATCAGACACTTCTTGGATATTCCTGTCCTCATCTGTGGGTCTTTAAACACACTCACCTTTCTAGGGCTGTAAAATGAATTAACTGGGGGTTGTCATATCTACACGTAAAAAAGGATGTGATCAGTACCACCTTAATCATTGAACTGAACCATACAGTCTACATATAGAAGAAGATTTGGTTTTTATATGCCGATTTTCTCTACCTTTTAAGGGGAATCAAACCAGCTTACAATCTCCTTCTGTTCCTCTCCCTACAACAGACACCTAGTGAGCTAAGTGAGGCTGAGAGAGTTCTGAGAGAACTGTGACTAGCCCAAGGTCACCTGGCTGGCTTCACGTGGAGGAGTGGGAAAACAAACCCAGTTCACCAGATTAGAGTCCCGCCGCTCATGTGGAGGAGTGGGGAATCAAACCCGGTTCTCCAGATTAGAATCCACGGCTCCAAACCATTACACTACACTGACCTATTCAGGCATAAGTCAGTTTTTTTCCAGATAGCATTTCTGGAGGGTCAGGTTCCAGACCACCAAGGAAGTCCAGGGTTGTAACACAGAGGCAGGCAATGGGAAACCACCTCTGAATGTCTCTTGCCTTGAAAACGCTATGGGGTCACCCTTGCTCATTGGCAACTTGATGGAACTTTCCTCCACCACCACCAGATTTGGGAGAGTATTTTGAAATGTGTGTGTTTGGGGGTAACTCTTTATGTTTTATTTGGGGGTAACTCTTTATGTTTTAAATTGGAGTTCTGTGATCTTTTTAATCTGCAACTTTTGCTTTTGAATTCCATTTTTAATCCGTGCATCCGGAAAAAAAAAAAAACTTGTTAATGGGCTTGTCATGTTTTTCTGTTTTTCCAACCTGGTGTAGCATTAGTTAGCAAACCTCCGCCTGAGGAGATAAGACATGAAATAAACGTTTTAAATAAATAAAACATATTGGAAATGCTGCATGGAAAAAACAAACAAATGGCTGGTCTCGGAAAACTGTTAACATGATTTAACGCCAAAATAATTCCACTGCTGCAAAGTCATCTTGGTATCGGAATGGATCAAAAAAATGTCCTTATTCTAACGGACTAAATAACGCTGATCTTTAACAGTCTGATTTAAGGGAAATTCACCTCGAGAGGAGTTCAGTACAGAATAATTCCCAGTCTCTCCTCCCATCGAGAAATGACTGTACCACGGAGACCATATTTTCATACAGATGGTCTGTAGCAAAAGAAGCAATTCCAGCTCCACTTTATTATTCATAAAGTGATGTCAGGAACAATGACTGCGGCAGTCATCTCCCGGCTCCATTTTATCGAAACACGTATTTATGAAATCCAAATTTTTCTCTCGGCATGCGTGAGGGTGATATGCACTCCAGAATAAACTCTCTGAAAAGACACTCGCGTTAGACTCTCAACCCTCGAGAGGGCTGTTTAATCAAAACAGCTCCGCTTAAATGCACAACAAAAGGCTACCAGCAAATTTTGTTTAAAAAAAAATCAAGGAGAAATGGGGGACTCGGAATTTCTATTTAGGAAATTATTTAAAGGCACCTTTTTCCCTTTGGGGAATGAGAATGAACTTGGAGATGAATTAGTGATGAGGATGAACCAAATGGGAAAATGAGGCCTTTACAGAACTGGGGAAATATGGTATGTATTTTTTTGTAAGTAAATCATATTGGATGTAAGGAGCTGCTATTTTTAAAATCTGTCTTCCTTATCCATTCAGATAGTAGAAAGGGCTATTTTGTACATACACCATTTCTTCTCCAAGTGGCAAGTAGTTCTAGGGGCAGGACTTATCAGGTTTGGTTCCAACTGGAAAACAAGAGCACTGGACAATTACAGTTAGAGATGCCAGCCTCCAGGTGGGACTGGCTAGGGTTGCCAACCTCCAGGTACTAGCTGGAGATCTCCTGCTATTACAACTGATCTCCAGCCGATAGAGATCAGTTCACCTGGAGAAAATGGCCACTTTGGGAATTGGACTCTATGGCATTGAAGTCCCTCCCCTCCCCAAACCCTGCCCTCCTCAGGCTCTGCCCCAAAAATATCCAGGTATTTCCCAACCCAGTGCAGGCAACCTTACTAACTGGGTCCACAGAATCTTACTCAAGTCTGCTTGGTGGGGTTTATAACCAGGGAAGTGTCTTCAGGATTGTACTGTTAGTTTTCTTGACCTCTGAAATCAATTTGCAAAGCTGAAATCTACAATTCCTATCACAGCAAGCAGGTATTGAGGGCTAAAGAAGATTGGGGGTTGGTTCAACTTTTTTTTTTTTTGGCTCCACCTCACCTAATCTCATCCTTATTACAGCTCCTCCCTCCCTCACACATAGGGTTGCCAGGTCCCTCTTCACCACCAGTAGGAGGTTTTTGGGGCAGAGCCTCAGGAGGGTGGGGTTTGGGGAGGGGAGGGACTTCAATGCCATAGAGTCCAATGGCCAAAGCAGCCATTTTCTCCAGGTGAACTGATCTCTATCGGCTGGAGATCAGTTGTGATAGCAGGAGATCTCCAGCTAGTACCTGGAGGTTGCAACACGCAATAACAAACTACCAAAACCCTGTTCTGGACCAGCGGGGCAATGCAAAAGAACAAAATAGCACATAGGCTCAGGAATACCAACTTTCAGTCAATACACCTAAAGATAAAGTTTGGCTAGCACTATAATGAAACAACGGAAAAAAATACACTTATAATAAAACAAACACACAGCAGAACAAGTGTGAAAAAATCTGTATAAATGAAAGCATATAGGCGAAGTAATCCCCGGTCATGAGACGACAAGTATCACTGGAAAAGACAGTCATTCTAGGAAAAGTTGAGGGCAGCACGAAAAGAGGAAGACCCAACAAGAGATGGATTAACTCAATAAAGGAAGCCACAGCCTTCAGTTTGTTAGATCTGAGCAAGGCTGTCAAAGAAAGGACATTTTGGAGGACTTTCATTCATAGGGTCGCCATGAGTTGGAAGCGACTTGACAGCACTTAACACACACACACACACACACAATCCCCGGTACAGAAAATAAGAACAATACTCATGCAACGCGGTAAGCAGTCAAGCTGCAAGCGGAGAGCCTCAATGAGCCAGAAATGGGGTAGGCTCCAAAAGCGGCTGCAGACATGCGCAGTAAGTCCCGCAGCTGGGAGAACCATCAGAAGCCAAACAAGGAGACGAGAAGTCAAGCTCCCAGCGGGGGATAAGACGAAGCTGTTCGATCACGTAGTAGGTTCCCAGTCGGGAAAGGGTGTGCCTGCCCAGTGTGGTTGCCAAGCTCCTGCCGGTGAAGGGGGAGCACAGTGAAAACCTCCTGTAGCTATTCCGCAGTGTAAAACGACTGATAACCGGGGAAACAACCAAAGACAGCAAGGTATGCACGGTCTAGATTCCCAGGCATTTTGCTGTGGCTTCGTCAGCCTTCACTAATCTTTTACTTATGCCAAAGTAGGACCAAAGTAGATGTTGGAAAAGACCGTGGGGGGTGGCAGCCAGGAAGATCAGTGACTATCATTGCCTTGCACTGATGGATCATGGGATCCAACCTTGTAAATCTTCCCGTTTATAGTGAGGCTGTTCTAATTTTTTTTAATGCCTTGCAAAATGAGGTGTTTTTTTACATGTTACAATACCTCTCTCATATACACAGATTTCTGTAACAAAAATTCATTTTAAAATCCTCTATGTGACTTTTTAATTTTAGATTTTTCTGCAAATACCAAAATGTGTTGAGTATTCACTGAACCTATAGTATCTGGTTTTGTCATCCTATAAAAATATTATTTCAATATTTAACAATGGCTATTTGGCAATAAAGAGAGCCAGTGTGGTATAGTGATTAAGGTATCAGACTAGGACCTGGGAAACCCAGGTTCGAATCCCCACTCTGTCATGAAAACTTGTTGGGTGACCTTGGCCAAGTCACACACTCTCCGTCTCGATCCTGGCAAGTATTTGGATGAGAGATCTCCAAGGAATACCTGGGTGTGACATGGAGGCAGGCAACGGCAAACCACCTCTGAACGTCTCTTGCCTTGAAAACCCTATGGGGTAACCATAAATCAACTGTGACTTGATGGCAAAAAGATAGCAATAAATGGTAGGTGGTTATGTAATGTTATCTCACATTTGATAACTCGCATGCAATGCGTTTCGTGACTGACTGATTTTGAGGGCTGGAATGCAAAATATTTAGTAACAAGGCAATGGCATTTGCAGTTTGATAGCATTTGACAGCTGACAGCTCATGAAATTTGATGCTTTCCCAGACAATCCAGAGAAGCCAAAGCACAAGTAATAAATTCAAATACTTCAGTAAAATTTCACATTCAAACCTCAATTTAGAATTTCAGAAGCAAAATTTCACATCCACCAGTTGAGCGGCACAGATGGAAATGTCAGAAGGTTTCAGATATTTTCTAGTAACTCACTTCCCCTAAGACAAAACAAAGCTAAAATGGTGTCTAGAGGTTAAATGAAGACTACAATTCTTATCTGTGATTATTGAAACAAATATTATTTTCAGCAGATACCAGCCCATTTTGAGAAGGATAAATGTGTTCTTCGAGAAAACAAACAAGGTGCTGATAAAAATCTCTGCAGGTTTCATATTACATTCATCTTGACTTTGATGGTTCTATTAAATTGACCTTCTCTTTGTTTTACTTGTAATCTCTGGTGAAACAGAATGTATTCTTATGGGCCTACTGGAGCCTAACCATATGGCTTGAATTCTTCCTACCTTCCCAAGACACTGCTTATTTAATCATCTTCACAAATTACAACCTCTTTGTAAATATAATTAAACCAATGTATCCTCTTTCCTTTTTTGAAGAAACAAGGAATTTTTTGACATATTGAATTATGGGTCAGAATGATTGATTTGTTTTTATTTCGCAGGGAGTTTCTGTGCTTTGCTGTTTTATCGCCATGCACCTGGCAAATCTACATCTGCTATCATGTCTACTGAACACATTTCCTAACCGTTCATAATAAAGTTACCTCAGATTTCCCCTGGAAGTGGTCATGCATGAAGTACCATGGGATTTTCTGCTTATCTTGCTGTGGATGGGATAGGTCAACTTGGTGCAACCCCAGCCAATGGAGGAATGAGAAAGTAACTGAGTTAAATCAGCACTATGTGTACTACTGCACTGCTATGTGCAAATGCGCCCACACCACTAGGGATGTCCAGATCTGCCCTCCTCCCAGATCTGCCCTTCCCCCTCCCAACGTGGTGCTAAGAGCGGTGGTTTGGAGTGGTGGACTCTGATCTGGAGACCGGGTTTGATTCCCCACTCCTCCACATGAGAGGCGGAGGCTAATCTGGTGAACTGGATTTGTTTCCCCCCCTCCTACACACGAAGCCAGCTGGGTGACCTTGGGCAAGTTACAGCTCTGTTAGAGCTCTCTCAGCCTCACCTGCCTCACAGGGTGTCTGTTGTGGAGAGGGGAAGGGAAAGGTGACTGTAAGCCGATTTGAGTCTTCCTTAAGTGGTAGAGAAAGTCGGCATATAAAAACCAACTCCTCCTACTCTTCTTACACTGTCATGAACCTTCTTCTTTCACCCATGTTCACTCATTTCACTTCATTCATTTATGCTCACAGACCAATTGGTCATAAGCAAATTGAGGGGGGGGGGCAAAATACATAATTGTGGATATTATAGTTACATTATGAGAATGCCATAGACAAGAATTTTGCCACTGCAAGAGTCATACGGAGGTCTACATCAGCTAAGAATTTAGCTAAATCTCCCTGTCTGGAGCTGGAATCCCTTTTTGTAAAGGGCTTAATTTGCTCAGCAAAACCTAAATGGAACTTCCAGCTCAAAACAATGGAGCTGTGATATACGGTAATACCTGAGAACCCCAAACTTATGGGGTTCACATCTAGAACCACCGCTGATGTCATAGCAGGCTGGAAGCCCCTGGAACATGTGGTCCTTCTACTCTGCTCTGGTAATGTCAACACGTTTCAACCACATGGGGGTTGGGACTCTCCCATGACATTGCATTTCTATGTGTTTTCATGAAACAGATGAGGTTTTCACTGGAGTGACATAATAGAAAATACCCCTATGAAAAAAGTCAGTCTCTCCATTCTTCACCATTTTTTTAGTTCTTCTCATTTTTAACAATAGAAGTGAGGAGGCAACCGATTTGTATTTCACACTGAATTCTGAAGTCATTCACTCTTTCTATACTTTTGTATGATGCATTAGGAAGGATTAAAATAAGACCGGAGAGGAAGACTCTCAAAAGCCAGCATGGTGTAATGGTTACGAGTGGTGGTTTGGAGCACTGGACTCTGATCTGGAGAACTGGGTTTGATTCTCCACTCCTCCACATGAGCGGCGGAGGCTAATCTGTTGAACAGGGGTGGTTTCCCCACTCCTACACATGAAGCCAGATGGGTGACCTTGTGCTAGTCACACACTCTCAGCCCCACCTACCTCACAGGGTGTCTGTTGTGAAGAGGGGAAGGAAAGGTGCTTGTAAGCTGGTTTGATTCTTCCTTAAGTGGTAGAGAAAGCATATAAAAACCAACTCTCCTTCTTCTTTACATATGCATGTTTATTACAATAGATTGGTTTTCTGCTTTTCTCTGTAGATCTGGAAAAGATTCAGAAAACAGGAACTGAAACAATCATGGGGAATAAAGCATGTGCCCAGTATGGAGAAACAACAATCTGGGGGCTTTTTAAAGAAAGAAAGACAATTCATGTGGAAACTGGATCCAGTGCTGTATAATCTTCTAAATGTGCGGAAAGTGTGTGTGGAGAGACTGGTTTTTCGCCTGCTGATACAAAGGAGCATCTACAAAAATTGATTGGTAGGCTATTCAAGACAGACAGAAGGAAGCAGTTCTTTACATGATATAGAATTCACTGATGGAGTCCTATCTCACATAGGGATGGGAGCCTCCCCTGAACTCTTTGAAATTGGTTCGACTTGGTCTTTCTTAGCATTCTTGGAAAAATCTTGGGGAGGGAGCTCCCATATACTGAGAGTTTCCTGCTCGTTCACAATGTTAAAAGCACCGTATTAGATTGCCTTGTTGCTTTCAACTGCCCCTTCAAATACCATCTGTATTTTTGTCCAAGTCTTAGATGCTGCTCCAAGACCAGAAAAAAAAAGTTATACGAAGGCTCCCTGGAGCTAGTTTTACAGGCTGCTGGGAACTTGCAGTACCTGAAGCACTGGCTCACTGGGCAAAGTTCACGGAAGCTGTGTAATCCCAGAGCCTGTCAGACCATACTGTGGGAAGCTCTTTAATTCAGCTTAGTAGAAGTGTATTTCTTTTAGGACATTGTTATCCTGCCATTTGTTCAAGGAGCTCAAGGTGGCATGCATCACTCCATCCATTCTCTGTTTTATCCTCATGAAATCTCTGTGAGGTAGGATAGACAATTAGACAACGATTGGTTTAAGGTCATCCATTTCATTTCAGTGGGAATCCAATGAGCTACAGTCTAGAATTTGTTCCTATTAGTAAAGAATATTTGTTTGAGACTCACTATTGAATGAATGAATTTATTTTTACGGCATTAGCCAGAACACATCAACCAAGTTACAAATCTGTAAATAAGTAAAATAATCTCTTTGTAAAAGGAAATATCAAAATATTTTTTTAAAAAAATTAAAGCCAATATCATTATTAACATTATTAATCTTTTCCAAGCGGATCTTAATTGCCACGGAGCAGAATTTGGCTACTTGAGAAAGACAAAAAGAATTCCCCTCCCACATAAGAAATTTAATTTCATCTTCCTCAGAATTAAACTCCATTAAATTAATAAGAGGATAGATCAGCCGTACCTGAGAAGGACAATTTCTCCTGCCCCACAAGGGCATTCCCACTGTGCTTTTGGAAGCTTCCTAAATTTTCCCTCCAGTGCTGCAGAGGGAGAGTCACCATTCAATCCTGGTCCTTTCCAAAATAAGTGGGTGCCAAATCTTGGCTTTGAACTTGAAATTTAGAATTGGGTCTGGAATCTGCCCACCAATTTCCATTCTAATGTCTCAGTACTTTAGTTGCATATTATATTGCACTGTTTGCTGCACCCCTTGAAAGTAGGGATTGGTCTGTTGTTCAGCTCCCTTTTTAGAGCTTTCCAGGTGGGCAGCCATCACCACGTTACATGGCAAAACATTTCACAGCTGTGCAGCCATGTTTGGCCATGAGTGAACAGTATGTTGAATATCCATCGTCGATGTTCCCACTTTGTGAGCAGCAGACCACTTGTGAAACCCATGTGTGATCAACATCCTTGCTTGGGCAACATCCAGCTGCTGCTCTTTCTGCTCCCTTCCTATGAATGGAAGAGCTTAGAAGCTGAAATATGTAATGACCTGCCAAGACACAGTAGACATTCCCATACACATGGCCTGTATTTTATATGGTATATTTGTGGAAGCCGATCTTGGGGGTTTTTTTCCCCAAAAGAGAAATACTGTAGATATAAATAAGTAATACAAGTGGGGACCCGCAAGAAACTTGTGGAAGCAGTCATCCCATTTTGATCCTCTTTTGCTTCCTCCCTTCACCCCATCCTCTTTCTTTGCAGATTTCTCCCACAGCCCCGCTCTTGGTGGCTCACCCAGAGCAGTCTGGGGGAACATGCCAAGACTTTCCTCCTCACAGCCTTGCTCTCCAGGTGGTTCACCCTGACTTCTTTGGGCTTCACCACCTCTCTTTCTCTTTCTGTTTCCCTCTCTATCACAGTGGCTTACCCAGACTGCTCCAGGCAGGCACACCAAGGCTTCCCTCCCTCCTTCTCTCAGTGGCTCACCTGGACTGCTCTGGGCACGCATGCCAAGGCCCCTGTTGAGAGTCATGGAGGCTTCCACTGGGCCCAGCACAGCTCCTGGGATGCACTGCCGCTTGCAGAGAACACTTTTTTTTTATTTGGAGGGATTTAAACCCCCCATTTATTGTTCATTTTAGTTTTCAGATTTTTCTGCAAACATTTGGAGTAGGGCTGTTGATTCGGTTCGGCCCGAACTGAAAATCAGCCGAATTTCCCCTGATTCGGTGGTTTTTAGTTCGGGAGGAAACGAACTCAAAACTGGCGGGCAACCGGGGGGGCCGAATTCAGCGAGTTCGGGAGTTCGCGAATAAATCCAGCAAATTCGGGGCCATCAGTAAGCAGCATAACCGTCAGTAAGCAGCATTCTCCTCCCCAGGCCAATTGGTGGCCAAGCTGGGTCTTCTTCTGGCCTATCAGTCAGGATTGAGTACTGCAGGAATCAGCTGATGTGCGGCCCGGCCAGGGAGAGAGAGAGAGAGAGCGAAATCCTCGTGTGTGTGTGTGGGGGGGTGCTTGTGCACATTTGCTCCTTTCTGTGGCTGCAGGGGGTGTATTTTTTGGGGTACAGACACAAAACTTTCAGTGGAGCTTCAGATGAATCTTCTTAAGATACCCCCCAAGTTTTGTAAACATTGGGTCAGGGGGTCCCGAGATATGGGCTCCCCCCTTTTTCTTTCCATGGCTGCAGGGGGTGCATTTTTGGGGGTACAGACCCCAAACTTTCAGTGGAGCTTCAGATGAAGCTTCTTAAGATACCCCCCAAGTTTTGTAAACATTGGGTCAGGGGGTCTCGAGATATGGGCTCTCCCCCTTTTCCCTCCCCCCTTTTTCCATTTATGTGGCTGCAGGGGGCGCTTTTTTGGGGATATAGCCCCCAAACTTTTAGCATAGCTTCTGACAATTATTCTTAAGATACCACCCAAGTTTTGTAAAGATGGGTTCAGTGGGGGCAGAAATATCGCCTCCCCCCTTTTCTCTTTCCGTGGCTGCAGGGGGCGCATTTTTGGGGGTTCAGATCCAAAACTTTGAGCAGAGTTTCAGACCAGTGTTCTTAAGAGACCACCCAAGTTTTGTGAACATTGGGTCAGGGGGTCCCGAGATATGGGCTTTCCCCTTTCCCCTTTTCCCTATTGGGATGAATGGATCAGCCGATCCTGTGTGCATCTTCTCCAGAGCAAAATGTCCCATACCTAATTGGAATCATCTTGGATTACAAGTCCTCCCCTCCTGATGGAACAGAAGACAGCCACAGTAAGACCCCTTTGGGGGCTTTAATCTATAATTTTTCTCCTGTGTATGTGTGTGTGTGTGGGGGGGGGAAAGCAGAGTCTGTGTGTGTGTGGGGAGGGAGCAGTTTCTGTGGGTGGGGGGGAGCCAAAGGGGGCTTTTGTCGGTTCTGCCTGGGGTGTGTGTTCTCCCTCGAGTCTCTCGCTCCCTGGTTTGAGGGGGGAGGTTTCAGTTGTGTGTCTTCTGGTTTTCCCTGTTGCAAAGGTGTTGTTTTACAAGGTTGTGTTGCTTTGCAAACTGTTGTCAGGGCTGGGAGCTTTGTGCGTGGGTGGCAAGCTCTGCTGAGAGATGCACATTAAGGGTGGGGGGACCCCTTTCAGGGCCCATATCTCAACCCCCCCTGACCCAATCTTTACAAAACCTGGGGAGTCTTTCAATAAACGTCCTTTGAAGCTCTGCTGAAAGTTTGGGACCTCTAACCCCCAAAATGCCCCCCCAGAGCCGCGGAAAGGCGCGATTGTGTTTTTAATGGCTTTATTCGGCCGAATTTTTTTTCCAAACATTGAATTCCCGCCGAATTGAACGGATCCGAAGTGGGGGAGTTCAGACTTCGGCATATCCCGAATCTAAATGGGCTGAATTCAGCCGAATTCGAACTATACTGAATTTTTTAAAGTTCAACAGCCCTAATTTGGAGTACCCCAAGTTTGAAGAAACATCTGTTTGGGGTAAGTGTGCCCCCTATCTACAGATTTAAGTATCCACAGTTAGGGGAGACTGTTGTGCATTAGATATATAGATATAGTTTTGCCATATTGTGATGGACAGGTTAGGTTCCACCTCTCCCTAAGAGCAACCAATGGGAGCTGATAGAATATTAGTGAGAGTGACAGTTAAAAACAGCAGTTAAGAGAGTTGAAGACAGCAGTAAGGGAGTTAAGATTGTGTTTGACTGAGTGAAGCTGTGGCAAAGAGTTGCTTAAAGCTGACTGAAAAATGTCAGTTTGTAACAAAAGATCCCAAATGCTGGAACAGGGAAACAGTTCAAAAGTGCAATGAAAAATTTGTTATGGCCAATGGCCAGCATAAAATTACAAAACCGTACAGGTGTATGTATGTATGTGTGTGTGTGTGTGTGTGTGTATACACACACACACAGAGAGAGAGAGAGAGAGAGATCACTGCAGTGATAGAAAGTTGAATAAAATATCCTAAAATGGACAAGTTAAAATACATTTGTCAGCATATTAAAATACAAAAGAAAAAAGAGAAAAAAATACATTATACCGTGCTTCACCCATCACTCATCATCTGGTGCATCACAAAAAGTATAACCCTTTTTATTTTGAGCGTTCCTTTTAGTAATGGCCTTCCAACAAAATTTAGCTCCATCGTAAGATATAGCGGGATTTTTATCCTCTAGCCGAAATTGAATGATTGAACTCTCATTGGTTATAGATTGATGTAAAAGGCCAAATTGTTGTAGCCAGAGGTCGAGTATAGTTCTTCTAAATTTCAGGTAATCCCAGATGTCTCTTTGAGTAAGAGAGAGAACCTGGGATGTGAAATGGTCATGGCTCTCTCTATATTTCATAAGAGGCAAGAAGGATAGGGAAGTGTGATGGCGTAAATTACTTGTAACCCTGAACCTGTGGGAGTGAGATTGTGGAGTGTGGCGGGCATGCTGTGTGAGTGAGAAAGGGTGTCACACATATTTTCATAATTCAATAAATATAAGAAAGAGCAAGTATGACTGAAAAATCTGTAAAAACTGTTTCTGAGTAACAATGGATAGGATTGGGCTGCAATTTATTTTAAGTCCCTCAACCTAAGAAAATCTAGGTGCACTTATGAGGTTCCCAGTCATCCATGCCTACCTCATTCTTGATTGTGACCAAGGAAACATTTTCCTTGTGAATGTACTATCAGAGATTCCACATCATATGACCGAAATTGCATTTTGCTTCATATTACCTCAAACACAGTGCTTTCCAGTGGGCATGAAGAAAGTTTGAACACTCACTTGCTAGTCCCTAAGAGAAGAATTATTTGATGTTCATGCCTATGTGTGACTGACAGTGGATCCTGCACTGACTTTTGCAGAGCATTATGCTTAGGGCTGTAGGAAGGATCTAAATTGGGTGATCCCAATCTTGTTGAGCCTGTGGGCATGACTGCTGTGGTGTCAATCACAGAATGCTGGGAGGTTCCATGCCAAAAACCTTCATGCAGTGGAAGCAGCTATTTAGGAATGGGTGTTCCTTAAGGATACAAGCATACTTCAGAGATATGGCGGGTTCAGTACCAGACCACTGTTAATGAAGCAAATATTGCAATAAAATGAGTTAAACTAATCTTTGGGTTTCTCAGTGCACATAAAAGTTATGTTTACATTATGTTGTAGTCCATTAAGTGTGCAATAGCATTATGTCTAAAAAAATATACTGTAATAATAATGAAAAAAGTTTGAAATATTGCAAGAATTACCAAAATGTGACACAGAGACACAAAGTGAGCACATGCTGTTGGACAAATGGTGCTGATAGACTTGAAAGTGCAATATCTGTGAAGCACAATAAAGCGAAGAGCAATAAAACAGGTATGCCTGTATAACAGTCATTGCTTCCGTTCCAATGAGGCTGAGGAAAGCAAGGATTAGCTTTTTGCTTGATGGGAGCGGTTTTTTGATGGGGATCATTGTCCAAAATGAAAGTAATTTCTACTGATTTTGGTTGCAAAGGGTCTGCAGCCTTACTTGCAATCTAGGTGTGGAAAAGAACAGTGCTGCTATGTTTTATTTATATAGATGGTGTGCACTGTGCCCTATTCACCCATGTTTTTGCCATCACTTGATGCTGAGCTTTCCATCTTTTCATGTGGGAACCAGCCGCAAACATCTCAGGATCGTCGCCTCGATAATGAAGGGGATGGATGTGTGCGAGGCTCGTTAAAAAGACTATTTACGATTAAAAACCCTCTTCAGCACTGAACAGAAGTGCCAAAGGAAAAGGCATTCATTACCAGTCCAGCAACATAGATGCATTATTAAGACTGCTGTCAAACAGCAGCCGCAATGTATGAAAATGTTTCCATAAGTGGTATAATCAGCAGAAAAATGATGAAAACATCATCACAGGAAATTCGGCCCAGCAAGAGAGCAATCTGCCATTGATGACAAGCCAGCAGAATCAAACACGTTCCTATCCCCAAACAAGGCCGGCTCGCAGACAGATAAGCACCAGACATCAGCCGAGTAACCTCCTCCAGCCTCTCTTGAGGGATATCAGTGTCTTGTGGATAACAAGGACGTTTGTTGTAGACTGTGCACGTGGCGATGCGAACATGCAGTCATAGTTGGCATGCTCCCGAAGAAGAAAACAGCAAAGACTGATAGCCAAACAGGATGTCTTCATGGCAATGCAGAGGTTGTTTAGTGAAAAACAGCCATATTATATGCCTCTCTGGACTGCTAGAGTGTACTATTAGAAATGGATATGTTAACAAAATGACAGAAGAAATACATTGATCCCCCGCCCCAATGTGTATTACCCAATGTGTATCACTCAGACCGAGTCCAGTCTGACCGAAAGAGAACAGAGGATTAGATTTGTGCACGGGAGTTTGTTCCATTTCTTTTGGTTTTATTATTAATTCCCAAAAGGGACTGTTTCATTACTGGTTAGTTTCATACAGTTTTGTTTAGTTCTTGTTTCATTTTTAGAAGTCTGTTGTATTATTTCCCATTGGTTTCAATGGAACATGCACACACCATTCTTGAATCTGTACCTTTGTGGTTTTCTATCTGAATTGGATAAAACTCGGGGGTGGGGGTTGCAGTACTCCCTTAGGGTATCTATACTGCCAAATATCAGACAGCGTAAAGGGTCCCCCTTTCTGAGGCATGAAAAGTGCCCATGTGTCAAGAGAGAAGAGCCATTTTAATTTTTGCCACCTCTATGTTCTCCATTTTCTGTTCCTGGGAATCAGCATTTTATATTTTTCCACACAAGCCTAGCTTATTTCATTCCCATATCACCACCTGTAGCTTGAACCATCAACAGGCCTGGCTATCAAGGTCACCAGATCATACCACTCTCAATTAACTGGGTATTAACAATTAACATCTGTGTGAAGATGGGAGCGGTGAGATCTCTCATCTCCTTTGAGAGCCTTGTTCTGTTACAGACCAGTTTACACCATCTAGAGACTTCTCCCAAATGTCCATCCTGATTGGGAGTTTAGAGTCACCTGTCCCAGTTTGGGGAGGGGAAGGACTTCAATGTCATTTAGTCCAAATGCCAAAGCAGCCATTTTCTCCAGGTGAACTGATCTCTATCAGCTGGAGATCAGTTGTAATAGCAGGAGATCTCCAGCTAGTACCTGGAGGTTGGCAACACTATTAATAAAGAACTAATGCAGTAAATAAAGCTGAGGTGGGGATTAATTTTTTTAAAAAACTGGGCCTCAAAGAGCCAGAAGCAGTAGGAAGAAGCAAGCCAGTAGAAAGAAGCAAGCCATGGAAGGCAAGCCAAAAATCAAATAATAAAGTAAGGAAGAATGGGACAGGGGGGAGGGGAAGGCAAGCTTCAAGTAAAAATAGTAAAATGCTTCAGAAAGAATGAAAGAACACAACACACATAAAAAAGAAACTATATTCAAGAAGAAAACTCTGTTGGTAAGAACATCAAGGGTTTCTTTCATTATAGGCTGTTTAGATGGGGAATTCGTTTTATTTTCGTATTTACTACTATAATTACAAAACACCCCATTTTCATAAATTATTGTAACTAATAATGAAAGAAATGCACAAGTTGACAGAGGATACCAAAGGAATTCTGTGCGTGCTACACGGTGATCACGTAGCAGCAGTTCCGCACTTGACAGGAAATGATTGGGTAATTATCAAGACAATGGTGCATCGATGGTATCACCACTAACAGCATGACTGTCAGTTTCTGCCGGTCGAATCACCATGTTCCTTTGGAACCGTCATTCAGTATGGCAAGACTGAGAGCAGTTCAGTGCTCTGATCTCTTGCATATGCATGTACCTTAGAAAAAAGAGATAGAGAATGAATGAAGGGCAGGAAACTAGTCTTCTATAGTTGCTTTTTAATTATTTTTATAGTCGATCCAGTTCTCTTCTTCTTTACCAATACATTCCTAAAGCAGACTAAGAAAATTGAGAAGGGTATTGAGAAGCCACAGCAGACAGGAAAAGAAGGAGGAGGAGGAGGGGGAGGAGGAAGAGAAGAAGACGACTTGGTTTTTATACTCCAATTTTCTCTACCTTCCCTTCCTCTCCCCACAACCTTGTGAGATAGGTGGGGCTGTCTCAAAGTGGCTTACAGTCATCTTCCCCTCCCCTCAACAGACACCTTGTGAGGTAGGTGGGGAAGAGAGAGTTCAGAGAGAACTGTGACTAGCCCAAGGTCACCCAGCAGGCTTCATGTGTAGGAGTGGGGAAACCAACCTGGTTCTCCAGATTAGAGTCCTCCGCTCCTAAGCATTACTCCACACTGTGCTACATGTATGAATGCCAGCCTCTAGGTAGGGCCTGGGGATTTCCCAGAATTACAGCTCTTAGCCAGACTACCGAGATCAGTTCCACTGGAGCAAATGGATGCTTTGGAGGGTGGACTTGATGGCATTGTATCCCACTGAGATCCTTGTCCTCCCCAGAGTCCACCCCCAAATCTCCAGGAGTTTCCCAACCTGGGTTTGGCAACCCTACCCCCCTTTCCCTGCCAATAGCTGGGGGTGTCCTGGCAACCTAGTCATACGGAGAGAAGGGGGTGTAACGTTGCCTGATCTCATCACATCTCAGAAGCTAAGCAGGGTCAGTACTTTGACAGGAGACCACTGAGGAAAGCGATGGCAAACCCCCTCTGCTTCTCACTTGCCTTGAAAGCCTCTTGCTGGGGTCCCCATTAGGGCTGTTGAAAACAAATTTGGTATAGTTCGGATTCAGCTGAATTCAGCTCGTCTGGATTCAGGATATGCCGAAGTCCGAACTCCCCCGCTTCGGGTCCGTGCAATTCGGCGCAAATTCAAAGTTTGGGGAAAAAATTCGGCCGAATAAAGAAATTAAAAACAAACCGCGCCTTTCAGCGGCTCCAGGGGGGGCATTTTTGGGGGTAGAGGTCCCAAACTTTCAGCGGAGCTTCAAAGGACCCTTCTTGCAAGACCCCCCAAGTTTTGTAAAGATTGGGTCGGGGGGCTGAGATATGGGCCCCGAAAGGCGTCCCCCCACCCTTAATGTGCATCTCTGCGCAGAGCTTGCCGCCCACACACAAAGCTCCCAGCCCCAACAAACAGCTGACAGCAAGGGCGGGGCAGGTGCTAAGAAGTTTGCAAAGCAACACAACTGCAAAGCAACACTGTAAAGCAACACAACTGCAAAGCAACACCCACAACTGCAAAGAAACACCTTTGCAACCATGCAAAGCAACACCTGACACCTGGGAGTTTGCAAACCATGGAAAGGGACAGAGGCAGCTAGCTATGCATAATGAGCAGGAGGGGTGGAATTTCCCCTTTTGCATTGGACTCAGGACCAGGAAAATGCATTCTTTAAGTCACCATTTGAAAACCAGTTTTGAGCAAGCATCAAAATAGATCTAACCGATCTTATGAATGAGAGAAACCTGAGGACACACAACTGAAGCCCCCCCTCAAACCAGGGAGAGAGAGACTCGAGAGGGCACACACACCCCAGGCAGAATGGGTGAAAGCCTCCTTTGGCTTCCCCCCTGCCCACAGAAACTGCTCCCTCCCCCCACACACACAGACTCTTCTTCCCCCCCACAAACACACACAGGAGAAAAATTATAGATTAAAGCCCCCAAAGGGGTCTTACTGTGGCTGTCTTCTGTTCCATCAGGAGGGGCTGGGAGGGGCTGGGTAATCCAATATGATTCTATTTAAGCACGGGAGGTTTGCCTTGGATTTGACGCTCTGAAGATGCATACAGGATAGGGTGATCAATTCATCCCAATAGGGAAAAGGGGAAAGCCCATGTCTCGGGACCCCCTGACCCAATGTTTACAAAACTTGGGGAGTCTCTTAAGAAGGCTTGTCTGAAGCTATGCTGAATGTTTGGGGGCTGCACCCCCAAAAAGCACCCCCTGCAGCCACGGAAATGGAAAAGGGGGAGGGAAAAGGGATGGAGCCCATATCTCGGGGGGCCCTGACCCAATGTTTACAAAACTTGGGGGGGTCTCTTAAGAAGGCTTGTCTGATGCTCCGCTGAAAGTTTGGGGTCTCTACCCCCAAAAATGCACCCCCTGCAGCCACAGAAAGGAGCGAATGTGCACAAGCACCCCCCCACGAGGATTTCTCTCACTCTCTCTCTCTCCCCGGCCCGGCCGCGCAGCAGCTGATTCCTCCAGTACTCAATCCTGATTGATTGGCCAGAAGAAGACCCAGCTTGGCCACCAATTGGCCGGGGGAGGAGAATGCTGCTTACTGACAGTTTTGCTGCTTACTGACGCCCCGAATTTGCCGAATTTATTCGTGAACTCCCGAACTCACTGAATTCGGCTCCCCCGTTTTCCTGCCATTTTTGAGTTTGTTTCGTCCCGAACTAAAAACCGCCGAATCAGGGGAAATTCGGCTGTTTTTTGGTTTGGGCTGAACTGAATCGTCAGCCCTAGTCCCCATAAGTTGGTTGTGACTTGACGACACGTACGCACATGCTGTGTTTTATGCTACTTTAGAAACAAATATCACAATTTGAAATAATTTGGCTTGGTCTGCCTTTCCCCCTCAATTGAAATGGTCTTCATTACTTCAGTACAATTCTCATTCTGAATCGGACAGGAACCGGATGATGAGTTGCATGATGTCACTGTATTTCTAATAAATGGGTTCAGTCACCAAACCATGAGGGTTAATTCAGGTGCTAATTTTTCATTCAAATTCTCATACTTTCAACATTTGTTCCCTTTCTTTCTTTCTTTCTTTCTTTCTTTCTTTCTTTCTTTCTTTCTTTCTTTCTTTCTTTCTTTCTTTCTTTCTTTCTTTCTTTTTGTAACAGGAAGAAGAAGACAAGTTGGTTTTTATATGCTGACTTTCTCTACCACTTACGGAAGAATCAAACCAGGGCTGTTGAAAAAGAAAATCGTTAAAATTCGGTTTCGGCTTTATTGGCCTTTTTTTTAATTCGGGAAAACCTGAATGCCAAATTTCCTATACTGGTAAAGGTAGGGATTCGGGTTTAAATTCGGGTTTCCCAAATAATTTGGCCATTTATACCCATTTAAACCCATTCATGGCTTTTCACGGCTCCTGGGGAGGCACCTTAGAAGAAAGACATCTACATTAAAAAAAAAAAAAAGTAAAACATCTCCGCACAGAGACACTTTGTTTTTCGTCAGGCATGCCGGATCCGGCCTCCTGCCGGGCTTATACACTTTCTCCTACTTAATATTTTAAAAAATTGATTCCAGTTTTTATTGGATTTCTTTCTTTGCCGGCAAGAAGGTGTGGATTAGTCAGGGGACTTTTGAGTCAGCTTATGCCCAGAGCGGCCAATCTACACTTTTAGCAGTTCAGCAGCTATTTAATTTTAATTGCTCCCCAAGCATAGGCCAATTCTAGATAGCAAAAAATGGAGCAAGCCTCGTTCGCAGAGTCTTTGAAGTTCGAAGAACCTGCATTGACATTGCCTCAGGCACTCATCCTCACATTTATGTGTTGGAGGGGAGAATTGCAAACGGCAGAACACCTCAGCTGTATGTCTACAATAGAAAATGTACAGGGAACTATCTTGTCAAGAACAGCTGAGGCTATTCCTGAGGACTGGACTTCATGTTATGGATCTTAAACAGGTGTAATGTGAGATGTAATAAAGATGTTAAAGGAATCCATGCAAACAATTTTGAAAGGTATTGGTATCACATCCCATTACACCAGACTTTCATCCAACTTTAGGGGGATTAAAGTACTGTATACTTAAGAACTATAGCCCTGAGTAAAGGAGAGAAGATTCTTCGGGGTACATAAGAAAAGTTGAGAAAGGAACCAAAATGTTATACAGCAACCAGTGTTGTAGAAGTCTTCCTCATGCTCCAATATCTGTAGCTAAAAGCAACATTCAGATTTCTTCAAAATTGTCATTTTGAGTTCTGGGGAGAAATAAATGAGTCAATTCTCATAAAGGAGTAGCAGCAAACATTTTACCTAAGAAATATACAAAAGGAATTTGAGGGATTCTTCCTTAGATGGGACACCTGAGAAACTTTCAGGGGAACCAAAAGGGTCTTAGTATGATAAGAACAATTTCTCAGATGGGTAGCTGCATACCCATTATTTGTTTAGAAAATAAATATTACCAACAACATTTGATCCAATAAAAATTCAAGGGAGGGATGCTGTGGGAAGGGGGTGCATGTTCAAATAAATATCCAGGGTCTTTTTTAGGGTTATGATGAGTGAGCCTCCATTTGTAATAGTGCTTGCAACTCTAATGTACTTGTCAAATCTTTTCCAGAAGCGATAAAGATGAAAGCGATAAAGAAAAAAAAAAGATGATCTACTTACCTTGCATTTGAAAATGATTATAAAAACTTATCTCCTCAGGTGAACCATATGATAATATACTATAAAGGGGTGCCAACTCTCTTGGATCATGGACTGTTATGAGTTTTGAGAGTGCTACAGTTTTATTAGACTACAATCTAGAATTCCTCTGTATCCAGCTTCTATCTGAAATCCAGCAGTCCATTTCTGTTTGGTTTTTTTAAAGAGATTTGGAGTGTCTTTCTAATCATTTTTTTGATCAAATGGAAATTTGAAAGAAGGAGGAGCAGAAAAGGAGGTGCTGCAAAATTTCAGAATGTCATTCCATAGATGCTCTGAGGCAGGCAGTGTCTTCTCACACCATGCTACCCTCCTGCTACAGCACCACCCTATGGTGTGTACCATAACTGAAAGTTTTGTGGGGGCTTGGGGGAAACCACACAATATCCTCAGTACCCTGTATTTGGTACATTCTTCTCAAAGCTGTTTTGGCAAAAAAAAAAAAAAAAAAAAAAATCTGGAAAGAACACAGTCCAAGCATGTTGGCAAGCTGTCTGGTTAGGAAGGTGTTCATTTTCATAGATTGTGCCCAAATTGAAACCTTTTTCCTTATTGAGAATATTTTACCCCCACTTTTTGCAGGCTTTTTGAAATCAGTTATTGCTATCATGTTATAGTGCAATAATGTTTTAGTGATCTATTGTCACCAATTTACTAGTTCATTTGAATCCCCAAGTTTCACTTTTTTAAAAGTTACGTGTCTAGCCATTTTCACTGTGGAGATATAAGCAGAAAGGTAAAGTCCTCTTGATGCTTGGCTGGGGAAAATACAGGAAGAAGAGCTGCTGATGGAGGAAAGTACACAAAGGACTCCATTGCCAGTGTGAATGCCTGTGCACTTGTTGAAGCAGTGGCAAAAGAACAGAGGATCCTTATTATGTACAGTGGCTTTTTGCTCATGCAAATTTCTTGTGTGCATCATTTACCACATATTTTAATGGGGAAAAATTATCCTATGAACTGGTATATTATGCTTGTGTTAGAAAGAGATATATTGGACCATTAATGTACTATTAGTTTGATCTTTAAAAAAATGAATTCATTGCAAATGTAGTTGGTTTTGAGAATATATTATACTGTGGTGCCTAATTGTGTGACCACCTGCTGTGGCAGTGGCAAAATTATGCACAAATTTGGTCATTAGTCCATACAGTTATTTCACGCATGAGAATTATCATTTTTAATTTGGCAGCAGTGAACTAACACCCCAGCATGTGTTCACAACAGGCACCTCAAAAGAGCAATAAAAAGAGTTGACTAAGTTGATTAAGACAATAAAACTATCAGGAATGCTTCAGGGCTAAACCACCCACCCCACAAAATGCTTACGCAAACTCTTTTCCAGTTTGCAATTCTGTGTATATTTGTCCCAATTTTTTTTTTTTTTACTGTTGACAATAATGCGGACTACTAATTCAAGCAGTAAATTAAAATGTACATAAAATGGTAATGGAGCCTATAAATTTAGAAAATCACCCCTTAGAATCCTAATTATCAAAATATTTCAGTGTAAACTGTAACATGGAAAAAAAGACACTCAATTTATTCACTTAAAATTATTTCGTCCCTGCAGAAAAATTACAGAATCTGCAAGGGATGAAAATGTAAATAAGTAATTCAGAGAAGTTACCAGTGCTTGCAAATGGAGATTTCATATTTCATTTCAATATATTTGGAGGCATAATGGACTCCTTGGTGGCTATAAGAAGTCGAAAATACCATGGCACGCCTGTGCTGGTGTTTGGCTGAAACTTTCTGTTCCTTTACATGTGTGTGTAAAGTGCCGCCAAGTCACAGCCAACTCAAGGCAACCCAGAACGGCTTTTAAAGCAAGAGGCTAATAGAGATGGTTTGCCATTGCCTGGCTTGGGATAATGACCCTGGCATTCCTTGGTGATCTCCCACCCAGTCACCAACCAGGATCGACCCTGCTTAAGCCTCTGAGATTTGACAAGATGAGGCTAGCCTGGGCCATCCAGGTCAGGGCATTCCTGTACACATCAAACATCAAACCTAGATCTGTGATGGCCATCTAGCAAACCAGATCACAATCGGGTGCCCCTAGGGTTACCAGATATCAGGTAATGGTGGGCAATTGCCCGCAGGTTAAGGGGGCTGCCTGCCATACCTCAGCTGGCCGGCTGGCAGAAGCCGGCCATCTGGAAGGTGATTAATGTCACTTCTGGGTATACCCCCCAAAAATCAGACTTCCGGGTTTACCCCGGAAGTGATGAGGACGTTCTAGCACAATCCTCCAAAAACTCTATGGTTTCTACAGTTTTTGGAGGTATGTCCTACAGTGTCCCTGTCACTTCCAGGATAAATCCAGAAGTGGTATTATTGCACCAATCATCCACCCAGCCCCACCACAATGAAGCTCCTGCCAGTAGCAATGGGGGACCGAGCAACCCTAGGTACCCCATAGCTTGATTTGGGTGCTGGTGACCATGCCACACTTCAGTCAAGAATAAAATTTATTCACAGTTCCACTCAAAATGGAAAAAAAAAAAAACATCCAAGTTGTACAAGCCACTGTGTCTACTATTGTATCTCTCTTTGGAATGTTATATGTGATGCCCATCCATGCCTCACTGCACCTTCTCCATAAGTGTGAATCCTTTAATGGTGAAGGAACCACACACGAGAGACAGCAAAACATAATTATTGCCCAAAAGACCACTGTCTGGACAACTGCCCATCACACCATTCACATCAGTACCCCATTTGTGTGAGCATAACAAGACCCAATGTTATTATTTGGTGCATTTCACCCCTACAAGATTTCTTAATGCCCACCAGCATATCTTGCTGCACTTCACATGTATAGCAGAGGCAGGAGCCAGAAATACTCTGCTTGGAGCAGAGGTGAGACACTGGGGATGCCATCGTTTATATTTGACATATGGCGGGCAAAAAAAAATGTGTACCACACTAGAATAGCCATCTGAGCTATATTTATTTAAATATTTTTATCTCATGTTTTGCCCCAATGAGAATCCAAAATGGGTTACAAAAAATACAAATGCTCCAGATTTAGAAGAGTGGAAGGAGAAGCCGTCCAAATACACAATTATGGCTAAAATCACCAACTTAGTGAATAAAGATCAATACTACGAGCTGTGTGTTGTTGTTTTTTTAATGGAAACTTTATTATCAATATATAAAGGCTTAACAATAGAGAAGTGGAGGTGTTAGAAGGTTAGAATTTCTTCCACAAACCATATTTTTGTTTTGAGAAAAACTATCTGTGCAGACCAGGTAGTAAGAAACGGATATGTATATTTTCATAATTTAGTTTAACATACAAAGGTTTAATAGAGTGCAGTAGAACAATTGCTGTTAGAAGGCTAGAACTGACAAAATTTTGATATTTCTATAAACTATACTTCTATGTTGGTTAAATTGTCTTGACTTAGGTAGGCCAGGCAGCCATGCAACGACTATGCATATAAGACACTTTTTAAAAAAGTTTCTTTATCTGAATTCTTCTATTTTTCGAATGATCCCCCTTCCTGTATTTTCCCTACCCCTTTGCTCCATTTTAAAAATAAAACATTATTTAAAAAAAATACAAATGCAACAGGACAAACAAAGACTACAACTATACTACATTGGCAGGTCCTGAATAGGAGTCTGCATTTGGATATTTCCAATCCAAAACAGTGCCTGAAATTCCGTTTAATTTCAGATCAGAAATACCCAGTCTGAAATAGAACAGGGCATTTGGGGCACTGGTTCAGATCCAAAATATCCAAATACCCAACCCTACTTCTGCATAGGATTGCTCAACAGGCAGGAGAACTAGGGGTAGGGACATGGGGGTGCACGTTGGCAATGTTGCTGACGTTGGTGCATCACTCCTGGGTAGGGTTGGCAGGTCTGGGCTGGGAAACTCCTGAAGATTTTGGGGGTGGAGCCTGAAGAGGGCGGGGTTTGGGGGAGAGGAGGGACCTCATCAGGGTATAATGTCAATGAGTCCACCTTCCAGAGCAGCCATTTTTTCCAGGTGAGCTGATCACTGTCACCGGGAGACCAGTTGTCATCTCCAGCCACTACTTCTGGTAAAACGTCTGGTAAAACCCAGAAGTGGCAAAGGGTAGCTCTAGGAATTGCCATAGAGTTTCCAGTGATTCCTAGAGATACCCTGTGTCACTTCTGGGTTTTACCCAGTGACATAGCGACAGCTGTGAAGTTGCTGGGTTTTATTTTATTTTGACCAATGGAACTTGCCAGTGGCCTTGAGCAACCTAGTCCTGGATCCACTCTGCCAGCTTGCTCAAGGCCACAGGCTGCAAAACATGGGCTACGCGATGAGGGCCAAGCCTTGTAAGAAGAATGGAGGAATACCATTATATCACTGCCCCAGCTGTAGCACAAAGTATGTTAGTCAGGAGAGAACGATCAAGCTAATGTTGCCAACTACGCACCATGGTATAGATATCTATGTCCCATATACCATCTACTAGAGCACACAGTCTCACCTAAAATTATGCTAACATTCTGCTTGCTCAGTAGGGTTGCCAACCTCCTGGTGGTGCAAAAATAACAACAGCAAAATCAAATTCTATACAAACCAAATTCTATGATACTAACATAAAGACTCTTAGGGACTCAAGTATTAAATATAACTTAAATTCAACATCCGTACAAAGATACAATCATTCATATAACATATCACACTCCTGAGAAATACCGTAATCAGATCTCAAAGGCATATAACAACATAATATAAAGAACACCATCAACATCTGGTGAATGCTATAGACTATGAACCAGTCTGGTAGGGTTACCAACCTCCAGGTGCTAGCTGGAGTTCTCCTGCTATTACAACTGATCTCCAGCCAATAGAGATAATTTCACCTGGAGAAAATGGTCGTTTTGGCAATTGGAATCTGTGGCATTGAAGCCCCTCCCCTCCCCAAACCCCACCCTCCTCAGGCTCCGCCCCAAAAATCTCCAGGTATTTCCCAACCTGGAGCTGGGAACCCTATTTCCAGCTGATAGAGATCCATTGACCTGGAGAAAATGGCCATATTGGAAGGTGGACTCTATTATAACCCAGGGAAATCCCTCCCCTCCCCAAACCCTGCCCTCCTCAGGCTTTACCCTGAAAATCTCCAGGTATTTCCCAACTCAAAGATGGCAAACCTATTGTGTAATACATATTCTGAGCATAAGTAAGATAGCACTGGCTGTGCCGCTTTGGTTGAGAGTTGTTATCCATTTTAATTATTATGAGTTTTAATATATATTCTGGGCCCCTCCAGAGTATCTGTCTGCAGGTTTACAGGCCTCCCAACAACAACTAGAATATATTCTGGCTTTTTCTGTAGAAGGCCTTGTTGTATCCTTCCTGATCCTCTGTGACTGTGCTGATCAAGTTTAGCCTAACAGGCCAGACCCTGGCTAAAATCAATGAGGATTAGTTCTGCAAGAGTCACTAAAGCTCAAGAAAGCTGAAAAAAGTTTACCAGAAACACCCACAGAGATACAGTTAACTTAGATTCAATTCGAGCCTCTCTCTCTCTTTTTGCTTCCAACAGCAGAATTGACCAAATCAAGATAAATGGGCCTCCTAGCGATCAGTCTTCTGTCTCCTGTGTTGCCTTGACCTGCCGCAGTTTTCCTTATATAACTTAAAGTCATTCACAAAAATTAATTCTTTGTTTGATTTCCCCCCTCTAAAAGTATCCTCGTGGATCTAAAAAAAAGTTACTTCAAGCTTGAACATTTAAGCAAACCCTTTGCAAAGAACAGTACATGTTTAAAGCCTAATTCCGTCTCTGTCTCAAATGCCACCAAAAGTGTACAGAAGTTTAGTAATAAAATATTGCAATGCTGAGATCCAGAAATGGCTCCCATGCAAAATAAGGTTTCTAGTGATAAGTACATAGGGTTGCCAACCTCCAAGCACTAGCTGGAGATCTCCTGCTATTACAACTGATCTCCAGCCGATAGAGGTCAGTTCACCTGGATAAAATGGCTGCTTTTTGGCCATTGGACTCTATGGCATTGAAGTCCCTCCCCCTCCCCTAATCCCGCCCTCCTCAGGCTCTGCTCCAAAAACCTCCCGCCAGTGGTGGAGGGAACTGGATACACTATAAGTACATCACCTATAAGTATGCCATATTGTAGTATTCTCACTGTTGAAGGACAGCCCATTCCTAAAGGGGGGGGGTTAAATCTGTGGCGGTCAGGAGCACCGGAGCAACACTGCCTCCTCTGAGGGTTCCTGGTCACCATAGAGGGAAAAAAAACTTTAAAAATATAAAATAAGGGGAAATGGGGGGAAATTCCCCATTGAAAAAAGGGAGGCTACACCACTAAAAAAGGTGGTGCAGCCCCGCTGCCGCTCAAGAGGGCATTCCCGAGCCAAAAGGGCTTAGGAAGCTGCCTAAAGGCAGCTCCACCCCTAGGAATATCTCGGAAATGCCTCCCCCATGCTGGTGCAGCCTTTTTCTTCTTAGATTTCATTCCCACCACACTGGAGCCGAGGGCCAGCAGAGCTCCATCACTCACGGATGCCGGTGTGTTTGCCCCTGCACCAGTGTGGTGGAAGAAGAAGAAGAAGAAGAAGAAGAAGAAGAAGAAGAAGAAGAAGAAGAAGAAGAAGAAGAAGAAGAAGAAGAAGAAGAGTTGGTTTTTATATGCTGATTTGTCTACCACTTAAGGAAGAATCAAACCTGCTTACAATCACCTTCTCTTCCCCTCCCCACAACAGACACCCTGTGAAGTAGGTGGGGCTGAGAGAGTGTGACTATCCCAAGGTCACCCAGCTAGCTTCATGTGCAGGAGTGGGGAAACAAATCCAGTTCAGATTAGCCTCTGCTGCTCATGTGGGGAATCGAAGCCAGCTCTCCAGATCAGAGTCCACCGATCCAAACCACTGCTCTTAACCACTACACCAAGCTGGCTTTATCCAGTGATAAAGTGGCACCTACGCCTGTGCGGGGTCATGCCGGCTCCTAGGGAGATTTCTCCCCTTTCAGGATTGCAGCCTGAGACACATAAGCACAGAGTGCATTTGGTGTGTGTGGATAAAGTGCCGTCAAGTCGCAGCTGACGTATGATGACCCTTTATGGAGTTTCCAAGGCAAGAGATTAACAGAGGTGGTTTGTCAGTGCCTTCCTCTGCATAGCAACCCTGATATACCTTGGTGGTCTCCCATCCAAATACTAACCAGGGCTGATCCGGCTTAGCAACTGAGATTTGGCAAGATCAGGCTAAACCATGCTGCCTTCCCTCCACAGAGTGCAGATACAGTGAGAAGTTGAATTTGGAGTCTGCATAGTCACGAATACCGGGGGGGGGGGGGGAAATGGAGAAAAATAAAAACACGAAAAGTTAAACTTCCCTTGGACTGTCCATCTGATCCCCTGTGCAACAGGTTTGTATCTGAAGGGTTGCTTGATGTGGGATGTCCAAGATTCAGTTGAAAACCCACTCTAACAGCATGTCACGTATATTCCTAGAAATAACATGTTCATGCTCACAATGCCCACTTTCTCTCTCAGGCAAGCACTCCACATGATTGTGCTGAAATTTGTTCAATTTTTTTAAAAATGAGCAATCTTCTGAGTGTACTTACATGTGTATAAATAGTTGGATGCATTGCCACACAGGCAGACAGCTGGTAGCTGCTATTCCTGCACACACACACACACACACACACACACACACACACACACACACACAAATATTGGATTGCTGGGGCTAAAGAAAATCATTGTATTCTCAGTCTTCTCATTCCATTTTGATGGCCATGAAAACTACAATTCATAAGAACACAGGAAAAGCCCTGCAAGATCAGACCAGTAGTCCATCTAGTGCTGCATTTTGTTTCACATGGTGGCCAACTAGTTGCCCCAGAGGGCCAACATCTGGGGTACAGAGGTAGGGTTATCAAGTCTAGGTTGGGAAATTCCTGGAGATTTTGGGGTGGTGCCTGGGGAGTGAGGGGTTTGATGGTGAGGAGGGAACTCAGTGGGGTATAATGCCATAAAGTTTACCTTCTAAAGCAGCCATTTTCTCAGGGGAACTGATCTCTATAACAAGGAAACCAGATGTAATTCAGGGAGATCTCCAGCTACTACCTGGAGCCTGGCAACCCTAGAGGCCAAGATCATCCCCTGATGCTGCCTCCCAGCACTCATATTCTGAGGTTTGCTGCCTTTGACTTATGAAGAAGAG
Source organism: Euleptes europaea (assembly GCF_029931775.1). Lineage (NCBI taxonomy): Eukaryota > Metazoa > Chordata > Lepidosauria > Squamata > Sphaerodactylidae > Euleptes > Euleptes europaea. The sequence continues at coordinate 75,208,629 of NC_079320.1, forward strand.
GAAGAGGAAGAGGAAGAAGAAGAGTTGGCTTTTATACCCCAATTTTCTCTATCTTTAAGGAGTGGCTTACGATCCCCTTCCCTTCCCCTCCCCTCCCCACAACAGGCACCTTGTGAGGTCGGTGGGGCTGAGAGAGTTCCGAGAGAACTGTGTCTAGCCCAAGGTCACCTAGCAGGCTTCATGCATAGGAGAGGGAAAACAAACTTGGTTCACCAGATTAGAGTCCGCTGCTCTTGTGAAGGGTTCTCCAGATCAGAGTCCACTGCTCTTAATCACTACACCATGTTGGCTCACAAGAATTGTCTCCATTTGTTTACTATGTACTTCATACAGTTTTAGATGTTTTTTACATCACAGGGAGAGGAGCTCTTCCTTAGGTGTCTGTAATCTTATGAGTTCTTCTCTACCAGCGCTATAAACTGGGGTGGCCCAGTGTCTCCTTTTTCAGAGGGCACTTCTCTTTTTGGAGGTTCATCCTATGCAATGCCTGGGTTCTGCTTCTGTCCAGTAAATTTGTCTTCAGTGGCTGTAGGGGCTTGATTGAGTGGGGAATTGAACCTAGTTCTCCAGATTAGAGTCCGCCGCTCTTAACCACTATACCACACTGGCTCTTAACCACTCCACCACACTTATTCCCCATGGATCTGTTGAATCCTCTTTTGAAACCATACACTGTCCATTGGCAGTGGCTACCACAATCTAATAATGCATTGAGTAAAGAAGTATTTTCTTGTGTCTGTTGCCCAGCAACTTCATTGGGTGCCCCCATGTTCTTATATTACGGAAGAGAGAGAGTGAAGTTCTCTCTTTTCCCTATCAACCCTAGCAAGAAATCCTGCTGATAATGACTAGGACTAGTAATTTATAGGTGTGAGCCCATCTTCTGTTTAAAGAACCATTCCCCTTGTTTTGAAAAGTAAGGTTTGAGGAAGGGGGTACTGGCAGTGAATGGGGTTATCATGGGGGACAGGCGTTTATATAGGTAAGAGCTCATTTTGTGAGGGTCCTATCAGACACTTGCAAATGCTTATTTTTTGAGTGTTGGACAAGCATCTTGACAAAAATGAGCATGATTTTGGGCCAGCTACAATAGTGTTCACCTATCACTATGCTTGAATGTGCCTTTACTAGAAGCATACCACTGAAAATTAGGTGGATTATTGTAACTCAGCAGCCTGAATTGCCCAGCTTAGTCTGGGCTCATTGGAGCTTGGAGCTAAGCAGGGTTAGCCATGGTCAGTATTTGGATGGGAGACCACCAAAGAAAACTGCAGTTGTGATGCAGAGGAAGGCAAAGGCGAACCTCCTGTGCTCATTTCTTGCATAGAAAGCCCCATGGATAGGGTCACCATGAGTCAGTTGCATCTCGATGGTACTTTCTTCTTCTATGGCAACTCGGTAATTATACTTCTCTGCAGCTCCTAGATGTACACTGCTATCTTCTTCTACTCACTCCTCTGGATACAAGCCAGTGTGGTGTAGTGGTTAAGTGCAGTGGATTCCAATCCGGAGAACTGGGTTTGATTCCCCACGCCACATGAGCGGCTCTCAAATGTAACAATCATTTCTGATCATATGATGATACAGATTACTTCATCAATCACTAGTAATGTTGCAATAGAATTTAGCATAAATGCTGATACAAATTTGAAGGTTCCTGATCAAGAGAAATATCCCAAGAAATCCAAAGGAAGCAAAATACCTTTGATAAGACAAGGGAGATTTTCCCCCCTCCCAGTGTGATGTAGTGGTTAAGAGCAGCAGATTCTAATCTGGAGAACGGAGTTTGATTTCCCACTCCCTCACATGAAGCCAGCTGAGTGACCTTGGGCTAGTCACAGATCTCTTAGAACTCTCTCAGCCTCACCTACCTCACAAGGTGTCTGTTGTAGGGAGAAGAAGGGAAAGAGATGATTATAAGCCAGTTTGATTCTCCTTAAAAAGTAGAGAAAATTGGCATATAAAAAACAACTCTTCTTCAAAACACAGACATCTGATTTCTTAACTAATCATTGACAGAAGTTTCATCTCTACAAATGCCTTTGTATGTAACACTCAATCGTTTCTTGTTAGAAACCATACCAGTCCACAGATGTGTCCTTATGTAGAGGTGTTTATTCAGGGGAACTCAGTGGTTTCTTCCTTCTCCAAACTGGTCTAGGAAATGAACAAATTAGCCTTACAGTTCAAAGTGTGAGTGAGTAATGAGTTTATGCATAAAAACATCTGACACATGTCACAAATAAAATTGTGAAGAAATCCAAAAAAATTGGCTCCAAGATACAACTTGGATTTTGTTTTGGAGACTGAAAAAAAACAAAAAACCTTGTCATCTTGCCTACACTAGCTGTCAACTAATTACTTACATGTAAATATTAGAAACACTGGCCAATTAATTAATATTCTTCTACTGTTTGTGTCAACAAATTAATTGATTATGGGTATGAAAACAGACGTTTTCAGTGATCATGGAGTTCCGGAATTCTTTAAGAGATTTTAGCACATCTTAAAAGAAAGAGCACGGTATTTGGAAAGAGTTTTATATCGCCTCGTTCTCTTAAATCTGCCAATTGCTGACAATAGTCATTTTCCCGTAGAACTGAGAGAGTGGTAGGAAATGTTATTGTTTTTGTACATCCTGAATGCCACAATTGTAACCCTGACATTGATTGCATTTGACATGGCTTCATTTATACCAATCTCTTAAATTTCTGTATGTGTTCAACTGGGGGAAAGAACCACATTTTGATGGTCTCTTTTTTTGGTTTAGAAGAAGAAGAAGAAGAAGAAGAAGAAGAAGAAGAAGAAGAAGAAGGATCAAAGCAGCTTACAATCACTTTCCCTTCCCCTCCCCTGTGAGATAGGTGGGGCTGAGAGAGCTCTAAGAAAGCTGTGACTAGCCCAATGTCATCCAGCTGGCTTCATGTGTAGGAGTGGGGAAACCAACCCAGTTCACCAGATTAGTGTCTGCCACTCATGTGGAGGAGTGGGGAATCAAACCCAGTTCTCCAGATTAGAGTTCTGGAGAATCAGGGTGGTGTAGTGGTTAAGGGAATCAGCGAGAGCCATCATGGTGTAGTGGTTAAGAATGGTGAACTCTAATCTGGATAGTTCTCTTTGAACTCTCTCAGCCTCACCACACAGGGTGTCTGTTGCGAGGAGAGGAAGGGAAGGAGAGTGTAAACCAGTTTGATTCTCCTGAAAAGGTAGAGAAAATCGGCATATAAAAACCAACTCTCCTTCTTCATCCTCAGGTGCATATCTTAATCCAGTACGTATTCAACAAGGCCACATCCTCTGTGACCTCTTCTCATGTTATGGAATACACAGGATGGGTGGTTCTCCACCCTGTGTCAGACATAACAAATCACACATAAATTGTGGGCTCTCCTCAATATCCTGCATGTGCAGTGCAGAATTAGGATCAGGGCTGTGGTGTACATCGGGTTACCAGAGGAGGGAGGACTTAGGGGAGGGGAGGGACTTCAGTGCCATAGAGCCGAATTGCCAAAGCGGCCATTTTCTCCAGGTGGACTGATCTCTATCAGCTGGAGATCAATTGTAATAGCAGAAGATCTCCAGCTTGTACCTGGAGAGTGGCAACCCTAGGTGTACATGAAGAAGGGGCTTCAGCCCTCCCCCCAGTGTCATTTTTCCAACCATTTCCTCCTGGGCAAGGGCATTGTTTAGGGAAGGCCTCATGTTACCTGGGATACAGGTGGGTTTACCCAACCAACCCAATCATTTTTTTTGCTTGAAACATAGTCTCTGCTGGCCAAAGATGGTCACCCCCCATCAGTCCCAGGTCTGGGGCAGCTGCCCTGGATGCTCCGTGCCTAAAATTACCCCTGCATGTGCCAATGGCAACTATCCAGTCACCAGTTATGTGCAATGCCACTATTGCACTGAAACAAAACTTCTCAAAATAATTTGAAACATCAGAGCAAATCCTAAATGTAATTCTAACAGGTGCTGGTCGTCAGAGAAAACTGAAAGTGGTTTGTTTGGTATTTTTGCAAGCTGAGATTTTAAACGACGTCTTCTACATTTGAGCCCCATCATGGAGGAGAAAAGTAGGGTATAAATATTTTAAATCGATAAATGAATACAGATCTAGTGCCTCGTCTACTTAACGCCCGTAGTGTGTTGTAAATGTTTGGCGATGGCAGAAACTTGGAAAGGAACCCAGAGCTGGCTGTGAGGAAACCGCAGGAGGAGACTCTTAGAATAAATTGGAGGAAACCCAGAGTTTTATTGTATTTTCAGACTGCTGGGATCCGAAGAAACACATGCCGAGCAGCCACAGCTGAGCCTCACAGAACACTTTCAAAACAGATCATGTTCCACTAACCAGCTGTTTGGAAGGGGTCAGAAGTGATAGGGACTTGAGACAATCACCTGTTTCTTTGACCAAACAGCTGATTGGTAGGATTTTAGTATGTTTGAGTGGTGTACTCATGTAACATATCTAACATATCTAATTGCTGGATGAGCCTGAAGAACACACAACATCTCTTTGTTTATATAGGTCCCTATTCAGTTGGGAAAACAGAAACTTGCTTCCATGTGTACCATGCTCCTAGCTGCATTTGGAGGAATATATTTAGTTATTACACACATGTATCCACCTGGTAATGCTCTCATCTGGACTCAGAGTTGCCAACCTCTAGGTACTAGCTGGAGATCTCCTGCTATGACAACTGATCTCCAGCTGATAGAGATCAGTTCCCCTGGAGAAAATGGCCACTTTGGCAATTGGATATGGTATGGAAGTCCCTCCCCTCCCCAAATCTCACCCTCCTCAGGTTCCACCCTAAAAACCTCCCGCCAGTGGTGCAGAGGGACCTGGAAACCCTATCTGGTCTTGGAGGAGTGTCTTTCTTTCTTTCTTTCTTTCTTTCTTTCTTTCTTTCTTTCTTTCTTTCTTTCTTTCTTTCTTTCTTTCTTTCTTCCTTCCTTTCTTCCTTTCTTCCTTCTTTCTTTCTTTCTTTCTTTCTTTCTTTCTTTCTTTCTTCTCTCTCTCTCTCTCTCTCTCTCTCTCTCTCTCTCTCTCTCTCTCTCTCTCTCTTTCTTTCTTTCTTTCTTTCTTTCTTTCTTTCTTTCTTTCTTTCTTTCTCATTCCTCTTTTATTGATTTTTCCCTCCTGAATGTAATCATATACAAACCATAAGTTATGAAACAGTCACACAATGTCAGCTTTCCAAGGGATTTTTGTTTGTTTTAAAAAAACAAAAATACAAAAATACACACAAATCCAAACAGGGGGTTTAAGAGAGAAAAGGAAAGTACAAAACCGTCAGTGGGGGGGGGGGGAAACGACACACCCACAAAAGTAGGGATGCCTTTTCCACACACGTACATGCATTCATGTCCCTCCAACATGCCCCTTGATAAAAACCTGTTGGGATTCCCAAACCTGTTGGGATTCCCATCTCCTCCCGCACCCCAACTTATTTATTCCTTATGTGCATAGATCTATGGGCATCATGCCCCTAGCTGAATTTGGTGGAATATATTTATATCTTATGTATGTGCATCCATCTGCATCTTATGCATATGCATCCATGTCCATTCTTCCCCTACTTGGATGGGGGGAACTTTTTTTTTCTTAATTTCTTCATATTTTACAGACTTTATCACTGAAACCAATCCTAAATCCCTTTGGGGCATCTTATCCCGAAAGCTGTATTTAAAACTTTCTCTGTAAAGTTTTCTTTGAAGGTTATTTCCAGCACCCCCCCCCCTTCTGGGTTTTCAAGAAACAAAATCAATAAAAGAATGTAATTTGACACACAACATACAGCTCAACTTCATTTTAATAGCCGACTAGCGTGATGGGACTCAGAGGAAAACAAAATGGATTTATCCATCACTGAACACAGTTAATTGCACACTGGCCTCTTTGGCCATAGGTAGAGAGGAAATGACAACATGGTGATATTTGGGGGGGGGGGCGAATGAGGGATAGTAAATAATTTATGTCCACTGCTTCAAACTGGATAATAATAGCAAAGTGACAAAAAGTGGCAAGATAAAAAATGACAGAAACCACCGGCGTAGCAAAATGACAGCAAGTTTCATTGAAAGAGTAATTGGGTAGGATTGTTCCAGATCAAATAAGCATGAAGCCTTTTCTAACTAGTGGACTGTGTGACTCGCCTGTCCTCAGGGTGGGCTCCTCACTAGGTTTGCCAAGTCCCCTCTCCTCACCAGTGGGCGCTTCATTGTGGTGAGGCTAGGAGGGAGCAATCCTTCACTTCCAGGTTTACCCTAGGAACGACAGAGACGCTCTAGCACATTCCTCCAAAAACTCTATGATTTCCATATGGCAACCATAAAGTTTTTAGAGGAAGGTGCTAAAGTGTCCCCATCATTTCCAGGGTAAATATGGAAGTGACGTTATTCAGTTGGCCTGTTTGCAACCACTGGGCTGCCCACCAACCATCAGCTGGCCATCAGTTGATTGGTGCACAGTTGCCCACCACAGCTGGGCAGTTGAGAACCCTACTCCCCAACCTCTGTTTTTCCCCCAGACAAAAGTGGGGTGAAGAGAAGACCCTCATTCAAGCCTCAGAAATGGGAAGGAGAGGGGGTTCTGGAACCCTGATCCTCTTTCTTCCCTGGACTGGCTCACTGTGGCCTTCTCTCTCTCCTTCTAGGAGCTCAGTCTCTTCCTTCCTCCCTGGTCATCTGTGGCACCATGCCTTTTATGGGACTGTCTGCCCCACCCCACTTGGCCTGTCTCCCATCCCCTTCCACCTCCTCCACTTGGGAGGTTACAAAAGGCTGGGTTGCACAAGGATACACCACTTCATAAGGTGGTGTACTCCATGTAAGGGAAAGTGGGCGTTCTGGGGCCAATAGGACTTAGGAGGCAGCCTAAAGGTGGCTCCTCCCCTGGCTCTGCACAGGAATGCCCTGGGAACTCCCCAGGAACACCCCTGGGAGGAGGTGCATGGAAGTGCACCATCTGGAAGCCGGCGCAAGACTGCCGGCATCCCTGGGTGGTGCTGCTGTGGCAGCACCCAGAGGATGGTGTCCGGGGGCCCCAGCTGGCGTCCGGGCCACCCTGGGCAGCGTAAGTGGCACAGGCCACAGGGGGCCTGAAAGGTGGTACAGCTCCTTTGTGGCCTCCTAAGGACTTTCGACCTTGAGGCTCAGGAATGGGCTGTTAATTATTGTATTAAATTATAGGCATGAAGCCTGCCCAAAATGGGATCCTGCAACTCAACCCACCAATGCCACTGGTAGGCATTATGGTCAGTAAGACCGACAACCTCCGCCCTATCTGTATTTGCAGTTCCAGGCAGGCAGCAGTTCAGTAAGCCCTGGTTTTGCAATACCTGGCTATCATTTAGCTTGGTGGATCACAAGATATGCACACCCGGAGTATTGTTTTTTTAGAATATGCATCATAATTAGAATTGAGATCTGGTTATTCTGATTTATTTTAAAAAACAACAACCCAGACTTCATTGCTCACCTTGAACTATCACTTGCAAAAGGTATTTTTTTCTCCCCGAGTGTTTGAATAGCTTGCCAAAAAAAAAAAAAAAGATGAAAAAGCATGCATTTATTGGTGTGCTGCTGACCACGCATTCCCCCCACTCAGCATTCACTGCTCAAGGGAGGGAAATGTTAGATTGCAAAACTGGAACTCGATTTCACGCTTCTTGGAGAAATTCACATACTGCATTTTACAGCCAATATGTTTGAAAGTTAAAGGGAGAGATGTTCTGAGATGGCTGCCGGCAGAAAAAGAACTCAACGTAAAATGCACACAAATCCCCCTACCTGGCAGTTCTCAGGTACAAGGTGATTCCCACACACATAGTCATCCCTTGATTTCTTCTCTTTTGCAGCTGAATGTCGGAATTGGTGTTTCCCACACACTGGATAGCTAAGAACATAAGGATATAAAAAAGGCCATGCTGGTTCAGACCAAGGCCCATCAGGTCCAGCACTCTGTTCACACAGTGGCCAACCAGGTGCCTCTAGGAAGCCCACAAGCAAGACAACTACAGCTGCTTTGGCAAATGGACTCTTTGGCATTGAAGTCCCTCCCCTCCCCAAACCCCACCCTTCTTAGTCTTCGCCCCCAAAACCTCCTGCTGGTGGCAAAAAGGAACCTGGCAACAGCTACATGAGGGGTTGACGGTGATACCAATCAGAAGAATGTGGGGTATTTTTCACGGAGATTTGCTGCTGTTTTGACGCTGATTTGCATCGGAGTCAAATTTTGGTTATTCACTGCAGATCCGTGTTTCCCCCCACTGAGCAAAATAAGCCGCGTTAAAAGAGAGGCAATCCAAACCACTTTTGAGATGATCTTTCCTGTGGACACGTGTTTTGTTGCTCGGATGCCCATGAAAAAATGTTTGCTTCATTCCCCAGGAGGTCTCCTTTCTCCTCCCCCAAGAATGGGGATTGGCTGGGGGAGTTTCGCGCTCGGACAAGAATACCACTCCTTTTGCTCCCTGCCTGCCTGCCTGCCTAGAATCCTGGCACTTCTCTCCCTCCGTCCCCGCACGCCTTCCCTGCCCCTCGCCCAGGATGGGCCTTAGAGCTGGGCCCACACCTCCAAGCCCAGGGGGACATCAGATGGATGGCTCCAGGGGGAGACTGGCGGGGCCACGCCATGTGCTCCTCGAGCGCTGGGGGTGGTGGTGGTGGCAGCTCAGTCTAGGGCAGCTGGACCTGTGGGGGGATGTTCTGCTGTTCTACAAGGTAATCTGCTGGGCGGAGTTGGGGCGGAGCTGGGGGCAGGCATAAACAAGGAGCCTGTTGGAAGGGGAGGCCTCCTGCAAAAGGGACAGACCAAACCGTTGTCAAATACAGCGTGCTTTGTTCCCATGAAAAACCAAAACTACATCAAGATTGACAGGGATAAATCGCGGCCATGAAAAAAAAACATTTAAATAGTGGTGTTTTTTTTAGTCTGTGGCAAAACAGAAGCAAAATCTACTGTGAAAAATGCCCCTGTGACTTCCAAACGATAGCAGTGCTGAGATTACGAGAAATGGCCAGCGTCTCTCGGATATTAAAGGACCTGACACAGACGTAAGGGGTGAGTGTCTCAAACCAAGAAAAAACACATATTTAAATGGTGAAAAGGCCACTGCTCATAGGAAAAATAAGCCCTGAGGTGCATGAGGTAACTGGCAAAACAATGGACTTTGCCAGAGTTTAATTACTTTCCAATGGCTGAGATATGAAAGTATGAAAGGGCATGAGGTAAGGGCAACATGGAGCAATACCTTAGTTTGACCGCTTAAGTACTGGTATAGATTTCCATATGTGTGAAGGAAGATGTTTGGGAGATTTTCCTAGGAAAGGAGGAGTGGACAAAAGATTTCTCGCCTTAATCTATTGTGCATGCTAGATGATGCTTGAGGGTGATTCAGATATGCTAAGAGGGTTGTTCCATTCCAGATGTCTGATTGGAGCACTTCATTAAGAACACGAAGAAGGCCCTATTGTTTCCAGCATTTCCCCCTCAAAGTCAGAGGAATGCAAACAACCCATCTCTGCCAGACAGCTCCCAAAGTTTGCACAGGTCACCAAGATGGAGTCCAGAGCCCTGGACTCTTTTGTTCACCTGGGCATAGTAGTGCCCTGCTTCTTCTGGCAGCTTTGGTCCCATGTGCCCTCATGGCATACCTGGTTGCTGGGATAGATTGGGGGCCAACACAAGCTTTAACATTTGACTGTATTTGAATGGGAATAGCACCCTAACTCTGCCTATCTAAATAATTCTCTAAAGCCTTATTGGAGTCTCTGTCTGTCCAGGATCCCTCCTGTCCTTTCTCCCTCCAAAACCTGACACCTCTTCAGTTGGATCTTAGTTGTTAATAGGGTTGTGCATATCGATAAACCCGAACCAAAAATAATCCCAAAATTAGCCGTTTCGGCTTCGTTCGGGTTTTCCTAAGGGGAATGGGGGCGACACCTTTGGGACCCCATCAAATTGGTTCCCTCCGACCCAATTTCAGGGTTCATGCAAGGACAGTCCTTTCAAGCTATGCTGCAAATTTGGGGGGATCTACCTCTAAAAACATCCCTACAGAAGCTTTGAAAAAACTCCCCATAGACTAATATGGGCCCAATTTTTTCGGTAAACCCGAAAATAAGCTGAATGCTGATATTTACTGGTATGGGTATTTGGCTTATTCCTGGTTTACCGAAAAAATCGGGCCCAATTACTCCAAACCCGAAATTTACTGAAAATTGTTTTTTTTGCAGAACCCTAGTTGTTAAACTGCATCAGGATCTTGTTTTTCCCCTCTTCTCACTCCAACATTTCCTTCAGCCTTTCTAATTTGATTGGTCAGAGCTGAAAGGGGGGGAGTTATTGGAAGCTTCTCTGTCACAGGCCTTGGTTTTACGGGTGCCAGGTCCCTCTTTGCCACTGGTGGGAGGTTTTTGGGGTGGAGACTGAGGAGGGTGAGGTTTGGGGAGGGGAGTGACATCAATGCCATAGAGTCCAATTGCCAAAGAGACCATTTTATCCAGATAAACTGATCTCTATCAGCTGGAGATCAGTTGTAATAGCAGGAGATCTTTAGCTGCCACCTGGAGGTTGGCAACCCTACTTGTTTTAGATCAGAGCCCTGGTGCAGGGGGAAGGGAGATATAGAGAGTAAGCTAAGCATGTCTGCTCAGAAGTAAGTCCCATGTTATTCAGTGGAGTTTACTCCCAGGAAGGTGTTCCTGTGATTGTAGTGTAAGTTTTCCATTCTTGCTGCAACATCCATCAAAATTACAAGCTGTCCCTAGGCCCCCCATTTACCTTCCCTGGGTGGGGGATTACTTAGCCTAACCTCAATTTCTTTCCCTCAAGGAATGGAGAAATAGGAGAAAAAAATGGCCTCTGCATAGTGACGGTCTAGGAATTTCACCACTATCTATGGTAAACACCACGTAGACTATAGAAGGCAGCCTATAGCATCACCTGGAAGCGGCATCACATCCTCCCAAAACTCTGCTCTTCCCAGACATACCCCCCCAAACTGACGCTGTGTGTATATGTCTCAGCTTTAATTTGCCAACAGTGCATGCAAATGGAAGGGTCAATTACTATCAGCCTTTAAAAATGCTGGGAAGATCTGATATCTCATCTAGTTAGCCCCCCCCCCCCGTATCTCATCTAGTTAGGTCCTTCGTTTAAACAAGGTTAAGAATCACCCTTCCTCAGTAATCCCTTCCCCTGTAAGAGTCAGGGTGGCATGATGGTTAGAGAGGTGGAGAACGATTTGAAAGTCCAGATCTGTACTCAGCCATGAAGCTCATTGGGTAACTTCGGGCCAGTTACCCTCCTTCAGTCTAACTGACCATTCATGGGTATTATGAGGGTATAATAGAGGCAGAAAGAACCACGCCCTCTCCCCTGAACTCCCGAGAGGAAGGGGGGATAAAAGACTAACAGATCGATTCTGCTGTGTTTCTTTTTGTATATGATTCACACAGAGACCTCTTCAGAGAGTGGAAAATCCTGCTGAGTTTCGATATCACCAGTGATTGAATGATTCAATCATAACGGATACTGAAATGCCGCAGAAGTACTTGCTCCTGCCTCGGAGATTGATTGGGAGGCCACATACAAGTTCCACTTGCTTACCATTTCCACCAACAAGAGATGAGCCAGGAGCCACGTTCCATCCAAAGATGCATTTTGGGAATTGTTTTGCTCTCGCATAAGTCACCTTGGGTATATATTTTTTAATTAAATAAATGTAGTTGGTCTGCTGTGGAGAACAGGATGTAGAACTACATGGACTTTCAGTCTTATCCAGGAGGGCTCCCCTTATCTTGTCCAGAGGCAGGAGTGAGGAGGAGTGAGGGAAAGAACTGTGTGGTCGTCGCTGCTCATAAATATATTGCCATGATGAATCAGCCCCCCAACTAAGGTTGAACACATTATGGCTGTTGAAAATAAAATAATCTGGGAAAATACGGGTTCAGGTTTAATTGGCCTTCCCCCCCCCACCCCGGGAAAACCTGAATGCTGAATTCCCCTATAAAGGTGGGAATTCGGCTTTAAATTCAGGATTCCTGAAAAATTCAGCCTTTTATTAAACCCATTTTGTGGATTTCCGCAGCTCCGGGGGGGGGGGCATTTTTGCGGGAAGAGGTCCCAAATTTTCAGGGTAGCTTGAAGGGACTCTCCTTGCAAGAACCCCCAAGTTTGGTGAAGATTGGGTCATTGTATACAATGAATACATTGTACCTCTATGGAGGATTGGGTCAAACTTTGCAAAGATACATTGCAAATATCACACTAAGGATTCTGAACACAGCCACTTTGCCAATGCATTTCAAAGGAGGAGGATGGGGGTGATCCCTTCCAGATCCCATAACTCCAGACCCCCTGACCCAATCTTTACCAAACGTGGGGGTTCTTGCAAGGAGAGACCCTTCTAGCTACCCTGCAGATTTGGGACCTCTACCTGCAAAGATGCCTCCGCAGGAGCCACAGAAAGGTGTTTCTGATAAAGCTGAATTTTCAGGAATGGCAAATTTGGCTTTGCCAACCTCCTGGATTTTGCTGATTCAGTAAACCCGAACCAGAAAATTACCGAAATGGCATTTAGTTGGTATTTTTTTTTCAGTTTGGTTTTTACCGAATCAACAGTCCTAGAACACATGAAGCTGCCTTATATTGAACCAGACCCTAGATCCATCAAAGTCAGTAATGTCTACTCAGACCGGCAGCAGCTCTCCAGGGTCTCAGGCAGGGGGTCTTTCACATCACCTACCTGCCTAGTCCCTTTAATTGGCGATGCCGGGGATTGAACCTGGGGCCCTCAGGATGCCAAGCAGATGCTGTACCACTGAGCCACAGCCCCACCCAAGATTGCCAGGTTGCCAGATACCAGTTAATGGTGGGCAATTGCCCACCAATTAAGGGGGCTGCCTACCACCCCTCAGCTGGCTAGTGGGTGGGTGGAAACAAGCCAGGTGATGGGGCCATTAACACCACTTCCAGGTTTACCCTGGAAGTGACAGGGCCACAAATATGTGTAATAGGCTTTGTATGCCCTGACCTAAATGGCCCAGGCTAGCCCGATCTTGTCACACCTCAGAAGCTAACCAGGGTTGTCTGTGGTTAGTACTTGGATGGGAGAACACTCAGGAAGTCCAGAGTTGTTATGCAGAGGCAGGCAATGGCAAATTACCTGTGTTTTTCTCTTGCCTTGAAAACCCTATGGGGTCACTATAAGTCATAACTGCTCATAAAAATGTTGCTGTGACAATTCAGCCCCCAAACTAAGGTTGCCAGATTCCAGGTAATTAAGGGGGTTGCCTACTGTTCCTCAGCTGGCCAGCGGTTGGGCAGACGCAAGCCAGGTGAAGAGGGTGTGAATAACATCACTTCCAGGTTTACCCTTGCTTAAACAATAAGAGGTTGGATCTAGGGTTGCCAGCTCCAGGTTGGGAAATACCTGGAGATTTTTGGGGTGGAGTCTGAGGAGGGCGGGGTTTGGAGAGGGGAGGGACTTCGATGCTATAGAGTCCAATAGCCAAAGTGGCCATTTTCTCCAGGGGAACTGATTTCTATTGCCTGGAGATCTACATCCACTACCTAGAGGTTGGCAACCCTAGTTGGATCTGAACAACTGGTGACAAAAAGAGGAGGAAGACCAGCAAAACTGCTATGCTGGGGATCACAACACCTGCATGGACAAAAATCATGTGGAATGGGGTCTGTAGTTAAGAAGCTGAACTGGGTGAGATGGAGTGAAGAAGCTAACTGGATCCAAACCAAGGTTATGCATACAGTCATTATAATGATCTGTCTTAAAGTCCATCCAAACGTCTTCTTTGGATGGAAGCTGACTGCTAATTCAACACGTAATTATTTTACAGAATTTACAGCACCCTGGGAAGATTCCACTTGGAATTACCCATCATAATTGTTGTGGGAGATGGTCCAAACCAGGGGATATGCTGGCCCGTGGATTACATTTCATCATTACTTCATTTTGGCAAGCAACTGAGCAGTGAATTAACTTTGTTCTTGACTCAGCCTTGAGATTTTCTCCACTCGGTTTAATCCTTGGATATATACTGTCTTCATGAAAGATTAGGTCAGTTTTAAAAGCTGCGGTGATGGCCAAATCCTTTATTCTGCAACACTAGAAAGCGGCAAATTCTCCACTAGCCAACACTTGGACTGGGATCTTCTAAACTTGGCAGTGGAAGTAAGGTAGTATTTAAGAGGCATGATACTAGTAATACATTTAAATAGTATTTGGTCAGAGTTTCAGGAACACCTTGAATCTTGAATTGAAATGTACCATATATTGTTTATATACACCTTTCTCCACCTCGATTTTCCCATTTTCTTTTTCTGTTGTGCCTCTTAAATATAAATGTGGATATAAGTTGTTGCGGAATGGTAGGAGGGTAAATACTGTTGTGGGGTTATTTTTGCATTGCAAACACTCAAAACATCAAAGCCAAAGCTACATTTTAAAAAGCAGCTTATGTTAAATTACAGTCAACCTGAAAGTTACATGTTTTATGACTGGATTCTCATACTGCAATAAGACAATGATGCTTTAAAGAGATATTCCTTGATAAAGCTGTCTAGTGAACTTGGATGCGGATGGTAGACTAAACCTTAATGAACTCCAATCAATAAGAGAATTGAATGTACTTGGACAAATGTCTTCTCTTGGGACCACTGGCTTTAATCAATCAATGCATATATCACCGAAAAGACTTAAAATACCATAGAGGAACTGGTGTATTATGCAAAAAGGCTACTAATTTTCAGAAAGAAAATAAAAGGTATTGATTTCTTATATATTAATGCAAAAAGGCTTTCACAGGTCACCTATACATTAGGCAATGAATGGAATTATTTTTTAAAAAAGTACTTTAAACATGATAATGTTAGCTATCAATCCTTTCATTTTCAGCTTGTTAGGACAATCTATATCACTATTTTATTATTTATTCTATGGGTATTGAAAACAAAGATAATAATATATCACATGCTGTTGTGACACATAGGAATAGTATGCATAGCTGGATGTGATCCGATATTCACAGAACTCAAATAGAAGATGTAAACAATTTAAAGACAGGATTCCAAAGGGTTGTACTGTAACCAGTGAGTTGGTCTTAGAGACTTGTAGGGCCCCCATGAACCAGCTTAGAGACTCAACAGCCAAGGAGGCTATGGGTAAGGTCAGTGGTCGGTAAACTCACCAGTCAACAGAGCCAAACATCAACAGCACAACAATTGAGATTTCCTTTGAGAGCCACCTAGGCTCCGCCCCCTTTCCCTCAACCCAAGGCTATAAAGATCCCTTCCCCCGCACCTCTTCCTCTCCTTTCCAGGCAAGTTGTCTCAGAGGGCAGGGGCCTCATCGTTGCCCCCCCTGGCTCTTCCGCCCGCCCTCAGCCCGTCTTGCATGGGATGGGTCTTTCCTTCAGGCGTCTCCTCTCCATGCATGTTCCCCCCACCGTCCCGCCAACCGTTTCCCGGTGGGAGCTGGGACTGGAGCCGCGCTGACCCCTCTGCCTCCCCAGCACCTCCCTCCGCCATCGCGCTCCCCCCTCCACCTGCCAGCTGATGGGTGGGCTGTTCGGCCTCTCCCCGGGGACCCAGCTGGCGGGCCACTGCAGCGCCCCATCGGCCAGGTGTGGTCTGCCCAGATTGGTTCTCCCGCTCGCCAGCTGACAAGCAAGCCGGTCGGCGGTTGTGGGGACCTCGAGCCCGCCCCCCCGGGCACTGGGAGGCGGCTCTAGCCGGCTGCCGCTTGCCGCCTCTCCAGGCTTCTCTCCAGGCGAGTGGGGGTCTGAGGGCTCTTCCCCCCTCCCCTGTGGGTTGGCGCTGGGACCGGGGTTGGACTTGATGGCCCGGGGGTGGGCGGGCTGTGACCACACACGCACGGGGGAGCGGAGCCCCGGGCGGGAGTGGGAGAGGCGGTGCCTGCGCAGAGGCATCTCAGAGGAGGAGGAGGGAGGGGCGGCTGCAACAGGAGAAGCGCCAGCAGGAACTGCGGCCGCCCGGGCCCCAGGGGAAACAAAGCAGCAGTCACGGCGCCCAGGGGCAGAACCGCACCCAAGGGGCCAAAGAGCCGCATGCAGCTCGCGAGCCGCGGTTTGCCGACCACTGGGTAAGGTGAATGTCAGTTTCAAGACCTCTGTTTAACACAGTAGAAATAATCTTATTTTTTAATATGTTGCTATGGGACATGTTATAGAAAACAATTCTGTATAAATATTTGGTTGAGTTGGCAACCACAATTCCAGCCCAAACCACTACACAACACCTAGGGTCGCCAGCCTCCAGGTAGTGGCTGGAGATCTGCCACTATTACAACTGACCTCCAGGTGATCAGTTCCCCTGGAGAAAATGGCTGTTTTGGAAGGTAGATTCCATGGCACCACACCCTGCTAAGGTTCCCCCCTCCCCAAACCCTGCCCTTCTCAGGCTCTACCCAAAAATCTCCAGGTATATCCCACCCCAAGCTGTCAACTCTAACAACACCATCTCCTGCTGCTGGAGTATCTGAGTCTGTTTAATTGTATAGCTGGGACTTCCTGTTTACCCCAGAAGCATTGGCATCACAATGGGGATGCTCTAGCATTCTTCCCCGAAAAAAAACTCTATGGTTTCCATAGAGTTTTTTTGGGGCAGTGCTAGAGCATCCTGTGCAATGCCAGTGCTCCGGGGTAAACCTCTGTAATGTCATGCACACACAGATCGCCACCCCAGCTCCAACACCATGAAACTCCCTCCGGTGGCAAGGGGGGACCTAGCAACTCCTACATGTGGAAACGTGGGAGATCAAACCTGGTTCTCCAGATTAGAGTCCGCCGCTCTTAACCACTACACCATGCTGGCTTTCAAAATGTTCACTTGACACAGAGGTTTTATGTTCTCCTATTATGATTTAACTGTCCAAACAGGGTAGAACGAGAAGAAATGACGCTGGAAAGGGGAGGAGGGAAACACAGAAGAATTAGATGGTGGGGGAGAGAGAAATAAGGCATACGGTTGGTTGATAAGTTTAGGAACAACTCATGATAGAAAAATGTTTTCGTTAGGCTTGGATAGGGTTGCCAGGTCCCTCTTCACTACCGGCAGGAGGTTTTTGGAGCAGAGCCTGAAGAGGGTGGGGTTTGGGGAAGGACTTCAGTTGCCAAAGCGGCCATTTTCTCCCTTTTGGCTTTTAGGTTATTGGCACACGGAAACATTTGAAGCTTGAAAAAAGAATATGAAATGGGGACTTTACCGGAAGCCCATTGTGGTTTATAACTACTCCGTTGCCTGTGCATACTTACCAGTTGGATGTTTGGACTTTTGGCCTATTATACCTCGACTTACCTTTTAGAGAAATTGTATACTTATACTTACCTTTGGGATACTGTAACTGTGAATTTTGTTTGATTTTTGTCTTTTGCTCTTTGAGCACATATTTATTCTTATAATTAAGGTTGTTCCTTTGACTAGACCTAATTGCATTTCAGTTTGAGTCTGAGCTTTTATTGTTAGCTATACAAGTGCATTATTTTGATTCAGTACCTGGAGGTTGGCAACCCCAGCCTTAGAGCTTAAAAAGAGTTTGCAGCCATGGAGAGCTTTCTTCAAAAATCGCTGCTTACATGGGGCACCAAACAGTATCAGGAAGACAGAGCTCCTGTCAGTTTGCTCTGCTCTGCCTTGCCTGTACCCCTGGTGCAGAACCACACTAAAAGCAAAAATAAACTTGAAATGCATTCCTGATTCTAGCTTCACTGGGCCCTCAAACTGACTTTGGCCTGGGAATGTTGTACCAGCAGTCCCCCCACCCCACCAGCAGCTCTGAATGTACAAATAAGGAAAATGCATAGGTGAGTTGTTTTGGCAGATATTATGTGCCCAAGTTACAGTCACATACCTCTGTGCAGCAATGCTGGTTTTATCACCTTAGGCAGATCATGAGAGGAAGGGCAGGGAGGTTTGCATCAGTGTTTGGCTCTCAGGGCCCTTTCTTGGCCTGGGTAGTGGGAAGGGGAAGGGAAAGTGACTGTAAGTCAGTTTGATTCTTCCTTAAGTGGTGGAGAAAGTTGGCATATAAAAACCAACTCTCCTCCTCCTCCTTCACTGCTGCTTTGGATTGCAAAACCAGAGGGAGAGAATTGCCATATTATGCAGCTGGTGAACTGCATAAGGTTTCTTCAGCCAAAAGTTGTACAGGCCTGCTTAAACTGCTGATTAATTTTAAAAGACCAGTCGAAATGATTAGCATGCACTTTCAATGATTTATAAAACTCTGTCAGTGAATTGCATTTGCAGGGCCTTAAAAAAAGAAAAGGGAGAAAAAGAAGAATGTTCCCCGCTGTTTGCATTTCTGCAGCCCTTCAGGAAATCCTCATGAAGGTCAAATGAAACCCTACTGTTTTAATATCTGACAGTTCCCATGATTCCATTACAGTAAATGCATGTTGCCTGGTGCTACATAATTTTACACTGTGTTACATACACATCAACCCCCAACAGATGAGATTAGGAAAGGGACATACTGCAGACAATATTTTATCACAGTCTATCCTAGCCTTATTCCTCTGATATTGCAAAGAGGAAAAACAGCTTCTCTAATCTGATCACCTCCACGCATTGTAAAAAGTATGCGATCCAGATGTATTAGAGGGGCTAAGGGCGGATGAGTGAGATGTAAATGCTGGAATGTCTCAATGCAGAGAAAAATCAGTTTTCCTGCTTACCGTGATTTTATAAAGCTTAACTTAACTTAAATGATATGGCTTAAACAGCCAAAAGGCCATAAGCAGCACCATGCAATTATAATCCCCATTATTAACCCTTTTTACATTTACATTTCATTAAACAGGAATGGATATAACAGAATCACATCTCCTTTTAAGTCTCTACCCCCTCTCATTAGAGAGCCCCATGGCACAGAGTGGTAAGCTGAAGTACTGCAGTCAAAAGCTCTGCTCACGACCTTAGTTCGATCCCGACTGAAGTTGGTTTCAGGTCGCCGGCTCAAGGTTGACTCAGCCTTCCATCCTTCCGAGGTCAGTAAAATGAGTACCCACCTTGCTGGGGGTATTATTGGCACTTGTTTTTTTTTTTTTTTGCTGCAGCTATAGGGTTAATTTTCATGTGCCTGTATTTTCTAGCATGTTGTCTAATAAAGGAAATTATTTATTCTTTCAATACGAGATAGAAAATTTGGTTTGGTTTGCTGGTAATAGTTCAAAGAACAGAACTCACAATTAATTTCATTTGTACTATCAAAATTAAAGGTTGCAGTCAAATTTTATCAGATAGACCTGGAGATAATCTGGGGCTAAACAGTTTAAAAGATTAAATTCTTAGAGAACTAATTACTCCAGATTATCTGTTTAGATGTGAGAGCATATCTTGTTGTGCTGCCTTCTTGGATCCTTGTCTCTTTTTTCACTGAGTCCCTTGTTTCTTTTACCCTTCCTCATGCCCTTCCCTTCTGTTGCATCAGAACAATTCAGCTAGTGGCAGATGCTTCTGCCTGCCGTGCTTTCTCTGTGGCATCAAGGTTCCTCAGCCAATCACTGGCAGAGGCTTTATTATCTCCACTGACAAGCTCTTTTATTTACAACATAGACTGTCTACAATATAGATTGACTCTCCAGAAGACAGAGATGAGATCCCCTCGAGCAGAGGTGTCGAACTCAATTGTTACGAGGGCCGGATATGCCATAAATGTAGGCTTGTCAGGTTACACTTTGCCACTGGTGGGAGGTTTTGGGGCGGATCCTGATGAGGGCGGGGTTTGGAGAGGTTGGCAACCCTACAGAAATGTCACTTGGTTGGGCTGGGCCATGCCTTGCCAGCCCAGATTGAGAGTGGGGAGGGGGCTCTCTCAGCTGGCTCACGGGCCAGATAAGAGCTCTCAAGGGGCCTTATGTTTGACACCCCTGCCCTAGAGGAAATGACAGATTTGGAGGTATCACACCATTGCTGAGCTCCCTCCCCAAACTCTGTCTTCTTCAAGTCCAGGAATTTCCCAAGAATGCAAGTTGGCAGCCCTGTATCAATGTGGCAGAAGTTAAAGTCTGCTCACATAGGCAAACTGCCATTCAGGAGTAAGAAAGCAGAGGCAGCAGAAAAAGGAAATCAGTAGAGTGGCCCAGAAAGTCAGGCCACTTAGCATGCCATAAAAGGGAAGAGGGAAAGTCCTTGTAATTTATTGAGCTCAACAGGACTGTTCATTGTTAATTCTAAACACACCATTAGGAAACCTGTTCTAGGTTTGATGATGGCTTGGCTTCCTTTGAATCTTGTTCAGAATTATAATTTGCAGCAGCCAGCATGGTGTAGTGGTTAAGAGGCGTGGTTTGGAGTGGTGGACTCTGATCTGGAGAACTGGGTTTGATGCCCCACTCCTCCACATGAGCGTTGGACACTAATCTGGTGAACTGGGTTGGTTTCCCCACTTGTACACATGAGGCCAGCTGGGTGATCTTGGGCTAGTCACAGCTCTGTTAGAGCTCTCTCAGCCCCACCTACCTCACAGGGTGTCTATTGTAGGGAGGGGAAGGGAAGGTGAGTGTAAGCCATTTTGATTCTTATGCGCCCCAGATATGAAGGCAGCCCCCAGACTTTGAGGAACCAGCCTGTCAATCGGCTCTTTCCACCAGTCTTCAGCAACACTGAACTTCTGAACCTGAAAACTGATGGACAGCTCGGTTCGCAAATGTCTGGAGGATGGGGGTGACCCCTTTGCGGGCCCATAAAATTGAACCCCCGTCCCAAAGTTCACCAAACTTTGGGGGCCGTATAAGGAAATTCCCTTGCAGCTATGCTGCAAATTTGAGGGTTCTACCTCCAAAAATGACTCACAGGAGCCTCAAAAAAATCCCCATAGACTATAATAGGCCTGAATTTTTGTGTGAACCCGGCAATAAGCCAAATGCCAATATTTACCAGTACAGGTATTCAGCTTATTCCGGGTTTACTGAAAAAAATCGGGCCCAATAAACCCGAACCCAGAATGTCTTTGGATATGGAGGCTGACCTGTTTTTTTTAATCAGTTATTTGAATGGTCTCCAAATCACATTAGAAGTACTTCCGTCCCCAGTCTTTTTATGTGTGGATAAAGCCTTCCACAACCTGAAACTATCCCAATTGACTACAAAGTGATTATAATAATATTTCTAGCCTGGCCTATGGAATGATTTAGGGAGTGAGATTTTTTTTTAATGAACACAAAAGGAAAACAAAATAACTCACATATATTTGCTTACTTTGTACTTCAGATTTCCCCAGCAGAAAACACAATAACAGCCATAGTGATTGTGTTGTGAGATAGTGTCGTGGTTTAAGTGCAGGTAGCACAGGAGTCACTCTTTCAGCCTAACAAAAATATTTTTGATTCAGGCTAACCAGAGAGGAGGCAGCCAGAGAGCTACTCCGATTCCATGGTGACAGACTTGGTAGGGGGCGAAAATAACTCTATGTAGGCTAGAAAAAATTAATTGCATTCTTTGCCGGTAAATAATTGACCAGATGCCCTCTCTCAGCAATAAACATCATTACAAAATTAACACATCAACTCCACACTAACCGCGTACCTCCTCTGTTGGGCTGTTTGAGACAGTGGACGCACCACCATAAAATCAGTCTTAAAGAGCTGAAACACATCTGCCAAAACGGGAGAGACAAAAGTGGGAAGAGTTTGCCAGACAGGTCTCCATTGGAAGGGGCGACCAAATCAAGCTGCACAAAGGTTTGGGTTGGAATTGTTTGGGGAAAAGTCAGGATGCTACTATGAAGCTTTTTAAAAAACAATGAAATTTATTACAGCATTAAAAAGAAACAATGCAATCCAAACATCAACCAAAACATATAGAAATATAAAACACATAAAACATATAATATTTTAAACAAGCAATCAATTCCTGTTCCACCTCCATCTGATTCTAGACTTTTAAATATATTTTCCATATTTATAAGTAGGAAAGAACAAACAAAAAAGTGTGCAATTGTCCCTCCAAGCAGGTATCTCTCAAAGAAAAGATTTCCCACCATAGTTGATAATGAAGGAGGGAATGCCTCCATTGAAGCCTATGGAGACTATTTGTGGGGATCTGGGCGGGGGGGTGGGCTGCTATGCACCCCAGATACAAAGGGAGCCTCGAGACTTTGAGTGGGGACAGTATCTTGGAAGATTTGATTTAATGCAGCCTTGTGTATTTACCAGAAGTGACCAAAGGTATCTTCAGGAATCACCAGAAATGTTATGGTAAAACAGTACCTGGGGGGCCGTGCAGCGCCAGCTGAGTGTCTGCAGAATTAGAATTTATACTCCAGTATTCTGCATCTTTCAAGATGGCTTTGAATAAGAGGGCCCTGAGAATGAACACTTCAAAGACTAACTTCTGGTTTTTGAGCAGCTGAACTCTATAGGCCGTTCATCATCTTTACTACCGTTCTTCAAAAGAAAGAGAAGGGGACAACAAAGAAGGCATTCCTGAGGCATTAGTGGAGGGGATGAAAGATGCCAGAGACATTTGCTCTGGCCTTGGCGAAATTGTCTCTATTTATATCTGACTCACTCACTCTCAGAGAACAGATCGGCCTTGCTCCAAATTGCATTTTGCATTGTCTGCTGGTTCATCAGTTGATTAAGCCTCATGTCACTCCTTGACTGGTTAAGAGAGGGTCAAAAAGTTGCTCATTGTATGCAGACTCAGGCTGGGCTGGCTTCTTTTTTATTTACTGGGCTTGAGGTTGTATGAGGAGAATGAGATGACCTTTCTGCAGACTTATGAGCTCTCTGCGCTTGCTTAATGCCTTTGCAATATCATGCTAAAATCAAAGGAGCTGGGGCGAGTTCGAGAAGTTCTACACTGGGGAGCTCAGAGCCAGCATGGTGTTGTAGTTAAGAGCAGTGGACTCTAAACTGGAGAACTGGGTTTGATTCCCATCTCCTCCACACGAGCGTGGGCTCTAGTCTGGAGAACTGGGTTGGTTTCCCCACTCCTACACATGAAGCAGCTGGGGGACCTTGGGCTAGTCACAGTTCTGTCCAAACTCTCTCAGCCCCACCTACCTCAGAAGGTGTCTTTTGTGGGGAGAGGAAGGGAAAGAGATGATTATAAGCCAGTTTGATTCTCCTTTTTAAAAAAGGTTCAGAAAGTCAGCATATAAAAACCAACTCTTCTTCTTTTTTTGAGCCTTTGGGTACCTCTGGAATTCTGATAAAGGGCGGTGAGCACAACCACAAAATAGCTGCTAAAGGAGGCAGAGCCAACTACAAAATGCCAGCGAGTGAGGTAAGGTTGCCTACCTCCAGGTACTAGCTGGAGTTCTCCTGCTATTACAACTGATCTCCAGCCGACAGAGATCAGTTCACCTGGAGAAAATGGCCACTTTGGCCATTGGACTCTATAGCATTAAAGTCCCTCCCCTCCCCAAACCCCACCCTCCTCAGGCTCCACCCCAAAAATCTCCTGCCAGTGGCAGGCAAAGAAGGACTTGGCAAACCTACTATCTGGTCTATTCCTTCTGGAATAAGACCATCTCAGAACTGAGCCAGACAAACTGTCTGTCGGATTTTAGAACTGACCTTAGTATTAATGGTTTTAAGTGATAAATTATTTCTTATGTATTTTATCATGTAATATGTGCTTTATGACGTAACCTGCTCTGAGCCTGGCTTTGGCCAGGATAACATGTGATATCAATCAATCAATCAATCAATCAATCATGTCGAGAACACTTTTAAACTGGCAAGAGTTTTAAGGTAGTACACAATTATTACTCTAAGGGGTAGCAATTGCTTCCCTCAAGATATTTCTTCTCTTGCTCTCTCTATATGTCGGCCCTGCACGAGGCATAAAATAAAATGGTTCCCATGCATTCATGCATACACTTTCATATAGGCAGCGAAGCTTTAAAGCTTCTTATATAAGCTAGTTTGTTGTATCCATTCTGTCTGTGATCAAATTTAGAAAGAAAGAAAAAAGTTTCAGACTCTTCATTTTCTGGCACTGGAAGACTCCCTGCAGCTTCTCTGTTGAAAATGGGGGGATTATTGTCGCTTAATGCTTAATACCTCGGAAGTGGCAACCTTTCAGGATGATTGTGGCTACAGAAGAAAGAATATCAGCAGTTTTCAAGTGAACTCCATTTGGGAACTCGGAGAAAGACAGCAATTTCACAATAGGCCTTGTCACTCGCCATTTTCTCAGTCTCAATTTTCTTTCTAAACTGGTCGATGCCACAGTAGACGATACCATTTTTTGTCACAGAGGCAAGGCTTCAGGGCAAAGATGGCCAGCTTCCTTGGGTTCAGGAGCCCCTCTGCCCTCCAGAAAGTGATTTTGAGCTTTCTGCCGCAGAAACAAAACTTCTTCTCTCCCCATCAGGCTCCACAAGAATAAATATAATTGGTGCTGTCTGGCGAGAAGGCCTTCATAACTGGGTCACTGAATACAAAATTGAAGTGAAATCCAACATTAAAATATGAATCATCACCTTTACCACTTGTAAAAACAGTTTCTTTTCCTCATGAGTGTAACCGTAGAAAACTGCTTTACCATATAATTGATTAAATTTTCGTAGGCTCAATCTCATGGCTGGTTTTGTTCACTAAAAGAAGTAAAAGTATTGAAGAACTAGAGTTGTCACCAAACTTTTTCTGTTCCCTAGGCTGTGGAGAAAGTCGTCACTTATCAGCCACTGTTTCTAGGTAGGTTGCAATTGGTCTAGAACCGTGTTGGCGAACCTATGGCACGCCTGCCGGACTTGGCACGTGGAGCCATCTCTGTGGGCACGCGGACCGCTTCAAAGCCCCCCCTTCCATGACTCCCCGCCACCCAGCTGGCCTGCGGGGGCAAAGCCCCCCCTTCCTGACTCCCCGCCGGGACTTTTAGAGACCGAGTGCCCAGCTGTTCAAAGCCATGTTGGCACTTGGCGATAAATAAGTGGGTTTTGGGTTGCAGTTTGGGCACTCGGTCTCTAAAAGGTTCGCCATCACTGGTCTAGAATAACCGATGGTGAATTTTTGAGGCAAATTTGGGAATTCCTGTGTAGGAAAAACATTTAAAAAATGGTGAGAAGCCAAATGTGTTGATGAAATTTGTGAAATTTTCAAATATTGCTGCCTGGAACCCACTTAAAATATGAAAGCAGGCTGTTAGTCAGATTATGCGGCATGACACTTCTTTCGCTCACAAACATTGGAAGGGGTTGGTGAAGAAGCTCTTAACGCAGTGAGCAAAATTTATGAAACTTGGACCTAGATTGGTCACCAGATTTACAGCACAATCCTAAAGGGGGAGTCGCAGAGGTGCGCCCAGGATAAACATCCCCCAAGCTTCGTGAAACCTCTCCATTGAGTTTCAAGGGGCTGTGCCGTTAACAGTGACAGATTTGCATATAAGCTAAACAAGCTATAGCTTAGGGCCCCACTCTCTTGGGGCCCCCAAAAAAATTTAAAGAAAAAAAACTGGATGTACATTTCCAAAATATAAGATAAAAAACAAATAAAATAAAAACTACATACAGCAACAGTGTTTACATTATTAAGTTTGCTATGAATAAATGTCATTTTAAGTTAGAGCTTAATAATTATTTCACTATTAATATACTTCTTCTTAATTGTATTTCAGTTCAGTAGTTACTTTGATTAAAAAAAACATTTTTTTTAAATGTGCAAATGGCTTTAGATACCAATTAGGTCCATAAATTACCATACAGCATATATTCAACACACACAAAAAAACAGCGACAATTTGTTGTTGACAAAGGACAGCTGGACATATAAAGGGCCCCATTACCTTCAATAGCTTAGGGCCTCATCAAACCTAAATCCGGCCCTGGCTGTTGATTTTGCTGGTGTAGATTCGCGCTGGCAGAAGGGGGTGTTTCCAGGGCAAAAGGGCTCAGGGTGTTGAATAAAGTCAGCTCCAGCCCCGGGAATGCCTCCTTTGGTGCCGGCGTGAGCCTTTGTGCCAGGGAACCACTGCGGTGGCAGCTCTACCAGCACCCATGTGTGGCACAGCCGTTCAGCTCCCCGGCACCGGTGTAAGTGGTGCTGTGCCAGTGTTTGTGCCAGTTTAGCTGGTGCAAGTGGCACTAATGCCGGTGCAGGAGTCACCCCAGTTCCTAAGCTGGACCCCCGCCCCCCTTTGGATTGTTCTGTTAAACCAGTGGTTCCCAACCTTTTTTTGACCAGGGACCACTAGGACTTTTTTGTTCGGTGCAGGGACCCCAAGGTTCAAAATAAAAATTCCGGGAATTTGAAAATAAACTTTAATCATAACTGTTAGTTAAACATTAAACTTAGAATTATATTTGAATATATATTTTTTATAACAGAGAACTTTTAATTGAAAATATTAATTTATTATGGGTTTATAACTTTGTTTCGCGGACCTTAATTTAGTTCTCGCGGACCCCTGGGGGTCCATGGACCCCTGGTTGGGAACCAGTGTGTTAAACTAACAGGAAACCTGAGGCTACTTTGGAGGTTCTTCCTGAGGAAAAGCATCCAGAGACTTGGCTAGGAAAAGAGAAGAGCAGTGAAATTTCTCAGGGACATATCGAAACCACGCTTCTTTCCTTGAAAATAAATGAACCCCATTTGAGAGTGAAAAATAAATAAAATGTGCGCAAGAGGAGAACAAGGATATACATCCTTGAGAATATATACTTCTTGTTGTGACTTTCCTCTTTCTTGGTGTCTGCTTTGAATCAGACATGCAGAGGCTTAAAGAGAGTGATTCTAAAATGGGAACGCAATGAAGCACATTCAGTGCTCCAGGCTGGTGTGAGAGTGATGTCGCAAAGCTATTTCAGCTCTGTTTTAGGGGGCAGATCAGGTCTAAGTCACCTCTTTCTCTGTTAGGCTCTTCCATTGTTGTTCCTAAAGTAAAAGGGGGGGGGGACCAGCAAGAAATAATTACCAAGAGAGTGGAATTCTTAAAATAAAAATAGGTCCAGTACAGCAAATGCAGCAATCACATTGTCTCGGTTGTTTTAATTGTGGATTTTCCTATTGTGTATTTCTAAGAGGAGTTTCTAGTAAGATCTATTTTCTGACTGTTCTATAAATTTCTCTCTCCCCCCCCCGTCTTACTTTTTTTCTCCCCAGTGTGAATTCCGTAGCTTATTACTTCCTTAAGGACTCTTTCCAGCTGAAATGCCTGTCACTGCTGCAGTTGAACAGCCGCACAAAGTGCTGACATTAAACCACAGGAGCCAATTTTCATAGAGAGCTGCTTAAGCATTCTGGAGCAGCGTTTCCCTATCAGCCAAGGTTTTTGGAGGCATTTTGTGATCTGCACAGTCTTAAGTGGTAGGAAAAGCAACGGGCAGCGGATTGCAAAAATCAGGACAAGACATCAGGATACATCTGGGGTCCATGGATGGGTGTTTTTTGCATGGCAAATGCCAGCTGGATAACTGCTGGGCTGAAGCAGAATCGACAAAATTCAGCAAATTTGTTCATAACTGAATTTGAGATGCAGGTTTCTATTAGTGCCAAGATTGGGAGCTTACCCAGAGTAGCAGCAGGAGGAAAATGAGGGCAGGACTGAAGATTGGTGTTGCAAAATTCTAGAAAGTCTACAGTTTCACCACAGTGTTTTTGGGGAATATCTAAGGCAGTATGACATCATTTTTGGCCTAGCACTTATGTGCCAGCTCCAGGTTGGGAAATACCTGGAGATTTTTTTGGGGGGGAGCCTGAGATGGGCAGGGTTTGGAAAGGGAAGGGGCTTCAATGACAAAAATTCCAAATGCCAAAGCAGCCATTTTCTCCAGAGGAACTGAACTCTGTCGCCTAGAAATCAGTTGTAATAGCGACAGAGATCAGTAGCACCTGGAGGCTGGCAACCCTGTACATGGAAGAAAGGCTTATTCATGGATATTTGGACTTCATTCTTACAGAATTAGGGTGGCCAGTTTCCAGGTGGGAACGGGAGATCTCCCAGAATTACAACGGATCTCCAGATGATGGCAGTCAGTTCCCTTGGATAAATTGGCTTCTTTGGAAGCTGGACTCTGACCTACTGAGGTCCCTTCCCTACTCAAACCCCACCTTCCCCAGGCTCCACCCACAAATCTCCAGGAAGTTTCCAATCCAGAGTTGGCAACCCTTTACAAAATCAAGATTCTGTACCAACATATGCCGAATTCTGCAACAAATAAAGCTGAATTCTTTGGGCTGGCATACATTAAGCAAAATTGCAAGATTTCTTTGGTTTTACATAATTTATTTTGCAGGAGTCTCCTCCCCCCATTTTGCATAATTAAAGAAGCTGTTGCTAATGGGGAGTGTAAGTAGGAAAGAACTCTGAAATCCTCTCTGACTCATGAAAGCTGATGCTGGAATAACTTTTGTATGTCTAAATTTTGTTTGCCGCCAGACTGCTGTTTAATTGTACTGAAATCATAGTCTTATGTTCAGCATTACCATAATCCAGGGCATATCATGGGGGGTGCAGGAGGGTCATTTGTACGGTTGCCAGCTCCAGGTAGGGAAATAGCTGGAGATTTTGGGGTAGAGCCTGAGGAGGGCAGGGTTTGAGGAGGGGAGGGACTTCAGTGGCATAGAGTCCAATTGCCAAAGCGGCCATTTTCTCCGGATGAATTGATCTACATTGGCTGGAGATCAGTTGTAATAGAAGGAGATCTCCAGCTAGTATCTGGAGGTTAAGTAACCAAACAGCACCAAAGCTCGAAAATTTTTAAGTATTAGCAAAAGCTTATAGAATTTTTACAGGATAACAAAATATGCATGATCCGAAAGGATAGACATGAAGATATATTGAAAAAGGCATACAGGTACTACAAACAAAATCTCCAGTTATGGCACTGAAAAGCATAACAAAGGTTGCTTCACCATTCAACTATAAAGGTAGGTTTCAAGCAGAAAAAGTCTGAAGGTTACTTCACCATACAGTTCTCAAAGAGAGTATTCCAAATGCAATTGCCAAAGGGTTGCTTCACCAAGAGAGTTCAAGTTCCAAAGGCAGATGAATTGCACGTAAAGTAAAATCCAAGAAAAATCCAAAATCCAAAACGACACTTCCGGTGTCATGATGCTATGCAACTAATCCAGTACGGATATACGTTATTGTCACTGAGGATCAATGAAGTCAGATCCACAAGCACTGCATGACTGTGAGGAAACACCTTCACTGAACTTTGATCCAACCAGTAAAAGGGAAAATATTTGCCAATATATGCTCTTTGGTTCAGCCCTTCTGAGACCTGGTGTTCCATTTTTTTCTTAAATTAACTCTGCCAGGTAGACTTGATTCAAATATGGAGGGAGAAAGGAGAAATAGGTGAAGGAGGGATTGCTTTCCACAGATTGTATTGTGCTTCTGCTTAAAGGGAAAATGTGTGAAATGACTCTCCAGTCAGACATCATTTGAAAAGCGAGTAGCTATTAAATGTGGCTTTTCATGAAACACTATGAAATTTTAACCCAGATGTCACTCCCTTGGCCTATACTTGTCAGGCCGTGGTATGGCCTGTAAGTCATTTTCTACTCAATACTAATGGGTGCAGCCATTTTGATGAAATTTTTAGTCAGCAGTTACCCCATTCAATGGCTGATTCAACTGAATTATTTGCTCTCTGCCTTGCACAAATACTTGGAAGTGAGATGTTGTATGATAGAAATCATTTTTGTCAGTGGAAACTTTCAATGAATCTTGGACTCAATGATCAAATGATCCATTTGAGGGGCTGAGGCTCAATGGTAAAAGCTCCTGCTAGGCATTGCAACCTATATTCAATGTGAAGTCAGGAGAACTGAGGCCCCTGATAATCTCCAAAAGTGATCAGATGAAGCAGAATATAACTAGGAAACAGATATTCATGGGCCATTTATGCAGGGCTGTTCCCCTCATGCTCACCCCGCTAACTGCTTCGGGGCTTCCTTTTGATTAGGCATGCCTTTTCTGACCGTCAGAGGTCGCCTTGCTCTCCCCACACACCTCGGCGCATTTTGCCCTTGTTTTCCAGATGCTGTTTTATACGGAAAATGTGGGCAAAAGACTCCGAAACACGCAGGGAGAGCGAGGCGACCTCTGATGGTCGGGAAAGGCATGGATAATCAAAAGGATGCCCCGAAGCAGATGGTGGGGGTGACCATGGGGAAACAGCTCAGTATAAATGGCCCATGAATATCCCTGATTAGTACTTGGATGGGAGAAATCCAAGAAAGTCCGGGGTCACTGCAGAGGCAGGAAGTGACAAATCACCTCTCTTCATCTCTTGCCTTGAAAACCCTGTGGGGTCACCATAAGTTAGCTGCGACTTGACACCACTTTCCATCAACTAAGAACACGGGCTGGACTTTTTAAAAAACCTCAGTGTCCTTTTTTTGGTTTGTTTCACATCAAATTGGGATGGAATTCTAAGAGTTTATAACCCTTACCCAATGGATTTTACCCACCAAACAAGAAGCAGGCTAGAGAAAACATATTCCTTTTACAGCCAAGGAAAAGCACACCACACGTCCAGATCTGATCCTTTCCCTCTCCACCCCGACTGCGATGAACTTCTCAGGAGCTGTGCAAACAAACACAAAAGGGCTTTTTAGCCTAGTTTGAAAACGGAATTTGGAAACATCTTGTCCACTTCAGAATGGTCATTAAAGAAAGCAATAGAACACGAGACAGGAAGCATACGTTCAAAATAGCAGAGACTTTCTAATAAAAATATTGATGGGCTGCTAAAAAAAACCAAGGCAAAAGGTTTAAGATATTTATTAAAGCAAATTAACTGCTACACCAGAGAGGCCGCTTTTGTTGACTAAACCATGCAATCCAGAAACAAGCGGCTCGCAGGCTCGGCAGTGATCTGTGCGAGCTGTCCCCAGATGCAGTGCGTTTTTTGAAAAAGAGCTACAGCAGAGCTCAGGCAGCTTTCAAACTTGCACCCACATTTGCGATAGTGTTTCTGTCTGAGCAGCCAGGATCCCAAGAGACCCAGCACAGCCTTTCCCTTCAGGAGAGATCTCGAAGCACAGCAGGCAACTATTTCACCTTATATGTTTTGTTCGTGGCTGTTTGCTTGGAAAGAAAGCCATGATCGACGGATAACCTCTGTATGGATGTTGTTTCACACCGCAACTATGTTCTATAGAGCCAGCGTGGTGTAGTGGTTAAGAGCGATGGGTTGGAGCGGTGGACTCTGATCTGGAGAACCGGGTTTGATTCCCCCACTCCTCCACACGAGTGGCGGAGGCTAATCTGATGAACTGGATTTGTTTCCCCACTCCTACACATGAAGCTAGTTGTGCTTGGAAACTGGCCAAACGCTACTTGAAACAAGAGCGAGGCTCATGTAAAATTCTGGTTACCCCTCCACTTTAAGGCAGATTCCTCTTCCCTTATCTATTATATGCAAATGGAGTCACATGCTTCTAAGTGGCTTCAACTTATTGAGAGCAAAATTAAATCTATTGGCTTTAACTTTGACTCCTGCTACTGGCCAGAGCAAGGTAGAATAGGCAGGGGGCCAGCAAGGTTTAGTGCAGGCCAAACATTTCTCTTCTTTTTTTCTCCCCTGATGCACTAGATGTTCTTTTATGATGAATCAAGCACCGTGCCTCAGGGTACTCTATATTAATGGCAGGCACCTTTTTTTCTCCGTTTCACAGTTTGCCTTGAGGCACTACATCTTGGGGCTAATCTAAATGAGACTCTGATCATGAAGAGATTTCCACTTTCATGTAACACACTTGTTCATTTAGAATAATTATTATGAGCTCTGGGGGGGACATTTTTGGAGGTAGAGTTCCCAAATTTTCAGGGTAGCTTCGAGGGACTCTCCTTGCATGAACCCCAAATTTTGGTGAAGATTGGGTCAGGGGATCCAACTTTATGGGGTCCTGAAGGGGTCAACCCCTTCCTCCATAGAAAAACATTGTAGATTTTACCATGCATTTCTATGGAGGAGGGGGGCATGGTGTACCCAGTTCTTGTCGGATTTCGGAAGCTACCCAAGGGTGATACTTGGAAGGAAGTCCTCTAAGGAAGACTCTGTAGAGGAAGGCAATGACAAACCACTTCTGCTTCTCACTTGCCTTGAAAGTCCTTTGCTGGGGTTACCATAAGTCAGCTGCAACTTTACGGCACTTTACACACACACATTATCAACAGTCAGGTGCCAGGAAATAAGAGAAAGAAATACTGACAGATAGAAATAGATTATTGAATTTTCCGTATTCGTTTTTAAAATAATAATGACGTCAACAAAAGAATTGTATTTTTGTTTCATCACTTGATTATCAAATAAATCTTTCATCTGACTCATGGTAAGTTTACTTCTATTACCCATGCCTCTATTTCGCCTAAGTATAGAGGTGTATACAAAAATGTTCCATTCATTCTATTGGTGTTCTTGTGCCAGGAGTAAAAATATGAATATTGTACCAGAGAGAACCATGTTGACGCAATCATGCATGTTCATCATCACCACTTGATGTTGTTGCCATCAAGTGATGAAAGTTTGAACCACACCCAAGAAAGGGGAATTCCTGTTATTGAGCTTCACGCCACATTAACTGGACTCCGGAATTCCGAAGGTCTATTTTCCTCTTATAATACCTTCCTCTTTTATTAAAGTAATAGAAAGAGAGTCCCACAAGAAAACCAAGTCAAGGTGATGATATGCAAGATCTGACCTTAAAATTATACTCAATGCAATATTGGAGTGGGGGAGGGGTTGAGTTTTCATTTGTGTTTAAAATACATTATATAATGGAGAATCTACCAAGTTTTATTTTTTTAAAAATAAATCTTGGATAGAATTTGAAAATGAACTGTCAGAGTGAGGAAAAAATGGAGAATTGGAAGGCAAA
This sequence comes from Euleptes europaea, assembly GCF_029931775.1. Lineage (NCBI taxonomy): Eukaryota > Metazoa > Chordata > Lepidosauria > Squamata > Sphaerodactylidae > Euleptes > Euleptes europaea. The sequence goes on from NC_079320.1 coordinate 75,241,461, forward strand.
GTTCACACATTAGAAAACCTAATGAGGAAGTGCAAAGGATAATAGAATCTCAGCAGGATAAGGTCGACAATATGGAAAAATGGATGAGGTGTAATAATTTCCCTGTAATTGGCATCTCAGCAGACATGATATAGGACTTTCATTTCCAAATTTAACATATCCTTTTGGGCACTGATGGATTCCAAACTTCATTAGTTATTGAAAGTTATTCTAGACTAGGTCATTCATGGATACCATGTGAGTTTGACAGGCAAAGATCTTAAAAAAAATAAGGAAATAAGATAAAGTTTTAAAGTTTGCTGGACTGCATATGAGCATCTTTTCAACCTTGCAAGGGTGTCTGCCAGTGGGAAATTGAGTAACAAAGAGTCCATCCTCTCTCTGGTTCTGTTACAGATTTGGTAGAATAGTAGGGTATAGAAAATTATTCCAGGCGTATAACTAATAAGTGAAACAGAATGTGTTTGGCCATTGCTACAGCATCTCTCTGATATGCTGTGCCATATTTAATAAACCACCTTCTGGAGGTGCCCATATCCACAAGCAGGGTGTTTGTGTATTGTCTCTGCGGAACAGCAGAGAGGCTTGAATATTAGATAGGGTGAAACAATGTCTTATGAAGGAAACGGTGACTTGATTCTTTGGTTTCACTTTTTAGCATGAGTCTTCCGTTTATTTAAGCCCAAGAAACAATTCACAACCCAGGCTGGTATCAGGCCTCCCATTTACCCACCAGGGATGAAGAATTACCAGCTCACAGCCCCAGTTTCTCACTCCCGAGGAGCTGAAGAGTGGGGGTGGGGGAAAGGCTGCCATATAGTGATGCTGTAAGAATTCCCCCAAGTCTTTATGGTAAAGACCATAGAGACTAATAGAGGTAACCTAGAGCACTATGTGGCAGTAACATAACAACATAAGAAAGGCCCTACTGGATCAGACCAAGGCCCATCAAGTCCAGCAGTCTGTTCACACAGTGGCCAACCAGGCGCCTCCAGGAAGCCCACAAACAAGATGACTGCAGCAGCACCATCCTGCCTGTGTTCCACAGCACCTAATATAATAGCCATGCTCCTCTGATACTAGAGAGAATAGGTATGCAGCATGACTAGTATCAATTTTAACTAATAGCCATGAATATCCCTTTCCTCCTTGAATATGTCCACTCCCCTCTTAAAGCCCTCCAAGTTGTCAGCCATCACCACATCCCGGGGCAGGAAGTTCCACAATTTAACTATGTGTTGTATGAAAAAATACTTCCTTTTATCTGTTTTGAATCTGACACTCTCCAGCTTAAACAGATGACCCCGTGTTCTAGTATTATGGGAGAGGGAGAAAAACCTCTCCGTGTCCACTCTCTCCAAACCATGCATAATTTTATAGGTCTCTATCATGTCACCCCTTAGCCGTCTTCTTTCCAAGCTAAGCAGCCCTAAGCGTCTTAACCACTCCCCATAGGACAGTTGCTCTAGTCCCCAAATCATTTTGGTTGCTCTTCCTCAACCCCATGTCTTCCTCAACCCCAGCCTCTCCAGGCACCTTGGCTTTCTACTCCAAATCCTTCAGAGCAAAACTGTGTGATTCCACTCATTCACTGGAAAGTTGAGTTATCATCTTTTTTTTTTCATTTTAAAAAAGCTCTGCACTTAGCTCAAATGTACAAGGTACCTTTCACAATGGTGTTATAGCAAGCTATGGTTATTGTAGGCTTGGGATCTTTTGTCAACGTAAAAATAATTGCATCATTACGGAGATAACCGGTAGCCACTTCTCCAACATCCCTTTCTCTTGAACATTTCCCCTTTTGTTTCCCTTGGCACAAATCAAGCATGACTGTTTTGCTGCCTTGATCTATTCTGTTATCTTAAATGGAAAGCATTGACATTCCATGTTCATGTGAAAAAAAAAAAACTAATTATTTATTTCGAGCTTTCTCTATAGATGAACTGGGTAGCCTTTGAGGTCTTCCATTTCTAATATGTATGATTCTGTAATTGGGGTTAAATGCAAATTAAGTAAAATACAAAAAAAAAATTACTCCATCTATAGCTTTATTGTATGAGCCGGGCAATTGTATGCATGGCAGATTTAAAAAAGGAAAGATTCATTGAGGGTGATTGGGGAAAAAATCAGAGTCCACTAAGGCAATTCATTTAATGTTTTAAAAGGAACACTTACCCAGCTAAAATTGTTTTATGTGGATTTTCATAAACTCTCAGAGTGTGGAATTCTAAAGATTAATGATTTCTTGACTACCTTAAATGTGTCTAAATTATCCCGCGCAAAGGAAGGAGGTTTCAGGTTGAAAGTTTATTAGACGATAGTAGAGCTGTGGACGAACTTTGGCATGTGGGTAGTAAAAGACTCCAGTGAGCAAACTCTTCTCCCCTCTGTCTTGTGAGTCTAATTTTTGAAGTACAAAGACCACACTTATGTCTATTTTCAAAGACATGCCAATTAGTATTTGTCTTTGAATTGAATATCTATTCATTGTACTATTCCTCAATAAGTGGATACTACATAAATGTACATAAAGGACAAAGCACTATAGTCAATTATTATTATTTTTTGTCCCTCAGTATTTTCCACCTTTGTTCATAATTGCCAGACCCAGTCAGAATCAGGACTAGGGGGATTTCCCCATCCTTAATGTGTAAGGTAATAGCAGGGTGCATGGTGGGGCACACCATGTGTTTGGCTGAAAGACCAGAGAAAGGGGAAAGCCCTTGAATAGGCTTCTTGTAAGAATATATTCCTGAGCATGTAGATTTGCACATGGAAAGGTGTGAATGATGTCATATTTTTCCTCCTTAAATATTTTTTTTCCCTCGCAAGCATTCCAAGGTCTTTATGTATTTGTCGGATGGGTGAGTTTTCCTCTGTGTTGGCAAAATACCTAGTTTCCCCTAAGTCTTATAGTTGGGGGAAAACATTTATTTACTTTTTTGGATATTCATATTCCATCATTCTCCCTAGTGGGGACCCAAAGTGGTTTATAGCAGGGGTGTCAAACGTAAGGCCCGAGGGCCGGATCTGCCCCCTTGAGAGCTCTTATCCAGCCCACAAACCAACCAAGGCACCCATCCCCCTCTCAATTGGGGCTGGCCCGCCCCGACCAAATGATGCTGTAAACCAGGGGTGTCGAACTCAATTGTTATGTGGGCTAGATATGACATAAATGTCATGTCATATCCGGCCCTCGTAACAAATGATAGCATCATTCTCCCATCCTTGATTTTATCCTCAAAACATCCTTGTGAGGGAAGTTAGGCTAAGAGAGATTGAGGGGTATTCTTCACGGAGGTTTGCTGCTGTTTCGATGCTGATTTGCGTCGGAGGCAAATTTTGGTTATTCACTGCAGATCCGTGTTTTCCCCCACTGAGCAAAATAAGCCGGGTTAAAAGAGAGGCAAGCCAAACCACTTCTGAGCTGTACTTTCCAGTAGAAGAGCGTTTTGTTGCTCGGATGCCCATGAAAAAATGTTTGCTTCACTCCCCGGGACATCTCCTTTCTCCTCCCCCAAGAACGGTGATTGGCTGGGGGAGTTGCCACTCTAACAGCATCGCACCGGCAGGAGGGAGACCCAAAGCAGACTGGCTGCCCCTCTTGAGAAGGGTGATGGGGGTTTTGGCTTGGATTTGCCGCTCTCAGGATACCCCCCCCCAACACACACACACATAGGATCGCACCAGCTGGAGGGAGACCCAGAGCAGACTGGCTGCCTATCTTCAGAAGCGTGATGGGAGTTTTGGCTTGGATTTGCTGCTCTCAGGATGCCCCCCCCAACACACACACACATAGGATCGCAATGGCTGGACTGGCTGCCTCTCTTAAGAAGGGTGACAGGAGTTTTGGCTTGGATTTGCTGCTCTCAGGATGCCCCCCCCAAAAAAACACACACACACACACACACAGGATCATGGGAAGACTGGGCGGGAGTAGGCGGATTTGGAGCGGTGAGTCATGAGCGGCAGCAGACGTAAGCAGCGCAGAGAAGTGCTCTGTTTCTACCGTGAAAAATTGAAAATGCCTCGGGATGGGGGGAGAATCTGCGCTGCCATGAAAAAGCTATTTAAATCGGTTTATTGTTTGCTCCGATTCGAAACCGAAGCAAAATCCACCGTGAAAAATACCCCTGAGTGTCCCATGGAAACTTGCATGGTAGTTGGGGATTCAAACCCTTCATCTCCTGAATCCCAGTCTGCCACTATACCAAACTGGCTCTGAGATAAGGTATCATTAAGGTATCATCTCCCCCCCCCCAAAAAAAAAAAGTTTTCTTGGTGTAGTGGTTAAGAGTGTGGACTCTAATCAGCATGGTGTAGTGGTTAAGAGTGGTGGGCTCCAATCTGGAGAATCAAACCAGGTTTGATTCCCCATTCCTCCACATGAGCAGTGGACTCTAATCTGGTGAAGTGGGTTTGTTTCCCCACTCCTACACATGAAGCCACCTGGGTGACCTTGGGCTAGTCACAGTTCTCTCCGAACTCTCTCAGCTAAGGTTGCCAAACTACAGGTACTATTACAACTGCTATTACAATTGATCTCCAGCTGATAGAGATCAGTTCACCTGGAGAAAAGGGTCGCTTTGGCAATTGGGCTCTATGGCATTGAAGCCCCTCCCCAAACCCCACCCTCCTCAGGCTCTGCCCCAAAAACCTCCCACTGGTGGTGAAGCGGGACCTGGCAACCCTACTCTCAGCCCCACCTTATTACAATGGGTCTGTTGTGGGAAAAGGAACAGAAGGAGATTGTAAGCCGGTCTGATTCTCCTTAAGAGATGGATAAAGTTGGTGTATAAAAACCAACTCTTCTTCTTCTTCCATAAAAATATGTATGTTTCTCAAAGGAATAACTGAGACATAGACTATTCCACCTTCTGACTTTTCAAAACAAATATAGTCTCTCTCTGTGTCAAGCAGGTGGATAATCCATGTTCCTTTGTGACAATACTTCCTATTTCGGCAAATGGATTATTCGTCTATTTGCTTGACTTTAAAACATTCAGCAATCCACAGGTCTTGTTTCTACAGCAGAAGCACAAAAATGGCATGGATATTTTCATGTAGTGGGAGCTTCAAATATCAGCATTCAAATATCTGAGAGAGTTAAGTGGGGAGCTATTGTAAGTGATTTCCTGACATTTTTGTATGGTAGCTGCTCCTGCTGTTTAGCAGTAATTTCAAAGCTCATCTGACATTGGAACCCCGAGTACAAACTTGTAACCCCTTTGTCATTTAGATTACAATGCACTGTCAAATGGCAGAAATGAGCATGAGATGGTATTAAGCTATGCTCTACAAACACACTAGAGATGCATGTAGTGAGAAAAGTATGTGTTAGTCCCAGTAGTAGAAGAAGAAGAGTTGGTTTTTATATGCCAACTTTCTCTACCACTTAAGGGAGAATCAAACCAGCTTACAATCACCTTCTCTTCCCCTCACCACAACAACCACCCTGTGAGGTAGGTGGGGCTGAGATAGGGTTGCCAACCTGCTAATCGGTATATAGTTATTGCTGTGTTCCATATGGAAAAATACCAAAATAATGAACAAAATTTACAACTAAAACTTGTGTGCTTTTACTGGATGTTGTATACTTCATACAAACTTACAGTCATATGGCTGATCTCATACACATACATACATATTTACTCATCTGAATACACAGGCATAATATGCCCTTGCTATTTTTCCAAATCTGGTGTAATTGCCAATTTTTCTATGAGCATTACTTGCCCTTACAATCTAAGCTGTGCCATATGCCATGCCATGCCAACTTTATTTCCCAGGATTGGGTCAAGTTTCAATAATCTTTATCAAGGCATCAACCTAAAAGATAATAATGAAAACATTTATAATCAAATACAAACACCATAGATTAATTCCTTTTACCTTTACCGTACTTACTGAATTTTAGGCAACAGCCTTCCCCTGCCGGTCACAATTGAAAAGTGCCGGACCTAACATGAGGTCCCTACTTTTTATTCATCGTAATGCATTTAACTTTTTCAAAAAGGGGGACAGATCCTTTCAATACTTAAAGAAAAGCTGACAAGCCCAGTGCACCGTTTAATGCCACTGGCTCAGGAGTGTTATATTTAAAAATATATTTTGATTCCATTCTGGATAATGACTTTCAGCAGAAACTTGTGTAGAACACCTATCTACTGAATCCAAAACACAAAACACAGGTGTTCCATGATCCTAATTTTTACAATTGTAACTCTGCCTATGTAATTTATTATGTATTATGTGAATGTTCAAAGGGATATATTGGGCAAGCGACACGCCCGGTTAAATTAAGGATCATGGAACACCTGTCTCGCTTTAGAAGGAAAGAACTGTCGGCTCCTTTAACAAACATTGTTCGGACAATAATCAAATACAAACACCATAGATTAATTCCTTTTACCTTTACCATACTTACTGGATTTGAGGCAACAGCCTTCCCCTGCCGGTCACAATTGAAAAGTGCCGGACCTAACATGATGTCAGACTTCAGTACCTCGTTGTGTTTCTCTCATAGGGAACTTCAGTCCAGACATAGTCGCGACTTTAAAAGTTTTATTAAGAAAGTCAGCGAGTTCATTAGGTCCATAGAAACTTAAGGCTAGAATACAGACGTGGGGAAACACCAGTACATTTATAGGGTACGTACAATAGGATTGATTAAGTTCAGGGTATAATACAAAAGGACGAGGTGCAGCAGAGCTGTCTTGATAGTTCAGATACAAGGAAACAATACGGGAGGTAACTGCCGGTAACTACTCATTGAAAAAAATTAACACGTGAAATAGTCAAACGATCTCCAGGGCGCCCAGGCATTGTCCCGCGGGACCTGGTATCATATTATCGATTATCCGGGCGGGGGACAGAATGCAAACAGGGGAGGACAGAGCGAGCCCTAGCTGACACATGAGGTCCCTATACTTTTTATTCATCTTAATGCATTTAACTTTTTAACTTTTTAAAAAAGGGGGACAGATCCTTTCAATACTTAAAAAAAAAGCTGACAAGCCCAGTGCACTGTTTAATCCCACTGGCTCAAGAGTGTTATATTTAAAAATATATTTTATTCCATTCTGGATAATGCCTTTTCAACAGAAGCTTGTGTAGAACACCTATCTATGGAATCCAAAACACAAAACCTAATTTTGTTACTATCAAAATTATAAATGTTTTCATTATTATTTTTTAGGTTGATGCCTTGATAAAGTTTACTGAAACTTTACCCAATCCCGGGAAATAAAGTTAGCATGGCATGGCATATGGCAACAGCATAGTTTGTAAGGGCAAGTAATGCTCATAGAAAAATTGGCAATTACACCAGATTTGGAAAAATTGCAAAGGCATATTATGCCTGTGTATTCAGATGTGTAAATCTGTATGTATGTGTATGAGATCAGCCATATGACTGTAAGTTTGTATGAAGTATATACAGCATCCAGTAAAAGCACACAAGGTTTAGTTGTAAATTTTGTTCATTATTTCAGTATTTGTCCATACGGAACACAGCAATAACCTCCAAGTAATAGGTGGAGATCTGCTGCTATTACAATTGATCTCCAGCTGATAGAGATCAGTTCACCTGGAGAAAATGCCCACTTTGGCAATTGGACTCTATGGCATTGAAGTCCCTCCCCTCCCCAAACCCCACCCTTCTGAAGCTCTGCCACCAAAACCTCCTGCTGGTGGTGAAGAGGGATCTGGCAACCCTAGGCTGAGAGAGTGTGACTAGCCCACCTCTTGGCTTCGTGTGTAGGAGTGAGGAAACAAATCCAGTTCACCAGAGCTCATGTGGAGGAGTGGGGAATCAAACCCAGTTCTCCAGATCAGACTCTACCACTCCAAACCACCACTCTTAACCACTACACCATGCAGTACAAGAGACAGTGGTTAGAAATAGCTGCTTAACCAATTTAGGTTTGGGATCCCAGGAAAGACGGAACAGTTTGAGACAGAAAGCTGAAATTCTGGAAGTATCATTATGAAAAGAACAAATGCAATTTTAAAATGTGATTGCAAAATAACTGAAAGGAATATTAAAGTTATACTCAATAGGGCAGGACAATCTGGCAGCCTTTGAGTCAATAATCAGGCACAAGCCTGGATGTTTCCATCTATTTGCAGACTCTGCACCTTATTTGAACTGTCTGCAGGCCCTGCTGTGATTTTATGTCACAATTAAATGTGCAGTTGGGAGATATGCGATTCTTACTATTTTATGGTGCCATTTTAATGTATTGTTTGTATGAGCTTATGAAGTTTTATTGCATATTTATTGTTATGTGAGCCGCCCTGAGCCCAGCTTTTGCTGGGGAGGGCAGGCTATAAGATGGCTGAAATAAATACATAAATGATAATAAATATGTTAAATCTGGTCCCCATGCCTTTAAATAAGAATCAGTGTCAGTAATTGTAGGATTAAAAAAATCTAGCATGTAAAAGAAAAATGCCAAAATGTTGCCTTTGCAAACATTGATTCCATATCTAGTTTTTCCAGTAACTGGATCATGCTTGTTACTGAGTTAGAAATACATGAGAAAATAATTATGAGCATAAGTAAAAGAAATGGCATGTTGAACAACAACATGTGTCACTAAAAAAGTATCAATTCCTCAATATTGTAATTAAAGGTAGGTGTGTTAGGAAATCATTCTGTTGGTTTCAATTGGGAAACATTTGTACCCTGCACCCATGGGGAACCCCCTGCCCCCAATTCCGTCAGTTAGGAGGAAATGTCCTCTTTGTAGAAAATGAAAATTCTCCCTTGCATAGTTGGTCTAGGGAAGCATGGGAGTGACAGCCCATTCCTGAGGGGAAAGACTGCACCGGTGACTGGAGGCAGTGCAGCTGCACTGCCTCCAAAGGAGGTTTCGTCCCATCCCCCCCATGAAGCTGAAACCTTCCCCTTCCCCAGAAAACCCGTGCAATTGCTCCATAGGGTTGCACAGGGGTACGCCACCTAAAAAGGGGGCTAATCTCCAGAAAATGGAAAGGGGGCATTCCCGGGCCAATAGGGATCCTCCCCTGGCCCGGTGCAAGAACGCCCCGGGAATGCCCCCGGGAGGACGGCACACAGAAGTGTGCCATCTGGATGCTGGCATGAGGCTGTGCAGGCGTCACCATGGCAGCTCCGAGAGAATGGTGTCTCCCCTGCCCCCACTGGCATCCGGGCCACCCTGGGCAGCGTAAGTGGCACGGGCACCAGCGCAGGGGGGCTGAATGCTGGCACAGCCCCTTCCTGGCCCCCTAAGGTCTTTTGTGCTTTAGGTTCAGGAATGGGCTGTGAGTCTCCCAAAATCTCGAGGTATTTCCCAACCTAGAGCTGGCAACCCTAACTAGCAAGGCAAATAATGCTTCCCTAGGGCCATTTGGATGTGGAGGATCTCTTAAATTCAGGAATCAGAACAGCAATCAGTCAGGGCTTTGTAGACATCTCCTTTCATAAGCCTTTTTTACTTCCTTTTTAGGTTGGATCCTTTCCCCCTATAGTTTTGGAAAACATCCTTGCTTAAATAGAGCTTTACTGACATTGTCCGTGACTGCAAGTTGGTGGTTATTGTGGGGTTGCTAAATATTCATGCCATCATCGGTCTGGCTGATTTAAGGGAAACCGAAACAAAACCATCATAAATATAGTGTGTTTGTCACCCATGTCTGAGATGGAGCTTAGCAACCTTCTTCTTAAAAGAACAGAGAAACAATTATTTTAATTGCAGCGCTTGTTCCCAATCATAATTTAGATAATGACACTGAAGCCTGTCTCCATCTGCTGTTCCTGTTGTCACTGGTTGTCGTTCCGTTTTGTGGTGTGCCAGGATTCCAGCAAACGTTCAGTTCCTCTCCATGACTGATGTCATCAATGTCTTTCATGTTTCCAGCGTGCCTGATTGGCCTGAAAGCAAAGTCAAAAAGCAACACTTTCAGTCTCTCAATCCTCACTTGACTTTTATTTTCGGATAAAGTCGATGCTGGAAAGAGGGCCAGTTCACCAATTACCACGTGGAAGCCTTTACCATATGGCAACTCTTCTAAGCCCTAGCTAGAGTTGCTTCAGTTCTTCTCACTGTACTGAATGTTATTCTTCTGATCATTTTGGAGCAGTCCCTTCCTGTACTTGATATTTGTGGAGGCATCTGTTCCTGATGAGGACACTCTCTGTGAAGTTGTGAGCAGCCACATAACCAACCTATTCTAGACAATATTTACCACATGTACCACTGGTGCCTCCCAGTATATATTTTTCTGGAGCTTTTCTGTGCCATTCTTATGCCCGAAGGGACCCAAAACACTTTACAGAAAATGTCAGACTTCACATTACAAAATAAATAAGACAAACCAAGACAATACAAATATGTAAGCTGGTCTTTCCCTGATGGTCTACTCACCATGGGCCTCAAGATGTGAGCCACAGGGGGGAAGAAGAAGAAGAAGAAGAAGAAGAGGAGGAGGAGGAGGAGGAAGAAGAAGAAGAAGAAGAAGAAGAAGAAGAAGAAGAAGAAGAAGAAGAAGAAGAAGAAGAAGAAGAAGAAGAAGAAAAAGCTGGTTTTTATAAGCTGACTTTCTCTACCACTTAAGGAAGAATCAAACTGGCTTACAATCACCTTCTCTTCCTCTCCCCACAACAGACACTCTGTGAGGTAGGTAAGTCTGAGAGAGCTCTAAGAGAGCTGTGACTAGCCTAAGGTCACCCAGCTGGCTTCATGTGGAGGAGTGAAGAAGCCAATCTGGTTCATAAGATTAGCCTCTGCTGTTCATGTGGAGGAGTGGGGAATCAAACTCGATTCTCCAGATTAGAGTCCACCCCTCCAAACCTCCACTCTTAACCACTATACCATGCTGTCTCTCAACTATGTGAAGGAGGATAAACTGAGTCCAGATGGAACTCAACTGCTGCTACCTTGATGGCATCAAGCCAGCAGGAGATTCCTCCTTTTGTGTGTGTTTGTGTGAAGTGCCATCAATTCACGTCCAATTCATGGTGACCCTATCGATCAATGTCTTCCAAAACATCCTATTGTTAACAGCCTTGCTCAGGTCTTGCAAACTGAGAGCCATGGCTTCCTTCATAGAGTGAATCCATCTCATGTTGGGTCTTCCTCTTTTCCTGCTGTCCTCAACCTTTCCTAGCATTATTATATTTTCCAGTGACTCTTGTCTTCTCATAATGTGACTAAAGTACGATAGCCTCAGTCGAGTCATTGTAGCTTCGAGAGACAGTTCAGGCTTGATTTGATTTAGAACCTGCTTATTTGCTTTTTTTGGGTGGTCTACTGGTGGTCTACATAACACTCTCTTCCAACACCACATTGCAAAGGAATGTACTTTCTTCCTGTCATCTTTCTTTATTGTCCAGCTTTCACACTAGGGTTGCCAGCTCTGGGTTGGGAAATGCCTAGAGATTTTAGGGGTTGAGTCTGAGGAGGGCAGGGTTTGGGGAGGGGAAGGACTTCATAGAGTTCACTTGCCAGAGTGGCCATTTTCTCCAGGGGAACTGATTTTTATTGGCTGGAGAGCAGTTGTAATAGCAAAAGATCTCCAGCCACAGCCTGGAGGTTGGAAACTCTATTTCACAACCATACATAGTAATAAGGAATACTGAGGCATGAACAAACTTGATCTTGGTAGCTTCCTCCTTTCCACAGGGGAAAGAGTTTGAATATGGAGAGATAATGAATAAGCATATGGAGCATGAGCTGAGCTCTGTGAAGCACTTTATTCATACCTTGGGGCTGGGCCATGGGAGTGGATATGGGTCCTCACCTGGGGTGAGCTTTGACATACCCATTCAGGGCAATTATTTACCCTGCCTCCTCCCTTTCCCCCAATACCATGGATTATCTTGACCAGCCAGAGCAAAAAGAGGGGAGTAATCATAGGGCTGCCAACTCCGGGTTGGGAAATTCCTGGAGACTTGGGGCAGAGTTTGGGGGGAGGGAGGCAGCTTAGCAGAGACATGAGCCCACCCTCCGAAGCTGCCATCTTCTCCAAAGGAAGTGATCGCTGTAGTCTGGAGATTAGTTGTTATTCCAAGTGAACTCCAGGCCCCATCTGGAGATTGGCAACCCTAGGTAATTAAGAAAAGTGACAGTGCTATAAATAAGAGCCAGTGAGGTGTAGCAGTAAAGAGAGGTGGTGTGGAGCGGTGGACTCTGATCTGGAGAGCCAGGTTTGATTCCCCTCTCCTCCACATGAGCGGCAGAAGCTAATATGGCGAGCTGGATTTGTTTCCCCACTCCTACACTTGAAGCCAGCTGGGTGACCTTGGGCTAGTCACAGCTCTCTCAGCCCCACTTACCTCACAGGGTGTCTGTCATGGGGAGGGCAAGGGAAGGTGGTTGTAAGCTGGTTTGATTCTTCCTTAAGTGGTAGAGAAAGTCACCATATAAAAACCAACTCTTTTTCTAATCCAAGTGAACATGCTTATAAGATAAAGCTCCCCCCGCCCCCAAATCTCTGAAACTGAATTTTTAGGCATGCAAAAATGTTTTCAGAAATGGTTATTACTTTTGGTCAACCTTAGGTACTGCAATTAAAATGCCCAACATAAGGCATGTTAACTTAATTATACCACTTCTGTACTTTCCCAGAGTTCTTGAAATGTATTAGACCCATACGGTGTTCGTGAATTCTCTAGACTGCCTGGTTTATTGGAAATGTGTTAGAAAACTGTTGGCTGATAGGGTATTTTTAGCAACACAGTGCACCCAGAATACATGGTATATATTACCCAGACCCTGGACGACTCCGTGTGTTCCGAGGAGAAAGTTTAAGAACGTCTCCCAGAAATCTTGCCTAGTGGCTTCCTTTCAAAGCCGAAAGCAGAGTTGTTATCCTGTCCTCCCTGCGTTCTGCTGAGCAAATTGGTTAAAAAAAATAGTACAAATTGTGAAAAGAAGAGCTGCTGTTGAAATAACAGGGGCTTAAGAACCTGGAGCATCTGTTCCGACTGATAACAGCAGTAGCAGTCTTGGTGGCAGTCTAAACCCTGAATTACATAAACCCCAAATTCACATTCTGAGGGAGTGTAAATACCATTTTGGATGCACTTGGCAGGGAAAAGGGCATCTCAAATTGGTATGTGCCTCCTTGCCTCCTGGGTGGGCTGCTCGTAGATCATCCTGAAACATAAGGATGCCTGCCATAAAGGGACCAGCTGGCTCCGTGTTTGATATTTGGAACTTTAACTGGATATATATATATATATATATATATATATATATATATATATATATATATATATATATATATATATATATAACAATATAATACAGCATTAGAAGGACTCAAAGTACCTTCAGGCTGCAGAGCCTGGGAGGGGCTGTGGCTCAGTGATAGAGCCTCTGATTGGCATGCAGAAGGCCCCAGGTTCAATCCCCGGCATCTCCAGTTAAAGGGACTAAGCAAGTTGGTGATGTGAAAGACCTCTGCCTGAGACCTTGGAGAGCTGCTGTCCATCTGAGTAGACAATACTGACTTTGATGGACCAAGGGTCTGATTCAGTATAAGGCAACTTTATGTGTTCATGTGTACATTGTGCAGGCAATGAGCTGGTGCTTACAAAAACCCAAATTTCTCCTACAGGCAACTCACTCTTCCGGGGAGTGATGGGGCGGGGGGGGGGGATAAGGAGGGGAAAATCCTGTTGGTCCAATGGCATGACGTAACTTCTGGGAAAAATCTGGAATTGATGTCACACCATCAGTGATGATGGCCCCATTGCTCCACCCCCACCAACCCCAGACTCCTGCCTGATGCCAAGCTGTGCTAGGCTGTGCCTGGCAACCCTTGGGTTCATGGAGGCCTCTAATACCTTTCCTGTGTCCTTTTATCCTTGTATCATAATTACTGATTCTTAATACAATTCGAGGAGGAAAAGGAGGAGGAGCAGGAGAAGAAGAAGAAGAGTTGGCTTTTATATGCCAACTTTCTCTACCACTTAAGGAAGAATCAAATTGGCTTACAATCACCTTCTCTTCCCCTCCCCACAACAGACACCCTGTGAGGTAGGTGGGGCAGAGAGAGCTCTAACAGAGCTGTGACTAGCCCAAGATCACCCAGCTGGCCTCATGTGTACAAGTGGGGAAACCAACCCAGTTCACCAGATTAGCATTCACTGCTCATGTGGAGGAAATTGGCTTAATTATTAAATATAGTTCATGTGATCCCCCAAAGCAGATTAGGAAAATGTTTTTGCACAGAAAAACAAACAAGGGCATCCCCACATTAAGAAATTAACTGGACTGAATTCTTCCTATTGTTTTATACTACATTTTCTTTTTTTTGGGGGGGGAATACTCTCTCACCAACTGATGATGTATAAATGGTACTTTTAAAATGTGTCAGGTTAAAATGTGTCAACATCATTTACGTTTAGTTTAAATTTTACATACACCACTTCAAGAGACATTTATATCAAATGTCCTAACTTTGTCCATAAAAACAAAAACAAAAAGCCTTGAACTGATAATGCAAGGATTTGAGTAATTGTGCCAAATGCTCTAGATTTGTTCCTTAACAAATGCATTTTGGGACTTGCTAATATTAGCATAGGCAGTGTCAATTCTCAACAGATCCCATCTTTACTAATTTGAAAGGACCAAGTAGCTCTGCAAGAAGAACAAACGTAGCAGAAATATCTATACATATGTGCTATAGGAAGCTACTTAGATGCATATATTTTGTCACATGGAAATGCTAGAAGATGGGCAAGGCCCAGTCAATTCACAAGAGAAGGAGAAGGAGAAGAAGAAGAAGAAGTTTTTAATACCCTGTTTTTCTCTACCTTTAAAGGAGAATCAAGCCAGCTTACAATCTCCTTCCCTTCCTCTCCCAACAGCAGACACCTAGTGAGATAGGTGGGGCTGAGAGAGATCGGAGCGAATTGTGACTGGCCCAAGGTCACCCAGCAGGCTGCATGTGTAGGAGTGGGGAAACCAACCCAGTTCACCAGTAGAGTCTGCCACTCATGTGGAGGAGTGGGGAATCAAACCCAGTTCTCCAGATTAGAGTCCACTCTTAACCACTACGCCATGCTGGCTCTCATAAATCAAAACCCTGTTTAGCCCCTCGAGCCTCAAAATTTGCTAATTTACATTCATAGTGGCATATTTACACAACATTATTATAATTAAAGAACAAATCTGGGGAACTTCTCAAGCCCCTCACACTCCTTACTTATAGCTCATCCTCTTGAATTAACCCCAAAGAGCCTGGTTAGTTTTAGCAGCCCTTCTTTCACCTGTGGTCCACTGTAGCTACTGAGGAATCAAGCCCCACAGCCACTGAAGAGAAACTTACTGGACAGAAGCAGAACCCATTCATTGCAGAAGATGAGTCTCCAAAAAGAGGAGTGCCCTCTGAAAAAGGAGACATCGAGCCACCCTAGTTTATAGTGCTGGTAGAGAAGAACTCATAAGATTACAGACACCTAAGGAAGAATTCCTCTCCCTGTGGTGGAAAAAACATCTGAAACTGTATGAAGTATGTAATAAACAAGTGGGGAGAAATCTTGTGAGCCAGCATGGCATAGTGGTTAAGAGTGGTGGACTCTAATCTGGAGAACTGGGTTTGATTCCCCACTCCTCCACATGAGTAGCAGACTCTGATTTGGTGAACTGGGTTGGTTTCCCCATTTCTACACATGAAGCGAGCTGGGTGACCCTGGGCTAGTCACAGTTCTCTCTGAACTCTCTCAGCCCCACCTACCTCACAAGGTGTCTATTGTGGGGAGAGGAAGGGAAGGAGTTTGTAAGCCGTTTCGATTCTCCTTAAAATAAATATAAATAATTTCACTCAGTGAGACTCTCTCGTTCCTCCTGTTGTTGTTTTCTCTGCCTTGTCATTGTGTAGAGCTCTTGAGCTAGCTGAACATTACCCTATTCCCGTGATGGCGAACCTTTTAGAGACCGAGTGCCCAAACTGCAACCCAAAACCCACTTATTTATCGCCAAGAGCCAATGCAGCAATTTAACCTGAATACTGAGGTTTTAGTTTAGAAAAAACAACTCATACATTCACATCTTTTGCCTTAAAAGAAAAACACAATAACAGAACTTTCAATGATACAAACAACTTTTATTGAAAGGTAAAAGTTTGCATTTGGCATGCATCTCTCCAGGACTCATCCTTGCATTTGGCATGCATCTCTCCAGGACTCATCCTCTGCTCAGCCTGAACCTCCTCAAGAAGTGCTTGAAATTGTTGACAATTCAGAGCACGAGCCATGATGTAATTCACCATTTTTGTGATATCTTTGAAAACATCGTCAAATTTTTTGAACAATTAATGTGATTTTTGCTGTTGTGTGCATGCTGATAATTTGTCTAACCTTGGCTCATACTTTGTAAGTTTGAGAGCAACACATGCAGCACTCAGGTCATCTGTTAGCCTGTTTCTGGTGTCAGATTTGATATAATTCAAAGCTGAAAACAGCTGCTCACAAGCATAAGATGATCCAAACAAAATAAGGAAAGCAACCCCAAGTGCTTTCATTGACTTAAAATTATTTGGCAGAGAATTCCACACTTTAAGGATTTCATTTTCAGAACCAACTGTGTTGTCCTTTGGCATCCCTTCTATCTTCTCAAGTGTTTCACGCAGATCATAGAATTTATTTTCCCAGATAGAGCTTTCTTGAAATTCTATTAGCTCCATTTCCAGGTTTTCTAAATCTAACCAGTGTAGGAAGGAAAGATCAAGTTCTTCACATTTGGCTTTATCTGGAGAAGTAAGAAAACACAGGGTTGTCTCCATCTTCTGGAACTGTAAAAATCTGTTACGAAAATTCACCTTTGCAGCTGCTACAATGCTAGAAAATTCCTTGTAGATTTCCTGATGGCTTGTAGGATTGTCTGCAAACGTTGTAGAATTTTCTAAATGCATTTTTAGATTTGGAAAATATTTCAGCTGCAGTTTTCTCTCAAATGTTTTGATATCACAAAACATTATTTCTGCTGTTTTCCCTACACCTTGTAGTTGTTTGTTCAGTGCACTGAAGTGTTGTGTAAAATCTGTAAAAAAACATGAGGTTGGTAAGCCAAGCCATATCAGTGAGCTGTGGATATTCTTGCCCTTTTTCATTCATAAACAGCCTAATTTCATCCAAGCAGGCTAAAAATTTCTCCAGGACTCGTCCTCTGCTCAGCCACCACCCTGGAAGAGCAGGGCAGAGCCTAGAGGCAAGTGCGCGCCCAGGAAGAGCTGAGCCATGGCCGCAGCTCAGCAGAGAGAGGGAGGGGCTCAGACGCAGCCTTCTGGAGCCCTGGAAGAACGGGGCAGAGCCGAGAGGGGAGCGTGCGCCCAGGAAGAGCTGAGCCACGGCCGCAGCTCAGCTGAGAGAGGGAGGGGCCCAGACGCAGACCCGGGAGGCCTTTGAAGGACGGGAGGCTCGGGAGGGGGCGGACGCTGCTGCCGTGCGCCTGGCCCTCTCACGCAACCGCAGCGAGCCACTTACCCGCGCGTGCCCGCAGAGAGGGCTACGCGTGCCGGAGTCGGCACGCGTGCCATAGGTTCGCCGACACAGCCCTATTCATTGTATCTCAGGGCATATAAAATTGATTGAAGAATCAGGAGCAGAAAGAACTCAACTCTATTTAAAACTTTTCTTTAAAAGCTTTCATTTGCTTTTTTTAAAAAAAAAACAGGGTCACCATGGATATATTTGCTGGCATGTCTGTAGGCTGAATATTGTGAGCCTGTGTGTCTACAGGACGCAACAAACAACACAGCAGTGCGCTCAGCAGGCCTGTTTCATTTCATGCATCATTCAAAATGTGCTGCCGAGGTTCCAAAACTGTCCATAACTTTCTCCTGCCATTAGAACTAGATGCATTTTTAATGCTTCCCCCCCACCCTCAGTGTTAGGGATGTGTTGTCCTAGAAGCTCGACTTCCAGGTGTGTGTTAATGAGAGAGCATCACAAGGAAAGAGAACCAGGGGAGGCATGAGTCACAAAGTTCCAGTCCCAATGCCTTTTTTTTTATAATAACATTTAGCCATTTGTTTTGCTGCTGTTCAGGAAGGCCCAACTTTTTGGACTGTTGGTGATATGGAGTCTGTAAAAGCATTACCTCTGAAAACCGCAAATCTTGTTAAAAGCCTGCCCTAGGATTTTGGTTAGGCTTGTGCATACCGGTAAACCCGAGTCGAAAATAAAGCTGCCATTTAGGGGGAAAACACTCGGGAGTCAGCCAAGTTGAATAGGTGATTCCTGAAAAAGCCGAATAATTTTTTGGCTTTTCTGCTTCAGCTTGGGGGGTGGGCATTTTTGAAGGTACAGTCCCCAAATTGGCAGCATAGCTTGAAGGGAATCTCGTTGCATGACCTCCAAAGTTTGGTTAAGATTGGGTAAGGGGATATGATTTTATGGGGTCTGGAAGAGGTCACTCCCCCTCCACAGAGAAACATGTCAATCCCCCCCTCAAAAATGTGCTATTATTACAAAATTAGAAAGCAGAATTATCATACATCGCTAACAATATAATATAAAGATGTTCATGAGTAATATGTAGGCTAAATATACTGCCTTTTAAGTACCAAGCAAAGCCTGTTCTGTTTGTCTAGACTTTCTTGCAATCCCTATATTCTGGGACAAGGGAAGTATAAACCCAAAGCACTTTCAGATTTCACCTGTGTCATCTCCAAGGACACTGGAGGGAAAAATGGGTATTAAAAAGTTGGATGTGGGGAGAGGAGCATGATTTTGCAGGAATCCTGCTGTTAAGAATTCCCAAATGTTTGGGGATCATCAAACGAATCCACAAGAGTACAGAAAGACAGAATTCAAGATCGGATGGCGCTCAGAGAATCTCATCAACTGTTGCTTAAATAAGCAAATCAATAAACACAAAACTAAAATTGCATAAATGTGCAATCACTTTTACTTGTTTTAGAGAAGAATTGAGTGAAATGGACAGGGCTGTTCTTGGTATTGAAAATGCTCTGGATTGTAGTTTTGCTTTATGTTTCCAGGCTACATGTTAAAAAAGTAAAGGTAGTCCCCTGTGCAAGCACCGAGTCATTACTGACCCATGGGGTGACATCACATCCCGACATTTACTAGGCAGACTATGTTTACGGGGTGGTTTGTCATTGCCTTCCCTAGTCATCTACACTTTACCCCCCGCAAGCTGGGTACTCATTTTACCCACCTTGGAAGGATGGAAGGCTGAGTCAACTTTGAGCCGCTTACCTTAAAGTGACCTCCGTCGGGATCGAACTCAGGTCGTGAACAGAGCATGGACTGCAGTACTGCAACTTACCACTCTGCGCCACGGGGCTCTTAGTTTGCTATATTTTAAATGGTTTTATTTATTTATTTAATTCATTTGTACCCCACCCAATGCAGCTTGCCTCCTCTTCTCTATTTTATCCCCACATCAACCCTGTAAGGTAGTTTAGTCTGAGAGAGTGGGACTGGTGCAAGGTCACCCAACGAGCTTCCTTGGCACAAGTAGGGATTTGAACCTGGGTATCCCTAGGGTTGCCAGGTCCCTCTTCGCAACCGGCGGGTGATTTTGGGTGCGGAGCCTGAAGAGGGCAGGGTTTGGGAAGGGGAGGGACTTCAATGCCATAGAGTTCAAGTGCCAAAGCGGCCATTTTTCTCCAGGTGATCTGATCTCTATCGGCTGGAGATCAGTTGAATTAGCAGGAGATCTCCTGCCGCTACCTGGCAGTTGGCAACCCTAGGTATCCCAGATCCTAGTCCAACACTCTTAACCACTTTCTGGCAGTTTTACAACCAGATAAAGGTGATGGGTTTGTTTGTTTGTTTGTTTTTGGTCATTTATGCATGGGAGTTTTAGCTGAGGTTCGTTGCTGGCTGGACCCACACCTTCCTGTTGGGAATCTATGCACCAGCAGTCTCCAAGCTCAAATCAAGTCCCCGCCCCTTTAAATGCTGCTTTGCAATTGGCTTACTTGTAGTGCTTACTGCGAGAGAAAATCCCCCCAAAAAATGGAAGAGTCGAGTTAACAGAGGAATGGGAAGACCCGGACATTGCGAGGGCTGGGCACGAGGTCATCTCTAATGGATGGAAAACTCATGCATAATTCCAAGGAACAACCGATTCAAACCGGGGGCAAACGTGAGTGAAAGTACCCATGCATAAATGACCATAAATACCTTTCTACTAATGCCATTGATTCTAATGATAGAATGGCAAGCCTAGTGTCATTGACATGAGGAAGCAACTAGGCAACCATCACATTGTTGTGAATTTCTTTTCTGTTAACTCAAGAGATACCCCTCTGCTTGTATATTGCAAATGTCAAGTCTGATGTACAGCAGCCCGGAGCAGCCCTCCTGCCTCGATGCAACTTGGAGAAGCAACAACACCGAGGGTGTGGGTTGGGAAGGGGGGGGAACGCCCCTGCTGTGTGCCTACAGGCACCACAGGATTATGGATTTCAACATGGCAGATGCAACAGAGCTGGGTGACTCCTTTTAATTATGTGCATTAGTGGAGCACAGCAAGAGAGATGCCGGAGCATAAAGCTTCTACATCGAGGATGCGAAAAGATCTTCTCGGTGCTGTGAGACTTTGGAGAACCAATGTAGAGTTGTGTAGAGTTAACATCAGGCAAGTATCATCGTGACGTTACATACATCCGGGTGTGGATGCCTGTGACATAGTATGTACGGTAATAGTATAGTACAGCTGTGCATACTGTTCAGGGTAAGCTTCAGGGAGAATTGAGAAAGCAAAGAAAAGAGATACCAAAATGATCAGGGGACTAGAGCAACTGCCCTATGAAGAGCGATTAAAATGCTTAGGGTTGCTTAGCTTCGAAAGAAGGTGGTTCAGGGGAGACATGATAGAGGTCTATAAAATTGTGCATGGTATGGAGGGAGTAAATAGGGAGAAGCTTTTCTCCCTCTCTCATTATAATAGAACAGGGGGTCATCTGCTGAAGCCGGAGGGTGAGAGCTTCAAAACAGATAAAAGGAAGTATTTCTTCACAGAACTCATAGTTAAATTGTGGAACTCCCTGCCCCAGGATGTGGTGATGGCTGCCAACTGGGAAGGCTTGAAGAGGGGAGTGGACATGTTCATGGAGGAGAGGGGTATTAATGGCTACTAGTCAAAATGGATACTAGTCATGATGCATACCTATTCTCTCCAGGATCAGAGGAGCATGCCTATTATATTAGGTACATTGGTACACAGAAAGGATAATGCTGCTGCAGTCATCTTGTTTGTGGGCTTCCTAGTTGCACCTGGTTGGCCACTGCCTGGTAAACGGAAATGGAATATACCCCTGAATTGTTAATATTATTGTAAATATTTAATTGTATTGCAAACATTTTATTCTAATTGATGTTTTACATACAGATATATTGTTATATTTTTACCTTTTAATCAATGTTAATCCCTTTGAATATCTTACAAGCAGATATACTGTTACATTTAACCTTTTAATCAATGTTGAATATTTGAATATTGGTTTAATATTTGCTTTGCTGGTCAATGACTGTAATAAATTAGAAAGCTGGACTTGATAGGCATTGGTCTGAGCCATCATGGCCTTTCTTATGTTCTTATGTTTAATTAGATGGTCCTCACAATTACAAAATAATATAGCTCAGGTCTTGGAGAAGGGTGCTCTGTGGTCTATGCAGCAACTAATACTATTGGATGACTCTGACCCGGTTAAACAATATGAAGAGCTAGTCTAACATCTTGGACTGCATCTGATTTAGAATAAGCCACCAAACTCCAGTGCCTTTACATCAATGGGCCGGTGTTATCAGGAATGTAGGCAATCCAGGAACAGACTAATAAGATATTCTAGGCAGGTACGACACAGTAAAGAAGGACCGGCATTTGAAATACTATTGTCAATGAGATCTGATTATAAAGAGCTACTGAAATGAAAGAAGACCACTTATGCTAGTATAGTACAGTAATACTATAGTACAGTCATAGTACATTACAGTATTACTATAATACTATAATACTAAAACCAATGATATTGATAGGCAACAGATACAGAATGGACAAAAGGAAGCACTTCTTCAGTCAATGAATTATGGAATTCACTGCCATTGGATGTAGTGATGGCCAAAAGCACAGATGTATTTAAAGGAAGAATAATCAGATTCAGGAAGGACAGGTTCATCAATAGCTATTGGTTATGGCAACTAAAGGAAACTAAAGGTAGCAGACCTTTGAAACCCAGTGCTAGGAGGCAACAGTAGGCCTTGATCTCTCTGCCCTGTTTGGCCCTCCAGGGGCAACTTGGTTGGCTGCTGCCTGAAAATTAAGAAGCACCTCATCACTGAATATAGAAGAAGAAGAAGAAGAAGAAGAAGAAGAAGAAGAAAAAGAAGAAGAAGAAGAAGAAGAAGAAGAAGAAGAAGAAGAAGAAGAAGAAGAAGAAGAAAAAGAAGAAGAAGTGGTTTTTATACTCTGCTTTTCTCTACCTTGGAGGAGTCTCAAAGTGGCTTACAATGACCTTCCCTTCCCCTCCTCACAACAGACACTTTGTGAAGTAGGTGAGGCTGAGAGAGTTCCGAGAGAACTGTGACTAGCCAAAGGTCACCCTTTATAGCCCAGAAACAGATTCCTTTCTTCAGTGAGAATGAGACACTTTCCCCATTGTTTGAAACCAACTGAATAAGCTACTCATGATGAACTTAATTCCTGTAATAGCTAACTGTACCTGAACTGGGGCGAAAGACATTCTGAACAGCTGAAAATATATACTGAAACAGCCAAGATGAAAAAGGAAGATTAGTTGAAACCATCTGTTCTTTTTGAGGAATTAGAAAGCAAGAGAAATATAATAGGCTTTTCTGAGGCAAGCGTCTGGGATCAGTTTCATAACCCTCTGGCTCATCAAATGGTTTATCTCCTCCAATAACACTTTCTGGTGAAAGGAAACAGCTGAAAAAGGAGGAGGACTGAGGATAAACTGGAGGAAAAGCAATAGCCCTAGACTAACCACTCCGACATTTAGGACCCATTTAGTGGTTGCATTAGTCCTTCAAACTTAAAAGAGAACAAATACTGGTAGGGTTTTCAGTGTGTGTGGATTCCATGCGGTAAATCTGGAGGCATCTGAGGAACTTTGAAAAAACAACAACATAGTGACATTTCTTAGGGGAAAGGGCAGTTGTCAAAAATCCTCAGCTCCAAGAAAACTTGCTGCATTGTCTTCCACAAATGAGATCAAAAGAGGCCCCGAGGGAAGAACAAAACAGAAGTCCAGGGGCACCTTAAAGACTAACAACATTTATTCCAGCATGAGTTTTCCCTCAGTCAGAGCTCACTTCTTCAGATGCAATGGGAAGAAAGAAAACAATTTTCCTCATATTTATCCAAAGAATTACATAAAGGGAGGAAAGGGGAAGTGTTGAGCAAAGAGAGGCCTGGTATAGGGTTGCCAGGTCCCTCTTCACCACCAGTGGGAGGTTTTTGGGGTGGAACCTGAGGAGGGCAGGGACTTCAATGCCATAGAGTCCAATTGCCACAGCAGCCATATTCTCCAGGTGAAATTATCTCTATCGGCTGGAGATCAGTTGTAATAGCAAGAGATCTCCAGCTAATACCTGGAGGTTGGCAACCCTAGCCTGGTATCATAAATCAGATGTGATTTATGTGCCAGAGAAGCCCATTACTGAGGGACTAACCCCATAATTGCTGGCTCTCACCATGGAGAATACACCTTGAGTGGAAAGATATTGACTGTCCTTTGTGTGTGTGTGTGTGTGTATTTCTATATTTGATTATATTGGGAGTTATTTTTAATCTGACAATGTTCATTACTCTTGCTTGTCCTCTTGTGCCAACATATGCCACTATGTTAGGGTTGCCAATCTCCAGGTGTGGCTTGGAAATCTCCCAGAATTACAACTGATCTCCTGACAACAGAGATTAAATCATCTGGAAAAAATGGCTCTTTAAGGGTGGACTCTATAAAATTATATTACACAGTGGTCCCTCCTCTCCTCTCCTCTCCCCACCCCACCCCACTCCCCAGACCCCACCCCCAAATCTCCAAGATTTTCTCAACCTGGAGTATGCATTTATGTACGTATGTATTTATGTATGTATTTATGTACCTATGTAATTAAGGCTGGTTTCAGCTCACGCTCAGCAGACATTATGCTGTGTGACTCAAGCAAGCAACATACCTGGGTCTGTCCCAGCATTTTGGCATCTCTTGGGTAACTTGATTGAGGAGAGCTCTTGAATGAGTTGGGGAGTCCAACCCCAGCTGAATCTTTTGCTTGGTAGAGAGGCTGTCTCTCTCTGTAACTTGGCAGGATCTCATACTGAGAGATCATACAAAAAGCTGGTGAAGTCAATGTGCTGGTGAGCCTCTTAGGAGATCTGGAACCTACCAATTACCTGAGACCACAGAAATTTGGTGCCGACCATATATTTCCATGAACAGAGCACTATCAGATGCTGTACTGAACAGCAGATACGATCTCCCTAGTCATTTCTCGGTAGCGAGCCAATGCAGAAAAGATATGCTAAGCCGCGAAGGACAATAAGATGCTGGTCTCACTCCATAAACTAGGCAGTAACATTTGATTATACACTTCCAAAATCAGTGACATTTATGACAACCTGAAAAGGACATTGTCATGTTGACAACACCACATTGAAATAGCCAACAAATAAAGCATCCAAAATGTGTCAGTCAGCTCTTCTCAGGTGTTTTCTCTATCTGCAAAGACTAACCATTATTATGCTAGTTTTGTGCAGACTGAATCAATCAATCCGAATGTTTATGCTTCAGGCATTTGCTTTGGCTGGCACACCTGTGTATTGCCCATCGATCAGCTGGTTTTTGAGTTCTTACTTGGTATCGCAATTTGTTCAGGGCGGCTTCATTATCTCTTAGTCCACTTCCAACTACATCTACATTCAAAGTGATGATGGCAAACATCAATATCAAAACGGGAGATCATATCTGTTTAAAGCAAAACCAGGTCGTAGGGGTATGCGCAAAAAAAAAAAAACTGGTAAATTTCAAGTTCTGGTTTATTAGCCCTGTTTTTTTTTTTTTTTCCTGACAAAACCAGAACAAGCCAAATAGCCACACCGGTAAATAGGTATTTGGCTTTATTTCCAGGTTCCCCCCCCCCCCAAAATCAGATTCATTACAGTGTACGGGATTTATTTTTGAGGTTCTGGGAGTAATTTTCCAATGTAGATTCACCAAATTTGCAGCATAGCTGCAAGGGACTCTCCTTAGGCAGGCACCAGTGTTTGGTGAAGTGTGGGACAAATAATCCAATTTTATGGGACCGGAAAGGGGGTCACCTCATCCTCCAGGTACTTGTGAGAGCTGTGCTATCAATTGGTTTTCAGGTTCAGAAGGTCAGAGTTGCTGAGGACTGGAAGAAAAAGACAACTGGCAGGCTGGAGCCTCTGAGTCTGGGGGCTCCGTTCATATCAGGGTCACTTTGCATGATGTCCATACAAATTAGCTTCCAAACTGAGGAAGATGGCTTAAATGCAAGAAAAACAAGGCATAGAAAACATTTCTTGTGGTGGCAAAAGACATCCTGTGAACAAAAATCTCATTTCAGGAGATTGTCACTGTGGGGGGAAATGACGCCAGTACTCAGGGCGACCTTCAGTTTGACAGCAGGTTTTCATAAGGAGGGGGGGTGATATCAGAGCCAGCCAAAATCTTGACCAAGGAGGCCAGAGGAGTCCCGCCCCCAGAGAACCCTTTAAAGGGGGAACCCTGGGAGAACCGGGGAGGAAGGGCCAGCCCTCATCTAAGGGGTACTGGGAGAAGCAACTGGCAGAAGTGGGAGAGGGACCTTAGTGCAAGGGTGGGGAAACCCTCCTTGCTCTTTTCTGAGGACCTTCCAGGGCATGCCCCACAAAACAGGACTGCTACGGGGTGCAACATCTCTGGACTCCAGCCAGACTCCAGTAGAACCGGACAGAAGGATACAGAAGAAAGATGGCTGAAAAGAATGAACTTTGCTGTTATGCTTTCTTCCTTCTACCTGCATGCTGATATTTCTGTAAATAAAGATGTTAAAATATGCTTGCTTCAGAACAAGCTTTCACCCAGGAACAGTTCTTCTTCTAGTGAGGTTTAATCAGGAGTAGTCAAGATAGTCTTGATGGAGACTTCTTTTTAAGAGGGTTTTTACTTCACAGCAATAGCACCTCCTCATAAGGGCAATAGCAACACAGGCCAAATATCGAAGCAGCATTGTGCAGTCAGGTAGCAAACATAACCATCGAGCCAAAAGATGAAAGAGCTGAACGGAGGGTGCTATTTTTCTTTTGTTTTAATTTCCATTGAAATAATAAAGTAATGGGTTGTGGGCGAATAGCATTATGTGGACCTGTTTGGGTTGCCAACCTCCAAGAA
Source organism: Euleptes europaea (assembly GCF_029931775.1). Lineage (NCBI taxonomy): Eukaryota > Metazoa > Chordata > Lepidosauria > Squamata > Sphaerodactylidae > Euleptes > Euleptes europaea. The sequence continues at coordinate 75,267,819 of NC_079320.1, forward strand.
TGAGCTGGAGATCTCCTGCTACTACAACTAGGGTTGCCAACTGCCAGGTAGTAGCAGGAGATCTCCTGCTAATACAACTGATCTCCAGCTGATAGAGATCAGATCACCTGGAGAAAAATGGCCGCTTTGGCACTTGAACTCTATGGCATTGAAGTCCCTCCCCTCCCCAAACCATGCCCTCCTCAGGCTCTGCCCCAAAAACCTCCCACCAGTGATGAAGAGGGACCTGGCAACCCTAGGGCCTGTATAAGATTTACGGAGACAGCACCGGTGTCCTTCAGCTGAACTATGCAGGAGGAAGGGTCTTAGTGTATTTCATCACCTAGAGTAGTAAATCATTTTCATTCACTGGGCTAGGTACCTCTTAACAACTTGCCAATATCCAATAAAATCACGGCAAATATATGAAAAGTGAGAGGGAGAAAGTGGCTTTCGACTAGGCTGTTCCAAACAATGCCCAACTGAATTTGAGAAAGAGAGACAGAGAGAGACTTTTTGCCAGCAGCAAAAATGATGATCATGATTGTACAATAACCAGTTTTGAAAAGGCCACTTTGCAGTCAGTAGGTAGCTTAGCTCAGATTTTTAGTGAGAACAACTCAATGAATAAAATGCAACCACCCACCCACAAAGCCAAGGATTTCCCCAGCATCATTCTAGGGGCAACAGGGGCCCCTTTGGAACAAAATTGGATAAGGAAGAAGATTATCCTTAAATACTACAGCTATAAGAATGACTACCCCAGGAAGTCAGAGGTCTGGGCCGCTTAAAATCTTGTCCTCACAGCATAGGATTTCCAGCCCTGCAGAGTGATTCCTATTGAGTTCAATTCAGCTACTCAAAAGGAAGGCTTTCCTTGTCACATGGCAGACAGTCTTTGCAATGGGGTGGATGGGACATTGGGCTAAAATGTCACACACACAAATGCTGAGTTTGGTCAGATATAGACCAAGAATAGCACACATTCCTGAGATCTCTGCACAAAACATATGAAATTTAGGATGCAATAGTATGATTCATTTCTGCATTTAACACCATACAAAGGAAATGCAACAAGAACATAAAGTAGATCTTGCAGGGGGTATGCTCTACTAGAAGAATAGCTCATGCATAAACCCGAACAACACATGACGTGTGACTGTTTTTAGTCAAAAGCAGCCTCAACAGGCTTGTGTTTAAAGAAAGGAAGAGCAGGGAGAAAGGGGTAATCCTTTACCTTCAGGCTGTTCTTATATTCAGAATCATCCACATATAATGCTATTTTCCCACAATACCAAAACAAAAAACAAAAAACTGTGGGTGCCCATTAGCATTGCCAGCTCTGGGCTGGGAAATATCTGGAGCTTTTTGTGGGTAGAGCCTGAGGAGGGCGGGGTTTGGAGAGGGGAGGGACTTCAATGCCATAGAGTCCAATTGTCAAAGCGGTCATTTTCTCCAGGAGAACTGATCTGTGTCATCTGGAAATCAGTTGTAATAGCAGGAGATCTCCAGCCACCACCTGGAGGTTGGTGGCACGAAGGCTCAAAAATATCAGACCACACTGGAATTAAACAATAAACCATATAATGATATATAGACATTCATTCATGCAATTCTCAAAGTATAAATCAGCATATAGTCAATCCCGACTAACATTCAAGTCAAAATATAAACCCAAAATAGCTCCGGAAAGGGGCGGGAGACTCCCGTCCCGAAATTGCAAATCAACAGTCTCAAAATAATAGTAGTCCAATCCGTTGCAATATATAAAACACGGTCCAGAGTGTCCTTGACAAACAAAAAAGAAAAAGAAGAGGAGAACGTGTGGCTAGTCTTTGGTGGACGTTTCAAGGGCTTTCATCAGCTCCAAGTAAAAAGAAGACAACCGCAGCTTTTATGTCGCATTGGAAGAAAGCCGGTTGTTCATTTGACCTTCAGCAAGAATAAATGCGTCTTAAAGAAATTCTGTAGCGCATAATCTTTCATGGAATGATTTTAATGGGGAAACAGGTTAAATAGTGGTGAATTAAGCCTTCCTCTGCTTCTTGAAGCTTCATCTAGTAAAAAACCAAAATATCAGGAGAATGTGATATCTGATTGGACCCACCTCAAGATTGTACAACTGCTCGGGTCGCCAAGCCTTCCACTGTACTGAGAGAACTCCCACAATCAGCCCCATGACTCCCACTGATGCTTAGGAGGCTGGTGTGGGAAAAAGATGTACAAAAAATCACTATCACACTGATTGGGTTCGCTCTGGAAATGACATCACACCATGGATACAGTAGGGCCCCACATATCCCTATCCCACATATCCCCACATATCCCTATGCTGATTTAAGAGTAGCAGTTCTCTTACAAAGGGATTTCAAAGGGAGATTAGAAAGAGAGACTGCTGAATTACAACTAATAATAATAATAATAAGTTTAATACGGTCCAAGACCAGCAAATAAAAGATATACATAAATATACACATACATACATACATACATAAAAAGGATAGCAAGTATATACCCCAATAAATATGCAGAGGGGTAGTAGGTGTGGAGAAATTAGCATTGGTAATGAGACAGGAATCCCAGGTCTCCATTCAATCCAGGAGAATGCATAGACTTGAGTTCCATTATTAGTTGGAACTCAAGTCTATGCATTCTCCTGGATTGAATGGAGATCTGGGATTCCTGTCTCATTACCAATGCTAATTTCCCCACACCTACTACCCCTCTGCATATCACACTTAATCCAATCACACCTGCTAATGTAATTTACTTGCTTTTGACATTCACATTGCCATTGTGTGTCTAATTCACTCTTCTCTACTGAAAGATAGATGGACTCACATTCCAGCTGTATCTGAAGAAGTGAGCAGTGGCCCACAAATGCTCAAACCGTGCCAGAAATTTTGTAAGTCTTTAAGGCACTACTGGACTCTTCCTCTTTTCTATACTTTTTTTCTCTTTGGAATTTTTTCCTCTTTTTTCATGCTCATTTGTCCACCAGAGTTTCAGATTGGTAGCCACTTTAGTATGTAGCAGCAGAACAAGATTTGAGTCCAGTAGTACCTCAGAGAGCAACAAAATTTTCCAGGGTATAAGGTCTCACGAGTCAAAGATAACTCAATCAGATGCATAAAAGAATAAAAACCCATCCGCTTTTATATCCAGGTCAGAAGGTTGAAGGGAAGGGCCAATTTAAATCAGCATTTAGAGGTGAAATACACAAATATTATCAGCTTGATTAGAGCTGGGAGACATGCATAAAAGAGGAAAATAGAAAAAAAATCTGTAATGAGATAAAAATCCTATGTCTGTATTCAGCCTAGGGGGAGGGGTCCATTTTCCTGAACTTGTGGATGAATGCAAGTTTGGCAATCTTGCACTGTAATCTTGCTTTGAAGCGCCTACGTAGGGGATCTGCCAATCAAAGGTCAGATATGGAATGTCCTGGAAGAATTTATTTATTTGTTTGTTTGTTTATTTAAAACAATCATTAGCTGCCTTTCTGCCTTGCAGAACTCAAGGTGGCTTGCAATATAAATAATACATGATAAAAACACAATAAAAACAACAATTGGAAAACCCCACTAGTTTCTGACAGCCCGTTCCTGGGGGATGGGGTTGAACCATGGCGGCTGAGACAGCACAGCTGAGAATCCTCCTCAGAGGCTTCCAGGCTAATTCGGAAGGGGGGGGGAGCCTTTTTTCTGATATAAAAATTGGAAAAAAGGCTTTTCCCCCCATAGGGGAATGTGGGCCTGAGCCACCAAAAAAGGTAATGAAGGACTGCTAATGTCCCAAGAAGTATTCCTGGGACAAAAGGGGTTTGGAATAGGGCTGTCGATTCGGTTCCATCCGAACTGGAAAACAGCCGAATTTCACCCAATCCGGCGGTTTTCAGTTCGGATGGAGCCAAACTGCAAAACGGCGGGAAACCACAGTCCCGAACTCGGCAAGTTTGGGGGACTGCGGAAAAAATTCGGCAGGTTCGGGGTCCCTTGATTGGCATTTCCCGAATAAAAACGGGACAAATCTGAATTTTCCCAATTTTTCTTCCCCAACAGCCCTAGTTTGGAAGCTGCCTAAAGGCAGTTTCGCCTCTCAGAAAGCCCTGGTAACGCCTCTCAGGACACCGGCGTGGGAACATGCGCCGGGAGAATGCCAGCAGGGGGTCATGCCAGCGTCCAAGGGCCAGCATAAGTGGCCCCACACCAGCATCCATGCCAGTTTGCAAGGCACAAGTGGCACAGACCCTGGCGTAGGGGTCACACCACCTCCTAAGGCGATTCGGCCCCCAGCCTCAGGAATGGGCTGCTTGTATTATGATTTTTAATGTCAGATTTATGTCCATTTATTCTTTTGCATAGGCACTGGCCTATTTGTCTGATGTAGAGAGTGAAAGGACATTGTTGACATTTGATAGTTTGTATAACATTGGAAAATGAGCAAATGAATGCAACTGAGACGGTACCATTGGTGTTATTAGGTCTTGTGATTTGTGCACGATGGCTCACTTTTTTCTGCGTGCTTTCTACTTTGTCTTCTCTGCTCACTTGCTTTCCTGATTTGCTTCCATAGCGGTGCATCTCATGAGTTCAACCGTGAAACTCAATGCCCTCATTTTGGACAGCACAGCATTAGGAGGTTATTTATGGATATGCCACTATCTTAAAACTTTCATTCTAACTGAAGGAAGACGCTTAAGACTTGTTCCATCTTCTAGAATATCAATCAAAATTCTATTTAAAGAACAATACAAAATAAATGTGGTGGTTCCTCACCAGACAAGATATCTGATGGATTTCCAGGGAAGCCAAAATACCAGTGAAACCATCCTTAAAACTCATCTTTCCTCAATTTACATCTTAACCAAAAAGCTACAATGGGCTTATTGGACTGCATTCAGTTAGAAGGCAAATTGAATCAGATGCTTTGTAATATGCAAAGTTTCCATCAATACTCTCACCATGTGAGACTATCTTTAGACTATCTTCTAATTGTTTATATACACATACACAGTTATATACACATTTTCTGTTGCTGGTATGATTTAAGCACCAACAGAACTTTTTGAATGTCTGATGCATTTTTTTAACCCTTTTCTGTACATTTTGTTGATAGAATTTGTCAACATGATTGACTGAACGCAAAACGAGGGCAATGTATAATGTATTTATTTGGAATATTTGTATACCACAAGGCCATCAGTAAAATAAGAATGATAAAAGCAATAAAAGCAATAGAACACGAACAACCCATAAAACAGCAGCAGTAGCAATGAAAAGCTAAAGGATTTATCTTCCAACAAAGGCATAAGATAACAAAATGTTACCAGTCACCTGCAGCCCAATGAAGATAGTGCCTTATTTTTTGGGAGGCATTTGTTCCTGGTCACCTCCATCAACAATAGGTAGGGTTGCCAACCTCCAGATACTAGCTGGAGATCTCCCACTATTACAACTGATAGAGATCAGTTCATCTGGAGAAAATGGCCTCTTTGCCAATTGGACTCTGTGGCATTGAAGTCCCTCCCCTCCCCAAATCCCACCCTCCTCAGGCTCCGCCCAAAAAACATCCCACCAGTGGTGAAGAGGGACCTGGCAACCCTAACAATAGGGCCTCAGATTCCTTAGAGTAGAGCCGTCAAACTCATAAATGTCACTTGGTCAAACCAGGCCATGCCTTGCTGGCCTAATTCAGGAGCAGGGGAGATGGCTGCCTCGGCTGGCTCACAGGCCAGATGAGCTCTCAAGGGGCCAGATCTGGCCTCCAGGCTTTATGTTTGACATCTCCGCCTTAGAAAATGGAATGATTTTCATAAGCCACATGGTCGACTCCTCCTCTGTGAGGAGGGTCCATCCTCTATTAACAGGGCAGTGTGGGAAGAAGTCATACTCTAGGTGGTCTAGCATTGTAGATGAGGGAACCAACCCTCCCTTTTGAGAAAGAGCCAGTGAGCTTAGTGGGACTTTCATCTGAGTAAACACGTACAGGATTGGGACAAAAAGCATCCAAAAAGTTCACAAATGATGCAATGCCCTGAAATCCATCCCACTGAAATCAGCGGCTTAATTTCAGTTGGGTTATGGCCAGACGAGAAAGAACTCCTTTAAATGCCTTTGCCACCTATTTCTCAAGGCAGTTTCTGGCCATTTTCACGGAGAATCTGTTTGGAACAATAAATCCTGCTTCTTCCACCTTTTGCTTCTCATGGTCAAAGTTTAAATGGAACTATCAGAAAAAGAAAATGACTAGTTATACTCTCCAGTGAATGATAATCGTGATAAATGAAATGCGATCTGACAGTTTAAATTTAATGAGCGTGTCCCTGTTTTGTCTTAATAGAGGTAAATCATCCTGGGTTGAATAGTCAATTTACTCTCCTGCATTAAGAGGGGAGTGATGCACGCAGTCGTGCAATAGCTGGGTGGAGAACGGCTGACAGCCAAGGCAGCAAATAACAATTCAAATTAAATTTGAGTTGCAGTAGACTTTTTGTGATTTAAGAGGAGTACAGGCCTCGGAAGCATCATAACCTCAGCTCTGCAGGTCTCAGCACAGAATATATATATACTTAAAAGACCATTGTATTCTCTCTCTCTCTCTCTCTCTCTCTCTCTCTCTCTCTCTCTCTCTCTCTCTCTCTCTCTCTCTCTCTCTCTCTCTCTCTCTCTCTCCTGCTTTTAGCCAACAGGCTTCAATGTAAGCACGCTGAACTACTAAGTGTATTTTTTCCCTTTTAATTATTTTATTTTATGTAATTTATTTGGTCATCTGTGTGTGTGTGTGTGTGCGCTTGCGTGTGTGTGTTATGTACGGTCAAGTTGCTTCCGACTTGCTTTCCTGCATTGTGCAGGGGGTTGGGCTTGATGGCCCTGGTGGTCCCTTCCAACTCTATGTTTCTATGATTCTATGACTCATGGCAACCCTATGAATCAATGTCCACCAAAAAGTCCTATCTTTAACAGCCTTGCTCAAATCTTGCAAATTGAAGGCTGTGGCTTCCTTTACAGAGTCCATTCATTTCCTGTTGGGTCTTCCTCTTTTCCTGCTGCCTTCAACGTTTCCTAGCATGATTGTCTTTTCCAGTGACTCTTGTCTTTTCATAATGTGACCAAAGTACGACAGCCTCAGTGTAGTCATTTTAGCTTCTAGGGTCAGTTCAGGCTTGATTTGATCTAGAACCCACTGATTTGTTTTTTGGGAGGTCCAGGGTATCCCTAACACTCTCCTCCAACATCTATAAGTTCATTATAACATCTATAAGCTCATTAAATTTCCCCTCATGCTTATCATACTTATCATTATTCTACTATACAGCGCTTATAACTTAGGGTTGCCAATTTCCAGGTTCTCGCTGGAGATCTCCTGCTATTACAACTGATCTCCAGATGATAGGGATCCGTTCACCTGTAGAAAATGGCTGCTCAGGCTATTGAACTCTATGGCATTGAAGTCCCTCCCCTCCCCAAACCCCGCCCTTCTCAGGCTCCGCCCCCCAAACCTCCCACTGGTGGCAAAGAGGGATCTGGCAACCCTATTATAACTACTATGTTTTCTTTACTGCACATTGTTTATAATACTGTTGTCGGTTATATTCTTGCTTTTTCTTCTGACGTAATTGACGCAATTGTAAACGCTGTTGTGATATGGCTTTTTAATCTTTCTTTTCTTTTGCATTCATTTTTTTCTTTTCTATTTGGTTTTTACATATCTATAAAAAATGAAATTAAAAAATATTCTCCTCATGCCTCTTAAATTTGAACCAACACAAAGTAAATTTCACTACCGGAACTGCGATAGCTGGATCACAACCACTGAGCAAAGATTGAAGCTTACTAGCTACAGGCATGTCTATATCAGAGAGCCAGCATGGTGTAGTGGTTAAGAGCGGTGGACTCTAACCTGGAGAGCCAGTTTGATTCCCCACTCCTCCACATGAGTGGCAGACTCTGATGTGGGGAACCGGGTCAATCAGCAGTGTTCGTAATTGCTTGTATCTTTGGCAAGAAAATAGGATATTCTGTTATTAAGTTCATACTAGAGGAATAAGCTATAGGGAGTAATTTACTTCATAGCTATAATGTATAAACCATAAGTTGATCAATAGAGGGTAACTTAATTTATAGATTTAAGTTATACATAGATACATTCTAGGCTGTTGTATAAAGGGTGTAGAGTGTCTGACCTAGAGTTGTCAACCACCAGGTACTGGCTGGAGAACTCTTGCTATTACAACTGATCTCCAGCTGATAGAGATCAGTTGGCCTGGAGAAAAAGGCCACTTCGGAAGGTGGATTCTATAGCATTATACTCCATTGATGTCCCTCCCCTCCCCAAGCCCCACCCTCTTCAGGCTGTGCCCTGAGACCCAGTGTGGTGTAGTGGTTAAGAGCAGTGGTTTGGAGTGGTGGGCTCTAATCTGGAGAACTGGGTGACCTTGGGCAAGTTACAGCTCTGTTAGGGCTCTCTCAGCCCCACTTACCTCACAGGGTGTCTGTTGTGGGGAGGGGAAGGGAAGGGGATTGTAAGCCAGTTTGAGTCTCCCTTGAGTCCTAGAGAAAGTCAGCATATAAAAAACAACTCTTCTTCTCCTCCTCCTCCTCCTCTTCATCCTCCTCCTCCGGAGTTTTTGCATACAGATAGCCCTGAATATATTGTTCCAGTTATTGTAATGAAAGCAAGTTGCATTGTTTAAAACACATTCACACACAAATGTAATTCTTGGAGAAACAAATATTCCAAAACCTCAAAAGCTTGCCCTGACATTTAAAAAAAACACCACTTTGACATATTCTTTTGTCAGCTCTGTCCTTTCTTTTCTTTGGCTAAAGCAACACTACTTGGTTAAATTTTAATATCCCCATAAAAGAGAAATGCATATTTTTTTCTCTCTCTCTCAGCAGGTATAATTTTACTTTTGTGTGTTTTCTATGCGGCAGTATTTGATGGTTAAAATGGCTGGGCTATTTTCTAAATGATTATCTGCCTCCGACTACAAAAAGATATGCAGATTCTAAGTCTAATGCACTAGGAATGCTTTCTTTTTCTTTGAAAAAATGGAATAGGGTCATGTAAAGATATGTTCTTACTACATTTGTGACTTTTATTCACAAAGGCCCAGAGCACCAAAGCACTCCACCTTTGTGTTTCCCATCGATCTGAGTAAGCTTGTGAAAACAGGGCTGTCAGATGATAGGGTTGGCCCTATTATAATCTAGTGATCTAATAGATGGGGAAATGATTCTATTCACTTGTCATTTCTGGCTGGAAACTGGCCATTCTGTTTTAGTGGTTAGAGCATTGGATTAGGATTTGGGAGACTCTGGTTCAAATCCCCACTGGGTCATGGAAGCTTGCTGGGTGGCCTTAGGCCAGTCAAACACTCTGCCTAATCTACCTGACAGGGCTTTTTGTGAGATAAGCTTTACTGAACAAAGATTTAGCAATTGATCCTGTATCTTTAACTTTTTGGTCATGTGCCTTCATTCAGAAAAGAAAGGCCATGCTGGATCAGACCAGGGTCCATCAAGTCCAGCAGAGGCTAGATGACCATCTGACAGAAATGCTGATTCTATGACTCACTATGAATTTAGGCAGAGATGGAGGGCAGGAAGGGATGAGCTAGCGCTTGGCTCTTGTGGCCCTTTCTTATATGCCCTGGAAAATGTCGGTCACCACTTTGGGGGGGGGGGGAAATATTTTCCTCCAGGCCAGACTGGCCCAGGGATCCTTGAGGTTGGTTTTTTTTTTATTTTTTTTATTTTTTTTTTTGCTTTCCTCTGGTCATAGAGCAGGGGTCACTGGAGGAGTGGGGGGTAGCTGTGAATTTCCTGCATTGTGCAGGGGGTTGGACTAGATGACCCTTGGAGTCATTTCCAGTGCTGCACTTCTATGGTCTTTTTTGCATGGGAGTTTTACCTGGGGTTCAAGGCTCTTGACCTACACTTTTCTGTTCCAAACCCTAAAAATGCTATGCATGTTGTTGGAGAAAGTCCTGGGATTTCCGGAGTACTGCAGAATCTCCAGCAGAAATCCCAATGTATCTGAGTCTCCGCCCCTTGAAAACGCTGCTTTGTAATTGGCTGTAGTGCTTACTGTGAGAAAAGTGTCTCTCCCCGCCCCCAGCTCCCCTCTCCCACACTTCGGTTTATGCACAGAAATGGGACTATTTGCCCCGGGCTGATCTCAGGGGAGATCGAAGAATTGTGTTACAACAGGATCGGGAAGACCCAGACACTGTGCGGGCTGGTTGTGAGGTCATCTCTAAGGGACGGAAAACTCATGCATAACCCCAACAAAAGACCGAGTTGGACCAATGGAGAAAGTAAGTCAAAGTTCTCATGCATAAAAGACCTATATTTCTGTTAATTAAGGGAAAAAATTAAGCTTGCATCAATCAATTTGAAGCGTACCATCCACCCAGAATAAATATGACAATTGAAAGGCATACATTGTTTGGAATAAATTCAAAGAAGCTGGAGGGGAGGGACCAGACCCAGATCCCATCAACTGAAACAGAGAAGGGAATGGAAAAGTTGAGGAGCCGATGCTGCACAGGCTCTTCTAACCTGTTGTGACTCATCATATGGGATCATTCAGACTTTGGTCATTTATGAATGGGAGTTTTACCTGGACCCCGACCTTCCTGTTGGGAATCTATTCACCAGTAGCCTCCAAGCTCAAATCAAGTCCCCGCCCCTTTAAATGCTTCTTTGTACTTGGCTTACTTTGTAGTGCTTACTGTGAGAGAAAATCCCCCGAAACCCAATTGCCACATAAAAAAATCATTTTAAGAAGAAGAAGAAAAAACACGGAGCAATCTGAAAGGGGGGGAATCTAAACCTCATTTTTAAAAAGCCTTTCTTTTGCTCAGAAAGAGCTCCAAGGAAGCAGGAAGCATTTGAATCTCCACCTCTTTACATGCTGCTTTGTAATTGGCTGCGTGCTTTCTGTGATAGAAACCAAGCTTGGGTGTCCCACTCTTTGCATTATGCATCATATGCCAATAAAGGTAATTGTATTGAATTGCATTATGCATAGAGATTTTGCCTGGGGTGAGCTCAGGGGAGAGGGAAGAATCGGGTTAATAGAGGAACGGGAAGGTCTGGTATTTGTGAGGGCTGGTATTTGTGGGGTCATCTCTAATGGTCGGAAAACTCATGCATAACTCCAAGAAAAAACCGAGACAGACTGGGGGCAAACGTGAGTGAAGGTACCCATGTATAAACAATTATCATGTAGCTACAGACTCCAGTGGGTCTCTTGGTGCAATTCTCTTTAGCACTACCAGGGGTAAATATCTTTGTTCTGAGACACAGCACTACAAGGAGAAGCTGTGTGCAAAAGGATGAATTCACATCTCCTTCTCCCCTGATTATGTCAAACACCTGATGGGAAACAGAGGGGGGAAGAGGGGAATGCAGTCAGTCCTGGACAACACAAGGGAATGGGAACGAGGTAACAGAATCCGATGGTCATAAAATAGATTGATAAATTTGTGTATGGCCTGAATAGTTGGGGTCCACATGGATTCTTCCATTTATTTAAGATTTCATGAATTTTCATCCCTCCAAAGAGCTCAGGATTGTACACATTGCACCCCACTCTTCCATTTATCATCACAACAACCTTGTGAAGTAGATTAGGTGGGGAGAGAATGCCTGGGGCAAGTACTAGAACAAGAAAATGTACTGTATATGGCCGTTGGTAGTCACAAATTGCTAAAACATAGTAATACAGCAAACAGTAGTACATACATACAATTGGCTAAAACAGTAATACAGCAATATAAATAAAACAAATCAGCGATTAAAATATTATAACAGATACCAAAATGTACTAACTCACTGTTTTAAACTTAATTAAGAACTTCCCCGGAAACCTTAGATCTTATTTTCTTTGCTGCAAGGGCAAACAAAGAAACCCTATGTGTTACTTAAGCATCTATGTCAGACAGCAGAAATTTAATTTTATCCTCATCTGAATATACCATAGTAATAGATAATATTCTTGCTAAGAATTTGGCCCTAGGACCATCATGCAGGGGGCAAAAGAGGATATAATGAGGTAAGTGTTCTGGTTTTGAGGGTCCACAAATGCACACGCATTGTTCCGTTGGATTGGAAGCACCTGGGGCAAGTAGAGTTTGGAACCAGGGTCGCCCTGATCCTAGTCTCTATCCACTAGACAATACTGTCACTTAGAGTGCAAGCCAGTGCCCATTTGAGTTTTAGATGCCTAGCTTTCTTTCTTTCTTTCTTTCTTTCTTTCTTTCTTTCTTTCTTTCTTTCTTTCTTTCTTTCTTTCTTTCTTTTTTTCTTTCATCTCCTTATAACTGCTGAGATAAAAAAGTGAAGCAAACATGGAAGGTGTGAAGTAATAAAGGAAAATGATTATCTGACTATTTGCAAAGTGTGTTTTCATCACTGATCCTTTAATAACACTTTTGAAGGCATATATTTTGAAGATGTGACTAGTCTAGATTTTGGGAAGGTCCTAAATACCAGTATTAAATAGAACTTGGGTCCCATGGTACCATTTCAAGATTTAGGTTTGGTATTTTCAGGATTCCACAATTGTTTGGGTTCTGTTATTCCTTGTGGGGGAATTGAGGGGGGTGGAGTGGCTCTTTTTCATCCACATGACACTAAAATTTAAAGGAACTAGTGCTGCCTGACCATTAGGGACCGCCTAAGTTTCAAGTAAATCAAACAAAGGGGTCCAATTCTGTGGGCCCCTGAACAAGAGGTCCACAACCATCCTACTTTTACAGCTGTTCAATGGGAGTAAAAAAAAAAAAAAAAAAGCTCTGTCCCAACAAAGGAAGGAAGGAAGGAAGGAAGCCAGATCTGAAGCCCTTCCAGGTCCTGCTCTTGGCTTGTGCTGGCCAGGAGCCACCTTTTGCAGGTCAGGAATCACTCACATGATTTGATCCTATCAGAAGGGAGACATGACACTGTCTGGGAAATTCAGAGAATCAAAGAAAAACAAGATGTGTGTTGCTGATGAAAGTAAGCACCCAAAAACCCACACAAACCTACACAGAATATTGTGTGTGTGCATGGGGGCGGGTAGGAATGCCAGGTCCTTCTTTGCCACCGGTGGGAGGTTTTTGGGGCAGAGCCTGAGGAAGGTGGGGTTTGGGGAGGGGAGGGACTTCAATGCCATAGAGTCCAATTGCCAATGTGGCCATTTTCTTCAGGCGAACTGATCTCTATCAGCTGGAGATCAGTTGTAATAGCAGGAGACCTGCAGCCACTACCTGGAGGTTGGCAACCCTAGGGGTTTTTGTAATGCCTAACAATGCCAGACTTGTGTAATAATTCCAGAAAATCATGGTAATCACCCCAAACAGTGATTTTTTTAATGTATATTTTTGGCTTGAAAATTCCAGACGGAACATGCCAGGTGGCAACTGGGGCCAGGAGTCCTTTTTGCCAGCTTTGACTGGTTAGACAGCTGCAGCCTTTCCTAGGCAGAAAAGATCTGGCCACTATGGAACATTCCTTGGTTACGTCTTGGTTGCTCTCTCTGTGGTGCTGCCCTTGAGAAGTGTTTGGAAACTTCACCTGGTGCAGAGTGTTTCAGCTAGGATGTTGACTAGAATGAGTCATAGGAATCATAGCACTCCAGTCTGGGCCCATGTACACTGGCTCCCCATTTGTTTCTGGGGACAATGCAAGGTGCTCATGCCCTAACTAACTACTACAGTCTTTGCTTCAGGTGCCACCACCATCCAAGATTAGGCAGGTGGCAACCCAGGACAGGGTCTTCTTGATCATGGCTGGAGAACTGAGTGGACTCTAATCTGGAGAACTGGGTTTGATTCCCCACTCCTCCACATGAGCAGCGGACACTAATCTGGTGAATCCGGTTGGTTTCCCCACTCCTACACATGAAGCCTGCTGGGTGACCTTGGGCTACTCAAAGTTCTCTCTGAACTCTCTTAGCCCCACCTACTTCACAAGGGGTCTGTTGTGGGGAGGGGAAGGGAAGGTGATGGTGATGGTATGCCAGTTTGATTCTTCCTTAAGTGATAGAGAATGTCAGCTCTGAGCTGGAGAACTGAGTGGACTCTAATCTGGTGAGTCCGGTTAGTTTCCCCACTCCTACACATGAAACCTGCTGGGTGACCTTAGGCTACTCAAAGTTCTCTCTGAACTCTCTCATCCCCACCTACCTCACAAGGGGTCTGTTGTGGAGAGGGGAAGGGAAGGTGATCCTTAAGTGGTAGAGAAAGTTGGCATATAAAAACCAACTCTTCTTCTTCTTCTTCTTCTTCTTCTTCTTCTTCTTCTTCTTCTGTCTAAACCATGCCAATGAGTTGCAGAGTGATCACCAGCTCTCACCCAGCCAGAGTTTCATCTATGCCTTATTTCCGAAATGTTCTAAATTTGGTTACATTGGAAGATTCTCTTTCCCATAAGCTGACGTGGCCATGATCAGCTCTTTTGTGACAGCTGATGAGATGACAGACTCCAAATGTACTCTGGAGAGGTAGGCATACAGATATCTCATTTGAAATGCTGATTCATAGTAATTATAGGAACACAGCACGCTTTGTGACAGCTCACACAATGCCAAGATTTTGAAGGATTTTGAATGAATTGGTAACTGGGTTTGATTGAAACCAGCTTACAGCGTCAAATAAATGATAATCTTTGAGGACGTTAAATGTCAAAATATATCATTAAATCAGTTATTTCTAATAGCGAAGAGGCTCATCCAAATGGTACTTTTCTGTGGATCTTCTGTCAATGAAGTCTGCTTTTGATATCACGGTGGTAATGGATTGTCACCTATTTCCTACCAATGTGTGACCAGCTATTCTTCTTGAGATGGGGGAGGGGGGTTTCACATGACCAAATGCTCTTCCATACATGGGACAGAGGCAGTCCCCCCTTATAATTATGCAACAGAACTTTAGAAATTGGTCTACCATGTGCTGCCTCAATATGGGCATTATATATGCAGCCATTGCTAATTGGTAGCTGCCATGCCTTTTTTGCGCCAATGTAATTGTAGAAATTGCTCCTGGCACATGCACAGATCCTTTACATGGCCTTACTCCCACTGGGTGCTTCTCCAGATGCTTCTGAGGAAACTGCTAACAAAGGTGGACCAATTATTCACATGTTAATAACGGAAACAGTGCTGATGTTTTATTGAGTTGTATATTTGAAATTTGAAAAGTTCCAATTGAATGGAACTGAATGGTTCACCTACAATTTTCACTTTAGGTGAACTCAGTGGTGACTTGCAGTATAAACCTGTAGCTCACTTAGACCTGATTTCCTCTGTCATCACCCTGTACTCTGGCATTGCATGCTCATCTTAAGCAGAGTTATACCATTCTAACCTCATTGGATTGGTGTGATTCTGTTTACTATGGCACTGTAAGAGACTGGGTTACATCCTATTGGTAGCTTCTTCCTCTAGCCCAAGGTATCAGAGGAAGTTTCCAATGTTTGCAGAACATAGTTATGGAATCTATCCCACTTCTGCACAAAAGGTGACATGTAGTTGAACCCATGAAGCTGCCTTATACTGAATCAGACCCTTGGTCCAGCAAAGTCAGTATTGTCTACTCAGACTAGCAGCAGCTCTCCAGGGTCTCAGGTAGAGAGGTCTTTCACATCACCTACTTGCCTAGTCCCTTTAACTGGAGATGCCTGGGACTGAACCTGGGACCTTCTACATACCAAGCAGATGCTCTACGGCTGAGCCACGGCCCCTCCCCATTCCTGTATTATTAACTGCAAGGGCCAACAGCAGCAATGGAAGAAGTTTTTGCATTTCCAAAATATTGTTTCATGTAGCATATTATTACCAACATTTGGCTTAACTGGGCAGCAGCTTGTGCTTCCAGATTCTCATTTTTAAAATCTGACAATGATCTCCTCAAATCTAATCACTGTGAAGAAACAAAAATCTGGTTTTGCATCAGAAATAGAAAAAAAATCAGACACTGTATTTATTCAGTGGTAAGCGACCAAGAAAAAGAGGGGGTAACCTTATGGTTGCATACAAGTTACAGTTATGCCCACTATTTTTTGTGCGTATATAAAAATTTAAGGGGGTCGTCTTACATTCAGGGCTGCCTTCCTTTTTGAATTAATACATTTTAAGCATTCCATATTGTTATTTGTTTAAAATGCTTCTGCCACATATTTTGACCCACAATAGTCCAGAAGTATGTTTACACATGAACACATGAAACTGCCTTGTACTGAATCGGACCCTTGGTCCATCAAAGTCAGTATTGTCTACTCAGACTGGCAGAGGCTCTCCAGGGTCTCAGGCAGAGGTCTTTCACATCACCTACTTGCCTAGTCCTTTTAACTGGAGATGTCAGGGATTGAACCTGGGACCTTCTGCATGCCAAGCAGATGCTTTACCACTGAGCCCCAGCCCCTCCCCAACAACAACAGATGACAAAGGTTAGTTTGACATACAGAACACAGTGATATAAGATGGCAAGAAAAAGTGTGTGGGGGTAATATGAGATAAGAAATATTCATTTACAATTTATCTTTTTTGTGGAGGTGAGCTCACAGGAAGGGGAAGAGTTGGAAGTACAGTACTTATATTTCACCTGGGTATGACATCACAGGATCCGATATCACTGTCTTCCTGAGCTCCCTCCATATACCCAAATACACCCTCACCAGGCACTGTCCCAGAACTCCAGGGATTTCCCAAGATGGAGTTGGCAACCTTACATGTCAAAAGAAAATGGGCAAAATGAATATGCATGTACTTCTATAACCCACATTACTTGTCCTTTAAGATGCTATTTTATTTCTATTATGCAAGTTTTGGACTTAGGAAAATAGCTCCCATCAGCGTATACCCAGGGAGCAAAAGTTCCTGAAATAAGAGCTGTTAGCAAAGTAGCTCCTGAATTATTACCTGCAAGGGCCAACGGCACCAATGGAAGAAGTAAATAAACAAATACATAAAAATGCAGTGACATGTCAGTTTTCAGTTTTTCAATCTGTCCCGGAACTTCATCTCATCACTTCTGTTTGACTCTTCCACAGAGATAGGCCAACAATCTCCCACAGTGAAGACCAAAGCAAAGAATGAAGGTTCTCTGCAATCTCCCTGTCCTCATTTAGCAAGCTTTTGTTGTCTGAGGGCCCAATCACCTCCCTCTCTGGTCTTCTGTTTCTGATGTATTTGAAGGTATTTTTAATATTATTATTGATATGCTGCTCAAGTTCTCTTTTCACTTACCAGCACTTTGTCCTTACGTGAACTTCTCATTTTTAGATGAAGCCTTGTCTGACATGCATGTCAGAAAACACACGCACACAACCATAGAGGCAATGAAGTGTGTCAGTGAGCAATGTAGTCCTTTGACTGTTGATTATGTTCACTTTGTAAATTCTCAACATCTTGAACTAGCATGGCATAGTGGTTAAGAGCAGTGGACTCTAATCTGGAGATCTGGGTTTGTTTCCCCACTCCTACACATGAAGCCTGCTGGGTGACCTTTGGCTATCACAGTTTTCTCCAAATTCTCTCAGCCCCACGTATCTCACAAGGTGCCTGTTGTGGGGAGAGGAAGGGCAAGCAATTGTAAGCCGGTTTGAGACTCTTTAAAGGTAGAGAAAATCGGGGTATAAAAACCAACTCTTCTTCTACTGCTTCTGCTTCTTCTGCTTCTGCTTCGTCTTCTGTTTCTGCTTCTTCCTCTTCCCAGGAATTAAAAGTCCCAATAGTCACAGATGAGGTAGTCTATGATCTAAACCAACTGTGGACCAGCTGTTAAGGCCAGAGGGATGTAGAATATGGTCTCCCATAGTGCTGGGCAACTTCAACTGAACTTTAGCTGCTGCACAACATGTGGGGGGATTTGGTGAGTCTCAGCACCTCTTGGCAAGTAGGGGTGCAGCCAATGAAAGATGAGGCATGGCAGTATCAATGGAACCACATGTAGACAGCTGTATTGAGATGCCATTGAAATTAACCCACTCCGGATAGGGTGTAGTATAGGCTAATTAGATATTTAAGAAGCTACTGCAGATAACTTTTTATTTTTTTAAAAAAACAACCTTAATTTAACACATATTCTTGTCTCCCATCTTCATTCTAGGGAGTGTGGGATAATATCTCTACATATGCCTCCATTTGCATCTCTATGGAGATCTAAATCCTTGCTCCCTATCAAGTGGAGGAAGTGAGAAAAGGGTTGCAATCTGAAAAACCCTGAATAGATGGACATCCTTTTCCCCACCACAATCATGGTAGATACTTTTGGCCCCAGGGTCTGCAGCGATGATCAAATCCCTCCATGAAGGGTTTTTTTTAATTAAACTTCCTTTTCCTTCCTATTTTCAAGAACACAGATTTCCCCCCCCCAAAAAAAAAAAAAAAAACCACAAGAATGCTCTGTAGCATATTCAGGGCACACCCACAAGAGGAGAGTGGTTTTTCTTATGGGAATAATTATTTGCGAGTATTTGTGAGACAGCCCCCCCACCCCACCCCCAGTGCCTAAGAATCTTGCCAGACTGCAGACAGATATGAAATAGCTCTGATTGTCTGTAATGTTGCACCTTTCAAATATTGTATATCTTAATAACATTCCCATCCTTTAGATTCCTGTGGGACCATTTCCCCTCTCTAGATCAAGAGGGAAAAAAACTGATGCAGATGTTCAATGGGAGCTAGGGAGCTAAACTTATAAATCTCTCGCAGAATACCATCTGGTCTTGACACTTTGCTGTTCGTAGACTGAACAGTGACCTTTATGTCTCAGATTTCTGAGCCTTTAAGCTGGCAATACAGTCTCTTGTCGAATGTGTTGGAATGCTTCCTCGACAGCAGAGAATCTCAGTGGCACTGCAGTAGAAACCATAAACTGTGTTTCTTGGAATCACCCTTTCTTCACTCAGTTTCCTACAGTGCGTCATGGGTATGTTCTTCAAACTCGTGGGGTGGAAAGTACCTTCAAGTCACCGCTGACTTATGGTGACCACGTAAGGTTTTCAAGGCAAGATATATTTGGAAGTGGTTTGCTATTGCCTGCCTCCATGTGGACTGAGAGTTCTGAGAGAACTGCCACTGGCCCAATGTCACCCAGCACGCTTCAGGTGGAGGAGTGGGGAATCAAACCTGGTTCACCAGATTAGAGTCTGCCGCTGTTAACCACTACACCACACTGGCTCACATTACAATATACATAAGAGCTAGTTCTCACTGATGGGCAAATCTGTATCTTGAGCATACTGCTTCAAGCTTTATCAATTTTGTCCACTTGCACAGAGAGTTTCTTTGCCGGTTGCAGATGCCCATCAAGTTATCCAGTGTGGGATAAAAAGTACATTATACCCCTAGCCAAATTCATCTACATATATTGGATGCAATTTGAATCTAAACTAACCATGATGGTTCCATACTGGTCTGACCACAGGGGGCACACCTCTTGGTTAGGGTTGCCAACTTCCAGGTGGATAAAGGGAAAAACAGCACCAGCTCCAATTAACAATTACGACCTCTGTAATAAATAAATATATCCAACAGAACCATATTGTATCCAAATTCCAATTAAGAAAATTATTATTAATAAAGAACCACATATATATACATACCAATGACCAGCGGCCCCACGGGCTCTCCTAGCTTAATGTAAGCTAGGAGAGCCCGTGGGGCCGCTGGTCATTGGTATGTATATATATGTGGTTCTTTATTAATAATAATTTTCTTAATTGGAATTTGGATACAATATGGTTCTGTTGGATATATTTATTTATTACAGAGGTCGTTGTACCCTTATGAAAATTGATTAATCAACTGAAGAAGTTGAGGTCGTTGTACCCTTATGAAAATTGATTAATCAACTGAAGAAGCTCTTTCCAGGTGAAACACACTCAAATCCGGAGGTGTTGTCTTGGATTTGTCGGACTTTGGACCTTGATGAACACTGTTATTATTGCAAATTTCTTACTAGATGGTTTCTGGATCTTCCCGGAACCAGTTCATTTTCTCTCAAGAGGACTAAGTATTGGATTTTGATTTGAACTCGAATTGTACATTTTGGACTCTATTTCATTTTGATGTTTATAATACTTTTATTTTTCATTGGTGGGGTAACCTGTGACACCTTGGTTGTGACTGTTTTGATTATATCATTGACAAATGTACAGAATAGTTTACCAATACTGAATTATTTTTGAGTAATCATTATAAAATTCAGTTTGATTATTGTTAATTGGAGCTGGTGCTGTTTTTCCCTTTAACCAGTGTTTTCTCAGCACACGTTGTGATTTATTGAGATTTAACTTCCAGGTGGAGCCTGGAGATCTCCCACTTTCACAACTGATCTCCAGACTACAAAGATCAGTTCCCCTGGAGAAAGGGCTGATTTGGAGGGTGAACTCTATGGCATTGCACCACGCTGAGGTCCCTCCCCAAACTCCACCCTCTCTAGGCTCCACCCCCCAAATCTCCAGGTTTCCCAACCCAGAGCTGCTAACCCTACCCTAAGTACACAGCTTGCTAAATGCCCAAGCTTCTCCCCTGTAAGGATGGCTGCCTACCTCATCACTGACCTTCAGGGGTTAAGGTACATAACTATTCCTCTTATTGAAGTTCACCTTCTTCTTTCCTTATCTTTTCCCATGGTTCTCTCTTTACATGGTGCTCTCCCTCTGGATGTCCAACTCTGGAAATATGTACACTGTACCATTGGGGTGGTATAGTGTGTTTCATTCCAGTCAGGCACCCTTTTGACCTCTAATACTATACCCCCAGGAGTCCTGTACAAAGTGACAACACCCTCCATGGCCACTGGTCAATTGCTTCTGTGGTCTTTAGGGTTGCCAGGTCCCCCCCTCTCCTCTGACAGGAGGCGTTTTGGGACAGAGCTAAGGCGGGGATCGTGCACACACGTGGCTGCGTGTGACACAATTACATCACTGCCGGTTTACACCTGGAAGCATCGAAACGTGACGAGCCGCTTTACCACTCAACCCCCCCAAAATGCTAGCATTTGGGGGGTTTGAGCAGTAAAGCGACCTGTCACTATGTAAACTGGGTATAAACTGGCAGTGACCTAACCGCGTTGCACGCAGCCATGTGTGCAATCCCTGCTCCTGAGCTGGCCAACCCAAGCAACTGGGCAACCCTGGCTGTCTTCTACATCACCTACCCCCTGATCCTATTCATTGAAGATGCCAGCAATTGAACTGGTGACCTTCCACATGCCAGTCTGATATTCTACTGCTTAGCCATGGCTCCTCCCCTTGTCTCCATTTGCAATGGCTTGGCTTTTAACAGCCCCTGGAAGACAATAACTTTATACTGCTCACCCCAATGTGAGGATAAAATTCCAGCTTAAAGATTTCTCTTCAAAACCCTTCAAAAAGTGGCATGCAGCAAAATGGAACCAAATCTAACATTAAGGAATCTGCTGATGGCCACGAGGTTCATGGATCTCATGGCATGTATGCCTTAGTCCTGTATATTCTTAGCATATAACGTACATATACCTATATAAATAAAATTTGCCTTGTCTGGCCTTGGAGTACCTGGGGGGGGGGGAAGGGGGCTCATTCAGTTGTAATATTGCATACTAGGTAGATGATATTACATTACTTATGAACCCACTGGTTGAAAATGCCAGTGTGGTGTAGGGGTTAAGAGCGGTGGTTTGGAGCGGTGGACTTTGATCTGGAGAACCAGGTTTGATTCCCCACTCCTCTACATGAGCGGCGGAGGCTAATCTGGTGAACCGGGTTGGTTTTCCCACTCCTACACATGAAGCCAGCTGGGTGACCTTGGGCTAGTCACACACTCTCAGCCCACCCACCTCACGGGGTGTCTGTTGTGGGGAGGGGGAGGGAAGGTGATTGCAAGCCAGTTTGATTCTTCCTTAAGTAGTAGGAAAAGTCAGCATATAAAAACCAACTCTTCTTCTTCTTCTTCTTCTTCTTCTTTCTCTAATATTGTTCCTTACTTTGAGACTCTTTGGTGGACAGTGTGACCAATAATGCTATAAATAAAATAGACATTTTATTTTACAAAAGCCTTTAGAAAAGTACCCTTTCCTGACACTTGTGAAACATGCTTGTGTGAATGGGCCGTACCTGATTACCATTGTAGAGCTTGCCTATACCTTCATTAGCACTTTGGCTGATAAAAGATATCATGCTGCCTGATTTGTCCTTTGGAATTCCGGAGGAAGGTCTCTTGCGTTGTGATCCTAAGTGGAGTTAACACCTTTCTAGGGCCACTGAAACTCATCAGTTTAGAAGGGTGTAACTCCATTTAGGACTGCTCTGTGAGAATCCCAGTGTGCTTTGTAGCCAGCACACAAGGAGTCAACACTCACTTGTTTACCTAGGCTGGCTTTCTAAATTCAGCCGCATTGTTTGGCAGAAAATAAAATCAATTCTCTTAGTGATTTGCTCATTTGGTCAAGCTAAACAACACAATGCAATCAGCAGAGCTGTAAGGCTTTATGGTACATTATGAAATAAATGTCAGGGGCATTGATTTATATATGTTACCCATCTGAGGTATATGTTGCATAAATCAACATTTATTCACAGATGTGTCATAAAAGCTTTCAGCTCTTGTTACAGCCCTGGTTTTGAATTGTTTCCCAATCATGGCATAAAGCAAGGATGGAATCACAGAGGGAAAGTCTCGGCACGCATCTGGTTTTATTCTTACAGCATGGTTCTGCACAATGGCATACATTTGTCAGTAGAATGTAAAACTGGGGACACCAAGACAAATGAACTTTAAACAGCTTTGTGTGGTTGCAGCCAATAGCTTGTGTATACCAGTAATAAATAAATAAATGAATCTGAAGGCATTTTGATAACAGCCAGTGCAGTCTTAAGAATTACTCAGAAGTACACCACACTAAGATCAATGGAGCTTACTTTCTAGCAAGTGAGTTTAGGATTGCAACCAGGGTGGGTTATCAAAATAGAAAAGAACTACATTAATTTAAAGAATCGGCATTAGAATACATTTGTTATCAATGGTGTCGCCATATATCTAATTCTGAACGAGGACCTTGGCATGCAGATCATTAAATCCACACACTGAGGCCAGGTACAGAGCAGGAAGATATACAAACCTGCACTAAACATCAAATTTGTGCAGAAATCCACCTAAAGACAATAAAAATAAAAAAATTAATAGCTTACTTTGGCTACCATTTTGCAAGTTTTTCTCTTGGAAAAACTAACATCTTAAACTGCCCAGCAACACCCATTAATATCTACATTAATATCTGTTTAAAGAATTCTAAAAGGTAGATCCACCCCCAATTCTCTATGGGCAGTTGGTTGCTATATTTACGTCTGAGCAGTAATTTTGGCTTGTTGTTGTTTTGCCAGGTTGGGCAAGAGCAAAGCCCCTTTTTAACCTGCTCCTGGTGTCACTGAGGCCAGGTTTTTTCCACATTAAACAGGCCTGGTTGTAAAACTGGTTAGACCACAACTATTTGGCAGGAATAGAGCAGGTTGCTCGGGATACATAGGGTTAATCAGCAAGTACCTTGAGACTAGGGTTGCCTGGTCCTTCCTAGCAGGGTTGCCAGCTCTGGGATTGGAAATACCTGGAGATTTGAAGGTGGAGCCTGGGAGAGTCGGGTTTATGGAGGGCAGGGACCTCGGCAGGGTATAATGCCATACAGTCCTCCTTCCAAAGCAACAATTTTCTCCAGGAAACTGGAATAAATGTTTTAAATATATGAGTTAGAAACAAATAAGGGGTTGATGTAGCTTGAAGATCAGTTGTAATTCTGGGAGATATCCAGCCCCCACCTGGAGGTTGGAAACCCTATTTCCTAGCCAC
This sequence comes from Euleptes europaea, assembly GCF_029931775.1. Taxonomy (NCBI): domain Eukaryota; kingdom Metazoa; phylum Chordata; class Lepidosauria; order Squamata; family Sphaerodactylidae; genus Euleptes; species Euleptes europaea. Next base: position 75,291,618 of record NC_079320.1, read on the forward strand.
CAATGGAGGTAGGGTTACCATGTTCCTCTTTGCCATCGGCAGGAGGTTTTTGGGACGGAGCCTCAAGAGGGCAGGGTTTGGGGAGGGGAGGGACTTCAATGCCATAGAGTCCAATTGCCAAAGTGGCCATTTTCTTTTCTTTTTTTAAATAAATTTTATTGATTTTTTAAAACTATAAATTCTTCATAATTTTAACAACAATGTAAAAATAATGTCAAAATCACAATTACATCAATTGTCTTAATTTCCAATAAACATAAAAAATAAATCGACTTCCCCATCACCTCCATCTACCTCGTAATAAAATGTTATTATCCTTTGTTAACATGTTCTGATCCTAATATTAATCTCATTCTAAAGTTTCATATTATATAAAATTTTGCATTCTGGATCAGAGTAAAAAGTAACCTTCCATTTTTCCCAGATCTTATACATTATCACAATGATTCATCTAAGCCTCCCATTTTCCCTAATTTCTCCAACTCCACCAGTTCTAACATTTAAATGATTTAATCCCTTTATTCTGAAACATTTGTCCCTTTTCATTTGGCTGCATAAGATGATCTTGCAGCCATTATAACATAAGTTTAATCATGCTAAGTAACATCATCTCCAATATTTTAGGGATATTTTCCTGTTTAATCAATCTTATTTCATTGTAAATCATATCCCAAATCCATATCACCCCTTATAAAAAAAGGAAAAGAAAAAACCAATATCCTTACTACATTCCAACATTTTCCTTGAAATGGTAATCACATTAATATTGATAATTCCAATATAAATTTATATCACATCGGTAGTCTAATAAGGATGACTTGTTTACATAATCCCAAAATGATGTCTAAATCTTAACTCCACTACACCGTAAATAGCCATGCCACCCATCCACACTGTCAAAGCCTTCCAATCCAGCAATCATATTTAAATCAGTCCTTTAACCATGGTCTAATACTTCCTTCTGCAACTGAAATAAATCAGTCAGATATGGGAACCGGATCTCTTTATTCTCTCTCATTTCCTCAGGCGGGTTGCGTAACCAAAAATGATTCTTTCTGACCTTCATCTTCGTCATGGCTTCAATCTGTTTTCCTTGACCAGCTCTCTTCTTCCTTATATCCACACGTCCTTCCATAACTTTTTTAGATGAAAAGTCCATTTCTTGCACGTCTGTTCTCCTTGTCACAAGCTGGTTACCTTCTTGGATTTCTGACTTCTTCTTTGTATCCTTATATTCTTCCATACCTTTTTTGACAGAAGAATCTACTTGCATGTCTGTATTGGTAGCCATCATTTGAATCTTCATATCTTTTATGTCTTCTGTAACCAGATCCAACTTCTGATTACATATCTGTGATGATTGGTCAAGAGTCGTCATCATTAAAATCAGTTGAACCATCTGTGTTGATATCTGTTTTAATTGTTTAATTGTCGCCTCAGACTGTTTAGCAAGCATGTCCTGCACTTTTTTTTCCATGGTTAAATTCTGTAAAGTTTCCTTTAATTTCGTAAAGGCAGGGCTATGAATTAAGCCAGATCAGGGAGAAGTTCCAGACATTTACATAAGTAACTTAGTTAAGAAATTGATGGTCGTCTAGCAGGAGTCCATTGCATGTAGTTAATAAAGAATATTTCATTGACCAGCTTAATATCTTTTTCGGGTTGAAGAAATAAGTATTTAGGCTTAAAATAACTTTTTAAAGTTGAAAATACCAACGAGTTTTACCAGACGCTCTAGATCGGCAGAACCAGGACATATTCCAGGAATTACCTCATCGCGGACCTTCTATCGTCTCTTCTCTATGGTTGTTACCTTCAGGAATGGTTTTAATGTAACACGAGTAAGACGAATTTCTGGTCCTACGACCTGCTTCCTGTTGATTTGCTTGCAGAACAATAGAGAGGGATATTGAATGAAGCCCAGAGTCTTCCGGTCCAAGATATCCTCTTTGTTGTAAAACGTGGCTGGAGGACCTTTTTTACACCGGACAGATTCTTAAAGGTTTCTCCCTCCCCTTCCTTTAAGGACGCGTCGGATTGGCAGATCTTAAGTCAATCATTCAAGCTCGTTGTTTTAGTTTAAGCTGATCAGTTTGATAAGGCTCCTGCTGCTTTATCTGATGGATCTCATGCAGCAAAATCATCCAGTTCAATTAAGGGAGGAACATGGTTACCAGGAATGTTTTCTTCTACCCCCTGTTATTCGATAACGCCAGTGAAAAGCGAAAGATTCTTATCTACTCACTTGGGCATCTGGAGGTGAGGTTCTAATCTTAATGTAGTCCTTATGATGTTTATAAGGTGCTGGAGGGTAGAGTCTAATGCCGAAGTTGCGCTCTGGCGATTTCAATCCCTTCGTGCCCACGGGATCAACGTCTGAATCTCCGGGGGGACTTAATAAAGCTCCCTCGGAGTATTCAGGAGATCAAACCGCATACATGGCTGCAGGGAGTTCCTGCTTCCCAGCCCACTTGCAAGGGCTGGATTGGGGTGCGGTAAATCACCCCAAATTACACGCAAACTTGGATTCCCCCCAGGAGCCCCTGGGAGGACGTGGCACTCAGCCCAGCGTCAGCATCGGAAGTCGCCAAAGTGGCCATTTTCTCCTGGTGAACTGATCTCTATCGGCTGGAGACCAGTTGTAATAGTGGGAGAACTCCAGTTAATACCTGGAGGCTGGCAACCCTAAGTGGGGGGTGGGGGTAAGGGTGCCAGCTCCAGGTTGGGAAATTGTTGGAGGTTTGGGGGTGGATCCTGGGGAGGACAGGGAACTCAGTGGGGTACAATGCCATAGAGTCTACTCTCCCAAGCATCCGTTTTCTCCAGGGGACCTGATGTCTGTAGTCTGAAGATGTAATTCCAGCAGATCTCCAGGTCTCAACAAGAGGCTGGCATTCCTTCCTGAGACATCTGGTGTGATGGGGGGTATCTGGAGCAGGCCATCATATTCCATGCAGCACCCTTCATGCTCAGTGGCATCTTTTGAACCTGGTAGGAGCATTGTAGTGCTCCAGGGGGGTCCGATGAAACTTGGCACCTCTCTGCACATATGGCTGTGCAGGCTGTAATAAGTACAGCTAGTAGGAGTGCTGGCCGAGTTTTGAGCCAGGGTGGCAGGCTAGGGGAATGCCTGGTGCAGCCTGCCCTCAAAATCATCAGCTTATTGAAAAAAGTAGCGACCAAGACCAACCATTTCATTAATTGAAATAGTTTTAAATGAATAAAAATTGGTTGAACCCATTTGCTGTTGTCTCACATCATCATTGGGGGGGGGGGGGTTTCACTGTGGCAAAAGGAACCTGTAGCAAAGTCTGCAGATTACAACCAATTATGAGTGAAGAGCAAATCCCACATTGAGTGTGAGGTGTTTTCCTTGACATCAAATATTTGAAAACCCTTGAACCTATTCCCTTCCTGAACTTGTCAGCACTTTCCACAATGAATGTAAAGCTTACCTCAGCAATCAGAGGATTCTCTCTCCTCACAATTAATACCCATTGGCAAACAGAGGCAGACCATTTGGGGTCATCAACATAACAAAGGACTGGACATCCAGTAGAGCTACCAGGGTTTTTTTTTTGGGGGGGGGGAGAGAGAATTTGTGCTGTGCACCATTTCCCCCAGGTATTTTTTGGGTCTGGGTTTAATAAAACTGGAAATTTTCAAAAAAAAAAAAAAAAAAAAAAAAACCAATATAAGGATTTGGCTTATTCGAATAATCAGAAATTTTCAGCTTTATTAAATCCACACCTGAACAATATGGAATGCTGGGTTCCGCAGAGCCCCGTGTTCAGTTCTGTGCTGCCTGCTGCCTCCAAAGTCTATGTGGACTGCAAAGATGGCCCAGCGTTCAGATCACTGCCTGCCACCTCTGAAGTTCATGGGGCGAGCTGAAAGCCCCAGCGTTCAGATTGCTGCCCCCTGCCACCTTCGGATTCCACGTGGACTTTCAAAGGCGGCAGGAAATGAGGACTCAGCCAATAGGGAGGGGGAGGGGAAAAGGCAGCAGGGCCAAAGCAGCCCTGAATAATGCTGGATAAAAATGGACACTATTTAGGATCCACTTTTCCAGCTTCTTTGAATTGCCCCCATTTTTTACCGGTAGAAAAAACCCCAAAATAATAAAAAGGGATTTTTTCGGTTCGGCTTTAGCCGAATAAACACCACTAAAAAAATTACTTTTATGCTCAAAGCCACGAAGAAGAGATGTCAAATCCCTTTTTCTGACAAAGTTAATCTGAGAGTCAAACATGTTCAGTGACTACTTTTGGGGTTGCATCCTAAAAAGATCCATAAGAATCACGAAAGTCTAAGTGAAGCCATTGAATCTATGAAATTCTTTTCCATGGCTCATGTAAATACAACTATTATCTTAGTATATCGTGACAAGAATCCAAGCAGAAATCGAATCCTTACTCTACAATGGAAACCTGCTGGGTGACCTCGGGCCAGTCACACACTCTCAGCCTTGACCTTGGCAAATATTTGGATGGGAGACCTCCAAGGAAGACCAGGGACGTGACACGGCGGCAGGCAGTGGCAAACCACCTATGAACGTCTCTTGCCTTGAAAACCCTAGGGGGTTGCCATAAAATCAGCTGTGACTTGAAGGCAAAAAAATACAGTTTCCCTCTGCAAAGTGATTAATTTAAAAGGTTATTGGATGGGACTCAATATTTATTTAACAGATTTATATCCCATCTCATCTCCTCAAACTCAGGGCAGTAACAATATAAGAAAGAAAACAATACACCGGTAGAAATGCACCATTAAAAGCACACAATTTCAATGCCTCATTTGCTGCCTTTATCTTGTAGGCAGAAGCCTGATTAGATTTGTAAATTTGGTCTCACTTACTGCTCATTGTTAATTGTTCGGAGCATTGAATCCATGCTCAAATGCAAAATGCGAAAGGTGTGAGAATATGAGAGTTTCTGTAAGGAAACTCACTGTCTGGTTCAGAATAACTGTACCATCCATCACGACCGTAATTGATTTCTTAGTGTTTCCAGGGATTGCAGTAATATCTCTAAGATCATGGTAGTGTGTAGGAGGGTCAGATGGAGTGTTGTCTTTATACTCCTATTAGTATGTCTTTAAAAGATACCTCAAGATGTAAATGTGCAAACAATGCTGCAAGCATTCTGCCTCCACAGGGAGATTAGGGGGGAAATGTCTCTTTATGTTACAGTGTACTTAATTATGTCTGCAGATTAATTTCTGGAGGAGGCTGTATTTTACAGTTCTGCTAACAACTTTTAAAGCATTGGGAAAGATCTCACAGACTGCAGCTTCACACTATATATGAAAATCAATGGTGAGATGCAGAACATGAGCGCAGCTGGGAAACTGCTGCTCTCATCACTAACCACTAGCGTGGTTAGCAAGTCCTCACTTATTCTTATAGCAGAGAGTGATTCAACCCCGGCTGTTATGCTGGGTGGATGTAATAAGAAGTGTAGGTTCAGGCATGTCTCTAATTGGTATGTGGGAAATTACTCCGGAGCTGCCTGCCTGAGAGTTAGAGGTGGCTGTAGGGACAGCAACTCCAGAGGTGGTTGGAGAGGCGGTGCTGGGGGCTGACCTGCTAAAGGCATGCAGGCACACACAGCTTGGGGTGCTTCCATTATGCCTGGATCACTATCCCAACTGAGTGGATGCAGTGTATTGGGAAGAAGGCTTCAAAGAAGGTTTCCAGATTGAAATCGGTGTGAGGGCCTTGTCCTCGCTTTATCTCTGGCTGAAAATTAATTTCAACCCCAAGGGTCTTCTTCCACTGATTCTTTGTGATACCTTTAGGTCAAAGTGGATAATAGCCATAGAAGACAAATTAAATAACCTGGGTTTTACCCCCCTAGCACTACTACTAGTTTTACCAGTTAGGGTGGGATCAAGCTAAGTCAACTATAAACCAAAGAGTTAAAGATATTGAGCGACAAGTAGATCAGCAAGAGTGCCCCTATTTATGGCTCCCCCCCACTCCAAATTTATCCTTGCACCGGCAGCCTATCTCCGTTACTTAGAGATAAACAAATATAGGAGGGCCTTTACCTTGGCTAGGTGCGCAGCCTTACCCTCTGCTATGTTAGAGGGGAAATTCAAGAAGATACCCAGGGCAGAGAGACTATGCCCCTGCAAATCCAGGGACTTAGAAACCACTGAACATGTTCTCCTGAACGGTAACTATTACACTATACCCCGTTCTAAGTTTATTGAGCCCCTCATATGGAGAATGGGACTCGACAGGGAAAGAGAAAAGATAGAAAAGCTCCTACAAGGAGATAATCCCTCAATCACCTCTCAGGTAGCAAAATTTTGTACAGCTGCAATGAAAATTCGTTGCCACAGAGTAGTCTCTTAGTCCAAATGGCAGATGTAACTCGGATGTTATTTATTTTTTTTATTTTATTTTTTTTAAGTGACTTAAGACTCGGACTGTAAACCTTTGTCGGTAAGACCATTTTAGTTCATGTATCTTGTTTTATCTGGCCAAGGGCCGCAAATAAACTATCTCTATCTATCTATCTATCTATCTATCTATCTATCTATCTATCTATCTATCTATCTATCTATCTATCTATCTATCTATTGGTGTGAGGGCCAGAGCAGGTGGTTAGGATAAAATTGTTAAAGGAGAAGAGGGAAAGTAGGATAGCCGGGACTTTTGCAGTTGTACCATTAAAGAACTTGAGAGTTTCTCCACTGGGCATAGTCCCAAAGAAAGCCCAGGACAAGTATAGGATTATACATCATCTGTCTTAACTGACAGCGGAGTCACTTAATGAAGGGATTCCTGACAAGTTTTGCTCTGTTTGGTATGCTTCTTTTGATGTTGCTGTAGACATGGTTATGTCTTGTAGTCTGACTGCAATGATGGAGAAGTGTGGTATTAAATCTGCCCTTGGACTTCTCCCGGTCCACCCAGAGGATTTCGAGCTGTTATGGTTTCAATTTGAGGGACAGTCCTTTCTTTGATAAGGCAGTACCGATGGGACAGTCCATTCCGTGTTCGGCCTTTGAGCGGTTCAGTGCAATTATTTTTTTCTATTTGTTTGCCCTTTGGGTTCAGGCAAATGTTCTCAGCTCCTGGCTGTTTTTAAGGTCTTCGTTGTATTGCTGGGAGTTCCACTAGCTGAGGAGAAAACAGAAGCCCCAGTGCTGTATGTAGCTTTCTTGTGCATAGAGAAAGCTACTAGGCAGAAGTTATGTTGGATGCTGTAGAAGAGGTTCGAGCAATGTAGAGTCCTTTTGAAAGAATTGTGCTGCACCAGGAAGGTGACCCTTAGGAAGACTGAGGTGGTATTGGAGCATTTGAATTTTGCTTGCAGGGCTGAATCTCCAGGGAAGGCCTTTTTAAGGTGCATGACAGACGCAACTAACAACACCAAAACTTAACCCAGGAAGGCTTTCTAGAACTTTTTACAGCAACAACAGCAGCTACCACCACCACCACCACTACTACCACTACTGCTGCTGCTGCTGCTGCTACTACTACTACTGATGATGATGATGATGATTTGTAGAATATCTACATTACCAAAACACAGGTTTTTACAATCTACAAATCAAGACACACAAGGAAAGGACAGTGAAAGCAAATTTATTAATGGGAGATCCATTTGATAATCCCAGAAGGTCAAGCTGATCTTTTTCCCTTCTTTGTGACGTTCTTCTTGAGAGGGAGACGGTACAACCCTGCAGTGGCCCACCGATACTCTTGGCTTTGCCTGGCACTTGAGCAAGTGGAAAATTCCGTCCTTCTTTCTGCTATCTATCTAGTCTTCACTTCTAGAGGAACTCAATATTACTTCTGTTTCCCCAGGTGGTGTAATCACATTTCATGAGGTTGTGTCTGAGAGATTCTAAGGCAATTGGCTGAAATGTCAGAGAAGGGTTTTTTGACATTGCACTGTAAAGCGATAGCAAGTGATGAGGACGGTAGGCAGGAGCACCTATTGAATGTGCCATCACCACAGTGGGAATTAATGAATCCAGTTTGTGGCATATAATTGTCATGAAGAAAATGGTGGGTAAAATTCATGTCCAAAATATTGGAGGAGGATGTAAGAGAAAAAACACTACCGCTAAAAAAACAAAAAACAAAGTCAAAACAGCTTAGCTCTATTGTGAAAATCTGTAATACCTTCTGAACAGCTCACAAGTACAGCGAACAGAAACAACACATCACTGTTGTTATGGGTAGATATTAACCTTCACAGTTCACTGAAAATCTAAATATTCCACAATTAAGTGTGTTTGGAACACAATCTAAACTGTTTTCAGTTAACTCAGCAAAACTGTGTTTTTTCTTCCACACTATTGCCCCCAGGAATCTATCTTTAAAGCAAACCAACAACCAACCCGCCAAGAAGTTAATCACCTCAATTTTCAAAGAAAGCATGTTTCTTTCAGCCAACCCCCTTTTCTCTGTGTGTATCTCTAGGGACATTTGCAAAACATCTCAGGATACAAACATCGATAGAAACAATAACTTAAATGATATCAACATGGAATATATATATATATAGCTTGATCTTACAGTTAACATATTGTCAGTGGCTTTTATGAAAATGTAAAAAGAAACTATGAATCTGAATGACTTTCCCCGTTGACTCTTAAAGACCAAAGACAAAAAGCCTATTCATATTCAGTGACCTCATTGTCAAATTATGATTTGTGTATGTGAAAGAGCCATAGATCATAGATAAAATTTAGCAGAGCTTTCATATCACCTCGAGCATGATGCCTTCAGCTGAGCCAATTCAGGTGTTCTGGTTCCAGTCATTCGATAATGAAGCCTCGAACAGTATGCATATATACATATGAATCGTCTCTAAACCATTCATCTTGACGGAACTCAAGGGCCACAGATGATTTAACACCAGGGTTGTGAGATCTTCAAGTCCCTGAGCTGGAATACTTTGAGGAATTGCCTTAGTGAAAAGCTGCTCCTGACAACTGATGAACTAGCCCATCTTCCAGATGCAGGAGTCTTTCTTGCTTATCAAGAGGGCTGTTAAAAGGCCCACTTGTTGGTTCTTTAAGAGTCACTTGACTTTACATCATATCTGAACTTTTCCTACTGTCCTGCTTTCTGGTATGTGACATCTGCTAGTAATGCACTTCCCTACCTTGAGTTACATTGGAGAGTTGTGATCGTTTTCTGTGATCATATGGGTTCTCCTAGGTTACAGGCCAAAACATGGCTACCGAACATGCTTGATGGACAGGTAAATGTGGGTAGAAAAGCAGACACCTCTATTGACACCTCTTGTTCCTGGCTTTGTGATTAAAGTAGCTTTATTTCCTAACCTGTAGCTCTGCTGGTTGACCAGTCCTGTGTTATGCTGGTGATTAGGTCTGTTGAAAAAAGAAATTCTGTATAGTTCGGATTCGGCCGGATTCGGCCCATCTGGATTCAGGATATGCCGAAGTCTGAACTCCCCCGCTTTGGGTCCATGCAATTCGGCGCGAATTCAATGTTTGGGGAAAAAATTTGGCCAAATAAAGCCATTAAAAACGCAACCGCACCTTTCTGCGGCTCCGAGGGGGGGCATTTTGGGGGGTAGAGGTCCCAAACTTTCAGCGGAGCTTCAAAGGACCCTTCTTGCAAGACCCCCCAAGTTTTGTAAAGATTGGGTAAGGGGGAGCTGAGATATGGGCCCCAAAAGGTGTCCCCCAATCCTTAATGTGCATCTCTGAGCAAAGCTTGCTGCCCAAGCACAAAGCTCCCAGCCCCGAAAAACAGCTGAGCTGCGGGGAGCAAGGGCGGGGCAGGTGCTAAGAAGTTTGCAAAGCAACACAACTGCAAAGCAACACAACCATGCAAAGCAACACCTTTGCAACCATGCAAAGCAACACCTGACACCTGGGAGTTTGCAAACCATGGAAAGGGACAGAGGCAGCTAGCTATGCATAATGAGCAGGAGGGGTGGAATTTCCCCTTTTGCATCGGACTCGGGACCAGGCAAATGCATTCTTTAAGGCACCATCTGAAAACCAGTTTTGAGCAAGCATCAAAATAGACCTAACCGATCTTATGAATAAGGGGAAACCTGAGGACACACAACTGAAGCCCCCCCTCAAACCAGGGAGAGAGAGACTCGAGGGGGCACACACACCCCAGGTAGAACAGGCAAAAGCCCCCTTTGGCTTCCCCACCCACCCACAGAAACTGCTCCCTCCCCACACACACACAGACTCTGCTCCCCCCAACACACACAGAGGAGAAAAATTATAGATTAAAGCCCCCAAAGGGGTCTTACTGTGGCTGTCTTCTGTTCCATCGGGAGGGGCTGGGAGGACTGGGTAATCCAATACAATTCTATTTAAGCATGGGAGGTTTTGCCTTGGATTTGCCGCTCTGGAGATGCATACAGGATCGGGTGATCCATTCATCCCAATAGGGAAAAGGGGAAAGCCCATATCTCGGGACCCCCTGACCCAATGTTTACAAAACTTGGGAGTCTCTTAAGAAGGCTCGTCTGAAGCTATGCTGAATGTTTGGGGGCTGCACCCCCCAAAATGTGCCCCCTGCAGCCACGGAAAGAGAAAAGGGGGGAGCCCATATTTCTGCCCCCACTGAACCCATCTTTACAAAACTTGGGGGGTCTCTTAATAAGGCTCGTCTGAAGCTATGCTGAAAGTTTGGGGGCTGCACCCCCCAAAAAGCACCCCCTGCAGCCACGGAAATGGAAAAGGGGGAGGGAAAAGGGGTGGAGCCCATATCTTGGGACCCCCTGACCCAACGTTTACAAAACTTGGGGGGTCTCTTAAGAAGGCTCGTCTGAAGCTCCGCTGAAAGTTTGGGGGCTGCACCCCCAAAAATGCACCCCCTGCAGCCACGGAAAGGAGCAAATGTGCACACGCACACCCCCCCACACAAGGATTTCTCTCTCTTTCTCTCCCCGGCCGGGCCGCACAGCAACTGATTCCTCCAGTACTCAATCCTGACTGATTGGCCAGAAGAAGACCCAGCTTGGCCACTGATTGGCCAGGGGAGAATGCTGCTTACTGACGATTATGCTGCTGCGCCCCGAATTTGCCAAATTTATTCGTGAACTCCCGAACTCTCTGAATTCGGCTCCCCCGTTTTCCTGCCATTTTTGAGTTCGGTTTGTCCCGAACTAAAAACCGCCGAATCAGGGGAAATTTGGCTGTTTTTCGGTTCGGGCCGAACCGAATCGACAGCCCTACCGGTGATTCAGAATAGATTACTGAATGGTGGTAGATAATTAGGTGGTAATTGTTAGAAGATAATCCCTAGTAATGTGCTCTCCCTGACTCTAGTACATATGCATATACATGAAAGCACATGGATCAAATCACAGTGCACCCATTTTCTTTGATTTTGAATTGGCTTTTTATGCATGGTCTAATTTAGCTGGATCTGTTGCTGTCTAACTGCACAGTATTTGCAGTTGAATTCTCAAAACACTATGCACAGGGGCTCCCCCTCCAAAGAAATTCCAGGAGTACTGTGTGATCAATTATGCATTCCCAGTGAAAATGCAGAACTTCTGAACCACATGTGAGTTCTTCCCCCTTGAAAACACTGCTTTGTAATTGGCTGTAGTGTTTTTTTTAAAAATGTCACCAGCCCCCACCAGCCCCGTATCAGGATCTTTCATTTGATCTGAATCAAGTGGCCATTTTAAATCCAAAGCAGAGAAGGGTCCAGATAACACACACACATCCCGACCAATTTGTTTCTGCGTAACTCAATGCAGGGGTCATAAGAACATAAAAAACACTCACATGGCCCTTTGGGACATTCATCGTCCCATCGGTAGTCTTGCACTCACAAACAAAAGAAAAGGCTTTCATGCTTATAAAAGGGCACATATAAGGGGAGGGCAGCAAATCAGCCTGGCTCTGTTCTAGCCTGTCAAGAACTGAAACTGACCCACACTTGCTGTGAAATTGACCAAATAAGCAGCCTCATAGTTTCTCTCAATAGTGCACTTGATAATGGGTTGGATGAGGTGGACAGGCAAGTGGGAATGAGAAGTAAGAATGGGTGTGGGGAGAAAAACCCAAAGTGACAAGTATGCACAGGACCGACTTTTGATTTGGGATCAAGCTAGACTTTAAACTCAGGGTAAAACAGCATCCTGAAAACACAAAGAAAATGAGAGGGGAAAGTGAGGTGACTTCTGAAGATCAAAAAGTACATTCATAATTAAAACGAAAGCCTGAAGTATCTGGGGTGACCGTGACAGGAATAATCCATGCATAAAAGGCAATTGACTATTTTAGCTATTTTATAAGGGCAACGCATTCCATTGTGGCTGAATATAATTGCCCATTTTTAGAAAGTATTATTGTCATGCAGAGAATGATTAAATTAATAATTATAAATTACAATACGCAAGGAAGAGCTTTGGTATATAATTGTGGAAAGTTTGGCTTTTACACCTACATGTTTGACCTTTTATATATTTTGATCTTCATATTTTTAAAAATATATACAGCTGTTACAGGAAGGACAAGAGATGAACAGAGGTATTTGCAATTGCCTGCCTCTGCTTTGCAACTCTAGACTTCCTTGGTGGTCTTCCATCCAAGTAATAAACAGGGCTGGCCCGGTTTGGCTTCCAAATTCTGATGAGATCAGGCTTACTTGAGTCATCCAGGTTAGAGAGCATGCTACAGACCACACACGTACAGAAGCAGGGATATACTCCTAATGTAGCTGATTTTAAATAATGCACAAGCTGTCCTTCATGAGCCCTGGGCATATGTAATCCAAGCCACCCATTAAATTGTGGACAGATACCAACAGCAGCTACTCAGCCAGCTGCCATGTTGAATGCCACTGATAGCACAGTTGCAAAAATGCTTGCATTACTGCATATTTTTTTGAGTTTGGGACAAATTTTCAGTGTCATCAATGCTCAGCTTGAGAAAAAGCAATAATTGCAACTAAGGAAAAGTCAGTTTGTGATAACCATATCATCCTAACTGCCTCTCCTGGTATACCCTCCCCCCCCCGAAGAGTATTATGACCTGCTGATAAAAATCTACTGGTGGTCCCCGGCCCTAAGAGTGTGTGGCTGTCCTCGATGAGAGCCAGGGCCTTCTTGGCCGTGGCTCCAGCCTGGTGGAATGCTCAGTCTGGTGACATTAGGGCCCTGAGGAACCTTAAAAGAGTTCCATGGGGCCTGTAAGACAGAGCTATTCTGCCAGGCCAACAGTTGAGTCCCGCCGCGAATACAACTTCTGCTGGCCTCCCTATCCCCCCCCCCTTTTCTGTACTTTATGCTGGAATCCATCTGAGGGGGTTGGCCTGGCTGTCTACTCAGTCAGGTCGGTAGAAATTGGTGCACCATCTTGAGATTTGTCTGGTTTTAGTTAAAATGTTATTGTTTTAAATTTGTATCGTTGATGTATATTTTGAATGATGTGACCCGCCCTGAGCCTGGCCTCAGCTGGGGAGGGCGGGAAAGACATTGAATAAATACAAAAATAAATAATCCCTGTTGGTCACTGTGGCTTTTCAAGAGTATATGTCAAATGACATATGTGGCTGATGGGGTATGGTCAATGTGGAGGGTCACACTTTGTGCAGGATTCCATTAGGGTCATGTGACTCCTTTGCCGCCTCTCATTTCTTAGTAGTAAAAAAAGTAAAGGTCCCCTGTGCAAGCACTGGGTCATTCCTGACCCATGGGGTGACGTCACATCCCGACATTTCCAAGGCAGACTTTGTTTGCGGGGTGGTTTGCCAGTGCCTTCCTCAGTCATCTTCCCTTTACCCCCAGCAAGCTGGGTACTCATTTCACCGACCTCGGAAGGATGGAAGGCTGAGTCAACCTTGAGCCGGCTACCTGAAACCAACTTCCGCTGGGATCGAACTCAGGTCGTGAGCAGAGCTTTTGACTGAAGTACTGTAGCTTAACACTCTGCACCACGGGGCTCCTTCATTTCTTAGTACTGCTCTATAAATCAACTGGCCTCTCTCCTCAGTTTGAGGTGCTCCAATTCTTTAAAATGGGAACAGGAAGCACTTTTTTTAACCTTTAATAGAAAATATTTACTTTTTTAAACAATTGGAAATTAGCAAAATGCTGTTTTCGGAGACAAATTCCTAGGTTTTATAACAAATGTCTAAAAATACCAGGCGTCAAGAGATTCACATCATGTGGAACACGTTTTTTTTTTTTCTCCTTCACCAGTTATGGTCATGACAGATGTTCAGTCTCTCTCAGAGCTAATTGAAACTGCATCTTGTGGGGGCAAAAGTAAGAATTTAATATTCAGAGCCAGAAAAAAAAAAGTTGACAGGACAAACTGGCTTTGCACCTCATGATAAGTGTATTCTTAGATAAGAGGGTGGGAAACCGTGTTTCGATAATCTGACAAACTCCACTGTTGCCTTCCTTGTTATATCTAACAAAGGGAGAACAAATAGCAGTGGTAAGAGAACAGTTACCGGTGTGTTCGCGGTGTGTTGGATTGTTACCTTCCTGTGCTTTACCATTGATTGTAGATGTGAATAGAACTTCGTTTCATGGGAGAAATGAAAGAATTACAGGGTTCAATCCAGCCAGATTGTTCACTCAGTTTCCCCCATTCCTCTCCTTATTACAGCTCCCATCCCACATGACTCTTGTCTGTTTTTTTTGGGGGGGGGTAGTCAATGGGGACCACCTCTTCCCTGGTTGGATCCAATCCATATTTTGTTGCATCACTGGGATGGGTTCTACATTTGCCTTGTCACTGCTGACCCTAGTAAACAGAGTGAGAGGAGGTTTTAGCCTCCTCTCAAAAGTGTCCCACATTGCAACCCATTCACTTTGCTCCATAAAATTCAAAAGACGGTATTGAAAGGTGAGCTCTTTGTTATCTATAGTGTCTTCTTCCCTCATCTGCACAACCTCACCTGGGTTCTGTTTGCAGTCACACTATATTGTGGTGGGACTTTGAGAACTAGATTTTTACAGGAATGAGCAGACTTTCTCTGGAGTAGGTTTGCCAACATCCAGGTGGTAGCTGGTGATCTCCTGAGATTACAGCTGATCTCCAGGTGACAGAAATCAGTTCACCTGGAGAAAATGGCCTCTCTGGAAGGTAGACACTATGGCATTCCACAAACCCCACCCTCCTCAGGCTTCACTCCCCAAATCTCCAGGTATTTCCCAACCTGGAGCTGGAAACCCTACTTTGGAGTGTTACAACTGAGCTATTTCCCCTCCAAAAATTAACAAAAGGGAAAATAGCTCTCTTTTTGAACTTAATTCCAAAACTTGGCGCATCATTGAGAGAAGAATGAATTTCCAAATCCTTCTGCATATTCTCTGGAATCTCCAGATCTGATAAAGGCCAAGAACAAGATCTCTTTTCCTCCTACCTTTCCTCCTTGCACTTGGGAGATCACTTGGACTAGAAACTATGTTCTCCTGTGAAATACTTAGCTTTTTTTTAATGCATACATAATAGAGTAGTTCTGACAGTATGAAACATCAGAAATGATACTGATAAGGCATCAGCACTTCTTGGAACAATTCTGTGCAGGGAATCAAGAACCACTGGACTCCTGTTAAAAATATATAATCAGATGATTTGTGTGTGTGTGTGTGTGTGTGTGTGTGTGTGTGTGTGTGAAGTGCTATCAAGTCACTTCCACCTCATGGCAACCCTATGAATCAATGTCCGCCAAAATGTCCTATCCTTAACAGCCTTGCTCAGATCTTGCAAACTGAGGGTAGTGGCTTATAGAGTCAATCCATCTCTTGTTGGGTCTTTCTCTTTTCCTGCCACCTTCAACTTTTCCCCACATGATTGCTTTTTCAGTGACTCTTGTCTTCTCATAATGTGACCAAAGTAGGATAGCCTCAGTTTAGTCATTTTAGCTTCTAGGGTCAGTTCAGGCTTGATTTGATCTAGAACCCACTGGTTGGTTGGTTTGTTGGCAGTCCACATTATCCGTAACACTCTCCTCCAACACCACATTTCAAAGGAATCTACTTTCAACCTATCAGCTTTCTTCATTGTCCAGCTTTCACACCCATACATAGTAATAGGGAATATGATGGCATGAATTAACTTGATCTTGGATGTGTAAGTGCCATCAAGTCGCTTCTGACTCATGGTGAACCTATGAATCAGTGTCCTCCAAAATGTTCTATCCTTAACAGCCTTGTTCAGGTCTAGCAAAATGATAGCTGTGGCTTCTTTTATAGTCAATACATCTCTTGTAGGATGTTACTCATTTCCTGCTGCCTTCAACTTTTCCTAGCATGATTGTCTTTTCCAGTGACTCTTGTCTTCTCACTAATGTGGCCAAAGTACAATAGCCTCAGTTTAGTCATTTTAGCTTCTAGGGTCAGTTCAGGCTTGATTTGATCTAGAACCCACTGATTTGTTATTTTGGTAGTCCATGGTATCCATAACACTCTCCTTCAACACCGCATATCAAAGGTGGTATCATTGCTGGCAGCAGAGCTATTTTTTTTTAAAGCTCACCTTCAGGTAGGTTCTTTGATGACTCCTTAATTCTGTTATTTCTTAGTTTGTGGTTGTCTTCAGAGCAAAATTTCATAAGAACATAAGAAAAGGCATGTTAGATAGGGGTGCCAGCCTCCAGGTGGTGGCTGGAGATCTCCCACTATTACAACTGATCTTCAGGCAACAGAGATGAGTTCCGCTGAAGAAAATGGCTGCTTTGGCAATGGGACTCAATGGCATTGAAGTCCCTTCCTTCTCCAAACCCCACCCTCCTCAGATACCCCCCCCCCAAAAAAAATCTCCAGGTATTTCCCAACCTGGAGCTGGCATCACGAATGCTGCATCAGACCAAGGCCCATCAAGTCCAGCAGTCTGTTCACACAGTGGCCAACCAGGTGCCTCTAGGAAGCCCACAAACAAGACGACTGCAGCAGCATTATCCTGCCTGTGTTCCACAGCACCTAATATAATAGGCATGTTCTTCTGATACGAGAGAGAATGGGTATGCATCATGACTAGTATTCATTTTGACTAGTAGCCATGGATAGCCCTCTCCTCCATGAACATGTCCACTCCCCTCTTAAAGCCTTCCAAGTTAGCAGCCATCACCATATCCCAGGGTAGGGAGTTCCACAGTTTAACTATATGTTGTGTGAATAAATATTTCCTTTTATCTGTTTTGAATCTCTCACCCTCCAGCTTCAGCAGATGACCCCGTGTTCTAGTATTACGAGAGGGAGAAAAGGTTCTCCCAGTCCACTTTCTCCATATCATGCATAATTTTATAGACCTCTATCATATTTCTCATTAACTGCCGTCTTTCCAAGCTAAACAGCCCTAAGCGTTTAAACCACTCCTCATAGGACAATTGCTCTAGCCCTCATTTTGGTTGCTTTTTTCTGCACCTTCTCAAGCTCTGCAATATCCTTTAATATTTCTTGCGATCTGACATTGGCAAGTCCACATTCAAGCTCCGTCATTTGAATGCATTGGTAATTATTTCCCCTCTCCCCAAATTTACTCCAAAACCTACAGGCTGCAGCATCTGTCCTAGAATTCCAGGCAAACGTCCAGAGCCTACTACAGCTGAGGATGCTGACCTCATTACCGAATGAACTCTGGAGAGATCTTATTTAGGAGGAAAAACAGCAACATGTTTTTGCGTTCTGGATCATTGCTTTAAGCATTCTGCAGATTTAGCAGGCAATAGGAGCCTTCAAAAACACACTAATTCAGAAGGTGTAGAAGGCTCAGTAGTAGGATCAGCAAACAATTCCTGTTTAAGAAATACTTTGTTTACCAGGCTGGCTCTGGAACCTGATGGCAGTGATCTATTTTAATGATTAAAATATTCAGAGATGAAAAGCAGAGTATAGTACAATGAAACGTCCCCACATTCCATAATGTTTATACAATATTTGGATTCTAAGTGATTTTTTTAAAATGAAGTGTCCTAAAATCCAGTTCTATCACATGTGTAGATCACTCTCTGGATTCCTATCTTCTCAACTTACCATTGGGCTGGATATGGGGTTGCCAGGTCCCTCTTCGCCACCAGCAGGAGGTTTTTGGGGTGGAGCCTAAAGAGAGCGGGGTTTGGGGAGGGGAGGGACTTCAATGCCATAGAGTCTAATTGCCAAAGCTGCCATTTTCTCCAGGTGAACGGGTCTCTATTGGCTGGAGATCAATTGTAATAGCAGGAGATCTCCAGCTATTACCTGGAGGTTGGCAAACCTGATTATACCCAACTGAGATCCCTGTCCTCTCAAGGTTCCATTGCCATATCTCCAGGGGTTTCCCAACCTGAATCTGGCAACCTAACCCCCACCCCCATCCCCACCGGTGGCCAGGGTGGGACTGGCAACCCTAATCCAAAGCTATGTGATGTTAAATGGGTGGTATAATTTTGGAGGAGAAACCTGCTGGGTGACCTTGGGCTAGTCACAGTTCTCTCTGAACTCTCTCAGTCCCACCTTCCTCACAAGGTGTTTGTTGTGAGGAGATGAAGAGAAGGCAATTGTAATCTAGTTTGAGATTCCTTAAAGGTAGAGAAAATGAGGGTATAAAAACCAACTCTTCTTCTCCGTAGTCTTCTTTCTTAGAAATACATCCTACTGAAATGAAGAGGACATACTTGCAAGTGCATGTTTTCACATTTAGAACTGCCAAACATTTCCCTATTAAACAAAACAATAATACGATTTTGATAATGTCAATTACCACATGTATAGCTTCTAGGCTGCCACTTTCTCGAAGACGTTAACTGAAGGCACCGAACTGACTGACTGTAAAATGAAGCGCATCAGCTAGACAGCACTTTCGTTGCTGACCTCTTGGGAGCTGTTTATCCATTATCTCAAAATGAGGTGTTTATATTAATGCTAAATTCTCTTTTATTGAGTAATCATGCTCAATTGTTTATAGGCTTGTGCTGTGTTTCCCCAGTGTGCTCATATAATCTAAGGCGAAAGTACACTCCTCTTCTGGCTTCAACAAAGATGGTACTGTGACATTATAAGATTCTTGGATAGCTTCTGCTTTTAATATTTGCATACATATTCTCAGCTCTGGTGTGCAATTTCCATAAAGCTGGCAGCATTCATGTAGCACATATAGTACATTCCAAGTGTGGCGCAGGCTCAGATTCATTGTTATGATGGGCAAACTGCCAGTGTGGCTTCTGTTGTTCTCTCTTTTTCTCTCTCTTCTTTGGTCAGGTACCAATTCGCTTGAAGATTTCAGCTAGATTAGCATCCCAACACATAGAATGTGATATCTAATTAAAGTTCTTTGGCTGTTGCTTCCATTCTAAAGTAGGCTGCAAGGGGGATTGCTTATATATGCAGAACAGACCGTATAGGATGATTAGGTCTACAAAACTTGAAATTTGCCAAACTGAATGCTGGCCACCAACTATGCCTATACCTCCAGGAGGAGGAGGAGGAGGAGGAGGAGAAGAAGAAGAAGAAGAAGAAGAAGAGTTTGTTTTTATATGCCGACTTTCTATACCACTTAAGGAAGAATCAAACCAGCTTACAATCACCTTCCCTTCTCCTCCCCACAACAGACACCCTGTGAAGTAGGTGGGGTTGAGAGAACTGTGACTGGCCCAAGGTCACCCAGCTGGCTTCAAGTGTAGGAGTGGGGGGACAAATCCAGTTCACCAGATTAGAGTCCGCAGCTAATGTGGAGGAGAGGGGAATCAAACCCGGTTCTCCAGATCAGACTCCATTGCTCCAAACCACCGCTCTTAACCACTACACCACAATGACTCTAGTTGTTGTTTTGGCTGTCCCAGGCAGACTGCAAAACTATGTGCAGTATCAAGCACCAGTTATTATTATTTATTACTTTTAATAATTCTTTACTATTACTGCTGCTGCATGACTTCTTCTTCTTCTTCTTCTTCTTCTTCTTCTTCTTCTTCTTCTTCTGGCAGTGTTATACAGTGGTGAGATCAGTGTTCCCCGACATTGTGCCCATATGTTCTTCCCCAAGGGACCGCCTCATCAAAGCAAAGATCCAGCTTAGCTTTCTTCCACCTCCTCGAAGGAGTAAGTACTTCCTAAGGTCTCAGAGGGCATCACTTTTGGCTCTTTGGGAGTATCAATTCAGAAACAGCTGCCTCCACAACAGGATACTTGGGTTGGAGCCTCCAAACATTTTCTAATTCCCCTGGCAGCCATTTTATGGTGATGCTCAGGACTCTTTCTCGACGTTCCAGAACTCCCCATAGGTTCAATAGGATTGGGAATCACTCGATTACAGTGTCAAAATAGGATCTGAATTCAAATAACCACTCTGCCAGGGGGAAGTTACAGTAGGCCAAAAATAGGGTCACCAGCCTCCAGGTAGGGTATGGAGTTCTCCTGAAATGATAAGTGATCTCCTGACTAGAAAAATCAGTTGTCCTGGAGAAAATGACAGCTTCAGAGGATAAACTCTATGGAAACTAGAATAGCTAACCTCCAGGTAAAGCCTGGGGAGCTCCCAAAATCTCCAGGCTACAGTTCCCCTGTAGAAATAAAAGAAAGCATAAAAACCCAAACTTGGGCAATGCAATTTAACAATGGAACCACTTAGCTCCATGTTGAGAAACTCTTAGAGATTTGGGGGATGGGATCTAAAGAGGGCAGAGTTTGGGGAGGGGAGGGACTTCAGCTAGAGTTGCCAGGTCCTCCCTGGCCACTAGCAGGGGATGGGGTGGTAGGGTTGCAACTACAGGTTGAGAAACTCCTGGAGATTTGAGGGTGGAGCCTGGGGAGGATGAGGAGATCAGTGGGGTACGATGCCATAGAGTCCAACCCTCCAAAGCATCTATTTTCTCTAGGGAACCTGATCTCAGTATTCTGGAGATGAGCTGTAATTCCAAGAGATCCACAGGCCCTACCTGGAGGCTGACATCCCTAATTTTTCAATGGCCTACATTCAGCTGGAAAAGGGTGGCAGTATCCCTGGCAGTGTCCCCAGGGACACCATAACAAGTAGTTGTGCCCTCATTTTGCAGGAAGTCACAGATTTGGATTGAGACCACGGCATACTAGGAGATAAGGCTTCAACTCCCCCCCCCCGCCCTGCACTGTTTCCCTGACCAGAAATGACCCAGTGAGTCACTATTTGCCCCATTGAGGTAACCTGTGTGTAGCCATCGGTACATTTAAATTTCTACCATGGCTTCCTGGGGCCATTTCAGGTCAGGAAAAAGGCATGGGGGAGAAGCCTGAATCCCCTTCTGTTCACAACCCATGGGCTGAATTTAAACGTAGCCTCCATATATGTTAGTGTCATGGTGCAGGCGAGGAGCGAGGGCTGTAAGCGTAGTCTGGGGAACAGTCTAAGGTCATTCACAGTGAAGGCAGAGTCCGAGATAGCAATACAGGCAAGGGAAGTCCAAGGCGTTAGTCAGAGCCAGTCCAAGAAGTCAGGATACCAGGAATCCAAAGAATAGCAGGGAAACAAGGCCGGTACACAAAGAGGTTGCTTGCACAACAGCCAAGCCTAACTGATGGCTTAAATCCCTTCCCCTGCTGCTGTAGCAGAGCCAGCTGGTGCTGATGAGGCTGAGTTCACAGGTGGTGCTTCAGCCCTGCTCTTCCTCATCACTGCTACTGGGGAGGTTCCTCTGTAAAGCCTTCAGTCTAGCATTCTGCCGTCTCTGCTGCATTGCCAGACGGACCTGTTTTCTCCTCTGCTCCAGTGGCCCTGGCGAGGCCTCTGGAGACACTGCATGTTGCAAGGTGTCAGGTCCAACTGGAGTCCTTGAGCTGGCAGGCTGCAGGCATGGTGAGTCCTCTCCTGACTTTGGCTGATCCTCTATTCTGGCAGGCTGTAGGCCCTGTGGTTGTTCCTGTGGGACTTCTGCCTGAGGATGTCCCTCTGTTCTGGCTTCTATTTCCTCTTCGTCAGAGGAGGTCTCTGCAGGCTGACTCATGACACCTAGCAAGATTCAACGTGCTCCCTTCATCAATATTACAGGGGAGATTTCAATCAATACCACTCGCAGCAAGGTTATGCCCCAGTTGAGTGAATCATACAAAATCAGTTGCACATGTCCTTTTGCACTGCCCCCTTTTTATCAGGTAGTCCACCTTAAGTTTATCAATCCGTTGTTCACTAGTAGGGAGTGGCATCCGGTTGAGAGCAAGGTAGCTTTTCTTACGTCTACCCAGGATGTGGCCACAATTGACCATGCGGCCAGGTTTTTGCAGCAAGCAACATGGATTAATGAACATTATTGTAAATGGGGACAAGTGAACGCTGTTGAGTGAAATGTATGATTACGTTCTTTGCGGATGTTGTTTATGCCAATAAAGGTTTTGACATTGATTTAACTTAGCCTGCATGGGAGTGGGAATTTACTTCCCAGCTGAGAACTCCCAGAACTTGTCTGTAAAAAGTCCACATGAAGTTTGGACTTTGTCATGTGTGAACCAGCCATGAGGCTTCTCCTGCCCTTCCTGGGTCCCCTCTAGGGTTCCTAAACTCCAAGTGGCACCTGAAAATCTCCCATTATTGCAGTGGATCTCCAGACAACCAAGATCAGTTTCCCTGGCAAACACGGCTGCTTTGGAGAGAGGACTCTATGGCATTATATCCTGCTGAAGTCCCTCCCCTCCCCATACCCTAGGTTTGCAGGTCCCCCCTCTCCTCTGGCAGGAGATTTCGGTGGGCGGGGACTGCACAACCGCGGCTGCGAGCGATGCAACCCCGTGACTTCTGGTTTAACTCCAGAAGTGCCGCAGCACAATGGGATGAGATGATTTACCACTCAAACCCCCATTTGGGTGGTAAATTGCCCCGTCATGCCACGGCGCTTCCAAAAGTACATCGGAAATGATGGGATCATATTGCTTGCAGCCGAGCGTGTGCACAATCCTGGCTGTGAGCTGGATGATGGATTGGCAGGCCATTCCAATGGCCCGCTATTCCAGGTCACCTGGCAACCCTTCCATACCCCCAGGTGTTTCCCAATCCAGAGCTGGAAACCCTAGTCCCTTACCTTGTAAGGAGCTATTGCAGATTCTGAAACTAGGGTTGCCACGTTCCCCTGGCCACCAGCAGGGGATGGAGGGGTAAGGTTGCCGGATCCAGATTGGGAAACTCCTAGAGATTTGGGGAGGACTGGGACCTCAGTAGGGTACAATGGCATAAAGTCAATCCTCCAAAGCATCTCTTTTCTTCAGGGGAACTGATCTCTGTATTCTGGAGATTAGCTGTAATTTCCCAGGTCGCACCTGGAGGCTGGCATTCCTAGCTAAAAACAGTGGCATAATATACACCCCACATCACTTCCTCTTAACTTATCCTTTATTTGTCACTACACCTTTCACAAAAAGCAATCTAAATGCCACCATATTTTCAAAATGTACTATTTAAATACAGTACAATATTGATTATCTTAGTGGCTCCCATAGCATCTGAAAACAGCTGGATAATTAGGCCATTATAGTGGGAGTTCTATGTAGACTGATACAGTGGTGCATGGCTACACTGGGAACATGCAGTAAATCTGGATAACTAGGTGTTTGTCAGATGCTCCTGCTGCCAGCTCAGGGGAGAAGGAGGCAGGGAAGGTCAAAAGGAAATAGCTGCAAATGAAGGCTGTACATACTGTTTCTGGGGGATAAGTCCATGGGATTTTGGAAGAGAATTCACAGTTACAGTGCAATCCTGTGCAGGGTTAGCCCAGTCTAAACTCATGGGCTTGGATCCGGTAATGTGCAAGCAGAAACATAAGCAAACTTAGCATAGCTGCACTTGTTCAAGATCTTGTGCAATACCGAGCACATTGTGCAATACCTTCCTGTATATTATAGAGCCCTGAAACGGGTTGTGCCGTTTGAACAAAGATGTTGTTCAAATGGAAATGCAAGTGGGGATACAATAAGTATGATTCAGTGGCTACTACTGGTTGTTTCACTTGTGTGCCTGTATGTGCAAAAACTCTAGTACGAGTGAACATTTTGTGCTGAATCTAACTAATTTATTTCAGTGGGTTTAGCCTGGAGGAAGTCTGCTAAGGATTGTACTTTAAGGACATTTATGCATGGTTGGTTTGTCTCACGATTCTCCCGCGATTGTCTTGGTTTTCCATTGGGGTTATGCATGATGTTCTTCTCCCTGGGGGCTCAGCTCGCTTCTGTCCCTCAACTTCCCAGGGTTTTCCAATCCCTGTTTTGTCACGCTATTTAGTTTAGTTCCGAGCTTATCTCAGTTACCAGAAAGTGCATAGTTCAGACGTCGGTCAAGCTTCCCGCATCCCAACATGCCCCATTCTCGAACTCCTCCTTCAGCCAACCTTCAGCCATCCCCTGCGTAATGCCCCAGGAAGCCATACCAGCTAAGAAGGCTGTCATGATGGACGCCTCCTTCTCTGGGCACTTTCCGCGTTGTTTTTCTCTTCTGCTCTGATGGAATATTGATATATCATCAAATCTTCCAAAATACTAATCAAAGGCAGCAGTAGGTTAGGATCGTGCATTCCCCCCCCCCCCCATACACACACATTTGGGTAACTCATCACCTGAATAGGGGGGGGGGGAACAAGCACACGATCCTAGTCTCTGCTGCCTCTCTCTGCAATTTTGATGAGTATTTTGGTTGATTTGATGATATTTCGATATTCCATCAGAGCAGAAGAAGACAAAACACAGAGGGTGCCCAGAGAAGGCGATTCACAAATTCGAGGACAAACAGGGAACTTCCCCCTTCCAAATACCATATGTTCTAGTCAGTTTCAGCAAGTGTGTGCAACGGACTTTTACTCCTTTTACTTTCATGGATGCAGTTCAGTACTCCATTTTGCGAGATGGGTTGTGAAATGGTCATTCACTAGGGTTGCCAGGTCCCTACTCACCTTCGGCGGGAGATCTTGTGTTTGTGAGTGTGCGCGCATGCCGACGCAGCACTTCCGGTTTACAGCTCAAACAACTCAAACTCTTAGTTTGAGTGGTAAAACTCTTAGTTTGAGTGGTAAAGGGCCACAGCGACCCTTTACCACCCTTTACCACTAAGAGTTTGAGTGGTGTAAGGCTCCTCGTGAGGCGGCAGTTCCGGTTGTAAACCGGAAGTGCCAGGTTGGCATGCACATGCATGATTGCCCGCCGGCCCTCAGATGGTCGGCGGGCAGAGGGGCACATTACCAGGGGTTTGCCCACCACCAGTGGGCACCTGACAACCCTATCATTCACCAGGGGGAGAGGGGCGGGGGGCAGGTGGACGTTTTTGTCAGCGTAAGCACTACTGCCAACAGCAATGCAGCTTTTTAAGGGGAGGAGACTCAGATGCTTCCTGATATCTGCTTGTGATTATGCATTGCTCCTGAGACACCCAAGGCCATCTTCACAACAAGTCACGCCATGCATAAGGTTTTCGGATCTTGGGATATAAAAGTGTGAGACAAGAAAGGGACAAGCCAGAGACATATTAACCATGCATAAAAAGACCTGAATAGCCTTCTGTAAGGGTCAGACCTAGGGTTGCCAGGTACCCCCTGGTGTTGAGGGGGAACTTACCAGCAGCAAACTGAGGCCTAGTGATGTCTCAACATCACTTCTGGCACACACCGGAAGTGACATCATTGTGTTGCCGCTGACATGGGGACACTCTGCTATTTGGGCAGAAACTGTATGGTAGAAGTCATTTTTTTCCCTTAAAGCTGGCGACATGATGACATTGAAGTGCTGCCTAGGCCTCAGTTTGCTGCTGGTAAGTCCCCCTGCCGGCTGGTTGAACGGCACTGTGGGGAGGGCCCCCAAAGCAGATGATCCTCCACCATCGCCGGGGGTCTGGCAACCCTAGTCATGTGGCTTGTACTTTCCTAATAAAATTCCTTTCTAGTATGGCAGGTTATACTGTATTCAGAATTGACATCTGCAATCTCCCAGGTCACAGTTTATGGGACCTTGTGGAGCCTCTGGACCTGGTTTCATCTCAACAAGTCCAAGGGTTAATTTTGGTAAGAATTAAAAGAGATTATACTAAAATATAAGTGTTATAACTTCACAGCACCCGGAACCAAAACAGAACAGAACTTCATTAGAAAATAAGCAAGGCCTGGTCAAGGCACTGCTAGCAGGGTTGCCAGGTCCCTCTCTGCCACTGGCAGGAGGCTTTTGTGGTGGAGCCTGAGGAGGGCGGGGTTTAGGGAGGGGAGGGACTTCAATGCCATAGAGTCCAATTGCCAAAGGGGCCATTTTTTCCAAGTGAACTGATCTCTATCGGCTGGAGATCAGTTGTAATAACAGGAGATCTCCAGCTAGTACCTGGAGGCTGGCAACCCTACCTGTGAGGCTAAAACCAGTCTTAACCAGCAGCCAACAACACAAGTGAAAAATGGAACAAAAGCAAAGCCTTTTACCTTAAGGGAGCATGTTAAAATAACTATACCACACTATAAGAGAACATCAACAAATGTACAACTGCCCACTATATAGCAGTTAGTAATCAGGTTCTGCAACACTTCACCACATTACAAAATATAACCACATGAATAAACCTATAAGCATAATAACATAATAAAAATATTTGTCACTTGTTTCCCAGGGGGAATTTGAGACCAGTAGTGCCTTAAAGACCAACAAGTTTTCAAAGATATAAGCTTGTACCCTGGAAATCTTGTTAAGTCTTTAAGAAGCCCCACAAGAGAAAGTTGACTTTTATGCCTCATCATTCTGCTAAGTGGTGTGGAAGATGGATTTTATCACACATCAGGTGCAGAAGGATGGCAAAATGCTGATCTATGTTGGCTCTCTGGATTTTTTAATCCTGTTTAAGCAAATGAGCCACTAACATTATCATCGGCATACATATCGGGAGAGCCAGTGTGGTGTAGTGGTTGAGAACGGTGGTTTGGAGCGATGGATTCTAATCTGGAGAACGGGGTGTGATTCCCCATTCCACCACATGAGTTGTGGAGGCTAATCTGGTGAAACAGGTTAGTTTCCCCACTCCTCCACATGAAGCCAGTTGGGTGACCTTGGACTAGTCAGAGCTCTCTTTGAGCTCTCTCTGCCTCACCTACCTCACAGGGTGTCTGCTGTGGAGAGGGGAAGGGAAGGTGATTGTAAGGTGATCCTTAAGTGGTAGGGAAAGTTGGCGTATAAAAACCAACTCTTCTTCTTCTTCTTCTTCTTCTTCTTCTTCTTCTCTAGTAACCTTGGACGTAAGACCAAGGGTCACACAGACAATCTGTTGAAATTACCATTGCTGCTTGAGCTCGCTACCTTGCCCACCATATCTGGTGTGCGCTTGAGAATTAAGTGCTTCAATAGTTATTAATTATGTGTTTCCAAATGACAACAACCCATTAACTTTATTGTTATCATTTTACTTAACATTGATTGGAAGCATGCCGCATCGCATTAGCCCCTAGGAACGTACGGGTGCCCGGCGATCACTAGCAATGTTAGAATCATTTTGCAAAGCTCTTGAAGAGACCGCAAAGACAGGGAACATACCACAAAGCATAGCCAGATATGTGATCGAAAACAGCAAGATAATTAGTGAACTATAATTACTTATGAAGTACTACCCTTGAAGAGTTTAAATTAAAATGACCTTAATCAGAAGTTCAACGTTCTCTCCAACTTACCTCTATCAACAGGCAGGGCTCCACCCTTCCCCAGCCTTTTCAATATGCGATCTTGAATCTTTTTTTTTTTTTTTTTTTTAAGAAAAGAATGGAAAGTAAAAACTTGACAAGAACAAAGCTATTATCAGGCACTGAGCTCATCAGAGTTCATTGGGGACACCAAATAATGCTATCTAATTAATTAGGATGACAGCAAAACTGTGTGACACATTTCTTATGGCTGGCTGATTTAACATTCGAAACCCGCTTGTTGATTAGAACTCACATGTTCTAAATAGAAAAAGGATGTTAGACATCCCATCTGGTCTTCAGCACTGCTCCAAGAACACACACACACACACACACACACACACCGAGGTATTGAGAGCTTCACAGCGCTGGAATGAGAGGCACAAAGGCATTTTCGCTGCGGTGCGCTGCAATGCTTCGAATCATTTCCAAATTGGGGTGGTCCATTTGATCAAGCTGCATGTGCGGAAAATGAAGACTGACATGCTCCGACTGGGGCCTGGCCCACTGCATCAAGATCCAAAACGCTCGGCTCCTTCAAAAGCATCGCTTCTTTCTCGCAGGTTTCTGCACACGCATGCAAAATGTTGCGACAGACGGTGCGCCTTGCGCAGGCACATCTTGTTTACAGCAGGCAGCCTGGCACATAATGCCATTGCACAGCCTATTGTGTAACGACTCTAATTATGGGCCTTCTCTGAGAGGGAATCTGGTGGAAAGCCTCACGCATAAAAAATGCATGATTCGATTTCATGCCTGGGAAGGCTTATGAAAAATAGTATATTTTTTAATATACCTCACGTATATTTGAAGAGTGGGAAGGAAGGCTGTACATCATCCACGCATTGCAAGTTTACCTGAGTCATGTCTTTTTCTTTCAGACTTTGAATTGTTTAGTGCTTTGGTCCAATTGCCAAAGGAGACACAAGATGGCTGTTGGTATAAATCAGCACAAAGTTATAATTCTCTGGTGTGCAAAAGTTAAAATGACCTTGGTGCGCAACCAAATCAAACTCACCTCAGCTTTCAGTGTCTACCTAGGACTTTGTTTCCTTTTCCTATACCATTCTGGGGGAAACAAGTAAGGGTTGAGCTGAAATCTTATAGCCCCATTAATTGGATATGACACTGAACTCCTCTGTTTTGAGGGAAGACCTACGAATATCTGTCATTGCAAGGAGAAGTAAATGCATCCTTCTGTTGGCTAGACAACATGGAGACTCTGGTCATTTATGCATGGGTACTTTTTCTCACAATCACCCCTGGTGTGTCTCGGTTGTTCCTTGGAGTTATGTATGAGTTGGGAAATGGCCATAAAATATCAAAGCAGATGCAGATGTTTTCCAACCCAGAGTTTGCAACTCTAAGAACAATGTACACTACTTTAGGTCCCTAGTGAAGAAGAAGGAGGAGTTGGTTTTTGTATGCTGACTTTCTGTACCACTTGAGGCAGAATCAAACCGGCTTACAATCACCTTCCCTTCCCCTCCCCACAACAGACACCCTGTGAGGTAGGTGGGGCTGAGAGAATTCTATCAGAGTTGTGACTGGCCCAAGGTCACCCAGATGGCTTTGTGTGTAGGAGTGGAGAAACAAATCCAGTTCACCAGATTAGCCTCTGCTGCTCATGTGGAGGAGTGGGGAATCAAACCCGGTTCTCCAGATCAGACTCCACCCCTCCAGACCACTGCTCTTAACCCCTACACCACGCTGGATCGAAAGGCAGCATATAAATTAAGCAAATAAATAAAACGTTGTGTATGCTTCTCCCATAAGTGAACAGTACTTCTGTTCTAAGACCCTCACATGAATAGCAGTTCACAAAATCTATTTTGGACCATCTTGTTTGCTGGAGCTGACCGATTGCTTTTGGACGAATAAGTATGCTTTGATGGCAAAGAGCTGACTTTAAATAAACAGGAAGATGATAACTATTATGCATCGAGCCATCTTCGTTAGATATGTTGATCACAACAAATGAGCGTATAGACAAAAATTTATCAAAACCCCAAATCAAAAGCTGTGGCTTCCACTGGAAATATCACAATTTACTGCAGACTTGATGTTTGTACTGAATCATCTTTACAAACGCCTTTGACGTGTTCAGTTACTTTATCTTTTTTTTTTAATTTTACCGTCTCCCTTCAAACGGTTCCTTCTCTGATGTGCCCATCCCATTTTTCTAAGCAGTGTTATTACACTATGTGAATATTTCTCTAAAAACATCAAGATGTATAAAACGTGCCCTTTTATTTCAGTTAAAATTGTTCATCTTCCCACATGTTGACACTGTGTGCTTGGGATGTCTACCTAGTAGAGCAGATATACAATTTCTACAGTGCAGATCTGAATCATTGTTGTTGTTACCCATACCTGGCTTACTCATTGCATGCGTCATGATTCCTGTTGAAAAGCAGCTCTGAGTCATTATTGCACATTGATGGCCAATAGAATCTCCCGTTGGCTTAATATGTGTCTGTTAAAGTAACTGTTAGTTCTTTTTTCCTAGATTTGAATGTAATGTTCTCAAATGCTTGGCATAGTCAGGGCACTTTCACACAAAACCAAGTATGTGATTTTTCACAACAGAAGAGCCAGCGTGGTGCGGTGGTTAAAAGCAGTGGTTTAGACTGGTGGACTCTGATCTGGAGAACCGGGTTTGAGTCCCCACTCCTCCACATGAGTGGTGGAGGCTAATCTGGTGAACTGGATTTGTTTCCCCACTCCTACACATGAAGTCAGCTGGGTGATCTTGGGTTAGTCACACACTCTCAACCCCACCTACCTCACAGGGTGTCTGTTGTGGGGAGGGCTAGGGAAGGTGATTGTAAATCACTTTGATTTTCCCTTAAGTGATAGAGAAAGTCGGCATCTAAAAACCAACTTTTCTTCTTCTTCAAAAGGAATTGATGTTGCTACACTCCCTATCCAAACAAAGTAAAATTAAGAACATAAGAAGAGCCTGCTGGATCAGACCATTGGTCCATCTAGCCTTATATCCTGTTTCATACAGTGGCCAACCCATTTCCTTGGAGCAGAGCATGGAGACCAAGGTGTTCCCCTGTTGCTGGATCCCAGAACTGGTATTCAGAGATTGCTGTCTCTTCATATTGAGGCTCCCCTCAGTCAACATTAGAATTGCCAACTTCCTGGTGGTGGCTGGAGATCTCCTGCTATTACAACTGATCTCCAGACAACAGAGATCAGTTCCCCTGGAGAAAATGGCTGCTTTAGAAGGTGAACTCTATGGCATTATACCCCATTGAAGTCCCTCCCCTGCCCAAGCCCCACCCTCCTCAGGCTCCACCCCCTAAATATCCAGTTATTTCCCAACCTGGAGCTGGCAACCCTAGTTAATATGGCCAATAGCCATTCATTGATCTCTCCTCCATGAATTTGTCTAACCCCATTTTAAACTTATCAATACTTGTGGCCCTCACAACCTCCTCGGCAGTGAATCCCCCATTTTACTTATTCATTGACTGAATAAGTATTCCCTTTTGTCCTCAACTTATTTCCCAACAATTTTGTTGGGTGCCTATGAATACTACTGTTATGGGAGAGGGAGAAAGAGCTCCCTCTATCCACTTGTTCCATGCCATGCATATTTGTATAACCCTGTATCATGGCCCCCTGTTAGCCAAAATGCTAGGTTATGAATATTTATATGGGGAAATTAGCAAATGGTATAAAATCGGCAAGTGGTATAACCTTGGGATCTAACCTTTGTTTACAGGAGTCCATTCCAAGATTCAAACAAGAGGTGGAAGCAATGGTTTCTTTTAAGAAGTTTACTTAAAAATATGTGCACACGCAGTCCAATAACACGTACACCACACACAATCAGAGGCTAGGAAATAAAGGTAGGAATACAGAGACGTTCGCCAATGTGGCAGTTTTCCCATGAAGAGGGGTAATACTACACCTGGTCTAGTAGCGGAGATGTCCTGGGTTCTGTGTGGCTAATAGAAAGAAGGGGGGCAGGGATTCCTGGGGCTTGACCAGCAAGTCGGGAGGGTATATTGGTTGGGCTGCACAAAACCCACGCCAACAGAGTGATGGCAAGTATGAGAGGGGTAAAAGAAGGATAGCTTATGGCTGAAAACTACCCCAGTTATACTCTTTTGCGGATGGGGGATGATGGGCTTACCCCCTCGTGGTTCCCATGGCAAACAAAAGCAGACAATAGTGTTAACTATCGGCTACTAGGGTGGGAAGATGGGTGATTTAGACGGGCTAACTAGAACTTATGGACGTTGCACAATTCCGGGGGATCTGGGAGACAATCGTTGATGGGTTTATTGAGCTGACACAAAGGCGAGAACAGCGGCGTCCGGGGTGAATCACTTCCTGGTTGCCTAAGGTGCGACCTCTTGGTGCTGATATCTCGGGGGTTTCTGATGGATCGTTAGTCATGCAGATGGAGGGGGGGCTGGCTACGTGTCTAGTTGTTCCTTGTGAAACATCTGCTGGATACTGGGTCGGGATTGCAGGAAAATGGATTCCCTCTGTTTCATTCGGAGGGGTCGTCCTGCCCGTGGATCCTTGGTGCCTATCTCGCGGCATGATGATGCATGCGTCTTTCCCTTTGTGTCTAGGGCTTGCTGCATGTCTGGAACGGTGGCAACACGTGTTGTTGTGGTGGCCAGGTAGCACAATTCAGGAGTGGGCCACTGCCAGGCTTCACCCCCTTAGCCATCTTTTTAGAGACAAAGTCACAGTCTTTCCTCATAGGCAGGGTTGGGGAACCTCAGGCCCGGGGGCCATATACGGCCCCCAAGGACATTTTTTGTGGCCCTCGGGAGTTCTGTGGCCCTGCCGCAGAGGCGGGGTGCAGGGCGGCCCTTTCCAAGGGTGTTCCTGGGGCCGCGGCTTACAGGGGTGCTGTGGCACCCTTTGGACCTCCTCTCACCAACTGTTGGCTGTTGGTCGATGAGAGGAGAGGGGAGGGGGAGGGACGCTTCCCCCAAGGCTGCTCCCTACAGCCGCAGCATGCAGGAACACCACGGCACATTGTAAGCCCCTCTCGCAGCCTGTCGGCTGTTGAGCAGCAAGGGGGGGGGAAGAGGCCGGCAGCAGAGCATACATGCAGGAGCCGATCGGGTTTGGGGGGGGCTTTTGAGGACTCGGGGGGGAGGGTATGGAGACTGGGGCCCGGTCGTGCGGGGCTCCATGTGCCACCGTGTGTGGGGGGGGGAAGGGGAGGCGGGGAGGCCGGGGCCCGGTCGCACAGGGCCAGCATGCGCAGGTGTGTGTATGTGTGGGGGGAAGGCTTTTCTCTCTCTTCTCCCTCTTTTTCTGTCTCTTTGTCTCCGTCCTTTTCTTTCTTTCCCTCCAACCTTGTCTTTCTCCCCCTCTCTCCATTTCTTTCTCCCTCCCTTTCCCTCTTTATCTGTTTTCGTTCCTCCCTACCTGCCTTGCTGATCGACTGTGGGCTGTGCCCCCCTGGCTCCTTGTTTGCTCGGGCCCACCGCTGGCTGCCCTCCCGCCTGGGAGGGGGGGAGCGGGGGCGCCCAGCAGGCCTTCTCTGTGTGGCCTCCCCTGGGGTTGCCAACCTCTAGGTGGTGGCTGGAGACCTGGCAACCCTAGCCTCTCCCCCCCACACACACCGGGAGAGCTACACCTGGTATGGCCCCTGAATGATGTCATAAATGTGCAAATGGCCCTTGGCAGAAAAAAGGTTCCCCAACCCTGCCATAGAGTTTTCAAGGCAAGAGACATTCAGGTGGTTTGTCATTGCCTGCCTCTACATGGCCTGAGAGAGTTCTGAGAGAACAGATATTATGGTAAGTGCTAAAAATCACCAGAAACAGCTGATAACCTCTCCCCAAATAATTAATAAGAATTATAGTAAGTAGCTTTGGCCCCAACCTTCTGATGCTCCCATCTTTTCAGTGCTGGGGTACTATGTGGAATCTGGCCAGAAAGAAGAAGAAGAAGAAGAAGAGGAGGAGGAGGAGGTTTTTATATGCCGACTTTCTCTGCCAGTTAAGGGAGACTCAAACCAGCTTACAATCACCTTCCCTTCCCCTCCCCACAACAGACACCCTGTGAGGTAGGTGGGGCTGAGAGAGCTCTAAGACAGCCGTGACTAGCCCAAGGTCACCCAGCTGGCATCATGTGGAGGAGTGGGGAAACAAATCCAGGTCACCAGATTAGCGTCTGCTGCTCATGTGGAGAAGTGGGGACTCAACCCCGGTTCTCCAGATCAGACTCCCCCTCTCCAAACCACCGCTCTTAACCACTACACCATGCTGGCTCTCTTTGATATGTTACTAGGCCTGCAGTTTTGGGTGGTCTGATTTCTCTTTAGTAACTGTGCTAATTGAAAGTGTCTTTGCATCGGTAGAAGGAAAAAATGGAAAGGTTTCAAAATAATATTCACGAAACCTGGAGGTGAAATATTTATATGCTTGCTTACTTACTCAGAATTCGTACCACAGTATTTGGGGAACACTATCAACATGAGAGTCACACTTCTGTCTATGAGTGTTTAGTTTGTTGCCATAAACATTATACCCAAGATGATTGTAACAGAGATTGTAACAGAGATAAAAGTGAATACTCTGCTTTATCACTTTATTTTCTACGTTTGAAGAAAATAAATGGTTGGCGCCAGAGGCCTAATCTAAACATGGAAACAGATTTTGCATAGGAGATAATCCTTTCTTCCCATGATAGCTAAATAGGATCTTATATATATATATATATATATATATATATATATATATATATATATATATATATATATATATATATATATATATATATATATATATATATATATTTGTTAATCCAAAATATCAGATACTTGGGGTGAGGGGCTTGGTTTTCATCATCTGCTAATATTAGGTGTTGTCAGGCCCAGAGGTCACAGCAGGTATGTTTGCTACCTCTGGGAAATTCCTGGACATTTGAGAGTGATGCTTGTAGAGGGGGAGTTTGGGGAGGTATTTTTATCTAGAATCTATGGTATACTATAGAGTTGCCAGGCTAGGGTTGCCAGGACTCACTTCACTACCGGTGGGAGGTTTTTTGGGGGGGAGCCTGAGGAGTGCGGGGTTTGGGGAGGGGAGGGACTTCAATGCCATAGAGTCCAATTGCCAAAGTGGCCATTTTCTCCAGGTGAACTGATCTCTATTGGCTGGAGATCAGTTGTAATAGCAGGAGATCTCCAGCTAGTACCTGGAGGTTGGCAACCCTATGCCAGGCCCAGCCTGCCCACTAGCGAGAAATTGGGTGCAGGGACATGGAGGGCAGCTGTTGGCATCAGCATGACATCACTTTCAGGAAAAACCTGGATGTGATGTGCAACTTCTCTAGAAATTCCTCTACGTGATAACCATCAAGTTTTTGGTGCTTCATAGACAATACTGACATTGTTTCTAAATTTTACCAAGAAGTAGAATTGATAAAACCATAGAGTTCCTGGTGATATCAACAAAGAACTGACATAATTTCCAAGCCAAACCTGCTATCTGTTTGATGGTCATTAAAAAAAAAAAATCCCCACTGTCACTCCTTCCATTGGGGGACTGGCAACCCTACATAGAGTCTGCCCTGTGAAGCTGACGTTATCTCCAAAGAAACTTAGTCTGGAGATCAGTTGCAATTTCAGGAGAACCCTAACAGGAAGTCTGGAGCCAATGAGAAGGGATACCAAGTCATGCCTTCCAACTGTGCACCCGCACCTTGCTCTGGCCAATGAACAGACTGCAGGGAAGTAGCCTACTATACTAGCCAAGAAAGATGCCTTGCCCCAACAGACCAGCTGATAGATTTTCTTTCACCCTGTTGAGGACTCGCAGGGCCTGGGCAACATATCTAGCAGAATGAGATGGTAATTAGGTGGTAGAATCTTGCAGTGAAAACAGTACCAGTTCAGACAACAGGTGAAGGATATTTTTGTTCTGGTTAATGTTCTTCTATGTATTGTCAGGAGTCAGGAGTCATGCGGTCCAGGCAGGCTCTTGACATGAGTTAGGCCCATTTCTGTTCAAGAGCACCTTTCGGTTTTGTTTCCATGAGCTGTTCAGACTATCCCCGCTCCCTGCCTCCCCACCCCCTGCTCTGATTTTGAGTCGCAAGCAGGCAACTTCAGTATTATGGCTTGCTCACTCCCTGCTTCCCACCAGGCACTGTTATCTCCCAATTCCCAGGCCTGCTTGATCTTGCACCTGGGATTGCTTTGTGCTTAAAGTTATGCTTTGTAGACTGGATGGTCATTAGCAGCTTTAAACCTGTGGATTGCTTATGCTGTACCTGCGGCTCCTGAATAAACGTTTACCTGCTTTAGACCTGCCTGTCTGAGCGAGTGACTTTTTGGGATCGCCGAGGTTGGCTGGAGAACCTCACATGTATATCCCTGCAAATGAAAAAAAAAATACTAGTACAACAGAGATGGACAGTGGGGTTGCCAACTCCAGGTTGGGAAATTCCTAAAGATTTGGTGGCAGAGCTTGGGAAGGGCAAAATTTGGAGATGGGAGGGAGTTCAGCAGGGATTTGTTTCCCGAGAGTGCATCCTCTGAAGCTACCATTTTCTCCTGGGGAATTAATCTCTTTGATGCCATAGAGTCCAATTGCCAAAGTGGCCATTTTCTCCAGGGGATCTGATCTCTATCGGCTGGAGATCAGTTGTAATAGCAGGAGATCTCCAGGTAGTACCTGCAGGTTGCCAGCCCTACTAGTTTACTTCCTAGCAACTCCAGTTCAAGAAAGTGAAAGCCATTTTTCTCTGCCAGTTTTCTCTGTAGTGTTGAAACCCATTTTTCTCTGCCAGACAGCCAATGCCAGTCAGAGCAGAAAAGGCAGTGGTGAATTCTTACCCATCTGGTAAGTATTTCGGTCTCCTCCTCATCATATTTGAGCTGTTTTCCTTACCTGTTGAATGTATGTGTGGGGTGGTACTAAAAAAAAATCACTGCTTTTCCACTTTGTTTTTGTACTGGCAATGTTGTTGGCAGATATTCAAGTATAACTGTTCCAAATTGAAATATAAGATGTCCAGCGGATGACAAGCAAGAAGACGTTAATAGAAGCCATTTCTCAATTGCCATTTTATGCAGTGCAAGCCCCCGCTTAGTTGAATCATTTCAGCCACTCCTGTTACATTGATTTCACTAAATGAAGGACTTGTTTTCATGCGTTAAAGCTGACCTTTAATACCCTAAATCAGGGGTGTCAAACTCATTTGTTATGAGGGCCAGATATGACATAAATGTCACTTGGTCGGACTGTGCCAGGCCAGGCCTCGCCAGCTAGGGTTCCCAGGTCCCTCTTCACAACCAGTGGGAGGGACTTCAATGCCATAGAGTTCAATTGCCAAAGTGGCCATTTTTCTCCAGGTGATCTGATCTCTATTGGCTGGAGATCAGTTGAATTAGCAGGAGATCTCCTGCTACTACCGGCCAGTTGGCAACCCTATTGCCAGCCCAGATGGGGACTGGGGGTGGGGTGCTTGCCTCAGCTGGCTTGTGGGCCAGATAAGAACTCTCAAGGGGCCAGATCTGGCCCTAGGGTTGCCAGGTCCCTCTTCACCACCAGCGGGAGATTTTGGGGGTGGAGCCTGTAGAGGGCGTGGTTTGGGCAGGGGAGGGACGTCAGTGCCATAGGGTCCAATTGCCAAAGTGGCCATTTTTCTCCAGGTGAACTGATCTCAGTTGTAATAACAGGAGATCTTCAGCTACTACCTGGAGGGATCAAGAAAAAAACAACCTCGTGCTACAATGGAAGTTACCAAAAAGCAAAAACGCAAGCACTGATGGCTGACTGGTGAGATATACTGTGTAACTGTTACACAGGAGCAGCTTTTCTTTCTGTGGCTAACCCAGCTAATCTGGGCAGAATTTTTCCTCTCGGGACTTGTATGCACGGTTTGCAATCCTGTGTTGTATGCCTTGTTCTTATAGTTGGTCAGTGTTCCAGAGACATTGTTCTGATATAATTGTGTGAGAATATATCTCACCAGTCAGCCATCAGTGCTTGTGTTTT
Organism: Euleptes europaea; assembly: GCF_029931775.1. Lineage (NCBI taxonomy): Eukaryota > Metazoa > Chordata > Lepidosauria > Squamata > Sphaerodactylidae > Euleptes > Euleptes europaea. The sequence continues at coordinate 75,329,160 of NC_079320.1, forward strand.
TGCTTTTTGGTAACTACTTGGAGGTTGGCAACCTTATCTGGCCCATGGGCTGCATGTTTGACACCCCTGCCCTAAATTGTACTGGACCCAAGTCTTGGAAGAGTCCTGTTCTCCCTGATATAGTTGCCTGTCTTTTGAAATAGATGACACATAAATATCTAGGGTTGCCAACCTCCCGGTACTAGCTGAAGATCTCCTGCTATGACAACTGATCTCCAGCTGATAGAGATCAATTCACCTGGAGAAAATGGCTACTTTGACAATTGGACTCTATGGCAGTGGTGGCGAACCTATGGCACGGGTGCCAGAGGTGGCACTCAGAGCCCTCTCTGTGGGCACGCACACCGTTGCCCCAGCACAGAGTTCACCTGAGTTCGTTCCCCCAGCTGAGGAGGCCCCAAAAACCTCCCGCAGGTGGCAAAGAGGGATGTGGCAACCCCTAGCCCCACGTGGACTTCTAGCTGTGTTGGCACTTTGCGATAAATAGGTGGGTTTTGGGTTGCAGTTTGGGCACTCGGTCTCTAAAAGGTTCACCATCACTGCTCTATGGCATTGAAGTCCCTCCCCTTTCCAAACTCCAGCCTCCCCAGGCTCTGCCCCAAAAACCTCCTGCCGGTGGCGAAAAGGGATCTGGCAACCCTATAAATATTGAGTGTTTTCGTTACAATGATAATGACAGTTTAGACATTTCATTTTTTATTTAGTTAATAAAGGAAGGCACATTTAGAGTGTGTACACCCAAACATCAACAGGGCTTTGGGAACAAGGAGATCACATCTGCATAGCGACTAGGTGAGAAGCAGCTAAAAGGTAGCTCACCGTCAATAGCAGGCCATCCTGAACTCCGTGAAATATTTGACGGCAGTGAAACAGCATCAGGTAACAAGCTGTCCATTGACAATATTTGATTGGTCAATCCACCGGCATCCCATAGCTTAGCTCTTGAGTCTTTGCCGTGCAGCAGATTTATCGACATTGGGCCATGAGCACAAGCTCTGCGGCAAGATGGTTGTAATAAGAACGGCATTTGTGATGCCAGCCAAATCGCCTACCGTGAAATGTATCACCAATTGTGCTGAATATTAACTAATTGGCGTCGAAGTTGTCAAGGCTTCCAGGATTTTGTCAGCAATGCTCTTCGACACACACCAATTAGAAACAACAGTGGGGAACAAAAATCCACAGAGAGAGGAACTGCATTAGTATGAAGCAAAAATTTGTTTGCTGCAATCCAGAAAAGCAAATCAGATAAAGCAAAAAAAAAAAAAAAAATCCAGTCATTGAGTGGACTCTCCCTGGTTAGGCGCGAGTAAGTCCTACTGAAATCGAAGGGACTGGAGTGCAAAGTTCAGTGTTTAAGCATTGTTCATTTCAATTGAACTTAATTATGACTAAGGAGTGCTTTATGCAAGCATATGTATCACTTCCTTTCTTTGTACTTGATCACTGTATACTTAGATGAACCGACTCCACTGAGAAGCGTTTGTCTCTGGTAATGGTGATAATCTTGCATTCATCGAGTGATAGATAGACATTGTATTTTACTGGATGGTGCCCAATTTGTAGGAAACCATAACGGTACGAGAAAAGTGCAGACAAAATCCCCGCATATATCTCAGACTCTCGTTTAAGATCTTTTCAGAGTATTCTTTTTCTTCTTGCATGACAGCGATCAACCAATTACCCAGTTATTTTGGTCAGTCCACTTGTCTTTCGTTAAGGCCAGTTTTCCATGGCAGGGAATAGTGCTCAAACCCAAGTAATTTTGCAAAATGCCATTGTTAAGCAGATAGCAGATGGATTGTCATTTGCAATTGGTCAGTGCTTGCTCATCAATGATGAAAAGGAGAATTGGGCTTGTATTGCTTCTTGTCAACATAGCCATCATTATGATTAGGATGATGGCAATTAGTCCAGCTTTACACTATGGCCAAGTGCCACTGGAAGGCCTACAAACAGGATATGGTGGTAAAAGCTTCTCCCTATTATTTTTGTAGTTTATCTGGCTTTCGCCATAATAATAAAATCATTCATTCTTCCTATTATTGAACCCCAGGCACTAGTATTTAGAAGTATCCTCTGTATATGCAGATTTCATTTAGTCATTGCTGATAGTAACTACCAATTGAATTATTCTCCATAAATCTGTTTAATTCCCTTAAGCATCTAAGTTTCTGGCTATGAACACCCTGTAATAAGTGATTCCAACAATTTTTGCATCCATGTACTCCTTGCACAAGCTCCATAGTTTTATGTTCCTTATTCATTTCTATTCTTCTCACTGATTCCTTGTTCAATAATGGCCTTGTCATCCTAAGGATATTAGAAGAGCCCGGCTGGATCAGACCAGTGGTCCATTTAGTCCAGCATTATGTTTCACACAGTGGCCAACCAGTTGTCCTGGAGGGCCAACTGACAGGGCACAGAGGCCCAGGTTTTTCCCTGATGTTGCCTTCCAGCACTGGGTTTCAGAGGTTGTCTGCCTCTGAACATGTAATTGTGATGCCTGTGGCATCTGGAGATCCCCCTGGAATCACAGCTCATCTCCTGACAGAGATCAGTTCCTCTGGAGAAAATGGACACTTTGGAGGGCGTACTCTATGGGTACTCTACGGGTTGACCCTGTCCTCCCCAGGTTCCATCCCCAAATCTCCAAGAGTTTTCCAACCTGAATCTGACAACCCAACCCTCCATCCCCCACCAGTGGCAAAAAGACCTAGCAACTCAACCTCTATCATGTCCTTCCTTAGCCTTCCCCCTTCTAAACTAAAAAGTTACAGTCTCTTCAGCCTTTTCTCATAGGAAAGGAGCTCCAACCCCATGCTCACCTTGGTTGCTCTGTTCTGTACCTTTTCCAGCTCTGCAATGATCTTTTGGAGAGAAAGCAACCAGAACTGCATGTAGTATTCCAAAGGAGGGCACACCAGGTCTCTCTACAAATGCATGACAATCTTTGCTGTTCTATTAGCAATCCTTCTGCTAAGAATCCCCAGCATGGGCTTGTCCTTTTCTACCACTGCCACACACTGAGTCGACATTTTCATTGACGTCTCTTTTATTTTCTTTTTGAATTTTTTTTGGATTTTTTTAAATTACAAGATATGGGGAAAGGGAAACAGGGAACGGGATGATCAATCTTTGTTCATATTACATTTCTAATGCACCGGCGTACAGACATTCTAAGTCTCTATCTCTATCATAATCTTACTTTCTCTTCGGTTACTGTTATGATATTCATGTAGCAATTCTTCAATATTATGTTTAATGTCTTTAGTATTACCTTTTAATCTATTACAAAAAACAATCACTAATATCATGACAATATCATCTGAAATATATACTTATGAACTACCATATTTGTCATAGAAGGGTTGCCATTTCTGTTTGTGCTCCTCATACATTTCATGATGTAGCAAGGTAGAGAGTTTTGACATCATCGCATATTCATGCATTTTTGTAATCCACATGTTTAAATCTGGTATCTCCTTACCTTTCCATTTTTGCGCCAATAACAATCTTGCCGCTGTTGTAGCATATTGACACAGCTCTCTTTGATTAGATGAGATTTGAGGTGGAATAATACCCAATAGGAAGTATTTAGCTTCTGGTTGGAAATTGGCGTTCGTTAAGTCTTGTATTACATCTCCTTTATTTTCCAATCTCAGCCACTTCAGCATATATTTAAACTTAGAGTGGGGTATTCTTTTGCTGTTTTGACTTCCACAACCAGCTAGATATTCTTTTAAAATAACATATCCCACTGCCCTGGTTACAATAGTTATTTTGGCAATTCAAGCTATTTGGGTCAACGGTGTTTTTCTCTCACAGCGAGCCTGGCCAATACCAGCCATTGATCCAACAGAACAGGAAGAAAACAAGGTGACTGGTGAATAATTATCTTTCCCCCTCATTCTCAGATTATTATCCCTGTCATTTTCCATTCTGAAAGCAGTTATAAAGACAGAACAGATATTCTGAAGAGATGCATCTTGTGTGCTGGTTCTCCAGTGTTTTTGAAGCTAGAAGGGAAACAAACCCATTCTGAAGGGAAAGCTGTATGTGAACCCCTTCGTTTTATGCCAGCAACTCTTGAATATTTATGTCCAGAGTGTTTATGCTGAATCATCTGGGCAATGTCCTGCCTTATTTTCTGAAATACATCTGCAGTATCAGAAAGGGACCCTGAATACTAGAGGTTTCCACAACAGGGGATATTGAAGGCAGGAATTTCTGAAAAATCTCACACTAGTTTTTAAGGGGGGAGGATAGGGTTGCCAGTTCTTGGTTGAGAAATACCTGGAGTTTTGGGGGATGGAGTCTGAGGAGACTGGGTTTGCGGAAGGGAGGGACTTCAATGGGGTATAATGTCATAGAGTCCACCTTCCCGCGTGGCCATTTTCTCCAGGGTCTTTTATGCATGGGCACTTTGATTTACTTTTCCCGATGGTCCGACTCAGTTTTTCGTTGGGGTTATGCATAAGTTTTGCATCCCTTAGAGATAACATTGCACCCAGCCCACATAATGTCCAGGTCCTCCTGATCCTGTTGTAACATGATTCTTCATTCTCCCCTGGGAGGGTGACATTTTTCTCGCAGTAAGCACTACATCCAATTACAAAACAGCATTTTCAAGGGGCGGGACTCAGACACTTCTGGATTTCTGCTGGTGATTCTACAGTACTCCAGAAACCCCAGGACTTTCTCCAGGGCAAACAACAACATGCATAGCATTTTTAGGATTCGGAACAGAAAAGTGTGGGTCAAGAGAGCCTCAAACCCCAGGTAAAACTTCCATGCATAAAAGACCCAGATGAACTGATCTGAATTGCCTGGGGATCAGTTTTAATAGTGGGAGATCTCCAGGCACCACCTGGAGGCTGGCAAGCCAAGGGGAGAAAGGTATGCACATAAAGTCAGCATATAAAAACCAACTCCTCCTCCTCCTCCTCCTCCTCATCCTCTTCTTCTTCTTCTTCTTCTTCTTCTTCTTTCCTCACATCAATGCCCTGAGGTAGGTCAGACTGAAAAAGAGTGACTAGTCCAAGGTCACCCAGCAACCTTCCAAGGTACAGTGGATATTCAAACCTGGGCATCCCCGATCCTAGCCCAACCCTCTATCCACTCTATCATGTGGGCTCTCTCCATTGAGCACTAGTCTTACTAAATTGTCATTGTGCCACATAATGGGGCTAGTGCTTAAACATGTTTCTCCTTCAAAATGGGAAATGGTCCCTTAATTGTTTGTTCCAGTTTCTAAATGATTCATGGTTAAAATTATTTCCACTTTTTAAAACCTTGTTCTTTCTTTAAGGAGCTTGGGAAGTGTACATGACTTTCCCATTTCTTTTTCTGTTAAATAGCCCTGTGAAGAAGTCAACGCTGAGCAATAGTGGTTGAAGTATACCTAGTGAGTTTCATGCCAGATGTGAATACAGGTATCCTAATCTAACACAGTAAAACCTTCCCTGGATCTGGTTGTACAAAAGCTGTTAAAATCTTTTAGGTACTCAATACCAGTTTGCAATGGGAGGAAAGCTCAAATATTGAATTCAATTAAATTTCCCTTAATATTCCTCAATTATATGCTTGCTTGGGCATCTGGTCACTGCCCCCCCACAGGATCCCATTATTAGGGTTGCCAACCTCCAGGTACTAGCTGGAGATCTTTTGCTATTACAACTGATCTCCAGCCGATAGAGATTAGTTCACCTGGAGAAAACGGCTGCTTTGGCCATTGGACTCTATGGCACTGAAGTCCCTCCCCTCCCCAAACCCTCCCCTCCTCAGGCTCCACCCCAAAAACCTCCTGCCGGAGGCAAAGAGGGACCTGGCAACCCTACCCATGATGAATGTTTCAAAAATGTCCTGTCAATCTTTTTGGGAAATATGCGTTGGGCATATGATGCCTTTTCTCCCTTTTTATTATTATGGTGACTCTTGCCCTCTTCAAAATATTCATAACTTATATAGTCAACCATCTAGTAATGCAGCCAATAGGTTTTGAAGACAGAAGGGCTGCAAAAGAGCAACATCAATAAGGAAATGACTGTAGAGGCAGGATTACCGGTTAGATTGCAATGGTACTTGTCTAATGTATTAGCTTACATCTTGATGTAGCCCGTGAACCTCCCAATACTAAGCTGCTGCTCAAAATGAAGATAGCAGCAATAGATAGGGTTGCCAGCTCCGGTTTGGGAAATACCTGGAGATTTTTGGCGTGGAGCCTGAGGAGGGCAGGATTTGGGAAGGGGAGGGGAGGGACTTCAATGCCATAAAGTCCAATGGCCAAAGCAGACATTTTTCTCCAGGGGAACTGATTTCTGTCACCTGGAGATGAGTTGTGATAGCAGATCTCCAGCCACCACCTGGAGGTTGGCAACCCTAGCAATGGAATCATAACAATCAGTCCAGCTGCACTGAGGTATGTGAAAACCTCCAACCGCAGGCAAAGAGGGACCTGGCAACCCTACCCCTCTGTTGCTTTTCTTTCAGCCACAGGTCCAAATCCATGATTTTGGCACAACCTGGGCTCTCTGGGATGGCATCTATTATGGTGCCTCTTGGCCTTTTCATTCTGATTTACCATGTATGACATATGAAGGACAACATGTATATATATATTTGCAACATAGATAAAGCAGGGTTCAGAGCAGGGGTGTCAAACATACGGCCTGCGGGCCGGATCCAGCCCCTTGAGAGCTCTTTTCCAGCCCGTGAGCCAGCCAAGGCAGCCACCCCCCACAGTCCCGATCTGGGCTGGCAAGGCATGGCTTGGTCCGACTAAGAGACCTTTATGCCGTATTCAGCCTTCGTAACATATGAGTTTGACACCCCTGGTTTAGAGCCGTTGGAAACTCTTCACTACTCTCTCAGTATGGATCTACCTGCTTCCCCAAATGATAGTTTGATATTCTGCCAACCATTTTATGTGGTAGGTGAAATTCTTATACAGTAAACATTTAAAACTGCTTTATATAACTCAGTTGACATATATCCCTGGTCGGCACCAAGGATAAATGAATTCCCTAGTTCAGATCTGTCATCATGCCAGTGCTACCTGACTTGGATACTGTTCCAGATGTCTTCTGGCAAGAAAGAATTCGGAGGGACTTGGTAACAAATTTCACATAAGACAAAAAATGTATTCTTTTAAGATTTATGGATGCATTCAAAATAAAGGGCTTCGCAAAAACACACACACAAAAATATTTTTTTTTTTTTGGCAGTCCACAGAAGTGCAGCAGAACAACTCTCTCCTGCAAAATGTTTTTTTTTAAACCTTGAGTGCTGAGCGACGTAACTTCCATTTATTTACTGATGTTTAATAAACGTGTTTATGTTACAGAAAAGTACATCTAAGCACAACTGTGTAATGTTACAAGAAAAAAGGGGTGAAATCATGGCATGTCAGAAATATTTAATTCCTTTTAAAAAGAACATTTTTGCACAAAAATGGTTTTGAATGGGTTACTATTCTTTATTGTTAATGGCTTGGTTCCTATCAAGATTTACCACAGTTCCTATCAAAATTTACCACATATGCCACAGAGTATGATTTTCCCACCTCTTTCCTCAGACCGCAGCCCAAAATGCCCCCCCCCCCAAGTAGGGAATGGGACCTTCAGGATACCATTAGGGAGGAGCTGCAGGGCTGCCATCGGAGGGGGGGGGACAACAAAAACCATGTCCAAAGTGGCCATTTTCTCCAGGTGAACTGTTCTCTGTTGCCAGGAGATCAGCTGTAATTCCAGATCTACAGCCACCACCTGGAGACGATGAAGAAGAAGAGTTGTTTGTGATACCCCAGTTTTCTCTACTTTTAAGGAGTCTCAGACCAGCTTCCCCTCCTCTCCCCACAACAGACACCTTGTGAGTAGAGTTGCCAACCTCCAGGTACTAGATGGAGATCTCCTGCTATTACAGCTGATCACCAGCCGATAGAGATCAGTTCACCTGGAGAAAAAGGCCGCTTTGGCAATTGCAGTCTATGGCATTGAAGCCCCTCCCTTCCCCAAACCCCACCCTCCTCAGGCTCCACCCTAAAAACCTCCTGCCAGTGGCAAAGAGGGACCTGGCAACCATACTTATGAGGTAGGTGGAGCTGAGAGAGTTTGGAGAGAACTGTGACTGGCCCAAGGTCACCCAGCAGGCTTCATGTGATGGAGTGGGAAAATAAACCTGGTTCACCAGATTAGAGTCTGCTGCTCATGTAGAGCAGTGGGGAAGCAAACCCAATTCTCCAGATTAGAGTTCTCCACTCTTAACCACTACATCATGCTGGAGGTTGGCAACCCTAGCTGCCAGGCCTCCTGCAATACCTATAGTGGGAGACCTCCCATTGGCAGCCCTAGTTGCCAGCTGCTGCTCCAAGCAGTGGTGGGAGAAAAGTTTTAAATAGGTAACATGGCTGCATTGCTACGTGACTTCTGGAAAAAAACCAGAAGTCTTGTAGGGTAGCTCTAGGAATTGCCTATAACTAAATGGATTTACCATAAGTGTCCAATTATTCCTAAAGCTATCCTATGTAGCGACACAGCCAGCATCGAGACCCCCATGTCCCCACCCCAATCCCTCCTGCCAGTTGATAGGCTCAGCCTGGCAACCCTACTGTGCCTATCTCCCAGAACTCAATGCCAATGAAGTCTATGATACCAGTTACCACTCCCTCTTTACACCTCTTACTTCTGGCTTGGGAGCGGGGGGTGGGGTAGGTTTGCCAGCTCTGAGTTGGGAAATACCTGGAGATTTTGGGGGTGGAACCTGAGGAGGGCAGGGTTTGGGGAGGGGAGGGACTTCAAAGGGGTATAATGCCATAGAGTATCCATTTTAAAGTGGCCATTTTTTCCAGGGGAACTGATCTCTGTCACCTAGAGATCAGTTGTACTAGCAGGAGATCTCCAGCTACCACCTGAAGGTTGGCAGCCCTGGGGGAGGGAGGGGTAGACAGTACTCTTCAGGGTACTGGATTTAGCTCCAGTTCTTCCAGTTTCTGATCTTTAACATACAATGCATGCCCAAAAGCTTCCCATTTCCAAAATTATAGTTTTCCTAAAGCCGTGGTGTGATTCCCTTTTTGGCTCACAGAGCTTCTTTTGCATTCTGTTTCTGTTGTGGCTAAGCTTCTAGTTAAGCTGCATTGAAATGGAGCTGTTGGACACTAAAGAGAAAAAAAATCCTCCTTGTTTGCTCTAATTTTATTAAGAGAACGTTTTAAGTGGCTCCACAGCTGTTTGCCATTCGATGCATTGGTGCCTCCACGAGAGCTCCTTGTCTGGCTGCTCTGTTTCAATGACGTGCTCAAGAACATAAAGGTGAGCCCCAAAATAACCATTTCGCACAAATGATGTCTGATTGTCAGTAGGACGGAGATGGGAATGGAATCTAGCCATGTAAATGTGGTCACACCTCAGAGAATGGAAAGCAACATGCACATCCCACAATTAGGGCTGTTGAAAAAAAATTCAGTTGAATTCGGATTCAGGCCGAATAGTGATTTTTTTCAGTCTCATGTTTTATATAAATTTAGATTTATTGACGATCTTTTTCTTATTTTGGACTCTGGGAAAAATTTTCAATCCTTATGTACGTGGATTAATTCCTTAGATCCACATTTAAAATTTACAGGTTCCTGCAATCAGCATTCCATTGCGTTTCTTGATGTTACGGTCTTTAGGACCCAGAGAAATTCGGCGGCAGTTAGACCGTTCCGCAAAATGACAGACCGCGGCGCAGGTCTGCATCTTAATTCACATCATCCTCTCCATCTCCGCCTTAATTTACCATTTAGCCAACTTTTAAGGTTGAAAGGGAACTCGACACACCAAGAAGACTACTTGGAAGCTACAATCGACTTAAGTAGAAAATTATGTGCTAGGGGTTATAGTGACACGGTGCTTCAAAAAGCTCACCTTAAAGCGGACCTTAGAAGCAGGGACTCACTCTTACGACCGGACAGAGTTCCTGGTAACACTGTCCCTAGGATCGATGCATCTTTAGAATACAACCATCTTACGAATGATCTGAAGAAAATTATAACTCGGAATTGGCACATTTTGCAAGACGTACCAGGATGTCAAGAGCTTCCTTTGTTTGGCCTCAAAAAAAGTCTTCCCTCAAAGATTGATTGGTCAAAACCGACCCTCCAATGAGCATCTCAGGAGTAAATGTGATCGGCCATCACAAATGTGGCTCGTGCTCCATTTGTGCTTATAGTTTACCAGTGAATGAAGTGAGTTCTTCGGCTTTCAAATTTAAATATCAGCTTAGACATTTTAGTAATTGTCTATCACATAATGTCGTTTACGCAATTTCGTGCTTGTGTTCCCTTCTCTACATCGGTTCAACATCTAGCCAATTAAAATTAAGAATCGGTGAATACAGGGCGCGCTTGCGATCAAAAAATATGGACGCCCCTCTCACTGCGCATTATCTCCAAAAAGGCCACTCAGAAAATGATATGCTTTTCTTTGCCTTTTGGAAATACAAACCTAAACCTTATCATCATCAGGACATAATGAAAATACTACACAAACAAGAAATGAAACTGATTTTTCTCTTTAAAACGATGACCCCTGCTGGTCTCAATAATGAGTTTGATTTGGCATGTTTTTTGTGAATTTCTGTAGAAGGTCACTTTAAGAATTTCATGCTATTGAATTAGGAGCAGCTGAGTTCAGTTTGTTTTCATTATATTCAACTCTTTTGCTGTGGTCAGATACACTGTTACCTCTCAATAGGACAGAAGAACCTATGGGTCTGGAACCCTTTGGGGTCTGATTTGAAATTGTGTTGGTAAGAATTCATATAGTATTACGTAGTAAGTATATATAGATTATGTTTGAAATGTTACTTTCTAAATGCATGTACATATTTTTGCAGAAGCAATTTGCCTTTAATTCAACTGAAGAAGCAATATGTATGCGAAACGATTACCGATCTAGAGGTATTGTCTTGGAAAGTTTCTGGAATAATTCTACATATCAGCTCTTTGGATTATCCTTGTTTGGAACAATTCTACCAACTACTTTTTCTTTGGACATTTGGTGATGTAACCTTATTTTGTTTACACTTTTGGAATTCTTAGGAAACTGGACTTCAGACTTTTTCTTGGACTGTGAATTGTTCCCAGGAGGGAACTGTAGTTGTGATATTGTGCCTTTTGTTGTTAATAATTACAATTTATTTTTGGAATTATTCCTTGTAGAAGCGTTTATTTATGAGCCCTCGTGCTGTTGTTGGTTGTAAGTACCTGGCAGTTGGCAACCCTAACTCCAAGGGATAAGGCAACTGATTGGAAAAAAAACTGGTGCTGAATTAGGCTTTCCAGGTACCCCCTGGAAACTGGCAGGAGATGGAGCAAACTGAGGCCTAGGTCTCTGTCGCCAATGACACATGGATGTCACTTCCACTGCTTGCTCGAAGTGATGTCATCACATCGCTGGCAACATGGAGGTGCTCTGGTTTTTGGGTAGAATTTTTGCCCAAGTACTGGAGCGTCCCCATGGCGCCAGCGACATGATGATGTCACTTCCAGTGAGTGCCGAAAGTGACATCGACACATTAGTGGCAACAAAAGTCCCCCCACTGGCTGGCTAAACAGTGCTGGGGGAGGGGCACCAAAGCAGGGGATCCCCTGCTGGCAACCCAATGCTTGTAACCCTATGCTGAATCATCAACAGAACACGTAAAATCAGATGGCTGCAAACAAGTGTGGAATAAGGTCATAATCTAAGCATTAAGAGGCTTGGGGAACCATTTGGGTTTCCCCTCAAAGTAGTAGTGGTTAAGAGCGGTGGTTTGGAGAGGTGAACTCTAATCTGGAGAACAGGGTTTGGTTCCCCACTCCTCCACATGAGCGGTGGACACTAATCTGGTGAACCAGATTGGTTTCCCCACTCCTATATATGAAGCCAGCTGGGTGACCTTGAGCTAATCACAGCTCTCTTAGAGCTCTCTCAGCTCCACCCACTTCACAGGGTGTCTGTTGTGGGGAGGGGAAGGGAAGGTGATTGTAAGTCTGTTTGATTCTTCCTTAAGTGGTAGAGAAAGTCGGCATATAAAAACCAACTCTTTTTCTTCTACTACTACTACTTTCACAGTAGAAAACAAAACAGGTAACCATTTGGTCCAGCCGTCCTCAAAAATGGGCAATAGTATCTTCCACTGTGGCACTGTTTTTCCCTAAAGCATCTTTCTTGATGGCCATGGTATTCAAGAAACATTATAGTTGCTAGCCCTTCTGTTTGAAAATACATGTGCTGCAGGGAAAGTGCATGATTCTTACATTGATTATTAGAGCAATTTTTCTTCGAGATTAACACACTTGTGCTCCCTTCCTCTGCTATTTTCTCCAGACAGGCTATCTATTATGTAAAGAAAGCATAAACTGTACTTAACTAGACTTGCTGAATGCAGTGCAAAAGGAGGCTGGAAAAGTTTTCTTCCCGGGAGAAAGATACCGAGTAAAGTGAGGGCATCACCTCTTTTAAATCATCTGGCCTTTCTGTAATTGCCTGCAGCTTTTTGACTGACAGACCCTTTTGTCTTTCCCATTTTCTGCATGGTGAAAGTTTCTAGGAATTGCTCATCTCTGACTTCTGTGCTTCACTTCTATTTGGCTGACATGGTTACAGTGATGGTAGAAAGAGAGAACGGGCAGAAATTTCAGAGTCCCCATTTCAATATTTAAGATACCTGGTCCCCAAATAGGGTTGCCAGGTCCCTCTTCGCCACCAGCGGGAGGTTTTTAGGGTGGAGCCTGAGGAGGGTGGGGTTTGTGGAGGAGAGGGACTTCAATGCCATAGAGTCCAATTGCCCAAACAGCCATTTTCTCCAGGTGAACTATTGGCTGGAGATCAGTTGTAATAGCAGGAGATCTCCAGCTAGTACAGGGAGCTGATTTTGCTTATTTCCAGTCAATATATGGACATTGTCAGCCCGGGTTAGTACTTGGATGGGAGACCACCAAGGAATACCAGGGTCACTATGCAGAGGAAGGCAATGGCAAACCACCTCTGTTAGTCTCTTGCCTTGAAAACCCTACAGGGTCCCCATACGTCGCCTGCGACATGACAGCACTTTACACACACACACACACACACACACACACACATGTGGACATTAACAAACACCTCTATGTTTATTCTCTCTCATAGTTTTATTTCCCTATATAGATTGGGAAATACCTGGAGATTTTGGGGGTGGAGCCTGAGGAGGGTAGGGTTTGGAGAGGGGAGGGACTTCAATATCATAGAGTCCAATTGCCAAAGCGGCTATTTTATCCAGGGGAACTGATCTCTGTCAGCTGAAAATCTGTTGTGATAGCAGGAGATCACCAGATAGTACCTGGAGGTTGGCAACCCTAATACAGATTCTTCCCTCTATCTTTATTTCCACTTATTGGTCTGGCCATTCCCCCCATCAGTGGAAGAAAAAGGGGAATAAAACCCAACCTAAAAACAGAAGCTTGGTACCCAAGGTTGGGTGAAAAGAAAATATGTATAGGTGTATGTGTAAATATTAAAAGTATAATTTATTAGAAGTGCTATGTAAAATTTAAAATTCTTTAAAAGCATTAAAATGGCATATCCTGAGGTTGATGACTAACCACATACCAAATGCGTTTCGGCCTATGGGGCCTTCAACATTGGTTAATTAAAACCCGTTCTTAAGCCTGCACACATACACAGAAATACAATAATGAATACAAATACAAACAGTTAAAACCCAACCAGGCATGTGTTTATGTTGTAATTTCTATTCCCAATTACTCTAACATCTGGTATAATATGTTCTTGTTGTAATACTGGTTAGTATAAGTCTCTCATATATTCTGTGTGCAGGTATCAACCTAGTAAAGCAGTTTTACTAGGTTGATACTTTACCTAGTACAGCAGTTTTACCAGGTTGACACTTTACCTAGTAAAGCAGCTTTACTAGGTTGATACCTAGCTTTACTCAACTAAATTCATTCATGGCCATTAGGGCCATAGATGTTGCTGTCCCACCCCTTCTAAATCTGATTGAAGCACAAGACTGGATTGGCTGAGGCTGTTATTTGCCCAACCTATAGGGGTTGGTTCTTGGAAGCCATAAAAAGTCTTCCCCTACACATGCATGTGCCACATGCTGATGTCTTGCCTCACTGTTCCTAGGGGCAGCGTGGGACCAGTTTATCACATTGTTTGTTTCTCGTGTCATCATTCTGGGGTGAGTAGGCTAATTATGCCTGGTTGCCTGTCTGCCTTTTAAACTGGCTCAATGATCGAGTGAGCTTAAATTCATTGGCAGATCACACATCCTAAATGTAGCTGCTTTTCTAAGTTCCTGTAAGTTTAAAATCTTGCATCTCAGTAAACCAAAGCCATCACATTTGACAAGGAAAGGCTATTGACAATATTATTTTTTCTTTCTGATTTCCAACAACAGCCACAAAGCAGAACAAAAAACCATTGCAAAAAAACCTACACTTGATCCTTGAATTTGCAGATACACCATTGCAATTTAGCATTAAGTTAATTAATCTAATGACCAAGCCAATGGTGTTGCTGAAATGGTCCCCATGTCAGGACATGCACCTGGGAGTGCCCCCTCCCCCACAAGAGGTATAACATTAGACTCATGTCTGCAGAAAAAACTTGGAGTTCCTGGCCACCGAAAATAAAATAAATGGAATTTAACATATAAACAAAGGAAAACACCCCCATTGAAAACAGCAAGCCTGTGACACCAAAAAAGGTGCTGTAGATATGCCGCTGTGAGAAGGGGCATTCCCGGGGTGAAAGGGGTTAGGAAGCCGCCTAAAGGCAGCTCTCTGCCCCCAGGAACACTGGAACTTTGGCAGGAGGCAGCGCCTGCACCTGAGCCCCAAGCCACTGCATGGCCTCCCATGACCGGCGTGTATGCCACCCATGATGGCGTAAGTGCCTCTTATCACAGATTAAATGGGCTCTTACGCTAGCACGAGGTCATGCCAACTCCTAAGGAGCTTCAGGATTGCAGACTTAACCAGAAAATAACTTTATTGTCCTAACCAAGATACAGAATACCAAAGTAAAGAAAACAGCTGTTAACTCTATCATTCATTGATATTTAAATGTGATGTGTATATGCTTCTTTTAACTTTCTGTGTATGTATTTTACAGAGAACTTTTCACATTACCGGATGCCAATGCAAAAGGAGTTTTTTTTTTTTTTTTAATGTGGAAGGGGAAATAGGGAGCTCAGATCTGGAAATATCTAAATATCTTCCAATCATTTCCCTCTCTCTTGTTTTGTTAAGAGAGCTTAGAAGGTTGCAACTGATGTAACACTATAAAAGCCTCATTTTCTGTGTTTCTTATCTTCAAGCATTACAAAAGACTTGACATTACTTTAGAATATTGGAACAGACATAATATTATCCAAACATAAAAGGCTATTATCTTCTTAGTGATGACACATATTTCTGATTTCAAGAAAAACAGAACTTATAAATGTGTGCTGTGGTATGCTTTCCCCCCTCATCCATTTAAAATCTTTTGAGGTGTTTTTTTATTATTATTGTTATTATTTTTAACGATCAGATGTCACTGTTCAGTCCACCTGGTAAATGCTAACAATTGTGGTTAGGTTTTTAAAGTCTCTTTCACCTGAAAACAGGATAGGGTATTAATACACACTTAGGAATTCACACAAAGACCCATTCATTACCAAACAAACAAACAAAACAAAATAAAAAATAAAACCCAGAGAACAAAGATTTCTTCGCCCACCAGAATGCTATGAAATAATGCAAACTAGAAAAGAATGGCTTCTCCAGTGGACTCTCCAGAATAATTTTAAAAATGACAATGATGATAATTATAAAAGTGGGCTCTAAGTGAGTATCAGAGAAGAGGGCAGGGTTGCCATTCCCCTGCCAGGGACGGACGATTCTCTGCTCCGAGCCCCCTCCCCTCTCAGTTCAGCCAGCTGGCAGGGGACTTGCTAGCTGCAATGGCAGGCCAGCGTCAACATGTCGACATCACTTTTGGAAGTGATATCATCGCATTACCAAAAACCATGGGGATGCTCTGGGATTTGGGCAAAACTCTATGGTAAAAATAGCTTCTACCATATAGGTTTTGCCCAGATACCAGAGCGCCCCCATGCTCATTGGCAACACGATGATGTCACTTCTGGAAGTGACGTCAACACTAGCTTCCCATTGTAGTTAGTAACTCTAGAAGAGGGAGAAGGATGTTCCTGTCCAGAGGAGCTTACATTTTGTAATGAACATGACCCCACAAGAAAGAGAGGCATAGAGAGACAAGGGAAAATACACACAGAGAGAATAGTAATCAGGGCCAGAATCAGCAAACTCTGAGGGGGGAAGGCAGCTGGCAAGGCTCACGTCTTCCAGTGGGGCCTACTGTTGCCACCTCCATCCACTCCCCTCCCCCACTACCAGTCTACTTGTTGTGAGTCGTTCCAACAACCACATTCCCAGCTGCTTGCACAACACAGCATAGTCAGGGAAGGGTGCGTGAGCACTGAGATGACTGGAAAATGAACAAGTAGGTGGGGGAAGATGGAGGTGAAGATGAAGGTGGAGTGAAAATTGGGTGGAGGAACATTAACAATTTGAGATATGCCGATGATTCAACATTACTGGCAGAAAATAGCAAACACTTGAAATGACTACTACTAAAAGTTAAAGGAGAAAGTGCCAAAGCAGGACTACAGTTGAACATCAAGAAGACAAAGGTAATGACTACAGGAGAACTACTCAACTTTAAGGTTGGCAATGAGGAAATTGAAATTGTTGAAGACTTTCTATTCCTTGGCTCCATCATCAACCAAAAGGGAGACTGCAGCCAAGAAATCCGAAGGAGATTGAGACTGGGAGGGGCAGCCATGAAGGAGCTAGAAAAGATTCTTAAGTGTAAGGATGTGTCACTGGCAACAAAGATCATGCCATCATAAATTCATGCCATCGTATTCCCTATTAGGGCTGTTGATTCGGTTCGGCCCGAACTGAAAATCAGCCGAATTTCCCCTGATTCGGTGGTTTTTAGTTCGGGAGGAACCGAACTCAAAACTGGCGGGCAACCGGGGGGGGGGGCGAATTCAGCGAGTTCGGGAGTTCACGAATAAATCCGGCAAATTCGGCCGTCAGTAAGCAGCATAACCGTCAGTAAGCAGCATTCTCCTCCCCCGGCCAATCGGTGGCCAAGCTGGGTCTTCTTCTGGCCAATCAGTCAGGATTGAGTACTGGAGGAATCAGCTGATGTGCAGCCCGGCCAGGGAGAGAGAGCGAGAGAGCGAAATCAAAACCTGGGACCAGCCTTGGGGAGAAGCAAAGGTAACAAGGGACAAATGCGGTCAAAATATATGAACTGAAATTTAGCCCCATTGAGATTGGAGACAATAGAAACCATCCCATGAGCATTCGATTCTCCTCTCTCCCCTGCAGCTCAACAGAAATCAACACAAGTATATAGGGGGACAGAAGAGCAATGAGTCAAGCATTAGAAAGAATCATGCTGAAGGAAAGTAAAATATTATTAGGAGCTCCTAGATGGGAAGGAGTCCTATGAACTAAAGCAATGAATTGGTAAGGTGGTCTTTCATTAGAACCCCAAACATCCAGTGTAGATCTGAATGTCAGTGATCAAATACTGTTGGATGCATTATTAATATTGACAGGACCAATGCATTTGACTTAAAAAATACTGCCAGAGGCTAAATACCATACCATACCAATTATTATAAAGCTTTCGTCATTGGCAAAATATCACCAAGCTGAAGATATCAAATGTGTGTGTGTGAAATGCCACCAAGACACCGCTGACTTATAGTGACCCCAGCAAGGGGCTTTCAAGGCAAGTGGGAAGCCGAGGTGGTTTGCCATTACCTTCCCCTGCAGTATCTTCCCTGGTGATATCCCTTCCAAATATTGACCCTGCTTAGCTTCCGAAATCTGAAGAGATCCGGCTATACCATGCCACCTCCCCTCAGGATATCAACCACTTATATCAAATATTTTGAAAATATTCAGCAACCATCGGATATGCACACATCAAAATTCATAATGGTGAGCATTGAGGAGTATTTTGGGGAAGTATTTCTCTGCAGCCCCTTGGGGAGGGGCTGTGGCTCAGTGGTAGAGCATCTACTTGGCATGTAGAAAGTCCCAGGTTCAATCCCCAGCATCTCTAGTTAAACGGACTAAGCAAGTACATGATGTGAAAGACTTCTGTCTGAGACCCTAGAGAGCTGCTGCCGGTCAGAGTAGACAGTACTGACTTTGATGGATCAAGGGTCTGGTTCAGTATAAGGCAGCTTCATGTGTTCATACAAAGCATGGGATCGTGTACTTCCAGGCTGTTTATATGGGATGGACAGAGTTATGAAAAATTGCCTTACAACTGCCCATAGGTTTGTCTATGCCAGTAATCAAAAACCGTCTGCTTTAGTAGAACATCTGAAAACAAGCTTTTATTCCAGCATTGCCAGGATAACACTGTGATTGCCAGCAGTTGGCATTCTTTGGATTTAGCAGTCCAAATGATACCAGCCTGAATTTGTTCCATTGTGTATGCTGCTTGTCAGCTTAAAACAGAGAAAGACCAGTTGCATTCAGTACCTCCCTGGACGGTCTTAAATTCTGAACTTTTCCTCCTTCTTTGAAAATATCAGCAATGCAGCCTGCCCTCTTTGAAATTAATAACCAGGCAGCCCAAACCAAAGGGCGGGGGTACTTACGCTGTGCTTGGGGACGGTGTAGCCGCTCTGCCTCCTGAGTGGCTTCCTGTGGCACAGAAGGTAAAACAAAATAAAAAATTCCCCAAGCCCCATGAAACTCCCCCATAGAGTTTCATGGGGCTGTGCCAGCCTTTATGCAGGTGTAACTCTGTGCAAGCCTAAAGGGGCGTTCCCCAGGCCGGAAGTGGTTAGGGAGCTGACTGATGTCAGCTCTTCCTCCAGGAATGCCCCAGGAACCCCCTCATTGACGTCGGTGTGAGATCTTGCCCTGGAAAAATGCTAACGGTGAGGCAGCACTGCATCCAAGCCTTGCGCAGCCATGCAACTCTCCTACTCTGGCATAAGTTCCTCTGCACAGGCATCTGTGCCCACTTAGCTGGCACAAGTGGCACTTACACCGGAATGGGGTCACACTGCCTCCTCAGCAGCTTCAGCCTCCCCTTCAGGATTGCTCAGTTAGCCATGACCCTGTCAAAACTTAAGCATATGCTTATGCAAGTACTTACACGCTGTCCAGTTGCAAACAACTCATGATAACACCAGCAAGGGGCTTTCAAGGCATGTGAGAAGCAGAGGTGGTTTGCCATTTCCTTCCATGAGAGCCAGCATGGTGTAGTGGTTAACAGCGGAGGTTTGGAGCGGTGGACTCTGATCTGGAGAACCAGGTTTGATTCCCCACTTCTCCACATGAGTGGTTGATGGTGAACCAGGTTGGTTTCCCCACTCCTACACATGTAGCCAGCTGGGTGACCCTGGGCTAGTCACAGTTCTCTTAGAGCTCTCTCAGCCTCACCTACTTCACAGGGTGTCTGTTGTGGGGAAGGGAAGGGAAGGTGATTGTAAGCCAGTTTGATTCTCCTTTAAGTGATAGAGAAAGTTGGTATATAAAAACAAACTCTTCTTCCTCAGCTTCCTTGGGTGGTCTCCCATCCAAGTACCAACTCTGCTTAGCGTCTGAGATCTGACAAGATTGAACTATACCATACTAACTTCCCTTCAAGCATATGCTTAACTATCTAAAAAATAATGGAACTTAGACGTGATTAACTTGGTCTGGTCTTATATACTTAATAAAGTAATGCACTCTACTTAGGTTTCCCTTCAAGACATTTCAACTGGTCCAAACTGCTGCATCTACACCAAAGTAAATATATGAACCATAGATATTTTTTTTTAATTTATACCACATTTTATCTCTGCAGACTCAAGGCAGCTAACAGCAAATGCTGCAAGGACACACCAGCATCACAAGAGTATAGCAACAAGTTAAACCTAAGACACAATTTTGTTCTGCCATTAGGTAACAGATGACTTCTAGCTACCCCATAGGATTTTCAAAGGAAGAGACATTCAGAGGTGTTTTGCCATTGCCTGTTTCCATGTCATGCCCCTGGTATTCCTTGGAGGTCTTCCATCCAAATACTGCCCAGGGTCGACCCTGTTTAGCTTCTGAGATCTGACCAGATCACAATTGATACCTCCAGTTAAAAACCGACACGCACAGTTAAAAAGCAGCCCAATATGCCAAAACAATTTAACCTCAACAAACTGTCCTCTGGAATAAAACAGTGTCAATTGCCTTCCTGAATGCAGCCATTGAAGGTGGCCTCCACATCCCAGGACAATCCTAGGTGTGTCGACCAGTAGGAGAAGGCTGCCTGGCAAGCATACCTAGCACATGAGAGTATATTGGGAGATGTGATTTGAGAGTTATGAATAGGGTTGCCAACCTCCAGGTATTAGTTGGAGCTCTCCTGCTATTACAGCTGATCTCCAGCTGATAGAGGTCAGTTCACCTGGAGAAAATGGCTGCTTTGGCAATTGGACTGTATGGCACTGAAGTCTCTCCCCTCCCCAAACCCTGCCCTCCTCAGACTCCGCCCCCAAAATCTCCCACTGGTGATGACGAGGGACCTGGCAACCCTGGGTATGAAAGTTCTAGTCCATGTTGAAGACAGATTTGACTCTCAAAAGCTTATAGCCCCAACATATTGTTCCCTGAGGTGCTACTGCACTCAAATGTCATTCTTCTGCTGCAGACTGACATGGTTACCCTTCTGAAACCAGTCCATAAAGGTGGTAACCAGCACTTCAAATTGAGCCAAGAAGCAAATAGGTACCCAGTTCAGTTGACACAGCAAGTATTTTATTAGTTTCCAGTTCCATAAAGAACTGGTGGTACCCTCTAAAGCCCTGGTAGTACTATCCTAAGTAGATTTTCATCCTTGTAAGCCCATTGATGTTAACGGGCTTAGAAGGCTAGAACTCAGTTTATGATGACAGCATTCTACAAGGTTTAGACCCAGGCTTTCTGAAGGTCTGCTCCCATAGGGACCTCCCAACTCACATCAGAGGGCTTGTCTGGGTACCATTGTTTTCAAGGTGAAGCGGGTAATGTTCAAGGATAGAATCTTTTTGACACCACAGCTTTAGAACTAGGGTTGCCAGGTCCCTCTTCACCACCCGCGGGAGGTTTTTGGGGTGGAGCCTGAGGAGGGCAGGGTTTGGGGGAGGGGAGGGACTTCAATGCCATAGAGTCCGAAGGCCAAAGTGGCCTTTTTCTCCAGGGGAACTGCTCTCTATTGGATGGAGATCTGTTGTAATAGCAGGAGATCTCCAGCTAGTACCTGGAGGCTGACAACCCTATTTAGAACTCTGTCCCCCAAGAGTTGTCCTGGTGCCTTCACTTCTAGCTTTTAGGCAGGCATGGAGCTGGGGGAACGAACGCCTGTGGCGGGCGGGAGGAAGGGTGTGTGCCACACACACTAGAGCCAGGTGCTGATGGCCCCAGGGGTGGAGAGAAACATGCCGAGTGGGGCGTGTGGTGGCCGTCTCCGCAGAAAGAAAGAGAGGGAGAGCAGCAGGTGGTACGGGCTGCAGGTGGGCGGCATGCACACCAGCTGGGTGGGGGGCGGGCAGCTGCACCCATATCACGGCACAGTGGCACTCCTTCTCCCCATGCTTGCACTCTTCATGCCCGTGCTGGCACCCTCCCTCACCTTGTGCCCAGGGCACGTGCCCTCGCCAAACCTTCCCCAAGATCCGACCCTGCTTTTAGGGGTCAAAGATATTTCTCTTTCAATTTCCGCTTGGCGAATTTTGATTCTGGACCTGCTATTGTCCTGGTCTCTCCTACCAAAACCTGGCTTCTCGTTGCTGTTTTTCTTGTATGATTTAAATTGCTGGAGTTTAATATCATTCTCTGAAATTATGGGATCCATTTTGCACAGTGATTTGTGGGAAAACTATTTAATAAGAGTAATAATTTTTAGGCACTGATTTTGTTTGTATAGACATTAGTTTCCTAATCACATTTTAAAAAAATGGTTAGGGATCAAGGATTAGCATTAAAGGATCAAACTTCCCATATTGGAGAATACACTATTTTTGTAATTACGATAACAGCAACTCTAACTTTACCTACTCTAATTGAGCATTCCTCTTGTTGCCCCATGATGGCTCTTCTTGCTCCTTCAAACAATCCATCTTTTTTACAATAAACTCCAAATTAGCATTTTTCAGTGCACAACAATATATAATGCATATCTGTTGTCTTGTCTCCCCATTGTTTCTTTCTCTCAGGAAAACTATAAATGTCCCACAAGAGACCTTTTAAATCTTGCAATATGGTTCCCATTGTGTGCTTGTTAAAACAAAGGAAACAGTCCCAATGTATTATATTAGTATACAGGAGAATGGCAAAAAAAACACATATTGAATGTTGTTATGGTGCAGTGAAAATATTATAGTCTATGGTTGCCAACATCCTGGTGAGGCCTGAAGTTTTCCCAGAATGTCAGTCGATCTTCAGATAACAGAGATGGGTTCCCCTGGAGGAAATGACAGCTTTGGAGGGTGGAGTCTGTGGCATCGCATACCTACTGAACACCCTCCCATCCCCAAACTTCACCCTCTTCAGGCATTGCTGTGAAACTTCCAGGAATTTCCCAAGCCAGAGCTGGCAACCCTATGCTAAATGGCAGGAGAGGCAGTAAAAGTATTAGTCTGGTGAAAAGTTGGCTGTGAAGAAACTCAGATTTCAATCTCTGTTGTGCACTGATTCCTTTTTTTGGGGGGGTCTTGTTTTACCCTGTTCTCTCTTTGTAACCTCCCCCAGCTAGGATTGCCAACCTCCAGGTAGTGGCTGGAGAGCCCCCACAATTACAACTGATCTCCAGGTGATCAGTTCCTAGGAGAAAATGGCTGCTTTGGAAGGTTAACTCTATGGCATTATACCTTGCAGAAGTCTCTTCCCTTCCTAAACCCCACCCTCTCCAGACCCAACCCCCCAAATCTCCAGGAATTTCCCAACCCAGAGCTGACAACCCTACCCCAAGCTGTATTTAAAATTAGGTCCAGTGGTTATACACTTCATACATCTCAAGAAGTGAGCTCTGGTTTCTAAAGGCTTACGATGAAATACTTTTTATTATCTTTAAGGTGCTACTGGACTGCTGCATAATTTTGCTACAACAGACCGACATGGTTACCCTTTTGGATTTAAAATCAGAATAGGAGTGGGAAAATTGCTCTCCTTTAATTTAGCCTATCTCGCAGAGGTGTGAGGATAAAAATGTCCTTATAGTACAATCCTATGCAGAGCTTCTCTAGTCTAATTCCATTGTCTTAGAGAGGTGGATAGCCCAGGCTAGCCCGATCTTGTCAGATCTCAGAAGTTAAGCAGGGTTGGCCCTGGTCGGTATTTGAATGGGAGTAAAAAGTAAAGGTCCCCTGTGGAGGCACCGGGTCATTCCTGACCCATGGGGTGACGTCACATCCAGACGTTTACTAGGCAGACTTGGTTTACGGGGTGGTTTTCCAGTGCCTTCTCCAGTCATCGTCCCTTTACCCCCAGCAAGCTGGGTATTCATTTTACGGACCTCAAAAGGATGGAAGGCTGAGTCAACCTTGAGCTGGCTACCTGAAACCAACTTCCGTTGGGATTGAACTCAGGTCGTGAATGTCTCTTGCCTCGAAAACCCTACAGGGTTGCCATAAGTCATCTGTGACTTAATGGCAAAAAGAAACATCTGTTTAGGATTGCACTGCAAGTGGTTTTTTTTTTTTTATCATCTGCCCCCTCCTAGGTTATCAAAGGAACCTCAAAAAATCTAAGAGATGTGAGTGGGGGTGGGGACTAAAATGATGCCTCTGCTCCAGTTGTCAGGAAATAGTTTAAATGGAGAATTAAGTCAGGCACAAATCATATCATCATCATTCATAAATGAATATTGTTTTAAAAAATCTTCTACTATTTGGCACTTCTCCAAATATTCCTTAGTGACATTAACAGCTGGTATTCCATTCGGATCAGCAGTGTTTTCACACATGCACAGTTTGGGTGGTGGTGGAAACCTGCTTGGCAGGTGTTTGAGTCATTCAGTGTAAACCAAACAGACCAGGCTCACTCCTGGTTATCATAGTTCAACGTGGTAAATTAAGTGGTTGAACATGTTCATGGTGAAATTTGCAGCATCTGTAGTAAGCATAATATACTTAGATTTCAAAAAAAAAAAAAAAAAGCTTTTGACAAAGTCCCTCACTAACAGCTTCTGAGTAAACATAAAAGTTTGGGGGTACAATCAGTTCTCTCCTAAATCGGTAAATTCTCCCACTACCACCTGGAGGTTGGCAACCCTCATGATCATGGACCTCCCCGCCTCCTCACACAATACAGAGTATAAAGGATGGGCCTGGAGTCTCTACCTCCCATTGGATTTTAACACAATCCCACATGAGTTGGGGTTTTCCTCAGTTTCTCTGTCTGTGAGGTGCTCAGTTGGTGTCAGACCGAAGAGGCTTCAACCTTTCCCCTTGTACCAGTTTCCCAACCCGTAACAGTCCCAGAGGGTGATATTTGGGGAAGGTCCTGTGTTCCCTGGGATACACAAGAGTTCCCTCTACAGGTGCAATAGCACCCTCTGCGGACTGTTTCAAAGAGGACGACATTTTTGCTAATACACAAAACCAGATCCTGTGCTGTCCAAGTGGCAGTTATCATGAAATCTGGGAGAGCAAAGCCTCCTAAGTGACTGTGGCAGAGATCACTGTGCTGTATTGATTCTGTTTCATCAAGGTGTGCTTCGAGCTAACAAATCTATTAATTCGCCTATGCACCTGCATGCTCCACATTATTGTTCTCCTCTGCCGCTTCCAGTAGTAGCCATTTCCCTCTGGATGCAATGCTGTCAGTGTGTAGTTCATTGATACACCAGCTGACAATCAATACAGGTAGCTGCACCTAGGAAGATGTGAAGCGTAGCCATCAATATGCTCACTGGCCAGCCAAAGCAGCTGGTCCTGTTTTCGATAAGCCTGGTTTATGGAAGTCAATGTAGGAACAGAACCCTGAAATCATCAATAGACTTGATGTATGCAAGCATATCTGATTATGTAGCCCCAGCTCTCCTGCTTCAGCCACTCTGATCTTGGGAGAGAGATGGAATATTAGTGAATGTCTCTAACCTTATACAGACCAGCCTTTGTTTATCACTGAACTCAACCTGCAAAGACATGTTTGGCATTCTTATAGAATCATAGAGTTGGAAGGTACCACCAGGTTCATTTAGTCCACCCGCCTGCACAATGCAGGAAATTCACAACTACCTCCCCCTCCACACCTCCAGTGACCCCTACTCCATGCCCAGAAGATAGCCAAGATGCCCTCCCTCTCA
Organism: Euleptes europaea; assembly: GCF_029931775.1. Lineage (NCBI taxonomy): Eukaryota > Metazoa > Chordata > Lepidosauria > Squamata > Sphaerodactylidae > Euleptes > Euleptes europaea. Next base: position 75,354,560 of record NC_079320.1, read on the forward strand.
TGATCTGCCTAAGGTCATAGAATCAGCATTGCTGACAGATGGCCATCTAGCCTCTGCTTAAAAACCTCCAGGGAAGGAGAGCTAACCACCTCCCAAGGAAGCCTGTTCCACTGAGGAACCACTCTAACTGTTAGAAAGTTGTTCCTAATGTTTAGACGGAAACTCTTTGGATTTAATTTCAACCCATTGGTTCTGATCCGACCTTCTGGGGCAATAGAACACCATCTGCTATATATCATCTGCTATATCAACACCATCTGCTATATCAAAGCTTCTTAAACTGTGGGTTGCAACCTCATATGGGTTCGCATAACTGAATGTGGGGGTTGTGAAAAATTTGGCAACAGTAAATGGTAAAATTATATGTATACCAAATAATTGTTTTAAAATAAATTTATTTATGATTTATTATCACTAAATATTTGATTTGTATGCCTATTTTATATACCTATTTCTCGAGCAAAAAGGGGTCACAAGTAAAAAAAGTTTAAGAAGCCCTGCTCTATATGACAGCCCTTCAAGTACTTGAAGATGGTTATCATATCACCTCTCCTCTCCAGACTGAATATGCCCAGCTGCTTCAACCTTTCCTCATAGGACTTGGTCTCCAGACCCCTGTTCTTCGCCCTGATATTATAAGAGCATGGAAGTGCATATACACTTTGACACGCCATCGCCAAGCAAAAGAGAGCCACCTTTGTGCATTTCCTGAACTATTTATATTGCACATTTCTTCAAGGCAGCTAGCCAAGGGCCAATACGGCAGAAGAATTTCTTAAAGATAACATTACCAGTACAGACACAGCCAGCTACTTATAAGTTTGTTTTTAATGGTGTCCAAATAAATACCTTTTTTTTAGGGAGAATGCAAGCTAAAACTTAACCCCCATGCCCTGCTGCACATGGAGTCAACGTACATGCATGCAGTGTGAACTTATCATTTTGAAACACGCAAATTAGACCTGACTGTATCCCTTACTATCACATGTTGTGGTATTTAATGCTCCAGTATTCCTATTGGACTGGTTAAATACTCTAAAAGCCGATAATTACTAAAGCAATGTGACAGAGTTTGTCTACTCCACCTCAGTCAGTTAGAGTGAACCACTTAGGATCAAATAACCATAAATGCTCTGGAATGTCACCAAAAACTTGAAAGGAATCCTGGCCAAAATTGACTTTCAAATGAGTTTAATCATTTTTTGAAGATGTGTTTGTGTTAGGAAGTAATTCCATTTTTTTTGGCAACTCGTCTAACAAACTGATTGGCTGCAGCCGCCAATTAATTTTATAGCCAGGCTGCTAGATGCTTGTTTTAAGATAGTAAGTTTAGCTCTTTTTTTAATGTAAATGCTGTCATGAGCAGTGAATGTTTGGAAGTATGTAATTAGGAGATAATGTCTTACTCGAAGAGGAATAAACAGCCAAAAAACACAGGGCTAAGATTATCCTGCCATGATATATAAGTACAGACGTTTCCGTCAGTTTAACAATAGTCAATGACATACAGGGGGAAAAAATGCATTGTCAGAGCTGATCATAGGACGTAACAGTCAGTCTTCCCAGCCCCTCTAACAGAATCAGCATTTCTATCTCTTCTTTGTTCAAGGGCTTTTGAGTTTAACTAACTGAACTTGTCATGCTTACAAAGTATCTTGAGTACGTTTTTTTCACATCCTATTTATATTAGCAAGCCTTGATCCTGCGCTACTTTTTTTTGTACTGAAATTACTGGTAGCTACTCAGATTGAAAGACCTGAGCCAGGCTGTTAACAATAAGAAGTTTTGGAGGACATTGATTCATAGGGTTGCAATGAGTCAAAAGCGACTCGACAGCACTTAACACACATACACATGGGTAGACTAAGCAAAATAACTGTAAAGTGTGTGTGTGTGTGTGCATGTGTGTTAAATGCTGTCGAGTTGCTTCTGACTCATAGTGACCCTATGAATCAATGTCCTCCAAAACATCCTATCTTTAACAGCCTTGATCAGGTCTTGCAAATTGAGGGCTATGGCTTCCTCTTTAGAGTCAATCTATCTCTTGTTGGGTCTTCCTCTTTTCCTCCTGCCTTCAGCTTTTCCTAGCTTGACTGAAAACCTGCTCTCAAACTGAAGGTCACCCTGAGTAGAGGCTTCATTTCCCCACACCGTGACCATCTCTTGAAATCAGATTTTTGATTACCACAATAAAGGACTGTTCACAGGATGTCATTTGCCACCAAACGGAATGTTTCCCTTGCCTTATTTTTCTTGCATTTAAGCCATTTTCTTCCGTTTGGAAGCATATAGGGTCATTGTCTTCTTCCAGAAACATTGGCCATTTCTCCCTCTACAGCTCTGCTTTCAACAGACATTGCTCTCCTTGACTGGTAATTATCGCCCATTCCCTAACTCTATCTCCCATCCCTCCATCCTGTTTTTCCATAGCTCTTGTATGAATTGTGTGTGTGTGTGTGTGTATGTTATATTGCTGTTTGAGATTATTATTTTGTAATAAAACCACATTTCTTAGAGCAATTGCCTCTCTATTGAAAATTTTTCCACGGGACTTATCCTGGTATACACAGGTTAAAAGATCTCCATGTTACCCCTCTCTTGCTAAAAGCGCAGTCTCCAATGCTAATTTCCCCCAATAGAGGCAGAGACCATCTAATTCAGGTAACACAGGAGGAACCATAGGTATGACCTTAACATGGCCAGGACCACACTAAGAGAGCAAGGCATAGAAAACAGCATTCAGCCTCCAGGAAGTATACCCATAGTGATGAACAGTTCTACAGTTAGAGCCATAGAGGAAGCCTCTCCTTGTTGGAATATCTATCGTGGGGATATTCCTGTATTTAGCAGAGTGCCTTAAGCTTAGCAACAACAGAAGCTACACGTGCGTGCGTGTGTGAAAATAAAAGGGAACAGTCGTTTGCTCTAATCAAACTAAAGTACATTTATTGTTGAAATACACATTGGATAGGAAAGGACAAACAAGGGTCCCCTATCCTGATCTACCTTGCTAATTCTCTAGGTATAAAAGGGTATCTGCCTTCCTCTCCATTTTTGGGGTGGGAAGGCCTGGACGCGCTGAGCGCCCAGCTCTAGGTCTTGCTTGGATGATGAGCAAAGGGGAAGAGAGAGAGGGGGGAAGTTTCCCTGACAATACATCCTCTAAACATCAACGGGGCAGGAAATGAGGGCAAGGTGTAACTAGAGATGACCTCCCCCTGTCCTGTCTATCTGTCTGACTCTGTGGTCAGTTCCCCCTCTCAATGTGCAGGCAAGTGACACCATCCTAGAAGGGCAGATTTTCCAACACTCCTACCTGTGAGTAACCTCACCTCACCATTCTTCTTATTTTCTCAATGTGCATGCAAAGAGCTGTGAGAGGCATCCCTCTATGTAAAGCAGAAGAATGGCGAGGTGAGGTTTCTCACAGTTAGGAGAGGCTTCCTCTATATCTGTGCACTGGCAGCAGATATTTCCAAAAGGCAACCAAAGTGGTGGTTCTATAGAGATGTGCAACCCAGCAGGTGGGGCACTATGGACCAAAAGCCACTAGTATAAAGCCACCACTGGATGCATTATTTTCCATCCCTACAGTGCCCCCCCCTTTCTATATTTTTCTGCCATGACGGCACCTCATTTCTTTCTGTTCAGGGACAGAGAAGTAGCACCAACATGGGTGAAGGAGAAATTGTACTGGTACCAAGTATGCATAAAAAAGGCACATTAGATCCATTTTGGGAAGTCAAAAAATCCATCCCTGCAAAGTAAATTTCATTGAACAATAAGACTTCCATGTCAGAAACCTGGTGGCAGTTTATATTAAAGGCGTAACCCGAGATGAACTGATTTGATATGTTATGAATAGAAACATCACAGCGGGGGAGCATCAATGACATGACATTTTGAATTGCATTAATTTAGTGTCATAAAATTTCCATACATAATGTGTGCTTCATTACATGAGCAGGCCCTGTTATTTTCTCGTGGAGGGAACAAGGAAAGCTCTTGGAAAACCTGGCACTTGCTAAATTGGTTTGTGTCCGTTTCACTTTCATTTTCACAAATTAAATGAAAGCCGCAAATGAATTAAATGATTGCGAAACGAATTAGCGCAAATTACACAACCTGAACTTCACAACGACACTTCAGGTAAAAGCAATTCGAACCATTATGAGTCAAAAGCAAAATCCCTCAAAGTGCATGGCTTCGAATTGGAGCTCTGTTAAGGGTTTTGGCTGGGGAGAGCGGGGTAATAAGTGGAAATAATAAATAAATAAACCAAGGACTTAAATTGCATTTACAAACTAAAAAGGACTAGTTAAAGCCTTGTGAGCTTTATGAACTGGGACTCCTATAAATCTCAGCATTAGCACATGGATACTAATTGCTGGAATTCTAAATCAATGCACATTGGTGGTCAAGTAATCTCGTCTGCAATCAATTCATAGGCGGCAGAGAGCAGATTTCAGGATTTTTTGTGACAATCAGGATTTGCATTTTAACTGGTTTCTCAGTCTACTGTATGTTTTATTTTGTATCATAAGCTTTCTTGAGAACCAACTTTGGCCGCTGTGTGGGATATAGAGTGTGCGAATCTGTGTGGCATAATGGTTACGTATCTGACTAGGAACTAGGGCAACCAAGTTTGGATCCCAGATGTGCCTAGGAAGCTCACTGGGGCGGGTTGCCAGGTCCCTCTTCACTACCAGTGGGAGGTTTTTAGGGTGTAGCCTGAGGACGGTGGGGTTTGAGGAGGGGAGGGACTTCAATGCCATAGAGTCCAATTGCCAAAGTGGCCATTTTCTCCAGGTGAACTGATTTCTATCAGCTGGAGATCAGTTGTAATAGCGGGAGATCTCCAGCTACTACCTGGAGTTTGGTAACCTTCACTGGGTGACCATTGAATGCTCTCAGCCTAATCTACCTCTTAGGGTTGTTGTTGTGAGAATAAGGTGGAGGAGGGGAGAATGATGTATTAAGCTGTTTTGGGTTCCCACTAGGAAGAAAAGCACGTTACACATATATGCTTAAAATACATGCACAACTTCCAAAGAATCTCCTGTTAAAAACTGTGACAGTCTAACAGTTGAAATGAGCTTGTGTGCAATGCTGAGGGCAACTCTGGGGCCTTAACATAAATGCCAAGGAGACAAAATTAATTCAGGAATAAGTTGTTAAACATACAGCTGCTCCCAGTAGATTACAATCACAATAGGGGGAAAGCAATAAAAGGTTTTAAATATGAAAGGAAACTCCTCATAGGTCACTTAACAATATCACTTGAATAGAAACATCTTACTCAAATTACCCAGTCTAAAGGGTAATATGAAAACTTGAAAGAATGTACAAGAAGCTACTAGGGTTGACAGCTCTGGGTTGAGAAATACTTGGAGATTTTGGGGGTGGAACCTGAGAAGGGTGGGGTTTGGGAAGGGGAGGGACTTCAATGGGATATAATGCCATAGATTCCAACTTCCAAAGTGGCCAAAGGTGAACTGATCTCTGTCGCCTGGAGATCAGTTGTAATAGCAGGAGGTTGGCAATCCTAAACTAAACACAATGATTTGGAATCTATGTATGTGGAGCCCCTACAAAGGGGCAAATAACTCCTCAGCAGCACTGTTTTTGCTCAGGAAAACAGCACGGGGGGAGGCAGGAGCCCCTCCTTCCCCTCACAGCTGCAATATGGTTGTAAGTCTTCGCTGCAGACTTGCTTGTTTTGTAACTTGTAGTTTGGCCCCAAGCAAAGCAAGCTGAAGCCTGCTCAGAAATAAGTCCCATTTTATTCGATGTGGCTTACTCCGAGGAAAGTGTTCTTAGGATCGCAGCCATAGTCTCTTTCCTTCCCGTTGATCTTCTAACTTGCTGAGCTGGCTGATTCTTCCCATCCGGTGGCTCCCCTTGGATGGGTATCGGGGGGGATGGGCTGCTAAAAAACAGGCCCCCTTTCTCCTGGCTTGTGCTACCTCAAAGCATTCCAGATGTGATTAGAACACTGAGGCCCAGCATCATTTCCCTCCAGGGTTGCCAACCTCCAGGTTGTTACAACTGATCTCCAGCCGATAGAGGTCAGTTCCCCTGGAGAAAATGGCCGCTTTGGCAATTGGACTCTATGGCATTGTAGTCCCTCCCCTCCCCAAATCATGCCCTGAAGCGGGTCGTGCTGTTCAGATGACAGGCTCTTAGAATGTATCACTTACTAAGAAGTGAAGTTATCTTATTCAGCCAGTCATCGAGTAAGCAGGACTCAAGAACTTTACCTACTTTTAAAAAGCAAGTCTTTTTATTGATATACTTCTAGTAAAATATGTGTAAATGCAGATTATCAAGTCTTTAACACTTCTATAAAAACTCTTGTCAAAGTACAATGTATGTATTTACAATGTCTGAAGTAAAAGCAAGCAAGTCTTACATACTATTCAGTTTCAAAATCCAACTTCTAAAACATAACCGTCAAATTATTCTGATTCAGTTCAAAGTATCTAATTCATAAAGTCTAGAGTAATGTATTTAAGCCATACATACCAGTCAGCCTTTTCTTGAGAGCCTTTGGAAGGTTCTGATTCTCTGGGCTTACTGTGGCTGTATTTATACTGTTTCAGACTCATTAAGAGTGTTGATTTTACCATCAGGAGGGATATCTTCCTCCCCACTTTCAGATAACATGAGCAGTGCAATAATGTACAGTTGCAGCTGTTCAGGTTATTAGCTTCTCCCCATGACCAAATATGGGCTTCCTTTCCTTTCAGTCTATTTTACTTAAAGTATAAACAATCATTTCTGAGTTTCATGATCACTCCATATACTCAGTTTTCATACCATTCTCATCTTCAATACAATATGCATTAAATGAGACTATTTAGAAATCTACAATACAATATATAACTATATAAATCATAAAACACAATTATTGCTTACATTGTAACATGTAACCATCTGGTCAGTAGGAAACATAGCCTTCAGTTAAGGTTATAGAAAGCAAGAAGCTTACTGCACTTATAGCCTTGAGGTCTTTGAGGAGACCTTCTCAAGGTTTGAGGATAGCAGGACTTTTCTGCTCTTGAGATATGAGCAGCTGACAGCTGGCAGCTGAATCAGGAAGGGTAATTTCAGATACACCTTTCTGGCAGATAGTGAAGAATGACTCTGTTCTTCTCCCTTCAAGGACAAGACCAGGGTAAGTTAGTTAGCTCTTGAAAGAATTCAGTCAGCCTGTTCTAAGGACATTTGCATTTTGCAAGCTGTTGCCAGGCTTTTCATTACACAAACCTCTGCAGTTTGTGGTTCAGTTTGTATGTTGTGTTCAAGCTCTACATGGAATTAATTCTGCACATATACACAAAATACCATAATTATGTCAGAGACCGTGACAGCCCTCTGCAGGTTCCACCCCAAAACCTCCCACTGGTTGTGAAGAGGGACCTGGCAACCCTAGACTAGTCCAAGGTAATTAAGCAAGTTTCCATGGCAGAGTGGGGATTCAAACTTGGGTTTCCCAGAACCTAATCCAACACTCTTAACAACTGCACCACACTGGGCAATTGTTAATTTCATCAGTAGTATAAGGTGAAAGCATCCTGAGGTGCAGAACGGGCATACCACTTTAGACTGCAGGTGAGTAATCTCAAAGGAACCCTTCTATTTGCTATGGTTGCCAACTGACCTGGAGAAAAATGTCCTGTGCCCTTAATATGTACAAATGGGCAGCTAGAGGTAAATAACAACAGGCCAGTTGGAAACCCTTTGCTTACTTTCTTCATAGGTATCTAAGTACTCTGTCATTTCTTATCTGGAATATGCCTCTAAATCAATGTCTAAGTGGTATGGTAAGAATTTAGCTAGTTTGAATTGTTACCTTTTTATTTATTTTTTATTTTTGGTTCTTTGTTTCTGACTCAGGGCAGAGGACTCCTTGAAAGATAAATCAAATTGCCACACTTGAAGGAGGACTGGCTAGCCGGATAGGTTAAATGTTCCTCATGCCTTATTTAATCTAATTCCCATTTGAGTAATAGCACCTGTACCCTCGGAGAACATCTGCTTTTTTACAAAACCTTTCGACACTCATTGGTGTCAGGATATTGTTTTTTTCTTGTTGACTTTGGGGTCTTGTCCTCTTACGACCTACATAAACACATTCTCATAATATGATTGCAGGTAGATGTCCTCTTAAACCTTCTGCTATCTCAGCGTGCCCCACAGCTCTCTGTAAACTTTCCTGATCTGATGGATGACTTCTCAGTTGAATTAATATTCCCTTGTCTGGGCTGAACCTTTGTTCTATCGCTCAGCTTTGCAACAGAGGGTAACCCAGGCATATGTTCTCTCATCCCTTCCAATGACCTTGGATCATCTCTCTTCTCTGTTCTGTTGCTCGGCTCATTTCCATTGCTCAAATCAAAGGGCAACAAGGACACATTCAGCAAGATGTTAGTGTCATTTTGATACTCTAATGTGAATTAAGCAAGACTCATGTAAACGGAACTAGAAAAGAGGTAGAAAAATGATTGTAAAATGTGTGACATTGTCTTCTGGCTTGGGCAGGTCATCAGATGGTAATGTTTCAAGCGTTCCTAACAGATTTAACTTGAGAAATAGTTATCTCTGAACTCTACAGGAAACCTTGGCCACCATGCGTCTCAACAAACAGAGACAGGGTTGCCAGCTCTAGGTTGGGAAATACCTGGAGATTTTGGGGGTGGAGCCTGAGGAGGGTGGGGTTTGGGAAGGGGAAGGACTTAAATGCCATAGAGTCCAATTGCCAAAGCGGACATTTTTTCCAGGTGAACTGATCTCTATCGGCTGAAGATCAGTTGTAATAGCAGATCTCCAGCCATCACCTGGAAGTTGGCAACCCTAAGCAGAGAACATATTTATTTATTTATTTATTTATTTACTTACTTACTTACTAGTGTGAAGTAGTAGTTAGAATAGACTCGGATCCTGGGGATACAGGTTCTAATGCCTGCTTTGCTGAGGGAGGTTGCTGGGTGACCTTGTCCCAGCCTAGGTTTGCCAACCTCCAGATGGTGGTGGGAGATCTCCTGCTTTTACAACTGATTTCCAGCCGATAGAGATCAGTTCCCCTGGAGAAAATGGCCGCTTTGGCAATTGGACTCTATGGCATTGAAGTCCCTCCCCTCTCCCAAACCCCACCCTCCTCAGGCTCCAGGTATCCAAAATCTCCAGGTATTTCCCAACCAGGAGCTGGCAACCCTAGGCCCAGCCACACTCTCAGCCTTCTTTGTGTGAGGGTCTGTATGCCTTTGCCTGGTGTGTACCCCCCCCCCCTGGACTCATAAAAGCAGTCCAGGCCTTTTGCCTTTCCTTGGTTCAGGCGCTGAGTCTGACAGGCCCCAGGTTGGAATGTCTCTTCCCACGTCCACCTCCCTTGCTCTCTCTGACTCCCTCCCGCCAGCTGTGGCCTTGGTGGGTAGATAGCAATAACGAGCTCCCTGAGGTCTTTGATGTTCTTGTACCATGCACAATTATCTCGTAGATTCCCATAACATACGTTTGGCATCTGCTTCCCTGTAGGGGTTATAATTCTGTCTTTGTGAAACCGTGAGCACTTGCAACTTTACCAGTGTAAGGCCTGTACTACCTGAAGCTTCCAATAAAGTTCCTTGTTTCTGCATGACAGTCTGAGCAAGTGATTTTATGGAGTTTGCACAGGGAGGTTGGGAACCCTCACATTAAGTTGCAAGTCTTCTGCCTTGTTATCCTGCTCCTGTACCGTTCTTGGACAGCTATGTCAGGAAAGGGGATGACAACGACAAGAAGGACAGCGCCGTACCCAAGCAGCCCGATCCGGCCCCTTCGGAAGGGAAGTCGACTGGGAAGACGCCCAGTGGAGCTGACTCGGGATCGAGTCTGGGTACAAAGTCCAACCCTACCCGTTTGAATACCTGGCTGGAATCTCCCCGGGGTTGGTCGCTCCCGCAGAGCGACGCGCGGTCACGACGGACTGCGGTGCACGGGTTGGGGTTCGAGGACGATCCCGCCCGAAAGGAAGCCCTGCTGCTTCACCAGATGGATGAGGAGCGGCAGTGCTGGCAGGAAGAGCGCCAGGAATTACTGGACCAGATTGATACCATGAACGCGATGATTCTGGACATGGCTCAAGCCATGGACGAACTGAAGGTTCCGTCGCCGCCCGTGGCTCCGGCGGACGGAGGGCAGCAACCAGACCCACCTGTGGCTCCCGCACCTCCCATCCGTCCCGCTCCACCGGCCCGCCGAGATCTGAAGATCACGTATGACGGGTCGAGTGACCAGTTGACGTTTTTTATGGTGCAAGTGGACATTTTTATGCGCGAACAGGCCCGGACTTTTACCTCGGAAGAATCTCGGGTCCAATACGTGGCGTCCCTCCTACAAGGTGAGGCGGCCGCCTGGATGGTACTGCAGTATGAGCTCCGCTCCCCGGTCTTGCGAAGTCTCGATGACTTCATGATCGCCCTTCGACACCGTTTCGAGGACCTGCATTTGGGTGCGCGAGCACAAACTGTTTGCTAAGGTTTCCAAATGTGATTTCCATCAACCCTCCATCACTTTCCTGGGCTATGTGATTTCCCATCAAGGCTTAGAGATGGATCCCGAGAAGGTTCGGGCGGTAATGGAGTGGGACCCCCCCACCACGCGCAGACATTTACAGCAGTTTTTGGGCTTTGCTAACTTTTACTGAAACTTCATCCCTAACTTTGCCCAGGTAGCGCTCCCTCTCACTTCGCTCCTGCGCACAAAAGGGAAAGGGGCAGGAGCCACCTTGCCCTCTGCTAGGTTGCAATGGACTTCGGACTGCCAGCAGGCTTTCGATACGCTCAAGCTGCTTTTCTCGTCCAAACCCGTTCTCGCGCACCCTGATTGTGAAAAACCTTTCGTGGTCCAGGTCGATGCCTCTGACGTTGCCATGGGGGGGCCCCTCTTGCAACGGGATGAGAACGGTCAGCTGAAACCTTGTGCCTATTTTTCTAAAAAATTCTCCCAATCCGAAATCAACTGGGCCATTTGGGAGAAGGAAGCCGCTGCTGTTAAACATGCCCTCACCATTTGGAGGCATTTTCTGGAAGGGGCGGAAATCCCTTTTGAGGTTTGCAGCGATCACAAGAACCTAGAGGCCTTAAAGGGGGCTAGAAAGCTCACCGCGAAACAGATTCGTTGGGCACAGTTTTTTGCCAAATTCCGCTTTGTCCTGAAACATGTGCCAGGGAAGGACAATGCGTTAGCGGATGCTCTTTCTAGACTCCCCCAATACCGCAATGACTTTGACCGGCCGGTGGATTCCTTGTTTACCCCTGAACAGAGAGGGGAAGTCTCAGGACTTGCAGTAACCACCCGGTCCCAGTCCCACCGCCAGGATGTTCCTCCCCTCAAGGGAATCCCGGAGGCTTTTCAAAAGCGGCTCCGGGACGCTTCTCTGAGGGAGGCGGATCAGCAGGTTCTCCCCGCACATCTCGACCAACAGGGTGCCTTGTGGTTGCAGGGGGGTAGGCTTTATGTCCCCGAAGTACTCCGAAAAGAGGTGCTGGGAATGGTTCATGGGGCCAAACTTGCGGGGCATTTTGGGTTTGTAAAGACTTTGCATTTATTGCGGCGTCAATTCTGGTGGCCAGGTATGAGAACCGATGCGGAGTTGTACGTGCGCAGCTGCCCCGTCTGCGCCACTGCCAAAAAACGGATGGGAAAGCCCCCCGGACTCTTAAAGCCTCTGGAGACCCCGACCATGCCCTGGGAAGTGATCGCCATGGATTTTATCACTGATTTGCCCCCAAGTCGGGGAAAAACTGTACTGTGGGTGATAACAGACTTATTCTCTAAACAGGTTCACTTTGTTCCTTGTGCGGGGCTACCATCGGCCCAGAAGTTGGCTAAACTGTTTATTAATCACGTGGTGAAGCATCATTCGATCCCGAGGAAGGTCCTCTCCGACAGAGGGGCCCAATTCGTTGCCAAATTCTGGAGGGCCTTCCTGAAAGTCATGGGGGTGGAAGAGCAAGGACTCTCTTTGGCCTACCACCCCCAGACCGACGGTCAGACCGAACGTGTCAATGCTGTAGTAGAATGCTATCTAAGGTGTTATGTCAATTACCACCAGGACGATTGGGTAGACCTACTGCCTTTTGCTGAATAGGCCTATAATAATGCCCCCCATTCCTCCACAGGTTTCAGTCCTTTTCATGTGGTTTATGGAAAGGACTTTGGGCCCTTTGGTTCTCCTAACATCACTCCTGAACTTGAAGGGGTGCAGGAGGTCCAGGATTGGGTACAAGTAGTGCAGACCACTTGGCCCTGGCTGCAGAAAAACCTGGAAAGGGCCAAGCGCAAGTACAAAGACCAGGCCGATAAACATCGGTCTCCGGGGTGGGAACTCAAGGTGGGAGGGCAGGTTTACCTTTCCACAAAGAACCTATGTTCACTTCGGCCTTGCAAAAAGCTTAGTGACAAGTATGTAGGTCCCTTCCCCATCACCCGAGTGATCAATGACGTCACGGTAGAGTTGGAACTTCTCAAGTCTCTTCGAGGGGTGCATCCGGTGTTCCACATCAGCCTACTTAAACCGTACGTTGCTGCCCCTCAGTTCCACCCCCTCCCTAAGTCCGAAATTCCTACGGTTGTGGGGGGGGGGATCGCATCTTGAAGTTTCTAAAGTGTTGGACTCTAAGCTGAAAAAGGGAAAACTGTTCTATTTGATCCGCTGGAAGCACCTGGGATCCGCCCATGATGAATGGGTGGCCGCTCCCCATGTGGCGGCTCCCCGCCTGGTTCGAGAGTTTCACTCTGCCTATCCGGACAAGCCTCGTCCGCCCGGACTCGGGGGAGGGGGGCCTTAAGGGGGGCAGAATGTGAGGGTCTGTATGCCTTTGCCTGGTGTGTACCCCCCCCCCCCGGACTCGTAAAAGCAGTCCAGGCCTTTTGCCTTTCCTTGGTTCAGGCGCTGAGTCTGACAGGCCCCAGGTTGGAATGTCTCTTCCCACATCCACCTCCCTTGCTCTCTCTGACTCCCTCCCACCAGCTGTGGCCTTGGTGGGTAGATAGCAATAACGAGCTCCCTGAGGTCTTTGATGTTCTTGTACCATGCACAATTATCTCGTAGATTCCCATAACATACGTTTGGCATCTGCTTCCCTGTAGGGGTTATAATTCTGTCTTTGTGAAACCGTGAGCACTTGCAACTTTACCAGTGTAAGGCCTGTACTACCTGAAGCTTCCAATAAAGTTCCTTGTTTCTGCATGACCGTCTGAGCAAGTGATTTTATGGAGTTTGCACAGGGAGGTTGGGAACCCTCACACTTTGCAATGTTCTTGTGAGGATAAAATGAAGGATAGGAGGATGATATGAGCCACTGGGAAGAAAGGTGGGGTATAAATAAAGTCAATAACAACAACAAATGTATAGTCCACTTTTTTTGCTGCGACTCAAGGAGGATTACAACTGACAATAAAGCAGTAAGAACAGTAGAATATATACAACCTAGAAAATTAGGGAACAGACACAAAATTAGAGAACAGGTGAGACATTACATACAATAATAGAGAATAATGCAGGAAAAACAAGATCATACACACAATGAAGACTGTCTTAAATCTCACAGTTATTAACAAAAGTCTTATTCCCCTTATGCGCTCCTGAACAATTCCATTTTTCCCATTCTGCAGAGCAATAGAAGTGTGGGTGCTTTCCTGACCTCATCAGGCAGGTTGTTCCACCAGGCGGGAGCCACAACCCAGATGTCTCAGGTACGGGCAGCTGTTGATCTTACCCATTTGCAGGGTGGGGCCTTCAGAAGTCTCTACTCAGATAAGCAGAACTGCTCATCCTAGCATCTCGGAAGAGGTGGTCCTTCAGGTATGTGAATCTTAGGCCATGAAGGATTTTGTAAGTGATGGACTTGCTCTGGTCAGTGTTGAGAGAAAGGACAAGCACAAGGAACTGAATCCAGCATTCGGAGACCCCTTCCAAATAACGAATCACTTGTTATTCACGTTAAAATAATGGTGACACGTGCAACCCATCTGTTTGATCAGGAAATTGACTTCTATGCAATGCACTCATTTACAGTATGTACACCATTCTCTATCCAAGTAGGGATATATGTGTGCGAGCCCATTTGAGTGTGTTTATAGGCCTTAGCTTCCTTGGTACATTAAAGTTTCAATGCCTTTTACAGGAAGCTCTAGTACTAGAGATATTTATATCCCAATAAAATATGTTGTATTTCAGAACATTTTAGGATCAGGGACTGTTTGTTGCATCACATTGAATCCTCTGAAAATCAGAGGTGTGATTAAATTAAATGGATATTCATTTTTTTTAGTTAAAAATTGCATATTCACAGCTGTTGGGTAAGTGTCAGAAATGTAGCAACAGTTTTACCAACAGTTCTGATGGATTTGCAACAAATCCTAGCAGCAGGTTGAGTAATTGCTGGCACCTGCGCAGTAGCTGTGCGTTCAGTAGGCTGCTCTGATGAGCAGCTCATAATGTGCTTGACTACTCAAAACCTGTATGGAAATATCTCTGCTCATTAATCTAGTTATTAAAACAAATAACGGTGGTAAAATTCATACCAGTTCAGTAATTGTCAGATCTGTTGTTAGGGGAGGAGTGTCCAGGGCCAAGAATCTATACCCTTCAGGCCAGCGCTGATACCCATTTAGGGTTACCTGGCATACAGCCCATTCCTGAAAAGTTGGCATCCGGAGTCAGCGGAGAAGAGGTGCAGCGGCGATTCGTGCATGCCGTGGGAACAAAAAAAGCCGTTTCATGGCTTTTTTGCTTTTAACGGGGCCAAAAGCCCCATTGAAAACAGCGAGGCTGCACCTGCTAAAAAGCAGGTTCAGCACCACCGTTCCCAGTGCCGGCATACCACGGCAAACCGGGATAGGAAGCTGCCTAACTGGCGGCTCCTCCCCCCAGCCAGCCCCCAGAAAGCCCCCCTGTGCCAGCACGGCCTCTCTGTGCCATGGCCTGCACCATGGAGAGGCCGCACCGGCATAGGGGCGAGGTGCGGTCCACGGTGCCCGGCCGCCGACAGGACTGGCCTCTCTGCCAGCGTAAGTGCGTGTAATTGCGCAATTGCACGCACTTATGCTGGCGGCGAAGTCACACCACCTCCAAAGAACATCGGCCAGATTCTCAGGAATGGGCTGATAGTCTGGCAACTGGCAGCAGGGCTGAGAGCAGGGATGGGAGGGGCATGAAGTCGATGACATTACTGATGTCACTATGTTGGTTCCAGGTACACCCGGGAAGTGACAACGGGTTGCTCTAGGAATCACCAGAAAATCTACGATAAAACCATAGAGTTTCTAGTGATTCCTAGAGCTACCCTTTGCCACTTCCAGGTTGTACCTAGAAGCAACAGAACTTGCCAGTGGGATGCCTGGAAAGCCTATACTCACTCCTGCCTTGGCCCACCCTGTAGCCTAAGCTCTGAGAAGATTGTTCTCCAATCCAACACACTGGAAAGGCTGTGGACAAGCTAGGAGCTTATTTCACTTTATGGAAATGTCTTTGTATTCAAATACTTCAAGGGATAATTACTATACTGTGCAATAAAAGTATTTTACTCATTTATCTGATGTGTTTATATCTCACTTTTCAGCCAGACTAGTTCCCAGAGCAGCAAACAATAAAAATCTATCATACTTGATAATCCAGGACAGCTGTTAAGAAGCACAGTTCCATTTTGTAAATAAATGGAAAGTCACCAAATTCGGCAGCATCTGTTGAAACCTGGAAGGATAATGAGGATGGTAGAAAGGATGGTGGGGGAGAGAACCTCCCAGATTATATTGTCGAAGGCTTTCACGGTCAGAGTTCATTGGTTCTTGTGGGTTATCCGGGCTGTGTAACCGTGGTCTTGGTATTTTCGTTCCTGAAGTTTCGCCAGCAGCTGTGGCAGGCATCTTCAGAGGAGTTCTCCTCTGAGGATGCCTGCCACAGCTGCTGGCAAAACGTCAGGAAAGAAAATACCAAGACCACGGTTACACAGCCCGGATAACCCACAAGAACCAACCCCCCAGATGTTGGTCCATCCATTGATGACTTATACTGCGGGACCCTACAATGCCCTGCCCCATGATAATATCATAGACTCATAGAGTTGGAAGGGATCACCAGGGTCATCTAGTCCAACCCCCTGCACAATTATCTTCCAACCAAGATAAAATGGGCAGCGCAGACTTCAGGGGCACCCTGGTAATGAGGGTTGCCAACCTACAGGTGGTAGCTGGAGATATCCCGCTGTCACAACTGATCTACAGGCGGCAGAGGTCAGTTCACCTGGAGAAAATGGCTGCTGTGGAAGGTGGAACCTATGGAATTCTACCTCGTTGAAGTCCCTCCCCTCCCCAAACCCTCCTCAGGCTCCACCCCAAATTTTCTAGCTATTTTCCAACCAGGAGCTGGCAACCCTACTTGTGTGGGCTTTATTCTTAAAGCAGAGCCCCTGTCCACAGTGCAAAACAAGCTCTGAGCTCACAATGAGAAGTGGGCCAGAGGAAGGAGATGCAGAGGAAATGGAAAACTGAAAAAAGAAGTTTAAAGATTGAAGGAAATGGTATGAGAAAGAGGAGAATAATGATTTCCCTCCCCAACAGGTACACAAGAAGCCCACTGCAAGCATTCATGGGAAACTGAGTTTTCCCACAATTCTTTAGAGAGGAAATGGCCATTTCAGACTATGAAAAGTAAGTACTTTTAAAATTATCGGGGGGGTGGGGGGAGCATTTTTCAAGATAGAGTCACCAAATCCACAGCATAGCTGCAAGGGACTCTCCTTGCATGAACTTCAAAGTTTGGTAAAATTTGGGACAGAGAGTCCAATTAATGGAATCGACCCCTTCCTCCATAGAGGCAGTTTACAGTGCTTCTCTATGGAGAAGAGGGTGACCCCTTTGGGACCCCATAAAATTGTATCCCCTGGCATAATCTTCACTAAAGGAAGCTACCCTGAAAATTAGGGAACTCTACTTCCAAAAATGCCCCCACAGGAACTTTGAAATTTTTCCCCAAACAGTATAACGGACTTGATTGGGGAGGGGGGCTGGAAATAAAGCCGAAATACCCCTTTACCAGTATGGGTATTAGACAATAGATCTCCTACATCAATTCATCGAACTCTCTTTCATATTCGCTGGTCCCAGAGCTACTTCCCTTCTAAGCATGACTGCACACTATTTTGTAGGCTGAAGAATGCCACATGCGGAGTAGGTGAAGCATAGCAAGGCCCACAATGTTGTTGGCCAATATTAGCACCTAAACCTTAAGAAGGAACCATTTATTTGATCTGATTTGAGCTTGGAGACTGCTGGTGCATAGCTTCTAAAGAAGGAAGTGTGGGTCCAGCGAGCAACAAACCTCAGGTATTTCAGTTGGTGTTGTGTAGAAACACTTCGCTGCTGAGTAGATCTGGACAAAATAGGTGGGCAACTGCTGGAACGTTTGTATTTGTTGCTGTTGGGGTGGGGAGAACGTCTTTAATTGCATATTTTCTCTGCTCACATACTCTACTGGTTTGGATGAGACAACTGTTCACAAGATCAGAACTGGATACCCACTGGGGAGAATTTACTATGAAATATTGCTTTACAAACTGCAGATAGAGGCTAGTTTATGATATAACCAACATGGCATTTTTCTCTTTTCACCAGGGATTTGAGAAGCCAGACGCTCAGAAAACAAGCTTTGCTTCACCGGTAAAAATTATACAATTTATAAAACGGTTAGCAACAAGAGTATTTGAACTAAAAGCAATTTACTAAGGAGCCCCCCCCCCATTTTTAATGAGGAAAAAAACTACCACCAGCATGTAGAAATGCTCCTGTTGGCATGGTATGCATCTATAAACAACAAGCATATATTTTCATTAAGCATTTTTACAACGACGCAACAAAAATATTTTCTTGATTCTAAAATTGCTGTATCACTGTAGAAGAGTCCTTCTTTTGTTATGAGGGGTTCTGGAGTGCAAATCTGCCTGGACATTATGTGTCTTCAGTTCTGATTTCCAGGTGACAGAGATCAGTTTCCCTGGAGAAAATGGCTGCTTTGGCAATTGGACTCTATGGCATTGAAGTCTCTCCCCTCCCCAAACCCCGCCCTCCTCAGGCTTCACCCCCAAAATGTCCAGGTATTTCAAAACCGGAGCTGGCAACCCTATTGGTAGGGTTGCCAGGTCCCTCTTCGCCATCGGCAGGAGGTTTTTGGGGCTGAGCCTGAGGAGGGTGGGGTTTGGGGAGGGACTTCAATGCCATTGAGTCCAATTGCCAAAGCGGCCATTTTCTCCAGGTGAACTGATCTCTATCGCCGGGAGATCAGTTGGAATAGCAGGAGATCTCCAGCTACTACCTGGAGGTTGGCAACCCTACCTATTGGTCAAGACGGGGTTAACTGACAGCTCTACCCCCCTTAAACTTCTCCCTTCCCTGTTCCTTCAAAGATAGGGTTGCCAACTGCCAGGTAGTAGCAGGAGATCTCCTGCTAATTCAACTGCTCTCCAGCCGATGGAGATCAGATCACCTGAAGAAAAATGGCCGCATTGGCAAATGAACTCTATGGCACTGAAGCCCCTTCCCTCCCAAACCCCGCCCTCCTCAGGCTCCACCCCAAAACTCTCCCACTAGTGGCGAAGAGGTACCTGGCAACCCTATTCAAAGACAATCTGGACAAAAACTGCTTGCATATTTCCCCTTAGAAATCAACAAAAAGGGCTAGATAACTTTTTTTTTTTTTTTACAGGAAGATGGAAATTCAGAGGTGATATTATATTTATGGTGGGGCGTTGTCCCCAAGTGCCCCATCCCCACCTACAAGCCTCAGGGTGAGGTAGGGTTGCCAGGTCCCTTTTTGCCACCGGTAAGAGGTTTTTTGGGTGGAGCCTGAGGAGGGCGGGGTTTGGGGAGGGACTTCAATGCCATCGAGTCCAATTGCCAAAGTGGCCATTTTCTCCAGGTGAACTGATTTCTATCAGCTGGAGATCAGTTGTAATAGCAGGAGATCTCCAGTTACTACCTGGAGGTTGGCAACCCTAGGGTGAGGCTCAGCTGGGTCTTCTGGACTCAAATCCATCTGGGGTATCTGGAGAAAATTGGAATTAAGGAATTCTGGTAGCTCTACTCATTCCTAATCAAGAGGGTTTAGTGCACATATCCTGTTACTTCTGCTGTGACTCTTGAGAGCAGATCTGTTTCATAGGTTTCAACTAACTTAAAATTTACACACCGTCGATGGGTTTAATATAACAACAACAACAGTTCCACTCTGGTTTGAAACACTCCAAATATCAATGGAGAGCAAAATCAAGGTATTATTCACACTACGACAGCAGGAATTCATGTTCTACAATAGCTTGAAGCATCTGCTCATAGAACCAACTGAAATGCCAATATGCCTGCAGTCGAGCGAACTGGCCTTGCTTTAATTGTACAGATAAATCGTTTTTATGCTGTACTGTATATATTTACTCCCATGCATTTCTTGGGGGGGGGGTGAAAGCTAGTCCGCTTGCAAGCTCCTCATATTTGAATAATATTTTATAATCTATCACATCCTCTGCTCCATGACTTGCATTTCTTGCAATGCTTTTCATTTGCATATTTATCTCTTGCTTCTCCTCTGGTTTCAAGTCGTTTCTTGGCAGATCAGTTTGAAGAAGGGTTCCCCCCAACCTTTCTTCTTTTTAACATACTTTCCAGCCTTGTATAGATCCCACTTTCTTGCATGGCTGAATTTATCCTATTTCTATAAAACTTAATCCAGCCACTTTAACTCTTTGAGTCTTCACAGCAGTAGGAGTTGTAAAAGCTGCCGTGTTTTATTCACTTAAATTGCGAAGAAGGCTTAAAAATGTATATTGGAAGTGGAAGCAAGATACTGCTGATCTTGACAGTCGGCGTCACGCAAGCCGATGAAAGATTTAAAACGATCCATGAAGGAAATAAAATCAATATGTATTTTAAACACAGCTCCTCCTCTCTTTTAGAGCCAGCGTGGTGTAGTGGTTAAGAGCGGTGGTTTGGAGCAGTGGACTCTGATCTGGAGAATCGTGTTTGATTCCCCACGCCTCCATGTGAGCTGCGGGTGCTAATCTGGTGAATTAGGCTGGCTGGGTGACCTTGGGCTAGTCACAGCTCTCTCAGCCCCATCTACCCCAAAGGTGTCTGTTGTGGAGAGGGGAAGGACATGTGATTGTTATCCAGTTTGATTCTCCCTTAAGTGGTAGAGAAAGTTGGCATGTAAAAAACCAACTCTTTTTCTTCTTCCACAGATGACAGTTAATCTTTACAGAGATTGAGCATACCCCCATGAAATTGTACGATACTTATTACAACTATTTAGTTTGTTTCACCTGAAGAACTTCCCAAATCCAGTGGCCTTCTGGGGATGTCTATGCCCCCCACCAATTTTAAGAACTGGAATCATTTAGTTGTTCTCAAACTTTAGCTGCCCTTTAAAGTCCTTGGATGGAACTTTTCTCAGATTTGTTGACAAAGATAAAGACAAGACTCAAGAGATAGTCAAAGGTCAGGCAACACTGTCACTGACAGTTTCCACAAGCTATACGAGTGTAAAGTAGAGTTGCCAACCTCCAGGTACTAGCTGCTATTAAGACTGATCTCCAGACGATAGAGATCAATTCACCTGGAGAAAATGGCCACTTTGGCAATTGGACTCTATGGCATTGAAGTCCCTCCCCTCCCCAAACCCTGCCCACCTCAGGCTCTGCCCCAAAAACCTCCCTCTGGTAGTGAAGAGGGACCTGGCAACCGTAGTGTAAAGTGACATCAAGTTGCAGCTGACTTATGGTGACCACGTAAGATTTTCAAGGCAAGAGACTTCCAGAAGTGGTTTGCCATTGCCTTCCTCTGCACAGTGAATCTGGTATTCCTTGGCAGTCTCTCCTCCAAGTACTAACCAGAGCTGGCCCTGCTTATCTCCAAGATCTGACGAGATTGGGCTAGTTTGGGCCATCCAGATCAGGGCTTCCACAAGCTAAAAGCCCATTTGAATCTCCACCTCTTTACATGCTGCTTTGTAATTGGCTGTGAGAGAAACCAAGCTTGTGTGTCCTGCATGGGGATTTCACCCAGGTTGAGCTCAGGGGAAAGGGGAAAATCAGGTTAACAGAGGGATGGAAGGTCCTGGGATTTGTGAGGGCTGGCAGTGAGTTCATATCTAATGGACGATCTTTTTTGAACTGATCTTTTTTGGTTGAACTGATCTTTTTTGGTTGGAGATCAGTTGTAATAGCAGGAGGTCTCCAGCTGGTACCTGGAGGTTGGCAACCCTATCGCTTGTTAATGTGAGGGCGAGCTGCGAGGGAAGAGAAGGATGTTCCAGTTTCCCTCCCACCCTGCTTTCATTAGCAAAACTGGCAGCTGGGGAGGGGCTTTTTGACACCTTTCCGTAGCTCCACAAGTCCTTCCCAGGGCATGTGGAGCCAGAGAAAAGGAGCAAAAAGTCCCATCGCTGCCATTTCAGCTGGTGAAAATGGAGTAGGAGGGGAAATGGTAGCATCTTCTCCCTCTCCCCCTTGCAACCCCAAGCAAATGAGTGTTTGGGTTGAGTTCCTCCAGTGTATGTCAGAGCTTTGAACTACAATTGCAACCAGCTCTGAGAGGCAAGGTTAAGACACGAAGCCCTTTGGGGCAGTCAAAAGCAGACTGTGCTATAAAGATGCTGATGAAGCCCCCTGGAGGCGAAAACGTGCTAAAACAATCCAGAAGGCATTTCTTTTTCCTTTCTGGCTGTGAAAATTCCTCAGTAAGCCATATTAATCATTTTTAGCTGGTCAGGCAAGAAGAAATTATTCGTGTTTGATGCACTATTTATGAACTTTAAAAATGCCATGGGCATGAATGAAGAAATAACAAGAGTTTTGTAAATATTTTTTGTGCAATTGTTGAAAGTGTCTTTATATGTTTGTATTGTGATAATTGTTGCACTTTGGTGGTGTTATTCACTTATACTGTTAGCATTGTAATCGTCATTTTTATTAGCTTAATATAGAACTTGCATTTACTCATTTGAGCTCGTTGTTGTTGTTTTTCTAAGAACTACTTACCTTACAGCATTGGTGTACTTTTCTTGCCAACCTCCAGGCACTAGCTGGAGATCTCCTGCTATTACCACTGCTCTCCATCTGACAGAGATCAGTTCACCTGGAGAAAATGTCCGCTTTGGCCATTGGACGCTATGTCATTGAAGTCCCTCCCTTCCCCAAACCCCACCCTCTTCAGGCTCTGCCCCAAAAACCTCCTGCAGGTGGCAAAGAGGGACCTGGCAACCCTATCCATGACCCAACAAGTGTAAGACACATAATGAATTTTGGCCCTTAAAGAGACCATCAGCTAGTAGACAGTTTATTGCGCTTTATTTCTGCATCTCAAGAATTGCATTTGAGAAACGAAGGCAGCCCTCCTATTGTTTTCAAATTTTGTAGGCTTCCACAAGTGGATTAAAAGCAAAAACAAAACACCATTGCATACTTGAAAAATTGCTGAAACCCAATCTTACAGTAGCCATGTATTTTTTTTAAAAAAAACACAAAGTTATTATGCCATAAATATTCTCCAATGCCATGAAGTCTCCAGAACCACGACTAGTAACTGCACTGCTGTTCAGTTGTTTGGGAGGGCTTTACAATCCTGGCCCAGATAGTATTATTGTACAAGCAGTGATTCCCTTGATAAGGTACATTCTGAGACAAAGGAATACAAAAAAAGATCCATCTGAAATCCACTTTAATGGTTAGCAAACCCAAAAATCCATTGAAAATCCCAGACAAAATCCATCCACCAGTTGGCAGGAGAAACAAACCAAGTGAGTCAGACAAGATTTAGAAAGACATTTTTCTCCTTGTTTCCCTTATGAATACATTTTTTCACTGAACCAGTTTCTAAGTTTGCTAAACGCTTGGAAATGGCTTTAGATTCCATCTATTTTGCTTTTCTTGATCTATATTTCAGATTTCCCCCCCCCTCAAGTTTAATATCATTTGTCTTCTCTACCTAGTTTACAGTTCTACCAATCCTCTCATCAAAGGACTCCTTCTTTTATTTGATTTCCATTTTCTGCCTCTGGTATGTCAGTCCTCATTTTTTAAACTGTCAGGCAGCAAAGCCATTCATACTTTTATGAGATGCTGAAGCTGATGTGAATATGCAGGTAGTAAAATGACTGTGTAGATGCTTGTATTTAAGCAAAAAAAAAAGAATGCTCATATTCTTTCCTTATCTATTCAGTGGTAAGAAGAAAATCACCTCCTCATGTTTATGTCCATGTGAACTGAGCAATGTGTAGGGTTGCCAGGACCCTCTTTGTCACTGGTAGGAAGTTTTTGGGGTGGAGCCTGAGGAGGGCAGGGTTTGGTGAGGGGAGGGATTTCAATGCCATAGAGTTCAATGGCCAAAACAGCCATTTTCTCCAGGTGATCTGATCTCTATTGGCTGGAAATCAGTTGTAATAGCAGGAGATCTCCATCTATTACTTGGAGGTTGGTAACCCTAGCAATGTGAGACTGTGGGGTGTGGAGAATATCAGGAAGGACTTCAGCAGGTGACACCTGGCTTGAAATATACCCTATCACATAGGGTTCCTGACTGCAGAGTGATCTATAGAGTCCAATTGCCAAAGCGACCATTTTCTCCAGGGCTCTATCAGCTGGAGATCAGTTATTATAGCAGGAGATCTTCAGCTAGTACCTTGAGGTTGGCATCCCTGCCCCCCCTTCTTTGTGATGTCTTGGGAGGTAAATGATCTGATGATCTGGGGCACCCTGAGGCATCAGGCATGATGGAGGGCTTGCCCAGCCCATATCATCACTGGCTTTGCATAGGGTTGCCCACTCAGGGCTGGGAAATACCTGGAGATTTTGGGGGAGGCTGAACCAGCCGACGACTGAACCAGCCGCCCGATATTAAACTGAATGCAGGAACCTTTACTTTGGATATGTTTTCATTGAATACAATCCAACTGTGAGGATTTTCAAGTCTGATGAAGCATGAGCAAAATGGGAAGATTTACTGGAAGCCCATTGCTTGTCCTGTAATCCTATACTTTGCACATTGTATATTGTTCCCTTGTGTTGTTGTTGCAAGTGCACAAGTTGTATTATGTGCATTTTGATTTTGTGAACACAAGACTACTATTATACACACTATCTTGTGTTGGAGTGTAATTTTTCAGATATCTTCTGATATTGCAAGGTGCTACTTTGATTAAGTTCAACCTGACTGTTTGGCACTTGCCAGCCTTTTTTTTAATTCAACCTCTAGGTGGTGGCTGGAGGTCTCCTGGAATTACAACTGATTTCCAGGTGAGAAAGATCAGTTCACCTGAAGAAAATGGTTGCTCTGAAGGATGGACTGTATGGCATTATACCCCACTGAAGCCCTTCCCCAAACCCCACCCTCTGCAGGCTCCACCTCCAAAATCTCCAGGTATTTCCCAACCCAGAGCTGGAAACCCTAGTGGCATTTCTGTGCCAGTAGTACCAGAACATGTTCCTTACATCAGTTAAAACAGTATTTATGTCACTCGGGATACAGAGGGCACACCTTCAACTCTTTTCAATCCTTATTCCACACACACACAAAAATCCCATATCTCCATATGATGTGAGGATGCTGAGGAACACGAGGACACAGTAACTACTTTATGATGACACTTAGGCTTGACTTGAAAGGAGAATAGACCCCCCTTTTTCTTTGCAAAGTAAACCGAATGTAAAGAAACAAGGAAAGTAAACTAGGTCGACAGAGTAAGAGAATTATTATCCCGCGAATCAGGGCACCAACTCACCTTGCCTTAATTCTCCAAGGCCTCATTATTTTCTTCACAAGTTAACAAAAAAACTGCCACATAAATCATAAACAGAATTCCAAGTTGCATCATTACAAATGTTTGCTGACACTCCTAACTAGCGTTTTGGAAAGAAACAGAAGCAAAACAGGCTGCTATTTCCTGTAGCTTCGGGGAGGGGAGAAAAGATCTGTTCATCATTACTTTGGTGGTTCACACGCAGCAGCAAGCATCCGTCCTCGACAATTCATTTATCATTTCCAGCTCCTAGTCTCGAAATGAATGGAGCACCTCCAAAATGGAACTGGAGGCGCTCGCTACAGAGGCTACAATCACTTTTTCCGCACCTATTTGTGTCCAGAGGTGAAATGTGTAGCTAGGGATAACTTTTAATTTTTCATCCCTACTTTTTTGAACCCCCCCCCCAAACAAATCCCCATTTTGATTTTGCTTCTCCCTTGTAGGGATTAAACTGGTGATTATTTCCCACATTTTTTGTTTCTTTTCTCAAACTGAATTTCCCCCATAAAATGTACACATTTGGTATTAGTTGTACATTAATAAATCATTATGTATCTATAAATGATGTACACTGTATACATTGCCATGAAAAATTGCACTTCCTACACAAAGACTAATAAAGCTAACATCAAAACCAGAGAAGAGAAACTACTGACAATCATATAAATATAAAAAATATAGCAACAAACTATATAGGTATACGCACACACATATACACACACACAAATTAAAAGTGAAAGCATGACATATTCCTATCGCTAGCTCACTGGTAACTAAGATGAACTGTAAGCTGGGAGCGTTCCTGTAGTAAGAAAGTGCCAAAGAGGGTTGTGCATATCAATACACCCGAACCGAAAATAAACCCAAAACTAGCTTTTTCTGCAATATTTGGGTTTGGGGTTGACTGAATACCAAAACCTGGGAATCTGCCCAAAGCCAAATAGGTGATTTCCAAAAAAGCCGAATAGATATTTGGCTTTTTCAGTTTTCGGCTATTCGCCGCTGCTCAGATGCACAGCTCTATGTTTTTTCCAATTTTTCTATCTTTGACTGGTTTTGAGGTAAGGGTTGTGTAATCGGAGCCAGCATGGTCAGACCCAGCTAGTCTGGAAGGGTTATTTTAAAAGACGCAGTTCACGTAGTCCCGTCTGGAAGAATATACCCTCCAGCTAAAAAATGCCAGCTTCTACTGCTGCTGACCACCAGGCTTCTGAAGAAGACTCCTCACCCACGCAGATGAGCAATCTTCTTGACAAGAGCTGCCTTGGTCATGACTTTGGCTGGCTCCGATATTAACACCCCCCAAATTGCTCTTAAACTGACGGTCACCCTGAGTAGAGGCTTCTTTTCTCTACACCGTGACCATCTCTTGAAATCAGGTTTTTGATTACTATAATTAAGCACTGTTCACATGGTGTCAATTGCCACCAAAAGAAATGTTTTCTGTGCTTTATTTTTCTTGCATTTAAGACATTTTCCTCTGTTTGGAAGCTGATTTGCATGGACATCATGCTATACACCCCAGATATCAAAGGAGCCCCTCGACTTTGAGGCACCAGCCCGCCAATCGGCTCTTTCCACCAGTCTTTGGCAACGCTGAACTTCTGAACCTGAAACCTGATGGACAGCTCAGCTCACAAATGCCTGGAGGATGAGGTTGACCCATTTTGTGGGCCCATTAAATTGGACCCCCTGTCCCAATGTTCTACCAAACTTCTATATCTGTCTAAGGAGATTCCCTTGCAGCTATGCTGCAAATTTGTTGAGTCTACCTCCAAAAATGTAGTGGTTAAGAGCGGTGGACTCTAATCTGGAAAACCAGGTTGGTTTCCCCACTCCTACACATGAAGCCAGCTGGGTGACCTTGGGCTAGTCACAGTTCTCTTTGAGCTCTCTCAGCCTTGCCTACCTCACAAGGTGTCTGTTGTGGGGAGAGGAAAGGAAGGCGATTGTAAGCTGGTTTGGTTCTCCTTAAAAGGTAGAGAAAATCAGCATATAAAAACCTACTCTTCTTCAAATCTTCTTCTGAGGGGTTGTCAGTGAGGGAGATGTATGGCAGTTAAAATAGAGAGGCATTTTTTTTCACAAGAAGTGGAAAACCAAACACAAGGATTTTCTCCTAATATCTGGCTGGTACCTTTCCACCTGTTCTTTATATGCATTATTGTGAGTCCTATCCTCCGCTGCCAACAGGAACAGCTCCCTGCTTTCCTCTAACTGACAGCCTTTCAAATACTTAAAGAGAGCAATCGTGGTCTCTTTAAGTATTTGAAGATACTTAAACCCTAACCCTCAACCTTCTCTTTTGCAGACTGAGCATCCCCTAGACCCTCAGCCTTTCCTCGTAGGTCTCCAGGCCCCAGATCATCTTCGTCGCTCTCCTCTGCACCCTCTCCATTCTGTCCGCACCCTTTTTGAAGTGAGGCCTCTGGGACTGCACACAGTACCCCAGGTGCTGCCTGACCAAGGTGGTATACGTCTGGACTATGACATCTTGTGATTTGGATTTTATTGCCTCTGATGATACCCCCCAAGACTGCATTAGATTCTGAGAAAGAAACCACCTAAATCCATTGTGGGTCACATTGTCTCACAAGCAAGATTAGAGAGGGCAGTCTTGGACACTATGAATTCTCTGAGCTATGCATACATCTAATCTTTTTCCACAGAAGGTATGGGAGGGAGGGCGAAACCCACAGCCAAGAGCGGATGCTCTGCTTGGATAAGCGTGTCAGCCCTTCAGCAACATCTTACAACTTGTCGTCCCATACTCTCTGTGAAATTGACAACTGGTTCTGACTGCAGTGTGAGGTGAAGGGGCCTTGCAAATGAGTGGGACATTGAGCTAGTGAAGCCCTCCCCTCTGACATGTCCCTCAACGAGGACATCTCTGCATACTTGAGCTCCTCCTCACTTAGTACCCACTGACATTGATGTGAATGGGAGAATATCTTGGTTATCCACACATGCAGGGGTGGGGGGTAGAAATTTTTTATTAGAAATGACAGGATTGCCTATGCAGAGGCAGTTAACATTGTCATTGTAACATTAAAAGAGAATTTCATAGAGCTGTTCCCCCCGATTAATGCTTTCAGCAGAATCACTTGGCTTTATACAATGTCCTGTGGTGATGATAAATCAGTTCAACGTAGTTTCAATAACAGCTTTCATTCAAGCTGTTCCAAAGTTCAGTGTACTTGACAGAAATGAGTTCCATATACATAACCTACAAAACCCAGCGCTGGCTCTGTGTTACTCTCAGACCTCAATATCTTTTGTAGCATTGTATGACGAACCGACAAGTAGGGCAGGAACTTTAAACAATGACGGCTTTACGGGAGCAGGTTTGTGTCACTGTTAAAGGATGCTACATTATTAGTAGGCTTGCCAGCCTCCAGGTGATTTGGAAATCAGTACAGGAGCAAAACCAATTTAAACAAAATGCAAAATTCTTTATAAGCTACCACATATAGTTCAAAACAATACAAGACAAAATGTACATCAAAACCCACAAAATTCCATATATACATATGTACAGAAGTTGTTTAACAAAGTTGTCTCAATTGTGAGTACAAAATCTTCTTATTGAAGGCAAATATCAGGTGGTAAGTTAGAGATCATCAGTTTGTGGAGGATACGGCTGTTTCAAATTCTTAGCTTATAAGGCAATTCTTCTTCAGTCCTTCATTCAATCTCCTGCATAACTTTCTACATATTCCATTAATATAATGTAGGTAACTTCAATTGTCCCAGAAAGGGTACAGAGCAAACCTCGTCCCACTCAGGGTAAGGGTAGAGATTCAAAGTGGGTAGGTATTTCCCAACCCAGAGCTGGCCTGTATAATTATTAGCTATATGTTTTATCTGCTTACCTCAGAAGTTGAGGATTTTTTTTGGGGGGGGTGGTTCTTCAGCTGAAAGGCAAAAGTAGTCTAGGTCTGTTCTGTAAACAATAATTGAAATCAAATTAAGTGTGAAAATGCAACAAATGATTAATGTCACTCGTCTTTTTGGCTTAAGTGTGAAAATGCAACAAATGATTAATGTCACTCGTCATTTTGGCTTTTCTTGACACTCCTGAGAAGTTGCACAAGAGGAGAGAAGTTCCAAATTTTCTCAGAACTTTGCTTCTGTCAAAATCTACTGATAGTCTAATAAAATGTGCAGTCCCTTACAGAAAATAAAAGTGCCCAGCATTGGCCTTGCTCTTGAGTTCCTTCAAAATTTCTCAGGTATTTTGGAAATAAGTTTTTTTTTGTTTTAAAACTTGAAAATAATCTGTAAACTGGGTTTTCCACAGCACCTTTTGATCTATTCCTCTTGTTTCTGTCATAGGAACATCTCAGCCCAACTATCAATCAGGGCCAGGTTAAGACATCCTGGAGGCTCTAAGCCATGACAAGTTCAAAAGGCCCCATAACATTACCCCCAAATGGATAATTTGGCATTTTTTATATTGAGAGGCCCCTCATAATATGAGAGCCTCAGCTATATCTTACCTTGTGTACAAATCCATGTCTGCAGTCAATGCGCACTTCATGGTGGTTTTCAACAAACATCTTGAAACAAGATGTTTCTTTCATCTGTTGGCCCTTTAACAACCAGGCGTCCAAGGGTTGCCAGGTGGCTTGGAATGGTGGGAAATAGCCTGCCAATCCATTTTCTGGCTGACAGCAAGGGTCGTGTGTGTGTGTGGCCGCAAGCAATGTGATCACGTCACTTCTGGTTTACTTCCAGAAAGCTGCAGCACTACGGGACAATTTACCACTCAAATGGGGGGGGGGTTGAGTGGTAAATCGTCCCGTAGTGCTGCAGTCCTTCTGGAAGTAAACCAGAAGCAATGGGGTCGCATTCCTCGTGGCCACGCACGTGAGATCCTCGCCTCCAAAATCTCCCGCTGGAGGAGAGGGTAGACCTGGCAACCCTAAGGCATCCCCATGTGGAGGTTGACCATCCCATGACTGATATAAGTTTCATTCTGGCAGGTGAACTGGGTCATTGCTTTGTAGCTCAAACAGAACGCTAACTGAGATACAAGTTTTTGTTCTTTCTACTGTTTGGGGTGGTGACTTCTAAGTCGCATCTCACTCCCAGTCAATTGGCCAATCTCTTTAGCACTTTCAACTCCATTTTTCTTGTTCAGCCATGACCTTGATGGATTCCATTTATTTTCACCATCCTTCCCCCAGACCAATTGTTCAGCTGCAGGGCTTAAAAAAAAATTCTCAAAGCAGATTTGACATGGTTCACCTGTCACAAGGGCATGTACTGGATCAATTTACAACATGGGACAAAGATTAAACCTTCTCAGGAGAAAAGGCTGGTTGGGAGAAAGTGTTCCTAGGATAATATTTTCTGTTTTTGAGCTGAACGACTGTCAGTTTATACAAAATATACAGAGAGACCAACTGTGTATGTTGTTGCTGATTTGTCATTGAAAAGAAGGCATTGCATTCTTGAAATTACATTAGTTGTGAATTTCAAAAGATCTCACAGTAGTTCCACCCTTTGCATTTTAACTGGAGATAGCACACAATTCTGTTCACACATGCATAGAAAATATTTAATGCCTCTTCCGAAGCAACTGCCAAAGTATTTCTATAGCCTGACAATACCAAAGCTCAGAAGAGCTTTTACTTTGGCAAGAACTAATGCCCTTCCTTTGGCGGTTTTGGAGGGCAGTTATAACAAAATGCCATACTCAAGTAGAACATGTAGATGAAACTATTGAACATATTATTATGGAGCTGAGGGCCAGTTTAATTACTCTTCTATTTTAAAGTTTGGAAGTGTCCATTGAGGCATCACATCACCTGCCCTTTTTGTCTTGCCTTCTTCTCCCTCTCTCCTTAAAAAAAAACCTGTCTACATTTTTATCCATTAAATGGTTCATCATCTGCTGAGATTAAACTGTGTGGTCCAAGGCTAATTAGAAAATAATTTTCTGTGTTCAGTGATGGGACTTTTAAAGTCCTGGAATTACACCTCTATGAGAGCTACATCTTTTAAGAGGCATCATTGATGATGATTATTTTAAATCGTAATTAAGTGAAATAACACAATTATTAAACAGTCTGTTTACCTCTTGCTTCCTTCTTCATGGGGGACACAATGAAAGCACAGCAACCAGTGGAAGTTATAGAACCCAATAGTGTCTGGCTAGTCACACAATTGGCATTCTTGGGGAAGGGAGGGTTCTACCTCTGAATTGCTGGCTTCTACTCAAAAGTCAAAAAAGGAGGAAACTATTTGCAGCTGTAAGATAAATGTACATCAACTGTCATGAACATGTGACACTGCCTTATACTGATTCAGACCCTTGGTCCATCAAGGTCAACACTGTCTACTCAGACTGGCAGCCGCTGACATTCTACCTGATCCTTTTACCTAGAGTTGCTCAGGGTTGAACCTGAGACCTTCTGCATATAAAGCAGATGCCCAGCACCTCCCCACTTTCAAGAAAGTTTATTTTTTTTTAGTATTAAATGGTTCAAATTCAATTTAATGCTTTTTGGACATCCTAAATTATTCATGGAGGCCATCTCAGGGTTGGAAGAGCCAAAGAGATGCATAATAAAATGCACACAGCTGACTAGTGTAGGAACAGCAATATACTTTCCAGCTCTCTCTGTCTCTCTGTATATAAATATTTTGCCTTAAATTTTTCACAGAATCAAAAGGCAGTTCTCACAGGGGAAGAAAGGAAAACGGGAAGAACTTTGGCAATTTGCCGCTCAAAGCTGTTTTCTAAGTGTAAATTATTCTTTTCAGCTGAGATTATGAAAATGTGTAAATTTTATTTGGCTTGTTCCTCCAAGTGGATTTTCACCATTTCATTATACAAAGCTGGGCTTGCTTGCAGAACCTTCCCTCTCAAGATTAAATCAGAACAGAAAAAACATCCTTGTCAACTTTCCACTAACAAAAGGGCTAAATGTAAACAATGAAATATTGTTAAACTGATGGAGGATTTTGTCTCCAATTCCGGGCTCTGTCTGCTCAACAGCGAATTCCCAAATAATGCTGGCAGATTTGCCAGCTGAAATGAATGGAATGTCATTCAGGGTGGAATTCATTGGCAGAGTTACTATTGGGTTCACCAAAGAATAGAACAGAAATGGAATTATCAGTTCCACTTTGGGTTCAAAAAGTCCCTGTGATGTTGAAGACCTCACTGGACATCTGCAGAAGCTGATGTTGGTGGGCCTCCCGTTTTTATTTATTTATTTTTCATTTTATTCCATTTATACCCCGCCCTCCCCCTGCAACGCTAGACACAGGGAGGCTTCCAACAATAATTTACAATACATGATAATACAAATATCAAGCCAAAACATTGAATTTAAAATCGTTATTCCAGTTTATTCTAATAAATGGCATCTGATTCTCAATTGTTCTGAAAAAGTAACCAAGAGAATTGCCTTAGTGTGCCCAAAATTAATCACTTGGTGCATATGAGGGGTACAAAACCTATATAAACCTCAGCCAGGAAACCCAAAATTCAGATGAGGATAGGATTGCCAGCTGTGGGTTGGGAAATACCTGGAGATATTGGGGGTGGAGCCTGGAGAGGACAAGGTTTAGGGAGGGGAGGGACCTCAGCAGGGTACAATGCCATAGAGTCCAGGTTGCCAGCTCCAGGTTGGGAAATATCTGGAGATTTTGGGGGTGAAGCTTGAAGAAGGTGGGGTTTGGGAAAAGGAGGGACTTCAATGGGGTATCATGCCATAGAGTCCACCTTCCAAAGGGGCTATTTTCTCCAGTTAACTAATCTCTGTCACCTGGAGATCAGTTGTATTAGGAGGAGATCTCCAGACACAATCTGGAGGTGGGCAACCTTAAGTCCACCCTTCAAAACAGCCATTTTCTCCAGCAAAACTGATCTTTGTCATCTGAAGAGCAGTTGTAATACTAAGATATCTCCAGGCCCCACATTGGCAACCCTAGATGATAATGTATGGTACTGTGCTAATTCTTCCAGTCCCTCATTGTGGACACTTACATATTTTTGCACTTTGGTGGTTAGAAATACTCTTTCAGGGCACTCAGCACAAATGCTTTAGAGAGACAGCATTTCCCTAACACTTCTGTGTCCAATGGGCATCATGATACTCACTGACAATTTTTCTGGCACCCACTAAGTGTTTTTCAGAAGTGGACAGGGATTTTGGTCAGCAGGCCATTGGAGATAAGTTTGGCAGCCATTTTGTGGTTGTACTTACCACCCTGTGTCAGAATTCCAAAGGTGCTCAAAAACGTGGGACCCATCTTACAGGTACTCCATCTGTGGATGCTGAAGGGGAGATGGTACTCTCCCAACAGTGAGGTGCAAAATCAATGAATACCACACACGTAAGAAAGGCTGAAGGACTCGAGGGTTGCCAGGTCTCCTGTTATTGCCAGGTCTCCTGTTGCCTGTCGCTGCCATGTTGGCTAGTGGGAAAAAATGGCTGTCAGTGTGATGGCATTATTATAATTTTACCGTGGAGTTTATGACATCACTTCAGGGTTTTTTTCCCTCTGAAAGCAATATAATGCCATCACACCAAGGATGCTTCTCCACTCCAGTTTCCTGCCAGTTGCTAGACACTCTGACCCCTCAAACCATGAAATCTGCATAGGGTTGCAAGCTCCAGATTGGGAAATACCTGGAGATTTGGGGAGTGGAGTCTGAGGAGGGTGAGGTTTGGAGAGGGGAGGGGCTTCCAGTGCCATAGAGTCCAATTGCCAAAGTAGCCACATTCTCCAGGGGAACTGATTTCTATTGCCTGGAGATCAGTTGTAATAGCAGGAGATCTCCAGCAGGAGATCTCCCTAGGATCCCCTGGAATTACACCTCATATCCAGATTACAGAGAGAATTACTCTGGAGAAAATGGATGCATTGCAGTGTGGATTCTATGGCATTGTACCCCATAAGGTCCCTGTCCTACCCAGGCTCCATCCTCAAATCTCCAGGAGTTTCCCAACCTGGAGCTTGGCAAGGCACAGTTAGTACAGTTCCCATGTAAGCACACTGGAGTAGCTATTCGGGATCATATCAATGGTCTGATAGGAAGCCAGTATGGTACAGTGGCTAGAGTGTTGGGGATACACGAGACACAGGTTCAAATCCTACTCTACCAGGGATGCTAGTCTCCTGGTGGGACCTGGGGATCCTCTGGAATTAAGCCTCATCTGCAGACTACAAATATCCGTTCCACTGGAGAAAATGGCTGTTTTAGAGGGTGGACTAGAATTTCCAGGTCCCTCTTCACTACTGGTGGAAGGTTTTTGGGGTGGAGCCTGAGGAGGGCGGGATTTGGGGAGGGGAGGGACTTCAATGTCATAGAGTCCTATGGCCAAAGCAGACATTTTCTCCAGGTGAACTGATCTCTATCGGCAGGAGATCAGTTGTAATAGCGGGAGATCTCTAGCTAGTGCTTGAAGGTTGGCAACCCTAGGGTGAACTCTATAGCATTGTACCCCACCAAAGTCCCTGTCCTCCCCAGGCTCCATCTCCAAATCTCCAGGAGTTTCCCAACCTGGAGCTGGTAATCCTACCCCCCTCCCAATCCCCTGCCGGTGGCCAAGGAGGACCTGCCAACTCTCAGCTTTACCAAGCCTCTTACACAGAATGGCAGAATAGACGTCTCTCTCCAATTTTGGTGATATTGGCAAGTGGTACTTCTTGAAGCTTGAGGAAAGCTCTGAAATGGGGATTTTACCGGAAGCCCATTGCGTCTGATATTTATTCCGTGCTCTTTTGGACTTTACCATTCTGGATATTATTGTAAACTTGACTTATTCTTGTACACACTTTTTGTATTCTTATTGTGTATTAACTTACCTTGCTCAGTATTTATATCCTTTGGATACCCTTGCAGTGAGGTTCTTTTTCCTCTGAATACAATTGTTTGCATATTGCTAATATGTGCTTTATTGAGCTTTCAACAAGTGCATAACTTTTATTCCTCATTTTCCTAACTCTCAGCTTTAGCATGCTCTCCTCTTTGCCATCTGTCCTGTATCTTCTGGCTGGTGGTGATGCCAGGGCTGATTAATGCCCTATGTGGTATCTCTTTCATATGTACCTGGTTGGGTAGGTGTACAGAGAGCTGATCCCAAGTGTGAAACAGGGCTTCAAGTGGTGGTCACCATTTCCTAGAACCACCTCTCCAGAGAAGTCTATGAAGCAGGCTTTCCTCACCTTCAGAAGACCTTTTTTAAACACCAGAAGACGTTAAGATCAGATTTTAATGACCACTGTGTTTAACAGTGTTATTTATTACTGTGTTCACCTTTTTCATTGAACAATAAATTTGATTTAAGTCACTGTATTAGATGGAAGAATTTTACATGCGAGCGCTGTGTTTATTTGCTGTTTTATATCTGCTTTATTGGTTGTCAACGTATCCATAATTGATTTTTTAAATTGTTTTATGGTGCCTCCAGGGCCCTTTTATAGCCAAAAGGTGGGGCAGAATGATGATTTGGCCTTTATAGACCTATGTTTAACCCCAATTTCTACCATGGGACACGTTTTCATCGATTATATAGTAACGGTACAAAGTAATCTAATTATCTGAATACTTCCTGCTCTCTCTTTCTATATTGCGTGCCATTTGCTGCCAGGGTCTAACCAGCTGTGCCATTCCAGTCATTGCAAATGCATAGGGTTGCCAACCTCCAGGCAGGGCCTGGAGAGCTTCCAGAATTACAACGGGTCTCCAGACCACAGAGATCAATCAGTTCCTCTGGAGAAAATGTCTGAGTTGGAGGGTGGACAGTATGGCACTATACCCAGCGAAGGTCCCTTGCCAGGCTCCACCCCCAAATCTTCAGGAATTTTCTAACCTAGTGTTGGCAGTCCTATGATATGTGCCCTCTTCCACCACTGCCACTCTACTCCTGTTGCTCTCCTCCATTTCTTGCCTCTAGGTAGTGGGAGGTAGTGGGAGGGACTTCAGTGGAGTATAATGCCATAGAGTCTACTTTCCAAAGCAGCCATTTTCTCCTGGTGAATCGATTTCTGTTGCCTGGAGATAAGTTGTAATGGTGGGAGATCTCCAGCCACCACCTGTAGGTTGTGCAACCGAAACAAGAGCTAGTGCCCCAAATGTGACTACTGGAATTCTCAAGCACTTATGGCAAAACAGACAAAAATATGCTGATAAGGCAATCGTTATATTGTGCATACAAACCGCAAAATGCAAAACAGTGATATACACAGATAATTTCAAAGAAGAAAATACAACAGCCCATGTAGTTTAAGGTCCTTGTAGCTTGTAAAGGAGTCCTTGCAGCTGTGCAGGTGAACTCCAAGCAGCTTGTAAAGGATTCCTTGCAGCTGTGTAGGTGAACTCCAATTGTAAAGGAGTCCTTGCATCTGTGTAGGTGAACTCCAAAATAGGTTTCCGGTAAAAGTCCTATTTCGCATGAACGCTTTTTCATCATTGGCAGTTCACTATAATATTATCCACAGAACATATGTTCTGAAAAAATGCATTAATGCTCATGAGTATACATACAGGAATTTCAAAGCATATAACAACATAGAGAATCATAAAGCAATGCATACCTGGCTGAACAAGCTCTTAGCTCACTTGTAAAGGTGGATGGCGAATCTGCGTCATCTAAACCCAAATTGCATTCCCACTAATTTAAAGGGAACGCTTCTAATTAGTGACAGGTGAAGCTAATCACTATAGACAGGCAAGCTAACCATATGCCATGAAATACATTACTATGACTATGTGATAAGACCAAAACGTAATTTAAGATACAAATCATTATAAGAAACTGGACAAATCGAACAAATCAAATAGGACTTTTACCGGAAACCTATTTTGGAGTTCACCTACACAGCTGCTTGAAGTTCACCTACACAGCTGCAAGGACTCCTTTACAATTGGAGTTCACCTACACAGCTGCAAGGACTCCTTTACAAGCTGCTTGGAGTTCACCTGCACAGCTGCAAGGACTCCTTTACAAGCTACAAGGACCTTAAACTACATGGGCTGTTGTATTTTCTTCTTTGAAATTATCTGTGTATATCACTGTTTTGCATTTTGCGGTTTGTATGCACAATATAACGATTGCCTTATCAGCATATTTTTGTCTGTTTTGCCATAAGTGCTTGAGAATTCCAGTAACCACCTGTAGGTTGGCAACTCTACCCCCAAATGGCATGATGTGTTGGGTGGGCCAAGCTGAGATTGGTGGGGCCTACATGTCACAGTGCCAGGGCACTGTCAGTCACTGTTGATGCTCCACCTATTCAGGTTTCGGTCTGAGAATTAGGCCGTAGTGGGTAGGACCTTGCAACTGGTGGAAGGTTGGTGGGTGGGAAAATGGAAGGGTACATGGCAGTGCTCTTGCCATGATGTCACTTCTGGGAAAACGTGGAAGTAATGTCAAGTCACTCTTGGAATGAGCAGAAACTCTGTGGTTTCCCCATAGAGTTCCCAGCAATTCCTAGAGCTCTGTGACATCACTTAAGGGTTTTCCCAGAAGATATATTGTGGTGCATGCTTCCCCAGCCCCCTAAATGTTTCTCCCACTGTGCTTGGAGTGGTGGCAGGCAACAAGGGTTGCCAGGTTGAAGCCTCCTACCATAGTGGGAGGCAACCCTAGATCTAAGGAAGGCAGATCCTTTGCTATCTTTGGAGCCCTAAAAGGGCTTATCTCCAACACAGTGGCTCAAATTTACGACGTCCTTAATACCTACAAAAGCTAAAGGATCCATGTCAATGCCTCACTCTCTCAGCCTTTATTTCTGCATTACAGCAGATCCAGACTGTGAGCTTATACAGCTCTCTGAAAAGACTTAAGCCAGACCTGCCTCCAGTATTTCAAAGCTGGCACTGCTCTGATTGATATCTTATTTGACTCTCGCAGGGGTCTTTATATATATATTTTTTTTCTTCCCTTGCCTGACTGAGACAACAGAAATAATAAATGTCAGTTGAAGAGGGCTTTGGAGCCACAAGACTTTTCTATTTGATCCACTTTTCAGTTCACAGCTCTGCTCACTGTTTTTGAGCATGAACCATTCGGAGTGAGAGCTCTTTAGAGGTTCTGTTCCAATTTGTTTCTCCCTGGTAACTTTTTTTTGTTGTTGCAAAGTTCCTCCTACCCAAGGTGAAGAGCAAGCTTGCTCAACTTCTAATTTGAAATATACGTGAGAACCAGTGTGGTGTAGTCTTTAGAGTGTCAGACTAGGATCTAGAAGGACCAGATTTGAACCTCCAATAGGGTTGCCAGGTCCCTCTTCACCACCGGCGGGAGATTTTTGAGGCGGAGCATGAGGAGGGCGGGGTTTGGGGAGGGGAGGGACTTCAATGGGTTATAATGCCATGAAGTCCACCTTCCAAAGCAGCCATTTTCTCCACGCGAATGGATATCTGTCACCTGGAGATCAGTTGTAATAGCAGGAGATCTCCAGCTACCACCTGGAGGTTGTCCACCCTAATCTCCACTCTGACATGGAAGTGTGTTCTGTGACCTTAGGACTGTCACCCTCTCTTCCTCTTGTTACCATAAACAGGATTAACCATGGAACTATGAGCCAATAACCACACCACAGAGGTGAAAGGAATAAAAGTTTATTTCTGTGCACATAGATAAGGTCCCCCCGCAGCTCAAGCGGATGCACACCATCACTCCCAATCACAGACAATATATAGCATCTCATTTCTTCCTTCCGTTACACATTTTTGGAAAGCACATTACTAACTGGCACATCTACTCATTATTATTCAAGCATGCGTACAACTTGCTATCTTATATAATTAAACTCCCACTGTGATTGCGCAGCCATCCTTGAAGGAGGACCACTTTCTAACAAGAAGTGTGTTCTGCCCACATTTATGTCACTAAGTAACTCCCGGTCATTTTACAAGGTCGCCCTGAGCTTGTTGTGAACAAATAAATAAATAAAATGGCCCATCTAGTCCAGCATCTAGCTTCCAGAAATGGTTAGCTAGATGCCACAGTGAAATTTAACAGCAGGGCCTGTTGGCAACAACTTTAAGCTACAGACTCCCCGACCCTGAATCTAACAATCAGTGGCATTCTGCCTTCAAATCTGGAGATCTCATTCATTCATTCATTCATTCATTCATTCATTTGATTTATAACCTGCATCCTCTTCTCAACAGAGCACTCAGGGTGATTCACAAGATACACAATATAGCATTAATACTTAAAATAAATAAAACCAATAAATACGATAAAACATTCTAATTAAAATTCAACTGGTCATCAGCTCTGGAACAAATCTGGACAGCCAGTCAGCTCACCCATTCTCTTAGTTAATTATATACTGCACAAAACAAGGCAAGCTTTCATGCCCTACAGAACCTTAACAGATCCCGCAGGGCATGAACCTCCTTGGGAAGCTGGTTCCGGAGGGCAGGGGCAGCCACCAAGAAGGGTCTTGTTGTGGATGACAAATGGATTATTCAAGGACCAGGCACCTGCAGTAGGCCCCATGATGAGGATCAAAGGGGGCAAGGGGGGGTCATATCAGGAAAGGCGGTGTCACAGATATGAGGGTCCCAGACATTTAAGGGCTTTATAGGTCAAAACTAACAGCTTCCACAAGATTGGAGTTATATGAACCGACCAGGAAGACCCAGTCAGCAGTCTAGCCTCTGGGTTCTAGACCGATTGCAGTTTTTAAAGCATCTTCAAGGGTAGCCCTGTCATATCTAACAGCCAGTGATAGATCCATCTTCCATATATTTATCCAAATCCCTTTTAAATCCAGGCAGCGTGGTATAGTAAACAGCAGTGGACTCTAATCTGGTAAACCGGGTTTGATTCCCCACTCCTCCACATGAAACCTGCTGGGTGACTTTGGGCCAGTCACAGTTATTTAGGGTTGCCAGCTCTGGAGAGTTTGGGGCTGGAGTCTGAGAAGGGCAGGGCTGGAGAGGGAAGGGACTTCAATGCCATAGAATCCAGTTGCCAAAGCGGCCATTTTCTCCAGGTGAACTGATCTCTGTCGCCTGGAGATGAGTTGTAATAGAGATCTCCAGCTACCACCTGGAGGTTAATCAATTAAAAAAAAAACTGCACAAGCTCTACAATTAGTAAAAGACAAATGCTATATTCAAAGGCAATGAGTATAAAACAACACACTACCATAAACACAAAATGATTTTGTGTTTATGGTAGTGTGTTGTTTTATACTCATTGCCTTTGAATATAGCATTTGTCTTTTGCTAATTGTAGAGCTTGTGCAGTTTTTTTTTAATTGACTAGTCATCTATACAGTGCTATTTGTTTTTGTACCACCTGGAGGTTGGCAATCCTACAGTTACTGTATTTTTCGCTCCATAAGACACACTTTTTTTCCTCCTCAAAAGTGAGGGGAAATGTCTGTGCATCTTATGAAGTGAATGCCGGCTGGGCGTGTGCGCGTCGGGACGGCTCGAGCTGGCGTTCCCCGCCCCGACGGCCAGCTGGGAGGCGGGCGGGGCGCACAGGGCCAGCTGGGTGTGTGCGCATCGGGACAGTGCGAGCCGCCGTCCCCCGCCCCAATGGCCAGCTGGGAGGCGGGCGGGGCACACAGAGCCAGCTGGGCGCGTGCACGTTGGGACGGCGAGAGCCGGCGTTCCCCGCCCCGACGGCCAGCTGGGAGGCGGGCGGGGCGCACAGAGTCAGCTGGGCGCGTGCGCTTTGGGATGGCGCGAGCCAGCGTTCCCCGCCCCTACGGCCAGCTGGGAGGCGGGCGGGGCAGCACAGAGCCCCACAAGATTTTTTCTTGTTTTCCTCCTCTAAAAACTAGGTGCGTCTTATGGTCAGGTGTGTCCTATGGAGCGAAAAATACGATATCTCAGATCTCTCTCAGCCCCACCTACCTCACAAGGGGGGAGGGAAGGAAGTTGATTGTAAGCCCTTTTGAGACTCCTTAAAGGTAGAGAAAATCTAGGCATAAAACCCAACTCTTCTTCATCTAAGTAATATCT
This sequence comes from Euleptes europaea, assembly GCF_029931775.1. Classification (NCBI taxonomy): domain Eukaryota; kingdom Metazoa; phylum Chordata; class Lepidosauria; order Squamata; family Sphaerodactylidae; genus Euleptes; species Euleptes europaea. The sequence continues at coordinate 75,395,344 of NC_079320.1, forward strand.
TGAGGTAGTGAGTTCTATCAGTCAACTACCCATTGAGTGAAGCAGCACTTCATTCTGTCTTTTTGGCTTTGTTAAGACAATGATGAAAGGCACCCTACCGGGGTAGTGATAGTCATTATTCTCCACAGAGATTACCTCACGGCTTAGCAACCTAGAGAGCAGAGTGGCCATGTAAGGTGGCTCAATAACTATGCCGCCTGTGTGGAACAACAGAAGCCAAGGAGAGGGATTGTCCAGGAAGGCATAGCTGGCGAACTGCGTTCAGCTTCATGGCTCACAAGCTGACCAGGCCAGAGTGAGAAAGATTAATATGCACTACTCATTTTTCAACATTGCTAAAGCTGAGTAAAAAAAAATACAAGTTTACATAAAGGTCAGTTGTTTTCTAAAAATGAAGAAACAGGAAAGATTTTTGTTGCTATACCTTAGGGGAAAGAGCAGGGGAAATCTGGCTGTGTTTGTTTCTCCTTTACCCACAGGGATTTAACTTGTAGGCATGGCCTAAATAGGAGGGCCAGGAAATCTCCCCCCACAGCAGTCCTAACATCCCCATTTCCCTCTAACATAACTGCGAATTTCTTTCAGCAGTATGAGCTTTTGTGCTTACTACTTATTGTTAACATATTTTTAACGGTAATAAAATACACAAAATCCACACAATATTGAATTAAACACTGCCCAGTTTTGGCATGCCAAAGCCCAAGGGGAGGTTGTTCCAGAGAACAGGTACAGTAACAGCTAAAGAAAAAGAAGAAGAGTAGGTTTTTATACCCCAATTTTCTCTACCTTTTTAAAGGAGATTCAAACCAGTTTACCATTGCCTTCCCTTCTTCTCCCCCAACAGACACCTTGTGAGGTAGGTGGGGCTGAGAGAGTTCAGAGAAAACTATGACTAGACCAAGATCACCCAACAGGCTTCATGTGTAGGAGTGGGGAAACCAACCCGGTTCTCCAGATTAGAGTTCACCTCTCCTAACCACTACACCACACTGGTCTTGCTGTCATTTAAATCAAGTAAATTCCGAAACCAAGTGGTTTATTGTTGCGAGATTTCTTCCCAGCGAGGATCTCCCACTGATGTGTAGCCTTGTTGGACGCTGGGGCAGAAAATCATCATTTTTTACTCCCCCATTAGGTGGGATTTGGCATTCTCCTTCCAATAGCCACCACTACCTCAGGTTTACTTTCCACTTACTCCCCCTTGCTTTTGGTTGCCCAAAGGTACAGCCCCCTAGGGGTTGCCCAAAGGTACAGCCTCCCAGGGGTATACAGTAGTATATGGCAAGTCATCTGATCATGGGACTAGGAATGAAGGTAGCGCATCAGGCCGCACCTGGAGTATTGTGTGCAGCTCTGGAGGCCTCACTTCAAGAAGGATGTGGACAGAATGGAGCAGGTGCAGAGGAGAATGACAAGGATGATCAGGGGCCTGGAGACGAAGCCCTACGAGGAAAGGCTGAGGGACTTGGAAATGTTTAGTCTGGAGGAGAGGAGGTTGAGGGGGGACATGATTGCTTCTTTAAATATTTGAAGGGTGTCACTTAGAGGAGGGCAGGGAGCTGTTCCTGTTGGTGGCAAAGGATAGGACTCACAGTAATGCATATAAAGTACAGGCAGAAAGGTACCAGCCAGATATTAGGAATTTCCACCCCCCACACCCCCAGTAAGAGTAGTTCAGCAGTCTAATCAGCTGTCAAGGGAGGGGTGAGCTCCCCCTCACTGGCAGTCTTTAAGCAGAGGCTGGACAAGCACTTGTCAGGGATGCTCTAGGCTGATCCTGCATTACGTTACCTCATTCCTTGTCAGCTCAACCCTGTTTCAATGGAAAATGAGCCTGGCTGTTCCATTCCTCTTCTGGCTCGAATTAAACTGTTCATCCTGGGGTATTCTTCACAGAGATTTGCTGCTGTTTCGATGCTGATTTGCGTCGGAGGCAAATTTTGGTTATTCACTGCAGATCCGGGTTTTCCCCCACTGAGCAAAATAAGCCGGGTTAAAAGAGAGGCAATCCAAACCACTTCTGAGCTGTACTTTCCAGTAGAAGAGCGTTTTGTTGCTCGGATGCCCATGAAAAAATGTTTGCTTCGCTCCCCGGGATGTCTCCTTTCTCCTCCCCCAAGAACGGTGATTGGCTGGGGGAGTTGCCACTCTAACAGCATCGCACCGGCAGGAGGGAGACCCAGAGCAGACTGGCTGCCCCTCTTCAGAAGGGTGATGGGTGTTTTGGCTTGGATTTGCCGCTTTCAGGATGCCCCCCCCCAAACACACACACATAGGATCACACCGGCTGGAGGGAGACCCAGAGCAGACTGGCTGCCCCTCTTCAGAAGGGTGATGGGGGTTTTGGCTTGGATCTGCCGCTCTCAGGATACCCCCCCAACACACACACACATAGGATCGCACCAGCTGGAGGGAGACCCAGAGCAGACTGGCTGCCTCTCTTCAGAAGGGTGATGGGAGTTTTGGCTTGGATTTGCCACTCTCAGTATGTCCCCCCCCCAAACACACACACACAGGATCATGGGAAGAGTGGGTGGGATTAGGCGGATTTGGAGCGGTGAGTCATGAGCGGCAGCAGACGTAAGCAGCGCAGAGAAGTGCGCTGTTTCTCCCGTGAAAAATTGAAAATGCCTCGGGATGGGGGGAGAATCTGCGCTGCCATGAAAAAGCTATTTAAATCAGTTTATTGTTTGCTCCGATTCAAAACCGAAGCAAAATCCACCATGAAAAATACCCCCCTGGCTCATTCTGGAATCACTGAGCAAGCGTACAACTTTCTCGGGTGGAGCTTCGCCCCACCCTTTTCCAAACCCCTCTTCAAGGCAGCATGCAGATAGCCAAAGAGAGGAAGCACAGAAGATTGGCTTCTCTCACAGCCAATCATGAAGCAGTGTGTAAAGAGGCAGGGATTCAAGTGCTTCCTGCTTCCTGCTCCCTCAGAGCTCTTTCTGAGCAAAAGAAAGGCTTTTTAAAAATGAGGCTTGGATTCCCCCCCTTCTTTAAGATTGCTCCATTTTTTGTTCTTAAAATGCTTTTTTATCTGGCAGTTGGGTCTGGGGGGAAGGAAATCTTCTCTCGCGAGGCAAGCCAATTACAGAGCAGCATTTAAAGGGGTGGGACTTGATTTGAACTTGGGAGACTGCTTTTCTGTATTCATGCCTGCATTAGCACACAGTTTCATCTCTGATCATTCCAGCCAATGCATACAGTTTTCCCCAACCCAGGTTACTTTGATACTGGCTGAAAGGGGGAATAAATGAGGTTAAAGTGACCATGCATGAATGACCAGGGAGATCCACAATTTAACTATGTGTTGTGTGAAGAAGTACTTCCTTTTATCTGTTTTGAATCTCTCACCCTCCAGCTTCAGCTGATGACCCCAAAATAGGTTGAGGGGTGTTTGTTTGTTTTTAATTGGAGGAAGAATTTCAAATTAAGAGCCTCCGCAATTTGAAATTAATCAATATCACTAAACATTACTGAGAAACACCATGGTAAAGATATCCTTCCAAACAAAGGCTGAACCTAACTTCACTGTTACAGATGAACCATTGCGTTTATCTTAATCTGTCTCTATAATTTAAATTTGTTCTCCCTTTTATAATCAAAATGTGATTGCTGAATTTCTCAACATTACTAAAAACAATGAGGCAAAGCCTAATAAAGTTTACTGTTATTTTGAATACTGATTGGTTATAACATTTCTAAATAACTAATTTGTTTCATTTCTTCAGCTGCAGACTAGACGCTTGATGAGAACCAAGCTTTATTATGTGAAACATTATTAGAGATGTGTGTTAAAGTGGTTTTCTTCTTGTGTTGAAAACTCAATCATTTCAGGTTATTCTATTCATGACTATGTAAATATATTTTCGTTTATTGGTTATTTTTAAATGCACAATTTTCCTTTGAAAAGAGGGAAAAGAGCGGTGTTAAGATCTCACAATTAAGTATTTAACTATTAAAGCAGAATATAAAAGATATTTTCGGTATAAATTATTATCCTGGATAATTACAGCGGTAAGCCAGAACATTAATAGAAAAAGCTCTTCTTAAAAAAAAGGGGGGGTAACTGGATTTCGAGACTGAGGGTTGGATCCTACCAGCTTTTTCACTGAAAAAGAGAGGAGGGATCCCGTTTGACGTCCCCAAAATCTGTTTGGAGTATCATGGGACCTGCTTTCTGTCCATGCGTGTGGAATATTGTCCATGAGGTAGATGGAATGGGCTTGTTGTAAGGAGGGGAACTGGGTGAGACTGAACAAAAAAGCTGGCTGGATCCAACCCTAATATTCCTGGTGAACACTGAAAACATCAAGCCTGAGCATGCTGAGTATGCATCGTGTCCCACCAAAAAGAAAACAAAACAACCCTGGGGACCTCCAAGAGTTCACTAGTGCTTAGGGTTGCCAACTCCAGCTTGGAAAACCCCTAGAGATTTCGGGGTAGTGCTCAGTGAGGATGGAGTATGGGGAAGGGAGGAAGCGCAGTGAGGATATGATCTCTACACTACATCATAGAATCCACCTTCCAAAGCTGCCATGTCCTCCAGGGAAACCAATCTATGATGACTGGAGGCTAGTTGTAATTTGATGGCTGAACATAGGAGGCAAGGCAGTTTTGCAGACACAAGGGTCTAAGGCAGGGGTGTCGAATTCATTTGTTACGAGAGCCAGATATGACATAAATGTCACTTGGTCAGGCCAGGCCATGTGCACCATAAAATTAATGCCAGGTACTGGAGATACAAACTTTATAGAAGACATAGGCAAAGTCAAGTAATTATATTATGTTTTACTTTATTTTTTACTTAAATACAAACATGCTTAAAACAATAACACTCTTACAATATTTTATTTTATTTAACACTTTGATAATTGACACCTCGGGACTGGGGGGGGGGGTGTTAGCCAAAATGCTTGGTTATGAATATTTATATGGGGAAATTAGCAATCAATAACCGGCAAGGGACATTACCTCAGGATCTAACCTTTGTTTACAGGAGTCCATTCCAAGATTCCAAGAGGCAGAAGCAAGGGTTTCTTTTAAGAAGTTTACTTTAAAATATGTGCACAAGCAATCCAATAACATGTACACAACACACAATCAGAGCCTATGAAGTAAAGGTAGTAGGATAGAGACGTTCGCCAATGTGTCAGTTTCCCTTTGAAGAGGAGCGATACTACACCTGATCCAGTAGCGGATGTCCTGGGTTCCGTGCAGCTAGAATACAAGAAAAGCGGGGGCGGAGGATTTCTGGGGCTCGGCCAGAGAGGCGGGAGAGTATCATGGCTGGGCTGTGCAAAACCCACACCAACAGAGTGACAGCAAGTGTGAGAGGGGAAAAGGAAGGATAAATTATGACTGAGGGTCACTCCAATTATACTCTTTCTGGGGGTGGGGGATAATGGGATTATCCCTCGTGGTTCCCATGGTGGACAAAAGGTGATTGAATCCTTAATGGTTGGCTGCCAGGGTGTGGTAGGGGGGCAATTGAGACAGGTTAGCTAAAACCTATGGCATGCGCAATTCCGGGAGGGTCAGGCGACGATTGCTGATGGGCTTAAACAAAGGCATGAACATCTGTGCTCTGGGTGAGTCGCTTTCGCAATTCCAGATGAGCGATTCTTAGTTGCTGATATCACGGGGGCTTCTGATGGATCGTTAATCATGCAGATGGCTGGGTGGGTGCTGGCTACGTGTCTGGTTGTTCCTTGCAAAATGGCTTCTGCTGGACACTCAAACGGGGACACAGGAAAATGGATTCCCTCTGGTTCACTCGGAGGGGTCGTCCTGCCCGTGGTTCCTTCATGCCTGTTTCGTGGGACGGTGCAGGAGCCCTTTCTGTAGGGTTTGGGGCTTGCTGCACATCTGGGACGGTGGCGACACGTAGCTTCTGAGGTTGCCATGTATCCAGTCCGGGAGATGGCAAGCGTGGGGCAACAGGGGTGGCTACCTCGAGTGGCTCGTGGGCCGGATAAGAGCCCTCATGTGTGACACCCATGGTCTAAGGCCATAAGTGCCTTGTATGTGACAGTCAGTACCTTGCATTGAGCTTGGTAAGTCATGGGCAGCCAATAAAGTGACTTCAGAATGAGGGTGATACATATACTCTGTGTAGGTCCTGTTAATAACTGAGCTGAACCAATATATGAACCAATTGATTGTGACGATCATTGTGGCCCAAGGAAGTACTGTCCATCTACATATATAAACAAACTCCCAACATTCTATCCCTATTTAATGTGACCAAGAATGTGGGATGAGGCTACACAGGTGTTAAAGTCAACTGTGCAGGGCTGTGGAACTATGTGAGATTATGTGTGTGTGTGTAAAGTGCCGTCAAGTCACAGCTGACTTATGGTGACCCCTTTTTGGGGTTTTCATGGCAAGAGACTAACAGAGGTGGTTTGCCAGTACCTTCCTCTGCATAGCAACCCTGGTATTCCTTAGTGGTCTCGAATCCAAATACTAACCAGGGCTCACCCTACTTAGCTTCTGAGATCTGACAAGATCAGGCTAGCCTGGGCCATCCAGGTCAGGGTATGTGAGATTATACCCCCCCCCCCAAATAATAATAAAAGAGAGCCGAAAAAGCAGATCCCAAATAATTCAAAATTATTCGGCATTATTTGGGGCAGTTTTGGCCCTACTGCCATTTTTAGCTCCCTCCCACTCCTCTTCCCTCACTTACCTGATGGCTGGGTCCACCACTGCCTCTGAACTCCATGTGGAGTTCAGAAGTGGCAGTGAAGCAAAACTGAAGGCTGCCTTCAGTTCTTCACCACTGCTGCCAAACTCCACGTGGAGTTCGGCGGCGGCGATGATGCAGAACTGAAGGCTGGGCTCACTCCAAGCTCAGCCTTCAACTCTGAGCTGTGTATTTTTTGGGTTCAGCTTTATTAATCTGAAAAATGTTGATTATTCGGGGAAAGCCAAAATAAGTATTTGGCTTTTTTGATTTTTTTTTTATGTCTACATCTATTAAACTTCAACTTGAAAAATACTGGAAAAAATGGGTGTACAGCCCTATTATCCCCCACCTTTCTCCACAATGGGAACCAAAGCAGTTTACATAATTCTCCTCCCTCTTCCCCATTTAATCCTCACAACCAATCTGTGAGATAGGTTAGGCTGAGAATGTGCAACTGGCCCAAGGTGAGTTTCCACAGCAGACTGGAGATCCAAATCCTCCCCAAACTCTGCCTTTCTCAGGATCCACTCCCAATTCTCAAGGAATTTCCCAACCCAGAGTTGGCAACTCTATGGGTTCCTAAACCCATAGGAAATAAGAGGGAAATGTTTGGAAGGGTTGAAGGCGGGATTGAATTGCCAGGAACAGTTTCTGTACTTCATGGCATCTGCTTGACATTCACAGTGGAGTGTAATTATTCATATCACTAAAGTATAATTATATAAAAAGTAATAAAAAAATCAACTTCTATTGATCTTATTGGGTCGATTCACATGTGTCTGTGCATCACTTAATTTGGTGACTCAGATGTGTTGAACATACTCCACTGAAAAGTTTTGTTGTGGGAGTGATGTTAAATTTCTATGGGTAGTCTGTGATCTGCAGTCTCTCATTCAAACATACGGTTCACTGTCTGCTGTTAGAACTATCACTAAGATATGATGCTAGCCTAGGAACAGAGAGGTTACATTCCTTCAAAGATGCTCAGTGTAATCCATATGTCACCTTCACCACTCTGAATACCGGACAAGTTCAGACCTGCTTCGTTTACTAAGCTACCTCATACATTTATATAACAGATTACAAACTAGATGTTGCCTATCGCCTCTGCTGGTATCATGTAGAATTCACAAAATTTCTGTTTGAGGGAAATCTGTCCACAAGGGATAAGCAGTACAATTTATGTGACCCGGGGGAGGGGGGAGGACAACAACCCAAGGGCAGGAGAAATTCTAGCTTGTTGGCACACGGGAAGGAAGGAGACAGAGTTTTGTTGGTGTGAATGCTGTGGGCCAGAAATCAGAGAGACCAGATGGTACAAGGAAGAAGAAGACGATAACAACAACAAAGAAGAAGAAGAAGGAGAAGAAGAGTTGGTTTCTCTACCTTTTAAGGCTTTAGACAACTGTAAATTGGTAACTTACCTGTTTTACTTGTGCTGGTCATTGACTGCAATAAAATTTCTATTCTATTCTACCTTTTAAGGAGAATCAAACTGGCTTACAATCTCCTTCCCTTCCTCTCCCCCCCCCAACATACCCCTTGTGAGGTAGGTGGGGCTGAGAGAGCTCTAAGAGAAGAGTGACTAGCCCAAGGTCACCCAACTAGCTTCATGGGTAGGAGTGGGGAAACCAACTCAGTTCTCCGGATTAGAGTCCACTGCTTTTAACCATTACACCACGCTGGCCCAACCAAAGTAAGCTAGTTGAAATAAAGAAGGTTGAGTTGGCAGGATCTTGAGAGAAAAATGAGTGGAGGAGGAAGAAGCCTCTTGTTGAGAATGTGCACTGAGTAAATTGATCAAAGACAAGCCTCTTGCATACACCCCAACAGCTCTTTGGATCCTATCCATTGCTAGCTATGGGTGTCACTTGTTTCTCTTTGGGTGTTCTGTCACCTCTCCAACTCGCTTCAGCCAATTACTGAAGTTGCTTCATCCATCATGGATTAGTGGCCCGTTTTGAACATAAAATGATTGCTGCCACCTGTCAAATGTAGCCATTATCATAGGCAATAGTCTAAATTGCCTATCAATAAAGCTGGCCCTTCTGGCCAGCCAAATGTTCTAATTTATTAATCAAAACCCCAAGAAAGCATTAACATGATGGATTTTTTTTTTTTACAAGTGTTTTCCTTTTTCTATTTGCATTCTGGTCTCTGACTTTCATCTAGTAGTGAATATGCTGGTTTCTCCTCAACAGTAATGAGGACTAGAACACTGAAAAAGTTATCTGCTCTGCAGGTGTCATGCTTCCGTGTACCTTAAAAGCTCCTGCACTTGGCTTATGACACACTGAGACCAGAGATACTATCACATGAACACATGAAGCTGCCTTATACTGAATCAGACCCCTGGCCCATCAAAGTCAGTATTCAGACCGGCAGCAGCTCTCCAGGGTCTCAGGCAGGGGTCTTTCACATCACCTACCTGCCTAGTCTCTCTAACTGGAGATGTCGGGGATTGAACCTGCGACCTTCTGCATGCCAAAACAGATGTTCCACCACTGAGCCACAGCCCATCCCCAAATTTCTCATCCCTGATGGATTAACTCATAAACATCCTATTGCATTTTGCTTCTGCCTCCTGTGAATTAAACGGGTAAGCCTTTGCTTTAGAGCCATTTTCTGGTTTCTCACAATCCATTTTCTTATTAAAATGAACTCATCTCTCAATGTTAGTTTTGTGCCATTTGCATGTAAATGGTGCATGCAATGGGATAACAGTAACAAATGAACTGGAAACACCAAGCAACTAGAATGTGTGGCTCACAACAACAAAATACGAAAGCAAAGAGAAATTAAAATAGGCACATCTGTTCATCCCTAAAGGTGGAATGGATTATGTTAATTCTTAGAAAGGCTGATATGTGGTAGCGCTTGAACTTGAGAACATCTAAGTTACTTTCAGTCTTGTGATGGTTGTTATGAAACATGACATTTACAGATATTTAGCCTAAGCTTTATTTTGTAGACTCCACTCATTTTGCAATGGCCGTGAAGGAATACCTCATTTGTGGATCTAAGAGTCCAACCCAGCCCAAGTTAAAACAATTTAATGTCCATTATTTCCGGTCAAATTTGGGTTCGGGTATATTGGACCTGATTTTTACAGTAAACCTGAAATAAGCTGAATACCCATACCAGTAAATATGGGTATTCGGCTTATATTCGGGTTACTGAAAAATTTAAGCCCATTGTAGTCTATGGGGATTTTTCTTTGAAGCTCCTGGGGGGGCATTTTTGGAGGTAGAGTCCCCAAATTTGCAGCATAGCTGCAAGGGACTCTCCTTTGACAGTCATAAAAGTTTAGTGAACTTTGGGAGAGGGCGTCGAATTTTATGGGCCTGCAAAGGAGTCACCCCCATCCATCAGGCATTTGTGAGCCGAGCTGTCCATCGGTTTTTAGGTTCAAAAGTTCAGTATTGCTGAGGACAGGCAGAAAGAGCTGATTCCAGGCTGCTGCCTCAAAATCTGGGGTCTGCCTTTGTTTCTGGGTCACTTTGCATGATGTCCATGCAAATAAGCTTCCAAATGGAGGGAAAAGGCTTAAATGCAAGAGAAACAAGGCAAAGAAAACATTTCTTTTGGTGGCAAATGACATCCTGTGAGCAGTCCTTTATTGTGGTCATTAGGGCTTTCGATTCGGTTCGGCCTGAACCGAAAAACAGCCGAATTTCCCCTGATTCGGCAGTTTTTAGTGCGGGACGAACCAAACTCACAAATGGCGGGAAACTGGGGGAGCCGAATTCAGCGAGTTTGGGAGTTCACGAATAAATCTGGCAAATTCGGGGCCGTCAGTAAGCAGCATAACCGTCAGTAAGCAGCATTCTCCTCCCCCGGCCAATCGGTGGCCAAGCTGGGTCTTCCTCTGGCCAATCAGTCAGGATTGAGTACTGGAGGAATCAGCTGATGCGCGGCCGGGCCGGGGAGAGAGAGAGAGTGAGATAAATCCTCGTGTGGGGGGGGGGTGCTTGTGCACATTCGTTCCTTTCCGTGGCTTCAGGGGGTGCATTTTTGGGGGTACAGACCCCAAACTTTCAGTGGAGCTTCAGACAAGCCTTCTTAAGAGACCCCCCAAGTTTTGTAAACATTGGGTCAGGGGGTCCCGAGATATGGGCTCCCCCCTTTTCTCTTTCCGTGGCTGCAGGGGGCGCATTTTTTGGGGTACAGACCCCAAACTTTCAACGGAGCTTTATACGAGCCTTCTTAAGAGACCCCCCAAGTTTTGTAGACTTTGGGTCAGGGGGTCCCGAGATATGGGCTCCACCACTTTTCCCTTCCCCCCTTTTCCATTTCCGTGGCTGCAGAAGGCGCTTTTTTGGGGGTACAGCCCCCAAACCTTCAGGATATCTTCAGACAAGCCTTCTTACGAGACCCCCCAAGTTTTGTAAAGATGGGTTCAGTGGGGGCAGAAATATCGGCTCCCCCCTTTTCTCTTTCCGTGGCTGCAGGAGGTGCATTTTTGGGGGTACAGACCCCAAACTTTCATCGGAGCCTCAGACAAACCTTCTTAAGAGACCCCCCAAGTTTTGTAAACATTGGGTCAGGGGGCCCAAAGATATGGGCTTTCCCCTTTTCCCTTTTCCCTATTGGGATGAATGGATCACCCGATCCTGTATGCATCTCCAGAGCAAAACGTCCAGTGCTTAAATGGAATCGTCTTGGATTACCCAGTCCTCCTCCCAGCCCCTCCTGATGGAACAGAAGACAGCCACAGTAAGACCCCTTTGGGGGCTTTAATCTATACTTTTTCTCCTGTGTGTGTGTGTGGGTGGGAAAGCAGAGTCTGTGTGTGTGGGGGGAGGGAGCAGTTTCTGTGGGTGGGGGGAAGCCAAAGGGGGCTTTTGCCCATTCTGCCTGGGGGTGTGTGCCGCTCGAGTCTCTCTCTCCCTGGTTTGAGGGGGGGCTTCAGTGTGTCCTCAGGTTTTCCCTCATTCATAAGATCGGTTAGGTCTATTTTGATGCTTGCTCAAAACTGGTTTTAAATGGTGACTTAAAGAATGCATTTGCCTGGTCCCGAGTCCGATGCAAAAGGGGAAATTCCACCCCCTCCTGCTCCTTATGCATAGCTAGCTGCCTCTGTCCCTTTCCATGCTTTGCACGGTTGCAAAGGTGTTGCTTTGCAGGGTTGTGTTGCTTTGCAGTTGTGTTGCTTTGCAAATTTCTCAGCTGTTTTTCGGGGCTGGGAGCTTTGTGCGTGGGCGGCAAGCTCTGCTCAGAGATACACATTAAGGGTGGGGGACCCCTTTCGGGGCCCATATCTCAGCCCCCCTTGACCCAATCTTTACAAAACTTGGGGGGTCTGGCAAGAAGGGTCCTTTGAAGCTCCGCTCAAAGTTTGGGGCCTCTAACCCCAAAAATGCCCCCCAGAGCCACGGAAAGGCGCGGTTGTGTTTTTAATGGCTTTATTCGGCTGAACTTTTTTCCCGAACTTTGAATTCCCGCCGAATTGCATGGACCCGAAGTGGGGGAATTCGGACTTCGGCATATCCCGAATCTAAATGGGCTGAATTCAGCCGAATCCGAACTATACCGAATTTTTTTTAATTCAACAGCCCTAGTGGTCATGAAAAATCAGATTCCAAGAGATGGTCACGATGCAGGGAAATGATATTGGAGCCAGCCAAAGTCATGACCAAGGTAGTTCATGGTAAGGAGATTGCTCATCCACACGGGTGAGGGAGGGGAATTTTTCACGGAGCTTTGCTGCGGTTTAAAATCTGATTTGAGGTGCTCCAAATTTTTGATTATTCATTGCAGCTCCGAATTTTCCTGAACCGAGCAACAAAACCTGCATTATGCCCGCATCAATTGAAACCTCTTTTGCGCCGTACTTTTTTGTTACAGCACATTTTTTGGCTCGGAATTCCATGAAGAAGTTTTGCTTTGGTTCATTTGCCACCGCCCATGATGGGCAATGACCCCTCCCCCAAGAATGGCGATTGGCTGGGGGAGTTTCATGCTTGGTTGAAGACACCACCCCTTTTGTTTCAGTTTGTGCGGCGGCCAGCAGGTGTCGCTTGCTACGGGAGTGGTCAGCATTGGGTGCCTATTTCAAGTTATTTCCTTTGTATCAAAAGTCCCGCTGTATTGCTGTGGTGCTCGAGCCAATCGTATCACTCGTCCAGGTCACTTGCCCCCCCTTGCCCAATGGCGAACAGGGTTTGCGCCTTGCTCGCTGCCGTGAATGTGCTTTGTGTTGGTAGAGGCTGACCCATTTCTTGTATTCCCTCTTGGGCTAGCACGCTTATCCTAACTCACCTGAAGAAGCTGCATTTTGTTTCGATGGCTGTAAGCCAAAAATCAACTGGCGTCCGTGGTGTTTCGTGGAGGGAACGAGAAATGCTCGATTTACTCTCCATATGGGGGGAGCACAGGATGCAGCGGGTTCTGCTCAAATCACATTGCAACATTGATGTGTTTGAGAAAATAGCCGCAGAGATGGTGCGGAAGGGCCATCATCGCTCTGCGCTTGAGTGCCTTACTAAAACCAAAGCGCTGCATCGAGATTACAAGAGATTGTATGGAGAAGAGAGGCAAAAGGCTTAATTTCCCCCCCAAAAGCGGCGGCCCTCGTCCTTTCGGAGCAGATCCGCTTCCCAGTTGGGCTGGCGTGGAAAGGGGCCAGAGGTCTCTCTGGCGGCAGCTTCTCTGCCTGGCCGTCAGGAGCGAGTCGGGCGAGGGAGCCGCTGCGGTTCACCAGCCAGCTGGGCCCTACCCACGGCTGGAAGCCCAGCTGCTCGGGAACCCCGGGGGCGGGTTGGAAAGGCAGGCCGGAGGGCGCCGAGTTGAGGAAGAGTGGGGGGATCACAGAGGGAGGCTGGGTGGGGGTTTCCCCCTGTTCCCAGGCGGGGGTTGGAGGAGGAGATCTGGTGCTCCTTGGCCATTGATGCACGGGAGGTTTTGCCTTGGGTTTGCACATTTCCAGATGCACATTTTCCCCATCCAAATTCTCAGAACTCAACAGTAAGCGCCCCATGCAGGGTTTTGAGAATTCAGATGGGGAAAATGTGCATCTAGAGAGTGGCAAATCTAAGGTGAGACCTCCCAGGCATACACGGCCGGCAACTTGGCTGGCCCGTTCGGCGTGCGGCTCCCTTCCCGGGTCTTATTCTGGCTTGAGGGAAGAGGAGCCGCTGCTGCCGTTCTCCTTCCTCCCTGCCCTCTTCCCTACTTCCTTCCCAGCTGGCAGCATGGAAAAGCCCCAAGAGAGCCATAACGGCTTCTTGGAGCCGGGCGGCCTGGCCAAGCTGGAGGTGTGTGCGAAAGTCTGGAGGGGGGAGTGCTCCTCCCTCCACACTTTCACACACACCTCTAGCTTGGCCACGTCATTCTGGCTCCCTCGGTGGTGGCTGGACACCTGGCAACCCTAGGCTTCCTTCCTTCCCTCCTTCCCTCCCTCCCTCCTCTGCAAAGCCTCTCTTAGGGTTTCCACTCTCCAGTTGGTGGCTGGAGTCCTGGCAACCCTAGCCTTCTTTCCTAGCCTTCTAGCACAGTGCCATCCTGAGTGCAAAAGTGGGGGCAACTATTCGGCCGGGGGGAAAGCGGCGGCGGGCGGAGGTGAGGCAATCCATCTTTGGGGTGAAGGGGGGGTTCATTAAATCTAAAGAAGGAAGGAGTAGGCAGGAATGGAGAGGAAGTGAAGCACATTGGAAATTGAACCTAAACCTGCATGGGAGGTGTTGCCTTGCATTTACCGCTCTCTAGATGCACATTTTCCCCACCTGAATTCTCAAAACTCAAAAACAAGCACCCCTGCTTGTTTTCAGAATGCACGGGACATATGCATCTACAGAGCAGCAAATTTAAGTCAAAACCTCCCATGCAGAGATATCATGGTTCCCAAGAAAATCACAGAAATTCAACAGTAAAGATGGGTCGCAAAACTGCAGAAGGTTCCCACCCTATAGGATGCGGGGGAGGGGGTTTATGAAAGTGCAGAAAAAAGTCTCCAGGATTGGAGAAGGAGTGAAGCATGAGGGGAAAATGCTTTGTTGCAGTGGGGGGTTTTTTTTGGCAGTTTTGGGGGGGCAACTATTCAGCCAGGGGGAGCAAACAACACGACACTTCGGTAAGACTTTGGAGGGCACCATTTGGGGGTGATGTACATCTATTCAGAACAAAAACTTTGGAGGACAGCGCTTGTTAACATTGTAATGGTAAACACATGCCTTGGCCGGAGGGGGGTTCGCTCATTGCACAGCTGGAGAAAGATGTTTCACTGACACCTCCACATCCTGTCAGCAGCTTTGAAGTAGTTAATGAAAAGGGGGGAACTCAGTCCCTCCCTCCAGTTTCTCTCCAACAACTGTTGTGTGCGACGGTTCTAGTGATGGATTTGCAAGTCCGAGGGAGGTGGGGAGTCCAGATACATATCACACAAGGCACTGTGTTAATGCATGAGGCATTTATGCACATGCAAAAAATCAGTGCAGTGGAGGTTTTAACTGTACTTCTGCACTGCCATTTTCTTTTTTGCTTACAATTTCCACAGCAGTTGGAATAACACCTCGTGGAGGGAGTGGGTGTTTTGGGTGGCAGCAAAATACCAACACCTGTAAACGTGCTCCCGCCGACAGCAATAATGGAGGACCATGGCAAAGTGTGGAAAGGGGGGGTTCCAATCTTTCAAGTCAGTGCCCGGGTGTCATGAGTCAGCCTGCAGAGACCTCCTCTGACGAAGAGGGACATCCTCAGGCAGAGGTCCCACAGGAACAACCACAGGGCCTACAGCCTGCCGGAGGGGAGGATCAGCGAAGGTCAGGGGATGACTCACCATGTCTGCAGCCAGCCAGCTCAAGGACTCCAGTTGGACCTGACACCTTGCAACATGCAGTGTCTCCAGAGGCCTCGCCAGGGCCACTGGAGCAGAGGAGAAAACAGGTCCATCTGGCAATGCAGCAGAGATGGCAAAGTGCTAGGCTGAAGGCTTTACAGAGGAACCTCCCCAGTAGCAGTGATGAGGAAGAGCAGGGCTGAAGCACCACCTGTGAACTCAGCCTCATCAGCATCAGCTGGCTGCTACAGCAGCAGGGGAAGGCATTTAAGCCATCAGTTAGGCTTGGCTGTTGTGCAAGCAACTTGTCACCAACCTCCTTGAGTACCTGCCTTGTTTCCCTGCTATCCATTGGATTCCTGGTATCCTGACTTCTTGGACTGGCTCTGACTAACGCTTTGGACTTCCCTTGTCTGTACTGATATCTCGGACTCTGCCTTCACTGTGAATGACCTTGGACTGTTCCCCAGACTACGCTTACAGTCCTCGCTCCTCGCCTGTACCACGACACCGGGCATGTCTGTGACAGTGTTGCCAAATCAACAGCGGGGAGCGACATCTAGAGGGCAAATGGAGTGAGGCAGAATCATGGGAAGAATGGGCGGGATTAGGTGGATTTGGAGCGGTGAGTCATGAGTGGGAGCAGATGTAAGCAGCGCAGAGAAGTGTGCTGTTTCTCCCGTGAAAAATTAAAAATGCCTCGGGATGGGGGGGGGGAAGATGCGCTGCCATGAAAAAGCTATTTAAATCGGTTTATTGTTTGCTCTGATTCGAAACCGAAGCAAAATCCACCGTGAAAAATACCCCGGAGTCTTCTTCAGAAGGGCCATGAGCAGCTGATGGAAACTAACATTCTCCAGACTGGGTGAGCCCTGTCTTTTAAAGTGCAGATCAGGTCACCTCACTGCTGTCAGTTGCTCAGACCAAGTTGGCTCTGATTACACAACCCTGACCTCAAAAGGGGCTATGAGGCCCTAACAAAACCAGTCAAAAGATAGAAAGAAAAAGGGGAGAAAGCACAGAGCTGGGCCTCTGAGCAAAGGCAAATATCCAAATCTGAAAAGCTGAATACATATTTGGCTTTTTGGGAATTGCTTATTCGGCTTCGGCTTTATTCCCAGGTTTTGGTATCCGGTAAAGCCTAATCCCAAAAATTACCAAAGCGGCTAATTTCAAGTTTATTTTCAGAATGGGTTTATCAATATGCACAACCCAATGAGGGACACCATGAAAGCCCAGCAACTAGTGGAAATAACGGGGCCCAATAGTGTCTGGATATTCACACAATTGGCATTCTGGGGGAAGCGGGGATTTCTACTTCTGAATTGCTGGTTTCTGCTCAAAAGCCAACACATGAGGATATTATTTGCAGCTGTAAAATAAATGTTCCCCAACATCATGAACATGTGAAGCTGCCTTATATTGAGCCAGACCCTTGGTCCATCAAAGTGAGTACTATCTACTGAGACTGGCAGTGGCTTTCCAGTGTCTCAGGTACAATTGTTCCACCTACTACCTGATCCTTTTAACTGAAGATGCCGAGGACTGAACCTGAGACCTTGTACGTATAAAGCAGATGCTCTACCACTGAACCACAGCCACACCTCCTCCCCTTGTCTTTATAGCATGGTAAAATAATAGACTATTAAATATATTTAGAAGTTTGTATCACCTCATTAGGCAGCTGTTTCATACAGCTTTAGACCTAATGTTTATACAGTGTTAGACCTTAATCCTTACAAAATGGAGGTGCTATGGGTGGGGGGAGATCTGACAATGGGTTATTCCTTGTTCTAGATGAGGTTGTACTCCCCTTAAAGGAGCAGGTTTGTAGCTTGGGATGCTCCTGGACCTGGGTCTCCTGTTGGATATACAGATGGCAGTGGTGGCCAGGGGTGCCTTTCAGCAGCTTTGGCTGGTAAGCCAGCAGTGGCCTTTTCTGGGCAGAAAAGATCTTGCCACATGTCGTGCATGCCCTGGTAACATCTGGCTTAGATTATAACGCGCTCTACATGGTGCTGCCCTTGCACACTGTCTGGAAGCTACAATTGGTACAGAGTGCTGCAACCAGAGTATTGACTGGATTGGGTCATAGGGACCATATCACTCCAGTCTTGTTCCATCTGCTCTGGCCTCCAATTTGCTTCCTGGCTCAATTCCAAGTATTCAATTTTAAAGCCCTGTATGGCCTGGGACTAACATTCCTTCTCCCATATGAACCTATGCACTCACTCCACTCATCCTCAGAACCCCTGCTTTGGTTGCCCCTGCCATTTGAGTCAAGATGGGTGGCAACCAGAGAAAGGACCTTCTCCATCATGGCACCAAACCTTTGGAATTCCCTCTCTAGGAACAGTCATCTGTCTCCCTCTTTCGGTGTCTTTCACCAGCAGGTGAAGATATTTTTTATTTCATCTGGCATAGCCCCAATAACGATTATTGACCCTCCTTCTAGTGTTGTTTATGTGTTTTAATTGAATTTTATATTTTAACTGTATTTTAATTGTTTAAATGTTTTGATGGTTTTATGTTCATGGCCTTGTGGACCCTAACTTGGTGGAAATCTGGACCCCCTCCATAGAGAGGCATTGTAAACATTACCATGCTCTTTATGGAGGAGGTGGGGCAAACGCTTCGGGATCCCATAAAATCGGACCCCCTAACCCAACCCTCACCAGACTTTGTGGTTCATGCAAGGAGAGTCTCTTGAAGCTACTTGGAAAATTTGGGGACTCTATCTCCAAAAATGCCCCACATGAGCTTCGGGGGGAAATCCCCATAGACTATAACAGACCTTTTTTTTTTTTTTTTAAACGTGGAAATAAAGCTGAAATACCCCTTTATCAGTATAGGTATTTGGTTTATTCCGGGTTTACCCCCCAAAAAATTAGGCCCAATAAACCCGAGCCCGAAATTTACCTTTTTTTTTTTTTTTTTTTTTTTTGCACAACCCTAGTTACCTTAGGAGCCTCAATGGATGGTGGGCATTCTGTCATGCAGCCTTGGAGAAGATAGTGGGGGAGATCTCTCTCTCTCTCTCTCTCTCTCTCTCTCTCTCTCTCTCTCTCTCTCTCTCTCTCTCTCTCTCGTGATTTCACGTGAAGCCAACCACTTCCAACATACTATGCTATAGCTGTGTTCTTTTCCTTTTTGTTATTGTTACAGACTTTTAGGTTGTACAATAAACAAGTCAACTCAGACAGTAAATACAAAGCACTTTGAGCATGCAAAAAAGTACTACACAATGTCTACATCCAGCAGTTTCTGTTACACATTTTTGTGTGATGACCCATTGCAAGAAACATGAAACAGTTAATGTATACTAAAAGGGTGCCCTGAGATTTTGCTGTTTTATCCTGGGAGACGCTTTGTGGTAATTTTATACTCTCTCTTGGGAAATGCAGCAATTTTAATGGTAAGCAATATATATAAAGAAAAAGCAAATAGATGTCTTACTGTGGAGAGGGAAAAGGTGGAAATCAACTTTCAGAATTACAGTACTTACAAAATGAAAAGAGGGGGAAAAACATGTTTTCCTATCACTAAGCTTTTACTCATTCTGCTTTTCATTGTAATTACGGCACTTTGTTTTTATGTATGTTATTAAATATACAAATGCCTCTTAGGCCATTTTAAAACTCGAGAGTTCATAACGTACTTGACACTGAAGATAAGGATGCCATTTTTCACAAAGCTGACGGGAGATATAAATCAGGCTTTTATTAAAAAAAATAAATCTTGTACTTACGTCAGGATTTATTCAAGGATGTAATACAGCAAGAAAAAAATGGAGAGGCTTCGTACAGCAGATTGCATGGAATCGTCACACAATCCTTTCCTTCAAAAATAGAAAAGAAAAGAAAAAGAAAAGAGAAGTCAAGCCAGTATGGCGGTGATTCCCCAGAGTCGTGTCCATGGGCCTGCCTATGTGTGTCCTGGTGCAACTTTAGGGTTGCCAACCTCCAGGTTCTGTGTGGAATTCAAAATGCAGCACAAGACTATTATTTCCAAATTAAAGGAATCAAACAAAAGCAACTCTTGCTATTAAAGATATATATTGGAAACATGCAACTCTAGAGCAAAGAAAAGTATATCACAATTGGTATGAGTCAGACCCCAACTCTTAGCATAAAGCTTTAAGGTACAAAATATAAGCCAAAATGCTCAGTTCTAATTCAGTCCATATGAACAATTGTACAAAGTGCATCAGTAAATCACAGCAACAAGATGTGGAGCAATGGAGATCCGGTATAATTCCATTTCGAGTAGACTTTTTCAAGCTTTCAATCTTGCCGTGCACTATTCGATCAGTGCATGAAGGAGTGTACCTTTCCTATGTATCTGGACGGCAAAGTAAGATGTGACCGCTTCATTCTTCATCAAAACAAAGTGTCAATTCTTGCTTTCATCCACTTTACTGAGGAGGTGCCTCTGAAGAACCATTTTGTTTCTGCTGGGAGTATACATTTGGAAAGAGTCACCTTCATCATAGACAGGGTAGCCTGGCAACCAGTGAGAGTTTTGGAGGTGGGTATATTGGGTGGGGGCGGCCTCACAAGCATGACATCACTTCTAGGGAAAACCCAGAAGCAATGGTGGTAGCTCCGGTGATTCTTAGAGCTTTCACCATCGTTGCCATGGTTTCCCCAGAAGTGACATCATCACACTCAGGACTCTGGTAAGACTTTTTTTTAAAAAAACATTCTCAGTGCTGCTTGGAGTGGTAACAGCAATGGGAGCTCAGGGCAGGGCTTCCCTTGCTCTAGCTGGGGGCTTGGCAGGCCTGATCATAGGAGGAAGTTTGGCTAGGAACCTCCTAACATTTTGTTGAACCTCCCACCATTTTGTGATTGGACTGATCAACTGACACACAAATAAAATTGAGAAAGAGGTTTGCTTTGGCGAAAACATTTGGCGTAAAGAAAGAAGAGAATGGCATAAAAAAGAATGATAGTGCATGACACATGAGGGAGAATGAGAACTGAAACACAGATGAGAAATACACAAGCAGTCCAACTGCTTGTCTAGTGAATTGAAGTAAGTAGTAGGGTTGTGCAAAAAAAAAAAAATTGGTAAATTTCAGGGTTGGGTTATTGGGCCCAATTTTTTTGGTAAATCTGGAATAAGTCGAATACCCAGACTGGTAAATTTCAGTATTCAGTTTATTTCCTGGTTTACTGAAAATTTTTGGCCCATTATAGTCTATGAGGATTTTTTTGAAGCTCCTGTGGGGGCATTTTTGGAGGTAGAGTCCCCAAATTTGCAGCATGGCTACAAGGGACTCTCCTTAGATGGTCATCAAAGTTTTGTGAACTCTGGGACAGGGGGTCCAATTTTATGGGCCCAAAAACAGGTTGCCACCATTCTCTAGGCATTTGCGAGCCGAGCTGTCCATCAGTTTTCAGGTTCAGAAGTTCAGTGTTGCGGAGGACTGGAAGAAAGTGCTGGGGCAGATAGCATGATGTCCATGCAAATTAGCTTCCAAACTGAGGGAAAAGGCTTAAATACTAGAAAAACAAGGCACAGAAAACATTTATTTTGGTGGCAAATGACATCCTGTGAACAGTCCTTTATTGTGGTCATCAAAAATCTGATTTCAAGAGATGGTCACGGTGTGGGGAAATGAAACCTCTACTCAGGGCGACCTTCAGTTTGAGAGCAGGTTGCAATGTCAACTTTTTTCTCAGATATTCAAAAATGTTTGGGTTTACTACACCCAAACTCAAAGAGTACATGGTGCATAGCTGAATGCTGTGCTCGACTGTCTGCGTGCCACCTCCAAAGTCCACGTGGCCTTCGGAGGTGGTGCACTGCAAACCCAGACAGCATATAAATGAGGGGGAGGGGAGGGGGAGAGGGAGGGGAGAAGGATTAAAAAAATGGCAGTGGGGCCAAAACATCCCCAAATAATGCCAAAAAAAATATTCAGCATTATTCAGGATCCAATTTTTGGCTACCTTATATTGCCAAAACCAATCTCAAGAATCCTCTATATACCTTATATTGCCACCAATTCTTTGGTTTAAAAAACCTCAAAAATATGGATAAGGTATTTTTGGGGTTTGTTTCCAGTTCAGCTTTTGCCAAATGCACACACCTCCATGCCAATGCTGATTGAGGAACTCTGAATATGCCCCCCCCCCCCCCGCAGAAGTTTCAGGGTTCCCACAAACATAGTTTGCAAATGATTCTCCCTTGCTATTACATCTTAATGCTTGTTATTACGTCTGGTTCAGAATAGCTTGAAACCGAATTTCCCATCACCATAGCAACTGTGCAAAAGCCTTTAACCAGATGACATTTTTTCCCTATCCAGATATCATTTTCATGTAGGATAAAGGCTATAACAACTGATACAGTCAAAATCAACAGAACTGGTTATCTGCAGTGTGCATGAAGGAGTACATTCAGTACCAACTGAAAGAAATAGGAAGGAAACATTTCATCCATATTTCCCCAGCTTTGGAAGTTTTAAAGCATGACCAGCTAAAACAAAGGTGGCAACTCAAGTTTGCTTCCCTACCTAAGTAAAGAATATTTAACTTGGGGGGGGGGGGTGGCCATGGCTCAGTGGTAGAGCATCTGCTTGGCATGCAGAAGTTCACAGGTTCAATCCCTGGCATCTCCTGCTAAAAAGATTGGGTAATAGGAGATTTGAAAGATCTCCACCTGAGATCTTGGAGAGCTGCTGCCAGTCAGAGTAGGCAATACTGACATTGATGGACCAAGAGTCTGATTCAGTATAAGCCAGCTTCATATGTAAAATTTGTGCTTTGACCTCTGAAAAGAAGAATTGTTCCTCATACAGCACTCCATCCCTGGTTTCACTGTCCTGCTTTGTTATTTGTTGTTCATGTTATTTATTGGTTTGTTGGTCTAGAAATTTGTAATCTGCTTTTTTTCATCCAAGGAGACTCTCAGGGTGGCTTGGAAGATCCAATGACACGAATGATCCAGTGATCACAGCAAACAAATAAGCAACACATAAACAAGGTGAAAGTCCAATAAAACCACTAACCATGCTGCGGCAGTCGTGTTGTTTGTGGCTTCCTAGAGGCACCTGGTTGGCCACTGTGTGAACAGACTGCTGGACTTGATGGGCCTTGGTCTAATCCAGCAGGGCCTTTCTTATGTTCTTATGTTCACCTTTGGCTTGGGTCCTAAGCAGCACAAACAGAGTTGTCCAGAAGAAGGACTTATGGTGACCCTGTTGGGTTTTCAAGGCAAGAGACAAACAGAGATTGTTTGTCATTGCCTGTCTCTGCACAGCATCCCTGGACTTTCTCAATGGTCTCCCATCTAAGTGTTGACAGGGGCCGATCCCACTTAGCTTCTGACATCCAACAAGATTGGGCTAGTCTGGGCCATCCAGATCAGGGCACGGCCTTCTTTGACCACCTGAAATCATGCTCCTTCACGTTGGTGGAACTGAAGCAAAAGTGTAGGGGGGATAAAGTGGGAGTCAGCAAAAATCATCCACCCCGCCACAAACAGAAAAGCTGATCCATTGGAGGAGCTGCTGTTACATTGATGGAATGGCACCACAGGATCCAAGCCAGAATCTACCAGTCAATCAGTCATTTATTGATACGGCACATTTAAACGTTAAAACCAGGAATTCCAAGTATAAAATACACTGGAGACTACATAAAATCCTAAGAGGACACTACTGTATACATAGATAATAAGGCAGGCCATCCCAACAATTTGTGCCTAATTTTGGATGTGGTGGCACATAATTTAGCAGTGTCAACAGAAACCCTTGGATTTTCATATGAGAGCAACTTCCTTGTCCTCTCCGACTCCAAGTTATCTGCAAGTCTAAGGCTGAATACATTTGCCATGAATCTCTTCATAGTAAGGGCAGTGGATGAGAATATGCTCCATGGCTTCTGTGTCCCAGGTGTATGAACGTTTAGCTTGTTAATTAATTCATTAATCAGTTTTATACTTCACTTCTCAGCCAGGTTGCTCCCAACATGGTTTAGAATTCAAAACCATACCCTCTTGAAGCAACTTGCAGAGCTCTGTCTGATTGAGCAACAGAGTTTTGCTTTTTGAGAGAAAAGACTTCAGCCTTCTTCAGTAGTCCATGTATTGGACATGGACACTGTGTGTTGGAAACAGGTGATTAAGGGGTGGCCCCTACAATCTTATTCCAAAAATGAAGCATTCCATTCTAGTCTTACCTCCAAGCCTCCAGCTGCTCCATTTTGCCCATAGCTCAGTATGCCCCTGACTCCCTCAGATGTTTGTCATTATTGGCTGGGATTTCTCCATCAGGCCAAACTGTTGTCTCATAGATCTGTCCCTTACTCTCTTTCCTCTGTGGTCCTTTCCCTTCCTGATAACAAAAAGAACAGTCTAATATGGGGGTGAGGACTACAGTCTGGTCCTCAGTGTAGCGGTAGTTTGGAGCAGTGGACTCTAATCTGGAGGACCAGGTTTGATCCCCCACTCCTCCACATGAGTGGCGGATGCTAATCTGGTGAACTGGGTTGGTTTCCCCACTCCTACACATGAAGCCAGCTGGATGACCTTGGGCTAGTTACAGCTCTGTTAAAGCTCTCTCAGCCCCATCTACCTCACAGGGTGCATGTTGTGGGGAGGGGAAGGTGATTGTAATCTGGTTTGATTCTTCCTTAAGTGATAGAGGAAGTCGGCATATGAAAACCAACTCTCTTCTTCTTCTTCTTCTTCTTCTTCTTCTTCTTCTTCTTCTTCCTTCTTTCTTTCTTTCTTTCTTTCTTTCTTTCTTTCTTTCTTTCTTTCTTTCTTTCTTTCTTTCTTTCTTTCTTTCTTTCTTTCTTTCTTTCTTTCTTTCTTTCTTTTTGTTCTCATACAATGGGTTAGTTTCCCCACTCCTACACATGAAGCCAGCTGGATGACATTGAGCTAGTCACAGCTTTCTTAGAGCTCTCTCAGTCCCACCTATCTCACAGGGTGTCTGTTGTGGGGAGGGGAGGGGAAGGGAAGGTGATTGTAAGCTGGTTTGATTCTTCTTCTTCTTCCCCAAAGTTCCTGCTGACCTGGCTGTTTCAACCAAGTTCCAAAAAAGCATCCACGGTATTACATCATATTAAAAGAAATCTTCAGATATTCAAAGACAGCTTCAAATATTCAAACAAAACCTAGATATTGAATTTTGCTTTGTTTTATGTGATTTGGTTTATAGGAGACTTAAGATGTGGGTGCTTATCTAAAGATTTATGAATGAGACATGGGATCCCAAAAGCTTTCATATTGGTTTTTGAACTAGGCTATCATTTACTCTGCATTTGTTGTGTCCGTGTGATAGATTGCACAGATAGATCCCGGCTGATTCATCACCTGTGATGGGATTATGTACTTCTATCCAAGGCAGAGATGTTTTGTGTTGGATGTAGCATTATGAACTGAATACGTTTGTGACCCAATGTGTCTGTGAGTTAATGCTCTTAAAGGTAAAGAGAACCATGACTTGTCAATAGAGCACTACCATGCACATCGAGGAAGTCAACAGGTACTCTGTTATTGGTTTTTGTAAGATAAGCATTGTATCCAGAGAGTCAGCCAGAGTTTTAAGTCGAGTACACACATTACAGCTACAACATCAAGGGTCCTGTACTGCTGCATATTCATGTGCATCAGCTTAATATTCAGACCTCTGCAAATGCCAAACAAAAATTCCTGAAATGGCCTAGGGAAAATTTGGATGTAGAGTCAAAGCACGTGAATGAGTCATCGCACATCCCATACCCGTGAGGAATCTCACATCAACCAATGTGCAGTTCTGCAAAGTGGAATGAATTCTCACATTCAGTGGTGAGTCCTGAAATGTTGAATAATTTCGTAAAGAGACATATGTTGTATAGCCATTTGAGCCTTAATTTAGGGGATGAGGATGATGTAGGAGGTGGGAAGTTTAGTTCTTCCTTCTAACACACTTTTCCTTGGTTTCCGTGCCCCCTTCATTGGCCTTCCAGAGCAGCTGGCCAGCCATTCTGTGAAACAGGATTATTGACTGAACAGACCCCTGGTCTGATCCATCAGGGCGCCTTCTTGTGCCCATATGTTACCCAGAAGTGCTTCTCTCTTGCCCCTTGCCCCCTTTCTGGCAACACTCTATGACCAGAAAGAAAAGAGCTGTGCTCTGCAATCTCCCACTCATCCCACTCCTGATTTATATGGAATTAGCTGCAACCCCCTTGTAAGACGTGAGTTTCATTCTGTCTCATCTAGTTTCACAAGTTGGATTCAAACTGTGATTATGTCATTGTTTACAGCTCAGTTGGAGACCAAGTGTGGTGCAGTGCTTAAGAGCAGCGGACTCTAATCTGGTGAACCTGGTTTGTTTCCCCACTCCGCCACATGAAGCCAGCTGGGTGACCTTGGGCTAGTCACAGTTCTCTCTGAACTCTCTCAACCCCACCTACCTCACAAGGTGTCTGCTGAGGGGAGCAGAAGGGAAGGTGAAGGAGGGGCCGTGACTCAGTGGTAGAGCATCCTCTTGGCATGCAGAAGGTCCCAGGTTCAATCCCTGGCATCTCCAGTTAAAGGGACTAGGCAAGTAGGTGATGTGGAAGCCCTCTGCCTGAGCTGAGATCCTGGAGAGCTGCTGCCGGACTGAGTAGACAATACTGACTTTGGTGAACAAAGGGTCTAATTGAGTATAAGGCAGCTTCATGGGTTTATATGATCATAAGCCACTTTGAGACTCCTTAAAGGTAGAGAAAAGTGAGGTATAAAAACCAGCTCTTCTTCTTCTTCTACCATGAGTGACTGAGAAGTGAGACTGGCACTAATACCTTGACCAAAAGACAAACTTTTTTTCCTGTGCCCCCAACCTACAATAAATCACTTGAGATCTATTGGATTAGGGAACAGTTCTACTTTATATTTATCACAGTATGTAACTGCCCATGTTGGCAGGTTTTCTCTAAAGCTGCCGCAGGGTTGCTAACCACAGCATTGCCTAATATGGAAAGAGATAATTGAGAGTCTTCTGAAACCTGGTTGATATATAGTGGGATTGGCACCCTGGACATGATTCATCAAGCACCGTTTTACTTATTTCAGTGATTCGATCGAGAACCCATACAGACATAAATCTGCAAGACAAATGTCTCTGCAGTCTATCTCACAGATGTCTGAGTGGGTGCCTAATATGATCCAAGCAAATAAAGATACTTCACTATCTAAAGAGCTTCATGAAGAAGCTTGTACAGTCCCTGAAAATAATTCATTCCTCCTATGCAATAAAAACTCCTAAGGATGGAGAAAATGGATATGGCAGAACCAATCTTCGAATAAGATTTAACAGATGTAAGCAACCTTCTGATGCTACAGATCCTAGAAGTTCATGAGATATGTATATGGCAGTGCTAGAGTCTCCAGTTTAAATTACACATGCAGCTGTACATGTGTTGAATGTAATGTGAGAATTGTTCAACACATGTCTATGCGGGTGCTATCTTGACTTACAACTGCTATGATTTTATGGCTGTTAGGATTGTTGTATTTTAATGTTGAAGCGTTATGATTTTATGTGATTTTAGATGTTGTTACCTGCCCTGAGCCCAGCCCAATTGGGAATGAGAGTGGGCCATAAATTTAAGAAAGAAAGAAAGAAAGAAAGAAAGAAAGAAAGAAAGAAAGAAAGAAAGAAAGAAAGAAAGAAAGAAAGAAAGAAAGAAAGAAAGAAAGAAAGAAAGAAAGAAAGAAAGAAAGAAAACAGAAAGAAAAAAAATAGAAAGAAAGAAAATCAAGCATGCACTGTATACATGCATTCATTTTTACAATCAAGCTTGCACGGTATGCATGTATTCACTTTAATCTGTGAACAGGGATTTGGTTACGTCACTCAAATGGAGTTGGAATTGGTAATCTGAAATAAGGATGTTTGAATACCTGTTCACAAGTCATGCACAGCTGTTCACAAGTTGTTCACAAGTCAGGCACAGGTGAGCCAGCATTTGGGCAATCCCTCCCTGGATCCAAACACAGAGTGATATTTTCACCAGATTAGCTTCTGCCGCTCATGTGGAGGAGCGGGGAATCAAACCCGGTTCTCTAGATCAGAGTCCACTGCTCCAAATCACCGCTCTTAACCACTACACCACACTGGCCCATGCAGCCCGATCTTGTCAGATCTCTGAAGCTAGGATGGATTGGTACTTGGGAGACCTCCATGGCAAACCACCTCTGGTTAATCACTTGCTTTGAAACCCCCATCAGGGCTCGCTATAAGTCGGCTGTGACATGGCAACACTTTATTTATTATTTTCCAAACAAAACATACAAACATAAACCTCAAATTATTACATTGTACTGGAAATTACTTTATAATTACAATCCAATTATTACCTTCTTTGAATTACAGTTTTCAATTTCCTGATTATATTTGCATATCTGACAATGCATTTTTTACTCAAAAACTTACATTCTGTTATTTCTATTGGTTAACAGCTGAATAGTCAAGGAATACTTTCCATTCTTCATAGAACTCAGAGGTTGATGTGTTATGCACTAAAGATGTTAATTGAGCCGTGGGTGCATATTCTGCTGCTTTGTTTGTCCATTCAGTTACGTGACACCACTTTACACACACAGTTGAAGCATGCAAAAAAAAAAACGTATACGGTAGATAGCGAGAGAGGGTGGGGGCTTTCTCCTGGCCAATTGCAGACAGTCCTAAAATAAATTCCAGTTCAACTCAGAAGTGACCAGTTAATCCCACACTGTATTGCAAAGTAATTGGATGACATTTTGCCCCAGAGTTTCTGCTTATTCATTCATCTCCATAGAATTTGAAGGTAGAGAATGGGGATGGATGCACCATGAAAACTCTCTCTCAAAGTGCATCAGTACTGTTGCAACCCAGTTTTCCTATATCCCAGAATGTAGTGCTGTGCTATGATTGAAGCAAAGCTATGGTAGTAAATGACAACAGATCACATTCTGTTTACACAGAACACACCCCAACCAAAGATCTAGCCTGCATTCTCAGGTTACTGGATTATTCCAGAATCTTCCTGCAATTACCTGTGTATCTAGAGAGATACCACAGTATCTAGGGATCACTATTTCTTATGTTTTTTAACATCCAGTTGCTTGCATGACTCAGTTAACGAAGACCTGCATAGTGAAATAGCTTTGCTGAATCTTTATAAATTGGTAAATTCAAGGTTTAGATTTTTTTTATCATTATGGTTATTTTAAAAAACAAATATACTTACTGTCTTTGTAAAGAAAATCCAAATTTAATTGAATTTTTTTTGGGGGGGTTAACTAATGGATTTCTTAGAAAGACAAGGTCCTTTACCAGAAATAAGTGACCTTGTTCACTAAGAATATGAGTACTAATTTAGAGGAGAAAAAGCATCACAGGGGGAAAAAAGTTACGTACCTCATTTAAAGTGCAAGGTCAAAATCTTTCATCCGCTGACATTTTGAATGGCTAGTTTTACAGGCAGACAGAAACTAAAATATGCCAGAAACAACAATATATTGTTTGTCAGAGGGAAACTGCTGAGCTGTGCACTATTAAAAGGTTATTCAAAGCAACCGGCCACATTAAAATGTTTTCGTATCTCAAGGCCTTATGTAAATCTTGGGAAAGTTATCAGCTTCATAAGATCATACCCAGCTCATCCCTGATTAAAACAAGAGCAATTGCTCTTAAAGTTAATGGCATGTATAAATCTGTGTGGAGGAGGGTGTTTACACCTTTAACCTCCTATCCCATGTGTCAATTGGAGCAGACTCAAACTGTTTGGCCCCTAAGCAACCAATTATTCCATCATGGGGGTTCATATTAGATGGTGATTTAGGGATGTGCAGCTTGAAAAGAGCCAGTGTGGCCTATTGGTTAAGAGCGGCAGACTCCTATCTGGAGAACCGGGGTTCGATTCCCCACTCCTCCGCATGAAGCCTGTTGGGTGACCTCGGGCCAGTCACAGTTCTTTCAGAACTCTCTCAGCCCCCATGTGAGAGATCCCCCTCTCTGAGTTTGCTTCTCCAAATCAGTTGCTCAGACGTTGATACAGAAACAATCGATTTATTGAAGCCTTCAGGAGATGAGACAGGCACAGGTAGAAAGTTGCAAGTGAGGGGCTATACGGGTTTACAGAATATATTGACTCCAGGGCACTGGGGCACTGGGGTTCACACTTATTGTTATGGGAAGTTACAAGCTTGGCATAATACAAAACATCAGACAGATCCCAGGAAGTCTGGGCGGCTATCACACTTCCAAGGCCGCATCGGCCTGAGGGAGTACTGGCAGGAAGAACAGCGGGGGGGGGGGAAGATACATGGGCCATCAGGCCTGGCGCCTGAGACCAGAAGGTGTGAACTGCTTTTACGAGTTCACTGATAACACAGCAGGTGATGGAAAGCAGAGACACAAAGACAGAGACCCTCACATTCTGCCCCCCTTAAGGCCCCCCCCCCGGGGTCCCCGAGAGGACGAGGCTTATCGGGATAAGCAAGGTGGAATTCCCGGACTAAGCGAGGAGCCGCCATGTGGGGTGCGGCCACCCATTCGTCATGAGCGGAGCCAAGGTTTTTCCAGCGAACAAAGTAAAACAGTTTCCCTTTCTTCCATTTGGAGTCTAACACCTTGGATATTTCCAAATGGGTGTCCCCTCCTACTACGGTAGGAATCTCGTGTGCGGGAGGGGGGTGGAACTGGGGGGCTGCCACATAGGGTTTGAGGAGGCTTATATGAAAGACTGGATGGACTCCTTTCAGAGTTTTTGGGAGGTCCAGTTCCACAGTAACCTCGTTGATTACTCTGGTAATGGGGAAAGGTCCCACATAACGGTCGCTCAGTTTTTTGCAGGGGCGAAGAGAGCGGAGGTTTTTGGTGGACAGATAGACTTGCTCCCCCACCTTGAGTTCCCATCCCGGAGACCGGTGTTTGTCTGCTTGTTCCTTGTACTTGCTTTTTGCCCTTTCCAGATTTTTGAGCAACCATGGCCAGGTGGATTTAACCACCTGAATCCACTCCTGAAGGTCAGGGGTAGACTGGAGCTCTGGCGAGACGGGGGCAGAACCGAAAGGGCCGAAATCCGTCCCGTATATAACTTGGAAGGGACTAAAGCCGGTAGAGGAATGAGGCGCATTGTTATACGCATATTCGGCAAATGGCAGCAGGTCGACCCAGTCGTCCTGGTGGAAATTTACATAGCAACGCAAATAACATTCTACCACCGCATTTACTCGTTCTGTTTGACCATCCGTTTGGGGGTGATAGGCGGAAGAAAGGCCCTGCTCTTCCACTCCCATTAACTTTAGGAAGGCCCGCCAGAATTTGGCAACAAACTGGACCCCCCGGTCGGAGAGGACCTTCCTCGGGATCGAGTGTAGCCTGAGGACGTGTGTGATGAACAGTTTAGCTAAGCCCTGGGCTGAAGGAAGGCCTGCACATGGAACGAAGTGAACCTGTTTGGAAAAGAGGTCTGTGATAACCCAAAGAACCGTTTTTCCCCGACTCGGAGGTAGGTCGGTGATAAAATCCATGGCGATGACTTCCCAGGGACGGGAGGGGCTCTCAAGCGGTTTGAGAAGCCCTGGGGGTTTTCCCATCCGTTTCTTGGCTGTGGCGCAGGTGGGGCAGCTGCGCACATACAACTCTACATCAGATCTCATACCGGGCCACCAGAATTGTCTTCGAACCAGGTGAAGCGTTTTTATGAAACCAAAATGACCCGCTAGCCTGGCACCATGTACAAGTCCCAATACTTCCTTGCGAAGAGAGGAGGGGACGTACAGTTTCCCCCCTTGCACCCACCAAGTGTTGGTACGTTCCAGACCAGTGGGGAGGAGATGATGCTCCTCCTCCTGCAAGGAGGCGTCCCGGAGTCGCTGTTGGAAGGCTTCCGGGATGCCTTTGAGTGTAGGGGGGGTCTCCGGTGGTCGGGCTTGGGACCGGGTGGTGACGGCTAAGCTAGGAACTTCCCCTCGCTGCTCGGGAGTGAACAGGGAGTCGACTGGGCGATCGAAATCGTTGCGATACTGGGGAAGTCGTGACAAAGCGTCGGCTAGGGCATTTTCTTTGCCAGGGACATGTCTGAGAGTGAACCGGAACTTAGCGAAAAATTGGGCCCACCGAACCTGTTTGGCATTGAGTTTTCTAGCCCCCTTGAGGGCCTCAAGATTCTTGTGATCGGTACACACTTCGAATGGCAGTTCGGCCCCTTCCAAGAAGTGTCGCCATATGGTAAGGGCATGTTTGACCGCTGCTGCCTCCTTCTCCCAAATGGCCCAGTTGATTTCAGACTGGGAAAACTTCTTGGAGAAGTAGGCGCATGGTCTCAACCGTCCCCCCTCATCCCTCTGCAATAGGGCCCCGCCCATGGCTACATCCGAGGCATCCACTTGCACCACAAAAGGCTTGGTGCAATCTGGGTGAGCCAAAACGGGTTCGGATGAAAAAAGTAGCTTCAAACGTTCAAAAGCTAGCTGGCACTGGGGGGACCATTGCAAACGGGCTGAGGGAAGCGCGGCGCTAGCCCCCTTGTCCTTGGTACGCAACAGGGCAGTGAGGGGAAGCGCAACTTGGGCAAAGTTAGGAATGAAGTTCCGGTAAAAATTGGCAAACCCCAAAAACTGCTGAAGTTGGCGGCGGGTAGTGGGGGGTTCCCAGTCCCGCACTGCCTGGACCTTGGCGGGGTCCATTTCCAACCCTTGGTGGGAGATCACATACCCCAGAAATGTAATGGAGGGTTGGTGGAATTCACATTTGGACACCTTAGCATACAGTTTGTGCTCCCGCAGCCGCTGGAGCACCTCTCGCACTAGGCGCACATGGTCTTCCATGGTTTCAGAGTAAATAAGGATGTCATCGAGAAATACCACCACCCCCCGAAACAGTAAATCATGCAAAACCTCATTAATTAATTGCATAAAGACACTCGGAGCCCCCGAAAGTCCGAACGGCATGACTAGGTACTCAAACATCCCAAAACAACTGGAAAAGGCCGTTTTGGGTTCATCTCCTTCTTTGATGCGAATGCGGTGGTAGGCTTCTACCAAGTCCAGTTTGGTGAAGATTCGGCCCTCCTTTAATTGTGCTAGCAGGTCAGGAATAAGAGGGAGGGGGTAAGCATTAGACTGGGTGACTGCGTTCAGTCTGCGAAAGTCAATACACAGTCTTAAATCTCCCGTCTTTTTCTTTACAAAGAAAGCTGGGGCTGAATAAGGAGCCTTGGAGGGGCGTATGAAACCCCTCGCCAGATTGACATCCAGATAGTCTCGCAACACTGTCTTTTCACTAGGGCTCATGGGGTAAACCTTTCCCTTAGACAGTTTGCCTTCCCCTACAATCTCGATGGCACAGTCCGTTTCTCTGTGGGGAGGCAGTTCGTCGCACTCTCTAACATCAAAAACATCAGTAAATTGCGAGTACTCAGAGGGTAATTGAGGAGAGACTGGGGCGGGGGACCCTACCAGTGCGGCGGCTGGAGTCCTGAGTACCCGTTCCTTGTCATGCAACCCACAGGGGTTTTCGGGGAAGGAAAGCACCCGTTTAACCCAATCAATGGAGGGATTGTGCCCCCTTAACCAGTTCATCCCCAACACCACAGGGGTTACAATAGGGGCGATAGTGAAATACAACCGTTCCCAATGTTCCCCCACGGACATAATCACGGCTGCAGTTCTGTGGGTCACCGGGCCCCGTTTAAAGTCACTCCCGTCCATTTGGGAAAAACGGAGGGGTCCCGGAAGCCGCTTGCGCCGGACACCCAACTTCTTGGCAGTTTCCTCATTTATCATGGTGCGGGCACACCCCGAGTCGACCAACGCGGGGACCTCTAACGGGGGACCCCCTTTGGGTAGGGACAGATGGACACGCACAAATACATTGTCCTCTTGGGCGCTTACCATCGGTGGAGCTCCTTGCACAACGATAGGGACGGTCTGCTGCGGAGCCCCCCCTACAGCAGACCGACGGCGTTTTTTGCCGGCTGTTCCCACTCTTCCTCCTCGCTGGAAGAGGGGGACGGGGTAGTGGCCTCCGGGGAGCCGTCCGAATCAAAGACGGTATTTGTAATCCGGGACCCCGATGGGACCGTAGAGTCGGATGCCCCATCCTGGGGACGTGCGTGGAGAGCGGAGGGTGCGCCGGAGCGCCGGCTCAGTGGTCCACTTCTGCGGCGAGGCTGGCTGTCGGCGGCCGGTTTCGTCGGCTCGGCCTGGGTTTGGCGGGGAGGGGTCGGACGGCCTGAGCGAGAGGGGCATTGCGATGCAAAGTGACCCTTTCCCCCGCAGATCAGGCAGACGCCGGCCTCGAACCGCTTGCGGCGTCCCGCGGCCGAGAGGACCCCGCCACCCCCTTGCCGGAGTTCCCGGCCACGGTCACCCCGGGGCCTGGGGTCTCGCCCAATCCGTTGCTTGGACAAGTTCAGGAGTTGTTTGCGATTCTCGATGTCAGCAGCATGGCGAACCCAACCTTCCACATCCGGGGGGTTCCCTTGCATGAAGGCCCAATGTTGGAGGTCTGGGTTGAGACCCTCCCTGAAACATTGTACCAAGGTAGCCTCACTCCAGTCCAGAATTCGGCTAGCCAGTGACTGGAACTCACTTGCATACTGCGCCACCGACTTAGTCCCTTGGCGCAGTTGCATCAGGGAGGCTTTAGCCCGCTCACCTAGAGTCGGGTCCTCAAAACGGTTTCGGAGTGCTACCATGAACTCGTCCAGGGTTCGCAGCACCGGCGAGCGGAGTTCATACTGCAACACCATCCAGGCAGCCGCCTCCCCTTGCAGTAAGGAAGCCACGTACTGCACCCGGGACTCCTCAGAAACGAAGGTTCGGCCTTGTTCCCGCATAAAAATGTCTACTTGGACCATAAAAAAGGTCAACTGGTCTCCCGACCCGTCATACGTGACTTTCAGGTCCCGACGGGCCGGGGGGGCAGGGGTTGCGGGCGGAACTACTGGCGCCCCGTCTGGGGGAGCACCGGCTGGAGGTTGCAATTTCAGCGCATCTAGGGTCGTGGCCATCTCACCCATTACGCGTTGCATGATCTCCATCTGCTCCTGCATAGCCCGGCGGTCTTCCTGCCACTGTTTTCGTTCTTCCTCCATGAGGGCCTCTTTGCGGGCCGGGTCCCCTTCGAGTCCCGTGCTGGGGAAGGCCAACCGGCGATCCTTCGCCGCAGTCCGCGAGAGCGACCAGCCCTTGGGAGAGTCCAGCCAATAAGTGAGCCCCCGGGGACGTCCGTCCCGATCTTGGTCGGGGGCGCGACCCTTCGGTTTCTTTGGCTTGGCTCCCTCCTCTTTAGGGTCCGGCTTCTCCGGCTCGTCCGGTTGCTTGGGGGCATCGGGGTTAGGGGTGGTGTCCTCGTCGGCTGACATTCTGTCCAAAGCGGTACAGCTGCAGTCCGAGAGGCAAGGACTTGCAACTTAATGTGAGAGATCCCCCTCTCTGAGTTTGCTTCTCCAAATCAGTTGCTCAGACGTTGATACAGAAACAATCGATTTATTGAAGCCTTCAGGAGATGAGACAGGCACAGGTAGAAAGTTGCAAGTGAGGGGCTATACGGGTTTACAGAATATATTGACTCCAGGGCACTGGGGCACTGGGGTTCACACTTATTGTTATGGGAAGTTACAAGCTTGGCATAATACAAAACATCAGACAGATCCCAGGAAGTCTGGGCGGCTATCACACTTCCAAGGCCGCATCGGCCTGAGGGAGTACTGGCAGGAAGAACAGCGGGGGGGGGGGAAGATACATGGGCCATCAGGCCTGGCGCCTGAGACCAGAAGGTGTGAACTGCTTTTACGAGTTCACTGATAACACAGCAGGTGATGGAAAGCAGAGACACAAAGACAGAGACCCTCACACCCCATGGAGGCAGGCAATGGAAAACCACTTCTGAACGTCTCTTGCCTTGAACACCCCACAGGGTCAACGTAAGTCAGCTGTGACCTGATGACACACATACTAAAAAAAATAAATAGTATTTTTCAGATCCAGATATCAGGGAGGTAAAAAATATCAGAATTCCTAATTTTCCAGGTTCCAAGTCTGGAGTCTGATCTGGAGAACCGGGTTTGATTCCCCACTCCTCCACATGAGCAGCAGAGGCTGATTTGGTGAACTGGATTTGTTTCCCCTCTCCTACACATGAAGTCAGCTAGGTGACCTTGGGCTAATCACAGCTCTCTTAGAGCTCTCTCAGCCCCACCTACCTCACAGGGTGTCTGTTGTGAGGAGGGGAAGGGAAGATGATTGTAAGCCGGTTTGATTCTTCCTTAAGTGGCAGAGAAAGTCGGCATATAAAAACCAATTCTTCTTCTTCTTCTTCTTCTTCTTCTTTCCCCACTCCTCCACATGAAGCCAGCTGGGTGACCTCGGGCTAGTTACAGTTGTCTTTGAACGCTCTCTTTCGATACATAGACGGGCCCAATAAACCTGAACCCAAATTTTACCAGCTTTTTTGGGGGGGCACACCCCTATCATAACCTGATTGATTGGTCATTTCAAACACATCTTCTACCTATTTCAGTCTAGTTTTTGATTAATTGCCTGCTTTCTTCCATTCTTCAAATGTTATATCTCCAATGACATACTGTCGCAATTCAATTTAAGCAGTAGCATGTAACGCTTTTGTACATAAATGACTGAAATATATTTTTAATGCAGGTCCATTTCATTTGTTGAAAATAAGGTTGATACGCCTTTCAGAGCTACAGTGTTTAAATGTCATTTCTATTGACAAATCCTTGACAATACAATTTTGTCAAAGTTTACCAAACTCTTGAAAGCAAGTCAATGTCCACTATGTATTTCACAGTCTCAGAAAACTTCTGTTAAGGACTTAATTTTTTTCTGAATGTACTTCATTCACAAAGCAGGCATTCAATTGGTTAGTTAATTGAATTCTTTACCTATTTTCAATCATTGGCAAAACAAACAAAGAGTAGTGCCAGAGGTGCAAAAGCATGAAAAGATGTTTGTCATTAAGGAATAAATTGATGTTATCCATATCATCCAAACAAAAATAAATTGTATATTGCCATGTTTGACATTCTAGCCTACTGATGTGCCACCTCCCTCTTCAGTACATACAGTATAAAATGAGTCCCTCCCTTACCTCCACCACCTTGGTATGCATTTGCCTGTCATCTACTGAGGTAAGGAGTAGAAAGCATTGCAGTCTGGGAAGGAATATAAGCCTATGTGCAATAGCCACGCTCATGGATCAGTATATAAGAAGATAAGAACACAAGAATACCCTGCTGGATCAGACCTGTGGTCCATTTAGCCCAGCATATTGTCCCACACAGCAGCCAACCAGCTTCCCCAGAGTGCCAACAAAAAGGGCATAGAAGCAAAGGCCTTCCTTTACTGTTGCCTCCTGGCACTGGCATTAGGACGCTTTCTGTCTGTCTATAGAGATTCTCTTTAGTCACTGTGGCTAGTTGCTGTTGATGGAACTCCTCCATGAATCTGTCTAAGCCCCTTTTAAAGCTATGTGTGTTCATAGCTTTAAGACAGAATTTGGAGAAACAGAATGGTTTCCAATTGGCAAAGGTGTTAGACAAGGATGTATTTTATCTCCCTATCTCTTCAATCTGTATGCAGAACATATCATTAGGAATTAGATTTAGATGAAGGTAGAGTGAAAATTGGGGGGCCGGGAGCAACATTAGCAATTTGAGATTTGCCGATGATACTGTTACTGGCAGAAAATAGCGAAAATTCGATTCCAGCCAATGCACACAGTTTCCCCCAACCCGGGTTACTTTAATCCTGGCTGAAACGGGGAATAAAGGAGGTTAAAGCGACCGTGCATAAATGACCTTAATCTTAAAACCAGGTTTGACAGCTTAAGTAGCTTGAGGGTTGTAGTTGTTCTTAGATTTAATGTTATTTTTGTGACACTGTGTGATAAGAAAATGTATGTCTTGGCCAACAAGCAGGAGCAAATTGTTTTGGTAAGATTTTCGTCTCCAACCATGCGAACAAGGCCAGAAAGGCACAGAGCTAACCTAATGTGATATAAGGAAGAATCCCATAAATCCTAGAGCTGCGATCGGCTAGCAGTAGAACACCTGCTACCGACTACATCCCATGGATAACTGTGCTGATTCGCCACTTGTTGGTATTAAGCCACAGGCAATCAATCTTCAAAAATAGCTTTCAGCTCTGATGGCTTTGTACAACCTGACCTGATATTCCTAGATGTCTATGTTCTGCAGTATATTGCCAATTTGTAATAATGACACAGATCATTTTCTCATTTTTAAATGAAGGCTTCCTTGGATTTTTAAATATGGTATTGAAGGAGAGTGTTACAGATACCGTGGACTGCCAAAAACAACAACAACTCAGTGGGTTTTAGATCAAATCAAGCCTGAACTGACCCTAGAAGCTAAAATGACTAAACTGAGGCTATCATACTTTGGCCACATTATGAGAAGACAAGAGTCACTGGAAAAGACAATCATGCTAGGAAAAGTTGAAGGCAGCAGGAAAAGAGGAAGACCCAACAAGAGATGGATTGACTCAATCAAGGAAGCTGTGACTCTCAATTTACAAGACCTGAGCAAGGCTGATAGGGTGTTTTGGAGGACATTGATTCATACAGTCGCCATGAGTCAGAAGTGACTTGACGGCACTTAACACATACACACATCTCGGATTCGAGCATAAATATCAGTCCGTGATAACATATTCAAAGAAAATGAATCCTATACTTGCTTTGTTGACGATTCGTCTTGCATACTGCAGGAGTAGCTTATAAGCTGCTGCCTTCTACTATACATGTATTGAGTACAAATAAGACCCAGGTCATCCATACCCTGTTTATAGCTGAGCACTGTTCAGATTCTCATTTAAGGTAGAAGTGGATATGGCAAGAGGAATGAGTCCCATCATCCCCATCTTCTCAAGGCTGGCATCAGCATATCCTGAGGTGGGGAAACTGCCAAGGCCTAGGTCTTCTGGTGGGGCACACTGCCACCCCCACCCACACACCTAGGGTAGCCAGGTCCTCCCTGGCCAATGGCAGGGGGTTGAGGAGTAGGGATGCCAGATCCAGGTTGGGAAACTCCTGGAGATTTAGGGATGGAGCTTAGGGAGTACACAGAACTCAGTGGGGTACAATGCAACAGTCCACTCACCAAGGCAGCCCTTTTCCCAGGGGAACTGATATCTGTAATCTGGAGATAAGCTGTAATGATCCCCAGGTTCCACCTGGAGGCTGGCATCCCTAGTTCAACACTTCATTCACAGCACCACTGGCACATTTCTTAACTATAGTAAATAGAATTCTTCATTACACTTACAGATTTAGGAGTCGAGACCATATTTGCTCTGCAATCTCTGTCTTTCCTGTGCTATTGAGAGTGATTTATTTTTCTTGTACTGGCAGGTCCAGTAGGATTTTCAGTCCATTGTTCTGTACCATAGGAGTGTTCTTGTCCATTCTGTGCTCATTGAGCAAACTAGGAGCTCCTCTTGACAATTCTGAGGTCGCAGGCAAGTTTCCCTCAATTAGCATTATTGTGCTGGCAGAATGGTGCAACAGTAGACAGTTCTGTACTTAAACTGTAAATTAGTTATTTTTTCCAAAAATCTACAAGGCAACATTTTTTAATGTGAACAGAAAACAAACACTTACACATGAAGCTGCCTTAAACTGAATCAGACCCTTGATCTATCAAAGTCAGTATTGTATACTCAGACTGGCAGAGGCTCTCCAGGGTCTCAGGCTGAGGTCTTTCACATCACCTACTTGCCTAGTCCCTTTAACTGGAGATGCCAGGGACTGAACCTGGGACCTTCTGCATGCCAAGCAGGTGCTCTACCACTGAGCCATAGCCCCTTCCCACTTTGATCTGGCAACTTAGACCACCACTTCAGGGTCCTTTTTCTGACTGTTATGTTCTGACTCTTAGAGCAACGATCTACACCCCACACTCACCTCTCCTGCCGCCCATCTGCTTGTTGTGATTCTTTACACTACCCATGCTTCTCACACTACATAGCCCAGTCAGGGAAGGGTGTGGGAGCATTGGGGGAACTGGAAAATGAGCAAATGGGTGGGGGAAGAATGGAAAGCCTAAGCAGAGGAGGAAGAGAAGCCAGGAAGGTGGGCAAAGGTGTGTTAATGGGAAGAAGATGAGGGGAAAGGCCCTCGGACACTGTCTGCCCAAGGTCCACTAAAACCTGTAATGAATGGTGCTCCAAATGTTAAAGAGTTCCCTTTGCACAGAGTCTTCCTTGTGTACACATAAATGTTTGTGGATCTCTATTTTGAAGAAATGGAGGGTACGCTTGCAAGTATGGCTGTCTATGCATATTCAGAGCAGAAACATAGAAACATAGAGCTGGAAGGGACCTCAAGGGTCATCTAGTCCAACTTCCTGAATAATGCAGGAAATTCACAACTACCTTCCCCCCCACTCCCCCAGTGACCCCTGTTCTTTGCCCAGAGGAAGGCAAAATACCACCAGGATCCCTGGCCAATCTGACCTGGAGGAAGATTCCGCCAGAACACTTATTCCGATGGGAGGCTTGAATGTGTAAAGGTTGGGTGTGCATTTGTTTCTATTTAAATTAGTGCCTGAATAGGACTATGAGCTATTTACTAGATGGGATGGGTATAATCCTAACGTAGGAAATGTTATGCAGCGGACTCTAATCTGGTGAACGGGGTTGGTTTCCCCACTCCTACAGATTAAGCCTGCTGGATGACCTTGGGCTAGTCACGGTTCTCTCCGAACTCTCTCAGCCCCACTTACCTCACAAGGTGTCTGTTGTGGGGAGGGGAAGGTATGGTGAT
Organism: Euleptes europaea; assembly: GCF_029931775.1. NCBI lineage: Eukaryota > Metazoa > Chordata > Lepidosauria > Squamata > Sphaerodactylidae > Euleptes > Euleptes europaea. The sequence continues at coordinate 75,435,598 of NC_079320.1, forward strand.
TGTATGCCACTTTGAGACTCCTTAATGGTATAGAAAAGTGGGGTATAAAAACCAACTCTTCTTCTTCTTCTACACATAGAAGTGTCAGGTTGGAGGAATGGCTATTGATGGCCCAATTCAGAATGTGATGCCAACTCTGACATGGGGAAATAAATAATACTGACCTACTTTAAAGTATGGTAAAGATTACTGAGAGCAAACTTGTTAGTTTGATGTCTTTTCATTTCACATGCTAATGGAAAATGCATATGAGGTACCAAACATTATACAGTTATTGAATATTTGTCATGGATATAGCAGCATTGTAAAGTAGTTACTAAGATTATAATATAAAGAAGTCAGCACCAACGACCAAACATTTAGATTTGTCAGAGGGAAAGGACAACTTTTTATCAGCTGTCCAATTTGGTAAACTGAACTTGAGAAAAAGTATGACAATTGAGGTAAATCGAATTTGCTCCTCGCTTCAATTTAAAACTGACTGATCAATAGCGACAGAGTTCTTGTCAGCATTATTGTGCTAATACATGTAAAATTGTTTAATAACATATAAACACTAATATTAAGGATGGTGAATGAGACAATTATCAAGAGTTCCCTTTGCACAAAAGAGTACAGGACAAATGAAACGACAACTTGGAAGAAGCTCTCAGAAGGCTGCCATGTGGGTCAATACCACAAGTACCTTACTATGATTGTGGAAGTATGGTGTAAAAATTAGTGAACACAATATACAGGTTTGGTGGGGTTTCGGGAAATCACAATTTTGCCAAAAAAATATTCAAACAACAATAATAAAACCTCAAACAACAAATGATGAAACTTAAGTTAAATACAATCTGGCAGATACCATTTGAATATCAGTGGCTCCACTTTACTAAATCTCCTCTGCTCATTTCCATTTACACGCAACTTGTGTGGGGTGGGCTACAATTTTTAAAAAATGTTGACAACAACCAGCCAGCCATTGCTCCAGTTACCTAAGACAGCAGCCTAGAAACGTAAGATAATTCAGGTTATGTTCTTTCTGTGGCCATCAAACTAAACTGTAACATGGTGAAAAGAGTAGGCTACTGGTTATACAGGGGGCATCATTGGCTTTGAGAATATTTGTCATCATTTGACGTAGGTAAACCAGAGATGGTCAGCTGTGGCATTCATGGTGCATAGCATTCTTCGAACACTTTCCTGGGAATGAGACCCATTGGAGGGCTTTCAGTAGGATTCTGAGTTTAGGATTCTTCTCTCAGTAGCATACACACTTTTTCTCCAATAAGTGGCAGGGGGTGGGGATGCAGGAGCTGGAAGGGCACCCTGAAACATCACAATGTCAGTTCCAGCTGCCTGACCAATTTCACCATAGAGTTTTGAGGGAATCCTAGAACATCCCATGATGCAGTAATGGCAGTTCCGGTTACATAGGTGGAAATGACATGAGATTGTAGGATGGCATTCCCCTAGGGTTGCCAACCTCCAGGTGGCACTTGGAGATCTCCCACTATTACAATGGATATCCAAATGACCAAGTTCAGTTCCCCTGGAGAAAACAGCTGCTTTGGAGGGTGGAGCCTATGGCATTATACCCTGCTGAGGTTCCTCCCCTTTGCAAACCCCACCCTCCTTAGGCTCCACCCCCCAAAATATCCAGGTATTTCCCAAGCCAGAGCTGGCAACCCTATGTTCCAGTGAGTGCCAACTCCCTCAGTCTACTGGGGGTTGCCGGGAAAGCTGCCAATCCTATCTCTCAGTGTCAATTGTTCAGCACCCCCATTTTACTCATCTACCTCAAAGATAACCTTTGGCATATGTTGGATGAATGCTTACAGTCACAGCCTATTTGGTAAAGCTTTCCTTGGAAAAATCTATGTGATTTTGTAACACTGCTTCCATTGTTTGCTGGTGTGAAGGTATGAAGCTGCCTATTGTAGGTCAGACAATTGGTTCACCTAGTACAGTATTCCGATTCTAACTGGTAGCTGCAGCTTTCTAGAGTCTCAGGGAGATAAAAGGTTTCCTAGCACCTCTACATTGTATCCTTGAACTGAGGACACTACTGGTTGACCTAGGATCTTCTGCAAACAGATGAGCCTGTCTTCCAGTATAACTTGTAACCATTGTATTGTAATATGTACAAGACATGGAGATACACTTATACTCACTTGAGAAAACCATAAAGGTTAGACCAAAGACATATAAAGCTCTCCAAAAGGCAAACAGATTTATTTGAGTAAGTGAAGATTTTTTTTTTTAAAGTAGACAAAAGGAGCCTTTCACAAGCCACTGAATTATGAGCTCTACTCTATTGAAATGTTCTAGGGACATAAACTTTCTGTGAAACTGAAGTGCTTTATGGGGTCCTCAGAACCTCCAGATGGAATTATAGCCTCATAAATACAATCTTTTCCCATTTGATTATATACAATAGGTCTCATGGGTTTTCAGGAGCTGCCAACGAAATACTTCTTCTCAGTTCAGTTCCCATCTATTTCATTTGAAGTGACTAAATGCTAGGGTCAAAAGGAACAGCAAGGTCATTTAGTTCAATTCTCAGCAGTTGTGGGGGAGGGCTAAGTTTCAAAACTCATGGTCTTTCATTTCAGGAGGGATGTGTAGCACCCCCTTGTGAAACATTAGAGAAATTTTTTGGGGGGGAATAAAAAGTTTCAGAGTGAGCCAGCATGGTGTAGTGGTTAAGTGCGGCAGACTCTAATCTGGAGAACTGGGTTCAATTCCCCACTCCTCCACAAGAAGCCTGCTGGGTGACCTTGGGCCAGTCACAGGTCTCTCAGAACTCTCTCAACCCAAGCAGAGACAGGCAATAGCAAACCACTTCCAAACATCTCTTGCCTTCAAAACCCTGTGGGGTCACCATAAGTCAGCTGTGACTGGATGGCATTTTCCACCACAAAAAAGTTTCAGTAGCCATTTTTTGTATTGCTTCCCTGAAAATTCTTCAAACAGTTTCAAATTTCAATTTTACCTCAACATTTCAAATTACAAACTTTCAAATTTACCTCAACATTTGACTTTGGGCAAAACTTTGTGATTTGGGGCATGTAGAATCTCCCTGAGAATATTAATATTACCAATATTAATTTTGCCAATATTAATTTTGCTTCCTTCACATATTTAGGATATTTCACCTGAGGAAGGATCTCCCAACTTGTCTTAACATTTTGCTCTACCAGCAATTTAATGAGAATTGTACTTTTTAAAGTCTGGATTGAATGTGGGTGGAGCAAAGAGATTTATCCAAACAGTAATTCTCACCAGTAGTCATGACTGGTACTACCATTTCAGAGTTCTGTAGATGGGGACAAGCGTTCTCGCAGATACTACAGCAGACAGTATTCAAATCCTGTCCTGGGATAACCTCAACAATGAACAATTTACTACAGGGAAATGTATTTAAATGTGGTTACTTTTCATACATCCTAATAAGGATCTTGGAAGCAAAGCAGGGTCAGCCCTGGTTAGAACTTGGCTGGGAGGCCACTAAGGAAGTCCAGGGTTGCTGTGCAGAGGCAGGCAATGGCAAACCACCTCTGTATGGCTCTTTCCTTGAAAACGTTTATGGGGTTGCCATACGTTAGCTGCAACTTGATGGCACTTTACATACACATGATAACCAGAGATATAGATGCTTATGAGGAATAAGTATATCTGGTCTTAGTTCTGCCCCCTCCCCCCCATGGTGCCTTGGTACTACAGATGAGTAAACTCTCTGCTTCACTTCAAATCATTGCCAGTTAAAGTAATTACAATTGAATGCTCAGAAAAAGTGTCTAAATTGAGAACTTCTAGAATGGCTCACCATGTCAAATGAAGTTCTGCACGTGCACAGAAGGCAGGCCCTTAGACTCTAGATATATGCTGACAATCCAGGCCAACAGGAAGAAGAAGAAGAAGAAGAGGAAGAGTTGGTTTTTATAATCCGACTTTCCCTTTTTAAGGAGAATCGGCTTACAATCTCCTTCCCTCCCTCTCCCCACAACAAACACATGTGAGGTAGGTGGGGCTGAGAGAGCTCTAAGACAGCAGTGACTAGCCCAAGGTCACCCAGCTGGTTTCATGTGGAGGAGTGGGGAAACCAACCCAGTTCTCCAGATTAGAGTCCGCTGCTCTTAACCACTACACCACACTGGCTCTTCCTGCCCCAACTCCTCCTCACAAATGCAACTCTTTGCTGAGATTAAAAACTGTTGGCTGTTACTGGTAGCTATATTATGTCCTGCTCATTTAAGCAAGGGAAAAAATGGAATGGTTCAAAAATTTCCTGCATCTGAAATCTTATTTAACACATAGTATAATGTACTTCATGTGGTTCAGTCGTCTTTATATGCTGGGAGCCATTGCCTCCTTTATATTATTATTACTTTGCATGTTCCAAATAGGCTGAAAGGTGGTGGCCAAGCCACCCAAATAAATAAATATATCTGAAACCTAGTGTTTCGGGGTGGGGTGGGGGACTAGAGAATCTCTGAGCCTGAAGCTGAGGGAATCTTGTTACATATTAAAGCTGGATACTATTATTACTTTGTCTTTCATTTTTTGAGGGACAAGCAGTATAATCTAAAACGCATGGTCCCTTAGCCCATTTTCTTCCCTGTTTATTCCCTGTTTCACCCAGGATCAAATCTTCGCGAACAGACGGGACCTTATTTGCTGTTGGCTCAGCCCTGTCTCGACGTCAAACAAATCCAGTTTTTGTAATTCACGAGTCAAACAGTTACCCCTGGCTCGTCTCAGATAAACACGGGCTGAGTCTTCCCGCGTCACAACGGCCCGCCCGACTCCAAACCCCTCCCCTCGCGACCTCTCCGCCTTTTTTTGAAACGACCAATCACCGGGGGCGGGGGCATTGCTGACTTGCCAGGAAGTTTGCGTCGCCCTCATTTTCTCTTTTCATGGATGGATCAGCACACAGCTTTGCCCCGGATCATTCAAGGTAATGCGTACAGTTCCCCCCCCCTGCCCTGCCCGGGTTCATTTTATCCTGGCTGGAACGGGGAAGAAAGTAAGCTAAGGGACCATGCATTGGCTTCAATGTCTCAGAGTCCAATTGCCAAATTGGCCATTTTCTCCAGGTGAACTGATCTCGATCAGTTGTAATAGCGGGAGATATCCTGCTAGTTCCTGGAGGTTGGCAACTCTACCAATTGCCCACTTCTAGCAGGAAGGCTGGTGGGCCTAATCTCCCATCACCGTTCCCCAGATTGGCAGGAGCAAGGATGCCAGCCCCCAGGTGGGGCCTGGGGATTCCCCCAAAATTACAGCTCATCTCCAGACTACAGAGATCATTCCCCTGGAGAAAATGGATGTTTTGGAAGGTGGGCTCCATGGCATTATAACCCACTATGGTCCTTGCCCTCCCCAGGCTCCATCCCTAAATCTTCATGTCCCCGATGTCCCGGGAGACACTGTAGTATCTGGGCAAAAACCTATGGTAAAAAAAGATTCTACCACAGAGTTTTTGCCCAAATAACAGAGCATCTCCCATGAATTTGGCGATGTGACACTGGCGTGATACCAGCCTCCCACCGAAGCTGGCTTGTCCCCCCACCCACTATCCCCTGTCAGTTGCCAGGGGGGACCTGGAAACCCTGTCTGGAACACAAGCACCGAGCTCTCAAAAACTCCCACGTTCTATTCCACCCGACTTTTAAGTCTTTGACCTTGTTGCTCCATATGCTAAAATTCCTCAGGAGCTCAAGAGGGAATATTTCCAGCAGTTGTTTCAAAGATTCAGAGGGGAGTTCCCAGCATTGCTGCCACTCAGTCACCTTCTTGGGCTCCGCCAATTGAGTTAACATAACAGAGGTGGAGGCAACTTGTCTCCAGGAGTTTCCCAACCTGGATCTGGCAACCCTATTCCCCCATCCTGGGCTGGTGGCCAGGGGAGACCTGGCAACCCTAGGCAGGAGAAAGGTCTGGAGGTAGAAATGATTTTGTGTGATGCATGACATTATGCCCACCCACAACTCCAGATGTAACAGGGGAGGCCAGAGTGTCCCTCTATGTGTTCATGTCCTGTCCAAGGTTTGGACACATCATATGATGTTATTTCCACACTCCCACCTGGCCAGGCATCCCTGATTATACCATTTTAATTCTGGTACTGTAGACATGTTCATAATCCTGATTTGCAGCTGTGTTGTTGGAAGTATAATATTAATTGACTCACTGTTGAAAGAAAGATCCGTATTAGATTTTTTTAAAAAAATTAATTTTCTACAAATAAGATAACATAATGAAAGGGAAGACTGGATAGTCTTTAAATCACAAATGACTGTGTTCTAATCCTGAGGAAGGAACACCTAGCAGCAACATGGACAGTTTTTGTTTGTTGGATGGTTAACTTTCTGTAGTAAAACTCTCTTGGCTTCTGCACTGCTTCGAATGAAACAAAACTGTCCACCACAAAAATAGCTAATCCCCTTTACACTCACTGGTTCCAAAACAGTGTCTTTCAGAAGCAGAGGAAACCATTAAAAGATACCAAAAGTATAACAATATGCCATGTTTATGTCCCTAAATGCAGAGCCAGGGCAGAGGTGGGAAAAAACACAAGGATTGTTGAGAATGGCTTGGAATAGGTTTAAGCAATGCTAAACATGAGCATGGCCATGTGGGAGCTTAGGCTATAAAGCTTTTGGCTCAACTGCATTACAACATAATGACACTGGGCTCTGTTTTCAGAGGCTGAAGCTTGGAGACTTTGCAATAAAATTGGGGAGATGAAACTGTGCATATGAATAAACAAGGCTTTGCGTTGCCAGTCAGGGAACATGCAAAATGGGCTTTTGTTTCTGTAAATATTTCTGCCTTCCTGAATGTGGGTATTGCATGTTCTGCATGAGAAGAAGAAGAAGAAGAAGAAGAAGAAGAAGAAGAAGAAGAAGAAGAAGAAGAAGAGGAGGAGGAGGAGGAGGAGGAGGAGGAGGAGGTTTTCATATGCCGACTTTCTCTACCACTTAAGGATTAATCAAACCAGCTTACAATCACCTTCCCATCCCCTCCCCAGAACAGACACCCTGTGAGGTAGGTGGGGCTGAGAGAGTGTGACTAGCCCAAGGTCACCCAGCTGGCTTCATGTTTAGGAGTGGGGAAAATAATCCAGTTCACCAGATTAGCCTCCACCGCTCATGTGGAGGAGTGGGGAATCAAACCCAGTTCTCCAGATCAGAGTCCACCGCTCCAAACCACCGCTCTTAGCCAATACACCACAGTGGCTGTTATAATGCATATTTGAATCATTTTCAATCACTTCAGAAGCATAGCCCTATGACTTAATAATGCAATAATACTTTTCATTTTAAAATCCTGCAACAGTTATGCAGAACCTTTTTTATTTAAAAATACAGCTGTCTGTTCAGCTACAGTGCTGATCTCAGCCTCATAGTTCAAATGACTTACCAGCTGTGCATCACATTCCCCATTATTTTGTAATGTATTCTCAAGGCAGTTTTCACGTGTGCAGATAATTCCACAGACATTAAAAACATTTAAATCAGCAACAACAGATTACCAGAAAATCAGCACAGTAATAAGTCATTTTCCAAAGGCCCTTGTTTTGTATTCCCCGCCCCCCAAGATTGCCAGAGATGATGCTCCCACACTTTTCCAGGAAGCAGATCCCAAAGGACTGGAACGATTATTGAAAAATCCCAAGTACAAACTGAAACCACCGTAATTTCCCTTGGCATTGGGACTTCAAGTATTCCCTGTTGGGATGAGCATATCACTCCAGAGTAAGGGGGACTGTTCTCTGAAGACTGAAGTGGAAATGGGGTTTCTTTTTCTCACCCCAGTGCATCTCCTGGAGAGCCAGCATGATGTAGTGGTTATGAGTAGTGGACTCTAATCTGGAGACCCGGGTTTGATTCCCCACTCTTTCACATGAAGCCAGCTGGATGACCATGGGCTAGTCACAGTTCTCTTCGAACTCTCTCAGCCTCACCTACCTCAAAAGGTGTCTGTTGTGGAGAGAGGATGGGAAGGAGATTGTAAATGGGTTGGAAAGAAGGTGGTTAAAGGGAGACATGATAGAGGTCTATCAAATTATGCATGGTATGGAGAGAGTGGACAGGGAGAAGCTTTTCTCCCTTTCTCATAATACTAGAATGCGGGGTCATGTACTGAAGCTGGAGGGTGAGAGATTCAATCAAAACTGATAAAAGGAAGTATTTCTTCACACCACACATGGTTAAATTGTGGAACTCCCTGCCCCAGGATGTGGTGGCTGCTGGGAGGGTCCTTCTTCCCTTTTGAACCCTCACAATTTTTTTTCTTCTGTTACCAATAACTGTGAGGGGGGTTTAATATTTCCTAAATCCCATACTTTGGCACCTTTGTTTGTGTGAAGAGAAAGCTTCCCATTCCTTCCCCAGAAATTGAGAGGCTTAGAGGCTGTAGCTGATGTTATAATCATGAATATAAATAGAAGTTTATTATTTACACAGAGGTAGATAGTCTGATTGCTTTTCTTCAATAGAGGCACAAATCTTAGTTGGTTAGGAACAGTTCAAATCTTAAATGGTTACAGGCACAGTACTTAGTTCTCAGTACAGTCTCTTCAGTTCAGGCTATTCAGATAATATATTCAGACTTTGTTCAATATATTCATTACACTCAATATACTCAGTGTGGACTCAGTTTACCCTAGCACACAGAATGCCAGAGAGAGAGAGAGAGAGAGAGAGAGAGAGAGAGAGAGAGATGGGTGCGTGGGTGGGTGCGTGGGTGGATAGAGAGAGAGGGGGAGAGAGGGGGAGAGATGGATAGATAGATAGATAGATAGATAGATAGATAGATAGATAGATAGATAGATAGATAGATAGATAGATAGATACTTTATTTGCGGCCCTTGGCCAGATAAAACAAGATTCATGGACTAAAATGGTCTTACCGACAAAGGTTTACAGTCCAAGTCTTAAGTCAAGAATGCCAGAGAGTGGAGGTCCATCCACAACCTTTCCCACTCCTCAGATTTGCCCACCTATTGTAGAAAACAAATCTTTCTCCCCAAAACATTGAATCAGAAGTCTCCCTGTTTCAGAAGCCATCTCCCACTTAGTGACTGAAGAAAGGATTTTCTTTCTCTACCACAATCTTCCCCTTGTCACCACTCGAGTTTGGTTTATACAAGCTAGATAATACACACAACTGCACAGCTCAGGAGCTCAAGGCTGAAAGATCAAGAACTTCTCCCTCCCTCTAAGAAGACTCCTGCCAGCCCACCAGACTCCGCTCACGGCCTGCTGGCATTACCTGACAGAGTTCCTCAGTCTCTGTGTTTTAACCCTGTATCCATCACAGCTGCCAACTTGGAAGGCTTTAAGGGGGGAGTGGACATGTTCATGGAGGAGAGGGCTATTCATGGCTACTAGTCAAAATGGATATTAGTCATGATGCATACCAATTCTCTCCAGGATCAGAGGAGCATGCCTAATATATTAGGTGCTGAGGAACACAGGCAGGGTAATGCTGCTGCAGTCATCTTGTTTGTGGGCTTGCTAGAGGCACGTGGTTGGCCACTGTGTGAACAGACTGTTGGCCTTGATGGCCCTTGGTCTGATCCAGCAGGGCCTATGTTCTTATGATTCTCCATAAAAGGTGGCAAAAATCGGCATAGAAGAACCAACTCTTCTCCTCCTCCTCCTGACACACAGGAATTAGTCCTGCATCTTCAAGTATTTCTGCTCCAAGTCTCGGCGAGGATCTTTAACCCCAGAAAGGGAAGAGAGGCTGTAGCTGCCGAGCAATGATCACCGACGTGTCCAATGAAGCCCACAGTGACAGCATCTTGCTTGTCCAGGGGGACCACGCAAATGGCATGTTACTATGAAATGCTCCGAGTGCTCCGCTTGTTCTTGTACCTGAACATTCTCTTCCCCTTGAGGCCTTTGGCTGGCGGGAGGCTGATGCTGTAAATACAAAGATTTGCGCAAATGATGACCTCGGGGCCTTCACAGGTTCTTGGCCTTTCTGTTCCAAAGGCCACCCCATCACCGCTTCCTGAAAACACAGAGGCCGCTGTCGCTCGAAATCGTCCGGCACACGGAAGGAAAAAAAAATTCAAAAGCTTATCTGATAAATGGCAAATGGCTGTTTATTTTATACCCAAGAAAAGTGTGAGCAGACTAGGAGGATTTGTAGGTGTCGCTCAAAAAATCACCCTTCACAAGACCTGGATAGATTGATTTAAATACTTCTCTCCCACTTTACTCCCCTCTGGGCACTGAAAGAGGGTTACAAAGAAACACAGATATTATTAGTTTAGACAACCAACCAACTGATAATTTGGGTTGCCAACCTCCAGGTATTCTTTTTTTATCAGATTCACTAAATGCGAAATAATCCATCCAAGACAGATTTCCTGAGTATTGGTAACCAGTGCTAATCGGTATTTAGTTATTGCTGTGTTCCGTATGGACAAATACCGAAATAATGAACAAAATTTACAACTAAAACCTTGTGTGCTTTTACTGGATGCTGTATATACTTCATACAAACTATATGGCTGATCACATACACATACATACAGATTTATACATCTGAATACACAGGCATAATATGCCCTTGGAATTTTTCCAAATCTGGTGTAATTGCCAATTTTTCTATGAGCATTACTTGCCCTTACAATCTATGCTGTGCCATTTCCATGCCATGCCAACTTTATTTCCCGGGATTGGGAATTGAATCTGAGGCAATAATTGAATCTGAGGCAACAGCCTTCTAATCAAATACAAACACCATAGATTAATTCCTTTTACCTTTACCATACTTACTGAATTTTAGGCAACAGCAGGGGAAGGCTGCTTTACCCAATCCCAGGAAATAAAGTTGGCATGGCATGGCATATGGCACAGCATAGATTGTAAGGGCAAGTAATGCTCATAGAAAAATTGGCAATTACACCAGATTTGGAAAAATTGCAAGGGCATATTATGCCTGTGTATTCAGATGTGTAAATCTGTATGTATGTGTATGAGATCAGCCATATGACTGTAAGTTTGTATGAAGTATATACAACATCCAGTAAAAACAAACAAGGTTTAGTTGTAAATTTTGTTATTTATTTTGGTATTTTTCCATACGGAACACAGCAACCTCCAGGTATTAGCTGGAGATGTCCTGCGATTACAACTGATAAGGTTCCCTATTATATTCTTGTTGACAAATTGGGAAAATGTGATTTAGATCCTGTTACTGTTAGGTGGATCTGTAATTAGTTGATCGCACCCAAAGAGTGCTTGTTAATGGTTCCTCATCCACTTGGAGTGATTAGTGGAGTGCCTCAGGGATCTGTCCTGAGCCCTGTGTTGTTCAATTTCTTTATAAATGATTTGGATGAAGGACTAGAGAGGAGGCTTATTAAATCTGCAGATGATACTAAATTGGGAGGGGTAGCAAATACGATAGAAGACAGGGCCAGGATACAGGATGATCTTGACAGGTTGGAAAATTGGGCTAAAACCAATAAAATGCATTTCAACAGAGATAAATGTAAAGTTCTGCATTTAGGTAGGAAAAATCAAATGCATAATTATAGGATGGGGGAGACTTGTCTTAGCAGTAGTGTGTGCGAAAAGGATCTTCGGGTCTTAGTAGACCAAACACTGAACATGAGTCAGCAGTGTGAAGCGGTAGCGAAAAAGGCAAATGCGATCTTGGGCTGTGTGAAAAAATGGGACTTGGAGGTTTTAAAATGCTAGAAGAGGCTCCAGGAAGAAAGTTTCTGGCTGTTCCAGAAAGAACATCTTTGACACAGGTTGACCAAGTCAGTGGGTGGAGACAGAAAAGGATTAAAACTGCTGAGAGGGAGCAGAGAGCCCTCTTTTGGCTGGGATACTCAGGGAAGGGAGAGCTTATCTGAGGCCTGGAGGAGGCAGCCATTTTTGACAATGTGCTCTCCCCAGGTGCTGATTAAACCTTTCAGGTAATGGAATCTAGATAGAAATGTACAGTACCCTAAGCTTAAGAGGCTGTCCTATATTCCAACATCTGATAGGGCATGTATAGAGAGAGGGACAGAGGAATTGTGTTTCTCCCAGTTCTTTTGAATCCCTTGCTCAGTCTGTTGCAGTGCTAGAAGTATCCCTGGAAAGGTTTTACTTTTAATAAATACTTTTAAACTTTGAATGCTGACCATAGTTCTCTGTACCACATAGTTCTCCACCAGCTTCGAAAACGCTATTGGAAAACAGGGGGGGCTAGGAGAGAGGAAGGCTGGCAATTGGCAAGCAGCTAATTCTCCAGTGGCAACCCCAGGCAGTATCTTGTCCCCGTGGTACCCAGAAGTGGGGTAAGTGGGAGACACCGAGGCAAGGCCTCAGGGATTGAGAGGGATGCTGGGGGGGATACTGACCCCCACCTCAGTGGGCAAGTCCTACAACGGTCAGGTGGTGGCAGCAATTACCGGAAAGGGGAAAAAGGCAACCCCTTCCAGGAGAGGTTGTGAATCCCTTGGAGTGGGCAGGAGTGGAATAGGGCCTGAGAATCTGAGCAGGCCCGTTCCACCACAGGCTGCATCAACAGAAGTATAGTGACCAGATCATGTGAAGTGATGGGATCGCTTTACTCTGCTCTGGTTAGATCTCACTTAGAGTATTGTGTTCAGTTTTGGGCACCACAATTTAAGAAAGATGTAGACAAGCTGGAACGTGTCCAGAGGAGGGCAACAAAGATGGTGAGGGGTCTGGAAACCAAGTCCTATGAGGAAAGGTTGGAAGAGCTGGGTATGTTTAGGCTGAAGAGGAGAAGACTGAGAGGGGATATGATAACCATGTTGTTACCCGAATTGCTCTATAAATGGGGAAATTAGCTTGAGCAATCGGAAACTACAATATTTATATAGCGAGATCAACCCATGTATATCAGAGTCAAAAATCTGTGACCTTTGAAATCAAGACAGAGGCAAAAGGATTCCAAATTAAATAGTGTTTATGTATTCAAGCATTCAATGGTGCAACACAAACATACACAGAGAATCGAAGAAATAAAAGGCAATAGAGTAGCGACAGATGCCAATGTGGCAGGTATCATTGGTGGGGGAATACTTTACTGATCTTGTAGAGGAGATGTCCAAGCTCCAGTAGACTAAGATAGCAGAAAATAGAATAAAGGCGAGGGCAAGGGGTTCCCGTAGACTCGGCCAGCGAGGAGGTAGGGAGTGTGGTCAGGCTGCGCAAAACCAAACCAACAGAGTAATGGCAAGTATGCCAGGAAAGACCTAAGGTATCATTATGGGCTGTGGGCACCCCAGATATACTGTTTTTCTGGGGGCGGGGTTGATTGGATTACCCCTCCTAGGTTCCCAGGTAACAAAAGGTGACAAAAGAACTAATGGTCTGCTACCTGGGTGGGGTGGTGACAATTTAGAAATCTATTCTAATTCCAGTGACTTGTACAACCTCTGGAGAAAACAAGGAGTCTCGCTGATGAGCTTGATGATCTAAAACAATAGGTGCAGTCTTGCTAACGTCCGGGGATCGTTATCTCAATGTCTCTGAATGGCTTTTCTTAAGCAGTCCGATGATGCAAGGAAGGAGGGGGGGTGTTGGTGCAGGCTACAAGCCTGGGCATATTCCTTGACATGGCTTCTGTTGGAATGTAGATGCACAGGAAATATGGAGTCTCTCAGGTTCACTGGAGAGGGTTGACCTGGCCTCATCTGCCTGTCTCGCGTATGCATATCAGTTTCACTGGCGGGCGCAGGAGCCCTCCCCGTGGCTTTGGGGTTAGGCGCGTGCCTTGGAACAGCGGCTGCACTGATCTGTTTGGGTTGCCATGACCAGTCCTGGAGATTGGCAAGCCCATTTCGTAACAATGTTCAAGCACTTGAGGGGCTGTCATATAAAGGATGGTGCCAAATTGTTTTCTGTTGCCCCAGAAGGTCGGACCAGAACCAATGGGTTGAAATTAAATCGAAATTAAATTGAAATTAAATCAAAAGTTTCCATCTAAACATTAGGAAGAATTTTCTAACTGTTAGAGCAGAGGAACAGGCTTCCTCGGGAGGTGGTAAGTGAGGGGATATGATAACCATGTTCAAGTACTTGAGAGGCTGTCATATAGAGGAGGTGATGGTGTTTTGCCAGTGTGGTGAGTGGTTAGGAATGGTGGACTCTAATCTAGCAAACTCTAATCTGGAGAGCCAGGTTTGATTCCCCGTTCCTCCACTTGAGTAACGAACTCTAATCTGGTGAACTGGGTGACCTTGGGCTAGTCACAATTTGCTCCAGCCCCACCTACCCCACCAGTTTGATTCTCCTTAAAAGTGAGAGAAAGTTGGCATATAAAAAACAACTCTTCTTTTTCGTGCTTAATTGCAAAGCAAGTCCAACTCGAAGACAGAAGAGAGAGCGATTTGAAGATGGGGCACAATGAGGCTTTAGCAACCAGTACAGATGCCGAGGAAGAACAAGCATTGCATTTTGCCTAGCTGGGGATCACAACCATTAAGAAACATATTATATCCATACAAACATTCTTTGGGCTGCCTGCTGTGATGTCCATCAGGAATGATGGCTGGGTGCCCATTACAAAGTTGGTAGGACTCTTGTCATTAGCCAGAGGTGCTAGGTAGCAATCAGTTTCCATGGGCAGCCCCACAGAATCCTGCCAAGGATGTCTGCTAAGCAGAAACAGAAGGAAGTCTATCTTTGCTGACATATCATCCCACCAACCCTGTACATTTGACACCTGTGCATAGTTAAATGCCAAAAAGAATATAAAAAAGGTGGATGAAAGTATCCAAACAAACAACAACAGAACAGAATAACACAGTTTATGTGCGCTTCCGGATGCCAGAAAAGAAGAGATTCCTCTATGATGTCCATTTAGGAATGCCTGGAAGGTAATCCAAAAGTGAAACTAATGACCACAGTCATTTTGTCCATACCTGCCAGCTCCTGGCAGGCCACCTGACCGGGCAAGAGTCTGAACATCAAACCGAATCAACCAAAGAGATGTTATGGTCAGGTTCTTCACCGAGATGTTAGAACTGATGAAGAAGCGAAGTGGAACCGATGGGCCCCAAGGGAGGGCATTGTTCCTTTTAGTTTAGAACAAAAGGAATGGCTGAACTTGGAGCTGTGACCTCTGCATGAAAATTATGGGTTGTATAATAGGGGAACACAAGCAAATGCAATGAAAACCATCTGTCACACTTGTGTAGTGTCGCAGACTTTGGTGGATAACATTATTTCTGCAGGATCAGACTGATCCCAAGCTTAAGAATGCTTCCAAGATAAATTGCAAGTTGTACTAAACAGAAATAACACATATGTTCCCCACTAATAGCCATTCACTAACTTTGTTAGAAAATATGATCATATACATGTGCTGCCTCCTCCCCTCATTTAAAAAAAAATGTGTATTGAACATATTTGCAAGGGGTTGATTCTAAAGCACATTTTGCCTCCTGGCGTCTGTTAGCATGGCATTCTCAAATCCGTCTGCCCATAGAAAGCTAGCCCATCAGCAAGTGGGTCCCTCATTTCTCTAATCTGTATTTTTTCTGTTTGAATGGAGGTGTGTGTGTTTTTTACACCTTCCATGCCCCCATAGAATGGTAT
This sequence comes from Euleptes europaea, assembly GCF_029931775.1. Lineage (NCBI taxonomy): Eukaryota > Metazoa > Chordata > Lepidosauria > Squamata > Sphaerodactylidae > Euleptes > Euleptes europaea. Next base: position 75,451,179 of record NC_079320.1, read on the forward strand.
TTCTCAATAAGATTCAAACTCCCTTTATTATGTTAAGGTTAGCTTCTGAGATTCAACAAGACCACGCTAGCCTGGACCATCCACATCTCCTGTTAGTTACTGTTTAATCAATAGAACTTGGGAAAGGGAGTTAGTTTGTGCTAAAGTCCAGGAACAGGCTTTCAGGGCCAAAAGTGGCCCTCAGAAGTACATTGATAGGGTTGCCAGGTCCCTTTCACCACCGGTGGGAGCTTTGTTGTGCTGGGGCTGGGGGTTATCGGTGTGATAATGGCACTTCCGTGGTAAACCCGGAAGTGATGGGGATGCTCTAGCACATTCCTCCAAAACTCTATGGAGACCATAGAGTTTTTGGAGGAAATGTGATAGAGCATCCCCGTCACTTCTGGGGTAAACTTGGAAGTGATGCTAATTGCCCCCCCTCATCTGGCCTGCTTCTGCCTGCTGGCCAGCTGAGGGGTGGTGGGCAGTTGCCTTAACTGGTGGGCAATTGCCTGCCATTACCTGGTATCTAAAGACAAAAGATAGCACTGACAGCTAATTCAAAATAACAGGCAAAATCAAACATTGCAGGACAAAGGTATGGTGTCAATAGAAAGTCCCGAGTAAATATACAAAGTGAAGTTCAAAGTTCTGTGAATTAACAGGACACAAGATAAACCTCCAGTCGCTTCAGGTGAACAAGTCTGCCCAAGCCTGAGGGTGATAAGAAAGCTCCCGGTCTCATAGTACATTGAGGCGGAAGACTGGCTATTAGCCTTCCGCCTCAATGTACCATAATAGTTTCATCTAGCAACGTGATAGACGCACATCTGTTGTGTTTATGAATTCCCGTTAGACAAAGCTTCTGAGAAATGGGATTTGCACCGGGTTCCCATCTCGGGGATTACAATCTTGACCATGAAGATACCGTGCTCTAACGTGACTCTCGGTGCATGAGACCGGGCGCTTTCTTATCACCCTCAAGCTCGGGCAGACGTGTTCACCCGAAGCATCAGAACTTTGAACTTCACTTTGTATATTTACTTGGGACTTCCTATTGACACTATACCTTTGTTCTGCAATGTTTGATTTTGCCTGTTATTTTGAATAATCACCAATTAGCTATCAGTGTTGTCTTTTGTCTTTCACTACCATTACTCAGCATGAGAATATTTTTGATTACCTGGTATCTGGCAATCATATAAATCAACTCAATCCTACTTGACTTCATAGCCAGTTTTTTTTAAAAAAAAAAGTCGGAAGGATCAACCCCTAGTGCATTACAGCTTGTTAACAAGCCTTTTTGGTAAGTGTTGAGGTCTTGGCCTACCATGCCTTTTCAAGCATTCTTCCAGTTACTGATGTGGTATTTAAGGAGATAAAAGGAACTAGGTGGATGCACCGGAAGGACGCTGCAACATATTTCAAATGACTCTAAACCACAACTTTTTAAGCTGTATTACAGGTAATTGGCATTCCTCAGAAGTTTATCAAAGGATTCTCAACAAGATCAATGGCTGCAAAGAAGCTTCTTAGAAGGCAGCTGGACAATCACTATAGCTTTTTCCAGCCCTGTCAGACATGGGTATGATGATGATGATGAAAAAGAGTTGGTTTTTATATGCCAACTTTCTCTACCACTTAAGAGGGAATCAAATCGGCTTTCAATCACCTCCCCTTCTCCTCCCCACAACAGACACTCTGTGAGGTAGGTGAGGCTGAGAAAGTGTGACTAGCCCACGGTCACCCAGCTGGCTTTGTGTGTAGGAGTGGGGAACAATCCAGTTCACCAGATTAGCATCTGCCGCTCATGTGAAGGAGTGGGGAATGAAACCTGGTTCCCCAGAGCAGCATCCACCGCTGCAAACTACCACACTTAACCACTACACCACGCTGGCTCTCCTTCACCACACTGGCATGATGGGCATGATGTAGGGCAGGAGTCCCTGATATGGTGCCTGCCGACACCTTTTCTGGTGCCCAAGTATTTTTAGAAAGTGAGCGGAGCCAGGTAGGGCTTTTGCCCCACATGGCTTCTGATTGACTATTAGAGATATGATTGTGTAGATTTTTAAAAAATGTTGCTTTAGTTGCCACCACAGCACAAGAATCTGCCCTGTGTCACTAAAGTTAAGCTGTGGCAATCATTTTGTAGCTGGCTCCACCTCCTGCAGCAACCATTTTGTGGCAGCCATTTTGTTGCTGCACCCACCATGCTGTGTCAGAATCCCAAATGAGCCCAAAGGCTCAGAAAGGTTAGGGACCCCTGATGTAGGACAGACAATCATATGGGTAATGATGAAGGCTAGTAGAACTAGCTGTAGGTGCTCTGCTAGGCCCCAGTCCTTGTGTCTTTTGTGACTTCCAAGATTTTATTTTATATATTAGAATCATAGAATTATAGTGTTGGAAGGGACCACCAGGCTCATCTAGTCCAACCCCCTGCACAATGCAAGAAATTAACAATTACCTCCCCCCCCCCCACATCCCCAGTGACCCCAACCCTCCCCCCGCCATGCAGGATCCCACAATCAAAGCACTCTCAACAGATGGCTATCCAGCCTCTGCTTAAAGACCTCCAAAGATGGGGACTCCACCATTTTTATTAGTTAAAACATTTTTGCCCTGACCTGAATGGCCCAAGCTAGCCCAATCTTGTCAGATTTCAGAAGCTGTTCAGGGTTGGCCCTGTGGATGGGAGACCACCAAGGAATTCCAGGGTCACTATGGAGAGGAAGGCAATGGCAAATCACCTCATTTCATCTCTTGCCTTGAAAACCCTATGGGGTCATGATAAGTCATCTGCGACTTCATGGCACTTTACACACATACACACAAACAAAGTTTATATCCTCCCTTTCCCCATGGCTCAGGGCAGCTTATCATACATGCAAGTTGGATGTCCCACTCTTCCATAAGTAGTCAGGCTTCAAAATAAGGCTGTCTAGCAATAAGGGATGAATGGCACTTATGAGGAATGTGTGCACGTTGCCTACAGACGTGGGAACTTGGGTTGCCAGCTCTGGGTTGGGAAATACCTGAAGATTTGTGGGTCGGAGCCTGAGGAGGGTGGGGTTTGGAGAGGGGAGGGACTTCAATGCCTTAGTGTCCAATTGCCAAAGCGGCCATTTTCTCCAGGTGAACTGATCTCTATCGGCTCATTTGTATCGGATCAGTTGTAATAATGGATTAGTTGTACTGGATCAGTTGTAATAACGGGAGATCTCCAGCCACCACCTGGAGGTTGGAAAAGATCCAAACAACATAAACAATTCAAAAGAGATATGTAACATTAAATTTCAGAATATATGTTTCTCTTACAACTTGAAAACTTTTTTTTCATTGCAAGGCACAATATGGAGATTTGATAACTGTGTGTTAGAAATATATTTCAGGATTTGACCCACGGGATGGCTGTTCCTCATCCATCCACTAGACAATTGGCACAGTCATGCAACCCTATTTGGTTTGGCCTTGACACCTTTGTCGATTGCTGTAAATAAGTGGAGAGGGAGGAACGATGGAGAGAACAGCATGGGCCATTTCGATGTGGCAGACGAAGGTAAAGCCGAGAAACAAATATCAAAGTCTTTGCAAATCGAGGACTTGTGTGAGAGAAAATCATTAGTGTTCTGAATAAAAATAGCCAAGCCAATTAATAGAATAAATGTTTTCCTCATTATATTTCCAAACATAGTCAGAACATGCTAGATTGAGCCTTGGGGAACAAAATGTATTAGGAGCATGAAAAATGATTCTGTTCTGATGCTGTTTTTTAAACGACAACATAATATGTTATGGATCGTTTTGATTTTTTCTTCTTCTCATTTTGGGGGGCATGAAAATGCTACTCAGAGCCCAAAAAGGCATATGCTGCTACCAGCATGTGTTGTAGTCACAGGCTTATGGCAGCTGGCAGCAAGCAAATGTCAGTCAAATGCAAAATGTCAAGGAGAATCCCCCTTAAATGTATTAGATTAGTTAATAGCACCGACATTGTTTGGTAAATTGCTACAATGAGTCCCACAGCTCAGCACACACTGATAACCATTGGACATAAACAGAACACAAAAGATCTAGAACGCAGAACTAGGGGGAGTACTTGATGTGTCATGTTGACATTTTAGCTGCAAATTATGTTTTTCATTTTGGGTGGAGCCCGTCAAGTCACATCTGACTTATGGTGACCCCTGGTGGGATCTGCAAGGCAAGAGGCGTTCAGAGCTGGTTTGCCATTGCCTGCCTTCATGTCACGACCCTGGTATTCCTTGGCGGTCTCCTATCAAAATAATTGCCAGGGTCGACCCTGCTTAGCTTCTGAGAACTGACGAGATCTTGCTAGCCTGGGGCTATCCAGGTCTGGCCAAAATTTCACATTAAGGACACTCAAGTGCTTGCCACTTCGGCTCATGTTTTGTTCGCCGGTTATGAATAAGAAGCCAGTTTTTTGATAGACTACTTCTCTGTTCATTGACCTGTTCATGGCTGTTCAGCAGATTGCTTGACCCTGTTCCTTCCTAATAGTGCTAGTGTAGGCTTGTCAAATGCTTGCCAATTGACCAGGCTACCTGCCGACCCTCAGCTGGTCAATGGGCAGAAGAGGGCCAGCTGAAGGGGGGAGTGATTGTGACTTCCAGGTAAGCTGACAATCTAGCACTCCCCCCAAAAAAACTTTATGTTTACCACAGAGCTTTCAGAGGAGATTGCTGGAGCATCCCCATCACTTCCAAATTTACCTGGAAGTGATGCAGGCGCTCTAGCACACTCCCCCAACATCTCTATGGAAACCATAGAGTTTTTTTAATTCAAAACCATAGAGTTTTTGGAGGAGATTGCTGGAGTGTCAGCATCACTTCCGGGTCATATTGCCCCAGCCCCAGAAAGCTGCTGCCGGTTGCTGGGGGAGGGGGGGACCAGGCTGCCCCATGGGGCTCAATCAGCAGTGGGGCACTTCTAATTGTTTGGATGGAAAGAAGCACAGAGGGGTAGGGCCTGTCAGGGCTCAGGAGAGGCTCCATGCAGCAAGGAGTCAGGAGGAGTGTAAATGGAGGTGGTGACAGCTGGGGTGCACGTGGGCCATGGACAGTGGCAGCAGAAGTGGCTGGGGAGGCAGCTTAAGCCTCACAAGACCCCAGCAGGGCTGGTTCAGCCACAGGAAATCCCCAGAGGAAAGTGGAAGGATTGGCTGGTGAGGCTGCTCAGGCCTTGGTAGACCCCAGCACCTGAGACTCAGGGGAAACATGCAAGAGTGGCTGAGGGGAAGGCACAAGGCAGGTGCAACCATCAGGCAATGGGACAGTGCCAGAGGCCCCAGGATAGCCAAAGGACCAAGCGAACAAGAACCTTAATCCCCAGGGAGTAAGGACTGCTGACTGTGGGTAGTGTTGGTTGGCATGCCAGTGTAAGGGGTTGCAGTAGGGTTGCCAATCTCCAGGTGATTGTTGGAGATCTCTCACTATTACATCTGATTCCTAGGCAACATAAATCAGTTGGCCTGGAGAAAATGGCCACTCTGGAAGGTGGACTCTATGGCATTATACCCCCATTGAAGACCCTTCCCAAATTCTTCCCTCCTCAGGCTCCACTGCCAAAATCTCCAGGTATTTCTCAAACTGGAGCTGGCAACCCTCGGTTGGAGGGTAGCGAAACCCATGAAGAAGCAACAAGGGCATGTTTAAAGGATTTTCCTCCCAGGGCCATAGTCTAATCTGTGGGAACCCACACCCAGTGCAGGGGCTGGGAACCTGGTCTGAGGCCACTGGGAAGGGCTGACAGTGTGTGCTGCTGTTCCAATCAGAAGGCAGTTGTTTAAATAGACAGTTAAATAAGTTGCAGAACAACCATGAATAAATGTTTTTTTTAAAAAAAAACAACCCTAATGTTCAATGTTTGTCTAAGTAATCCTTAGTAACATAATAAGTAAAGGTAGTCCCCTGTGCAAGCACCGGGTCATTACTGACCCACGGGGTGATGTCATATCAGGATGTTTACTAGGCAGACTGTTTATGGGGTGATTTGCCATTGCCTTCCCCAGTCAACTACACTTTACCCCCAGCAAGCTGGGTACTCATTTTACCAACCTTGGAAGGATGGAAGTCTGAGTCAACCTTGAGCTGGCGACCTGAACCCGACTTTCATCAGGATCGAACTCAGGTCGTGAGCAGTGCTTTGACTGTAGTATTGCAGCTTACCACTCTGTGCCCCGGGACTCTTTTAGCAATGTTAATGGGTGCTAATCTATTTGGATCAGCATTATTTTCAAGCATTCACAGTTTTTTTTTAAAAAAACAACAACACTCAAGCTTGTTTGGCAGGTATTCAAGTAGTTCAGTGCCGAACTGAGCAAATCTTCTCATCAGCTCATGTCTGATCATCACTGTCAATCATGTTCAACCCGAAATTTGCATCATCCCTATTACATGTCAGATGAGGTCTCTGTTGTTAAAAATCCACATGTTGTTAAAATCCACATATGTCGTGGTCATTATGATTTCTGGTATAGCTAACTGAGCTTAGAGATTTGTTCTTGTTCTCTATTTTCTATCCATTTCTGTTCCAGACTTTTGCATTCCTTAATCATAGCCTAACTTGCTAGTATACCTTGGTTCTGGTGCTGATCCTTCTTCCTGCCAGTGCAGAAGGAACAATGAAATATCTATCAGTTTTAATATCAAAGTTGCCTTGGCAAGTTGGGCCTATCTTATTTATTGCTATTTTTGGCAAAGCTATAATTCACTTATTCAGATATTCATTCTGACTCAGTTTAACTGTCTTGCATGGAAGACAGAAGAAGAATGAGGGAGTTCACTGTTTGGGGTGGGGGAAGAGAATATAAAAGGGGAAAGAAAACTGCTCAGTAGGATTTCTTCTCAGTGAACTAGAAAACTGAATATGTGTCAGTGGGGATGTGTATTTAAGAAGCTGAAATATCCGTTAAGCCTGCCACAGGCATAATGGGTAGTGGGAAATCAAATCAGGATTTATTTTCGAATGTCTTTGGAGGTACATGCACTAATAGCTTGGAGCCAAAAGAACAGGGTGCATCGTTTAAATCAATATTCAGTCCCTATCCCTGCCCCCTCCTTCTTGGCAGGTTCTCTTCTTGTGGCTTGGACACAAGGCCTCAGTGACAGGAACAGGACAAGAACTGGCACAGTTTCCTTGTCAGTGTCTAGACCTGTGGTTCCTTGGCTCAATCTTTTGACAGCCCCTCTTCCTTCCTGCTAATAGCACAAAAAACAACAAAACCCTATCCTGTGTGTGTAAGCCACAGGTGCAATTTTCAAACAAGACCTACTTTCTCCTCACTTCCTTCAACTCTGTGATTTCACTACCCCTGGTTGTCTCCAATTTCCCCTCCCCTTCTGGTGGGCAGAAGCAGGCTAGTTGAGGGGGAGGTGATCACTTCTGGGATAAACCTGGAAATGACGGGGACGCTCTAGCACATTCCTCCAAATACTCTATGGAAATCACCTTCCCTTCCCCTCCCCTCCCCTCCCCACAACAGACACCCTGGGAGGTAGGTGGGGCTGAGAGAGTGTGACTAGCCCAAGGTCACCCAGCTGGCTTCGTGTGTAGGAGCGGGGAAACAAATCCAGCTCACCAGATTAGCATCCACCACTCATGTGGAGGAGTGGGGAATCAAACCCGGTTCTCCAGATCAGAGTCCACCGCTCCAAACCACCGCTCTTAACCACTACACCACTCTGGCTCTTATGAATCAGGTTTATGAGCGATTCTAGGGCTGTCAATTCGGTTCAGCCCGAACTGAAAATCAGCCGAATTTCCCTTGATTCGGCGGTTTTTAGTTCGGGAGGAACCGAACTCAAAACTGGCAGGCAACCGGGGGGCCGAATTCAGCGAGTTCGGGAGTTCGCGAATAAATTCGGCCAATTCGGGGCCGTCAGTAAGCAGCATAACCTTCAGTAAGCAGCATTCTCCTCCCCCGGCTAATCGGTGGCCAAGCTGGGTCTTCTTCTAGCCAATCAGTCAGGATGAGTACTGGAGGAATCAGCTGATGTGCGGCCGGCCGGGGAAAGAGAGAGAGAGAGGGAAATCCTCATGTGTGTGTGAGGGGGTGCTTGTGCACATTCACTCTTTCCGTGGCTGCAGGGGGCGCATTTTTTGGGGTACAGACCCCAAACTTTCAGGGGATATTCAGACAACTTTTCTTAAGAGACCACCCAAGTTTTGTAAACATTGGGTCGGGGGGTCCCGAGATATGGACTCCCCCCTTTTTCTTTCCATGGCTGCAGAGGGCGCATTTTTGGGTGTGCCGACCCCAAACTTTCAGCGAAGCATCAGACAAGGCTTCTTAAGATACCCCCCAAGTTTTGTAAACATTGGGTCAGGGGGTCCCGAGATATGGGCTCCACCCCTTTTTCCTCTCTCCCCTTTTCCATTTTCGTGGCTGCAGGGGGCGCTTTTTTGGGGGGTGCAGCCCCCAAACTTTTATCATAGCTTCAGAGAATCCCTCTTAAGAGACCACCCAAGTTTTGTAAAGATGGGTTCAGTGGGGGCTGAAATATCGGCTCCCCCCTTTCTCTTTCCGTGGCTGCAGGGGGCACATTTTTGGGTGTGCCGACCCCAAACTTTCAACGGAGCTTCAGTCAAGGCTTTTTAAGAGACCACCCAAGTTTTGTAAACATTGGGTCAGGGTTCCCCGAGATATGGGCTTTCCCCTTTTCCCTATTGGGATGAATGGATCACCCTCGAGAGATGCATACATATGGATCTTATATTGGATACAAATGGAATCATATTGGATTACCCAGCCTCCCAGCCCCTCCTGCTGGAACAGAAGACAGCCACAGTAAGACCCCTTTGGGGGCTTTAATCTATAATTTTTCTTTTCTGTGTGTGTGGGGGGGGAAAGCAGAGTCTGTGTGTGTGTGTGGGGAGGGAGCAGTTTCTGTGGGTGGGGGGGGAAGCCAAAGGGGGCTTTTGCCGGTTCTGCCTGGGGTGTGTGTTCCCCCTCCAGTCTCTCTCTCCCTGGTTTGAGGGGGGGCTTCATTTTTATTCTTCAGGTTTTTCCTCATTCATAAGATCAGTTAGGTTATTTTGATGCTTGCTAAAAACTGGTTTTCAAATGGTGACTTAAAGAATGCATCTGCCTGGTCCCAAGCCCAATGCAAAAGGAGAAATTCCACCCCCTCCTGCTCATTATGCATAGCTAGCTGCCTCTGTCCCTTTCCATGGTATGCAAACTCCCAGGTGTCAGGTGTTGCTTTGCACTGTTGCAAAGGTGTTGCATTGCGTGCTTGTGTTGCTTTGCAGTTGTATTGTTTTGCAAAATTCTTCACACCTGCCCCGCCCTTTGCATGTTTGCAAAGGTGTTGCTTTTCAGTTGTGTTGCTTTGCAAAGTTCTTAGCACCTGCCCCGCCCTTGCTGTCATCAGCTGTTTGTCGGGGCTGGGAGCGCGTGGGCGGCAAGCTCTGCTGAGAGATACACATTAAGGGTGGGGGGACCCCTTTCAGGGCCCATATCTCAGCCCCCCTGACCCAATCTTTACAAAACTTGGGGAGTCTTTCAATATACATCCTTTGAAGCTCTGCTGAAAGTTTGGGACCTCTAAGCCCAAAAATGCCCCCCCCAGAGCCGCGGAAAGGCGCAATTGTGTTTTTAATGGCTTTATTCGGCCGAATTTTTTTCCGAACTTTGAATTCCCGCCGAATTGAAGGGATCCAAAGTGGGGGAGTTCGGACTTCGGCACGTACCGAACCCACAAGGGCCAAATTCGGCCGAATCCGAACTGTACCGAATTTTTTTTTTTTGACAGCCCTAAGTGATTCTGCTTAGGACTGCACTGCTAATCACTGGCCCAAATTTAAATCAAGCTGAGAATGAGTTTAAGGGAGTGAATTTCACAGAAGTGCCTTGCCCTGACAAAAGATGCCATTCTGCCAGTGGACAAGCTTCTTGCTTCAGGCTTCTTGCACCACAGAAGAACACTGACATGAGGGGAACAGACTCTTGGAATCCACTTTGTTTTTCTAGGTCTTTCTAGAAACCTCTATACAAAAGATTAAGATGGACCAATAGGGGGGTTATGTCATTATGCCATGGGGCTATTATGTTAAATTACATCATATCATTCCCTCCTCCCCTCCAACCTTGGTTTGCAAAATCATTTCTAGAGAGCCAGCGTTGGTGACCCAATCGTCACCAAACTTGGGGGTTCTTGCAAGAAGGGTCACCTCAAGCTACGCTGAAGGTTTGGGGCCACTCCCTCCAAAAATGCCCCCCCGGAGCCATGGAAAGGTGCGAATGTGTTTTTAATGCCTTTATTCCTGTGGGCGATTTTGGGGGGGACCCCTTCTGGGCCCCATATCTTGGGACCCCCTGACCCAATCTTTACGAAACTTGGGGGTTCTTGCAAGAAGGGTCCCCTCAAGTTACGCTGAAATGTTGGGACCTCTACCTCCAAAAATGCCCCCCCGGAGCCGCGGAAAGTCACGAATGTGTTTTTAATGGCTTTATTTGGCCAATTTTTTTCACGAACTCAGAACTTGGCGCGAATTCCATGGATCCGAATTGGGGGAGTTCGGACTTCAGCATTTCCCGAATCAAAACGGGCCGAATTTTGCCGAATCCTAATTTTACCGAATGTTTTTTTCAACAGCCCTACTGCACATGTTCACTACTGCCAGTTACCGGAGTTGTCCTCAGTTGCTTCTATTGCACATGACCAGCCTCCTCTGTGTCCATGGCACAGTTGTATCTATTGTATATATGTTGGTGTGAGTTTCCTTGATAATTTGTTAGTGAATATAGACATTGTATTATTTTGAAACAAGAGCTTGTGCTGTTCTTTTCACCTGTAAACCTCCAGGTGGTAGCTGGAGGTCTCCTGGGATTACAACTGATCTCCAGGTGACAAAGATCAATTCACTAGGAGAAAATGGGTGCTTTGGAAGGTGGGCTCTATGGCACTATACCCTATTGAAGTCCCTCCCCAAACCCTGCCCTCAGGCTCCACCCCCCAAATCTCCAGATGTTTCCCAATCCAGACCTGGCAACCCTAGTTACTGGGCTCTGTGATAGGTGTGCTTGTGTGACAGGGAGTATTAGTTAATGTACATTGTATGTTGGATTGTTCATATGCTACTTCCTCTTTAAGATTTCACTATGTGGCATTCTGGGAAACGGAGACAGCAATTAGATATGGCAGTTAGCAGACTTCAGGGATGAAGTGATTTTGGTTCTTAAAGTGTTTCAGTTAACATTTGGCGTGTTCTTAAATAACAGTCAACATTTTCTACACATCCTGCCTTTTCCCCTGATTGGAGTGTAACACTTCCCTAAGCTCAATTTAGTGTTTGGCTGCTCAAGCTAAAATGTTTTCCAATCACTGCCACCACAAAAATATTACCGAGCCCATGCAGCATCTTCAAATAAATAAATGAAATAACTTTTATTTTTCTGAGCTCTAGTGCAAATTCAGACTGGTCCCTGTCTTGAATAACCCTCTTTTTGAACAGTAAGGTCTAGAATATAGCAAAAATGTGGTATTCCATGATATAATGTGAGAACTCAATGTAGGGTTGCTAGGTCCTACTTTGCCACTAGTGGGAGGTTTTGGGGGCAGAACCTGAGGAGGGAGGGGTTTGGGGAGGGGCGGGAATTCAATGCCATAGAGTCCAATTGCCAAAGTGGCCATTTTTCCCAGGTGAACTAATCTCTATTGGCTGGAGATCAGTTCTAAATGCAGGAGATCTCCAGCTACCACCTGGAGGTTGGCAACTCTAGGTCAATGGGAAACTGATATGGTAAGGTAAAGAGAATGGGAAAATTAATTCCAGTTGTTCTTCTTAAAAGATAGAGAAGTCAACTCTATGCACAGCATGATGGGAGAAGGGGGATTTGCTTAGAGGACAAATGGCTAGATCCGCAACAGACACTGTATTATAAAGTTCGAGCTAAAATTGTAAATCATTTGGCTGCATCTCACAGGTCTTTCTCACAGCTCCAACCAGACAACCATTCTGCACAACTGGCTAGAAGGCCTAAAGGCAGCTGTAAATCGTCTCAGCTTGTGAGAGTAGAGAAACAGAGTGGGTTCATCTCCCCTTGACCTGTTTTCTGAAATTTCTTGCTCAAAACAAACAAATGAAATGGGATGAGGACGGTAATTATTTCCAGAGGCAAAGGTCGGTTGGAGATGGCAGGAGAAGTTTATGGGGATAAGGGTCTTTCAGGAGAAGATGTGGGAAATTAATGTATCATTGGGAACACTTCTCAGTGGAAAGGTCTTCTCACACTAAATAGATAGAACAAACATATTCAGATCCACTGACATGATCGATAGTTAATTTGCTGGTTTTTTAAAAATCAATGTATTAGTAATGTATTTTGCTACAATAGCACTCAGTTAAAAAACAATACAATCATGAAACCGTTGCCAAATTCATCAACTGAATCATCAATTTAGTAAATAATGGGGAAAAATTACAGCCAGATCCAGTATTATTTGAGAAATGTTAAAACCAACATCAGTAGACACCTAATTAGCACCTACGTGAAAGAAAGGCTTGGTTTGATTCCCTGGGAATGCAGTCAAAAAACAAAACAAACAAAAAGAAAACAGTGGAGCATCTTAAATGCATATACAAGTTACAGATACGTGCAAGAGTTTTCAAAAAGTACTTTTTGAGTTTTTAGGGTGGTTATATTACATTGACCCTAACCTAGATGGCCCAGGTTAGCCGGATCTCATCAGATCTTGGAAGCTAAGCAGGGTTAGCCCTGGTTAATATTTGGATAGGAGACCACCAAGGAACAGGGTTGTTATGCAGAGGAAGGTAATGGCAAACCACCTCTATTAGTCTTTTGCCTCAAAAACCCCATAAGGGTTTGCCATAAGTCGGCTGTGACTTAACAGCATTTTATACACGCACACATTACCCTGAGGGTTGTCTTCCTTCTAGGTAAATATGGTACATCATCAGTGAAGAACAGAAGGTTAGAGGAAAGCTTAAGTCCAAGATTTTGTAATGAATACTTTTGAAGGCAATGCAGGTTCAGTTTTGGCTGGATAAGTTCTTGGCCACCATGGCCAGAAGTGCTTTTTACCAGATTCAACTGGTTAGCCAGCTGGGGTTCCCTTTGGGGGGAAATAGGGGGAATATAAATGAAGGGAATTAAATACAGTTAAAATTAAATAAATTATGCATGTGATGTGTCACATATTTGAACAGCATTGTAAGAATTCACATTACTTTGATGGAAATGTGTCCCAAATGGCAGAAAGGGGGAAGGCTGACATATAAAGGGACCAATATTGTAAGTCTGTCAAGAAAGACAAGTTTGTTGCATACACAGAGCCTCTTCATTAAGTAACCACAACCAGTCCCAAGCAAGGCTGGTCTTTGGCCTTTCTCCTTTAGAAAACTGAGTCCAACTATGTCCAACTCACTGAGTCCAACTGTGTCCAACTCACTGCCCTCCTCTGGAGTACACATGAATTGTATTTGGTAGCTTAACGAAAGGAGATGCTTCTAGGAAACCATGGCGGGTGCAAATCCTCTAGACCAGGGGTGTCAATAAGGTTGCCAGCTCTGGCTTGGGAAATACCTGGAGATATTTGGGGCGCAGCCTGAGGAAGGTAGTGTTTGGGGAGGGGAAGGACTTCAATGTTGTAGAGTCCAATTGCCAAAGTGGCCATTTTCTCCAGGTCTCTATCAGTTGGAGATCAGTTGTAACTGCAGGAGATCTCCAGCTAGTGCCTGGAGGTTGGCAACCCAAGATGTCAAACATAAGGCCTGCGGATCCAGCCCCTTGAGAGCTCTTATCTGGCCCGCAAGCCAGTCGAGGCAGCCACCTCCCCCCACTCTCAATCTAGGCTGGCGAGGCATGCCCCGGCCCAACCAAGTGACATTTATGTCATATCTGGCCCTTATAACAATTGAGTTTGACACCCCTGCTCTAAACAGATGTGTGTACTCATTCTTAGGGTTGACAGGTCCCTCTTCACCACCGGTGGGAGGTTTTTGGGGTGGAGTCTGAGGAGGGCAGGGTTTGGGGAAGGGCTTCAATGCCATAAAGTCCAATTGCCAAAGCAGCCATTTTCCCCAGGGGAACTGATCTCTATCAGCTGGAGATCAGTTGTAATAGCAGGAGATCTCCAGCTAGTACCTGGAGGCTGGCAACCCTACTCATTCTACACAGGTCTCTTTTGCGCAACCCATATCAACTCCTGCACAGCAGACCCCATTAACATTCCGCAGCTCAGCCCAGAGCCAGGCCCTTCTCCTTTATTAATTTAAACATTTTAATATTCTCTATATGCAAACCGTAATTAGAATTAATGGACTTGAGTGCTAATGTAGTGCTTGAAGCAACTGAGTGCATTAATCTTCCGCATATGATAAACACGAATCTCAAATCTCTTCACCACCAGCAAGGCTAGGAGCAGAGCCCCGTTTGCCGATGGAGTCGGTGTCCAGATAATGATCATATCATCTGACAGAGAGAGGGGGAAGAGAGAGAATTGTCTGCCTTGTGATAAGCAATTGGTCCTCAAGGGAGGAAAGAAAACATGACTGATTTGGACTGATTATTAAACAAGAGTCCATTATTAATCTATGAAGACAGAGTGTTGCCAGCAGTGGGCTACCGAAGCTTGCATTGCAAGCACGATGGGGGAAGACGTTTTACAGACCACTGCTAATTTGCAGTTCAATCCCAGGCTACATTCTGTTAAAGGAACAGAACCATTCTAGCTGTAAAGCCCTTTTCACATTACAACAATGTGTGCTGGGATTCTACTAACCCGGGTTGTCAGGTCTCCCATGGCCACCGGCAGTGGAGGGAGGGTAGGGTTGCCAAATCCTGGTTGGGAAACTCCTGGAAATTTGGGAGTGGAGCCTGGGGAGGACAGGGACCTCGGTGGGGTACAATGTCCTAGACACCACCTTCCAAAGCAGCCATTTCTCCAGGGAAACTGATCTAAGGGCTTTTGCCCTAGAGGCTCAGGAATGTGCTGTAAGAAAAGCAAATTTAGCAGAGACATTATGGGTTTTGCATGTACAGTACGTCACACTAAATATTATCAATGAATACCTCTTAAGTATGAATTTTTGCACATCATTTTTTTATCATTTGTGGTTTGATCACTGTGCAAAGCCAACTTGTACAACTCCTGATGAGCTCCGTAGCTCTCCGTTCTTCCCCTTGCTGATATTCTTCCGTGATTGAGATGCTAATTACTTCCATTTGACAAATTTTCTTTCTGGGGCAGGTAGAAGAATAATTATAAAATGCAAAGTGTGTGTTCTTTTCCTAGGAAATTTGGGCAGGGCACATTTGCCAATTGGACCATAGAGCCACTGAAGATGATGACCAAAAAACAAAAACAATTTAAGACCCACAAACTCCCCACGGTGAGCCAATTATTCTCTCTGAAGCTGCTGTTTCTCTTGATGTCTCCAGAGTTCTATTTGCATTAACAATGAAATTACAATTGTGTGTTGCTTTTATGCCACAGTCAACCGCTGGAAAGTGAAATGTTGACTGGAGAAAGAATTGGGTGTCGAATGCTATGCAAAATAAATAATTGTACTATAATGCCCAGTGTGATGGCCGTGAGCTTCAGCAGGATTCAAGCCACAGAACTTCTGGGAGCAGCACAGCAGCTGTGTTCCTCACAGTACTGGATAATGTGGCCAGGCGTGAATGATTTTTCTCACGCAGATGTGTGTTTTTCTTTCCTTGCCTTCATTTTGTAATGCATTGCATGGGCCTAGTAAGCTCTTTTTCTACCTTTTGAAAATAAAAAAGTCATATTGCTTCCAGAAATAGATCAGGTCAAAATGTAGACTAAACAGGAAAAAATATTGGTAGAACATACACTTATGCAGGTGGTAATTCACAGTGGGTAGCTGTGTTAGTCTGTCTGCAGTAGTAGAAAAGAGCAAGAGTCCAGTCACATCTTAAAGACTAACAAAAATATTTTCTGGCAGGGTATGAGCTTTCGTGAGCCACAGCTCACTTCTTCAGATACAGCTAGAATGTGAATCCATCTGTCTTTAAGTAGAGGAGAGTGAATTCAGACAAGCATTAGTATGTAAATGTTAACAGTATGTAAATGTGAATAGCAGGCGTGATGGGATTAGGTGTGGTATGCAGAAGAGTCTGTGATGTCCAGGGGAGAGATGGGTGTGGAGAAATCAGCATTGGTAATGAGCCATGAATGCAAGGTCTTTATTCAGCCCAGGTAAATGCATTGTCTTTAGTTTGAATATCAACTGCAATTCAACAGTTTCTCTTTCCAATCTCCCTTTGAAATTCCTTTGTAAGAGAACTGCTACTCTTAAATCTGCAACAGAATGTCCTGGAAGGTTGAAATGTTCTCCCACTGGTTTTTGAATATTGTGGTTTCTGATGTCAGACTTATGTCCATTTAATCTTTGTCTAAGAGACTGACCTGTTTGTCCAATGTAGATTGGGGAAGGGCATTGCTGGCATGTGATGGTATAAATCACATTAGAAGATGAGCAGGAGTATGAACCTGAGATAGTATGGCTGACATTGGTGGGTCCAGAGATGATGTTCCTAGAATCTATATGAGGGCAAAGTTGGCACCTTGGTTTGTTGCAGGCCTTGGTGCCAGAGTCCATGTTCCTGTTAAGTAGTTTATCATCATGGGTGAGAAGTTGTTTTAGGTTAGCCGGCTGTCTGTAAGCAAGAAAGGGATGCCCCCCCCCCCAGTGCTTCAGCGAGGGAAGTGTCACAATCCAGCATTGGTTGTAGGTCCTTAATAATACGTTGGATTGGTTTTAGTTGGGAGCTATAAGTGACAAGTAGAGGTGTTCTGTTGTCATTCTATCTGATTGTCACTTATAGCTCCCAACTAAAACCAGTCCAACGTATTATTAAGGACCTACAACCAATGCTGGATTGTGAAACTTCCCTCGCTGAAAGCACTTCTGTTTGTCTCTTGTCTTGCAGACCCTATGGAGTCACCATTAGTCAGCTGGAACTTGGTAGCACGTTCCATCACCAGTAGTGTATATCCTACCAATATGCTTCTCTACACAGATTCCATTTTTACCTGATCTATTTCAACAAGCAACCTGACCTGAAGGGAGACAGAGAGCTTACCAAGTGCATGCGATACATTACCAAGAAAAAAGAGGAAAGCAAAGCCAAAAATACAGTGGAATTAGGGACAAAATAAATTATATGTGTGGCATTAGTTGGATCAGGTTGCCACATGACAGTAGCAAGTGGCTCCACACAGCAGGGAAAATAGGGCATTTTGGTTCAGGCAAATGGTACAGGAAGGAAGGCTGAAGCACCTCCCTCCCCCCAAAACATGAATCAGGCTATGGATTGCTTGGGAACTTTAGTTATATGTAACCACAAGTCTCCCTGATCTGGATAGCCTAGGCTAGCCTGATCTCATCAGATCTCAGAAGCTAAGCAGGGTCAACCCTACTAAGTACTTGCATGGGAGACCTCCAAGGAATTCCAGGGCTGCTATGCAATGTAGGGCTGTCAATTCGGTTCGGTCCGAACTGAAAATCAACCGAATTTCCCCTGATTCGGTGATTTTCAGTTCGGACGGATCCGAACTCAAATCTGGCGGGCAACCGGGGGGGGTGAATTCAGCGAGTTCGGGAGTTCGCGAATAAATTCGGCCAATTTGGCCCCCCCTTCAGGGGAGCCCGCTGAAAGGCGCGGGCTGCCCTTTAAACTGATCTGCGCCTCCCAGCTGGGAGGCTCAGATCAGTTTAAAGGGCAGCCCGCCTCCCTTCAGCGGGCTCCCCTGAAGGGAGGCGGGCTGTCATTTAAACTCATTTGTGCCTCCCGGCCGGGAGGCGCAGATGAGTTTAAAGGGCAGCCCGCCCCCCTTCAGCGGGCTCCGCTGGAGAGGCGCGGGCTGCCCTTTAAACTCATCTGCGCCTCCCAGCTGGGAGGCTCAGATGAGTTTAAAGGGCAGCCCGCCCCCCTTCAGCGGGCTCCGCTGGAGAGGCACGGGCTGCCCTTTAAACTGATCTGAGCCTCCCGGCCGGGAGCTGGGAGGCTCAGATGAGTTTAAAGGGCAGCCCGCCCCCCTTCAGCGGGCTCCGCTGGAGAGGCGCGGGCTGCCCTTTAAACTGATCTGAGCCTCCCGGCCGGGAGCTAGGAGGCTCAGATCAGTTTAAAGGGCAGCCCGAGCCTCTCCAGCGGAGCCCGCTGAAGGGGGGCGGGCTGCCCTTTAAACTGACCTGCGCCTCCCAGCTGGGAGGCGCAGATCAGTTTAAAGGGCCCCTGCGCGCCTTCAGGGAATCCCTCTGAAGGCGCGCGGGGGCCGAATTTTCCCCCGAACTCCGGATCCCCCCGAATTACCGGGGATACGAAGCGGGGGAGTTCGGACTTCGGCACGTACCGAACCCACAAGGGTCAAATTCGGCCGAATCCGAACTGTACCGAATTTTTTTTTGACAGCCCTAATGCAATGACAAACCACCTCTGAGTGTGTCTTGCCTTAAAAACACTATGGGTTGCCCTAAGTCATCTGCGACTTGAACACAAACAAAAACAAGTCAGGTCAGTGAACTGCTGACCCAACTTGTATTACATGCATGACCTAGCTTGATTCTCAGATGCAGCCACTCATATGACACTTGAACACATGAAGCTGCCTTATACTGAATCAGACCCTTGGTCCATCAAAGTTAGTATTGTCTACTCAGACCAGCTGCAGCTCTCCAGGGCAGGGCTGTCGGTTCGGTTTGGCCCGAACTGAAAACAGCTGAATTTCCCCTGATTCGGCGGTTTTTAGTTCAGGACGAACTGAACTCAAAAATGGCGGGAAAACAGGGGAGCCAAATTCAGCGAGTTCGGGAGTTCATGAATAAATTCGGCAAATTCGGGGCGCAGCAGCATAACCGTCAGTAAGCAGCATTCTCCCCCGGCCAATCGGTGGCCAAGCTGGGTCTTCTTCTGGCCAATCAGTCAGGATTGAGTACTGGAGGAATCAGCTGCTGCGCGGCCCAGCCGGCCGGGGAGAGAAAGAGAGAGAAATCCTCGTGGGGGGGTGCGTGTGCACATTCGCTCCTTTCCGTGGCAGCAGGGGGCACATTTTTGGGGGTAGAGACCCCAAACTTTCAGCGGAGCTTCAGACGAACCTTCTTAAGAGACCCCCCAAGTTTTGTAAACATTGGGTCAGGGGGTCCCAAAATATGGGCTCCACCCCTTTTCCCTCCCTCCTTTTCCATTTCTGTGGCTGCAGGGGGCGCCTTTTTGGGGGTGCAGCCCCCAAACCTTCAGGATAGCTTCAGACGAGCCTTCTTAAGAGACCCCCCAAGTTTTGTAAAGATGGGTTCAGTGGGGGCAGAAATATGGGCTCCCCCCTTTTCTCTTTCCGTGGCTGCAGGGGGCACATTTTGGGGGGTGCAGCCCCCAAACATTCAGCATAGCTTCAGACGAGTCTTCTTAAGAGACCCCCTCAAGTTTTGTAAACATTGGGTAAGGGGGTCCCGAGATATGGGCTTTCCCCTTTTCCCTATTGGGATGAATGGATCACCTGATCCTGTATGCATCTCCAGAGCGGCAAATCCAAGGCAAAACCTCCCGTGCTTAAATAGAATTGTATTGGATTACCCAGTCCTCCCAGCCCCTCTTGATGGAACAGAAGACAGCCACAGTAAGACCCCTTTGGGGGCTTTAATCTATAATTTTTCTCCTGTGTGTGTGGGGGGGAAAGCAGAGTCTGTGTGTGTGTGGGGAGGGAGCAGTTTCTGTGGGTGGGTGGGGGAAGCCAAAGGGGGCTTTCGCCCTTTCTGCCTGGGGAGTGTGCCCCTTCGAGTCTCTCTCTCCCTGGTTTGAGGGGGGGCTTCAGTTGTGTATCCTCGGGTTTTCCCTCATTCATAAGATTGGTTAGGTCTATTTTGATGGTTGCTCAAAACTGGTTTTCAAATGGTGACTTAAAGAATGCATTTGTCTGGTCCCGAGTCCGATGCAAAAGGGGAAATTCCACCCCCTCCTGCTCATTATGCATAGCTAGCTGCCTCTGTCCCTTTCCATGGTTTGCAAATTCCCAGGTGTCAGGTGTTGCTTTGCATGGTTGCAAACGTGTTGCTTTGCATGGTTCTGTTGCTTTGCAGTTGTGTTGCTTTGCAGTTGTGTTGCTTTGCAAACTTCTTCGCACCTGCCCCGCCCTTGCTCCCCTTAGCTCAGCTGTTTGTCAGGGCTGGGAGCTTTGTGCATGGGCGGCAAGCTCTGCTCAGAGATGCACATTAAGGGTGGGGGGACCCCTTTCGGGGCCCATATCTCAGCCCCCCCCCGACCCAATCTTTACAAAACTTGAGGGGTCTTGCAAGAAGGGTCCTTTGAAGCTCTGCTGAAAGTTTGGGACCTCTACCCCCCAAAATGCCCCCCTGGAGCCGTGGAAAGGCGCAGTTGTGTTTTTAATGGCTTTATTCGGCCAATTTTTTTCCCAAACTTTGAATTTGCGCCGAATTGCGCGGACCCAAAACGGGGGAGTTCGGACTTCAGCATATCCCGAATCCAGATGGGCCGAATTCGGCTGAATCTGAACTATACCGAATTTTTTTTTTCAACAGCCCTACTCCAGGGTCTCAGGCGGAGGTCTTTCACATCACCTACTAGGCTAAGTCCCTTTAATTGGAGATGCCGGGGATTGAATCTGGACCTTCTGCGTGCCAAGCAGATGCTTTACCACTGAGTCACAGCCCCTCCCCTAACTTATTGAATGCAAGCAAGCAAGCAAGCAAAGAAGAAAAAGAAGAAGAAGAGGTGTTTTTTTACTATTTTAAGGTGCCAAAAAAGGTATTGTATTGTATTGTATTGTGTTGGTTTTTATATGCCAACTTTCTCTACCACTTAAAAGAGGATCAAACCAGATTACAATCACCTTCCCTTCACCAGAACCGACACCCTGTGAGGTAGGTGGAGCTGAGAGAATGTGACTTGCCCAAGATCACCCAGCTGGCTTAATGTGTAGGAATGAGGAAACAAATCCAGTTCACCAGATTAGCCTCCGCCACTCATATGGAGGAGTGGGGAATCAAACCCAGTTCTTCGGATCAGATTCGGATCAGCTCCAAAGAGGACAGAGCTTTGTCTGTCACTCATGTTTGTATCCAATTCTTCCTCCCAAGTTTTCAAGGAAACATGTCCAGGGTTCTGTCCTTTTATTATCACAACATGATGTAGGGTAAAATACAAGCCTTGTCCAAGGGCCAGCTAGTAAAGGGTAGCTGAGCAAGGATATGAATACAGGTTCTCTAGGCCAAGTAAAGTGATGCAAATTGGGACAAAAAATCCAAACTTCACATATACACTGATGGGATCTGTGCTGGCAGCAACAGACCAAGAAATGGATCTTGGGGTGGTAGTGGATAGCTCAATGAAGGTGTCAACCCAGTGTGCGGCTGCTGTAAAAAAGGCAAATTCCACGCTTGCCATAATTAGACGAGGAATAGAGAATAAAACTGCTGATATCATACTGCCCTTGTACAAATCTATGGTGAGACTACACTTGGAGTACTGTGTACAGTTCTGGTCACCACACCTAAAAAAGGATATTACAGAGCTTGAGAAGGTGCAGAAAAGAGCAACCAAAATGATTAGGGGACTAGAGCAACTGTCCTGTGGGGAGCGGTTAAGACACTTGGGGCTGTTTAGCTTGGAAAGAAGGTGGATGAGGGGAGACATGATAGAGGTCTATAAAATTATGTATGGTTTGGAGAGAGTGGACAGGGAGAAGTTTTTCTCCCTCTCCCATAATACTAGAACACAGGGTCATCGGCTAAAGCTGGAGGGTGAGAGATTCAAAACAGATAAAATGAAGTATTTTTTTCACACAATGCATAGTTAAATTGTGGAACTCCCTGCCCCAGGATGTGGTGATGGTTGCCAGCTTGGAGGGCTTTAAGAGGGGAGTGGACATATTCATGGAGGAGAGGGTTATTCATGGCTGTTAGTTAGAATGGATACTAGTCATGCTGCTTACCTATTCTCTCTAGTATCAGAGGAGCATGCCTATTATTTTGGGTGCGGTGGAACACAGGCAGGACGGTGCTGCTGCACTCATCTTGTTAGTGGCTTCCTAGAGGCACCTGGTTGGCCACTGTGTGAACAGACTGCTGGACTTGATGGGCCTTGGTCTGATCCAACAGGGCCTTTCTTATGTTCTTATGTTCTTAAGTCTAATGCAATTTTGCTTAGATAATGCTGGCTGTACCCTCAATATCCATGTGTAGCTGGATGCACCATGAACGGCATAATCTGCAAGAGATTGTGGCATGCCTGGTAAGAGCCACAAGGGTCTAAAGGCCTTGCTTTGGCACAGAGTTGGGCTAGTACTGTTGCACTGCCTCCCCTACAGTGCTGCATGCTGTGTATACGCTCTTGCTTGGAATTAATTCTGAAAGGCGGCTTGTGGAGTTGTCCGTTTAAAAGCCACACGATGAGCACTGTTTTGCTTTTCTTTAAATGAAAAGAAGGGATTTTGCCCCTCAGGCATTCTTTCTGATCTCTGCAAGAGACAGATCCACTAGCATTATAACCAAGAATACTTCTCACGAAGTGACAGAATACCAGAGATTGTCTAGGAAAGATTTACAGAGTCATAGGCCAGTAGGATTTTTAAGACCACCCTACACAGAGTTACATCCAGCAAAGTTAATTGACTTCAGTGGGCTAATAAGGGTGTAAATCTACTTAGCACTTTTAAATACATATCCATTAGTGCTGCAAATATTAATTGGTTGAAGTGGTAGATTAAGTGGTAGATTAACCATGCATTCCTGAGGGGAATGCCTGCACTGGGTTTAGGAGGTAAGGCAGCGGCGCTGCCTCCTAAGGAGGTTTCGCCCTGACGAAACCTCCGCCCGGCGCCAAAAAAACCCTCATAGGGTTGCACGGGAGATACGCCACCTAAAACGTGTTACCTAAAAGGTGGCGTATCTCGGCCAAAAAAGGGGGGAGTTCCCAAGCCGTAATGGCTTATGAGGCCCCCTAACGGCGGCCCTGCCCCCAGGCCGGCACTGTGACACCCTGGGAACGCCTCCCAAGATGCCGTGATGCCCCAGGAATGCCTCCCGGGATGCTGCAGTGGTCTTTGCTGGTGTCCAGACTCTGGTGGAATGCTCTGTTGGCGGCCCGGCCTGTCCTGGTGCTGCTGCGGCCGCGGCCGGCGACCAGCGTCCCGGCATTCACACCGGTGTTGGGGCCACAAAGGCCGGTGTATGCTACCCGGACACTGGCACTGTGGGCCCTTACGCCAGCGCAAGTCTTTGCCAGCCTCCAGAGGACTTTTGTCCTTTCTGCCGGCGTGGCTCAGGAATGCACGGTAAACCTTGATAGCTCTAGCTGGCTAATTGGTGTGTTAGCAATTTGTGTGGGCAAATTTTCACTGACTCGATTCTCTTCAGAGGTTGTTGTTTCTAAGGTGGTGAAAAACAATTTATCTTGATTGGATTCTCTAACAGCAGTGCTAGAGTTCCTGCTCATGATAGGAAAGTATGTGGTATACCTGAAACAGTAGTGTTACCTGAATTAGATAATCTCCACTTTGGTTGGGGGAATTAGCATAGAAGACTAAGCCTTGCAAGAGATTGGGTAACCAGGATCTTTCTAGCCTGGGTATGCAGAGATAAGTCCCTTTGGGAAACTCTCAATAAAGAATTGGCTTTTTCAAATAAAATGGGATTTTATTATAAAAGCATTTCAAGCATATCATAGAAACACATATGCAATGCACACGAGAGCTAAAGAAAGTAAAGGGTGGAGGGGTGGGAGATAGAATTAGGTTTTGGGTGATATTTACCTAACTAGAAGAGTGACATCTGATGAAAGCAGTGCTGTAGAGGGGGAAACAAACCAGCATCTCCAGAGGCAAAGCAAGAGACCTTACACACAAGTAAGGGGTGAATATTCGGATCCAAGTCTCAAACACCCAATGAATGCCACAAGGGCTAATATTTAAACACCAAAATGAGTCCTGGGGCAATATGAGGTAACTGGCAAAGGGAACTTTACCACTTTGCGCCTCCGGGGTCCGGTCAAGAGTGAAAGAAGTTGAATTTGTCTCAGGAAATGAGAGAATGCCTGAGTGATTGCTTGAATAATTGCTGGCAATTGTTTGGTGTAGGTATTAGAAAGTAGGGAGATATCTGAGGGCATTCTCAGGATGGGTGTGAGTCAGATAGGAGAAGTTTGATTCAATCTCCTTTGAATGCCTGATGACTGTCTTGAGGGACATCAGATATGCAGGAGAATAGCTAGGCTTTTCCTGAATAACCTTGATTGATGAGATTTAAATTTCTCAATGTTTTCCAGGTGGCTGCCAGGAGCACTTAATTTAATATGTGAGGGGAAGCTTAGTCATTCCGTAATGATTGTTAGCCTTTCACACCCTGGGCCAGGAGAAAATGCAAAGTGACCAACTCCTCTTCCAACTAGGTACAGCACAAACACAAAGATGGCTTCCAGGTCCCTGAAAAAGTGGTTCATCTATGTGGAGCAGTGCTCTGCTCTTGTGTCAGCCTTGGTCTTATATGCACTTATGGCACCCCAGGTAGCTGGAGTGGTCTGGCCACTAACAGTAGTAGCAACAAATGAGACCCCATTACCCACTTCTCACAACACGAGCAACCAAGAATGCCTTCAGCATTCCAGCAGACTAACAACGATGGGGTGAGGGGACACTTCCATTGTAGGGTATTTAACATTAAGCAGTTATTAAAGTATGGCATGTTTTCTTTCCAGTTTTACAAGTTCACAAGGTGGTAGATGAAAAGTCAGATAGAAACGGATTCAGAGGCTTGGTGAAGGCAGCTGGCCAGAATAAAACAAACACAGAATACAGAAGAAAATTTGCTTCTGGACAGCTACAGAGGAAACTTGTAATGTCCCTTCATCATTCATGATCACTCTTAACCCACCCCAGAACATAACTATCACTCCTTCTAGGTATCAGAGGAGCCTTGTCCTATACTTCTAATTGTTACATCTATTCCATGTAACACTGTCTCCATGCTGATTATTTTAATATGTGCAGTGCTAAGTAAAAACAGGGTGGTGTGTGGAATGTGAAGCCTACTCTGGGTATAGAAATGGCTGATTATGACACTTCACTGCTCTTCCCCTCAACCATCCAGGAACAACATAGTTGGAAACCATGACTAAAAGCTGGCATTCCCAGAAGTTGATTGCATCATTGTGATCACTTTATTGAAAAAATACACACATACAACTAAGTCCTAGAATCAGGATTCAAGAGCAGAAATCCTCCAAAAACACATAAAAACTTTCTTTTTTTGCTTGCAAAATTAATGCTGCATGGGGAGGAAAATGGCAATGCAATTTATTAAATGAACAATACTTAAATTATTCAATTTTCTCATTAATTCTGTGGTATGTGCCCAGCTTCAGCAATTACTTGTTAATTAATAAAGAATTTGCCCTGCCATACATTTATGACAAGCCAGCCACGGAAATGGTCTTCACTGAAAACAGACAACGCTTGCTGTGCAGCACATCTCTTAGCAGTGAGTGGAAAAGCAGAGCACAGAAGACCACTTAGACTTATGTACTCAGTGGTTTGGTATTCTTTAACTTTTTAATCTGTGCCACAGACATCCATATATGCTTAGCATAGGGCTGCCAGGTGTCCCCGTCCCCCCCGCAAATGGCAGGGTGTTGGGGGAGTAGAGTTGCCAGATCTAGGTGGGTAAACTCCTGGAGATTTGGGGATGGAGCCTGAGAAGGAAAGGGACCTTAGTGGGGTACAATGTAGAGTTGCCAGTCCACCCACCAAAGCATCCATTTTCTCCAGGGGAACTGATGTCAGCAACCTGGAGATGAGCTGTAATTCCAGGGGATCCCCAGGTCCCACCTGGAGGCTGGAATCCCTAGCATAACAGGAAAGGAGATAGGGGTGAGCTTTCAGGAGTTCTCTCTCTTAAAGTGTTTGTTGGCGTCTTTATTCCCCATTTCTAAATTTTAAAAGTCTGTTCCCAACAGTCTATCAGCTAACATTCTGTTGCCCTGAGGCCTAGTTCTCCATGAAGATGCCAACCTGTTTCTAGACTGTACCACTTCAGAATATGGAAGCAGGAAACCAGATGTGAAGAGCCTCCACTACACAGAAAGCTAGAAGATAAAAGAGGTGTTTTCTGGAGTTGGAATTACCACCAGGGTCATCTAGTCCAACCTCCTGCACAATGCAGGAAATTCATAACTGCCTCCCCCCACACCCCCAGAAGATGTGGGTGGGGGAACCCTCCTGGATCCCTGGCCAATCTGGCCTGGAGGAAAATTGCTTCCTGACCCCAAAGTGGTGATCAGCATTACCCTGGGCATGTAAGAAAGGGCCACGAGAGCCAAACACTGACACAACCCTTCCTGAGCTTCCTCTCATTATCTGCCTAAATCACTGGTTCCCAACCGGGGGTCCGTGGACCCCCAGGGGTCCGCGAGAACTAAATTAAGGTCTGCGAAACCAAGTTATAAACCCATAATAAATTAATATTTTCAATTAAAAGTTCTCTATTATAAAAATATATATTCAAATATTATTCTAAGTTTAATGTTTAACTAACAGTTATGATTAAAGTTTATTTTCAAATTCTTGGAATTTTTATTTTGAACCTTGGGGTCCCTGCACCGAACAAAAAAGTCCTAGTGGTCCCTGGTCAAAAAAAGGTTGGGAACCACTGGCCTAAATTCACAGAATTGGCATTGCTGACAGATGGCCATCTAGCCTCTGCTTAAAAACCTCCAAAGAAGGAGAGCCCACCACCTCCCAAGGAAGCCTGTTTCACTGAGGAACTGCTCTAACAGTCCGAAAGCATGACTTGATTCTCAATGACACCAAATCGGGTACTGCACACATGGGTATCACAGAGATTTCACAGTTCACATCTGACTGAAAGAATGGAGAACCCAGACACTAGATATGTAACACACAGCATGTGAAGTGACCCTTATGAGCCTGTATATGTGTCTACAAGAGGGAGAAGTAGAGGAACAGGACTGAGGAAGAAGCCTTTAGATTACTGTGTAATAATTATGGAAATAACAACAGTAATTGCAGTTCTGGTATTCTGCAGACATTCTCAGCTTTCAAATCCTTCCATACACTCTGCATATGGAAGAAACTGGACTACGGCTGGAAATATGCACACTAAACCAAGAAACCTGCTAATAAATGGAAGGACAGAAAAGACTTTCATTCGTGGGGGAAGAAAAAGAGTTAGAAGCTATGGGTTAGCGTAATCCTCAATTCTGATTGATTATTGTTACAGGGTTCTAGGCCTTTGAAGAAGAAGAAGAAGAAGAAGAAGAAGAAGAAGAAGAAGAAGAAGAAGAAGAAGAAGAAGAAGAAGAAGAAGAAGGAGGAGGAGGAGGAGGAGGAGGAGGAGGAGGAGGAGGAGGAGGAGGAGGAGGAGGAGGAGGAGGAGGAGGAGGAGGAGTTGGTAACAGTTTTTGAGTTTTCGACCTGCCTGGCAGAGTAGCTAAAACGTGTTAATTTGTTTACTGTTCAGATTTTACTGTAAATCTGGGATTTGCCCCCAAATTGAGGAACCATTAGGGTTGCCAACTCTGATTCAGGACATTCCTGGAGATTTGGGAGTAGAGTCTGGGAGGGTGGAGTTTGGGGAGGGGAGGAAACTTAGCAAGGATGTGATGCCATAAAGCCCACCCTCTGAAGCTGCCATTTTCTTCTGGAAAACTGATCTCTGTAGTCTGGATATCAGTTATAATTCCAGGAGTTCTCCAGGCCTCAACTGGAGCTTGGCAAGCTTAAGAATAGGGTTGCCAGGTCCCTCTTCGCCACCGGCAGGAGGTTTTTGGGACAGAGCCTGAGGAGGGCGTGGTTTGGGGAGGGGAGGAACTTCAATGCCATAGAGTCCAATTGCCAAAGCAGCCAGTTTTTCCAGGTGAACTAATATTTATCAGCTGGAAATCAGTTGTAATAGCAGGAGATCTCCAGCTAGTACCTGGAGGTTGGCAACCCTATCTAAGAAACATCCATAATTTATGTCCCTGGTCCCAGGGTGTGGATTTTTTGATAAGAACATAAGAAAAGCCACGCTGGATCAGACCAAGGCCCATCAAGTCCAGCGGTCTGTTCACACAGTAGCCAACCAGGTGCCTCTAGGAAGCCCCCAGACAAGACGACTGCACCAGCACCATCCTGCCTGTGTTCCAAAGCACCCAACATATTAGCCATGCTCCTCTGATCCTGGAGATAATAGCTATGCATCATGACTAGTACCCATTTTTACTAGTAGCCAAAGTCTTCCAAGTTGGCAGCCATCCCCACATCCTGGGGCAAGGAATTTTACAATTTAACTATGCATTGTGTGAGGAAATACTTCCTTTTATCTGTTTTGAATCTCTCACCCTCCAGCGTCAGCAGATGACCCCGAGTTCTAGTATTATGAGAGAGGGAGAAAAGCTTCTCCCTGTCCACTCTCTCCATTCCATGCATAATTTTATAGACCTCTATCATGTCTCCCCTTAACCGCCTTCTTTCCAAGCTAAACACCCCTAAGCTTTTTAACTACTCCTGATAGGGCAGTTGCTCTAGTCATGCTCCATACTCTGGGACCAGCAATAGATATTAAATTTCCAAATTATTATTTTTTCCACAAGAAAAAAATTATGTTGATACTGGATACAGTGAGAAGAGGCAGCTGGCCTTGAGTGAACATTTTAGCCCCTGTCTACTCATAGTCTTAAGGAGGACTTGAACAGTTCTATTATGACTTCTGCTGTTTTGCTGCCTTTTTGAAAAGAAGGGATAATCCTGGAAAAGTATAAACTTTTTTGTACAAATTTAATCCTTTGAAATGTATTAATATATTCTTTGAGAAGAGGAATAAATGGCTTCTCTGGAAGAAGAAGAAAAAATCTTTCGCAGACTGAAACCTGCTCTTTGTGCGCCATATATACAGTTTGTTGTGGCAGAAGTGCAAGATTGAATAGCCCCAAAGGAGTCTGGGAAGGAGTAAATCTGTTCATGTCACTATCTCTGCAGGTACGGGGAAGCAAGAAGAAAATAGGAGTAAGGGGGGAATTGGAGCTGAAGTGCTCACCTTTATATTCAAGGTGAGCATTATGAAACTGGCCATATCCAGCAATGCAAACTCAGGCAGTATTTCAGCAACCAGGTATGGCTTATTTCTGATGTTCTACTCAGGTTTGGTTGTGTACTAAAGTTAGGGTTGCCAACCTCCAGGTGGTGGCTGGGGATCTCCCGCTATGACAACTGATCTCCAGGCAACAGAGATCAGTTCCCCTGGAGAAAATGGCCGCTTTGGCAATTGGACTCTGTGGCGCTGAAGTCGCTCTCCTCTCCAAACCTCACCCTCAGCCTCCACCCCCAAAATCTCTATGTTTTTCCCAACCCGGAGCTGGCAACCCTAGCTAAAGCATCCAGACCTAAGTACAGTAAGAAACGAGCATCCGTGAGATTCACAGACACCATCTGGCACCTCGAACCTTTCCTCAGCCAGGTCAACAACTCAAAATGACGGCCATGGTTTGTTTCCCTGGGCCGAGTATCCGGCCATCCTGTAGCTGGATTTGCACTAACCATCCCCTCACCTGAGAAGATCGGCTTCTCAGTGCATCTATTCATCAGTGTCTATCACTAACGGCCGCCCAATGCCAGAGTGGAAAGGAGGCCTTGAATAATAGGTCAACCTGGCTAGGAACAACATTCACTTTGACAAATCAATGGCGCGTCCATTGATAGATGACAAAGCTCTCCTCAGAAATCCACTGTACGCAGAACCCTGGAACAGCAGGGTGTTCGAGAAGGTTATAAAAAGCCATTTCTCCACAGAAATAATTGCACTATTTCCAGCGTTGCCTTCTGTCTTTTGAAAGATATCGCTCCGGCATAGTGGACCTGACTGTGTTAGAGGCTTCTGATGCAATTTACACGATACGTTGGGTAGAACGCGCTCGCCGGCTAAATAGGTTATTATATTAAGCAAAAGAACTACATGACAGAGGGTGAAGTAATTTTTTAAAATGGGCCTGCTGGCTGTTGGCTGACTTGTCAGGTGTTATCCATAATGGCAAGGATACAAGGACACAGCTAGCACTGAATAACACTTTGCTCCACCCCAGTGACATTAATAGGGTTTGTACAAGAGACACATCACGGCAGGACGGATCCCTAAGGGTACAGTCCACCAATCACTTGCTCTAATGTCTTCTCATAGATGTTGATAGACTGTTAGGGGAACAAGAGGCTAGTGGGCAGTGGAAATCACTTTTATTATATACTTCCCTATTTTTATCTTTTTAGCTATTGGCAAAATGGCCCGGCCTGGATCATGCATGCATCCTAGGTTTGTATATAAAGGGTCAGACTACAGTTTCTGATCTGAAAGACCCCACTGAGAGCCAGTGTGGTGTAGTGGTTAAGAGCGGCAGCCTCGAATCTGGAGAACTGGGTTTGATTCCCCCCTCCTCCACATGAAGCCTGCTGGGTGACCTTGGGCTTGTCACAGTTCTCTATGAACTGTCTCAGCTAGGGCTATTGGGGAAAGAAATTCAGGAAAATTTGAGTTCGGGTTTAATTGGCCTCCCCCCCACAGGAAAACCCGAATGCTGAATTCCCCTATACTGGTAAAGGTGGGAATTCGGCTTTAAATTTGGGATTCCTGAAAAATTCAGCCATTTAAACCCATTAAACCCATTTTGTGGCTTTCCGCGGCTCCTGGGGGGGCATTTTTGCAGGTAGAGGTTCCGAATTTTCAGGGTAGCTTGAAGGGATGGGACTCTCCTTGCAAGAACCCCCATGTTTGGTGAAAATTGGGTCAGGGGATCTGAAGTTATGGGGTCTGGAAGGGGGTCTCCTCCCTTCCTCCATTAAAACCAATACAAATGGTTTTTAATGCATTCCAATGGGGGAATAAGAATAAGAAATAATAAACATATGAATTCCATTCACAGAAAGTCAGAAAAAAATCCATGGAAATAGGTAGGTTTCACAGAACCCTGATTATACTGATAAGAAAAATAATTATAATTACTCTGAGGCAAAGGTTACATAAAACACCAAGGCGTGACCTCAGAAAGCCAGAGTTTTGGATTTGCTGAGGTGTGTGTCTGGAATTCATCTACAAACACCCTCTTTTCCACATTCAAAGTTCCAGAATGCATCTGCACCATATTTACATTCAGTATGTCACTCTCAGTGACGGATACCTGGATTGTATTCCTGTCCACAGGGGTATGCTAATGCAGGTACATTATAGTGATGTATGTGTCTGGATGCGTATGACTGTGCTTGCTTTTCAAGCCCAGGAACTTTGGCACCGTCCAGCTGCTGATGCTGCAGTGCGCTCGAGCACTTCTGCATTCTCGAAAGATGCCTGTTCCTCTTCAGTGTCTCTCTCACAGAAGAAGTTTTTAAATCCCTCGAGTCCTTTTGAAAAGATTAGTGGACAGGCCGGGGACGCTGATCAATATTCCCTTTTCCCCTAACAGACACAAGCATGCAAGGCTGTGCATGAGCAACGGCTGAGCATTTAATGGCTCCTGCAGTCGGCTATGCAATTACTCGCATTACAGGCATCTAATTCACTACTCCACAGAAAGTCCGCTGAGAAACACGGTGTAGAGAACAAAAGAGCATCCTTCAGAAGGCAAGAGCGAGAAGGAAATCATCTGTATTTCAAAAGAAAAAGAAAAAGCAAACCTTATTATGAAGGGAAAGATTACTTACAAGGGTACTTGTACAAATTTGGTGCAGCAAGGTTTGTCTGTCTCCTATAGGGTTGCCAATTTCCAGGTACTAGCCAGAGATCTCCCACTGTTGCAACTGATCTCCAGCCAATAGAGATCAGTTTACCTGGAGAAAATGGCTGCTTTGGCAATTGGACTCTATGGCATTGGAGTCTCCCCTTCCCAAACCTCTCCCTCCTCAGGCTCCACCCCAAAAATCTCCAGGTATTTCCCAACCTGGATATTGCAGCCCTAGTCTGCTAGCATCCTGTCTGTGGTGCAAGCAAGAAGCGAGGGCTGGAAGCTGGAAGCGTAGTCTGGGGAACAGTCCAAGGTCATTCACAGTTCAGGCAAAGTCCAAGATCTCAATACCGGCAAGGGAAGTCTGAGGTGTTAGTCAAGTCAGTCCAAGAAGTCGGGATACCAGGAATCCAAAGCATAGTAGGGAAACAAGGCCGGTACACAAGGAGGTTGGTGACAAGTTGCTTGCACAACAGCCAAGCCAAACTGATGGCTTCAATCCCTTCTCCTGCTGCTGTAGCAGAGCCAGCTGATGCTGATGAGGCTGAGTTCCCAGATGGGGCTTCAACCCTGCTCTTCCTCATCACTGCTACTGAGGAGGTTCCTCCGTAAAGCCTTCAGTCTAGCACTCTGCCCTCTCTGCTGCATTGCCAGACGGACCTGTTTTCTTCTCTGCTCCAGTGGCCTTGGCGAGGCCTCTGGAGACACTGCTTGTTGCAAGGTGTCAGGTCCAACTGGAGTCCTTGAACTGGCTGCAGGCATGGTGAGTCCTCTCCTGACTTTGGCTGATCCTCTATTCTGGCAGGCTGTAGGCCCTGTGGTTGTTCCTGTGGGACTTCTGCCTGAGGATGTCCCTCTGTTCTGGCTTCTATTTCCCCTTCCTCAGAGGAGGTGTCTGCAGGCTGACTCATGACACATCCCCTCTATTGATAGGTATTCAAATTTAGCTACACTTATTTAGCATTAATAGGGCCCCTTTCAAAGTGTGTTGTGTGTGTCAGGCCCTTAGCCTGACACTACGGCTCCCAGGCTCCTGGCCCAAGCAGGCCAGGGTTTGGCTCTGAGTCAGAGCCCTGGTCATGTGCTCCTGGTTCCCATGCCTGTGTACAGTATCTGCGTGGTATGCCTATCCTGTTTAACACATTCGCCCCAGCTGCATATGTGTTGTGTCTATACCTATCCTGAGAAAGCTTATCATGTATTATAGTTGCTTATCCATCTCCAACGTCTGAACTGTATTTTACCCTGTACCCTTGCCTTGCTTCTTCATTAGTAGCCTTCTATGCCCAAAGGCAGCCAGCTTCTGACTTTGTCCACTTTTTGCTCCTAATAAAGTCTAAACTGCTTCAGAGCCTTGACTGATGAGTTTTGCTTGCAGGAGGCTAAGGACAAACACCTGAGTCTGACAGTGTGGTTGGATCCAGTCAGTTTTTTTCTGCCAATCTCAGCCAACCCCCCCTCCATATTGATATCCTTTGTTGACTAAAGGGAACTTTCATATACAGAGGCAGAAAACCTCTGAATACCAGTGCTGGGAGGCAGAATCAGGGGAAGGTCTTGGCCTTTGTGGCCTGTTTGTTGGCCCTCCAGGGCAACAGGTAAGCTGCTGAGTGAAACAGGTTGCTGGACTAGATGGAGCACTGGTCTGATCCAGTTGAGCTCTTCTTACGTTCTTATTACACCTGTTGTCAATGCAGATCCTATGATACCCAGCCGATCATTTTGGGTGGTCAAAGGGACCCTGTGCTCTTCTTTTCACCAGTGAAATGCTTGATGGGCACAACACTATACAAGACCAAGTCCTGTGAGGAAAGATTGAAGGAGCTGGGTATAGCCTGAAGAGGAGAAGACTAAGAGGGAATATGATAACCATCTTCAAGAACTTGAAGGGCTGTTATAGAGAGGATGATGTGGAGTTGTTTTGTGTTGTCCGAGAAGGTCGGACCAGAACCAAGGAGTTGAAATTAAATACAAAGAGTTTCCAGCTAAACATTAGGAAAAACTTTCTGACACAGCGGTTCCTCAGTGGAATAGGCTTCCTCGAGAGGTGGTGGGCTTTCCTTCTTTGGAGGTTTTTAAACAGAGGCTAGATGGTTATTTGTTAGCAATGCTGATTCTGTGAACTTAGGCAGAGCATGTGGGGGAGGGCAGAAAGCGTTTGGCTCTAATGGCCCTTTCTTACATGCCCAGGGTAATTCTGATTACCACTTCGGGGTCAGGAAACAATTTTCTTCCTGGCCAGATTGGCCAGGGATCCTGGAGGGTCCCCCCCCCTTCTTCTGGGCATAGAATAGTGGTCACTGGGGGTGGGGGGGAGGTAGCTGTGAACTTCATGCATTGTGCAGGGGGTTGGACTAGATGACCCTGGTGATCCCTTCCAACTGTATGATTCTATGGTTTTAATCTTATATACCCCAGGGCAAGGGGGCTACTAAGTTTTGCTAGCTTGGTATTAACACGTTCCTGTTAATGGCAAACACTGCTACAACAATAGCCTTATGATTTTGCATGTAGGTATAGAAATAATTATGTCATGATACACTACAACCTGAATCCAGAAGAGGACCACCATGGATGGAAAGGGGATGATCTATGCCAATTCCCCTATCCTACAACAGACCTACAGATACTACATTAATGGCAGAAAATAGTGAAATCTTGATCCCTCAATCACCTCTCAGGTAGCAAAATTTTGTACGGCTGCAATGACAATTCGTTGCCACAGAGTAGTCTCTTAGTCCAAATGGCAGATGTCACTCGGATGTTATTTATTTTATTATTTTTAATTTTTTAAGTGACTTAAGACTCGGACTGTAAACCTTTGTTGGTAAGACCATTTTAGTCCATGTATCTTGTTTTATCTGGCCAAGGGCCGCAAATAAACTATCTGAATCTGAATCTAGTGAAGACTTGAAATGACTACCGCTGAAAGTTAAAAGAGAAAGTGCCAAAACAGGACTACAGCTGAACATCAAGAAGACAAAAGTAATGAATTCAGGAGAATTACTCAACTTTAAGGTTGACAATGAGGAAATTGTTCCAGACTTTCTATGCCTTGGCTCCAACATCAACCAAAAGGGAGACTGCAGCCAAGAAATGAGAAGGAGATTGAGACTGGGAAGGGCAGCCATGAAGGAGCTAGAAAAGATTCTTAAGTGTAAGGATGTGTCACTGGCAACCAAGTTCAAGTTAATTCATGCCATATTATTCCCTATTACTATGGATAGGTGTGAAAGCTGGACAAGGAATAAAATTTGATAGGAAGAAAGTAGGTTCCTTTGAAATGGGGTGTTGGAGGAGAGTGTTACAGATACTGTGGGCTGCCAAAAAAAAAAAAAACCAGATCAGTGGGTTATAGATCAAAACAAGCCAGAACAGACTCTAGAAGCTACAATGACTAAACTGAGGCTATCATACTTTTGTCACATTATGAGAAGACAAGAGTCACTGGAAAAGACAATCATGGCAGGAAAAGTTGAAGGGAGCAGGAAAAGAGAAAGACCCAACAAGAGATGGATTGACTCTACAAAGGAAGCCTTCAATTTGCAAGATCTGAGAAAGGCTGTTAACTGTAGGATGTTGGAGGGCATTGATTCATAGGGTCACCGTAAGTCAGAAGTGGCTTGACGGCACTTAACACACACACTACAGACCTCAGATTCCCCCCTCCCACAACTGTGGTCCCCAAGAGCAGCATGTCACAGGCATTTGGGGCTGCAGCAGGGAGGTGGAAGGATATCCCTTCTACCTGTAGAAATCCTCTGTTGGATCCAGTCCTCTGAGTTAGGGCTGTTGAATTTTAAAAAATTCGGTATAGTTCGGATTCGGCCGAATTCGGCCCGTTTAGATTCGGGATATGCCGAAGTCCGAACTCCCCCACTTCGGATCCGTTCAATTCGGCGGGAATTCAAAGTTCGGAAAAAAAAATCGGCCGAATAAAGCCATTAAAAACACAATCGCGCCTTTCCGTGGCTCTGGGGGGGCATTTTTGGGGTTAGAGGTCCCAAACTTTCAGCAGAGCTTCAAAGGACGTTTATTGAAAGACTCCCCAAGTTTTGTAAAGATTGGGTCGGGGGGGCTGAGATATGGGCCCTGAAAGGGGTCCCCCCACCCTTAATGTGCATCTCTCAGCAGAGCTTGCCGCCCACGCACAAAGCTCCCAGCCCCGACAACAGTTTGCAAAACAACTGCAAAGCAACACAGCCTTGTAAAACAACACCTTTGCAACAGGAAAAACCAGAAGACACACAACTGAAACCTCCCCCCTCAAACCAGGGAGCGAGAGACTCGAGGGGGAACACACACCCCAGGCAGAACCGACGAAAGCCCCCTTTGGCTTCCCCCCCACCCACAGAAACTGCTCCCTCCCCCCACACACACAGACTCTGCTTTCCCCCCCCACACACACACACACATACACAGGAGAAAAATTATAGATTAAAGCCCCCAAAGGGTCTTACTGTGGCTGTCTTCTGTTCCATCAGGAGGGGCTGGGGAGGACTTGTAATCCAAGATGATTCCAATTAGGCATGGGACGTTTTGCTCTGGAGAAGATGCACACAGGATCGGCTGATCCATTCATCCCAATAGGGAAAAGGGGAAAGGGAAAGGGCAAAGCCCATATCTCGGGACCCCCTGACCCAATGTTCACAAAACTTGGGTGGTCTCTTAAGAACACTGGTCTGAAACTCCGCTCAAAGTTTGGGATCTGCACCCCCAAAAATGCGCCCCCTGCAGCCACGGAAAGAGAAAAGGGGGGAGGCGATATTTCTGCCCCCACTGAACCCATCTTTACAAAACTTGGGTGGTATCTTAAGAATAATTGTGTAAAGCTATGCTGAAAGTTTGGGGGTTATATCCCCAAAAAAGCGCCCCCTGCAGCCACATAAATGGAAAAAGGGGGGAGGGGAAAGGGGGAGAGCCCATATCTCGAGACCCCCTGACCCAATGTTTACAAAACTTGGGGGGTATCTTAAGAAGCTTCATCTGAAGCTCCAGTGAAAGTTTGGGGTCTGTACCCCCAAAAATGCACCCCCTGCAGCCATGGAAAGAAAAAAAGGGGAGCCCATATCTCGGGACCCCCTGACCCAATGTTTACAAAACTTGGGGGGTATCTTTAGAAGCTTCATCTGAAGCTCCACTGAAAGTTTTGTGTCTGTACCCCAAAAAATACGCCCCCTGCAGCCACAGAAAGGAGCAAATGTGCACAAGCACTCCCCACACACACACGAGGATTTCGCTCTCTCTCTCTCTCTCTCCCTGGCCGGGCCGCACATCAGCTGATTCCTCCAGTACTCAATCCTGACTGATTGGCCAGAAGAAGACCCAGCTTGGCCACCGATTGGCCGGGGGAGGAGAATGCTGCTTACTGATGGTTATGCTGCTTACTAATGGCCCCGAATTTTCCGGATTTAGTCGCAAACTCCCGAACTCGCTGAATTCGGCCCCCCAGGTTGCCCACCAGTTTTGAGTTCGGTTCCTCCCGAACTAAAAACCACTGAATCAGGGGAAATTCGGCTGATTTTCAGTTCGGGCCGAACCGAATCAACAGCCCTACTCTGAGTATAATCCATCCAAGCCCCATTGATGTTAGGGAGGTATCTGAAATTTTCTCAGATCTTTAAAAATCCTAACTTGGGCTGGATCAAACTCTGTGTCAGCAGCATTACCAGTGGATCTGGAGTGGATAAGGAAGAATCAAGTCAGGGATGCCAGCCTCCAAGTGGGACTTGGGAATCCCCTGGAATTACAGCTCATCTTCAGACTACAGAGATCAGTTCTTCCTGGACTCCATCCAAAAATCTCCTTTTCACTCACAATGAAGGAATCCTCTTTGAAAACCAACAAGTTAAAACCATTGCCACTTGAAACATACAAATGCAAGCACCCAAGTGAATTAGAAGTAACTTTCTCTCCATAAACCAAGATTCAAAACCAGATTTAATCGTGTTATTTGGGAGGGACT
Source organism: Euleptes europaea (assembly GCF_029931775.1). Lineage (NCBI taxonomy): Eukaryota > Metazoa > Chordata > Lepidosauria > Squamata > Sphaerodactylidae > Euleptes > Euleptes europaea. The sequence continues at coordinate 75,488,849 of NC_079320.1, forward strand.
AGTTCTAGTTCACCCCAGGCGTCACTGGCAGATCTACTATGAAACTAACAAAGCTTAAGTTTCAGGGTGCCTAATCCTGGAGGGACCGTGAAGCAACTTTTTTTTTTTTATGAGTGAATTTTTCTACAAAATCAATGGAGGTTTTTTTACAGTGTTTGTTATTAAAATAAGGCTATTTTAGTGATAGAATCATAAGCCAATTTGTTGAAGTGCTTAATATTGACCTTAGAATATCCTCTTATATCCCTTTCATATGGCCTCAAAATGTCCCTGTAATTGGTCAAGTTTCAAAATTTTCTCAGGAGCTTGCAGCGCTCAAACCCCCAGCTGTATGGGCTCACTGAGCTCGCCAGAATCTATTCATAGCCTACATTTTGGCAGCTTGATCCTCAAATCCTTTGTTGGTGCACTGCTTAATAGTTCTATAGCTCAGCCCTTAGGCTAGAGCCAATCGGAACCAGGAAAAGACATCTGAATTCTCAATTCAGGCTGCACTCATCTTGCTTGTGCATTTTAACACCAAAAATCAGATTTTCACCTCTTTATCCTAACGAGCCCCCTCTGATGGCCTTCTACCTCTCTATTAGAGAATGAACCAATACATCTGCCATAGAACAACCCAACTGATGAAGATAACAGTGGTTACCCAGACCTCTTTGTTGGTGGGAAGGGGCTCACTGTATGGCCCATTTTCAAGGACTCCACCCCACCACCCTGTTCTCTGTCATTTGGGCCTCGAGGTTCTTGCAAGGGCAGCAAGGCCCTTATGACCTGGCTGGATTTTGCCCTATCATTGCTGGTCACAAAGGGGTCACCATAACAGTTCAAACTTCAGGGTCCCAAAAATGCAGGTCTGCCACTGGTGTCAGCATTCGTATGTCACGAGTAACTGGAGTTTGTTTTAAGCCACGATTTTTTTATCATACTTTGCACAAATGTCGGGGGAGGGTGGGGGAGAATCAGAAGCAAGGTTCATTCATGTAGTATGCTGGATTATTGTCAGTTTGACATGACAGTTGAATGCAGGCATAATGTGGGATCCAACTAGCTTTCCCATCAGTGGAATCAGAAGTAGAGGCCCCTTTTGACCATTAAAATAGTTACCCTGGATTTGTGGGACCCACATGGAAAAAAGTTATGTGGGACAGGGGTTGCAGTAAGCGGAGGGAATTAGCCGACCCTGAGCAGTAGGGCTGGTTGAATCCAACTAGGGTTGCCAGATCCAAGTTGGGAAACTCCTAGAGATTTGAGGATGGAACCTGGGGAGGACAGGAACCTCAGCGGCATACAATGCCATAGAGTCCACCCTTCAAAGCATCCATTTTATCTGGAGAACTGATCTTTGTTGTCTGGAGATGTGCTGTAATTCCAGGGAATACCCAGGTCCCACCTGGAGACTGGTATCCCTAAATCCAACCCTTATGATTGAACCCAGACTAAATTTTCTGCTAATAGAAGGTGAAGGTTAATTTCCACCAATTCCCCCTTCCTGCTGCAGGTCCCTGATTTGCCCCTCATGATATTCTGGACAGTCCCCTGTTCCCCAGAAGAAACATTTTTTTTGGGGGGGGGGGAGGGATCAATGGGTTTCAGACAGAAGGGGGGAGGCAGGAACGTTCAGAAGCATCTTATTAGAGAAGCAATTTTTGTCTGGATCCAACCCAATATTTATTTCTTTTTTTTCCAATTTTCAAATTTAGATAAGGCCTTTGAATCTGACAACAGCTCAGAGTTTAAATATCTTCATTTCTAGAGAATGAAATGGGCAGCTTTCTAGCCCACATCTCTGGAGGGGTTCATAATTGCCTGCCTCTTTTCAAGGCCATGGCAAAACTTTAACCTAAGACCCTCAGCCTCTCTTGGTATAACCAGGCAGCAGTTGCTTTCTTCGCCTTTCCTTTTGCCAAGTGAGCGCGGCTGACTGCTGGATTCCTCCCAACAGTGCTGGACGGGGTCCTGAATTTCCTTCCCACCAGACAATCTTCATTGTCTCGTACTCAACTGGCTGCTAGCCTGAATGAAAAGAAAGATGGTGTTTTATAAGAGCTGTGAAATCACTGGTGCTTGACCTTTACACAAATGTTCCTGAAGGTGTTCTGCGGAGGATAACAAAGAGGTTGTTGGCTGCTGTGTTAGGGATTGTGTTGGGTTGTTTGTTTATTTTTGTCCATTTGTTCAGGGTCTCTCTGCCCCGGTTCTCAGAGCTGCTCTAAACAGAACCTTCATATGTTCAAAGATTTCCATGTGCCTATAGCTCCTTTTTCAATTCCTCTGCAAACCCCATTACATGATCACTCCCGGGCAATGTAGTGGCACTAGGGATGCCAGGTCCCTCTTTAACACCGGTGGGAGGTTTTTGGGGTGGAGCCTAAGGAGGGCGGGGTTTGGGGAGGGGAGGGACTTCAATGTCATAGAGCTCAATTGCCAAAGCGGCCATTTTTCTCCAGGTGATCTGATCTCTATCGGCTGGAGATCAGTTGAATTAGCAGGAGATCTCCTGCTACTACCTGGCAGTTGGCAACCCTAGTTGCCAGCCCCCTCTTCGCCACTGGCAGGAGGTTTTTGGAGTGGAGCCTGAGGAGGGCAGGGTTTGGGGAAGGGAGGAACTTCAATGCATGGAGTCCAATTGCCAAAGCAGCCAATTTCTCCAGGTGAACTGATCTCTATCGGCTGGAGATCAGTGGTAATAGGAGGAGATCTCCAGCTAGTACCTGGAGGTTAACAAATCTAAGCGGTACCTGGAGATCTCCCCTTATTACGGTTGATCCCCAGATGACCAAGATTAATTCCGCTGGAGAAAATGGCCTCAATTTGCACCTGGTAAGACCCCCCTCCCCATCCGCTTGCCAGGAGGTACCTGGCAATCCTAAACCTTATACAGTGGTAGTTTTAGAGGTGGAGACATGGCAGTGCCAGGGGGTCATTATGGTCTGATGTCACTTCTGGGAAAACCTGGAAGTGTTATCACATAACTCTGTCTGAAACTATGGTAAAATCACAGAGTTTTCTGTTGATTGCTAGAGCTACCACCTATGAGGTGTAAAGAATGAGGCCCTTGCTGTCTAAAGCTATTTGACTTCACATCTGGGTTTTCCCCAGAAGTGATATCATGGAGCACAGGACGCCAACTTTAAAAAAAAAAAATCTTCTGCAGGAAACAAGAGGTGCTGGTGGGAATCCTCTCAACATAATGGAAGGCCTAGGAGCCTTAGTGTTATTGGAAGTGGTTGTTTCCTGACTATGGCTGTGCAAAAAAATAAAAAAATAAAAACCAAATCGGTAAATTTCAGGTTTGGGTTTACTGGGGCCCTTTTTTTTTTTTTTGGTAAAGCCGGAATAAGCCGAATACCCATATCGGTAAATTTGTCTTTCAGCTTTATTTCCAGGTTTACAGAAAAATTCAGGTCCATTATAGTCTATGGGGATTTTTTCTGAAGCTCCTGTGGAGGCATTTTTGGAGATAGAGTCCCCATATTTGCAGAGTAGCTGCAAGGGACTCTCCTTACACGGACACCAGAGTTTGGCGAATGTTGGGACAGGGGGTCCAATTTTATAGGCTCTCAAAGGGGCCTCCCCCATTCTCCAGGCCTGGTGATAGCAGCAGTCAAAGCTGGCACTTTTTAGTTGGAGGGTATATCCCTCTGGACAGGTCTAATGAGCCCCGTCTTTTAAACAACCCTTATGCTTTATCCAGATCAATCCACTGAATGGTGATGGATGGATGGTTGTCTGGCTGGATGTTGGTCAGACAAAGTTGGCTCTGATTATATGATGCTACCTCAAAAGGGCCCAACTATGGGGCCCTAACAAAACCAGTGTTTAAAAGAAGATAGAAAAATGGGAGAAAGCACAGAGCCATGAATGTGATCAAAGGCGAATATCCGAACTCAAAAAAGCCAAATACATATTCGGCTTTTTGGGAAATCACCTATTTGGCTTCGGGGAGATCCCCATGTTTTGGCATTCAGTAAACCCAAAGTATGAATATTGCTGAAACGGCTAATTTCGGGGTTTATTTTCAGTTCAGGTTTATTGATATGCACAATCCTATTCCTGATTAGATACTCCATTTATTCAAGACATAGCTCAAGTTATTTAAATTGATACATTTTCAAATGAAATTTAGATAAAATCACACACACCGCCTGTTGCCCATTCCATGGCTCCATATGCAAATTGTTATTTTGTTAAAATTTGATTGCAGCCCTTGCATGATAACATGTATTAGTGTGAATTTGCTATGTTCCTTCTCCTTTCCTCTCAGGCATTGTGGGATCCAATCCATAGATTTCTGCTCATCCAAGGCTCATTCATAAAGGCATTTCCATTTGCTGCAGTGTGCAATGATGTTAATTGAAATTTGCAGCATGGTTTACCTCTGCATGTTTGAAAAGATGCATGAATGGTGATTCTATTCTTACTTCAGGAAAAAAGTGCATCTCACCAATACAGCAGAACTTTGAGAAACACAGCTCTAGATATTGATTAATGATGAATTAGCAATGAATTGCTTCCCCTTCTGTGGATAAGCTTATGTCAACATAGGTGGTGATTAAATTCACCCTCTAGCACGTCTGTTTTAAAATCTGTTTGGAAGCTGATGGAAGGGGAAAGCAGAGCAAAAAAAAATCTCTTCTCTTAAGTGATATAATCAAAAAAAATTAACTATTAGCACAGGCTATAAAGAAATCCCCAACGAGCGTAAGTTTTTGTTACACTTATAGGAGATCAATATGCAATAAGACAACAGTACATTTTATGTATTCTTAAACATTCCAAAATACAACTGTCAGAGAAAATAATCCAGATACTATAGATGGATGTCTCATAGCTTCCCATCAACCAAGCGGTAAGAGCCCTAAAATAACTGATCACTAGTTATTAAGAGCCAGCATGGCATAGTGGTTAAGAACAGTGGTTTGGAGTGGTGGACTCTAATCTGGAGAACTAGGTTTGATTCCCCACTCCACATGAGAGGTGGGTGCTAATCTAGTGAACCGGGTTGGTTTCCCCACTCCTATACATGAAGCCAGCTAGGTAACCTTGGGCAAGTCTAGGTTTCCCAGCCTCCAGGTGGTAGCTGGAGATCTCCTGGTATTACAACTGATCTCCAGTCGATAGAGTTCAGAGCAGGCGGCCTCCCTTGCCCCACGATTCCTTGCACCCCACCCACTGCTTGAAAAGCACCGCCCCTCTTCCCTTTCCGGGCGGCCGTGCTTCTGGCTTGGATGTGCCGGGCCAAGTGGCCAGCAGCCTGCCCCTCCAGCACTTTTTGAGTAGGTTTTCGTGCCCTTTTAGACCTTATGGCCTGTGAGGGCTGTGTGCCTTTCCTTGGTCCCATGGCTGGTAAAGGCCAGAGATTGAGGGGTCAGAACGCAGGGGCTTCCGATTCAGAAACATGTGCGAAGCAGGAGGCAGATGCTGCAGACGAGAAAAGTTTCTGTTCCTAAATGTGCATGAGTGAAGAACAAAAGCTAAGCCACCAGCCCCTTAACAATGGGGGCAGTAGGACCCTGGTGCCGGGCAGCTCGTCCGCAACCCGGCTTCCTAAACAGGACAAAGGATATGACCCTTAAAAGCAGAGGAAACAAAGGAGCGAAGCAGCGCGCGCACGTGGCAGGATACGAAAGAGGACTGTGTCTGGAGAGGCGGACAGCGGGAGATGCTGATACCCTCTGTGCACAAGCAGATGCTTGCCTCCCCCTTGGGAGGACTGTACTACACGGATGCCCCCCCTGCCTTTCTCCCTCGCTCGGATACTTAGCCACGTGTCCGGGTGTGAGTTCCTCTGTTCCTCCGACTGCCTGTCTGCTCCGTCCGCTTCCAAAGTGGGAGGAAATTTCCACCCCGGCGCTCTTAAGCCCTTTCCCCCAGGCCCGCCCTCTTCCCCACGTCAGGCAAAGATGCAAGAGGACTGGCTCTCTTTTCGCGCCCGCAGACAAAATGCGCCCCTCCCCTCAATTCTTTGAATGCGGGGAGGGGGCGGCCTTCTCCAGGTGAACTGAACTCTATCGGCTGGAGATCAATTGTAATAGCAGGAGATCTCCAGCTACTACCTGGAGGTTGACAACCCTACTGACAACAATGTCTTAGAAGTAAAACAAAGCTCTTGAACTCTGTATTTTCACTAGTTGTGAAGAATTCTTCTGAACATGTGGATTGAACTAATGTAGTAGAAAATGTTTAATGAATCCTTGCACTATACCCATTAGCATTGGGATTTCTCACATAAATCGCTTGTTCTGAAACTTGGATATCTTTGTTCTTCTGATGACTAAGCAATGGTAAACACTGGCATTAAGAGGCTTTGCATTAAACTTCATCAATATCATATTTACCAGGATGTTATTGATGACAAAAGTAAAGCTGTGTAGGCATCTCGGACATCGCTCTGCCAAGCAAATCTTTGATTCATTTTCTGTCCTAATGAACATGCAGTGCAAAGCTTGCCCAGTGAGCTTTACAGAGAACAGAATGAGAAAGCTATTCATTTTTTATTCACCAAATGTTCAGTACTAGACTTTTTCTTTTATAGATCCCAAATTTGTTTCCAGAATAGGGATGTGTGGGTTTCCTCTTTTCCATTTGATTGTTCTGGGGTTCTGCTCTTTGCTATGTTCCATTCCTAATTCTGGTTTAATTAGGAGAATTTCTAAACTTAAATCTGGAATGGAGCACAGTTTCCTATAATTTTCAGTGCTTTCAGTTTATTTATATCTGAAAATACACAACCTTTTGATAATGCACATGACCCTCAAGTGCTATATAATACCTTGTGAAGACACAATTAATTAAAACCTAATACTGCAATAAATTATGTATTGTGGCCCACAGTGTAATTTTTTTGGCATCAAGTCATAGCTGACTTATGGTGACTCCATAGGGTTTTCAAGGCAAGAGACATTGGGAGGCGGTTTGCCATTGCGTCACTTCACGTCATGACGCTTGCATTATTTGGAGGTCTCCCTTCCAAATATTAGCCAGGACCAGGGTTGAGACTTGCCCAAGGACACCCAGCAAGCTCCATGATGCAAGTGGGAAGAAGAAGAGTTGGTTTTTATATGCCGACTTTCTCTCCCACTTAAGGGAGACTCAAACCGGCTTACAATCACCTTCTTTTCCCTCCCCCAACAGACACCCTGTGGGGTAGGTGGGGCTGAGAGAGTGTGACTAGCCCAAGATCACCCAGCTGGCTTCATGTGTAGGAGTGAGGAAACAAACCCAGTTCAATAGATTAGCCTCCACCCCTTATGCGGAGGAATGGGGAATCAAACCCTGTTCTCTGTGGTAAGAAATTTTCTCTCCTTTCTTCCTTGGTTCTTGGTGTAAATGGAATTCTCTGTCAGCCTACTCACCAAAGCTTAGCCCAGAGAAAAAGGGGTAACGAGGACAGGCCTTTCACTTCCTTAGCACATCATTCTCACACACCACATTGGACATATATTGGTAAAACATGCAGGTTTATTAAGCTTATAAGCAAATATATAGGACAAGAAGGAAGAAAAGTAATAATTGGGTAAATATACAAGACAGAAAGTCACAGACTCACACAAAAACGGACACACTAACAACAGTTATCAGAGCGCTCTGAGGTCATTCCACAGAAAGACAGAGGTGATCTCTCTCTCCTAGGAAGGACAAAGGACTGGGCCTCAGAACCAGCCTTTTATAGGTTGGACCATGGGAAAGGGTCTCAAAACGGGGCCCCTCCCTCCAAATTCTTCAGGATATGAGTTGTCACAAATCAAGGCTACAAGTTGTTTGGAAAATCTCGTGTTCCATAATAATTCTTTCAGTGTCCGGGTCTGATAACTGATTGTCCTGTCCATCCTTACCAAAACAATTCCTCCTTTACATGAACAGATAATTTGTTGTCTGCTTTAATGACCTTGGTTATAAACATAAATTTGGGGGATCTGATGTGCTGTGGGTGATTAACTGTTAGCAATGCAATTTCATACGACCCTTTAGGTCAGAGTCCTAATTGGAGCTGGGGTCAACTAAAAGTCAGGTCTTCTAAGCTATAGATAAGCTACAGATTAATAAAATTGGTTTTTCTTAACCCAAACTTAATATAAACTAATATATTTAATATGAACTAATATTCAATACCAAAAATTCTCGCGACATTCTCCAGATCAGAGCCCATCACTCTTAAACACTACACCACTCTGGATCTCCAGCGGGGATTTGAACCTGGGTTTCCCAGGTCCTAGTCCAACACTTTAACCACTACACCATGCTGGATCTCAATTGGGGAAAGTAGAACCCAGCAAATCCAAGTGACCCACTCTTGACTATAGTCCAGTTTCAGTTATAACCTTCCCACCAAACCCAATTAAAATATTTGCTGCACATGTTTCTGACATCTGCCGGTCAGATATCTGCTAGGGATGTGCATATCGATATGCCAAACTTAAAAAAAAACCTGAAAGTTTTGGACCTCTACCCCCAAAAATGCCCCCCCGGAGCCGTGGAAAGGCGCGATTGTGTTTTTAATGGCTTTATTTGGCCGAATTGTCCCCCGAACTCCGGATCTCATGCCGAATTGCATGGACCCGAAGTGGAAGAGTTTGGACTTCGGCATTTCCCAAATAAAAACGGGCCGAATTTTGCCAAATCTGAATTTTACCAAATTGTGTTTTTTCAACAGCCCTAATATACCGAATTGTTTTTTTTCAACAGCCCTATTTTTTCAACTGCAATATATATATATATATATATATATATATATATATATATATACTTTGAGCCACAATACATAACCTATTGCAGTACTAGGTTTTAATTAATTGTGTTATCACAAGGTATTATATAGTACTTGAGGATCATGTGCATGATTAAAATGTTGTGTGATTTCAGATACAAATAAACTGAAGGCAAAGTTTATTTACATGTTTGTTTATTAAAAATATGTATACCATGTCTTTCTTTTTGGCTCGAGCTTGAAACCTCCTTCCCATCTAAGAAGCCTTCTTACAATGTAAGTAACTCTTTCACTGGAGAAAGAAAGTGGAGTGGTAGGATAGGAGTAGGGACCACCTACTATCCCTCCCAAAATGTCCCTAACCCACCCACTCACATCTATGCTGTCCTAAAAAAAAGCCCATATTTTGAAAGTATTTTTTCCTCCTTGTTACTCGGATGGAATCCTAGTCACAGGCCATGTATTTTAGAGGCAAGATTATATTAGGTGCTTTATCAATAAATTCATTATAAACTATCATTGTAATTCCAATATAGCAAAGTTCACGGTTAAGTGACTCTTAGCAGATCAGCAAAATAAGGCCCCGCCAGACAAGGCAGGGGCTTCCAAATACTTGGAGGATTTCCTCATGTATGCAGGAGAAAAAAATTACATTTGATAAAATAAAAGCAAATCTGCCTGATTAAAGTTTGGCATGTTCCTTGTACTCTTGGAGGCACAGCAATTCAAAGAGGGGGGAAAAGGAAAGAGGTTAGGTTTGAACGATCAACCTGCTCAAGGTTTGGAGAGCTTTTATTATCTTTGCAGCAGTGATTTTGGGTGTAAGTGGGGCATTTCACCATCATTTATCCCCCCTTGTTATTCCCTACAACCCCCAATTTATGGTATTCATATTATTTATACACAGTGCGATCCTAAATACACTTTCTGGGAAGTCAGTCTCATTGAATCAACTGGAATGGGATTCGGTGTAGACCTGCTTAGGATTGCTCTCACAGTCACCAGTGCGATCACTGTTTTGATGCCTTTTCTTCACAGATACTACATCAAAGGGGAGAGGAAGGATATGTACAAAAAAGAAAAGAAAAAAAAGAACCAAGGGCAAACTATTAACATTCCTGAAGTGCTGAGACGTAGTTGCTTATTCAGTGGTGGAGGTCACATAATGGGCTCATGCATTCATGGGGGCTGCAGTGATACAGGAGAAGATGATTTGACTTAACCTTTTCTGAAGAGTTATTAAAGAGCTGAGAAGGAGCAGCGCAAAGTCATAAACATTTACAATACTTCTCCATGACCTGTGACCTGGCGGCAACTCTTGCTGGGTTGTTAAGCACATAGCGCTACACTTACACTCAAATCCTTCAGAGCCTAAAATTCTTACATGAACCTGTTTACTTTTGACTCACAAAATGATGCATTGTAATGTTTTGTTGTTGTTTTGTTTTGCCGTCAAGTCAGAGCTGACCTATTGCAACCCTTCAGGGTTTTCAAGCCAAGGGACATTCAGAAGTTTGCCATTGTCTGTTTCTGCATAGCAACCCTGGACTTCCATGGTGGGCTTGCATCCAAGTTAGGATTGTGCATATTGATAAACCCAAAACAAAAATAAACCCGAAATTAGCCGCTTCAATAAATTTTGGGATTTGGGTTTACTGGATACCAAAACCTGGGGATAAAGCTGAAGCCGAATAGGTATTCAGCTTTTCTGGTTCGGCTATTCGCCTTTGCTCAGAGGCATGGTTCTGTGCTTTCTCCCCTCTTTCTTTCTTTCTTTCTTTCTTTCTTTCTTTCTTTCTTTCTTTCTTTCTTTCTTTCTTTCTTTCTTTCTTTCTTTCTTTCTTTCTTTCTTTCTAATGGTTTTGTTAGGCCCCATGGTTGGGGCCCTTTTGAGGAGGGGTTGTGTAATCAGAGCCAACATGGTCTGACCAGCTGACAGCAGCTGATCTGCACTTTAAGAGAAGGGGCTCACCCAGTTGGAAGAACGGTAGTTTCTGTCAGCTTCTCATGGGCTTTCTGAAGAAGACGCCCTCACTCGTGTAGATGAGCAATCTCGTTAACATGAGTTGCCTTGGCCATGACTTCTGCTGGCTCCGATATTGTTTCCCCACAATGTGACCATCTCTTGAAATCAGGTTTTTAATGACCACAATAAAGGACTGCACACAGGATGTCATTTGCCACCAAAGGAAATGTTTTGATGCCTTATTCTCTTCCATTTAAGCCTTTTTCTTTGAGGCCCCAGCCTGGAATCGGCTCTTTCCACCAGTCCTTGACAATGCAAATGCCTGCAGGATGGGGGCAATCCCTTTGTGGGCCCATAAAATTGGACTCCCTGTCCCAAAGTTCACCAAATTCTGGGGACTGTCTAAGGAGAGTTCCTTGCAGCCACGCTGCAAATTTGGGGAGTCTACCTCCAGAAATGCCCTCCAGGAGCTTCAAAAAAATCCCCATAAACTATAATGGGCCCGGATTTTTCAGTAAACTCAAAAAATAAGCCTAATACCAAAATTTACCAGTATGGGCATTCAGCTTATTTCAGGTTTACCAAAAAATTCAGGCCTAATAAACCCAAATTTACTGGGGTTTTTTTGCACAACTCTAATCCAAGTACTAACCAAGGCTGACCCTACTTAGCTTCCAAGATATGATGAGACTGAGCTAGCCTGGGGTGTCCAGGTCATTGCAATGCCATGCCCTTAAAAAAATCTCAGGGGGAATTAGCAGTGTACACGTACTTGTACCCTGAACAGATATACCACATAGATGTTTCTTAATTTTTCTGATTTTTCAAGATTGCAATAGCTGGTAAATACTTTGGGGGGTAATTATGTGATCATATGTGGCATTACAGACATGCATGAACAAGATTCAGCAAAATCCATTCCAGGTTTTGTGAACATTTTTGTCATGATACCCCTCCCCACCACCAATATTTCTCCTGATGATTTTCCAGAACTTCTCAGAAAACTGCCCACATTGCCCAGGCTTTCCTTCTCAATTTACTTTTTTAGTGATATGATCTCATAGCCGTATCTCATTGGCAGCATAACAGTTGATATCCTCTTGTTTATTGCAGGTTCTTTGGCTGGGATCACTTGTGACTTTATATATTTGTTAATTAGTCATTTGGAAATCAGTCTAGGAATCACTGGCTTCTCTATTGTTCTTATTTGCCATGGCGATGCAATCACATAGCCAAGTCCCATTGGCAACATAGCATTGTGATGTTATCCAGTTCTTTCCTGGATTTTTTGGAATGATTATGTAGCATCATTCAGTAGGTAAACTCTAATTGGCTGGGATCACTCATGCGATTAATTCTGTGGGCTCTCCAATTTTATGAAGATTGTCCTTCTAACCAATTTAGGAACAGAGAAGGTGGCAGGAGCTGGGGAAAGAATGATATTAAAAGGCTTTAGAAAAAGATTAAACATTCACTTGATGGCCAAAAACCCACCCAACCTTTCCCCAATAGCAGTCCAATAAGCCCGATTAGATTGAGCTAGGGTTGCCAGCTCTCGGTTGAGAAATACCTGGAGATTTGGGAGGGGTGGAGCCTGAGGAGGGCTGGGTTTGGGGAGTGGAGGGACTTCAATGAGGTATAATGCCATAGAGTCCACCTTCCAAAGCAGCCATTTTCTCCAAGTGAACTGATCTCTGTCACCTGGAGATGAGTTATAACAGTGGGAGATCTCCAAGGCGTGTCATTGAATTACATTGATCAAAAAACAGCCCAATATTTAATGGTAAAATTTCCTAGGGTTCCTATTTTTTATTCACTACCTAAGATACATAAGACTCTGGTAGACCCACCCGGACGTCCTATAATCTCTGCAATAGGGAGCCTAATAGAACCCATATCACGGTTTGTGGATTTTTTTCTGCAACCTTTTACCAAATGCACTAGTTCTTATATTAAGGTTACTCAGGACTTCATAGGGAAAATAGAAGGTTTGCATATTCCATATGAAGCCATATTTGCAACGTTTGACGTAGCGTATTTGTACACGAATATTCCTTTACAAGAAGTCTGTTTCATCATTGAAAAACTACTGGATTCTAGACGAGATTGTTCCATTCCAACACATTTCCTCTTATGTTTAGTGGATATTATTTTTGAAAATAATTTTTTCAGGTACCAGGATTCCTTTTTCTTGCAGACACAGGGTGTCACCATGGGCACGGCTTGTGCCCCGTCTGTGGCTAACGTTTACATGATAGCATTTGAGAATGATTCCCTCATGGTGGATCCCATGTTTCAAGATCATGTGGTGGTTTATTTTCATTATATTGATGATTTGTTCTACATTCTTAAGTCTGCTTCATCATATGAGCCGTTTTTGCAATGGCTCAACTCATTGAATTTGAATCTGAAATTTACAGGAAAAACGAATAGATCTGTCATTCCGTTTTTAGACATGGAGGTCATTAGGACTGAGGAGAACCGGGTGGTGGTAAAACCCTATCGGAAACCAACTGATGTAGGAGCTGGTCTCCACTTTACATCTAATCACCCATTACATCTTTGGCGAAACTTACCTTACAGTCAATTATTGAGACTGAGACGAAACTCCACCTTTCAGAATGATTATTTGGCGGCCTTTTGGACTTTCAATAGGAATCTCTTAGATAGAGGTTATGATCAATCTATCATTTCTGATGCTATCAAGAGGGTGGCTCTTAAGGATCGGGATACCTTACTCCGACCCTGCAAGGAAGACGGCACGAAACCTTCAAGGGTACAGGCTTCTTTAGAATTTAATCACCTTTCTTTTGAAGTGCAAAAAATTGTACGTAAACATTGGCACATTTTGGAAAATATACCAGGATGCTCGATACCACCTATCTTTGGACTTAGAAGAACTAAATCAATACGTAACTTCTTGGTAAAAACAGATAGATCATTTAAACGAAAGGCATTTTACCATCCGGGCATTTTAAGTGTGGCACATGCGCCTTTTGCCCCTTGAGCCTCCCGATCAAAGAAGTAAGTTCATCGTGCTCGAATTTCAAGTACACATTGCAACATTTCACGAATTGTGAGTCCAAAAACGTGGTGTACGCAATTATTTGCCCGTGTTTTTTGATGTACATTGGGTCCACAAGCCGCCAATTAAAACTACAGATTGGCGGACATAAAGCCAGGATACGCTCTAGGACCCTGGAGGCGCCGCTCACCAGCCACTTCCTTGAGAAAGGACATTCAGACTCAGATTTGTCATTTTTTTTGCTCTTTGGCAATATAAGCCACGTAGATATCAGTTGGAGGATGTTTCTAAAATACTGCACAGACACGAAACGTGACTTATATTTTTATTTAAAACGTTGGCCCCTATGGGTATGAACAATGAATTTGACCTTTCTAGCTTCCTTTGAAGGTTCACTTTAAGACTGAGCTTTCCCTCTCACATCTAATGAGTCACAGCTGCATGGGGCATATTTTAAGCCGACTCTCATGTCAGCAGATACCAGACCTCAGAGAGTTAGAGCCATTTGGTCAGCTGGTCACCGGTATGTATGGAATATTATTATGGGATTGTTGCTTGATTTCTAGGTATTTGGTGTATAATTTTATTTTTCAGAGGTCTATGGCCCCTTCTGATTGAAAGAAAATCAACTGAAGAAGCATTGTTTGGCAAAATGTACACAAATCCGGAGGTGGCGTTTTGATAGAATGAAGTATTATTCCTAAAGGACAGAAATTACTATCGTAGACTATTGAATTATTGGACTTTTGGACTTTGGACCTGGACTTGGTGTTTGGACTGTTATTTTAATTTTGCATTAGTATTCTAGACTATTGTCTTTATTACTTTGGTTGGATTTAGATCTGGGTGCAGTTAACCCAGTCTATTATAATGCTATGAAATGAACTTGGTGATGTAACCATTTATTGTTTGATTGATTGTTTAATGTTTACATATATTAGGGAGTCTCATACCTGGCATTATAACCTGGATAGTGGTGTTAATTTGTGTTTCTTGACTTATCAAAATTTAGAGCTGGTGCTGCTTATTAGTTTGAACCACCTGGAGGTTGGCAACCCTAGACTGAGTTCATCAGAGTTTGGGAGCTAAGCAGGGTTGTCCATAATCAATAATTGAATGGGAGAACACCAACAAAGAGTGAGGGTGCTACGTGGAGGAAGGCAATGACAAACTAGCTCTCTCCACCTCTCTTGACTGGAACACCTCATTCTTCTTCTCTGCTCTCCCTGTCAAGGAAGCCTCATTTTACCCCCTCCTCACACACAAGTGCACTTGAAATGATCTCGCCTGCTTCCCAGAATTCCCATAGGTAAGAAAGAATTGTTGCCTTCTCTACCACTTGCTTCTTTTTTCCCTCAGGAAGGAAAGTTTCCTTTCACAGAGCCTCTGTTTATAACAAAATCCTGTTGCAGCCCTCTCTGGCATCAATATCATTTAAATTCAGAAGGGAGGGGAGGCCACAGAGGACTATTACCAATTAAAACAGCCACCCATAAATAGTATATGACTACCCAGTATAGGTATACCTCCCATTCCAAATGGATGTGCTTGGGGCAGTCTAGAAAAATTGAAGCTTCTGCCTCTGGGGAAAAATGTAAAAGAGTTTAGTTTGTGCTAAATAAGAAGAGGGGAGAAAAAAACAAGTCCTGAATCCTAGAAAGGCTCAGTATATTTCTTGAAGAAATAATGAGGAGTGTTGCCTCAGGCAACTTCTTGTCCCAAATGGCTATTAATTCATTAATCCTCAGGAAATGCCAAGGGCAGCAACCATTCTTGCATAAATGTTTCTCTATACTGAATTCACAGGGATCTTTTCTGGAGCATTAGAAAAAAGTCCCAGTACTAAGTCTGGGACACTGTCCCATTCACGTCCACAGGAGAGACCTGCCTTCCCAAATGTGGACCTTAGGTGTTTTCTGGTCACTTTGGTTTGAGTCTCCATTTGGAAACAAACCCAACACATGTAGATTTTCAAAGATTTTTTTGTTAAATGGCTGGATGTATGTGGATGCGCTTGAGAAAGTAACTATTGCCTTAAAGTCATAGGGTTAGATCCCTACAACCATTTCCATGAACGGCATGGAGAAGTGTATTGTTGCTGATTCCCCCCTCCCACTACAGACCTCTGATTCACCCCTGATATTGTTGCTGTGGGTGGTCTGTCTTCTAAAAGCCTGCATTCCAGGAGAGGTTCCAAGGGTCTTCTGTTTGTGGAAATTATCAGGTTTATTGTTGAGCTGGACAATTTGAAAAGGGCTCGGAGACATCTAGAAATAGGGTTGCCAGCTCCAGGTTGGGAAATACTTGGATATTTTGGGGGCTAAGCCTGAGGTGGGTGGGGTTTGGGGAGGGGAGGTACTTCAATGCCATAGAGTCTAATTGCCAAGGAAAGCCATTTTCTCCAGTCGAACTGATCTCTATCAGCTGGAGATCAATTGTAATAGCAGGAGACCTCCAGCTAGTACCTGGAGGTTGGCAGCCCTATCTAGAAAGGCACTGGTGGAGAACTTGTACTGAATCTGACAGTTCATGTTATAGAACTCACTGTAAGATCTATGAAGCAGTGGTGATGCTACTATTGCATCAGCTAGTTCACAACCATCCCAGTTGTTTAAGGTAACATGACATCTACTGGCTGCTAAAACTGAGCCTTCATTGTATCAGAACCAGACAATTAGAATGATGATATCACTCCCAGAAGCAAAAGTGGTAGTTCTAGGAATTCTAGCCATTCCCAGAGCTACCACTTTTGCTTCCTGGTTTTTCACACAGGTGATATTATGCTTACAATGCATCTAAAAAAAAAAATTCCCATCCACTGCTTGGAGAAGTGGCAGGCCACAGGAGCTTGCAGAGGAAGGAGCAAACCAGGGTTTGGCAGTCTATGGCCATTTTATGAAAGGTAGCCTGTTGCTTAGAACACCTGGCTTTTTTCACTTGTTACAATATACATGCAGTAATGTCCTTCAAAAAATATGAATTTTGCAACCATTTCAAGAGCTCTCATGAGATCTCATGAGTATTTCTGCCCTCTTTGACCCCTTAAGAATCCATTGGGATCAGACTGACAATGAAATATTCTCCCGAGTGATTTCCTTGTAACGCAAATATAATTGATGTGCTTTCTGGATGAATACTCTGAGGTACACGGAAAGATAAATCTTAATAGAGGATTTTTTTTGCATTTCTTCTGTTCAGTGCCCAACTATGGCTGAGCAAAAAAGAGATTCTGCAAATTTTGGTTTTGGGTTTATTGGGCCCGATTTTTTCCGGTAAACCTGGCATAAGCCCATTACCCATACTGGTAAAGGGGTATTTCGGCTTTATTTCTGGGTTTACCAAAAACATTGAGTCCATGATAGTCTTTGGGGATTTTTTCCAAAGCTCCTGTGAAGGCATTTTTGGAGGCAGAGTCACCAAATTTGAAGCATAGCTGCAAGGGACTCTCCTTATATGGACCCTGAAGTTTGGTGAACGTTGGGACAAGGGGTTTCATTTTATGGGCCCACAAAGGGGTCACCCCCATCCTCCAGGCTTTTTTGGGAATTGCCTATTCAGCTTTGGGCTGATTCCCAGGTTTCGGTATTCGGTCGACACGGAACCCAAATATTGCTGAAATGGCTAATTTCTGGTTTATTTTTGGTTTGGGTATATTGATATGTACAACCCTATGCCCAACTTAGAACATACATCAGAGCACAAGCGTACAACCTTGTAGCCTCATTCGTAAACTACTGGACCATGCTGTTTTCCAGCTAGGCAAATAATGATCCCTTACTCAGATCCCTGTACAGGCTATATTGGGAAGAGAAGAACAGCCCATTCCTGAGGCACGCCGGCGGGGGTGCCCAAAGCCCTTAGGAGGCTGACGAAGGCCTCCGCTGGCACAGGGGCCCACACCACTGGCGCCTGGAAGGCGCACGCTGGCGTGAGTGGCCCCAGCGCCAGTGTACAGGCCCAGATGCCAGACCATCGTCGTGGTGGCGCTGGGCCCAGATGCTGCCTCAGCATCCCGCCAGCCTCTGGCCACTGGCACAGGCTGTGGTGGTAAACCTGGGGCTGTTCTGGTGCCCCGGGAGACGTTCCCGGGGCTTAAAGGCGCTGGCTGGGGGGTAGGGCCAACATTAGTTGGCCTCCTGAGCCGTTTTGGCTCAGGAACGCCCCTTTTTTGTAGAGATATGCCAGCTTTTTGCTGGCGTATCTCCTGTGCAACTCTATGAGGGTTGCACAGGGTTTTTTGCGCCGGGTGGTTTCACCAGTGCCAAACCTCCTTAGGAGGCAATGCTGCTGGGTTGCCCCTTAAGCCCGGCGCAGGCATTCCTCTCAGGAATGCGCTGTAATTTGCTTACAGTCTAGGACAGGGGTGGGGAACGTCAGGCCTTGGGGCCGTATAAGGCCTGCGAAATCATTTTGTCTGGCCCTTCATGGGTCCTGGCAGATCTCTAGCTCAGATAGAGTTGCCAACTTCCAGGTACTAGCTGGAGATCTCTTGCTATTACAACTGATCTCCAGCCGATAGAGATCAGTTCGCCTGGAGAAAATGGCCGCTTTGGCAATTGGACTCTATGGCATTGAAGTTCCTCCCCTCCTAAACCCCGGCCTCCTCAGGCTCTGCCCCAAAAACCTCCCGCCGGTGGCGAAGAGGGACCTGGCAATCCTAAACTCAGAAGGATCTAAGACTGGCGATCCGCTCAAAAGCGAGTCGCCCTACATGGCAGACACTCAAGAGCCGTCTCTGATCGTGCCTCTTGGCTAAATGTTTGACCAACTATAGCAGGCTAATTTTTAAGCTGATAATTTTGTATGGCCCGTGAATGATGTTATAAATATCCAAATGGCCCTTGGCAGAAAAAAGGTTCCCCACCCCTGGTCTAGGACATGGATGGGGCTGAGTCCCTCCTCATGGAAGATCATACACACAGGTGAGCATGGAGATGGAGGCTTTGGCAGCCTTTATTCAGAGTAATTAATCCAGAGAATAAGAAATGAAGGAAAGATCTCCCATTTCCTACAGACACACAACCTCACAACTTCATAAAAGTATGCCAGTGACCACAGTGGTTTGCTTCACTGGTCATAAAATATGTAGCAAGAATCTTGATCCAACAACACCTGTTCACCGCTGGGCATCCTTGACAATATATGCACGTTCAGTGACTCCAACTGCAAAGTTCTAACTTTAGGACCCATGCATTCTAGCTAAACTAAAAACATTAAGTATTAAAACAAAACTCCTCAGAGCAGCAACTGCACAGGGCTGGAACACCGCCCAGCCCAACCAGAAGTACCTACATTCTAGCTGCTATTCATAGGCCTGGATTTAATTAAAGGTCATGTAGAACTAAGATTATGTTGGCAATGGGTCAAACTGATGTTGTAATATGACAGGGCAATATTTAATGCTAATCCATATATTGCTAGCTATGCAAATATGTGTGTGTATGTGTGTGTTGGGGTGGGGTGGGGTGGGGTGGGGGAACCCTGCATTTTTCATGGACTTATCAAAATATTTTTAATTTTCCTGAAACTTCTAAGATAATTTTCTTGAAATGATCCACCCAAATTAATATTGTATTTCATATATGTAAAATTCAGCAACAACCTTGGAATGTTGAAGGGCTGTCATATAAAGAACAGTGCCAAGTTGTTTTCTGTTGCCCCAGAAGATCAGACCAAAACCAATGGGTTTCCGGCTAAACGTTAGGAAGAACGTTCTAACAGTTAGAGCAGTTCCTCAGTGGAACAGGCTTCCTTGGGAGTTGTTGAGCTCAGCTCTCCTTCCCTGGAGGTTTTTAAGCAGAGGCAAGATGGCCATCTGTCAGCAATGCTGACTCTGTGACCTTAGGCAAACCATGAGAGGGAGGCAGGGAAGTTTGCATCAGTGTTTAGCTCTTGTGGCCCTTTCTTGCATGCCCAGGATAATGCTTATCCCCAGTTTGGGGTCAGGAAGCAATTTTCCTCCAGGCCAGATTGGCCAGGGAGGGGTTTTTTTTTTTTTTTTTTTTTTTTGCCATCTTCTGGGCATGGAGTAGGGGTCACTGAGGGTGTGGGGGGAAGGTAGTTGTGAGTTTCCTGCATTGTGCAGGCGGTTGGCCTAGATGTCTGTGGTGGTCCCTTCCACCTCTATGATTCTATGGTTCTATGTGTTAAGAGTTGCTTAGAAACCACTCATTAAAACTCCTCGTTGAATTTTCTTCAAGAATTCTTCCAATAATTTGCCCAAACAGGATCCTTTGGGTTTGCCTTGAACCTTGTTTTGTGTTGAACTTCTTTTAACTCCCTGTACAATTTTTGCCGTGTTTCCCCGAGAAGGAATTACCTAATTTACAACAATTTTTGTTCTAAGTAAAATTTTGTGATAGTGCGTAGATGCACCAAATCATTCAGAAATCCTAAAATTACCTACATGTTTATTGGCTTCTCTCAAAGATCCTTATGTGTTTGTCTAACATGGAACCATTATTTTACTGAGGAAGAGAGGTATTGGGAATGAAAGGCCCTGTAATACTAAGAACATTTTATTCATAATACAGCTTGGAGAAAGCACTGCACAAACATTAGCATAAGCTCATTGGGATGCTAAACATTTGCAGAGATTAATATGTCCAAATCATCTCTTTTTACATTTGTAGCTATCCTAGGCATGCCTGATAAACAACATCACTTTGTTTTCAAAATGGTCTTAATGTCAGTTTCCATTCCTACACCTGTTTTTCTATTGGTTTGTCAGGGTTCTGTGATTGTTCTCCCAATAAGTCTGGATCCCCCCCCCCTTGATACCTAAATCTCCTGAACCACTGCCAAACTGCAGAGTTGTTCTTTTTTGCATCTTATGCAAATGGTAATCTTCTTTTTCTCAAAGCTGGATTCCAAATGTGTGGCTCTCAACAAATAAAAGACAATTGTCTGGAAGCAGAGGCTTGGGTAGGAAAACTGAAGAGCTGCTTTGTGCAGGAGTCTCAGGGGCTGAATCACCCTATTCTTCCTGTTTTCATAAACCAAACTGGGGAAGTAAAAGTTTTGCTCGGCTAAAGAGATTTTACCTGGGCCTTCTTGTTCTTCCTTCCACTTAGGCTTCTCAAGGATGTCTGGAGGAATTGCATTTATAATGAACGTCTCAGTGCCTGTTAGAAGAATGCAGAACAGGTGACTTCAGTCCAGGGACTTGAGCTGGAGACTTCAGTGAATCACCCAACTTTTTTTCCCCAGGGTGGGGGTGACAAAAGAGGGAGAGTGTTAGACATGGCTGTGGGTAGCAAGTCTTCAGTAGGAAAAATATATGTGTGTGTAAAGCAGGGCCATAACTGGGGGGGGGGGGAGCGAAGAGAGCAGCCACCACCCATGGCATGCAGAGAGGGTGGCAGAACTGCCTCTCCTACAGGAGTAGTGGGAGGTAGTTCTGCTGCCATATCTGCATGCCACAGGAGAGGAGGCTGCCCCTCCCCCCAGTTACGGCCCTGCTTTACCCTGGTGTAAAGTGCCATCAAGTCGCAACGGACTTATGCCAACCCAGTAGGGATTTCAAGGCAAGGGACTAACAGAGGTGGTTTGCCTTTGCCTCCCTCTGCATAGCAACCCTGATATTCCTTGGTGGTCTCCCATCCAAGTAGTAGCCAGGACTTGCCCAGGAAAAAGATGACAGTAACCTAATTTAAAAAGGAATGTAGCATTTATTGAGGGATTCATTTCAATAGTGGGGGAGGGACTTACCTTAAGCAACTACTAGCAGTACTAAAACAAAGCACAAATACATTTCTTATCCCAATTAATATAGCAACAACTTACAAATATTCAGCAGAGCTACTCCAAGTTGGAGTAGGAGTTAATCTTTGAGCTAAAGGTGTGGAAAATGGGGAATAGTGGTTTGGAAAATAGTAGGGGATAGCAAAGATTATCTGTCCTGTTCTGTGAAGAAATCAGATGGA
Source organism: Euleptes europaea (assembly GCF_029931775.1). Taxonomy (NCBI): domain Eukaryota; kingdom Metazoa; phylum Chordata; class Lepidosauria; order Squamata; family Sphaerodactylidae; genus Euleptes; species Euleptes europaea. The sequence goes on from NC_079320.1 coordinate 75,510,472, forward strand.
AGAAGGAGGGATCCAGTGTGTGTTGGGAGTAGGGTTGTGCATATCGATAAACCTGAATAAAAAATAAACCTGAAATTCGCCATTTTGGTAATTTTGGGGCTTCGGGTTTCCCGAATGCCAAAACCTGGGGGTCTCCCCAAAGTTGAATAGGCTACTCCTGAAAAAGCCAAATAAATATTAGGCTTTTTCGGGTTTGGCTATTCCCCTTTGCTCAGAGGCACAGCTCTGTGCTTTCTCTCTTCTTTCTTTTTTTGACTGGTTTTGTTAGGACGCCATAGTTAGGGCCCCGAAATTTTTTTATTTATTTTTTTGCACAACCCTAGTTAGGAGTCTCTTGCAGTTCAGTTGGTATCCAAGATCAGACCTTCCTTATTGGTTCTAAAGCCATGTAACAGTGCATTCCTGAAAGGAATGCCCGCGCTGGGCTTAGGAGGCAAACTGGTGGCATTGCCTCCTAAAGAGGTTTCGGCACAGCCGAAACCTCTGCCCGGCACCAAAAACCCGTGCAACCCTCATAGGGGACCCTCATAGGGTTGCATGGGAGATACGCCAGCTAAAAGCTAAAAGCTGGCATATCTTTGCAAAAATAAAAAGGGGCATTCCCGAGCAGAAAGTGCTGCCCCACGGTCAGTGCCATAACGCCCCGGGAATGCTTCCAGGGGCACCGGAACGCCTCCCAGCTCACCGCTGCAGCCTGTGCCGGCGGCTGGCAGTGGAGGTTGGGGAGCGTTGTTCGGCCCTGCTCGTTGGTGCTGGGGCCTCTAACGCTGGTGTGCGCCTTCCAGGCGCCGGCTGTGTGGGCCCCTGAGCTGGCAGAGGCCGTAGTTGACCGCCTAAGGGCTTTGGGCCCAATTTTCAGGAATGGTCCCTTAGTTCTATATTTTTGGCCCCTCGCATAAAATGGCTTCTTTTCAGGAAAGGGGACAACAGAGGACAAAGGAATCCTTGAGAGTAATCAAGAGAAAACTATAGAACTGACTAGACAGTACCAGGAAGGGCAGTTTTTGATTGAATTATAATTCAGTATTACAAAAGCTGGAGATATTAAGGCGAGTCGTGTATTGGGCAGGAGCTTTTGGGACAACTGGAAGCTTTGAATCAGAGGTTCCAGACTGTCTCAGGGCACTTAACGCCCAAATTTTGTTAATGGTTAGTTATCACATATTATGTAAAAGACAATACAGGAAGAGGTATCTTTGTTTTCTTGCCTGGTGTGCTGTCATCCTGTTGGAATGCCCTGATTTTTCCCAGAGACTTCCTTGGAAGCAGTGCTGTGGTCATTGTCCCAGGAACATCTGCTGAGTTCATTGCTGCACGGTTCCCTGTGAGACAGAAAACATGGCAGCGCTCCCCATGTTCAGTATCTGCCTCATGGGACTTACTCATGGTGTGACGCTGACAGTACATCCATTCAGAAAGAAGGGTGTGTAGCTGAAAGGAGGGGCTGGCGACAAGGGGCAGCAGAAGAGGATTAGGAGAAGCAGAAGCCAAAAAGGACCATCTAGAGTTGTTGACTCAACCATGCCAGCTGATGTGGAAAGAGCCGTTCCCTAAAACTAAAGGTGACACTCATGATTTTCACGGGCCTGCTCAGTGAATTTAAGGCAGTGCCAGCAGGGGTCTACTTTGTGACCTTCACTAAGACAGTAGGTTAAAAAAAACATCTTCTCCTGCTCATTCTAGAGCAGTGGATAAGAAGCATCTCATGTGGAGCCAAAAAAACTCCCACTTCCCCTCAAAGCAGTTAGCTTGTGCACGTGTGCGTATTAAATGCCATCAAGTTGCTTTTGACTTATGGCAGCCCTATGAATTAATGACCTCCAAAATGTCCCATCTCATGTTGGGTCTTCCTCTTTTCCGGCGCCCTTCAACTTTTCCTAGCTTGATTGTCTTTTCCACTGACTCTTGTTGTCTCCGAATGTGACCAAATGAATCAATTTTCTTCCTATCAGCTTTCTTCATTGTCCAACTTTTACACCCCTACATAGTAATGGAGAATACTACAGCATGAATTAACTTGATCTTGGTCACCAGCATGTGCATCCACTGCCGCATAAATGGAAGGAAAGGTAGGTAAGCTGAATCCTGCAAGAAAAGAGATACATATGAAAGAGACAAACATGGAAGATTAAAAACTCTCAAAAACAACACCTCAGCACTGAATGCCCTGCTGGGAATGGTCCGATCTCATGTCCTTCCCTGGTTGAAGGGGGGAAAGGTAGTTTTTCTCGAATGTCTTCGTGACATGCTGATGCGCTCCTGTGCACTGGTACAATATGTTACAATAACAGTCTTTGTACAACTGTATGTACAATCACATTGCCTGTGGGCAGTGCATTAGCAATGCACACAAGCACATCGGTAGCCTAGGGAGGAGAAAGATACTTCCGAAATGAAGGAACTGAAAACTACAGTCCGTGCTCAGCACTTCATACAAAATTCAAAAATAAAAAACAGAACAGGGGAGAATTCCTAATGCATCCGTTCCAGATAATTTGGAATTACCACAGACACAGGGGGAAAGATTCCAAACTCCAGTGGGGGAAATGATTGGCTATGACTTCTAATGAGACTCAGTATTGTCTGTTTTGACTGATAATGGCTCTCTAGTATTTTCGTCAGAGAAAAGAATCTCTCTTGCCACTTTCTTCTTAATATTCTCTAACTGGAAATACCAGCAATTGAATTCGAGACTTTCTGTTCTCGAAATATGTATTCTGCTACTGAGCCACAGTCCTGCAACTCTTCTACATAACACTTTTTTTCCCCTCTTGCTGTTCCTCCAAGGAGTTCAGAGTGGCTTGCACAATTCTTCCTGCCTCAATTTAAACCTCACAACAGACTGTGAAGTAGGTTAGGCTGGGACAGAGTGCCTGTTCCAAAGTCACAAACCATGTTTTGTCACAGAGTATGGATTTTAACCTCCCACACTCTAGATCAGCACCGTAATCACTACACCACTGGTCTTCTTCCATATGGAGTAGATGAGAATTTTGTTGGTGGCAGGGTGCAGGGTGTAGCAAGGACAGCATGCACAAATGCACACATGCAAAGTACATGTGTTCCCTCTACACAGGCCGGATCTAGGGGTTGAGGGGGTCAGGTGCCCTGGGTGGTGGGCAGAGAGGGGGCAGGAGGTGGGGGAGGCTCAAATGCCTGGAAGAGATAGCTAGTTGTGCAGCGTGCCTGCCCCCTTCCCCCAATTAGGCTGCTGCTAGGAGGTGAGGAAGGCTCGGCTGCACAGAAGAGATGGCTCATTCTACAGCAAACATGGCTCGTTCCCTTGATTAGGCTGCTGCTAGGAGGTGGGAGAGGCTGAATTGCCCAGCAGAAAGGGCTCATCCTGCAGCATGCACCTTGTCCCCCTTATTAGGCTGCTGCTAGGAGGTGGGGGAAGCTCATTTGCACAGAAGAGATGGCTCGTTCTGCAGCACGCATGGCTGGTTCCCTCAATTAGGCTGCTGCTAGGAGGTAGAGGAGGCTGAATTGCCGAGAAGAGATGGTTTGTTCTGCAGCATGCACCATGTTCCCCTTATTAGGCTGCTGATAGGAGGTGGGGGAGGCTCAGCTGCACAGAAGAGATGGCTCATCCTGCAGAGCCTGCATCCCTTTCCCCCACGTAAACTGCTGCTAGGAGGTGGGGGGAAGGGAGACCCTAGGCCTCAGAGGGGAGTGGCAGCCCTTGGTAAGGCAGAAGCTGTGGCTGTTAGTAGGGCGAGTCTATGGTGAGTGAAGAGGAGGGGGAGCTAAAGGTTCCAGAGGAGATGTCAAGTTCTATGCAGTGGGAGACATAGACTCCCAGGTAACCTTCCTTGGTATCGCTAATCTCCCTCTTTCCCCCTCCACTCTTCCACCTACAGGAACATCCAATTCCTTGTTTTCCCTCCCCCCTTTCAAGGACCACATATTGACTGTGGCTATGGTAGGCATGCCAGACTTCTGGAGTGGGGCTTAGGGCACATTTTAAACACTCACAGGGGAAGGAGAATTTTGAGGGCTGGTGACCATTAATGGTTTAGCATGCCTGATACACTTCCCTTTTCTGCCCCCCTGCCTTGTGCTCTGCCGAGGTGCTGCAAGTCCCGGAGCAGCCTGGAGTCAACTGGGGCAGAGGGGAAGAGGACGGGCTCTTCTCACCCCCCCTTTAAAACTGTGAGTTGTATCATGCTTGGCTTTGCCAAAGGCCATGAGTAGACCTGCCCTCTCTTCTGATAGGCTTGGCCTTCCCCAAAGAGCCTGATTGTACACCTTGGGAAAGAGGGGGACAAAAAGGGAGGGCCTGATCACATGCGTTATGTGCCATCAAGTCGTTTCTGACTAATTAATCATTTACCTCCAAAATGTCCTCTCGTTAACCGCCTTGCTCAGGTCATGCAAACTGAGGGCCATGACTTCCTTTATTGAGTCAATCCATCTCATGGTGGGTCTTCCTCTTTTCCCACTGTCTTCAGTGTTTCCTAGCATTATTGTCTTTCCCAGTGACTAAAGTACGGCAGCTTCAATTAAGCCATTTTAGCTTCCAGCAGCATAATTATCTTGTAAAGCTTTTCTTGGGGTGTACTTTATCAGGCTGCGAGGCGGCATGAGGTGTGTGCTGTATTTTTTTAAAAACGTCAGAGAATAGGCTAGGCTGAAAAAAATTCTCCTTGAGTTGGGTTTTTATGTGTACCGAGAGGTTGAGGGAATATTCAAACATTGTAGATAGGTAAAATAATGTAAAAGTGTAATTATTTATTAACAGTTCATAGAGGTCAACATAATTTATTCTATAATTTAAAGGACTTGTTGATTTTATACATGTATATAACTATATGTATATAATATATGGGGGGCATCATATTGTACTTTTGCCCTCCTTCAAGAAAAAAAAATGTAGATCTGGCCCTGCCTCTACATAGCCCATATTTTTTTTATTTTTCATTATTATATAAATGTACAGTGGTGAGAAAAATAAGGAAATGGAAAATAACATAGCTTAGATATCGTTCTGTTTACATATAAAGATAACTACCCCTTTGACAGATACAGCATAGTGTTGCATATTGTTACTATTTTTTTTCATCCTCTACATATCCCATAATGATTGTCATTTTTATGGATCAGATCAAGACAACTTTTTCACAGATCCCACTAGGGTTGCCATGACATGCCTTTTAACTAGTAGAAGGGTTGGGGCCGGGGTCATGGTGGGACTGCAAAGTCGCATCCACTATTATGTATTTTCTGAGCAAACACCAGACGTGATGGAGGGTAGCTCTAGGAATGGACAGACACTCTATGGTAAGACCATACAATTTCCAGCAACTCCTAGAGCTGAGTGGGTCGTGCTGTTCAGATGACAGGCTCTTAGAATGTATCACTTACTGAGAAGTGAAGTTATCTTATTCAGCCAGTCATTGAGTAAGCAGGACTCAACAACTTTATCTACTTTTAAAAAGCAAGTTTTTTTATTGATATACTTCCAGTAAAATATGTGTAAATGCAGATTATCAAGTCTTTAACACGTCTATAAAAACTTTTGTCAAAGTACAATGTATGTATTTACAATGTCTGAAGTAAAAGTAAGCAAGTCTTACACACTATTCAGTTTCAAAATCCCACTTCTAAAATATAACAGTCAAATTATTCTGATTCAGTTCAAAGTATCTAATTCATAAAGTCTAGAGTAATGTATTTAAGCCATACATACCAGTCAGCCTTTTCTTAAAAGCCTTTGGAAGGTTCTGATTCTCTGGGTTTACTGTGGCTGTATTTATACTGTTTCAGACTCATTAAGAGTGTTGATTTTACCATCAGGAGGGATATCTTCCTCCCCACTTTCAGATAACATGAGCAGTGCAATAATGTACAGTTGCAGCTGTTCAGGTTATTAGTTTCTCCCCATGACCAAATATGGGCTTCCTTTCCTTTCAGTCTATTTTGCTTAAAGTATAAACAATCATTTCCGAGCTCCATGATCACTCCATATACTCAGTTTTCATACCATTCTCATCTTCAGTACAATATGCATTAAATGAGACTATTTAGAAATAACTATAAATTTAGACTATTTAGAAATAAATTTAGAAATAACTATATAAATCATAAAACAATTATTGCTCACATTGTAACATGTAACCATCTGGTCAGTAGGAAACAGCCTTCAGCAAGGTTATAGAAAGCAAGAAGCTTACTGCACTTATAGCCTTGAGGTCTTTGAGTAGACCTTCTCAAGGTTTGAGGATAGCAGGACTTTTCTGCTCTTGAGATATGAGCAGCTGGCAGCTGGCAGCTGAATCAGGAAGGGTAATTTCAGATACACCTTTCTGGCAGATAGTGAAGAATGACTCTGTTCTTCTCCCTTCAAGGACAAGACCAGGGTAAGTTAGTTAGCTCTTGAAAGAATTCAGACCTTGAGAGAATTCAGTCAGCCTGTTCTAAGGACATTTGCATTTTGCAAGCTGTTGCCAGACTTTTCATTACACAAACCTCTGCAGTTTGTGGTTCAGTTTGTATGTTGTGTTCAAGCTCTACATGCAATTCTGCACATGTACACAAAATACCATAATTATGTCAGAGACCGTGACAGAGCTACCTGGCATCACTTTCTGGTTTTTCTTGAAAGTGACGTAACACTGCACATGACAACACCAGTGTTTTAAAATATTTCTCCCACCAAAGCAGTGGGCAGGCAATGAAATATAGGAGTGGGGAATGTCCCACCCTAACTGAGGGACTAACAAGCCTAACAGCCCATTCCTAAGCTTTTGGTAGCCGGGGATGGCATGGCTGAGGCACGGCCGTGGTGTTTCCAAAGCCATTCCCCAGCCGTCGAAAAAAGCTTTGAAAAGCCTTTTGAATTTTTTTAATGGGTCATTTTGCCCCATTGAAAACAGCGAGGCTGTGCCATCAAAAAGCTGACACAGCAACGCTGTTCTCTCCATCAGCATACCCAAGGTGAAAGGGGTCAGGAAGCTGCCTACTGGCAGCTCTGCACCCGGCATGCCCTGGGAATGCCCCTGGGATTCTGGAGCGAGGCTTTGCACCGGTGGGACGCCAGCTGAAGGCCCAGCCGGCATCCCTGGGCAGCTCTGCTGTGGTAGCACCAGGAGAATGGTGTCCGGGTCCCCCCGCCAGCATCCGTGCCACCCTGGTTAGCGTAAGTGGCACAGGCGCCGGCGCAGGGGGCATGAATGCCAGCACAGCCCCTTCTCGGCCTCCTGAGGACTTTCGTCCTTTCGGATCAGGAATGGGCTGTTAATCTCACCCAGATTCCCTCCACCTTACACATGGCTTTTGTGGGTGCAGTCCCATGATCCCCAGCATAGCCTTCCTCCCACTTTCATCAGTGGCAATGCTCCTTAGATCCATCCCTCTATGTCTACGTCTGCAATAAGGATGCTTTAATGCTCCAGCAACTTTGGATATTGCCACCAGCTACCTGTGTAATTATTTCTACGTTCGCCTTCTTTGCTACACTGCAAAACACTTTCAGCCCCTTCAATTAAATGTTTCTGTGAGATGATGAGGGCCATGATCTTGGAGCAGAGGTAAAAACAAAGAAGCCACATCCTCATTGAACTCTAGCTGCAGCACAAACAAGTTCAGCCATCAAAAGCTCGATGTCATTGCTGTGTTCCTTTTTCATAAAACTGGTTGACATTCATCTGCGACGGGTTCTCACCAGACTCCTGAAAGAGATGCTAATTTGACATGTTCAAGCCTGTTTAAAGAAAGCCAGTGTGCTTTATGTTATCCCACCATTTCATGCCCCATAACATCAGTTATAGTACAGTTCTAAATGATCCATTGTTTCATAAATAGAACTGCATGCTTAACGTTTCATCGTAGAACAAATAAAACAGAGAAGCTAAAGGCTTCCCTTTTGCTCTGTTAATCTTCACAGGCAAGAACTAGTTTGATCCCCAGCTTATTTTCCTGGGAGTAAGCCCCACTGAAAGAAACCTGAGAAGAATTCTAAGTAGACTTGGAGCTTTTTAAGCAGAGGCTAGATGGCCATCTGTCAGCAATGCTGATTCTATGACCTTAGGCAGATTATGAGAGGGAGGGCATCTTGGCCATCTTTTGGGCATGGAGTGGACGCCAGCGGAAGGCCCAGCTGGCATCCTTGGGCCACGCTGCTGTGGCAGCACCAGGAGCACCAGGTCATTGGGGGTGTGGGGGGAGGTAGTTGTGAGGTTCCTGCATTGTGGTCCCTTCCAACTCTATGATTCTATGAGTCTATAACCTGTGTTTAGGATTAATCTCTAAACCAATATATCCAAGGCCCATTGACTTCAACTGAATTAGAAGGGTGTAACTCTACTTAAGATGGCCCAGTTACTGAATTTTTACCCTGCGCTTCCTCTGAGAAGCTCAGGGTAGTAGTGTTCATGGTTCTCACCTACTCCATTTTATTCTCATCACAAGTCTGTGAGCTAGGTGAGGCTAAGAAGGAGTAGCTGACCCCAGGTCACCCAGTAAATGTCATGGTTCTTGCCTCCTCTATTTTATTCTCACAACAACCCTGCAGAGTAGGTGACTGGCCCAAGGTGACTGGCCCAAGGTCAGCACGTAAGAGCAGGGATTCAAGGCTAAGGGCTCTTTCCTGAGCTTCAGGGCTGATTGGGCTTAGGAGGAGTGCAGGGGCCCGCGCCGGTGTCTGGGCCCCCTGTGCTACCGCCCAAGCCACTTAGGCTGCCCAGAGTGGCATGGATGCCAGTATTGGGGCATGCATGTCATCCTCCTGGTGCTGCCCCGGCAGCACGGCCCAGGGACGCCAGCACAGCCTTGCACCAGTGTCCTGACAATGCACTTTTGTGCGCTGTCCTCCCAGGGGGCATTCCCAGGCCGGTCCAGGGGAGGCAGCCTCCTAAATCCTTTCGGGACGGGAATGCCCCCCTGTGCCCTTACCTCCACATACGCCACCTTTTTAGGTGGTGTATCCCCATGGAACTCAATGGAGCAGTTCCACTGGCCTCGAAGGTAAGGGCAGGAGTTTTCCTTCATTGGGGGTGGCTGAATCCTCCTTCAGCGGCACTGTCTCCTGACACCAGCACAGCCCCTTCCCTCGAAAAGGGCTGCCCGTCCGCGTAGCCTTACTTGGACACTCTAACCATTTGTTGTTTCTACTGTTGAGCATACATTACACACAACATTCTCTATTCAGCTGTGACCTGCTCAGTGAGGCAAGAGATAGGTGGATAACACCTTTTATCTGGGACCCTACATGTAACTTGGATAATCTGAGGTATCTTTTAGCAGGGGTAGATTTTAATATTACATTGGCAGTTGCCGAGTTTTCCCCCCAGTCTATTAAGATGGAAAAATCTTAATTCTCTATTGTGTATCCATAAAAATATATGGCTAAATAAATATATTTTCCCCTTTCTTTTAATCTTAGTTAACACTGTTCAGGGCTGAGTTGGCTGTATGAGTAGTATCATTAAAGTGAGTTTGCATTTTACCTTCTGCATTGAGAGCTTGAGAGGTGAGGGAAAGGCACATGAGCTAGAAACAATAAAAACGGTGGCAAACTATCTCTGCTCCATTACAGAATTATTTTTAGAGATTCTTCTCATTTAGCTGGGATTCAGGAGGAATGAAGGCAGGGCAAAATGAATCCATTGAAAAACGAAAAGGAATGGCATGGGAAGGAATCTACTTGTCCCAAAGTAATATTGACACCCCAACTATTCAAAAGTACAGCTGAAATAAATTTGCCCTTTATTTCAGAGAGTAGGTATTCTTATGGTAGTCTTAGAATATTTGACACCTGACATCTTTTTTTCTAACTTATAATGATTTTTGCTATTTGACATGTAATATGTGATATATTATAATGTTTGGTAATTGACAGGAACTGGTGTTTTGATATTTGACATCAGATATTTGACATTTGACCACGTTTGACATTCAATATTTTTCATAGCAGATGGGAAAGGGTATTCTGGTATTTGACAACTAATGTTTGCTATCTCGGAGGCAGCACCATTTGACATTTGACATCTGAGTGTATTAGCTGTTTGATGGACAATGGAGAGAGTTTGTGTGTGTGAGTGAGTGTATGTGTGAAGAAAACTGTGTGCAGCAATTTCAGCACTGGATTTTGTGGAAGGAAATCCCAGTTCAATTCTTCACTGACGAAGGAAGCTCACTGAATGATCTGCAACAATTAATGCTGTGTTAGTCTAATGTATCTCAGATGGAGAGAACAACTACACAAACACCACGCTGCTTCCAAAAATGGAACTTCGGTGTTCCTTGATGCTGTTTATGTCCCTACTCTCACTCAGCATTACCTGAAGCTCTTGGTTGGACCAACAACAAATACATTATCATGACTTCAGGACATGGGTAATTTGCATAATAGGTAATGGAAAGAGAGGTAGAAATGTGGACACGGTTGGAATTTTTGTAGCACCCTGATGTCTTTTATGTACACCCCTGTCCTCACCATAATGCTAGCTCTTTGGAGGAAAATAAGAGGCAAGTATGCTCATTTTAGACAAAAGTGTCATCACCCACAATTCTCATTCCAAGCAGCAACAGAGAAGTATCTTAAGCATTCATCTATACTGTGTGGGTGCTGTCAAGTCACAGCCGACTTATGGCGACCCCTTATGGTGCTAAACTGTGTGCATTGCTACTGTAATACAGAAACATACGCTATGGCAACAGACCATCCACATGGCAGTTTCCCCCACATTTTCCTTCCTTCAGCCCCTCATGGCCACCATGGCAGAAGAAGAAGAGTTGTTTTTATACCCCACTTTTCTCTATCTTTAAAGAGTCTCAAAGCAGCTTATAATCGCCTTCCCTTCCTTTCCCCACAACAGACACCTTGTGAGGGAGGTGGGGCTGAGAGAATGCTGAGAGAACTGTGACTAGCCCAAGGTCACTCAGCAGGCTTCATGTGGAGGAGTGGAAAATCAAACCAGGTTTACCAGATTAGAGTCCACCACTCATGTGGAGGAGTGAGGAATCAAACCCGGTTCTCCAGATTAGAGTTTGCTGCTCTTAACCTCTACGCCATGCTGGCTCCACTATGCCGCATTCCACTATGCTACTATGCCACACTCCATCTCAAGACACAGGCCAAAAAGGGGAGCCTCTCCTATCCTCCAACAGTAGATGTAAGGACAATGCCACTCACACAGGTAAGAAAGGAAGGAGGATCACCTGCCTCGAGGTATGGCAGCTATCTATCTCCATGGACAGTGGCAGGATGCTAGAGGCATACTGGCCATCACCATGTTTTGCCTGTCACCCTCCAGAAGAATCTGATCTGCCCCCACTCTGGACTGGATCATCCTTGGCTGGACCCAGACAGACAATCATGTTATGAGTCATGGGTGCAAACTGAGGTTTCCATCCGTTCTCTTAAAATATTTCCCCATCAAAAGCTTGTCTATTTATCATACTCTCTGAATTTAGGGGTCTGAACCTGGAAATATGTATGAATCCCTTCTGTTCAAAGATTCCTTCCGCATCTTTTGCAAGCACTCCCCTTCCTAGTCATTGGCTTGTAGGAGGGCTTGCATGTGATTACATTCCTGAGAACAACCTAGAGGAAGGCAGTGCAATCACTGAAAGAGGGATTAAGTAATTCGTTAAGTCTGGTTTCAAGGAATGAATGTCTAATTTTAATCTTCTTAAGTGTTAATGGGACAAAAGTCTAGGTTGAGGAATGGCTGCTTTCTTGGATAAAAGATGTTCCCTTTACAGGTATTTAATATCCATCCTGTTAGCATGGCAATCAGCTGGAAAACTCCTAGAGTAGCCTCATTGGAAACTTGTGCTATATTTTTCCCTTTAGGCATATATGTACATAGGGTTGGACCAATCCTCTTTACCACTGTTGAAAAAGAGGGGGTGGTATCCCCTTCGAGAGACCACCAAGGAATACCAGGGTTGCTGTGCAGAGGAAGGCACTGGCAAACCACCTCCGTTAGCCTCTTGCCTTCAAAACCCCATAAGGGATCGCCATTAGTCGGCTCCGACTTGACGGCCCTTTACACACACACACATCCCCTTAGGGCTGCCAAGCCCCCATATCTCTTTGCCTGCTTCCTCTCTGAGCAACAGTGGAAGATTGTTTTTAATGCAGCCTCATGGACATACCCGAAGTTCTTACTAGAAGTGACAAAGGGTAGCTCTAGGAGTAGCCAGACACTCTGTGGTTTTACCATAGAGCTACCCTTTGTCACTTTCGGTAAGAACTTCCAGTAAGTATATGAGGCTGAATTTTAAAAATATATATATGCTGCAAAGCTGACTCCTCCCAACCCTCTTGCTCTATGCCCCATTTGATCAGTACTGAGTGAGATTTCAGTGAAAAAGTGGGCTGTATCCAACCCCCCCCCAGCCCCACCCACCAACGTACCACACACCAATGGCAAAAAACCCTCCTTTATCTTATCTAAAACCAGATTATTTTGAGGCAGTATCACCAGTAAAGTACCAGCACACTTGGGGAGGGGGGGGGGCTTTTTCAAATCCTGAGAAAGGGGGATAGTACCAGCATCTTTTTAAACAAAAAAGGACAGTCTAAAACACTACATTACCCATCGTATATCTAATATTATCTTGGAAAATACAACATAAAAGCCATCTTTAATCGCTTGTAAAATGCATAAACTGTGGGGTGTGTGTGTGTTAACATCAAGAATCAATTGTGCATAATGTAAAGGAATTATTAGATTCCTACAGGAACCCTTCCCCCCCCCCCCCAACATAAAATGTAACTCAACAGGACAAAACCTGAGGGTCCAACAAATTAAATCTTTCAGTTTCTTAGTTACAACAAAATGAGAAATAATCCATTTCTCCCTCCCTCCCCCTCCCCCTCCCCCCTCTCTCTCTCTCTCCCTCTCCCTCTCCCTCTCCCTCCCCCCCCCAAGGGTTGACAGGTCCCCCCTGGCCATCAGCAGGGGAGCAGTGGGATAGATCTTACCAGGATTAAAATGAGCCCTAGGCCTTGACCTCTGCCAGCCAGATGGATGGCACTTGGGCCCCCCAAAAGTGGCAACCCTAGGGTGTACATAAATGCAACAAAGTTCAAAATACTACAGTAATGGAATTATATATATGGTTGATTTGTCAACAGTTTGAATCTTCTATCCAAAGTGCAAGTGCCTTCACCATAGACAATACACTCCAAATCTCTTGATGACCCCCTCCAATGGTTTTTCTCTCAGTGCTCCTTTAATTTATTTATTTCAGGGATACACAACCTAGGGCTGCAGGGCCAAATATGGCATGGCATAGAACCAAATATAGCTATTTAAAATTAAGATATATTGGAAGAGTAAGTAGCATGCAAGAAGAAGAAGAAGAAGTTTTATATGCCAATTTTTTCTACCTTTTAAGGAGAATCAAATTGGCTTACAATCTCCTTCCTTTCCTCTCCCCACAAAAGATACCCTGTGAGGTAGGTGGGACTGAGAGAGTTTGGTGCAAACTCTGACTGGCCCAAGGTCACCCACCAGGCTTCATGCGGAAGTGCGGGGGAAACCAACCCAGTTCACCAGATTAGAGTCCGGTGCTCATGTGGAGGAGGGGGGTAGGGCTGTTGATTCGGTTCGGCCCGAACTGAAAATCAGCCGAATTCCCCCTGATTCGGTGGTTTTTAGTTCGGGAGGAACAGAACTCAAAAATGGCGGGCAACCGGGGAGCAGAATTCAGCGAGTTCGGGAGTTCGCGAATAAATCCGGCAAATTCGGGGCCGTCAGTAAGCAGCATAACCATCAGTAAGCAGCATTCTCCTCCCCCGGCCAATTGGTGGCCAAGCTGGGTCTTCTTCTGGCCAATCAGTCAGGATTGAGTACTGGAGGAATCAGCTGATGTGCAGCCCGGCCAGGGAGAGAGAGAGAGAGAGAGCAAAATCCTCGTGTGTGTGTGTGTGTGTGGGGGTGCTTGTGCACATTCGCTCCTTTCTGTGGCTGCAGGGGGCATATTTTTTGGGGTACAGACACAAAACTTTCAGTGGAGCTTCAGATGATGCTTCTTAAGATACCCCCCAAGTTTTGTAAACATTAGGTCAGGGGGTCCCGAGATATGGGCTCCCCCCTTTTTCTTTCCATGGCTGCAGGGGGCGCATTTTTGGGGGTACAGACCCCAAACTTTCAGTGGAGCTTCAAATGAAGCTTCTTAAGATACCCCCCAAGTTTTGTAAACATTGGGTCAGGGGGTCTCGAGATATGGGCTCTACCCCTTTTCCCTCCCCCCTTTTTCCATTTATGTGGCTGCAGGGGGCGCTTTTTTGGGGATATAGCCCCCAAACTTTCAGCATAGCTTCAGACAATCATTCTTAAGATACCACCCAAGTTTTGTAAAGATGGGTTCAGTGGGGGCAGAAATATCGCCTCCCCCCCTTTTCTCTTTCCGTGGCTGCAGGGGGCGCATTTTTGTCACTCCACAGGCTGTGTGTTCTACTAGCTTCGGCTTTACAGAACCCCTTAGGTTCACAGAGTACAGTCACGCTTCTTCTCGGTCTTGTCACCCAGCTCAGAATCTATCACAGCCTTCTCTCAGGCTGGTTACAAATCTTAAGACTCTTTTCACAGCCTCCTGTCAGGCTGGTTACCAAGCTTCGAATCTCTTTCTCTCCCTCAGAGCTCAGAGTGTCAGCTCTCTGGCTTCGGCCACTCTTGGTTTCTATAAGCTTGCTGCGGATTAACCACTACACCACTCTGGCTCTCTTAAAGGGATCAAATGTGTTCAGGGTGCTTGGTGGCTATGGCTAACAGCTTCACCCAGGGGGGGGGGAAGATGCCAAGGAGTCCAAGATAATGCCAGTATGCTTCACAAATACAGCCAAATAAGCTGTAAAAGGCACAAAGGCATCTTGGGGGGCGGGGGTCTTGAACAAATAGGAATATAAACTCCATCAAAATACATATACATTAACAGTTAGGTCAACAAAAAGCATTTGAGGAGCTTGCTAATAAAGATGATAAAAATAAAATATTGCTTATATCTATCAGGAAACTAGGAAGAGAGACGGTTGGGCTGTTAGTTGATAAGTGTGCAAAGAGACTGATGGAGGAGGACAGGGAAATTGCAGAGAAATTGAATGAATTTTCATTATAGCAGATCAGCACAAGGTGGATGGATGCCAAGATAACTATGGATCTGTCAAAACTATATTTGGCACGAGATATTCAGCAGAACACACAGGCAAGTATCCTACTCAGCTGGCGGAGCTTCATCCTACCTCTCCACTGAGTAAATTTGAAGCCTTTCTCTAGCCCAACACACCTTCCTTCAGTTTATATAACTAGGGTTGGATCCAGCCAGCATTTCCATAGATGAAAAGAGAAGGGGGGGGGGTTCTCCTTGACCACCAAAAAGGCTAAGGTAGGGATCACGGGACCCACATGAACTAAGGTCATGTGATATAGGGGCTACAATAAGGGTGGAAAATAGGGAGACTAATTAAAAAATTGTTGGATCCCACCCCTTCTTTATTCCTTAACTGCTATCTGCTTATGGATTCTACCTACTTTATCATTCTATGTATCATCCCTTCCTAAACACACTTGTAACACATAACTCCAAAATAATAAATCCCATAAGATGAAGGCACATTTTGGCATATCATAGCAGAACACAGCTTGACACATTCTGATCACAGGAATTAACATATGTTGTTTTATAAAAATATCAATGCAACATTTCAAATATAACGTAAGAGCTTTCTATATTGTATTAATCTTGGCTTTTCCATGCCAGTTGGTCTTTTGGTTTATTCTTTAATTTATTTATATCTCACAATTTGCTCCTCCTTCCCATGATGCCTTGCAACTGGCTTAGCTTGTCCTTTCAGACTGCACTAACTCAAGTGGTATAGTGGTACAGTGGAAGGGAAAGAATCTGATGGTTCTTAATGGAAGGGATGCTGCCCTTTGTCTGAAATTTGGTTTGAATGGCAGAACTTGCAGGTTTCAAAATATGACCCAAACATGGAAGCTGAAATCTGATTGCTAATTCAATCTGCTCACCTCCTAATGTAATTTCTGCATTGTTTATTATGGTATGTTAACACTTATGCATTGTTTCAGATCAGTTTCAGATTACTGCTTGGTTTCAGGTTTCTGCAATATGAATCTTATTGCACTGTTGCATATTGGATGTTCCATCCTGTTGATTGTATTGTCTTATACTATGCATAGTTCATATTGTGGGCTGCTGTTATGTATGACCCTATTATGTAATTTCTGCATTCTTTAACATCTCATGTTAATGCTTATCCTTTGTTTCACCTCTGTTTCAGATTTCTGCAATCCAAATTATATTGCATTGGAAGAAGAAGAAGAAGAAGAAGAAGAAGAAGAAGAAGAAGAAGAAGAAGAAGAAGAAGAAGAATTGGCTTTTATATGCCAACTTTCTCTACCACTTCTATCTCCTTCCCTTCCCCACAACAGACACCCTGTGAGGAAGGTAGGGCTGAGAGAGCTCTAAGAGAGCTGTGATTAGCCCAAGGCCACTCAGCTGGCTTCATGTGTAGAAGTGGGGAAACCAACCCAGTGGTAAAGAAAGTCGGCATATAAAAACCAACCCTCCTCCTCCTCCTCCTCCTCCTTCTTCTGTTGTGGGGAGAGGAAGGGAAGGAGATTGTAAACTGGTTTGATTCTCCTTAAAAGGTAGAGAAAATTGGCATATAAAACTCTAACCGAGACCAGGGTCCTGTGGTATCTCAAACAATTCCTCAGAGCCTGTAAGATGGAGTTATACAACCAGACCTACAGTTGAGGGCAGCTATGGTTTTCCATCTGAGCTGGCCTCCCTACCCTATCCTCCCCCACTGTACTTTTTTTTTTTTTTTGCAATAATGTCATGTCTGTCTCTACATCTTGGCCTGACTTTGCTTCAGGCCTGTCTGACAAGGCCTGTTTGACCAGGCTCCGGTCATGTGTCTTTTGGTTCTCATGCTTTGTACAGTTTATCTCTCTGCCTACTGGTGTGGTACTGTATGTGCCCATCCTGTTTACCAAAGCTCGCAGCGGCACTCTTGTTATGCCATGTTATACTTTGTTATGACTTTCTGCCCTGAGAATGCTTATCATAGATTGTACTGGACTGCGTGGCACTATGCAATGTATTTTAACCTTATATTCTAATGCTATCCTCCATTAGTCGCCTTCTTCTGCTAAGCTGGCAGTCAACTACTGACTTAGTCCAATCTTGACCCCTAATAAAGCCTAACCTATTTCAGAGCCTTGCCTGAGCGAGTTTTGCTTAAAGGGACCCTGAGGACAAAACTTTGAGTATAACAAATAGGGCTGTTGATTCGGTTCGGCCCGAACTGAAAATCAGCCGAATTCCCCCTGATTCGGTGGTTTTTAGTTCGGGAGGAACCGAACTCAAAACTGGCGGGCAACCGGGGAGCCGAATTCAGCGAGTTCGGGAGTTCGTGAATAAATCCGGCAAATTCGGGGCCGTCAGTAAGCAGCATAATCGTCAGTAAGCAGCATTCTCCTCCCCCGGCCAATCGGTGGCCAAGCTGGGTCTTCTTCTGGCCAGTCAGGATTGAGTACTGGAGGAATCAGCTGATGTGCGGCCCGGCCAGGGAGAGAGAGCGAGAGAGCGAAATCCTCATGTGTGTGGGGGGGTGCTTGTGCACATTCACTCCTTTCTGTGGCTGCAGGGGCGTATTTTGGGGGTACAGACACAAAACTTTCACTGCAGCTTCAGATGAAGCTTCTTAAGATACCCCCAAGTTTTGTAAACATTGGGTCAGGGGGTCCCGAGATATGGGCTCCCCCCCTTTTCTTTCCATGGCTGCAGGGGGCGCATTTTTGGGGGTACAGACCCCAAACTTTGAGCGGAGTTTCAGACCAGTGTTCTTAAGATACCCCCCAAGTTTTGTAAACATTGGGTCAGGGGGTCTCGAGATATGGGCTCTTCCCCTTTTCCCTCCCCCCTTTTTCCATTTATGTGGCTGCAGGGGGCGCTTTTTTGGGGATATAGCCCCCAAACTTTTAGCATAGCTTCAGACAATTATTCTTAAGATACTACCCAAGTTTTGTAAAGATGGGTTCAGTGGGGGCAGAAATATTGCCTCCCCCCTTTACTCTTTCCATGGCTGCAGGGGGCGCATTTTTGGGGGTGCAGATCCCAAACTTTGAGCGGAGTTTCAGACCAGTGTTCTTAAGATACCCCCCAAGTTTTGTGAACATTGGGTCAGGGGGTCCCGAGATATGGGCTTTCCCCTTTCCCCTTTTCCCTATTGGGATGAATGGATCAGCCGATCCTGTGCATCTTCTCCAGAGCAAAACGTCCCGTGCCTAATTGGAATCATCTTGGATTACAAGTCCTCTTCAGCCCCTCTTGATGGAACAGAAGACAGCCACAGTAAGACCCCTTTGGGGGCTTTAATCTATATTTTTTCTCCTGTGTATGTGTGTGTGTGGGGGGGGAAGCAGAGTCTGTGTGTGTGTGTGGGGAGGGAGCAGTTTCTGTGGGTGGGGGGGAATCCAAAGGGGGCTTTCGTCGGTTCTGCCTGGGGTGTGTGTTCCCCCTCGAGTCTCTCGCTCCCTGGTTTGAGGGGGGAGGTTTCAGTTGTGTGTTGCAAAGGTGTTGTTTAACAAGGTTGTGTTGTTTTGCAGTTGTTTTGCAGTTGCTTTGCAAATTTCTCAGCTGTTGTCGGGGCTGGGAGCTTTGTGCGTGGGCGGCAAGCTCTGCTGAGAGATGCACATTAAGGGTGGAGGGGACCCCTTTCAGGGCCCATATCTCAGCCCCCCCGTCCCAATCTTTACAAAACTTGGGGAGTCTTTCAATAAACGTCCTTTGAAGCTCTGCCGAAAGTTTGGGACCTCTAACCCCAAAAATGCCCCCCCCCCAGAGCCGCGGAAAGGCGCGATTGTGTTTTTAATGGCTTAATTCGGCTGAATTTTTTTCTGAACTTTGAATTCCCGCAGAATTGAACGGATCAGAAGTGGGGGAGTTCAGACTTCGGCATATCCCGAATCTAAACTGGCTGAAGTCGTCCGAATCCGAACTATACCGAATTTTTTTTAATTCAACAGCCCTAATAACAAATACTTAGGGCTTTGGCTGCCTGTAAGCCGCAGGGGTTCCTACGTTCAATGAGTGCCCTCTGATATTTTATTTGCCTAATGTTTTATGGGATCGTATATTGTTGTCCAGTTTTATTTCTTGCATTTTCTGGTATATTATTGTGTTGATTATATGCTGTGAGCCAAGGGTTCCAACCTCCAGGTACTACCTGGAGATCTCCTGCCATTACAACTGATCTCCAGCCGATAGAAATCAGCTCACCTAGATAAAATGACCGCTTTGGCAATTGGATTCTATGGCACTGAAGTCCCTCCCCTCCCCTCCCCAAACCCCACCCTCCTCAGGCTCCATCCTAAAAACCTTCAGGTATTTCCCATCCCGGAGCTGGCAACCCTACATGAGCCGCCTTGAGCCCGGCTTGGCTGGGGATGAGGGCAGGGTATAAAACTAACTAACTAACTAACTATCTAACTCTATCTATCTGTCTATCTATCTATCTATCTATCTATCTATCTATCTATCTATCTATCTACCTACCTACCTACCTACCTCTCTACCTCTCTATCGCTATATAACTTCTTCTACTCTTTCTCTCCTATGCTGTCCTGCCTGCTCACTTTCTCTTTGATTTCAGTACTCTGGGAAAGGCAGCCAGAGACATCAGGGCATCTCAGTCCAATCACTGCCTGATGCTTTCTTGTTACCATCATCATCTGCAAAACCTTAGTGTATCACAACACAGATGTCCTGTTTCCAACCACAAGAATCACTAAAAAAAAAGCACACATGCTCAAAACAAAATTGACCTAAGATGGTTAAAAAATGGGCAATTTACTTTCCTCCGAAACTCCCACATTCTTCCTGTGTGAAGCATCGCCAAGCTGGAAGAAAAATACATTCCCTTCCTTCATGTTCAAAACCACACATTTCCAGCACAATAGACAGATTGTGTTATTGTTAACATGGAAATGACTGCACAAGTCCACAGGAGTCTTTTCAATACCTTCAATGGACATTTGATTGACTGCACGCTGTAGGAATGCCTACAAACTCAACTATACATTTACTAAATACATGAAAATACTGCGGCTTTGCGAAATGGCTTATTGGACGCTGTGGAAAGGACGCACAGAAGTAACCATTTCAATGGCCTGATTTGCTCTTTATGCTGTATTCCTTCAGTTTTTGAATTGATAGCTTAACAAATGTCAACTAATCACTTACAAAACGGCAAAGAATACTGTCTCTTTCATAAAGGAGTGGATATTACAAGGGGGGGGGGATGAGGTCATGCTCTATAATCATATCAAAGTGCCCATAGAACTTTCAGCTTAATGTGATATTTCTCTTAATTTCACTGCTTCGGCTCAAATGTCAGTCTATTGGTTGAGAGCCAGCATGGTGTAGTGGTTAAGAGCGGTGGACTCTGATCTGGAGAACCTGGTGTGATTCCCCCCTCCTCCACATGAGCAGCAGAGGCTAATTTGGTGAACCAGATTGGTTTCTCCACTCCTACACATCTGGATGATCTTGGGCTAGTCACAGCTCTCTCAGAGCTCTCTCAGCCCCACCTACCACACAGGGTGTCTATAGTGGGGAGGGGAAAGGAAGGTGATTGTAAGCCGGTTTGATTCTTTCTTAAGTGGTAGAGAAAGTCAGCATAAAAAAAAACCAACTCTTCTTCATCAGTCATGGATAGAGGCATTATTTTTATGGTTATTTGTAGGTGAATTTATTAGCTTTCTAACATTGCTTTAAAATTTGAAATTGGTCACTTGTTTAATGAGTTATAGGTCAAATTAGGGGAAAAAAGTAGGAAAAATTGGCTTTGGCCAAGTTGTTAACTTCATAAAAAGCTTAAGATACCAAATAGAATGGATGATCACATTAAACATAATACATAATTCTTTATGTTCAGAAAGACATAAAGAAGCTTTGCTACCTTACCTGATACCAATATCTGTCTGGCCCATAGAGTAAACAGTACTTTTGTTAACAATACCAGAAATGGTTATAGCCAAGAACTGGGAGGGAGATGGTTTTTCATTGTTTGGACATTAACACCAGTCATCAGTTTTCATAGGTTTGTGAAAGAAGATAGAGAATAAAAAGTGTGATATATTTATTACCACAGTAGAAATGTTATCCTGGGGTCTCTGGAAAAAACAAACTGGGTTATCTTTTGTTTAAACTGATTTCTTGCTACTGGCCGCAGATGACTGGCTGATATTTCCTTATTGGATGGTAATGGTTGAGAAATATTTTCCTGCTTGGGCTATCTACCTACAGGATGGTAGTGCCTCTGTATGTGTGTCTCTATATATGTCATAAAAATAACAATTGTGTATCTCAGATTTGAACAGAAGGAAAGAGAGAGAAGGGTTGCCAGCTCCAGGTTTGGAAATCCCTGAATATTTTGAGGATGGAGCCTAGGGAGGATGGGGTTTGGGTAGGGGAGGGACTTCAATGGGCCATAATGCCATAAAATCACCCTGCAAAGCGGCCATTTTCTCCAGGTGAACTGATCTCTGACACCTGGAGAGCAGTTGTAATAGTGGGGGATCTCCAGCTACCACCTGGAGGTTACAGGAAAAAAACCCACCAATGCTATAAAGTCAGTTAATACAAATAAATAGCCCAAGGCTCATAGATATATGCAAGTTACAAATTTATATAAACACAAATTACAAATTATGCAACCTAATACTACAGTGTTCACTACCACCCATGTGACTACTGAAATGACGCAATGAATTTACAAGAATTTATACTGCACATACGGCTTGTTGTATTTCTTCAATCTTGAATCAACAAGTAAGCAAAAATGTTCTATGCCTGTAAGGCTAATTGTGCAAAAATAGTTCGTTAAGATTAAAATCTTCTCGGCCAGAAAGAATAGAAAGGAACGGTTTCCGGATTGTATTTCTGCGTTTTCGCCCCTAGGGGCTTCATCAGCAATTTTTAGGCACAATCAGCTCTTGGTTGCCCTCAAGGGGCTTGTCTCTTTGAAGGTACCTCTCTGGGCTGTAACAATTCTCAAGTAATGGATTGGCAATCCATTACTTGAGAATTGTTACAGCCCAGAGAGCTGTAACAATTTGTTGATTCAAGATTGAAGAAATACAACAAGCCGAATGTGCAGTATAAATTCTTGTAAATACATTGCGTCGTTTCAGTAGTCACATGGGTGGTAGTGAACACTGTAGTATTATGTTATATAATTTGTAATTTGTGTTTATATAAAATTTGTAACTTGCATATATCTATGAGCCTTGTGCTATTTATTTGTACCACCTGGAGGTTGGCAACCCTGAGAGAGAGAGAGAGAGAGAGAGAGAGAGAGAGAGAGAGAGAGAGAGAGAGAGAGAGATGAACTTTAAATTGGTTAAAATTATTGTTACATTTTTATCCCACCCTTTCTCTCAGAAGTTAAGAAAGTCATGCAGGAATCTCCTCTCATCCATTTTATCCCCACAACAACTCTATGTGGTAGGCTAGTAGGGTTGCCAACCTCCAGGTACTAGCTGGAGATCTCCTGCTATTACAACTGATTGCCAGCCAATAGAGATCGGTTCACCTGGAGAAAATGGCCACTTTGGCAATTGGACTCTATGGCATTGAAGTACCTCCCTTCCCCAAACCCCGCCCTCCTCAGGCTCCACCCCAACTCGGAGCTGGCAACCCTATAGGTTAGGGATTTGATGAAGAGGGGATTTGAAACTGGGTCTCTTCAGTCCTAAGAACTCAAACAATCATGACTAGGGTTGCCAATCTCCAGGCAATAGCAGGAGATCTCCTGCTATTTCAACTGATCGCCAGCCAATAGCGTTCACCTGGAGAAAATGGTCACTTTGGCAATTGGACTCTATGGTATTGTAGTCCCTCCTCTCCCCAAACCTTGCCCTTCTCAGGCTCCGCCCCAAAAACCTCCTGCTGGTCGCCACTTGGCGAGAGACCTGGCAACCCTAATCATGACAAACGTCATACATCTTGTCCAATCCCTAAAACACAACCTTCATCCTCATGCAGACTCAGTGTGCCTCAGGGTGGCATAGGGGAGAGAAAGATTTTTTTGTAAAGCCTCTATTTATTTTCAGTATTTGAAATGGAGCTCCTTGCTTCAATATTAGCATTTTAAGAAGGGAAAGGGCATGTCCTTTAAAAACACACTTTTTTTTTTCATTTTGAAATACTAATAATATGTCTTTGAATAGTAACACTGAATAGTGTTAACCCCCCTCTTCCTGTCCCGAATGACCCCAAAACAAACTGAGGTCTGTGCAAGGCTACAATTTGCATTTTAGAGCCACAACAAGATGCATGACTTTTGTTTCTTGTCTGTTTCAGCCTGACATTTTAACCACTTTACCACTGGCTCTCAGCAGGAAAGGGGTGTTTATACTGTTGATCTTTGAGGAATCTGATGCGGGATTAAGTAGTTGCGCTGCCTCCTTTAGGAGACTGCCTGCTGCTCATATGTACTAAGGGTTGCCAGCTCCAGTTTGGGAAATACCTGGATACTTTGGGGGTGGAGTCTGAGGAGGGGAGGGGCTTCAATGGGGCATAATGCCATAGAGTCCACCTTCCAGGGTGGCCATTTTCTCTAGGCCAACTGATTTATGTCACCTGGAAATCAGTTGTAATGGCGGCAGATCTCCAGCCACCACCTACCTGTCCACTTGAGTCATCTTTGGAGGCCATCATCTGAGAGCCAGCATGGTGTAGTGGTTAAGAGCAATGGACTCTAATCTGGAGAACCAGGTTCAATTCCCCACTCCTCCTCTTGAAGCCAGCTGGGTAACCTTGGGCTAGTCACAGTTCTCTCAGAACTCTCTCAGCCCTACCTACCTTGCAAGGTGTCTGATCTGAGGAGAGGAAGGGAAGGAGATTGTAAGCTTAGGGATGTCTGCTCCAGGTTGGGAAATACCTGGGGATTTTGGGGCGGAGCCTGAAGTGGGCAGGGTTTGGAGAGGAGAGGGACTTCAATGTCATAGAGCCCAATGGCCAAAGCAGCCATTTTCCATAAACATGGCATATAGAGTTTGGGGCCCCCTGGAGAAACAGATATTGCTGTTTTCCCCTGCATCCTCTCATCCTTTGTGAATATACAAAGCAAACATATTATTACAAAATCGTATTCATATATAACTGCATTCCCAATCTCCTCCTTCCCCTGCCTGCAGGAGAAGTTAATAAAACCCTTTTACTTATGTACCTAATATTTTCTACAATGTGTTTTCTGCCACATGGGTGGGAATGGAAGGAACATGTTTGCTCTTTGGTGGGCAGGTGTGTTTCTCCTGCAGGCCGTATCTTGGTAGCCAGGGCTCTTGATAGGGTTGCCAGGTCCTTCTTCGCTAACAGCAAGAGGTTTTTGGGGTAGAGCCTGAGGAGGGCAGGGTTTGGGGAGGGGAGGGACTTCAATGTCATAGAGTCCGATTGCCAAGGCAGCCATTTTCTCCAGGGGAACTGATCTCTATCAGCTGGAGATCAGTTGAAATAGCAGGAGATCTCCAGCTAGTACCTGGAGGTGAGCAACCCTAGCTCTGGATGGACTGATGATCTGTGTTACCAATCTTGTTCCATTCATAAAATAGAAATGTCAGGTTCATGCCGGCTCAGTGCATCTTCAAGACACCTGAGTCAGTCCACCTTGCTGTCTGAGGCAACACAGCCTAGACCCACAGAACACTTAGTGGTGATGAAGAATGATTGCAGGGAAGAGATGCAGAAACACTACCATCCTCCTGTTGTTCCAGTTGGTGAGAGGGTTATACTATAAGAAATCTAGTAAGAAGGCAAGAAACAGCAAAAGCCTATATAAGTTTCCCCACTTGGATAGCCTATGGGCATTAAGCCATTACAGTGGATCTTGTCAAAAAGGGTATCCTTGGAATTTCCTACAAGAAGAAGACGAAGAGTTGGTTTTTATATGCCGACTTTATCACTTAAGGAAGAATCAAACAAGCTTACAATCTCCTTTGCTTCCTCCCCCCACAACAAACACCTAGTGAGGTAGGTGGGTCTGAGAAAGTGTGACTAGCCCAAGGTCTGGGTGACCTTGGGCTAGTCACACTCTCTCAGCCCCACCTACCCGCTGGCTTCGTGTGTAGGAGTGGGGAAGCAAATCCAGTTCACCAGATTAGCCTCCGCCGCTCATGTGGAAGAGTGGGGAATCAAACCCAATTCTCCTGATTAAAGTCCATCGCTCCAAACCACTGCTCTTAACCACTACACCACGCTGGCTCTGCAACAACACCTTTGCTCTGTAATGTTATGCAGCACAACGTGTGGGGGGGGGGGATCAAGACTTAGCAACCGTCTGCAACCATCACTAAAATGTTAGCTGGTTTTTACGATATCAGCTCCTTGAAATACTTTTAGGGTGAACCAAACACAAAACACGCAAGAACTCTGAAAGAAACAGGCCACTACAGTAAACAGAGGGTCTCTCTGCAGAATGAACAGAGGAAATACATAACGGCCCATTCCCCTGCAGCATTTTAATCAAGCACGATTATTTATGGACGATTGGAACAATAGTTTTCTGTCAGACACTCGTATTTTCCATTACACGAGCCTCTCCCGGCCATTTTATGATCATCTGCAAAATCAACTCTGGTGGGGAGGAAGCTGTCTGCTGTAAATTTATTTATTGAAAAGGGGAGGGAAGTCTTTTTATAACGGAAGAAGGATGAGCGCGTGAAGGAAGGTCAATTCTGGGGGAGGGAAGACTGAAGCGGCCGGCAAGACTCCTGTTTGAATACTCTACCACATATTGTACCATGTCTGCGAAAGGGGAACTTGTTACCCCTGGCTATCAAAAGAGCAGTGAAACTGGACTACCTGTAGAGATGGCAGGAGTTTCTGTGTGCTCGGAGACTCCCTAGGAATGCAGAAAAACATTAGTTTGTAAAGTAAAAAAAAACACAAAATCAGTTTTAACATGGACTCCTCACCTTCCAGGAAGAATAGAATATTGTGTGCAGGTGAGAATAAATTGAAATGGAAAATGAAATGGGGGGGGTTGCTTGTCTTTCTTTCCCCCTGTTCTTAGACCGAGGTCTTGAACTAGGGCTGTTGATTTGGTTCGGCAGAACTGAAAACCAGCCGAATTTCCCCTGATTCTGTGGTTTTTAGTTCGGGACGAACCAAACTCAAAAATGGCGGGCAACCGGGGAGCAGAATTCAGCGAGTTCGGGAGTTCACGAATAAATCCAGCCAATTCGGGGCGTTAGTAAGCAGCATAACCGTCAGTAAGCAGCATTCTCCTTCCCTGGCCAATCGGTGGCCAAGCTGGGTCTTCTTCTGGCCAATCAGTCCGGATTGAGTACTGGAGGAATCAGCTGATGTGCGGCCCAGCCGGGTAGAGAGAGAGAGAGGGAAATCCTTGTGTGGGTGGGGGGGTGCTTGTGCACATTCGCTCCTTTCTGTGGCTCCAGGGGGTGTATTTTTTGGGGTACAGACCCCAAACTTTCAGCAGAGATTCAGACAAGCCTTCTTAAGAGACCACCCAAGTTTTGTAAACATTGGGTCAGGGGGTCCCGAGATATGGGCTCCCCCCTTTTTTCTTTCCATGGCTGCAGGGGGTGCATTTTTTGGGGTACAGACCCCAAACTTTCAGTGGAGCTTCAGATGAGCCTTCTTAAGATAGCCCCCAAGTTTTGTAAACATTGGGTCAGGGGGTCTCGAGATATGGGCTCCAACCCTTTTCCCTCCCCCTTTTCCATTTCCGTGGCTGCAGAGGGCGTTTTTTGGGGGATACAGCCCCCAGACTTTCAGCATAACTTCAGACAATCCTTCTTAAGATACCACCCAAGTTTTGTAAAGATGGGTTCAGTGGGGGCAGAAATATCAGCTTCCCCCCTTTTCTCTTTCCGTAGCTGCAGGGGGCGCATTTTTGGGGGTGCAGATCCCAAACTTTGAGCAGAGCTTCAGACAAGCCTTCTTAAGAGACCACCCAAGTTTTGTAAACATTGGGTCAGGGAGTCCCGAGATATGGGCTTTCCCCTTTCCCCTTTTCCCTATTGGGATGAATGGATCAGCCGATCCTGTATGCATCTCTAGAGCAAAACGTCCCGCGCCTAAATGGAATTGTCTTGGATTACCCAGTCCTCCCCAGCCCCTCCTGATGGAACAGAAGACAGCCACAGTAAGACCCCTTTGGGGGCTTTAATCTATAATTTTTCTCCTGTGTGTGTGTGGGGGGGGGGAAGCAGAGTCTGTGTGTGTGTGGGGAGGGAGCAGTTTCTGTGGGTGGGGGGGAAGCCAAAGGGGGCTTTTGCCGGTTCTGCCTGGGGTGTGTGTTCCCCCTCGAGTCTCTCTCTCCCTGGTTTGAGGGGGGGGGGTTTCAGTTGTGTGTCTTCAGGTTTTCCTGAAGACACACAAGAGCGGTTATAAGAGCGGTTAGGTCTATTTGGATGCTTGCTCAAAACTGGTTTTCAAATGGTGACTTAAAGAATGCATTTGGAGTCCCATGCAAAAGGGGAAATTCCACCCCTCCTGCTCATTATGCATAGCTAGCTGCCTCTGTCCCTTTCCATGGTTTGCAAACTCCCAGATGTCAGGTGTTGCTTTGCACAGTTGCAAAGGTGTTGCTTACAAGGTTGTGTTGCTTTTCAGTCATGTTGCTTTGCAGTTGTGTTGCAATGCTTTGCAAACTTCTCAGCTGTTTGTCGGGGCTGGGAGCTTTGTGCGTGGGCGGCAAGCTCTGCTCAGAGATGCACAGTAAGGGTGGGGGGACCCCTTTCAGGGCCCATATCTCAGCCCCCCCCCGACCCAATCTTTACAAAACTTGGGGGGTCTTTCAAGAAGCGTCCTTTGAAGCTCCGCTGAAAGTTTGGGACCTCTACCACCAAAATTCCCCCCCCCCAGAGTTGCGGAAAGGCGCAGTTGTGTTTTTAATGGCTTTATTCGGCCGAATTTTTTCCCCGAACTTTGAATTCCTGCCGAATTGCACGGACCCGAAGCAGGGGAGTTCGGACTGAATTCAGCAGAATCCAAACTATACCGAATTTTTTTTAATTCAACAGCCCTATCTTGAAAAATAAAACCATAAAACTTAAATGAGACCCACCTCTAAAAACACCTCCCTTCATCTGTTCTCTGCAGCCTCCAAAAATCGAGCAAGAAAATAAGTATGCTGAGGGTCAGAGTTTTCTATGAGGAACTAAACCTTTTGCTCCAAAGTTGCTTAAGGAGATGTGGACCATTTGTTAAAACATGGTATAATCCACTTTGGCCTAAGTTGGTATATGTAAGGACACTGCAAAAGGATATGTACCAAGGAGTCGACTGACGGAACTGAAGAGGGCAGGGACAGAGGCGGTCTGAAAAAGGGATCTTTAGCATACCGCTCAGAAAACCACTGAAAAGGGGAGCGGTTTGCTTGTATGAGCCTCATATGAGCTGAAATTATCTTGGAGGGGAGAATAGTGTTGGGAGACACATGCCATAGGGTTAACCAGACCAATCCGATGGGAAGCAACTTGTGGGAGCGTTGGGGGTGGAGATGTGGTGAGGGGTGGCATTGTGGGAACGATGACGTTACTTCTGGGGAAAACTCAGAAGTGATCACAGGTAGCTCTGCTTTCCCTGGACATCCTCTCTCCTGGGACAGTAAATATCACCCATCCCTAATGCTATCCATCCAATTTTCCACCCTAATTTACTTAGTTCTTGAATGATTAGGATGTGCTTACTTGTGTGAGAGCCAGCAAGAGCGGTAGAGAAGTGGTAGAGAAAGTTGGCATATAAAAACCAACTCTTCTTCTTCTTCTTCTCTCTGCAATTATGGCACAACCTTCTCAGGAAGGTGTGCCTGGCCTAGGGTTGCCAGCTCCGGGTTGGGAAACACTTGGAGATTTTATGGGGCAGTGCCTGAGGAGGGCAGGGTTTGGGGAGGGGAGGGACTTCAATGCCATAAAGCCCAATGGCCAAAGCAGCCATTTTATCCAGGTGAACTGATCTCTGTCGGCTG
Organism: Euleptes europaea; assembly: GCF_029931775.1. Lineage (NCBI taxonomy): Eukaryota > Metazoa > Chordata > Lepidosauria > Squamata > Sphaerodactylidae > Euleptes > Euleptes europaea. The sequence goes on from NC_079320.1 coordinate 75,539,453, forward strand.
GAGATCGGTTGTAATAGCGGGAGATCTCCGGCTAGTACCTGGAGGTTGGAAACCCTAGCCTGGCCCCCTCACAGTCAATCTTCAGGAGGCAGCTGAAGGCAATTTGACTGATTTAGTTGTTTTTTATTGGCAGTCTTAATTGGAGTTTTAAAATCTAACTTGTGACCTTTTATATGTTTTTATAATTTATTTATATTGTTTGTTTGTTTTAGAATGATTATCATGTAAGCCACCTTGAGTTCCCCAAGGGGGAAAGGTGGCTATTCAGTGTTTACAATAAAAATATAAAATATAAGTTAGATCCAACCAGCTTTTATTGGTTGATCTACTTCATTTTTACCCCACCTTTCTACCCAAGGAGGACCCGAAGTGGGTCTTCTTCTCACTATTTTATCATCACAATAACCCTGTGAGGTAGGTTAGGCTACTGTCCCATGGTCACCCAAGAAGCTTCCATGGCAGAGTGGGGATTTGAAGCTGGTTCTCCCAGATTGTAGGTTTGCCAGGTCCCTCTTTGCCACCAGTGGGAGGTTTTTGGGGCGGAGCCTGAGGAGGGCAGGGTTTGGGGGAGGGGAGGGACTTCAGTGCCATAGAGTCCAATTGCCAAAGCGACCATTTTCTCCAAGTGAACTGATCTCTATTGGCTGGAGATCAGTTGTAATAGCGGGAGATCTCCAGCTAGTACCTGGAGGTTGGCAACCCTATTCTTTATGCTGGTGAGCATGAGAGAATGGAATCCTCTTTAACCACCCAAAAAGTCTATTGCTGGAGACTGAGGGGCTTGTGTGGACAAAAGTCATTTGGCATGGAGGTTATAGTAAGAAGGAGGAGGAGGAGGAGGAGGAGGAGGAGGAGGAGGATTTTTATATGCCAACTTTCTCTACCACTTAAGGAAGAATCAAACCAGCTTACAATCACCTTCCCTTCCCCTCCCCACAACAGACACCCTGTGAGGTACAAGGGGCTGAGAAAGCTCTAAGAGACCTGTGACTAGACCAATGTCACCCAGCTGGCTTCATGTGTAGGAGTGGGGAAACCAATCTGGTTCACCAGATTAGTGTCCGCCACTTATGTGGAAGAGTGAGGAATCAAACCCGGTTCTCCGGTTTAGAGTCCACCACTCCAAACCACCGCTCCTAACCACTATACCACGCTGGTGGTATATTTTGAAGAGGATTTTGAAGGTGGATTTTGAAGAGGATTTGAAAAACAGTGAAGTGGTACCGTAAAAGTGTTCTGAGAGGGCCTTACCTATAGAGAAGAGTTTTTAGCTCCATTTTTTTAATGATTGGAAGTGACTTGCCGATGGACTGTGGCGTGTGAAAATCTGTCATGTCAAATAAGCGATCTGTCAACAGTCTTCTGCTATTTTCATCTTTCTTCCCTTGGCCTGTGTTGATGAAGGAATCTGTATCTTAATAAGCAAATCTGAGTCACCATGTTCTCTCCCACCTCTTCTCCCCTGCTGTGTCACGTCCTTGCATGCGGCCTCGCTTGGTGATTTGATTTTGCATGTGTTACCACCCACAAGGGACCAAACACTTTCAACTCCCATAGAAAGCAGTTCAAAGGCGTACAAGTAATCCCCAATGTGATGCCAACGATAAGGGAACAGATATTCCTCTATCAGACAGAAAACTGATGTAGGGAGATTAGAATGCTGATAACTCTGCAATCTGCGGGGCGGGGGGGGGGGTCCACAATCACCCCCGCTATAGTATTTCTGTCTCTATGTAAACTCAAAAGTTACATACAGGACTTTTCGTACTCTGTGCTAAAACATTTCGTTTTTAATCCAAACCAGACCGAGATAACCTAATCCTGCATCAAGAAGCTGAATCCTGCAATTTATAAATCAAGCACGTTAGAATATACGTACAGGTTGAATATTCCTTATCCACTAATCTGACATCCAAAATACTCCAAAATCCAAAACTTTTTGAGCGCCCACAGAGTAGGGTTGCCAACCTCCAGGTACTAGCTGGAGATCTCCTGCTATTACAACTGATCTCCAGCCGATAGAGATCAGTTCCCCTGGAGAAAATGGCCACTTTGGCAATTACACTCTATGGGATTGAAGTCCCTCCCCTCCCCAAACCCCACTCTCCTCAGGCTCTTCCCCAAAAACCTCCCACCGGTGGCAAAGAGGGACCTGGCAACCCTACCCACAATGCTCCATACGCACAAAAGTATTAAAATATTGTATAAAATTACCTTCAGGGTATGTGTATAAGATATATATAAAACATAAATGAATTTTGTGTTTAGACTTGGGTCCCATCCCCAAGCTATCTCATTATATATATGCAAATATTCCCAAATACGGAAAGATCTGAGATCCAGAAAACTTCTAGTCCCAAGCATTTCATATAAGGTATACTCAACCTGCCATTTTAATTTTTATTTATTTGCATTTTTTAAAAAAAAAATCTGCTAATCATAGGAAAAACCAATGAAGTACACAAAGACAATAAGCATCCATCCTGAAAACACTAGAGTCTGGAAATCTTTCTAAATCTCCTGCCCCAGCTTCAGCAATAGCATAAAGCATTTGTGCACACCCTTCAAAGAAAGCTGGACCAGGTTGTAAGCCATCAAAATTTATCTTTAGCAGTCCATTAGGAGCAGCGTTGTCATAGAATTTAGAGATATCCCCTTATATTTAATAGTGTTTACAAGCTGGTAGTTTGCAGACTTGCCTTACTCTGTTCCCGAACAAGGCTTGAAGACTACTGTCCACATGTTTTACAGCACAATCCTAAACAGAGTTAAACCCTTCTAAGTCAGTTTCAGCAGGGACTCGGTAAACCCATGATTTTATTTCCTATATATGAACATTGTCAGTTAACTGGGAAGCCACAGCTCCTGGCATGTCTTATTTTAGTAGGCTCAGTAGCACTGTCAGAGACGAGGCAGAACTCTGGGGTTCTGGCTTATTGCCTCAGCAGGGGGGGGCGCAGGCTGTAGCTTCACACTCAAAGTTTAGTCCCGTGATAAAATGATCTTGCAAGCCCTTGTTTTTAGCATGGAGAATGGTGGGTTTACCCAGCAGGCCCAGGTCTTAAGCTGCTAGACCTCAATGAGGAGTTCATCTCTCCAGTTTTAACCCACTCGTTCCTTTGCACAAATAGTCTCTCCGCTGCCACCAGCAGGCCGCTAGAAGCATTGCAGCCTGACAGCCTCCAGTCAGACTCTCTGCTCAAAGTCAGAATCCCCTCCTTATTTTTGGCCACCATACAGATAGGGGGAAACTTTGTTAGCGTTATGCCCAACTAGGCAGGCTCTCCTTGCTTCATTTCTATACTCTGATAATTGAGAGCATGAGGTTTTGTCTGTGGTTGCAAAGACCAAATTACCACCCCTCCAATTTAAGACAAAAAGAAGAAATAGGGGTGTGCATTTTGATATGCCAAATAACCCCACCCCAAAAAAAACCTTTTCATCTCTGTGATCTCTGTGATCAGAGATCACAGAGAAGCACCGGGCCACAGCCTGGGGCTTAGTTCCCCCTCCCCTGTGGTCTCCGATCACAGAGATAGCAAGGGAGGGGGAGCTAAGTGCCAGGTTGCAGCCCGGGGCTTAGCTCCTCCTTCCCTGTGGTCTCTAATCACAGAGGACGCAGGAGGGGGGGAGCTAGTAGTGTGGCGGATAGGAAGGCAGGGGCGCTGCCGTTGCACACCTGAAGGCAACGGGGATAGGAATGCCCCTGACTTCCTATCCATGCTGCTTGCCGGGTTGGGAGGCATGGGTGTGGCTCAGATCCTCACCACCCCCCTTCTCCGGCCTGCAGAGAAGGCGGGCAGTGTGGATGTGAGGCAGCCACCAGGTATGTAAGGGGAGAGGGAAGAGGGGAGGGAGGGGAGGGGCATTTGGTCCTGTGAGCCCCACCTGCAGTCTGAATCTGTGTAATCCAGAAAACATTTACCTCTTCAGTGAGAACAAGACCGAAATTTGGAATAATTTATTTTACCATGTCAGGAGGACCAATAGCATTGTGATCTAATGGCCAACCGGGAACCTTCTTGCCTTCCCTGTGTGACATCCCTACTTAAAATGCTACCATAGGGTTGTCAGGCCGGTTTCCAGTGCCCGATTTGGAAGTGGGGATTGCATGCATGCGAGGTCACGCCAAAGCGATCGCATCACTTCTGGTTTATACCCCAAAGTTGCACATCACAATGGGCCTTTTACAACTGAGACTCCCAGTTCGTGTAGTAAAAGGCCTGTTGTGATGCTGCGCTTCCAGGTGTGAACCGACAGTCATGCATACACAATCCCTGCCTCTTCTCTGCCCCAAAAAACCTCCCGCCAGAGCCGAGGGGGGACCTGGCAACCCTATGCTACCAACTGGAGGCTTCCATAATATGTTTTAATTTGTCTTTATCATTCTTCATATTTTGGGGGTGTTGGGTTGTTGTTTTTAATTATGCCCTTGTACCACCCTGAGGGTTAGAATAATTTTCTCAGACAAAGGTCAAAAATGCACGGTCGTTTTAGCCTCCTTTATTACCTGTTTATTCCGTTTCAGCCAGCATTAAAAAAATTTGAACTAACGTTACCTCATCCCTTGTCGGCTCAACCCTGTTTCGACACAAAATGAAGCCGGCTTTTCCCATTCCTCTTCTGACAGCCAACCAGGGGAAGCACAGAAGATTGGCATCTCTCACAGCCAATCATGAAGCAGTGTGTGAAGAGGCAGGGATTCAAGTGCTTCCTGCTTCCTTCTACCTCTGAGCTCTTTCTGAGTAAAATAAAGGCTTTTTTTATATGAGGCTTGGATTTCTCTCCCCCCTTCTTTCAGATTGCTTTGTTTTTTTTGTTTTTTTGTTCTTAAAATGCTTTTTAAATTACAAGTGGGGCAGGAAAAGCCTTCATTGGTCAATTCAAAAGGACCAATCACCAGGAGCGGGGGCGGAGGGGGAGGGCTAACTCAACCGGAACTACACAGAACCCACATTTTCTGTTTACATGAATCCATTTGCACACAGTTTCGTCCCTGCTAATTCCAGGTAATGCGTACAGTTTCTCCTCCATCCCAGATTACTTTGATCCTGGCTGAAACAGGGAATAAAGGGGGCTAAGTGACCATGCGTTTTTGGCCATAGTTTCTAAGGTATCCAGGATTAAAATATGTCACACAGATGATAAACAAAACACAGAGAATGTTCTGGAGCAAAGGTGTAATGAGGGGGGGGATGATAAATGACACTTAATCAGTAGGCACCTTAATTCTGCATTAGGAGGATGTGTGTGTTTTAAGAAAGCTGTCACATCTGTATCTTTGGGTAAATCTTCAGTTCTGGCTAATCAATGAGAATAGGTGAAACATGTATGCTGATCAAAGTGATTTTAAACACATTAAACATGATTTTGATCTCATTAAGCGTTAAGGGGGGAAAAAGCGCTCTCCAGCATGTTTAAAAGAGTACGCGTGCGAGAGAGAAAAGCCTTCTGAAAACCGGAGCAAGTGAGAGAGCCAAATGGTTTATAAAAAAGGGAGAGGGGAGGGAAGAAAGCAAAATGTCTTTCCTTGGTGATTTACCAGAAGTCGAGCTGTTAAAAGATCCTTTGATCTCCTCGCAGGAGGATGGGCCTTTCTAAATATTCCCGTCTAAATTCTGAACTGATGGGGAGAGCAATTATGGAAGTTGCACGATTTACTGCTTCAGAAGACACCGCAGACAGAACTACTGAGGCAAAGTAAAGGGTGTGTGTGTGGTAGGGGGGGTGGATCGGAGAACTGAACTGAAACATCCCATTACCTAGGAATATATAAATCCATGTCTGAAACATGGGGCCTACCAATTGCCCCTCTGAACCATTTGGAAGCAGATTTTGCAGGGAGTGTCGTAGTATTCCTTCCATGTTCCTCCCTCCCCCTCCCCACACACCACCGCTGAGCATGCCTTCTGACGCTGCCTCAAACAAACACAAAGTCCTTGGCAGTTAAATAAATTATTGAAGCCAATTCTGCTTTGGTGAGTTCTCTTGGGGTCATATCAGTAAAGGACTCTGCATCTAGAAGCAGGAGGCTTTTGAACTTTGCCTCTAATTCCGGGATTTTCAACTTTCCCCTTCTTTCAACAATTCACTGCGAGGGAAGGATTATGTGCTGTATTTATGCGCTTCCCGCAAAAGGCAGGGGAAAAGGAGATGAGAGTCTTGGGCTTTGTTCAAGGAGAACTTGAAATTCTGTAGGCCTTTGATTATTTAGTACGGGCATTGTTTCTCGGAGTGAGTCTGTATCCCTGGCGAAGAGGGGTAAGCAGATTCATGACGCAAAAAACAAAGACGATAATTAAACCGCGGTGTCAACCGTAATTGGCAACATGGTTACATTACCATTTTTTAAAATTGCAGAAGAATGTGGGAATATGAAATTCTAAATTAAAAGGGGGAAAAAATAATGTGCCTCTGAATGGAAGTTGCTCAGATGTAAGACACCGTCCCCTTTTACAAAGGCTGGCTCAATCCATTGAGATGTCTTCCAGCATGGTGTAGTGGTTAAGAGCAGTGGTTTGCAGCGGTGAACTCTGATCTGGAGAATCGGTTTTGATTCCCCGCTCCTCCACATGAGTGGCAGAGGCTAATCTGGTGAACTGGATTTGTTTTCCCGTTCCTACACATGAAGCCAGCTGGCTGACTCTGGGCTAGTCACACTCTCTCAGCCCCTCCTACCTCACAGGGTGTCTGTTGTGGGGAGGGGAAGGGAAGGTGGTTGTAAGCCGGTCTGATTCTTCCTTAAGTGGTAGAGAAAGTCGGAAATGCATGCATAATCAAAGCGAAGCCCCGAAATAGTCAGAAAGGTGACCATGAGGAAACAGCCATGCATAAATGGTCTATGAATTATGTGAAGTTGATGGGGTTTATCCTTTAATGTTTTTTGTCTGACAGTCTTGGTTGATTTGCAAGCTGCCTTGAACTGCTATGTATACAGAAAAAATGTGGGATAAAAATGTTTAAGTTAAAAAATACAATTTTTAAAAAAAGTGAACAGCAATCAGGTAAATATTTCTGAAGTGGCAAAGCAAGGCGAGAAGGGGACAGAATTACTATGATTTCTTTTTTTTTAAAAAAAAGAACTATACCAAAGCAGATATAGTATATAGCAGATGCAAGCCAAAAGGCTGCTGGTTCAAATCTCATCTCAGCTATGAATACAATCACTGTTAAGAGTGGCGGACTCTAATCTGGAGAACCCTGTTTGGTTTCCCCACTCCTCAACATGAAGGCAGCTGTTTGACCTTGGGCTAGTCACAGTTCTCTCTGAACTCTCTCGCCTCACCTACCTCACAAGGAGTCTGTTGTGGGGAGAGGCAGTGAAGGAGATTGTAAGCCAGTTTGATTCTGCTTAAAAGGTAGAGAAAGTCTGCATATAAAAACCAACTCTCCTCCTCCTCCTCCTCCTCCTCCGCATGTCTAGGCAAGTACAGTCCTTGCCCACCACATCCTATTTATTTTACTGATGCACCAACATCTGCACAGGTAGGTGTTGAGTTTGTTTTGGAGCTTGGGCCAAAAAATGTTGCCTACCTCTGGAGAATGAACATGAAAATGTGTGGGAGCTCAAGGCAATAAAGTCACAACATAGCAAGGGCAGAAAACATGGGGAGTTCACTGTGTTGCTCACCTTAGTGATGAAAATGTTTAAGTTAAGAAACGCAATAAAAAAGTGAACAGCACGAAGAGGACAGAATACCCATGATTTCTTTGAAAAGAAAAGAACTGTACTGTACTGAAGCTGGTGTAGTATAAGGCAGATACAAGCTAGAAGGCTGCTGGTTGAAATCTCATCTCGGCTAGGAACACTAGACACTAGCCAGTAGGTACCTGTGACCCTCATAAAACCACATTTTACACAGGGCTTGCCAGACTCCAGAGCAATAATTGCACTAACTGGGGAGAGAAGCATATTTCCTAAGCTAAAAGACATTGTATTGTCTTATGAAAAAATATCTCCTTAAAAAAGAAGCACCCCCCCCTCCCCGGTTTGTCCTTGAAGTATATGCCAGCTCTACAACAAATAAGTAACATCCACACATTTATTATGCTATAAACTGCCCTGTTTCAAAGTAAACAGATTCTGGGTCACAGTCTTCAGTTTTTGACATTTAATTAGAATGTCTTCAAACAACGATGAAGATGATTTAGCGTCATGAGTGTACATGGCATTTTGCATAGTAATATAAGCGAATGACAGACAGGTCCCTGCCCCCCGGGAGGCTACAGTGTGACATGGAAGGAAAGGATGAAATAGAGGAAAATGAACAAATGTAGTCACAAAATTACAATCCGGAGAAAGAAAAAATAGATATACTAAGGGCTTGCGTAAGGCAACATGATGGGAAATTCGTAAGTGGGGCTGCTGGGATTTGTTTTTCAAAAGCATAAATGCAGGGATCCCCAGTCAACCTGGTTTGGACACTTACCTCGGGAAATATGAACTGATACGTTGGAGGGGGGCAGCCTTGGGAGGCTCTGGGGTGGCTTGTCCTCCATGTCCTCCTGTTTTACACCCCTGCTATCTACCCTACTACATCTGGCAGAGAAGGAGGGTTACCAACTCTGGGTTGGAAAATGCTTGCAAAACCTAGGGAGGGTGGGGTTTTGGGACGGGAGAGACCTCAGCAGGATATAATAGGATCGACTCCACCCTTCAAAGCAGCCATTTTCCCCAGGGGAACGGATCTGTGTAGCCTGGATATAAGGTGTGATTCTGAGAGATCTCCAGGCACCACCTGGAGGCTGGCAAAGTTACAACTCAGAAATATCTAAGCCAGGGATATCGAACTCAAGTTATGGGGGCTGGATATGACATAATTGTCCCTTGGTCGGGCCGGGCCATGCCTCGCCAGCCCAGATTGAGAGTGGCAGGTGGGGGGGTGGCTGCCTCAGCTGGTTTGAGGCCCAGATAAGTAGGGTGGCCAGATCCCTCTTTGCCACCAGTGGGAGGTTTGTTGGGTGGAGCCTGAGGAGGGTGGGGTTTGGGGGAGGGACTTCAATGCCATAGAGTCCAAATGCCAAAGCGGCCATTTTCACCAGGTGAACTGATCTCTATCGGCTGGAGATCAGTTGTAATAGCAGATCTCCAGCTACTACCTGGAGGTTGAGAAAATCAGTACAGGACTATAGCTGTTAACAAAGCCAAGTATATTGTAGCTATATTTTTTACAGTAGGTGGCAATGATACCACCATCAACACATATATACACTACAACAAAGAGATGTATATTTTTACATTATTGTGGATATCCATACAGGTAAATCTCAACAAATTCCTCTATCAGGTAAGTATTGAAGCAAAGTTCATTAGAAATATTCTTTTAGGATGCTTTTTCTCATACAGCAGCAAGATGAGCTTTGAAGGAGAATACGATCGTTTCGGAGCATGAAGCCCAATTCTTCCTCAGTTCTTCAAGAATACAATGCATACAGTTATATATCACCATCTATAATATCTGGTTTCAACGAATAACCTTTTCCAGATTAAAGTGCAGTATGCTTCCCCAAAAGGGGTAAGATGCTGAGTTCCTTCCAATATAGGTAAGGACTCAAGTGGGCCTTATGTTTCACACCCATGATCTAAGCTGTCTAAGAAGGACAGTTTGCCTTTGCGGGATGGAAAAGTCAGAAGACAGCTCCAAATCCTCCTGACATAAAAAACAAAAAGCTTAACAAACGTCACTGGTTTCTTTATTATTAGGCATGTGTTCTGTAGATGCATTTTCAGGTCATGATACGCAAATGAGTCAGAGCCGTCCCTCTAAATCTCCCCAGTCATTCGAGACAATATCAGATTGGCATATGTAATGGAAGCCGGGAATAATGAAGTACAAAAGCCAAACAGAATGCAGAGGCAGCAGAGTGATTTGTAGTCTGTCAAGATGCAGCGTATCAGTAGCGAAAGGAAACACATTCAGTCTTCAGCAAGGTGTGTCAAAATAGCATGGGAAATTCAAGTCAAGTATTATCTCGGGAGTGAAATTAGGTGTTGGGGCCAACGTTCGACAAAGCAACGTACAGTTGTAGGGAAATAGCCTGTGTAGCTTACTCATCAGTCAAAGTGACGGTGGGTAAAGCCCAGCCAGCAAGGACAAATAGATCAAATCTAAATATAATAATTGTGCGGCATGAAGTGACGTTTATGGAACGGTTCATATCTGCAAAGCTGCGGGCAGATGACAATTGTTTTAGGCGGCGTAATCCATCAATGGGGCTTTGTTCCAATGAGGTAATCCTTGGAAGCTTGAGGTATCTAGCAGGTAAAAATTCATGTAATTGACAAACATGCAATTTTAATGTTAAGAACAGCATACACACACAAAAAAACCCTTTTCTTTTATTCTCTGCTCTTACGACAACAGTCATAGAATCATAGAATCATAGAGTTGGAAGGGATCACCAGGGTCATCTAGTTCCACCCCCTGCAAAATGCAGGAAATGCACAACTACCTCTCCCCCGCACCCCAGTGACCCCTACTCCATGCCCTGACGATGGCCAAGGTGCCCTCCCTCTCATGAACTGCCTAAGGTCTTAGAATCACAGTCTTGAACACAAACAATTCCAACAACAGCACAACAGCAAAAAAGAGAGTAACAAGAATAATAACAATAAATGTGCCTATGACAACTAGGGTATCAGGTTGCTCACATCTATCTGTTAGATTTGATTACATGGGGGAAAACTTGGCAACTGCCAGAGTGATATTATGATCACTTCCAGCCAAAAGGGTCTGTAGCTTACAATGGGCTGGAAGGCTAACCGGATCATTTAGAAAGGGAGAGACAAACATAGTTCTATACGTATGAAATACTGGACTTTCCAATAGACAATGGAGCAAGGTGTCAAGGCCAAAGGGTCTTTGTGTCACAGCTACAAAGTCTATCTGCACATGGAATTCCTCCCAAAGTGGCCAAAAAGTTCTGCCATTGGGATTGAATTAAGGCGAGGCAACATAAAGGCTCGTCGGTATTTGGGAACCATCAAGTAGTCATGATAGACTGGGCTGGAGTTTGGATACACCCATCTCAAATAAAGAGGAGAACGAACTCTACAGGCCCAGATTCTGGTACTGAGCTCATCTAAGACATAGAAGCATTTCAAAATCAGATTTCTAATAGAGGTCAGACAGAGGCAATTGATATCATTAGGGGAGATCCCCAAACAGTCTAGGCGAGAGGTCACTAGTTTCTGCCAGGTTCTCCTAAAGCCATCCAACCTCAGTAAAAAGAGCCCCCCCCCTTTCTGTCGAGGCAAAAGTTAGCTTCAGCCAAAATCTAAAAGCAGGTGCCCAGCAGATGTTCCAATGAGGTAATCCTTGGGAGCCTGAGGTATCTAGCAGGTGAAAGTTCATGCGTGATTCACTAAATGATATATATTTAAATGGCTCCTTTTCTGTTGCATTTGGATCTCACCATTCCTCTAAACAGCTCACAGTGGTATACATAGCTCTCATCTCCTCTGTTTCATCCTCACAACAACCGTGTAAGGGAGAACAGGCTGTCAGACAGTGTCTGGTCAAGACCACTCATGGTTGCCTATGGAGTGGAACCTAGGCAGGGATTTGAACGTATGCCCTAGTTCAGGGGTCCCCAGGCCTTTTGAGCCTGCGGGCCCATTTGGAATTCTGACATGGCATGGCAGGCAGAGAAACAAAATGGCTGCCACAAAATGGCTGCCGCGGGAGGTGGAGCCAGCCACAAACTGATTGTCACAGCTCAACTTTCGCAATATAGCACAGAACCTTGTGTTGTGGTGGCAGCTGCTACCAAAGCAACCTTTTAAAAATTCTGCACAGCCAATCAGATCTCCAATAGTCAATCAGAAGCCTTTCTGGGCACAAGCCCTAACTGGCCCCACCCACTTCCTAAAAACACTTGGCGGGCTCCAGAAGAGGTGTTGGTAGGCAGCATGGCAGCAATGGGCACCACAACTAGGGACTCCTGACCTAGTCCAACACTGTAACATGGACAGGCAACTTTACTAGCCCAAGAACCAAACAAAACCAACCACATCTACCTTAGAAAATGTTGGTATTAGGTTTGCCAGGTCCCCCCTCGCCACCAGTGGGAGCTTCGTGGGGGTGGGGTGATCTGCACATGGCACGATGATGTCACTTCCTGGTTTACCCTGAAGTGCTGGCATCATGCAGGACTCTCTAGCACATTCCTCTAAAAACTCTATAGAAATCACACATGCCGCACATGCCATGCACATGTGGATCGCCCCCCCCTTCAGCTGGCCTGCTTCTCACCCCCCCACGGCCAATCTGAGGGGCGGTGGGCAGCCCCGTTAATTGGTGGGCAATTGTCCACCATAACTGGGCATTTGGCAACCCTAGTAAGTTTGCTGGCAAAAAGCAAGGTCTGCCTATTTCTATCTCTCCCTGACTCCAGGCAGAATCTAAAACACTGTATCTGCTTTTCACATAGACTCATTTGCTACCCCAGAGCTTGACACACAAGATAAGCAAACTATAGTTACAGCCCAAAAAAATGAGGAATCTCTAAATTTTTAAAAAGCCTACAGTGTTATTATTTTTTGGTAGTGCTATAAAGACTCTTGACATATCTTAATCCAGTCTTGAGTTGACCCCACCTTCTAGGTAGGAAACTGACTTCCTCAAGAATGGATGACCGCTCACCAGAGCCATTTCCCAGTCAGGTTTTGCTGATCCTAATTCAAAACACAACATGGGAAGGTTGGTTCACCCATCTCCATTTTCAATATGTATAATAATTTTAGAAGAAGAGTTGGTTTTTATATCCCAATTTTCTCTCCCATTGAGGTCTCAAAACAGCTTATCATCGCCTTCCCTTCCTCTTCCCACAACAGGCACCTTGTGAGGTGGGTGGGGCTGAGAGAGTTTGGAGGGAACTGCGACTAGCCCAAGGTCACCCAGCAGGCATCATGTGTAGGAGTGGGGAAACCAACCCAGTTCACCAGATTAGAGTCTGCCGCTCATGTGGAGGAGAGGGGAATCAACTGCAAGTATGAAGCTCAGAGCAGTCTCCTAAGAAGAGCCCTGCTGGATCAGACCAGTACCCCATCTAGTATAGCATCCTGTTTCACACAGTGGCCAACCAGTTGCCCAGCAGGGCCAACGAACAGGGCTTTAAGTCTACAGGTTCAAGTGTGTGGAGTTCACCCAATGTTCACAGTGATGCTGTACAATCTAACCATCAGTATAATTAAAACACGACATTAGGCTACTTTTGTTTTTAATACGTTATGCAATGATAGCTTCCCTAGGTTAATGCCACCAATTTGTGAATCACTGTTTCTTTCATAGAATTTATGTAAAGCTCTCCTCTACTTGACACTAAAGCCAACTTTTACTGTTACAGGAAATAAGCCATTTTGGAAAGGTAATATATGATATGCATAATAATTAGACTTTGCTGAATGTTAAGGGCTCTTTATCTGACATGCAGGAAAATGTTCAGCCTTAGAATGATTACTTGCACTTTTGACCCCAATATATGATGGTCCTTTATGCATGGCTTTTTTACTCATGGCCCTCCGATGACTTCAGGTCTTTGCGATGATTATGCATGCCGTTGCTGACCGTCAGAGGTTGCCTCGCTCTCCCCCTGCATTTCCTCACACTGTCTGCATTTTCAGAGACCTGTTTTATCTTGAATTTGAAAACACGGACAAAATGCGAGGGATCGTATGGGGAGAGCGAGGTGACCTCTGACGCTCGGAAAGGGCAGGGTACCCAAAGGCTGGCTGGGGAAAGACTCAATTATATATAGAAATATATTTATTTTAAGTCACTTGTATCTATATTAAAAACATTAAAAATTTTATTAAAAGAAAGTGCAATGGCAACGAATACAGGTTGATAAACTAAAACCACAATCCAATACAGGTTGATAAACTAAATCCACAATCCAAACGTGTTTCGGCCCCCTAGCTTTCATCAGTGGTCTAATAACATCACGTATAATGCCCACCAATAAATATTACAACTGTATACCAGTATTAAAGCAAAATAATAACAACAACCCAGGTATGTATGTAGGCATGTATTCCAATTTGTGCCCAATATATTCTATAAAATGAATAAAATTAAAGAGCTCAGTGCTGTGGAACACTTTCTGCTTGTTGTTTTCTGGGCTCCGTTAGCCTTCCATACAAGGTGTGCATACCAGTATCAACCAGATAAATGGTATGCATAATCAATGCAAAGTCCCGAAGTTGTCGGCGAGGTGACGGCGAGTGAAACAGCCATGCATAAAAGACCGATGACTTCAAAGTACAGAACAGGCAGTACAGGTCAGCTCCTAGGCATATCATCTGTAACTTATAAGTGGCTTCAGGAATCTCCAGATGTGAACAAGCCCTAAGACTATGCATTAGGAAGAATTTTCTAACAGTTAGAGCGGTTCCTCAGTGGAACAGGCTTCCTCGGGAGGTGGTGAGCTCTCCTTCCCTGGAGGTCTTTAAGCAGAGGCTAGATGGAAGGCACTGGCAAACCACCTCTGATAGTCTCTTGCCATGAAAACCCCAAAAGGGGTCGCCATAAGTCCGCTGCGAATTGAAGGCACTTTACACACTCACACACAGATGGCCATAAGTAAGCAATGCTGATTGTATGACCTTAGGCAGATCGTGAGAGGGAGGGCACCTTGGCCATCTTCTGGGCATGGAGCAAGGGTCACTGGAGGTGTGGGGGGAGTTGTGAATTTCTTGCATTGTTCAGGGGGTTGGACTAGATGACCCTTGTGGTCCCTTCCAGCTCTATGATTCTGTGAGTCTATGACTCAGAAGAACATAGACCTTACTTAGTGACACATTCACACTCATCTTGAGTTGCTAATTACCCAACTCATTTGGGTTTAAAAATGGTTCTCTGGCTCACCATCCACCTATTCCTGCTCTTTGTCCCTGAAGTGAAGTCGGACTAATTTGTGGTGAAGGAGTCATTTCCATAGCAACAAACTCATGTTTTTATCACAAAGTTGGGACTTCAAAATGCAAGCCATTACAAATCTGGGTCCGGAAGACAGAGGACATTTTTCCTCCTTCATGGAAATAACGCTTGAGCCCTTTCTACCTTCAGTTCTCTGCCAAAAAAATAAAAACTGAACATGTAGGGATTAACTGTCTGAATCCAAAGAGGCTTCTTCACACCACCACATTCACAGGTAAACACAACGAGAAAACAACAGGAGCTTAAAACGTCTTTTTCTCCTCTCCCACAAGAGGAAGACAAATGTGGGTACATGTTGCCCTAATGCATGGCAGGAATTAAACAGCAGATGTTTTAATAACAAAGAGTGGTGTTTACCAGCTTCTGACTGGCTTGTCTTAGTAACTTACTCTCATAACAGGGGAATGGACTCCAACATTATATCTCCAACTCATCCTAAATGGCTACAGGAATGAGGAGTTGCCATGGCTCAGTGGTAGAGCATCTGCTTGGCATGCAGGAGGTCCCAGGTTCAATCCCAGGATGGAACCGAACTAAAAAAAGGCGGGAAAACGGAGAGCCAAATTCAGCGAGTTCGGGGTGTTCGGCGAATAAATTCAGCAAATTCGGGGTTCGGCGCAGGAGCATAACTGTCAGTTAGTAAGCAGCATTCTCCTGCGGCCAATCGGTGGCCAAGCTGGGTCTTCTTCCCCACCCTTAATGTGCATCTCAGACAATGAGGGTTTGCAATTAGCAGAGCTTGCCGCCCATGCCCAAAGCTCCCAGCCCCGACAAACAGCTGAGCTGCGGGGAGCAAGGGCGGGGCAGGTGCGAAGAAGATGGAACAGAAGACATCCACAGTAAGACCCGTTTTGGGGCTTTTCTCTATAATTTTCCTCCTGTGTGTGTGTGTGTGGGGGGAAAGCAGAGTCTATGAGTGTGTGGGGAGGGAGCAGTTTCTGTGGGTGGGTGGGGAGCCAAAGGGGCTTTCGCCTGTTCTGTGGGGGGGTGCCCCCTGATGGAACGGAAGACATCCACAGTAAGACCCATTTTGGGGCTTTTCTCTATAATTTTTCTCCTGTGTGTGTGTGGGGGGGGAAGCCATGGGGTCCCAGGAAGTCAGACCCAGTGCTGCTGGACGATAATAACAGCATATCTGTTGTAGGGATGCCAACCTCCAGGTATTAGCTGGAGATCTCCTGCTATTACAACTGATCTCCAACTGATAGAATTCAGTTCACCTGGAGAAAATGGCCACTTTGGCAATTGGACTCTATGGTGTTGAAGTCCTTCCCCTCCCCAAACCTCACCCTCCTCAGGCTCTACCCCAAAAACCTCCCGCCGGTGGTGAAGAGGGACCTGGCACCCCAAATCTGTTCTGATCTGATTGTGAAGGCAGGCTCAGATAGAAAACTTGTTTGGGTGCCCATCCCTTGGAGACTAGGCTTGTGCTATATGTGTGTGTGTATTTGTATATATATTTGTAAACCAGGAAAAAGCCAAATACCCATACTGGTAAAGGGATATTTGACCTTATTTCCAGGTTTACTGAAAAAATTCAGGCCCATTTTATTCTATGGAGATTTTTGAAGGTAGAGTTCCCAAATTCTTGCATGAAAAATGTGCTGTTTGCCCCGTAATTGACCTCTCTCTTCAGCAAAAGACCTGGAGACACAACTCATCCTAAACTGTATGAGTCACATCTTGTGCATCACCAAACACACACACACACAAACAATGGGAGTTGACATACTTTCCTTTAGTTAATTTACATCTTTTTGCCCTTTCCACTACCAGCATGCACATGTGAATCTATGAAGCGCTGTAACGAAGCAATCTTGACACAACTGTGTACATTGCATCAGAATTTTTTTCTGTGCAGTGATCTCTTGACAACTGCACACACTCCAGCACTTTGGTAATGAACGCGACATAAAGAATCTTGGATTCTGCACTCATATTCAGTCCCATCAAGAATGTGCATTTGAAGTGTTCTATCAATGAGGTAGAAATTGTAAAACTATAACCAAATAATTATATTTATTACAAGGTGTACACCATAAAATTGTTTAAAACACAGAGCCTGGATTGCAGGCTATATATAAAATTATCCATCCCAAAATTCTCATACAAAATTGTAACATTTTTTTTTTATGTAGCCTGCAATCCAGGCCCTGTGTTTTTCACAATTTTATAGTGTACACCTTGTAATAAATATAATTATTTGGTTGTAGTTTATAAATTCTAGCTCAATTTTTGAAGCTCCCTCTACTTATTTGGTTGAGCTCCCCCCCACTTCTTTTGTTCTATTGTGTTCTATCAATGTACCCAATGGTGCATCGGTAAAATGGAGCAAGGGGAAATGCATGAATTAATTAAAGAAGCTGTGACAAATTGCATTCAGATTATCATCCTCATCCTCATCCTCATCCTCATCCTCATTATTATTATTATTATTATTATTATTATTATTATTTAATTGGACTCGTCACACATCGCTTTTGCCTTGGAAACAGAACCAGTTCATCTGCAACTCCCAAATTTGGAGAGAGAGTCATATGAAAAGAATTTGGAAGCATGCATGGTTTATACATAAACCCACTTGTTATAAGCTACATTGGAGGCCTACATTGATCAAAAGGTGGCATGTTAAGTGTTTGAAATAAAAGAAATAAATTTTACTCACAACAGATATCCAGGGCAATGAGCTGGACATTATGCCATAGTCCTAACAGCCCCTTTTTTCTTGCTATTCATGTAATTCATAAGAACACAAGAGCCTTGCTGTATCGGACCAGTGGTTAGGGTTGCCAGGTCAATTAGACTGGCGGGCAATTATCCACTAATCTAGTGCCCGGCTTGGAAGTGAGGATCATGTGTGCGAGCGGTCGTGTCGACACAATCGTGTCGACTTCCAGTTTGCACCCAGAAGTGCTGCATCACAACGGTCCTTTTACCACACCAGAGCCGAGGGGGGACCTGGCAAACCTACCAGTGGTCCATGAAATCCAGTGGCTTGTCTCACACAGTGGCCAACCAGTTACTCGGGAGGGCATAGAGCAGAGGTGTCAAACTCATTTGTTACGAGGGCTGGATAAGACATAAATATCACTTGGTTGGGCCAGACCATGCCTCGCCAGCCCAGATTGGGACTTGGTGGGGTGGCTGCCTCAGCTGGCTTGTGGGCTGGATCAGAGCTCTCAATGGATCATATCCAGCCCACGGGCCATATGTTTGACACCCCTGGCATAAAGGCTGAGGCCTTTCCCTGATGTTGCCTCCTGTCACTGGGACTGCAGCCTCTGAATGTGGAGGTTTCCTTCAGTCACTATGTGTAGTAGGCTCTGATAGACCTATCCTCCATGAAGCTGTCCAATCCCCTTTTAAAGCTGTCTGTGCCTGTGATTGTCACTACATCCTCCAGCAGTGAATTCCACATTTTAATCCCTCCTTGTGTAAAAAAAAGTGGTTTCTTTTGTCTCTCCTGACTCTCCTGCCCATCAGTTTCATTGGATTCATTCTAATTTTCTTCTAGAAAGGAAAACCACTCTTCTGGCTGAATCTCAATGGAGCTGGGAGGAAACTCTTCAATGCCAGAGCTGTAAGAAGGAAAAAAGAATTGCTCTTAAAATGTTGTTAATAGAATTGGCCCTTTGGACTCAAAACCTTCTGTCAAATATGACCATTAAAAATCCTTGTTTGCTATGTCCTCATACAAAGTAGGTACCTGCTGGATCAGAACGACAATGTTGCCATCAAATTGAAGACAATTCATACAGTTGAAATCATGTCTGTGAAAAAGGAATGTGTTTAGATGCTGCAGAAGGCTTTCATGAATTAACAATAACCCATACACATCATTCATGTGCAATTTTCATGCGCATACTAAACTACATGGGACAAAAAAGCAGATATGCCAAGGAATGGACTGATCCTTAACATGTTTGCCCAACAGTTAATCCTTTAATTTGCTTAATGGGCTTACTCCCTTAACAAATAAAGCAGCATAACACCCATTGCCTCAGTTCACTACAAAGAGGTACTTTTACAAGGGTTATCTATAAGGGGTCTCAGAAAACAGCAAAATGTTGCACTACCTATTTCTAATTGCCATCAGTAGAGATATGTATAGAGTTAAGGTTTAGAGGATTGTGTTTTATTCACATTTCTTTTTATCCTTGCCCATTCTGTTGTGTTTACATATGCTGTGTGCGCTTTTTTATTTTCTTACGAAACTTCTTTACATTTTCAAGGGAGATGCTTTGATCTCCATGGCCTGTGTTAAAGCCCTGTTCCGTCCACATGTACCAAGAACAGAACAGGGAGGGGTAGTGGTCAACCCTATTCCCCTGAAGGGTGCAACCAAGCATATTAGTCCCCTTGGTAACAAGTGCAAAAGAGTCGGAGACACAAACTCGGAGCTAAGTCTTTGGTAGGTTTCAGTGCTGACTTTCAGGCTGGAACCTTAAAGAAACTAGTTTGCTGGTAGCAGTGACAGAAGAGAGAAAGAATTGGGGAATGGAGGAAGAGAGGCCTCATTGGGTAAGAGAGCTGGGATGGCTGTGTAACTTTTTCACGCCCATGCGAGCAGAAATGAGTGCTTGTTGCAAGCCCTGTTTCCCCACAGCCCGGCCAGACATGAAATCTGAAAATGTGATCGAGCTCCGTGCTGCATTTTAGATTTCTAAAATTAATTTCGCCTACAGCACTTTTCGGGATGAAGCGAAAGTATCAAGACTGAGCCAAATGACTGATATTTCTCAAGGTCGAGAAGACGGGGGTGCTTTTCCTCTTTGAAAATTGCCAACCCGTTTCGCATGTTTTACCTAAAATATGAGAAAAATGTGGAGCAACAGAACAGTTATAAGAATTTTAAGTGAAGGTAAAAATGTGAAACTGTAGGTGGGGGGGGGGGATATAGTTTTACCCATCTGTCATATTTGTAATACATATATTCAAACCCATATTTACAATGAGGATTCACAATCTTTTCTGGCATAAATAGTGTTGAAGTTTACTCCTTCTCCCTATTATCCAGGTTAAAGCTTATGTGCTCTGTGATTTATGTAGCTATGAACTTTAATAAACCTGATTTCAATATAGGCTTAGGGAGATGGAGAAAGAAAAATTTGTCTTTTGCAGTATCCTCTTGGTGCATCCTATCTGTGTTGCCACATTAAGATGCCTGTGCAGACAGGATAATGGCTAATCCTCACTGCTGTTTAGCCATAGTTAATCCTTGCTGGTACTTATGCTATTAACATTTTTTACATTCTCCTATATTTTAATGGCTCTGAGCTGCACTCAAATTACAAACATTTATTGCTAGGCTAGGGACACCTTTCTGGTAAAATGGAGCATACAAGATTAGATTTTTTTTCCAGACTCTGGTAAGTATTTCCTCAAGGCCAATTCTCATGTTATTCTTTCATCCAGGGCCGTTTACCCTCCTGCAAAAAAATGGTTATTTTTTTATTATTTAAAACATTTGTATGCCACTTTTTTACACAGCTTTGGGTCCCTAAGGTGGCAAACAATCAAAACAATGTTGAAATACAGATTAAAAATAAATATATATTTTTTTAAAAGTAAATAAAACATATAAAGACATAAGCACAGAGACACACAAAGGTTCAAACAGAGAGAATGTGAAGACTTTTTTTGTAAAGTGAGAATGATCCCCACACTGCATATTTTCAGTCCTGATGCATTCATTGGGAATAGGGTTGCCAACCTCCAGGTGGTTAGTAAACAGAATGTTAGCCTGCTGTATGGAATTAGCAGAAATAAACCAGCAGTTTTGTAAAGCCTATAGTATATTAATGTGCATAAATAACAACCATAGAATAAACAAAAATGATATTGACATTCATATCATGTTGTTGGGAACATACATTGTTGTCCCAAAATAAGTCACAGAGTTACAGATATTTTAGACCGTTAACACTGACGGTGAGTTGAACAATAGAGCACCACGTAAAATAGTGCACGTTGACGTCTTGCGTAAGTGGCTCTTAATGTCGGTAACTTTGAGGTTCCGTTCTTCCCCTGTATATATATTGGGGTGAGGTCCTTGCTTGACAGGGGTCCGGTTGTAACCCTGTTTCGGCCCATTTAGGGCTTCTTCAGGAACCAACTTGGGTCAGGTTCGGCCGAATTCCAACCCCCCCCCCTGTTCGGGAATGCCAAATTTGGCGGGAAATTCGGCAATCCTGAACATTCCTTAACAAATTCGGTTTAAAGACACCCCCGCCCCCTTCCAGGGACTTCCGGGAAAGCGGGCGGTGGGGGGCTTTGAACTGCTCCCGCTACCAGCCATGGCAGTGCAGAGCATTTTAAAGACCCACCCCCCCTTCCCGGGACTTCAGGGAAAGCAGGCGGGGGGGTTTAAACTGCTCAGCGTGGAGCAGTTTACAGACCCACCGCCCCCCTTCCTGGGACTCCTGGGAAGGGGGGTGGGGGGTCTTTAAAGGCGGAAATAGGCAGGTTCGGGAAAGCCGAACCTGCCGAATTTATCTGGCGATCGCCTGAACTCACCGAATTCGGCGCGTCGTTTTCCTGCCTTTTTTTGAGTTTGGTTCCATCCAAACTGAAAACCCCCGAATCAGGGGAAATTCGGCTGTTCAGTTCAGACGAACCGAATTGACAGCCCTAGTTAAGACACGCTTGCGCATAGAGAATCGCTGACTATGTATCGCAAATGCTGAATGACGATGCTAGAGACTCGTATGATTCAAAAATGTATCTTTATTGATTTGTAACTGCCCGGTACAGGCAGTATAAAGGGTACTGCTTTCCCCTTTGCTCGTGTGTGACATTCTCCCTGCCCGGTTTGGTTTGGGATTTGTGCACCCGGTTCTGTTCTTTGGCCAAATAAAGAGCTGTTAGTTTACCCAACCTCCTCTTTATTGCCTTTATTGGACTCTATGACAATTGGAGCACAACAGAGGAGACATGGGTTCACCACAATCCACTTCTGCCAGCACACCAGCACTTTCACAAATGGATGTTGTTTTATGGTAATCAAGCTGAAAAGGTTGCCTATCTCTGAAGTAGGGGTTGGTCTATTTTGTCCTAGCCTGGTTGCAACAACAAAGGCTTCTGCCTGTTGCTGGGATGGAGTATCAGAATGAGTGGCTTGAGCTAAGTGGGGAATATTTTGGGGAGGGGTGACCGCTATCAGTAGCTACCACTTGGAGGAATCCTTATCAGTACCCTTTTTGAAGCATAACAGTAATCAAACTTACAGAGTGAGTCTGATTTATAGGACTGCTCTTAGAGTTTTCTGATGTAATATATTAAGCATTTAGAACATTCTGAATCAGCATGTAAACCTAAGTATCATAATTAAGGGCTAGGTGGAATGCCAGTGATACAAGTTACTTTATTTTTTTTAAGACAGAGAACTGTTTATTCCAAGCTGATAACACTGCTGTGATTGTCATAAAACATAACACAAGGGCTTTTCTTCATGCATTTATTTGAAATGAAATATCACTATAGTTTACATTTCATAAAGCCATTACCGTTAAATTATATCAGGCTTCTAAAGCCTGTATTTGATACCCCCAAATTGATTTCAAAATGTAACAATTTCCATTTCCTCTGAAAATTAACGGGTATTTTCCCTTCCAACATGAATTTGTTTTCTTGATTTAGCCCCTGATCAAATCTGTAACCATATTTCTATTTCTGTGTCTTTAGGTAATTAGAATTTTCCCATTTACTTGCTAGCCCTGTTTGAATTATTTTTCCCAGAAATGTTCATGATTGACACCGTGAACCTATATTCTGGTAGCTAGACATGTGGCAGAACTAGGGTTGCCAACCTCCAGGTACTAGCTGGAGATCTCCTGCTATTACAACTGATCTCCAGCTGATAGAGATCAGTTCACCTGGAGAAAAAGGCCGCTTTGGCAATTGGCAATTGGACTCTGTGGCATTGAAGTCCCTCCCCAAACCCCACCAGCCTCAGGCTCTGCCCCAAAAACCTCCTGCCAGTGGCAAAGAGGGACCTGGCAACCCTAGATAGACCCTCAAAACACCTATAAAGGGGAGACTGACTCTTTCTCTCTACCCTGTTTCCCTGATCAGAAAAGTCTTACCGTTAGCTATTTATACCTGCGGGAGGAAAAAAGACAGATCCAAATATAGGGACGGATCCAGTGCAAAAATTCTGCTTGTGCTAGAGCTCTTGCCTAAATGTGAATGTAAGGAAAAGGGCGGGGGGGGGGGTAGCCGCTTGTGCTAAATCAACTGTCGGTACCTCCAATTTTGGGATGTGATGCTAGATAGGGGGGAAAGTGCTTAGTGTTGCACAAGATTTTGCACAAGCGGGACAGTGTTAAGTCCATTTCTATTTGTGCTTGTTCATCCCTGGATAAAAACTATTGCATCTTTCTCATTGGACAAATAATGCAGAAAATCCCCACGCCCACATCTAGAGAACCGGGTTCCCTTCCCCACTCCTCCAGATGACGCCTGCTGGGTGACCTTGGGCCAGTCACAGTTCTCTCAGAACTCTGTCAGCCCACACAGAGGCAGGCAATGACACACCACCTCCAAACATCTCTTGCCTTGAAAACCCTGTGGGGTCTCCATAAATCAGCTGTGACCTGACCGCACTTTCCACCACCAACATTATTTTAAACTCTGAATGTTATTACATCACTGATAGTAATCCACTGTTCTTGTTCTGTATTTCCAGTCTGCAATAATGTGCCCCCAACTACGGTTGCCAGGTCTCCCCTGGCCACTGGGGGGGGAATGGGGGGCAGGGTTGCCTGATCTAGGCTGGGGAGCTCCTTGAGATCTGGGGATGGAGCCTGGAGAGCAGTGGGGTACCTCAGTGGGGTACAGTGCTATACAGTCCAACCTCCAAATTATCAATTTGCTCCAGGGGAACTGATCTCTGTAGTGTAGTCTAAAAATGAGCGGTAATTTTGGGGGATCTCCAGGTCCCACCTGGAGGCTAGTACACCTACCACCAACCTTTCAGGTTCAAGTACCATAACATTCTGATCTCTTACAGGTTCTCTTTCATATTTGCATTTATCAAACTTGTGGAATATGATTCCACGTAAATCCACACTGCAAATTTGCTATTTGAGTACCAGTATCATGGGCTCACGAGTCTTAGTTAATTAATGGTTGTTCATTCTTTGCCTTAATAGACTATAATTTTTTCCCCATAATTGCTTTAGGTCTTTGATATTTATTACAAGGTTGTGCGAAGTACTATAGTTTCTGCTCAGCTCTGCTTCCCTACAAAATACATTCAAGAAATGGCTGTTTTGTAAAAATAAATTGACAGAATGGTAGTCCGAAATTCATCTTAATACACACTTCATTATATGATATTGGATTATTCCTGGAATAGAAGTCTCAGATAAAAGAGGGGGGTAGAGTTTCTCTCACAAAGTGAAAAATCCTCTAAATAACCTCATGGATTAAAATTAGGGTTAAGTATCACAGACTTTAATGGACAAAAATTGAGTTTAATGGACTTAATGGGGTCACACATAAATAGTTGTTCCATACCTTAAGGGCCACATTAAGAATAATTTTGTTGTTCAGGCCAAAAGGCCCGACCCTCATCTGCATCCAATGGAGATAATTTGATGGGTTGCTATTTCATTTTACCCTGCTGGCTGCTACACAAATTATTTTCGAGTCACCAAAAGACGTAAATTACCAAAAGAAGTAAATCTTTTTTTTTAAAGAAACTTTTTCGTCACAAGTTCCTTCCATCTTCATGTTCTGCCCTTTCCAATTGGCCTTTGCTATAATTAGCATCTATCTTCCTGGTTTTCTTTGTATGTTCAGTAAGACAGGCAGTTAGTGTAGCAGTTTTTTTTTTAAAAAAAGAGAAGAAACCTGAATATTTCGGTTCAGAGGTTTTGCTGACTATAGCAAGAAGTCTCCTGAAATTCTAAACTGCCATCTCAAATTAGGTTCTAATAGAGTATTTAATAGTTTGTGGAGGGAAACAACTAGAGCCAAAGATCTTTTCGCGGTTCCCCCCCCCTCCCCAGCTTAAGAGCTTGCTGCTAAAACGGTCCTTGAAAATATTTTCATACTATTATAATCTTCCTGGTACTTGTAATCATCAAGTGCTCCTGAGAAAATCAAGTTTGCAAGAATGTTCCTGAAATCTGATCATTGTATCACATTGTTCTCAGGAGGCATAATTGAACAGGAAATGCATCAGAAATTGTCAAGCTGAAACTGTTAGAAGAATGGGAAGTTAATAATTACCTAGGGCTCATTAAGTAAATGCTTAGAAAAACTACCACCACTAATTAAATTCCCTCACTCAATCCGGATGTTCAAGAGCACCCTAAGGACATTTTTCAAGTCACTCTTGGCTTTCCTATGAAATTCCTCAGGTCTTTTGCCTGGGGGGAAATCTCCAGACTAGCTCTGAATTTTGCTCGAGGCAAATTCTGATGACCATGGAGTGATGTGTGGAATACCCCTTCCCTCGAGAAATGTCACAGTATGTGTCGAAGCTCTTCTGGCTTTCCTCCGAATTTTGCAGCTGTCTCACCTGAGGAGAAAACTCCCCAATCATTTTGAATGAGCTTTGCATATAATTTTGATGGCAATTCCAATACTGAAATATCAACATGTAACATTCATTTAATGCAAAAGCCAGTGAAAATTCCCAGAGAACAGATTTGTGTTCCTTTTGTTAGAAATATAACCATGGTGATAATGACATAACAGGAAATGAATTTATTAGTCATTGCTTGTGAGTGCAGAGAAGTGTGAAACTTTGGAGAAATTTTGCAAGTTTTATCAAACCTTAGCCGTCTTTAAACGCTATGGATGTGTTACCTAATCTTCAGAACAGCCCTCTAGGGGTGTCAAAGGGGACCGCCTTCCTTTTTAAATAATTTTTTTATTGTTTTCTAGTTACAACACCATTAATCAATCAATCCAATATCGTACATTTGTAATATAAACACCACCCCTTCAATCATTATATGCAACGCTAACAATATAGACTTTCCCTCCCCACTCCTCTATCCTTTTGATATAACTGTTCTTCCCTTTGCATTTAATTTCTAATCCGGTATAGTAACAGATTTAAATTTAAATAAACTTTCAATTATCTTAAAATATAAAATTTAACATTAATACTGATATTTGATAAACAGGATTAGAGCAATACATATCCTTTAATTTCTCCCGTATACAGTTCATTTACACAGTAAGTCGTCCATGCCTCCCATTCTCCCACAAATTCCGTATTCTCTTTTTGATTTATTAATGCAGTTAATTTAGCCATTTCTGCCAGTTCTAACATTTTTTGTATCCAGTCTTATCTGGTGTCTCTGATGATTTCCATTTTGCTGCATATACCAGTCGTGCAGCCGTGGTGGCATATATCAAAAATGATCTCTGAGTTAAAATGGAATCCGGTATGATACTTAGCAACATCATTTCTGGTGTTTTAGGAATGTTTTGTTGTAATATTAGTCTTAATTCATTATAAATCATATCCCAGAAGTTCTTTGCTTTTTAACATAACCACCAAACATGATGAAAAGAGCCAATCTCGTCCTTACATTTCCAACAGTTTGGTGACATTGTTTTATACATTGTAGCTAGTTTTTTTGGTGTCAAATACCATCTGTAAATCATCGTGTATATATTCTCTCTCAATGATAGTGAAAGTATGGATTTCATGTCTCGTGACCAGAGTCTTTCCCATCTGTTCAATGGAATGCTGTGACCCAGCGTCTGTGCCCAAGTAATCATTGTAGGTTTGGTTTGGTCTTGCTCTGTATATATAGTTAACAGCAGTTTATACATCTTTTAAATTAAATGATCATTGGTGTCCAACAGCATTTGTTGTAAAGTTGATTTTTCTTTGATAAAGCCTATCTTCATATCCTGAGTATATAGAGACTTTATTTTATGATATTGAAACCAAGTCAAATGTTCTTTTAATTCTTCATGCTCTTTTAGGGCACATCTGTTGTAGTCCCATTTTAGAAGGTCCTGATATACAACAAATTGGGAAGGTCTCAGTGGTCGTAGTGTCAACATCTCTTGCGATGAAATCCACAATGGTGTTTTAATTTCTAAAAGATGTTTATACATTTGCCAAATTTTTATTAAAGAAGATTTAACAATATGATGCTGAAATGCCGTATGTATTTTAAGTTTATCATACCATATGTAACCATGCCACCCGAATCTATTGTCAAAGCCTTCTAAATCCAATAAACGAGTATTTTTCAGTTGAATCCAATCCTTTAGCCACACAAAGGCCGAAGCCTCCACATACAGTTTAAAATTAGGAAGAGCAAATCCTCCTCTTTCTTTAGAATCCACCAAATATGTATAGGCAATTCTTGGTTTTTTCCCTTGCCAAACAAAATTCAGTTAGTCCTTCCTCCACATGTCAAAGTATTTTGCTTGTGTAATTATTGGTAGGTTCTGAAATAAAAACAACAGTCTTGGCAATATGTCCATTTGAACTACTGAGATATGTCCCAGAAAGGAAATGTTTTTATTAGACCACATTATCATATCTTTTTTAATTGCTCCCACAGTTTGACATAGTTATTGACAATTAAATCTTTACTTTTATTTGTAATCCAAGTACCTACCGTATTTTTCGCTCCATAGGACGCACCACTCCATAAGACGCACCTGGTTTTTAGAGGAGGAAAACAAGAAAAAATCTTGTTTTCCTCCTCTAAAAACGCGGGCAGGGAGCGGGCGCGCGGGCGCGCCAAGCGCTCAGAGCGGGTGGGGAGGAGGCGGGCAGGCGCTCCAAGAGCTCAGAGCGAGCTGGGAGGAGCCGGGCGGGAGAGGCGCACCAAGTGCTCAGAGCGGGCGGGGAGGAGGCGGGCAGGCGCGCCAAGCCGCCCCCCCTCCGCTTCCCAGCTGGGAGGCAAGCAAGCGCACAGAGCGGGCTGGGCGGGCGCACAGAGCCGGCTGGGCGCGCTGGAACGGCGCGAGGCAGCTTTCCCCAGCTGCCTCCCAGCGCGCCCAGCCGGCTCTGTGCGCACATTCGCTCTATAAGATGCACCCACATTTCCCCTCACTTTTGAGAAGGAAAAAAGTGTGTCTTATGGAGCGAAAAATACGATAAGTACTTTACTTTGTTTGTTTTCTCCCATCCTGAAATATCTACAAAGTCTTTTTGTTCTCCACTTGAGAGATTTTTAAACAATATCTGAGTCTTATCTTGATTAATCTTAAATCCCGAAACATCACCATATTGCTTCATTAAATCCAACAGAGAATTTATAGATTGATTCAGGACATTCAGAATGAGTAGTAAATCATCTGCAAAAGCTCTCATTTTAAATTCATGTTTGTTTATCTTAAGGCCATGGATTGCATCTGTATCCCATATCTTACAACATAAAGTTTCTAGGACTAGAATAAAGAGCAGAGGAGAGAGTGCGCAACCTTGTCAAGTTACTTTTTGTATTTCACAATTATCGGAAATTGATTCATTTACTAAAATTTAAGTTTCTGAGTTGTATATATAGCATCAATTCCAGTCTGAAAGCTGTCACCAAAGTTCATTTTTTCCAAAACTTTTTTCATATATTTCCATGAAACCAAATTAAAAGCCTTCTCCGCATCTAAAAAAATGAAAGCAGCTTTATGTTGATTGTTATGTTAAGACCCTCAAATTGTCTTTGATCTGTCTTCCAGGGATAAAACCCACCTGCTCTTCATGAATCAAGGTTGTAATAAATTGCTTAAGTCGGTTCGATAGTATAGAAGCATATATTTTGTAATCTACAGTCAATAAAGAGATAGGCCTATAATTAGTTACTCTTTCTGGATCTCTCCCAGTTTTGTGGATTAACGATATAAAGGTGTGTGACCATGTTTCAGGAGAAAATCCCATATCTAATGTGGTATTACATACCATCGTAAATGGGTTCTTCAAATCGTCTTTAAACAATTTTTTTAAAAAGCTGCAATTCCATCTGGGCCAGGTATTTTATCTGTTTTTTGTCTTACTATTGCTTCTTCTAATTCTGTTGTTGTTATCTTAGCATCTATAGATTGTTGTTCGGAGGATAGTTTAGTAATGTTTACCTTTTTCAGATATTTATCCATCTTCTTCTCAGAAATAGGATCTTTCTGGTATAATTTGGTATAAAAAGATACAAACTCTTTCTGTACATCAGTTGTTGTATGTACCGGTCCCTTTTCAGTCTGTATTGTACTAATAATCTTCTTCTGCATAGAGTTTCTTAATTGGCTGGCCAAAAGTTTACCTGGATGATTTGCATGTTCAAAATATCTTTGCTTTGCATATTTCATATTTTTATTCATTTCTTCCATGATCACCAAATTAAGTTGACGTTTAGCAACTTTGATCTTTAATAAAATATCTTTTCTCTGGGGTTCTTTAGATTCTAAAATTAATTGTTGTTCTAGGTTTTGTAGTTCATTTGTTTGCTGTAGTTGTTTTTTCCTCCATGCAGTATTCTTCTGAATCAAAAATCCTCTCAACACTGCCTTAAAAGCATCCCAAATGATATTTAAGTTGGTTTCTCCATTCATATTAATCTCAAAGAAGTCTCTGATAAGAGTGTGTAATTTTTATTATATTATATCGTCTCTCAAAAGTCTGTCATTTAATTTCCATCTGAATGCTTGTCTACTATTCCATTCAAAGGAAACCGGATTATGATCAGAAAAAGTTCTTGGTATTACATGCACTTTGCATAGTTGAGTAAACATAGACTTGCTCGCCCATATCATATCTATACGTGAATGTGATTCATGTCTTGCGGAGAAAAAAGTATATTCTCTAGATGTCAGCTTCATTGTCCTCCAAATGTCTTGTATTTTAAACTCCTCAGTAAGTTGAAAGAATGTTTTAGGGAGGCATCCTTCCTTGTCATCCTTGGCTTTTGATTTTATGTCAATCGCACAGTCTATGACTCCATTAAAATCGCCCATTATCAAAATCTGTTCTTCAGCATATTGCAATAAGGTATCATGAGGTTTATAGAATTGTGCTTTTCCATCATTAGGTGCGTAGATCCCTACCACCCATGTCTTTTGGCCTAGTATTTTAACTCTAATCATAAGTATTCTGCCCTCCCCAGTCCCCATCTTTATATACAAGTTCAGGAGCAAATGAGGCTAGTGCATATATAACTACTCCTTTGGTTTTTGTTCTTAGAAATATGAGTTTCCTGCAGACATATTAAAGAATATTTTTGTTTTTGTAAAAAATTAAAAATTCTTCCTCTTTTCACCTTTTCATTTAAACCATTTACATTCCATGAAATTACTTTAGCCATGTTGTCAGGGTGTTAAAAACCATAAATTTTATAATCCACCTGTTGCTCCTTTTGTCGAATCATCTTCTTCCTTTTCTTGAGCTTGATCCTGTCCCTGATCTGGTATAGGGCCTGTGAGTTCCTTCCTGTATTTTCTCAAAAATTTCCCAACATCTTCCATCGTGGTTATAACACATTTTACTTCTTTATAGGTGAATACAAGTCCTTGTGGTAACAACCATCTGTATCTTATGCCATTTTCCCTCAATGTCATTGTGAAGTCTTTAAAGATATTTCTTTTAGTCATCAAATGCCTTGGAATGTCCTTAAGAAGTATTAATGGGTTGCCTTCCAGAACAATTAGATCTTTGTAATGTAGTTGCATTATTGTATCTTTCATTCTAACATCATAGAAGGAAATAATAACGTCTCTTGCCTTTGCCCTCTTCAGTCTAGGAGGTAAGGGCATCCTATATATTCTGTTAACAGCATTATCTAACTCTTGTTCTTCTATGTGGAATAAGGTAGCCAAGGCTTTCACCGATGATTCTCTTGTATCACCACAGTCTTCAGGAAGGTTTCGCAGGTGTAAATTAGGCTCCCTAACTTTCAAATCCATCATAGCCAGTTGATCTTTCATGGTTTCTTCCTGTATTTGCATTGTTTTCAATTGTTTCTCATGGCTTTCAACTTTCCACCTCTTTATGTTCTTCTGTCATTTTCTTAACTGAGGTATCCATTGTCTTCATGTCTGATTGCAGCGAAGTAACTTGAGTCTTTACCTCCTTCACCTCCTTTGTCACAGAGTCCAGTTTTTCAGCTAACGTCTCAGTTAGCTGATTAATCTGTTTTTTCTTGCTGTTTAGACATTTGTTCCATTTGTTTAGTAAAAGCATCTGTTTGTTTGGCTAAAGGTTCTTGCATCTTCTTTTCTGTCTCCTCCATTGTTGTGTCAGTAGAGGGCTCCTTAAGTTTAGGCAATGCAGGGCTATGCAGTGATCTGGAATGTTGACGTGGAGCTGACATATATTCTGGCAGTTTTTCTTGGTATCTAGGCAGGTTTCAGATCTGTCAATCCTTTAGTATATAGGTTCTTATTCAGCCTCCCAGTTAATTTTCCTTATTTGCTTAATTTTTATCCTCCAAATTAATGCAGAAATAAATTTTTTAAAATAGAGGTACCATAGAGAAAAGGGACGCTCTAGCACGGCATCTTGGGCAGGAAGTAGGAAGTATCGCAGACCTTCTGCCGTTTCTTTCTATGATCAAGAGGGGTAGGACGTATTTACCTGTTACACAGGAAACACACTTCCGGTCCCACGATGTCGTCTTGCGGCCGGTCTTCTCTGCCCTCGCTGGTTACAAGGTACCTCTATCTTAGGCGACATGGCCGGAGGATCTTTAGAACGGAGGTCATTAAAATAGAGGAGGAACTTCTTCAACTTCCTCCTTCTCTCTCCTTCATCTTAGCATTTAATTGGAGGTTAGAATGTCATTTTAAAGTCCCGATTATTTAGTCTATCTCCAGATAAACTTGATAAGTTTCCTGCCGGTTAAATCAATTGTTTTTATAAGATCCAATTCACTTCTACATTGGGGTGGGAGGCACGGATTCTATAGCTGTTTGTTTTTAAGGTCTCAGTTGTTTTATTGCCAGGTAAAAACAATAGGGTTCTTTTAAACTCACTCAGATTTCGGAGGGTGAGGTTTTCTTCTTTTCATATAGTTAGTTAGATAGTAATAGAGAAGATCGAAGCCTGAATCCAAAGTCATGTCTGCGGCAAAAGTAATCTCCTCAAAGCCAGCGGGACAGCGTCTGAGCCTCCAGGAGTCTTAAAAAAGCACTCTCAGAGAGCTCAGGAGTCAACACTGCTCTTGACGGCAGCAGGAGAATTCCTGACACCCGTTCCACTGTTTAGGAATCGGGGGGGTGTTGAGCACCCCAATTAAGGACGTTTCTTGGTTCCCCCTGGGAGCTTCCAGGGAGACATAGCGCTTCGGTCAGCTTCTCTACCGGAAGTCTGGGGACCCCCTTCCTTTTTAACCAGCAGAAAAGTTAGTTGGATCCAACCCAGTAGAATGTGTATTGATTCCTTTTGAGAAGCCATCTAAGTTTGAGGTGCTCCTTTTGGTGGGCCGCTAATTGTGTTGGAGTAGAATATGAGTACTGTACCTCTACAGCACAAGAATAGGATCTTTAATTTCTTACAGAGTATTTATGGTTCCAGGTGGACACCTCCAGCAGCAAGGTAGTGACTTCCTCAGAGGCTGTTATCAGAAAACCAGTGTGATGGTTAGAGTATTGGACTAGGAAGATCCAGTTTCGGACCCCAACGCTGACATGAGGCTTGCTGATTGACCTCAGGCAAGCCATTAGCAACCATTACCGCAACCATTACTAATGATTTCCATTAGTTCCAACTGGGAAAAGTACTATTTTTTGGTCAGTCCTCAGTCTTCTGTCCAACATGTTCACCAGATGTTCCTGAGTTCCAGTATTTTGGGAGAGGAAGAAATAGTACTGTCTATCTCCTTTCTCCATACTGGGTCTGCTTTCTCCATACTGGGTCTGCTTGCTCCATACTGATGCCTTCCTCAGCCTAAGGACCCTTCATCTGGTGAAGGTGGCTCTTCCTCCACTTCTGTTGGAGGATATCACCCAAGCTAGAGGACGCCTATGAGCTTGCTGAACAAGTTACAAGCCATGATTTTATAAATCAATGTTATGCTCTCCCCATAGCTGTAAAGTTCTAAACCGAATAGTCCCATATTCTTTTGCCTTTCCTGGTGGGAGAGGAGC
Organism: Euleptes europaea; assembly: GCF_029931775.1. Taxonomy (NCBI): domain Eukaryota; kingdom Metazoa; phylum Chordata; class Lepidosauria; order Squamata; family Sphaerodactylidae; genus Euleptes; species Euleptes europaea. Next base: position 75,572,449 of record NC_079320.1, read on the forward strand.
TCTAACACCTTGATTCATTTAATTGCTCTGTTGCCTTGTGTTTGCTTCACCGCTGAATAACCATAGCTTGTCCTATATAATAAAAAGAAAGACATGATGTCCGACTCAAAACCATCCAGCCAGTGCATTCCCCAAGGGTGGGGGGGAACCAATTGCAAGTATACAAAAGAAAGCTTTGGATGAAAGTTACCATCTTTTGCAACGTGATCAATGTTCTTCTAGGGATCTGACTTGTTTAGTGAATAGAGCAAAGATAAAGTATTCTCAGATGTGATTATCACTGGAGATTTATTTGAGATCTAACATAAAAAGAGTTTCTTCTTCAGTTGCATGTATAAGTGTAATCTTTTCTATAGTCTTCAATAACTTTAAAAGATACAGTGATCCTTGTTCACATGTAGCTACAGAATGATTTTTTTCTCCTGTGTTCTGCAAAGGAAAGGGAAAAAAAATAAAGACTAGCTATTGGAAGTTACTTGAAAATAAATTCAATCCAAAATGGTGCCCCATACTACCATACTACCAACTGAACATAGGAATGCTACATTGATGATTGCTGGTATTACTGCTCATACTTCAAACTTGGAATGTAACCCAATTTCATGGACAAGGACTGATTCAGAAGTCTGGTATAATTTTGTGATTTTGTTTTGTTTCTACACACTCAGAATGAACATCTAGACATTAATTTACCAATCACATGACCAAAATCGGTATAAAAGGTGCTGTCAAAATGGATGAATTTTGTTGAGGGTTAAAAGTGTTATTTAGTAATGCTGCAGTTGCTGGATGACCATTCCTTTGTTATGTTGGTGACTCAGAATGGCTGGCTGATGCTTTCTCAATTGGATATTAATTATTATAAGATATTCCTTGATAGATTTGTTAAGTGCCATGAGCTTGTAGAACATGATGAGGGGAACTAGTAAAATGCTGGGGAGGAAAGAGGTGGAATAGACACTGGTAAGCAATAGCAGAAGAATTTGTTAAAAAAATTACATGTTTGTGCATCCTGACTCCAGAGTTCAACATTGTTCTAAGAAAACGGAAGGAAACATTTTTTGCATAACCCACCATCTGTGAAACTTGCATTTTATTAATGTATTTATTGCATTGTGCATTTGTGGCTCAAGAATTTGAGCTGGCAGCCCTACATATATCCTGTTTCCTAGTCCACAGTCAAGATTGTCTAGAACATATACCACTCAGAAGAAGAAGAGTTGGTTTTTATATGCAGACTTCCTCTACCACTTAAGGAAGAATCAAATCGGCTTTGAATCACCTTCCCTTCCCCTCCCCACAACAGACACTCTGAGAGGTAGGTGGGGCTGAGAGAGCTCTAAGAGAGCTGTGTCTAGCCCAAGGTCACCAGCTGGTTTCATGTGCAGGAGTGGGGAAACCAACCTGATCCACTAAATTAGCATCTGCCGCTCATGTGGAGGAGCGGGGAATCAAACCGGGTTCTCCAGATCAGAATCCACCACTCCAAACCACCGCTCTTAACCACTACACCACGCTAGTTCTCTGTACTGAGATACAGAAGATTTATTATTAAGCAGATTTTTAGACCACCTTTTCTCTATTTCAGTTCCCCAAGGATGACATTCTTTGTAATTTCTAGGTTGCTTCCTAAGCAGATCAGACACATGGAGATTCTCATGTTTCCAACTGCCCTCCACTGGAAATGAATTAGACACTATTGTTAGCAGACTGCTATCTTCAAGTGCAGAATTTTGGGCTTTGCTCTTTCGCACAGTTGCTTCTTCATGGTTCAGTGTCATCCCCAGGTGCCGCTGCTGACACGGACTTCCCTGCGGCTATACATTCTTCATTCATCGATTCTGACACCTGGAAAGAGCTGGAGAGTCAAAAACCAACTGGAGTCTTGAGTGACAACGGTTTGCTGCAGTGAACAGAAGGTTGACTTCTGTGCTGGCTCTACTGAAAAAATGTGAATTAACAAAATAATTAGGCCCGATGTGGGGGGAGAAAGACTTGCCAGTGAAACATTTCTCCGAGTTGGTTAGATGTACATAGCATTTTCATGTGACAAAGCCAGATGTAGGATGTTCAGGGGTTTTTATAATGACCTCAGAACTACAGTTATTAAAATCCGGTGTACCCAGCTAGGAAAAGAATAAGTGGTTCAATGTATTATATAAAGGGGTCATCATTAAGCCAATGATGTCTAGCATTTTTAACCTTATCTTTTAGACCTGTAATATGAAAATAGGTACAGGTTACTATGCTCTGTATGTGCATTTGCTGGTCATTGACTGTATTATTAAAGATTTGATAATGACCTCAGACCACATGGGGGGAAATGAGGATTGTGGATGATAGGACATCTCTGATATGTCATCCTGAGCTCCTTGGAGGAAAGGTGAAATACCAACAGGGTAAATAACGATTAACCATGTGACCCATCTTACTTGTTTTCTGCCCAATGAGTTGCTTAACGTTATGCTGATTTATTGGACAGGTGATATGCAAAGAGATGGTATCTAATCTATTACAGATTAATACACGTTTGTACTCTGTTTTAACTCTGCCCGGAACAAGGGCCCTGTAAGATCTTGTTATTTGTTTTGTACAGTTATAGAAACGGCAAGGGTGGGAGGGAGTCGAAGTATCAGTTTGGCTTCTCGGAATACAATCTACCAAGTGTTACACCCACACAAGCCAGACAGAAATGAATGAGGCTTGTGTGAGAACAACGCTTGCGGCATTAAGCCTTTTGAATCCCTCATCATCTGGGACCAGTGCGGCAACCGCTCTGTGTGCAAAGAGCTGTGCTGTTCAACTGAACCAAATCTTACACCGAATTTAGAAAAAAAAATGAGAACAGGGAAAAGCAAATGTCACATCCCACCACCAGGTCAGTAATATGAAGTCACCAGATTTGTTATTTCCAAATACCAAAATACTCATTGTTAGAATAGGCCAGGCAGAGAGAAAGCCCCCTTAGGGGCGCAAGGCATCTCTGTGTAGTTTACCTCCCATGGGATTCCTCACAGTGCACCGCCATGATAATACCCCTAAGTGCAACCTTTTCCCTATAGCATAGGAATTAGGGAAGATTGGCAATTGGGACCACCAGGAAAGGGCCTGATGGGCTGTGGTGCCACCTAGGCTTGCCAACCTCCAGGTGCTAGCTGGAGATCTCCTGGGATTCCAACTGATCTCCAGGTGACAGAGATGTTCACCTTTTCTCCCTCTCAATACTGGAACGCGGGATCATCTGCTGAAGCTGGAGGGCGAGAGATTCAAAACAGATAAAAAGAAGTATTTCCTCACACAACACATAATTAAATTGTGGAATTCCCTGCCCCAGGATGTGGTGATGGCTGCCAACTTGGAAGGCTTGAGGAGGGGACATGTTCATGGAGGAGAGTGATATCCAAGGCTACTAGTAATAATGGATACTAGTCATGATGCATAACTATTCTCTTCAAGATCAGAGGAGCATTTCTAATATATTAGGTGCTGTGGAACACAGGCAAGATGCTGCTGCAGTGGTCTTGTTTGTGGGCCTCCTAGAGGCACCTGGTTAGCCACTGTGTGAGCAGACTGCTGGACATGATGGACCTTGGTCTGATCCAGCATGACCCAAAAGCTGTCCTCCTCAGGCCCCACCCCTAAAATCTCGAGGTATTTCTCAATCCAGAGCTGGCAACCCTAGTGCCACCTCTCTTGAGCTCCCAGGCCTTGGCAAGTTGCACGGTGACAGTTGCCAGGAGTGCTATGGACTGGCTGCCATCTGGCCTAGGCAGAGCACCACTGCACGGCTGCCACCACCAAGCCCAGCTTAGGCATGTGTAGTGGCCACTGCTGCTGCAAAACTGCATGGTGGCAGCTCCTGCCAAGCCCAGTCAGTCCTCCCGCCACCAGGGGTGTGTGTTGAGGAGGAGGAGACAAGGAGGGAGTAGGGCCTTTCCGGGGACATTTTGTCCTCCCCTTGCATAAAATGAGAACAACTCTCTTGGAGGTGCACCATTGGGGCCAGAAGAGGCCAGATTTACTACCTGCCTCTGGTGACCCTTCTTTCTTCCACGATATGATAAATAAAACATTTCCAGTAGAAGCCTGTTTCCTTTGTGCCCACCGACAGCAGGGTACTTTTCTATCCACTTCTACACACACTTAGCCTTTTCCCCTGTGTGTGTTTTTTTAGTCATGCTAGAGCTAGAGTGACAGAAAGTATTAGGTCTTAAGAGGACGACAAACAAACAGAATGCTGTGAGCTAGCCATCAATACATTTTTACCCCACTCTTCCTGTGAGGAGCGCAGGCTGGCGCACACAATTTTCCTCACTACCACCATTTTGGTTCTCACACCAAGCCCCACTTGGTATATTAGGCCAGCAGTGTGGCTAAGCCAAGAAACAGCATCCTAGAATCTGTACTTCAGACTAGAAATGCTTGATTCCTAGGGTTGCCAGGTCCCTTTTCAACACTGGCGGGAGGTTTATTGGGTGGAGCCTAAGGAGGGTGGGATTTGAGGAGGGGACTTCAATGCCATAGAGTCCAATTGCCAAAGTGGCCCTTTTCTCCAGGCGAACTGATCTCTATTGGATGGAGATCAGTTGTAATAGCAGGAGATCTCCTGCTAGTACCTGGAGGTTGGCAACGCTATTGATTCCCCATGTCTGGAAACAGCAGAAGAAGAAGGCATCCACCACTGCTAGGTGTGCCAACCTCCAGGTACTAGCTGGAGATCTCCTGATATTACAACTGATCTCTAGCCGATAGAGATCAGTTCACCTGGAGAAAATGGCCGCTTTGGCAATTGGACTCTATGGGATTGAAGTCCCTCCCCTACCCAAACTCCACCTCCTCAGGCTCTGCCCAAAAACTTCCCACCGGTGGCTAAGAGGGACCAGGCAACCCTACACACTACCATAGTCTTCCTGGATGCAACCCTTTCCTATGTCCCATGCTAGTGAATTGATACTGATCATTTCTCTGGGGAACAGTAAAATGTTGTATTTGTGGACCCTAGGGCAGGAAGGACAAAACTGAGCATTCTGGGTGATACTGACAAGGGTGACTAGTCTTGCCAACTTCTAGGTGGTGCCTGGAGATCTCCCAGAAGTAAAACTGATCTTCAGACTACAGAGATCAGTTGCCGTGGAGAACGTGGCAGCCTCGGAGGACAGACTGTACGGCATTGTACCCCATGGAGCCCTCTCCCCTCACTAAACCCCGCTCCCCAGGCTCCACCCCCAAATCTCCAGGAATTTCTCAAACATGAGCTGGTAACTCTACAAGGGTCCCAGATTGGTGACACATCCACATAAGTAAGAATTCTTGCAATGTACTTGAGATCATGGGTACTGTGCTTGTCTTACATAGTCCCACATGTGAGGTGGGAAAGGCATTTGCTTGGCTGTCCTTCACCAATCTATAGGGTTGCCAGGTCTCCTTCTGCCACCAACAGGAGGTTTCTGAGGTGGAGCCTCAGGAGGGTGGGGTTTGGGAGGGGAGGGACTTCAATGCCATAGAGTCCAATAGCCAAAGTGGTAATTTCCTCCAGGGAAACTGATCTATATTGGCTGGAAATCGGTTATAATAGCAGGAGATCTCCAGCTAGTACCTGTAGGTTGGCAACCCTACCAATCTAGCAACATGCACTCCAGTTATTGGGTGTTTCAAAATGAACCTGCTGTCATTGCCAGATCATTACTTCCTGACTTGTTTCATACCTTGGGGGAAAAACACCCCCAAATAGGCCACAGCCAATGTTTCAGAACAAAGGCATTCGCTTTCTTTTTGAATGGAACAGAGAGGATACAAAGAGATTGAAGCTCTGAGGGAAAAAAAGAAATGATCTTTGATGGGTTAAATGACCTTTACTTGATACTGAACATTTGCCTCTGTTGTTAGGGTGATAACAGAAAGCCTCTAAATGTACACCCAAAATAATTTACTTTGTGCCAACAATTTCATCCCATTTTTTCTGTCATCTGCAACAACTGAACTCAGACTGCAACAGAGGCATTTGTGAAGCCTGACTCATACGCGTATAACTGGAGCACAGGCCTAATTGAAAAGCATTGCCGAAATCTCACAAACTGATAGGGCTACTTTTTGAGTGAGAAGGAAAAGACAAAGGAGGGCAAGGTGCATTTGAGAATTTATTTAGCGCTTCTAGATCCCTACGCATTTTGCAATTTGCTTTGGCAGGGGATCTAATACAAAATGCAAACTACAATCACAAATCCATTAAAAAATGGGTAACAGAATAGTGACTAGATTATTGCTTTACAATTTTAAAAATAACATAAAATTCTTAAATGAACAGTCTGAGCATGTTATGAGAGCCTTACCTAGTCTCTAGGAGGAAGCAGAAGCAGAGTTGGTTTTTATATGCCGAGTCTTTGTTTTGATTATGCGTGCCGTTTCCGTCAGAAATTGCCTCGCTCGCCCCCTGCGTTTCCGCACATTTTGCTCGCGTTTTCAGGGACCTGTTTTATTTCAAATTTCAAAATGTGGGGGAATGCAGGGGGAGAGCAAAGCAACCTCTGATGATCAGAAACAGCATGCATAATCAAAACAAAGACCCAACCAAAGTCATCAGAGGGGTGACCGCGAGGGAAACCCCCACGCATGAAAGGCCCGACTCTCTACTGTGCGCCTTGCTCTCCTTTGTCTCTTCCTGCCCACTTGTGCTGCCCCATTTTCTCCCCCTACTCCTTGAATGACACATTTGACAGTGAAATCCCATGTGGAGTTATTCCAGTGTAACCCCACTGAAATCAATAGCTCAGAATGGAGCAAGTCTGCATAGGATAGCACTAAGTATTGTTGAGGGAAATCAAAATAATTTTGCTAATCGGGTTACAATTTTGATAGGTTCCTCTGGTCCTCACATCATCACTGGGTTATATTAATTAATACTTCACCAGGCTTAAATCCTCAACCAAAGAGAAATAGTTTTTGGAAAGAAATAAAAACCCCTGAAACACATAAATTGGAATTCAAAGCAAACTGAGAACTTTGTCCACAGACGAAACATCAGAGGAATGTTAAACCCAAAAGAGTTTTGACTCATGGTCAGTAAATTGTACTCCACTTGAATTATAATTGGATCGCAAAATTACCCGCAGCATCCATTAAGACTTTGTATGGCTACTGTAGTTCATGAATGGGGGAAGGCAACGAATCGCCTAGGTAACTATGTGTTGCTCTTTGTATGTCATGGGTCATCCTGCCCTGCCCCAGAGGTCAGCAACCGCTTATCATTAAGATCCAAACTACATCAAAATTCACAGCAAGAGATCAACAAAGTCCATTTGCTGAAAACGTACAAATGAACTTTTTGATAATTGACCTGTAGATTAACAATCCCTAGTTCTGGTTATTTCATGCCATCGTTTTCCCTATTACTATTTATGGGTGTGAGAGCTGGACAATGAAGAAAGCTGATAGGAAGAAAGTAGATTCCTTTGAAATGTGGTGTTGGAGGATAGTGTTATGGATACCCTGGACCGGCAAAAAAACAAATAAGTGGGCTCTAGATCAGATCAAGCCTGAACTGTCCCTAGAAGCTAAAATGACTAAACTGAGGCTGTCATACTTTGGACATATTATGAGAAGAGAAGAGTCACTGGAAAAGACAATCATACTAGGAAAAGTTGAAGGCAGCAGGAAAAGAGGAAGACCCAACAAGAGATGGATTGACTCTATAGAGGAAGCCACGGCCCTCAAGATCTGAGCAATGCTGTTAAGGATAGGAGACTTTGGAGGACATTGATTCATAGGATTGCCATGAGTCGGAAACGACTTGAAGGCATTTAACACACACACACACACAGAGAGAGTTCTGGTTGCTGTGAGTCCTTTATAAGGAGGTGGCACACACAAGGTCTTGAAATAAATTATGAATAAATACAGAGGTATCATGCACAATCTTGTCATTGCACTGGCATTGTGCATGGTTTACACTTGAATTACTGGCAACTGCTCCCCCATCTGGAAGAAGAAGAGATGGTTTTTATATGCCAACTTTCTCTACCTTTTAAGCAGAATCAAACTGGCTTACAGTCTCCTTCCCTTCCTCTCCCCACAACAGACACCTTGGGAGGTAGGTGAGGCTGAGAGAACTCTAAAAGAACTGTGATTAGCCGAAGGTCACCCAGCTGGCTTCATGTGGAGGAGTGGGGAAACCAACCTGGTTCACCAGATTAGAGTCTGCTGCTCATGTGAAGGAGTGGAGAATCCAACCCGGTTCTCCAGATTAGAGTCCAACGATCTTATCCTCTACACCACGCTACCAATTCTTGTTCAGCAAAGCATCTCTAAGAAGACCTTCAGTCCTATAAAATTATTTTCCTGGCATTCCCTTCACATGCTTATTATTCTAGCATCCCAGTTACCCATCCAACACAAAAAGATTTTATTTTTCGTTCCATGGTGGTGGTGGCAGAGAGTGTCACCAAGCTGCAGCCGACTAATGGCGTCCCTGTGGAGTTTTCAAGGCAAGAGATGTTCAGAGGTGGTTTGCCATTGCCTGCATCTGTGTAGAAACCCAGGACTTCCTTTGTGGCCTCCCATCCAAATACTAACCAGGCTGACCCCAATCTTCTAGGGCCTGCGGGCACATTTGGAATTTTGACATGGCATGGTGGGCATAGCAAAAAAATGGCTGCCACAAAATGGCTGCTGCAGGAGGTGGAGCAAGTAGGGTTGCCAGGTCCCTCTTTGCCACCGATGGGAGGTTTTTTGGGTGGACCCTGAGGAGGGCAGGGTTTGGGGAGGGGAGGGACTTCAATGCCATAGAGTTAGGGTTGCCAGGTGCCTGGTGGTAGCAGGCAAACTTCTGGCAATTTGCCCCTTTGCCCGCTGACCTGCTGACGGTCAGTGGGCAAAAGTGCACGCGCGTACATGCCGCTGCAGGTCACTTCCGGTTTACAACCGGAAGTCCTGCCTTGCGAGGTGCCTTATGCCACTCAAACTAAGAGGTGGGAGTTCCAGTTGTAAACTGGAAGTGATGCGCACGTGCGTAGGTGTGTCCACGCATTGGCGAAATGGCCATTTTCTCCAGGTGAACTGATCTCTATTGGCTGGAGATCAGTTGTATTGGCAGGAGATCTTTAGCTAGTCCTTGGAGGTTGGCAACCCTAGGAGTGAGTCACAAAATGATTGCCACAACTTAACTTCAGTAACACAGTGTAGATATTTGTGATGTTGTGGCAGCTGCTGCCAAAGCAACATTTAAAAAAATCTGCACGGCCAATCAAATCTCCAATCACATTAGAAGCCTTGCTGGACAAATGTCCTAACTGGTCCCACACACACTTCTGGAAAACACATGGTGGGTGCCAGAAAAGGTATTGGTGGCTGCCATTGTGTCCATTGGCACCATGTTGGGGACACCTGAACTACAGTGCATAAAGCATGTGCTGTACCACTGACCTATGTCCTTTCAGTAAACACTAAAGTAGATCCTAATGTGCAGTAGTATGTTTAAAACACAGAGTAAAATCTTGGGGATTTTGTTGTTGTTCTATTATCGACCACTTTGGAAGTCCAGTAAAACAAATTATTGTCATGATTCAGCCAAATAATTTGAGGGAAACAAAAGAAGTGTTTTGGACTTCAAATTAGGATCAGATTAACTGGTAGATTAATCTGCTACAGATTTTGTTTATTAGCTGGTTTATTAAATTTTGAGGCTTTTAAAGTAAGTTAAAGATATGCATGTTTGTATTAAAGGAGGAACTATTTTAGCCCCAGTTTGTTACTAGAAGAGAACATCACAGAGCAATGATTAACAATGGCTTTTCCTCCTAAGAAAAAAGTGGCAACTTTTATTTGTTAAATTATCTTACTCTTCCATGAATATCTCCAACAGACATATAGAATGAGGCATTGGGAATCTGTAAATTGCTTTACATTGAAGTGCTTAATTAACAGCAGATGGTAACATGAATAAAGCTTTTTTCCATCATTATGATTTTGGAACCCCTACCACATGTACCAAGACATGAGCTATGCACAATCTGCTTAATATATTTGGTCACCATTTTGTGTGAATAGGGCAATGGGTATATTGTCCAGGTTCATTTCATGAGAGCAAAAACCCAAATATTTGATGGTACATATTAGCATGTATCAAAGCTGGAAAATGTATGCATTGCCTTATTCACACAAAATGGTGATTGCCCATATTGAGATGACGACGCATAGTGCACTCTTCTGGTAAACATGACATGAGCACCAAAATTGTAAAGCCTAAAAAAGGACATGAAATTTCTTTAGAAAGCCCTAGTATTTTCTATTTAATTCATGTTGTCATAACCATGGTGCCTACAAGTTGTTAATGCAAAGGTACATTCTTTCTGATTTGCACATCATGAGACAGAGTTACATATGCTTCATCAGAATACATAAGATCAGACAATGTGGAAACACCACAGTGAAGAACTAAATCTGGAAACCGTCTCACTTTGTTACTTTCATCTGAATGCAGACAACATCTGACCTACTTTATTGATGTCTTAACCAAGAATGATATGAGGAATCCTTCCATCTCTTGAAAAAGACAGTAGAAGACAGATGTTCACTATGCAGGAATACTTTAGCATGAATGAACAGTTGCAGCAGACAGACAAACATCTCACACCCTCGAATGACAATTTTTAAAAAGCAAAGACACATTTCTAAGACAAAGAAGAGAAAATGTCATATTATGTGTGTGTGTGTGTGTTCTGTGTTCTTTTAAAGATGTATGATGGTATTAAAGATGTAACGTTTCTGGAACTTTGGAAAATACATGGAAGGGGAAATTGGAAAAAAGTAAAATAAGCAATAGGATTGTCATCCAATTTCTTCTCGGTCAAACATTTACTATGTATTTGGTGGCACTGATTTGGGCAAAATATGTGTGGACGTTTGACACCAAAGAATCTAAATAAGATTGTGATATTTCCTACTGATTGATATTTATTTTAAATATTTGTATCCCACTTTTCTCCTATAACGAAGGACTGAAAACAGCTTGAAAAACTAAACTAAAAAAAAGCAATAATATTTAGAAATCCATTTCATGTTTTATATTAATTCCGTGGTACCAGAATCTGGAATATTTTCAGCCCAGGTTTTACTTACAGCTCTGGGTCAGCTGGCTAGAGAATAGGGTTGCCAGCTCCGGGTTGGGAAATACCTGGAGATTTTGTGGTGGAGCCTGAGGAGAGTGGGGTTTGGGGAGTGGAGGCACATAGCGTCCAATTGCCATTTTCTCCAGGTGAACTGATCTCTATTGGCTGGAGATCTGTTGTAATAAGAGGAGATCTCCCACTAGTACCTGGAAATTGGCAACCCTACTAGGGAAGCTGCTGTGAAGGAATCTGGTAGGCCTTTTGCTTGCTTTGTTTGTCCTGAATAAAGTTGTGCTTTGTTGACTCAAGATGACCCTCAGCATATTCCTGAGCAAGTGCAGCATCTGTGAAGAGAGAAGCCATCTTCTGGCATTCTGCCTGCTTGCAGGTGTCAGTCAATCCCCCCTCCAACTGGGAGTTCGCTCTTACCCCAGACAGTTCCATGGAGACAGCCCTGTGATTGGCTGGGAAGGTCATAAGAACATAAGAAAGGCCCTGCTGGATCAGACCCAGGCCCATCAAGTCCAGCAGTCTGTTCACACAGTGGCCAACCAGGTGCCTCCAGGAAGCCACAAACAAGACGAGTGCAGCAGCACCATCCTACCTGTGTTCCACAGCACCTAATATAACAGGCATGCTCCTCTGATACTAGAGAGAATAGGTATGCAGCATGACCAGTACCCATTCTAACTAATAGCCATGAATACCCCTCTCCTCCATGAACATGTCCACTCCCCTCTTAAAGCCCTCCAAGCTGGCAGCCATCACCACATCCTGAGTTCCACAATTTAACTACGTGTTGTGTGGAAAAAATACTTCCTTTTATCTGTTTTGAATCTCTCGCCCTCCAGCTTTAGCAGATGACCCCGTGTTCTAGTATTATGGGAGAGGGAGAAAAACGTCTCCCTGTCCACTCTCTCCAAACCATGCATAATTTATCATGTCTCCCCTTAGCCACCTTCTTTCCAAGCTAAACAGCCCTAAGTGTCCTAACCGCTCCCCATAGGACAGTTGCTCTAGTCCCCTAATCATTTTGGTTGCTCTTTGCTGCACCTTCTCAAGCTCTGCAATATCCTTTTTTGGGTGTGGTGACCAGAACTGTACACATTCCAAGGGTGGTCTCACCATAGGTTTGTACAAGGGCAGTATGATATCAGCAGTTTTAGTCTCTATTCCTCGTCTAATTATGGCCAGCACGATGCAATGTGGCCAGATCAGGGCCGGCGCGCAAGCCAGGGGGCTTCTTTCCTCTCCCCCCCTGTCATTCCCACTTTCAGCTAATCACTTCTCTGGGCACATGGATTCCCTGCCCCCCACAATCCTGTCTATCATTAAAGGGCAATGGGTTCCACACCTATAGAAAATAGAGGGAAGCTTTGAGGAAAGCGCTGCCTTGCCTCCCCCAAATTTGGAATCTGTTCCAAAAGCAGAACAGAGCGAGGGTGGAAGAAAAATGGAGGAGACCAGAGGGACTGGGGGGGCTTGTTTTTTGCGCTGGGGCTGGTGAACCGCACGAGGTATTCTGCTGGGCGGAGTTGGGGCAGAGTTGGGGGCAGGCATAAACAATGAGCCTGTTGGAAGGGGAGGGCTCCTGCAAAAGGGACAGACCAAACCATTGTCAAATACAGCGTGCTTTGTTCCCATGAAAAACCAAAACTACAGATAATTGACGGGGATAAATCGCGGCCATGAACAAAACATTTAAATCGTGGTTTTCTTTAGTCCGTGGCAAAACAGAAGCAAAATCTACCGTGAAAAATGCCCCCCACACATTTGTTCTCATGGAAACAAAACTGAAAGTAATCACAAAAAAGGATATATTTACAGAAATAAAACAAAAAGTAAATAAGTTGTATTTAATGAAAATGAAACAGAAGCCCATGCCCACTTCCACCCTCCTCTGGCACTTAGCACTTTCCTGAGTACACCCATTCATCTGGAAAGGGTCCTCTAGAAGTACAAAGTTTGACAACGGCTGTCCTAACACATTCACAGGCACGCTGTAAAGCACATCTGTGTACAGCAGCCCAGAGTTTGTACCAGAAGCTTTCCAGTGCTATAAATAAAAGCTGAGGGTTTTTTTCGGTGACAGATGTGTAAGCGGAAGGGAAAGGAAGAATTCTAGCACTGCATTGTTTCTCACTGTGTGACAAGTTCACATTGACTTGTCTATAGCACCTTCACATGTGCTTCACAGGAAGAAGGCACGGGGTGTATGTAACAATGACTGCAAACTATGAGTCACATCGGATCCCTGGAATACAAAACGTATATGTGAAGAATTACTTTGGCAACATCCAGAGAAACGGGCTGAGATTCCACCGGCTCCAGCTTTTAAATGGGTTTTTTTCCCCCATGGGCAGCCTCCGAAGTTGAGAGCCTGGAGAAGTGGTTAGAGCAGGGGTGTCAAACTCATTTGTTACAAGGGCTGGATATGACATAAATGTCACTTGGTCGGGCCGGGCCATGCCTCGCCAGCCCAGATGGGGACAGGGGTGGTGGTTGCTGCCTCGGCTGCTTCGAGGACTGGATAAGAGCTCTCAAGGGGCCATATCCATCCCCCAGGCCATATGTTTGACACTTCTGGGTTCGAGTGTCAGTCTAGGACCTGGGAGAAGAAAGTTCAAATCCCCACTCAAACACAAAGGTCAATGGGTGACCTTGGACCAGTCACTCTCTACATCCCAGGGGCTGCTTCCACATTATGGTGGTTCGCTGTGGTAGTAAGGGTGCTAAGGAGAATCTGTGTGAAATTAGTGGAGATTCCTTCCATGGTTAGATGTGTATTTCCCTTTTACACCGGACACGCATTAATTCCCCTCTCCCTGCTATACTCCCACATCAGTACTGGCGCATTCTGGATTTTTGGTCTTAAGCTGTTGAACTCTGGGATGTTATAGGTTTTAATTTGTAACTAGTTATTATTCTGATATTGTTGTAACTGAAATATTGCTGGATGCGAGCCGCCCTGAGCCCGACCTTGGTCAGGAAAGTGCAGGATAAAAAAAAACCCTAATTAAATCAATCAATCAATCAATCAATCAAAATGACCCTCAGCATCCAGGACCCCTCATCTAAAAGGCAGGTTATTCTATTCTGCTATACCAATTCCTGCAATGGACTGGCTCTTGCAGTCACCAACAAATGAAAAGAGGAACTTAGCCACATGTCAGCGTGGTGTAGTGGTTAAGAGCGGTGGTTTGGAGCAGTGGACTCTGATCTGGAGAACCAGGTTTCCCCACTCCTCCACATCAGCGGCAGACGCTAATCTGGTGAACTGGATTTGTTTCTCCACTCCTACACATGAAGCCAGCTGGGTGACCTTGGGCTAGTCACAGCTCTCTTAGGGCTCTCTCACCCCACCTACCTCACAGGGTGTCTGTTGTGGGGAGGGGGAGTGAAGGTGATTGTAAGCCGGTTTGATTCTCCCTTAAGTGGTAGAGAAAGTTGGCATATAAAAACCAACTCTTCTTCATGTCACTGAAGTTCTGCAATTATGCTATTTCCTCATTCAGACAGAATAAACTCCTCATGTGGATAGCATGCTGACCGGGAAACACCATTTTTTACAGGTTTAAAATAAAGCAGATTTGGGGGGAGGGGGGAGGGAGAAAACTGGCTGTTAACACTCTGTGCATAAAGAAGAAAACTGTGGAACTCCCTGCCCCAAATGTAGTGATGGCTGCCAACTTGGAAGGCTTTAAGAGGAAACATGAAAACATGAAAAAACAAACCACCACCTATGGGACGGCTGAATGTGAGAAATCCTTGATATGGAAGCAGCCAGGGTTGTTGGAAGGGCAATGGATGGAAAAAACCATGTATACCACCCTGAGCTCCATGAAGGAAGGGCAAGAGAAAGATTAATAAAACATTCTCAAGAGGCAGAGGTGAACATAAAACATATACTTATATCTATACTTGAGCATGTATATATTTAAGTCTCACAGGGCTACCTAACATTTTGGACTTTTCATAGGTATACTTAACTATATTTTTAAATTTTAAAACCTAGTGGGAAGATATATTCATAAAAGGAAATGACAAGAGAATATTTTGTGGGACCCAGATCAGAAAATGAAAACCTATTTATAATGTTGTTGCATCTCTTCCTTGATCCGACGGGCTCAAGGTGATACACAGGTGATCTTTCCCCTTTATCCTCATAACAATTCTCTCCGATAGGTGATTGACTCTAAGCTAGCAAATGAGCTTCAGGGAGTTGAACTGACATCTGTTCAATCCTCATCCAACACTTTATCTATTAACTCACAGCGTCTCCTGACACCTCTGGATTAATGAGTTTTTTTTTCATATGAAGCACTCATAAAGCCTGAACCGTTGAACAAACAACATTTGCCAGGCTGCCTCATGGGAATGTGTCTTCAACCACCCTAGAGATATGGAGGACAACAGAGGCAGGGCAGAAGAGCAGCCTTGTGCTATCCAGCCAACCAGGGATAAACAGGACAGAATTTATTTAAAATGGCTGTGCTAATCCCCAACATAGTTCATAGTTGCAGAAGTAACTCTCCGAACCACTTGGTCGGTTGCAGGGCCCAATTAAGACCTTTAGAGGCCCGAAGCAGTTAAAAGATTTTGGTGCCCCCATTTATATGTAAAAACAACAACAATTAAGATTACATTATTTAATGATATTAACAATTAAAAATTTATTCAGCCTAGTATGGTCAGTATCGTTATTCTCCATTCCCAATTTTTCTTCATTCTAATGTATTTTAAAGGATAAGAGTAAAAAATGTGATGTTCGGTTTTGGAATGGTTTTTTTTGTTTGTTTGTTTATTTTGAGACACTGTATGTATGTAATTTTTTTTCCATTTACTGTGGGGGGCCCTTTTTTGTGGACCCTGGTTCAGCTACACCATCTGCAGTTTTGCACCATGTGGTCCATGGTAAATCTGGCAATGGAAAATTTCTGTGGTGCCCCGCTTCTCTTGATGCCCTAAGTACGTGCTTATTTTGCTTAATGGTTAATCCAACCCTGGGTGGTTGGTTTCCTCAGTGGGACCCAAAGTAGGTTACATCATTTTTCTCTCCTCTATTTTATCCTCACAATAACCCTGTGAGGCACATGAGGCTGAGAGGGTTAAAACTGGAGATGGAATGCTGGGAGCTGGCTTTAGCGTAGGGTTGCCAACCTCCAGGTGGTGGGTGGAGATCTCCTGCTATTACAAATGATCTCCAGCCAATAGAGATCAGTTCCCCTGGAGGAAATGGCTGCTTTGGCAATTGGACTCTATGGCATTGAAGTCTCTCTCCTCTCCAAACCACACCCTCCTCAGGCTCTGCCCCAAAAATCTCCAGGTATTTCCCAAGCGAGAGCTGGAAATCCTAGATATGTAAGTTGAGTCTGGTGGACAGCTGGCATGGTGTAGTGGTTTGTATCTCCTACTCTGTCATGGAAGCTCACTGGGGGACCTTGAGCCAGTTACTCACTCCCTCCCTCTCTCTCTCTGCCTAACCTACCTCACAGAGTGGTTGTGACAATAAAATGGTGGAGGGAAGAATAAATCCGTAAGGCATTTTGGTCCCCACTGGGGAGAAAAGCGGGCTATAAATATCTCAATAAAGAAATAATGTTGGGAGCAGGAAGACAAGACACTCAGACTAGCAGTCATATGAGCATCATGGTCCTCCACAGGATCAGCTGAAGCTTGCAGGAGAATGCAGCCACATATCTAGCTGCAGAATTCAAGCTTGGTTTTATTTGGCTGCTTCAAGTCCTGCATGTTTTCCAGCACCCGCCCACACCTGCACACACTTTTCTGCTGCAAAAAGTGTGACTTCTATTCCTCTTCCAGAAACCAAAACTGACCATTAATGAAGGTTGCCAGGTCCCTCTTCACCACTGGTGGGAGGGTTTTGGTGGAAGAGCCTGAGGAGGGTGGGGTTTGGGGAGTGGAGAGACTTCAATGCCATAGAGTCCAATTGCCAAAGCGGCCATTTTCTCCAGGTGAACTGATCTCTGTTGACTGGGGATCAGTTGTAATAGCAGGAGACCTCCAGCCACCACCTAGAGTTTGGCAACCCTAAGCCTGGAGGGTCAGCGGTCTTGAGATATGGAATATGACCTGTTCTAACTATGCTAATGGTTCCTGGTGGGGAAAGCCTGTAGCTTCTGCAGGTCAGGAGAAGAGCGAGTTTATGCTTGGGGTCTCAGTGTAGGGATTAATGAACATGGGTGGTGAAGGAATGACTGGCCAAAGGGAAATAACCTGCCTAGATTACTTGCTTCTGGCCCTGAGATTTAAGTTGTAGAATCTGGATACTCTGAAGAGAAACTCCAGGTAAAACTTTCACTGTCAATTTGGGTTCAGGTACTGGAATCAAATGCCAGAGTGAAAGCGAACGCTGGCTCAAGTCAAGCCCTGTAAGATATATTACAGTGGAGGCGAAAAATTGCCGAGATAAAAAGACAGCAGCTGGCTTTGTAGATCCTGTTTTCTTTGCTACTTATGTGGTGGACAGACCTGAGCTCTCTCTACCTCATGGTAGACACTCTGATCTATTTTCAGTTAATCTCTAGTTGGATGAGATCTGTTTGGTTAGTGGTTGAACTATTTATACCTCTGTCAAATTCTGCTAGGACAATTGTTAGTTGTGATTATCTGTCTGTCTGTCTGTCTGTTTGTTTTTAGTATTTATAGCCCACCCTCATTCCCAGTTAGACCCGGCTCAGGGTAGCAATCTCTAACATCATTTTAAAACCATAAAACATTGAATTATAATTCACAATTATACAACTATGAACGAGTAGGCATTCAGACAGACAATAGTAGCCACAGATGTTGAACCTCCACCGATGGCAGTAGTGGGGGGGGGGAGATGGGGAGGCCAGCAAAAATGATCAACTCGTGGCTGCGCTCATTTATAGGCCTGGCAGAATAGTTCTGTTTTGCAGGCCTCCCCTCCCCAAACCCTTCCCTTCTCAGGCTTCGCCCCCAAAATCTCCAGGCATTTCCCAACCCGGAGCTGGCAACCCTATCCAGGCTTTACCCTTGAGTCTCAACCTTGGAGCTGAAACCTGGAACTTGTGAAATTAGAATAGATGCAATTCCAGTCTGCATTTTCATTACCTTAAAAAATGCCCACAAACAAGGAAATAAGGAGAAATATTTCCAGATCCAGAGAGATCTGATCCACTACATCTCTTTCTCTAGATATCAGGGATGAACAAATCTCTCTCTGTTTCTCTCTCTCTTTCTGTCTCCCCGAATATGAATTTTTTTATGTCTTATGCAGGCACAGTGTAAATTGTATATCCAATTTGTATGGTACTTATGTGTGCAATATATGTCATATGGAGAGCTATAATGAACAATGCTGATTTACTTGATGCATGCACAATATTGAAAAGCATGTACATTTTACAGGGGGAAATCAGTGCAAGGAAACAGAAAATGGCATGAAAATAAAGAATGGTGAATTTAATTTGCACAAGGAGAAACAAAACTGAAACATGGATTTGGGGTTTAATGCAGCAGGAATAAGAAATTCCAAATAATATTTAGAAAGTAAGCGCTGTAGGAAGCCATCTATAAGCAAGGAAAGTGGGTAATACATATATTTATCAGAAGATTATAGGGTTGCCAGTGTCAGAGTATCAAGTTGGTCATAATAATCTGACAGAGAAAGCCGACAGGTAGCTGTCAGATCTGGAACATCTAAGATGATGCAAGAAGAAGCAATAGCCTTGCATGGTCCCAGGTGAACTGCATCTAACCAGTTTAAAGCAGTAAGGTGATGTAATACTGTGGCCAGGTCTACAGGTGGCCTAATTGGTATCAGGTGCTGGGAATGTATATAAGCTTATGTAACTCTGTGTTGGTGCGGTTGGGAAGTAGTAGTGGAAGAGAAGTATACGTGTCTTTTGTATTTGTTCACTGTAAATTAAACAACACAGTTTTCTATAAAGCAAGAGTTCTGGTGGTGTGTCCTGGAGACCTGCTAATCCACTTGCTCCCACGTCAGCCAGTCCCGCGCTGGCAACCCCAGGAGCTTTGTGGGGAGGCAAAGAGTGAGGAGATGGACCATTGTTGATGTGGTGGTGTCACTTCCAGGTAATCATTCGGAAGTGATGTCACCACACCAGTGATGCTCTAGGAATTCCTCCAGTTTCTGTGGTAAAGACCCTAGAGAGTGGAGAAATTCATGGAGAATCGTAGTCACAGTGACCAGAAGTGACATCACTGCACCTGCAATTTCTCCCAGGACTCAATTGCCCAATAGTGGGCAAGGGTGGGACGATTGCCCATTGCAGGAGGACAGCTGCCAAGCCAAGTGAAGAACCTGAATTAGAGTTTTGGCTTCCATACTGGCACCTTTCAGACCATACTGTGCCGAGTGGTGCCAGCTTGTGGGGTATTGGGGACTATGGCCCCTCCTTGTTACAGGCCAGGTGGGATCAATTTTTAAGAGCATCTGGGTGTAGTGGTTAGGAGCAGTGGACTGTCATCTGGTGAACCAGGTTTGTTTCCCCACTCCTACACATGAAGCCTGCTGGGTGACCTTGGGTTAGTCACAGTTCTTTCTGAACTCTCAGCCCTACCTACCTCATAAGGGGTCTGCTGTGGGGAGGGGAAGGGAAGGCAATTGTAAACCGCTTTGAGACTCCTTAAAGGTAGAGAAACAGTGAGGTATAAAAACTATCTCTTCTTCTTCTTTTGGCTAACCGCACTGTTTCTACATGCTGTTTGACTGCCAATTTAAACAACACAGTGGGCCTTTATACCAGCTTAGTGTCCCAGTGGTATAAATATCTGCTTTAAAAATGGTGGCGGTTGATATTGTCACTATAACTCTCAGATATAACATAGTCACTGCAACAAATACTCTTAAAATACTAATTTTTTTACAGCTGAATCTTAAAAGGTAAAGGTCCCACGTGCAAGCACCGGGTCATTGCTGACCCATGGGGTAATGTCAAATCCCGACGTTTACTAGGCAGACTTTGTTTACGGGGTGGTTTGCCAGTGCCTTCCCCAGTCATCTTCCCTTTACCCCCAGCAAGCTGGGTACCCATTTTACCGACTTCGGAAGGATGGAAGGCTGAGTCAACCTTGAGCCGGCTACCTGAAACTGACTTCCGTTGGGATCGAACTCAGGTCGTGAGCAGAGCTTGGACTGCAGTACTGCAGCTTATCACTCTGCACCACCGGGCTCCTAGCTGAATCTTACCCAGCACAAAATCATGTCTCTCCATCCTGATGCCTGCCCATCCTCCATATCCAAAACTGAATTAAGTTGGGGATGGCTGGGCAAGGCAGGGGACCCTCTGCACACAGCTTGGGTGCAGACTGCCTGAACCGAGTTGCAACTTTTTCATTTGCAAATTAAACTGTTGTTAACAGCACAGAGTATGCCGGGTCAGTATCGTTTTGGCCAACTAGCAATGCTCATTCTGCTAACCCCTTGGCTAATTGTTGCATACAAGAACAGTGATTCATAGTGATTTCTTTTGTTGTTCCTTATTTGTACTACACCCTATTCTGAAAGTTCAGCTAAAATACCACTAATAGTCAAACAATGTATGCAGACTCCAGTGTTTGTTGATTCTCCTTTTAAATATAGTGACATGCATAGTGACATGATCCTAGGCCCTTTAGAATTTATCAAAAGAAAAAAGGAACAAAAAGCCATATCATGACTGCAATTACAATTAAATCACTTATACCAAAGGAAAAAGAAAATAGATATATATAACAACTATTATATAATTAACAATATGTAATAAAGGACAACGGCAATTATGAGCACTATATAATAGAGTAATAATGACCATTAAACAATAATTACCTAGATAATTTTAGCATAAATCATAAGATAAATTGGTACTTAATGAACAAAATACATATATTAAAAATGTTTTAAAATAAGTTATAATGAGGGTAGGAAAATAGATAAAAAGTACATACAGTATTAATTATTGTTTTATATTTCAAATATGTAATTATTGTTTTATATTTTGAATATGTAATTATTGCTTTATATTCTAATGATACTTCCCAAATGACCAATGGATTACTCCTTTTTTAACCAAACTACCCACCTCTGTAATAGGTGATAAAATAGTCCCCTTCTTGCTGGTGGATAGAGATCCAAGTATAACACTGGCGGTGGCCAAGTATCTCTCCACCATATTTTCCTTAAAGAAATAGAAAAAAACTCCCCATTAACTGCTCGAGACCAGTGGATAATGGAGGTAGGAAGGAAAGGATACTTCCCAAACATTGAAAATTAAGGTTCCCCTCCCCCCATTTTTGGCATATATTCAATACAATATATCAAGAAGATTTCTCATAATTTATAAATATCATATCAACAGTCTCCTTTTCTATTTCCCATTTTAAGGGATAAATTCTCCTTTATCTTTTTGTAATAAAAGATTATCATTTAATCTCCATCTTCCCCTTCTGCCTCTGTTTTGTTGCCAAGTTACTGTTAATGGATTATGATCTGCAAAAGTTTTTGGTTGTATCTTTGCTTTCTCTAGATTAATGACTAATATTTTTGATATCCAGTGACACTGCCAATGTTAATAACATCACTATGCCACTTTTGCGTATATTTGCAAGTGAAAATGGGCATCTCTATGAATCACCAGAAACTCTGTGGTAAAAATCTATGGTTGTACCCAGAAGTGACATGATGGTGCAGAGGTCAGTAGTATTTTTTCTTCTATTTTTCTCATGCCACTAGTCAGAGCTCAGAGTGGCAGTGGGCAATGGAGATGACTGGCAAGAGGCCACCTGCTGTGGCCTAACAACCCTAGTATCTGCCCAGTTTAAACACAGGCCAACATCCGGCCTCACCAGATGGACAAATAAATCAGTCCCATATCTCAGCCACGCTCAAAACCATGTGGTGATCACCTGGAAATGATGTCTCTGCATCAGGGATGTTCTAGGGTTTTCCCCAGTCTCTATAGTCAAGACCATAGAGATTGGGGAAATTCATAGAGTATTGTGGGCATGGTGATCAGAAGCAGATGCCTTTATGACATCATCCCCTTCAGATATGTTTGTGACATCATCTCCTCCCTTTTCTCTGTTCCGTTGCCCGAGAGCTGCGAGACAGGAGAGGGTGGGAAGTTTTGCAGCTTTCCTCATCCACACAGGCCAGCATGTTTACTAGTATAGTGAAGATTTGGCAACAGCTGGTCTATGTGACACTTATTCATCTTAACTGGTACTCTGCCTCTGACGTACGGCCCCGTCTCATAACACTACTATTACAGCTTACTTTGGGTTTGGGGTTTTTTCCTCCTATTTTGCTTAGTTTTGCACTGATCAGCAATTGTTACTGCCTTCTGCCATTTGTGTTTGAACCCTTCATTATGTTTAAACTCGCACTGCTGTTAAGCAAATCATTTCCATGAAGGTAACCTTCCCGAAATATATCACACATTTTCAATCCCCCCTTCTTCTCAAGAATGTTTATTAAACACTACCACCTACTAATTAGCACTTTGACAATTTGGGTGCTTATTAAAATCTGCTTAATGACTTTTGATAATTGTCGAGTGACTGGATAGATGAGAAACTGTGCTAAAAAAATCTTACCTTTTTCTGCTGCACAAACACAAAAAATATCAGACGCACAATGGCCACATCATTTGAAACATTTGCTCCATCTCAGAGGTCAGGTTGAAAGGAAGCATGCCATTAACGAAAGAAATCCCACTACTAATTTCCTTCCTAATCTGCACACATACAGGGTGCAATTCACTCAGTCCCCTAACCGGCTGCTTTTAATTAATACCATATTTTTTAAAGAGGACAGATTGTGCATGACAAAAAAACCCACTATAGTTCAGAACATTGTGCAAAGAAAAATTAAGGAACTTTCTGGTGTGTAAAAAAGAATAACCCCATCAAAATTACATATCATTTAATCTGTAACTGTAAGGCTAAATCGATTGCTGGCACACATAGAGATGCACATAAAAATCAGATGTGGGTTTTGTGAGTGACATACATTCCTCTGTATTCATTCCCCTCTTCACTTTTCCCCTTGCATTTCCCCATTTGCACTGCTTGCAAGCAGTAGTACTCCCATATAGACTGGTGTGTTATGAATATAAGAAGAGCCCTACAGGATGAGACCAATTGAATATATTGTTTCCCAACTAGAAGCCCCAAAAGATCCACAAGCAGGGGAACTGAGGTAATGGCTCTGCCTTATTGCTGCCCCTCAGCAAATGGTAGCCAGATAGATTCCTCCTACAAACCTGTAAATTCAATTCAGCCATCATGGCTAATTTCTAGGGTTCCCGGTCTCTCTCTGCCACCAGAGGGATGTTTTGTGGGCAGAGCCTGAGGAGGGACGAGTTTGGGGAGGGGAGGGACTTCAATGCCATAGAGTCCAATGGCCAAAGCAGCCATTTTCTCCAGGTGAACTGATCTCTATCAGCTGGAGATCAGTTGTAATAGCAGGAGATCTCCAGCCATCACCTGGAGACTGGCAACGTTCTCCAGCTGCCTTCGTATGGAAGCGTGGAGAAACCAACCCGGTTCACCAGATTAGACTTTGCCATTCATGTTGAGGAATGAATCACTTTTATTGTTGGTCAAGTCACAGGACAGACAAAAACATCTAATAACAATGCAATAGCAAGTGAGACAGACAGAGAAACACAAGAACTGCCTGAATACTTCAAGCATAGCTGTAAAAAACTACAGCATTTATTGGCAACATGTCTGGTAAAAGAACCTAATGTAGCATATAGCAAAATCACAAAACAATATGATGTGTGGTCAGATGATGACCCAGCAATAAACCACCTTCAAAACAGAAAAATAGAAACACTTGTCCAAATAAGGTCTATGTCTAAATAGGTCTTGGGCTTCCAGAGGTTCCACAGCCTTCTGTTGGTCTTCACTGACATCCAAAGTGGGCTAAGGAATCCCTTGCGTGCTTCTTTATTTGATTTATGTAGCAGACCTCTCTCCTGCCTTTATACTGAAAGAGCACACAAGAAGGCTTACAATATAAATCCAGAAACAGGATAAAAACCACACAATGAAAAACATTAAAGCTTTAAAAATGCAAGAAGCAGCTGTCTAACAACTATTTTTAATAAAGTCAGCAAAAAGAACAGCAATAAAAGATGTAATAAACCTTATATCACATTAGGGTTGCCAGGTCCCTCTTTGACACTGGCGGGAAGTTTTTGAGGAGGGCGGGGTTTGGGGAGGGACTTCAATGCCATAGAGTCCAATGGCCAAAGCAGCCATTTTCTCCAGGTGAACTGATCTCTGTCAGCTGGAGAACAGTTGTAATAGCAGGAAATCTTCAGCTAGTTCCTGAAGGTTGGCAACCCTATGTCGCTAGGGTTGTCAGGTCCCTCTTCGTCACCGGCGGGAGGTTTTTGGGGCAGAGCCTGAGGAGGGTGGGGTTTGGGGAGGGGAGGGACTTCAATGCCATAGAGTCCAATGACCAAAGCGGCCATTTTCTCCATGCGAACTGATCTCTATCGGCTGGACATCAGTTGTATGAGCAGGAGATCTCCAGCTAGTACCTGGAGGTTACAACCAAGAAACAAACCAAAGGTGCTGTAATACAAGTAGTTAGGAAATCAACAGCACACAAGCTCAATGTATCACAATACTCTTATAATTGTTTTACAAAATTCTTAATACAATGTAAATTCTCATTTCATTATGCTGTTTTATAAATATATACACAACCAAACCATGTCTCAGGCTTAGACGATGCCAATAGAGAAAAGGAGACCGTGATGTAGAAATCCCCAAGTGAGTTGGTAAGTATGAGTTCAAACCAGGACACACGATAGAGCTGCCGGCCTGCCGCATCAGTGAAGATCGTAACTGGAGAAGGCTGGAGAATTCTTCATGAATCCTGCCATAGGAACCTGTTTGTAGGTCTGCTGAAAGTTACATTGATGAAAGCTGGGCTGATGAAGCCAACTGGCGAAAACGTTTCCGGATAGAACGTTCTCCTTCTCATATCCAGAGCGCGGCTTCTCCTGCCTGCGCCGGTACCTCCCGGTCTCCTGACCTCTCCTTGCGGGGAAAGGCGAAGAGTTCTAGCAGCCTTTGTGCGCACCCAGGACGCTGTTACGATCTTCATTGACGTGGCCGCTCTATCGTGTGTCCTGGTTTGAACTCATACTTACCAACTCGCTTGGGGATTTCTACATCACGGTCTCCTTTTCTCTACTGGCATCGTCTAAGCCTGAGACATGGTTTGGTTGTATATATATTTATAAAGCAGCATAATGAAATGAGAATTTACATTGTATTAAGAATTTTGTAAAACAATTACAAGAGTATTGTGATACATTGAGCTTGTGTGCTGTTGATTTCCTAACTACTTGTATTACAGCACCTTTGGTTTGTTTCTTGGTTGTAACCTCCAGGTACTAGCTGGAGATCTCCTGCTATTACAACTGATCTCCAGACGATAGAGATCAGTTCCCCTAGAGAAAATGGCCACTTTGGCAATTAGACTCTATGGCATTGATGTCCCCCCCTCTTCAAATTCTGCCATCCTCAGGCTCCACCCAAAAAAACCTCCCATCCGGGGCAAAGAGGGACCTGGCTACCTATCCATCATCCTGGGATTGGAGGAGCCAAATAGCAGTTCTGGGAGGAGCCAAATGGCAGTTCTGGGAGGGGAGGAGCCAAATGGCATTTCTGCTTTCGCGCTCCTGTTATGGCCTCTTCCCCAGTTCTTGTTCAATGCAAATGGTGGGCCCTGATAGCTGCCAACCAGGACAGTGTAGTATGTAGCACTCTTTTTTTAATTGACAGGAGATGTTCATAAAATCCTGCTAAAAGGGAAGATAAGTATTATTACAAACAAAAAGACGTCCTTGTTAACTGTGTGACTTGAACGCCCCAGGAAGTGTTAAGGCTTTTTTCTCCCCTAATTGAAATGCATTCTATTAGACAACAGCGATGACAACTTACTTAATTACTGCACAGTCAGCAAGTGATACACCTGAGTATTTACAAAAAATCACACAGAGAAGATCTGAGAAATTCTATGACAGGAAATCAGGCACTACCATTAAGAACTTATGCAAGTGTTCCTGCTGTTTGTTCCAATTCATATAGCTGCTATCTAGTCTTTTGGTTATGTCTGTAGGGAAATAAACTGTAGGAGAGCTGTAGCCTTCAGATCTACTCTCAGATAAACTATTTTGGGAACTGTGGTTCCTTCCTTCCTTCCTTCCTTCCTTCCTTCCTTCCTTCCTTCCTTCCTTTCTTTCTTTCTTTCTTTCTTTCTTTCTTTCTTTCTTTCTTTCTTTCTTTCTTTCTTTCTTTCTTTCTTTCTTTCTTTCTTTCCTTTTTTGATTTATAACCCACTCTCTTCCCGGCCAAAGCCAGGCTCCGAGCTGCTCACACCAGGTTAAAAACAACAATATAGTGGATACCAAAGACAATAACTTCACATTCAAATTTAAAACCAATATCTATTATTAAAACCAAGATGGCACTGGTTTATCAGAGCACAGGTCCACAGAGAGACTGGGGAAAGCAGGCAGAGTTCCTACTTAAACATAAGATGGAAAAAAGAAAGGAAGGGAATGGAAGATGAGTGATGTCAACAACTCAAAAATATCTGATGTTATCACCTTAAAATTTGGCACCTTCTATCAAGCATTCAAAGAGCATAATGTGCATAGCTGCAGGAGTGTGCGTGTTGCCATCAAGTCGCTTCCGATTCATGGTGACCCTATGAATCAGTGTCCTCCAAAATGTCCTATCATTGACAGCCTTGCTCAGATCTTGCAAATTGAGGGCTGTGACTTCCTTTATTGAGTCAATCCATCTCTTGTTGGGTCTTCCTCTTTTCCTGATGCCTTCAACTTTTCCTACCATGATTGTCTTTTTCAGTGACTCTTGTCTTCTCATAATGTGACTAAAGTATGATAGCCTCAGTTTAGTCATTTTAGCTTCTCGAGTCAGTTCCGGCTTGTTTTGTTCTATAATCCACTGATTTGTGTGTTTTTTGGCAGTCCACCGTATCTGTAACACTCTCCTCCAACACCACATTTCAAAGGAATCTACTTTCTTCTTCTGCAGGAGTAGGGTTGTGCAAAAAATAAAATAAAAAAAAAATCAGTAAATTTGGGGTTCAGGTTTATTGGGCCTGTTTTTTTTCCTGGTAAACCCAGAGTAAGCCAAATACCCATGCTGGCAAGTAATAGTATTTGGCTTATTTCCAGGTTTACCAAAAAATTCAGGTCCATTATAATCTATGGGGATTTTTTCAAAGCTCCTGTGGGGGAATTTTTGGAGGTAGATATCCCAAATTTGCAGTGTGGCTGCAAGGGACTTTCCTTAGCTGGTGAACTTTGGAACAGGGGGTCCAATCTTATGGGCCTGTGAAGGGGTCGCCCCCATCCTCCAGGCATTTGTGAGCCAAACTGTTCATCAGTTTTCAGTTTCAGAGGTTCAGCGTTGCCGAGGACTGGCGGAAAGAGCTGATTGGCAGGCTGATGCCTCAAAGTCTGGGGCCTCTGTTCGTATCTGGGGCGTGATGTCCATGCAAATTAGCTTCCAAACTAGGGGAAAAGGCTTAAAAGCAAGAAAAATAAAGCATGGAAAACATTTCTTTTGGTGGCCAATTATATCCTGTGAACAGTCCTTTATTATCAAAATCAAAAATCTGATTTCAAGAGATTGTCACAGTGTGGGGAAATGAAGCCTCTTTTCCGGGTGGGGAGGTATATCAGAACCAGCCAAAATCTCAACCATGGGGGCTGTCTGAAGGAGATTGCTCATCCTTGGGGGTGAGGAAGTCCCTTTCGGAAGCCTGGTGGTGTGAGCAGCTGTTGAAGCTGGCTCTTTTTAGTTGGAGAGTATATGCTTCCGGACGGGACTGATGATCAGTTCTCCTGGAGAAAATTACCACTTTGGCAATTGGACTCTATGGCATTGAAGTCCCTCCCCTCCCCAAACCCTGCCCACCTAAGGCTCCACCCCAAAAACCTCCCACCGGTGGCAAAGAGGGACCTGGCAACCCTACCGGCATAGCCTTTTGGATGGCTGAAAAGGACCCTTCCTTCTTTTTTCATCTGCAGAAAAACCGGTTAGATCCAACCCACTGACAAACTATTTCGCCATAATACTGGAGTAGTGGAGTGATTTTTTTTTAAAGCATAGGAGAGTTAACTTTGCCTGTGCACCAAGGATGCTGAAGTGCTTACTCAAGGCCTAATATATGGCTCTGCTATTTTTTTTTCCCATGCAGGTTTCGTTGGTTTGATTTTACAGTGTGACCCACAGTTCATTTTTCAACTGAGAGGCACATTTTGACTTCCTGTGAAGAATGAGCTTGGTTTATGAACTTCACAGGGCTGGTTCAGAGGTCACAGATCTGGTAAACAGCCGGCTGCTCTTTTAGAAAGAATGATATTCACCCTTAACATCTTTGCTTTACTGATTTATGTTATAATCTTTATACTATGTGACCATGATCTGGCTGATTTGAATCCATTTTATGCATTTATCTAAGTCTGCAGACTTTCATCAGCTTGAATAGACACTCCTATGTATACACGCGCATGCACACACACGCACACACACACACACACACACACACAAAAGGACTGGAAACATTAATGAATTGAATTAGGTGGAGGAAGAGCCTAGCAGTGAATACTTATGAATGGATATTTGACTATTAAAAATAATGTGGCCCCTAAATGAGCCACACGTTTATAATGAATGTGTTACTGCCACCCAGGAAATATGGCTTTCACATGTGTCACTCCCTGTACCCAGTTTGAGATTCTAACAGTGCAATCCTAAACAGAGTTACACCCTTCTAAGTCCTTTTCAATTGATTTATAACGGTGTATTTTTGCTCAGGATTTCATGGACTGACATGTTCTTGGAGTAGGGTTGCCAGCTCCGGATTGGGAAATACCTGGATATTTTTGAGGCAGAGCCTGAGGAGGGTAGAGTTTGGGGAGGGGAGGGATTTCAATGCCATAGAGCCCAGTTGCCAAAGCAGCCATTTTCTCCAGGTGGCAGTCTTTAAGCAGAGGCTGGGCAAACACTTGTCAGGGATGCTCCCAGCTGATCGTGCATGGCCCCTTCCAACTCTATGCTTCTATGATTTAGGGCTTGATTGATTTACTTGGTGAGGGTAACATTCTGGATGCTCTTTAAAGGGAGTGGATTGTCACATTATTAGCACTTGCAATTCATCTGGGTTTGGAGAGATCCCATGAAGTCGAAAAACAAGCGTTAGATTGAGGGGCTGTGACAGATTATCATGGGAACTTGGTTGTTTGATCATGCGATAGTACATTATTACCCTTAATTCCCATTGTGATTCTTTGGTTTGACCCAAAATGGACTCTGCCTACACTTTTGACTTTTTAGGTGCCAAGATAGAAGGCATTCTGGGAGTAGTGTAGGCCTTTGTGTGTGTATTAATTGCCGTCAAGTTGCTTCTCACTCATGACAATCCTATGAATCAATGACCTCCAAAGCATCATATCGTTAACAACCTTGCTCAGGTCTTGTAAACTGAGGGCCATGGCTTCCTTTATAAAGTAAATCCATCTCATATTGGGTCTTCCTCTTTTCTTGTTGCCTTCAACTTTTCCTAGTATTATTGTCTTTTCTGGTGGCTCTTGTCTTCTCATAATGTGACCCAAGTACGATAGCCTCAGTTTAGTCATTTTAGTTTCTAGGGACAGTTCAAGCTTGATTAGATCTAGAACCCACATTTGTTTTTGGGGTGGTCCACGGTATCCATAACTCCTCCTCCACCACATATAGGCCTTTGGGGTTTTAAAAAATAATTGCCCTAACCTAGCTCCTGTCCAGTCATGCAACTAGAAGAAGAGAAGAATTGGTTTTGATAAGCCTACTTTCTCTTGCTGGGGGTAAAGGGAAGATGACTGGGGAAGGGACAGGCAAACCACCCCACAAAACAAAGTCTGCCTAGTAAATGTCGGGATGTGACGTCACCCCTTGGATCAGGAATGACCCAGTGCTTGCACAGGGGACATTTACCTTTAACTTTACCTACTTTCTCTACCTTCTAAGGAGAGTGAAACTGGCTTACTATCTCCTTCTCTTCCTCTCCCCACAACAGTCACCTTTTGAGGTAGGTGAGGCTGAGAGAGTTCAAAGAGAACTGTGACTAGCCCAAGGTCACCCAGATGGCTTCAGGTGGAAGAGTGGGGAATCAAACCTGGTTGTCCAGATGATAGTCCACCACTAGGGTTGTGCAAAAAATAATCCCCTCCCAATAAATTTCAGGTTTATTGGGCCCAATTTTTTCCTCTAGTAAACCCGAAATAAGCTGAACACCCATACTGGTAAATTTCAGTATTTGGCTTATTTTTGGGTTTCCCAAAAAATTCGGGCCTATTATAGTCTATGGGGATTTCAAAGCTCCTGGGGGGGCATTTTTGGAGGTAGAATCCCCAAATTTGCAGTGAGGTGGCAAGGGGCTCTCCTTAGATAGTCACCAAAGTTTGATGAACTTTGGGACAAGGGGTCCAATTTATGGGCCTGCAAAGTGTTCAACTCCATCCTCCAGATATTTGCAATGGAATTATTGTCTATTGGTTTTCAAGTTCAAAAGTTCAGTGTTGCCGAGGACTGATGGAAAAAGCCAATTGCCTGGCTGGCACCTCAAAGTCTGTTCATATTTGGGTCTCTTTGCATGATGTCCATGCAAATTAGCTTCCAAATGGAGGCTTAAATGCAAGAGAAATAAGGCACGCAAAACCTTTTGGTGGCAAATGACATCCTCTGAACAGTCCTTTATTGTGGTCATGAAAAATCTGATTACAACAGATAGTCACGCTGTGGGGAAACGAAGCCTCTCCCCAGGGCAACCTTCTTTTGGAAAGCAGGTTTTCATGGGGTGGTGGTGGTGATATCGGAGCCGACTGAAGCCATGACCACGGAGGCTTTCTGAAGGAGATTGCTCATCCACGTGGATGAAGAAATCTCCTTCAGAAGCCTGGTGGGTGGCTGTTGAAACTGGCTCTTTTAGTTTGAGGGTATATCCCTCTGGACAGGACTGGGTGAGCCCTGTCTTTTAACAAACCCTATCTCAAAAGGGTTTGTTAAACCAAACCAAAAGGGTTTAACAAACCAAACCAAAAGGGTTTAACAAACCAAAACCAAACCAATCATAGAGAAGAAAGAAAAAGGGGAGAAAGCACAGAGCCATGCCTCTGACCAAAGCTGAATAGCCAAACCGAAAAGCTGAATTCCTATTTGGCTTTTTCAGGAATTGCCTGTTGGGCTTGGGCTGTACACTCAGGTTTTGGTACCCAGTAAACCCAAAACCTGAAATTTACCAAAATGGCTAATTTCAGGTTTATTTCCAGTTCTGGTTTATCAATATGCACAACCCTATCCATCACTCTTAACCACTACACAACCCTGGCTCTCTAGTAGTTCACAGCAATTAATGGTTCTGGATAGGGACATCAACAGATGCATTCTACCATTCCAAAACAGCCCACTTAAGAATTATAACATACATATAAATGTATACCAGCTGCCTGTTTGAGAAAGCCTATGTTTAGATGCCCGCTCTCCTTTGCTGGACAGCAGCAAATCTTTTATGTTTATAAAACATTTATGTGTCAAATATCCTCAGGTCATGTAAATGTTAAAATAGGCTATTGCTTACACCGCTATATAAAACAACACATCAAAGTTTTGAGCACTTCTCCACATAAAATACTCCCGACTCTTACAAAGTCAGCATGTCAGAGAAATGCCTCCCCTGCCTAGAACTTTCTCCCTAATGTATAAAGCATGCTGTATATTTTGGCAGTATTTTAGCCAGGAGAGCATTCAATAAATGTCAGGAGCAAGCCATGAGGATGGTATGCGGTAGTGAGATTGTGCTGCTCCCAGGTGCTGTTGTGCTGTTCTGTCCAAGGCCAGTCTGTGCCCCGTGTTTAGTCTTCATAGATTCCCATACTGTGGGAATCGCCAAGTGCTCCTTCCTGCCTCTGGGAGGGGGGTTGCCTAGATTACCAGTTATCTCCTTTTGCTTTTCCATATATACTATGCACCTTGCCTTTGCCCCTTACTAGTGTCCGTTTGAATATGGCTTCTGAAACCTGTCGATTCTAACCAATAAAACTGCTTTCGTGGATTTGCTGTCTGCTGAAATCTGTCTATGGGTTTGCCGCAGGGCTAGAGCTTACAATAATTCAGTTCCCCCAGCAGCACTCTGGAATGGTACAGTCCACTAATAGATATGTGTGTGTGTAAAGTGCCGTCAAGTCGCAGCCGACTTATGGCAACTCCTTATGGGGTTTTCATGGCAAGAGACTAACAGAGGTGGTTTGCCAGTGCCTTCCTCTGCACAGCAACCCTGGTCTTCCTTGGTGGTCTCCCATCCAAATACTAACCAGGGCTGACCCTGCTTAGCTTCCAAGATCTGACGAGATCAGGCTAGCCTGGGCCATCCAGGTCAGGGCACTAATAGATATATCATTTGGGAATTCTGCTCATCTGTTAAGTGCTCTCACTCAGCTAGTCCATTGTGTATGTGGGGAGGCAGGGCACTTTTCTCTTTTAAAAACAGAGCCTCAACTGCCAACTGGCCTGCATCTTGAAAAAATTACCATAGCAGTGTTTGTATGTGTGTGTGTGTTGTGGGTGGGTGGGTGGGTGGAGGGGACAGTTGGCAACTCTAAATGCAAATGTGAATTGAAACAGAAATGGTGAAACTGGAATAAATCAGGGCCATTTCCCTGGGGGGAACAGGCTACCTCATGCAATAGACATTACATTGTTTTAATAATACTAATTATAGTACTATTCATACTACTACTACTAATACTAATTGCCATGGCACTGATTTCTTTGACAGCTCATGGAAGTTCCCAATGAGCTCCCCAATAAGGGTAGACAATTGTCAATGGTTGAGGTTATTATGGTATGTTCACCACTGAAGGGCTCCCTATTTGAATTTTTTGCCTCAGGCACCAAATTGTTTAGAGCCATTATTGAAGCCAAATAATCTACATTGCACACCGGCTTTTCGGCAGAAAATTGAGTGGGGGGGGGGAGAGAGAGAGAGAGAAGGAATGCTGAATTTTTATTCCCTTCCCTGCAGAATAAGCAGAATACATAATAAGCATTTGCTGAAATGTGTAGAATCGATTTTACTTTGAGAACAAAGACATTTATAACTCACTTGTGGCATTGTCCCTTGTTGAGTTATGAGGTGTTCCCCTTTGCTTGTGGAAAGGACTGTGGGACTGGGCAAATGCCCTGTCAACTTCAGTGTGAGGAGGCTGACCTCTGGGGCATCATCATAAATGAAATTTAAATCCTGCATTGAGGTTGATGGTCTTTTGCTAATGGAAAATGCAATGGCCTCGTGTTATCCTCATGCTAGCATCAGCCAATTAGCAATCTTTGCATGGTTGTCTGAGGAAATGAGATCTTAAAAGCATAGACACAGCAGTAACAGCCCAAGTCATTCAAAGGGCTTTGCTTTAAAGAAGAGGAAGAGATGGTTTATATGACAGTTTTCTCTACCTTTTAAGAAGAATCAAACAGGCTTACAACCTCCTTCCCTTCTTCTCCCCACAACAGACTCCTTGTGAGGTAGTTGGGGCTGAGAGAGTTCAAAGAGAACTGTGACTAGCCCAAGGTCACCCAGCTGTGTAGGAGTGGGGAAACCAACCTGGTTCACCAGATTACAGTCCACTGCTCATGTGGAGGAGTGGGGAATCAAACCCGATTCTCCAGATTAGAGTCCACTGCTCCTAACCACTACACCCACACTGGCTCTCAAACCCCATGCAGATGAATTATTTTCAACAGAGTGAGAGTGGAGTAATATGGCCATCTCAGCCGGCACAGTATAGGCTCTTTTCCCCTGTCCCACTGAACATATTGGCCAAAGTTGTCTTGGAGGTTTTCAGCATGTTTCCAAGGAAAAAAACATGATTCCTCCTCCAAAAGGGGAATATAGGAAATTTACTGGGACCCCAAGTTGAAAGTTGAAATAGCAGAGTTAAATAGGGTTGCTAACTCCAAGTTGGGAAATTCCTGGAGATTTGAGAGTGCAGCCTGAGGAAGGCAGGGTTTGGGGAAGGTGGGACCTCAGTGGGGTATAATGTTATTCTTCTGTAAGTAGGTTTGCGAACCCCCAGGTACTAGTAGCTGGAGATCTCTTGCTATGACAACTGATCTCCAGCCAATAGAGTTCAGTTCACCTGGAGAAAAATGGCCACTTTGGCAATTAGTGTGAGGTTCTCCAGCCAACCTCGGCAATCCCAAAAAGTCACTCGCTCAGTCAGGCAGATCTAAAGCAGGTAAACGTTTATTCAGGAGCCGCAGGTACAGCATAAGCAATCCACAGGTTCAAAGCTGCTAATGACCATCCAGTCTACAAAGCATAACTTTAAGCACAAAGCAATCCCAGGTGCAAGATCAAGCAGGCCTGGGAATTGGGAGATAACAGTGCCTGGTGGGAAGCAGGGAGTGAGCAAGCCATAATACTGAAGTTGCCTGCTTGTGACTCAAGGTCAGAGCAGGGGGGTGGGAAGGCAGGGAGCGGGGATAGTTTGAACAGCTCAGGGAAACAAAACTGAAAGATGCTCTTGAACAGAAACGGGCCTAACTCATGTCAAGAGCCTGCCTGGACCGCACGACTCCTGACAATTAGACTCCAGGGCATTGAAGTCCCTCCACTCCCCAAACCCCGCCCTCCTCAGGCTCCAACCCCAAGATTCCCCACTCCCACTAGAAACCCAGAAAGCCTACTCTCATGGATCCATTTCTATTTGGCCATTCCATCTCTGTCTCCAACCTACTTTCATCTTATATGACTCTAGTCATCTTCAGTTATGTCCATGAAAACTGGTAGCCCACCAACCATGCATACCAGAAGCACAAAACACATGGTTGCCATTTTTGAGTCAATTGTGCACCGAGTGGATTTTGCATGTGTGGACAGCTTCCATGCATGTGAACCAGAACTGTGTGTTTCTGTTCCAATGGTTATCCTTCTTCCTATAATCTGTTTGAAGCACTACCAAAGATATACAGTGTATGTGCCAGAAGCTTTTATCACCGTGTAATAACCTGGTGTTTTTTATTAACTCTGAAATGTCATTCCATTGAGAATACTCTAACATGTAGAGCTGGCCATCTGGGAGGACCAAGATTAGCTAAGGCTTTAATGCTATACTTCATGGGAGTTTTTGTACTGAAAAATAACACATTTTGGGAGTCCCAAGGGCAGCCCATTCCTGAAAGGGGGGGCAGATAGGCAGTGTCTGGGAGTGTTGCCACCGCACTGCCTCCACAGAGGCTTTCCAGCCACAAAAGGAATGTAAAAATAAAATAAAATTTTAATATGGCTTAAAATCCCCCATAGGGTTTATTGAGGCCATACCACCTATTATGGTAGCATAGCAATGCCACAGCAGGAGGGGGCGTTCCTGGGGTGAAAGGGGTCTGGAAGATTGCTAATGTCAGTTCCACCTTTGAGAACGCCCCGGGAATGCCCCCTCCCCGCCGGCATGGGCTTTCCCCTCCGGGATTTCCCTGCCAGCATAGCAGCAGTGACAGTGGAGGCCAGTGCAGCTTGGTGGCTCCCTGGTGTGTTTGCCCCTGCACAGGCATCTGTACTACTTTGCGCCATGGTAAAGTGGCACAGATGCCAGCACAGAGCCATGCCAGCTCCTATTGGGCTTCGCAGCCCCCCCTTTCAGGATTGCATGGTTAGTGTTGCTGTAATCCTTGCAACACAGTCAAAACTCGAACTTTCCTTATGTGAAAGCCCCAGGGGGAAGCCCATTTTCTCTTGACCACACCATACTCTGAGGTCTTTGCAATTCAGAACGAGCTGTATTTTTTACATATTCACATCCACACAGTTGGCAGTATTCAGCATAGGCAGCCAGCTGGTAGATCCCGTCGGCTTAAATTTACAATTTACTGGATTGCTGGGGTTCATGAAAACGGTCATACTCTCAGACTGGTGATTCATTTTGGGAAGCTGAAGGAACTACACGTGAGGGGAGCCCCCTTCTTGGAGATATTCAGGTGGTGCTGCAAGATCTGCTTGTTTGCCACTTGCCAGGGCTTTTGAGGGAGAGGGGTTTGAATGGCAGTCATCTTTTAAGGGTTGGGTGGTCAGGAGAGATTGGTGGCTTGTTATTTTACTCCCATTTTATCTAGAAATGTTGTGTTTTGTTTAAACTATCATTATAAGCTGCTTTGAACCACTAGGAAAGACAGGGTGTGAATGTTTTAATAAATAAATACATTTCAGTGGGCTTACTCTGAGAATAGCACCGTTAGGAATGCAGCCCAAGTCAAGGAGAGTTTGGAGTAGATTATTTTCAGTGCATTTCAAATGAGTTTTTTTTTTTTTAAATCAAAATAAGAATCTGACCTTTTGTATGAAAATCAGAGAGAATCAAGGCAAACATCACATTTTTAGATCTTTCCTGCACCCAAAGTGTGTGAATGATACATTTATGTGGAAGGAAGACTAAGAGTATTTTTTAAAATCTATTTAGAAGTTCTCTAATCAAGTCAAAGGAGAAATGCTTTAATATATGGATGTCTCTGAGTTATTGGATAAGTGCCTGCAAGCCGCTAGCATGAAGATGATGTCAACACTTCCATTAATAATCCACATTTTCTAAAGATTTTAGATTTCACCAGCAGGAGACCAAACCTGACATCTCAGCACAGGAGCAAATATATTTTGCAGGTTAGAAAGCAGGAGAGAAAATCAATTTAGCCATTTATAAACTGCATGACAGTAGGGAAAGAAAACTCAAAGTGCTACTGGAACTTTTAAGTATGGCATTCTGATAAACTGCAAAGTAATTGGAGTCTAAACGGAAAGGTGTGTGACGGGGGCTCTGCAAAATAAATACAATAAGGGCTGTTGTTACGGAGAAGGAAATGTTCCCCCGTTTCGTTTATTTTTATATTCATTTATATTCTTTGTCCACAGTTTCATTTCTCTGCTTTTCGCTATTGGTTTCATGGAGTCGATTGTATTGTGTATGCAGGCGGTGCAGTTTTTGCACACTGTGTGACATTTATATACACCATCGACGTCAGGGTTGTATTCGACCACTTCATGAAACAGAAGTCCAGAGGGACCTTAAAGAATAATGCACAAAATTAATACTCATGAAAGCTCATGGTGGAAGAATTGCTGCTAGTCTTGAAGGTACCTTCAGACTTTTTTCCCAGCAACAAATGAATATGGCTACCCTTCTGGAATTATTATCTCTCCACTTGGTTCCAAAGACAGAAAGGCCCTTTATGTGATTGAAAGAGGAGATGGTTTCCAGCCACTTTCCACAGACCCACAGGAATAAAATTGGGGGAGGGCTCAGTAGGCCACATTAGGAGGAAGAAGCAGGAAACTCCTATTTCACTAGCGGGTTTCATTAAATAAAACCTGCCATTTCTGTGGATAAAATGTATAATCTGTCACATCTTTATGCCCCCCATTTTTCTCTGAGGCAGGGGTCCCCAACGTAGGTCATCTATGCATGGTCGCTTTACCCTCCTTTATTCCCTGTTTCAGCCAGGATCAAATTTTTCAGTACGCACGTTAATTCATTCCTTGGAAGCTCAACGCTGTTTCAACGCAAAACGAACCCAGCTTTTCCCATTCCTTTTCTGGCCCAAATTAAACGGTTCATCCTGGCTCATTCCGGAGTCACAGAGCGTGCATACTCTGTTCTCGGGTAGAGCTTTGCCCCACCCTTTTCCGAACCCCTCTTCAAGGCAGCATGTAGATAGCCAACCAGGAGAAGCACAGAAGTTTGGCTTCCCTCACAGCCAATCACGAAGCAGTGTGTAAAGAGGCAGGGATTCAAGTGCTTCCTGCTACCTCGGAGCTCTTTCTGAGCAAAAGAAAGGCTTTTTTAAAACAAAGCTTGGATTTCTCCCCCACCCACTTCTTTCAGATTGTTCCATTTTTTTTATTTTTTATTTTTGTAAAGGGGTGGTACTTGATTTGAACTTGGGAGACTACTTTTCTGTATTCATGCCTCCATTAGCACACAGTTTCGTCACTGATCATTCCAACCAATGCATGCAGTTTCCCCCAACCCGGGTTATTTTCATCCTGGCTGAAACAGGGAATAAAGGAGGTTAAAGCGACCATGCATAAATGACCATAGTGTCCATGGGCACCATGGCACCTGCCGACTAGGGTTGCCAACCTCCAGGTGGTAGCTGGAGATCTCTCGATATGACAGCTGATCTCCCGGTGATATAAATCAGATCCCCTGGAGAAAATGGCCACTTTGGCAATTAGACTCCATGGCAAAACGTCCCTGAGAAAGTCCATTAGTCTTATCTAAACATTTGAACTATCTTCAAAACACTGCAGTTTGTAAAAAACATCATCATTCATTTTAAGCCTCTATTCTAATATTTTAATTTAACAGCAGGGTTGCCAGCTCTGGTTTGGGATATTCCTTGAAATTTGTGGGTGGAGTCTAGGAAGGGCTGGGTTAGGGAGGGGAGGAACCTCAGTGGGGTGTAATGCCACCAGACCATAAAAGGATATTGCAGAACTTGAGAAGGTGCAGAAAAGAGCAATCAAAAATGATCAGGGGGCTAGAGCAACTGCTCTATGTGGAGCGGTTAAAACGCTTAGGGCTGTTTAGCTTGGAAAGAAGGCTTTTAAGGGGAGACATGATAGAGGTCTATAAAATTATGCATGATATGGAGAGAGTGGACAGGGAGAACCTTTTCTCACTCTCTCATAATATTAGAATGCGGGGTCATCTGCTGAAGCTGGAGGGTGAGAGATTCAAAATAGATAAAAGGAAGTATTTCTTCACGCAACACATAGTTAAACTGAGGAACTCCCTGCCCCAAAATGTGGTGATGGCTGCCAACTTGGAAGGCTTTAAGAGGGGAGTGGACATGTTCATGGAGGAGACGGGTATTCATGGCTACTAGTAAAAATCAATACAAGTCATGATGCATACTATTCTCTCCAGGATCAGAGGACATGCCTATTATATTACGTGCTGTAAAATTAAAGTCAAGCTGCGTGCTTTAATGAAAACGCTTCATTCTTCTATCAGTATCTACCTCATAAGTAGGGTTGCCAACCTCCAGGTACTTGCTGGAGTTTTGCTATTACAGCTGACCTGCAGCTGATAGAGATCAGTTCACCTGGAGAACATGGCAACTTTGGCTATTGGACTCTATGACATTGAAGTCCCTCCCCTCCCCAAACCCTACTCTCCTCTGGCTCCACCCCAAATACCTCCCTCCGGTAGCAAATAGGGACCTGGCAACTCTATTCATAAGACACATGCAAGTGAAGGAATACTCATAGAGCACTGGGGGACGGTGTGTGTTTGGGGGATAATTATCCCTTCCCAGCCCTCTGTTCTCCCTGCAAATGCTTCCCAGGTATTTGCCCCTCCAGCTGTATTCGCAATTCTGTGCGTGTGTGTAAAGTGCCGTCAAGTCGCAGCCGACTTATGGCGATCCCTTTGGGGGGGGGGTTCAGAGCAAGAGACTAACAGAGGTGGTTTGCCAGTGCCTTCATCTGCACAGCAACCCTGGTATTCCTTGATGGTCTCCCATCCAAATACTAACCAGGGCTGACCCTGCTTAGCTTCTGAGATCTGATGAGATCAGGCTAGCCTGGGCCATCCAGGTCAGGGATTCGCAATTCTAGGTTCGTTCAAATTAAGTGTGGTATTTTCTAGATTCATGGTCTTGAAACTGTGCTCTAGGGAACCCTATGGCTCCTCAAAAGCCTATCAAGGGTTCCCTAATGAGAAGACCACCTATGACCAACTAGCTTCCCTGTAAGACAGTTTGCCCACTACTACTGCTGACTCTTTGAACTTAGGCAGGAAGGCATGAGTCAGTACTTGGCTCTCGTGGCCCTTTCTTACAATGCTCAGGGTAATGCCAATTGGCACTTTAGGGTCAAGAAGGAATTTTCCTCCAAGTCAGATTGGCCAGGGATCTTAGAGGTGCTTTGTCTTTTTCTGGTCATAGAGCAGGGGGTCACTGGAAGAGTGCGGGGGGGGGGGAGTTGGGAATTTCCTGTGTTGTGCAGCGGGTTGGACTAGATGACCCGTGAGGTCCCTTCCAGCTCTATGTTTCAATGTTGCTGATCTGGTTGTGCTAGGGTTGCCAGACCCCTGCGGCAGGCGGGGGATCCCCTGCTTTGGGCCCCCTCCTCCCAGCGCTGTCCAGCTGACCAGTGGGGATCTTCCCAGGCTTCAACTGAGGCCTAAGCCTCGATGTTGCCGGTGTGATGACATCACTGCCAGAAGTGACATCATCACACAGGCAACGAAAGAGGAGACACTCTGGTATTTGGGCAAAACTCTATAGTAAAAACAGCATCTACCATAGAGCTTTTGCTCAGATACCAGAGTGTCTCCCCAGAGTGTCGTCGACGTGATGGCTTCACTTCCATCACACAGGAGATGGCAAGATCCCTCCTACCCACCACTCCCCCGCTGATGGCCAGGTGGGACCTGGCAACCCTAGGTTGTGCACTAATGGTTAATCCTAAAAACTGGCCAGTGCCCCCACGTGAATCACCTAGAATATTTCCCAGGATCTTTGGCGGCATATGGAGGTTCTTTGAGCTGGTCTTCTTTGGAAGGCAAGGGAATATCAGAAGCACTCCCAGAAAAATGCTGTTGTAGATCATTATTTTTGACATTCTGCAGTCAACATTTAGCATCGCGCTGAAGCTGTTTTGCATCAGCTAAATACTCAAAATGCTAGTTGCAGACTCAGAAACTTCATGAATAACTCATAAAGACGGGATTTACATTTTCCATTAGTAGGGCTGGCTGTACTCTGTTAAACTGTGTTATGCCTTTGTGGATGCAGAGGAAAAGCATTGTTTCCCGCGGCTCTCTTGAAATGGGAGCATGTCAGTTTTTAACCCCTTGAATGCCGCTGTCCTCGGAAGAGTCCTTTGAACGCAATGAAAGGGTCATTCAGCTTATTATCCAGTGGAATGAGGTCCGTGCCGTAGTGTCTCAACAGAACACTGACACTATTGTGTAAAGAGCCCGCTGACGAATGTCCCTATGGCTTTACCAAAACATGAACATGGGACTCACTCAATTAATAACTGCAAACAAAAACTCCTCCATGTTGTTTCCCAGCTCTGAGGGGTTCCCCCCCTTCATAAGCAACTGAATATTCATGAGGACAAATGCTGAACAAATGGAGAAATGGCTGCAATGTTATAACAGTGCTTTGAAACTTTCACAGTCATTTAGAACCATTACGCTATTTCGGGGCTGTGCTAAAACAATTTACCTTGTTTCTAGTTGGTTTCCATGAGTGCAAAAAACAAAACGAAAACAGCATCTCCCATTTGCTTCCAGTGGCTCTCGAATGCCCTTTTCCTTCAGCACCACAGTTTAACCTCTGGGTTGAATGGCAGAATACCTCCGATTGTCAGATGCTATGGAGTAGTTGCCATGTTAGTGATGTTGCCCATGGGCCCAGCTTGTGGATGTCCTGGGAGCATCTTGAACACATGAACCCACCTTCTACTGAGAAGACTGAGAGGTGGTATGATGCCCATCTTCAAGTAATTGAAGGGCTTTCGTATAGAGGATGGTGCCGAGTTGTTTTCTGTTGCCCCAGAAGGTCGGACCAGAACCAACGGGTTGAAATTAAATCAAAAGAGTTTCCATCTAGACATTAGGAAGAATTTTCTAACAGTTAGAGCGGTTCCTCAGTAGAACAGGCTTCCGCAGGAGGTGGTAAGCTCTCCTTCCTTGGAGGTTTTTAAGCAGAGGCTAGATGGCCATCTGCCAGCAATGCTGATTCTATGACCTTAGGCAGATCATGAGAGGGAGGACATCTTGGCTATCTTCTGGGCATGGAGTAGGGGTCACTGGGGCTGTGGGGGGGGAGGTACTTGTGAATTTCCTGCATTGTGCAGGGGGTTGGACTAGATGATCCTGGTGGTCCCTTCCAACTCTATGATTCTATGAATCAGACCATTGGTCCACCAAGGTCAGTATTGTCTATTCAGAGTGGCAGCAGTTCTCTAGGATCTTATGCAGAGGTCTTTCACATCATCTACTACCACATCCTATAAACTGGAGGTGCCGGGGATTGAACCTGGGATCTTTTGCATACCAAGCAGATGCTCTACCACTGAGCCATAGTCCCTCTCTATCTGGAAATAGGATGCTAGACTAGATGGACCATTGGTCTGATTTTGCATGTTTACTCTTTAGTTCTTTTTTGTTGCCCTTACTGCTATTAGATCCTATTGGATGTAAGATTCCTTTGTGACTTATTCAGGATGTCACTCATAGGTTCACAGACACGGTGAACAAAAATCACATGGTTTGCCACAGCACAGGATTAAACAAGTTTCCCCCGCTAATTTGCTTGGCTGTTATGGATGCGATATTTCAAAGCGAATATCAACATTTCAGAATAACCGACACACTCCTTACTTATTGGTGTTAAATCTTTCTAAAATATTTGCACATTTGATCATTATAACTATTTATAAAGATGCCTGTGTTTTATGATAATAATGTCACGTTTATGATGTTTGTGCTTTATAGAGAGTTATAAAGTGATTCACTTTCATTATCTGAGTAATCCTTGAAACCACTATGTGAGAGAAGTCAATATCCTTATCCCTATACAAAAAAATAGCAGACAGAGACAGGGTGGTACATCTAAAGCCATTGCGTGAGTTCATGGTTGATATGAGATCTGAGTGGCAAGCTTTAAGAGGTCACTGCTGGGCCAGAAGCCAAAGGAGGTGAGGAGCTGTTTCCCTCTGGGATAGTCCAGCCCTCTTCCTTGCCTTTTCAGATTTCATTACATAAAGTTGGTCTCTTTACTTATAGAAATGTAGGAAAAACGGACAGGTAATATTCTAATCAGTTGCCCAGCACGAAGCAACTCTGTTTGTCCTGTATAAAGCAATTCTGTGTGTTCCAACAATCTAGTCCTGTCTTCTGACTGGAATAAATCTGACACCACTTCATTAGACATGGCCAAGATTCTAGTTTCAAGATTAATTAATCTTCCGGAGATTATTTATTTGATGTGGGGGGGGGGGTCCTACCCCTATCTTATCACTTCACTGAGCATAGTTTGAAGACTTCCTTCGACTTAAGTGGCTTTTCCATTGTAGGAAGAGTCACAAGAGGGAGGACGTTTCCTCAGGCTGGAGAACGACTCCTTGGATGTAGCTGTGCCCCAGTGACAGCATATTTGCCTAAAGCTTCTGGTCCTTTCTTTATGACTCAATTTGTCTTAGCAGTATGTAGGCACTAAGAATATGGCCACTAAGAATATGGAATTTGGCACATGGTATCTGATATTGCTGTGCTCCAATGAGACTCTCTAAGAAGAAAGGGACAATAGCCACAACCATCTCCTTCTCTTCCTCTCCCCACAACAGACACCTTGTGAGGTTGGTGGGGCTGAAAGAGTTCAGAGACAGTGGTGGACTGGCCATTCTGTTGGCTTGCCCGATGGCAAGTGGGTCCCCTGAAACATTAGGCAATATGTTAAAAATAAAAATTAATAAAAATTAAACGAGAGCCTTATAGATGTAGGGGGGGGGGGCTTCGTCTCCTGGCAACCAATATTTTTTGACCCAGTCTGCCATTGTTCAGAGAGAACTGTGACTTGCCCAAGGTCACCCAGCTGGCTCCATGTGTAGGAGTGGGGAAACAAATCCAGTTCACCAGATTAGAGTCTGCCTCTCATGTGGAGGAGCGGGGAACCAAACCCAGTTCTCCATAGTAGAGTCCGCTGCTCACATGGAGGAGTGGGGAATCAAGCCCAATTTTCCAGATTAGAGTCCGCTGCTCACGTGGAGGAGTGGAAAACCAAACCCTGCTCTCCAGATTAGAGTCCACTGCTCTTAACCACTACACCATGACAGCACAAATACCTGAAAGATTCTCTTGCCTGTGAATGAGATTTGGAATGCATGACCATTCTCTATTTTGTTCCTTTTAACATTTGTTTTACATGTTGCCATTCTGCAGTGTCTGTTATCTTCTTTTTGAATTAGTTGTGTAGATTTGTATCCTGTGCTCACCTGTTCACAGGAAGCTGCCTTCTACTAAGGCAGACTACTGGTCTATCAAGGTTACTTTTTTTTTACTATGAGTGGCAGCTGCTCTCCCCAGTCTCAGGTGGAGGTACTCATATAGTTTTGCTGTGTAATTTATATAGTGCTTACACCTGCACTGAATGTCCTTAATAATTTTAATGTATGATGCTGGTTAATTGATACATATAATGTTGGAAAATGTGTACCCTTTAGGAGGAAAATTCAGTGAGAGGAAGCAAAAAGGTGTGAAAAGGACACACTGTTGGGTTGAAACAGCAGGGGTGAACAATTCAAAACCACCTCCTCTTGATTAATCAACCTTTTATTTGGAGAGCCAGCAAGGAATCATGGAGGAAGAGTAAGAATTTAGAAATTCCAACTGAACGCCCCAAATTTATCCCTCTGGAATTCTCTAAATTCTCAAGGATTCAGCAGAATGTCTTCTCCCCCC
Source organism: Euleptes europaea (assembly GCF_029931775.1). Lineage (NCBI taxonomy): Eukaryota > Metazoa > Chordata > Lepidosauria > Squamata > Sphaerodactylidae > Euleptes > Euleptes europaea. The sequence goes on from NC_079320.1 coordinate 75,617,099, forward strand.
AGTCTGCCCTCTTTTCTTTACTCTCAGTTGCACACAACAGGAAGAAGAAGAATTGGTTTTTATATGCCAACTTTCTCTACCTTTTAAGGAGAATCAAACCAGCTTACAATCACCTTCCCTTCCTCTCCTCACACCTTGTGAGGTAGATGGGGCTGAGAGAGTTCGGTGTGAACTGTGACTAGCCCAAGGTCACCCAACAGGGTTCATATGTAAGAGTGGGGAAACCAATCCAGTTCACCAAATTAAAGTCCGCCACTCATGTGGAGGAGTGGGGAATCAAACCTGGTTCTCCAGATTAGAGTCCACTGCTCCTAACCACTACACCACACTGAAGAAAATCTAGTTTTCAAAAGGCTGGGGTAGTTGATTCCCCCCTTCTAGTAGAGCACCATGACATCACTTCCTGTTTCAAAACATCACCGGGAGCATTACACGGGGTCCCCTGCCACTACCAGCTAAGTGGCTACACTATGGCCGGGAGATTAAGTTATGAACTAGAATGTCCCTGGTCCAAACCTTCCTCTTCCGCAAACTCACAAGGTGACTGTGGACTAGCCATTCACTCTTAGCCCCCTCCCCCACCCCACAATATGACCATAATAAGACTGGCCATTATTCTAACACTCCATGCATGGAACACAGAGTTTTCCCGTGCTCCTTTCAGCTCCTTCCAGCCTCTTGGAAAGATTATCCCCAGGGTGGTGGGACCCACACAGAAGAGTAGCCATGCAGGTTGGAGGGATGGGAGTGAGGAAGGAGAAGGGAGTGGTATCTGTAATGGAGAGGAACATGGGGAAACCTCTGTGCACAGATGGTTGAATGCACTCCACTCCCTTTATAGGGGTGGCGTAAGGCATACAGGAAAATAATGCAAGGTCATTTATGCATGGGTACATTCACTCATGTTCGCCCCTGGTCTGAATCGATTGTTCCTTGGAGTTATGCATGAGTTTTCTGTCCATTAGAGATGGCCTCATGCCCAGCCCTCACAATTCCAGGTCTTCCCATTCCTCTGTTAACCCAACTCTTTCCTCTCCCCTGAGCTCACCCCGGGTGAAATCTCCAAGCATAAGGCAAAGTGCGGGGCACACAAGCTTGGTTTCTCTCACAGCCAATTACAAAGCAGCATGTCCAGAGGTGGGGTTTCAAATATTTCCTTCTTCCTGTTTCCTCCAAGCTCTTTCTGAGCAAAAGAAAAGCTTTTTAAAACTGAGGCATGGCTTTCCCGCCCCCACTTTCAGATTGCTCCTTAAAATGCTTCTTTATGTGACAATTGGTTTTTTGGGGGGGGGGGGATTCTCTTACAGTAAGCACTACAAGTAAGCCAATCACAAAGCATCATTTAAAGAGATGGGGACTTGATTTGAGCTTGGAGACTGCTGGTGCATAGATTCCCAACAGGAAAGTGTGGGTCCTGTGAGCAACGAACCTCAGGTAAATTCCCATGCATAAACAACCCAAGTGAATCATTTAGAAAACACACACACAACACCTCCTCTATAAATTCTATCTATGCTTCAATCTCAATAGGCTTCAACTGGAGTGACTACTTTGGATTGTACTGTTAAGTCTTGTTATTACAGTGTAACTATGCATTGAGTTAATCCTCCAAAATAAATTAAGTACAGCTCAGACAAAGTCCAGCCCTGCTCCATCCCCACAACTTTACCGGGAAATATTTAAGTGCCTCTTTACTGCTGAAATCAGTGGGAATAAAACCTGCTGCGGTGGGCTGGGACCGTAGGAAGTTTGCGGCTAAAATCAAAAGTGGTGTTTTGTGTGGGGTGGGTTGGTGTGTTTTTGCCAGCAGCAAAACTCCTTATGTTTCTGCAGATTTTGTTTTTAGAAAGTGTTGGGCACGCCTCTCTCTGCTTTTAAAGAAAAGTAATCAAAACTCTGACTGATAATGTTACAGCTCATTGGTGTTAAAAGACTGAAAATAGAGCTGGATGGGGGAAAAGGTGTGTGTAGAAGCAGATATAAAATGAAGCAGATATAAAATGAAGCAGATATAAAATGGCCACTCTTACCAAGAAACATCCATTTTTAAAAGAATTATAGAACTGTTAAATAATGGCAACAAATCCTGAATGTTTACTAAAGAAGAAAGTACAATTCATGGACAAAGTGTTTTACTGTCAACCATTCTTCCAACAATAATGCTGATAAAGGAAGATTTTAATTTATCACTCAGCAATTAATGTTCTACTACAACACCAAAACAAAATCCAATCACATACTGAGTGTCTCACGCCAATCATAAAATCAGCGAAACCTGGATAACCTGCAGACAATTGCCAGGATTTCTACATGCTCAAGAAACCCTTCTAGACATTTGCGGGGGAAGGAGGGAAATCACTTTGCAAATCAACCAACCCCCATACCCCAAAACAGTCTGATCAGGTCTGAATACGCTCCAGGAGCCACCAAATGTTGAGAGTAGAAAATGCAACAAAACTAAGTTGAATTGAATTATTATATCTTGAATGAGGTGTGCAAAAGAGTTAAAACTTTCTTTTGTGGAATGTACCCAAGATGCATATGTATTATGGAGGAAGGCCTGAAACACCGGTTCTTTTCATGTGAGTAAATGGAATTGCTCACATTCCATAGGGACAGTGTGGGTGTTAGATCGATAGTTCATATTGTGCATTCATCACTAACCTTGAACAACCCAAGGACTAAATTCCAAATGAACTGCTTTGAACTAGCTTGATAAAATGCTTTAGGGGTTCTCACTCCTCCAAACAATTACTTTTCCATTCAGTTTGTGCAAAGCTATTGAGATGATTGGGGGAAGGGGGGAGCTCTCTCCCCCAAGAATTGGAAACCCATATTAGTGAATCACTGGAGGGTGAGAGGACCCCAGAGTGATTCTCCCTTGACAGTATTCCCTTGCCGTCTCTCCAGTGCTTCCAGCAATCTCAATATATGTTTTGCTTAAAATACCCTTGTGGCACCATCAGTCATGAATAGGACTTGTGTTTCACTGGTTATGTTTTCCTACCGTATATATGGAAGTGGAGCTCAGGAAAGGATCAGGTCCTTGATTAATTATTACAGGGAAACCCAGACATTTCCATGTGAATATGTCATCCACCACCAATGGTGGAACACCAAGTTTGGCCATTGAAACTTGGGGACAATTTTCATAGTTTTACAAGTGAAACAGTGAATCAGCTCTTGTTGTTCTGCACATCTGAGGTATCTGAACTTTCAGACAAGTCAGAAATCACGAGATTCAGGAAAGCTCCTCCAAATGGCATCTGCACAATGTTGACTATTATATTAGAACTAGGATCTAGGTAATATCAGGACTGCTGATGAGAAAGAATAGAGGTTGTTCTTTGTGCCAATGAAACTTTTCCCACATTGTCTTGATACCTGAGACCTTATGCATCTGCCACAAAACCTTGCTTGTAGGGGGCCAAACCATCTCCTGCTAAGGGATGTCATTTTGACCAAAGTTGGCAAGAGCAAAATTCTGCTCTGCACAAAATGAGCCCAGAGGAATCTGGAACCCATCTGGTGTGTTTGTTTGACTGAGGCAGGAAGAGGGCTGACAGCTTTACACTTTCCCAGGGCCCAAGGTGTCAACCGCCGAAGAAGGATGGGCAGTCCCTCGGGCATACCAAAAGGTGACTTAATTAGCAATTCCCAGCAAACCATCTTTACCATCTTTATTGCACCTCTCCTGGGCAAGTTATTCAGGAGGATCACACAGATATTCTCCTGCATTTCTGATTTTCCCATCGAGGGCAGCCGCCAGATATTCAAGGAGATCACACAATCATCCTCCTGCATCCTGGCATCCACCCTGAGGAGTCACACAGATGTTGACATCCATGATGGGCAATCAAATGATAAATCAGAAGATCATGTAAACACTCTCAAGGCATCCTGACAAAACATCAAAACATTGTTGGTCAACACTTCAAAACACATCTCGTATTTTACATGTTAAGCATCTCCAGTCTCTTTGATTAGGACCCTGGATAAGCAATCACAATTCTTTGTTCCTGGTAGTTTTTGCTCTTCCAGATCATTCTGCATTGCCTCAGGGCCCATTTTGGGGTATAAATGAGTCCATTTGGCATGATGTGTGTGTGTGTTTGTGTGTCTTACATCCAAATGATCACCCTTATCTTGCTCCTAGAAACGCTGACCGCTTCTCTCTCTCAGCGCTGCTTTCCTCTTATCATCTCACATGAACGAATAGTATACAGCACAACACTCCCAGTTCTCCTTTGCAGCTTCAGATTCTGGGAAAGACATCATTCAGGGAAACCTGACCACCATTACTGATGTTCTCATCAATAAGGTTCTAAGAATTCCATGGATACATTTAGAAGCCCTGGAAAAATGTGGGTACCACCAGTCTATGTCTCAGTGGAAATACATCATATGTTTAAAAAAAATACTCCCATCATCAAATTGAATTTCCCCATTTCCCAAAAGCTGTAAGCAAAGGTTAACAGGGACTACCATGATGTTGTCTTACCATGCGTTTTTTCACTTACATTACAGGAAAATGAAGCTTGGGTCCCCCAAACCATGTTCAGCATCTATATATGTAGGAGATGAATTTAACAGGAGATAAATCTTCTTATACACAACAGCACGATCTTTCATTTTAAAATCATAATGGCAGTGGTCAAGAACTCTGAGGGGTTTTGCCATATATGCAGAATGAACAGATGTTACCCTTTATTCCAGGTATATGGAATATTTTGTAGGCCTCAACACTGAACTGAATGGGGAAACTTGACAACCGCAATAAACCTTTTTCTTCAGTGCAATCACAGGGAACAATATGGTGGTCTGGGATCCATGCGAGGTGTACTTGGGTCTGTGAAAAAGCCTGAGAAGCGCTCGGCATGGACTGATTTTGCTCCCCAAAAGATGCCTCAGAATCGTATCACATATATCTAGGTTCCAAAGTGAACACATCGGACTCCCTCGAACAGCAAGTCAATGCAGAAAGATTCCCCGAAGACAGACGTTTCCAAAGCCACTGGCATTGCCAGATATCTAATTTTCATTTACAGACTCTCTTTAATTAACCATTGCTTGAGTTGGATCATACAGACAAAAGTGCCCTGATAAAATAATGGACTTTTTAATGGATCCTTTCCATTTAATTTACATCCTGTAACTGGGAACACAATCCGCCCAAGTTAAATTTGATTAAGTAAGGCAGAAAGTGCCTCCAAGTAAATAGATATCTGAAATTGGAGAATGCACTTTGTCTAATTGTATTAATGAACTACACTGATGAGGTTTGTTTAGTAACAAAAGCCCCTTGTGACCTTTTGATTTAGTGTAAAGTGGAATGCTTATTATATCAGGCTCCTTTTTTTTTTTAATCCGAAGAAAGCATTATATTATGTTCTGTAAAATCACACACTTCTACAGCACTTGGCCACATGGAAATAATAATGAAACTGACAAAGGATTTTTGAATTAGCTGACGTGACAGTGATGCACTGTACTTGTAGGTACCATATTTGTGAGGCCGTTGTCTTTTGTCTTTTCCGTGTGTCAAATGTTATATGATAGATTCCACCCATAGTTTTCTCCAGTACTCACTCCTGGAAACATATGACCCCAATTTTAGAAAACATTTATCAGCATTAAAACCATCTAACTGCTCTCCTCTGCAGTTAGATCCCTGACCTGGATGGCCCAGGTTTACCATAGAATCATAGAATCATAGAGTTGGAAGGGACCACAAGGGTCATCTAGCCCAACCCCCTGCACAATGCAGGAAATTCACAACTACCTTCCCCCCCACACCTCCAGTGACCCCTACTCCATGCCCAGAAGATGGCCAAGATGCCCTCCCAATCATGATCTGCCTAAGGTCATACAAAGCATTACTGACAGATGGCCATCTAGCCTCTACTTAAAAACCTCCAGGGAAAGAGAGCTTACCACCCCCCTAGGAAGCCTGTTCCACTGAGGAACTGCTGAAGAACAACATGGCACCAAACTCATCAGATCTCAGTTGTCCCTGGGTAATATTTGGATGGGAGACCACCATGGAAGTCCAAGGTTGCTACGCAGAGGCAGGCAATGGCACACCATCCCTGTTTGTCTCTTGCCTTGAAAACACTATGGGGTCACCATAAGTCAGCTGCCACCATTAGCAGAACTTAGCTGTGGGATCCAACCCTAAATAATCCCATATGGCCTTGATGTAATTATGCCTCAATGAAAAGTGAAGCCAATTCAAAGCTTGAGCAAAACCTCTGAGGAAGTTTGAAGAAAGGAAAATAAAAACCGCTTTGAGTACGGATCTATAAATAAACCCTTTTCTGTTTCTTTTTGGTTTAATACACTGTTGTTGTAAGCCATTTTGTTAAATCCATTTTCATGACTGGAGTTCCCAAGTGTTCTGTTTCTCATTTCTCTTCTGTTTATATATTTACACACTATTTAAAGGTAAATGTAGTCCCCTCTGCAAGCATTGGGTCATTACTGACCTATGGGGTGATGTCACATCCCGACGTTTACTAGGCAGACTGAGTTTATGGGGTGGTTTGCCATTGCCTTCCCCAGTCATCTACACTTTATCCCCAGCAAGCTGGGTACTCATTTTACCAACCTCAGAAGGATGAAAGGCTGAGTGAACCTTGAGCTGGCTACCTGAAACCGACTTCCGACTTGAATGGGAAAAATCAACCAAAAAGTGTAAAAATAAGGACTCATATAACCTCAGAATAGCTTTTACGTCCCTCCGGTTTCAAACTATGCCAATGACTTGGATAGCTGGATGGTACTCCCAATCACCATGGGCCTCTCACCTATGTATTTGTGGAGGGTCCATGCCTCTTTGCGCCGTGATAAGTGGCACCGATGCTGGCATGGGGGCATTTGCACTGGCCCCCAGGAACGGCACAGCAGTGAGGGCCTTGGACACTGGTGCTACAGCATTCCTGGAAGCAAGTGCCCACGCCTATGTCAGGGGGGTGTTCCCAGGGGCAGAGCTGCCTTTAGGCAGCTTTCAAATCCCTTTCAGCCCAGGAATACCCCTTTGCACTACCCCAGCAAAATAGCGAAGCAGCTCCATGGAACACAATGGGCGATTTTCACGAGGTTATATTTTTAAAGTTGTTTTCATTTTATTTAGCCAGCTCCCCGATTCAGAAATAGACTGCCTGGATCTCAGGTGAAAGTATTCTCCTGGAATATAGCTAACTGGATTTCTATAGCCCAAACGCTTGATGTTGAACCTTTAAAAAAATCCATATTATATTATTCCAGGAAACTGGGGCGATTAATGAAATCTGTTTGGCAAGATATGTAGTATTTTCAGTTAAGGCTCAAGTAGGAAATAATGGAGTGTGCTCAAAAGCAAGTCTGACTTGTTTAATTTCTAACACATTACAATGTACCTTAATACAACCAAAGGAGCTTTCTTCATTAGTCTTAGCTGTATATATAAAATTTGGAAATGATCCTCTTATATAAATATCAGCTTATTTACCACCTGTTCCAGGCAAAGATACCCTTCTGAGTAACTGGAGGAAGCTAAGGAATTTAGCTGAAAGATTAGCAACATCCTCTCCCAGAGCTAAGTCATTAACTGCTGGTGATTTCAATGCAAGAATTGGACCTAATGATGAACAATTATTGACAGCTGGAGGGATGAATGGGTCTGAAATGGAAGAGATGGGGTATTTTCATGGCTGTGACAAGAAGTCTGTGGATATGAAGACAAACGGGGCTGAGTTTGTTGGATTTCATTGTAACTGCCCTATGACCATGCTCAATCATAATTCTAGAATGTGGGGTCATCTGCTGAATCTGGAGGGTGAGAGATTCAAAAGAGGTAAAAGGAAGTATTTCTTCACACAACACATCGTTAAATTGTGGAACTCCCTGCCCCAGGATGTGGTGATGGCTGCCAACTTGGAAGGCTTGAAGAGGGGAGTGGACGTGTTCATGGAGGAGAGGGGTATTCATGGCTACTAGTCAAAATGGATGCTAGTCATGATGCATACCTATTATCTCCAGGATCAGAGGAGCATGACTATTATTTTGGATGCAGTGGAACACAGGCAGGATGGTGCTGCTGCAGTCGTCTTGTTTGTGGGCTTCCTAGAGGCACCTGGTTGGCCACTGTGTGGACAGACTGCTGGACTTGATGGGCCTTGGTCTGATCCAGCATGACTTTTCTTATGTTCTTATTGTAAAAGAAAGACAATATTGAATGGATCCAGAAATATGGATGATAGAGAAGAAGTCATATATATTTCTTCAAGAGGAGCTAGTTTAATCGATTATTACTTAGCTTCCCCAGACTTGGTCCCTTGAGTGAGCCGTCTGCAAGTAGAGGCTTTCTATGGTAGTGATCCTCACTAAAGGAGGGCATTGTTTCAACTTCAGCTCTTGAGCATGATATTCCATTCACTCAAGATAGTATGATAGGCCAATCCAGCAGAACGTCAATGGACACAAAAGTTGATTGTTTTATGTCCTCTTCCAGTTGGAGGAGCCTCACAGAGGAGCTATATAAAGGGCAGGGTACGGAAATGTCTATAGAAATATTGGTTAAGTTACTGAATTCTTTAAAACTTATTTTCTCTAGGAAATCATGTCCAATCAAAAGCTAATATTTCCTTAATAAATGGTTTGATAACTAATGCAGGGATTTGAAAAAAGCTCATTCAGTATCAACATAGGAAGTTTAGAGAGCATTACGACCCACAGGCCCATGGAAATTTACTTAGCTTAATGTAGGGGTGTCAACTTCATTTGTTATGAGGACCGGATATGACATAAATGTTGCTTGGTTGGGCCAGGCCACGTGTACTATAAAATTTAATGCCAGGTACCAGGGATACAGGCCCTGACCTGGATGGCCCAGGCTAGCCTGATCTCCTCGAACCTCAGAAGCTAAGCAGGGTCTGCCCTGGTTAGTATTTGGATGGGAGACCACCAAAGAATACCAGAGTTGCTGTGTAGAGGAAGGCACTGGCAAACCCCTTCTGTTAGTCTCTTGCCATGAAAACCCCCAAAGGGGTCACCATAAGTCGGCTGCGACTTGATGGCACTTTACACACACACACACACACACACACACCAGGGATACAAACTTTATAGAAGACACAGGCAATGCCTATTAATGATATTATTTTTCACTTTGTTTTTTACTTAAAATAGAAACATGCTTAAAACAATACCAGCTTTACAGTATTTTATTTTATTTAGCAGTCTTTGATAACTGACACCTCCGGACTGGATAAGGTTGCCAACCTCCGGGTACTTGATGGAGATCTCCTGCTATTACAACTGATCTCCAGCAGATTGAGATCAGTTCACCTGGAGAAAATGGCCGCTTTGGCATTTGGACTTTATGGCATTAAAGTCCCACCCCTCCCCAAACCCTGCCCTCCTCCCCAAACTCTGCCCCAAAAACCTCCCCCAGTGGCAAAGAGGGACCTGGCAACCCTAGGACTGAGGGAGATAGCTGCCTCAGCTGGCAAGCTAGTAGCAGGCTGGCCAGCCCAGATCGGGAGAGGTGGCTGGGGAGCCCGCAGTGGGCTGGCCAGCCCAGATTGGGAGGAAGGGTGGCTGCCTCAGCTGGCTCGTGGGTCGGATAAAAGTCCTCAAGGGCTGGATACGGCCCTCGGACCTTATGTTTGACACCCATGGCTTAAAGCACGATTACAGGGTCATGGTTAGGACTAAAAAGCAGAAGGCAGGGCTAGAAGAGTGGAATTCCTTGATTGCTGCCTCAAGGAGTAATGACCCCAAGGACCTTTGGTCATTGGTAACATCAGCGCTTAGTACTTAAATAATAACTCCTGTCTGTATTCCTGCCAGTGAACAGGAACTCCACTTTCCCAAACTTTTTCACCTGCAGTCCCTAATAATTTGGAAGAAAGTCCTGCGCAATTACCCCCTTGCCATTAGCTCATGCCTGAGGAAATAAAAAAAAAAAAAACCCTCTCCGCAAAATGTTGTATCGGTACAAAGCCTGTAAGAGTATATGTAGTAGTAAATCTTCTTATTTTCAGAATGTCCTTCATCCAGGTACAAGAGAAAAAGCAGGTTCCAAATGTCAAGAAAAGAAGGGGAGACAGCCACTTCCAATTCTTCCTCAGTCCCTCTTCATTTCAATACATGACTGTACAAAGTCTCCTCTCAATTTATAACTGGAACCACCTCTAGTATAATCCAGGCAGGACAATGATGCTGCAGTTGTCTTGTTTGTGGGCTTCCTAGAGACACCTGGTTGGCCGCTATGTGAACAGCCTGCTGGACTTAATAGACCTTGTTCTGATCCAGCATGGCCTTTCTTATGTTCTTATGGCAAGAATTAAGAGAATTTCTCTGAAGAACACTGCATTTTACTCCCACTCAAACTAACACTTTTGATGTTATTTTGCATCAGTTCCCTATAAATGGCATCTAGATGCCATCAAATGGCATAAAAGTGGCATAAACTCAACTACATATCATGCACACCCCCACAAAAATAGACAAGCTAAACTAGATGACAACTACCACTCACAAACTCAAAAAGAAAGGAAAATGGCGGTATCCGTTTATGCCGAGCAGTAAGGCCGCCCAAAAGGTATACATTCTTTCTCCACCACACCAGAAAAGGGAAGTTTTCTATTACCTCCATCTATGAATCTAGGGTATCTGCACAACTTCCAACTTAGTTTAGAATGGCATTGTTTGGAAAGAGTTGTGGGATAAAACCAAAATATGGCATTTAAGAATTCCTCATCCGATTCACTGGTTATATTCATCAGTTTAGCAGCATAACATTTTTTCCCATAACACCATTTTGAACATAAGCCCTGAACAGATGTATCCTGTAATGAGACGTGATGCTGCCTCAGAAAAAACAGTGTGTCTGTGTATGTGTTTTCACTCTGTGAGCCACATATGGAAGTTTGCAGAGGCAATATTATTTTCCAATGAATTCTAGTCATTTTACAACTTGACAAAGCAATGATGATTTCCCTATTTTTCCCCGTTTCAAAAAGCAGGGTGCAGATGAGGTGGGAAGCCGAAAGTAGGCTGGTTTTCTCTCCCCCCCCCCCACTTCCTCCTTGCTACTCAACAATGACAACCTTCATTGTCAACAATGACAACCAAGTGAAGAGAATTGGAAGGAGTTATGGTTCAGCGGTGGAACATCTACACAGCATGCAGAAGGTCCCCGCTTCAATCCCATACCAAGAATCAAGTAGTAGATGACATGAAATACCTTGACCTACAACCCTGGAGAGCTATTGCCAGTCAGGCTGAACAATACTGACCTTGATGGACCCATGGTCTAGTTCAGAATATGGAAACTTAATGTGTGTTCATGAGTGAGGAGGAGGAGGAGAAGAAGAAGAGCTGGTTTTTATATGCCGAATTTGAGAGCCAGTGTGGTGTAGTGGTTAAGAGTGGTGGTTTGGAGTTGTGTACTTTGATCTGGAGAACCAGGTTTGATTCCCCGCTCCTCCACATGAGCAGCGGAGGCTAATCTGGTGAACTGGATTTGTTTCCCCACTCCTCCACATTAAGCCAGCTGGGTGACCTTGGGCTGGTCACAGCTCTCTCAGCCCCACCTACCTCACAGGGTGACTGTTGTGGGGAGGGGGAGGGAAGTGATTGTAAGCCGGTTTGATTTTTCCTTCAGTGGTAGAGAAAGTCGGCATATAAAAACCAACTCTTCTTCTTCGTCCTTTACCTTTTAAGGAGAATCAAATCATCTTACAATCTCCTTCCCTCCCCAGAAAGACACCTTGATTGGTAGGTGGGGCTGAGAGAGTTCAAAGAGAACTGAGACTAGCCCAAGATCACCCAGCAGGCTTCATGTAGAGGAGTGGGGAAACAACCTGGTTCACCAGATTAGAATCTGCTGCTCATATGGATGAGTGGGGAATCAAACCTGGTTCTCTTAACCACTGAAAAGGGTAACATGGCCTAACCATTGACAGGGGCAACATGGATTTTTAACACACAATACAACCTTAGCCACTACATCTTAACCACTACACCATAACTAGCACACAATACCCTCTCTTCCTTGGTCCCCTACCAGCTTGCCAGTTGTGCATCACCATTCAGCCTCTCAGGACAGCCCAGCCCACTATATGAACCCACAACACATGGCATTTACTACTGCTCCTAGCGGGCATTACATGCACAGGGATGTTACAAGTCCCATTGTAGATTGTCTCGAGTGGCTGTGCTTTAGACTCCACTGTTTCAATGTGCCCATTACTGTAGTAATCTCCATCTCCTGCCCTTCACACGCACACAGAGGTGGACTGCACCCTAACTGCTGTGACCGTCAGACTCCCAAGTATATCTCAGGTACCCTTTATCTTCTTATTTTCTCTTAAATTTTTTTTAAAAAATGTATGGCTGTATGCCTACATGGAACCAAAGCTCTACAATCTTTTCACCCTCCTTGAATTAGCCGTCTCTCACTTCTTATTCACCAGGGACACATTGTCCTCAAGGATTTTTTCCCCAACTTCTATCACTTTTTATCACCAACTGTTGCTCTATTTCAAGATCTTCTTTTCTTTTGCTTAACACTTCCCACAGCTTCTGTCCTTTTCCTCAGCACCTACTACGTCAGAATTTGTTTGGGGGGGGGGTGGCACAGAGATGGGCTTACTCTCACCCTCTCAACTCAATTCTCAGAACAGCCTTAATTGTTATATCCTTTATTTCTCACAATACTTTCCTTGATAATACGGTTAGAGCGTTGGACTAAGACCAAGTAAATCTGGGTTCAAATACACTCTTGGCCCAGGAGCTCATTGGTTGACCTTGGGCTACTTTCTGTCTCTTGGCCTAACCTAACTCCCATGGTTGTTGTGAGGATAAAACAGAGGAGTGGAGATCCAGGAACATCATCTTGCGCTCACTGGAAGAAGGGCAGAATAAAAATGCAAGACCGAATGCTCCTCCGTTAGTGTTCAGGCTCATACTTTGGGGGTGGGATAAAAATATCATACCAAGATATGAGCTAACACAATCTGAATAGCCTTTTCCCCACATTCTGATCACATGTACCAAACAAGTGTATAGGGAGTATGGGCTACTCAGTCCGCCCAGTATGTGTGGTTGCCATGTGATCTGAAAGGGGCAACATGGATTTTTAACACTGCGAAGAATGCAAGAATCCAGGAAGTTGTTCTGGCTTAGGAGCCAGTTGGGAATGACCAATGATGAGAGGGAACGCATCTTGGTCATCTTCTGGGCATGTAGTGGGGGTCACTGGGGGTGTGGGGGGAGGGCAGTTGTGAATTTCCTGCATTGTGCAGGGGGTTGGACTAGACGACCCTGGTGGTCCCTTTCAACTCTATGATTCTAATGAAATGGAGATGGGGGGAGTCAGTTCAGCACCGGAGTTCAGCACAGACAGGGCTCTCAGCAGCTCGTGAGAGCTGTGGGCTGTCTGGGGAGGATTTGTCCTCAGGAGTTCAAATCAAAGGGACACTATTTAAGTTGTTTGACCAAGACAGGGTTAGCAACTGGTTCGTGAGGATGTTAACTCTGAGTGCAGAGAGTGCATCTTGGTATTGAAATTGGGAATAGCTCCGAGGGAAAGCGAGTTCTCAGAACCAGGGAGAGGGAAACCAACTCAGGTGTATTGAGGGACCCGTAAAGGGTTGAAGAGGATTATTCTCTGGAGTCCAGAGTGGACCCAGTCCAGTTTAAGGATTAAACTGGTGAAGTGATTCGTGTAGTTCCTTACCACAGAAAACTGGAGCAACCTGGTGTTTTAAGCGAACTCGAGTAAAATCTGAACAAGTAACTGATAAAGGCTCTCAGTGAAAACGAGTGCCCAGCATTTTGAAGTGAATTTAGTGTTACTATCTGAAAACAAGCAAAACTCTCTTGTACATATATTTAAGTGTGAAGTGCCTACTCTGGTTTATGACCAACCTGTTACCATTCTGAAACCAAGTTTGCCTGTTAAAACCCTCATCCTACACTGCCGTTATTAATAAAATTGGTTCTTTGGAGATTTTACCCCACCAAGCCTTTGTGTGCCATCAATTTCTGACAGACATTGTTTCACTGAAAGATCGTTCTCTCCCTCGATCTGTGACAAACACACATACAATCTTTATGCACACTACATGGAGCCCTAATTTTGGGGGGTTCTGTTTCATGGGTACCAAAGCTGAAAACCCCTGCATTGGCCCTTTCAGACAATATGGCAACCCCATGTCAGAAGGATCTACACGCAGTAGCTGTACCTCTCGGAACATCTGGACTGTAATGTCTGAAAAGGGCTATTGTTATAGCCCGGCTGTGTGGTGCGCTGTCTTTCTGAAATGGCCGGGCCCTTGGTTTCTCTCACCAATGCAGCAAATCTGCAGAAACACTTGGGCCAACTTTTAATTATGTCCAACTTCATGGTCAAAGTGAAAACTACAGGATCCATCTCGCAGATTATGCAACAAAACAGCTGAGAAATATGTCAGGTAGTCCGACAGCAGCGCTGCAACTCAAAAGAGACCAGGGCCGCTTCTACAGTTTTGTCTTGCCCGTGCTCGGAAAACAAACTGCTCGACACCCATTAAATGTGACACTTCAGTGCAGGATGGAGCTGATAATGCTGCTACTGCATTGCCAGCCCTGATCCGAAACTCCTTGACAAAGAAGCAGAATCGTGTCACCAGTCAGAACATGAGGTTTCGAGAATGACAGGGACAACAAAGTCCATTTTCTTTAGATGGGAGCACCGAATCCTCTCCCGCGACAGTGTGAAAACTAGGGAGGCTGTTCCACAATGCTGATTATGACTGAATATTAAGGCTGTGTCAATGGAGACAACTTGACTCATCTGTCCATCGAGCGAGCTGCCTGCTGTTGAACTGAATATCATCCTGTCAATGGGTTTGTCGTTAACATTCAGCTGGGAAGCTCGCTGCCTCTTTCAGCTCGGAGAGAGAGCCATTATGGTGTTTGTGCTCGACTTTTCTGCAAAACCCCCCACCCTTTTGGGCAATGTCAACCCTCCTGGCAACCTGTCTCATCAAACAAAAGTAAATTCTTGCTGTGTTCCCACTCCTAGTCCTGTATGCACTGTACTTAGACGCTGCTCCGAGTCCTCTAATGGTCAGCCTCCACCCTGTTGACTCTCCATTTAGTATACTTCTTGTTTATTGTCATGATTTCCCTTTTGGATTATTGTTCTTTGCTTCCTGGGCTATTATTTAAGATCAGGCTCTTTCTGCAGGATTCATTCCAGACATAAAGGGGCAAATTTCATGGCACAGCTGAGTGGGTTGTTTCTTTCAGCATGAGATTCCACAGAAGCTTTTTACAAAAGTGTCCTTTTAGGATTTGCCTCTGGACCCTGTTTTCATGTAGCCGAGATCAAAGTATCAGGTGAATCAGTGGGAGATCTTAGTAAAAAAAACAAAAAAAACATGGAATTTTAAAGATCAGAAGTCAATGGCACTTCATGGCGGAGAGCTTCCACAACATTTAATGCTTCTCTCTGATAATTTCTTGTTTGTGTTTCTAAATTATAATGAATCCAGTGGTGGCTGGGTACTCAGTGGGAAGGGTTGCCAGCTCCGGCTTGGGAAACACCTGGAGATTTGGGGGGCGGAGTCTGAGGAGGATGGGGGTTGGAGAGGGGAGGGACGTCAGTGCCATAGAGTCCAATTATCAAAGCGGCCATTTTCTCCAGGGGAACTAATCTCTACCAGGAGATCTCTAGCCACCACCTGGAGGTTGGCAACCCTATCAATGGGGCTAGTGGGGCAGAGGGCAGGGCAGTCAATGCTAGGCAGAGCTAGCTAAATCTGATTTTGTCCTCACCCTCCTCCCTGGAAATGATGCTCAAACAAGCACTGCAATGCAGTTCCTTACCCTTATGGATAAGGAATCAGTATGGATCAGTTAACCCTTAACTGATTCATACACAGTAGGGTTGCCAGGTCCCTTTTCGCCACTGGTAGGAGATTTTTGGGGCAGATCCTGAGGAGGGGGAGTTGGAGAGGGGATGGACTCCAATGCCATAGAGTCCAATTGCCAAAGTAGCTCCGTTTGCTACTGTGCTTGCAATAATAGAAAGATTACTCAAATGCAAGAGTGAAATCCTGCCACATGCCCCTCGCCCAGTCCTAAAATACACTACTCAACACACTAATCAGAAGTGTAAGGTTTATGAGATGAAAAGGGATATGAACACTCAAATTTGATCCAGAACTAACCAAATGCCTAGCTCAAAAACTCATTTCCCACTAGGGTTGCCAGGTCCCTCTTCGCCACCGGTGGGAGGTTTTTGGGGCGGAGTCTGAGGAGGGCAGGGTTTGGGGAGGGGAGGGACTTCAATGCCATAGAGGTCACTTGCCAAAGCAGCCATTTTCTCCAGGTGAACTGATCTTTAGTGGCTGGGGATCAGTTGTAATAGCAGGAGATCTCCAGCTAGTACCTGGAGGTTAGCAACCCTATTTCCCATGGTGTAAAGTAACACAAAACAACCAGACCTTTGGGCTGCTGCAGAATTCAAAGGCAAAGTGGTTTACATTGAGAGAAGGGATCTCCAGCCTTTTCACTGGTCAACAACTGAAGGAGTTACCTTTCAAAATGGAGACTTTAAAGAGAAAGTACACTGGTTCACCAGTTGTTTGTTTGCTTTTGCTGTCAAGTCACAGCCAACCTATAGCAACCCCATAGAGTTTTCAAAGCCAGAGACTTTCAGAGATGGTTTGCCATTTTCTGCCTCTATGTAGCAACCCTGGTATTCCTTGGTGGTCTCCCATCCAAATACTAAGCAGGGCTGACCCTGCTTAGCTTCTAAGATATGACAAGACAGCGCAGGGGCAGGGCTTTGGTAGAAAGAAAGAAAGAAAGAAAGAAAGAAAGAAAGAAAGAAAGAAAGAAAGAAAGAAAGAAAGAAAGAAAGAAAGAAAGAAAGAAAGAAAGAAAGAAAGAAAGAAAGAAAGAAAGAAAGAAAGAAAGAAAGAAAGAAAGTCTTCATCTGAGAGATTCCCTGGTTTGACCTTCTTTTCCCCCTCACTTTTCCTTGGGAAAGAAGAGAGATTAGCAAACCTGTTCTTATGGATCCATTGACAAATCTGGGTCTTAGAAGCTTCCTGCCCAATGAACTCAGGTACCAGTGCAGATGGGCCAGGTTTAAAGGGGTAAGAAAGCCCTCTGCCTCTGTATGGAGGGACTTGCTTACTTACAGTGCTGAGCTGAACAAAGACAAGATATTGACTTAGCTGGCAGCCTGCTATCCCCTGGACTGTCTGATGAGGGCAGTAAAGAGATAGCCAGGGTCAGCCTGGGTGGATAGGACACTGCCACATTCACCCTAATGGTGATGTATGAATGTGATTTGTGACTTGAATCTCAATGGCCTTTGATGCATGGCTGTTTCCTACACAGTCACGCCTCTGATGACTTCAGGTTTTTGTTTTGATTATGAATGCTGTTTCTGACCCTCAGAGGTTGCTTCGCTCTCCCCTGCGTTCCCCCGTATTTCGCCCGTGTTTTCAGATACCTGTCTTATCTCGAATTTCAAAATGCGGGCAAAGTGCAGGGAAACGCCAGGGAGAGCGAGGCGACCCATGATGGTCTGAAACAACATGGATAATCAAAACAAAGACCTGAAGTCGTCGGAGGGGTGACCGCAAGGGAAACAGCCATGCATAAAGGGCCAGTGAGAAAGGTAGACAATACATAAAGTAAGTTAGACAAACAAAACAATGCAACATCTAACAGGGCAGACCAGATGATATCCTAGAAAATCTTGACTGGATCTTCCTGGTAGCCTCACAGGTTTGGACTAGAGCCATTGAGTGGAGCAGATGTGGTTTAAACCTTCCCCCTCAGTGTGGTTTTGTCCGGCAAAATCAATGTGCGTGTAAAGTGCCGTCAAGTCACAGCTGACTTCTGGCAACCCAGTAAGGTTTTCAAGGCAAGAGATGATCAGAGGTGGTTTGCCATTGCCTGCCTCTGCATAGCAACCCTGGTTTGCCTTGGTGGTCTCCCATCCAAGTACTAACCAGGGCTAACACTGTTTAGCTTCTGAGATCTGATGAGATCAGGCTATCCTCAGCCCTCCAGGTGAGGGTACAAAATCAATACAACTCACTCCCCCACCCCCGCCCGCAAAAAAAAAGATGCTTGCAAAATAGGCTTTGAATGGGAAATCTATCATATTCCAAGGAGGGTGGGGAAATTTAAAAAGAGGGTAGACACAGTTCAGCGCTCAAGTGCAAAAACCTCCCATTGATGGTGAAGAGGGACCTGGCAACCCTACATTCTGCCCATCTATTACACTGCCAGGAGGGGTTACAAGGCCTCAGATAGGATGGCAAAGAGGGACCTGGCAAGCCTAAATATGCGCCCTTTGGTGGGGTCCTGCTTGTTCACTCCTCCCTTTCCAATTTAACAGTCTTACATAATGGCAGTGAGCTGCTGCTTTGTGTTTTTTACGTACTCCCTTATGGAATTCTTTCTGTTTTTCTGCAAAAGCAGAGAAGTAAACCCATGAAAGCTTAACATTCAAAGTAGAGAAGGGCAGGCAAAAAATACCTGCCCCCAGTTCATACCTGTGGTCTCCCTGTGTTTCCGGACCAGCAAGGAACCCCTTCCTGACAAAAACAATGGGACCCAAACCACCCCAGAAATGTTTCTATCCCACCAGCTACCATGGCTCTTACTCAATTTCTGAAGGCAACAGAATTATCCCCATCCCTGATTTCAACAAATATAAGTATTCTGCAGCCTCCCAGTGTTGGCAAAAATAGACCATAAAGCAAAGTTCATGAAAGGAACATTTTTTTGTGTTAACATGCACTCAAGTCAAAGTTCCTAAAAGGATACTCTTCAGTGGCTGAAAGGTTTTTCAAAATCTTGATAGCCAAAGCACATAGCTTCCTCAAGGAACACACACCGCCAGATAAACTGACATTTTGAATCTTATTGATGTATACTGTATATTTTCCTGACTGATTTGTTATCCCTAGTGCTTCACATTTTGCCTTTTGGGATTCCTTCCTCCCTGCTGCTGTTCGCTTTGGATTATTTAAGAGACTATCAATATTTTGCCACATTGTCTTGTCAGGATAATATAGCAGTGATCTTCCCAGACACCACTGTGGGAGGATTCTACTAAATCTTGGCCAGGTAGTTCTGCAAGAAGGTCTTGCGGTGAATGCAAGTTATGAGTTTCAGAGTGACTATAATGTGATTGAACAAGGCAGTAACATGCATGTACTAAAGCCAGCTGCATGAATTTTGAAAACTGATGAAGCAGGTAAAGGTCTTTTATGCATGGTTGTTTCACTCACTGTCACCCCTCCTATGACTTTGGGCATTTCTGTTGATTATGCATGCTGTTTCTGACTGTCAGAGGTCACCTTGCTCCCTCCCTGCATTTCTCAGTGTTTTGCCTGCATTTTCAAATTCAAGATAAAACAGGTCTCTGGAAATGTGGGGAAATGCAGGGGAAGCAAGGTGACCTCTGAGGGTCGGAAATGGCATGCATAATCAGCACAAAGACCCAAAGTCATTGGAGGGGTGACAGCGAGTGAAATAGTCATGCATAAAAGACCAAAGCCTAATTATTTTCTTGCTAAAAGAAACTGTGAAACAAGATGTAATTCAGGCTCAAAGCTACAGTGCACATGCATTTTGTGGAGCATTTCTTTAGCTCATTGACATTATCTTACATTAATGTTGAAAAATTAAACAACAGCCATCACTGGTCACAAGTTATTCCGCTGTTGAGAATGACAGGAAATATAGAAATAGAAATTATTAAATTTAAATCCAAACCTAGTATAGAATATATAATAGTACAAACATTATGAAATCTTTAAAGGTAATACCATGGAATATCCCCCTTTTAAGTGTCTAAAGTTGTCTCTGGAGCATGTCAGGAAAGGGATTTCATTTAAATGCAAAACTAAAATAATGAAAATATGTTTAAGAATCAATATATCTAATTCTGAACAAAGTCACAAGAGTTGATCAAAAAAATTACACAATTGGGCCATGTACAGATAGGGGACATTTTCCTGCAAACCTATGTTTGTAGAAAAATCCCAAAACTTAATAAAAACAATGGGGAGTAACTGAGATTAACTTGACTGAGCTCTCATGAAATCTCATGATATCATGGTTGTCATTATAGGGTTGCCTAGCAACTAACATTGTTATGGGAAGTGGAATTTCTTCTTTCCAAAATTCACTTTTAAAAGATATAGTCATTAGAATCATAGAATCATAGAGTTGAAAGGGACCACCAGGGCCATCAAGTCCAACCCCCTGCACAATGCAGGAAATTCATAACTACCTCCCCCCTCCACACCCCTAGTGACCAGAAGATGGCCAAGATCATCCTGCATCTTGGCTCTGTCTTCTACCGTATTTGCTACCCCTCCCAATTTAGTATCATCTGCAAATTTAATACGCATCCCCTCTATTCCTTCATCCAAATCATTTATAAAGATGTTGAACAACACAGGGCCCAGCACAGATCCCTGAGGAACTCCACTAGTCACTTCTCTCCAAGTGGATGAGGAACCATTAACTAGCACTCTTTGTTTCCTCTTATTCACTTTTCCTCCTTTATTTCTTTCTCTCTTTTCTTGTATTCTGTTACATCTCTAGACACCTTTTTGTAACTTCAGTCCTTGCAGTTGTTGTTGTTTTAAAAAAATGTTACACACCACAAGGTGTTCTAGCAAGAGGGTAGGGTGGTTTGGGAAGACATTGCCCTAAGACCCCCTCCCCATCTTGTATTTATATGTTATGCTACCTACTCCTCAGAAAATTGTGACATATAACACCTCAAGGATCTCACAGCGGAATGATCTTTATGATGACTTCTGATTGTCTCAAAGAAAACTTCTGCAGTCCATCCAAAGCCTGGACATCGATACCTATTCAGGTGATGCTCTCCTCAGGACTAGCTGAATTTCTTGACAGGAGCTGAGAGAGAAGCTAGGTCTCAGGTATGAATAGCCTGTACTAGAATGCTTCTGAAACTTCAACAAAGCAAAACTCGAGCCTCAATGGGTGCATTCACCCATCTTCTCTGTTAGCTCCTACTATCATCTTCTGAATGATCACGCAACATCCTCACATCTTATATGGCATCATTAGGCACATTAGTGAAGATCACAATGCACTACCACAGGTGCTATTATGACATTTCTAGCTTGGCTGTGATTGCACTATGGAGTCAGCAATAGATCCCCACTGGCATCTCAAAAATGCTTGAAATAACCTCCCCTGTGTGTCTCTTGAAAACACCTCTTCATATGCACATATTTATCCACACTCTGTGTTCATCATCATCTGAGAGCCAGCATGGTGTAGTGGTTAAGAGCGGTGGTTTGGAGCGGTGGAATCTGATCTGGAGAACCGGGTTTGATTCCCCACTCCTCCACATGACCGGAGGAGGCTAATTGGGTGAACTGGATTTGTTTCCCCACTCCTCCACATGAAGCCAGCTGAGTGACCTTGGGCTAGTCACACTCCCTCAGCCCCACCTACCTCACAGGGTGTCTGCTGTGGGGAGGGGAAGGGAAGGTGATTGTAGGGCGGTTTGATTCTTCCTTAAGTGGTAGAGAAAGTTGGCATATAAAAATCAGCTCTTCTTCTTCTACTTCTAATCGTTTTAGACCATAGTTATATATTTACTTATTTGATCATGCAGTTCAGTGAGACTACCTTTTCAGAAAATGATACTTGTTACACTAAAAACATTAAAACCAAGCATTCAAATCCAGGGTTGGTTCCAAGTTTTGAAGGGCCCTGGGCAGAGAGTCCCCAAGCCCCCCCTCCAACCATCTGCCTACCGCCAACCCCCCTGCTTTGTACCCTCCTTCCCTTCCATCCACCTGCATGCCTCCCACCTGCCTATGTGTCCTCTCCCTGTCTGCCCACACTCATAGCTACCTGCCCAACCCACATCCCTTTCCCTTGTGGCACTGGGCAGTATGCGTAGCTGAAAGCACAGGTGATAGAGCGCTAGTAATTGGGTAGGTGGAGGGTCAGCAGCAATGGGCCCTAGGCACTGGGCCCTAGCAGCTGTCCCACCTCCAGTAGGGTTGCCAGGTCCCTCTTTGCCACCAGCGAGAGAATTTGGGGTGGAGCCTGAGGAAGGCATGGTTTGGGGAGGGGAGAGACTTCAATGCCATACAGTCAAATTGCCAAAGCGGCCATTTTCTCCAGGTGAACCGATCTCTATCGGCTGGAGATCAGTAGTAATAGCATCTTATTAGTAATAGTATCTTATTAAATATATTCTTTTATAAGCCTATCTTAATCATCCTTTAGTAATTTTTCTACTAATACTATCAATAACTCTGTTGAAAGCTAGCACTACTTAAATCAACATTAGAATATATATAACAAGTTAGTATATTAAATATAATTGGCAAGATTCATTGTTGGAGCACATTTGTCATATAGTGGTTGCCATTTGCACTTAAAATCGTCTAAAAATTGTTGTTGTTTTTTATCAAACAGGTTAGCTTTGCCATCGAAGCAAAATCAAGTAGTTTGTAAATCCATTCGTTCATTGTAGGTATCTTAGAGTCTTTCCAATATGAAGCATACAAAGTTCTAGCCGCTGTAGTTGCATATTGGTAGAATTCTTTATGAATCAGATTCACTTGCGAGGGGACAATTCCCAACAGCATAAATTTAGGATTTAGTTCAAATTGTATCTGCAAAATGTCTTGGATTCTTTTATGTATCATCTTCCAAAATTGTTGGCTTTTTTTACAAGTCCACCACTGATGAAAGAAAGTCCCCTCAGTTTCTGAACATTTCCAGCAATTTGTTTGATTCGCCTTAAAGTGTCCTTCTATGTTATCCTGCTCACCATTCTTTTGACAGAAACCCTTCTCTTAGTACAAGAATTAGTCACCCAACCTTTTCAATCTCCTGTATTTCAAAATACATCCTATATATCCCAAATACATTCCTTTCTTACCTGATTCCTTGTCTAATCCCTCTGGCATTGTATTTTCTCTTCCGACAGGAGTGCCCTTGACTGTGTAATAATGTTCAGCCACTGAAGTGGTTGGGTGTCCTTAGGATCAGCTCTTCAGCAGCTATTGATAATTTCAAAGAAAAAGAAAAGTTTCAAGCAGTATCACAACAAGATTTGTTCATCATGTCCCTGTGGACTGGAAGATCTGAATAATATAAGAAGTTTCAAAGTTCTGCTGAAGAGATTCCCCAATGTCTTTAAAACACTCACACTCACTTTAATTCTGAGGCAAAAATTTCAGACCCCAAAATAAGACTTTGAATTTGACATGCAAATAGGGGCTTGGGGGTTGGTGCCAACTGAATAGTCTCTGAAATTTACTTCCGTGATTTCTTGCTGTGCCCAGTGAATGAATAACAATTTGACTTAAAAATAAGCCTTGCTGATTATAGCAGAAAAAGAACAATCATAGCAACCGGCATACGAAAAGCTTTGCTTATGGTAGAGCATTCTCTTCTCTTCCTCCCGACATTATTGCAGAAATCGCCTTTAATATTTTAGCTGAGAGCAATCTGTCAGTCTGATTAGCTCACTGACAGGTCATCTTTCAATTTCGCCTCCTCTTCTTCCAAGTGCGGTGTGTGGGATGTTTGGAAATGGAAACTTCATTGTTAAGAGTTTTCCACATAGCCTGAAGAGAAATGCGTGGAGGGAAACAGACAGAAGCTCATGCAAGCAAAATGGACCAAGCTAATGATGTGACAGAGGAAACCAATCGTGTGTAAAGTCAGAAGCATCTAACGGCTCAGCTGCTTAATAGTGTGGTTGGGCTGATCTTCAGTACAAAAATGTGAACAATACCAATTCCCTTTCATTTACACAGTTATTTTGGTTTCTTCCAATAAGAACTACTTTGGTGGCATCTGACCATTACTTAATTGCAGGCCAGAACTCTAAGGGAAGATTATCATACATAGGCCATGTGTCCCAAAACACACACACACATGCCTAATAACCAACGTTCAATTCCACAATACAGCAGTAATGGGCTAGGTCCAATCAGTTTTGTTGCTGGTGACCAAAGAATGAAGGGGGTCTTTGCTGACCACCACAACAGTAACACTGAACATCAGGGAATTTTGGGGGACAAAAGCAACAGGGGCTATAATGAGGGAAATTGGCGGAGACTGAACAAAAAAGCTGGCTGGCTCCAACCCAACAGCTGCAATCTCATGTAACTCGGTTGGGTTTGCATTGAGGTTCTGCAGACTTCCAGTAAAATACACCAGTAAGAGGCAGGCGATAGCCAAAGAACAGCTCAGCTAAAAACCACATAAATGGTTTCTGAGTCCCCCGTACACCCGTCCTCCCAAATTACCCCCAAAATCTTGCCTTCGCTAAAATTTGGTGACCATTCTAATGCTTTCTGTTTCAACTTTCTTTATTATTTCCAGGTAAATACTTTTCTGCCAAAGCACCAAAATCTGCAGTCTTTTCTGTCCATAAGAGGATACAGAGACCCTGTGCTCAAAGCAAGGCAACGAAAAAATATATAATAGATGCAGGCTACCTGTGTGTTACAAACCCACCTTTTTTTTTTAACCAAATAAATCTTTCTTAAAGGTACTTTGTGACAGCAGTCCTGACAGAGAAAATGGCCATCAGCAACTACTGCCAGCCAAAGAATATTGAACTGCTTTGAGCTGTTCTCCAGAGATATGAATTTGAGCAAACAAATCCTTTTACACCAGTCTCCAAAAAAAAGAAAGAAAAGAAAGAAAACAAATTTATACTTTGTGTCACCAGATGGGCTTCAATTAACTCCTTGGTTGCTTCAAATGTTTGCAGTACAACACAGTATATTTGAGACCTGGTCGAGCCTCAAGTGGGTAAGACTTATGAACTGGAATGTGTATGGTTCAAACCTCTCCTCAGCCACAAAGAAACAGTGTCTTGCTTCAGGGCTGGCATAATAATCTACTTGTTGTAATAACCGAGGGCCGCGTTGGCAATTGGACTCTATGGCATTGAAGTCCCTCCCCTCTCTAAACCCTTCCCACTTCAGGCTCCACCCCCAAAATCTCCAGGTATTTCCCAACCTGGAGCTGGAAACCCTAATCAACACATGTCAGCGTGGTGTAGTGGTTAAGAGCGGTGGTTTGGAGCAGTGGACTCTGATCTGGAGAACCAGGTTTCCCCACTCCTCCACATGAGCACCGGAGGCTAATCTGGTGAACTGGATTTGTTTCTCCACTCCTACACATGAAGCCAGCTGGGTGACCTTGGGTGATTCACAGCTCTTAGGGCTCTCTCACCCCACCTACCTCACAGGGTGTCTGTTGTGGGGAGGGGGAGGGAAGGTGATTGTAAGCCGGTTTGATTCTCCCTTAAGTGGTAGAGAAAGTCGGCATATAAAAACCAACTCTTCTTCTTCATTTCACTGAAGGTCTGCAATTATGCTATTTCCCCATTCAGACAGAATAAACTCCTCATGTGGATAGCATGCTGACTGGGAAACATCCTTTTTTACAGGTTTAAAATAAAGCAGATTTGTGGGGAGGGAGGAGGGAGAAAACTGGCTGTTAACACTCTGTGCATAAAGAAAACTGTGGAACTCCCTGCCCCAGAATGTAGTGATGGCTGCCAACTTGGAAGGCTTTAAGAGGAGGAGAGAGGTATTCATTGCTATTAGTAAAATGGATCCTAGTCATGATGCATTCTCTCCAGGATCAGAGGAGCATGCCTATTATCTTAGGTGCTGTGAAACACAGGCAGGATAATGCTGCTGTAGTTGTCTTGTTTGTGGGCTTCCTAGAGGCAGCTGAAGAAGGAGGAGGAGGAGAGGAAGAAGAAGAATTGGTTTTATATGCCAATTTTCTCTACCTTTATTAAGGAGAATCAAACCAGTTTACAATCTCCTTTCCTTCCTCTCCCCACAACAGACACCTAGCAAGGTAGGTGGGGCTGAGAGAGTTCTGAGAGAACTGTGACTAGCCCAAGGTTACCCAGCAAGCTTCAAGTGGAGGAGTGGGGAATTGAACCTGGTTCTCCAGAGTCATTTGCTCTTACCCACTGCACCATGCTGGCTCTTAGTTGATGGGGGCACCCAAAGCAAGGCCTCTGACGGTGACTCAAGTGGACGGGTAGGTTCCTATAGGAGAAGGTGGTCTTTAAGGTAAGCTGTCCCCATAAATTCTCTATATGAAAACCAAACAAGCCATTAAAAATAAGGCAATATAGTATGTTCACAACTGAAATAGGCTCCCCCCGCACACACGCACACACACACACACACACACAATGAAAGAAAGAGAATAAAGAAAATAGGGCAGGGGGCAAATATTATCAATAGGTTTTTTTGGTTCTTCTTTTTGTGTGTTAAAAATCAGCTCTGGAAGCATGGCATTTGCTCCTTGCATGAGATTGAATTTAATGACATCAAAAATGAATAGAAGCCTGGCTAGGGGATTCAATGAGCACTCTAATCAGCCAACTAGAGCCTGGCAGAAAAAGCATAGATTTCTGAGCATAGCAGGGAGGTAGCTAGCCAAGGCCAACAGAAAGCTTCCGTTTGGCAAGATCACTGGGTGTTCTGCCAAGCTATTGTCAGGCTTGACACCAAAACCTGGCAGGACTGTGCATGGGCCCTACAGCATACAACACCATGGAATAATTATGAAGGAAGACAGGGCAAAATGCATTCTAAAAGCACCAGGTTATGGATCTGCTGTTGTGAAGATCCTTAAAGGCAAAGACATTGACTCATGTTTCAAGCTACCTGCGTATCAGTTTGCACCGCAGAGAATACAAAAACTTGCCTCTAATGAGCCACTCCAAACTGAACCAACCAAAGATAAAACACAAATAGACTGTCTGACTGTGGTGGGAAGAAGAAGAAGAAGTTTGTGTTTCATAGATTACAGCAAAGCTTTTGACTGTGTGGATCATGAAAAGCTATGGTTAGTTTTAAAAAAATGGGTATGCCACAACATCTGATTGTTTTGATGGTCAACCTATATTCTGGACTAGAGGCTACTATTCGGTCAGAATATAGAGAAACACAATGGTTTCCAATTGGCAAAGGTGTAGGACAAGGATGTATTTATCCCCCTGTTCATTCAATCTGTATGAAGAACATATCATAAGGAAAACCAGATTAGATTTAGATGAAGATGGTGTGAAGATGGAGTTTGATAAACCTGAAGCTGAAAAATACTCCCCAAAATTGTTGCACATTCCTAGCCATAAGTCGAAAGCAACTTGATGGCACTTAAAACAGACAGAGCACTTAAACATATTTACAT
This sequence comes from Euleptes europaea, assembly GCF_029931775.1. Classification (NCBI taxonomy): domain Eukaryota; kingdom Metazoa; phylum Chordata; class Lepidosauria; order Squamata; family Sphaerodactylidae; genus Euleptes; species Euleptes europaea. The sequence continues at coordinate 75,644,357 of NC_079320.1, forward strand.
TTTGTGACAGTAAATTTGTACGAGGAGGGAATTCCATATTCTAGATGCCATCAGCCTTTTCTAGTCTGGAAGAAAAGAAATAGAAATGGGATTTAGGACTGCCAGGCCTCCTGATATGGTGGGAGGCCTCCTAGGGGCAACCATAGTTGTTGCAACAGGATTTTTTTTTTAAAAAAAATGGTGCTACCTCACTTCTGGGGGGAAACCCAGAAGTAACATAGGGTAACTCTACATATTGTCAGAATATTTTACCAGAGAGTTTTTCTCAAATCCTAGAGCATCATAATGACATCACACCAATGACATGATGTCACTTCTGGAAAATATCCAGTGTTGGTATTGCAGTGTTGGCCTGGTTTCATATTGGCCACTGCTGTCTGCTAGCCATTGGCTGACAACTCTGTCCCTATGCTTTACAAAATTTCTAACACATGGTCAGTGCTCAATAAAACAATTAGTATTTGTGGACTGGATCACGTAGACCCACTAACTTATGCCCCAAAGAGCATAGGAGCCTCTTGATCAGACAAAGATACATTGTTCCAGGGGGAAGTGCCATCTTAAAGAGGAACGGATCCTCAGAATCCCACCCTAAGCAGAGTTATACTCTTCTATGGCTACTGACTTTGTAGGATGTCGAAGGATGCGACTCTACTTAGGATTGCACTGCTAAGGTACCAGTTTAATAATTAAAAATGCATCTGTATCTGTCATGTGAAAAAACACAGTTCACAGACAAGATTTCTTAAGCACAGCACGAAGGGAAAAATAAAAGCAGTACTATATCATCACTGCTTTGGGGCCTAATTGGACCAACATACTCCAGAATCTTTCCTTTGACCACTCTGACACCACTGCACTGGATATTGCCATGACAGAAGCACAGAGAGACTATAGCTGACTTGCCGGATTGTTCTTTCAGTCGCTTCCAGCCTTTAATTGCATCCTCCTCAAGACCCCTTGAGCTGGAGTCATCGGGTTCATACAAAGATCTCCTTAATATGACAGCGAGACCCTGTCCTTCAGTGTAACTCCTCTGAAGATGCCTGCCACAGCTGCTGGCGAAACGTCAGGAAAGAAAATACCAAGACCACGGTCACACAGCCCGGATAACCTACAAGAACCAATGAGACCCTGTTTATTTCCCAGCAGGTATCTATAAACACAGCTCCTCTGGCCATGACATCTTGAATAAACCGGAGAGCAGCCAACCCTATTCTTTCTCTGCCTCGGTTTCTCTTTGGGTTAGGCGACTTGAAAAGAGCTCGAACGCTTGGGGACCTCATGGAGTGTTGCACTTAAATTCTCTTTCTGCTGAGCTCTGGGGTGCTCTGTTCTATGCATTTGTCATTAATATCATAACAATTTAAATTTATTTGGCCAAAGGAACAGCCTTGGTAGAATGTTGTTGTTTTTAAAAGACCACAATAAGTAGAAAAAGAGTTGGTTTTTATATATATATATTCTCTACCACTTAAGGAAGAATCAAGCTGGCTCACAACCACCTTCCCTTCCCCTCCCCACAATGGACACCCTGAGAGAGTATGACTAGCCCAAGATCACCCAGTAGGCTTCATGTGTAGGAACAGGGAAACCAACCTGGCTCTCCAGATTAGTGTCCGCCACTCATGTGGAGGAGTGGGGAATCAAACCCGGTTCTCCAGATTCGAGTCCACCTCTCCAAACCACTGTTCTTAAACACTACACCATGCTGGCTCTCCATAGAAGTATTCAGCATAAACTTCACTTACTGCATATATCATGGGTATACCCACAGCTAAGATGGCATGGAGGCACAGTTTGCCAAACTGGCCATTTTCTCCAAGGGAACTGATCTCTGTTGCCTGGAGATCAGTTGTAATAGGGGGATATCTCCAGCCACCACCTGGAGGTTGGCATCCCTAATGGACTTCTAAGGCAGGCAAGAGGCGGAGGCAGTTTGCCATTGCCTTCTTATTCAGAGTCTTCCTTGGTTAGTCTCCCAACCAAGTACCAACCCTATTTAGCCTCTGAGATCTGGAGGTTGGCAACCCTACCTCTTAATGGTATGTAAATATTTATTACAGTCCTAGACCAGAATGCTGTTATATACAACCTATTATTGGTAAGAGCACTTTCTTCTAACGACAGCCACTAGGGACTAGAGGCAGCTGCATACTTGGTGCTGGGGGTCCATACAACTCTGACAGGACCGCATGGAAGCTGCCTCCTGATAAAACAGCCCTGCGTTTTGCATTTACCATCCCAGTTCTGTCAAAAGCGTTTCCTAAGCTACCTGTCAGGACACAGTGAAGGCCTCAAACAAATCTAAAAACAGTGTGACACAAACCATGTATTTGTGTTTTTAGCGGCTAGATTCGATAGCAGCAAATGGGCTAGGTATTATAAATAATGACTTTTGGGAACAGCTGCTGATTGGTGAGTGGTTCAGCTACAGCAGGCCACCACATGGGGAAAGCTATTTTCATAACACATTAGTCAATTTACATTTAACATGATATGTGGTGACACAGTAAGATAAGGCTCCGCCATGGCTTGTTTTGCCTTATGCCATGGCGACGGCAGCACCCAAACGGTGGACTACAGCCATTGAGCTTTATTTTTGTTGCACATCTTCTCAAAGTCACCATGAGTCCACCTCAGACAAATTCTTTGCTCTCCTTGAGTCCCTTGCAGTACTTGCGTGCTGTGGGTTGGGCCCGACTCCAAATGCCCACTTTGTGATGTGAGAATACAAGACAGAAAAGACACAGGGCCTTCACTGCAGTTGCCCCTAAGCTTTGGCTCTCAGTTATGAGGGACACAGTTACTCTTCCCTTATTTCTTTCCACAACCCATACTGAATTGGTAAGGAATTATAAGTTCTGGTTTGGGAGGTTTCACTAATTTTCGTACTACATTGATTTGTTCGAACCTTTTTGTTTGTTTTTGTTTTACATTAACCCCCTTGAGCTTGGGAAAGGGAAGATAAAGGTAGATTAGGTGGCTAACAAGGCATTACACCATAGAATCGTAGAGTTGGAAGGGACCACCAGAATCATATAGTTCTCATTAACAGCAAATCTGGTTGGATCCAACACATTACATGACAGCCAAGCATCCAGATCTTACCTTCAAAAAAAAAAACTGGTGGCATGGTCCTTTGGTCTAATCCAGGAGGGCTGGTCATATCTTGTCTCTCATTACTGAAGGTCATATCTTGTCTCTCATTACTGTTGTGCCCTTCTAGGTTTGTGAGCCAGAACCTGTTGAGAAGTTCACAGTTTATAGCCACTCAACATTTCAGACTGTGATCCAGTGCCAGAATCACCAGAAGTATTTATTTATATAAAACATTTATATGCCATCGTTCCACCCAAATAGGGTTCCCACTAGGGTTGCCAACCTCCAGATACCAGCTGGAGATCTCCTGTGATTACAACTGATCTCTAGCCGATAAAGATCAGTTCACCTGGAGAAAATGGCTGCTTTGGCAATTGAATTCTATGGCATTGAAGTCCCTCCCCTCTTCAAACCCAGCCCTCCTCAGGCTCCACCCATAAACCTCCCGCCAGTGGTGAAGAGGCACCTGGCAACCCTAGTTCCCAAGGTAGTGAACACCAAGACATTAAAACATTTAAAACAATAAAAAGTAGTATTCTATTTCTTGGGGAAAACTGTCTGGAATAGTGTTTTGGAACTCACTTAGATGCCACAATAGGGTAACCCTTGGAAGATACTATTAAACAGCCAAACAAAGAAAAAGGCATAATGGAAAGATTTTTTTCTCATATAATGTAGCTTAGTGCATGAAAGAGCCTCTTAACAGCACTAAAGGAGTGCTATATAAAAACATCTTAACTTCAGGCTTCCTTCAGTCATAGCCAGCGCCATGAATTTACAGAGCAGACCTGACTTAGCTGGAAGAAGAAGGAGGAGGAGGAGGAGGAGGAGGGCGAGGAGGAGTTGTTGTTTTCTATACCCCGATTTTTACTACCTTTAAGGAGTCTCAAACCAGCCTACAATCACCTTCCTTTCCCCTCCCCACAACAGAGACCTTGTGAGGTAGGTGAGGCTGAGAGAGTTCTGAGAGAATTGTGACAAATGCAAGGCCACCCAACTTGCTTCATGTGTAGGAGTGGGGAGCAAGAAAAAAAAGAGAAGCCCCCCCCCCAAAAAAAACAACAACTATGTGTTTAAGTCATATAATGTATCTGTTGCCTTCCTTACTGGGAAGGAAATAAAAAGTAACACACAAAAAGAAAACACCCCACACTAAATAATAAACACAAGCAGAAGTACTAAAGGCAATAAAATGATTCAACATGGATGTAAATCTGGATGGTTTGTTCATGCACTATTAGATTGGAGCCAAAGTTTTTATTCTCTGCTAGAATTTTAACAGCTCTAACCTGGATAACCGACACTAGCCCAATCTCATCAGATCATAGAAGCTAAGCAAAGTCAGCTCTGGTTAGTACTTGGATGGGAGACCACCAAGGAAGTCCTGGCTTCATACACAGAGCCAGGCAATGGAAAACCACCCCTGTTCATCTCTTGCCCTGAAAACCCTACGGGGTTGCCAGATGTCGGATGTGACTTTCTACCACCAGTATTTTAAGGTCAACTGGGGTAAGCTGTGAGGTAAGCTGGGGGTAAAGGGAAGATGACTGGGGAAGGCACTGGCAAACCACCCCGTAAACAAAGTCTGCCTAGGAAATGCTGGGATGTGACATCACCCCATGGGTCAGGAATGACCTGGTGCTTGCACAGGGAACCTTTACCTTTTTAACATGAGGAAGACTTTCTGGGAAGCAGATTCCAAAGTTCTGGTCATCCCATAAAGAAACCCTGGATACTGCAAGACCTTGCTTCATGTAGAGAATAAACTCAGAGAAAGGCCATTTCAACTCATCTTAAAATTCCATGCCAGAGTACTTGTCCTGTCTTACTGTCCCTCATCCCCGGAGGGAATTTATGTTGGCCCGTTTTAATGTACTCTCTTCTGCTATCCTGTATGGGAGATATAAGAAAATTCCATACTCTGCCAGGGTGTGTAAATGTGCCCTGGGAGAGATTGAAAGTATTGACCATATGCTCTTGTATTGTCCATTTTATTGTGAAATTCGTGTGGTCCTTTTAGATCCCTTTCTCTCAAATCATGTAGATCAAGCTGATGATAGTAAGATTGAATTGTTGTTATCCTCCCGAGATTCTGAGACTACTGAATCTGTGGCTAAATTTCTTGATGAAATTGTTAAGAGGCGGAGGTTAAATGATGTTTAGAGGGTTGATTTTATTTGATCAACTGCTTGATGGTATGCCAATAAAGGTATTGAAATTTGAACTCATCTTAAATAATGGGAAGATTTGTATGAATGACAAGAGACATTCCTGCAGATAAATGGGCCCAGACTCTATAAGAGCCTAACAGTGAAATCTCTGCATTAAACCCTTCTAAGTCCATTCAAGGCAATGGGCTTAGAAGGACGTAGCTCTATCTAGGATTGCACTGTAAGAGTCATAACTAATGACGGAAGGGAAAAAAAATTAATGGGGCTGGCTATCACTGAAGGAAGCCTGACATTAAGATGTTTTTACATAGCACTATTTTTTAAAAAATTGGTATTCTGCAGTAGCTCTTGGGCCATCTTAGCTGATTCCTATGACTAGCTAACTTTCATGAAAACTACTAAATTTCATTAAAAGAAAAACCTAACTTCTGGGAAGTGCCCTAAGTGGAGCCAGGGTATAATCTTGTTGGCTGTGATTTTAAAATTGGTGTTTACCACATTAGAATATGTTTTTCTTGACTGGACAATAAGATTTTGACTGATTGACACCCTTATTTTTAAGGAAGCAGTTACAAATATCTACTACGTTACCTCTGCCATTTAGCTTATAGAAATTGGGTCACCCTGGTGTCATGAGAAAATCCCTCTTCTCTCATCAGGGAACACTCCTGGAGCCAACTATCCTATTACTAGGGTTGCTAGTTCTAGGTTGGAAAATAGAAGGAGATTTGGGGGGGGGGGCCAGGTGGAGCCTGAGAAGGAAGGGATTTGGCCATTTCCTCCCGGTGATAATCATCTTCAAGTACTTGAAGGGCTGTCATATAGAGGAGGGTGCTGTTTTCTGTTGCTTCAGAAGTATGTCAACCTTCTCCAGAATACCCGCCAAACTTCCAAAACCAAGCGTGTTCATGTTCATCCAGTGCTTTATACAGGATCTAAATACTTCATTCTTTCTCTCAGTGCCCCCTGTGATTCGATCCAGTAAGTCCCACACACTCAGCAATGCGATAGATGGTACCAACAAATGAATGTCATCAACCGCACAGGAACAAAGACAGGGCACACTCTCAAAAGGTAGCTGATTTGAAAGGACACATGACCTGCCTATGCTAATCGCTCTGGCACATAAGTCATCCAAGCAAGCCAGAACATTTTTAGTATAGGCCAACAGGAACTAGCCAGCCAATGCCACGCTGGATGCCACCACACACAGATGCAAAACTCCTCAAAAGAGGCTCAGTTGGATTTGTGAACAAATCATCAACCCAATTGTATCAGGTAAATGACTTGAGAAGAAACGTCCATTGCAAAGAAGGTAACTTTGGTTTTTAATGCCTACTTTGCAAAAATGGAATTATCCCTGCCTCAAAATGACCTGGGTAGCTGCAGTGCATGAAATACTAGCTCTGGACTTAATTGCACCTGCGTGTTCATACAAATGCATTGAAAAGCTTCTAATCCCCCCACCCCCACACCTGTTGGATATCTGATTTTCACAGATTTCCAAGAAGGGGCAGAAATCTGAAGAACAGCAACTCACATTAACCTTTGATTGTTATGTTTTTTATTATATGATATTAATACAAACAAAGAACTCCATGGCGCAAAGTGGTAAGCTGCAGTACTGCAATCAAAAGCTCCGCTCACGACCTGAGTTCGATCCTGACAGAAGTCGGTTTCAGGTAGCCGGCTCAAGGTTGACTCAGCCTTCCATCCTTCTGAGGTTGGTAAAATGAGTACCCAGCTTGCTGGGGGTAAAGGGAAGATGACTGGGGAAGGCACTGGCAAACCACCCCACAAATGAAGTCTGCCTTGGAAACGTCGGGATGTGACGTCACCCCATGGGTCAGCAATGACCCGGTGCTTGCACAGGGGACCTTTACCTTTACCTTTTTTAATACCAACAAAACATGAAGAAAGTTAATAAAAAGAACTGAGATCACTACAAATGATATAGAAGGACACATCAATCTTTTGAAAGGCAACTCCCTTCCCCTTCTTTTTTGTTATATTCCATCAGATCATTAAATAGGGGATCCTGACTGCCCTCTCTGGGCTTACTGCAGCCCTGTGCACTGAGAAGTTTTAAATTTAGAATTTGGTTAATTTTACTATTGATTATATTGATGTATTTTAAATGATGTTATCTGCTCTGAGTTTGGCTTTGGCCAGGGAGGGCAGGCTACACATCGGAAAATAAACAAACAAATAAATGAGTGCCATCTGATTTTCACTTTATAAATTGTTGGTTTTAAATTAGTGCTGAACTGAAATTGTGTATATTTTTAGCTGCCCTGAACCTGGCTTCAACCGGGATAGAGGGTGGGATACATGTCCAAAAATAAATAAATAAAACAAATCTCTCAAAATGGCAAAATCCCCAAACTAATGTACTTATTTATGAAAATAGGTATACCCCGTTTGGCTCAATATTCATATGTAAGTGCCGTCAAGTCACAACTGACATATGGTGACCCTAGCAAGGGGCTTTCAAGGCAAGTGAGAAGCAGAGGTGGTTTGCCATTGCCTTCCTTGGCAGAGTCTTTTTTGGTGGTCTCCCATCCAAGTATCGAACCTGCTCAGTTTCCGAGATCTAACAAGTATGGCTTAGATCATGCTGCCTCCCCTCCCCTTGTGGCTCAAGGCAGCTTACAATTCCAAATTTGAAAACATACTAACTACAACAGAACATGGAAGATAGGAGTATTGAAAATGATTACTAGTCACGATGCATACTTATCCTCTCTAGTATCAGAGGAGCATGCTCTGATACAATGCTGCTGCAGTCATCTTGTTGTGGGCTTCCTAGAGGCACCTGGTTGGCCACTGTGTAAACAGACTGCTGGACTGGTTGAGCCTTGGTCTGATCCAGCATGGCTTTTCTTGTGTTCTTATGTTTATTTTGTTTATTTTACTTTATTAGTCATTTTGAGCAGGTCTCCAGATGGGCAGCATATCCATTTTTATAAATAAATATAAACTTTATGTCAACTAAGTGCTGCCTGGAGTTTTCACCGTGGCTCTGCAAGGGTCTTGAATGGGCCCAGCTGAGCCCTGATGACAATTCTAGACAGTTATAGTTATATATTTATCTCCTGCTTTCCTCCCTAACGGGGACCCAAGATAGCTTACTAGAACACTATTCTCCCCTCCTCCATTTTCTCCACACAACAGCAACCCAGCGAGGCTGCCAACCCGAAGGGCCATCTATGTCAAAATGGATACTAGTCATGATGCATACCTGTTATCTCCAGGATCGGAGGAACATGCCTGTTATATTAGGTGCTGGGGAACACAGGCAGGACAATGCTGCTGCAGTCGTCTTGCTTGTGGGCTTCCTTGATTGCCAACATGGAAGGCTCTGAGAAGGGAGGGGACATTTTCATGGAGGGTAGGGCTATCCATGGCTACTAGTCAAAATGGATACCACTCATGACACATACCTATTATCTCCAGGATCAGAGGAGCATGCCTATTATATTAGGTGCCGTGGAACACAGGCAGGATGGTGCTGCTGCAGATGTCTTGTTTGTGGACTTCCTTTTGAGCAGGTATCTGGACAAGCAGCACATACATATTTATAAATAAATATAAACTTTACGTTGACTAAGTGCTGCCTGGGGTTTTCACTAGGGCTGTAAAAAAAAAAATTGGTTCAGGTTCGGGTGGCTTTGATTCAGTTCGGGAATGCCAATTCCTGAATCGCCCCAATTCGGATTCGGGCTGATTCAGCTGAAATTCGGCATTCCCGAATCAATTCGGGCATTTAAATGGCATTTAAAGCCATTTAAAGCCATTTGCGGCATTCCGTGGCTCGGGGGGGGCATTTTTGGAGATAGAGGTCCCAAACTTTCAGGGTAGCTTGAGGGGACCCTCCTTGCAAGAACCCCCAAGTTTGGTGGGAGCCACTGTAGAAACAAAATGGGCTTTTGTAGATGCCTATTGAGCCATGTTTCAACGTTCAGGGGTAGGTGGCAGCCTGAGGACCATAGGTGGTGCATGGGGACATATGGGGAGAGACAGTCCTTTCAGGACAGAGAAAACTGAATCTGTTCCTAATAAATAGGGGGTGTGAAATATAGGGGATCATTGAGATGAGCTACCACATAGGTGTTCTCAGTGGAGGGAGGGTGAATCAGCTAACATAAAGTGGATTTGTTTACCTGATTTCTTATTTGAGCAGCAAATGCTCTTATTTCCAGCTAGATGAAGGACATCCCGATTGATAAACAAGTCTTTTGCATGCTCCCACTGAAATCTCTATTATACATTTTAATGATTTGCAGCATAAAAGAATAACAGGGTGACACAACGAAGAAGGGGGAAAAATCGATAACTATGGAGTTGTCAACCAAAGAAAATATATTCTGAATTAAATAAAGCCCATTACATCCTGCAATGTGTCTAATTGTATAAAATATGTGAATGTAATATAATGTTTAAAAGACAAAAGAGAGATGGGGAAACAATTGTAACTAATTCATCAACCATTTTCATTTGCCATTGAGTAAAGGACAAGTGAGAATGCAGCTAATTATACTTTTATTCCCTCTGCCTTATTGCAATTCTGCATAAGCATCTTGAGTAATTGTGTCCCCTCTTTCTTTCTCTGCATTGCTGATGGAGGTAAGCACCTGAAGTGTCTTTCTTAGAAAACAATGGCTGCCGTCCCATGCAGTTAGAAGCTCCTTAAATCCTGCTTGATCACATGCCTGGTCATGAATTCTAGACTTCGCTTGATTAGCCCACTGATGGGCAGTTCAGTCATTGAATTGAAGGAGTCAAATCTGAAAAGAAGAATGCAGTTCTGAGACACTCATTAAGTTGTAACATCTGGTCTAGAAGGTAACTGCTACAATCTGATTCACCCGTGCATATATGGAACCCAGCACAATTCTGGTTAAATAACTCTTATTATTCAATTCTAAACAGTTACACTCTTCACTGAAGTCAAAGGGTTAGATCCAGCCAACATTTTAACTTAATCTCACCAAATTAAAATTGTGGCCCAGTGGCACTTAAGTCTCTAAAGTTACTCCTAAGTACATTGTATTCAGAAGGGTGTAACTTTGTTTAGGATGGGAGGGTAACAGAATTTATTCCAGCATAAACTTTCATGAGTCAGAACTCATTTCATGAACCAGGTGAAGTCTCTAAGGTGCCACTGAACACCTTGGCTTCCTTCTACTACTAGGTAACCCAGCAGTAGCCTGGATACATAAATCCCACTTTTGGAAGAGGTGACTCTTTCATTAGTAATATGAGAACAGCTTTATGTTTTTCACATGTTCTATGGCATGTTGGTTATCTACAGGCAAACAGATCAGAGACAGGTCTATGCTGGTCGGCTCCTCCTCTGTCTTCCTCTCTACATGCACCCTCCAGTTTCTGTTCATCAAAGAAGACGAAGAAGAAGAGTTGGTTTCTATATGCCAACTTTCCCTACATTTAAGGAGAATCAAACCGATTTACAATCTCCTTCCTTTCCTCTCCCCACAAAAGATGCTTTGTGAGGTAGGTGGGGCTGAGAAAGTTCAGAGAGAACTGTGACTAGCCCAAGGTCACCCGGCTGGCTTCATGTGTAGGAGTGGGGAAACCAACCTAGTTCACCAGATTATCCTCTGCAGCTCATGTGGAGGAGTGAGGAATCAAACCTGGTTCTCCAGATTAGGGTCCGCCACTCTTAACCACTACACAACGCTGGCTCTACCCTTCTGCATTCTTCTGAGAGCCCCTGCATTCTAACTCCCTTCTAGGAGGATTTCTCCATTCATAACTCGGTTTGCTGCTAACATTGCCCTTGACATAACCCTTGACCTCCAACCGACTCTGGTAATTATCATGTTGAAACCAGCTTCTTACATGCTCAGCTCCCCACAAAAACTGAATGTATCCCAACTGCAGTGCCACTAAATTACATGTGGCTAAGTCTGTAAATCAGGCATCTGGTGTTAATGTTTAACATTGGGGGGTTTTTTTTACAGTCAAATCCCACACATGGTGTTGTTCCCCTCTCTGTACTTTGAGCAAAGAAAGTGAAACTGAACAATATGAACTGCACAGCACAGTCTCTTTACTACAAAGAAACCAAGGACATAGCGAACTGTGCCAAAAAGGTATGAAGGTTACACTTTCTGATATGGTCTTCCTTTCCAAGTACACCTACAGACAATTATTTCCCTTTCCTTTTTTGGTTAATTTCCCCCCCTCAAAACCCAGTGGACCCTTCAGGCAACAGGAGTGACACATCAGTTGCTCGTACATGATGGTTTCACAGAGCCAGGCAGAATGCAAATCGGCTGTGTCCTTGCTCCCACACACCTCATGCAGCCTGAGCCATGACATTGCTACCATCTAAGCTGAAATCCCTCCTGGACAGATCTGTCAATCACAGTCACCCCTGTGTAGGGCTTAGTGATGGGGACAGATGTTCTACTGAAACTCTGAGGTTACCGTCAAAACTGCTCACTTTTGACCTTAATAGGATACAAATGTGCATTTTTCCCAAAAGCAAAAGTTGTGTTCATTAAGAAAGCATCTCTCTCTCTCTCTCTCTCTCTCTCTCTCTCTCTCTCTCTCTCTCTCTCTCTCTCTCTCTCTCTCTCTCTCTCTCTCTCTCTCTCTGTGTGTGTGTGTGTGTGTGTGTGTTAGGGTTGCCAGCCTCCAGGTACTAGCTAGAGATCTCCTGCTATTACAACTGATCTCCAGCAGATAGAGATCAGTACACCTGGAGATCACTACATCTGGAAATGGCCACTTTGGCAATTGGACTCTATGGCATTGAAGTCCCTCCCCTCCCCAAACCCCACCCTCCTAAAGCTCCACCCCAAGAACCTCCTGCCGGTGGTGATGAGGGACTTGGCAACCCTAGGGGGTGAGACCTATAGCCAAACGTTTTGACTAGTTATTTCCAATCAGTATGTGATGCTTCATCTGCTCTGGCTATTCCATCTCCGAGTTTTCCTTCTCTATGAACTTAAAGAGGCAAAAAGGAGCCATGTATGTATGCAGGCTGCAGTATGTTTGTATGAAGGCTGTAGTATTTCAGACTGCAGGTATAGGTTTAAATATATGAATGCTCTTCCACGAAAAATATTACCCATACACACACATCGAGCATGCTGGAACAGGGCTCTCTAATCTCATTGAGCCTGTGGGCACTTCTGGAATTTTGAGAACAAGGAATAGGTGGCAGAACAAAATGGCTGATATGGGAGTCTGGGACAATCCCTACATGGGTTGCTGTGTCCAGCCAGAAAAAATATGTTTCTGAATAGGCGCTTACTTGAGACACAAAGATGGTACCTGCTGAGTTCTTCTTAAGTACCTCCTGTTCCAACAAGGTGGAAGAAAGACAGAATGGGCTGTTTGCTATGGGGAAGAAACAAATGGGTGTCAGGAAAACCACTGGTGGGCAACATAATGCCTGTGGAACCACACTGCACTAGAGTTGTCTTCTGGGCATGTATGTCCTGCATGTGTAAGGGAAATTTCATGATGGGGCCATAAGGATTCAGGTTTCAGTAGGAAATCTTGCAACAGATACACCATGTGTCAATTTTGCTTCTCTGTTTTCCTCTCTGACTAATCCCTCTGACCTTCTCCTCCTAAGCTTCCCAGGCCCCCGCTGGGGATGGCAGATCCCCTGTTCCAGGGGCCCTCCCCTAGGGTTGCCAACCTCCAGGTACTAGCTGGAGAACTCCTGCTAAACTGATCTCCAGCTGATAGAGATCAGCTCACCTGGAGAAAATGGCCACTTTGGCAATTGGACTCTACGGCATTGAAGTTCCTCCCCAAACCTTCCTCAGGCTCTGCCCCAAAAAACTCCCACCAGTAGCAAAGAGGGGCCTGGCAACCCTCCCCTCCCCCCAGTGCTGCTAAGCTGGCCGGTGGGGGATTTAATGGCAGAAAAAGAAAGCCTAGGCCTGTGTTGCCAGCACCATGGCTCCATCATTTCCAGCATGCACTAGAAGCAATGTAATCCCATCACCATGTAATCCCATCCCATGCTCTGGTATTTGGGTGAAAACTCTATGGTAAACTAACTTCTATCAGAGAGTTTTTTGTCCAAGTACCAGAACGTCCCCACATTGCCGTGACGTGATGACATAACTTCCGGTGTGCCCTGGAAATGACTTCACCAATGTCACTGGCCTAGGCATCTCTTTGCTCCTTGTAAGCTCCCCCACCATCAATTGCCAGTTGCCAGGGGGTACCCGGCAAGCCTATCCCCGCTTGTCCCTCCTCCTGCATCCCATGCACCGCTGTTGCCTAGCTCCTCCTACCCTAGGCATCTGCTATGTCTGGTAATGGTGAAATTAAGCTCAGCAGGCCTTAAGCATCACTAGCTTTATTGTCTCAAACACAACTCACAACAGGAACAGGAAACTCCCCCCAGTTCAGCCACTCTCCAGAACTGCAGGGGTTGAAGAGATCTAAACAACCCCAGCTAAAAAGTACAGCACCCTGATGGCATACTTAACAGTATCCCCTGTCACTTCCTAATTTCTTACGCTACCACTACTGGAAAAAAATATTCCTCAGTAAAGTCTAGGGTTGCCAACCTCCAGGTACTGGCTGGAGATCTCCTGCTATTACAACTGATCTCCAGCTGATAGAGATCAGTTCACCTGGAGAAAATGGCCGTTTTGGCAATTGGACTCTATGGCATTGAAGTCCCTCCCCTCCCCAAACCCCACCCTCCTCAGGCTCTGCCCCAAAAACCTTCCGCTGGTGGTGAAGAGGGACCTGGCAACCCTAACTGTCAGGTCAGTTATGTATTTTCAGGGGACTAGATAGTGTCTGCTGGTTGCTAGAGTTTTTGTGAAGAATTTTGGATTCAATCAACCTTGGTCTAATTCAAGTAAGATGCATCTCTACTTTTCAGCATGAATGCACACTCAGGATCAACTATCACAGCTGCTATAAAGAAGTATACACTTTGCATTTAAAACATAAATCAGTACTCCCTGTATTAAGGTACCCATTTTAGAATACAATCTCCTTGAAGCAAAACAAAAACTCAGAAGTATCAATACAAACGAGTGTTTGTATTCCATAAGAGCTTCTGAGATGCATTTCACAAGGTATTTTGTTTCTCAGAAAAGTGACAGAAATTAACCAGTTTTTTTTTAATTGTGTTAAAAGTGAGAGAAAAGAAGAATAAGAGAGGAAAATACAGATTTACATCCAGCAGAGGGTTAGTCTGACTCGGAGGTGTTAACAAAGGTGAGAGACAGAAGGCCTCTGCCCACTTTGGAGGTTTGGGTGCAAGAACATGAGGGGCTGTGACACTTGGAAGTGACACAGGGTAGCTCTAGGAATCACCGGAAACTATAGTAAAACCATTGAGTAAAACCATAGAGTTTCCAGTGATTCCTAGAACTACCCTACATCCAGGTTTTCCACCAAGGTCACATAATAGCCCAAAGGATGCCAACTTTTTTTTTAATGCTTTGGTGGGCAAAGAGGGCTGACGGCAGGAGGCCTCCTGCCATACAGGGAGGCCTGGCAGTAGGGTTGCCAGCTCTGGGTTGGGAAATACCTGGAGATTTTGCAGGTGGGGCCTGAGGAGAGTGAGATGTGGGGAGGGGAGGATCTTCAATGGGGTATAAAGCCATAGAGTCCACCTCCCAAAGTGCCCATTTTCTCCAGGTGAACTGATCTCTGTTACCTGGAGATCAGTTGTAATCCCATGAGATCTCCAACTACCTGGAGGTTGGCAACCCTACCTGGCAGCCCTAGTTCACATGCCTACCCAAAGGTCTCCACTATCACTCATAAATAGCCTTTCCAAGTACAACCAGTGACGAGGATTTCATATCCTTTGGCTTCCTAAACAATGAAGAAGCAGGAAGCAGCATAAAAGCTGTCTGCTGTAAGGCTGCAGTCCCCCCGTAACTATGAATTATAACAATTCTACTAATTTAATATTAACTGTTCTTGTTATTTTAAATGGAACATCCTCGGTGGTACTTTGAGGTTACAGCTGAAATTATAAAGTGAATCTAATTTCAGATTTCCCGAGTGAACTGAAATGAAACCAGTGGTTGTGTAATAATGCTCGCATGATGCAACTGCAATAACATGGACTAGGGCTGCCAGCCCTAGGAAACACCTGGAAATTTTGGGGTGGAGCCTGAGGAGTGGAGGGTTTGGGGAGGGGAGGGGCTTCAATGCCATAGAGTCCAATTTTCTCCAGTTGAACAGTTCTCTATCGGCTGGAGATCAGTTGTAATAGCAGGAGATCTCCACCTAGCACCTGGAGGTTTGCAACCCTAACATGGACTTAGATAAATGCCACATGGTAGCACTTTTTTAAAAAACATGAGGTGTTAATTTATAATTTTTACTAGGGAGGGGCCATGGCTCAGTGGTAGAACATCTGCTTGGTATGCAGAAGGTCCCAGGTTCAATCCCCAGCATCTCCAGTTAAAGTGACTAGGCAAGTAGATGATGTTTAAGACCTCTGCCTGGAGAGCCGCTGCCAGTCTGAGTAGACAATACTGACTTTGATGGACCAAGGGTCTGATTCAGTATAAGGCAGCTTCATGTGTTCATAATCACTGGCTGGTTGACTCGTTCACTCATTCTTTATTTACATAATTGGCTGCCAAGCTGTGTACTGTGAAGAGGTCTATTGGGGGTGGGGATGAACTAGCAAAACATTCCTAAACAGAATTAAGCACTTCTCAGCCAGGTGACTTCAGTAGGCTTAGAAGGGTGTAACTCTGCTTAGTATGGCACTGTAGGATTCCTACTTGGCCATGTCACAATGAACATGCGTGAAACTCTGCTGAAAAGCAGCCTGTTGGATAGGACTGAGCTGCTCACGAACCACTAAACGAAAATTTGGTTCCCTACCCACAACCAGTAAGCAGAGTGCGGGCTGATCTGGTGAGCATGCCAGCATCGCTGTTTGTGAGGCTCTTAATATCACGAGCTGAGTTTCAAAGCCAACAATCTCAGCTAATAAAAACAAGGATTTGGAAGGAGCATTGCTGAGTGTTGGTTGCCAGCCAAATTCACCTGGTCCGAGGGCTACAAAGAAGCATCCCCTGCGTTACACAGTAATGAATTGCACCAAATATATCTGCTGCTTGTTGAGATGAAGCATTCCCTAGAAAATTTCCTAGTGAAAGGAAGACAAAGTGCATGCTAAATTTGGTTTCCTAGATACATTAAGGTTATTGAGTTTAGAAGGTGTTTTCTCTCAATATAAACCCTTCTTCGCACATTTTCTAATAAACAGTTCTACTGTGTGTAATAGAGATGGTAGGCACCAATTTATTTTCTAAGCGGCTGGAACCATTACAGAACCAAAGACTTTTAGACTATATCTTGAAGGAACTGCATTTACATGCTTTCATTTCTAGAATGGGTTTCTCACTTTGAAATGGAAACAGTTTCCTAACTTAAAGTAGGTAATTACACACTCCATTAAACAAGTAATTAACAGATTACAATTTAGAGGAGGAAAAAAAACCTTTGGAAATGAGCAATTCAGATGCCGAACGTGCAACGAACTGTTATAATTAGCATAATACTTTTTGCAATGGATTAACAGCAGCACAATAAAAATGAAGAAAACAAGTCTGTTTCGTCCATGAAGATCATATTCAACAAATAGCTTTTTTTTGGGGGGGGGGAAGAGTAACAATCACCTAGTTTAAAAAGAAACATACTGTTAGCAGTTGCCATTCAAGTGCTATCTGATGTTAACAGATAAAAGTGGCTTTAAAAAGACAGAGGAGATTTGTAATCTAGATTGACAGACATGAAGGGATTTACTGGTGTGGTGGAGGATGCCTCTGGCAATGATTGGCTGAGTTTTCCTGATGTCACAGAAGGTCAGGGCAGGCAAAATGTGCTTGGCTGCAACAACCTGAAGTTTAATAACGCAGTATGTGTTTGTGTGTGTGTGTGTGTGTGTGTGTGTGTGTGTGTGTGTGTGTGTGTGTGTGTGTGTGTGTGTGTGTGGCTATCCTAAACTCCTTGAAGAAAGGATGCCATAAAAGCGGTATATGTTTTTCTAAAGAGAGAGGTATTATGTTTGAGTAATCTGTGGTGAGACTAGGAAAGGTAGCCATGAAGGAGCTAGAAAAGATTTTGAAGTGTAAGGATGTGTCACTGGCCACCAAGACTAGATTAATTCATGCCATCATATTCCCTATTATTATTTATGGGTGCGAAAGCTGGACAGTGAAGAAAGCTGATGGGAAGAAAATAGATTCCTTTGGAATGTGGTGTTGGAGGAGAGTGTTACAGATACCGTGGACTGCCCCCCCCCCAAAAAAAAACAGTGGGTTATAGATCAAATCAAGCCTGAACTGACCCTAGAAGTTAAAATGACTAAACTGAGGCTATCGTACTTTGGTCACATCATGAGACGACAAGAGTCACTGGAAAAGACAGTCATGCTAAGAAAAGTTGAAGGCAGCAGGAAAAGAGGAAAACCCAACAAGAGATGGATGGACTCAATAAAGGAAGCCACAGCCCTCAATTTGCAAGATCTGGGCAAGGCTGTCAAAGATAGGATATTTTGGAGGACTTTCACTCACAAGGTCGCCATGAGTCGGAAGCGACTTGACGGCACTTAACACACACACAATCTGTGGTGGCCCATTAAAATCATCATTCTGTGCTTCATGTTGGTGAACATCTACATGTGGAGTGATCTTACGTTGCCAGAGTCCTCTATGCAGCTCAGTTTATTTACACAAAGGCTTTACAATGTGACCCTTACAAAGAATTCAGGCATGTTTGTCTCTCTTTTGTGTGTGAGTTTCATTGTTCACACTATGGGGGGGGGGGGATCTGTTGAAAGGCAGAGAGAGGGTGCCAGGAAAAGGTTAGAAAACTATAAATGTGTTACAGAACTGAAACGTAAGAAGAAGTAGGACAGCCAGGGTGTAGAACATTTCATTGTTGCCCTAGAACTCCTTGAGGATTTCTAGACCAGCAAGGGATGAAACCAAATGTTTCTAATCTTATGTGATCACTATGGGAAGCCATATTAGTCTGTCTGTAGCAGTAGAAAAGAGCAAGAGTCTAGTACTACCTTTAAGGTTGGCAGGCCCCTCTTTGCCACTGGCGAGAGGTTTTTGAGGCTGAGCCTAAGGACGTGGGGTTTAGGGAGGGGAGGGACTTCAATGCCATAGAGTCCTATTGCCAAAGCAGCCATTTTCTCCAGCTGAACTGATCCCTATCATCTGGAGATCAGTTGTAATAGCAGATCTCCAGCTAGTACCTGGAAGTTGGCAACCCTAAGCACCTTAAAGATGAACAAAATGTCTGGCAGGGTATGAGCTTTCGTGAGTCTGAAGAAGTGAGCTGTGACTCACGAAAGCTCATACCCTGCCAGACATTTTGTTCATCTTTAAGGTGCTACTGGAATCTTGCTCTTTTTTATGTGATCAGTCATCTTGTGACTACATGGCGCTAGTACTTTGCTGAAGTCCAGATACATATATTTCCTCATTAAAAAGGCCAACCCGCAATGGTTTAATCATTGGGGGTTTAATTACCCCCCTATTCTAAATGCCCTTAAGGCATAGTTCTTCTGATTGCTGCTCAGATTTTTGAATATATTTATCAAAAGGAAGAGGGTTTGTCCCACCTCCTCACCTGTGCTGCCTACTTACGCATATGTGGTAGCTGTCAGTCAATCACCAACTGAGGTAAGAGGTACCTGTCCTGGCCAATGATTCACCTTAAACCTATTTCTTTAGCACATTCTAGCCCACCTTTCCTCTAATGAGCCTGTGCTGGCTTCTCTCACTCTTCCCTCTTCCATTTTATCCTCACAACCACCATGTGAGGTCAGCTAGACTCAGGGAGCAACTGGTCCCCAGAATGGCAAGTTCGTTTCATGGCAAGTAGAGATTTGAAAGCCGATTGGCCTGGTCCAAGTCCTGCACCTTAACTAACATAAGAACATAAGAAACGCCATGCTGGATCAGACCAAGGCCCAACAAGTCCAGCAGTCTCTTCACACAGTGGCCAACCAGGAGAATCTAGGAAGCCCACAAGCAAGACGACTGCAGCAGCCCCATCCTGCCTGTGTTCCAAAGCACCTAATATAACAGGCATGTTCCTCCGATCCTGGAGATAATAGGTATGCATCATGACTAGTATCCATTTTGACATAGATGGCCCTTCGGGTTGGCAGCCTCGCTGGGTTGCTGTTGTGTGGAGAAAATGGAGGAGGGGAGAATAGTGTTCTAGTAAGCTATCTTGGGTCCCCGTTAGGGAGGAAAGCAGGAGATAAATATATAACTATAACTGTCTAGAATTGTCGTCAGGGCTCAGCTGGGCCCATTCAAGACCCTTGCAGAGCCACGGTGAAAACTCCAGGCAACTCTTTGTTGACATAAAGTTTATATTTATTTATAAATATGTATGTGCTGCTTGTCCAGGGATCTGCTCAAAATGACTAATACAGTAAAATAAATAAATAAAATAAACATAAGAACATAAGAAAAGCCATGCTGATCAGACCAAGGCCCATCAAGTCCAGCAGTCTGTTCACACAGTGGCCAACCAGGTGCCTCTAGGAAGCCTACAAACAAGACGACTGCAGCAGCACCTAATAGCATGCTCCTCTGATCCTGGAAAGAATCGGTATGCATCATGACTAGCATTCATTTTTACTAGTAGCCATTAATAGCCCTCTCCTCCATGAACATGTCCACTTCCCTCTTCAAGCCTTCCAAGTTGGCAGCCAGGGAGTTCCACAATTTCACTATGTGTTGTGTGAAGAAATGCTCCCTTGTATCTGTTTGGAATCTGTCACCCTCCAGCTTCAGCAGATGACCAGCAGATGAAACAGGGAGAAAAGCTTCTCCCTGTCCACTCTCTCCATACCATGCATAATTTTATAGACCTCTATCATGTCCCCCCTTAACCACCTTCTTTTTAAGCTAACTGCCCTACGCTTTTTAACCACTCCTCACAGGGCAGTTGCTCTAGCACCCTGCTCATTTTGGTTGCTCCTTTCTGCACCTTCTCAAGCTCTGCAATATCTTTTTAGGTGTGGTGCACTACTCTGGTTCTATAGAAGACAGACTATAAATATGGGGGGAAGAGGTTAAAAACATTTGGCCCCTCCAGTCCCGTAAGACATTCTACGAAGTCTGCCAGAGTCTGGCTGTGCAAATCTTAGAAAAAGGAACTGTAACATTCTAAATGCCCTGACCTGAAGAGCTTCAGGCTAGCCTGATCTTGTCAGATCTCAGAAGCAGGGTCGGACCTGGTTAGTATTTGGATGGGCAACCTCCAAGGGACACCAGAGTTGTGGGGCAGGCAATGGCAAACCACCTCCAAACATTTCTTGCCTTGAAAACCCTGCGGGGTCATTCGTCATTAGTCAGCTGTGACTTGACGACACACACACAAAATAAATTCTAGATGTTCTAAGGTCTCCCCCTTGCTAGTCTTAATGCAACATTTTTGGCTATTATTTTCAGCTCTGGACCCATCATATCAGCATCTAAGAGTAGGATGAGGCCACACTTGTAAACATGGCTCATCCCTTTCAAATATCCTGATACTAATTTTATTTCTTCTGAGAGCGAACATGGCATCATGGTTAAGAGTGGTGGACTCTAGCCTGGAGAACCAAATTTGATTCTCCGCTCCTCTACATGAGTGGCCGACTCTAATCTGGTGAACCAGGTTGGTTTCCCCACTCCTACACATGAAGCCTGTTGGGTGACCTTGGGCTAGTCACAGTTCTCTCTGAACTCTCTCAGCCCCACCTACCTCACAAGGTGTCTGTTGTGGGGAGAGGAATGGCAGGTGATTGTAAGCCAGTTTGAGACTCCTTAAAGGTCCTGAGCCAAGGAAGCTTGCATTGGAAATCTTGATCCAGAGTCTGTTCCTATTCAGGGATATAGGCTTTTAGTCCCACCCACCACCCCCCAATGGCATAGACATCTCCCTTCCTAAGTGGGAGCCTTTATCAAGTATTGGGCTCACTTTATCAAGTGGAAATGCCGGCCTGAAACCAGACTTGAGATTGGCAAATCCAGTTGTTTTCTTAAACCCGAATCTTGTGCATAGTAAATATTTTGCAAAGTTTTTGCAAAAAACTTTTCTTTATGTCACTTAAATAGATATGATGGTGATTACTTGGGTGGCTTTTATTACCTTTTCTAAGAAAATGATAACACTAATATTCCAACAGAAGGGAATGCATCCCGTGAGGGTTTTTTTAATAGTTTTTTATTTATTTATTTAAGTATGGAATACAGAAAGGGAAAAAAAGGGAAGGGATAAGGGGAATCCGTCTGATGTAGACAAACACATTTTTTGGTCTGATAGGTTCGAAAGCATTTTACATTTTCAGACTGTAATTACCAAGCATTTTCATTAATCTAATATATTTACATTTAACTGATTATATTTTCTGGTTTCTTATAATATATTTATCTATTAATTCACTGACATATAAGTGTAAAATGGTTGCCATTTCTCGTTAAACTGTTCTATTGACTCATTGTGGGCAGGGTTCATCAAAAAAGTCATTCTGGCCATGTTTGCATAGTCGAGCATTTTATCTTTCCATTCTTCTATGTCAGGTGTAGATTTTTGCTCATCCCGTTAGGTTGATGGGATCACAGTGATTGGTCATAACTGACACCTGCCCTGACACGTGACACACCCTCCTCAGACTCTGCCCCAAAAATCTCCAGGTATTTCCCAACCTGGAGCTGGCAACCCTATCAGCCATAGGCTTGGTGGAAGATCTCGGTCTTACAGACCCTCCGGAACTGTAACAAATCCTGTAGGGCCCTAGTCACTCTAGAGAGAGAGTTCCTCCAGGCCAGGGCTAGGGCAGAGAAAGCCCTGGGTCTAGTTGAGGACATCTGGATGCTCTTTGGGCCAGAGACCACCAATACGTTTTTTATTTGCAGAGTGTAATGCTCTCTTGGGGCGTACCAGGACAGATGATCCCGTAGATTGCCTATAGGATTGCCTATAATAAGGAGAGGAATTGGGTGAGATTGAGCGAAAAAGTTGGCTGGATCCAACCCAATAGTAGAGCTGTTTTCTTTCAGTGTAAGTTGTTTCCCCTATCACAAGAGTCTCTACCAGTGCACTGGATCCACAAGATCCAATGTATATTTCTTCCCACCCCCTCATCACAGAGTATGGGTTGCCAACCTCCAGGTACTAAGCAAAAATCAAGCACAGATACCTTTAGACAAGCTGGATAAAGATAATGGTATCAAGCTCAAAATGGTATGCAAAAGTGATATATTATTTACAAGTGAAGATGTTATACAGAAATACAAAGAATATGCAGCATAAAGCTACTCAAAGAAAGCAAATAATTTTCAAAGGTAAGTACAATGACTTGTAAAATACTTTCAAAGGTAAGTACAGTGACTTAATTTTTTCTCTTTACAGAACGAGATAATGGAGCTTGAGAACGGCGTAGGCACGCCTCTGCTGGAGTGTTTTCCGGATGCTTTAAATGCTTTTGCCATCCAAAGACAGCTTCATCAGCCAGTGGCCTTAAAATGTTGCTCCTATGATTGTCCAATAAATCAATATGGCTTAAATACCCTTGCATTATTCCATTCTTCAACAATAAAAAACTACTTACAAAAGTTACCTTAAGAACAATAAGCTACAAAGCCAATATTAACATTGATAATAAACATACATTCACAGAAGTCTTATTATTAACAACAATATTCATATATTCAAAGGCTTATTCTTCCATGCACCAGGATGGCTGCCAGAATAAAGCTGTGTAAGGCTTCTAAGCACAGCTGCAAGTTATAAGTTAGCTGAACAGCTTGCTAAGGATCAGAGCATCCTGAGCTTCTTAAAGCAACAGTATTCTATGGGAAGATTGATGTTTAATGGTGGTTGAAACATTATAAAAAGCAAGATAGATCTACCTCATTATTAAGACCATGAGGGGCATACGATTTAAATAGATGTATAAGTTTCATTTCATGTCTTAATAAGATCTTCTGGACATTGTCTGTGTTGAATTGGTTGCCCCTATAGATCCAGATTACAAAAAATCTGAGATCATTTTCAGAATGTTTATTGGCTAGAAAATGTTCAGTTAAAGGGATCTCCAGCTTTTACATCTGATCTCCATCCAATAGAGATCAGTTCCGCAAGAGACAATGGCCGCTTTGGCAATTGGACTCTATGGCATTGAAGTCCCTCCCTTCCCCAAACCCCGCCCTTCTCAGGTTCTGCCCCCAAAACTTCCCTCCGGTGGCGAAGCGACACCTGGCAACCCTATCACTCAGTAGTACAAAATGATCAGTTAGCACAGCCTTCCCCTGCATCCCCTGCAACTCTTAACTAAGGATGTGCTGAGCGAGCCATTTTTGCTTTATTTCCTATGTTGGGACTGATTTTGTTTTGCCTCCATTTTGGTGGGCAATTATTTTTTCTTTCATGCCATTTTTACACCATTTAAATGTTAAGTGCTATTTATATGCAATTAACACAAAAATAACACTGAAAAATGTGTTAATTTTAACAAGACAAAAATTGGCAAGAGAAAAGAGAAACTGGTGTGAAATCAAGGACTCATAGCTTTGTTACTCACGACAAGGAAGAGGAAGAGGGAGGAGGAGGAGGAGGAGGAGGAAGCAGAGTTGGTTTTTATATGCCAACTTTATCTTTTTTAAGGAGAATCAAACTGGTTTACAATCTCCTTCCCTTCCTCTCCCCACAACAGACACTTTGTGAGGTAGGTGGGGTTGAGAGAGTTCAGAGAGAACTGTGACCAGCCCAAGGTCATCCAGCAGGCTTCATGCCTAGGAGTAGGGAAACAAATCCAGCTCAGTAGATTAGAATCCGCCACTCATGTGGAGGGGAAATCAAACCTGGTTCTCCAGATTAGAGTCCACCGCTCTTACCCACTACACCATGCTGGCTCTTTATGCTCCTTTATGAAGACAAAATAGTTTCATTTTCAGTATGCTCAAGTGAATTTATGTCACTTTCGAGCATCCTTAGAGTTGCACTGGAAGATACTGAGGGTTAACTACAAAAAGACCAAGATGGTATCTTACACTAGGCTATGCTAACAGTTATACAATCAATAATGATACTGTTTGCTGGGTGTCCATTGTTTTGGAACCTGTATCTAGAAAGTACACCTCCAGCCTGTTAGATGGAAGCCAAAACAGGCAAGCGATGAAGTCCTAAAGTGATGAGAAAAGAATGGGAGAGAAGGGAACTCTCTTCTAGTTTCAAACTGATTTAAGGCCAACCAGCATATGAACTGGAACTGTGTGGCCATTCTGACCTCATTGAAATAAAGACGAATCAGAATAGAATTCAGAGAATCGTTTTTGGCTGTCCTGGAAGCATTGCTCTTTGATTCCCCTTGGTTAAAGATGACAGTGTCCATGCTTGCCCTGTCAATCACTGGATTAGAATTCTCTCAATGCAACCAGACACACTGGCCAAACTCTATCTCTGGGTTCCTTCAGTCCATTGAGCGGCTTCTTCTGGCTGGGTAAGACTGAACAGCTTGTGGAGCTGGGAAGGCAACCAACCTTGGCTAAAAATGGATATGCCAAAGCTAACTAAAAGATGCCCTGATGCAGCTCTCAGCAGTCAAATCTTGCTTTTACATGATTAAATTTAATCACGACTACAAGAGATACTTAACAGACCTTATGATGCATCTTACCAGGAGAGCTTTGACCTTTGATGGCCAGAGCAAATGCTCCTTTCAGTTTTAGATGGTTTGTGTTCCATTTTATCTAAGAATTTGTATTTGGAAGAGGATGGCACAGCAAACGCCACGTTCAGGGAAGCTGAACAAAATGATGTCTCATGAGCTGCTTGTACATACATGCCCATAAGTGCAGGCACACACACACCCAAACAGACACACCTTTTCCTCTTTCTCTCTTGCCTGGATTGAAGCATGAGGGGTAACTCCTTTGGCCTTTTCAAACCCAGCGTGGTGTAGTTGTTAAGAGCGGTGGTTTGGAGCGGTGGAAGTCTGATCTGGAGAACCAGGTTTGATTCCCCTCTCCTCCACATGAAGCCAGCTGGTTGACCTTGGGCTAGTCACAGTTCTATTAAGAGCTCTCTCAGCCCCACTTACCTCACAGGGTGTCAGTTGTGGGGAAGGGAAGGGAAGGAGATTGTAAGCCGGTTTGATTCTCCCTTAAGTGGTAGAGAAGGTCGGCATATAAAAACCAACTCTTCTTCTTTTATTGACACATGCTGGGAAGGGTTAAAGGAGCATATGTTACATTTCTTCCCCCATGAGAGCCAGCATGGTATAGTGGTTAAGAGCGGTGGACTCTAATCTGTAGAACCAGGTTTGATTCCCCACTCCTTCACATGAGCAGCAGACTTTAATCTGGTGAACCAGGTTGGTTTCCCCACTCCTACACATGAAGCCTGCTGGGTGACCTTGGGCTAGTCACAGTTCTCTCCTAACTCTCTCAGTCCCACCTACCTCACAAGGTGTCCATTGTGGGGAGAGGAAGGGAAGGTAAGCCAGTTTGAGACTCCTTAAAAGATAGAGAAAATCAGGGTATAACAACTAACTCCTCTTCTTCTTGTGCACCCATTCTGCCTACAAATGGGAAATGCCCGTTAGGTTGCAGAGATGTCTTCTGTTTCCCACCTGAAGGAGCATGCAGGGATAACAACAAGCTATAGAAATATAATTTTGCTGGGGAACTGAGATCTTGCTCGGGCACTTAATTATCGATTATCACCTTGAAATGGTATAGCAGTTATGGGAGGAGAGAATCATCCACTAACCCCTATTTTTCCGTCAGAGCAATATAAGCTCCATCCTGGATAGTTTAGGAGAAATCAGTAGACTGCTAAATAGCAGGTGATAAGCCTGTGTGTTTGGAAAATGTTTATCTTAGTTTCTGTATTATTCACTGGGCTGAAGACAGCTCTGGCTGTTCTAGGTGATTTGTTTCAATTAATGTCAAACATCATAGAGAAGACTGTTCCCTGCTGATGACATCATAGATCTCTATTCCAAGCAAAGTTGCTAGTTCAGGGTTGGGAAATTCCTGGAGATTTGGGGGTGGGGGAAGGGGGTTGGGGAGGGGAGGGACCTCAACATCATATAATGCCATAGAGTCTACCCTTCAAAGCAGCCATGTTCTCCAGGGGAACTGATTTCTTTAGGCTGGAGCACAGTTGTCATACTGGGAGCTCTCCATGCCCCATCTGGAAACTGCCAACCCTAATTCCAATGTTAACCCTTTCTGCTACAGTTCCAATATACAATTTGTCTGTCACCCCAAACATACATCTCCATAAACTGTATAGTTTGTCACAGTATTCCTTTTGCTGATTTATGTAAAAACTGAGAATTTGAGAAGGTTATACTGGTTGCAAAAATGAAATAATGGTGCCCAGAAAAGATTGCCTTTCCATCAAAGCTAGGGTTGTCAACCTCCAGGTACAAGCTGGAGATCTCTTGCTATTACAACTGATCTCCAGCCAATAGAGATCTGTTTTCCTGGAGAAAACGGCTGCTTTGGCAATTGGATTCTATGGCATTGAAGTCCCTCCCCAAACCCTGCCCACCTCAGGCTTTACCCCAGACACCTCCTGCCAGTGGCGAAGAGGGACCTGGCAACCTTAACCAGAGCTTAGGTTTATCAATAACAATGGGACATATCTTATACATTTCATTCATTCATTCATTCATTTTACATTTTTAAAACATTACATTCATTTGTAGTCCGCCTTTCTCACAGGGACTCAAGGCAGATTACACAGGGAGAATCAGCACAATCAATAAAATGGGACATTTAATAAACAATGCACTAGGCCTGTAGACATCTGAACCAACCAGAAATCTAAAAAGACAGAGCTGAAGCATAGCATAAGTAGTAACATTGCACATTAAACGGTGCAAAAATTACATAACAGGATCTGCCTTACAATAAGCTATGCACAGCAGGATAGACCACAGTCCCAAATCATTTATCCAAATAAGTTTGTAAACCATGTTGTGCATTGCAACCCTACAACCCTGCACAGATGAGCGAAGAAAAATGCACCGAAGGAGAAAAAATAATGACACCTATACATCATTTTATTTACAGGGGTGACTCCTTGCTTTTGATTCCGAAACACATTTCTTCCCTCCCTCCAATTCATTCTCTTTCCTCTTTTCGCTGTTCTTGTTTCTTTCTTTTCCTTGGTCCAAAACTATATAGGCTGACAGTTGTTCTAGAGAAATCAGGAGTGTTCAGATAAGGGGGAAAAAAGAGAACAGAACAACAAGGCAATTGATGCTAACATATTGATACAAGTAACATACATATTTCTGGACTCCCTACATGATTATTTCTTTTGTTATCTTCTGATGACTGAGTTTTAGTTGTTGTTTGTTTATTCTAGAAATCTTCCTATTTTCCTTCCTTTCTTCCTTTCTTTCCAATATTTATATCCCGCTTTTCTCCCAATCAACAGTGGCTTAGCTTAATAAAACCAGCTGAAATCTCATTTATCTCACACACATGGAAACACACAGATATAAATAAAAAGGGCAAACCCAAGATAACAATTGACCTCCACTCATATCCCCCAAAGGCACCTCAGAAAACTTCTGCCTTACCCAGCCCCCAAAATCTCTGCAACGTTGGGACCTTCCTCGGGTTGCCAGCTCTGGGTTGGGAAATACCTGGAGATTTTTGGGTTGGAGCCTGAGGAGGGTGGGGTTTGTGGAAGGTTGCCAACTCCAGGTGAGAAATACCTGGAGATATTGGGGCAGAGACTGAGGAGAGCGGGGTTTAGGGAGGGGAGGGACTTCAATGCCATAGAGTCCAATTGCCAAAGAGGCCATTTTCTCCAGGTGAACTGATCTCTATCAGCTGGAGATTAGTTGTGATAGCAGGAGACCTCCAGCTAGTACCTGGAGGTTGGCAACCCTAGTCTCTGCATCAGAAAGAATTTGACTTCTTTGCTTTGCTGTGGTAGAAAGCAATTAAATTCACTAGTAGCAAGAGTCTCAGAGAAAATTGGTACAAGATGTTTTATCATTAAAAATATCATTAAAATAAGCAAAAAGATGGATGGACTATGTTGGAAATGTAGAGGGGTTGAAGGAACTTTTTTTCATTGCTGGTGGTCTTGCAAGAAAATAAGAACAAATTTGGATTGAAGTGCACCAGGAGATGCAAAGAATACTAAAGAGAAGCTTTCTGCTGGACTCGAAAATGCTACTGTTAGGAATTTTACCACCAGATATTGAGAAAAACGAGTCTGAATTGCTTAGATATATGATCACAGCAGCAAGAATGGTCATTGCTTATAACTGGAAGCAAGAAAGTATTCCATCAGTGAATAACTGGTTAGATAAACTTGCAGAATACGCAGTGATGGCCAAGCTCACGAATATTGTCAATAAAAGACCTAGAGACTTCTTAAAGAGTTGGAAACTGTATTTTGAATATACTGCCAAGTGATATAGCCAAGGGATATAAAAATAAATTGCCAGCAAATATTATAATAATGATGGCTATAATTAGTAATCAGTAATTAATCTCAGCTCTGTATTAACTGTATATATTAATTATATATCTTAGCATTGATTATATAAGGTTTTGTTATAAGGATTACATTTACTCAATGTTTTTAATACAATTTGAAGTTAGACCCACGTCAGTTATTGACAAATAAGTGTCTTGTCTAAGAAATGGATATTAAGTAGGCATGTTAAGTTATGTGTTTTGGATTGTTTTTTGTGTTTTGGATTGTTTTTTGTGTTTTGGATTGTGTCAAAAATTAAATAATAAAAAATAATTTAAAAAAGAATTTGACTTCTATAAGCCTCCAAACCACCATCAGCACCACCAGTACCAACCCTGGAATCTGAAGCCTAGAACTTGAGTGGCAAGCTCCAGGTTGGGAAATTCCTGGAGATTTGGAGGGTGGGGCCAAAGAAGGATGGACTTTGGAAGGGCAGGGAATGAAGCAGGGATACGATTCCACAGAATCTACTCTCTGAAGCTGTCATTTCCTCCAAGGGAACCGATGTCTGTAGCCTGGGAATCCTAGAATTCAAGTTCTCAAAAAAAAAAAAAAAAAAAGCAAACACAAAACCTCAGCACCATTTTGAGGGGACGACACAGACCCAGCCAAGCTTATTTGCTAAGACTGGAGTGGTTTTAGCCACTTAACTGGGTAGATTAAATGATTAAAATCCTTTTGAAAAAGGAATTTATTGTGCAGTACATTGTGTGTGTGTGTGTGTGTGTGTGTGTGTGTGTGTTTTAAGTTGACTATTGTTGGTACAAAGTTCCAGTCCAGTAGCACCTCAGACCATCCGACAAAGTGAGT
Organism: Euleptes europaea; assembly: GCF_029931775.1. Lineage (NCBI taxonomy): Eukaryota > Metazoa > Chordata > Lepidosauria > Squamata > Sphaerodactylidae > Euleptes > Euleptes europaea. The sequence goes on from NC_079320.1 coordinate 75,673,954, forward strand.
TTTGACTCACAATTGCCTATACCCTTGAAAATTTGGTTGGCCTTTAAGGTGCTAGTAGGCTCAAATTTTGCTCTCCTACCATGGCTACCCACATGGAACTGTTTAGCAGCACTTATCTTGGGCTAAGAGCAGGAGGAAGGAGGAGGAGGAGAGTTGGTTTTTATATGCTGACTTTCTCTGCCACTTAAGGGAGAATCAAACCGGCTTACAATCACCTTCCCCTCCCCACAACAGACACCCTGTGAGGTGGGTGGGGCTGAGAGAGAATTACTTGCCCAAGGTCACCCAGCTGGCTTCGTGTGTAGGAGTGGGGAAACAAATCGAGTTCACCAGATTACTCTCCACCGCTCGTGTGGAGGAGTGGGGAATCAAACTCGGTTCTCCAAATCAGACTCTACCGCTCCAAACCACCATTCTTAACCACTACACCAGAAGAGGAAGAAAAGGAGGAGGAGTTGATTTTTATACCCCACTTCTTTCTCTCATACAGAACGTGATGCATCTTCTAAGATTATGCCTACTCTGATCACACTTCTTATGAGTCACCAGAACAATAAAAAACAAAATGATGGTCGGGGGGAGGGGGCAGACAACTATATCTAGATGGAGGCATATTGTGTATTAAATGTACAACAATATATAAGAGAACTAGTGTGTTATAGTGGTTAGAATGTTGGACTAGGACGCAGCAGACCTAGGTTCAAATCTCCACTCTGCCATGGAAACTCACTGAATTACCTTGGGCCTGTAACTCTTTCGCCAGCTTATCCTGCCTCCCCTGCCCTCAGCTTCTTGCAGGAAAGGCAGTGGCTCAATGGAAGAGCATCTCCTTGGCACACAGAAGGTCTCAGATTCAATCCCTGGCATCGGCAGCTAAAAGGAACAGGAAGGTAACGTGAAAGACCTATATCTGAAACCCTGGAGAACTGCTGCCAGTCTGAGTAGACAATATTGACTTTGATGGACCAACGGTCTGATTCAGTATAAGGCAGCTTCATGTGGTCAAGTGCTCATGAGGAAGGGGGGGTGTCAAATGAACAAAACAAATAAATAAAAGTCAGTCCCCCATGTGACAAGTTAGGTTCCACTTCTCCCTAAGGGCAGTCAATGGGAGCTGAAGGAATGCTGATGAAATGGACAGCTGAAAACAGCCATTAGTGCAGTTGAGAGTGAGTCTGGCTGAGTGAAGGGTGTGAAGAAGAGCAGCTTAAGGCTGGCTGAAAAGTCGCAGCCAACTTATGGCGACCCCTTTTGGGGTTTTCATGGCAAGAGACTAACAGAGGTGGGTTGCCAATGCCTTCCTCTGCACAGCAACCCTGGTATTCCTTGGTGGTTTCCCATCCAAATACTAACCAGGGCTGACCATAAATATATATTAGGATATGAATAAATGGTGGCAGAGTATGATCAAAGCAGGGTTTGAGTCCCCAGCACCAATCGCTCTGTGCAGTGTCTGAGCAAGGGTCAGACTGGGCTACCCTGTCTGTTGTTGTCCCTGTGAGTGAGAGAGAAGACCTGGTATGCATATATTTTCTCTCTATAGACGAGGCAAGATGGGTGGTGAGCTGTGACTGCCTGACCAATTTGTAACCCTGAACTAGGGTTGCCATCCTCCAGGTGGTGGCTGGAGATTCCCCACTATTACAACTGATCTCCAGCCGATAGAGATCAGTTCACCTGGCTGCTTTGGCAATTGGACTCTGGCATTGAAGTCCCTCCCCTCCCCAAACCCTGTCCTCCTCAAGCTCCACCCCCAAAATCTCCAGGTATTTCCCAGCCCTGAGCTGGCAACCCTACCCTGAACCTGTGGGACAAAGGTTGTGGAGGGTGGTAGGGATTCTGAGTGAGGGAGAAACGGAGTCACACCATCCTTTATGGTGAGATGGAAGGTAGATACTGGATTGGAATTACCTTACATTCTTGCTTTAAAATAAAGGAAGTGTGACAAACTTATTCTATGACGAAAACATGCAGACTTACAATGGCATCAGTTATCATTATCTAACCATGACTGCTTTGTACACATCCCGCCCACCCTGCTGTTAACACCTCAGTCCCAGAAAGAATATCTGAATAACCCATGTCAACTTTCTAATACAGAGGACCGAGAAGGAGGATCTCAGCCACATTCAATTTGCACAAATAGAGCCTCATGTTTGGTTGCTGCATCCGCCCCATGTTCATCAAGGCAAGACTCAGAGGGGCCATGGCTCAGTGGTAGAACATCTGCTTGGCATGCAGAAGGTCCCAGGTTCAATCCCTGGCATCTCCAGTTAAAGGGACTAGGCAAGGAGGTGATGTGAAAGCCCTCTGCCTGAGATCCTGCAGAGCCACTGCTGGTCTGAGTAGGCAATATTGACTTTGATAGACCAAGGGTCTGATTCAGTATAAGGCAGCTTCATGTGTGTTCATGTGTGACTTGCAGAGAGCAACAGCATAGATATTCGCACAACCTCAACCACTGGACGGGTCCCGTCTCCTAAGGACAGCGACTGAACACATTTTAAGGCAGCAAAATCATTAAATATTAGCAGATTTCCGAGATCCCAAATACTCTTGTTAGCAATGTCGAGGATTACTCTGACAGCTTTCATTACAGGCCCTTCTCCCTTTAATTTCTTTAAATATTTCCCCTCCAAAGACATGCAGTGAGCTATGTTATAATTAACTCAGCTGCCAAAAGATATTATATATCATCAGATGCTCACCGGCCTAAGGTAGTCCAAGAGTGGCAGTAGCATTGTTCTGTGTTTAATCAGGTCAAAGCAGTGGCAACTTTAATTACTATTATTGTCAAGGCACTATTTAATGCCTGGAACAATAAACCTTGTCATATGTCAGCCCCCTGCGTCTTCTACCACAGCCTTCTTTGTGTGAAAGGAAAGAGGTCTCCTTGTAATCTCAACACTGATTAACATCTTCTCACACAGGTATGTCTTCTCTAATGCTTTAGGCAATGAGCAGCTGAGCGACACATTCCAACAAAGAGCCAGAAAAACCGCAAGGGGGAAGATCAAATGTTCTACGGAGGAGGAAAAGGTGCTTAATTGTTTCTCCATAGTCTTATTGTTCTTTGTGATGGTTTTAACCCATAAATCACCCTGAGGGGCCTCGAGTTATGAGCCAACACAGAAATATCTGAAACAAATACCTTGTCGGGCAAAGGCGAGGCAATGATGAGCAAACAACACAACAATTGTAATATCCTAATAGCATCGCTTTAAGGCCATCTCCCACAGAGCTTTAAACAGAGACCAGATCTGGTGTATGAGTCTCTGGAAACGTCACGAGAAACTAGTCAGGAGCTCAGCAAGCATCCTTTGAGTCTGGCTGTGGTTATTGTGGAAGCTTCTTGATGGATTGTCAATAATGAATGCAGATACTTTATCCTGTCTCCCATACTGGCTCAGGACCTTTAAAGAAATATTATACACATACCACAAACAAGCTTTTTGCGTGAAAGTCTCTTCTTCACAAGTTGCTTGCTTGTCCTCCTGACCTTTTTTGTTGATGGCAAACTACTCTTGCAAATGCATATTTGTTCCCGTAGTAAAAGTTGATGGCACAACCGCCTTTCCGGGTTAATGAACTTTGATGTTCCTTCGCGTAATCACTATTCTAAGCAACAAAATTGTTTACAGACTGATGCCTTCCTTACCATGTTGTACAGCCAGTAATTAAATTTAATGTGTCGCAACAAAATCAGCAGGCTGGAAGGTTAACCTTAAATCACCTTTTCAAAGATTAAGGAATCTATTTTTGTCCTTCAGGTTGCCAATTCAGATGCCAACTCCCCCCCCAAAACCCCCACCCACCTTGGATAAGTATGACAAGTACCACTTATTCACAAATGTATTAGGGCCATCTTTCTGGGCATATAAATCAATGCTGAGACAGTATTGTAATATAATTGCCATATTATAATCCATCACCAAACAGATTGGTTGTGATTAGTCATCGTAGCCAAGGACATGAGAATTTCCAGTTTGGTGTTCACTTTTATCCTTTACATTATATCGTACAATTGATAACATAGAATTTTAATGTTCTGTGTCACTAACACTACAGATCTATAGGTACCAGACCAGGGACTGTGACTGCCAGACTTTGGTACCTTCCCCCTACCACCAGGAATGTGATAGAGTGTGTATACCTGCTGGACCTCTTACAAGCTTTCGATACCATCAATCATGGTATCCTTCTAGATCATATGGCTGGGTATTGGATGTAGGGTTGCCAACTCTGGGTTGGGAAATTCCTGGAGATTTTAGGGTGGCACCTGGAGAGAACGGGGTATCATGCCATAAAGTCTAGAGATGTGCATTTGGATTTTCCAAAGCCAAAAAAGCAAAAAATAATAATAATAACCTTTTGGGCATTTTTTGGCTTTTTTTTCTGACTGAAAAAATGAAGCCCTTTAACAGTAGCTGAAAAATCCAAATCACCAAACAGCTGAAAAAATTAACTTTTTTCCAGTTTTTCCAGGGCTGCCGGCTACTGTTAAAGGGTGCCTACGGGGAATCTTTCTGGGGCTCTAGGGGGACCTGTTTTTAAGGTAGAGATGCTAGATGCAGCATATCTGGTGGTGACTCTTCTTACAAGCACCCTTGAGTATGGTAAAGATTGGGTCAGAGGATCCAATTATATTGGCCCCCATTATTTCCTTCATTTGGGGACCAATTAAATTGGACCCCCTGACTCAATCTTTCCCAAACTCAAGAGTTCTTGTAAGGTGAGTCACCAGCAGCTATGTTGCAAATTTGGTGCATCTACCTTAAAAAACACCCCCCACAAGCTTCCCCATAGTATAATAGAACCAAAATTTTTCAGGAGTCCCAAAATAAGCTGGGGGGAGGGAACCCATACTGGTATGAAGATTCAGTATTTTTCAGGAATCCCCAAAATTTTCAGGTCTAATATACCTGAATCTGAAAAATACCGAATTTTTTGTGTGCACACCCTTAATGAAATCTGCCCTCCAAATAGGGTTGCCAACCTCCAAATACTAGCTGGAGATCTCCTGCTAATACAACTGATCTCCAGCTGAAAGAGATCAGTTCCCCTGGAGAAAATGGCCGCTTTGGCAATTGGACTTGATGGCATTGAAGTCCCTCCCCTCCCCAAACCCAGCCCTCCTCAGGCTCCATCCCTAAAACCTCCCACCGGTTGCCAAGAGGGACCTGGCAACCCCTTCCTCAAACCAGCCATTTTCTCCAGGGAGACTGATCTCTGTGGTCTGCAGATCACTTGTCATTCTAAGAGATTCTCCAGGTTCTACCTGGACATTAGCAATGCTAACTGGAGGCATTGCGTTTCAGTAGTTCCATTCCTACTTGGTTAATTGTTTCCAGAAGCTGGGGCTGGATGAGTTTTGTTTAACACCATAGCAGTTATAGTGTTCCACACGCCCAGTTCTTTCCCTTGTGCTGTTCAAAACCTGATTCCACACTGAGCTTTTGCCTGCCTGAGACTACCATCAACTTGTGAGAGGGAAAATCCTTTTCCTTTAACAGGAACACATGCTTCCCTGCCTCTTTTTCCCTCTGGACTATTTTGTTTCTTGGATATTTGAAGCCAGGTCACTGGATTTGGACCTCTGCTTGGAACCTGCATGGATGAATAAGCTATTAGCCTGCTCTGCCTTTACCCTATTGACTCTACATTTTTTGGCCTCTTGCCTCCCCCCTTTTTGAGTGGAGTACATTACACAGTGTATGTGTGCTTGGAATATGTGCCTCTTAGTCCTGACATCCTAGAGTTGGGATTCATAGCTACATAATTGATATTTTTAATGTAACAACTTTGTGTGTCTATGTCACTGGGGGAGACAATGAAGTGGGAACAGTGCTACCGCTGCCTGAGCTCATTCCCTACCCAAGCCTTGTCTTCCCAGCTTGCTCACCTTGGCCCTGTTAGGAGACCCAGTCTGACAAAGGACTATATTAGGGTTGCCAGGTCCCCCCTCTCCTCCGGCAGGAAGTTTTTGGGATGAAGCTAAGGCAGGTATCGCGTGCGTGCAGCCTCACCAATGCGAACGCATCACTTTCGGTTTACACCAGGAAGTGCCACATCGCAATGGGCCTTTTATCACTCAAAATGGGAGTGGTAAAAGGCCCATTGCGATGTGTTTACAGCCGGAAATGCCACATCACAACAGCTGGAAGTGCCAAGTCACAACTCCCAGTTTGAGTGGTAAAAGGCCTGTTGCGATGTGGCACTTCTAGGTGTTAACCGGAAGTGATGCGATTGCATAAGCGTGGCCGCACATGCATGCGTACCCTGCTTCCAAGCTGGGCAATGGATTGGTGGCCAATTGCCTGCCAATCTAAATGACCTGGCAAGCCTAGACTATACCCATGCTGGATTCTCAACAGGAAAAGCTTGGCAAGGGCAGGGCTATTTGCTTAACCACTTCTATGGCAAAAATCAGCTCCCAGCTGCATGCAGAGGCCATCTCGGAAGAACATGTGCACATTTTGGAGTGCTGGAAAGGAATAACAAACACATTTATATGAGGGATTTGAAAAAGAGACTTCTATTTGCCAACTAATCAGAAAAATACCACTTTTGGCAGCGGTGCTCGAGTTCTGCAACATATATTTAATAACTATTCTCTGGCCAGTTATATTTTTTCGGCTATTTTGGAATTCGGATGGATCAGTCATTTATTCTTGTGTGCTGTACATGTTAAGAAGTTCAGAAGACAAAACTAGTATCTATACTAAATAGTTATGATGCAGTAGCTTAGCTGAAACATAATTGCCTTGATGGATTCCCCCCCCCAACCCACTCCGCAGTCCTGCAATCTAATCTGATAGCCTCAGAGGTCAAACGGTCACAGTGCAACTTTTAAACTAACTTTTTTTCAGCCACAGTCACCTTTATTGGCATAAAATTGAGAGACGGAGTGACTACATAATAATATACAATTGTTGCAATTAAACATAACTAAGGAGGTTAAAATAAAAAAAATAAAAAATAAATTTAATAAAAACCATCTACTTAACTTGATGTTGAACGTTCATAGCAACTCTCAGGGAAAACGTGTGTGCTAAAGAAAGAGAATGAAATGAGGAATAGATATTTTATGCTAATATTAGAAGAACTGGAGGACATTGCTGTAATAGCCATCTTAGAAACTTGGAATAATGAAGGCGAAATCAGCTGAATGTTTCTCCCTGATATAAATCTTTAACAGAAAGGCCAAGAAGAGTAATTGGGGGTATTGTTGGTCAATAATGTAGAAAATTTAAGAGGAATAATTATGGGTGGAATTACTAACCCCCAAAATAATATACTACCCCCACCCCACCAATATTTTTGCAGTGATCATGAGATACAGAAAGAAATGAAGGAAATAAACAAAGAAGAAAAGCCCTTTTCAGATATCCAATTCTGGTCATATTTAATAGGAATTAGCACTACCAAAGTATGTTGCCCTATGTATGTTGCCCTATGCTGGCAAAATAATAACGTCTAATATCGGTAGGCTTTTTGGTAGTGCTGTGTGTGTTAAGTGCCGTCAAGTCGCTTCCGACTCATGGCAACCCTATGAATGAAAGTCCTCCAAAATGTCGGAGGACTTTCATTCATAGGGTCCAAAATGTCATTTTGGAGGACTTTCATTCATAGGGTTGCCATGATTCGGAAGCGACGGCACTTAACACACACACAGCACTACCAAAAAGCCTACCGATATTAGACGTTATTATTTTGCCAGCATAGGGCAACATACATTTTTTTCAGTTTTGGTACATGCAATCAGAAACCAATTTTTTTGAGGATATATGTTTGCGCGTGAAAAGGGCTTATCTGTTATCATTACTTCAGTTGCCTTCAAATTAGCTGGGATAAAACCAGATCATGACAACTAGGGCTGTTGATTCGGTTCGGCCCGAACCGAAAAACAGCCGAATTTCTCTCAATTCGGCGGTTTTTCAGTTCGGACGAATCAAACTCAAAAAGGGGGGGAACCGGGGAGCCAAATTGGCCGAGTTCGGGGTGTTCCTGAATAAATTCAGCTGATTCGTGCCCTTTCCCCTACCCCACGCCCCTTCAGGGGGCTTCCCTGGAGAGGCGCAGGGTGCCCTTTAAAGAGATATGTGCCTCCCGGCCGGGAGGCACAAATCTCTTTAAAGGGCACCCTGCGCCTCTCCAGGGAAGCCCCCTGAAGGGGGGCGGGGTGCCCTTTAAAGAGATCTGTGCCTCCCGGCTGGGAGACGGAGATCTGTTTAAAGGGCCCCCACGCGCCTTCAGGGAATCCCCCTGAAGGTGCGCGGGGGGGCGAATTTTTCCCCGAACTCCGGATCCCCCCGAATTTCCAGGGATCCGAAGTGGGGGAGTTCGGACTTCGGCACGGCCCGAATAAAAACGGGCCGAATTTTGCCGAAGCTGAACTATACCAAATTTCTTTTTCAACAGCCCTAATGACAACGATAAACACATTTTATCCGAGATTATTGTGCCTTGGGTTAGTTAGTCTTCCTGGAATTAACTGGAGGGGAGGCAACTCTGACCCTAATCCTGAGTTTTGTCCAGGATCTGGCATATGATATAAGTTGTTGAACCAATAGTAAACAGAAGCTACATTGCTAACTTCAGCATAAATGTAAGTGGGAAGATGCACAAAAAAGTACATGTTCACATTTGATTTCAGAATAGAATCCCCCCCCCCGCCACCAAAATTAGGTAAAGCAGGAAGTGGGCTGGCAGCAGGAAGTGGATTGAACACAGATTGCATGTTCGCACTTTAAGGCTCCGGGTGAGGAAGACGTTTCATTTTATTAATTCGCCGTATAAGCAGATGCTCTTAACGCGGAGAAATTGTGCTCTGGAGACGTCCCCGGAATCCTTCAGTTGAGATGAATTGCAAACATGCAAGGAAAGCCCGCAGAAATCGGAGCTGCAAATGCGCAGTGCGGACATGGTCAATAATTTGCAAGTGGATTTTGCATTAAAATCCTGCTTCAAAGTGCATTGAAAGTGCACTGAAAGAGCATTATTCAGCATGTGTGAAAGTGCCCATATTCTCATGCTGATTTCAGGAAACACAAGAAAAAGCCTCAGTTCTATAGGCAATTAAAATTATATCCTGTACAGTAGGCAAAGGGGGGTATTTTGCAACCTCAGAAGGCAGGTAGAAGGGCAGAGTAGGCACAGAGAGAGGCACCCCAAGAGACAAGAGGCATAACAGATTCCCATAGTTTATCACCATTACCATCACCATAGGATTGCCAGCTCCGAGTTGGGAAATACCTGGCGGTTTTGGAGGCCAGAGTTTAGAGAGGGGAGGGACTTCAATGCCATAGAGTCCAATTGCCAATGTGGCCATTTTCTCCAGGGGAACTCATTTCTGTCCTCTGGAGTTAAGAGGTGAAAAGATTGCTAAGGAAGGATAGGGAGATTGCAGACAAGCTGAGAGAATTCTTTGTGTCAGTTTTCACTGTGGAAGTGCTTCAACAGATGTCAGTGCCTGAACCACTGTAATCAGGGAGAGTGTTTGAAGAACTGATTCATATAGAGAAGAGGAAAAGTTCTATGAAGTCAGAAATCCAATTTTCAGGAGAAGCAGGTCAGTCTTCCGAAAATGAATGTGTCAGGTACCGGATTTCTATCACGTACTACACCTACTCCAAATAATTCCAAGTAAACAGTGGGGGAAATTCAAATAACCATGATAGCTAAGTAGAATTTCCATGTTCAGAGGCAGTAGACCAAGCATCTAGCTGGCCAGCAGCGGAAACACAAAGCTGCACTTGTTGAATCACACTGCTGACTCAGCAGAACTCTTTAATTCAATCCTAAACCTTGTTATACCCCTTTAAGTTCACTGAAGTTAGTGAGTCCAGAAGGGTATAACTCTGTTTAGGATTGCACTGTTATTGCCTTATCCTTGCACTTACACTTGGAAGTAGGTTCCATTGAAATAAATGGGACTTTCTTCTGTGTGAACCTGGATAGGATTGAGCTGCAACTCTGATTAAATTGTAAAACCCTGAATTTTGATGGCTGCCTTAACGGTTACCTTTACTTTCCTACTTGGCATTGGGCTATATTGGGGGGGGCACATTTCCATAGTTTGTCATTCTTCTTTTAAATTATGCAATGGTACTGTACTCTCTCTTTCCATTTCTTATGCATCAGCGGCAACTTGCCAGACACATAAAGGGAATGGAAGAGAAAAATGGAAGAAATAGAAGAGTGTGGCTGGGGGCGGGGTGCACAAAAAGATTTCCAGAACACCCTTGGAATTACATATATTTCAAATCAATCTCAAAAGCAGTGGCTATCTATCTTGAACCTATGCACACTCACACCCATCCCCCATCTTCAGTTGGGTGGAAGTTTTAATAAGTGCACATTCATGAATATTGCAAGATTCAGCAGGCCCTTATGTCAGTCACACACAGCTCCTTTTTTTCAACTTTTTACCATCAGCCTATCTACTCTGACTGACCAGTGCACGATAAACAAGGGCTTTCTTTCCATTTATACTTAACAATTTGCTCCCTGAAGAATTTGATCACATTTCTTTCAGGATCTGATTGGCAGGCACAATGGAATCGCACAACTCTGCCATTCTCAGGCATGTGTTCATTTAGTTGGCTGTAAACAGAGAAACAAGCCTACAGCATTCATTTATGCTAATATAATACTCCCTGGAAAGGAACACACATAGGAGGGCCTATATATTGGCCAGATGTGCAGCCCTACCATCTGTCATATTAGAAGGGAGATTTAAGAAGATCCCCAGGGTGGAGAGACTTTGCCCCTGGAACGCAAGGGAGCTTGAAACCACTGAGCATGTATTTTTTAGGTGTCCCCTCTATAAGTCAGCCTGATCCAATATTATTGACCCTTTGATTAGGGAAATGGATGTTGGTGATGAGGGTGAATGGACCAAAAGTTTTTTGCTGGGAGATAACTCATCAATTACCACCCAGGTTGCAAAATACTGCACAGTAGCAATGAAGGTACATCACCTCTTGAGAGGGTTGCCAACCTCCAGGTACTAGCTGGAGATCTCCTGCTGTTACAACTGATCTCCAGCCAAAGGAGATCTGTTCGCCTGGAGAAAATGGCCGCTTTGGCAATTGGACTCTATGGCATTGAAGTCCCTCCCCTCTCCAAACCCCACCTTCCTCATGCTCCAATCCCAAAAAGCTCCCACCAGTGGTGAAGCGGGACCTGGCAACCCTATCCTTTGATCTGTGGAAATGTAATTTTTTCCAAATTTGGATTCCAAATTTTTGCCGGCCTTGATTGTAAACATACTTTGTATAGTCAGTTTCTGTTTTACCTGTTTAACTACCTGAAATAAATGTATTTATTTATGCTAACATACGCGAACATCCACATGAATATAGGCAGCTGTGTTTTGTGTGCATTAAGCTGTCTCTCTAATGCCCACCCAGGGCCACCAGGGGGGGGGAATAATAGGTGTCATGGTCACCCTACTGGTCTATGAAGCTGAGCAACTAGTAATATGACCTATTTTTGTATTGTTCGGATTAGGCCTAGGAATGTTCCAATACCCACTGGTTCGTCTCATGTTCTGCTCACCAGTCATGAGCAGAAAACTGATTGTTTAAGGGGCTTGTGATGGACAGGTTAGTTTCCACCTCTCTCTAAGAGTGACCAATGGAGCTGATGGGATGTTGGATGAGTGAATGGTTGGAAAACAGCACTTAAGAGAGCAGTTGGGAGTTGGCAGCTGGGGAGTTGAGCAGGAAAAGAAGATGTCCGGTTGAGTGAAGCTGAGGCTAAAGCTAGCTGACTGAAAAGAGTCAATTTGTAACAAAAGAATAGGGAAACAGTTCGAAAGTTCAATTGGAAATGAAACATTGTAGCATGTACCTTATTTTCGTCAGAGTTATGTTCATATCATAAATAGAAGTTAACTTCATATTTTGTTTAACCCTGTGGGCTTTGTGTCTCAGAGAAAGAAATACACACATAAGCAAGTCAATGTCACAGTGTGTATATATATATATATGTGTGTGTGTGTGTGTGTGTTGTTGTTGTTGTTGTTGTTGTTGTGCAGAAGAAGGCAATGGCAAACCATCTCTGTTAGTCTCTTGCCTTGAAAACCCTACAGGATTCCCATAAATCAGCTGCAACTTGATGGCACTTTAAAAAGGTAAAGGTCCCCTGTGCAAGCACCGGGCATTCCTGACCCATGGGGTGAAGTCACATCCCGACGTTTCCTAGGCAGACTTTGTTTGAGGGGTGGTTTGCCAGTGCCTTCCCCAGTCATCTTCCCTTTACCCCCAGCAAGCTGGGTACTCATTTGACCGACCTCGGAAGGATGGAAGACGGAGTCAACCTTGAGCCGGCTACCTGAAACCGACGTCCGTTGGGATCGAACTCAGGTCGTGAGCAGAGCTTTTGACTGCAGTATTGCAACTTAACACTCTGCACCACAGGGCTCCTTGGTGGCACTTTACACACACACATACATGAATAAATGGTGGCAGCTTGTGAATGGAACAGTGTTTGAGCCCCAGCCCCAATAACTTGTGTGAGTGAGGGCCTGTTTTAAAAGGGGGCTGGGCTTCCCTGTCCGTGGATGTCTCTGCAAGTGAGAGGGGACGATCTGAGGCGTGAAAAGGTCATGGCTCTCTCTATATTTAAAAAGAAGAAGAGTTCATTTTTATATGCCAACTTTCTCTACCACTTAAGAGAGAATCAAACCAGCTTACAATCACCTTCCCTTCCCCTTCCCACAACAAAAACCCTGTGAGGTAAAGAGAGAGAGAGGGAGAGAGGAGAGAGAGAGAGAGAGAGAGAGAGAGAGAGAGAGAGAGAGAGAGAGAGAGAGAGAGAGACTGACTCACTGACTGACTGACTCACTGACTCACTGGGTCGATTTTGATGCTCGCTCAAAGCTCCTTTTTTAAATCTGACCATTACAATCACTATTCACGGTCCCAATCCAAGAGGAGATAGTTCCACCACCCCCCACTCGCCTGCTCCTTCGTTTGCATAGCCATTAGCAATCGACGTTTGCATAGCTAAACCGAGGCTATGATTCTTCATGTGAATGCTTCAAAGTGGGAGCAGAGCAAATACAAAGGGTCACATTAAAGGGGCTCTTAAGAAATGCGAAGCAGGTATGTGCTGTCTTCGCAGTGACGTAAATAAAAAAAAATATGCAGGGCACTTCAGCCTGGAACGCGCTGCGAATTACCAAGCATAAATGATCTGTGAGAGTAGAGAAGGGGCATCACAGGGCTGTTGGGCTATTACAGAACAGCCATCTCTGTTGGGTCCAGGTGGTGTGAGGGACCTTGAGGGAATCTTTGTCTGGGAGCCCATGATGCCTTTCGGTAGCACTGTTCCTGCTTCCCTTTCTCACCCAATCCCACATACATCTTACTTACATATGCACTCTGCTCCCACTCACATTCATGTAGCAGTCTTAGATATAGCCTTCTGGAAACTCTTTTACAGTGGGGTCTACACTTTTTTTTCCTTTTGCATCCCTTCCCACCCTAAACACAAACAACAACCATCAGCCCCCAGACCCCTGAATGCGAACAGTTTGTCACATGCCTAAGCAACTGGAATATTTATAAACATTCCATAAACCTTGCCAGCTTGGCTTGGAATAATTCACGTTTTATATATTTATTTGGTACATTTATGTACCTCCATTCTACCACTGAAATCAAAGTTATTTAGAATTCAGAGTCATAGTTATAATATAATAAATGCAGCACAAAAGGAAAAGGGGATACAAATCAACTGAGGTGAGAACTCTTACAGGGAATGGACATGTAATAGTTCCTCAGGGGATAGGATCACCTATACCGATGAATCAAAAGGTGTACTGGCCGGGCAGGCTGGCTACTGCAGCACTGTGCAGAGGGAGCTGAGAGCTGGCGTGGCAGGAAGCGGAGGAGGGTACAGAAGCCAAGGCTTCTGCAGCCTGGCGGCTGCACTGAAGCAGTAAGGTCATCAGTACCTTGTTGCATATCAGTAATAGTAAACTTCACTCCAGACGGTGCAGCGAGTTAAAAGTTTTATTAAGAAAGCAAAACGAGTTCAGTAGGTCCATACAAACTTAAGGTCAGAATACAGATGGGGGAAATACTGGTCACCTTTATAGGGAACATACAATAGAATTGATTACATGTAATGGCAGAAATCAAAAGGATGAGATGCAGCAGAGCTGTCCTGAATGGGAAATGATACAAGTTTACAATAAGGAAGTATTTGCCGGTGATTACCCATTAAGAGACATACTGGTGAAATTGACTAGTAAACGACCGGGCGATCTCTCGGGCTCCCAGGCATAGTCCTGCGGCTCCAGCTAGCTCACAGCGGATGTCTTTTGAAACACTAATGCCGAGCGAGAGAAAGAAAGAGCACGGGGGGGGGGGGGGGAGAGGACGAAGCTTGCTTATCCGGGGCGCAAATGGATGCCCTTGCTGACAGGTCAGCAGGGGTAGTGCAAAGTCCAAGAAACAGTCCAGAAATTAAGCCAGGGTCTCTTACTTATCACAGGCTAGGCAGCAAGGGTCGTCAGTAATCAGTCCAAGGTCTGGGCCACGGGCAAGGCGGTATGCATCGTCTTCAACAGTCCAAGGTCGTGGTCAGGCAAGATAGCAAACGAAGTGGTGCTTGGCTGAAACCGGAATTCAGTAAGTTGCTTCCACATTGCAGCTGTCCTTTGCTGCTCCTTAAATCTGGCCAGCTAACAGAGTGAGGTTGGTCCTGACATCACTCACTATCATCCTCAACAGCTGAAATGCCTCTCCGGCCCTATAACCGTGTCTCCGGAGAACCATGGGGGAGGATTCTTGTTCTGAATCTCTGGCTGATTCTGACAATCGGGCCTCCGAGGGGAACTGGAATTCCTCAACCTGACTAGGCGTCAAAGCATCTGACGGCCGTCCCTCCTGGGAATGCAGCTGATGAGCCTTCTGAACCAGCTGCTGGATTAAAGAGGCCAACTGCTCCAGTTCTGCATCCAAGGCCTCGGACTCTTTCATGGGGCGGCCATGACAAAAGGATATGTAAGGTGACACAAGGTGGGATTTAGGATAAATGGTTCTGGCACACAGACTTGTTACTACTACTACTACTACTACTACTACTACTACTACAATAACAACAATAACAACAACAACAATAATAATAGACTTTTGCAACAATATATTGCTTTTGAAAATTCACTAATGTTGATTCTTTGCAATATATATATATATATATATATATATATATATATATATATATATATATAGCAATATTGCACCATTCTCTTATTTAGCCACAGAACTACGGTTTGCTCACCACCTGGAGGTTGGCAACCCTACCCCCTTGCGTGGTGCTTCTCTGATGCAAGTCACGTTCTTCTAATTGCAGGGCCCCTCTTGACTTAGCTTGTTACTGGTTTTCTATGCTACTTTATGTTAGGATTATTATTACTATTGCTTAAGGGAACTTTTTTTTTTTTTTCAAAAATAGAGAATGAACTCAAAATTTTTGAAAACAAAACTAAGGAAGACATGACAGCTACTCACACGGGGAAGTACAAAATGACCCATGGACATTTCAGCCTAGTAGTCAATACATTTAACATGATTCACCAGTGTGATACAGTAGCTAAAATGACAACAGAAGTATAGTGACCAGATCACACAAAATGATGATATTGTTTTACTCTGGTGAGACCTCAACTAGAGTACTGTGTTCAGTTTTGGGCTAGGTACCCAAGGTTGGGTGGAGAAGGTAAAATGATATAATAGAATAGGTGCTTTTATATGGGCAGCCAGGATGGGTGGGGGGAAAGCAGCTTGCTTTACCAGGTTGATACACAATTTCCATTTCCATTTCAAATACCTTTATTGGCATAGTACAATTTACAGTATATAAAAGGTTGATACTAGCATACACACTCTGTATGAGAAACTAATACAGCCCAGTGTAGAACAACTTGCAGGTATTCTACGTAGAGGGATTTCTAATGTGAAATTTATACATCCTATACATGTGTCTGGGCTTGTATAAAGTTATCTATATATGGTGATATATTTGTATATCATTTGTGTGTTCATTATATGGTTTTTTATTTAACCACTGATGAAGGCCTGTGGGCTGAAACACATGTGTGGTTTAAATCTACCAACCTTATGAATTTCCATGGTTTTATCATTTTTAATGTTTTTAACCCGGATAAAAGCGCCTTAAAATAAAAGAAATATTTTCTATTATATCATTTTACCTTTTCCACCCAGCCTTGGGTACCCAGCTTTTGGTTTTTCAGGTTGGGTTTCCACACACCCCCTTTTTTTTTTATTATTATTGTTCAGTTTTCGGCACCACAATTCAAGAAGGGTGTAGACAAGCTGGAATGGGTCCAGAGAAGGGCAACGAAGATGGTGAGGGGCTGGAGACCAAGTCCTATGAGAAAAGGTCGAAGGAGCTCGGTATGTTTAGTCTGGAGAAGAGACAACTGAGAGGTGATACAATAACCACCTTCAAGTACTTGAAGGACTGTCATATAGATGATGGTGCGGAGTTGTTTTCTGTTGCCCCAGAAGGTCGGACCAGAACCAATGGGTTGAAATTAAATCAAGAGTTTTCGGCTAAAAATTAGGAAGAACTTTCTGACAGAGCGGTTCCTCAGTGGAACAGGCTTCCTTGGGAGATGGTGGGCTCTCCTTCTTCGGAGGTTTTTGAATAGAGGCTGGAAGGCCATCTGTCAGCAATGCTGATTCTGTGATGTTAGGCAGATCATAAGAGGGAGGGCAGGAAGGGTTGCATACGTGTTTGGCTCTCATGGCCCTTTCTTACATGCCCAGGGTAATGCTGACCGCCAGCATAGTGTAGTTGTTAAGAGCGGTGGTTTGTAGTGGTGGACTCTAATCTCGAGAATCGGGGTTGATTCCCCACTCCTTCATATGAGTGGCGGATGCTAATCTGGTAAACTGGATTTGTTTCCCCACTCCTGCACATGAAGCCAGCTGGGTGACTTTGGGCTAGTTACAGCTCTCTTGGAGCTCTCTCAGCCCCACCTACCTCACAAGGTGTTGTGGGGAGGAGAAGGGAAGGTGGTTGTAAGCTGGTTTGATTCTCCCTTAAGTGGTAGAGAAAGTTGGCATATAAAAACCAACTCTTCTTCTTCTTCAGTTTGGGGTCAGGGAGCAATTTTCCTCCAGGCCAAATTGGCCAGGGATCCTGGAGGGTTTTTTTCCCATCTTCTGGGCATGGAGTAGGGGTCATTAGGAATTGGTGGGGGGTAGTTGTGAATTTCCTGCATTGTGCAGGGGGTGGACTAGATGACCCTTCCAACTCTATGATTCTATGACACCCAGCCATAGCAGATAAATAGCAGTTTGGAAGAGCAGAAGCAACACCTCCAAACCAGCAGGTCTTTTAATAGATGCCTCAACACACGCATAAGTACTGCCAAAAGCCTCCCAGAAGACACAAGGAAGAGAATCACAGGAGCACACACAAATTTTCAGCAGCGATACTATTCTTAATCAAGTGAAAGAATGCATCTCACTTAGTTTGCCAACATGGGCTGGATTCCTAAATGTTCTCCATTGAGGGTCCTCTGGCTTAAGTACCCCTTGCAAGAGCGACGCTTTTCCCCTTGTGAATATCTTGCCAGACAGTTACATGTTCACAGTTTAGGTGAGGTTTCACAGCTGTTTAGATATCTTCTTTAGGGTTGCTTTGCCAGGCCAAAAAATAAAAATAAAAAAGCAACGAAACCGATGGAAAGTGGGATACTCATTATAAGGCTTTGCCTGGTGTGAGTTTGCTGCTGAAATCCTTACACTTGTGTGGATCCAGCAATGAGCAAGTGGGGAGGGGCTGTGGCTCAGTGGCAGAGCATCTGCTTGATATGGAGAAGGTCCCAGATTCAATCCCTGGTATCTCCAATTAAAAAGACTAGTCAAGTAGGTGATGTGAAAGACCTCTACCTGAGACCCTGGAGAGCCGCTGCTGGTCTGAATAGACAATACTGCCTTTGATGGACCAAGGTTCTGACTCAGTATAAGGCAGCTTCATGTGTGAAATAGAAACCCACTTAGCACAGTCCTGCTTGTGCAAGATCTTCTGCAACACCTAACACTTTGTTCCCTATGTATCATCGTGCCCAGAAATTAGTCGCACAAGATCTTGCACAAGCTGAAATGCAAGTGGGGATACTATATGGCTGACAGTGCAAATGGCTATCATAGTATTTTTGTTGCATTTCTGCTTTCACAAGGCCTCTGGCACAAGCAGAAATCCAACTCATTATTTTCCATTTCCATGTCACAATTAGTGATAGTGCTTGTCTGTGTAAAGTGCCAACTTAGGGCAACCCAGTAGGGTTTTCAAGGCAAGAGATCCGCAGAGGTGGCTTGCCATTGCCTGCCTCTGCATACTGGCCCGGGTATTCCTTGGTGGTTTCCCATCCAAGTACTAGTCAGCACTGACCCTGCTTAACTTCTGAGATTTGAGGTGGTCAGGCTAGCCTGAGACATCCAGGTCAGTTTGTGACAGTGCTTAGTCCTGGGAAATTAATTGGATCATTGAACCTTCCGTCCTGAAATCATACTAGATTTATTAGGAGCACAGCACACCCAAAGGTTTTGAGCCATTTTCAGACATTCAGTATACAATGTTTTTAAATATGAAGGATGGAGCTATATTCAACAGCAGATATGGGAATTGCAACGCTGGGTTTGCTACTGATGAGCAATCTCAGATGGCATTTGGGTGGGTAACTACCACCCATCCTGCCTGCCCATTGCTAGTCTCCCAGCCTGCCAGTCATTTCTGTCATGCCTCTGCCTAGGTACTGAAGCAGCTGATCTTCCATGTCCTTTCTTCTTGAACCTCTTTACAAACTGTGCACCAAGCCACACATGACTTATAGAGTTTCCCAAACTCTCACCATTATTTTGGTTGCTACTGGCAACTTGCTGGTTGCTTAGATACCCAAAATGGTGGCTAAAGGAAGGAAATTTGCAAGAGTTCAGGAAGCCATGCAGGGTATGCGTAGCTTGCTGAGCTGTTTTTAAAAGGGGTTGCAGGAGAGAGGACGTGGAAGATCAGTTACTCTGGCTCAGGGGATGGGAGGGCAGTAGTGGCAAAGGAGGAGATGAAAAGTAGCAGTGAAACTGGTTATCAGGCATAGGGTTGCCAACCTCCAGGTACTAGCTGGAGATTTCCTGCCATTACAACTGATCTTCAGGTGACAGAGATCAATTCCCCTGAAGAAAAAGGCTGCTTTGGCAATTGGACTTGATGGCATTGAAGTCCCTCCCCACTCCAAACCCCACCCCATTCAGGCTCCACACACACACCCCCCCCAAATCTCCAGGGTATTTCCACCCTGGAGGATTAGGAAGACAAGAGGTCAGGGATAAATCTGGATGAATGAGGAGGTCAAGGACATGGGGCCAATGTGGTCTGTTGATGTCAGAGGCTTTGAGAGTCCTTTGGACAAGGTGGACTTCAGTAGCCATATTTGGTCTGGTAGTTCCAATATCAGTGTCATGTTGAAGATGTTTCAACATACTTAGGGGAGGGGCTGTGGCTCAGTTTGTAGATCATCTGCTTGGCATGCGGAAGGTCCCTGGTTCAATCCCTGGCATCTCCAGTTAAAGGGACTAGGCAAGTAGGTGACGTGAAAGACATCTGCCTGAGACCCTGGAGAGCCACTGCCAGTCTGAGTAGACAATACTGACTTTGATGGACCAAGGATCTGATTCATTGTAAGGCAGCTTCATGCGTTTGTGTGCTGTACTCACAGTTAAAGGACTGGATTTTTCCCTGCCACCCCCCACCCCTATCCCCAAATTCCATGCACTGGAAATGGAAACTGCATTCAAAGAGGAGTCTATGCAGTCAGAAGAATAATTTTATCCCTGAACTATCTAGGGATGAAGCTGGACCAGATTGTCAAATTGCTAGTAATGTACCTAACTGGAAGTATCACAGTTGGTGCAGGTTCCGGTTGCTTGCCGGGAGCCCAGTTTGCCACTCTGGGCGGGGGGAGGACGGCAGGGGAAGCCATGGGGAAGCCGCAGAGCCAGCTGGCTCCCATGCAGCAGCAGGGGGAAGAGCGGCAGCTCTCCACTCAGCCTCCCTGCCTCTTCAGGCTCAGCCTGGCAGACACAGTCAGCCTATCAGCCCTCCTTCTGGAGGTTCAAATTGAGCCTATCTGGAGGAGGCAGGGGTGGGGCTGGGCTGATTGGTTAGACGACAGAGGGAAGGTTTTCCCTCTGGTCCACCCAGGAAGGTTATAAGGAGGCACGCTGCTGCCTCCTTCTCAGTTTGCCTCTGTTTTTGCCTGTCCCTCCCTCCCTATGTTTAATGTTTTAACAGTATTGTTAATCGTCACAACTTGGGCAGTGTTTAGCATGGGGCTGGCATCTGTTTCCGGGGAAAGCGGCCTGCATGCCCCTTTTCCACCGTTGGGCGATCCCATTAAGGGATTTTGGGGAGGCTTAGGGTAGGACATGCCCAGCTCAGGGGCTGTCCAAACAGCCTCCTCCCAAGTGATGGGGGAATCACCTAGCAGCTCACATCCAGGTGAAACCCTTGTTCCGCCATCCCTAAGCTACTCCAGCAGGCTCGCTGGTGGTAGGCTGAAATCAGGAGCATTGGGGTCGAATGATGTCACTGATTCAGCCCACATGCTGCACCAATGTGTTTCAGCTGTTGCAAATTAAGTTGTGGCCCAATTTCTCCAAATAAAATTGTTCCGATTAATGTTGTGTTGTTCAGGTTGCTTATTTAACAATGGTTACACTAATGGGTTGTTGGCCCCCGTCCTCCTCTCCACACTTGGCCCTGGAGCAGCAAAGAGATTTTCACTTCAAAATTTCTGAGTGGCAGAAACATGGAACTTAAGATAAAAGGGTCCTTCCTTGACTGCTGTGTAGGTAAAGGTAAGGTAAAGGTCCCCTTTGCAGGCACCGGGGCATTCCTGACCCACTGGGTGACGTCACATCCCGACATTTACTAGGCAGACTTTGTTTATGGGGTGGTTTGCCAATGCCTTCCCCAGTCATCTTCCCTTTACCCCCAGCAAGCTGGGTACTCTGTAGATGTGTGTGTGTGTTAAGTGCCGTCAAGTCAAGTCGCTTCCGACTCATGGCGATACTGGGCCTTTTTTTCTGATTCTTTCAGCGCTGAGCAACGGCCACCACAGAGACAGGCTTGTGAGCTAGAGATGGCTACAGTGTGTTCCAACACAATATCTCTACGTTTGTGGTCTGTGGTTGAAAACAGGCTCCTTTGGCAGCTCTTCTGTTTGTGGCAATTCCATATCCATTATGTTTGGCAGCTGCAAGATTCATTTCAATCTGCATCCATTATTTTCCCGCTCTCATTCCTGGATAGCATAGATGGGACATGAATGTGTCAATAAATCTTCCCTCTGCATTGGAAGATGACACGCACCGTCTCTGGGCAGTAAACGAAGTACAGAGATAGAATTTTAATATGTTGCATTGTGCATCAAGATTGTTTCAGAGGGTAGTCGTGTTAGTCTGCAGTAGAACTGTTAGGGCCTATCCAAACTGCCTTTATAATCCGTTCGAGCAGCGGGTTGCTAATGGGTTTTTTGTGTCACTTCAGACACAACCGGTTTGGCTCGTGGCTGCCAACAGTTTTTTTTTTTTTAACCTGTTCAGACAAAGCCACTTGTGTCCCATTCGCAAAGCGAGCGCTGAGCTGGTTTTTATGAAAACTGCTTTCAACCGTTTCCTACCTCATGCCTCTGAATCGCTCCAGTGTGCTGTTTGAACTGCCTGGAGCGCATGGGAAGGACTGCGATGGTTTTCCTGCCCTGGTTGCCGGTTCGTTCTTTTCTGGCTTTTTTTGGAGGGGGGCATTCTAAGATTTGTGTTATAGCACTATAATGCAAATCTCAGAATTTTTTTTTTTAAGTCGGAAAAGAACACACCAGCAAAAAAGGTGGGGAAACAATTGCAGGGCCGTTTAAACTAGCCAGAGCGCTTTAGAGATGGCTCGTAGATGGATTGAAAGGAGCTGTATGAACACCCATCTTTGTATCACTTTATTCCAAAATGGGCCAACAACGGATGACATCTGGTTTAGAATGGTAATCTGAATAGTGCCTTAGATATAAGTCCAGTGGCACCTTACAGACCATCAAGAGTTTCAGGGTATACCGTCTTGAGAGTCAAACCTCCCTTTGTCAGACACAGTTCTGTAGAAATGGAGATTGTACATCTGCAGGCCCAAGATAGTGGGTGTCATGTTTGCATGGAACACGTGTCTGAGATGGGATGTTTGGGCTCTGTGCTTCCCTCATGGTATACAGTAAGTTGTCTATACAAATGCCATCTTAATTGTGTTTGTCTAGCCCACCATAATATGAAGGTCCTAGGCTCAGGGGTTGGGTTTTTTAAGGTTTTTTTTTTAATAAAAAGAAAAAAAGACAGAAAAAAGAAACAGTACAACAACATAATACAGTTGCATCAAAAGAAGATAGGATAGGATATACAATAAATGGTAATACTACTACTACTACTACTACTACTACTACTACTACTACTAATAATAATAATAATAATATAAAAATAGTAAATGGTTTACACTACATTATTTGCACCACATTGAGTGGTGATAACCATAATAATAAATCTAAGCATAAATGTCTAAAAATAATTTCCAGAAATTGGAAAATAAATCAATGTATAGTTGTTATCTACCTGCTAGTCATTCAAATATTTTTCTCTATAAAACACTTTTTAATACAAGATTTAAAAAATCTAAGAATAATACATGACATACAATGTCAGTTCAGCTTCTCCGCCCTCTGCTCCCCATTTCATGAAAATATTATGAATAATATGCCTTCCATTTATCCCGAAATTCTGTGGCTAGTCAGTTTTTGCTGTTCCCGTTCCCTCTCTGTTTGTCCTACATTTTGTGGCCACCTTCACTGCCCTCTCAAATAGCTCGCAAGAGCTCCCTCTGGCAGGAAAACCACAGGCACCCAGCTCAGAGGTTTTAACCCTGGCAACCCCCCACCCCTCTTTTTTGGTGCCAGTCCTGCCCTGCTTGGTCTTCTTCTGCCAAGCCTTTCCACTGCCATATGAGGATATTGTCTTTCTGTTCCTCCAGATGGGTGGAGTTCCTCCAGTAGCTTGGAGTGTACATTGCCATGGAAGGCAAGATTCTGACCTCATCATTACACATCTCTCACAGCCAAAAGGGAAGCCATTTGTGTGGGCAAGGCTTCATGAGGATCCGGCTTATAAAGCTGGAGCCAGAGACACCAGCTATATGGATCCAAACATCCAACTCTGCCAGTGTATCAGAAATACGGTCATTATGTTTCCAATTAATCTCCTTCTTTTACAGCATGCTTATGTCATTTATGGGCTCTATGCTATTTATATGCAACTGACCCAAAAAATAGTGTTAAGAATGCATAAATTGGATGTGAAAATCCACCACACTGAAGTAGAAAATGCACAAAGATAGAGGAGGAAGAGGAGGAGGAGGAGGAGGAGAAGAAGAGTTGGTTTTTATATGCTGACTTTCTCTACCACTTAAGGAAGAATCAAACCGACTTACAATCGCCTTCCCTTCCCCTCCCCACAACAGACACCCTGTGAGGTAGGTGCAGCAGAGAGAGCTCTAAGAGAGCTGTGACTAGCCCAAGGTCACCCAGCTGGCTTCATGTGGAGGAGTGGGGAATCAAACCTGGTTCCCCAGATTAGAGTCCTCTGCTCCAAACCACCACTCTTAACCACAACACCAGCTGACAATTAGATTGACTCCTGAGAGCAGAACAATTATAACCTTTTTTCAACCCCCCAAATATGGAACATTTTATATATTATACACTTAATTGTATTGTATACTCTGTAGGGGCCCTGGTTTGTTCAGCAGGGATTTGTGTGACTTGTTCTCGTTCATGAGAATCTGTATGAGCTGGTTTTTTGTACTATGCCTATTAAAGGGTATTGAATTGAATTGAAAGCAATCGAAACAGGGTTTTTGAGTTGAAATCGTGGGATTCCAGAAATAGCATCCCTACTATTTTGTATATCTCCCTATCTAGTGTATCCTCAAGCCGGGCAGCCCATTCCTGAAGGGGAGGGTAGATCCGCAGTTGCCAGGAGTGGCACTGCCACACCACATCCACAGAGCCTTCCTGGCTGCCAAAAATAAATTTAACTTCTGTAAAAATTACAAAATAGGAAAATGCCCCCCCGACTCCAACGGGGGCATTGACACTAAAAAAGGTGTTGTAGCTCCACCACTGCAGGAAGGGGCGTTCCTGGGGCGTAAGGGGTGAGGAAGCTACCTAAAGGCAGCTCTGGGAACATCTCCCAAGGCACTGGCGTGGGGGTTTGTGCCACTGGAATGTTGCCAGGAGGCAACGCCTGCACCCAAGCCCCGAGCCATGGTGTGGCATCCTGGCACCAGCATGGATGCCACCTGTGACAGTGTAAATGTCCCTTATTATGGATTCCTTTATTCTGTTCTTTAGGCTCGCAGACCAATAGGTCATGAGCAAAATAAATTCAATAATAAAGAAATAGCCAAACATACAGAAAAACAAAATCTAAGGTATACAGTTAAAAGGAAGTATCATTAAAAGCCATCGATCAAAAATTTGCCCCGGCAAGGCTTACATTTGGATCAGTATCAGCCAATAGCTTTGCAATTACCTCTTGCTTTAGGGTAGGTCCCCACCTCTCAATGTATACTGTGACCCATTTATCTCTGGCAAGCTTGTGCTTTTTACAATCAGTAAAAAAAAAAAAAGCCAAACAGTGTCCAAACTCCCTGATCCACAATCACAAAATTGCTCGGAAAAGGAAACCCCTGAAAACCTGCCTGCTAAGTCCCCCGATGGCAGTTATCATGAATTAAATGGGCATTTATGCCGGCATGGGGTCACAATGGCTCCTAAAGAGCTCCCCCCCTTCAGGTTTGCAGCCCCAGCCACCACAATAACCTTGGTTAACAGAGAGCAAGATTATCTGACTACCTTTCCCGTGAGATAACCATGAAGCTTCACCATTGCCAGCGATCTGGTATTTTCCTAATAATTTCTGGGTGGTTATCTCGGATCACAAACAGGGAAGTGTGGGTCTCAATGTGTTTTTGTTTTTTTTCTTGACTTGATGCACAGTGTAAAGAGCCTTGGCTAAGACTCGAGAAACTACAGCTGTCAGAACAAGCCTAATACTCCTCTACGTTCCACCCGTGAAAATCGAGCATATCTCCTATGAATTGACAAGCCTGTGACAATAGCCCCTGGATGTATATCATAAAAGTAAACACACAAAAAGGGGTGCATTGTCACACAGAGAAGTACGACTGTGTGCTCTACCAAGCAGCGGCCGTAAATTGTACATTTTGTACCTTGAAGCTGGAAAAGGCCCATCTGTGAAAACGGATGAATTGATTCTCAGGTTGCGTTCCCCTTCCCATTGGTATCCTTCAGCTGGTTTCGTGGGAGTTACTCCCCATCTTGCGCCCCTCAGAATCCTGCCCACTGCATTTCTGGGCTTTGGGGATATTTTAGCAACCAAGCTAAAGGTTACGAACCGTGGAAAAAGAATTTCTACAGGGATTGTCTTAGCCCTGCAAAAGCCTTTTGTGATATTGCTGACTTTTGTATACTGCTCCAGGGATTTGGAAACAATGAATGTAATGATGATTCCAAAGTTACAAATGAAAAGCCGAACACAGAATGCTACAGATACAGAGCACAAGCAACTTCTTTCGGTTCATGGTGTTTGCAACACCTCCTGGGAGAGCTGTTTGTAAAGTGAACACCGTAAATTTAACACCCCAGCAGTTGCTGAAATAAACACAAAGCACTTCTTGACGCTGGATTCAAATTGTGTTTTCAGAGGTGCTTTTCAAAGAACCTGGTGGACAACGTCTGACAATTGTAAATGAAAGCTAATTTGACAAAGGAAGAATAATATTGCTTTTGTTGACTCGAGGTGTTCTGGGCCTGATGTGAATGACCAAGGATAGAAGAGGTTTATCAGTCTGACAAGTTTTCCAGCAGAGATCTATGAGAAGAAACATCCAACTCAGCTGAAATGACTGGAAAGGTCCTACATGACAGAATCAGTATAAAGCGATTGGGGAGACCTCTGAAAACTAATGTATTCATTCATTTACAAAATGTCTATGCCACCTTTCCAGAGAACCTCCTTGGGGCAGCTTACAAAATAAAATGCAATGACAAACAAAAATCATTTTCAAAAAGAACATGCAAGTTGATGATGCAAAACCCATCATTCAATACCCACCCAAAGGATAAAGAGAACATAAAACACCAAGCAGCTCAAAATTATGTTAAAAGATCAGTTCAGTCAAAAGCCTGCATTAAAATAACTGTTCTGGCCTGGTGCCTAAAAACAAACAGTAGGGGAGATGCCAGGCAAGCTTCAAGAGAGAAAGCATTCAACCAGCAAGGTGCCACTACTGAAAAAGCCCTGTCTCTGGTTGCCACATACCTTGCCTTTGAAGGCCAGGGCAGTGAGGGTACAGAGAGCAGGGCTTGTGATGAAGAAGAGTTGGTTTTTATACCCCACTTTTTTCTACCTTTAAGGAGTCTCAACGCGGCTTACAATAACCTTCCTTTCCCCTCCTCACAACAGACACCTTGTGAGGTAGGTGGGGCTGAGAGAGTTCGAAGAGAACTGTGACTAGCCCAAGGTCACCCAGCTGGTTTCATGTGTAGGAGTGGGGAAACCAACTCAGTTCACCAGATTAGAGTCCGCCGCTCTTAACCACTACGCCACGCTTAGCGTTGCCAGGTCGGTGTTTCTAGCAGGCAATTGCCCACCAATCCACCCAGCTGCTCGGGAGTGGTAGCCGCGTGCACATGTGAGTGCCATGATGTCACTTCCAGTTTTACTTCTGGAAGCACCGCATCGCCGCGACTGATTTAATACTCAACCCCTCAAATTTGGAGCCAGTGTGGTGTAGTGGTTAAGAGCAGTGGTTTGGAGCGGTGGAGTCTGATCTGGAGAACCGGGTTTGATTCCCCACTCCTCCACATGAGCGGCGGCGGCTAATCTGAGTGACCTTGGGCAAGTCATGCTCTCTCAGCCTCACCTACCTCACAGGGTGTCTGTTGTGGGGAGGGGGAGGGAAAGTGATTGTAACCTGGCTTGATTCTGCCTTAAGTGGTAGAGAAAGTCGACATATAAAAACCAACTCTTCTTCTTCTTCAAGGGATATCAGAGTCTCCTTCCATGGAACAAGTGGGGCTTGTGGCTGGTATAAATCATCTTTATGCTCCACTGAGAATACTGGGCTTTCTTGAAACCTGATGATTGTAAAGGGAAGTTTCTGTTACCGAACAGATACAACATCAAGCTGCATTATTTGGTTATTCCGTTCCTCTGAGGGCAATTAATCTTGCCGTCACTTTTATGTGATGGCATTTGTGATTTACTAATGTATTTAGTGAGGCTCAGTAACAGCGGTATAATATATGCATCCTAAAAGCAATGCAATTACTATAACCACTCACCTTGAGAATCTAGGATTGTCACTGAACCTTTCGTCGGTTTTTTCCCTACTTTTTTTCCTGCAGATATACCTGCTTTCTTGAATGCTGACTTTCTACATTCTGGACACTTATTTGCAAAAACAGATTGGCAGGTGTTTTTACAATGTGCAACCATCTCACTGGAGTGCATTTTACACTGAAGAAGGTTTAACTGTACATCATGTTTGGCACTCAAAAACACACCGAAATTTCTTTATGATAGAGGTTTACAAAATGAGGCATGGGGCAGAGAAAAGGGGAGGTTTTTTTCTCCCTCTCCCATAATGCTAGAACTCGGGAGTACCTAATGAAACTGGGGGGCAATAGGTTAGAGTTCCCAGCTCCGGGGATGGGAATTTGGGGGTGGAGCCAGAGGAGGGCAGGGTTTGGGGAGGGGAAAGATGTCAATGGGGTATAATGCCATAGAGTCCAACTTCCAAAGTGGCCATTTTCTCCAAGTGAACTGATCTCTGTCGCCTGGAAAACAGTTCTAATAGCGGGGGATCTCCAGTCACCTCCTGGAGGTTGGCAACCCTACAATAGGTACAGAACAGACAAAAAGAAACACTTCTTTATTCAACAAGTAATTAAATTGTGAGATTCACTGCCAGAGGAGGTAGTAGGGTTGCCAGCTCTGGATTGGAAATAACTGGAGATTTTGGGGGTGGAGCCTGAGGAGGGTGTGGTTTGGAGAGGGGAGGGACTTCAATGCCATAGAGTCCAAATGTCAAAGCAGCCATTTTCTCCAGGGGAACTGGTCTCTATCGGCTGGAGATCAGTTGAAATAACGAGAGATAAATCCTAGGAGGTAGTGATGGCCATAAGCAGAGATGGCTTTAAAAGTGGGTTAGACCTATTCATGGAGAAGAGGTCCATCAATGACCACTAGCCACAGTGAATAAAGGGAGCATCCATATTTATTTAGTTAGTTAGATTTTTAGGCCACCCTTTCCTGATCAGGTCAGGCTCAGAGCAGCTTACAACCATTTAAAACAATTTCATAATCAAACCATAAATTAGAAATTTCTATACACGCAATAAAATCCAGGCCATATCAGCATCAAATTACAAGCTAATAATAATAACAATAAAAGAGGGGGAGGGGAAGGAGGGAAAAAGGGGAGGCCAGCCAGATGGAAACCATCACTGTCCACAGTGGGGTTGCCAACCTCCAGGTGGTGGCTGGAGATCTCCCACTATTACAACTGATCCCCAGGCGACAGAGGTCAGTTCCCCTGGAGAAAATGGCCACTTTGGCAATTGGCCTCAATAGCACTGAAGTCCCTCCCCTCTCCAAATACTGCTCTCCTCAAGCTCCACCCTCAAAATCTCCAGGTATTTCCCAACCTGGAGCTGGCAACCCTAGTCCTCAACAATATGCCTGGTGGAACACTCAGCTTTACAGGCCCTGTGGAAGTCCCACAGGGCCCAAATCCCACTGGTCATGGTGTATTTAGAGTAGGGTTGCCAGGTCCCTCTTTGTCACTGGCGGGAGGTTTCTGGGGCAGAGCCTGAGGAGGGTGGGGTTTGGGGAGGGGAGGGACTTCAATGCCATAGAGTCCAATTCCCAAAGTGGCCATTTTCTCCAGGTGAACTGATCTCTATCGGCTGGACATCAGTTGTAATAGCAGGAGATCTCCAGCTATTACAACCCTAATTCAGAGGCAGTGAAGCTATGAATCCCAGAGCTAGGTGGCAGCATCAGGGGAAGGCGTGGCCTCTGGACCCCGTTTGTCGGCCCTCCAGGGCAACTGGTTGGTCACTGTGTCAAATGGGATGGAGTAAATGTACTGGTCTGATCTAGCAGGGTTGTTTGTATGTTCTTCTGCAGCTTAACAGAACTATTGTGGTGCTTCATATGCACCACTGGCTTTTTGTGTATGATTGTTAGAGTTGCCAACCTCCAGGTGAATAATGCCACTAGGATCCTTACCTGTAATGGATGGTATCCTTCTACTTACCTCTGTTGGGGAAGTATAGTATATTTTATTCATAAATGAGTTATTCGGTTGAAACCTGAGACTATGGATGATGATGAATAATTGCACGCAATATAATCTTGAAGAACTGAGGAAGAATTGGGCTGTGTGCCTTGAAACGATCGTCTTCTCCTGCAATTAATCAACTGCTGCAAAGAAAAGAAGTACATCTTTAAAGACATTTCAATTGACTTTATTCCATACTTATCTTACATAGGAATTGTTGTGAACTTGTGCTTTGGGGAAATTTTACACGGAAAAGAAATAAATACATATGCTTGTTGGGAATATATGTCATTGGTGGGTATATTACCACGTACTGTGAATATATAGCCAGAATATTGTTGGCATTGCTCATAGCTATTCCTATACTGAATTTCTCATCTTATGATAAGTGTATAGAGGTGTCTTATTTGGTTTTAACCTCCAGGTGATGGCTGGCGATCTCCTGGGATTACAACTGATCTCCAGGCGACAGATATCAGCTCACCTGGAGAAAATGGCCACTTTGGAAGGTGGAATTTAGGCATTAAACCCAATTGAAGTCCCTCCCCTCCCCAAACCCCACCCTCCTCAGGCTCCACCCCCAAAATCTCCAGGTATTTCCCATCCTGGATCTGGCAATCCTAATCATCCTGCTCACAGAGTTTTTATCATGCACAGCCTCCATAATAATTTGTGAAATGGCTTAAACCTATTGGACCTCTATTATAGCTTATCTTTAAAAAAGGCTTTGATATGGATTTCCCCTTTCCTGCTGAGGTCATGCTACTAAACTACACAGCCGTTTCCCCAAAAGACAAACACAATTTAATTGCACATCTGTTGACAGTTGCTAGACTAGTATTTGAAAGAAATTGGAAATCAGACCTAAGTCCCCAAGAGCATAAGAAAGGCCCTGCTGGATCAGACCAAGGCCCATCAAGTCCAGCAGTCTGTTCACACAGTGGCCAGCCAGGTGCCTCTAGGAGGCCCACAAACAAGATGAGTGCAGCAGCACCATCCTGCCTGTGTTCCCCAGCACCTAATATAATGGGCATGCTCCTCTGATCCTGGAGAGAATAGGGATGCATCATGACTAGTATCCATTTTAACTAATAGCCATGAATACCCCTTTCCTCCATGAACATGTCCCCTCCCCTCTTAAAGCCTTCCAAGTTGACAGCCATCACCACATCCTGGGGCAGGGAGTTCCACAATTTAACTATGTGTTGTGTGAAAAAATACTTCCTTTTATCTGTTTTGAATCTGTCACCCTCCAGCTTCAACAGATGACCTTGCGTTCTAGTATTATGGGAGAGGGAGAAAAACTCCCTGTGCATTTTGCCCATGTTTTCCGGATGCTGTTTTAGCGAGAATCCTGAAATCACAGGGGAAATGTGCAGAAATGCATGGGGAGAGCAAGGCGACCTCTGATGGTTGGGAAAGGCATGCATAATCAAAAAGAGGCAATGGAGCAGTCGGCAAGGTGACCGCGAGGGAAACAGCCCTGCACAAATGGCCATAGTCCCAGATTAGTGGTTGTCATATCCATTCCAATTCGGTAACTCTAGCACCAAGAGGAATGCTGTTTTCTGCGTCTTGTGCACCAGCAGGCAGGACGTCACCTGTTGCCATCCAAGAAGCAATTCCGATGTTTAAGTGCACCTGCAGGGATTGATTAAGTGCCAGCCGGTGTGGATAGATTTTTTTAGAACCGGCGCGAGCAACTCACAAGGCTCATTGACTGCTGGATAATGTCCTTACTCTTTCATAGATTTTCAGGCTATTATGATAATCTAGTTTGACCTTTTGAACAACGGCAGGCAAGCTGCATTCCCCCTCCATAATTCACACAACAAGCCTGTAGCCAAAGTGAAAGCAAACAATCACAGGGACGTTTGTCTCCATCAATACCAATTCATTCCAATGGCCTGCAACAAAGGCTGCTGGGATTCTGTGAGCGTTGCAAACACAATGATTGTGAATGCCTTATCAATACAATGGATGGAAAGCCAGAGGCGGAACTATATTGCAACGCTTAAAGGGTGTTTGATTGGAACAAAGCCTCTGAGTGTGATAGGTCCAGAAGGTGTGAGTTACAGAATGTTCACAACCATTCCAACCAGTACGCGACTAAAGCTGCCAGAAATAGGATGTTTAGTATAGGGCTGCCAGCTCGAGGTTGGGAAATGCCTGGAGATTTTGGGGTTGAAGACTGAGGAGGGTGGAGATTGGGGAGGGAGGGACTTCAGTGGGGTATAATGCTAGATTGTTGCCCGACATGAAGGTATCAATTCCCGTTCGCACTGGAAATGATGTAACAATATTGCTGGTGACATCACTGCATCACTGGTGAGGGCCTCCGTGGTAAGTCTTCCATCAGTTGCCTGTCTCTGGTTGGCAATCCTACACCTTTGCCAGCGGCGGCATGATAAGCAGAACTTAAAAGGATCAACTAGTAGGCTGGGCAGTATGGGAGGCGGCCAGTCCCAGCCTCTAGCCATTTAGGGCCTTAAAGGTAACAATAAAATGATCCTCAGTAATTTCATGAAAAGCTGCATATGTGTGTGTGTGTTCAGTGCTGTCTAGTCGCTTCCAACTCAGGGCAACCCTATGAATCAATGTCCTCCAAAACAGCTTCGCTCAGGTCTGGAGCCAGCATGCAGCAGTGGTTACGAGTGATGGACTCTAATTTGGAGAACCGGGTTTGATTCCCCACTCTTCCACATGAGCGGTGGACTCTAATCTGGTGAACCAGGTTGGTTTCCCCACTCCTACATGTGAAGCCAGCTGGGGGACCTTGGGCTAGTCACAATTCTCGCCGAACTCTCTCAGCCCCACCTACCTCAAAAGGGGTCTGTTCTGGGGAGAGGAAGGGAAGCCGGTTTGAGACTCCTTAAAGATAGAGAAAAGTGGGATATAAAAACCAACTCCTACTTCTCCTCCTCCTCCTCTTCTTCTTCTTCTTGGGCTGTGGCTTCTTTATCATGACAAGCTAGCCCATAGCAAAAAACCCTCCACATGGACCATTATGATGCCATGGAAGCTTCAGAAAGCCTCAGCAAGCACCATATAAAACATAGCAACATTCCTAAACAGGTGAGTCCAAGAAGCTGCCTATTCACATAGTGGCCCAGAGCTAGAAATGCATATGTGAAAACTATGTACAGTATCTTTTATAGCCTTTCCTGAATTTCTGGGGCCCCCCTCCTTTGCAGCACAATTTTTTTTTTAATATGTATGTGTTCTAAAAATCAATAAAAGTAAGAGGATGCTCTTGGGCTGGAGGAGGCAGTGCAAATGACCACGGGTTCAAAAGAGCAACCAGCCTGATAAACACAGTCTTCAACGTTCTAGAGGGCCCAGCAGTTTTAAACTAAGTCCGATGGAATTCGGCAGCATACCCGAGCAAATATTTGCACGTGTTGTTTTGTTTGTTGATATTTAATGAGCCAAATTCACATCCTTTCAGTTATGCCAGAGATAAATTAGAGGGTTTTTTTTTTTTTTGGTTCCTTGTTTTGTTTTGTTTTTTTGTACTATTCTTGTGCCTCATTGAGCAAAGACTGATCAGGCGTGCCGCCTGAAGAAATACCATGCCCTCTTCTGTGGTCATGTTTTGCTCCTAAAGGCAGGCTTGGACCAGTTCCCCCATGACTACAGAAGCTCCATTTCACAACCTTCATTGGAGATCCCATCAAAGGAAGTCGAGTGCCCCCAGGAACTGGCTTAGATGCATGGTCAGCAGCTCAGCAGCTCTTCAGTTCGATGATGAAATCATTTCTCATCTTATTTAACAGAGCACGAGTTGTTAAGAGGGGACCGAAAAGTAGAGCAGGTCGTGAGACTTTAGATCGACTGTACTCCTACTCCTATAGGCGTCTCCCATCTGTAGTGAGCATTCTAGAACGAATGTTTTTGAAAATCCTGAAGGCTGCAACAGAGATCACAGACCTCCTTCTGAGGTAGGGTTGCCAGGTCCCTCTTTGCCACCGGCGGGAGGTTTTTGGGGTGGAGCCTGAGGATGGGGTTTGGGAGGGGAGGGACTTCCATGCCATAGAGTCCAATTGCCAAAGCGGTCATTTTCTCCAGGTGAGCTGATCTCTATTGGCTGGAGATCAGTTGTAATAGCAGGAGATCTCCAGCTAGTACCTGGAGGTTAGCAACCCTAATCTGAGGGTTGCCAGCTCCAGGTTGGGGGATTCCTGGAGATTTGGGGCTGAAGCCTGGGGAAGGCAGAGTTTGGGGAGGGAAAAGTGCTCAGCAGGAATGTGATGATCCATTTTCTCCAAGTAGGGTTGCCAGGTACCCCCTCTCCATCAGCGGGAGGTTTTGGGGGTGGGTCGATTGCACACGTTCACGGCTGATGCAATCACGTCACCTCCAGGTTTACCCCCAGAAGTGCCGCATGGCTAAAGCAGCCGCAGCGATACAGAGCTTCCAGGGTAAACCCAAAAGTGGCATGATTACATCATACGCGGCCACACGTATGTGCGATCCCCACTCTTGAGCAGCTGGGTGGATTGGCGGGCAATAGCCTGCTGAAACCACCCACCTGGCAACGGATCAGTTGTAATTCTGGGAGATCTCCAGGCCCCATCTGGAGGTTAGCAACCCTAATCAGTTTGCAAATGATGACTTGTGCATGCAGCTGAAAGGCCACATGGCAAGGAAATAGGAGACCAGCCCTTTGACCCCTTGTTTTGCTTCTCGTGCTGTTATCAGCAATTCAAAGGGGAGAAGACAGGCTTGGCTCTTGCCTAGAATTTCTACAGCAGCAAGGAGGCAGGCTATTTTCGCTGAGCTGATTTCCTGTCCTGTGGGACCCCTCTGTGATCCCCCCAAGTTGCTCCTGGTGGTCCCCCATCCCTCAAGCGTGGCATTTTAGGGGATTTAGTGAAAACTGCCCTCCTTTTCTTGCACTCATGTTAATTGAAGTGGGATTCAAGCCAGGATTTTAAATAATGCATCTTTCCCCCTTTAAATCTGCCAACCACAGCACAGAAAGCTTGGTTTTTGTTACCAACACCAAGTAGTGAGTGTGTGAAGGATTACATTTCTTCTTTCCTTCCCACTTAGCCCGGCCTGATTTAAATCACATTTTCATTTTTACAGACTGGCAGGACCCTGGGATCCTTACTTTATTGTTACTATAGGCGTAAGAACATCTCTACCTGTTGGGAATTTACTAAAGTGCCTTAAATTAGATTAGATTCATTAGTGTGAACATTCAGCATTTTATAGTGATTTTATTGTTTATGATTATATGCATTTATGTATTGTATTTTAATTATATTGTTAGCCACCCTGAGCCTGGCATAGCCGGGGGAGCGCGGAATATCAATAAATAATTACTATTAAAAGGTAAAGGTCCCCTGTGCAAGCACCAGGTCATTTCTGACCCATGGGGTGATGTCACATCCCAATGTTTACAAGACAGACTTTTTGTTTTATGGGGTAGTTTGCCAGTGCCTTCCCCAGTCATC
Source organism: Euleptes europaea (assembly GCF_029931775.1). Taxonomy (NCBI): domain Eukaryota; kingdom Metazoa; phylum Chordata; class Lepidosauria; order Squamata; family Sphaerodactylidae; genus Euleptes; species Euleptes europaea. The sequence continues at coordinate 75,708,924 of NC_079320.1, forward strand.
TTCCCTTTACCCCCAGCAAGCTGGGTACTCATTTCACCGACCTTGGAAGGATGGAAGACTGAGTCAACCTTGAGCCAGCTACCTGAAACCAACTTCCCTTGGTATCGAACTCAGGTCGTGAGCAGCTTACCACTCTGCGCCACGGGGCTCTTACTATTACTATTATGATGGTGCTTTGGAGTGGTGGAGTCTGATCCAGAAGAACCAGGTTTGATCCCCCACTCCTCCACATGAGCGGCAGAGGCTAATCTGGTGAACTGGATTTGTTTCCCCACTCCTACACACGAAGCCAGTTTTGTGACCTTGGGCTAGTCACACTCTCTCAGCCCCACCTACCTCACAGGGTGTCTGTTGTGGGGAGGGGAAGGGAAGGTGATTGTAAGCTGGCTTGATTCTTCCTTAAGTGGTAGAGAAAGTCAGCATATAAAAACCAACTCTTCTTCTTCTATTGTATTTTAATTATATTGTTAGCTGCTCTGAGCCCAGAATTGCCGGGGGGAGTGCAGGATATCAATAAATACATCATCATCATCATCATCATTATTATTTCTGAATTAAAATTGTGCAAAATATATGAGAGTAGGAATTGCTCTCTTCAGAAAAGTCCAGCCCTGTTGTTTTTGCCTGAATTACCATTCTGGGCCTACATCATCTATGAGACAGCCATCATTTACATGTAATTCATAACTAGTGTTTTCCCTTGAAATTCAATTCAAATTCCACATAAGGCAGCATGCCACTTTCCTGCATAAGTTTGCGTCATGTACTTCAGTATCATGAGCTCTGAAAGGCAACCGATGAGAACAGTTCTTTGTCCTGAAGCAGCTCTTTGTCCTAGGGAACAATAGACGGTGCCCTGAAAAAAAATCCCATGAGCCAGTGCGAGAACAAGCATGAGACAGTGCAAATGAGGCAGTGCAGAGAGCCAGTGTGGTGTAGTGGTGGGGAGCGGTGGACTCTAATCTGGAGAACCGGGTTTGGTTCCCCACTCCTACACATGAAGCCTGCTGGGTGACCTTGGGCTTGTCATAGTTCTCTCCGAACTTTCTCAGCCCCACCTACCTCACAAGATGTCTGTTGTTAGGAGAGGAAGGGAAGGAGACTGTGAGCTGGTTTGATTCTCCTTAAAAGGTAGAGAAAGTTGGCATATAAAAACCAACTCTTCTTCTTCTTCAAATGAGATAATCCCAATCTGAACACATTATCTGCATTTCCTGTTCAAAACACACTGAATCATGGGTGTACACCTGGCAAGAACATGGTTGCTTCTCACCTTCTAGGTGGGGGCTGTTGTTTGGCCCTGCCCTTGTTCCTCAAACAGGACACCAGACAACCCCAAAACCTTTTCAGCCTTGTGCTGCCATGCCAGGGAGGTTTCTAGCACATATGTATCTATGCTTTGTGCTCCTTCTCAAAAGGCTTCTGTGTTGTTTGGGTGTGTTCAAGTTTCCGCTGTGATGCTCTTCAAATGGCTATCATTTTTTTCTGCATCTTCATTGCCAAGCTCTACCCTATCCACATTTAATGACCTGGAACATTTAGTGCAGTATTTCTTAAAGAAGAGTGATTCTGCACCAGCTGCTCCCTGGCTCCTGTTCTGTGACCTTCCTTGTTATTAAGTGCTAGCAGCCTGGTTCCATCACAGTTCAACAATGCCAAATATTCCAATGCCTAACAAACCCAAGTGCTTCCTCCAGATGCCGCTATCTCATCTACACATGGAAAAGACAAAGGAGAGGTGCAAGGTTGAGAATTTATTTAGCTCTTCTAGATCTCTATGCCTTTCACAATTTGCTTTGTCATGGAACTTTCTGTAGAGATTTCTCAGCTCCCATCATGAACATCCACTTATGAAAATGCCTCAGCTCTGCCTGCATAGTTGCCCCGGTGTGTGAAACAGTTATGGTTTCTGAAAATACTGTGTTGGAGATCCTGAACTTAAGCATCCCAGTGTGAGAAGATTCCAAATGATCTATGCAACTGATCATTTTCTAAGAGATTCCTCCTCCTTTGAAAGCAGGCTACATTATCTATTGGCTGTGCATTTGGTAGGAAACCAACATATGCTAAGGATGTTCAGTTGGAACTTGAGTAATCTAATCTTGATTAATCATGCCCATCTGTAAACACCTTAACTATTCCTGATCCTAACATAATGATTTCCTTCTTTCATGAGTATCTGTGAGTTGCCTGATCTGACAAATATGCCAGTACCCTGTTGCCTGGTTCATTTCTCCCAGCATCACAAGGAGTGGTAAAGGAAGGAAGTTAGTTGGCAACACAGCACATTTGTGCCTCACAAGTACATCATCCTACCGAAACATTAGCTAATCTTCCTGCCAAACATGTTCACCGATTTGTGTTTCTGTGAACACTGTTTCCAGTTTCTGCCAATCAGCAGGTGACCTCACTGGGTTTGGAGAGACTTTCTGATTCTATAGAAGCACAAGCCCTGTATTGCCAAGTCAGTGTAGTGGTTGAGAGCAGTGGTGTAGAGCGGTGGTGTAGAGACCCAGCGTAGAGTAGTGGTTGAGAGCAGTGGTGTAGAAAGCCAGCGTGGTATAGTTGTTGAGAGTGGTGAAGAGTGGTGGTATAGAGCGGTGGTATAATGGTAGAGAAAGGTGGTGTAGAGAGCCAGCATGATGTAGTAGTTGATAGGGCTGTTGAAAACAAATTCGGTAAAATTCAGATTCGGCAAAATTTGGCCTGTTTTAATTCAGGAAATGCCGAAGCCCGATTCGGATCCGTGCTATTCGGCATGAGATTCAGAGTTCGGGAATAAATGCGGCTGAATTAAGCCATTTAAAGCACATTTGTGGCTTTCCGTGGCTCCAGGGGGCATTTTTGGGGGTAGAGGTCCCAAACTTTCAGGGTAGTTTGAGGGGACCCTTCTTGCAAGAACCCCCAGGTTTTGTAAAGATTGGGTCAGAGGGTCCCAGGCGTGAGCCCGGCCGCTGTGCGGCCCGGGGAGAGAAAGAAAGAGTGTCTCTGTGTGTGAGAGAGATCCTCATGGGGCGGTGCACATTTTTTTTTGTCGGCTTGCCTTTCAGTCAGACCCCCAGGCCGGGGTAATGGTACAGCCCAACTGCCGAGGCAGCCAGACCCCCGGGCCGGGGTAATGGTACAGCCCAACTGCCAAGGCAACCAGACCCCCAGGCCGGGGTAATGGTACGGCCCAACTGCCGAGGCAACCACAACGGCCTTCTCCCAGCTGCTGAGGCAGCCAGACCCCCAGGCCGGGGTAATGGTACGGCCCAACTGCCGAGACCCTTCTTGCAAGAACCCCCAAGTTTTGTAAAGATTGGGTCAGAGGGTCCCGAGATATGGGCCCCGAAAGGGGTCCCCCCAAAAATCGCTCACAGGAATAAAGCCTCTTAAAGCACATTGCTGGCATTCCGTGGCTCCGGGGGGCATTTTTGGAGATAGAGGTCCCAAACTTTCAGGGTAGCTTGAGGTGACCCTTCTTGCAAGGACCCCCAAGTTTTGTAAAGATTGGGTTAGGGGGTCCTGAGATATGGGGTCCCCCCATCTGCCCATTGGGATGAATGGGAGCAGGCGATCCTTAATGTGCATCTCTACAGAGCACCCCCCACCTTTGGCTTCCCCCACACACACACACACACAGTAGAAGCCAGTCCGTGGCTTCTAAGAGCCGATGTAACTATGCCAAAAGTGCATCCAACAATGCTCAAAGCGTAAGTAAACAGCGTAACTAGCATGGGTAATGTATCTTTTCATTTCAACACAGCCAAAGTGAATCTCATAAGGCTACTAGCGTAAGTGCGACCAGCGCAAATTGCATATCTTCAGGATTGATAGATTTCATGCTGCTGTATTCAAATCTTCCACAGCAACAATCACATTCGCAAAGAGGAAATCAAGCTCCCCCCGGCACAGGCAACCCCCCCAAATCACACTGGCAAGGAGGAGATCAAGCCCCCCCAGCAGAACAGCCCTCCCCCCCAACCAGAAGACGCAAATTCCAAACGAAGGAGAAGAACGGCCCAGCCAGAGAGAGACTCACTGACATAGGATGCTCTAAAACGAATGACAGGCTAGCCCATTAGAAACAACAGAAGCGGCTGCACAGCCCAATGGAAAAATAGCAGCCAGCCAGAGAGAGACTCACTGACCCACAGTTAACTCCAGACGAAGTTGGCAACCAATGAAAACAGCAGAAAGCACAGTCCCACACAGAGGCAATCAAACCCACCCCACTTTGGCTTTCCCCCCTCACACACACACACAGAATCTGCTCCCCCACACACACACACACAGGAAAAAAAGTTATAGATAAAAGCCCCAAAATGGGTCAAACTGTGGTTGTCTTCTCTTCCAGAAGAAGCAGGGGGTCAGGAGGAGTAATCCACACTGATTCCAGCAAGCAGCAGCAGCTGCTCAGAATCTCTCATGACTCTCTGGCCATTTATGCACGAGAGGTTTTGCCTTGGATTTGCCGCTCTGTGGAGATGCACATTAAGGATCGCCTGTTCCCATTCATCCCAATGGGCAGATGGGGGGGACCCCATATCTCGGGACCCCCTGACCCAATCTTTACAAAACTTGGGGGTTCTTTCAAGAAGGGTCCCCTCAAGCTACCCTGAAGGTTTGGGACCTCTACTTCCAAAAATGCCCCCCCCGGAGCCGCAGAATGCCGCCAATGTGCTTTAAGTGGCTTTATTCCTGTGGGCGATTTTGGGGGGGACCCCTTCCAGGCCCCATATCTCGGGACCCTCTGACCCAATCTTTACAAAACTTGGGGGTTCTTGCAAGAAGGGTCTCGGCAGTTGGGCCATACCATTACCCCGGCCTGGGGGTCTGGCTGCCTCGGCAGTTGGGAGAAGGCTGTTGTGGTTGCCTCGGCAGTTGGGCCGTACCATTACCCCGGCCCGGGGTCTGGCTGCCTCGGCAGTTGGGCCGTACCATTACCCCGGACTAGGGTCTGACTGAAAGGCAAGACGACACAAAAATGTGCACACACACACACACACACCCCACAGGGATCTCTCTCACACACACACAGACACTCTTTCTTTCTCTCCCCGGGCCATGCAGAGGCTGGACTCATTCACTCACCTGCGACTGATTGGCCAGAAGAAGACCCAGCTTAGCCACCGATTGGCCGCGGGAGAATGCTCCTTCGGGGGCACCGAATTTGTACGAATTTATTCGGCGTCCGCCCGAACTCGCCGAGTTCTGCTCGTCGTTTTCCTTTTTTGACTTCAGTTCTATCCAAAGTAGAAACCACCGAATCGGGGAAAATTCGGCTGGTTTTCGGTTCAGGACGAACTGAATCGACAGCCCTAGTGGTTGAGAATGGCAGTGAAGAGCGGTGGTGTAGAGCAGTGGTGTAGTGGTTTAGAGTGGTGGTGTAGGGAGCCAACGTGATGTAATGGTTGAAAGTGGTGGTGTAGAGAGCCAGCGTGGTGTGGTGGTTAGGGCTGTCAATTCGGTTCGGTCCGAACTGAAAATCAACCGAATTTCCCCTGATTCGTTGCTTTTCTGTTCAGACGGATCCGAACTCAAAACTGGCAGGCAACCGGGGGGGCCGAATTCAGCGAGTTCAGGAGTTCACGAATAAATTCGGCCAATTCGGCCGTCAGTAAGCAGCATAACCGTCAGTAAGCAGCATTCTCCTCCCCCGGCCAATCGGTGGGCAAGCTGGGTCTTCTTCTGGCCAATCAGTCAGGATTGAGTACTGGAGGAATCAGCTGATGTGCGGCCCGGCCAGGGAGAGAGAGAGAGAGAGCGAAATCCTCGTGTGTGTGTGTGGGGTGCTTGTGCACATTTGCTCCTTTCTGTGGCTGCAGGGGGTGCATTTTTTGGGGTGCACACACAAAACTTTCACTGGAACTTCAGATGAAGCTTCTTAAGGTACCCCCCAAGTTTTGTAAACTTTGGGTCAGGGGGTCCCGAGATATGGGCTCCCCCCCTTTTTCTTTCCATGGCTACAGGGGGTGCATTTTTGGGGGTACAAATCCCAAACTTTGAGCAGAGTTTCAGACCAGTGTTATTAAGATACCCCCCAAGTTTTGTAAACATTGGGTCAGGGGGTCTCGAGATATGGGCTCTCCCCCTTTTCCCTCCCCCCCTTTTCCATTTATGTGGCTGCAGGGGGCGCTTTTTTGGGGATATAGCCCCCAAACATTTAGCATAGCTTCAGTGAATTATTCTTAAGATACTACCCAAGTTTTGTAAAGATGGGTTCAGTGGGGGCAGAAATATCGCCTCCCCCCTTTTCTCTTTCCATGGCTGCAGGGGGCGCATTTTTGGGGGTGCAGACACAAAACTTTCACTGGAACTTTAGATTAAGCTTCTTAAGGAACCCCCCAAGTTTTGTGAACATTGGGTCAGGGGGTCCCGAGATATGGGCTTTCCCCTTTCCCCTTTCCCCTATTGGGATGAATGGGGCAGCCGATCCGATCCTGTGTGCATCTCTCCAGAGCAAAACGTTCCGTGCCTAATTGGAATCATCTTGGATTACAGCCCGTCCTGATGGAACAGAAGACAGCCACAGTAAGACCCCTTTGGGGGCTTTAATCTATAATTTTTCTCCTGTGTATGTGTGTGTGTGTGGGGGAAAGCAGAGTCTGTGTGTGTGTGGGGAGGGAGCAGTTTCTGTGGGTGGGGGGAAGCCAAAGGGGGCTTTCGTCGGTTCTGCCTGGGGTGTGTGTTCCCCCTCGAGTCTCTCGCTCCCGGGTTTGAGTGGGGAGGTTTCAGTTGTGTGTTGCAAAGGTGTTGTTTAACAAGGTTGTGTTTGCAGTTGTTTTGCTAATTTCTCCGCTGTTGTTGGGCTGGGAGCTTTGTGCCTGGGCGGCAAGCTCTGCTGAGAGATGCACAACATTAAGGGTGGGGTGACCCCTTTCAGGGCCCATATCTCAGCCCCCCCTGACCCAATCTTTACAAAACTTGGGGAGTCTTTCAATAAACGTCCTTTGAAGCTCTGCCAAAAGTTTGGGACCTCTAAGCCCAAAAATGCCCCCCCCCAGAGCCGCGGAAAGGCACGGTTGTGTTTTTAATGGCTTTATTCGGCCGAATTTGTTTCCGAACTTTGAATTCCTGCCGAATTGAACGGATTCGAAGTGGGGGAGTTTGGACTTCGGCACGTACCGAACCCACAAGGGCCAAATTCGGCCGAATCCGAACTGTACCGAATTTTTTTTTTTTTACAGCCCTAGTGGTGGTTGAGAGCGGTGGATTCTGATCTGGAGAACCAGCTTTGATTTCCAACTCCTCCACATGAAGCAATGGACTCTAATTTGGTCAGCTGGGTTGGTTTCCCCACTCCTACACATGAGCCAGCTGGCTGACCTTGGGCTAGTCACAGTTCACTTCAAGCTCTCTCAGCCTCACCTACCTCACAAGGTGTCTGTTGTGGGGAGAGGAAGGGAAGGAGATGGTAAACCAGTTTGAATCTCCTTAAAAGGTAGAGAAAATTGTCATATGCAAAACAACTCTTCTTCTTTTTCAGGCTGCAGGGAGTGGGAGCAGGGTTTAGTCCCTCCCCATCCACAAACTTAATTATTTATATAACAAAGAAACACCCACCTCTGCCTACTGTTTTTGAAGATCCTGAGACTAGCCGAAGGTCATCCAGCAGGCTTCATGTGGAGGAGTGGGGAAACCAACCTGGTTGACCAGATTAGGTTCTGCCGCTCATGTGGAGGGGTGGGGAATCAAACCCGGTTCTCCAGATTAGAGTCCACTGCTCTTAACCACTACATCACGCTGGCTTTCAAGAGTTACACCTTTCTAAGTTCCTTGAAGTCAATGGTCTTAGAAAGGTCTAACTCTGCTTAGGATTGCACTGTTTGTGTAGAAACCCTAGACCTGATTGGTGGTCACCCATCCAAGTATTAACAAGGGCCTACCCTGCTTACTTTCTGATATCTGACAAGACTGGGCTAGCCTGGGCTATCCAGGTCAGCCCACTCAATTAGTGCTCAAAAATATGTTCCTGTTTGCTCCCAATACAAACAGTGATCCAATTAAATCTCTAATATGACCCTAGCTTTATTCCTGATGTTGCTTAACCTGAGTCACATTTTTTTTAAAAACCCCACAGAAGTCACTAATCTGAATCCAACTCTTAATGTTTGCCACCGAATAATATGCAGAAATTGACCTGACTGCACATTTATAGTCACACTTCTTGCAGGCATCCCAATTTCTTTATACACCTTTAACAATCATCCTTTTAAATTCAGCACTGTGAGAGACACCTGCTTAGCGAACAAACTAATCTTTAATGTTTGCTAAACTCCTGGGTCTTTCAGACAAGCCTCACTAATTGCAATGGAGAACTGAAGTGTGTGTGTGTTGGGGGTGTGTGGATAAACCAGACCAGGAATAAATAAGGACACAAATTCTGCTACTCCGAAATAGTAAATGTCAAATACGTCAGACAAACAATGCAAATCTTTCTTTGGAATCTTCCATTCTTCCTCTGCCCTTCATACAAGCAAGACTAGCCATACGATTTTTCTTTGAGAGTTCTGAAATTTTATTTCAGCAAAACAGAGTAGCAATTTGAGTATACTGGACTCCCCCGCCCCACCCCAGTATTCTGGCTGGAATCCTAAAACAATTTTTTTTTCAGGAGTAGGCACTATTGAACAAAACAGAACTTACTCCTGAATAGACCTGCTTAGGATTGCGCACTTTGCTTCTCTCAAAATTCCCAGAGGTTTTCCTCCAGATTCACAATCTTATTGAAATGGATACAGCTTCTCAACATTCCTACAGGTGTCTCACCTAAGAATGGGCTACTTTGCTTTCTTTCAGCTACCAGCCAGGTGTAAGAAAAGCTACTCATTAGCCAGAAGTAAAATGTAAATGTTTTCCTTTGGTGCCCACTTCTCAATTAAATTTGTTTATGCACCAATGAATAATGCTTCATTAGTTCTCAGTTGTACGAAAATTATGAGAACAAGGTATTAAGGTGGCATCTAAAAGAAATTAGAATAAAACCATAATCTGGACGCACGCTCATTTACCCAATGTTCAAAAAGTTTGGATAACATTAATTTGTATACACATACTTATTACTTACTTGAGATCATGAGATGTTCTAGATAAGTAAGGACCAATTCTTATATAGGGTTACCCTGGTTTGGGAAATCCCTGGAGATTTGGGGAGCAATGCCCAGGGGAGGGTGGAGTTTGGAGAGGGGAGAGAGTTGAGTGGAGATGTGATGCCATAGAGCCCACCATGCTGTTTCCACCAGAAGAACTGATCTCTCTTGTCTAGAGAGCAGCTGTAATTCCAGAAGAACTCCAAGCCCCACTCGGAGGTTTGTAACCCCACAACTGCTCCTGAATTTTTGATGATATTATGAGGAGACTTTTATCTAGGGCTGTGCACATTTCTTTCTGGTATTGTTCAGGTTCAAGTTTAATAAACCCAGAAATTTTCAAAAAAAAATATATGGAAAGCTGAATACAAGCAACTCGGCTTTTTTGGAAAATTTGAAAATGTTCAGGTTTATTAAACCCAAACTTGAAAAATACCCAGTGCAGAGGTGAACGATGGGCTCTGCAGAACCCAGCATTCACTTCTGTGCTGCTGTGGGGAGGGGGGTTCAGATCCCCACTGCTTCCTGGCTCTGACCTCCACATGGAAGTTGGAGCCAGCAGGCAGTATGGATCTGACTCATATCGCTCCCCTGCCCCGTCTGAAGTCTATGGGCTTCAGAGGAGGCAGGGGGGAGCAATTTGAACGCAGATCTGTAGTGCTTGCAGTCTCTGAACCTTGCAGTCGCTGAACCGGGAAAGGGGGAGGGAGGGGGAAATGGTGGTGGGGCCAAAGCAGCCTGCATAATGCCAAATAAATTCAGCATTATTCGGGTCTGCTTTTTCGGCCCTCATTTTTTTGCCGCCATTTAAGATTGAGCATTACCTGTGGAGTTTACAACCTAATTTGTTTTGAATATTATTAATGGAACTGACAGCCTGAACATGCTTATACAATACTGAACACTACCTGTGGAATTTACAACCTGAATTTGTTGGATAACTATATTTTGAATATCAACTTGTAAACTGAATTTGTTTGACTTATCCTTAATTTGAAATCATTGAATTTTCCTAAGCATAAGTTTATGTTGGAAATTTACCTAGTGAATTGACAACCTGTATTTTGTTTGTCTAATTCAAAGAGACTGATTTTAGAAATCCACAATTGTATTTAATAGTATTTTTTGATAAGAGGTACTACTGCATGCTTGTGCATTCTTCAGTGGTCAAGCAGATGTGAACTGGGGCTTTTTCAGTTCGAATCTCATCTCAGTCTTGAACTTGCTCTGTAAATATTAGGCAGTCTCTCAATATTATACCTTGTCTGTAAAGCTGGACCATCACACAGGATTCCTGAATACATACTGAAAAGCTCTTCTCTTGTCCATTCAGGGCAGCCCAGGAGTGTTTTGGCCTGGTTTTCAACAGTGTGTAGGTCCAGCACCAAACTAGGAAGCAAATAGAATGGTTTTCCTCCTCCTCCTTCCACACAAAACTTGCTTGAACCAAGGCCTTCTGGGTTAACCTCTTAAAGAAGTTATACAAAACATATTGAATAAGACCCTTGGTTTATTGATTACTGGCCGTGATTCTATGAAGTGCCATGATGAAGTCTTCCACATCATCTGCTATCAGATCATTTTAACTGGAGACCCTGGAGACTGAATTGGGGACTCTACCACTGAACCGTGACCCCCACCTCTAGGCATCCCTCAACAGACAAAAGACCTTAAGTAGGGTATCCTGAAAGCAGAAATATGGGAAACTGCTAATTTAAGCATAAAAACTCACCAATTGGAGGGGGGAAGGGAAAAGAAAGGTGGCTGGAAGAAGAAGAGGAGGAGGAGTTGGATTTTATGCCTCTATTTTCTATACCTTTAAGTAGTCTCAAACCAGCCTACAATCGCCTTCCCTTCCTCTCCCCACAAAAGACACCTTGTGAGGTAAATGGGGCTGAGCGAGTTCGGACGTAACTAGGCCAAGGTCACCCAGCTTGCTTCATGTGTAGGAGTGGGGAAACAAACCAGATTAGAGTCCACCTAGGGTTGCCAACCTCCAGGTAGTACCTGGAGATCTCCTGCTATTACAACTGATCTCCAGCCAATAGAGATCAGTTGACCTGGAGAAAATGGCAGCTTTGGCAATTGGACTCTATGGCATGGAAGTCCCTCCCCTCCCCAAACCCTGCCCTCCTCAGGCTCCACCTCAAAAATCTCCCATCAGTGGCAAAGAGAGACCTAGCAACCTAAGTCTGCCACTCATGTGGAGACTGGGGAATCAAACCCGGTTCTCCAGATTACTACTCTACACCAAGCTTGCTCTTCTTCTGGAAGAAGTAGCATGCAAAACAAAGCCGTGAGTTCTATCCCAAGGTTGTAATAAAATTTCTCCAAACGGATAATTCTATAAATAAACTGTATTACAGCTCATTAACTCCTAAGGGCAAATTGATTGAGTTAAGGAGTGACTCACTCAACTCGCCCATGTTTCAAGTCATCCAAAGGTATCTGATTTTATTTAGCCTGTTCCCTTTCAGATATGTGGAAGAAAGGGTTTTGCTTTGCATTAAACCCGACAAATGGCATCATTTGAGATGGAAGCCAGCTGTATGCAACATTATAGGGAAAAAATAGCCCTAAACCCCATTGACGCTGCATGCAAAGATGTTATTGTTTCATTCTTTGGTTAAGATAGATAAAGGTAACTTCAGAAGAGTAAAGAAATTCTACTCTTTCCAGTAACTCCCCATAGAGAAAGATGCCGAAACATCTGTGAAAGCCCCCACCGGCAAAGCAACAATTGTTGTTGACTGTTTTCCTCTTTGTCTTCTTGCTCATCATTGCTCCCTCCAGCCAGAAATCAACTTCCCTTCCTCCTTAATCAGAGCAATAATCACTTTTGCAGGTGTTTATAGCTGCCTCTCAGCTTTGTGATTTCTCTTTGGGGACCACAGCCACCAATGCTTACCGCATAACAGCGCATACCGTAAACAAAAGCCCCCTGTAGCAACGATGAAATTACTCAAATGAGATCTTTCGGAGACAAGCGTTTAAAATAAGGATTACAACTCGGTTTGCCCACGGTACATCAGAGCCTCCTGCCTTGAAAGTGTCTGTGCACTTCTCGTTGGCAGCCTTTGTGAAGGAAGGATTCTGTGGAGAATGGCTGGATATTGCTACTCAGTAGGGACACTCCATACTTTGGGGTGCTGGATCCTGGAATAGAACTAGGGTTGCCAGGTCCCCCCTGGCCACCAGTGGGAGATGTGGGGGGGAGGGTAAGGTTGCCATAACCAGGCTGGGAAACATCTGGAGATTTGGGGACTGATTGAGGTACAATTCCATAGAGTCCACCCTCCAGACCCTTTTCTCCAAGCAAACTGATCTCTGTAGTCTGGAGATGAGCTGTAATTCTGGGGGATCCCCAGGTCCCAATTGGAGGCTGGCGTCCCTAAACAGAACATTTTCTCCATTTTGCCTTTGGGGGAGTTGTTGGGAATGCCTTTTCAAAATGTAGTTAGGGTGCACACATGTGTAAGGTTGCCAGCTCTGGGTTGAGAAATACCTGGAGATTTTGGGGGGTGGAACCTGAGGAGGGACTTCAACGCTATAGAGCCCAATTATCAAAGTGGCCATTTTCTCCAGGGAAATCTGCTGGAGATCAGTTGTAATAGTAGGAGATTTCCATCTAGTACCTGGAAGTTGGCAATGCTACATATGTGCCATGCACTAGAGTTTCTCTGGGGTCTGTCACTCCTCAAGATCTCTAAAAACCACTTCTCCAAAGCCCATCGACAAGTTAAAACAACAGCATGGATCATTTGTGTACATTAACACCAGGTTCCGCAGTAGTCTGTCCCTTTAAGGCCCTTGAGAAGGATGCTATGTAATTTCACAAAAGTAATCCATGATTTTTCTTCATTTATTGCAGTGCCCCAGTTTCTTCAGGAGCTTCTGTTGTGTTCCCTAGCTAGGGTTGCCACCCTCCACGTAGCACCTAGAGATCTCCCACTATTACAACTCATCTTCGGAACACCAAGATCAGTTCCCTTGGAGAATATGGTTGTTTTGGAGGGTGAATTCTATGGTATTATCAACCGCCGAGGTCCCTCCCCTAACCCCGCCCTCCTGAGGCTCCACTCCCCAAAACTCCAGGTACCTCTCAACCCAGAGCTGGCAACCCTATCCCCACCAGTGATGTCCATGTTTTTAAGTGTCTCAGACTACAGTCCCTTCAAGGGTTGTTCCTCCTCACAAAGGAGGAGAGGGTTTGTTGAGGCTTGTTGCGGGTGACTGCAGTATTTTCCCCCAAACCAGTGAAGTTGTGCCTAGCTCCATGCTGCTGGGATCATCTTCACCTGCTCCGTTAGTTGCAGGAGCTACTGTTCTCTCAACTCGCCCAGGGCTGCTTTTCAAGCTTTATGGGCTGCATAGGGTTGCCAGCTCTGAGTTGGGAAATACCTAGAGATGTTGGGGGTGCTGCCTGAGAAGGGGCTTGGGGATGGGAGGGCCTCAGCAGAGTATAATGCTATAGGGTCTACCCTCCAAAGCAGCCATTTTCTCCAGGGGAACTGATCTTGATTATATTTTCCCAAGTTCTGGTCCCTGGTTTCATTTGTCAAATGAATGAGTTTTAGCTAGGGTGTTGGAGAGCCAGCGTGGTGTAGTGGTTAAGAGCGGTGGATTCTAATTTGGAGGTTTGTTTCCCCACTCCTACACATGAAGCCTGCTGGGTGACCTTGGGCTAGTCACAGTTCTTTCTGAACTCTCTCAGCCTGACCTACCTCACAAGGTGACTGTTGTGGAGAAGGGACGGGAAGGTGATAGTAAGCCAGTTTGAGACTCCTTAAAAGGTAGAGAAAATTGGAGTATAAAAACCAACTCTTCTTCTTCTTCTTCTTCTTTTTCTGCCAGCACCTAGGTGGGGCTTGGAAATCTCCCTGAATTACAATGACAGATGACAGAGATGAGTTCCCATGGAGGAAATGGCAGCTTTGAACTCACAACCCCTGTTGAGTTCTCTCCCTTCCCTAAACCCCATCCTCCCCAGGTTCTGTCCCCAAATCTCCAGGAGACGACAACTCTAGACTGTTTGCTCCTTTTTACAAATAGCTGTATGCACATCTGCATGTATATGCAGGATGTAAACACCTTTGCTGTAACATGTGAACAGTGTAGAGATCAAGCACAGATCCTTTATATGAAAATACAGGTTTCCCAAGCACACAAAGGTCTTTTATGCAAGGACGTTTCCCCGCAGTCACCCCCGCCAACTTTTTGGTGGCTTCATTATGATTATGCATGCCTTTCCCACGTGTCAGAGGTTGCCTCGCTCTCCCCGCGTGTTTTGCCAGCGTTTTCCAGATGCTGTTTTAGCCAGAATCTGGAACATGTGGGTAAAACGTATGGGGAGAGCGAGGTGATCTCGATGGGTGGAAAAGGCATGCATAATCCAAAGGAAGCCCCAAAGCAGTCAACGGGGGTGACTGCAGGGAAACGACCCTGCATAAAAGGCCAAAGAGTGGCCTGAATCCTACCTAGGGTTGCCAACCTCCAGGTAATAGCTGGAGATTTCCTGCTATTACAACTAGGGTTGCCAGATCTGGGTTGGGAAATACCTGGAGATTTTCGGGGTGGAGCCTGTGGAGGGTGGGGTTTGGAAAGGGGAGGGGCTTCAATACCATAAAGTCCAATGGCCAAGGTGGTTATTTTCTCCAGGGGAACTAATCTCTGTTGCCTGGAGATCAGTTGTAGTGAGAGTGACAAAGTTTATTGTCTGTGGCCGAAGGCCATCACAAGCCACTATACAAAACATTAAAAAGGAGATCAGTTGTAATAGCAGGAGATCCCCAGCCACCACTTGGATGTTGGCAACCCTAATTACAACCGATCTCCAGCCAATCGAGATCAGTTCACCTGGAGAAAATGGCCGCTTTGGCAATTGGACTCTATGGCATTGAAGTCCCTCCCCTCCACAAACCCCACACTCCTCAGGCTCCAAAAAACCTCCAACCGGTGGCGAAGACCTGGCAACTCTAATCCTACTACTCTGCTCAGCAAAATTTGATGCTTTCCTTCAGCCGAAAGAGCCTTCTACCAAAAGAGCCTTCCTGCCTGCCAGCAGAAGAGCCCCTTAAGCTAGAGGGTCGGTCCTTTACACTTGAAAAAGACTTCATACCTTGCTGAGTGGAGTGGTATAATACCAGCCACTGGCCTTATTTTCATTCGTCAAATGTTGAAAGATATGGAAGTGTCCCTGAATCTGTTTATTATTGCAGCATCTTCTGTATTTATCTATTATGAAGGAAACAGTAGCAGAGCTACCTATCGCTCTCTGTGTACCATCTCCCTGGAAACCTCTGGTTTGCAGCTCTCTGTTGTTCAAGATTTATGTGATGTAGCTGTCTTCCTGGAAGAAACAACATGTAAGAACGCAGCGGGCATCCAGCTTCTCCTTAGTTATTAGGCAATTGAGAGAGGCTAAGAGGCCACGGTAACTCTAAGTGCATGAACTCATTCATGAGTGTCTTTAAGGCAGAGGCTCTAACAAAAAACCTGACAGTCTTTTGAACCACAGATTTAACACAAGACATTTACCCTTTGCTGTATGCAATTAAGTTTCTGATGTTGTTCACTGCTGAAAAAAACAACTTTGCTTGGAGATGTGGGAAGGAAACACATACCGAAGAAATGGTGTTACTCCAACCCAAGTCCTTTTTAGCTGGGCTCCAATTGCGTACAAATTTTTCACCCAAGGGAAAACTCCATGTTCACTCCAAATCCCACATGGGACCAAACTTGATGGCAATTTAGAAATATGTGGAAACTAGAAAAGAGGGAAAAAATGTTGCTAGTTGGTTTTTTTCAAACCTATTTATCAGCATCTCTGTTCTCTGCTTTTTGCTGCTGGTTAGTGTTCCCAATGCTGCCTTGGCAAACACCAGGGCCATTTATGCAGGGTCGATTCTGATTCTCACTCAATGCTGATTTTTTAAAATCCGACCTTTAAAATGACTATTTACGGTCCCGATGCAAGAGGAGAAAGTCAAACAAATTCTACCCCCATTGCATTTAGAGAAAATTTATTTAAGATGACACATATGTGGCCTCTTTCCCCAAGTAGAGTTCAAAAAATGTGCAACTTGGATAAAAATTCTATTAAATGTTGGTATTGTGATTCAGCTGCCGCAGATTTTCTACACATGTGGTGGAGCTTCAGTAGAGCTCAAGCATATTGCATGAAAGTGATTGAAATCATATCCAGCGGCCTTGAAATTGTTATTCCAGTAAGACCAAAAACAATGTTATTACATTATTTTCCAGATAAACCAAAGATTATTCAAGTTATGTTTTTCCAAGAACAAATCTTGCGAGATATTGGAAAAGCAAAAAACACCTTGATTTAAATAACTGGCTTGATAAGGTTAAAGAAACATATGCTTTAATTAAGTTGACGTATTATAATAATGATAAAAATACAGAAGAACTGGAAGCTTGCTGGAATGTGACAATTTCAAAGATGGAAAAAACACTCCAATGTGTAAATCGCAGTGAGGGACGGAAGTGACAACCATGCAGATTTTAGATAGAGTAGTGCTTGGTTCACTATTATGGGTATGACAGGAATGTCTGACATACGACCTTGGGCCAGTCAATCGCTCATTCTCAGCTTAACCTACATCACAGGGTTGTTATGAAGATAAAAAGGATGGGAGAACGATGCTGTTGTTAACAGCAGGGTCAAAACATTATGAAATGGAGGTGTGATTTAAAGATGTCAAATTCAAATGCAATTGGGGAAAGTGTGGCCGTTAGCATAATTCCTAGAAAGGCAGTTTATATTATTTGAATAAATGAGACCAATGTTCAGCCAAGGTCATGACACTGATTTCAAGAGGAAAGTTAAACATATACTGCTCTCTTCCACTAAAACGAGTCTTCATCTCAAGAAGAAGAAGAAGAGTTTATTTTTATATGCTGACATTCTCTATCACTTAAGGAAGAATCAAACCAGCTTCCAATCACCTTCTCTTCCTCTCCCCACAACAGACACCCTGTGAGGTAGGTGGGGCTGAGAGAGCTCTAAGAAAACTGTGACTAGCCCAAGGTCACCCAGCTAGCTTCATGTGTAGGAAACCAACCCGGTTCACCAGATTAGCATCCGCAGCTCATGTGGAGGAGTGGGGAATCAAACCTGGTTCTCCAGATTAGAGTCCACCACTCGTAACCACTACACCATGCTAGCTCTCAACTAAACTGCAAGCAGTGTACATACTCAAGATATCAAATGTTTCAACTATGTCCATTTTTTGGGGGGGGGGAAGACACTGCAGAGCAAGCATCAAGTGTAGCTTGTGAATGCTAACATCTGAGTGCACAATTTGAATTCCAATGCTTTGGGTTTGTTAATTTCCTATAATTGCTTTCATTTCAACAAGCTTCATATTCAAAACCTCAGAAGCATTTTATCCTACTTTCCATTGCATGTTCTGCATCAAATGATAAAATCTTTGTACAGTAGTCATTGCTGCAAGACATGATTTGCCAGTTGTTTTCAGGCTATCTTCTAGGGAACTCTGAGTTCTTTGAAAGAATATTAGGGAAACGTGTTTGTATGGACTGAACCCCGCTCACTTTTTAATGTATAACTAATCTAACTGCAATGCTTTCCAGCATTCAGTAACGATTTGAAATATTTGGAACTGATCATTTTTCTGGTGCTTCACTCTCTACTTTTAGTTTCCTGAGAAGCAGAAGGGAAAGTGAGGGGACTCAGATACATTCTTAGCAGGAACATTATCTGACCAAGAGAGTTTGCAGATGCCTCTACTGGACAAGATCTTCCAATTAGCATTTCCATGCACAGAATTTCCATTTTCCTGCCAATTATTGCTCTGTCTTTTTGATTGTATATAAGCACTGTACAGTGAAAGAGAAAGTTCTGTTTCTCCTCACAGACATGGAGCCAGTCGTCTCATGTAAAGTCGCCCTCTTTGCTTTACCGGCAAGGAAAATTGGGACTAGGCTGATCCAAAGCATTGTTAGAGATCAGAACTCAACTGCATATCCCATTTATAAGTGGTTGACATGGCAAGATGTGAGATTTTCCATTCACAAAATTGAGCTCTATCCAGGCAAGCATTAAAAGCTACAATTTCAAGTCATGAGTGATTGCAGTTTTGGTTTTTGTAAGCTAAATTTTCTTCAAACTTTTTATGTTCAATATTTTGATAAGTTTCAGCTGTTTAGAGAAACTTTTCTTCTTCTTTCTTCCTCCTTGAGCTTTAATTTGATACTAAAATGTAAATGTAAACATATATGTTTTCAAAGATTATCATCTGAATTTATAGTGCTTTTAGTCTACTTCTTGCAACAGCCTTTGGCCCTATGCAGTAAACTTGAACCTTGAACCATGAATGTATATAAGGACGGGCTATTTTTGCATCAACTATTTTGTTTTAGAAGGGAAGAGCCACTGTGGTAGAGTGGCTGCATTGGCAGACTGAGGCTTCGGAGTAGGTAGGATTACCAGATCCCTCTTCGCAACCGGCAGGAGATTTTGGGGGCGGAGCCTGAAGAGGGCGGGGTTTGGGGAGCGGAGGGACTTCAATGCCATAGAGTTCAATTCACAAAGCGGCCATTTTTCTCCAGGTGATCTGATCTCTATCGGCTGGAGATCAGTTGAATTAGCAGATCTCCTGCTCCTACCTGGCAGCTAAACCCTAGGAGTAGGGCTTCCAGCTCCAGGTAGGGAAATACCTGGACATTTTGAGGGATGGGCCTGAGGAGGGCGGGGTTTGGGGCGGGGAGGGACCTCAATGGGATATGATGCCATAGAGTCCACTTTCCAAAGCACCCATTTTCTCCAGGTGAATTGATCTCTATCACCCGGGGATCAGTTGTAATAACAGGAGATCTCCAGCCACCACTTGAAGGTCAGCAACCCTACTGGAGAGACTTCTCCGTCCACATCTCTGCTATGCCATGAAGCTTGCTGGGCTGGTTGCTCACTTTCAGCTTAACCTCCGTCCAACCTAGGGTTGCCAGCTCCAAGTTGGGAAGTACCTGGAGATTTTGAGCGGGACTTCAATGCCATAGAGTCCAATTGCCCAAGCGGCCATTTTCTCCAGGGGAACTGATCTCTGTCACTTGGAGATCAGTTGTAATAGAGGGAGATCTCCAGCCACTACCTGGAGGTCCCCCCCCTTTCTTATACTGTTCCTTTTAAATATGTTCCCTTGCAAAATCATGCAGAACAGATTCGGATAATTTCTTCCTACATTATGGCTAACATGCTGCAAAGGTTTGTTCACCCAGCCCTTTGCCTTTAAGCGAGAGAGAGAGAGAGAGAGAAAATGGTGTGGGGAAACAAACAAGGTCTCTAATTCTATTACCTGGCATCATTAATGGGACAATTTATAGTCATGGAAGGCAAGATATTGCTGACAAATCTTTAGCAAAGCCAGAACTGTTTAGTCTAACATGTGAGGCGGCCAGTGTATATGTGACAAGAAAGGAGACATTGCTGTTTGAATTGTGGCTGTTTCTTGGCTTCAAAGGCAATAGGTAGGCCCATCAATAAAGACAAATCATTATTGCAGCGCACCAAGGGAGCGGAATAGAAAAGGCAGAGGCACGGTATTATCCATTCCAAAGGCTGAGGGCCGTACGTGCCAAATAGTTTAATAAATTCTTTTTACAGCTGGGGTTTTGTTTCTCTCCCAACATAATTGCTTTAAATTGGTTCTAGAGGCCACCTTCTTTATTAATTCTGTAGGAGACTGCTCTCTCTTTCCCATTGCTCATGATAAAGTCAGAGCACATATAGCGAGTTGTCATCCACATTTGCCTAAAGTGAAATACAAAGAGATTCTTGATGTTCCCCCTCAGGTGAAACATCCAAAGAATTTCGAGGGAAGCCAGAAGAGTTTAGTTAAGGCTAGCAGAGGTTCACAGGAAAGGCATGTGCTTGATATATCCGGGGGGGGGGGGATAAATCTATCAAAGTTCAGGTTTTTTTTAATGATTCTTGAGACCACTAAATTGAGGGGATACAGCCTTGTGGTATAGCATCTGTTATGCATGCAGAAGGTCCCAGTTTCAAGTTCGGGGACCTCCAGTTAAAAGGATTAGGTTGTAGGTAGGGTTGCCAGGTCCCCCTTTGCAACCGGCGGGAGATTTTTGGGGTGGAGCCTGAGGAGGGTGGGGTTTGGGGAGGGGAGGGACTTCAATGCCATAGTGTTCAATTGCCAAAGTGGCCATTTTTCTCCAGGTGATCTGATCTCTATCGGCTGGAGATCAGTTGAATTATCAGATCTCCTGCTACTACCTGGCAGTTGGCAACCTAATACCTCTCTCGGGGACACTGGAGAGCCACTGTCAATCACAGCAGACAATACCAGCCTTGAGAAGCCAAAACCAACCTTGAGAGCTAGCGTGGTGTAGTGGTTTAGAGTGGTGGTTTGGAGTGGTGGACTCTAATCTGGAGAACCGGGTTTGATTCCCCACTCCTCCACAGGAGTGGTGGACACTAATCTGGTGAACTGAGTTGGTTTCCCCACTCCTACACATGAAGCCAGCTGGGTGACCTTGGGCTAGTCACACTCTCTCAGCCCCACCCACTTCACAGGGTGTCTGTTGTGGTGAGGGGAGGGGAAGGTGATTGTAAGCCAGTTTGATTCTTCCTTAAGTGGTAGAGAAAGTCGGCATATAAAAACCAACTCTGCTGCTGCTGCTTCTCCTCCTCCTCCCCTTCCTTCTCCTCCTCCTCCTCCTCCAACACCACATTTCAAAGGAATCTACTTTCTTCCTATCAATACTGCTGTCTAATTTTTGTGGTGAAGTTTGACTATATGTCAAAGGTGTTCAGTAGCCACAACTTCATCCTTCTGTTTAAACCAAGCAATCCCCAACCGTGTTAAACCTACAGAACTTTTTGGAATTTTGAGAACTGTTTGTGGATACCTCAACAAAAATCATTTCCATGGCGGCCAGATCCAATCACAAAATGTTGGGCTTTTCCACAAAACATTATGATGGAGACAGCCATTTCTACTATGATGAAGCAGTCATTTCTAATTGTAGGCTCCTTGGAGCTACAAAGGTGATAGATATCCTCTGGGTTCTTCTGAAGTGGCTCTTCTTACTCCAGTGAAGTGGAAGAAATCTAGGACTGATTGGTAGCTTTAGGGCGAGATGATTTGGGGGAGAAGTGAGTACCAAGAAGATTATCAGGCACCACGCTGGGGATCTTTGGCTTAAAAGAATCCACTCACCCCATCAAGCTTGGAGCTGAATCAACAAAAGTGCAACATTCTTTTGTCTCTCTATACATGCCAAGGTTGTCACAGGAGCTATGCTAACGCAAACACAAATGGGATTTGGACTTTCCTCTCAGGAGAAACGTGTCTGGAACTTTGAGGGAAGCCCCAAGCCTTTTGAAAGGACTGAAATTTACCCACCATCTTCTTTTCCGTCTCTAATAAATGCTGTTTTTAGCGGGAAAGATTAAAGTATTTTGTCCTCTTCTCAGATTAATCATCGGTATTGCCATCAATTTGTACACTGTCAATATTAGTGAACTGTACGCCTAATACATCCAAGGACAGACACTACTGTGTTTTTTTTTTTTTTTAAGCCTTTTTGCATGTTTTCATAGGTTCAGGGTAGGGTAGAGGATAAGCTTCCTGAAGCCCCAAACCACAAATTAAGTCAAGATTTGATGAATCATCTAAAAATGCAAGTCCAACAGAATTGCACCGCTGGCTTCAGTCCAATAATGCATTATCTTTAACAGCATTTATGCGCTCCCTCCAGGGGTGGTTTATATATACATGACACAGCTTTCTTTGAGACTCCCTTGGCTAGTATTACTCAGTGTGCTCGAAGGAATAAAATTGCATGCCCACACACATGCAAGTATATTTTACTTAACACCAGCAGTGAAAATTCACTTACACCGGTTTGTGTGTGAAAGGGGGGCGGGGCGTGGAGAGTTGCAAAAAAATAATTTAGCAGGTGATTAACCTGAGAGCCAGCATGGTGTAGGGGTTAAGAGCGGTGGTTTGGAGTGGTGGAGTCTGATCTGGAGAGCCGGGTTTGAGTCCCCACTCCTCCACATGGGTGGCAGATGCTGTGCAGATGCTGCAGTCATCTTCTTTGTGGGCTTCCTAGAGGCACTGGTTGGCCACTATGTGAACAGACTGCTGGACTTGATGGGCCTTGGTCTGATCCAGCATGGCTGTTCTTATATCCTTTGGATCAGTGTGACGTGACCTTTTAACTTTATAATTTCATCCTTAGACCCTTTGGAGTATTAGAAGTGCAATCACACAACACATTGTTAAATTGTGGAACTTCCTGCCCCAGGATGTGGTGATGGCTGCCAACTTGGAAGGCTTTAAGAGGGGAGTGGACATGTTCATGGAGGATAGAGCTATTCATGGCTACTAGTCAAAATGAATACTAGTCACGATGCATACCTATTCTCTCTAGTATCAGAGGTGCATGCCTATTATATTAGGTGCTGTGGAAGACAGGCAGGATAATGCTGCTGCACTTGTCTTGTTTGTGGGCTTCCTAGAGGCACCTGGTTGGCCACTGTGCGAACAGACTTCTGGACTTGATGGACCTTGGTCTGATCCAGCATGGTTTTTCTTATGTTCTTAGGTTCTAACCAGCAGCCCCGTATCTCGGGGGTTTCCAGTCTGGCATTGAGCCTGGGGGGAGGAGGCTGTAGAGATGCCAGGTGCAGCCTGGGGATCCCTAGAATTACAGCTCATCTCCAGACTACAGAGATCAGTTCCCCTGGAGAAAATGGCTGCCTTGGACTGTATGGCATTGTACCCCACTGAGGTCCTGGTCCTGACCAGGTGCCATCCCCAAATCTCTAGGAGTTTCCCAATCTTGATCTGGAAACCCTACTCCCATTCCCCACTGGTGGCCTGGGAGGACCTGGCAACCCTAGGAGGCTGTGAAGGCTCACACAAGCCTCTCTGGCTCTCTAGTGGGACTTACAAGTTCCATGGCAGATCAGGTAGGGTAGCTAGATCAGGGTTGGGAAATACCCAGAGATTTATTTTGGGGGGTGGAGCCTGAGGAGGGTGGGCTTTGGGGAGGGACTTCAATGAGGTATAATGCCATAGAGGTATAATGAGGTATGATGCTCACCTTCCAAAGCGGCCATTTTCTCCACGTGAACTGATCTGATCTCTATCAGCTGGAGATCAGTTGTAATAGTAGGAGATCTCCAGCCACCACCTGGAGGTGGGGGTCTTCTCAGGCATATTTAATGAGCGCCCAGACACAGACCAAGTGGGAAGATGAGTGACCCTGCTAGGTGTACTGGGAAGCAGTGGTTGCAGAGTGGTAGAGAAAATCAGGAGGTGGAACCCTCTCCCCTAGGGTTGCCAGGTTGCTGGAACCAGCAGGCAATTGCCCGCCAAGCCAGCAGCCTGCTTGGAGCAGCCTCCAAAAAGTGAGCAACAAAATAAGTACGCTGAGGGTCAGAATCCTCTAAGAGGAACTGAATCTTTTGCTCCAGAGTTGCTCGAGAAGAGTTTGCCCCTCCATTGAAATCCTTACCTGACCAGTAGGTAGGGTTGCCAAGCTCCAGGTAGTAGCTGGAGATCTCCCAATATTACAGCTGATCTCCAGGCGACAGAGATGAGTTTTATGGTTTTATTGTTGAAGACCTCGGTCTAAGAACAGGGGGAAAGAAAAGAAAGAATGGAGGGGCAACTGAAGTCACTCTTAAGAAGAGTGACCTGTCACATTTTTTAAAATCCCGCCCTTCCTCCCATATGCTCAGGGTGGCCAACATATGCCTCCATTTTATCTTCACAACAAGCAACCCTATGAGGTAGGTTAGGCTGAGAGAGAGTGACTTGCCCACAGTCACCAACGAGGTTTAAGGGAAAGGGGATTTGAACTTGGGTCTTCCTGGGCCAAGTCCCACCAGTACACCACACCAGCTGACATGTTGTTCGCTACAAGAATAAGTGGAGGAGAGCAGCAAAGAAGGGCTTTTGTTTAAAATTAGAAGGCACTTTAAACCAGAAACTGTAGAGTTTAGGGTGAAACCAATCTACATTTCATTAGTGAAAACGATGTCTTCTTCCCCCTCTGTCTTAGAATTCATGCAAACATCACAACTAAGCCACATTTATTTATACTCAACCGTCAGGAAGCATTTTTTAATTAATGCAATGAAATGCACTCCAGCAAGAGGCTAGTGAACTTTAATTTAATTAACTGGCTGTTGAAAGCCTAATAACTTTATGTATCTGAACTCCAAAGGCTGGCCTTAGCTCCTGTGACCTGTCTCTGTGTCCTTTAAAGCGTTTAGCGGAGATATTTTTATAATGTTTCATCTATTTGATTACTTCTACAAGAGGCCTATTCTTGGTGGTTGAAACTGAAGCTTTTTTATGGAAAACGTATTTCTTGGAAGTGTCCCTTTTTTCTCCCTAGGTAAAAGTGGAACCGGGGGGGGGGGCAATTTTGATTTTCCATTAAAAGCAGAATGAAAAATAAAAGAAGAGTTGGTTTTTCTACCCTGCTTTTCTCTGCCCTTAAGGGATCTCAAAGCCGTTTACAATCCCCTTCCCTTTCCCTTCCCATAACAGACACCTTGTGAGATAGGTGGGGCTGACAGAGTTCAGAGAAAACCCAGCAGGCTTCATTTGGAGGAGTGGGGAATCAAACCCAGTTCTCCAGATTAGAGTCCACCAGTCTTAACCACTATAGCACGCTGACTCAACATATGTATTCAGGGGCGGACGATTGTCTGCTTCATTGTCTGCTTC
Organism: Euleptes europaea; assembly: GCF_029931775.1. Classification (NCBI taxonomy): domain Eukaryota; kingdom Metazoa; phylum Chordata; class Lepidosauria; order Squamata; family Sphaerodactylidae; genus Euleptes; species Euleptes europaea. Next base: position 75,733,744 of record NC_079320.1, read on the forward strand.
ATTGACATTTCGGTATTGCCACGTTATAAGAACCCGTTTCCCAAAACTAACGGTAACATGATGAGCTCAGACCATGCTGGCCTGTTCAGGCTGCTGCCCCCATTACAACCATCATTTTAATTTCCCCTCGGTTTAACACTGAAGACACTCTTTTCCTGCCTGACTTCCGCACATCCCACCAACAGCAAATTGTGAAGACACTGTCCTTGATGCTACATGAGATGAACAGTGATTAGTCTGCGGAACTGAGCTCCACAAGATGTGGGGATGACCTATGCCTCAGGTTTGCAGAAAAAAGTGAAATCTAAAAAAAAAATACACTCTGGTTTTTTTAAACCCCCCAAAATGATAAATGTAGCACTTTTAAGCAACAGATTCTCTCACTAGCCATTGTTAGGCAACCACAGATTTCTAGCCAATTAATGGAGGAACAATCTTCTTGCTGCACCACCCAACAGATGAGGTGTCTGGTTCTGATGTGCCGTCACCTCCAGCCCTATCAGCCAACCCCAAGTGGCAGCTGTGATAGTTGGAAGCACAGAGCATGGAGGACATAATTTTAACTCCACAATCTGTACTTTCTCCATCCCAGGCACCTGTTCAATAGGGTTGCCAACCTCCAGGGGATAGTCACAAAACTGCACAAACACTTAGTTTTTAAATAATAAAGCATAGAAAACGCCAAAGATACATCCAGTATCTATATGACCATAAACAATTTTTCAAAATGGCATAAATGTTAAACGAAAGTTTATACAATCCTGGCGTAGTCACTAGGAACTCATCCTTCTCATAAGGAGGTTCAACTTGACGACCATACAAGAGGTAAGATGAAATGCAACAGACTTCCGGTTGTTTTTCTGTTTCGGCTTAGATATAGCCTTCCTCAGGGGCCACTATATGCTATATACTGTAAAGACAATTACTTACACGCTTGCTGTTAATAACAAAGCTTCCGCGTTGGCAAAGTAGCCATGTCACCGCCCCAATTAAATACAAAATATCCACGTGATACACTGATTCAGTAATAGACATATTCTTAAAGGTACAATGACCCAATGTTACAAGGCATGATAGAACATATGCAGAATTACAATTATAAATAGCAAGACAAATCTAATGTGGTATTTAAACCTTTAGGATGTACAGTGTCAAAGAGCTGGATGTATTTAGACTCTTGTCGCTTCAACAACAATTCCAGATCAACCCTGTCATGGTTGTGTGAGCTTTCAAAGCGCCATAATACAAAAAAAGATAAGTCTTCATCACTATGATTTTTATTAAGAAAGTGCGCCGTTAAAGGTGCCTCAGCTACCTGGTTCCTTATTCTAGATCTATGCTCGCTGATGCGATATTTGATGGGTCTAGACGTTTTGCCAATGTACCACTGCCGGCAGGAACAAATTACGCAATACACAAGATTGCGTGAGTCACAATTGTTAAAGCTGCATATCTTGAAGGTTTTCTTAGTAATGGGATGTGTAATTTCCTTCACAGTAAGCATGTACTTGCAACTTAAACAAGAGCCACATTTATAATTACCATGAGGAAGATTTGAAATGTTGCTCTTGTGTGTGTGCTGTGTAAGCATATCTCTAAGAGAACGTGTGCGTTTATATGCTACACGGGGTGGCAATAAACATCCTGGCAAGTGCTGCACTAAATGCCAATGGCGATAGAGAACTTGCCGGATAAGTGGAGACATGGATGTGTATTGCAATACACAGGTGAGACGATCTTCTTTTGTATTGCATGTGTCTGTAAGTAGTTCAGCCCTAGGTTTCTGTTGGGCTTTAAATCTAGCTCGTTCAATAACCCGTGATGGATAACCTCGCTGTCTCAAGTTTTGTGTGAACTGTTGCATAGACTCTTTGTAGTCAATTTCTTCTGTAGAGTTTCTTTTTAATCTTAAAAGCTGACTAAAGGGTAAATTATCTCTAAGGTGAAGCGGGTGAAAGGAATTGTAGTGTAGTAGGCTATTACGTGTCATGGGTTTGGTGTATGAGCGCACGCCCAATTTACCGTCAATCTTCTTATAGACGGTAACGTCTAAAAAAGGGATCTCTACACTATTGCATTCACCACTAAGGGTGATATGTGGATTTTGTAAATTAATCCAATCACTGAATGCGTGGAAGCTCTGCTCATCAGACATGACTAGGAACAGATCATCCACGTACCTAACATAGAGAACGATATTGTTCCTGAATGAATTGTTGTGTAGGATGTGTGCATGTTCAAAAGCTACCATATAAATGTTAGCAATCGATGGGGCGCATGCGCTGCCCATCGCTACCCCGTGTGTTTGCATATAAAATGTATCATCATGCACAAAGTAGTTTTTTTCGGTCACAATGTCAAATAAGTTCAACAAGAACTGGGTAGATGGTTGTAGATTGGAACGAGTGTTGAGAAGTCTCTCAATTATAGCTCGTACTTCATCAGTCGGTACATTAGTATAGAGGGCATTAACATCTAGAGTGCCCAATACTGAGCTTAAAGGAACCTTGACTTGTTCAATTATGCTAATAAAGTGCCTAGTGTCTTTAATATAAGCGCTGGTAGCTTTACTGAAAATATTCAAAAATGACTCAAGATATTTAGCTAATGGTTCTAATATGGAAGAAATGCCAGCCACTATTGGTCTACCTAAAGGTGGTCGTGTAGGTTTGTGAATTTTAGGAAGGATATAGAATCTAGGTATTTTGGGAAATTTATTGTAAAGAAACTCAGCTGTTTGTGTTGTAATCTGGTCATCTGCTAATGCCTCATTAATAACCGTGCGAATGATGAGTTGTATCTCATCCGTCGGGTCATGAGATAATTTGCAATAAAATCTACTGTTGTTAAGCTGTCTGTAAATCTCATTGTTATAATCTGCCTTAGACAAAATAACTATGGCCCCGCCCTTATCAGCAGGTTTCACTATGATGTTAGAGAGGCTGGCCAAATTATTAAGAATTTCCAAATCTTTTTTTGGTAAGTTGTGCCTCCTATGCATTTTGTGCTGTTCTAATTTGGTAATATCACGATTGACTACATCATAAAAGGTCGCAATATGAGGATCATAAGATGGGGGGATATATCTTGATTTAGGTCTAAATGTATTAGAAACTTCCGTGGTATCATTTCCAAATTTCTCTTTAAGTTTCAATAATCGTATGAATTTGAATATATCTATTTTAGTCTGTAATGGTGAATAAGCTGGAGTAGGCACAAAGCCTAACCCATACTCTAAAACTCGAATTTCATCTGCAGAAAAATGTTGTTGAGATAAATTAACCACTATCTGTTGTTCCTCCCTCCTCTGCGCCTTTGAAAAGGACGTGAGTTGCCACGTCCTCTAACATAACGGGACCGTAAATTATATTCCCTGTCGGAACCACGACTGGACAGACTAGAGGATTCACTGTCATAATCATATAATCGGTTACGGTTGGTCCTATGTGTGGCAGATGTTACAACTGTAGTTTCATTATACCAGGGATATACAACATCTTGGCTGTAATCATTAGAATCCCTTTCGTATTTCTTGGTATTATATGCTCTTATATTTTCTTTAAAATTATTCAAGTCTAGTTCTAATTGTTTCATCTTATTCGCAAAACTAGTTGGAGTCATGGCTGGCTTCAATTCTTCCTTAAGTTTATCAATATCATCTTTAAGAGTCTCAATTTCCTCATTGGCTTGCCCAATAATCAAAGTCATCAAATCATAAGCGCACTTATTCAAAATAGCAATCCATTTGTTCTTAAAATTAACATTATCTTTGAATAAAGTTGGAGCCTTTTGCATGCGTAATCCTCGTGGTATCATTCTATTTTTGACATACTGTGCCAAAGAGGAGGCATGCATAGAATATTTAATCTGTTTCTTACATACATTCAACAATTTGCTAAAATCAGGGGTCGGTTCAGTATCTGACATAGAGAAAGGGAGAGCAATATCTAATATCTTATCTCTCTCTTCCGTAGAAAATGCAAAAGATTCTTTCCATTTTGCCATGCTAAGAGGAAGTATAGTAAACTTAAGTTAGCGTGCTGTAGAATAGTTAATAAATCAAAGACAGTCACAAAACTGCACAAACACTTAGTTTTTAAATAATAAAGCATAGAAAACGCCAAAGATACATCCAGTATCTATATGACCATAAACAATTTTTTCAAAATGGCATAAATGTTAAACGAAAGTTTATACAATCCTGGCGTAGTCACTAGGAACTCATCCTTCTCATAAGGAGGTTCAACTTGACGACCATACAAGAGGTAAGATGAAATGCAACAGACTTCCGGTTGTTTTTCTGTTTCGGCTTAGATATAGCCTTCCTCAGGGGCCACTATATTGATAACATAAATAAAAAAATGCAGTACAACGGCATAAACATATGATATAGAATTTAAAAAAATATATATATATGCTATATACTGTAAAGACAATTACTTACACGCTTGCTGTTAATAACAAAGCTTCCGCGTTGGCAAAGTAGCCATGTCACCGCCCCAATTAAATACAAAATATCCACGTGATACACTGATTCAGTAATAGACATATTCTTAAAGGTACAATGACCCAATGTTACAAGGCATGATAGAACATATGCAGAGATTTACAGACAGCTTAACAACAGTAGATTTTATTGCAAATTATCTCATGACCCGACGGATGAGATACAACTCATCATTCGCACGGTTATTAATGAGGCATTAGCAGATGACCAGATTACAACACAAACAGCTGAGTTTCTTTACAATAAATTTCCCAAAATACCTAGATTCTATATCCTTCCTAAAATTCACAAACCTACACGACCACCTTTAGGTAGACCAATAGTGGCTGGCATTTCTTCCATATTAGAACCATTAGCTAAATATCTTGAGTCATTTTTGAATATTTTCAGTAAAGCTACCAGCGCTTATATTAAAGACACTAGGCACTTTATTAGCATAATTGAACAAGTCAAGGTTCCTTTAAGCTCAGTATTGGGCACTCTAGATGTTAATGCCCTCTATACTAATGTACCGACTGATGAAGTACGAGCTATAATTGAGAGACTTCTCAACACTCATTCCAATCTACAACCATCTACCCAGTTCTTGTTGAACTTATTTGACATTGTGACCGAAAAAAACTACTTTGTGCATGATGATACATTTTATATGCAAACACACGGGGTAGCGATGGGCAGCGCATGCGCCCCATCGATTGCTAACATTTATATGGTAGCTTTTGAACATGCACACATCCTACACAACAATTCATTCAGGAACAATATCGTTCTCTATGTTAGGTACGTGGATGATCTGTTCCTAGTCATGTCTGATGAGCAGAGCTTCCACGCATTCAGTGATTGGATTAATTTACAAAATCCACATATCACCCTTAGTGGTGAATGCAATAGTGTAGAGATCCCTTTTTTAGACGTTACCGTCTATAAGAAGATTGACGGTAAATTGGGCGTGCGCTCATACACCAAACCCATGACACGTAATAGCCTACTACACTACAATTCCTTTCACCCGCTTCACCTTAGAGATAATTTACCCTTTAGTCAGCTTTTAAGATTAAAAAGAAACTCTACAGAAGAAATTGACTACAAAGAGTCTATGCAACAGTTCACACAAAACTTGAGACAGCGAGGTTATCCATCACGGGTTATTGAACGAGCTAGATTTAAAGCCCAACAGAAACCTAGGGCTGAATACTTACAGACACATGCAATACAAAAGAAGATCGTCTCACCTGTGTATTGCAATACACATCCATGTCTCCACTTATCCGGCAAGTTCTCTATCGCCATTGGCATTTAGTGCAGCACTTGCCAGGATGTTTATTGCCACCCCGTGTAGCATATAAACGCACACGTTCTCTTAGAGATATGCTTACACAGCACACACACAAGAGCAACATTTCAAATCTTCCTCATGGTAATTATAAATGTGGCTCTTGTTTAAGTTGCAAGTACATGCTTACTGTGAAGGAAATTACACATCCCATTACTAAGAAAACCTTCAAGATATGCAGCTTTAACAATTGTGACTCACGCAATCTTGTGTATTGCGTAATTTGTTCCTGCCGGCAGTGGTACATTGGCAAAACGTCTAGACCCATCAAATATCGCATCAGCGAGCATAGATCTAGAATAAGGAACCAGGTAGCTGAGGCACCTTTAACGGCGCACTTTCTTAATAAAAATCATAGTGATGAAGACTTATCTTTTTTTGTATTATGGCGCTTTGAAAGCTCACACAACCATGACAGGGTTGATCTGGAATTGTTGTTGAAGCGACAAGAGTCTAAATACATCCAGCTCTTTGACACTGTACATCCTAAAGGTTTAAATACCACATTAGATTTGTCTTGCTATTTATAATTGTAATTCTGCATATGTTCTATCATGCCTTGTAACATTGGGTCATTGTACCTTTAAGAATATGTCTATTACTGAATCAGTGTATCACGTGGATATTTTGTATTTAATTGGGGCGGTGACATGGCTACTTTGCCAACGCGGAAGCTTTGTTATTAACAGCAAGCGTGTAAGTAATTGTCTTTACAGTATATAGCATATATATATATTTTTTTAAATTCTATATCATATGTTTATGCCGTTGTACTGCATTTTTTTATTTATGTTATCAATATAGTGGCCCCTGAGGAAGGCTATATCTAAGCCGAAACAGAAAAACAACCGGAAGTCTGTTGCATTTCATCTTACCTCTTGTATGGTCGTCAAGTTGAACCTCCTTATGAGAAGGATGAGTTCCTAGTGACTACGCCAGGATTGTATAAACTTTCGTTTAACATTTATGCCATTTTGAAAAATTGTTTATGGTCATATAGATACTGGATGTATCTTTGGCGTTTTCTATGCTTTATTATTTAAAAACTAAGTGTTTGTGCAGTTTTGTGACTGTCTTTGATTTATTAACTATTCTACAGCACGCTAACTTAAGTTTACTAAACCTCCAGGGGATGGCTGGAGATCTCCCACTATGACAACTGATCTCCAGACGAGAGAGATCAGTTCCCCTGGAGAAAATGGCCGCTTTGGCAATTGGACTCTATGGCATTGAAGTCCCTCTCCTCTCTAAACCCCGCCCTCCTCAGGCTCCACCCCCCCTCAAATCTTCAGGTATTTCCCAACCTGGAGCTGGCACCCCTACTGATCAACAAGAAAGAGAAAGTGGCAATGAGGGAGAACAGAAAAAGGGAGAAAAGGCCACAATGGGAGGGTGGAGGTTGAGCTAGAGGGGAGGAAGCAGTGATGGGGTGAGATGCTCTCTCCCTTATGAGTTCTCCCAGATCTCCCTCTTGTATATTTATTTTAGTAAGTTATCCCTATCTTTGATTGACTTATTGAAATTCTGTTGTGCCTGAGAGATGTCATTATCTTTTGTTGACCTTTACTGAGGAATATTTTGAAAAATCTAAAAGAAAGAGATTAGACTACATTAAAAACCAAAAGAGAGAGAGAGAGAGGAGTGATTGGTGTTTGTTTGTTTGTATAGCAGTATAAGCCAACTTCAGAGAGTATTAGTCGGAGAACAAATACCAGAAGTATCTCTGATACTAAGAGCAGAATACCTCCTTTTACAATGTAATCCTCTGCAGAATTACTCCAGTCTAAAACCGCTGATTTCAATGAGCGTAGACTGGAGTAACTCTGTATAAAATTACACTGTTAGTTTTGAAACATCTTTTAAGCCACCTGTGTGGCATGATTTACCCTTGAATCTGGGTAAATTTAAGATAAAATGCTTAAGGGTAGAAGACCTTTTGGTAAATAATAATAGGTTGTTTGCTAAATTCAGGCAGCCAGCAGCCAGGGATATCCTGCTTCGCTCTCAGAATTAATGTTCCCCTTGAACTTGGGAAGGCAGAACCTAATTCAACAAAAAAAGATACTGTTATTAAAGTGGTGGCCATCTGATGCTTACCATCCTCTTGGGGGTTTAAGGGTCTCTGTTTCAATCCAATTCATTTTAATCGTATTGTTATAATATGTTTTTTAAAGTGTGGAAAGGAATGGGGGGGGGGAGAACATAGCATCCTTAGATCCACTTACAAATGTGCTGCATTTGTGTTTGTATGTGTGTGTGTGTTTGTGAGTGTGTGTTTAAACAGAAATACGAAACTGGCCAGAAAATTCTGAAGGTGGATGGAGGCCCAACACCTCCAAGAGGTCAGTTTCATGTTCGAGACTCATGGCTACCACATTGCCAGATCCCAGGAGGTCGGGTTGCCAACTGCCATGTACTAGCTGGAGATCTCCTGTTATTACAACTGATCTCCAGCTGATAGAAATCAGTTCCCCTGAAGAAAATGGCCGCTTGGGCAATTGGACTCTTTGGCATTGAAGCCCCACCCCTCTCCAAACCCTGCCCTCCTCAGGACATGGAGGTTGGCAAGCCAATCCAAAAGTGACAGGGGGTAGCTCTTGGAATCAACACAAACTCCCCTTGCCAGTTGCTCCCACTTACTCGAGCAAGGATTATTTGTTGTCTCGGTGTCATAATTTCAAGCAGAATGAGGGGACGATGAAACGGTTGTTTGTATGTGGCCTTCAAGTCATGCTTGTTTTGACTTGGCCTGCAGTGCTTTTAAGACCCAAGTCTTAAGTGTGCTACTATATTGATTTTATCATCCTCTTTCTTTCTCTTATGTACTCATGGGGGAAAGGGGGGGGGAGAGAAGTAATAATAAATGAACTGCTTTTAAATGATATATTGTCATCATACATGACGCCATGATACATAACTCCAATATTTTTAGTTCTACAAAGGCATGTAATAAGCATATGGTGTACTTGAGGGTTCATATCACGTACACACATGAAGCTGCTTTATACTGACTCGGGCTTTCAGTCCATCAAGGTCAGTATTGTCTACTCAGACTAGCAGCATCTCTCCAGGGTCTCAGGTAGAGGTCTTTCACATCACCTACTTGCCTCGTCCCTTTAACTTTTCCCCTTCAAATGGTTTAAACCACTCACTTTCCCACCAAGTTCTTGCCATCTCACTAGCTGTCTTTTTGTGAAAGTGAGTCACAGGTAGAGGAAGGCTTGTGACCATCGTACTAAATACTTTTTAAACAAAAATATCAAGAAATTTGGAAAGAATCCTACCCTGGAGACCAGCTAGAGAGAAAAGGTTGCCAACTCTGAGTTGGAAAATTTCTGAAGATCTGAGGGTGGAGCCTGGGGAGGGTAGAGTTTGAGGAGGGGAGGGAGCTCAGCAGGGATTTGATGGCATAAGGGCCAGCCTCCAAATCTGCCATTTCCTCTAGAGACCACTGCAGTCTGGCAAGCAGTTGTAATTCTGGGGGAACTCAAGGCCCCACCTGCAGGTTGGCATGTCTATGAGAGTCTTGAGAACAGATTGTCAAAGTCAGACAGACTGGTTGATCTGATCTTGCAACTCTCTGGTTCATCAGACACCAGCACGGTTGCCAACCTCCAGGTACTAGCTGGAGATCTCCTGCTATGACAACTGATCTCCAGCTGACAGAGATTAGTTCCCCTGGAGAAAATAGCCGCTTTGGCAATTGGACTCTATAGCACTGAAGCCCCTCTGCAAACCCCACCCTCCTTAGGCTCCATCCCAAAAACCTCCCACCAGTGGCGAAGAGGGTCCTGGCAACCCTACACACCAGTCTTGAGCTTCTAGGTGCTGGCCTCTGAGTCTCCAAGTCTGAGCCCCTGGAGACTCCCATAATGTTAATTGTTGTTTTTGCCACCGGACTATATTGAGATGACATCAAAGGCGACACAAAACCCATCACTACAAAACACACAAACCGAATTCAAATTTTAATGTCCTCCAATCAGTACTGGCATTCACCCTTTTGAAGCACACTTTGTCCTTTTGGAACTTAGATATTTGGTATTGCAGTTGTTCGGGACTGGCCCCTTTTCTCACCTGGTGCTGTAATCTGAAAAAAGCAAATTCTGCTGAGTTATAAATCAATAATGCAAGAAAGGTATAAGAACATTTGGTTCTATTTTCCAGCCTGCGAAGTAGAGAGAACATCTGTATAGAAATGTCTGTTAAAACTACAGAGCGTGAGGTTTGTGTATTTTTAGTTTCTCTGCGAGACTGTCTTTGTCTGTGAGCTATTTTCACCCAAATATCCTCCTCCTATGGTGCTCTGGGCCTCTTTGATTTCTTTCTGGCTCTCTTTTTCAGTGCATGACTTTGTACTGTTTATGTGTTTCTTTTAGGTTCAGAGTGTGAAATCCCTTTAATAAAATAAAAACCAAATACAGACTAATCCATGAAAAGACATGATTGCAGATGAGATGATAGACAGATAGACCAGACAGGCAGACTCACAGGTTTAGCCCTGTCTCAGTTTGTAAGTATGCATTTCTCACTTTGGACTACCATAGTGGCACACAGGGCCAGTAGTCCTGGAAATTTGGGGGTGGATCCTGGGGAGGGAGGAGTTTAGCGTGAAAAGGCTGCTCAGTGGGTAGGGTTTCCAGGTCCCCCTCTCCATTGGCTGGAGGTTTTTGGGGGGCGGGGCTGGGGCGATTGCAAGCATGTGCACAATCGCATCACTTCCGGGTTTACCCTTGGAAGCACCGCATCGCCACGGCCGCTTTAGCACTCAAACTCCCAAATGGGTGTGTGTGTGTGTGCTAATGCACCCACAGTGATGTGCCACTTCTGGGGGCAAACCCAGAAGTAATGTGATCGTGCCACATGCATGCGATCCCCGCTGTGGAGAAACCGGTGGATTGGCGGGCAATTGCCCGCGGAAACTACCCACCTGGAAACCCTATCAGTGGGATATAATGTAACAGAATGCACCCTCCAAAATTGTCAATTGCTCTAGGGGAACTGACCTCAAATCTTTGTTGATGTTATACACATCCTGAAACGCTGGACCCCATGTACAAGGTGTGAGCCGTGAGTTTTAAGGCACATGGATGAACCATTTTAACATAAAGCCACACAGAAGAAATGGCTTTAATTTTTTTTTTTTACCTTGTACAACGTTTGTGTATATGTCAGGATGTGTACTGAAAATTGTGTATGTATGGCCACTGAGGAAGGCTTGTTAAAGGCCGAAACACGTCTGGTCAGATTTTGGTGTTTTTAGTTACTAACATCAACTGTTATGTGTTGGTAATATTTGTTACTATGTTTGTGCTTTTTAGGAAGCCTGTATATTGGGCCCTGTGTTTTTAAATACAATTGTGCACAAGGTATCATGAAAAAAGATTTATTGGTCGTTGGATTAGATAGTGTTTAGCTCAACCCCTTTGGTTTCTGCTGACTTTTAGGTTGAGTTTCTTTGTTCCCCTTTTTCTTCAGTTGTTATTCATAGAAAAGAGCAAGATGCCAACCAAAACTGGGCGCAAAAAAAAACACTATAACATGCTCAGACAGTTTATTCATCCAGCGAAGTAATCAAAAGTCCCAACCAATCTCAAGAAATATAATACCTATTCAGAGAAATATTTACTGCTTAGTATAGCTATATAAAAGAAATTATAAGGGGGACAAAGGCATTTCATTCTGAACAATTAACTGTTTGTGGGTTCTGTCTGACTCACCACTGCCGCAAACTGAGCCAGGTCTCATGGAGCTGAGAAAGGCTACATCCTCATACTTGTTTCTTTTGTACATTATACAAAAGCCAGAGCAGCTTACATTATTCGCCTCTCCTCCTTTTTTCTTCTCACAACACTAAAGGCTGAAAAGTATGTGGTAAAGGTCAAGTAAAGGTATTGCAAGCACCGGGTCATTAGTGACCCATGGGGTGTTGTTACATCAAGATGTTTGCAGTATGTAACTGGCCCAAAACCACCCAGTGAGCTTCCCCAGCAAGATGGGGATTCGATCTTGGGTCTCCCAGATCGTACTCTGAAACTCTAACTGCTATACCACACCGGCTTTCATAGCGTGGCTTTTGTTGAAGAGTAGCAAGCAGCCAGGCCTAAGTGAGCCACGGAACTAGGTGGTATTAAATCGCATGGTGGTTGCTGTCAGGCCTTGTTGGAGTCTTCTCTCAAAGGCCGAAACAGCACTGGAAAGGAGCCTGCCCTCTCCCCCTGCCTTTTACTCACAGAAACCAAACCTTGGAATACTGTGGTTGCCAGCAATGGCTACTGAGATAATCCATTTCTTAAAGATACAGGTGTGCTTTTATCATTTTGGGGTTTTTTAACCTCCCCCTACCCCCGTGTATTTCTTTTTTAAGATTTCAGATTTTTCTGCAAATCTGGGGCATTGTTCACATTTTTAGAAATATCTGTCTTGCCCATTCGCAGCTCAAGGCAATGAATTTATGTATCTTCAGATTCGGCAAAGTTCACTATTAGTGTGTGTGTGTGTGTGTGTGTGTGTGTGTGTGTGTGTGTGTGAGAGAGAGAGAGAGAGAGAGAGAGAGAATGTAAACTCACAGTCTTCAACAAATGCCCAGAAAAGACAGTTTGACAGTAAAATAAGCTGTCTGAAGGCTGCCTCTTTATTGAGGACTAGCTGAAGTGCCATGATTTTGGTTTGTTAAATGTTTGGGGCTTAAACCAAGCTTGGTAAATGGTGCTGCTTAGTAAACCCTTACAAATTAGGACTCTTTGCAATGAGAGCTTCTGGGCGTTAAGGTTAAGGCTCAAGGAACAGTCCTGCCCTTCCTAAATACAAGGACCTCTGCCTTTTTGAAGAAAGGCAAAAAGGGGGCAAAGGGCTCAAGGTGAGGTGGATGTGTGGACCCTTCTCAGCAGCCATTTCCTTCCCCCCAGGTAAGTTGGAGACAATCAACAGGAGGAGAAGGAAAGCTGCAGGAAAGCCTAGCAATGGAGAGGGCTGGTTGGGAACCATTTAGATTCTGCTAGACCTATCCAAATTTGCAGCCTGAGGTTATTTCCTGAGAATTGTAGGTAGAATGAGCCCCTTTCAAATTGGGATGGAAGAAGGGGATTGGTCTTTCTCTAAGTTTAGATTATTGTCTGAAAGTTCAGGAAAACTGATTCCCTCTGTAGGGTTGCCAACCTAGAATCATAGAGTTGGAAGGGGCCGTACAGGCCATCTAGTCCAACCCCTTGTTTAATGCAGGATCAGCCTAGAGCATCCCTGACAAGTGCTTGTCCAGCCTCTGCTTAAAGACTGCCAGTGAGGGGGAGCTCATCACCTCCCTAGGTAGCTGATTCCACTGTCGATCAAAAAAAAAATCCTAATATCTAGCTGGTACCTTTCCACCCACAATTTAAACCCATTATTGCGAGTCCTATCTTCTGCCAACAGGAACAGCTCCCTGCTCTCCTCTAAGTGACAGCCCTTCAAATACTACCCCTCCCCTTCAAACGTAAACAGCTGGAGATTCATGCACATAGAATCATAGGGTTGGAAGGGGCCATACAGGCCATCTAGTCCAACCCCCTGCTTAATGCAAGATCAGCCTAGTGCATCCATGACAAGTGTTTGTCCAGCCTCTGCTTAAAGACTGCCAGTGAGGGGGAGCTCACAACCTCCCTAGGCAGCTGATTCCACTGTTGAACAACTCTTACTCTAAAACCTTTTTTTTCCTAATATCCAGCCGGTACCTTTCCACTCAAAATTACATCCATTATTGCGAGTCCTATCCTCTGCTGCCAACAGGAACAGCTCCTTGCCCTCCTCTAAGTGACAGCCCTTCAAATACATAGTGGAATGTTTCTGCCACTGAACTGCTCACTTTCCTTTAGCATGACTCCCCACTCGGCCAACAGGGTCCATGCCACCTTTGGAAAGAACCTGCTTGAGATGTCTTACAAAGTAAAACAAAATAAAGCAAAAAGTTACAGAGCCTCTTGCCTTGGACCCCGGCATTAGGATGAAGGACAAATAGGAAGCCCCAGGAACCCAGGAACCCCCCCCCAAAAAAATGACAGTCTTTAAGTAGCCCTGAGCTCTTCAGTGGTCTGTAATAAGCAGCCAAACCGGTATGGCCGCGCAGCCTCCTACAGATTTCAGCCATGTTTACCTTTTTAATATGCCTTTCATTCTTTCAGCTGGGGTTGGTTTCTTGAAAGTGTTCCAGCCACCCCCGAGAGCCAGTGTGGTGTAGTGGTTAAGTGTGGTGAACCCTAATCTGGAGACCCAGGTTTCATTCCCCACTCCTCCACATGAGCGGCAGACTCTAATCTGGTGCCGCTCATGTGGAGGGTTGGGGAATCAAGCCTGGTTCTCCCGATTAGAGTCCACTTGTTTTTAACCACTACACCACGCTGGCTCCTAGACGTGGACAGGCTCCTGGCCCTGAATGACACCGAGTTTCCCACTCTTCCTTGGCAGGACAAATTGCTGATGAAAGCAAAAAGGTCTCACGTTGGAGTCATTGCTTGGGATATCTTTTGTTCTACTTTGTAAAAAAAAAAAATGCTATTTACAGTTAATCTGTTTCCAGGAGTGAGTCAGTCAGTGTGTAGTCAAGGGGTACAAAGTACTGACAGGAAATAATTCTCTAACAGTTGGCAACAAAAGACTTTCATTGACTCACAAGGGTTGGTTTCGCCAGTCACTCACTGTCTCAGGTATGACTGAAAAAATCATCTTAGATTAATTTGATGTAAAACGGTCTCCCTAGGAGGAGCACATTTTCACTCAGAATACTCGGCGGTCTCATTTAGTTGCCTGCACACACTAACCTGTTTGTAATCATGTTACTTATCTTTTAATTTTGAATGTGGTAGATACACAACAGACAAGGCATTCAGGTGGGACTCTCGCCAATAAAACTGATTTCGCTTCACTTAAACATTTCAGGATTGGATGCGTGAGAACCAATTTCGGCGCAGAAAACAGGCAAGGGTGCCACAACACCGACGCCAAACCTTCTGAGGTGTGGGGCTGGAATGGTAACACGTTGTTGCTATTCTGCATTTAAAATTCTGATAAGCCCTGTACAAAGAGGACAAGAAGCAAGCCCCTGGGACAATCGCCTACAACTGAATAGGCATGAAATAATAGAGCAAGAAAAGAACCTGCAAATGTAAGCGCTAGTATTTTAAGACTGTTCACATAACCCCCATACCCCACCCCAATGAAGCCACTTCAACAGGGTTTGGATGATCAACACAATTCAGAAGGGACATACAGCCAGATGTGCATTAGCATCGACAACATGTGTGGTGGTGTGACTCTCTCTTAGGTGTTTAATTACATATTTAAATAATGGAGAGGGGTTGTCCACTTTGATGTGGGGTTTCATTTAAGGCAAGACCCGAGATTTTACAGGAAATGCTATCTTTTTGCATAAGCATGGACAATTATGATAACTGTCTACACATAATTCGACTATATTTGGAAACCTCTCTACAGAAAATTAGATCATCCAGTTTTTGCCCTTCAGTACAGACTCGGACTGAACTACAAACTTCCTGGAAGGTTGAACATGACTTGAAAATACATAAAAATGAACATGACTGGAAAATACATAAAAATATTTGCCATGGATGAGCCAACGCTGAAGGAGGAGGAGGTGGAGGAAAAGGAGAAGGAGAAGGAGGAGGAGGAGGAGGAGAGTTGTTTTTTATATGCCGACTTTCTCTACCACTTAAGGAAGAAAAAAAAGAAGAAAAAGAAGAAGGAGGAGGAGGAGGAGTTGGTTTTTATATGCTGATTTACGGAAGAATCAAACCGGCTTACAATCACTTTCCCTTACCCTCCCCACAACAGACACCCTGTGAGGTAGGTGGGGCTGAGAGAGCTGTGACTAGCCCAAGGTCAACCAACTGGCTTCATGTGTAGGAGTGGGGAAACCAACCCGGTTCACCAGATTAGAGTTTGCTGCTCATGTGGAGGAGTGGGGAATCAAACCTGATTCGCCAGATTTGAGTCCAGTGCTCTTAACCACTACACCATGCTGGCTAGATCTGTTGGGTTATGGACATGGGTAAAGTATGTACAGGGGTACTTCAACCTAAGTGGTACATACATGGCTGCCTTGATTTCTGGAATGCCATTGGTTTGTAAAAGTACCTCTGCCACCCAGGGAATCAAAGAAACCACATATATTCTATCCAATGGGAAGCTCCAGTTTCCACCAATGGTATTTCTATATAAGTCACATCAGGAGCTAAACTTTGATTCGCTCAGCCATACCACTACACCATGCTTGCTCTCAAGTATTTCTATATATAGGCCTTTTATGCAGGGGCATTTCCACACAGTCCCCCCCCCACCGACTGCTTTGGGGCTTCCTTTTGATTATCCATGCCTTTGCCAACCGTCAGAGGTTGCCTCGTTCTCCTTGTGCATTTTGCCCGTGTTTTCCAGATGCTGTTGATGCCTAAAACAAATGTGGCAAGCACTGTTATTTTTATTTTAAAATTAAAATACTTTATTATTATTACAACATATAGGAACGATTAATAAGGTTGTCATCTATGCACCAAACTTATTACATCCGTTTCTAAGGATTTGTTTCTATAAAAGGTTTCATTGCAGTGCATTAATAATAACTCTTAAATCTTATTTTCTTCTATATTCACTTATCAAAAAACTTTCTTTTAAAACATTTATTTCTTAAATCTTTCCCTTTTTACTTTAATTCTCATCTGAACAAGCCCCCACCATATATATGTAAAAGGAATTCATTTTATAATGAAACTCCGATCTTGTTCTGTTACATATATATGATATTAGACTTGCCATGACACCATATTCTGCCAATTTGTTTTTCCATTGTTCCAGAGTTGGGCATCTGTTGCTGCAAATATTCTTCTTCTCTCTCTCTCTCTCTCTCTCTCTCTCTCTCTCTCTCTCTCTCTCTCTCTCTCTCTCTCTCTCTCTCTCTCTCTCTCTGTGTGTGTGTGTGTGTGTGTGTGTGTGTGTTAAGTGCCGTCAAGTCACTTCCGACTCATGGCGACCCTATGAATGAAAGTCCTCCAAAATGTCCTATCTTTGACAGCCTTGCTCAGATCTTGCAAATTGAAGGCTGTGGCTTCCTTTATTGAGTCAATCCATCTCTTGTTGGGTCTTCCTCTTTTCCTGCTGCCCTCAACTTTTCCTAGCATTCTTGTCTCTATTGCCATATATTTGAATAATTCATTATAAAATTTTGGCACACTGCTTGGTAAAGTATTTCATAGCATACTTTTAGGGTCCCTCCCAAACTAAATTTTAAATTCATCTCATCATGAATCTCTCAATCCAGCATTTTCTTGCATGACCACAACATGTGATAGAAAGATGCATCTATTTTTTTTATTATTTTTTTGCATTTCCACCAATTCCCACTGTATTTGCTATTGGATTTCGCTATATCTTTGAGTGAAATATACCATCTATAAAACATTTTCTACCAATTCGCTCTCAGTGTTTGACATTCTGTAAACTTGATTTCTGTAGTCCATAAATCCTCCCATCGCTTCATATATAAATGTTTTCTCCAAAGTTTTGCATCCATTTTATCATACAATCTTTTACCTGCTCTGTTTCAATATCATATTGCAATCGAATTTTGTAAATTTTTCCTAACAAATGTCCTGCATTTGTTGCTATTAACTGTTCAAAGTCTGTTTTCCTTTTTAGTGGTCCTCCCTCTGCAGCTATCCCCGTGCAATCCTGAAGGGTGGAGCTGCATAGGAGGCAGAGCAGGGCCATTTACGCCAGTGACGGGGAGTGACGGGGCAATGCGAGGCTTGGGCACCAGCACTGCCTCCCCAGCAGTGTTTTTCTGGTGCAAGTGCCCACACTGGCATGCAGGGGGGCATTCCTGGGGCATTCCCAGGGGCGTTCCTGGGGCTTTCCCAAAGCCCTTTGAGTTACACCTGCAAAATAGTTAGCATAGCCCCATGAAACTCATTGGGGGAGTTTCATAGGGTTTCGTCAAAGTCCAATTTTTATTTTTGAGCCAGGAAGCATCTCAGGAGTGGTGGCTGCACCATCCCCAGCCCTCCACTAACTATCCCCCCCTTAGGATTGGGCTGCCCATGTTCTTTTAATCTTTTCACCATTTGACAGTTCTTTTGCCAGCAATCCAGTGAAGAGATTTCTGGGACAGAAATTACACAGAAAGCTGAACAATGTTGCAACTGACTCCCTAATAACAAAAGGATGAAAGCAATAAAGATGAACAGGGATAGTGGGGAAGAGCTTGTTTTCAGCTCAGGTGAGCATCCCTCAGCTTTGCACCACTCCAAACACGTCGTCGCTGATCCAAAAATGAATAATGGTTGGTTAATAGCAGCATCGCTGAGAGTCGCGTTTGATCCCGACTATGGATTTAATGATGTTTCTGCATGACATAATTATCTCACAGCAATTAAAGGACCAAAAACAGTGCAGATGATGGGAGAGGGTTGTTTTTCTCCAAAGCTCTTTGCACTGTCAGAAGCCAAGTCAAGGATAGAGGGAATCAGTGAGAATTGGGGATTCGTGTGTAAAACGGAGCACGGAATATCATTGCCGCAGCGACGCTGCATATGGGGTAGAGCTTTCAGGGGAGTCGGAACTCCTCATGGGGGAGGGAGCAAAAGAGTGCCAATCCAAAGCCCAGGGTTGCAGACCTTGACTATGCTGGGACTGGGGGCAGCCACTTGGCTGGTTCGCATCCTCAGCAAAGAGGCACTTTCCTCTTTGCCGCTTTCCCCTCCATGCCACAGCTTGTCAGCATTACTGCCATAGGCTCCAATCCAGCACGGTGAAGGGGTGAAGAGTGGTGGACTCTAATCTGGAGAACTGGGTTTGATTCTCCACTCCTCCACATCAGCAGTGGACTCTGATCTGGTGAATCGCGTTGATTTCCCCACTCCTCCACATGAAGCCTGCTGGGTGACCTTGGGCTAGTCACAGTTCTCTCCGAACTCTCTCAGCCTCACCTACCTCACAAGGTATCTGTTGTGGGGAGAGGAAGGAAAGGCGACTGTAAGCCAGTTTGAGACACCTTAAACCAATTCTTCTTCTTCCTCCTCCTCCTCCTTTTCCTCTTCCTCTTCCTCTATGAATGGTTTCTTGGGCCTCACCCCATTGAATAAAAAGGGGCCAATTTTGGACTACTCTCACGTGCTTTTGTTTGTGGCCCTCTTTTAACAGCAGCATCTTTTCTTTACAAATGTAATTCACACAAAATATATCACCATTACACATTTGAAATCTGTTCAGTCTAAAGATTCTCATGCAACAGTTTTAAAACATTTCAAACACTTCCTCAAGAGTACACTACTTTTATTTTCTGTGCTCTCTATAACCTGCTCATCTCACTTTGTCGACTCTGTCCCTGTTTTCTTCCTCTGCAAATGCTGAATTTCCCCCCAATAAGTCAATTCCCTGTACATATCTCTTCTTACCTTGTCTGAATTTGAGAGACTAGTTTTCAGCAAGTTTTATTTTAAGCAACTTTTACAGTGTATTCATAAACAGACTTACACCCTTTTAAGTTCATGTATGTCAATGTAACCCTGCTTTGGACAGTGCTGTTAATTTCCAATTCTTCTATAGTTGGTAACTTCCAATTGTTTCTTCCAAGATCAAGCAATAAGCTCTCTGGAGGTTTATTCTCAAGCCCACTGATCTCCACAAAACACTGCTCCTAGGAGACGGGGGACCCTGAGGAATCACATTGGGGTAGGAGTATGCAGTAGGAAGGGGAAATTAGTAGAAACTGCCAATTTAGTTTGGATGCAACCCAATCTTTTTTTCCGGTGACACCAAGCAAATCTTACCAAACCCAGCAATACATTAAAATACAACAAGATCCCAGACTGGCAGCCCTTAAAACGATCAGCATTATTGTAAAACAACCACATAAAAGCAAACTAAACTACAGTAAAACTATGTGAAGCATAGGTCATAAAATCCATAATCAAGTCGCCAACTAGAAAATGGGATAATAGTCAATTAAAATTCTGGGCAGATAAGAATGTTTTAACATGACACTTAAATGCCAACAGAGTCAGTGAAGTTCTGTGGAAGGGTATTCTAAAGATGGGGGCCACCACCGAGAAAGCCATCTCCAATGGCCATTCTCGTCACCTCCACAGACATAGGCACAGAGATCAGGGCATGAGATGAGGCTTTCAACAGAATAAAATTGGCAATGTCTCTGGGCATGTGGAAAGTACTTTCCCCTCACATCTTTCTGAGAGCAATCCACTATCGTCAGTTTGTTATTCAGGATGAGGGCATGAGAGCCAAGGATATCATTTCCATGCAGGCTGGACTATTAGCTGTTTGTGTTTTGGAATTTGGTTCTGTACCATTCCCCATTTCAAGAAAGTGCTGAACCAAATTTTGTGCTATCTGAAAACACCGTTGTTTAAAGCTACCCCTCTTCACCAGTATGTTTTAGGAATTAGGTACCACTCAATTTTCTACTCACATTCAGTAAGAAGTATTGCCGAATACGAGTGGTTTGCAGATAATGGCTCTCGTATGATTTCTTCTAGAAAAGCAGCAAGCTATAAGCACTGGAGCAAGCAGGATTTCTCTGACGGAACTGCTGATGTGCAGCAAACCTTTTTCAAGTCAGAAGCCGGCTCTTCAGTCCAAATGCTTGTTGGCAAACTGCTGAATTGCAGGAGATTTTCAGCTTATTAAGGGAGCGAATTTTTGACACTGTCACACAGGCCGCTGTGGCCCGTTCTCCCAAGAATCAGCACTTTTCAGCTCCGAGAAAAGAACTCTTCCTGTTGCATGCGACCTCCCCTTCTGTTTAGCCGCTCTGGAACAAGAAAGCTAGTCAAGTGAGATGCAAACGAATGTGGCATCCAAAGAAACTACTGGCCAGCATTAGATTCCACAATATCTTTGTCCAAATCAGGGTAGATCCCCCCCACTCTCAATCCAGGCTGGCAAATCAGGGTCTGGCCCGACCAAGTGACATTTATGTCATATCTGGCCCTCGTAACAATTGAATTCAACACCCCTGGTTTAGTAGATGCAACAAAAAAACTGTGCCAGTAAATGGAATGTATGGTAGTTACGTCATTGATCACAAATTACGTCACAGACGATAGCCAATATGTCCGGTGACATTCAGGCAGCTATGTTCTTCACAGCACTTAGGATTTGAAGGATATGCATGGCAAATAAATTACCTGAACAGTTTTAGAATTCGACAACAATTTGTAAATTTGGGCTGAATTCAAAGGGTGGCACGGTTGGGCATTTGCATTCCCTAGGGACAAAATCTGAGCAAGGCTGTCAAAGATAGGACATTTTGGAGAACTTTCATTCATTGGGTCGCCATGAGTCGGAAGCGACTTGACGGCACTTAACACACACACACAGGCACAAAATATTGCTCTTTGAGTGTTGGAATTATGTAGCAAACTTGCCTCTACAGGTGCCATACAGGGCCTCAATCTAGCACTAATCAACCATAAGAACTGGCAGCCCCAAGGTGGGGCCTGAAGATCTGGAATTACAATTGATTTTCAGACTACAGAGATCAGTTCCCCTGGAGAAAATGGCTGCTTTGGCGGGTGGATTCCATGAAATTGTACCCCACTGATGTCCCTCCCCTATATTATACCCAAATTATACCCCAAATCTCCAGAAATTTCCCAATCTGGACTTGGTAACCTTATAAATTATAGAACCTACATGGACAAAAGCAATGGGGGACAGGGACTGTATTAAGAGATGCAACTAGGGTTGCCTACCTCCATGTGGTGGCTGGAGATCTTCTGGGATTACAATTGATTTCCAAGCGACAGATCAATTCACCCGGCTGTTTTGGAATGCGGACTCTACGACTTTATACTCCATTGAAGTCCTTCCCCTCCCCAAACCCCACCTGCCTCAGACTCCACCCCCAAAATCCCCAGTTATTTCCTAACCCAGAGCTGACAACCCTATCTCTAGATCCAGAAACAAGAAGAGGTGGCCTCAACCAGGAGGCTCAAGAACAAATGACTTTTTTACTCAGTCAATGGAAAACTGAAAAAATAAAACCTTCCTTAAGGGAGTTAAGGCATTTAGGACAACAGTTTTTTCAGTAACCTGTCTCCAGGGTACAGTCTCCCGACAGCTTCTTGAGAAATCTGCTCTACTACCTAAGGCACGGGTGGGGAACCTTTTTTCCACCAAGGGCCATTTGGATATTTATAACATCATTTGCGGGCCATACAAAATTATTAACTTAAAAATTAGCCGACCAAACCCCAAGCAGGCAGCTGCCCCAGATGACATCCCCCGCCCCTGTGCAGGCAAGCAGGCAGGCATCCAACCGTTGGCGCACTCACCCACCTGGTGGCACAGGATGGTCTGTTGCACCAGCCGGGCATAGATGTCCAGCAGCATGCTGGAGTTGTTCCTGCTTTGCATGGTTGGTGCCGGATTCTATAGCCAGCTCCTGCTACCTCCGCCTGCAGGGATGAAATGAAGACACACTGGCTAAGAACTCGCCCCCCTGCACATTCTGGCCCTGCTCCCTTTAGCCCCCAGCCCTCTTGTAGTACAGAGGGAATACATTTCTCCAAGGCCCGGGTGGGAAAGGGTTAACACCGTTTCTTGGGCGGTCCTAGCAGCTCCATAGCTAATGACTTTTCTGCAAGGGGGAAAATGGTTCATTTTCTCGGCCAAATGAACTCACATCTGCCTTGAATAGAGGCTATTCCTGTCTGTGGGAAGGGGCAGATCACCAGTCTTAGAACCTTCTGAGCTAGAGATCTGCCAGGACCCATGAAGGGCCAGACCAAATGATTTTGCAGGACTTAAACGGCCCCCGGGTCTGACGTTCCCCACCCCTGACCTAAGGCTATAAAGAATCTGAGGTTTTTTTTAAAAAAAAAATCAAAATCCCTCCCCTCCCCAAACCCCTCCGTCCTCAGGGTCCGCCCCCAAAAACCTCCTGCCGGTGGCGAAGAGGGACCTGGCAACCCTAGCCTCCCAGGACACCAGCACGAGGACTTGTGCCAGCAAGATACCGGCGGGAGGCTGAGCCAGCATCTGAGGGCCACTCTGCCACGGCAGTCCTGGGTGGGGGCGGCGCAAGTGGCACTACGCCGGCGTCCGTGCCAGTTTGCATGGCGCAAGTGGCATAGGGGCCACGACACCTCCTAAGCCCATTCAGCCCCAAGCTCAGGAATGGGCTGTAAGTCACAAAACAAAGCAATTTAAACAATGTAATTTAAACCAACAGACCAAACAGACAAACAAATAAAAAACCTGCATCGGGGAGGTCCTGATTCACGTCGCTGGCTGACATGACTCAAAGCCAGAAGCCCTTTGAGTCACGCCTCCGACCATGCCTGAGCTAAGAACCTGCAAGGAGTCCATGGGGAGCTCAACTCACGCATAAGTGAGGGGTTTTCAACAGGATAACTATGCCTGTTGATCAAATTTGTGTTGAAATTCTCAGCATCTCTATTCATACCAGCGCCAATAATCTCCATTCACTTGCATTGCAAAGAAACAGCAATTAAAGAGGTGCTAGTGCACATGTACTCATTTCCTAGTCATGACACAGACGAGTATTTTAAAGCAAATACAGCCACCATTGGAGGCAACGGGGAAGTTCCTTTCTTGTATGTCT
Source organism: Euleptes europaea (assembly GCF_029931775.1). Classification (NCBI taxonomy): domain Eukaryota; kingdom Metazoa; phylum Chordata; class Lepidosauria; order Squamata; family Sphaerodactylidae; genus Euleptes; species Euleptes europaea. The sequence goes on from NC_079320.1 coordinate 75,757,210, forward strand.
TCTCTGTTTGTTTTCCGCCCCAAATTCTCCTTTCTCTGTGTGCATAGAGCCAGCAGTTCCGTGCTAATCATTCCAATTGACTCGGTCTGTCATGTAGTTAGGGCACATAAATGAAAATTGATTTTATTATTACCCTGCGAACAGCTGCATCAGCCCTTCTTCGTCAGCCTTCTACATTGGAGGGATCAAACTGGATTAGCACGGTCGTCCAAAAACGAAGCCGCTCGCAAGATGAAGGCAGGAGAAGTCACCCTGACTTGGCAAGAAGCTGTCCTGGTGCGAAAGAAAGCTTGCGCTACACGAATGCCCCGTGGATGACTGGGAGAAATCACCAGCGGAAATGCCTTCTCCTCATCTAGCAGAAGGGTTTCTGTGGCACAGAGTGGTAAGCTGCAGTACTGCAGTCCAAGCTCTGCTCATGACTTGAGTTTGATCCCGATGGAAGTCGGTTTCAGGTAGCCAGCTCAAGGTTGACTCTGCCTTCCATCCTTCCGAGGTCGGTCAAATGAGTCCCCAGCTTGCTGGGGGTAAAGGGAAGACGACTGGGGAAGGCACTGGCAAACCACCCCGTAAACAAAGTCTGCCTTGGAAACGTCAGGATATGACGTCACCCCATGGGTCAGGAATGACCCTGTGCTTGCACAGGGGACCTTTACAGTAAGGTAAAGGTCCCCTGTGCTAGCACCGGGTCATTCCTGACCCATGGGGTGACATGACATCCCGAAGTTTTCTAGGCAGACATTGTTTACGGGGTGGTTTGCCAGTGCCTTCCCCTTTTAAAAAATGGAAACCTGATTATTAGCTGCTTAGGTTTGCCGCAGAGGTCCTGCTGGGTTGTTTCCTCAGTTGCTGTGCTGCCTCTGTCCTTTACCAGAGTACCCGTGGTAATTCACAACAACAAAAACAACGACAGCAACAACATATTTTTTGGGCATCGAGCCACAGCTGACGTATGCAACCCTGTAGGATTTTCAAGGCAAGAGACACTCAGAGGTAGGTTTGCCATTGCCTGCCTCCACGTCATGACCCAGGTATTCCCAGGAGGCCTCTCATCCAAATACTAGCTAGGGTCAGGACTGAGAGTGTGTGACTGGCCCAAGGTCACCCAGCAAGCTTCCATGGCGCGAGGAGGGAATTCAGACCTTAACCACTACACCACACTGGCTCTCTAAAAGGTAAAGGTCCCCTGTGCGAGCACCAGATCATTCCTGACTCATGGGGTGATGTGACATCGCAACGTTTCCTAAGCAGACTTTGTTTACGGGGTGGTTTGCCAGTGCCTTCCCCAGTCGTCTTCCCTTTACCCCCAGCAAGCTGGGGACTCATTTTACCGACCTCGGAAGGATGGAAGGCTGAGTCAACCTGGAGCCGGCTACCTGAAACCAACTTCAGTTGGGATCGAACTCAGGTCGTGAGCAGAGCTTTGGACTGCAGTACTGCAGCTTACCACTCTGCGCCACGGGGCTCCTACTGTCTCTCTACCAACAACAACAATAATAATAACCTCAAAACATTACTGCCATGAAATCAATTTAAAATAGTTCAAGATACAATAATCACCAGCATGTAACCCATCATTCATTATTCAAAAATCTTCTAGAATAAAAACATTGTCAGTTTCTGCCAGAAAGCCTGTATTGGCACCTCTGAGCTTACCTCCTGCGGCAGGGAGGTCCCCAGGTGGAAGTGAGTGGTATCTGAAAAGTTCCTTCCAAGATTTTGGGTTGCCAACCTGCAGTTGGGGCTTGGAGTTCTCCTGGAATTGCAGCTAATCTCCAGACTGTAGAAACCAGCTCCCCTGAATAAAATGGCAGCTTCAGAGGGCAGAGTCTATGGTATACCATAAATGAAATCTCTCCCTCAGTTCCCCCCCTCCTCTGTGCCATTTCCAAATCTCCAGGAATTTCCCAGGCCAGAGTTGGCAACCCTGTTTCCAAGTCCAGTGAAAGTTCCCACAGGAAAGCCTACCCGATTCACCTTAAACCTCAGACAGGTTGACATGAGTAAAGAGTGCCCAGTATTTTGGACCCAAGCCGCTTCGGGATTTAAAGGTAACACCACTATGGACTGGGCAGACCCAGATGCAAACTGCTAGCCAATGCAGCCTACTTTGGTGTCAGGAAGCAGATTGGCCAGGGATCCTGGAGGGATGGCGTGGAGTAGGGGGTCACTGGGGGTGTGGGAGGGAGGTAGTTTTGAATTTCCTGCATTGTGCAGGGGGTTGGACTAGATGACCCTGGTGGTCCCTTACATGATTCTATAATCCAAAACTGTTTTGTTTTTTGTTTTTTAAATACTTGTGGGTGCATGTTCCAGTCAAGAGCATAACTGCCATATTTTGCTCCAGATGAAGTTTCTGAAACCATCTAAGGGGAACCCCATGTAGGGTATCTTACAGTAGTCCAGTATAGATAATAACAACATATATGTGCCAAAGGGGTATAATGCCATAGAGTCCACCTTCCAAAGCGGCCATTTTCTTCAGGTGAACTGATTTCTGTCACCTGAAGATCAGTTGTAATCCCAGGAGATCTCCAGCCACCACCTGGAGTTTGGCAACCCTAGCCCAAGGGGGTGTTCTGCCCTGCCAGGCACTTTGTTGCTGGGTCGTCTGTCACGGGACTGAGTTATCCACTAGTATAATTGCCCTGTGAATTCTTCCCAGAGCGGCACGCTCTGTTCAGAAAATTTCAAATAAACCGTATTCTCCCCAGAAGACGGCGACAAGCCTCCTCTCCCAGTTCCTGTGATCGACGGTTCCTCGGCGCTTTGACCGTTTTGTACACCGAGCCGGCTTTCAAATTCCCTTCAAGGTCAGTTGGCACAGCAGGACGGGCGCGCCACTCCGAGCCGTCTCCCTCCGTTACCCTCTGTGTGGGCCTGGCTCGAAATAGCTTGTTCGGCTTGGTTGGCTGTGTTTGCACGGTGTCTGCCAGGCAGCATCCTCACCTCATCAGATAACCTTGAGGTAGAACACCGTCTCTCAGCCTGAGTGACTCGGCTCTACAATGGGCGCCGGCGACACCGACGTCCTATCCGACAAAGCAGCCGCTGCTTTGCAAGTCTCCAGGTTGAACTGTATTCAGGCACAACCTAAATGCGGTATTCATGCCCAGCTTTTTGACAAATGTCACGCGTTTGACAGACATGGGCAGAGGCAAGCTCCTGGCACACTCTGAGAATCGCACCCGCACACCCGCCCAAATCTGTGACAATGTGGGCTGATACCAGGAACCTCTGCATACAGTGAAATGTCAATGTGTTATGTATGCGGCGGGGAGCTGCAACTCTGTGGAGCATGGAGTTTCTCCAGGCTCCTGCGCTGTGTGTCCTTATTGGCTGTAAGGGCTGCAGCCACCCGGTTGTGGACTTGGGGTGTGTGGTCTGCGTGACTGAGTGGGCATATAAGCGAGGGTCCGTTGCTCCGTTCTCCAGTTCTAGTTCTCGTTCTGTTCCTGCTCCCCGAATAAATGTGGCTTTGGAGTCTGAGCACAGCATCTGAGGCAACTCATCTTTCAGTCCATCTTAAAACAGCTACAGTGACCTGGCAGTTTGCTTCGGAGTCCAATGCAAGGTGCTGGTTATGACCTTTCGAGACCTTTATTGTTGGAAAATCTGCCCTTTCTAGGATGGTGTCACTTGCCCGCACATTGAGAGGGGGAACTGACCACAAAGTCAGATAGATAGACAGGACAGGGGAAGGTCATCTCTAGTTACACCTTGCCCTCATTTCTTGCCCCTTTGATGTTTAGAGGATGTATTGTCAGGGAAACTTCCCCCCTCTCTCTCTTCCCCTTTGCCCATCATCGAAGCAAGACCTAGGAGCCGGGCGCTCCGCACGGGTCCAGACCTTCCCACCCCAAGATGGCGTGGAAGGCAGATACCCTTTTATACCTAGAGAATTAGCAAGTTAGATCAGAATAGAGAACCCTTGTTTGTCCTTTCCTATCCAATGTGTATTTCCACAATAAATGTATTTAGTTTGAATAGAGCAAACGACTGCTCTCTCTTTATTTTCACACACGCACGCATGAGTCAGCTCCCGCTGTTTGCTAAGCTTAAGGCACTCTGCTAAATACCGGAATATCCCCACGATAGATATCCCAACATTTATAGCCTAGGACCCACACATCTAAGGACCATCTCCCATATGTCCCCGTGCAGTAGCTACAGTCCTCAGGCTGCCTTCTACTGGCTTTCCCCCAACTGATGGTAGCTCACCTGGCATCAACCAGAGCCTGTGCCCACACCATCTGCTAAAGCTGGAGGGTGACAGATTCAAAACAGATAAAAGGAAGTATTTTTTCACACAACGCATAGTTAAATTGTGGAACTCCCTGCCCCAGGATGTGGTGATGGCTGCCAGCTTGGAGGGCTTGGAGGGGAGTGGACATATTCATGGAGGAGAGGGGTATTCATGGCTATTAGTTAGAATGGATACTAGTCATGCTGCTTACCTATTCTCTCTAGTATCAGAGGAGCATGCCTATTATTTTGGGTGTGGTGGAACACAGGCAGGAAGGTGCTGCTGCACTCGTCTTGTTTGGGGGCTTCCTAGAGGCACCTGGTTGGCCACTGTGTGAACAGACTGCTGGACTTGATGGGCCTTGGTCTGATCCAGCAGGGCCTTTCTTATGTTCTTACCATTGTATCTCCCACTTTGTGGAACGGGCTCCTTGATGACACAAGGGGAGAGCCATCTATAGAAATCTTCAGGATTGCAAAAACATTTTGCCAGGGCTTTTTGATTGTAGGCATCTTTGGGTATGTGTGCAGGGAAGGAGTTCTCTGGGGTTTTATTTTATTGGTTTGAAAGTGTAATGGTACACTTGTGACTTGTAAGCTTCCTTGCGCCACACGAAAGGTGGGGTACAAATATTTTACTACATAAATAAATGAATGCCAGCATGGTTTAGCGGTTGAAGTGTTGGACTAGTATCTGGGAAACCTGGGCTTAAAGCCCCTCTCTGCCATGGAAACTTGCTGGGAGACCATGGGCCAGTCACAGACCCTCAGCCTCAACCCTGGTTAGTATTTGGATGGAAGACCTCCAAGGAATACCAGGGGCATGATGTGGAGGCAGGCAATGGCAAATCCCCTCTGAACATCTCTTGCCTAGAAATCCTCATGGGGTCACCATATGTCAGCTGTAACTTGACAGTGTGTGTGTGTGTGTGTGTGTGTGTGTATGTATGTAAAATGAGTTCTACTGAGGGCTCACTTAACATGAGATAAAGATCATGCATTTTTGGCCTGTCCATAAAATGCAAACTGCAGGTGTGTGTGCATCCTCAATTTGCCTCAGGGTCGTGCCACCTAGGACTAGGGAGAACTGGATTCAAATGGGACCTCCATCATAAATACCGTAGATGAACCGATTACTTTTGTTCAGCCTAACCTAACTCACTCAGTTGTGGTACTGTTAAAATGGCAGAGAAGGTAAACTATGAATCCCATCCTCAGTTCCTCAGAGGAATGGAGTAATGAAATGTAACAAATAAATAGATGAAGTCAGAGTATGTAAAGCACCCTTAAGTGAGTGAAGAATGTATTTTCCTAATCAGTGAATAAATAGAGAATCCTAGACTCAGGGTGGCTCCATGTGGGCCCAGGTCTACCCAGATGTTATTCTTTAGCATCTTCTTTAACTTCTACTTATGGAGGTTCCCAGTATTTAACCCTGTCTGGGTGTTACTTTAACAGAAAATGATATATTTAGTAAATCAAACTTCAGGGTGTTTACTTTTTGAATCAAAATATTTTTGTTTTGTACTTACAGCACCTGAAAGTTAAAGGGGAAAGTGCCAAAGCAGAACTATAGCTGAGCATCAAGAACACAAAAGTAATGACTACAAGAGAATTACTCAACTTTAAGGTTGAAAATGAGGAAACTGAAATTGTTCAAAACTTTCTATTCCTTGGCTCCATCATCAACCAAAAGGGAGACTGCAGCCAAGAAATCAAAAGGAGATTGAGACTGGGAAGGGCAGCCATGAAGGAGCTAGAAAAGATTCTGAAGTGTAAGGATGTATCACTGGCAACCAATATCAAGTTAATTCATGCCATAATATTCCTTTTACTATATATGGGTGTGAAAGCTGGACAATAAAGAAACCTGATAGGAAGAAATAGATTCCTTTGAAAAGTGGTGTTGCAGGAGAGTGTTACTGATACCGTGGACTGCCAAAAAACCAAATCAGTGGGTTATAGATCAAATCAAGCCTGAACTGACCCTAGAAGCTAAAATGACTAAACTGAGGCTGTCGTACTTTGGTCACATTATGAGAAGACAAGAGTCACTGGAAAAGACAATCATGCTAGGAATAGTTGAAGGCAGCAGGAAAAGAGGAAGACCCAACTCTATCCTTGACTCTATCAATGAAGCCACAGCCCTCAATTTGCAAGATCTGAGCAAGGCTGTCACTGATAGGACGTTTTGGAGGACATTGATTCATAAGGTCGCCATGAGTCGGAAGCAACTTGACGGCGCTTCCCACACATACACACATCTGCAGCATGCCATGCTACTCTGGATTTTTTGTTAGATTGATAGTGGTAGTTTCATATCATCTGGATGCTCAAACCTTTGTCTTGAATTAGAGACTTTGGAGAGTGCCCGTAGATCCATTAAAGATGGCTTCCACTTCAGGGTATTGTTCCCAGTTAGACAATAGCTGTCACAAACCAGGAGTATGAATCTGACCTTTGGAATACTCAAGGGCAGCCTTTCAAGCTGCTGGTGATATCCGCAGTTGAAATTGCACACTGTTGGCTGGCAAAGGGGAACAAAAAAACAACAACCATACTCCCCATCTCTTTGAAAAGCCACTAAACACATTTGAATGCAATGGATGTCAGAAGCTGTTAACTGAGCCTCAGAACTGGTGTTAAATTTGGCCGCACTTTACTTCCTTTGAAGTAAATTGATGCCACTGCTTCTGGGCTGCTGTGTATTTCTGTCTCTCGATGGGAGGAAGGGGGAAAAAAAACAAGACGGAGAGTTATTACTGCCATGTGCCCGTCTCTTCCTTGCTGTGTTAATCCGGCACTGACCGCTGTTGTTTCTTCGCCACAGGAAGTGCTTTTTAAAGTCTTTAAGTGCTGCGGAGAGCAAAAGGGTAAATAGCTCTGGAGTGACTTTTAAGAGGGAGAGAGAAAGGCAAACGCCGAAAACAAGGAGGCTCCTGTTTGAGTTCAAGAGAAGAGGCTGTCAACATTTGTCAGGGGGAGATTGCTTTCTTCCGTCCTGGGGGGACAACGCAACTCTTGATCGCCTGCCAGGGTGCCCAAACAGCGTACATTAATAAATAACACTATTATAAATTATACATCTTCCTACTTGTAATAAAGCTCTGGATTTCAGTGGTTTCTCTGAACATTGCCTATCAAGTAGGGTTCCAGTTACCAAATACGCTCAAACAGTAGTGACCTAGGTGCAAAGACTCTCGAGGGTGCAGAGCAAGTTCATGAAGAAACTGCGGGAATTGTCGAGTGGTATCTCCAGAGCTTTTCAACACAAAGACTTTTGAAACTGTTTGTTTAATGCCATCCCTAAAGATGATAATATTTATGAACGGAGATGTATTATCCTGGTTCCCCGGGTTCTGTATATGAAAGTGGTGTCTTTTTCATGGATCTCGCACTTCCATCAGTCTATCCCTTTACACCACCAAAGGCTACTTTCCATACCAGTATGTATCACTGCAACATCAACAATCAGGGAGTCATCTGTCGGGAGGTTTCGAAAGACAGCTGAAGCCCTGCTTTGACTATTTGACTATTTCTGAAGAACTTGAAATTGAACAAAAAACAAGTAGAATGCAACTATATGCCTCCCATGAACTTTTGCATATTTATTAGCTTTCGCTTTTTTGCTTTGTAACCTCGGTTGCTTAGCTTTGTTTGCTTATATCGTTGCACTTTGTAATATAGTAATAGCCTTGCTGCTGTTGCCTTTTGCTATACTTGTCCATTGTTTGATTTTTTTGCCTACTACTGTCTTATTCGAGCAATACTTTTTACAGTAGAGGGAGTTATTTGTTTTAGTCTATTTGTTCTAGGCTTACCAGCTCTCTTCGCTCCACCGGCGGGAGCTCTTCAGCAGAGTGCGGCCTGCGCGACTGTATTATGCGACGTGCGCGCGCGACCCACCAACGCGCCCACGTCCCTTCCGGTTTTACTCGGGAGTGAAGTGGACGCTCTATCAATTTCTGCCGAAACGCTATGGTTTCCATAGTGTTTCGGCAGAGGTTGCTAGAGCGTCCGCGTCACTTCCGGGTAAAACCAAAAGTGACTTGGGTGCTGCATGCTCATCCAAGATGAGCGAAGAAGACAAGGCAGAGTGAACCCACAGAACAGAATGGAGGAAATTCCCTTTCCAGTGAGAGGAAAATTAGCACCGCCAGGGCGGGGGGAAGCAACGTTGTAGCCTAGAAGACAGACATATTTGCAGTGCTGCTGTTCACACCTCAGAATAGGACACATGTCTGAAGGGGCATGCATAGAATCTTCCAGCATATTTCTCCAAAGATAAATACAAATTGCAGTAAGCTCTGTACCAAGGGCATTTCTCCCTATTTATACAGTAAGTAAAGGGGGGGGGGGAATGTATTCCACGAACAAGTGATGCTGAAAGAACCTGAGACAACCATCAGCTTCAAACTACTTTCAGGTCACCTTAGATCATCTCCGACATGTCCGCATGATTCAGCTCTCACAACGGCTGAGTCAAAACAACTTACTTCATTCTGTGTGAGGATCTGTTGAAACGCACATTGGAAAATGATTTCGGGGGGGGGGGTATTCGTAGGGCTGCATCCTATTTTCAGGCAGTTTTCATTGCAATATAAAATAAATTCATGGAGGCACAGACCATTATCTGAACGAGCAACAAGCCTCTCAGAATTATTATTTCCCATTAAGCAACAGTTGTTAAGCAACAGAGAGCCAGCAAGGTGTAGTGGTTAAAAGTGGTGGTTTGGAGCGATGGACTCTGATCTGGAGGACCCGGTTTGATTCCCTACTCCTCCACATGAGTGGCGGAGGTTAATCTGGTGAACTGGATTTGTTTCCCCACTCCCACACACAAAGCCAGCTGGGTGACCTTGGGCTAGTCACAGTTCTCTCTGAACTCTCTCAGCCCCACCTACCCCACAGGGTGTCGGTTGTGGGGAGGGGAAGGGAAGGTGATTGTAAGCCAGTTTGATTCTTCCTTAAGTGGAAGAAAAAGTCGGCATATAAAAACCAAGTCCTCCTCTTCCTCCTCCTCCTCCTCTTCCTCCGTCTCCTTCTCCTTCTTGTCTTTTATGGGGTTGGATCCAACCAGCTTTTCCACTGGCAAAAAAACAACAACAAGGTGGTCCCTTTCGACCCGAAAAATGGCTGTGCTAGAGATCATGGGACCCACATGGACAAAAGCCTTGTGGAGTTGGGGCTTTTGTAAGAAGCCAGACTGGGTGAGATTGATTGGCAATGGTAGCTGGAGCTAACCTTTGGGCTGCATTTTGGCAAGACATTTCTCATAAGGTTGGAGACAACATTTGGAATAGGGCTCCAGCTAGTGGGGTCAAGGGCCATTGTGGTGTAGAGGTTAAGAGCGGTGGACTCTAATCTGGGGAACCAGGTTTGATTTCCCACACCTCCACATGAAGCCTGCTAGGTGACCTTGGACTAGTCACAGTTCTCTCCGAACTCTCTCATTCCCACCTACCTCACAAGGTATCTGTTGTGGGGAGAGTAAGGGAAGGCGTTCTAAGCTGGTTTGAGACTCCTTAAAGGTAGAGAAAATCAGGATATAAAAACCAACTCCTCCTCCTCCTTCTCCCCTTTCCCCACAAGTTGGAGACTAGGCAAGAAAAACATCTTACCCCATTTACTGGACTTCTTAAAATTTGTTTCATTTATTTGGACTGGGCAAATTGGGGTTTCAGGAGTAACGTTGCAATCCTAAGAAGAATGAATCAAATGGCACTTATTTTTTAGTAGACCTCCTTAAGATTGCTCTCAAAATCTCCCAGGGGGAGACAGACTTTCAGCTCTTTTAACATTTTTTCTCTGGGTGGGAGTATCTCTCCCTCTTTCAGGCAAGCCCGCATTTATTTGATCAGATTCTAGTCCTGAAAAATCTACCAGCTCTACAGTGCCTCCAAGTCCAGTGCTGAGCAGCAGTTAAGGTGGTAAATTTACATTTGATTTAATTCTTTAAAATCTAATTTTTTCTCCAAATGAACTTAATATAGCTTAAGTCCTTTCAGTGTTTTCTTCCATCTTTTTAATTAAGTTTTTTAAACATCCTTTAATGCTTTCTTTAGTTTTTTAATTTAGATGTAATTCAGTTGCATAATTTAATATCCTACCTGCATAACAATTTGCTGGGCTTCTACCATCTTGACGGTATGGGGGAGAAATTAGAGCGGAAGAAAAATTGGTCCTGGGGAGCTGGGTGTAAGGGGTGGGTGATAGAGAGAACTGAATGCACGTCATAGTGCGCACTACACAGGGCTTCCCTTAAGACTTCTCCAGAAACTTCAACTGGTCCAGAAGGCAATGGTGCAGGTTGTCACAGTGGCAACTTGGAGGGCACACATCCAACCAGTGCTCCTCCAGCTGCACTGGCTCCAGATTGAGCACCGGAGCAGGTTTAAGGTGTTGGTATTGACCTACAAAGGAGCCCCGTGGTGCAGAGTGTTAAGCTGCAGTATTGCAGTCCAAAGCTCTTCTCATGACCTGAGTTCAATCCCAACGGAAGTTGGTTTCAGGTAGCCAGCACAAGGTTGACTCAGCCTTCCATCCTTCCGAGGTCGGTAAAATGAGTACCCAGCTTGCTGGGGGTAAAGGGAAGATGACTGGGGAAGGCACTGGCAAACCACCCCACAAATGAAGTCTGCCTTGGAAATGTCGGGATGTGACGTCACCCCATGGGTCAGGAATGACCCAGTGCTTGTACAGGGGACCTTTACCTTTACCTTTATTGACCTTCAAAGCCTTAAGTGGTCTAGGACCGTCGTACCTGTGGGACTGCCTCCTCCAGATACACCCCCCAAAAAGCTCTTCAGTCAGCTGGAGAACATCTACTGGTGATCCCTGGCTAGGGTTGCCAACCTCCAGGTGGTGGCTGAAGATTTCCTGCTATTACAACTGATATCCAGGCAATAGAGATCAGTTCACCTGGAGAAAATGGCTGCTTTGGCAAATGGACTCTCTGGCAATGAAGTCCCTCCCCTTCCCAAACCCTGCTGTCCTCAGGCTCCACCCCCAAAACCTCCCACTGGTGGCAAAGAGAGGCCTGGCAACCCTAGCAATTGGACTCTATGATACTGAAGTCCCTCCTCTCTCCAAACCCTGCCCTCCTCAGGCTCCACCCCCAAAATCTCCAGGTATTTCTTAACCCAGAGCTCTCCCTGTCCCAAAAAAGGCATCTGGCTATCCTCGCTCAGGGCCAGGGCCTTTTCAGCTCTGGACCTGGCCTTGTGGAACACTTTGCCCAGTGAAATTCGTGCCCTAAAACTCCCACTTTTCAGCTTTGGTAGATGACACCAGGTCATCCAGGTATGACGAGAGAGGGAGAAAAGCTTCTCCTGGTCCACTCTTTCCACATCGTATAATTTTATAGACCACGCAGAAACTTACCAGCATCGGATCTCTCTTTTTGTATATATCAACAATGCAGTTCAGTTTTTAATAATGCAGTTCCTGCTTTGAACGTTGTCTTTCATTATGATACATTACCTGGGCGGAGGAGGCTTGGAGGTTCAGTCTCAGGCTTTGGGAAGGATACGGATGAGAAATCCAAGGGAGAATTAATGTCGGGGTAGAACTTTTGAACGTGGTGTTTCACACAGAAGGCTGGTTACTGGCAGTAGGGATTATCAGCAGGAGCCGTTGTTGCTGTTGCGACACCATTAAAGGTGTAATTATGAATGCAACTAAACATTATAATGCACTTAACTTTAATATACTCATTATGGATGGCACATACATGAGCTCAGTTATGTCAAGTCGCTGAACAATCTTGGTAACAGAGGTCAAATTCCCTGCATCCACAATGACCTCCACTTACGGTACCAGTTTCAAGTAAAGACATCAATACGCCCATAGATTTGTAAAGGCAATTGGTGGTGCTTAACTTTAGCATGTGCTTGATCTCCACAGGAGTGAGCATCAGGTTGCCCACTTTGCCTGCTATCCAGGATTTTCCCAGACAGCTCCAATGTTCAGGAGGCAGTGGTCGAAAAAGCATGGCTGTTTTGTTTTGCTATTCTCCTGTGAATGTAGCGAATCTTTGTTTTGTAAATGCATGGTGGTCTCCAGTCTGTGGGACCAACCCACTTCTGGTGTGATTCTTCCCCTGGTTTTCCAGTTCCTGAGTTGTCTCGAATTTTAAAAAATAATCGCTGCAATTGCGATTGCTTCCCAGTGCATTTCAGCGCACGGGTAGACTCCCCTTCCTTCTGGCCCATTCCACTTTCCCAACCCACTCCTCCAATTTCCCTCTGCACCGAGAGGGAACTGCGAGCAAGCCTAGCATCTGCAGCTCTGTCCCTCTCCCTCCTTCTCCACCTCCAGAAATAAGACCTTGCCTGCCGAGGTTTGGGTTGTGCGTTGTGACTATGCACGAGCCGTGGGGTTGATGGTGCCTTCTACTCCCAGCCGCTTTGTCCCTCTCAGCCTGCCAGGGTGTGGGGTGGTGGTGTCGCCTTCTTCTCCCTGCTGCCTCATTTGTCCCTCTTATGAGTTCATTTTTAAATAAATCTCGGGATGGAAAAGTATGAGACATGAGAGGGACAAACCACTGCCATCCTAGCCATGCGTTAATGTTGGAAGTATTTGACCTACCACGATTTGTACAAACCACAATTGACTTATGGTGATGTCTTAGGCTATCCACCTGGCCTAATCCACTGGTCTTTGCTGGAGATACAGAATTACAGAATAAATCATTGGCATTTTAAAGGAAAGTTTTGTAGGGTATCTCTAGGAAAAACTTTTCTGAAAGTGGGGAAATGGGGGTTAGAGATTCCCTGGTGAATGTCATAGCACAGTACCTCTGGGGAGGCTCAAAAAGATACGATACATCTACTGTACTCTTACTCTGACAATCACCAGTGTCACACATAGGCCCATTTCAAACTGCCCTTATAATCTGGTTGAGCAGCGGCTTGCTAATAGATTTTTTGTGTCAGTTCAGACATAACCAGTTTTTAGGAAAACTGCTTCCTCCCGTTTTTACTTTCTTCCTAATGCTTCTGAATTATAGCAGTGTGCTGTTTGAACTGTCTGGAGCACTTCCAAATGGACCACCATTTTTTCCCTGCCTTTTTTGGCCACACATTCTTTTCCAACTTTTTTAAAAAAATGTTCTAATGTAAGTGCTATAGCTCCATAGCAATTCAACGCATCTCAATGCTGGTGATACAGCAGTGAATTTGCATGTATTGATCTGTTGTGGTGCTATAGCGCTATAACGCTATAGCACTCATCTTAGAACGTGAAAAACCCCCAAAAAGAACATGCCATCAAAAAATTTAAATCAGCCTACTTTTGCTACATAGACGCAATCCTGTGGAAGTAGGGCTGATTTAAAGTTCTCACAATATAGACCAATGAGGATGTTTTGCGAAGCTCCTGTGGGGGCATTTTTTGGGGGGGGGGAATAGATGTCCCAAATTTTCAGGGTAGTTTTCAGGGACTCTCCTAGCACGAACCTTAAAGTTTGGTGATGATTGGGTCAGGGGGTCCGGTGTTATTGGCTCTGGAGAGGTCGCCCCTCCCTCCTCTATAGACAAGCATTAGCCAATTAGTGAACCAACAGAGAATCTGACTCTTACCTTCCTGCTTGTGTATGGAGGCAGGAGGGGGAAACCTCTTCTAGACCCCTGACCCAATCTTCACCAAAATTGGGGGTTCTTGCAAGGAGAGTCCCTGCAAGCTACCCTGCAAGTTTGGGGGCTCTTCCTGAAAAAATGTCCCCCAAGGCTGAATTTTTTTTGGAAACTCGAAAATAAACCGAATTCCCATATTTACCGGTATGGGAATTCAGCTTGTTTTGGGATTCCCCAAAAAAATCAGGCCCAACAAACCCGAACCCAAATTTTACCAATTTATTTTTTGCACACCCCTATTGATAATTTTTATGGTTTTAAAAAGATTTTATCATGTTTTACTTTATGAGCCACCTCTAGAAGAAGAGTTGGCTTTTATACCCTGCTTTTCTCTACCTTTAGGAAGTCTCAGTAGGGTTGCCAGATCCTTCTTCACCACTGGCAGGAGGTTTTTGGGGTGGATCCTGAGGAGGGTGGGGTTTGGGGAGTGGAGGGACTTCCATGCCATAGAGTCCAATTGCCAAAGCAGCCATTTTGTCCAGGGGAACTGATCTCTATCCGCTGGAGATCAGTTGTAATAGCAGGAGATCTCCAGCTAGTACCTGGAGGTTCAATCCAAATCACACAGAAACTCAATTATATAAATTAGCCAATTCTATAATCCAAAATACAATTCTTCCATATATTCAACTTACATTCACTGGAAAATACATTCATGTCCTAGATTATCATGCAAAAACATGTTTACAAAGGTGAGTATACATAGAGGTAAGTCCATATACGTTCAATCCAACTTTTTATTAATACAATCTTGTCTTATTACAGGAACAAAATTCCTTGATTAATCAACAAATGTCAGGTTGAAGAGGAAGAAGGCCATTTCTGTTCTTATGTCTTCATCAGTTCCCCTTCAGATACATACAGTCATTTCTAGTATGTCAAGTATGCCATGCAGCATTTTAGTTGGTACAGTCTCCCATAGGGTAGGTGCTAGCCCTTCTGCCTAAATGGGCTAGTTGCATAACCTCTACAGCATACTGATTCCTGGAGCTTGGACACCCTAAGTCTCAAAGTGGCTTACAATCCCCTTCCCTCTCCCTCCCCACAACAGACACCGTGTGAGGTAGGTGAGGCTGAGAGAATTTGGAGAGAACTGTGACTGGCCCAAGGCCACCCAGCTGGCTTCATGTGGAGGAGTGGGGAATCAAACCCAGTTCTCCAGATTGGAGTCTGCCACTGTTAACCATTACACCATGCTAGCAAGTCTCTGGAGAGGCTGAATATACATTCTCTAAAGAAAAAACTCATCCTCATTCTCTGAGACCTAGGAAAGGAAACAGCTGACTAGTTTTTATAACTTTCCATTAATAATTACTTTCCATCAATAACACAATGGAGGTACTGATGATTAGCGAGAAGGAACAGCAACCATAGTTATGCCACTGTGTGAGGCCTCACAACCTGAGCAAAGCTACTTGGCTTCTGTCTTTTGGCAGACTGGTTAGTTTGACGGACCAATGGACAGTCCGCATATCATACAGCTCGTAACTTTATTGCTAATAACCATGATTTTAAAACAACCAGAGTTCTGTTAAAGGCCAAGCAACCTTTGAAAGGTCCAGTGATGTACACATGTCATCTTCATTTCCTCTCCTGTTGAACAATATCAAATTTTCTCTTCCCCTTGAAGTAATAAAAAGGTGGAAAGAAAAACAAGAGGATTTGTCTTTATGCTTAGAGTGTGACTAGCATGTTGGGCAGATTAATCTGAAAGATGCTAATCTCTCCCAAATTGAATCCCATTAAGAAGAAATTGCTTCCTTCAAATGAACACAAAGAGGAAAACCATCCGGACTGGGCGGGCGGCGGGGGGGGGGAGTCTCGATTGAGCTCAGAGAATGTACTCGGAAGTTCTAATTAAAATGCTTACCAACTCTGCCTCTTTCAAAGAGAGGTTTAGACAAAAGAACAAATTGTTCCGGTATCTATCTGGCTCAAAGTCCAGGAATTCCGGCACATGGAAGAGTTTCCATATGATTGAACATGGACTTTCTCTGTGGTCATTCCTGCAGCTTCGCAGTTCGTATTCTCAGGGCAGCCGAAAATGGCAACAGAACCCAGCCAAAAGGAGCTGGTGGTTTTGCATAGCCAAACAGGTTTTGTTTGGTGTATCCATTGTGGGATCTGTCTACTGGCTGGACAACACAAAAGGCGGCCCCGCTGCAGTTGCCTCTGCAATGTTCAACAGTATGGCTGAGCTAATCAAAGTTTACTTCCTGATGTGACTCGTGTAGAAATTAGGGCTGTCAATTCGGTTTGGCCTGAACTGAAAATCAGCCGAATTTCCCTTGATTCGGCGGTTTTTAGTTCGGGAGGAACTGAACTCAAAACTGGCGGGCAACCGGGGGGGCCGAATTCAGCGAGTTCGGGAGTTCGTGAATAAATTCGGCCAATTCGGGGCCGTCAGTAAGCAGCATAACCTTCAGTAAGCAGCATTCTCCTCCCCCGGCCAATCGGTGGCCAAGCTGGGTCTTCTTCTGGCCAATCAGTCAGGATTGAGTGCTGGAGGAATCAGCTGATGTGCGGCCAGCCGGGGAAAGAGAGAGAGAGAGGGAAATCCTCATGTGTGTGTGAGGGGGTGCTTGTGCACATTTGCTCCTTTCCGTGGCTGCAGGGGGTGCATTTTTTGGGGTACAGACCCCAAACTTTCAGGGGATATTCAGACAAGTTTTCTTAAGAGATCACCCAAGTTTTGTAAACATTGGGTCAGGGGGTCCCGAGATATGGGCTCCCCCCCTTTTTCTTTCCATGGCTGCAGAGGGCGCATTTTTGGGTGTGCCGACCCCAAACTTTCAGTGGAGCATCAGACAAGGCTTCTTAAGATACCCCCCAAGTTTTGTAAACATTGGGTCAGGGGGTCCCAAGATATGGGCTCCACCCCTTTTTCCTCTCCCCCCTTTTCCATTTTCGTGGCTGCAGGGGGCGCTTTTTTGGGGGTGCAGCCCCCAAACTTTTATCATAGCTTCAGACAATCCCTCTTAAGAGACCACCCAAGTTTTATAAAGATGGGTTCAGTGAGGGCTGAAATATCGGCTCCCCCCCTTTTCTCTTTCCGTGGCTGCAGGGGGCGCATTTTTGGGTGTGCCGACCCCAAACTTTCAACGGAGCTTCAGTCAAGGCTTTTTAAGAGACCACCCAAGTTTTGTAAACATTGGGTCAGGGCCCCCCGAGATATGGGCTTTCCCCTTTTCCCTATTGGGATGAATGGATCACCCTCGAGAGATGCATACATATGGATCTTATATTGGATACAAATGGAATCATATTGGATTACCCAGCCTCCCAGCCCCTCCTGCTGGAACAGAAGACAGCCACAGTAAGACCCCTTTGGGGGCTTTAATCTATAATTTTTCTTTTCTGTGTGTGTGTGGGGGGGAAAGCAGAGTCTGTGTGTGTGTGTGGGGAGGGAGCAGTTTCTGTGGGTGGGGGGGGGGAAGCCAAAGGGGGCTTTTGCCGGTTCTGCCTGGGGTGTGTGTTCCCCCTCCAGTCTCTCTCTCCCTGGTTTGAGGGGGGGCTTCATTTTTATTCTTCAGGTTTTTCCTCATTCATAAGATCAGTTAGGTTATTTTGATGCTTGCTCAAAACTGGTTTTCAAATGGTGACTTAAAGAATGCATCTGCCTGGTCCCAAGTCCAATGCAAAAGGAGAAATTCCACCCCCTCCTGCTCATTATGCATAGCTAGCTGCCTCTGTCCCTTTCCATGGTATGCAAACTCCCAGGTGTCAGGTGTTGCTTTGTACTGTTGCAAAGGTGTTGCATTGCGTGCTTGTGTTGCTTTGCAGTTGTATTGTTTTGCAAAATTCTTCACACCTGCCCCGCCCTTTGCATGTTTGCAAAGGTGTTGCTTTTCAGTTGTGTTGCTTTGCAAAGTTCTTAGCACCTGCCCGCCCTTGCTCTCATCAGCTGTTTGTCGGGGCTAGGAGCTTTGTGCATGGGCGGCAAGCTCTGCTGAGAGATACACATTAAGGGTGGGGGGGACCCCTTTCAGGGCCCATATCTCAGCCCCCCCCCCAGACCCAATCTTTACAAAACTTGGCGAGTCTTTCAATATACGTCCTTTGAAGCTCTGCTGAAAGTTTGGGACCTCTAAGCCCAAAAATGCCCCCCCCCGAGCCGCGGAAAGGCGCGATTGTGTTTTTAATGGCTTTATTCGGCCAATTTTTTTTTCCGAACTTTGAATTCCCGCCGAATTGAACGGATCCGAAGTGGGGGAGTTCGGACTTCGGCACGTACCGAACCCACAAGGGCCAAATTCGGCCGAATCCGAACTGTACCGAATTTTTTTCTTTTTTGACAGCCCTAGTAGAAATGCCATTGGTGGAAGCTGGAGCTTCCGGTTGGATAGAATATATGTGGTTTCCTTGATTCCCTGAGTGGCAGTGGCACTTTTACAAACCAATGGCATTCCAGAAATCAAAGCAGCCACGTACCACTTAGGTTGAAGTACCCCTGTACATACTTTATCCATGTCCATAACCCAACAGATCAAGCCAGCATGGTGTAGTGGTTAAGAGCGGTAGACTCTAATCTGGAGAATCAGGCTTGATTCCCCACTCCTCCACACGAGCAGCAAACTCTAATCTGGTGAACCGGGTCAGTTTCCCGACTCCTACACATGAAGCCTGCTGGGTGACCTTGGGCTAGTCAAAGTTCTCTTTGAACTCTCTCAGCCCCACCTACTTCACAAGGTGTCTGTTGTGGGGAGAGGAAGGGCAGGGGATTGTAAGCCAGCTTGATTCTCCTTTAAAAGGTAGGGAAAATTGGCATATGAAAACCATCTCTTCTTCTTCTTCTTCTGCTTCTTGTTCTGCTTCTTCTATTACTACTACTACTACTACATGTATATCTAATAAAGAAAAACACAAGAGACCATTCACTAGTTCTGTTAACTGTAATGAGTGTAGTGTGGTGCCGGCATGGTGTAGTGGTAAGGAGCAGTAGACACTAATCTGGTGAACTGGGTTGGTTTCCCCACTCCTCCACATTAAGTCTGCTGGGTGACCTTGGGTTCATCACAGTCATCTCAGAACTCTCTCAGCCCCACCTACCTCACAAGGTGTCTGTTGTGGGGAGTGTAAGGGAAGGAGATTGTAGGTTGGTTTGATTCTCCCTAAAAGGTAGAGAAAGTCAGCATATAAAAAACAACTATTCTTCTTGTAGACCCACAGGTTTCATTAAAATCGTTACCATTATAGTGAGACAAAAATCCTCAGTCTAGGTTCAATGTGTGTGTGTGTGGGGGGGGGGGGGTTGGAGAAGTTGCCATGGCTCAGTGGTAGAGTACTTGTTTTTCATGCAGAAAGTCCCAAGTTAAATTCCTGACATCTCCAGATAAAATAATTAGGTAGTATGTGATGGGAAAGGTCTCTACCTGAGACTCTGGTGAGTCAGCCAGGGTAGACACTACTCTGTTCCTCTGCCACAGGGTAAATGGACATGATACAATAACAATATTCGGAAACCAACAGGAGAACTATGGTCACGCCTTAGCTTACACAACTGTACCTGTCACATTTTTGTTGTTGTTCAAGCAGACTCAGTCAACAGATAAAGGTGTACAAAGTTATATAGTAAATAAGTAATGGGAGAATAGATTGAGGGGTTCCATCCCCCAATGGATGATGAAGGGAAATTTTAATAGCTGCACAAAAGAGCTGCACAATGTAAAGCCACATATAACTCCTCTCGCGTTTGTAAGGAAGAGCCCCGTGGCGCAGAGTGGTAAGGTGCAGTACTGCACTCAAAAGCTGTGCTCACGACCTGAGTTCGATCCCAAAGGAAGTTGGTTTCAGGTAGCTGGCTCAAGGTTGACTCAGCCTGCCATCCTTCTGAGGTCAGTAAAATGAGCACTCAGCTTGCTGGGGGTTAAGTGTAGATGACTGGGGAAGGCAATGGCAGACCACCCTGAAAACATAGTCTGCCTACTAAATATCGGGATGTGACATCACCCCATGGGTCAGTAATGACCCGTTGCTTGCACAGGGGACTACTTTTACCTTCTGTATATATACACAAGGTATACACACACACATTATGATAATTATGATATAAATAATATATTGTTAGCCAATAGTGCAATTGTGATATACTTAATATATTGTTAGCCAATTCTTGCCACCTTTGACTGGCCTGGGGAAATTCTTCGTCTCATGCTATATTGTCACCTCTTGTATTGTGACTGAAGGATGTAATTATCTTTTGTCAACCCATACTAGAGAATGCTGTAAAAATTAAAGGGATGTTTTAAAAGAGACAGTGAGAAAAAGGAAGTGTTGAAAATTGCACTTGGCAAAGAGCCGCAGAGGTGATGAAGGGTGACGTTCTCAAGCTCGTTTGAAATAACCTGCTAGATGTTTGGCTCTAGTCACCAGTAACTGCTCCAAATAAACATGTTATAGTTATTCTTATATCCTGCTCTCGGGAGAATTCACCTCACAGGCTTGGCAGCTTTCCCATTATCCTCTCAGCTCCTTCTGCAGCAAAGTCCACCTTCTCAGTGCATTCCAAGGACAACCCAAGATTGCCTCTGAGAGGCATTTTCTGTCCCCGCAGCTCTTGCCAACAGCTTTCCCTGAACATCTCTTTTGCATCTTTCTGCATTGTTGGCTCTCCATCTCATTAAATTTCACAATTTAACTGGCTTTCCTCCCTTGCCTAGGCATCTTAATGTCCATGTCCCTTTACTCCAATTTATTATTTAGCTCTGGCTAGAGTACAGCACCATATTAAAAAAAAATTGTCTACACGCTATAGAAGAAGAAGAAGAAGAGTTGGTTTTTATATGCTGGCTTTGTCGCGAGGAGCTTGGCGGATTAATTATAGAGTCCGCCCCGTGGCGCAGAGTGGTAAAGCTGCAGTACTGCAGTCAAAAGCTCTGCTCACGACCTGAGTTCGATCCCAGCGGAAGTTGGTTTCAGGTAGCCGGCTCAAGGTTGACTCAGCCTTCCATCCTTCCGAGGTCGGTAAAATGAGTACCCAGCTCGCTGGGGGTAAAGGGAAGATGACTGGGGAAGGCACTGGCAAACCACCCCACAAAAAGTTTGCCTAGAAAACGTCGGGATGTGACATCGCCCCATGGGTCAGGAATGACCCGGTGCTTGCACAGGGGACCTTTACCTTTTTACCTTAGTATAGACCCCAAAAACAGCCAAGCTACAAAAAGCCAGTGACTGTTTATTTACAGTGCATAAAATCCAACTCACACACTCTCGACACTCCACCAACTATCTCCCGCACGTTGGTTACATTTTCCAGTACATTTATACATTTCAGGTGTACAGGAACCCATCAGCACACAGCTGACTCATTTAGCTTAGTCATTGCACCTTAGTCATTGCACCTCATGAGCATCAGCTCATGAGCAACACCTGCTCTCTCCAGCTGAACCCAGTTTCCACAGTGCAATGTGTTCCCAACCTCACAGTTCCTGATATGAAATGACTTGCTATCTTGACAGGCTTTATCTACCACTTAAGGAAGAATCAAACCGGCTTACAATCACCTTCCCTTCCCCTCCCCACAACAGACACCCTGTGAGGTAGGTGGGGCTGAGAGAGTGTGACTAGCCCATGGTCACCCAGCTAGCTTCATGTGTAGGAGTGGGGAATCAGCCTCTGCCACTCATATGGAGGAGTGGGGAATCAAACCCGTTTCTCCAGATCAGAGTCCACTGCTCCAAACCACCACTTTTAACCATCACACCAAGAGGAGTTGGTTTTTATATGCCAACTCTCTCTACCTTTTAAGGAGAATCAAACCGGCTTACAATCTCCTTTCTTTCCTCTCCCCACAACCGACACCGTGTGAAGTAGGTGGGGCTGAGAGAGTTCTGAGAGAACTCTGACTAGCCCAAGGTCACCCAGCTGGCTTCATGTGAAAAGTGGAGAAACCAACCCCAAGTCCATCGCTCCTAACCACTACACTATGCTGCCTCTCAAAAATTATGCCTTAGCTACAGGGCTACCTCCACCCAGTTTGCCCGGAATTAAGTTTATCATATGGTTTTATCTGAATGCCAAATTTGAGGTGAATTTTGAGATTCCTTGTCAATGGGTAAACATTACATTTATTGTGCTCTCCAGCTTTGAAGAGATTTATGTCACGGTCTTGGTTACATTCCCATCAGGTAATAATTTTGAGAAAAGAAAGTGAGCAAGATGGATAATGTTTCTTGGGGTGGTTCTAGAAGCATGTCTCTGAAAGGATGATCAAGTGGAATAAATCTTAAAAACAAAACAGGTCCCACTTGCCACTGAAGTTTTGACTAAATTGAAATAATAACCTGAATAATTGTGAGGCAAGTCAAAAGAGTTTGGATAAGATTAATGAAATTTAACAGGGGAGGAGGGAGTTTGGCATTAGTTGATGAAGAACAACTGGGGCCAAGTCTTGAAATACAAATGGATTCGAGCTGTCATAAAAGCATCACATCAGGCTTCGTGGACACAGGATCGCCATAATGCACCTCTGTCACAGCTGCCCTGCACAATGCATATTAAAATGGACCTTAACTCTTACCCTTCCCTTAGTGGCTGTGGATGGAGTATCCAGGTGGATGATCCACCCACAGCCACCCCACAGTTCACCTCTTTGAATTGGATCAAAGGAGATATTGTTTTAAATTCAAGTTTAAAGGGGGAAGCCCCAGGAATCAACTAGTCCAGCCCAGAATGAACATGACATTGTGTGGACGTTTCTCATTTAATTCAGGGGCTTCCTGGTGTAGTGGTGTAGTGGTTGAGAGCGGTGGACTCTAATCTGGAGAAATGAGTTTGATTCCCCTATTCCTCCAACATGAGTGGCAGATTCTAATCTGGTGAACCAAGCTGGTTTCCCACTCCTACATATGAAGCCAGCTGGGTGACCTTAGGCTAGTCACAGTTCTCTCTAAACTCTCTCAGCCCCACCTACCTCACAAGGTGTCTGTTGTGGGGAGAGGAAGGGAAGGAGATTGTAAACAGGTTTGATTCTCCTTAAAAGGTAGAGAAAATTGGCATATAAAAACCAATTCTACTTTTTCCTCTGGCATGCAGAGAAAAAAAACCTCTGGGTTGGAAGCAGCTTCAATCTGCAATATTCCTGGGGCAGAAATGGTGACAAGAAAATAAATCAATGACTGGAAGGAATTAAATGTTCTTTAGTGACTCTCAACCCTTGAGAACTCAGCAGGCTTCTCTTTGCATAGCCATACCCTGCATTCTAATTCTTGGTCACTCATGAATGTCAGGAAATTTTGAGAACTGGAAACTCCAAAAAAAAAGCCAAACCACGACCTCTCTCCCCAAGCTTTATTGCCCCTGGGATACCAAAAAAGCGAAACAAACTATAAAACAACGACTTCGGGATCATGCCCTTCAAGAAGAGAAGAAGAGTTGGTTTTTATATGCCGACTTTCTCTGCCACTTAAAGGGGAATCAAATCAGCTTACAATCCCCTTCCCTTCCCCTCCCCACAACAGACACCCTGTGAGGTAGGTGGAGCTGAGAGAGAATGTGACTAGCCCAAGGTCACCCAGCAGGCTTCATGGGTAGGAGTGGAGAAACCAACCTGGTTCTCCAGATTAGCGTCCGCCGCTCATGTGGAGGAGTGGGGAATCAAACCCGGTTCTCCAGATCAGACTCCACCGCTCCAATCAGATAGCGCTCAGATACACAAATATTCATCCACCCTGCATTATATTAAATATTGCCAATCTGCAGACTATCTCAAATTTCTTGAAATTCCTAAATACCAGAGTACTTATACCCTTGCATGTTTCAATGTTCTACCTTTAGCTCTTCTGGATGGCAGATTCCACCGCATTCCTCTTTCCGAACGACTTTGTCCATGCAAAACAGGGAAAGTGGAAACTATAGAACACGTCTTGTTGCACTGCCCTTTCTATAATGATGTTAGATCACAATACATTGTTTCCATCCTGTCCGTTTTTCCAGGAAGATCTGAAAAATTCTGTTTCCCTTCTTCTCGCAGACTCTTCCCAGGAGATAAGCATCCAGGTAGCCAAATTTTGTCTTTGGGTGAGTAGGATAGGCAAACAGCAAACTGAGACTAACATTCCTACCCCTTAGAAGGCATCACCCTTCTTTTATAGCCTTCTCTTTTGATTTACATTTATCACCTGTTAATCTTATTTTAATTCCTTTGCCTTTATATATATACGGAGCTGATTTCATATCAAAATAAAGATTGACTGACTGAGAATTGGAAACATGGTCTGAGAATTGGAAACATGGTAAATTAGGATTGCCAACCTCCAGGTACTAGCTGGAGATCTCCCGCTATTACAACTGATGTCCAGCTGATAGAGAACAGTTCACCTGGAGAAAATGACCGCTTTGGCAATTGGACTCTATGGCATTGAAGTCCCTCCCCTTCCCAAACCCTGCCCTCTTCAGGCTCTGCCCCAAAAACCTCCCGCCAGTGGCAAAGAGGGACCTGGCAACCCTATGGTAAATGAAAGTTTAGTTTTTCTAGCACCAGTAGTACACCCAGGGCTCCATGGTTAACAAAGAAAAAAAGTTTATGAAGACGCTTACAATCTAGATTTAGCAAGGAAGAGGGGTGACACTGGAGGAAGAGAAAGGCACAAGCAACAAGACAGCCGAAAGGAGGGAGCGCTTTGAAGAGGCAAGGGTAATAAAAGGTGAAATGTGAACGACAACCGAGGATCGGGCCTGCATTCTCTTCTGGCCTAACTCAAATCTCGCACAACTTGGGTTGGCGCGTGAGCCCATAAGTATTAATACATCTCTTCTGAGCTGGTGCTTTGACCACGCAATTATTTCTGAGTGCTAGCGTTCCTTCCCGGAGGGCTCCGGATCTCAATGTTTGGAGAGGTCGTAAATGAATATAGCCCTCCCGAGTGGCTCGTCGGTGAACTTAGCATAAAACCCTTCAGGTTTACCTGCTCGGTGGCATCGCTTTAATGAGCAGCTTCAATCAAGCCCTTCGGTTTTGTTTGCACTAAGTGTGGCTGGCGAAGGTGGACTCTATTTGCTGTTGATTCTTGCCTTTTATCTTGATGCCATCCTAATACTTGTTTACCCGACTGCATCTCGGAAAACGATTAAAGCTGGATGAAACAAATTTCCCCAACTGCTGGGTGTGTTGGGAAGGAAGCACGACTGAACTGTTTAGCTGTTCCCTGTCAGCTGGAATGTTATTAATTTTTACCCTCTTGTTTGCTATTATATAGAAATCTTAAGGGTTTTAATACCGGAGACCTAAGCCCAAGTAATTTGCGGGGTGTGTGTCTTTCTATCTAGTCTCCAGCGAAAGAGCAAAGAACATGTTTAATGATCCATAAATATGCTGACTACCTGGATCACAGTAATTGACTCTGGTAAAGTGTATTTGAGGCGTGAATCTTTACATTTAGAGCATCCTAGTAGATTCTGCTAGGTTCTAAATGGCCACCTCATAGGAGGCATAAGGTTCTCTTCACGCCAAGGGAAAGATTTCTCATAAAATCTTGGGATTTATGATTGAAGTAATCAGGGCAACTGCAAATAGGATTGCCAACTGCCAGGTAGTAGAAGGGGATCTCCTGCTAATTCAAGTGATCTCCAGCCAATAGAGATCAGATCACCTGGAGAAAAATGGCCACTTTGGCAATTGAACTCTATGGCATTGAAGTCCCTCCCCAAACCCGGCCCTCCTCAGGCTCTGCCCCAAAAATCTCCCGCCGGTGGTGAAGAGGGACCTGGTAAACCTAACTGTAAACCTCTAAAGGGGTGAGGTTCACAGAAAAGAAAGCCCAGGCCGAAATATTGAAAATAATGAGGGTGGGGGGAGGACAATTGGAAAATGGTTTATTGCAATGCAGAACTGGATTCACAAACTGCATTGATGTTTTCTGTGGGGCCCAGTTTGAATGTTAGAAAGAAAGAAAAAACCCACACACAATATTTCTGTTAGCCTTATCAGAAACGTTTAGGTCTGTGATAACATTCCTGAAGTGTTCGTCCTAAACAGGAACCTAAATATTTGCTCTGAATTTTGCTGTGGGTGAAATTCCAATACCAGCCCTCCTTCAAGATTATTTAAGGTTGTGTGGAATGTTGTGTTTTCTGAAATGAAATCTTTATTTCAGTTTCACTCACTGTTTCATAAAAGCATGAAATTAAATGGCATCGGGACCAGCCATAAAGTACCATGCGCCACCAAGGAGCATCAGTTGATCAGGAAACACCTCATGTCATTGATCAAGGTAGGGTGGTAAGAGTACCGTGAGTTTGGTAGAAACCCATACGTTCCTAGCTTGCTAGAAGCAAAATGTAACATAATTACAAAGCAATCCTAAGCAGATCTACCCAAAACCCTCCTCAGTTCTATTCAATGGGGATTACTCCTAGGTAAGTACTCTTAAGATTGTCATAGGTACTGTCCTAACCAGCTTCTCATACTGTCCAGAAAGATATTTCATGTAGATGAACAGACTGTATCCCCCCCTGCAATGCTATTCCCAAGCCAACCTCTATATGTTTGTCCCATATAGATGAGTGGCTCCACCAATCCAAGTGTTGGATGGAAAAATAGCGGGAAATGAAAAGCACGAAAAAAATGGTGCACCCCCCCAGTGGTACTACGTTTGAGACTGGAGCCCTCCCCATGTCTGCCTTTCATTTTTGGGGGGGGAAGGCAAGAGAAAATCAAATACAACTAAATGTCATGCGCAGATTGAGACTGGGATGCAGAAAAGAAAAAAACACCCTAAAGGTCTGATTTGCACCACTGACACATTTCCAGTTTCCTGTCAGTTTGAAAAAGTCAAGGGAAAACTGGCATTTCCATTTGTTGTTTTAGAACATATACATTGGGGATTTGGGGAGGGGGGGTTGCACTTCTGATGGTGATTTCCAGAAACACATCAGTACATCTGGGATCATCTCTGCTTTGGTGACATGCTAATTAAACGGACTCTCAAGCAATTATGACCACAACACAGTGAGTCAATACCACTGCGGCGCCAGAGCCTTTTTGTCTGTCTCCTATAGACTGCCATTCATTGTTCTGGTCACCACACCTAAAGAAAGGATATTGCAGAGCTTGAGAAGGTGCAGAAAAAAAGATCAGGGGGCTAAAGCAACTGCCCTACGAGGAGTGGTTAAAACGCTTTGGGCTGTTTCGCTTGGAAAGAAGGCGATTAAGGGGAGACGTGATAGAGACCTATAAAATTATGCATGGTATGGAGAGAGTGGACAGGAAGACGCTTTTCTCCCTCTCTCATAATACTAGAACTCGGGGTCATCTGCTGAAGCTGGAGGGTGAGAGATTCAAAACTGATGAAAGGAAGTATTTCTTCCCACAACACATCATTAAATTGTGGAACTCCCTGCCCCATAATGAGGTGATGGCAGACAACTTGGAAGGCTTTAAGAGAGCAGTGGACATGTTCATGGAGGAGAGGGGTATTCATGGCTACTAGTAAAAGTGGATACTAGTCATGATGAATACCTGTTCTCTCCAGGATCAGAGGAGCATGCCTATTATATTAGGTGCTGTGGAACACAGGCAGGATAATGCTGCTGCAGTTGATTTGTTTGTGGGCTTCCTAGAGGCAAGGGCTGACGTTTCAAAAGGATGCGCCGATTTATCTACGAAGAGACAATAAAGAGAAATGAAAGAGAAAAACCTCTTTTAAAAGAGAAAAAAAGTATAAGAGAATCTGCTATATCTAAAAAAAAGTGATGTTTGGAAAAATAAATTCACCTCCCCACAACAAAGCTAGAGAAGGTTCCATCCAGTTCCTGTTACTTGCAATCCTTTCAATGGAGATACCAGGGATTGAACCTGGGACCTTTTGTATACAAGCCATGTTCTCTGCCATTTAGCCACAGCCAGTCCCCCTGAGCTTCTATCCTTCCCAGCTAGATAGGCCTGAATACTGTTGGACAGGGAGCACAAGGACTTTATTCATCTAACCAAGGGGTGTCAAACTCAATTGTTACGAGGGCCAGATATGACATAAATGTCACTTGGTTGGGCCGTGCCGTGCCTCGCCAGCCCAGTTCGAGAGTGAGGGTGTGTGTGTGGCTGCCTCGGCTGATTCTCGGGCCGGATAAGAGCTCTCAAGGGGTTGGTTCCGGCTTATGTTTGACACCGCTGATCAAACCCTTTTCTTGCAGCTAATCAGTAAATGTTATGTTCTACTATAATCCATTGACCATTACTAGTGGGTAAATAATTCCTAATGCCTATTTAAGAGCTAGTCTGACCTGGCTGGCCCAGGCTAGACTGGTCTCATTAGATCTCAGAAGTTAAGCAGGGTCAGCTCTGGATGGGAGACCACAAAGGAAATCCAGGGTTGCTATGCAGAGGCAGGCAATGGCAAACCACCTCTGAATTTCTCTTGCTTTGAAAACCCCATGGAGTTGCCATAAATTGGCTGTAACGTAACAGTTAAAAAAAAAAAAAGTCAAATTATATACCTTTTTATCCTATGGTAGAGTATGTGTTTCCTTTCCAAAGATTTTATTGCCCAACATAAACTGGCATCCATATACACAATGGTGATTTCAACCAGTCATGTAGTTATTAGTATTTAATGGTTATAATTTATTTACTACACTTGATCTTAGCTGATAGGCTGAGATGTGACACCAGTTTAAAGATTAGACTAGCAGTGCATTCCTGAAAGGGGGGAGGGTAGGGTTGACAACCTCCAAGTAGTAGCTGGAGATCTCCTGCTATTACAACTGATGTCCAGCCAATAGAGATCAGTTCACCTGGAGAAAATGGCTGCATTGGACTCTATGGCACTGAGGTCCCTCCACTCCCCAAACCCTGCCCTCCTCAGGCTCTGCCCCAAAAATCTGCCGCTGGTGGCGAAGAGGGTCCTGGTAACCCTAGAGGAGGGCAAAGCTCCATAGGAGCCAGTGTGATCCTATGCCAGCGTTCCTGCCACTTTACTATGGTGCAAAGCGACACGGGGGCAAACATGCTGGCACAGGGGAGCCACAGACCTGCACCAGCCTCTGCCACCATCTCCACCAGGCCAGCAGGGAAATCCCAGAAGGGAAAGCCCAAGCTGGCATCGGGGGGGGGGGGGTTTCCCCAGGGACGGAGCTGACATTAGTCAGCTTCCAGACCCCTTTTGTTCCAGAAACACTCCTTTTTGCTGAAAATAGCTGGAATAGCCCTTTAAGTGCTATGAGGGGTTGCCAGGTATTATCTATTTTCGTACTTTTCTTTTATTTCTTTTGCGGCCAGGAAGTCTCTGAAGCGTCTCTGCACCACTCCCAGCCACCATGCATCCACCCCCACTCCCCAGGAATGGGTTGAATTATTAGAGTAGAATGATCTCTACCCTTAAAAACTGGCTGAAGATCATCTTCTGTCCATCCCCAAGCCTTTTGACCTTGGTGTATGGAGAGATGAAGGATAACTCATGGTGCAGTTCTCTGTTGAGATTGGTAGCTAGTCTTGGCTTCTTAGTAGAATACTTGAGGACCCTTGGATTCTATGCAGGCAAACTACTCATCAAACAAAGATTGGCAGACCAGAATGCTCAAACTGACATCGGTCTTGTAGGCAATTTGAGAACATCTCTTCCAGCACAATTTACCAGTTTAAGGAATTGCAAGTACAGAAAGGCCTTTACTAAGGCACGCATAGATATTTTACCGTTCGCCATCTTGGAAGGCCATTTTAATGGGATCCCATATAGGAAAAACATCTGCTCCTGTGATCAAAAGTCTATTGAGGATCTATCCCATGTCACATTCCATGGTCTAAGATACGAGGTTGAATGTAATTGATTTTTGCAGACCCTAATATCCCGCTTCCCAGGAAGGTCAGATCAGGAAAAATGAGTCATATTACTGGCAGATAAGGACAAATTCATTACTTTCCAAATGGCAAGATTTGCTGCTGCCATCATGAAAGATAAAAAGATGATGGGGCATGTCTGGCCCATCACTGCTCCATTCTGGGTCACTTTTCATCTTTTATTTGTCTCTGGACAGTATGGTCCTTTTTTACTATTATATACATATTTTTAATGATGAACTTGTATTTTAATACT
This sequence comes from Euleptes europaea, assembly GCF_029931775.1. Taxonomy (NCBI): domain Eukaryota; kingdom Metazoa; phylum Chordata; class Lepidosauria; order Squamata; family Sphaerodactylidae; genus Euleptes; species Euleptes europaea. Next base: position 75,787,115 of record NC_079320.1, read on the forward strand.
TTCTGTAAAATGTTTGTTTTTTAAATTTAAATTTTTATCTTGGAATTTTCACCTTATTCTATATTGTTGCTATGGGTTTCTTGCTAATGCAATAAGGATTGATTTGTTTTAAATGAATTGTGTAAACCGCCTTGAGTCTGCTTGCAAAGAAAATATGAAACAGAGATGAGCAAGAAATAACGCACAGGCCTAGTTCCTACCACCTTTGTAGACCTGCTGAGAGAGAATGAATGCAGGCACTTCTACCATACCAACGACGTAATTTATCACTAGCAAAAATGTGACAAATCCACAGTGTAACGTTACTAGAAGTTCCCTAGCTACTGTGAGAAAAAATGCACATGTTAAGACCATCACCACACAGAGGTTGCTAGAACTCCAAAGGGTAGTGATTGGCATGGTGCCCTGTTAGGAGAGTATGATGATCTAATTAATTCGGAAAAGAAAATCATAAGTAAGATAAATGTACCAATAACTGTTATTGATCCTAGTTTTGGTGTTGTGTGTTTACAAGTTTTTTTTTTAATTGGGTTACTTTATTATTTTAAAAGCTATTTTAGTGTCCAAATTTTTCATGTTTGCCACTTTAGGGGCCCTATTTGGGTGGAAAGGCAGCATGAAAACATCATAAATAAATAGAGCTATGAGTGAAGAAGAAAATGCTAATGGAAAATGGAGAGCCTTTTTATAAAGAGAATAGGGTCAAAGTTACTGCCTGTTAGATTTTAGGGGGTTTTCGTTAGTTTGTTGCATACATTATACCATTGCACTGTTTCTCTCATTGTGTAATCCAGCTTTGTTTTACTATTTGTTGTACGTGTTACATTATTTTGTTGTATGCAGTATACCACTGAGTATGCTACTCTAATTCTGTAATCCCATTTTATTGTATCGTGAATTGGATATATTCTACTTACTTGCATTGTGAATTGGATATATATATTTTACTGTGTTATTTTTCATTGTGTAATCTCCATTGGATAGGAGCCCCATGGCACAGAGTGGTAAGCTGAAGTACAGACCTGAGTTCGATCCTGACAGAAGTCGGTTTCAGGTAGCCAGCTCAAGATCGACTCAGCCTTCCATCCTTCTGAGGATGGTAAAATGAATACACAGCTTGCTAGGGGTAAAGTGTAGACAACTGGGGAAGACAAAGGCAAACCACCCTGAAAACATAGTCTGCCTAGTAAACGTCGGGATGTGACATCACCCCATGGTTCAGGAATGACCTGATGCTTGCACAGGGGGACTACCTTTACCTTTAATCTGTGTTCAGCCTTAGTGAGAAAAGGGGACTAGAAAGCTAGTAAATGGCTGAACAGACATGCATGTCTTTGAAAGCAACAAAAGAATAAAGACGTACAGTGTATATGCTACCTAGTTGGTTGACTTGTGAAATCACAAAATGCTCAGTTTGAACCTTGTCTTCATCATAACCTCATTAGATGCTCATTAATCAAGTGCACGCTCAGCCTCAGGCACCTCATAGCACAATATGGAACACTAATAGTCTACCATGCAGTGTTGTAGTAAGAATTGTTCAGATAACATGTAAGTTGTGTCAGACACTCTCATGAATAAATGCATTTATTCAGTTGTTTGGGAGGAAGAGTAACAATCAGACACACAGAAACCCAAAATTCTGCTGATCCCTGCCCCAAACCCACAGAGGAAGAGGTTGACATCACATTTAGCTTGGAAAGAAGGCAGTTAAGGGGAGACATGATGGAGGTCTATAAAATTATGCATGGTATGGAGACTGTGGACAGGGAGGAAGCTTTTCTCCCTCTCATAATACTAGAACGCGGGGTCATGTGCTGAAGCTGGAGGGTGACAGATTCAAAACAGATAAAAGGAAGTATTTCTTCACACATCGTTAAATTGTGGAACTCCCTGCCCCAGGATGTGGTGATGGCTGCCAACTTGGAAGGCTTTAAGAGGGGAGTTGGACATGTTCATGGAGGATAGGGCTATCCACGGCTACTAGTCAAAATGACTACTAGTCATGATGCATACCTATTCCCTCTATTCTCAGAGAAGCATGCCTATTATATTAGGTGCTGTGGAACACAGGCAGGATGCTGTGTAGGAGTGAGGAAACCAACCTGGTTCACCAGATTAGCATCCACCACTCATGTAGCCGAGTGGGGAATCAAACCCAGTTCTCCAGATTAGAGTCCACCACTCTTAACCATTATACCACACTGGGAGAGATGACACACCATGTGTGCTGCTTGAACTCTTCGGAGCAAGGGGAGGATAAAAATCAAATAAACTACACAGATCACACGATCTTCTCCAAGGAACACAAGCTGGTTTGTGATGATGCAGAGAAAGCTGCTTCTAGCAATAGGCAGACACAAATGTCTTCCGTTTTGCAAACCCAGCTCCGGGTCAGATCTCTTCTGTTTTCTTCAAAAGATCCTTTTAAAAACACACTCAATTGGACAGTCGTTTGAACATGTTATATTTTAATTTGCAGAGACAAAAATGACAAGCAATTTATTTACATAAAACTGTACAAAAGCAACTTAAATTATGCAAAAATCTTTCATAAATAGAGGTGGACTAGCATTGAATACATTTTTGCCATGTTTTTTTTAGCATAGTTGCGTGCATAGTGACTCATAATAAACAATGATAAGTTGTTCTTTGCTTCACTATCAACATCCAAGTTGCAGAACAATAGTCAATGATTAATATTACAAACAGATCGTAACCACACCGAATGCTTAAGTGCTTCAAAATTCAGAAAAAGAAACGTCTGAAAGTGTACCCCAGGTAGCTGGAAAATGGCGCCTTCTTCCAAATGTTACGTTCCTCAGGCCAGTGCCTGACTTAAATGTCAGCACAAGGTTCATCTCTACCATCATCCATCAGCCAGCACTTAAGAAAAAAACTGGATCTTTATCACTGGTCTGTCCCACTCTTCAAATGTCGAAGAAGTCCTTTAGTGATAACTGCATTTACGGTAGCTTCATTTCCCCCCCTCTCGCCATTTCCCCACATCTCTGCGTTCCCATATGACAACTTCCCAGGGTAGCCTTTCAGCCAAGCACCTTCAGTCTTGCATTGGAGTTCTTCCCCCACAGAAAAATAATGTCTACCTTGTTTTCTGAAACTCAGGCAGTAGGCCAGTCGGAAATCATATTGACTAAAGATTAGCACATCTGGAGGTCGGAATGAGCATGAGTTTAGACTGAAGTTAATACAGACATTTTCTAATTCATATAAAGTTACATAAGTGATGTGTCAGTCTATAAATGTGTGAAAGTAAAATGCATGCACAGTAGCTTTCAGTTTGCTCGCGGGATTAAACAAATAATTAACAGGATTCTTGCATAGTGAAATGAACACAAAATGGCTGCTAACAGCAAATAAAATTAAAAAAAAAAGAATATCAAAACATCAATTCCTCTGCCAAACAGACTCATAACTTCTTCCTAAATTTCACTGGCAGCAACCCTAAGAACACTTTCCTGGGAGTAAGTCCCATTCAATCAATGGGACATACTTCTACTTCTGAGTAGATCTGCTTAGGATCGCTCAGTCTTTGATAATGCAGCTGGTCAGACAACAAATGTCCCATTCTAAAATCAATTTCATGGTTTTAATAATGAATGATATTTAAGACTGGTCCATTATCTGAGTTTGGTAGAAGGTATTTTTTTCAAATATATCATTTTTCATTTCTCAGAAAATAAACATGGTTAAATATACAGGTTCAAAAAGGTGGGAATAGCCCATTAATCTTCAGTGTCTAACCCCAACCACCATATTACCATAACAACAGGTATAAAAGGCACAGTTGCATATTTTGCATTCACTCTAAAAATTTTCATTTTAGTTTTATTGATTTTTTTTTACAAAACCAGTCTATATATGGAGTGCCACCAGATTTAATTAATTTCAAATGGAACCCCCCCCCCACAAAAATATGTGTCACATGCCAGGTCATAAGAAGCAATTGACTACGTTTTGATGGCTAGATTTTACTAGAATTGCCATGAATACCAACAAGTACACTGGAATTTTGTGTTGTTAACCTTTCGCACCCATCTTGGCTCTACGAGTAAATTAGGTAAATTCCTCAATCACATTACTTGCCTTGTATTGTAGCAAAAAAATTGGGGAGTGGCTATTGATGAATTCAGTTTGAATTCTCTGACCTGTATTAGCTTAAATTTAAACTTTAAAAACAGTTTAAAAGAGAGAGAGTTTATCTAGAGCTCTTTTACTGAGTAGATCTTAAGTATATATTCAATAAATTAGATTTTTACTTTTAAAAATATCTCTGTTGACCACGGGGAGGATGCAGTTGTGTTTTCTGGTGAATCCTGCAGGAAATGTGTAAGCTTTTATCGTAAGTACTTTGAAAAGTGTTTCGTCCCTTAAAAGTTATGCAATACAGTAACAGTCGTATTCAGACCTCTAATAAAGTCCAAATTTGCATCTCTATGATTTAAAAATGATATATTAGAATGATCACTCATTTTTTCCCCTTAATATCTTCCCATTCTAAAATGTGCCCATCTGGAATTGCTACACACAAAGTAATTTCAGAATAAAATGCAAATATTTAAGGAAAGATGCAAAGACAATAATGGGGCACTTTGCTAGAAAGAGGGTTCAAAAGATAAAAGTTGTGATGAGTTTGTACCTCTCAATCAGTCTGTATTTCAAACTGTTTAACATTATATTCTATGTCATTTTTTTAAAGCAAGAAATTACCCAAAGCTATCTTGTGACTACAATCTACTAGAGCCATCTAGTCATGCTTTTAATGCCAAGTTAAACAACTAGAGGGGTTGGTTTCACTTTGTACCACCTCTCAAGCTGTCCCCACTGTGTAGACCGATTGTCAGTTTCATTTGAATGTCTAAGCTCCCCCACACTCTTTATCGCCACATCGTTCCTCAAGACAGAACTAGCTCAGATTCTACAAACTCTGTTCACTTCTTATTGCACAAAATATATCTGGTCCATTCTCCTATTCCCTTTATATAGTGCAAACTATGAGAACTGCCACAGCCCAGAGCTCTGCACCACCATGATCAGTTTTGGATTCTTCACAACTCGCCTGAAACAAAAAACTATTTTGCACAGAACACGTTGGCAGTGACATCAACCAAGACTTCCTGGTCATCTTGAGTCTCGTCATTGGCTTTGTATTGCACAGGACTCAGTTTAAATGCACTTGTGTTTATAAAGAAAACCTGCATAATACCTTCGCCGAGAGCAAGTGGTTAACCTGGACTACTGATGACCCAAGAGTCAGCATCCACTCTCAACAAAGATGGCGTCGTACTTGACTTGAAGCATGTTCTTCCTCTGTCCTCACTGCACTCTTCTTTCAGTTTTTCCTCCCCTCGGCACATTTTTGCAGTTTGTCAGCACAGCCTCCTGTACGGATGTGAAACCTTCTAAAGAAAATATACCCTGGAACTAGAGGGTCATGTTAATATAGCATCTGAGGTGTCATAGCATTGCCAACAGAACTCATCTGACCGGTCCCCTTTGGGCACTCAACTCCATTTTGAAAAGAACTACATTATCTAGGCTGGCAACACAGGTTGCTGTGCAAAGGCATGTGGAACATGCGCTTATGTGTTTGTGCGTGTCTGTATGTCCGATTGACTAAACCAAGACCAATAAGCAATTCCCCTGATCCATCGTGCGATCTTTGGCCTTTTAGTTACGGTGGTCATCCAAGCTAAAAAAGCTGGCCTTTGAAAAACAAATGATACCAGTTGAGCGGTTTATCCATAATATGCCAGGATACATATCATTATTCTTTTGTTTATTCTGAAGCTGAAAGGGGTGGGGGAGAGGTGAGGGAGAAGTGCAGAGGACCAGTGAGAGAGAAGAAGGAAGAGACAGAAAGAAGGATGAAAGCAGAGATAGTAGTTATTTTATGGATAAAACTGAACCCCCAGTTCACGGTCACAGGAAACGTGTTATGTTTTGGACTGTAATCTTAGGCTGAATATATTTTTCTGCTGTTTTCAGCCACAGGACAGTATTAAAGCTGAGATCGTCACCAAGTGCTTTGTCAAGTTATCCCTTTACATATTTTTACTGTGGTTTCCAAAGGCTCATCTCTGATGCGAACCAGCAATACTCAGATGACCTCTTGGGAATCTATATAGGTGTGTGTGTGTCTACATATACATGTTTATACACATTTAAGTAAAAATTTCCCTAACCTGTTCTTCCCAGTAAGCCAAATGACCACCAAACCAGAACCAGAGAGGCTTAAACAAGGCTTCAGAAGTGGGGAGGGGTGGGTGGGGAGTTGGCTAACAGCAGTTTCTGTGGTTCTTTCCAATTCCCAGACTTGTTACCTTGAAAGGAATTTACAACCATAACTTTTGGAAAAGAAAGATCGGTGAGCCGGGGAATCAGGCATGCAGGAACAACAATGGTTTCTACATTATACAGCTTCGTCAGGCGGACGGGGTACGTAAATGCCTGGCGTGGAGGCAGAAGTGGCAAGCCAAGCGTTCGTCTCTTTGGTAGCCCCCTCTTGTTTTCAATAGACTTTCCTTTATTTTGGAGTTTCAATTGATAGGTTTTTGCCTTTTTTTAAAATTTCCCTTCTTACACGTGAGAGAACCGCATTGTTGCTTCTTTGTCGCCTAAAGGTAAACTTCCCTTCTAGTTAAAGTGTTGACAGGAGATGGCTTGTATTCCCCGGTCTGAGTGAGGGGAATATCCTCTGGGTTGGCTTCCTCGTTTTTGCTGAAACTAGCCGCACTGAAGGTCTCATAGGATGAGGTCAACTTTTTGTTCAGGAGGTTTCTGTTGCGGTCACCCATGATGGAGGCTTCTCCATTGGCCAGCTTCTCTTGACTGCCCCGTTCATCGACGGGCATGAAAGTAGAGAGTTTTGGCTGGCTCTTCTGCTTCCTTTCGGGCGAAGTGCGAACTGGCATCCAGCAAGAGTCCGAATGGCCGTACTCGTCGCATTCCCGTGTGCACTTCCCAGTCAGGGCTACATCTGGTAAAGGTCTTGAATCTGGAAACGAAGACAAAAAAAATGGACATTAGATTTTTATTCTTGGTTGTGGCTACCCACTGTTGAAAAACATATATTTTAAAGGGCTGGTTTTGCATTGATCATCTTTTTTAAAAAAAGTAGTACATGTGAAATTCCTCTGGAAAAAAAAGTGCTGTTGTTGTCAGGATGTTTTTGGTTTCTCCAGCTGACGAGGCACCTCCAGTTTCATTTTGAATTTTTACTATAGGTAAAAGTTTGGTGGCAAATTTAGAAATCCAGTAGCACCAGGCACACATGGGATTAGACAGAGAAAAGAATGTGCAAAGCACCAGAGGTGACAAGGCATTTATATAATCACTTGCAGCTACTCCAAAGTTTTACAAAATAGTAGTAACAACAAAGGTTCAATTAAAGTGCAAAACATGTCTTACAGTATACAAATAATGAGCAAACACAAAAAGCAAAAGTGGTGATAATATAACATAAAACTTTGGAGTAGCTACAAGTGATTAGATAAACGCCTTGTAACCTCTGGTGCTTTGCACATTCTTTTCTCTGTCTCCTATCAGAGGTTTCTCCCCCTTCTTTTTCATACATGGGATTAGGACAAGCACACAGAATTTGGAACAATCCAATATGCTCAGAGCAAAATGCAGATAAATGCCCAAATGCAGATAAATGCAGATAATGCCCACTTGCAAATGATGGGTGTTCCCAGTTTACTCAGAAGTCAGTTTGTTTACTGGGGACCTGTGCAATTTTGGTCCACGACCATAGTTTATACGGTGAGTTGGATCCAAAAGTACCATTCTGCTGACAGAACGACAGTTACATTGGTGGAGTAGCACTTCTGCTAGCAGAGGATTGGAGGGGAATTTTAATCAATCCCCCCCTCTCACTGCTGACCCCCAACTTTGCCCCCCATACTCTGCTGGTGGTGCTTTGGATCCAACCATATATGGTAAATCAGCGTGCAGATTTACCAGCAATGAGTAAAGGCATGTGGGTTTACACGTATTTGCAAAATCCAGAAGATATATCTTGTGATTCTTTTTTAAAAAAATACATTGAAATAGCTGGTAATGAGCCAATTTCCATCTGGGGTTCTAAATCTAAAATATTGGAGTCGTTATTGGTGGTTGAGATTCAGGGGACACCTGACTGAGGAATATCAGCAAGAGTTTCCATGGCAAATTTAAACCAATTTGAAAGTAATTCAACTGACACAGCTTCCCCAAAGGACTCTGGGAACTGTCAGTTCATCAAGGTATGGGGAATTATTTGTTCAATAGCAATACCCTCAACACCTGTGAATGACAGTCAACAGGACTGGATGCCATTAAAGCTAACAACGGGTTGACATTTGTTGTGTAATACACTCAGTCTCACAACTCTATGCCATCCAGGTAGAAAGAGAGAGACGGAATATCTTTGACAGAGAAAGCTGAAAGGCAGCTTGAGCTAGGGTTGCCAACCTCCAGGTACTAGCTGGAGATCTCCTGCTATTAAAACTGATCTCCAGCCGACAGAGATCAGTTCCCCTGGAGAAAATGGCCGCTTTGGCAATTGGACTCTACGGCATTGAAGGTCCTCCCCTCCCCAAACCCCGCCCTTTTCAGGCTCCGCCCCAAAAATCTCCAAGTATTTTCCAATCTGGAGCTGGCAACCCTAGCTTGAGTTCTCCGTTCTGGTCACGTCTTCGTTTTTCTATGCTCTCTGGGCCTGGAGCGCCTTAGCCAAGGGTACAAAAATATTTCACAATGCTCAGAAATCAGGCATATTTTATGAGGGCAAACTTGGTGAAGAGGACAGATGGAGACTTGCGCATAGCCATGAGAGGTTCTTTACTTGCCGGAGTCTCCCCTTTCCTCCAGTTAGTGCTTAAATGAGAAGTGCCAGAGTTCGAGCCTGCCTGGAAATCAAAGCATCTGACGTTGGAGCCCTTTCCCCAGAGAGTGACGGCTGGTAGCAGTTTGGAACTAAGGATGTCAGAATAAAAAGTGATCGCAAGCAGCTGCCTACACGGGAGGTGGAGAAATCTTTTGGCCTCTTCAGCAACCAGAGTGACAGGAACAAAATCTGAGGAACAAAACACGATGGTTGGATACCGGGAGTTTTGTTCCCCTTGTCTTGACTGTGCCTCATCTGCCATTCAGAAGCAGCTTTGAGATTAAGCTCTAACGTGTACATGGTCATAAACTGCGGAGACCGGAAAACATCCCACGAAACCCGTTCTGGGGGCACCTCAATGCAAAACCTTCCCTTTGAATCTCGGATGTGCGCTGCAACCGTCCTGCAAAAACCGGTGCCCGATTATGTTTGTTCCTCCAAACGTCCGCTCCCGACTGGACCTGATTCGAGCAAAGGAGGCACCACTCAAATCAGCCTTAGCTGAAGTTAGAGACGTACCCCCAGGAGATACTAACAAAGACTAGCCGTTCAGTTTGAAGACGACACTGTGAGTCAGAAGAGGCACAATGTGGGGCTAACTGTTAAAAAGCCCGATCGATGTCGGCCGGTTGTCAGTCGATGGAAGGATTCACTGAACTGCCCTGCACAATTTAAATGTGCACCAGTCTTTACAGGATCGGAAGGTATTGGAACAGAACACATTAAAAACAGACATCAATTAAACGGTTAGGAGCACGTAAGCGACTGTTTCAAGCAATGAGAATGAACTGGATTAACAACAGAAAAACATTCTATGTGTTTATGTGAGTGTCTGATTGCACAAAGTTTTGTGAATTTGATGTGGTTTTGTGATCGTGGCATCTGGTACTGTCCTCTTCGTGGAGTTGCTTGTTGAACCCAGCCGAGGGAATCCCAGAGAGAAGAAAAAGAATCCCTCGTGCAAGGGGGGCCCCAACGTGGTGCCCGTGGCTGCCGTGGTGCCCGCCTCCACCTTTCCGGGTGCCTGCCAAGTGTTTTTGGAAAGTGGGTAGGGCTACTGGAGATTGAATTGGCTGGGCAGGTTTTTAAGCATGTTGCTTTGGCAGCAGCTGCCACCACAGCACAAGGAGTTTCGCTGTGAAGGTAAGCTGCAGTAGCCATTGTGTAACCATTGTGTGGCTGTGAAGGTACGCTGCAGTAGCCATTGTGTGGCTGTGCCTACCACATAGGGTTACCAGGTCCCTCTTCGCCACTGGTGGGAGGATTTTGGGGCAGAGCCTGAGGAGGACGGGGTTTAGGGAGGGGGGGACTTCAATGCCATAGAGTCCAATTGCCAAAGCGGCCATTTTCTCCAGGGGAACTGATCTCTATTGACTGGAAATCCATTGTAATAGCAGGAGATCTCCAGCTAGTACCTGGAGGTTGGCAACCCTACTACCACGCTATGTCATAATTCCAGAGGTACTCTCAGGCTCAAAAAGGCTGGGAAACCCCTGCCATTATGATTACCTAAAGTCATGTTAAAAGTCTAGTTTAGGGATATTTACATGGCAGCTATGGTTGCAATTACATTAATAGGTTAAAAACTTTTGAATGACTAAAAATGATTTATTTTATCAAAAAACCCAACATACTTCCTTATTCAAATTGCAGAGGGCAGGGCCATCTTAGAAAAGACATTCTCCCTTCTTTGAGACATGGAAAAGAATGCTCTTCTAAGATGCTGGTGGCCACAATACAAAACAAAAATAAATTCTTTCTTCAAAAATATTCAGTTGCACATCTATGTAGATGTCACTGATTAATTAACCAGTTTGTCAATTCAAACTTATATCATTTGTCAACGGAAATGTCTAACTGGACAGCAACCCTAATTACTAAAGATGTGATTGCTACTTTAGATAGATTTATTTATAGGCAGTTATACGCACTTTTCATTTTTTTCTCTTCTGAATTTAATGTGCTTCATTTTAATTGTCTTTTTACTTTATAAAGGGGAATGTTTGATTGTTACTTGAGTTTCTTTGGTCAGAAGGGTAGGGAAATCGATAAGCTTGTATGCATTGAAGTCAAAGATAAAATTCTATTTATGGCACCTATTTGAGTCAGAAAGTGTGCCACCATGCTAGCTATCATACAGCAGCATCAAATGTTCATTTATCACACAGATCTAACTGAACACAACAAAATGTTGCACACAACTAATGTCCCCCACATAATAATGTGTACCCCTCAGCTATATCAGCAGAAGCATCTAGCACAGGGGGGGGGGGTCAAACATAAGGCCCACAGATTCGGTTCCCTTGAAAGCTCTTATCCAGCTTGCGAGCCAGCCAAAGTGGCCACCCCCCTCCCCTACCTACCTACCTACCTACCTACCTACATACATACATACCAGCTCTGGACACAAAAGAGAAGTAGTAGAGAAGAAGAAGAAATCCAGCAAAAGCCCTGAGCAGAATACAGTGGGTCCTGCAGTGATGGGATGTCCGCCCCAAACCAGCTTTGTGAACAAAGTCCCAGGGATCTGAAACGAAGCTCTGATCCCAATTTAGGCTTATTTGGGCATAAACACCACCATAACTGTACAGAAAACTAACCTCCCAAACCAAATGAAGATCTGCAATGATCCCAAGTGTTCATTTTATTGTTTGTTTTTTACACACTAGAGTAGGGATCAGCAACTGGAAGATGTAGTCATGTTCATGGAGGAGAGGGGTATTCATGGCTACTAGTCAAAATGAATACTAGTCATGATGCATGCCTATTCTCTCCAGGATCAGAGGAGCATGCTTATTATCTTAGGTGCTGTGGAACACAGGCAGGATGGTGCTGCTGCAGTCGTCTTATTTGTGGGCTTCCTAGAGGCACCTGATTGGCCGCTGTGTGAACAGACTGCTGGACTTGATGGGCCTTGGTCTGATCCAGCATGGCTTTGCTTATGTTCTCATATAAGACCAGATGTGCCCCAGAGGAACATGAACCAGACCTCAAACACCCAACCAAGCTGGCGACTGAAAGCCAAGCAATGTGTTGAGTAGAGGGATGCTAGCATGGGATGGTAGCATGGGATGAAGCCTTGACTCCCCACCACTCACCATCCTCACCTCAAAGTAGACCTCCTGCAAAGCTAGTTGTTCAACAACTGGACTGAATTCCTACACAAAAACTCAATTACTGTTCCCTAATGATGGATAACAGATATGTTGACATTTGTCCGCCCATCTAACCTAGAGTTGCCAACCTCCAGGCATTAGCTGGAGATCTCCTGCTATTACAACTGATCTCCAGACGATAAAATCAGTTCACCTGGAGAAAATGGCTGCTTTGGCAGTTGGACTCTATGGCATTGAAGTCCCTACCCTCCCCAAACCCCACCCTCCTCAGGCTCTGCCCCCCAAACCTCCCACTGGTGGCAAAGAGGGACCTGGCAACTCTAACCTTAAAATAGTTGGGGCTGGAGCAAGGAATGTACACAGACAGGAGGCAGAGAACATAACAGGAAGGCACCACTGTTCATCAGAGTAAACCTGGAATAATTCTCAAACTCCCCAAACCAGGTAAGAAGGTAAGAAGCAGGGATAATGATTTATTACTAGGGAACACATGACTCTCTTTGATTGTTAAGCAGGGGAATCCTCTTAATGCTTTTTTAAAAAAACTTCACAATAAGACAAAAGACATCCCCTGCCATCATTTCCTCTCTTAATTTTTAAGCTTTGTGAGGGAGTCTATAATTCATTTTAAAATAATGACCATTCAGAGAACCGGGTGTATTGTGGTTACTTATTACTGCGATTATTACCACCAGGAGAAATCTTTTTACATTATCTCCTGGGAGCGCTCATAACCATGCTACTTAGATCCCCTCAGGCTCCCATTTCAAGGGTGGGGCTCAGGGAATTTTCAGCCTTCCTGCCACAACCTGAACGTTGTGCCTCTCCCTGAAGACCAGAGGACAATTACAGCTGAAGAGATGACACCAGCCCAGAAAATCACAATGCATCTCCCCTTCCCCTGAGATACCCACAGATGCACAAAGGGAATGCACATGAGCCGCTCTGGATACTGCCCCAAATTATTTTTAAAAACTGTTGTGAAGCTAGCCATGTTACCAAAGGATACACCTTAATTTGTATACCGGGCAGAAATTAATCTAACCTCACCAAGGCCGCTAAGGCCAAGGGTCCTATTCTTATTATGAAAGAGACGTCATATGATTTCATGTACATTTGGAAATCTTATGCGACTCTTGTATTATGTTCAGGTGGGAATTCTCCTGACAGGATCGGGGCCTCTCAGGGGTTGAACAGCCAGACCCAGATCTCAGTACAATTGGTAGGGTTGCCAGGTCCTACCTGGCCCCCAGTGGGAGCCTGTGGGTGAGTGTTCTGGGTGCATGATTCTGGCACTTCTGGTTTTTCCCTCGAAACTGCTGGAATGGCATGGGATGCTCTAGCGATCCCTTCCAAAAACTGTATGGAATCCATAGAGTTTTTTGGGGAAGAGTGCTAGAGTGTTGCCGTCACTTCTGGGATAAACCCGGAAGTTGCAGCCTCCCCTGGCCACCCGTTGGCCAGCTATGGGGCAGCGGGCAGCCCGGTGAGTTGGCGGGCATCGCCAGACAGTTGGGAACCCTAAGAATTGAGCAGATGTATCTTTCCAAGGTTTGAGCCAAAATTATGCATTGTAAATCCAGAAGGGTAGCCATGGTTCAACTACTGCAGCAAAATAAAACAGAAGCCCAGCGGCACCTGAAATATTTATTTACTTATTCATTTAGTATATTTCTATGCTGCCTCTTCAAGTCCGCTTACAACGAAAGTCCTGACACAATATCGACAACAAGAAATTAAAAATGAGCCGCATGCGCATCTGCCTCTGATGTAGTGAGGTCTGACTCACCAAAGCTTGCTGTGGAAGAAGCCTGGTTAGTCTTTAAGGTGCCACTGGATGTCTGTTAAAGGAAGCTGTAACAGGGACTAGAAGAGGGAGAAGAACCAGTCACACTAGGGAGTATGGAGGCAAGAGAAAGAGCCTCTAGAGTTACTTGGCCCAAGGAGAGGGCCAGTTTCTAGTTAGATGCAATGGCTCCAGCCTTGCTCTGGGGTTTGAGTCCACCTATGGTGGATTATAGCCCTGACCTGGATGGCCCAGGCTAGCCTGATCTCCTCAGATCGCAGAAGCTAAGCAGGGTTGGTCCTGGTTAACAACTGGATGGGAGACCACCAAGGCATTCTAGGGCCTTTGTGCAGAGGAAGGCAATGGCCAACCATCTCTGTATGTTTCTTGCCTTGAAAACCCTACAGCAAAGGTGTCAAATTCAATTGTTATGAGAGCCAACCTGATTACAACCTGCTGCTTGGGTTGGATTCGTTCCTGCCTGCTGCCTGGAGAAGACATGGCTTCATGTGTAGCAGTGGGGTTCACCAGGTTAGAGTCGGCCCCTCATGTGGAGGCGTGGGGAATCAAACCGGTTCTCCAGATTAGAGTCCACTGTAGGGTTGTGCATATCGATATACCCGAACCGAAAATAAACCGACGCCTCTCCCTGATCGACAAAAGGCAAATTGATTTCCCGCTTTTGAAGCCGCAGCCCCAGTTATACTCTGCCCCTCCCCATCCGCAGCCAAAGCCAACTATGAGATAGTAACATGAAAGCTACCCTTTGGAGCTGAAGCGCTCCACTCTGCTGTGATAAATCACCTGATAACATTGCACTTGTCTTACGGTTCGATCTCATTTCTATTTATGTCCTGAACGAGCAAATGAACTTGAATGTGTGATCAAACCTATGGATATAAGATGTGCTAGGACTTCAGAATTCCAAACAGAACAAAGAACAGTTTTGAAGCCAGGACGACATGCTGCGCAGAGTTCTTTCGACTTTTAAAATAACTGGATCTTTTTTTCCTAGGAAGCTCTTCTAGTTACCTAGGTAACTCTTGTCACCGTTCCCAGCCATTCCTGGGCTGGAGAAAGATGCCATGTGGTATAACTCTCAAGTAAAAATCATGGAAGGGGCTGAATTTCACAGTCCTAAGACATAAAGCGGTTGGCTGTGGAAGCTGGATAGTGGTAGGGCTGCCAACCTCCAGGGTGGTAGCTGAAGATTTTCTGGGATTTCGGCTAATCTCCAGGAGACAGAGATCAGTTCACATGAAGACAATGGCTGCTTTGGAAGGTGTATTCTATGGCATTGTACACCCATTGAAATCCATCTCCTCCCCAAACCCCACCCTCCTCAGGCTTCACCCCCTGCCCCCAATCTCCAGGTATTTCCCAACCAAGAGCTGGCAACCCTACATGGGGGTCTCTTTGGGAGCTCAGACCTGTCTTCCAAACTAATTAGGTCTAACATTAACAAAAGCCCTGTGTAGGGTTCCCAACTGCCTGGTTATGGAGGGCAATTGCCCGCCAAACGCCTCTACAGCCTGCCAACTCTATGCTGATTGGTGGGTGGAAGCAGGCCAGGAGAAGGGAGGGGGGGCAATCGGTGTCATCATCTAGATGGTGCCGATCACCACCCCCAACCCCACCTCCATAAACCTCCCGCTGGTTGTGAGGAGGGACCTGGCAACCCTAGCCCTGTAGTACTTGCCTTCTGGCAGTACTCCCCATAGCAAATTATGTTCCCTTATAATCATAATCTTATCGCTCAGATCAATTGTATACATTATTGCAGAAGTATGACGATAGAATTCTGGATTCTTCCACTTCTGATTTAAGAAGGGATACCATCTTTTTAAAGCAAGAAGCCATGGGGTCGGGTGGGGAGGGAGAAAGCTTCCTGTCTGTATTAAGGTAGCATACCAAAGAACACATGAACACATGAAGCTGCCTTGTACTGAATCAGACCCTTGGTCCATCAAAGTCAGTATTGTCTCCCGGGTCTCAGGCGGAGGTCTTTCACATCACCTATTTGCCTAGTCCCATTAACTGGAGATGCTGGGGATTGAACCTGGGACCTTCTTCATGCCGAGCAAATGTTCTGCCAGCGAGCCACAGCCCCTCCCCTTTCTCTCCAGTGTGCTAGGTTACTACATGAAAGGGAGCTTTTTAATGCAGTGGACATTCAAACATATCCTCCCCACTACTGCTTGATTCTGTGTACCAAGTAGATTAGGTCATGTTGCACAGGGTCTACACTGACACAGAGCCAGATGCATGCAAATAAAAATGTGAGCATTTGAACTCTGGCAAACTTCGGCAGTTTGCTCACGCGCAGTTCAGCAAAATGCCTTTAGCAGAGCAAGGCGTCATTTTGAAAAGTGCATCATGGGGGAGTAGAAGCCACATTCTTCAAGAGTTTAGGAAGCAAGCCGGTATTTAACTGTGTTGCTGTGCAGAAGGCCTTTTTGTGAAACCAACACAAAGGCATTTCATTTAGGTTCCACTGACGTGTTCACCTCCAAATGATTGTAATAGACTTTCCATTGTTCATGCTCCCAGTTCAATTTTGAATTCTTAATGAGGCCTAGGATTCGATTTCATGCAATATACCCATCCAAACCAGTTTTGTCTTCTAGGTAATTAAATCTACCCCCCTCTGATTACTCTTTCTAACTGAAGAAAGGAAAACCACCATTGTTGTGCACTGTGGCTTGCTTCTAACTACTGTGCAATCCAGCCACAATCAAATTAAGGAGAGGTTGGTCTTCGATGTCCGCAAGATGTGGACTGCAACCAGTGGTTTAAGGACAAGGTGTATTATTTGAAGGGTTGCCAAACTCCAGGCAGTGTCTGGAGATCTCCTAGAATTATGACTGGTCTCCAGGCTACAGAGATCAGTTCCCCTGAAGAAAATGGTTGCTTTGGAGGGGGGACTCTGGCATGATACCCTGCCGTGGCCCCTCCCATCCCCAAACGCCACTCTCCCCAGCCTCTACCCCCAAATCTCCAGGAATCCCCAAATCTCCCAAACTGGAGCTGGCAGCCTATGCATTCGTCAACCCCACTCACCCCCTATATATGTATGCAACTACCATCAGGTCACAATTGATGGTAGTTACGGCAACCCCAGCAAGGCCTTTTCAATGCAACTAAGAAGCAGAGGTGGTTTGCCATTTCCTTCCTCTCCAGTCTTCCTTGGTGGCCTCCCATCCAAGTGTCGACCCTGCTTGGTTTCTGAGCTCTGACATGATAGGACTATACCATGCCGCCTTCCCTCCCGCATCTCGCATCCATCCCCTAACCTCCATAATATTGTGGATCCCAACGTCAAATTGAATTCTCCCTTAAAAGATGTTTCTCTTCGGCCCCAGAATTTGCTTCTCATCTCATTCTTATGCATAAGAGGTGGGATTTCTTTTCCCCTTACTAATAAAGAAATCATTTCCAAACTTAGACATTTCATTGGAGAGTACACTGCCAGCTGACAAGCTTAATTGGATACACCGTGTCACACTGTCAGTCAGTAAATCATCAAGGAAAAAAAAACATCCTCATCTTCCTTTGCTGACCTCAAAACTCAAATAAATACCTTTGAACGCAGCGATTAACAAAAGCAAGTTTTGCATCCCCGCTAATCGGCAGCCCAGTGGTGAGTTTCTGCCTGTGCCAATTTGGTACTCGCGGTGTCAAGACTGCTTAGTTTTAACCCTCAATATGTTTCTGGACCAACTAGGGAGCTAATACACATACTCCAGGGTGGTACAGTAATGAGCTGGACCACTTGTTGTTCCTCATATTGTACAGCTATTTTCCCTTCCAGGTGGCTTTTACAGTAGATTTGCAGAAGCATGCCAGACAGGTTGGTCTGCCTTGACCTGTTAGATTGGCAGCACTTCTGAGCCTCCTATCTTTAAGGTGTCTTCTGAAAATCTTCAGAAGAATCATGTATGGTACCCATGGCCTTTGACTCTGGAAAGAGCTTTGGGCAGAGGTTTCCCCCCCACTGCTCTGAGTTTTATGCAGTGGTCGGCTCATTACGAGTAAGGTTGCCAACCTCCAGGTACTAGCTGGAGATCTCTTACTATTACAACTGATCACCAGCTGATAGAGATCAGTTCACCTGGAGAAAATGGCTGCTTTGGCAATTGGACTCTATGGTATTGAAGACCAGATGTGGCCCAGAGGAACACGAACCTGACCTCAAACACCCAACCTGGCTGCCAATTGAGAGCCAAGCAATGTGTTAAGTAGAGGGACGCTAGAAGTCACGTGGAAGCATGGGATGAAGCCTTGATTCCCCACCACTCACCATCCTCACCTCAAAGTAGACCTCCTGTAAAGCTAGTTGTTCAACAACTGGACTGAATTCCTACACAAAAATTCAATTACTGTTCCCTAATGATGGATAACAGATATGTTGACATTTGTCAGCCCATCTAACGTAGAGTTGCCAACCTCCAGGCATTAGCTGGAGATCTCGTGCTATCACAACTGATCTCCAGACGATAAAGATCAGTTCGCCTGGATAAAACGGCTGCTTTGGCAGTTGGACTCTATGGCATTGAAGTCCCTCCCCTTTCCAAACCCCGCCCTCCTCAGGCTCCACCCCAAAAACCTCCCGCCAGTGGCGAAGAGGGACCTGGGAACCCTAATTACAGGCCTTAATATTTATATTACAGGTGATGCAGAGTTACTCCAGTCTAAGCCCATGGAAATTAATGGGCTTAAAATGGAATAACACTCTTTAGGATTACACTGTTAGCAAGTTTCTAATTAACAAGAGTACTTGAGCCAGCGTGGTGTAGTGGTTAAGAACGGTGGTTTGGAGCGGTGGACTCTGATCTGGAGAACCGGGTTTGATTCCCCACTCCTCCACATGAGCGGCGGAGGCTAATCTGGTGAACTGGATTTGTTTCCCCACTCCTACACACGAAGCCAGCTGGGTGACCTTGGGCTGGTCACACTCTCTCAGCCTCACCTACCTCACAGGGTGTCTGTTGTGGGGAGGGGAAGGGAAGGTGATTGTATGCCGGCTTGATTCTGCCTTAAGTGGCAGAGAAAGTTGGCATATAAAAACCAACTCTTCTTCTTCTTCTAAACAGCATTAGACATCCTGCTGCGGAAGCACCGGGCCAAAATCTTCCAGCAACACAAATCAAGTACAAGCATTTCAAATATATTAGACAGACAGCATAAGACCAAATTCGAGCAAGATCAAACACCTGACCTACCCACATGGAACGATTTCCAGTATGCCATAACTCTCTTTTCACATCCGGCCTATTAGTCACCGTTGATTGAAATGAAACAGCAAAGAACTTCCCAGTTCCTTTAACGCTGTTTTACTGCATCCGAAAACCACAGAAGCAATGGGGGGGGGGGGGGGAGACGGACAGGCAGTGATATATTATGTTGTTTGTTGACTGACTCTCTTAACCACATTAGACGACCCTCCTCCCCTTTCCAGAATGTCATTTCTTCCTCCTCAATTTCTCCTATAGAGAGGCTTCTGGATTTATATCGGCCGTTTCATTCAGTCTCCAGCAAAGCTTCTTTTATATAGAGCACCTTGCCCAACATTTATAGAGTCAGCCAGAGATAAAGAGCTGCTCTTTCAAGGTCTGACTAACTTGTTAATCAAACCTAGAAAGAACCCCTCCTTCAAGCCAGAGAGCTACTTTCCACTGTCCTTTTACTGTATAGGTATTGGGATAGTTTTCCTTTAGACGTTGAATAGGAAGAATGCAGATGTTCAAAACACGTCAGAAAGTCTAATAGCCAATCTTTAATAATTTGTGAATAATTTTCTAGTGGGCTGAATCCTGTGGAACCATTATGGCAAAGGAAGTGTTTTTTCCCCTGGTGCAAGGAACCTTTGGTGGAAGAGCATTTCAGGCCATTTGGTGGTAGAACATTTCAGGTGGTAGACCATTTGGTGGTAGACCATTTCAAGCTGGAGGAAAGGGCCACCCTTAGTGGAAACAATTCATAGGACTGGCTTCTCCTGTTTAGTGTAGCCTTGATTCTGTCGTAGGGTTGTGCAAAAAAAATAAAATAAAAAAAATCAGTACATTTCAGGTTTATTGGGCCCATTTTTTCCCAGTAAACCCGGAATAAGCCAAATTCCCATATTGGTAAACATCAGTATTTGGCTTATTTTCAGGTTTACTGAAAAATTCAGGTTCATTATTGTCTATTGGGATTTTTTTCAAAGCTCCCCTGGGAGTATTTTTGGAGGTAGAATCCCCAAATTTGCAGCGTGGCTTCAAGGGACTCTCCTTAGATGGTCACCGAAGTTTGGTGAACTTTGGGACAGGGGTCGAATTTTATGGGCCAGCAAAGGGGTTGCCCCCATCTTCCAGGCATTTGAGAGCCAAGCTGTCCGTTGATTTTCAGGTTCAGAAGTTCAGCATTGCCAAGGACTGGTGGAAAGAGCCAATTGGCAGGCTGGCACCTCAAAGTCTGGGGGCTCCCTTCGTATCTGGGGTGCACAGCATGATGTCCATGTCAATTAGCTTCCAAACTGAGGAAAAAGCCTTAAATCCCCAGGTTTTGGCATTCGGTAAACCAGAAAATTACCAAAATGGCTAATTTCAGGTTTATTTTCAGTTCAGGTATATCGACATGCACAACCCTATGCTTTCAGCTTCTTTCAAATCAATACAGCTTAGGTTATTTGTCCCCCTATACAAAGGGAATTCTGCTAGAGGAGGCATTGCTTAGGTTCACTAGATATCTGAGCTTCTACTACACTCATGTACTAAAATGTACAGGGAGCGGCCATAACAGTGACAGAACCCATATTTTGCATGTACCCCGCTCTATTTCCCAGCCAGGGCGGTGCTCAGAGCGGCTGGATCTTCAGCACACCTTTTGCCATCACTAACCAGAAGAGAGACCTGCGTCACCCAACCAACAGGTTGAAATTAAATCAAAAGAGCTTCCGCCTAGACATTAGGAAGAATTTTCTAACAGAGCGGTTCCTCAGTGAAACAGGCTTCCTCGGGAGGTGGTGAGCTCTCCTTCCCAGGAGGTTTTTAAGCAGAGGCTAGATGGACATCTGTCAACAATGCTGATTCTATGACCTTAGGCAGCTCATGAGAGGGAGGGCATCTTGGCCAACTTCTGGGCATGGAGTAGGGGGTCACTGGGTGTGTAGGGGGGAAGTAGTTATGAATTTCTTGCATTATGCAGGGGGCTGAACTAGATGACCCTGGTGGTCCCTTCCAACTCTATAATTCTATGATTCTCTTATAATCATCTAAGATTGCACAGACATTCTCTGGCACTCCAGTGTGACCTCAGGATCGGCAGAGGAGAAACGCCGCCAGAAACAATGGGACTGACAGAGGGAAAAACTTGTAACTGTAGGATCCCCGTGGCTGCTAACTACAGCTGAGCAAAGTGGCTTTCCAGACAGGGACACAAAGGTCTTTTATGCATGGCTGTTTCACTCACCGCCACCCCTCCGACAACTTCGGGTCTTTGTTTCGATTGTGCATGCCGTTTACGACAGTCAGAGGTTGCCTCGCTCCCCCGCTGCGTTTCCCTGCGTTTTGCCCATGTTTTCAAATTTGAGCTAAAACAGGTTTCTAAAAATGCAGGCAAAATGTGGGGAAACAGCCATGCATAAAAGGCCTACATGTCTGACTATCCACAGGAAGCATCCATGTCACATGCTACATGGTATGTGTGGTGTAGGGTGCACTCTCTGCTTCTCCACCACATGAAATCTGTCACTCACTGTTCTGGTAAAGTGTCTGACCAAGGCCTGAGTCACTCACAAGAAGCTTCTGTTCTCAGGCTTGCACAGCAAGCAAGAGCCAAACTTGATGACAATGGAGCCTTTGCAATCTTTCTAGTACACACCAGCGTATCCACGATGGAGAAGGAATAAAAATGTTACGAAATTCAACCTAGAATATGACTACAGCCCAAACTCTCTTGAAAATCCACATTACCTAATTGCAAGCAATGTCGTGCGTAGCACCCAGTTAACGCTGTGGCATCATTCTGACAAGCCAAGACACTCTTAAAACGCTTAAACATGTTTGAAAGCGCTGGCGACTTCTTTCCTGGCACCTCGGGCGAAACACAGTTAAACGGCAACTGAACATATCTCAAGCAGCATTTCCTGCCCCAAGGCTTGGACCGCTGTCATTCTGAATGTGGCATTATCATGTACGGGAGAGATACTGCATGCCAGCTCTAAAGCAGTCTTGCTGAATAAAGTCAAACGCAAATCTGCTACCGGAGATGTGCAAACTGCAAGGCATGGGCTTTTGCTGTATACTCACACACACACACACACAGTTGAAAGGCTGTGTGCATGTACTAGAAATTCCTCACATTTTAAAATCTAAATGGCACAAGAATGTGTAAGATTAATCAGATACACTGTAGAAGAAGAAGAAGAAGAAGAAGAAGAAGAAGAAGAGCTGGTTTTTATATGCTGATTTTCTCTACTTTTAAGGAGAATCAAACCGGCTTACAATCTCCTTCCCTTCCTCTCCCCACAACAGACGCCTTGCAAGGTAGGTGGGGCTGAGAGAGTTCAGAGAGAACTGTGACTAGCCTAAGGTCACCCAGCTGGCTTCATGTGTAGGAGTGGGGAAACCAACCCGGTTCACCAGATTAGAGTCCGCCGCTCAAGTGGAGGAGTGGGGAATCAAACCCGGTTCTCCAGATTAGAATCCATCGTAGCGTTGTGCATATTGATATACCCGAACCGAAAATAAACCCAAAATTAGCCGTTTCTACAATTTTCAGGGTTCAGGTCGCCCAAATACCAAAACATGGGAATCTGCCCAAAGCGGAATAGGAGATTCCCAAAAAAGCAGAATAATTATTCAGCTCTTTCATTTTTTGGCTATTTACCTTCTGCAGAGTATTCATTTTGTGGCCCTTGTTGTGTTTAAAGGAGAGCTATCTCCTTTCTTCCTATTCCTGCCCCCTGGCTGTTTTCCAGGGCAGCAGGAGGGAGGGAGCAGGCATGTTGTGGCCAATAGGTAGGCTCCCTGGAGCTTCCCATGTGGCCAATGGCAGCAATGCATTTTGCATTGCTGCAAAGCCAGCTGGTGCAATCTACCTGGATTGCAACAGAGGACAACCTAGAGATGAAGAGGGAGGAGAGCAGGGAATTCTCGCTCACATCTAGTGAGGACCCTCTACATGTATCTGGCAATGTGGTCTTGAGTCTATTTAAGCCTTTAAAATCTATTCAGATATGTGAGTCTGAATCTTGGTTAGTTCAAGGATGTTGGTAAAGGAATCACATCACCAAACTAACATCAAGACTTTTTCATTCTTCGTGCATGAGTTATTCGAGCGTCCTAGAGATAATTCAGGGATGAATCCAAGAGGTGGAAATGGAAACTGGCTGAGTTTTGTCCTTTTTTTTTTTTTTTTGTGAACAAACTTTTAAACTTTAATTCGTGGTTTTGAGAAGACAGTTGTCACTTCTAGAACCGGTCACTCTACTCTGGCAAAACCTTCCGTAAATCTTTAGTTTAAAATGGGAACCTCCTGCCTTTTTAGATTTAACTTCTGAACTCCTCTTTGCTAATACATCTATACAGATCACTGAACTGTTAAACTCAGATCGATTTTGCTTTTTAGCCAGTGCACTTTACTGTGCAATCCTATGCAGTGTTGCTCCAGTTTCAACACACACTGAAATCAGTGGTTTTAGATTGGAGTAACTCTGCGTACGATTAGACCACTATTCCTTCATTTTGACTTCACCATTGCTATTCTCTCATGGCCATTTAAGATTAACCAGTCTCTCTAAACTGTAACCTTCTCTTTGTCAGAAATCACATGCTGTCTTTCATTCCTATGTTGTTATCGATTGCTGAAACTTCAGGAAAGTTAGTTGATTCTAAATTAACCTGAATTGGTCTCATTTTTAATTGATTGTGTCCCTTTGCAATTGGAACACTCAGAACCTAGAAAACAGAAGTCCAAAGTACTTATGCAACATACAAAGCATGTGAAACTCTCATGCAGATCCCCTCTCCATGTCTAAGGGAAACTATAATTTCACACGTGGCTTCCAAAATCTCTCCTTATCCTGTACTACCAAGGTCCAAGATGATTCCTGGTTACAGTGCAGACAGGAGGTAAATCAGTGTGTAATGACATTGTTAAAATTATGAACTTTCCAAGTTTCCATAGGGTTGCTAGGCAGTACTAGGCAACTGGTGGGAGGATTGCGGGGGGGGGGGGCAACGTCATGGGAGACGTTTTTTTAAAAATGCAACCTCGTGAAGAAGAGGAGGAGGAGGAGGAGGAGGAGGAGGAGGAAGAAGAGTATGTTTTTATTCGCTTTCTCTACCACTTAAGGGAGAATCAAACCAGCTTACAATCACCTTCCCTTCCCCTCCCTACAACAGACACCCTGTTAGGTAGGTGCAGGGCCAGATTTAGGTTTGATGAGGCCCTAAGCTATTGAAGGTAATGGGGCCCTTTATATGTCCAGCTGTCCTTTGCCAACAACAAATTGTCACTGTTTTTTTGTATTGAATATATGCTATATGGTAATTTATGATATTTTAGGGAGCAGGCTAGCAGGCAGGGCCCATTACTTACATCATAGGAGCCTACACAACACAAAACACTGTTGCTGTATGTAGGTTTTATTTTATTTGTTTTTTATCTTATATTTTGGAAATGTACATCCAGGTTTTTTTTCCTTTAAATTTTTTGGGGGGCCCCAAGAGAGTGGGGCTCTAAGCTATAGCTTGTTTAGCTTATACGTAAATCCGGCACCTAACGTAGGTGAGGCTAAGAGAGCTCTAAGAGTGCTGTGACTAGCCCAAGGTCACCCAGCTGGCTTCATGTCTAGGAGTGGGGAAACAAATCCAGTTCACCAGATTCGCCTCCGCCGCTCATGTGGAGGAGCGGGGGAATCAAACCCGGTTCTCCAGATCAGACTCCACCGCTCCAAACCACCGCTCTTAACCACTACACCACGCTGGCTCTCCAGTACTTTCTGGAAGTTCTGATTGGAAGTGACAAAGGGCAGCTCTAGGAATTGCCGGAAACTCTATGGTAAACGGGCGCCAAGGGCAGAAAATTCCCCACTCCCATCAAGGACTTGGCAGCCCTATCAAGTACCCAGTTATGAGATCCAGACTATTTTATACTGCTGTCAATTTTATGATGATCTTTATGGCTTTAATTTTTTTTAAATTATTCAGCGTGAGCAGATATGAAGGTGCTGCAAAAGTTCAAGCCCATATACATCTGCCTTAACTTGCACATAAAACACAATGCAACCATGCCACTCACGTTAACTGAAACAATGGTACAACTTAATGGAATGAACGTGAGGGAAACTATTTGAGTTTTCACGCGCACATTCATTGCTCAGAACAGATTCACCAAATGACGATTGCAACATCAAGTGATGCCTGTACGAATGGCCCAGCACAGAATTAAACACTTTCTAGTGTATTAACCAATAAATCTAATTTTATTATATATATATTGTATATATATTCTGTTCTTCACGTTTGTTGATGCTATACACATCCTAAAACGCTGGACACCATACACAAGGTGTGAGCCGTGAGCCATGTTTTAAGGCACATGGACAAACTATTTTATCATAAAGTCACACAGAATATAAGGCTTTTATATTTATTTTTTTACTTTGTACAATGCATGTGTCAGGATGTGTATTGTAAAATTGTGTATGTATGACCACTGAGAAAGGCCTCAAAAGGCCGAAACGCGCCTGGTCAGTTTTTGGACATTTTATGCACAAACATCAACTGCTATGAGTTGGAAATATTTGTAACTTTTTAGGAATCCTGTATATTAGGCCCTGCATTTTTAAATACAATTGTGCACAACATATGATAAAATTAGATTTATTTGTTACTATATTAGAAAGTGTTTAGCTCAATTCCTTTGGTTTCTGCTGACTTTTAGGTTGAGTGTCTTTGTACCCCTTTTTCTTCAGTTGGTTTCCAGCACAGAATTAGCCTCACAGGTACACATTTTCTTCCTTCACACACAAGGTTTCACCATGCGGCCACTTTTAATGCGGTTACCAGTCATCACACATCAAGAAGTTGACGTCTTTGTGCAAATTCGGCCACAGACAGTGCATCCTCCTATTGGGTGGGAGGGAGAGCTGGCTGCTCACATTTTGAAATGAGGTCTTTTTCCAGGAAGGCATAAAGCCACTGCATTTTTTTTTCTTTTTATCAATTAATCTCTGCTGGTTTTCACCAGGTTAGCATGAATCCAACACGATCCTGCTAATAAAATTAAAAACAGGGGGAGGGGGAGAGCCACAGCCAGACAGACCATAAAGCACTAAAAGAACATTGCATAACTGGCTCTTCTGCATTTAACATTCTCTCCAGCAGACCAGGTCAGTCTGGTTTAGTCCATCAAATGAGGTTTGAAAAAGCATCCAGATTTCATATATCTACCTTGAAGAAGAAGAAGGAGAAGAAGAAGAAGAGTTGGTTTATATACTCCACTTTTCCCTACTGAAAGGCGTCTCAAAGCAGTTTACAATCTCCTTCCCTTCCTCTCCCCATCAAAGACACCTCGTGAGATAGGTGGGGCTGAGAGAGTTCAGAGAGAACTGTGACTAGCCCAAGGTCATCCAGCTGGCTGCATGTGAAGGAGAGGTTCATCAGAGTAGAGTCTGCCGCTCAAATGGAGGGGAATCAAACTCGGTTCTCCAGGTCAGAGTCCGCTGCACGTAACTACTATATTATGCTAGCTCTCTAGCTCTCTCTTTGGTAAGCATGTCTGTGTTTTGAGAAACCGATAGAGCAATTAATACATCAACTCCTTCGGATACGAGATCAGAAGTCAACCTGATAGATACCCATGTCAAAATAAACAGACTATCACCAGTGCTTGAAGCTTACAACCTCACATGAACATTAAGAATTGTATTATTATTTAATAAATTGTTACTTTATTATATAATCAAAATTAAGATAAATACAGTTGTACACAAAAAAAGCACAATATTACTGGAGAAGCAAGTTAATGCAGCTGCAAAAATCCGCCTCAAGTCCCTCTGGGCGGAAACACATGGTCGCTTTAGCCTCCTTTATTCCCTGTTTCAGCCAGGATTCAGCCAGGATCGAACGCATATATAAGGGGGTTGTTTCCTCTCTGGATCTACTAAGTGAGGGATACAGTACTGGAGAATATCTTCTTTGTCAGATGGGGGAAAGAAATTACAGCCAGAAAATGTGTTTCCTACTGAAATGAACCCCCCAATATAGTTCTTAAAAACCCGCTCAGCATTTGTAATAACCAAAACAACACAGTCAAAACTACAGTATATTAAAAAAAATAAACAATATTATTATAGTGTGCATGCCCAAATATGTGGGCCCCAACCATTAACTTAGGGATCCAGGGCCTAATCTAGGGATACCAGCCTCCAGCTGTGACCTGGAGATCCCACACAAATACACCTCGTCTCCAGACTACAAAGGTCAGTTCCCCCTGGAGAAAATGGACGTTTTTGAAGATGGACCCTATGGCACTGTACTAGGGTTGCCAACCTCCAGGTACTAGCTGGAGATCTCCTGCTATTACAACTGATCTCCAGCCGATAGAGATCTGTTCACCTGGAGAAAGTGGCCGCTTTGGCCATTGGACTCTATGGCACTGAAGTCCCTCCCATCTCCAAAACCTGCCCTCCTCAGGCTCCACCCCCAAAACATCCCGCTGGTGGCGAAGAGGGACCTGGCAACCCTACACTACCCCACAGAAGACCCTGTCCTCCCCAGGCTTCATCCCCAAATCTCCAGGAGTTTCCCAAATTGGATCTGGCAAACCTGGCGGGGGAGTTAAAGACCCTCTTCATACCCTGCATGCTAATGATCCTCTAAATAATGCAGAGTGCAGAAGGAGCGGTACATAATATTTGAAGATGGAAGACAAATATCCTGAGACTTCTTGTCTTTTTAAGTAACTGTCAAGAAAAAAGTTGCTTTGCTGAATGGAATGTTGCAATAACCTCAGGGATTTATTTAGCCTTCATGCCACGTTAAGATGCCGCATTTAGTTATGTGAATCCTGCTGAGTTAAAAAGAAGATTAATTATCTGCCCATGGTATACCTGGGTATCTCAGAAACACTCAACGGAATTAAGGCAGTGCACGGAGTTGGAGGCTGTATGATAAAATGGAAAGCCATATCAGAAGTCATGTATTCATGTACAAGAAGGACTTTCATGCTATGCACATACACTAGACCAGACACTCATCTTCTCCCAGAGAGCCAGCGTGGTGTAGTGGTTAAGAGGAGTGGTTTGGAGCGGTGGACTCTGATCTGGAGAACCGGGTTTGATTCCCCTCTCCTATACATGAGCGGCGGAGGCTAATCTGGTGAACTGGATTTGTTTCCCCACTCCTGCACATGAAGCCAGCTGGGTGACCTTGGGGTAGTCACAGCTCTTTCTGCCTCACCTACCTCACAGGGTGTCTGTTGTCGGGAGGGGAAGGGAAGGTGATTGTAAGCCGGTTTGATTCTGCCTTAAGTAGTAGAGAAAGTCGGCATATAAAAACCAACTCTTCTTCTTCTTCCCAAAAATTCTCCTCAGAATTCTTTTATCAAACCACTTTTTTACTTCCTTTGATTCCTCACATTCCACCCCTGAGGAGGTTCTTCCAAAATTGCCTCAAAGCTCAATGGTGACATCAGGGATGGTTTATTGGCTGGTAAATAGGGTTGTCAGGCCGAACATAGCAACCAGTGGTAGGGCTGGGGTTGGGGATAGGAGGGTGTGACATTGCTAAGGTCTCCACTGGGGAGAAAGGTGGAATATAAATGAAGTAAATAAATAACTATCAATAGGTGATACTCTCCTGCCTCCAGTTTCTTTCTCCAGGTCACCCATACATGGAGTGAGTTCAAAAGTAGATTACAGACACAGAGAACAACAGTGGAAACCTGTCAGAAAATATTTCATTTCTGTGTTTGGGAGGAAAAGAAGAAGACGGTGGCAATGACTGAAATAAATGGCCTAAATTTATATTCGGTGGGCTTGAAGCAGAGTTTAGAAAAAGTTAATTTTGAATGTAAATCACCTTCTTCTATTAGTGAAAAACAAAAACCCAGGCAGTTCCTGCATTCTCCTTTTCATTAACTCTCTTTTTGTTTAAGTCAAGCCGTGTTTTTGGTCTTGAAGTAGTGATTCATCACCCATCTGGTACTTAAATGAGATACAGTCTGTGGAAAATAATGACCCTCTGTTCTTTCACAGCATCCTGAAGGTCACGAGGCTTATAAGAATATATGCTTGCAGGCTTAACTAGCACACTGTCTTCAGAAGACACCTAGGTGAAGTCTGCAAATCATTTGGACTGCAAACCAAATTAGGAAGAAAAAAAATCTCCCCTGAGGACTGTAAGTAGCGTCCTGGGGAGCAAGTGGACAGTTGCCTACCGTTGCCGCTGTTGACTCATCCCACGGAGTCACGACACAGATTAGCAAATCAAGTATGGTTTGAGGGTCGGACAGAAAGCCTTGAATGGAAGAAGAGAATGAAGTAGAATCCCGTGATTTCTCCGTGGTGGACCACACTGTTTCAGATTGTCAGGGAGCAAGGATCAAATGTGTGAATGCTCTCACATTGTCGGGGGAAAAATAAACTCCATGAAATATCAAAACTAACCTCTCAAGAAGAAGAATCCTAGCCAAGTCTTTGATGTGCTGATTTTTTTTATCTGTACCACACACAAAGAAGAAGACAAAAAAGAAGAAGAAGAAGAAGAAGAAGAAGGAGAAGATGATGATGATGAAGAAGAAGAAGAAGAAGAAGAAGTAGTAGTAGTAGTAGTAGTAGTAGTAGTGGCTTTTATATGCCATTTTTTTTACCTTTTAAAGGAGAATCAAAATGACTTACAATCTCCTTCCCTTCCTCTCCCCACAACAGATACCCTGTGATGTAGGGGAGGCTGAGAGAACTCGAAAAGAACTATGACTAGCCCAAGGTAACCCAGCTGGCTTCATGCGCAGAAGTAGGGAAACCAACCTGGTTCACCAGATTAGAGTTTGCCGCTCATGTGCAGGAGTGGAGAATCAAACCCGGTTCTCCAGATTAGAGTCCACCGCTCTTAACCACTACACCATGCTGGCTTCTAAAGGGGAATCGCCTTTGTCTGTACCACACGGATTCTGTCTGTACCACCCCCATCACATCACATGTGCTCTTTTGCTTGGCTCCCTGTTAACAGTGGGGGTTTTTTAGTTCCTTATTTATACAAACTTTATATGATACATCACACCAAGTACAGAGCACAGTCACAGCACTCTTCCACTTCTCTCTCTTTCTGCTAAGGCCTTTCCTTTGCCAATCCTCAAATTATCTCCAGTTTCCACATTCCTTAACCACAGAATTAAGGGTAATTAATTCTGTGTCTTTTGCTGCATATTAACTCTTCCCTATTACTTGTCCTGCCCTAACCTGGATAACCCCAGGCTAGCCTTATCTCATCAGATCTCGGAAAATAAGCAGGATCTGCTTCCTTGGATGGGAGACCACCAAGGAATACCAGGGCCGCGATGCAGAGGCAGGCAATGGCAAACCACCTCTGAACTTCTCTTGCCTTGAAAACCTGAAGGTGTTGCCATAAGTCAGCTGTGACTTGACAGCAACCCCCTGCCCACCAAAAATACTCCTTTATCAAACATTACCTTCCAGGAAAATTAAGGAAAGCAAAATTATAAATCCATACTTAAAAGAATTGCCCAGAGTTATATGGATGAGAATGAGAAGAAAAGAGACCTGTCCTGAGCTACAGAAAGGTTTTAGCGGGACTAAGATTTTAAGGTTTCAGCGGGACTAAGATCGGGAGCCCCGTGGCGCAGAGTGGTAAGCTGCAGTGCTGCAGTTTGATTTCGATGGAAGTTGGTTTCAGACAGCCGGCTCAAGGTTGAATCAGCCTTCCATCCTTCTGAGGTCAGTAAAATGAGAACCCAGCTTGCTGGGGGTAAAGTGTAGATGACTGGGGAAGGCAACGGCAAATCACCCAGTAAACACAGTCTGCTGAGGAAACATCGGGATGTGACATCACCCCATGGATCAATAATGACCCGGTGCTTGCACAGGGGACTACCTTTACCTCTAAGATTGTAATTGAAAAGAAATGGGCCGATAGTGAAACTGATGCGTGCTGCTGAAGCAACGTGGAAAGATTTCTCACACATCTTCTCATAATTTGTGTAAGGATGGAGCTTTGACTCTGGCCCAATTTGTTTTACCAAACCCACTCTTTTTTTTTTTTTTACTTTGAAAATTATAGATTGATTTGTTTTACCAATTCCCCTCTTTTATTATTTTAATTTTTTTTAATGTACTTTTCTGGAAACTTAAGAACCAGTGATTAAAGAAGCCAGCTTCCCCCAAACCCCTCTGTGCTACAATTCATGAGTTATTTCTTTCCTCCTGACTAATTTCTAAAAGCACAAGGGCAAGAATTGTACCTTTTTTAAAAAAGCGAAAACCCATGTGGTGCATAAAGGTCTTGTTCAAAGGACTCACAGATTATATATTGTCTAGCTCTAGATTTGTTGATCTGGTTGTACTCAGCTGATTTTTTAAGCACTTGATTTAAAACTTCAAGTGCCACATTAGAAACAGACTTATTAAAATAACAAACGAGGTTCCCTTTTTCTTATCTCAGGAACACAACAGCAAACCTTGGCTGGGTTGGTGCACGAGCAAAGAAACTTTCTGAAGCCACTTACATATGCAAAGTACTGAGACCTTTCAAACTATTAAGGTACTTGAGGGGGAAAGACTTCCTATTGTATCATGAAAAGCCTCATCCCGTTCAAAGGCACTGCCTTCATTGTGGCTGTATTTATGCAAAAATTAATTTTGCTCCTTTCTTCAAGTACACACTTTATTCAGTGAGAAGCTTTTAAGTGTAGGATTTTTTTTTTAAAAAAAATCTCAATTACTTCCATTCACTCTCAAATCCTCTGCACCAAAACATTCACACACCTGAAGTCAGCTGTAATTCCACAAACTGTGCAAACCTATCTCTCTGTAGTACCCTGCAAAGTTTTCCGCTTCGCATCACAGCTGAATGAGCCACCAGCAGGCACAGAGCTGGGGGAAGGCACATCTGGGGCAGGGGGGCAGGGGTGTGCAATGCGTGTGTGTGTGCACGTGCTGGAGCCAGGTGCTGGTGGCCCCAGGGCCGGAGAGAAACACGTCGGGCGAGGTGTGCGGTGGCTAACCCCACAGGAACAAACAGAGGGAAAGCAGCGGCCAGTACGAGCTAAGGGTGGCCGGCACACACAATAGCCGGGCCATGGGCGGGCAGCTACACCTGTGCCACGGCACTGCGGCGTTCCTTCTCCCCATACCCATGCTCCCCATGCCTGCGCTGGTGCCTCTCCTTGCACCCGGGGCAAGTGCCCCCACCAGACCCCACCCAAGATCCGACATGGTCACCACTATTAGTGTACCTTGATTTCAGTAAAGCCTTTGATAAAGTCCCCCATGAACTTCTAGAAACAAAGCTAGTAAAATGTGGGCTGGACACTGCTACTGTTAGGTGGATTGGTAATTGGTTGACCAACCTAACCCAAAGGGTGCTCATTAATGGCATAACTTCATCCTGGAGAGGAGTGACCAGTGGGGTACCACAGGGGTCTGTCCTGGGACCGGTACTATTTAATACTTTTATAAATGACTTGGATGATGGGATAGAGAGCATGCTAATCAAATTTGCAGATGACATCAAGTTAGGAGTGGTAGTTAATACCCCAGAGGATAGGGTCAGAGTTCAGAATGACCGTGATACACTGGAGAGCTAGGCCATAAGTAATAAAATGGATTTCAATAGGGAGAAGTGTAAGGTACTTCACCTAGGCAGAAACAACATAAAGCACAGGTACAGGATGGGAGAGAGTTGGCTTGACAACAGTACATGTGAAAGAGATCTGGGAGTCTTAGTGGACCACAAACTGAACATGAGTCAACAGTGTGATATGGCGGCTAAGAAGGCCAATGTAATTCTGGGCTGCATCAATAGGAGTAT
The DNA here is from genome assembly GCF_029931775.1 of Euleptes europaea. NCBI lineage: Eukaryota > Metazoa > Chordata > Lepidosauria > Squamata > Sphaerodactylidae > Euleptes > Euleptes europaea. Next base: position 75,819,941 of record NC_079320.1, read on the forward strand.
TGTGTCTAGATCAAGGGAAGTAATACTACCACTGTATTCTGCATTGGTCAGACCTCACTAGGAATACTGTGTCCAGTTTTGGGCTCTACAATTTAAGAAGGATGTTGACAAGTTGAAGCGTGTCCAGAGGAGGGCAACCAGAATGGTGAAGGGTCTGGAATCCATGCCCTATGAGGAGAGACTTAGGGAGTTGGGGGGTGGGGGGGAGGAGAGGTTGGGCTTCTCCTAACATCACCATCAGCCTGTGGGAGCTGAACAATTGTATCTCCATCCAGTACCATAAGAAGATGATTCTACCCTGAAGCTTCCATGCTAAGAGGTGGAGTGTGTTACAACGCCCGGTTGTGGAGTGTAGCAGTGGGCATCAGCCAGAGCTCTTCTTATGAACAGGATGCTAAGTCTTTCTTCTACAAAGCCTTGCTTATGAGCTTCCCAGAAACATAGGACTGGCCACTGTGAGAAACAGGAACATGGTGTAGATGGAAGTGTGGTCTGCTCTAGCAGGGCTCCTCTTCTCCACTCCCCCTTAAACTCTAGGTCTGTCAGAGGAGTCTATGCTATTTCATGCAAGTGTTGTTCCAGTTCACGGGAAAGGTGAGGCTAGCTTAGGTCTATACTAGGGTGTGCTATAACAATATTTGTCCTCAGCTGGATAGCCCAGGCTAGCTCGATCTCATCACATCTTGGAAGCTAAGCAGGGTCCGCCCTGCTTAGTATTTGGATGGGAGACCGACAAGGAATACCAGGGTCATAAGAACATAAGAAAAGCCATGCTGGGTCAGACCAAGGCCCATCAAATCTAGCAATCTGTCCACACAGTAGCCAATCAGGTGCTTCTAGGAAGGCCACAAACAGGACAACCGCAGCAGCATTACCCTACCTGTGGTCCACCTAATATAATAGGCATGCTCCTCTGATACTGTAGAGAATAGTCATGATGCAGAGGCAGACAATGACAAACCACCTCTGAACTAGGGCTGTTGATTCGGTAAAAACAAAACAAAAACGGAATAAATGCAAATTCAGTAAAATTCGGGTTCGGGTTTACCGAGTCAGCAAAATTTGGAAGGTTAGCAAAGCCGGATTTGCAATTCCAGAAAAAGCCGGATAAAAATCTGGCTTTTTCAGGAACATCTTTCTACGGCTTCTGGGGGGCATTTTTGCAGGTAGAGGTCCCAAATTTTCATGGTAGCTAGAAGGGACACACCTTGCAAGAACCCCCAAGTTTGTAAAGATTGGGTCAGGAGTTATGGGGTCTGGAAAGGGTTGCCTCCATCCTCCTCCATTGGAATGCAATGGCAAAGTGGCTGTGACTCTTTAATGCGATCCTTCCAATGTATCTCAATGGGGAAGCTGCGCTTTAAACGGTGGGTGGGAAAGTTCGCCCGGTGCCTCCATAGAGATACTATGTGATACACTTTGTCTCTATGGGGGTGCGGGGTGAACTTTCCCACCGTTTAAAGCCCGGCTTCCCCACTGAGATACATGGCAAAGGTCACATTGAAGAATCTGAACACAGCCACTTTGCCAATGCATTGCAATGGAGGAGGATGGGGTGATCCCTTCCAGACCCCATAACTCCAGAATCTTTACCAAACTTGGGGGTTCTTGCAAGGAGAGTCCCTTCTAGCTACCCCCAGGAGCCGCAAAAAAGCTGCAAATGGGCTTAAATGGGTTTAAATGGCCGAATTATTTGGGAAACCTGAATTTAAACCCAAATTCGTATCTTTACTGGTATAGGAAATTCGGCATTCAGGTTTTCCCGAATAAAAAAATGGCCAATAAACCCGAACCCGAATATTAATGAATTTTTTTCAACAGCCCTTCTCTGAACATCTCATACCTTGAAAACCGCTGTAAGTCAGCTGTGTCTTGACAGCAAAAAATTACAATAACAATATTCATGTTTGTTGAAAAGTCAGATTGACCCATATTTTTATTAAATCAAAATGGCCAAAGGCAGCATTTCAGCATTTATTCCCTGTGCCTTCCTTTCTGCTGTCAATTATCCATAGGTGAACGTCTGCCACGACAATAACTTTGATCCATTTCAGTATTTTATCATATAATCCTTTCGTCTGAGGTTTATTGTATTGAGCACACATCTGTGATCTCTCTTCGGTTCATATCAACCAAATCCACTGGCTAGTCAAATTATTGTCAAATTATGATAGAAGATTTGGTCATCTACTCAGTAAGCTTCAAAAATTAAACCCAGGAGCATATTTATACCTTCGCATTTGAGGTCACTTGCTGGAAGGGAGATTTGATTATTTCTGTTTTAAAATATCAAATGCTGGATCCAAAGAGATTATGGAACATAATATCTCACTTCATAGCTGACAATATGCTTTAAAGTTGACTCTAAAGTTTTAAATAAACATGGTAGAGGTCCTGCACCAATTAGGGTCTAATAGATTAAAAGTTCTGTGGATATGTATTTTATACTGCCATCTGTTCACAATTCCATAGATAAAAATACGTTTTTTCCTCCTTTATATTTCAGCTGTTTTAAATAATAAGGATTTCTTATGTTAGGATTTAATATGAAAAAGCCTCTCAAGCGCTTTAAGAAAAGCTTATCCCAAAATCTCCCTTGTCAGCATCGTATATTCGCATTCATTGCAAGTCTCTGATTTCCAACAAGATATACATCATTCTAACTCTCCCTCCTCCCTCCTCCCAACTGTTTATCAATGCCTGATGTGCTCAATTGTAGCGATGAAGTAGGGTTGCCAACTCCAGGTGGGGAAATTCCTGGAGACTTGAGGGTGGAGTCTGGTGAGGGCGGGGTTTGGGGAAGGACCTCCATCTACCCTCCAAAGCAGTCATTTTCTTCAGGGGAACTGTAGTATGGAGACCAGTTGTAAACCTGGAAGATCGCCAGACCCCACCTGGAGATTGGCAACCCTATGATGAAGGCATGGCTGAAAGTCGGATTTTGCCAGTTCTCACCAGACTGCAGCCCCTAGGGAAGTCTTGGGTGCCATATTGGCAGTCCCCCCAACTTGCAAGAATGGCTTTTGGGCGAGGGGGCAGAAAAGCCTGTGAGAAGCAGCCTCCCCCCCCCCCAGTACCCCCTGTTTTAGATATTGTCCTCCTTGCAAGAAGTATCCCTACTTCAGTTCTGGAAATACCCCACTCCTCCAAAATTTTGCTTCATCATTTGTTAATTTTTTTTGCCGCTATTCTATTAGTCAGCTCTACACATGGTGTAGTGGTTAAGAGTGGTGGTTTGGAAGGGTGGAGTCTGATCTGAAGAGCCGGGTTTTGATTTCCCACTCCTCCTCATGAAGCCAGCAGGGTGACCTTGGGCTAGTAACAGCTCTCTTAGAGCTCTCTCAGCCCCACCTACCTCACAGGGTGTCTGTTGTGGGGAAGGGAAGGGAAGGTGATTGTAAGCTAGTTTGATATTCCCTTAAGTGGTAGAGAAAGTTGGCATATAAAAACCAACTCTTCTTCTTCTTCTTCTTCTTCTTCTTCTTCTTCTTCTTCTTCTTCTTCTTCTTCTTCTTCTTCTTCTTCTTCTTTTAGTTTCAGAAGCCTCCCGTCAGCTCTGAACTGAGCAACCAAGCTAGCTATTGGAGAACAAGACACTTTGGCCACAATCCAGTTCAGTCTTAAGCACGCCGAAGACCAAAATCAATGTTCTTAAACCACCCTTCTCTCTTGCGTTCGACAGTCGCACCTGTCATTTGCACAAAGGTGGCTAAGTCATCCTTCTTGGGCCAAGCGGAACATACCTAAAGGCACAGCTTTGACAGGACACATTAAATCATTGGTCCTGAGAGTTCAGAACGCTTGTCAATCTGGACTTTATTGGCATTCCTGACATGAACAAATGTTTTCGTTCCCCAGGGTTTGCAACTGAATTAGTTGAATGCCACGTGAGGTTTCCCTCATTTTTAAAATGTTGTCCAAAATAACTTCAAGTAAAGTGATGAACAAATGTACACATCTGGAATTGATGAGACTGATTTCATCAGCTCCATGGTTTGGACCTGGAAACTGAATATGTATACAGAATATATACAACAGCTTCTCAAATATCCTCTTGTCAAATGGAAAACACCCGCATAAGCAACAGATACCGGGGTGATGGTCAGCCACCATGGCTAACCTACGTACACATAATCAGCACAAATAGGCCTAATGTTACCAGCGCAAATGGGAGGGCGGATGACAGTTACACATAATTAGGCGCATGTATGTTTATGTGACTATATAAAAAGGGGGGGATCACAGTGTGAAATACGAACCAGAAATACAATACACCATGATAAAAAAAAAACACAGTAACAATTTTTTACTATGCCAAAGACAGAACAAAAAACAAACAGATGTTAAAGATCTACAAGAATTACCAAATGTGGCCAAATAGTAAATGACTGAAATGTTAACCAAAATGGTTTGCACTAGTAGGAATAGAAATCTGGATGTACCCATCCCGATCCAACAACCTTCATCAGCCAAAGCTTGAGTTCTTGGTCTACTGAAGGAAAATCCTTTTAAAATTAGGATTTTCACACAGCTGCATAGAATTGTAACAACTGGTCTCCCTTTAATTGTGCTTCCTCTGTGAATGTTACCAGACAGCGTTTCATGCCAGCACAGTCAGCATTAGTGCTTGCTAAATTTATACTCCTGCCTGTTTCAAATCGTTGTTAAGTGGTTACACTGGTAGAGTTCCCTTCTTACTTCTTAGGATTTTCCTTCAAGTATATATAAAACAGGAGCCCTGTGGCGCAGAGAGGTAAGCTGCAGTACTGCAGTCCAAGCTCTGTTCACGACCTGAGTTCGATCCCAATAGAAGTTGGTTTCAGGTAGCCGGCTCAAGGTTGACTCAGCCTTCCATCCTTCCGAGGTCGGTAAAATGAGTAACCAGCTAGCTGGGGGTAAAGGGAAGATGACTGGGGAAGGCACTGGCAAACTACCCAGCAAACAAAGTCTGCCTAGGAAACGTCAGGATGTGACGTCACCCCATGGGTCAGGAATGGAGACGTTTACCTTTATATATTAAAAAACTAAGCTTCAGCTGATGAAGCATGCTGAAACAGGATTACATCAAAATTCTTCTTCCTACCATTGCAAACATTTTTGCTAACATTTTGGATATTTACTATTTGGCCACATTTTGTAATCCTTGTAGATGTTTAACATCTGTTTGTCACTAGTTCAGTCTTCAGTGTAGTAAAGAATAGTTAATGTGTGTGTTTTTATCACAGTGTACTGTATTTCAGGTTTGTGTTCATGCGACTACGCATCTGTACAGGTTATGAACAAAAGCCAAAATCAGGGAGAGGGACAGGTGGTCCATAATACTCATCCCAATTCTGAGAGATGCTAAGGTGAGATTCCTCCTCCCAACCCTCACACCCACATTAATAACTAGGACTGCCAGCCTCTAGTTGGGACCTGGAAATCTCCCAGAATTACAACATCTCCAGATAGGAGAGATCTGTCCCCTTGAAGAAAATGGCTGCTTTGGAGGGTGGATTCTATGTAGGGTTGCCAACCTCCAGGCAGTAGCTGGAGATCTCTTGCTATTACAACTGATCTCCAGCCAATAGAGATCAGTTCACCTGGAGAAAATGGCCGCTTCGGCACCTGGAATTTATGGCATTGAAGTCCCTTCCCTCTTCAGGCTCCACCCCCAAAACCTCCCTCCGGTGGCGAAGAGGGACCTGGCAACCCTAACTCTATTGCATTATATCTGGCTGAGGCCTCCATTCCAATTCTCTGAATGGTGTTCTGTTCCTGAGGAGATTTAGCCAAGTGTGTCTTACCTGCTGCAAGAGAGCTAAAGAAATGTCAAAGGGGCCTGTTTTCTGTCCATTGGTGTTCCAAGGAACATGGTAAACAAGCCTGAACTTTGCCCAGTAGGTTTCTGCAGCATGGCACAAACAAGATGGATGCCAGGAGACCCCTTTTGTCTCTGGCTATACAGCAGTGTCCCATCCTTGCACTCTAGCTCCAGTCCTGAACACCTTGCCTGGTGTAGCAGGGTAGTCTAGGGCTGTCAGCATGCCACAACACTTCCCTCCCCCAACCCTGCCCTCCCCAGACTCCACCCCAAAATCTCCAGGAATTTTTCTACCTGGATCTGGCAACCCTACTAATACCCAGAAAATGAGTTCAACACTGCCTTTCCTGGGGCATATGTTTTTGTGTTGCTATAGCACATAGTGGTAGAGTCTGGCTCTTTTCCAGGCAGAGCAATCTACATTGCATAACCCCCAGCAACAGTGGTAGGTGCTAAATCAGTTTCAAGTCAATGCTATGGTACATTGTAGATGTGTATACATGCCCTTAGGGCAGGCAGGCAGGAGAGCTTCTCTGTTGCGCTTCATTTTATTTAACATCTCTTATCATCCCTTATTGTTCCTCTGATGATCTTTATGCATTTTCAAGATTGTCTGTTCATAAAAACGCACAGGAAAACCACCAAGCAAGAGAAGAAAATGAACTAGCAGATTGTACTGCACGGACAGTGACATCTTCAAGAGCAAACACAGAACAAGCGCCATGAGATAATGGGCTGATGGCTCTATCTCTCCATGGACAATGGCATGAGATTGAGACCCAATCCTTCCCTCTTTTCAAAGAAGGCATAAATACACACAGCCTTCTATCTAGACTAGAAGAAGAAGAGTTGGTTTTCATACCCCCATTTTCTCTACCAAAAGGAGTCTCAAAGCAGCTTATAATTGCCTTCCCTTCCCCTCCCCACAACAGACACCTTGTGAAGTAGGTGGGGCTGAGAGAGTTCAGAGAGAACTGTGACTAGCCCTAGGTAACCCAGTAGCCTTCATATGGAGGAGTGGGGAAACCAACCCAGTTCACCAGAGTCTGCCGCTCATGTGGAGGAGTGGGGAATCAAACCTGGATCTCCAGATTAGAGTCCTCCGCTCTTAACCACTTCACCATGCTGGTTCTGTGATGCAACGGGGACACTCTCCCATGGGTACACGATACAGTCTATTTTCACACTCTTGTCATGTATAAGCATGGTGACGGGACCAAAGGCAATGGCTTGTGTCCCACAGTCAGCCACATCGGAGGAGTTTCTCTTGCCTGAAGAGCCTTCTTCCAACAGAAGAGGCTATTCCACAAGAAGAAAAGTCACTTCTCTTGGAGGAGGGATCCTTGAGCCAGAGAAGGCATCCAACTTGGCTAAGCAGGGTGGTCAAATGCAGGTCACCCTCTGTATAGTCACTTTTCTAGGGATGTTGAGAGAAAGGAGCACTGAGGTGTGATCAGTGCCATAATTTTGGACACCCCCCACAGAGAAAGTTTTCACTTTTAACATAACCTGCTTCGTGGTTCAACAAAAAGGTCATCCCTCATCACGGGAGGGGCTATGGCTAAGTGGCAGAGCATCTGCTTGGCATGCAGAAGGTCCCAGGATCAACCCCTGGCATCTCCAGTTAAAGGAACTAGGCAAGTAGGTGAAGTGAAAGACCTCCACCTGAGAGCCTGGAGAGCCGCTGCCAGGCTGAGTAGACCAAACTGACTTTGATGGACCAATGGTCTGATTCAGCATAAGGTAGCTTCATGTGACTTTGATGGACCAAGGGTCCGATGGACCAAGGGTCTGATTCAACATAAGGCAGCTTTATGTGACTTTGATGGACCAAGGGTCTGATTCAGTATAAGACAGCTTCATGTGTTCAAAGATGTGGATTGCATGGAATTTGAAAGCTCACACAAAATTTCATACAACTCTAGTAGCATCACTGCAAGAAAACTCAGGGACAGAACTTGACTCAGATACTCCATCTGAGATGAAAGACTTGGAACAGATTTTCATACTATATTTGCTGATACAACATGCAAAAGAAGAAGTTAAAAGTCAATTCAAATTATACACTACACGTATATCCCTTCTTACCAAAACTGAATATTGCCAATTAAACATTTCATTAAAGAACAAAAGATAGTTAAAAGGAACATAAAACAGGCATTTAGACTTATCAAAAAGCCTACTTATTAAAATATTAAAAGGAAACATTAAAGGGAAATTTAAAGGGAAGCTATTTTTTCAATCAAAGAAAGATCTAAGTCATTGAAATGTGATTTATGTAGTGTTTTGAATAGACAGTAAACCTGAGCATTATTCAGAATAGTTTAATTGCTACCTTCTGTGAACTCTTTCCCTTTCTTACGGAAATAGAAGAGACCAAACAATTTTAGGTAGCCTCGCGACTTCCCACATGGGAATATAGGATTCATTCCAACTAGCTTTTCCACTGGCTGAAACTGGGAGGATAGGGGTCCATCCTGTTTATTTTTACCCCAAGATGGCTTTTTGTCCATGCCGGTCCTCATGATCCCCAGCGTAGCCCTTTGGGTGGGGTAGAGTTTGGGGGAGGATCTGACACAACTTCCAGGCAATGCTCTAGTAATTTCCCCTAATTTCTATGGTAAAGACCATAGAGTCATGGGGAAATTCCCAAAGCATTGCTATGAGGCCATTTTGTGGCCATCTTTTTTCTTCTGCTCTTCCATTTCTCAAGGGTGAGGAACTAGGGTTGAGGTAAGGAGTTTGCCCATTGTCCACAGACAAATGACAAGAGCAGCATTGTTCCACCACCTCATGGATTCCATAACCCCACCCCTAAGTGATTAAATTAGCTGACCAAACCATCCATAGCCCTAGACGAGAATCAATTTCAACTTGTGCTCAGATGCAAAAGAGCCTGTAAGGAAACAAAACTCTACCACCACAGCTACTATGCAGCACCTGCAGAACTGTCTGATTGCTGCTTGACTCCCATGGCAGTTAGTTGAACAGGTCTGATCCTAGACTTATAAGTGATCACAGCGGTTGAATATGTCCTGAAAACTCTTTGTTTTGTCATGTCCTGAAACTCTTTGGTACAAAGTCTATGGCATCCCTTTTTAAGGAGGAACGACAAAATGTGTTTCAAAATTTATTCTGGATATTGTCCAGTGACAGCCAGGCATGTACGGACTTCCATCTGTCCCTCTGATAAATGTGCCCTTATTATAATTATTTTTCGTCCCTTGAAATGTCTTGGATGTGTCATTTAGGGTTGCCAGCTCTGGGTTGGGAAATACCTGGAGATTTTGGGGTCGGAGCCTGACGAGGGTGGAGTTTGGAGAGGGAAGGGACTTCAATGCCATAGAGTCCAATTGCCAAAGTGGCCATTTTCTCCAGGGGAACTGATCTCTGTCAGCTGGAGATCAGTTGTAATAGCGGAAGATCTCCAGCCATCACCTGGAGATTGGCAACCCTAGTATCTCTTGAGTAGTTAGCCCCACATTTTATTTTATATAACATTCTGTTGATAACCCTAAAGGTAAAGGTCCCCTGTGCAAGCACCGGGTCATTCCTGACCCATGGGGTGATGTCACATCCCGATGTTTACTAGGCAGGCTTTGTTTATGGGGTGGTTTGCCAGTGCCTTCCTCAGTCATCTTCACTTTACCCCCAACAAGCTGGGTACTCATTTTACCGACTTTGATAACCCTAGATAACTAGTAATCTCTCATGAGACAAAGTATATTCACAAATATGTTTTCCATAGACATCACGAAGAGCCAGGAAGCATTGGGCTAGGAAATACAATGCAACATGCCAACACTCCATCAAAGAACTTCAAACCTGGTTGTGTTTCCCCCCATTACCCAGTATTTTCCAGGCAGTGTTGCGGCATAATTGTAAGTCCTGCCCAAGAAGATTAAATCTTGATTTGCTGACCGCAAGCCCAGAGCTGTTATTCATTTATAAACCACCCACAGTCACCTCTCCTCAATCTTTACCAAAAGCTAAAATTCATACCGTGGGCCAAATTGTCTGACTTTGACCTGGGGCTGGGCAGAGTAACCACTTTTTGGAGGTACTAATAAAAACCTGCTGGATGAATGATCTCCCCTTTCAAGCGCAAGGTTTCAGGTGCGTGGTTCTAGCACCATATTAAATTTCATAGCAATCTCTTTGTGAGGGTCTCTGTCTTTGTGTCTCTGCTTTCCATCACCTGCGGTGTTATCAGTGAACTCGTAAAAGCAGTTCACACCTTCTGGTCTCAGGCGCCAGGCCTGATGGCCCATGTATCTTCCCCCCCGCTGTTCTTCCTGCCAGTACTCCCTCAGGCCGGTGCGGCCTTGGAAGTGTGATAGCCGCACCAGACTTCCTGGGATCCGTCTGATGTTTTGTATTATGCCAAGCTTGTAACTTCCCATAACAATAAGTGTGAACCCCAGTGCCCCAGTGCCCTGGAGTCAATATATTCTGTAAACCCGTATAGCCCCTCACTTGCAACTTTCTACCTGTGCCTGTCTCATCTCCTGAAGGCTTCAATAAATCTATTGTTTCTGTATCAACGTCTGAGCAACTGATTTGGAGAAGCAAACTCAGAGAGGGGGATCTCTCACATTAAGTTGCAAGTCCTTGCCTCTCGGACTGCAGCTGTACCGCTTTGGACAGAATGTCAGCCGACGAGGACACCACCCCTAACCCCGATGCCCCCAAGGAACCGGACGAGCCGGAGAAGCCGGACCCGAAGGAGGAGGGAGCCAAGCCAAAGAAACCGAAGGATCGCGCCCCCGACCAAGATCGGGACGGACGTCCCCGGGGGCTTACTTATTGGCTGGACTCTCCCAAGGGCTGGTCGCTCTCGCGGACTGCGGCGAAGGATCGCCGGTTGGCCTTCCCCAGCACGGGACTCGAAGGGGACCCGGCCCGCAAAGAGGCCCTCATGGAGGAAGAACGAAAGCAGTGGCAGGAAGACCGCCGGGCTATGCAGGAGCAGATGGAGATCATGCAACGCGTAATGGGTGAGATGGCCACGACCCTAGATGCGCTGAAGTTGCAACCTCCAGCCGGTGCTCCCCCAGACGGGGCGCCGGTAGTTCCGCCCGCAACCCCTGCCCCCCCGGCCCGTCGGGACCTGAAAGTCACGTATGACGGGTCGGGAGACCAGTTGACCTTTTTTATGGTCCAAGTAGACATTTTTATGCGGGAACAAGGCCGAACCTTCGTTTCTGAGGAGTCCCGGGTGCAGTACGTGGCTTCCTTACTGCAAGGGGAGGCGGCTGCCTGGATGGTGTTGCAGTATGAACTCCGCTCGCCGGTGCTGCGAACCCTGGACGAGTTCATGGTAGCACTCCGAAACCGTTTTGAGGACCCGACTCTGGGTGAGCGGGCTAAAGCCTCCCTGATGCAACTGCGCCAAGGGACTAAGTCGGTGGCGCAGTATGCAAGTGAGTTCCAGTCACTGGCTAGCCGAATTCTGGACTGGAGTGAAGCTACCTTGGTACAATGTTTCAGGGAGGGTCTCAACCCAGACCTCCAACATTGGGCTTTCATGCAAGGGAACCCCCCGGATGTGGAAGGTTGGGTTCGCCATGCTGCTGACATCGAGAATCGCAAACAACTCCTGAACTTGTCCAAGCAACGGCTTGGGCGAGACCCCAGGCCCCGAGGTGACCGTGGCCGGGAACTCCGGCAAGGGGGTGGCGGGGGTCTCTCGGCCGCGGAACGCCGCAAGCGGTTCGAGGCCGGCGTCTGCCTGATCTGCGGGGGAAAGGGTCACTTTGCATCGCAATGCCCCTCTCGCTCAGGCCGTCCGACCCCCCCCCGCCAAACCCAGGCCGAGCCGACGAAACCGGCCGCCGACAGCCAGCCTCGCCGCAGAAGTGGACCACTGAGCCGGCGCTCCGGCGCACCCTCCGCTCTCCACGCGCGCCCCCAGGATGGGGCATCCGACTCTACGGTCCCATCGGGGTCCCGGATTACAAATACCGTCTTTGATTCGGACGGCTCCCCGGAAGCCACCACCCCGTCCCCCTCTTCCAGCGAGGAGGAAGAGTGGGAACAACCGGCAAAAAACGCCGTCGGTCTGCTGTAGAGGGGGCTCCGCAGCAGACCGTCCCTATCGTTGTGCAAGGAGCTCCACCGATGGTAAGCGCCCAAGAGGACAATGTATTTGTGCGTGTTCATCTGTTCCTACCCAAAGGGGGTCCCCCGTTAGAGGTCCCCGCGTTGGTCGACTCGGGGTGTGCCCGCACCATGATAAATGAGGAAACTGCCAAGAAGTTGGGTGTCCGGCGCAAGCGGCTTCCGGGACCCCTCCGTTTTTCCCAAATGGACGGGAGTGACTTTAAACGGGGCCCTGTGACCCACAGAACTGCAGCCGTGATTATGTCCGTGGGGGAACATTGGGAACGGTTGTATTTCACCATCGCCCCTATTGTAACCCCTGTGGTGTTAGGGATGAACTGGTTAAGGGGACACAATCCCTCCATTGATTGGGTTAAACGGGTGCTTTCCTTCCCCGAAAACCCCTGTGGGTTGCATGACAAGGAACGGGTACTCAGAACTCCAGCCGCCGCACTGGTAGGGTCCCCCGCCCCAGTCTCTCCTCAATTACCCTCTGAGTACTCGCAGTTTACTGATGTTTTCGATGTTAGAGAGTGCGACGAACTGCCTCCCCACAGAGAAACGGACTGTGCCATCGAGATTGTAGGGGAAGGCAAACTGTCTAAGGGAAAGGTTTACCCCATGAGCCCTAGTGAAAAGACTGTATTGCGAGACTATCTGGATGTCAATCTGGCGAGGGGTTTCATACGCCCCTCCAAGGCTCCTTATTCAGCCCCAGCTTTCTTTGTAAAGAAAAAGACGGGAGATTTAAGACTGTGTATTGACTTTCGCAGACTGAACGCAGTCACCCAGTCTAATGCTTACCCCCTCCCTCTTATTCCTGACCTTCTAGCACAATTAAAGGAGGGCCGAATCTTCACCAAACTGGACTTGGTAGAAGCCTACCACCGCATTCGCATCAAAGAAGGAGACGAACCCAAAACGGCCTTTTCCAGTTGTTTTGGGATGTTTGAGTACCTGGTCATGCCGTTCGGACTTTCGGGGGCTCCGAGTGTCTTTATGCAATTAATTAATGAAGTTTTGCATGATTTACTGTTTCGGGGGGTGGTGGTATTTCTCGATGACATTCTTATTTACTCTGAGACCATGGAAGAACATGTGCGCCTAGTGCGAGAAGTGCTCCAGCGGCTGCGGGAGCACAAACTGTATGCTAAGGTGTCCAAGTGTGAATTCCACCAACCTTCTATTACATTTCTGGGGTATGTGATTTCCCACCAAGGGTTGGAAATGGACCCCGCCAAGGTCCAGGCGGTGCGGGACTGGGAAACCCCCACTACCCGCCGCCAACTTCAACAGTTTTTGGGGTTTGCCAACTTTTACCGGAATTTCATTCCCAACTTTGCCCAAGTTGCGCTTCCCCTCACTGCCCTGTTGCGTACCAAGGACAGGGGGGCTAGCGCCGCACTCCCCTCAGCCCGTCTGCAATGGTCTCCCCAGTGCCAGCAAGCTTTTGAACGTTTAAAGCTACTTTTTTCATCCGAACCCGTTTTGGCTCACCCGGATTGCACCAAGCCCTTCGTGGTGCAGGTGGATGCCTCGGATGTAGCCATGGGCGGGGCCCTATTGCAGAGGGATGAGGGGGGACGGTTGAGGCCATGCGCCTACTTCTCCAAGAAGTTTTCCCAGTCCGAAATCAACTGGGCCATTTGGGAGAAGGAGGCAGCAGCGGTCAAACATGCCCTTACCATATGGAGACACTTCTTAGAGGGGGCCGAGCTGCCGTTCGAAGTGTGCACTGATCACAAGAATCTTGAGGCTCTCAAGGGAGCTAGAAAACTCAATGCCAAACAAATTCGGTGGGCCCAATTTTTTGCAAAATTCCGGTTCACCCTCAAACATGTCCCTGGCAAAGAAAATGCCCTAGCTGATGCTTTGTCACGACTTCCCCAGTATCGCAACGATTTCGATCGCCCCGTCGACTCCCTGTTCACTCCCGAACAGCGAGGGGAAGTCCCTGGCTTGGCCGTCACCACCCGATCCCAAGCCCACCAACCGGAGACCCCCCCTACGCTCAAAGGTATCCCGGAAGCATTCCAACAGCGACTCCGGGACGCCTCCTTACAGGAGGAGGAGCACCATCTCCTCCCCACTGGCTTGGAACGAACCAACACTTGGTGGGTGCAAGGGGGGAAACTATATGTCCCATCTTCCCTTCGCAAAGAAGTATTGGGACTTGTACATGGGGCCAGGCTAGCGGGTCATTTTGGTTTCATAAAAACGCTTCACCTGGTTCGAAGGCAATTCTGGTGGCCCGGTATGAGATCTGATGTAGAGTTGTATGTGCGCAGCTGCCCCACCTGCGCCACAGCCAAGAAACGGATGGGAAAACCCCCGGGGCTTCTCAAACCGCTTGAGAACCCCTCCCGTCCCTGGGAAGTCATCGCCATGGATTTTATCACCGACCTACCTCCAAGTCGGGGGAAAACGGTTCTCTGGGTTATCACAGACCTCTTTTCCAAACAGGTTCATTTCGTTCCATGTGCAGGTCTTCCTTCAGCCCAGGGCTTAGCTAAACTGTTCATCACGCACGTCCTCAGGCTACACTCGATCCCGAGGAAGGTCCTCTCCGACCGGGGGGTCCAGTTTGTTGCCAAATTCTGGCGGGCTTTCCTAAAGTTAATGGGAGTGGAGGAACAGGGCCTTTCTTCCGCCTATCACCCCCAAACGGATGGTCAAACGGAACGAGTAAATGCGGTAGTAGAATGTTATTTGCGTTGCTATGTAAATTTCCACCAGGACGACTGGGTCGACCTGCTGCCATTTGCCGAATATGCGTACAACAATGCGCCTCATTCCTCTACCGGCTTTAGTCCCTTCCAAGTTATATACGGGACGGATTTTGGCCCTTTCGGTTCTGCCCCCGTCTCGCCAGAGCTCCAGTCTACCCCTGATCTTCAGGAGTGGATTCAGGTGGTTAAATCCACCTGGCCATGGTTGCTCAAAAATCTGGAAAGGGCAAAAAGCAAGTACAAGGAACAAGCAGACAAACACCGGTCTCCGGGATGGGAACTCAAGGTGGGGGAGCAAGTCTATCTGTCCACCAAAAACCTCCGCTCTCTTCGCCCCTGCAAAAAACTGAGCGACCGTTATGTAGGACCTTTCCCCATTACCAGAGTAATCAACGAGGTTACCGTGGAACTGAGTCTCCCTAAGACTCTCAAGGGAGTTCATCCAGTCTTCCATATAAGCCTCCTCAAACCTTATGTAGCAGCTCCCCAGTTCCACCCCCCTCCCGCTCATGAGATTCCTACCGTAGTAGGAGGGGATACCCATTTGGAAATATCCAAGGTTTTAGATTCCAAATGGAAGAAAGGGAAACTGTTTTACTTTGTTCGCTGGAAAAACCTTGGCTCCGCTCATGACGAATGGGTGGCCGCACCCCACATGGCAGCTCCTCGCTTGGTCCGAGAATTCCACCTCGCTTATCCCGATAAGCCTCGTCCTCTCGGAGGGGGGCCTTAAGGGGGGCAGAATGTGAGGGTCTCTGTCTTTGTGTCTCTGCTTTCCATCACCTGCGGTGTTATCAGTGAACTCGTAAAAGCAGTTCACACCTTCTGGTCTCAGGCGCCAGGCCTGATGGCCCATGTATCTTCCCCCCCGCTGTTCTTCCTGCCAGTACTCCCTCAGGCCGGTGCGGCCTTGGAAGTGTGATAGCCGCACCAGACTTCCTGGGATCCGTCTGATGTTTTGTATTATGCCAAGCTTGTAACTTCCCATAACAATAAGTGTGAACCCCAGTGCCCCAGTGCCCTGGAGTCAATATATTCTGTAAACCCGTATAGCCCCTCACTTGCAACTTTCTACCTGTGCCTGTCTCATCTCCTGAAGGCTTCAATAAATCTATTGTTTCTGTATCAACGTCTGAGCAACTGATTTGGAGAAGCAAACTCAGAGAGGGGGATCTCTCACACTCTTACATGTTAGACCTGCAATCTTTTAACCCACTCTGTCCCAATTTCAAGTTGCCCAACTGCTTAAGTATTGCTTTTCCTTAGTTATAACAGAACGTATTAATGAACACTTTTCCTCCTTAGTGAGCACAATTGAGCTTCCTATCACCTTGTTCCTTCCAGATTAATAACATGAAGTCTGGTGTCATCAGCTCCCATCAAAATATTCAAATTCCTTAAATAAAGTCTTTTACCGTAAATTCAAGATGACAACTGATTATGGATCTGTCAGCCTGATCACCCAGGCTCGACACTTGTTTCAAGACGCATTTCAAGTTTGCTGCTTTCCATAATTGCATAAATGAAACCCTTGCATATTTTTTTTCCAAGGTGTGCTGGCTGTGCGCAAACAGGGCTGTCAGTCACTTATTAAACACACACGCACGCACACACAAAGAAAGATGGATCGAGAACATGCTAGCCATTATACTGCCTCCCCCCCCCTTCTTTCTTTTTGCTACTGAAGGCAAAGGCCGGCTGGCTGATTTGAGAGCAGAAGTGGGAAAGAAAAAAATAAACAGGCAGGGATGTATGAGGGGCTCCATGGCTTGAACTGGGAACCTTCTGACCAGACGGTGGGATCTGACTTGGTGAATTACATGGCACGGACAGCTCGTTCCTGAGTCTTTCGGTGGCTGGAAACGGTGTGGCCGAGGTGCCGCTGCGGCACCTCCAAAGAGATTTCCTGGCCATCGAAAGGTCTAAAGAAGCGTTTTTAAAAAGGCTTTTTAGGGAAATGGGGCATTCCCCCCACAGAGAACAGTGAGGCTGCTTCAGGAAAAACCTGGCGCAGCCATGCTGTTGGTGGAGGGGGCGTTCCTGGGCAGGAGAGGCTTTGGAAGCTGACTACCTTCAGCTCTGCCCCAGGGAACACCCCAGGGATGCTCCCCACCACACTGATGCCGTATTTCTCTTCCAGGATTTAGGTCCCGGAGAGACTGTGACGCTGGGGGAGCAGCATGCAGTTCTGCAGCACCCAGGCACTGACAGAACTGCCCCCGCCACCAGCGTAAGTGCCTCTTATCATGGAGTAAGTGAGCACTTACCTCCTATGCACTTCCAGCTCATTTTTCAGGAATGGGCTGTAAGTGTGCTTAGATGTTAAGTTTAGGAGAGAAAATTTGTAGGAGTTGGATACTCAGGAGAAGAAGAAGAAGAGTTGGTTTTATACCCTGCTTTTTCTCTACCTTTAAGGAGTCTCAAAGCGGCTTACAATCGCCTTCCCTTCCCCACAACAGACTCCTTGTGAGGCAGGTGGGGCTGAGAGAGTTTGGAGGGAACTGTGACTCGCCCAAGGGCATCCAGCAGGCTTCAGGCATAGGAGTGGGGAAACAAATCCAGTTCTCCAGATTAGAGTCCACTGTGCATGTGGAGGAACGGGGAATCAAAGTCTGCTGCTCTTAACCACTACACCACACTGGCTCTTGGCACAATTCTGTGCAGAAAATAAAGAAGATGCCCCAAATTGTTCTTGCCCGTCACATTTGCTAAATGATGATGATGATGATGATAAAACAATATTTAAAACACATTTCTTTTTTTAAAAAGATAGAATTTCTACTCAGATGTTTTCTCACTGTGAATATTGAGGGGCTTGTCACTACGGTCAGGTTGTAGATGGGCTTAGAAAGGGAAATTTATATACAGCTTCTATCCTTGTGAATGGCAGTGAGGCAGCATGGAATCTTGGAACTGCCCTGGTTTGGTATGAATTAGGAATAATTGCAAAATCCTGTTCGGGTAGATTTACCACCCTCTACTATAAATTTTACAGAAGGTGGAGTGTGTAAACTCTGGAGAAACAACCCCTCTTTACTCCTTGGTCCTGCTCATCAAAGTTCCACAAACATACATGGAAAACATCAGACTGAAAAGAGAATGAACATTAATGAAGGTGGCGGAGATGGGGGGAATTGTTCCTCCCTATTTGAAATATTTGGAGCCTGTCTTCTTGCCTCCTCTAGTCTAGGTCCAACTTTGGCAGCATATTATTATATTATAACAGATTATTCAAGTGATTGCGCCGATAAGGTACAATAGAAAATGGTCACCCTCTCTTCATTACCTCCTCTCTCGTTTAATTTTCTCCAAGCCGAACTCCAGTTCTGTCTGTCTTACCACTGATTTGCTATATTACTGGACTATAGCCATTTGTCTCAGACTAAACACTATTTCACTACCCATGATGACTCCATGTAAGTTTCAAGTCAACTGGAACCTTATCCACACTTTTCATTTTCTAAACTTTCTCCTTGCAAGAGAGAGAGAAAAAGCCATTTCCCAGTGGTAAATCAGAGATAATTTGGTCTTACTTGTCTTCATATATACAAAACATATTATGTAAAACCCAAATACCTGTCTATGGAACCAAATCAATATGGGTGCAAATATTTATCTGGCCTTACAACTTCTTCCTCCTTTATTCTACATCTGAGTCGTTACTCATGTTCTAAAATCCTACTTGATCGTGTCTCCTGTCTCTTGTTCGCCTATCTTTCCCCCATACATTTGAGACACTTATTTCTGAATTAATTATTCTAACAGTGCATGGGTATCAGTTAGTCATTTCTTTGAGAGTCAGTTGGGACAAGGCCAAATCAATGAAACTAAAATACCCAGAGGCATTCAAAGGGGCGTGAGCAGGTCAACTGTTTTGTTTGGCCTGTTTGCTTGTGCAATAACAGCTATTATTATGCTGAATGTAATTTTATTTTATGTTATTTTTTGCACTTAGGAATCCTCAAATCCAACTGTTCTCTGACAGCAGCAAATTACTGGAACAACCTGGCTGGCTGAGACCATAATCTCAGGTGTTAACATTGTTGTGGGAGGGGAAACTAGTAGACCCTGCATATGATAGTTACATGAAATAAGCAGTAGATGGAGAAAAGTCTTTCCTATTCAAAAGGTACAACGCCTGTCTATTTCAACAGGTCAGCTTTTGATATTTGCTCTCTTTTTCATGCTCTTAAAAGCCTAAGACTCTGTCACTATTGTGACATCGAGAAACAGAACCAATAGGGTTGCCAGGTACCCCCTGGCAGGTACCCCCTGGCAGCCGGCGAGAGACAGGGGATGGGGTGGAGTTACTAGCTGCAAAGAGAGCCCAGCATCGGTGTCACTTCCGGAAGTGACGTCATCACGTCACTGATGATCGTAGGGATGCTCTGGTATTTGGCCAAAAACTCTATGGCAGAAGCTGGTTTTACCATAGAGTTTTGCCCAGATACTAGGGTGTCCCTGCGGTCATTGGCAATGTGATGATGTCCCTTCCAGAAGTGATGTTGACGCTGGGCTCCCTTTGCAGCTAGTAAGTCGGGGGGGGGGGAAGGGCTCCAAGCGGGGAATCCCTTGCTCCTGGCAGGGAATGGCAACCCTAAGACCTAAACTGAGGATAATCTTATACATTTGAAAGGCAGAGCTATATAGGTAGAGGCTGGTTCAGTTTTCAACTGCTCCAATTAAATTATATGGGGCAAAGCAAACCATCTGCAGTTTGGGACACAGCTGAGAAGAGGTAAAACTTGCTCTTTGATCCAGATGCTGGGCTTGCAAGGGAAAGGGGATAGCTTTAACATCGTGCCAGCTGTGTCCCTGACATCACCCCTTTTACAATTGCCAATAAAATTAATGGGCAGCATTCACCTCTATGAAGCAAATGTAAATGTGGAAATAGTACTCAAGCTGAGAAAGCTTGCATTCACCCCTCTTTGCCAAGGACTCCATCAAGGAGGGAGTAGGTTTACACAGTGCTTCACAACCTCCCCCACTCCACAATCTCTCTGATATATAGCCCCTCCTTCCACACTGACTTTCTACCTGTCAAAAATGACAGGAATTTCACTGGTTTCTCTATGTTGATCAGATATCTTATGACATATGAAGTCACACAAACACTTCTAAAACCATTGGTTCTTGTAGGTTATCCGGGCTGTGTAACCGTGGTCTTGGAATTTTCTTTCCTGACGTTTCGCCAGCAACTGTGGCAGGCATCTTCAGAGTAGTAACACTGAAGGACAGTGTCTCTCAGTGTCAAGGGTGTAGAAAGAGTAATATATAGTCAGAAAGGGGTTGGGTTTGAGCTGAGTATTGTCCTGCAAAAGTATTGTCCTGTAAGTATCAAGATAATGTGCTAATGAGGGTATGGTATGTTAATATGGAACCATTGTATCCTGAAGTGATCTGTTAATGTGTGTAATCCAAAACTAATCTGTATGGCTATTGTTGAATGTTGTCTTTGTCTGGAGGTGTTTCAGGGCAGGAAGCCAAGCCTTATTCATTCTTAAACTCTCCTCTTTTCTGTTAAAGTTGTGCTGATGTTTGTGAATTTCAATGGCTTCTCTGTGCAATCTGACAAAATAGTTGGTAGAATTGTCCAGTCTTTCAGTGTCTTGGAATAAGACCCTGTGTCCTGTTTGTGTCAGTCCATGTTCAGCCACTGCTGATTTCTCAGGTTGGCCAAGTCTGCAGTATCTTTCATGTTCTTTTATCCTTGTTTGTATGCTGCGTTTTGTGGTCCCGATGTAAACTTCTCCACAGCTGCAAGGTATACGATATACTCCTGCAGAGGTGAGGGGGTCTCTTTTGTCTTTTGCTGATCGTAGCATTTGTTGTATTTTCTTGGTGGGTTTAAACACTGTTTGTAGGTTATGTTTTTTCAAAAGTTTCTCCATCCTATCAGTGACTCCTTTAATAAATGGCAAGAATACCTTTCCTATGGGAGACTGTTTTTCTTGAGTTTTCTGATTTTTGTTTGGTTCAATGGCCCTTCTGATTTCATTCTTGGAGTAGCCGTTTGCTAGCAGTGCGTGATTTAGATGGTTAGTTTCTTCCTTGAGAAACTGTGGTTCACAGATCCGTCTTGCACGGTCCATTAATGTTTTGATTATTCCTCTTTTCTGTCGGGGGTGGTGGTTGGAGTTTTTGTGTAAGTAGCGATCTGTGTGAGTTGGTTTCCGGTAGACCTTGTGACCTAACTGAAGGTTTGATTTACGGATGACAAGGGTATCAAGAAATGGGAGTTTACCCTCAATTTCCTTTTCCATGGTAAACTGAATGTTTGGATGGATATTATTAAGATGGTTTAGAAAGTCCATTAATTTTTCTTCACCATGGCTCCAAATGGTAAATGTATCATCTACGAACCTGAACCAGACTGTAGGTTTGTAAGGTGCTGATTCTAATGCTGTCTTTTCAAAATATTCCATGTAAAAGTTTGCTATTACTGGACTGAGTGGACTTCCCATAGCTACTCCATCAATCTGTTCATAAAATTCTTGATCCCATAGGAAATAACTTGTTGTCAAACAATGGTGAAATAAGGCTGTTATATCTTCTGGAAAAATCTGGTTAATCAATGAGATTGTGTCTTTAACTGGAACCTTGGTAAAGAGGGATACAACATCAAAACTGATTAATATATCCTTTGGATTGAGTCTTAACGGACTGATTTTGTTGATGAAGTGAGTTGAATCTTTGATGTAAGAAGTGGTTTTTCCAATGTGGTCCTGTAGGAGGGTGGTCAAATATTTAGCTAATTCATATGTTGGGGAACCAATGGCACTCACGATGGGTCGGAGTGGAACGGAATCCTTATGAATTTTAGGTAGTCCATATAATCGTGGTGGTTGTGCTTCAGTCTTGCATAGTTTTCTGTGTGTGTCGGGATGAAGAGTGGAATTCTTGATCAGAATGCTAGTTTTCCTGGTAATTTTGCAAGTTGGATCTCGTTTTAGTTTTTTGTATGTGGCAGGGTCCAGAAGTTCCTCAATCTTCTTTTTGTATTCTTCTGTTTTCATGATCACTGTGGCATTGCCTTTGTCAGCTGGTAGAATAATGATTTCTGGATCTGCATTGAGGGTCTTGATGGCGTTTCTCTCCTTGCGTGTTATATTGCTAGTAGGGGGCTTTGCTTTTCGTAGAATTCTTGCTGTCTCTCCTCTTATTTCCTCAGCATCTTCTTCAGGTAGATTACGAATGGCAGATTCTACATTTGCAATGATGTCTTCCACTGGAATTTGGGTGGGAGTGACTGCAAAGTTTCCTCCCTTAGCTAAGATGGAAGTTTCTTCAGGTGAGAGTTGTCGGTCTGTCAGATTGAAGATCATCCGTTTGTTGTCAAGTTTTGGACTGTTCTGTCTTCTTTCCTGTAATTTGTTAAACTTTTGCTTCTGTCTGGAAGTATGGCTGGTTAACCCCTGTTCCATTTTTCTGTAGGTGAGATTATCAATCTTGTCCCAATCATGGCTTCTCATTTTGTGGCTAGTATTGATATGTAAGGAAAACAACTCCTTGTCTGTGGCAGCAAGTTCTCTGCGGGTAGTGTGAATTCTCTCTCGTAAGAGAGCCCGTTCTAGATGGTCATAAATGCGGTTAGCTCGTGAAGTTTTAAAGATTCTTTTACTTGTGAGAAAAGATGGAATGGTTCCAGTGTCTCTGCATCGTAGTAGAAAAGTTAAAGAACAAAGTAGATGTGCTTTCTTGTTCCGAAGTGTTTCCAATCTCCGGGTCTGTTGAAATATTTCCTCCCCGTAGAAAATTCCAAGACCACGGTTACACAGCCCGGATAACCTACAAGAACCAATGAACTCTGACCGTGAAAGCCTTCGACAATACTTCTAAAACCCTCTATTCATGTTCAGTGTACTAGCTTCTGATAAACCTGTTACCACAGCAGCATGAATGTCCTTTCACAGCAGACTGGTGCCATACCAGTTCAGTAATGTCTAGATGCCCTGAGCTGGATGGCCCAGGCTAGCCCGACATCAGATCTTGGAAGCTAAGCAGAATGAGCCCTGGTTAATACATGGATGGGAGACCACCAAGGAAGTCCAGGGCTGCTACACAGAGGCAGGCATTAACATACCACCTTGGAAGAACCTCATGGGTGGTACCAATGTCCTGCTGCATAGTGACATCTGAGTGTGAGGAAACAATGTCATTTGCCTCAATTACGTGGGCTCCTTCATCAAGACATTTCTGAAGCAGCATAGGACCAGGCCTACCCAGAAATGCATGAATCACGGTCGAATGATACCAACCAAAAGGACAACGGTTAAACACTGGGTCAGTTGTTCTTATTTTATAAAGATCACCTTCCCCAAACGCATGGGATCAGACTCTTTTTTGTAAGTAGCATAAATTAGAACCACTCTGTTCCATTTCAGATCCACATCAGAATGGCAAATAATTAATTTACAAGCAGTCATGTCACTTAAGCGCAGATACTCAGGCATCAGTTCTCTCTGACTATCTCTGGAACTCACACTATCTCAAATCTGGCCCGCTTACTTCAGACCTGTTCCAGTAATGCTAAAGTATAAAAAGGAAAAAAAAACCCACACATTTTTCATAGCAATGAGTTGTGATTTTAGCCATAGCCAGCCCAACAATAAATGTGATTAAACAGAGCCAACTGGCATATTCCACACTGCATTAAGTGAAAAGTTCAACTATTGTAACCTAAAACTTTGTAAACTTCAAAGTAAAACGAGCAAGTTAGGAATTAGGACTTCAGCTGGACAATTCAATCATCTCCACGGCAAGAGACTGTTCATTACCAAATATGGAGCTTTGAAGTCTCCAGTGGGCTATTTTAGATTCAGAAATGTGCACAGAACTGGATATGTCTGGCCAAACACAGAAATCATGAGAGAGTGAGTGGGGGGGGGGAGTGCAGAACATGCAGTGGGGATGTCATGACTGATTTGGGAGTTTGATCTGCTAGTTTCTAGAATGGTTCAGTGGAACATTTCACTGTTTGCCTGGAGGAAATCAAGACTACATTATTTCTTGTTATTGCATCAAACATCTGTTCAAGATGGTGTAGTTCTAGATTTAGACTATATCTAGGGATTCAAAGGCTAGGATGCTATACAACTATTGCATTTAGGGTTGTCAGGTCCCTATTCGCCACCGGCGGGAGGTTTTGGGGGTGGAGCCTGAGGAGGGCAGGGTTTGGGGAGTGGAGGGACTTCAATGCCGTAGAGCCCAATTGCCAAAGTGGCCATTTTGTCCAGGTCAACTGACCTCTATCGGCTAGAGATCAGTTGTAATATTGGGAGATCTCCAGCTAGTACCTGAAGGTTGGAAGCCCTAATTGTATTACATATTTAAATTTTCAATAACAGGCATGATTCAAGCAAAAGTACATTAAAGCTCCAAGTATATTAACATCTCTATATTAATATAGAGGCATATGAAGCTCAAACATTTTTCAGTCTTGTAGTGACAGGAATGTATCATGTCTTATTTGCATTTATACATACTACAAATATATTCTACATTTTACTCACTGAGTCATGAACAGTATGGATGTACTCAGCAGATAATAGCTGCTTCAAGGATGAGGAAGGCCAAGTGGTTTGACTTTGCAAAGATTTGGTGGAGAAGAGTTCCAGTCTGTCAAAACACTATAGAAGATTATGGAAGCCACAGTGGATTCTATAATCAATCTCAGACACGCAGAGATGTTTCAGACCATGCAAGCCACAGGCCTAATGCAAGCCAGGAATGCCCCTGCATTGGTCTATGAGGTTGTCCCCAGCTAGGGTTGCCAGGCAGTGCCTAACAACTGGTGTAGGATTGCCAACCTCCAGGTACCAGCTGGACATCTGCTATCACAACTGATCTCCAGCCAATAGAGATCAGTTCACCTGGAGAAAATGTCTGCTTTGGGAATTGGACTCTATGGCATTAGAGTCGATCCCCTCCCCAAACCCCGCCCTCAGAATCGACCCCAAAAACCTCCCACCTGTGGTGAAGAGGGACTTGGCAACCCTACAACTGGCGGGAAGGCTGGTGGGGGGAGTGCAACATCATGAGATTTTTTAGAAAGATGCAGCCTTACATGCTTACTGGAAGTTCTTACCAGAGTGACAAAGGGTAGCTCTAGGAATCGCTGGAACCTCTATGGTAAAAGCATAGAGTTTCCAGAGATTTCTAGAGCTACCGTTAATCGCTTCCAGTAAGAACTTCTGGTAAGTACACGAGGCTACATTTAAGGAAAAATTCTTCCACTGCTGCTCCAAGTGGTGTCAGGCAATAAGACCTACGGTGGGGGATCTTCCACCTCCACTGGGGGCTTGGCTGCCCTATCTCCAGCATCCCCAATGACCAGTGAAACCTCTGCCTGCTGATCTTGCTGGACATGAACTGGGACCTGTGAATAGGGTTGCCAACCTCCAGGTACTAGCTGGAGATCTCCCAATATTACAACTGATCTCCAGCCGATAGAGATCAGTTCACCTGGAGAAAATGGCCGCTTTGGCAATTGGACCCTATGGCATTCAAGTCCCTCCCCTCCTCAAACCCTGCCCTCCTCAGGCTCCACCCCAAAAACCTCCCACCGGTGGTGAAGATGGACCTGACCACCCTAAGTGTAGGTCTATATCTTCAGGACCCTGGAACTGACATTCATATTCTATATAGGAAATTGTAGTAAGGACTTTTAGCAAAAGGAGAAAGAAACATGTCAGGACTCCTCCCAAGATGGAGGCCAATATGCTAGTTTTCAGGGATGGAGTCCATAGGCATTCCAAGGACCATAAGTGACTGGTTAGGGCTACAGTTGTGCCAGATTTGGAATCTATTGACTTTTCAGAACACTTCACTACTTACTCAGGGTTGGCTCCTATAGTTTGGGATATTCCTGCAGATTTGGGGGTGGTGCCTGAAGTGGGTGAAGGTTGAGGAGTAGGATTGCCAGGTCCCTTTTTGCCACCAGCAGGAGGTTTGAGGATGGAGCCTGAGGAGAGTGAGGTTTGGGGAGGAGAGGGACTTAAATGCCATAGAATCCAATTGCCAATGTGGCCATTTGCTCCAGGTGAACGGATCCCTATCGGCTGGAGATCAGTTGTAATAGCAGGAGATCTCCAGCTAGTACCTGGAGGTTGGCAACCCTATTGAGGAGGGGAGAGAGCTTGGGGGATGTCATGTCAAAAACCTCCCACCGGTGGTGAAGATGGACCTGACCACCCTACCTGTGAAGCAGCGTCCTAATTAATCATGGGCGTTCCAGAAAGAACAGAAGGAGTATCATGGTCAACTAGAGAATCAATGCTGAACTACAAATCTGTCCTGGTGGGGGAAAGGACCAAAGAACCTAGTGAATAAATCTGTGACAACTGTACAAGGAGATGTTCCACTTCTCTATTTTTCTGTTTACAGGCCACAACTAGAGACTGACCTTATTCCGATTTCAAAGCTCTCTGGGCTGTACTAAGCACTCAAATGCACCAGCCCTTATATTCACCCACCATCAAGCACTCAGATGCAGTGCCGGATTTAGATGAAGAGAGGCCCTAAGCTATTAGGTGAAGAGAGGCCCCTCCGAACCCCCCACCCTCATGGTTAGAGGGAGATGGAAGAATGTTTTAAACAACATTCAGTGAAGCAGAGGATGATGACCGGTGTTTAAAATTCTGCAATTCACAATTCCTCCTTTAAAGGTGTTATTATTAAATAAGATGTTAATGTTAAATACTGTAGAGATTGCGGGAGGTGGGGGGAAGCATAAATGTTAAAATGAACACTGTCGAAAACTTTTGCAATAATCAAACTTTGTAAACATTTTGTGGAATAAGCAGGAATTTTTAGGGAAATGAAATTGTGAGTTTACTGTGATATTCTTTAAAATACAAAAATATTATACACCTCAGCCAAAGGCCCCCTCGATGTTGAGGCCCTAGGCTTCAGCCTGTCCAGCCTATAGGTAAATCCGGCACTGCTCAGATGCATGTTTTGTCTTACCATTTTTTCTCATGTTTTCTTTCGTTTTCCCTTTTTGCCACAAGCTAGGATGAAGCGCTTGATTCACTTAAGCATTTCCAGCAATAAGGTGTTTTTTTCCTTACGAAAGGCCAAACCAGCAACGACACTGAAGTTAGGGGGAGGGGGGGCACGGACGTTATTCGAGTTTTTCCATCCTTCCTAAGCCTTCTTCCCCCTTCATCAGACTGGAATCTTTTACAGGGATAACCGTTGCTGGAGGCGGTGTTCCAAATTCCTCCTTGCCCTGATGCTATTCAGCCCAGCTTGAAAGAAATGACTATACTAGGAATGAATTTGGCCCTGTTCAATAAAAGCACAGACCAAGATATCTCCCAGCGAAATGTCCATGAGTCTAAAAGTTGGGACATTTTAAATATATATGTTGTTGCTGGGTGTGTTTTTTTTTTTTTTTTAAGATCTTACACACTTTGTCATCTGAGCTTGTAAAGCAGAATATGATCGCCCCTTTCAAACAAGCAAGTCGCTTTTGTTACTTGGGAATGAAATTTCTCACAATGAAACGTTTGTCCCTCTACCACGGCCTCCCCTCCTCTTCTTCTGATTCCCCCCCTCCCTGCAAAAAAGCACGCTTTTGACAGCCTCTTCTCTGTATCCCTCTCTCAACAGCCCATTTGAGTTGGCATACTTCTTATTTGAGCTGGCACTAATCGATCAATACGCTTCAGCTTAGCTGTCCAAGCAGCTGCTAACAGGCCAGCCACAACAAACAAGCCGCTCTGGAAGCGCCTAATATGCATCCCTGCCTGGTATTCAGATACTATTTGGTGAGACTTTACATGTCGACCACATTGTCCTTCACAAGGCTCAGGGAACTCAGAGAACATTTTCAAAAGAAAGCCAATTAGGCACAGAAGTCTAGCCAATTAAACCATAATATGTGGTTGCTTAAAACACTCTGGGATGTACACTATTATATATTTTAACATGATTGCACCAAATGGCTCCTTGACACCATTCTCCCTCACTCCCCTTTGTTTGAAACCATCTTCATCTTCCCGGCTAATTGGTCCCTACTAATCAAGGATAGGGTTGCCAACCTCCAGGTAGTGTGGAATTCAAAGAAAAAGCACAAGAATAAACAAGCCAAAATAAGGCCAATGAGTATCAAAACTAGATGGTGCTGTTAAAAAATTTATTGAGAGGCAAAATCTCACAAGGACAACCGCAGTTGTAAGAAAAATCAGACCGAAAGGTCTGAGCTGTGCAAAGTATACAAGACGCGCAAGGCGTTACATCAAAGCAGAACTAGGCGCGAAGCGCTCAAAGTCATAACAATCCATACATAAAGGTTAATACAATAAAGCAACGGAGAATCAATGCTGCGCAATGGGCTTCCGGTAAATTCCCATTTCATGAAGAATTTTTTCAAGCTTCTAGTTCATCCGTATGCCTGAGGATTCAGTCATGGAGTAAAGGAGTGTGCCTTCGTAGTATGTATGGACGGCTGGATAAGGCCTTATTTTGGCTTGTTTATTCTTGTGCTTTTTCTTTGAATTCCACACTCCTGTTAAGCACTTGCAGCCTTTTGTTTGATAACCTCCAGGTAGTAGCTGGAGATCTCCTGCTATTACAACTGATCTCTAGCCGACAGAGATCAGTTCACCTGGAGAAAATGGCTGCTTTGGCAACTGGACTCTATGGCATTGAAGTCCCTCCCCTCCCCAAACCCCACCCTCCTCAGGCTCCACCCACAAAACCACCCACTGGTGGCAAAGAGGGACCTGGCAACCTTAATCAAGGATCATATAGGTCACAGCTCCTCCCATCCCATTGTCACAAACAGGCACTTCTTCAAAATGTCCACAGACAGAACACACACTCTTTTTGCTCAGTTATAATTTTTACACAGACTCCCTCATAAAAGAATATTGGGAAGGTGTAGTGTTGGTGTGGTATGGTATGGTTAACAGCCAGTGTGATGTAGTGGTTCCCCACTCTTCCTTGTGTGCGGTGGACTCTAATCTGGTGAACTGGGTTCGATTCCCCACTCCTCCACATGCAGCCTGCTGGGTGACCTTGGGCTAGCCACAGTTCTCTCAGAACTCTCTCAGCCCCACCTACACCACAAGGTGTCTGTTGGGAGAGAGGAAGGGAAGGTGAGTGTAAGCAGGCTTGAGAAAGGTAGAGAAAATTGGGGTATAAAACCCAACTCTTCCTCTAGGTACTAGCTGTAGGAGATCTCCTGCTGTTACAACTGATCTCCAGCTGATAGAGATCAGTTTACCTGGAGAAAATGGCTGCTTTGGCAATTGGACTCTATGGCATTGAAGTTCCTCCCCTCACCAAACCCCACCCTCCTCAGGCTCTGCCCCAAAAACCTCCCGCCGGTGGCAAAGAGGGACCTGGCAATCCTAATGAGTATGTCTTTCCCTAGACTGAAAGTGCTAATCTTAGCTGTTAGGGTTGCCAGATCTGAGTTGAGAAATTTCTAGAGATTTGGAGGTTGATTTGGGGAGGGGAAGGAGCTCAGCTAGGTCTCATGCAATAAAGTCTATCTTCTAAAGCAGCCGTATTCTCCAGGGGGACTTATCTCTGTAGTCTGAAGATCACTTGTAATTCCAGATCTCCAGGCCTCACCTGGAGATTGGCAACCCTACTTTCTATGTATGACTAATCTGAAGACTGTTTAAAAAAAAAAAAAACCAAAAGGCAAGTTGCAAATGTAAAGCTTGAAAAAAAAAATATTTGAAATGCCAAAAGCGAAATTTCAAGTCTGAAATCCCACGAAATTTTGAATTCATTTGAAATCTTATTTCTTTTCTTTTAAAAAAAATGCTTAGGAAGAAATTTTTGCAGGCTTGCTCGTTGAGATCCTTTCAGTGCACAAGCTAGGAACTGACTTTCCACTGGCTGTGTCCTAAATTTACATCTTGTGCATAACCCCAAAGAACAGGTCACAACTTTCCATGTCAGAACCTTAACATATCTGGTGAGAATTCCATTTAGCTAATGCTTGCTACCTCCAGAATGAGACAAAAGTTTATACACGCCCAGCTGGTCGCTCAGAGAGATTTCAACTTTTGAAAAACATAGAGCCTTTTACATGCATAATTCACAACAATGTCCACGAACAGTGGTTGGAGAAAACTCTTCTTCTTCCCTGCCTTGGAGATGGCAGTTCAAAACTCAGTACATAATTAAATACATATGATGGATTTTACTGAGTGGTTAATGCATGTAAAATTTCCTTCGACAATTCAAATTTATACTCACTTTAGTTCTTATAAATCTTGCAGGAGGATAATTGACTTAACATTTTCTCCAATGCAGCTAATACATTACTTTCATTTCTATCTGGATTTTCATACAAATGAGAATTAGGCACGCAGAACGGAATTAGTGCTACCTGATAGGCAACACTAAAACATCTAGGGAGACGACCAGAATATGCGCCTCTCAGAGACTCTCATCTGTAACCATTTGCAGAGGTGTACGGTGACTTAAGAGACTGATTCATTACTGCCAGCACAGCTATAGTGAATGAAATTAATTTTACCATTGCAAATGCCCCCGATAACAAGCATTCCAGAGAAATCATTATGTAGTAACCAACTATTTTTCCCCCTGGCAATTATACACCAATTTTCCACTTGCCCCAAAATTAAGGGGAAGCGTTTTTGATACTAGAGAGAAGAAGAAAAGTAAGTGCATTTTTCATGAGACAAATTTGCACACTGGTTTGACAACCCCCAAATGGAAAGGATGCAAATATTTGTTAAACATGAATGAAGGGACTTGTGCTTAATCATCTGGGGAGGACACTACAGCCACAAACTTCTGTTGTCACAGTGACATTCACCTCATTGACAAGCGGCTGTCATGAACACACATGAACACATGAAGCTGCCTTATACTGAATCAGACCCTTGGTCCATCAAAGTCAGTATTGTCTACTCAGACCGGTAGCAGCTCTCCAGGGTCTCAGGCAGAGGTCTTTCACTTCACCTACTTACCTAGTCCCTTTAACTGGAGATGCTGGGGATTGAACCTGGGACCTTCTGCATGCCAAGCAGATGCTCTACCACTGTGCCACAGCCCTTCCCCTAATCCCAGTCCTGACAGGGATTATTTGCACCAACACTTTACCATGCACTTAACCGAAAAAGAAGGTGGGCAAAACTGCAAGGAGTGTTCCATAATATTAACAAGAAGGAGAAGGAGAAGGATCTGTTTACAGATTCATCCAATTGTCCCATAAACCAGCACAGAAATATCAAGTTGTGTACATGACAAATATTTCCTGCCACCTTCTCCATCTCAGGAGTATGGTGGATGATCTTAACTCTCAAGTATTTGTGGGTCGGTATTTAAATGAAGGGCAGTATTTAAATGAAGAGAGCCAGCGTGGTGTAGTGGTTAAAAGCGGGGGTTTGGAGAGTGGGTTCTAATCTGGAGAACTGGGTTTGATTCCCCACTCCTCCACATGAGTGGCGGACGCGAATCTGGTGAATTGGATTTGTTTCCCCACTCCTACGCACAAAGCCAGCTGGGTGACCTTGGGCAAGTTACAGCTCTGTTAGAGCTCTCTCAGCCCCACCTACCTCACAGGGTGTCTGTTGTGGGGAGAGAAAGGAAAGGTGATTGTAAGTCGGTTTGAGTCTCCCTTAAATGGTAGAGAAAATCAGGCATATAAAAAACAAATCTTCTTCTTCTTAATTCACTGCTAAACAAAGCTAGGTCCCATTGATTTCAGTTTGGGATGAGCAATGCCCCTTGTTCTGTTTCACTATTTCCCTGTGTTCTGCTCAGTTTAATTTGGAGAATTAAAAAAAAAAAATTCAGAATTGATGCATGTTCAGTATATAAGCAGATTCTAGGTCTCTCTCTCTCTCCTCCCCCCCTCTCCTTTATAGGTCACACATACGACCCTTACATTGAGCAAAATGAATATTGATATAAACACAGCAGGATGCCTCTTTCCACAGTATTTCAAATGGATGTGCAGAGATGCTCACATGCTAACTGAAATGACAGCAAACGCTGCATGTGCATTAAACTCAGGAAACCATCCAGAGAAGCACGGTAGATTACCAGCATGTCATTGCCTGTCCACAAACAAGATACATTAATTTGGAACCTCCAAATCGGAGGGAGAAATTTAGATGGGAACCATTGCACCATCATCCCTAGTTTAATGACAGGGTGAAATACAAGCTTAATCCAGATCCTACCCAAAGATCTTTTCTGTGGGCATGAAAGACAGTAAAATGGGAGACACTTGCCTTGAATTCCTTCTTTCAGCTCCATATATATTCACTTCAAAACATCAAGGCTAATGCACAATGTCTGTGCCAACAGTCACATTAGTGTTAACAATTGTTTGTTAACAATTTGAGAAAGAAAGTATTCTTTGAATCAAGAAAACTGCCATCTCTTCGATTGCCAAATGTAACAAAACGTCAAATGTGGAAATCTATGCATTGTTCTCCCTCTGCCCTAATATATCAACATACAGCGAATTGGATCCCAGGAACAAAAGTACTTTGATTTTGTGGGCTGATGCTAGAGTATCATTTTTAAGCCAGCATTTTTCTCTTTAAACAAATCCAGTGAGGAGCAGACATGTTCAAACTTACTGCAGCAGCAATGCTAATAGGACTTACTTTTATTCTCTGCTCTTATGACAACAGTCTTGAGCACAAACAGTTCCAACAACAGAACAACAACAACAACAAGAGTAACAATAATCATAACAATAAATACACCTATGACAACTAGGGTTGCCAGGTCCCTCTTCACCACCAGCGGGAGGTTTTTGGGGAGGAGCTTGAGGAGGGCGGGGTTTGGGAGGGGAGGGACTTCAATGCCACAGAGTCCAATTGCCAAAGCAGACATTTTCTCCAGGGGAACGGATCTCCATCGGCTGGAGATCAGTTGTAATAGTGGGAGATCTCCAGCTACTACCTGGAGGTTGGCAACCCTAATGACAACTAGGGCATTAGGTTGCTCACATCTATCTAACTGTTAGATTTTATTACATGGGGCGGGGGGACTTGGCAGCTGCCAGGGTTACTACCCGGAGGTTGGCAACCCTATAAACAATTATATACTTAAGCAATACAACTTTTGATCCTCATGTTGCTGTGTGTAGGGAGCAGTTACGCTATATAATAGAGATGCAACTGAATTTCACAAGCTTGTTTCTTCAGTCTGAATATCTTCATCTTGATTTTCATTCTCCCTCGTGACAAGCAAGCCTGGAGATGTTCCTTTTTGGCCATTTCCTTTGCCTCCCATTTTTATTTATTTATGTCTGAGTCTGTCTTTCTCACTGAGACTCTGGGTGCTTTGCAGAATTTAGCAATGGAGAAGGAACAGTATAACATAACAATAGGGTTGCCAGGTCCCTCTTCACCACCGGCAGGAGGTTTTTGGGGCAGAGCTTGAGGAGGGTGGGGTTTGGGGAGGGGAGAAACTTCAGTGCCATAGATTCCAATTGCCAAAGCGGCCGTTTTCTCCAGGTGAACAGATCTCTATTGGTCAGGTGTAATAGAAGGAGATCTCCAGACTGGATTACAAATTAGAAATAGGAACAGGAAAAGACAGTTTCCTGTAGACATGTATGCATTCTCTGTGCTGTCAGTGTGTTAATCATGTTTAAATTGCACATTAAAATACCGTAAAAGAAACAAAAGAATAAACAACAAGAGGAATTAAAATGGAGGGGCAGAAACCAATGACAATATAAAGCCCCATTTATGTGCTTTTATGCCTTGGCTTGCTTTTACTCAACGTTTTTACTGGCATGTTGGTTTGTTTGTTTTTAATTACCTAGGATTATTTGATTGATATGATTTTATTGACATGATTCGTTGTTATCGTCACCTTTACTTGGCTTTGCCTTATTGTCATAAGCCAACTTGAGCACGTCAGAAGCAGCATATGAATTTTCAAAATTAATAAAATATACAGAGTAAAAAAAAAGGGAAGTGCTAGACCCAGACATCCCTTCTACTCACAGTAGCATCTTTGTACCCAATTAAGGCCCGCAAGTCAATAAACGGTTAAAAAAAAGATAACAGAACAATTAAAAAGAACAATATGTATGCGTAAAACCAACAATTAATGATTTGGATTGTGATATTTATTGATTAAATTAGCAGCGCCACAAACCTCCCACCAGTGGCGAAGAGGGACCTGGCAACCTGTTATGTTTGCCAACCTCCAAGTGGTGGTTGGAGATCTCTGGCTATTACAAGTGAGCTTTAGGCAACAGAAATCAGTTCACCTGGAGAAAATGGCCACTTTGGAAGGTGGACTCTATGGCATTATATCCAGTTGAAGTTCCTCCCCTCCCCAAACCCTGCCCTTCTCAGGCTCCACTCCCAAAATCTCCAGGTATTTCCCAACCTCGAGCTGACAACCCCATATATTCCTGTTTTAAAGAAGCAAACTGCTAGATGAAACAAACAAACAAAAAATAATAACATAGGAGTTTGTTTCATTTTCGAATTATGCACCTTCATGAATGAAAAGAAAAAAAAAACAGGTAACTAATCAGGGGAAGAAATCCATGCTTTAAAATTAAGCTGTATTTAAAAACAAAACAAAACACCAGATACAACTAAAAGTCTCTCCTCCCACTAGATTTTATTAAACAGCTCCCTTATAGATACAGTGAAAACCATAAAATCCCAGAATGCTAGAGGAACAAATGATTACTAAAAACATTTAACTTATTTATTAAAATGGGGCTCAGCTACTGTATGCCACAAAGAGATCTCAACATTGACTCCTACTTGGTGGATCATTCAGAACACATGCATGATCAAAATCTAACATGGACCTGGGGAGTGGGGTGGGGCAGCCCCAGCCCATTGTATAAGATTATTCAAATCATGATTAATTTTTCTGTGCTCCTGTTTTTATCTCATCCTATTTCACCCGTGTATTAAATGCTGCCCCGTTCTCCAATCTTTTCCCCAACCTCTGTATTGTAGCAATTTCAGAAACTAGCATCCAAGCAATGCATTGTGAAAATTCCGCTTACCTTACATGTTATCAAAAGCAGCACTATCTCACTGGTGATCATAATTGAAACTCTTTTCATTATTTGAATAAGATTGAGGTAGGGCTGCCAACCTCCAGGTACTAGCTGGAGATCTCCTGCTATTACAACTCATCTCCTGCCAACAGAGATCAGTTCACCTGGAGAAAATGGCCCCTTTGGCAGTTGGACTCCATGGCATTGAAGTCCCCCCTTCCCCAAACCCCGCTCTTCTCAGGCTCCACCCCAAAAACCTCCCACCAGTGGCGAAGAGGGACCTGGCAACCGTAGGTTGAGGACCTGTGGTCAAGTATTTGTTTGGTTGGTCAACCTTTTATTTCTTCCCCTCCCCTTTGCTAGTTCATTTTGCCTCCCACTTTTTCTTCTTTCAAACTACCAGTTTTGGTCTGCTCTTCTGATTCTTTTGGACTACTTCCTGTCCCATTCCCCTGGTCTGTCACCTTCCCACTTCCTGATGTCTGCCTTTCTATCCTGTCTTTCTGTTCACCTTTACGGTTGCCAACCTCCAGGTGGGGCCTGGAGATACCCCAGAATTACAGGTGATCTCTGGACTACATGAGGAGGGGGCATGGCTCAGTGGTAGAGCATCTGCTTGGCATGCAGAAGGTCCCAGGTTCAATTCCTGGCATCTCCAGTTAAAGGGACTAGGCAAGTAGGTGATGTGAAAGATCTCTACCTGAGACCCCGGAGAGCCACTGCCAGACAATACTAACTTCGATGGACCAAGGGTCTGATTCAGTATAAGGCAGCTTCATGTGTTCCCTGGAGAACATTGCAGCTTTGGTGAGTAGATTGTATGACATCATGCTCCTTCAGAGCTTTCTCCTCTTTTCAAACTCTGCCCTCCTCAGGCTCCAAACAGTCTACAGACCTGGAGAAGGGACTGAATCCTGAGGACTGGCGACTCAGCCTAACAGTGTTGCAGATAAGCATCCGCAAAACCTCTCCAAAAAAAACCCAAAAAAGGAGGGCTGTGATTTATCAGGGATAAATGCTAGAAAACAGAGGCCAAAAACACATGGCCGTTTTGTCCGGTGATTCTCCCATGAATGTTGCAAATCTCTGAAGTTGACATGCATGCTCATCTCCTGTGCGTGTGATCAACCCTCCTCCTTATGCAACTTTTCCTGGTTTTCCGGTTGCTGCGTTTTGCCGATTTAAAAGAAAGTTTCGCAGCAGTTCCAAGAGTTTGCCGGTGTGTTCTAGTGCCCAGGTCGACTTCCTGCTGGGAAACTGCCTGGCCCCGGCGACAGCAGCAGCACTTTCCCCCCTGCGCCCTCTCTCTTTCTCCCCCTCTCCTGCGCCTTCACCCGCTGCTGGCTTCCCCTCGTCTCCACCCAGGGGATGGCAGAGCGGCAGTGGCTCCTTCCACCAGTCGCCGCCTCCACCCACCACCAGCTTCCCCTCGCCTCCACCTGGGGAATGGCATGGTGAAGGAGCGCAGAGGGGTGGCTGCTCCTCCCGGTGCTCCTTTGCACCATGTGTTAGGTTTTCCAGAATGCGGGATCAAAAACAAAGTGAGAACTAACAGGGACAAAACAAGGAGTTGTGAGTCAGGCATTAACAGCCAGAGACTGCCTGGCGAGTATGGCCCAGTTGGAGAACCAAAGACTTATTGCCGGAACACATAATGAGGAGAAATGCAAGACACCTGTTTAAACACATACTTGGAGTTCTTGTATACTAAGTCAGACCATTGGCCCATCAATGTCAGCCTAGCTAACTGTGACTGGCAGCCGCTCTCTAGCTGGCAGTGTTTCATAGCACCTGATGTATTCACCTGGGATGCAAAGGTTGAAAGGGGACCTGCAAAGCATCCACCTTGAGCCACAGCTGTTCCTCTTCCCATTGCCCTGCCATCTATGAGTAACTTTTCCCTTGTCAGGATTCAATCTGTCTCTTTCCTGTCACACATCTTCCCAACTAGTTATTCTTCATCCCCCACACACAACAGAACTCTAAAATGGCACACTCCAGTTAGAGCCGTACCATGCAATTATTATTATTTTTGATCATGTGCACATTTTGATGCTTCCAAGATCCCCGTGCCCCAAAAGCTCTCTTCTGGACTTCTCCATTTGCTAACTGGGATCCACTGATCCTCTCCTTATGCTCCGTGTTATAGTGACTTACACTTTCTTTGGGCTTACGCTTTCTTTCTATTACTCGGCCATCTACATTTACCATTTTGTCTTTGTCTGCAATCTGTAACAAGAAAGGAGGAGAAACAAGGCAATATATATATATAACTCGAACGGCATTACTAATACTGTCAAATATGCAAGTTAAACACCAAATTTGGCTGACAAGAGAGCTAAGAGTCCCCCCCTCCCCGCTTCTTTTTGCACAATTCCCTGTCCCTGAAAAATGAGCATATTGGAGAAAGGTTGGAGTGCTCTTACAGTCTCTGCAGTCGCTCTGCTTAATCCTGTTGGAACATTTACAGCATTGCAGGATGTCTCCCTTGAATGTCAAGATTAAGAACATAATCCTCAAAAAATTTGGCTCACTCACAAACTAGTTATGTTTGTCTTTTGCTCTCCCTACTTTCACGTCTCCTTCACTCATCATTCTTTCTTTCTCAGACCAAGATAGCTTCCCCTCCACACACACATACAGACACACATATCTCCCCCACAACAATCTCACATGTACTCGTTTTACAGCCCATTCCTGAGAATGGGGCTGAAAGTCTATAGGCAGCGTGACCCGGCCGCCGGCGTAAATGCATGTAATCATGCGGTTACACGCATTCACGCCGGCGACAAAGCCAGTCACGCCGGCGGCCGAGCACCGCAAGACTGCGCCTCCCCCCTCCGCCGGCGCGGGCTCTCCGTGGCACCGGCAACAGCGTGGAGAGGCCACGCCGGCGCCATGGGGTGTTCTGGGGGGAGGAGCCGCTGCTTGGGCGGCTTCCTCACCACTTTTGGCCACTTGCACCGGCGGCCGGAACAGCGTTGCTGCATTTGCTATTTAGCAGGCGTAGCCTCGCTGTTTTCAATGGGGCAAAAAGCCCCAGTTAAACAAAAAAAGCCACGAAACGGCTTTTTTTGGTGCTTAACGGCGCTGGGGGAACGGCTTTGGAAGAGGCGCCACTGCGACTCTTCCCTGCCATCCCCGTATGCCTCAGCTCAGGAATGGGCTGTTAGAATAGCCAAGGCTAATAACCACAACACACAAGGAGATGCTTGCTTTTTTTGGCTATGCCGGAAAGGGTATCAGATCAAAACAAGAAAAGGGTTTGCTCAACGTGGGGTGGGGGGGAGAATAGAACTCAGCTGGACTGTTTTCATTTCAGAATGTCATCTATAATACCAGCAGATGAACTGAATATGTAAACTGACTCCACACTCACGGTGATGGCAAGACACCTTCACACACTGTTTGTAGTGTTAGATCGATGAAAACCTATTCACACATTCAGATTGCTGCAGGAGGCTGTCGTAATTAAACAACGAACATGCATGTGAGAATCTGTCCAGTGTTGACAGGAAATCTGTCTACACTTATTTAATGATCTGTAATTAGGGTTGCTGGGTCCCTCTTTGCCACCGGCGGGAGGTTTTGGGGGTGGAGCCTGAGGAGGGTGGGGTTTGGGGAGGGGAGGGACTTCAATGCCATAGAGTCCAGTTGCCAAAGTGGCCATTTTCTCCAGGTGAACTGATCTCTATTGGCTGGAGATCAGTTGTAATAGCAAGAGCTCTCCAGCTAATACCTGGAGGTTGGCAACCCTATCTGTAACCTATTACCTTAATGAGCCCCTTGGCGCACAGCGGCATGCTGCAGTACTGCAGTCAAAAGCTCTGCTCACGACCTGAGTTCAATCCCGACGGAAGTTGGTTTCAGGTAGCCGGCTCAAGGTTGACTCAGCCTTCCATCCTTCCGAGGTCGGTAAAATGAGTACCCAGCTTGCTGGGGGTAAAGGGAAGATGACTGGGGATGGCAATAGCAAACCACCCTGTAAACATAGTCTGCCTAGTAAAGGTCAGGATGTGATGTCACCCCATGGGTCAGGAATGACCCGGTCAGGAATTACTACCTTTACTTAACCCATTATCTTATCTCCAAAAATGAGTTCCAGATTCAATTACTAATATTAAGATAATATTTTGCTTCTATGCCAATAAAGGTTTGATGATGATGAATATTAAGATAAAATCAATAATTAAAAATAAATAAAAGACTCTCAAATAGACAGAATTTTTTTTGGGGGGTGTCAAGAGACTAGGCCTTTTCGAGAAACTGAGCCAGCACAGTATAGTGGTTAAAACTAGCGGACACTAATCTAGAGAACTGGGTTCGATTCCTCACTCCTCCACATGAGCGGTGTACTCTAATCTGGAGAACCAGGTTCATTTCCTCACTCCTTCACATGAGAGGTGGACTCTAATCTGGAGAACTGGGTTCAATTCCCTACTTCTCCACATGAGCAGTGGACTCTAATCTGGAGAACCAGGTTTAAGTCCCCATTCCTCCACATGAGTGGCAGTCTCTAATCTGGAGACCTGGGTTCGACTCCCCACTCCTCCCCATGAAGCCTGCTGGGTGTCCTTGGGCTAGTCACAGTTTTCTCAGAACTCTCTCAGCCCCACCTACCTCACAAGGTGTCAGGTGGGGAGAGGAAGGGAATGTGATTGGAAGCTGCTTTGAGATTCCTTGAGGTAGAGAAAAGCAGAGTATAAAAACCTCTTCCTCTTCTTGTTGAGACTAAAACGTAGGTTCGGGCATAAGGCCTACAGAACATCGAAAAATCCTGCTCTCTGAGCACCAAGGCCAAGCTGACAATGACTCAGAGGGAGAGATAAGGGAGGATGGGCGACAAGTGAAGCAGTAGGGTGTCTCATCAGCCCTAAACATTTCCAGGCCACCCTAAGAGGACCTACACATTCTACCTCCTTCCTGCAAGGATTTCTGGGAGCTCGTTAACTGGATCTGGTGTAACTGGAGAACACCAGGTGCTAATTGGCAATCTCACCTGATCGGTTACATCACCTGGTCAGTTACACCAATGGTCCCTTGGTTTACATTACTGGGCCTCTATCTGATTGGCTAGCTTAAATCAGGCCAGAGCAGGCTGTGAGACATAAAGGAAAAATCCTTCATTCTAGTTTTGCCCTTTGCTTGGATTACATCTTGCCTTGGGAGAGGCCACAATGGCTGGACACCTGTTGAGTTTGGACTATGAAACTATCTTGGATTTCGCCTTGCTAAGTAACTTCAAGATTAAGGAACCATTGTTTGTAATTACCTAGTTTTATTTATTTTATTTTCACGGTTCTTTCCTTTTTTTTGGGTATATTCTTACCCATCTGTTTAATAAATCCCTTTAATTATATATAAGTGTGAGTGAGCACAACAAAATATGTCTTGACATCATTACATGGGGAGGGGCCGTGGCTCAGTGGTAGAGCATCTACTTGGCATGCAGAAGGTCCCAATCCCTGGCAGCTCCAGATATGTGGACCAGGCAGTAGCTGATGTGAAATACCTCTGCCTGAGATCCTGGAAAGCCACTGCCAGTCTGAGTAGACAATACTGACATGGACTAATAGTCTGATTCAGTATAAATCTGCTTCATATGATCAAGCAATACTAGAGGTTTTGTGGGGAAAGGAGCTTTTGAAATAGTGCATATATAAATTCTAAACATTACCAGCATGTCTTCTTGATGACAGCCAGCATAGTGTAGTGGTTAAGAGAGGCTGAATCTAACCTTGTGAACCAGGTAGGATTCCCCACTCCTCCACATGCAGCCTGGTGGTTGACCTTGGGCTAGTCACAGTTCTTTCAGAACTCTCTCAGCCCCATCTACCTCACAAGTGACTGTTGGGGGAGGGATGGTAAGGTAAGCTGTGGTAGACGAAAGCAGGGTATAAAAACCAACTCTTCTTCTTAAGGTGATGAAATACATTTTTAAGTATTCTCACATTAGTAGACTCCTTCATATACCCTTAAAGCATCTTTCAGCCACTAGAGGAATCCCTTCGCTAAAGAACATCTGGACAGCGGGTGCTTTTAAGTCCTTGTGATTTATTTCTCCAAGTTCATCCATCATACTGCAGTGCATATATTTGATCTGTTATGGTAATAACAAATAATGAATTATATCAACAAACTAGAGGATATTAGCAGAGTTCGACACTCCTTCTCAAAATGGTTTACAGGACCATAGCTTTCTAATTGGACACACATGTCCTCGACATTTGATGAGCTTCATATGACACCAGAGTATATTTATACTTTTTACCGAGTAAATATTGAAACAAATGGGAACTGAGGGTGGTCAAGGGTATGTATATATGTATCCCCATTAATGATGCTCGACAGAAGTCTCGACATAGCTGACCACCCCGGTGACTCCATCACTCTTTTCATTGTTGAAGCAGAACCCTTTTCAGGATTATCTGTGCAAGCCCAACGCCAAGGACCATAAGGTCACATAAAATCAACAGCTTAAAACATTTTTCTCTTGACATCGATAATCCAGTTTGTTCAGTAAAAGGATAAATAAGAAACTCGCTCATGCAAAAATGACTATAGACCAGAACACCAACTTAGAAAGTCAGATATCTGTAATCATTTGGTGGGGGGGGGGGGAGTACACAGAGTATTAAAAATAGAGAGAAGAAGGAATTGTATTCTTTTATGAGGATGCTTTGGATCTGACATTTGAAGCTGGATTCTCATATAGGGAGCCAACACAGTGGAAAAGCTAAAACGGGCCTAGACAACTTGACTTAATGAGTCAAAACCAATGTACCCGCCGCAGGTGGTGGCCCACAAGGAGCCTGATAAAATTCTCATTTTCACTGCTAGAGGGTTGAAAGGCACCTGAAATACCACTATAAATGGACTGTTTGCCTTGGTGGGTCTGAGTGAGTATGTTACGGTTGTATATGAAACATTCAGATCCAAATTCCTGCTCAGCTATGATGCTAACTTGGTGGTCTTGGCCAAGCCATTCTCTCTCAGCCCAATCTTTCTTCTCAGATTGTAATGAGAGTGAAATTAGATGACCCCCATATGTTTTATAGTGGTTCATATACATCACTGGTTCCCAACCAGGGGTCCATGGACCCCCAGGGGTCCGCGAGAACTAAATTAAGGTCCGCGAAACAAAGTTATAAACCCACAATAAATTAATATTTTCAATTAAAAGTTTTCTATTATAAAATATATATATTCAAATATTATTCTAAGTTTAATGTTTAACAGTTATGATTAAAGTTTATTTTCAAATTCTTGGCATTTTTATTTTGAACCTTGGGGTCCCTGCACCGAACAAAAAAGTCCTAGTGGTCCCTGGTCAAAAAAAGGTTGGGAACCACTGATATACATGGACAAGTTCTTGGAATTGTATTTATTTGATGGAGCATTTTACCCTCCGCCTTCCCCCAAGGAGCTTTGGGATGTATATATGAAATTTCCTCTCCTCTATTTTATCCTCACAATGACCTAGGGTTTCCAGCCTTCAGCCCTCAAGTCCTAGAAGCTTTTTGGGGGGCAGGGCACGGTGAGGGGGAGCATTGACTGATGTGATGTCACTGCCAGATTTTATCTGTTACTCCCAGGTTTTACCCAGAAGTGACAACACAACACTCTAGGATTTCCCCCAAACTTAACAGTAAAACCATAGAGCTTCAAGGACTACCAAGAGTGTTGTGACCAAATCGATGTCACTTCTTCCCATTTCCCCCACATTGCTCTGTTGAGCAAGCATGGAAGATATGGGAACATTGGCATGAAGACTCCTGCCACAAGCAAGTAAGGGAATGACTGGTCCAATGTCACCCAGTAAGTGTAATGGCACGTGCATACTTGAAACTGGGTCACCCAGTCCTGGCCAAACACTTTAGCCTAGTGGCCACATTGGCTCCCTGAAAGAATCCCTGAAGTATCACCTAAAGATTTCAGGTAGCAGGCTAAAGGCAAACCTAGGTTTGAGATCTCGGAGAACCATTGCTAGTCAGAACAGATGGAGCGATAGTCTAACTAACAGTTAGGCAGATGACCTTATTTATATTCTCAGTGTTGCATAATTTACCACAATTTCTTTAAACAAATCACATACAGTCACATGACTCCAGTTGGTCATATTTGGGTGTGTTTTTTAAACTTCCTAATGCTACAGACAGCCATCACGCAGAGATAGCCGTAGGTTCTTTCAAACTACACTGGTATCATTCCTGATAATAACAGACTCTCCGTTCTGAACTAAGCTGCTGATTATAGTACTAACAGTGCAACCAGCAAGACATTATGTGCTAATGGAAAGATCCTTCGTGGTTTGCAACAAAGATCCATTATGCTTTGCCACAAAGAACAGCCATCTGATAGAGGTGTGGGATCATTGCCTTCCCAATGAGGAGGGAAAGATATTATCAACAAATGTAATCATGTTACAAGCATGCATGTACTAGGATGGAAAGCATTCAACAGTCAAAAGAAGGGAAAGACACTTTGCACATGAGCAGGTGCTTCCTGCTCATTGGTCCTTAACAAAAAGCAAATCCGCTCTCATGGCTGAAAGGAACTCTGCATATGTTCCGAGGCATTCAACCTATGGTGCTAGAATTCTAAAGAAACAATCCTTTGAAACATAGTACTGAACATTACTAGAATACCCATCTAACTCTAACCAAGGGAAACAGTAACATAATCTTGAACGGATTTTAAAAAAAATAGGATAAGAACATCCTTTCCAGTTCTAGAAATTATGA
This sequence comes from Euleptes europaea, assembly GCF_029931775.1. Classification (NCBI taxonomy): domain Eukaryota; kingdom Metazoa; phylum Chordata; class Lepidosauria; order Squamata; family Sphaerodactylidae; genus Euleptes; species Euleptes europaea. The sequence continues at coordinate 75,863,315 of NC_079320.1, forward strand.
CACACTCCATACCGATCTAGGGCTTTCACTTATGCTGACAAACTGTAAAAGCAAATTAATGTATAAAAATAATCCCTTTTGAGGAATAATTTTCCCACAAGAGGTTAACATCTGATATCTGGGAAGCAAGGTTAATTAATGTAATTTAACATGCACCAAGGGATCCTGCAACACAAGGAAATTAGCAACTCTGCAAGATCATCACTTAAAGCTGGCTTTTTAAATGTCTCCTTCTAACTCTAGCAAAGGTGTCAAAGGCCCGATGAATCTCACCAAAATGCCTGGTCTATCGACTATCTCTCTCTTTAGGAAATGCTGCCTGAGACAAGCTTCCCACCACATCCTATTGTAAGCCCTCCAGTATTTTAAAGACAAAATTAAGGACATTCTTAGGTGTTTTAGACACCCTTTTCCTCACATCAAACATCACTGCCTAGATCCCCAAGAACTAGTGTGGGACCTGGAGAAGTCTCCAGAAGTCTAATTCATCTCCAGACTACTGATATCTGGTCCCTTGGAGGGAATTGTAGCTTTGGAGGATGGATCCTATGGCATCACATCCTTGCTGATCTCCTTCCCCTCCACAAAGGATAACCCATAGGGTTGCCAGGTCCCTCTTCACAACTGGTGGGAGGTTTTTGGGAAGGAGCCTGAGGAGGGTGGGGTTTGGGGAGGGGAGGGACTTCAATGCCATAGAGCAATTGCCAATACACATGGTGCTGGAGTATCCCCATTTTAAACTCCAACATGACCAATGGATTACTCCTATTTTAACAAAACTACCTGCCACTATAATAGGTGATAAAATGGTTTCCTTTTTGCTGGTGGATAGAGATCCAAGAATAACACTGGCAGTGGCCAAGTATCTCTCCACCTTAAAGAAATAGGGAAAAAAACCCCTCCCCATTAACTGTTCAAGACCAGTCGGTCATGGGAGCTCAAAAGGAAAGGAAAGGTGTCATACTAGGTTCTTGTTTGTGGGCTTCCTGGAGGCACCTGGTTGGCCACTATGTGAACAAACTGCTAGACTTGATGGACCTTGGCCTGATCCAGCATGGTCTTTCTTATGTTCTTAAAAAGGTAAAGCTCCCCTGTGCAAGCGCCGGGTCATTCCTGACCCATGGGGTGATGTCACATCCCGACGTTTACTAAGCAGACTTTGTTTACGGGGTGGTTTGCCAGTGCCTTCCCCAGTCATCTTCCTTTTACCCCCAGCAAGCTGGGTACTCATTTTACCAATCTTGGAAGGATGGAAGGCTGAGTCGAACTTGAGCGGGCTACTTGAAACCGACTTCCACTGGGATCGAACTCAGGTCGTGAGCAGAGCTTGGACTGCAGTACTGTAGCCTACCACTCTGCGCCATGAGACTCCTTTACTCAGTTCTTAAATCCAGGTTCAAATTCCCACTTGCGCCATGGAAGCTTGCTGGTTGACCTTGGGCTAGTCGCACACTTTGAGCCCTGACCCTGGCTAGTATTTGGATGGGAGATCTCCAAGGAAATCCAGAGGCAGGCAATGGCAAACCACCTCCGAACGCCTCTTGCCTTGAAAACCCTACGGAGTCGGCATAAGTCAGCTGTGACTTGATGCCAAAAAAAGAAGAAAATGTTAACCACTGATCTACAGCTTGGAATGAACCAGGCTGATCTGCCACCTACAGGAGGAAGTTCTATGAGATGAGTGCCATCAAACACATGCTTCTCTGTTCTGTCTCAGAAAGCTGAATTCACCTGAGCACAGGTGGACCAGAAAACATGATGCCTGGTGGTGGCTCAAAAACAAGCAATAACAAAAATGGATGTGTAGCTCCTTCAGGAGGAGATGTCTACTGACTTAGCTACCACCAATGAGAGACACCACTGAGGTTTACAGTGGGGTTTGGATAAAGCATTTGGAAATGAGCGTAGAGAAAGAAATACTAGAGCAGGAGTGGGGAACGTCAGACCCAGGGGCCTTTTAAGGCCTGCGAAATTTGGTCTGGCCCTTCGTGGGTCCTGGCAGATCTCTAGCTTAGAAGGATCGAAGACTGGCGATCCGCCCCCTCCCATGGACAGGAATAGTTTCTATTCAAGGCGGATGGTCTGTTGCACCTGGCTGGTGCAACAGACCATCCTGTGCCACCAGGTGGGTGAGTGCACCACTGGTTGGATGCCTGCCTGCTTGCCCGTGTGTGGGGGGTGTCATCTGGGGCAGCTACCTGCTTGGGGCTTGGTCAGCTAGTTTTTAAGTTGATAATTTTGTATGGACCGCGAATGATGTTATAAATATCCAAATGGCCCTTGGCAGAAAAAAGGTTCCCCACCCCCGTACTAGAGTAACACACAAAGCTTGTTTTCCAGTTCGATTTGGATTGTAAGTGGGTCCCAAGCAAAATCTCCAAACAAAAACGCCCGGTGACTTTTTATTTGAGAAATTCATCAACCCCTGCGAGACCAGCAAGACAGATTAGGTGGGGCTTATTACGACTGGTGGAGAACGCTGTATACTTGGCAATGCATGCCGCCATGCATAATTGATGCGCCACCTCTGGCGCCTGAACCAGGACCTCCTCAGATGATTCTAAGGTTCTGGAGACTGAAATCTACAGCACATGTGTGCCTTAATAGGCAAAACTGGGAAAATGTATGGACAGCAATCCACCAAGGGCAGCTACTAGAAAACAGGTTTTGTCCAAGATAAATACGGATGCTTGGAGCATAGGCCGTGCAAACCACTCAAAAGGCAGGCTTAAAAAAGACAGATTCCACCGCTGAGCAATTTTCTGTTTGCCAGACTGACTGTTTGATTTTTCACCTTGGATAACTCCTCCAATCGACAATGGATTTATTTACTATGCAAAGCTGACAACGTTACACGCACAATTACTAGAGCTTTTCTACTTTCCCTTTACTTAAAAAAAAACACACACACACACAAACAAAACCTTTGCCTGAGCACAACCATTGTGTTGGCAGGAATGGACAACGCCTCCCTTTGATTAAGAAGACATAAAATAAAGGAAGATGAAGATGGGGACAGCACAGAAACACCAGGCTAGGTGGGGAGATACAGAGATCATCAGAGATAAACAATGCTGACATGTGATTGAAGAGTCAGCGGCTCAATCAAATACGCAGGCTCTCTGTACAAACAGTTGGAAGCATCAGGGCACGTGTGCTGCATTATACACAGGCCCAAATCTATGCCGATATATTTTCGCTCTCAGCTGTGATGAATGGCAAACAAAGAGGTAGGCTGAAATTAATAGAGGTTGATAAAATAGTTCAAGGGAGAGAATTACATTGATGTCATGTATAATTGTTGGGGGGAAAACCTGAAGGAACAAAAGAATAAGCGCGGCGTCTGGAAAACATGAATACAAATGAGGGGGGAAATGAAGATTAGTAGCCGATTCAAAGGGTCATGATGGATTAATCTCTGTTTGGAGCAGCCAGGGGAAAGGGCTGATGGCACAGAGAAAGGGCAATTACCAGAAACCACCCGTTACGTGTGACATGGAGCTGCCACCGAAAATGGCAACCCTGTGTCAAGCTCTCCTCCCCCTGGGACATTTGGGATCATTTGCCCATATCATAACATAATCATGCCATGCAGTTCATCCCGCCCTCTGGCACAGCCAATGATCTGGAGTGGAGGGAGGGTTGGGGCATGATGGGAGGATGTCATGACATGGGTAAACCCTGCAAAGAGGAGATGGAATCCCATCTCCCCCAGGTCAGCAGCAGGGCCGGGATCTGCAGCTACAATGACATTTTTGCACAGCTCAGCAATACCAAACATATACCTTATATATGTCAAGTTCCTGGTCCATTCTCTAGTTAAAACAATGTAAACCTCAGAGAACCACTACCAACTAGAGCAGACAGTGCGGGGATTGACAGATCAATGGTGTACTGTAACATACAGTAGCTTCGTAGCTTCACTTGGAAAGGAGGGAGGGGCACAAAACAATGTACTGCCCAAGGAGCAGGTGACGCATCCATGAGAAAGAAGAACTCATGCTGTTTGGATAGTGTAGTAATACATCCTGAGAGAATCCTCTATCTTAATTCCTTTACTTCACAATACTGACAGGCAAGGCTGGTTGGTGAATAAACAGAACATTCATTCATTCATTCATTCATTCATTCATTCATTCATTCATTCATTCATTCATTCATTCAATGACATACCTGGTGTATTTAACCCCTGTAAGAAAGTACAGAGAACAGACAGTACAGTAGCCTTTCACATTACATGCAAACAACACCCGTAATCCAGCAGCAACACTTGCATTTAGAAGTGAATATCTCTTTCGGGAAGGGAGAACTTGGAGCAGAGAAAGGCAGGGAAAGGAATGGGTACTGTATCCTTACCCTGCCCACTGTTTCTCTGCTTCAAATTGTCTCTCCAAGTATCTTTGCCTCCCCTATAGGTCTCTAGAAGTAGGTTTGTCCCAACTATAATTCTGGGCCCTTATAGAGGGGAAGGATACTTGGAGATAGGATTGACAACTCCATGTTTGGAAATTCCTGGAGATTTGGGGGAGGGTGGGGTTTGGGGAGGGACAGGGAAGGACCTCAGCAGGGTATAATGACCTACAGTCCACCTTTCAAAGCAGAAGGAACTGATCTCTGCGGTCTGGAAATCAACTGTCATTTCTGGAGATCTTCCTGGAGACTGGCAACCTTATTTGGAGTCTAGAATGGCAATCTGGAGTACAGATAGGGTTGCCAGCTCCTGGCTGGGAAATACCTGGAGATTTGGGGGTGGAGCCTGAGGAGGGCGGGGTTTGCAGAGGGGAAGAACTTTAATGCCATTGAGTCCAATTGCCAAAGTAGCCATTTTCTCCAGGGGAACTGATCTCTGTAGCCTGGAGATCAGTTGTAATAACGGTTGATCTCCAGCCACCACCTGGAATTTGGCAACCCTAAGTATAGACCTGGATGGCCCAGGCTAGCCTGATCTCATCAGATCTGAGAAGCTAAGCAGGGTCAGCCCTGGTTAGTATTTGGATGGGAGACCACCAAGGAATACCAGGGTTGTTGTGCCGAGGAAGGCACTGGCAAACCACTTCTGTTAGTCTCTTGCCATGAAAACCCCAAAAGGGGTCACCATAAGTCGGCTGCAACTTGATGGCACTTTACACACACAAGTATAGAATAGGCAACCGAGAAAACGTGCGGTGTCTTTTTTCTCCCCCTTCGTTGTTTCGCTCTAAATGTTCCCCCTCCCGAAGTGACATTTCATTTTTTTTTAAAGTGTAGGTATGAGTTTGCATGTAGCTACCCCTTTGTGGCCTGCATTCCTTTAGTAAACTGTTTAAGACAACTAATGTCTATGATTTACAAAAGAACTATTAAGGTGCCAGTAAAAATGAATCATGGTATTGGGTGTGTTCGTGAATGCAGGCCTTTACCCAGTTAAACTTGCCCCACTTCTCCGAGCAGTGAGAAGTTCTAGGGTTAGTGGTTACTACCTTGGTTCTCAATGGAGGATGGAGTGCTGGAGTGTTATGGTAGTTTTTGTAGTATTTACTTTATATACTTCCCTTTGTTTTAGTTTAGTTTTTTGTGCTGTCAAGTCACAGCCAACTTAGGGCGATCCCGTAAGGATTTCAAGGCAAGAGATGTTGGGAGGTGGTTTGCCATTGCTTGCCTCCGTGTTATGACCCTGGTATTCCTTGGAGGTTTTCCATCCAAATACTAACCAGGGCCGACCCTGCTTAGCTTCTGAGATCTGACGAGATCGGGCTAGCCTGGGTCTGTCCAGGTCAGGGCTACCCTTTATCCGATCCTGAGAGAAAGGAGAGAGAGAGAGATCATGCACCCCTGTGCTCCTTCAGCCAACTACCAGCAGGGTCTGTCAGCTCCGGGGTTGGGAAATTTCTGGAGATTTTGGGGGTGGAGCCTGGGGAGGGTGGGGTTCGGGAGGGGAAGGACCTCAGCAGAGCATAACAGGATAGATCCCATCTTCCGAAGCAGCCATTTTCTCCAGGGGAACTGATCTCTGTAGTTTGGAGAGAAGTTGCAATTCTAGGAGATCTCCATGCCCCACTGGGAGGCTAGAACCCCTTCTTCCAACATCTTAGCTGTGCTTTCTTTACAAACCATGCTGTTTGTCTTTAAGATGTTGCTGGACTTCGGTTTTCTTTAACACAGACACCCTTCTGCCTCTTCCCTTCACAGTAGGGGGATGGGAGGAGGTCACCTCCTCCAAGCCCTTATGGGAGCCCAGATGGAACCATCTCCTTACTGTTAACTCCCTGCAATGAAATGTATGGTTGTTACCATGCCTTTTGTCAAGTAGGACAGACTCAAGTACAGCCTTTCCTTTTCCTTTTATCCCTTAGAAGCTCCTTGATCAATTGATCTTGAGCAGCATATATCTAGTGTTGGAGGGATATAAGGACTGAAACAAATCTTGCCACTGACAATGTAGCCTTGGGGTCCCTGTCGCTTAGTAAAAAAGGCATTATGTCAGTCACAGAGGCATTGGATTTGTATATTAAAAGGGGGGAAATATAGTGCGATCGAAGTTCCTCGTAAAAGCGGCATTCCAAAAGGGCATGGGCTAATGTGTCAATAGAGCCAGAAGAGCAAGGGCAGATCCTGTCTGAGTATGGTATATTCAGAATTCTGCCCTGCATTAAACTCAAGTACAGCAATCAGGCCCAAGCATTAGGGTTGCCAGGTCCTGATTCGCCACCAGTGGGGTTTTTGGGGGGCGGAGCCTGAGGAGGGTGGTGTTTGGAGAGGGGAGGGACTTCAATGCCAAAGAGTCCAATTGCCAAAGCAACCATTTTCTCCAGGTGAACTGAGCTCTGTCAGCTGGAGATCAATTGTAATAGTAGGAGATCTCCAGCTAGTACCTGGAGGTTTGGAAAGCAGCACAGGAGAAAGGGTACAAATGAGTACAAATATTGGTGGCTATAATTAACAAATACAAAGACAAGTGCACAGCTACAAACATATGCTAAATATACTATCCTACTGAATATGTACATATATACAAACCTGTAGGATGCAGACTCTACGCAAAGCACATAATAAGTATTCTTCTGGGTGATGGAAACAATTCTTGTAGAATATCCAATGAAATGGTATAGTCCAAAAGAATAAGATGGGGGACGGCCGTTTCACAGTCTTTTCTTCAGCCCCATATTCAATCACAATTTAATTGTAAATTGATTACATTATTTTCTTTCCTAAACATGGCATTGCATTAGGATAGTTCATCAGTTCCTCTAAGGATACTCACAAGTGTGGCCAAACGGCTGTCCCCCATCTTATTCTTTTGGACTATACCATTTCACTGGATATTCTACAAGAATTGTTTCCATCACCCAGAGGAACACTTATTATGTGCTTTGTGTAGAGTCTGCATCATACATGTTTTGTGTATTTATACATATTCAGTAGGATAGTATATTTAGCATATGTTTGTAGCAGTGCACTTGTCTTTGGATTTGTTAATCATAGCCACCAATAATATTTGTACTCATTTGTACTCTCCTGTGCTGCTTTCCAAACCTACACGGTACAGGCACAGTGGTGCCTTTTTTGTTTGATTTACTAGTACCTGGAGGTTGGCAAGCCTACCAAGCACACCATCAAAACAATAAACTGAGAGACCCTGCCTTAGCACAGAGGCATTCAGAGGCACGATCCTGGGTTGTTTTTAACGTCTCCACATTGAAACAGATTAATGCAGTAAGCATGCTTTGAAGCCTAGTATTAGAACACTTTTCAATTACCAAACACACACGCACGCACACACACAAAACCCGTCAGATCTGAAACAAAGACTGCAGCCCCTTTCCGTCAGCATAGGATTAGAAGAAGAAAAGGCTCAAAACTAAGATTGTGCAATGGGGGAAATAATAAATGTAAACAAGAACAGGCGAGTTTGGACCTTCGGTGAACATTGTGTGATGACTGAAATAAATGGACTCCTTGGAAGCCCATCTTAGTCTTTAAGCGGGCGTAACCAGATTGGTCGGCCCTCTGTTACCGAGCACGCTGTGATTCTCCAGGTTTTTCTGGATGGCTTTAAGAAACAATTACGCAGCAGTTTTGTTGAGGGAATGGTCAGTGGAAGTCCTGTTTCTGATCAACAGCTAACAGTGCAATCCTCAGCAGACTTACTAGCCCCACTGACTTCAGTGGTCTTAGAAGGGTATAACTCTGCTTAGGATCGCAGAGCCAGTATGGCAACTATATGATCTAAAATCCATTGGTCCCACGTCTTTCCTCATGCAAATTTAACCAATGGTCCTTAATAAAGTCGGGTTTTAGCAAGAAGGAAACACTTGCATGCTATCGATGGCATCAAAACACCATTCTCGCAGACAATTATCGCTCCCAGGGCCACAGAGGAAGGGCCATAGCCAACTGTCGAGCATATGCTTTGCACGTACAAGGTCTCAGGCATTATTCTTCCTGTTGAATCAAAGCAGCTAAACCTTAAGGTGTCAACAGTGAGGCACACTCCATACAAATAACTGAACCCTACAGGAGCAAAGAGTCTGACTCACTGTCACTGTTCACCCCACAATTTTAGAGAGCCACTGTGGTGTAGTGGTTAGAGCAGGGGTGGGGAACGTGAGGCCCGGGGGGGAGGGCGTTTAAGGCCTTCGGAATCATTTGGTCTGGCCCTTCGTGGGTCCTGGCCGATCTCCAGCTCAGAAAGATCTAAGACTGGTGATTCACTCTCTCCAGCAGACAGGAATAACCTCTGATCAAGGCAGATGTGAGTTTGTTTTGCCGAGAAAATGAACCTTTTCCCCCCTTACAGAAGAGTCGTTAGCTATGGAGCTGCTAGGACCGCCCAAGAAACTGTGTTAACCCTTTCCCACCCAGGCCATGGAGAAACATATTCCCTCTGTACTACAAGAGGGCTGGGGGTTAAAGGGGGCAGGGCCAGAATGTGCGGGGGGGGGGAGTTCTTAGCCAGTGTGTCCTCATTTCATCTCTGCAGGCGGAGGTAGCAGGAGCCGGCTGTAGAATCTGGCCCCGACCATGCGGAGCAGGAGCAACTCCGGCATGCGGCTGGATGTCTACACCCGGCTGGTGCAACAGACCATCCTGTGCCACCAGGAGGAAGTGCGCCACCGGTTGGGTGCCTGCCTGCTTGCCCGCACAGGAGGGAGTCATCTGGGGCAGCTGCCTGCTTGGGGCTTGGTCAGCTAATTTTGAAGTTGATAATTTTGTATGGCCCGCAAATGATGTCATAAATATCCAAATGGCCCTTGGAGGAAAAAAGGTTCCCAGCCCCTGGGTTAGAGTGTTGGACAAAGATCTGGGAGACCCAGGTTTGAACCCCTGCTCTGCCATGGAAGCTCGCTGGGCGACTTTGGGCCAGTCACACACTGTCAGGCAGCGTGCTGTAGTGGTTAAGAGCGGTTGACTCTAAACTGGAGAACCGCGTTGGTTTCCCCACTCCTACACATGAAGCCAGCTGGGTGACCTTGGGCCAGTCACAGTTCTCTCCGAACTCTCTCAGCCCCACCTACCTCACAAGGTGTCTGTTGTGGGGAGAGTAAGGGAAGGCAATTGTAAGCCAGTCTGATTCTCCTTAAAAGGTAGAGAAAATTGGCATATCAAAACCAGCTCTTCTTATTCTACCTCACGAGGCTGTTGTGAGGATAAAAAGGAAGAGAGGAGAACAATGTAAGCGGTTTTGGGGAGCACAGTATACAGGAAGTAAAAATAAATCAGCAGGTAATATCGGAGGAGAGGGTTTCATATCCCTCCTCTGGCAGCGGCCTTTTTCCAGGGGAGAACAGTTGGCCCTGTGGTCTCTAAGACCCCACCCAAAGCATCTTTTTTATGCATATGCATAATGATGTGTAGACAACAAAACAGGGACACTGAGCTTTCAATGACATGGGGCAGGTGGTGTTATGGGACTTGATATACAGGGTATCTACTGGCTGGGAAAGAGGAACAGATCCTGACCAAGGCATGGCAGGCAGTGTTCACAAGCTGCTTAAATATTTAGGCTCCACCTTTCCCTTGTGGCTCAAGATGTCTTACAATTCCAAGATTAAGCACTTACAAAGGCAATGAAACCCCATTAAACCCCCTTTCACAAGAAAATGCCTGCAGCATAAACCTTGTCGAAAGCCCTCACCGATAAAAGTGACCTTAGGGTGGCTCCTCAAAACTTCTGAAGCCAACTTCCCTTCTTGCTTTTGGGGAAGAGGGTCAGCTTGTTACCCTCCGTGTCTGTTCATGGGAATTTGCAAAGGGGAGCACAACAATCCTGGTGTGTGTGTGTGTTCCTAAACAACAAGGTCATGTTTTTAAAAGAATAGCTTCTCATTTCTAGGTTTGGAGTTGGAGAAAAGTCTCAGGTGTTAAATCACATCTTAAATATCCGGGCTTTTTCTGTGACTGCTAGTGGCTTCTAGCAGTGGATTCCCCACCCCGGTATTAACTAATACATGCCAGAAAACATTATGTTTCCCCCCCAGTTATAGACTGTGGCTCTAATTATGAAGTTATCTAACAGATGATAGGGTTTTCTGGGGTTTTTCTGGTGACATCATGGTGTCACTGCTGGCAACCCCTCCCATGTTCCCTGTCACCCACTGGTTGCCAGGCTGGGCAACATGGGAGGGGTTGCCATCAGTGACACCATGATGTCACTTCCAGGAAAACCCCAGAAATGACACCATGCATCTCTAGGAACCATAAGAACTTATTGCAGTGATTCCTAGAGAGGTGTGATGTCACTTCTGGGGGTTCTCCAGAAGTGACATCACGCTATAGGCCCGGTGGTTTTTTTTCAAATTTATTTTTTCTCCTGCTGCCTTTCTCAAACAGGAAACAGGAGCTGGGGGGGATCCCTCACACCCACTGGGGGCTGGCAACCCTAAACGAATAACATACAATAACCCAGCGCACAAAGCTTTGCTTAAACGCAGCCTTTGGACTCAGCCTAAATAGTTGTTCTCAAGGCATGCGCCAGGGTGCATAAAAAACAAACGAATAAGTGTGCCACAAGAAAAAAAAATTCAAAAATTAGAGGCCTCTGCAAGCTGCAGTTCCCTTTGACAGAGGAAGTAGCCAAGCAGATGAGTCACAGTTCTGGCCTCATCTCTTTTCATCCAACAGCTGCAGAAGACAGCTGATTAAGTCACATCTCTGTATCGGACAATTGCTTCCGCGCAGAGATGCAGCAGAATTCCTGCTAAACCATATATTCAGCTATTTACTTTGTTTATATCACATCCTTACCTCCCACAGCAGCTTACACCAGGGGTGTCAAACATAAGGCCCGTGGGACGGATCCGGCCCCTTGAGAGCGCTTATCCGGCCCGTGAGCCTGCCGAGGCAGCCCCCCAACACACACACACTCACACAAACTCTCAACCTGGGCTGGCAAGACATGGCCTGGCCTGCCCAAGTGACATTTATGTCATATCCGGACCTCGTAACAATTGAGTCCAACACCCCTGGCTTACATTGTTCTCCTGTCCTCTTTCTTTGCTTGCACTACACAAGATATAACAATCCATCTTGGAAGAGTCAATTAATATAGCACATTAACTTAAAACACTTTAATTGCCTTCATCAAGCGTGCACACATCTTCAGCCTCCCTTGAATGTTCATTTGTACAACTTTGAAAATTACAGAGCACACAGAATGACCTTCGAAATATTATTGGGAACCTCTAGCAATTCCCTTCTGCTAATGGAACAGAACATCTGCAGTGACTTGTAATTTAAAGAGGAAGGCACAGTGAATATTGGATCTTGGCAAATCAATGAGCACTATGAACATCCCACAATTGTTTGAAAGAGGCATTTATCGTCAGGTGTCGGTCTAAATATTTAAGGCAATTCCATTTCAATGAAAATGGCTCAAATGTTGCATTCCTAAATGATGCTGCTAGTGCAGCTGATCGTTCTTCCTGCTAACTAAAAAATAATAATTCTCAACAGTGCTGGGAACCAAACACAGGGTTTCCCTTCTATCCTACCAGGTTTACTTCTTCATTAAGGTAGAAATTAACACAGTAGTGATGGGGTGAGGGGGGGGGGAGAGAATAGGGTCCCAATCTTGACCTCTCACATCAGTAATCCCTACTTGGAAAAAACAGAAGGTAAGGATTGCCAACCACCAGGTGGGGCCAGGTGTTTTCCTGGAAATATAACTACAGATATCACTGTCCTTGCAGGAAATGGCAAGTTTGGAGGGTGGACTCTATGGCGTCACAGACCTGCTGAGCTCCCTCCGCAAACTCCACCCTCCTCAGGCTCCACCCCCAAATCTACAGGAATTTTCCATTCTGGAGTAGGCAATCCTTGTCACTCAGGTGTCTACGCCTTCTGTGCGACCAGAATTGTTTGAGAGCCAGCGTGGTGTAGTGGTTAAGAGCGGCGGACTCTAATCTGGAGAACCGGGTTTGATTCCCCACTCCTCCACATGATCAGTGGACTGTAATCTGGTGAACCAGGTTGGTTTCCCCACTCCTACACATGCAGCCTGCTGGGTGTCTTTGGGCCAGTCATGGTTCTCTCAGAACTCTTTCAGCCCCATCTACCTCACAAGGTGTCTGTTGTGGGAAGAAGAAGAGAAGGTGAAGGCAAGCCAGTTTTGAGTCTCCTTAAAAAGATAGAGAAAATCGAGGTATAACAACCAACTCTTCTTCTTCTCTTCTTCGTCCTTGAATGCATGGAGCTGGAGTGGGGAGGGACACCCACCACCAGTGATCACAAGCCCAATCCTTCCTTGTAATACAGACCTCCTATAATGTTGCATGCACAACGACATGCACAGCCACAGATGATAAGTTGCATGTGGAGTCGTGCCAACAATCTGAATTTTCTTTGTAGAAAAAACCCCTGGATCTCAGAATTTGCAGATAAGTGTCCTGGTCTTGTGTTGCCAGAATGAAAGAATATGGAAATATTGTCAAAATAACAAAGGGGCAAGTTTTGCGAGAGTTTCCAGCCTCCAGGTACTAGCTGGAGATCTCCTGCTATTTCAACTGATCTCCAGCCGATAGAGATCAGTTCCCTTAGAGAAAATGGCTGCTTTGCAATTGGACTCTACGGTATTGAAGTCCCTCCTCTCCCCAAACCTCACCCTCCTCAGGCTCAGCCCCAAAAACCTCCCGTTGGTGGTGAAGAGGGATTTGGCAACCGTGAGTTTTATCCATTCTTGATTTTAAAAATCACCATGCTCCTTAAAAATGAAAGTAATCACCAAGTCTGCAGAACTGGTTTCTGGCACCCTACACAGCAACACTGAAGTGTCCCTCTCACAGAGCACAGCCTCTTCCTTTTGTGTGCGTGTGTGTGTGTGTGCAAACGCTGCTTAACAAGCAGAGTGCTACTCCAGCTAAGATTCATATACAATTTCCAGCATCAGTAAAGCCCAGCCTCCCCTACAACTATTCAAAGCTCTGAACGGGAATGGAAATACTGTAGGAGATCCAATTAAGCTCATCACTCAACTGAGGACTACTTTCATTCAAAGCTTCCAGTTGAAGGAGCTTAAGAATATCTAGGAGGCCAAAGACAGCCCAGGTAGAACAGGATTAAACAAAACAAAACCGTCAGTGATATGCTAAATATTCAGCAGATTCCATTTTGCACTGAAAAACACCTTTAAAAGAGAGAACAGCCCACCCATTCAAATATTTTTTGGGGCATAATTCACTTCCCAGGAGCCCGGTGGTGCAGAGAGGTAAACTGCAGTACTGCAGTCCAAGCTCTGCTCACGACCTGAGTTCGATCCCGACGGAAGTCGGTTTCAGGTAGCCGGCTCAAGGTTGACTCAGCCATCCATCCTTCCAAGGTCGGTAAAATGAGTACCCAGCTTGCTGGGGGTAAAGGGGAGATGACTGGGGACGGCACTGGCAAACCATCCCACAAAGTCTGCCTAGTAAATGTCGGGATGTGACATCACCCCATGGGTCAAGAATGACTCGGTGCTTGCACAGGGGACCTTTACCTTTACCTAAGTCTCAAGCAAATATAGGCAGAATGAAATTGCTATTTGTTTTCAGTGGGTGGGGAAATATTATTTTATGTCGAGCTGAAAAATCTATTGTCAAATAGATACAAATGTGTTTTTGACTAAATATTAACAATGGTTTCATTTGTTTTGCTCTTGGAAGGCTTCAAATATGTAATCTCAGACTCCAGCAACCACACATAGGTGGGGAGCAGGGGTGGAAAATTTGGTCACAAGTGGAGGTGGGGCCCGCATATTCACTCTGCTCCTCCTCTAAGCCCAATGACTTCCTCCTGGATAAACCACAGTGATATCTGCATGTAGGGTTGCCAGGTCCCTCTTCACCACCGGTGGGAAGTTTTTTGGGGTGGAGCCTGGGGAGGGCGGGGTTTGGGGAGGGGAGAGACTTCAATGCCATAGAGTCCAATTGCCAAAGAGGCCATTTTCTCCAGGCGAACTGATCTCTATCGACTGGAGATCAGTTGTAATAGCAGCAGATCTCCAGCTGCCACCTGGAGGTTGGCAACCCTATCTGCATGTCTGCTATCTACTACAGCCAAACACTACCATTTTCCTGGGAACTATCAGTTACTACAAATAGGTGCTGATACAAAGTGCCATCAAGTCTCAGACGCCATATGGCAACCCTGTAAGGTTTTCAAGTGGGGTTTCCCCACTCCTACACATGAAGCCTGCTGGGTGACCTTGGACTAGTCACAGTGCTCTCCGAACTCTCCCAGCCTCACCTACCTCACAAGGTGTCTGTTGTGGGGAGGGGAAGGGAAGGCGATTGCAAGCCGGTTTGAGTCTCCTTAAAGGTAGAAAATGTCGGGGTATAAAAACCAAGTCTTCTTCTACTACTAACCAAGGCTGATCCTGCTAAGCTTCCAAGTCTGATCAGATCTGGCTAGCCTGGTCTTCTCCAGGTCAAGATAACTACAAACTACCATCTATCAAATACTGGGTGGAAAATACAGGTATCAAATATTTGGAGATCCTTCTCCCTCACAAGCATATGCAAAGGAGAATTTGGGGAGGAATTTGTAAGAGCATTTGTTTGGATTCTCCCTCACTTGTCTAACGTTTCAGCTCAAGAATTTCTGATCTGGGCCCAGAAAGAAAAAGCCCAGCCAAGATTGTCCTTAGAGGAAAAATAACTGAATATAAGTATCTCATATCCTTTCTATAGTGTACTCAAATAAGCTGACTATACTTGGGTGAAAATAAAACATAAATCAAGCATCCTGCATTTGGACAGGGGGGAAAAACAAGCAACATAAAAACAACATTATATATTCAGATCCAGTGACATTTTGATGAAATAGGTCTGGAAAATGATAAGGAGAAAGTGGTGAAGACTGGATTATAAATGTAGCTGGAAATTGTTTTTATTGATTTTCATTGACAGTGAAGCTCATAATATGACAACTACTTTAAAAAGAAACAACAATTGCAGATCTAAGACATAGGAAGAGGATGTCTTCTACCCTGAGTCTCTGTGTATCAGAGGAAGTTTATTGTTTTGACCACAGGTCAAGTTGAAAGGATGAAGTGCCTTGATGCTCCTCAGGAGCAAGTGGAAACACAGGGAGTCTCAAAAGTTGAGCTGGAAATTATAAAATCTTATATAATAATTATATTTATTAGGTGTACACAACATACATGATAAAAACACTAGGCCTGGAATTTTGGTAGCCAGCCTCCAGGTAAGAGCTGGAGTTCTCCCGTTATTACAACTGATCTCCAGCCGATAGAGATCAGTTCACCTGGAGAAATTGGCTGCTTTGGCAATTGGACTCCATGGCATTGAAGTCCCTCCCCGAACCCTGCCCTCCTCAGGCTCCACTCCGAAAACCTCCTGCCAGTGGCGAAGAGGGGACTGGCAACTAGGGTTGCCAACTGCCAGATAGTAGCAGGAGATCTCCTGCTAATTCAACTGATCTCCAGCCGATAGAGATAAGATCACCTGGAGAAAAATGGCCGCTTTGGCAATTGAACTCTATGGCATTGAAGTCCCTCCCCTCCACAAACCCCGCCCTCTTCATGTTCCCCCCCCAAAATCTCCCACCGGTTGAGAAGAGGGACCTGGCAACCCTACTGGCAACCCTATCTGGAGAAAATGGCCACTTTGGCAAGTGGACTCTATGGCATTGAAGTCTCTCCCCTCTCCAAATTCCGCCCTCCATAGGCTCAGCCCCAAAAAATCTCCAGGTATTTCCCAACTTAGAGCTGGCAACCCTACATGGAACATGGGCTACATATAAAACCACCCATGTAAACTGTTACAGAAATTTTCGACACAGTTGATGATATACATAATATAAATGACCAATAGACCATATGTGCTTTGGCCTCTTGGGCCTTCCACAGTGGTCATATTTACAAAACATGATTATTAAAAACATATCCAGAAATTGGAAAACGTTATAACTTGTGTGGCCAGATGCAAAGTAGTAGCACTAATTATAGGTCTTTAAGCGTGGTAATTTGTTCACATAAGCATCTGTTGTAAAATTATCAGTGTTTCCGGATAGATATGTAGCCTGTATTCCAGGCCTAGTGTTTTTATTACATCTATTGTGTACACTTAATAAGCACATTTATTTTACAAGAGTTTATAATTTCCAGCTCAGCCTTTAAGGTTTTTCACTGCAAGTCCATTGCATAGCTACAAGAAGTTGCAGAGATATTATATTGTAACAATGACTCTTTTGGCACCTTAAATGAATCATTTATCATGGCATCGGCTTTCACAAGCCAGCATCCACTTTGCTAGATGGAATTAATTACATTATGATATAGTTTCAATGCCATACTTGTCCACAAGAAGCGTCGTAGTACTACTCCATTTGAACATGAATTCAAAGATGTTTTCTGAATATTAGAAAATGTTAAGATGTGCAGCCCAGTTTGTTGGCTGACCTACTTTAGCATGGGGCAGCAGTAAAGAGTGTACATGTCACTGGTCATTGATTTTTCTTAGAAGAAGAAGAAGAAGAAGAAGAAGAAGAAGAAGAAGAAGAAGAAGAAGAAGAAGAAGAAGAAGAAGAAGAAGAAGAAGAGGAAGAGGAAGAGGAGGAGGAGGAGGAGGAGGAGGAGTTGGTTTTTATATGCCGACTTTCTCTACCACTTAAGGCAGAATCACACCGGCTTACAATCACCTTCCCTTCCCCTCCCTCAACACAACAGACACCCTGTGAGATAGGTGGGGCTGAGAAAGCTTTTAATAGAACTGTGACGAGCCCAAGGTCACCCAGCTGGCTTCATGTGGAGGAGTGGGGAATTGAAACAGGTTCTCCAGATCAGAGTCCACCTCTCCAAACCACCACTCTTAACCACTAGACCACACTGGCTCTTCTGTGCAATAAGTCTTTCTGAATCATGCACCCATGTGCTACTTTTGTGCAATAGGTCTTTCCAAATCATGCACCTATGTTCCTGAATTTGGAAAAGGCTTTAACTTCTATTACTGTTGTTGTTGTTGTTGTTTAATAATAAATCACCTCACAGGGGTGCCATGAAAGAATCATGAGCTAGGATGGCAAATTAAAAAGGCAGAAGGGGTTCATGCCACTTTAAATCACTTGGCACTGTATGTTTATTTTTATTGATTTGATATGATATATATATGTGTGTGTGTGTGTGTGTGTGTGTAAAGTGCCATCAAGTCGCAGCCGACTTATGGCGACTCCTTCTTTGGGGTTTTCATGGCAAGACACTAACAGAGGTGGTTTGCCAGTGCCTTCCTCTGCACAGCAACCCGGGTATTCCTCAGTGGTCTCCCATCCAAATACTAACCAGGGCCAACCCTGCTTAGCTTCTGAGATCTGACGAGATCAGGCTAGCCTGGGCCATCCAGGACAGGGCTTGATATATATACACACTAGATATTCCAGTGTTGGTGTTACCACCACATAGCCAATATCAGAATGCTTGGTCACGTCACAATGCACTGTAAGAATCTTGTTTGAAGATTACAGATGTAGAGTTGTAAAGAATTTAATGTGACTTTATGTGATTATGTGACTTTTTGTTTTTAGTTTATGTGTATATTTATCGTTGACTGTTCATTTTCATTAATAAAACTTATTTAAAAAAGAGAGAAATGTCCCTGTGATACAAGTATCGGTTAGACTAAGCCCAAATGAGCTTGGATAAAACTCATAACATTTTTCAGCTTCCACAAATTTCCTAAGTTATGAGCACTACAGCAGCATTTGCAGCTATTACAAAATTATGCATTAATAGCACCAGGCGGTAACTCCCATCCACACCCCAACACACAGTATTTGTTGGGCCTATAAATTCATTCGTTGCCTATAAATTCCTTTCCCAGCCTCTTCTTTGCAATAATGTAAATCAAAAGCCACGCCATCAGAGATGGCTCATTTGGCATAATGGAGCTCCAAGAGACTAGATATTTGACGTTTTTAATATAAGGAACAGGCTTAATAGCAAATAGTAGATGAGAAATTTATAAAATACAACATGTATAATTTATTCAATATTTAAGGAACACTGTAATTCAGAGTGGCTCGCCTGCACCTGTCTTCTCGATTTAATTTCTATTCCCTTACTGACGCATTATTAAATGCAGAGATTTTCCCCTTTCTTTTGCTCTGTGGTAAGTTAATATGGTAACAGTGGGATAAGCCACAAATTGACCCGGCCTGGGTCTTAGCCTTGAGACCTGCAGGTAGCAATTTAAAATATGACTTGATCTCTGTCTTCAATACTATTACTACTGCTTAACCTTACATATTATCAAAACTGTGGTAAACACTGCAGAGAAATTACACAGTTCCAGCCAAGATGGCTTACGATTGACAGTGGATTGGTAGGGTTGCCTGATCTGGGTTGGAAAATACCTGGAAATTGTGGGGGTGGAGTCTGAAGAAGGAAGGGTTTGGGGAGGGACCACAGCAGGGTACAGTGACATAGAGTCCACCTTCCAAAGTAGCCATTTTCTCCATGGGGACTGATTTCTGTCGCCTGGAGATGAGTTGTAAATCTGGTAGATCTCCAGTCACCACATAGAGGTTGGCAGACCTATGGATTGGATCGAAAAGTCACAGAGGGGTGAAAGTTAGGGATTTCAAATGTGGACCGGTACCAATTCAGATATGGGCCTGGCCCCACACAACTGGCTGCCAGCCGGGATTAAATCCAAGGGGCTCCAAAGCTAATCTGCAAAATCCTTTAAGGGAAACATAATTTCCCCTACCTCAAACCTTTCAGAGCACATGGAAAGAAGTGTGGGAGAAACTGTCTTATTTTCCCCTCATTCCATACAAGGGAAGTGGATGTCCTTCTTTTGAATGGAACAACTAAATAGGAAACACAATTCCATCGTCCCCACTTTAAACAAAACAATCCACAAAAATGTGGGCACAAAATTAATATTTGGCTAGTGCCTAGGTTTGCCAGGTCCCTCTTCGCCACCGGTGGGAGATTTTTGGGGTGGAGCCTGAGTAGGGCGGGGTTTGGGGAGGGGAGGGACTTCAATGCCATAGAGTTCAATTGACAAAGCAGCCATTTTTCTCCAGGTGATCTGATCTCTGTCGACTGGAGATCAGTTGAATTAGCAGGAGATCTCCTGCTACTACCTGGCAGTTGGCAACCCTACTAGTACCACTAAATACGGTGACCCGGCCCCGCTCAACAAGGTTATTGAATGTTTGAATGATCCTCAGTATAAATGTTGCCCCTATTAAGTGTACGATCGATAGGAATTTAATAACTGGTTGTCTCCAACGCTTCCGAAAATTAACATCTTGTAAAGCGCAGAGCTAATAAAAAAAAAAGAGAGGAAAACAACTGATAAGAGGAAAATATAATTGATAAGGCAACTAGACAAATACAACTGATGCGCTTCAGCTATTTCACCGGGAGCGCCGGGGCGGTGGATACAGAGCAAAAACAATTGGAAACTTAATTAAGCAGTCAGCTCTAATGAAAAGGGTCATAACCCAGAGCAAATAAATCAAAACAAGCACTGCGACTGCATAGCATAAATAGATGGGTGAGCTAGAATACAAAATTGAAGCCAGTAATATGAACTGCCAGAATGGAGTTTTAAAAATAGAAAGGTTACCGCATTGTGTTACATGATGGTGTGGAATGGAGGCCGTTCTATGGCATACAAGGAACAGGAAGCTATTAGGCATTGAATCAAAATGGAAACAAAAATGTTCCGGAATTGTGATATGGGTTAAATGAATTGTGATATGAAATGAATACCAACACCATGATCTCATGTAGCAATGTGACTAAAATGACCATCACCAACATTATTTTGAGGCTTGATTCACACATTACTATTTCTACTACAGAGAACTGTGTTGCACATTTTCCATTGTGAAGAAGAATCTTCACAGCCAATAGAAACCAGCCGCCAGAAACCATCAATACTTATTTAAGTGACTTTTTCTAGTTTGCAATGTCTATGAAAGGGACAAATTAAGCTGTTAACTACAAAATATATTTTCTTGATGACTATTACACTTAAGTGCTCTGAAAACTCAACATCCTAGTTGGAGAATATCTTGAGGACCATGTAGATATTGCTCTAGAGTATAGTGAATGTACTCAACAGGGAAGAATTGTGCCCAGTGGCCGCACACATCCTTGAGCATCAAGCAAGTGTGCATAGACTCTGTTCTGAAGTTATGGTCTACCCTAATATAATATCTACGTAGTCCTTTAAGATGCTGGTGTCCTGGGACTCCAGCTTTGCTGCATGATTTTCACATAGGATAGCTGGGAGACCTTCGGCCTTGTACCCCCTGTTCCCTGCCACCACCGAACAGGGTGGTGAGGGGGAAATGGGGGCGGATTCAGGGTCAAGCTGATGCTGCAATGTTACTTCTGGTACAAACCAGAAGTGACATCATCGTGTTAGTGTGATGCTGCAGAGTTGGTGAATCCTAAAGTGTTGTGTTAGCACAAAGTCATTTCTAGCTTGTGTCGGAAGAGACTGCTTGGCATTGGTATGATGGTGATCAAGTAGGACAAACCCCCTGTAATCGCCTCCCCGTGCTGGGCTGGCAGCCCTATTTATGCAAATGTTCCTAATGATTTTTTTAAAGGATCACTTCCTCCTCCCTCCCACTTTGGCAATTATTGAGTTGATTATCTAGGAGTCTAGCTAGACTTGATGCTGGGCGATCCATCACTGGGTCTTCTTTGACTTTATAAAGACATGGTGGGAAACATGATGGGGATGATTTTAACCATTCCACGCAGTTTTGTCAACTGAAACTGATTTTACGCGGTGGGCGGGCTGTTATTATTCATCAGTTTGCTCGTGCCTTATTTCCTTCAAGGGCTAGCAACAAGTAAGGGAGGCAACCAGTTTCAGTTGCTGTAACTATGCTCAGATAGTACTATGGCTGCAATCTGAATCAGGTACCCACACAGGTGATAGTGGCCTAAAAAAATACAACACTGAGAAGATCCTGTCATGAATCACACACTGGGCACTTTCACACATGCCAAATAATTAGGGTTGCCAGGTCCCTCTTCGCCATTGGCGGGAGATTTTTGGGGCGGAGCCAGAAAAGGGCGGGGTTTGGGAAGGGGAGAGACTTCAATGCCATAGAGACCAATTGCCAAAGCGGCAATTTTCTCCAGGAGAACTGATCTATATTGGCTGGAGATCAGTTGTAATCGCAGGAGATCTCCAGCTAGTTGGCAACCCTAGCCTAGGGACTGGGTATCAATGAGAATGAAGACTGAGGGAGTGAGGACAGGAAGCCCAGGAGATGGCAGGAGTTGAATTTCATGGGCAGATTCAAAATATCCAGGCAAAACACTTAATTCATATAATTGCTCACTGATAAAAATAATCTAAAAAGGAGGGGGAGGAGAAAGCCTCAACATTATGGTTCAGCTGCGGAATCCTTGAATACAGACATGGCAAAATGTAGCTCATAAACAACTAAATTTAAAACCAAGCCACAGCACACCAATATAGCTCCAAAAGCTAGAACTATATAAAAAGCCACAGGGAAAAGATGGTGGGGCCAATTCAAACCAGGCAGGCCAAAATTGAAAAGCTACATCATGACAAAAACAGGAGGGGGAAGCTAAAAACAGGCCACTGCTCACAAAAGGCACAGTGGCAAATGGGAACCGGCTTCTGGGAAGCACAGAGCCTACGTACCTTGTTCCCGTATTACTAGTGTTGCCAACCTCCAGGTACTAGCTGGAGATCTCCTGCGATTACAACTGATCTCCCTCCGACAGAGATCAGTTCCCTTGGAGAACATGGCTGCTTTGGCAATTGGACTCTATGGCATTGAAGTCCCTCCCCTCCCCAAACCCTGCCCTCCTCAGGCTCCGCCCCAAAAACCTCCCGCTGGTGGCAAAGAGGGACCTGGCAACCCTACGTATAAGAAGAAAAGGAAGAAGAGTTGGTTTGTATTTGCCGACTTTCTCTACCACTTAAGGTAGAATCAAACCGGCTTACCCTCCCCACGGCAGACACCCTGTGAGGTAGGTGGGGCTGTGAGAGTGCGACTAACCCAAGGTCACCCAGCTGGCTTCACGTGGAGGAGTGGGGAAACAAATCCAGTTCACCAGATTAGCCTCCGCCGCTCATGTGGAGGAGTGGGGATTCAAACCCGGGTCTCCAGATCAGAGTCCACCGCTCCAAACCACCGCTCTTAACCACTACACCATGCTGGCTCTGAAACATCGAAAGGTAAAAGATGGTGACACCACAGATGACATCCAAGAAGCAGGGAGGAAAAACTTGGAAACAATTACAAGATTTTTGCATTTGTGTATGTGTGTGTATGCATACATACATGAGATCGAGAGAGAGAGAGAGAGAGAGAGAGAGAGAGAGGGAGGGAGGGAGGGAGGGAGACGGACAGACAGAAAAACAAACAAAACTTGCAAGATGGATAATTCTCAAAAGAATCTCAGCTCCGTTTAATTTTGAGCTACCTGATGCAAACAAATGAAACCAAAGAGGTAATGCTGGTATGCTCTGACTGTAAACCACGCATATTATTCTTGCAAATTAGAGAAACTCACGCACACGATGGGGAGAAAAAAAAAGAAAACTTCCGTTTCTTCAGCATGCCAAGCATTATACAATAAAATTAATTTGCATTTTACTCAGTCGTGTTCTGATTTAAAAGAATGCCCTAAGGTAACACAATAGATTATATCATCCAGCTATGCATATGAAAGCCAGTTCCTAATCGCGATGCTGCGATCCTTGCCAATAACCTGCTGTAAAATCAAATTTACCTTGAATGTTTTCTCGAGAGTTGAGCACTCCAGGATCTGAAATCATTGATTTGTTGGCAATTTTAAATTAGCAGCATTTCGAACATATTTGTGGTTGCAAATCTGACAAGCGTTCATTGTCGCTACAGGCAGCCCGCTGATAGCAACCCTCGCTATATGCTCAGAGTTTGCTGAATTGCGGGACCTGATGGGAGCTGTAGTTTTTGCAGCGTTTCAGCTCAACAGCCCGCAGAAGCTTCAGTTCCCATCAGTCATGGCGGGAAGTCATGCTGAAGAAGATTTGGAAGAGTAATGGACAGAATAAAAGAGGCTACGAGGATGAATGTGCAGGACTGTGTAGACAGAAACAGACTTGAAGCAGAATGACAGGGGTCACTAGGACTCCCACCCAAAGTTAGTCAAGAATGACCCCCTTCAGTTTCTCCTGTATAAATTAATGTTTCCTATTCATTCATGGGGAGGGCAGGAGGATGGTATAGCCTGATTTCATCTGATCTCAGAAGCTAAGCAGGGCCAGGACTAGGATGGGAGACTACCAAGGAAGTCATTGCAGAGGAAGGCAATAGCAAACCACCTCTGCTTCTCACTTGACTTGAAATCCCCTTGCTGGGGTTGTCAAAAGTTGGCTGTGATTTGATGGGTCTTTACACACACACACACACACACACACACACACACACACACACACTGCTATAGAAGAAGAAGGAGGAGGAGGAGGAGGAGAAGAAGAGTTGGTTTTTATATGCCGGCTATCTCTACCTTTTAAGGAGAATCAAACCGGCTTACAATTTCCTTTCCTTCTTCTCCCTACAACAGACACCTTGTGAGGTAGGTGGGGATGAGAGAGTTTGGAGAGAACTGCAACTAGGCCAAGGTCCCCCAGCAGGCTTCATGTGTAGGAGTGGGGAAACCAACCTGGTTTACCAGATTAGAGTCTGCCACTCATGTGGAGGAGTGGGAATCAAATCAGTTTCTCCAGATTAGAGTCCACTGCTCTTAACCACTACACCACACTGCCATAGCAACTATGGTTGGGAAAAACTAATAGATTTTGGGGTGGAGCCTGAATAGGATAGGATTTGGGGAGGGGACGGGTGTAATGCCTGTAATCATTATTATTGTATGCTTATGTGTTCAGTTTGCATAATTGCTCTTCTGGAAAAGCTAGGCCTAAAGTATAAAAGCAGGTTTGTAATACTGTGTATTCATAATGCACACATGGAAGCTTTGGGAAGGTTGGCATCGGGGGGCCATGAATCATCCAGCTCACGCTGTCTGTGGCTGATACAGGCTTTCACCAGTAAGCAGCGTATCTTCGGAATTACCTTTCCATTGAGGAATGTGGTATCTAGTTACTTCCAATATCACAAGACCTAGAGCTGCCTAGAAACAACGTCAGGCAAAATCTATAGGATAGTCTAATCAAAGTAAAGTATATCCCTAAAGTGTGATTGGGGCTTTTCTATGTCAATCTGCTTGTCAGCAGCCATGGGCCTGCCCCATGCGAAGGCATAAATGATACTGACTTTCCTTTGTTTCTCTGGTGAGTACCCTGCATCTTAATTGTGGGCTATTTCACCCCAGCTCTGTTGTTTAGCTAAATAAAGAACTGATTGTAACCTCCTCCTAATTGTCTTTATTGGACTCTATGAGACTTTAGGCTTTTCACGGGGAGGGACTTCAGTGGGGTATAAGGCCATAATTCCACCTTCCAAAAGGGCCATTTTTTCCAGGTGAACTGATCTCTGTCTCCTGGAGATCAGCTGTAATAGTGGGAGATCTCCAGCCATCGCCTGTCGGTTGGCAACCCTACTTGAAAGCCCCTTTTTGGGGTCCCAGTAAGTAGGTTGTGACTTGATGGCACTTACGCATAAACTCACTCATATCCGAAAAAGTAAACTCCAGAACTTAGCGGCACTGCTGCAATGAAGTTAAAAACTGTGTTGCTCAGCCGCTGTCACAAAGATGGATGGAATGTATTTCCACATGGAGAGCTTAGGCAGGCAGACATACTTCACCACCTGGGGGACTTTGTAAGACACAAGCCCACCTACCTGCTACAACATAATGACGGGCACACAAGTTCCAGGATACCAGTACAGTGACATACTCTAACATCACCTATAATGGGACCAAGAAATGGAACCTCTGAAGGGTTCCAAGACATAGAAGCCTGTGAGCAAATGACAACCAACAGTTTGTGAATGAAACATTTTCATCATGGATGATCACATGAATGACGAAACCCAGTGATTAAGATCAATTATTCATTGCAGTAGAAGTGAGTGGATCTCCCTGCTGTCAATGAATGTGGTGCATCAAATAGAGAAGATGAAGGCAGGGTAAATAAGCAGCTGTGACTACCGGGTGTGATTGTGAGGATACACAAGGGCCCTAGACATCATGCAAGGTATTTCTACGAGGCAATAAATCTCAGCCTTGAAATCATAATGAAAAATATCCCTCACAATGGCTCACAAATAACCGATCTTAAACACAGACTATCTAGCCTTCCACATAAGCACCATGGTGATAATCCATTGTGGAATTACTCCACTGGCTTATAATTAACATAGCCGAATATTGTAAACGAGTAGATGGCTAAGGATAATGAACAGACAGGCCACAGTCTACTTATTTCAGAGTAGCCCCATTTGAACCGACTGCCAAGTCCAATATTTACAGTGGAAAGATTTTAACCCACTAAGTGACCAAAAACTGTATGAGATTTTAGAAGAATATTGAGATATCTGGAAGGAATATTGAGATATCTGGAACACACTATGTTATTCCACAGCTACTTAGTAAAAGATGAAACATGGAAGAGTGAACTGTTTTAAGAGTCTACGTGTTCAAAAATGATATTTCCCATTGACAAACCGATCGGGGAGGTAATGTTTATGCCGCTGTACTGCCATCTAAAGGTCAATGCTAATTAGGTGGGGGGACTGAAGAGGGCTTAGATAAAGAGAGTTTATTAAAATAAAATGTAAAACAAGAACTATGTCAATGTTCTACCCTGCACTGGTTTACCAGATTCCCCTGCACTGGTTTACCAGATTCAGTAGAGAATGAGCCAGGAACAAAATAATGTACAATACGATTTCTTTAAAAACAAACAAAAACTACAGGAAACTATCAAAGGAGTCTTTCATACCAGTGTCTCCTAAAGACTGTAAAACAAAATTAGGACGAGGCTTATTATACAAGATAAATAGTGAATATGGATTCACTATGCTACCATTTTTTCTATAGTAGAAATAAAGGTGGCACGCAGAGTACCCCTCGTCTTTCTCACAATCTAGAGCAGTGGTTCCCAACCTTTTTTTGACCAGGGACCGCTAGGACTTTTTTGTTCGGTGCAGGGACCCCAAGGTTCAAAATAAAAATTCAGAGAATTTGAAAATAAACTTTAATCATAACTGTTAGTTAAACATTAAACTTAGAATAATATTTGAATATATATTTTATAATGGAGAGCTTTTAATTGAAAATATTAATTTATTATGGGTTTATAACTTTGTTTTGCAGACCTTAATTTAGTTCTCGCAGACCCCTAGGGGTCCATGGACCCCTGGTTGGGAACCAGTGATCTAGAGTGACCTCTACTGAAGCACTGAGGTCTTCATGTATGGTCTAGCAGCTATCACTTCAATGAGTGGCCGGTAGAGAAGTGTCAGTTTGTGTAGGGTTGCCAATTCCAGGTTGGAAAACTCCTTGAGAGACCCATGGTCTGACAGTGAAAGGCAGCTTTGTATATGATCATATGTGTCTGTGTTCATTTTTACATACTTAGTACCACAGCTCTTGAAGATCCCACAGAAGCTGTCTTCATTTGAGAGCATTTCACCACCATGAATTAAAATGCCAAACTAGAGAGATGCTCTGGAACTTCCATAGTAATGGGTAGAAAGGCTTTTCTGTGTATTGGAGACCTTCTCCCACCAAATAATTTGCCCGCAGATGAGGAATAAGGAATGCTTACACCATAAGCCGGAAGAGCCAGCAAAGTGTAGTGGTTAAGAGCGGTGGACTCTAATCTGGAGAACCGGGTTTGATTCCCCACTCCTCCACATGAGCAGTGGGCTCTAATCTAGTGAACCAAGTTTGATTCCCCCCTCCTCCACATGAAGCCAGCTGGGTGACCTTGGGCTAGTCACAGTTCTCTCTGAACTCTCTCAGCTCCACCTACCTCACAAGTTACCTGTTGTGGGGAGAGGAAGGGAAGGTGATTGTAAGCCACTCTGAGACTCCTTAAAGGTAGAGAAAAGTGGGGTATAAAAACCAACTCTGCTTCTTCTAATCAAAGGGCCAACTTTATTTTCATTGTTCAAGAGGGATCTGCAGCACACAGAGGACAACACCCCAGAGCCAATTGCAGTGCAGGCAATGGTTGGGATGCAGAAGAAACAGGCCTCCTCTGTTTTATGCATGCCTGATCTTATGGGTGAGGCCATCCTGGCTCCAAGCCCTGAGCCATGACAGGGGTATGGCTCATGATCCTTCTTGCCAGGCCTTTTTTAGTGCTTGAGGGAGGCGCGCCACATCCAGTCCCCCAAACCATGACGTCTATAGGTCAATGATAATGGCACCCCTCAAGGGGTCCCTGTCCCAGGTCCCTGAAGGCACTGAGGCCCCAGGCTTCTGGTCTGAGGGTTATCCCTTCATCTTCCAAACTGATGCCTCCGGGTGCTCACCTGGGTTGTACCACTGAAGCAACGTTTTCCTGCACTGCTACCCCCTCTATTTGCTATCTCCAAAAAGGGAGGGCCAGCATGAAGCAGGTCCATATATGCCCCTTCCTTGGGCCACCGCCAGTTCTGTGTCAGGCCCCTGGGGTGAGCATGGACTGGCTCTCTCTTCCCTTCCCACCAGCCAACGGCCAAAACCCTCTCCTCTTCATTTGAAATGGGGGATGGAGCAGCCTTCTTCTTAATCACACAAATACATTCCTTCTCAAGGTGTTTGAGTACACCATTTATTTCTTTATTATTTATTAAAACATTTATACCCTGCCTTCATTTTTTCTTGTCCTTGGTGTTTACCAGCATGAGTTGCTACTTGGGTCTCACAGTTCATATTTCTCCTTTTGTTATATTATACATCATGGCCAAAGAAAACAAACCACCAGAAAGGAGTACTTAAGATATAAAACCCTGATGTGTGCTTGGATCCTATGCATCTGGGCGAACAAGCTATGTTTTAGTTTAAATGTTAATATCTCTCTTCTCACAAACTAATAAACAGTAGAAGACAGTATTAATCATTTGTGGGTAGTAAAGCACAGAATATATTTTTGGAAAGAACAATGTTAAGTACAATAGTGCCTATGTGAGTATGACCTTTTCTCCTATATTTTCTTTTAATGAGGAACATAATCCAAGAGATAGAAAAATATAACTATATAATGGCCAAAGGGGTTTGTTTTAAAAATTGCAGTGTTAATTAGAAGCATTTTTTTTTCTGCATAAACTTATCATCTAAGAATTCAGTTCTAATGTCTGATCTGCTGGAGAAATTATATCCTCTAGTCAATTAATGACCTGCAACAAAACCTTGATCTTCTCTTTGTCAGAGATGGATCCTAGCGCATGAACAATAACATTATGTTTGCTGTTCAAGGATACCGATGGACACACAATTTCTGCAAAAATTCTCCCACTTCCCTTTACTTTCTCTCCATCTGCTATCCCTGAGGATAAATTTAGACATGGCCTCAAATAAGAAGATACCTTCCTGTAGTGAGGTATTTATCAAAGCTGAAGATCCAGCAAAAACCATCTTTCGCCTATGTATTGATTTTTATGTACAGGACTTTATCGCTGGCACAAAGATAAGTCCCTAATGTTCTTATTCAGTTTATTCACCCTTCAGAAATACTATACATCAGCAGGAAGTATCCTGAGATCCAGCATTACTTTAAGATCATGGACACTAACCACGCTACCATTTAAAGCAATGAGCTAGATGGATCAACAGTGGAAAAGTGTGAAACTGTCCTATCTTCACATAGGTTTCTGAAGCTCTACCACAACTTTAGTGAGTCGCTGATCTAGACTTGTTGAAGGACAGCCTGCATTATTTAGGGTGCCTGATGTTTAGGGTTCCCAACCTCCAGGTAATAGCTGGAGATCTCCCGCTATTACTACTGATCTCCAGCCGATAGAGATCAGTTCAGCTGGAGGAAATGGTCACTTTGGCAATTGGACTTTATGGCATTGAGGTCCCTCCCCTCCCCAAACCCCACCCTCCTCAGGCTCCACCCCAAAAACCTCCCACCAGTGGCGAAGAGGGACCTGGCAACCCTACTGATGTTCCAGGTAAAACTGCAGCCTGGCCCCAAAACACAGAAGAAGAAGCTCACCTCCACACACAACCCGAACAGATCCACAGAGCACAGCAGTCAAAAAGGTTTTGGTCCATATGTTTTGCTTCTGAGCTAGCTCACTCTAGAGCAGCAAGTAGCAAAAGAAGTCTAAGTTTTGAGAAAATAGCATTTTCTTCGAAAGAGTACAAGCTAGATTTGTCTGAGACTGGACCAATAACTCCCTACAAGGAACAGTGTAGGTCAGTAGTTTAATTATGTCATCTTCTAGAAGATAGCATGGTGGTCCTCCTGAAATCTGGAGAGACCTAAACTGTTGGGAGCCTGACCTAGATACGGAAATGACTAGTCTGAGCACTGGGCAATGTGCCCTACGTCATCTATTTATGTATTTCTTTAACTGTTTTTAGACCACCTTACCACCTTACATACATAACTGCTGTCAAGTTGCAACCAATTTATGGTAAATCCAGCAAGGGGCCTTCAAGGCAAGTGATGAAGCAGAGGTGGTTTGCCATTGCCTTCCTCTGAAAAGTCTTTCTTGGTGGACTCTCATCCAAGTACCAACCTGCCTTCCCTCCTAGTCCTCTCAGTTTATGGTAACAATTGATACATTACAAATTAAAACTAAAATAAAGCAACAAACCTCTAATACTCCCCCCCATAAAAGATGCCTGCTATTCATATCCCACAAAAGGCCCTGGCAAACAAAAAGGCTTGCAATGCCTCCTAAGGATATCCAATGAGGAGTCACCCCTCACCTCTTCAGACAACCCATTCCATAGAGTGGGAGCTGTAATGGAAAAGGCCCAGGCTGTGGTTGATACCAGGCATAACACTCTTAAAGGAGGACACTAGGGCAGGAAAAGAGGAAGACCCAACAAGAGATGGATTGACTCTATCAAGGAAGCCACGGCCCTCAGTTTGCAAGGTCTTAGCAAGGCTGTTAAGGATAGGACACTTTGGAGGACATTGATTTATAGGGTCCCCATGAGTCGGAAACGACTTGACGGCACTTAACACACACACACACACATTGGGCCGTGCACTATTTTTCCCAGTATTTTTTGGGTTTGGGTTTAATCAATTTTTTGAAAAATCAAAAAAAGCCGAATGTTTATATTGGCTTTTTCAAATATTCAAGTATTTTTGGGGGGCGGGGGGGGTAATTAAACCCAACCCGCCAAAATACAGAGAGGTGCAGAGTTGAACGCTGGGTTTAACCGAGCCCAGCGTTCAGTTCTGTGCTGCCTGCCGCCTCCAAAGTCCATGTGGACTTTAATGGCAGCAGCGAGGACTCAGCCAGCCGGTATGTAAGGGGGAGAGGGAGTGGCAGCGGGGCCAAAGCAGCCCCGAATAATGCTCTGATTGACCAGCCCCTGACAATAGTCTGGCTGCTGTATTCTGGACCAGCTGCACTTTCTGGGTTGTCTTCAAGGGCAGCCCAATGTAGAGTGTGTTACAGTACTCAAACTGTGAAGTTATGGAAGCACGGATCAGTGTTGCCAGATCAGCTGTCTCAAAGAAAGGGGAGAGAGCTGGTGAACCAGCTGTAGCTGCTAGGCTGATGGGTACATGTGGGAAATTGGCTGGTATATCTATCAGTCTCGTTCAGTTAAGTGCTGGTTCCCTTTTGGGAGAGAGGCTGACGGGGCTATCTGAATTAGAGCCATGGTAGGTGGGCTATGAGGACAGTAGCAGTTCATAGCCTTCAAACATTTGGGGAGAGGAGCAAGGAGAGCCAGCGTGGTGTAGCAGTTAACAGTGGTGGTTTGAAGCGTTGGACTCTGATCTGGGGAACCGGGTTTGATTCCCCACTCCTCCACATGAGCGGCAGAGGCTAATCCGGTGAACTGGATTTGTTTCTCCACTCCTATACATGAAGCCAGCTGGGTGACCTTGGGCTAGTCACGCACTCTCAGCCCCACCTACCTCACAGGTTGTCTGTTATGGGGAGGGGAAGGGAGGTGATTGTAAGCCGGTTTGTTTCTTCCTTAAGTGGTAGAGAAAGTTGGCATATAAAAACTAACTCTTCTTCTTCTATTCTTGGCCATCTCCAAGGGCAGGATGCCGAGATTGCCCAGCACACTCCATTCCACAAATCGAATCTACATGCTGAAATCTGTTTCCGTGCCCAGCTTATCCATTACTGGATCTTTACCATCTTTCCTGTCTACTAAAGTGTTCCTTGTCTTCCTGCATTAGAACATTTGCTACAAGGAGGGCAGCTTTCTGATGGAATTTATCTGCCACATCCTTTGGTCGGGGAGCTCAGCAGGCTCTTGGCTTCATGTGTTTCCTTTACAGAGCCCAAAGAATGCCCTTGATTGACTGAGCAAGCAATCCAACATCTTTTTTTTAAAGAGCAAAGCTGTGTGATGTTTCATTCTTCCAACTGAGTGTATGACACGTACAACTAACATCTACTCGCTACATGTACAAAGCTGGAGGCTTCTCTGGCCACTTTGTTGCATTCACCTTTCATCCCGCATAAAGTAAATGAGTTGGAACGAACAGGTCTGTCCTTGTATAAGCGAGCAAGAAGTCTGACAACGTAATTCCTCCTGATGATCAGAGCAAATTAGTCTTGGAGCCCGCTGAGTTGGAAAGATGCGTCATGGCATGAAGAGTGAGGACCAGCAATAAATCCATTATTACTATGGAGAAGTGCTAATATTTAAATAGTTTAATAAACACAGTTATAAAGAAGGAGGAGAAGGAGGAGGAGAAGGAGAAGGAGAAGGAGAGTTGGTTTTTATATGCCGACTTTCTCTGCCACTTTAGGAAGAATCAAACTGGCTTACAATCACCTTCCCTTCCCCTCCCCATAACAGACACCCTGTGAGGTAGGTGGGGCTGAGGGAGTTCAAAGAGAACTGTGACCAGCCCAAGGTCACCCAGCTGGCTTCAGGTGGAGGTATGGGGAAACCAACCCGGTTCACCAGATTAGCATCCACCGCTCATGTGAAGAAGTGGGGAATCAAACTCGGTTCTCCAGATTAGAGTCCACCCAGCTGGCTTCATGTGTAGGAGTGGGGAAACAAATCTAGTTCACCAGATTAGGCTCTGCCACTCATGTGGAGGAGTGGGGGAATCAAACCCGGTTCTCCAGATCAAAGTCCGCCGCTCCAATCCACCGCTCTTAACTGCTACACCACACAAGGTCAGGTGAGACTCAACCATGTGCTCATGGTAGACAGGCAGATGATTCCCACAACATAGTGTGGCTGAACCTGCACGAATGTTCCTTGTGAGTCCCAGCAAGAGGATGTGCAGACTGCCAATGCTCTTTCCCCCCTACTGAGAAAGTTTACTTGCTTTATCAAAACTTTTCTTTGTTTGCCTCAGGATCACTTTATTTCTTTTTTCCCCTAAGCAGTAACCTCCAAGCCTCTGGAGATTTTGCTCTTGACAATATTTGGTGGTAAAGGTAAAGGTCCCCTGTGCAAGCACCAGGTCATTCTTGACCCATGGGGTGACGTCACATCCCGACGTTTCCTAGGCAGACTTTGTTTGCAGGGTGGTTTGCCAGTGCCTTCCCCAGTCATCTCCCCTTTACCCCCAGCAAGCTGGGTCCTCATTTGACCGACCCCGGAAGGATGGAAGGCTGAGTCGACCTTGATCCGGCTACCTGAAAGCGACTTCCGTCGGGATCGAACTCAGGTTGTGAGCAAAGCTTGGACTGCAGTACTGCAGCTTACCACCCTGCGCCACGGGACTCCTAATATTTGGTGACGAGGGGTTAAATCATGGCATGCCATTATTTGAACCCTTTGGTCAGATACTATGCTGCTAAACCATGGCCCCTTTATGAGCCTATAGACCAATAACAAACAACAAAATTCACCCGAGGGCTCAAACTGAAGCATCAGAAGGCGAGGAATTTTCAATATTCCCCTTGCCCAAGCAAATATGTTGCTTTTCACTCCCGCGCCAAAGACGTCACCATCACAACATGATCTTGGCTGAGCAGCAGCCTGATCTTGCTACAGCCCCCGCCGCTAAAATAAGGGAAAGTGTCCCACACAATGGCTGGGAGGGATGTGGGTGAGGAGAAACTTAAGTCAAGGAAACAGCCAAGGAAACGAATCACTGCTCCAAGGTGGGAGATGCCCAAGTTTCACGTGAAGGGTTGGGAGCTGTCAATCTCATGCAGGGGAGCCGGGGTGCCGAGTCAACACAGAGGCTGGAAGGACGGAAATTAGGTAATTAAAAAGGCAGGCACGCCAAGCAAATATTCCTACAACTGTACGCCTCTCGTTGCGCGCTTTTGGAAGGGCGCCAAACTTTCTGTGGGAGAAATGTCCTGCTGTATTTGAACGCATGTGTAACATTTCTGAAGCGCGCCGGAAAGGGATTGGATTTAAAAGAAAGGAGGAGGCGACACCAGTCACATAACAATTATTTCCTGTTTGATTTCTTTCTTTTCTTTTCTTTTAAGCAAAGACTGCTGTTTGCAGTGAATGCTGAAGAAAAAAATGCTCTCGGTCTAGGAAAACACCTAGAATCGAGTCCAGTAGTACCTTAGAGACCAACGATTTGGGGGTGGGTGTATAAGCTTTAGAGTCAAAACTCTCAGAGCTTTGACTTGCAAAAGATTCTACTCCGAAAATCTTGTGGGTCTCTAAAGTGTTAGTGGACTCGATTCTAGCTGTTTTACAGCAGACCAACACGGCTACCCTTGGAAACTAGCTTCAGAAACAGGACCGGATTTAGGTTTGATGAGGCCCTAAGCTACTGAAGGTAATGGGGCCCTTTATATGTCCAGATAGCAGGTACGACAGCTTGACCTACATTCAACTGTGCTGCACTGCAGTCTGCAGCTGCATGCTACATGTTGCCATTCAACCAGTCCATGCAGAATGTAGGCACCCTATATATAGAAATGAGCAAACCAGTGATATTTTAGGGAGCAGGCTGGCAGGCGGGGCCCATTACTTACATCAGAGGAGCCTACACAACTTACCAGTTGGAACCCACCTACACCAAAATGGCTCCATGTAAGGAGGCAATACCAGTAATGAGGGATCTCCGAATACGTGGTAGGTCTGCCAACCTCCAGGTGGCATCTGGAGATCTCCCCACTCTTACACATGTAGCCAGCTGGGTGACCTTGGGCTAGTCACAGCTCTCTTAGAGCTTTCTCAGCCCCACCTTCCTCACAGGGTCTCTGTTGTGGGGAGGGGAGGGGAAGGTGATTGTAAGCTGGTTTGATTATTCCTTAAGTGGTAGAGAAAGTCAGCATATAAAACCAACTCTTCTTCTTTATCTTCTTCTTCATTCAAAGCAGAAATGAGCGGTGACATATATGACATGCAGCTGGGCAACCATTGGTAGTGTGGAGCCAGTCAAAAGTGCAAGTTGGGGACACGTTCTGTCCCCAATTGTAGGGCACACAGCAGCAACCCCAAACAGGAGATTATATTTTTTCCTGATTTAGAAAGAGGGGACTGGTGTGCATTCTGCCTGGATCCCAGAATTATCCAGCAGTAAAGAAGGGGAAAATTCCAGGCAGGGATGGGAGGTATTTGTTTCTTTGCAAAACATGTAACAGCCAAAACACATTAAAAAAAAAATACAAGCAGAGAGGCAAGCCCTATCTACTAAATCACCCAAATTCCTACCATCATGTTTGTAGCGCTGTTGAAAACATGAAGGGGGAAAAAAACCTGTCAGCAGAATATGCTTATTAATCTGTTTGTGAAGAGCTTTCCCCCTTACCTGTCTGAAAATGAAATTGCTAAAAAATGCAAAATACAAACTAAAAATTACTGTGACGCTATTAGA
Organism: Euleptes europaea; assembly: GCF_029931775.1. Taxonomy (NCBI): domain Eukaryota; kingdom Metazoa; phylum Chordata; class Lepidosauria; order Squamata; family Sphaerodactylidae; genus Euleptes; species Euleptes europaea. The sequence goes on from NC_079320.1 coordinate 75,898,639, forward strand.
CAGGTTTCCACTTGCTTATAGCCAAGCTGCAAAGTAGTGCTTTCTTTAACATGCATTTTTCCTTTCGCCAGGCTTTGGATTCTCCTCGGTAAGGGCTTGACAAACAGCCTTCAGTGCTCAAGAGGCTCGGGTTTGATTTGTCACTTCTCTGGTTGGGAAATGGCAACCGGAATAATTATCAGTGGCTGAACTTCATCATGCTCAAAACGGAGCGTGCCCTTTAAATCGCCTCAAGTAACACGTCTGGATGAAAGGAGGGACGGAGGCAAGGAACCCCTGCTGCAATATCTGCAGTATCAACACCAATGCCTAGCTGCCGGCCTCGGAAAGAATCGGTATTGCTAAACTCAAAAACAAAAACCCAGCCACTATTTTATAAGCTACCTTGGGAATTCTGCTGGATTTTGTGTGCTATCTGTGCATCCATTCTACAGGCATTTGCCAGTATAAATTCTTGCTGTAATAATCCATCTAAAACAGGTTGACGCATTTAGCAAAGCAATAACCATCTCCACATGTACTGGGCAGAAGAAGAAGAAGAAGAAGAAGAAGAAGAAGAAGAAGAAGAAGAAGAAGAAGAAGAAGAAGAAGAGTTGGTTTTTATCCCCTGCTTTTCTCTTCTGTAAGGCGTCTCAAAGCGGCTTGCAACTGCCTCCCTCCCCCACAACAGGCACCTTGTGAGTAGGGTTGCCAGGTCCCTCTTCCCCATCGGTGGGAAGGTTTTGGGGCGGAGCCTGAGGAGGGGGGAGGGACTTCAATGCCATAGAGTCCAATTGCCAAAGCGGCCATTTTCTCCAGGCGAACTGCTCTCGATCGGCTGCAGATCCGTGGTGATAGCAGGGGAACTCCAGCTAGTACCTGGAGGCTGGCAACCCTACTTGTGAGGTAGGTGGGACTGAGAGAGTTCTGGGAAAACTGTGACTGGCCCAAGGTCACTCAGCAGGCTTCTTGTGGAGGAGTGAAAGTTCGAACCTGGTTCTCCAGATTAGAGTCTGCCGCCCTTAACCACTACACCATGCTGGCTCTAGTGTCCCAGGTTCTCACCCTCACAGACCTACTAACAACATTTCAATCCCTCACGTGATCATATGATATCATCATACACAAGAGCTAGTATGGTGTCAGACTAGGGTTGCCAGGTCCCTGTTCGCCACCAGTGGCAGGTTTTGGGGGGCAGAGCCTGAGAAAGGCAGGGTTTGGGGAGTTGAGGGACTTCAATGCCATAGAGTCCAATTGACAAAGCGGCCCTTTTCTCCAGGGGAACTGATCTCTATTGGCTGGAGATCAGTTGTAATAGCAGGAGATCTTCTGCTGTTAACTGGAGGTTGGCAACCCTATGTCAGACTGGGATTGAGAGGCCCAGGTTCGAACCCCCACTCGACGTCCACCTCCCTCCCCCTATATACCATCAGCTACTTAGAACTTTGAAATTTGGATGCAGTGATCATCTGCGCAAAATGTCCAATTAAGCTCACTGTAGCATTTTAAGAATCAATTCAGCTAAAAATTAATCTGGCTTCTGCACAGAGCAAGCTCTGAGAAATTGATTTCCGTGGTCTTGCACAGAGTTGATGTCAAACACCATTTTTTTTTTTTGCTAACTGGACTCCTGAGACGGTATAGGCTAGCGAAAGGATATAGGTCCGGCTTCCATCACTACCCACCCTGCCTGCACAACGAGCCGCATAACCGGCATTATCAGTTTCTGTTTTAATTCGTATTTACTCTGACAAAAACTCAAAGCAGGCCATGGAAAGAGTAAAAAAGAAAGAAAAGAAAAGAAAAGAAAAGAAAAGAAAAGAAAAGAAAAGAAAAGAAAGAAAGAAAGAAAGAAAGAAAGAAAGAAAGAAAGAAAGAAAGAAAGAAAGAAAGAAAGAAAGAAAGAAAGAAAGAAAGACCCAACAGACTGATTCTAGCGTGTGGCCTCTTGTTCTGCACTCCCGAGATTGCCAAAGGGAAAATTCAGCAAGCATCTGGTGGCACTCCCGATGGGAATTCCACTATCATTACATGCAGAGTCATGCCAGATTTATGCATGGGACAAGGAAAAAAGAAAAGCAAACAATATTCTCTAAAGAAGATGCAAGTGTATAGTCTGATGTGGAAACAGCCTAGAGTATTTCATCTCTGGACAGAAACTGTAATTCATACAGATTGTAAATATACACAGACTCTGTTCTCACATGCTTTCACTTCCAGTCTGTATGCTTGGCTCCTCCACCACTATCAGCCTCACAAAGAGTTGGAAGGGGCCTTAGAGGCCATCTAGTTAGGGTTGCTGGCTCCGGATTGGGAAACACCTGGAGATTTTTGGGGCGGAGCCTGAGAAGGACAGGATTTGGGGAGGGGAGGAACTTCAATGCCATAGAGTTCAATTGCCAAAGTGGCCATTTTCTCCAGGTGAACTGATCTCTATCAGCTGGAGATCAGTTGTAATAGCAGGAGATCTCCAGCTAGTACCCGGAGGTTGGCAACCCTACATCTAGTTCAACCCACCATTCAATGTATAGAATCCAAAGCTTAAAGCATTTCCAATGGATGGCAATTGAGCCTCAGCTTTAAGATCTCCATTGAGGGAGAACCTAGCCCCTCAATGGAGAGTCCACCTCTGGATATAGTCTGTAGTCTGGATATAGTAGTAAAAGTTGGAAATCTCCAGACTACAGACTATATCCAGATATCTTTTACAGACTATATCCAGAGATCACTTCCCCTGGAGAAAATGGTTTGGAGGTGGACTCTATGGTATTGTACCATGCTGAGGTCCCTCCCCTCTCCAAACCCTGCCCTATCCAGGCTTCAACCCCCCCTCCCCAAATCTTCTGGTATTTCTCAACCCAGAGCTGGCAACCCAATTTCCCACTGACTGGTTTCATTGAGTTAATGTTCAATTAGATGTTTATCTAGTGATCTATTCTTGCTCTCCAGAACAGCAGAGAACACGTATTTCTTGCATTTCATGTGACAGTCCTTCAGGTTTTTGAAAAGTGTGATCATTCCCCCCACCCCCATCCAAATATTCTCTTCTGTGGGCTAAACTTATCTGGTTCTTTTAACCTTTCCTGATAGGGCTCATTTAAAAGATATCTGATATTTTCATAGCTTCAGGTGGGTACCCATGTTGGCCTTCAACAGAAGAGGAGGAGGAGGAGGAGAAGAAGAAGAAGAGGTTTTTATATGCTGACTTTCTCTACTATTTAAGGAAGAATCAAACAGGCTTACAATCACCTTCCCTTCCCCTCTACACAACAGACACCCTGTGAGGGAGGTGGGACTGAGAGAACTCTTAATAGAACTGTGACTAGTTCAAAGTCACCCAGCTGGCTTCATGTGTAGGAGTGGCAAAACCAACCCAGTTCACCAGTTTAGCATCCGCTGCTCATGTGTAGGGGTGGGGAATCAAACCCAGTTCTCCAGATCAGAGTCCACCGCTCCAAACCACTGCTCTTAACCACTACACCACTCTTGCTCTCCGCACAGTGGTTCTCCAAGATTCGAGCAAGATTCGAGGCCAGTAGCGCCTTAAATGCATCTCCAATCAATTCCAATAAATAAAATTTAAAAAAATAAAAATATGGGACACACCATGAGAAAATGGAGGGATAGGATATGAATACAGTTCCATTCCTTGACGTCGTTCATTTTGATCAGAGTGGCACGTTCTGGGACAAGACCTAGTAGAGAAGAATTTGGAAGCATCCCTGTGGGAATCAGCTAGTATCGGGAAGCTGCTTTCGGTGGCATTCTTGTGGCAAGTGCAGGGTATCTTCTGGCCTTTATTAAAGCACACATCCACAGAGAGCATTTTGTTCCAACTCTTCTAATTAGGACTTGGGGTCATTCATGGAAGCAGATGGCAGGTAGATTTAGAGCTCAGAAGAGGAAGTACTTCTTCATGCAACACAGAACTAATTTATGGCATTCTCCATGACAAGCTGCAGTGAGCTGAGATGGCCTCTGAAAAGGAGGCTTTAAAATATAGGGCAAGATGAGCAACAGCTATTTGACATACGGTGGGCGACCTCCAGGTAGGGGCTGGAGATCTCCAGGAATTACAACTGATCTCCAGACTACACAAATCACTTATTTATTTATTACTTATCTATTTAAAACATTTATTCCTCTTCTCCTGGAGAAAAGGGCTTATCTGGAAGGGGGACTGCATGGCATTATACCCTACCAAGGTCCCACCCCTCCCTAAACCCCACTCTCCCAAGATCCAGCCTCAAATCTCCAGGTATTTCCAAACCCAGAGTTGGCAACTCTAATTAGACACAATAGCTAAATGGAACCTTAGAACATAAGGAGAGCCCTCATGGGTTCACACTAAAATCCATATGGGCAACTAGATGCTACTAGGAGATCATGAAGGCCTTCTGCTGTTGCCCCTTGAAAGTGGTGTCCTTGGAAAGTGGTGTTCAGAGGTTCCCCACCATTTACATAGAGGCTTCATTTAGCCATCCTAACCTTTATGCATATGAAGCTTACACTGAATCAGACCACTGGTCGATCAACCTCAGTACTGTCACTCAGATTGGCAGCTTCTCTCCAGATTCTCAGGCAGAGGTCTTTCAAATGACCTACTACCTGGTCCTTTTAACTGAAGAAGAAGAAGAAGAGCTGGTTTTTAAAATCTGACTTTCTCTACCACTTAAAGAAGAATCAAAACCAGCTTACAATCACCTCCCCTTCTCTTCCCCACAACAGACACCCTGTGAGATGAATGAGGCTGAGAGCACTGCGACTAGCCCAAGGTCACCCAGCTGGCTTCATGTGAAGGAGTGGGGGAATCAAACCTGGTTCACCAGATCAGAGTCTAACGCTCCAAACCACCGCTCTTAACCACTACACCATGCTGGAGATGCTCTACCACTGAGCCATGGCCCCACCATGAATTCGCATAGACCCCTTTTGAAAGCTAGTTATGACTGCAACATCCATGATAATTATGTGTTGTATGAAAAATCAATTATTTTCATCTGTCTTGAATCTGGATCTGCTGCACATCAAGTTCATTGGTGACCCCAAGTTCTAGTGTTTTGGAGTGAGGAGGGGAGTTCTCTCTATCTGCTTTCTCTGCATAGTTCTATAAACTTCTATGGCGTCTCCCTTCAGTCACCTTTCCCTCCCCCCATGCCCTAAATTCTCCTGTCTTTTCTTGTAAGGAAGGTGTTCCAACCGTAGGTCCAGAAGCAGAATTTGAACAACAGATGTTGATACAGAAAGCGCAAGAGACACCCATCCCAATCATGCCTTTCTTGTGAGCCTCTCAAAAACATCTGGCAGGCAACTATTGGAAACAGATTCCAGGGCTTGATCAGACCCAGCCAGGCAGTTCCTGTGTTCTTACCTCATCTGCTGCTACAGTTAGCTTTTATGGGTATGGTTCTAATATGCAATGTATTTCAGAAGTCAATGCAACTAAACACTAATGGGGGGGGGACCTGTTGTAGGAGTATATTTAGCAAACTGCAGTTTGACCCTTGGTAACTAGAACCACGGAACCTGCCACTCCTGTTAAATTGCACAGCCCCAGCAGTACTTGTTATTAAAGAAGTACCGGTGGCAAGGAACTCATTAAAGTGTGAAATTACAGCCGCAGCCATAGCTAAAAATTTAATATAAAGATAGTCACAAAGGTGAGATCAGCACCAGCAGGTAGCTTACTGTAAGAAGTTTCCTCCTTCCCCCCCCCGCCCCCCGTCCCCCAACAAGGGGATGGGAAGGGGGAGAAAAGGAAAAAGGAACAGCATATATTTCTGCAGTAAAGAGAATTCTCATAGTTCATCATTTTAAATAACCTGTCAGACTTGCCATTAAGAAGTTGAGTAGTTCTGATTGCTTTCTGTTATATCACCAATTAGGAGCACAGGGAGGGGGAAGAAAAGCATATCCCTTTTCCCTCTCTGACAGATCTGGGCCCGGCTCAAATGCCACCACCAAAAACAGCAGCCCCCACCTCAAATTCGCATTCAGTAATAGCTATCCAAGGTTTGTCCCACATCCAGATTTCACTGCAACGTGGAGTTCCTTCCCCCCATCCCCAAAAGGTTTCTGTGAGGAGTACCAACTCTGGGTTGGGAAATTCCTGGAGATTTGGGGTTGGAGATTGGGGAAGGGAGGGACCTCAGTGGAGTATAATGTCATAGCATCCACCCTCCAAACCCACCATTTTCTCCAGGGGGAGTGACCCCCGCAGTCTGGGAGATCTACAGGCCCCACCAGGAGGCTGGCAACCCTTTCTACTGATGCAGCATACGAGCAAGGAAATGCATATCAAATGGTCTCAGGATACAGTGTAGAAGAAGAGCAGTTGGCTTTTATGTGCCGACTTTCTCAACCACTTAAGGAACAATCAGATCCAGTTCACCAGATTAGCGTCCGCCACTCAGGTGGGGGAGTGGAGAATCAAACCCGGTCCTCCAGATCAGAGTTCACTGCTCCAAACCACTGCTCTTAACCACTACACCACGCTGACGTGTAAACGTCCCTAGGCATTATGGATGGGTAGGAATAGTTGGTCCAGGGTTGGCAGCTTTGCCAGAAGTCCAAGGATCTTGGTAACATCCCATTTTGTTATGTTCTGGTTCAGCAATCCTGCACTCCAAAACCCAGTTTGACGAAGAATAACTGTAGTTCAAAGTGAAAGAATGTAAGAACTTTCATTGTTAAATATAGTTGTGTATGTGTAAAGTGCCTTCAAGTCACAGCTGACTTATGGCGACCCATTTTTGGGGTTTTCATGGCAAGAGGCTAACATAGGTGGTTTGCCAGTGCCTTCCTCTGCACAGCAACCCTGGACTTCCTTGGTGGTCTCCCATCCAAATACTAACCAGGGCTGACCCAGCTTAGCTTCTGAGATCTGACGAGGTCAGGCTAGCCTGGGCCATCCAGGTCAGGGTGAAATATAGTTAAGTACAGCTAAAGGCGAAGAGGTGATGGGGTGGTGTAGTAGATTAGAGTGGATGTACTCTAATCTGGAGAACCGGGTTGGTTTCCCCACTTCTACACATGAAGCCTGCTGGGTGACCTTGGGCTAGTCACAGTTCTCTGCAAACTCTCTCAGCCCCACCTACCTCACAGGGTGTCTCTTGTGGGGAGAGGAAGGGAAGGTGACTGTAAGCCAGTTTGAGACTCCTTAAAGGTAGAGAAAAGCAAGGGTTGGCAGGTCCCTCTTTGCCATCGGCTTTGGGGCGGAGCCTGAGGAGGGCGGGGTTTGGGGAGGGGAGGGACTTCAATGTCGTAGAGTCCAATTGCTAAAGGAGACATTTTCTCCAGGTGGACTGATCTCTATCAGCTGGAGATCAGTTCTAATAGCAAGAGATCGCCAGCTAGTACCTGGAAGTTGGCAACCCTAAGAAAAGTGGGGTACAAAAACCAACTCCTTTATTATTTTTTTTGAGGGGGGTGTATCACAGGGCTCCTCTCAGCTGCCCTCCTGCAACCACTTCCTCCAGAGCGATGTCCCAGACTTTTCTGGAAACAGTCAAGGGATACAGTCTATGAAATGGGTAAGGGAAGAATTGTCATCTGGGACAAAAGCCGGAGCTCGTGCCATCTTCTCTAATGAGCCGCTCCAGGAAGAAGCAGGCTTTCCAAGCAAATTAAACCCACAAGAGGCTCTCCCGCTTTGGATCCGACGGCAGAGCGACGGCAAGGCAGAGAAATTGCGTTCCTTTCCCATACATCTGTCGGGCCCCCCTGCTGCCGTGTGCCGCACAGGAGTAAACACAATCCCCACCATTTCCTTTGCCGTGGAAACTTGCTCGCCTAATTCAAATCGCAACCGTCCACTCTTTATGCAGAGTTCGGCCCTCTGATCTGTAGAGCTGCAATTTATATAGATTTCCATTTGCCCGTATTAACTGGCGCTTGTTAGTTACCTGGTGATGCTTCGCCTGCTTTCGCCACTCCATTTGTATTAAATATTTAAGCTCCTGCTTCGAGATTTCCACGTTTTAATGAGTACCTTGCTCTTCCTCCCGCACCCCCGCCTCCGCCCACTGCTCTGCACTGTGCATGTGGTTTGAAAGGAAGTGGTTGGGGTTAGCATTTCACTAACCGCACGTCAAAATAACACTGGGGCCAGACACCAGCATATACATTTGGGTGGGCTGAGTTAAAATAACAGTACTTAAGTGTAATTATGTGTCATAGTATCTTTATACACACACACACACATATAAATTTACTGGAAACAGAAGGCAAGAAAAATATAGTGAAAATTCCAGCTGGCTTCCTTTCCAAATCCATTTCTGCCATATTTACTTTCAGCTGGACAGTCATCCATAATAGAGACTTCAAGGGGAAGAAACAGGAGGACTAGGGGATTAAATAGCTTCTCGTATTGTGTGACAAACACTATGGGGTGTTATCACACTTATCCGGGGGCTGGGGGGGGGCAGACAATGTAATAAGTATGGGCATTTTAAAAAAAAATGGATTTCCTTGTTGATACCCTCTGCATCAGAGCTGGGATTAGTTCAAGCAATATGTCTGCCCGGTCTCGTGATCTGTTTTAAATTTACAATATGGAAGGTGTACTCTGGATTTATTAACAACAAAGGCATGATTAATCTGTGGTAAATGATCCTTTGTATGTACACTCCGGCTTTAAAAATAAATAAATGGGTTGGATGCAGCCAGCTTTTCTGGCTCTCCTGCTTATTAGAACTCCCATCTCATATGGCTTTTGTCCATGCAGGGCCCATGACCCACAGCTAGGGTTGCCAGGTCCGTCTTCACCACTGGTGGGAGATTTCTTTTGGGTGGAGCTTGAGGAGGGCGGGGTCTGGGGAGGGGAGGGACTTCAATGCCATAGAGTCCAATTACCAAAGTGGCAATTTCCTCTAGGTGAACTGATCTCTATCGGCCGGAGATCAGTTGTAATAGAAGGAGATCTCCAGCTACCGCCTGGAGGTTGGCAACCCTATCCCCAGCACAGTATACGTGGTAGCCAAAGAACGCCCTATCCTGCTTTGTTTCACCACCGGAAAAGCTGGCTGGATCCAACCTAGTGATGGATCAGAACAAGGATCACATCATCTAGCATTTTTGTAAGATGCTCCACTACCAGCAGCTGTAATCCATCATAACGACCAACAATTCACTGATGGACTGGGGCTACCTTCTGACGATAGCTGTGCTTGGCTTCTAGCAGTATGTTAGATTCTGATGGCCCACCTCCAATCCCAAAGGTACAAAATTAAAATTGTATCACCAGAATTTGGGCATGGTGCCCCAAACAAGCATTTCAAAATCCAGCACAATGTTACATTCATGAAGTAATTTTATCTATCAGGAACTCAAAAGAACCCATAGAAACTAGGGTTGCCAGGTCCCTCTTCGCCACTGGCGGGTGTTTTTTGGGGCAGAGCCTGAGGAGGACGGGGTTTGGGGAGGGGAGGGACTTCAATGCCATAGAGTCCATTGGCCAAAGCAGCCATTTTCTCCAGGGGAACTGATCTCTGTCGGCTGGAGATCAGCTGAAATAGCAGGAGATCTCCTGCTACTACCTGGAGGCTGGCAACCCTAATAGAAACAGCCACAAACCATGGTAAGGAAATACCATCACTCATGGCTTTCCTCAGACCTGGCATATAACCAAACTAACTTTTGTTCCACTTTAGATGAAAAATAGAGCTACTAACTCAACGGCTATCAACCTACATCAAAAACTAGTGGAAATGAGGTACTCATAATTATATAAATGCTTCCTGCCAGTAACATTCTCTTATCATTAACCAGATTTGGCAATGCCCATTGCTACAGACTGCTAATTTGTGGCTATATATTGAATCCTCAAGAAATGCTATTGCGATAAATCATGTAAGCATTTCTTAAAAGAAATTAATTGCACAATGTTTATGATTATGTCTAAATCCAGCCACGCACTAGGGTAATGGCTACAAAACTATCGATATACAAAAATGGGGATGCCAGAAACATCAGCAGTTTTGCAATCATCATAATATATTATTTATTGGTGTAAGTGTCCCAAAGAGGCAGCAGAAGTGAAGATTTTCAGGCCCACATGTGAATAAAGTTTTGAGATTTCCACCTACACCAACTGTGCATGCCATCTGAGAGGAAGCAGTTGGTGTACTTTTCACCTACTTCATCAAACTAAGTTTGGGGCCAGACACCAGCGTACATGCGTGGGAAGGTTGAGTTAAAATAATAGTACTTAAGTGTAATTATACGTTCTGATATCATTACTACAAAAAAATACAGAAAACGGCTTCACAATTAACAGCTATTGTGCATGTGATGTGAAATAATTAGTAGGATCTGTGGTTTTAAACTGCTAGTGTTTGTCAGTGTGGAACATGATGAATTTTATGGGTAATGGTGTGCTGAATTTGAGAATTGTGAAGATTACATCCACTGAAAGCATAGGAATGAGGGGTTCCATTTAGTTTTGGCAGATTCTTTTAAACACTGCACTTTTTTAAAAAATGGCAGTTTTATCTGTCTTGTTACTTCAAGATATGATGAGCGATCAAAGAAAATGCACATGTGGTGCTTAAGAATGATTCAGAACCGCTGCGCTCTCTGATTTTGAAAAGGGAACACGAAGCACAACCGTGGATAATAACTAGGGTTGCCAACCTCCAGGTGGTGGCTGGAGATCTCCTGCTATTACAACTGATCACCAAGCGACAGAGATCAGTTCCCCTGGAGAAAATGGCCACTTTGGAAAATGGACGCTATGGCATTATACCCCAGTGAAGTCCCTCCCCTCCCCAAGCCCTGCCCTCCTCAGGCTCCACTCCCAATATCTCACAGTATTTTCCCGCCTGGCATCCCTAATAACATACATGCAACCTGCAACAATGATTTGCATCTGAGTAAACCACACACCCAAATGCAAGTGATCTAGTGCAATACACCAGCTGCAGTGTAGCCTTGCCAGGTTCCCCCTAGCTACCGACAAGAGGTGGGGTGGGGGGCAGGGTTGCCAGATCCAGGTTGAGCAACTCCTGGAGATTTGGGGATGGAGCCGAGGTAGGACAGGGGCCTCAGTGGGGGACAATGCCATAGAATCCACCCTCCAAAGCATCCATTTTCTCCAATGGAACTGATCTCTGTAGTCTGGAGATGAGCTCTAATTTCGGGGGATCCCCAGGTCCCTACTACAGTGTCAGACTGGAATTCGGGGGACACAGTTTGAATCCCCACTGGCACATGAAGCTCACTGGGTGACCTTAGCCAATTACTCTTCCTCAGCGTACATTACCCCATAGGGTCATGGTGAGGATAAAAACATGGGAGGGAGAACCATGTATGCTGCCTTGAGGGCCTTGGAAGAAAGGCAGGGTTGCCAACCTCCGAGTACTAGCTGGAGGTCTCCCAATATTACAACTGATCTCCAGCCGTTAGAGGTCAGTTCAACTGGAGAAAATGGCCATTTTGGCAATTGGACTCTATGGCATTGAAGTCCCTCCCCTTTCCCAAACCCCACCCTCCTCAGGCTCCACTCCCAAAATATCCAGGTATTTCCCAACCTGGAGCTGGCAACCCTAAGGAAAGGTGGGGCAAAATTGTGAGAAAGATAGGTAAGCAGGTAGACATAGTAGGAAGGCGGAACTATCTATCAAAATAATGGCCCAGGATTCATGTATCCCTAAGCAAAAAAAAGCCAAAATGTTCCTTGGATCCATCATCAACCCACAGGGAGACTGCAACCAAGAAATCAGAAGGCGATTGAGACTGGGAAGGGCAGCTATGAAGGAACTAGAAAAGATTATTAAGTGTCAGTCCACGCTAGGATGTGTTGCTGGCGACAAAGATCAAGATAATTCATGCCACAGTTTTTCCCATTACTGTGTACGAGTGTGAAAGCTGGACAAGGAAGAAAGCTGATAGAAATAAAGTTGATTCCCTTGAATGTGAGGTTGGAGGAGAGTTTTACTGTTAACATGGACCGACGAAAAGACAAAGAAGTAGGTTCTAGACCAAATCAAGCCTGAACTCTCCCTAGAAGCTTAAATTACTAAACTGAGGCTATCGTACTTTGCCCATGTTATGAGAAGGCAAGAGTCCCCGGGAAAGACGATAATGCTAGGAAAAGTAGAAAGCAGAAAAAAAAGAGAAGACCCAAAATGAGATGGATCGACTTGATCAAGGAAGCCGCGGCCCTCAGTCTGCAAGACCTGAACAAGGCTGCTAATGACAGGACAGTTTGGAGGACATTAATTCAAACAGTTGCCGTAAGTCAGAAGCAACTTGACTGCACTTCACACACACACACACACACACTATTATTTAACTGTATTTATTTTGAATTCTACATTAATTATTTCACCATGCAGACTAATCCAAGTTACATTTTTTTTAAAAAAAATATCCATGTTAAATTGTTAAAAATATGGCAGGAATAACAGTTCCGGGGGAAACACTACCCAAAGAGATTCAGGCTTCACAGACATTCCTCAGGTTGCCGTGCCTTTACTCTATGTAAGCTCATTCTTGAGATTTCTGATGGAAATTATTTATAAACCCATCCTTTCCAATTTGTGCATACAGGCAAACGCCTATTAATTAGGAGAGCATTTCGATGAATAAAACTACAGAATCTGATCTCTGCATTCATTTCTTTGCTGTATTAACGTAAGCAGCTATTTGAGCATCCAGACCGCAAACTGGCTGGGTTATCTCCTGTGGTTTTGTTCTGAGGTTGTTGGGTTCCCCCCACCCCACCTTCTTACTGCTACATAATCACCAGAGGCTTGAAATATGAAAGAGTTCGAAGCGCTACAGCTCTGAGTTTTTCACTTTACCTTGCTGTGGATTTCAGTTTTAGGACCGAAGGTCAGACAGTTCGCTTTAGCTTCATAATGTCACCTTGAATACTTTGTTGGCTTCCCGGCTTGGAGCATTTAACTAGTGACGAGATGCACAACAGAGTGGAAAACTCCGAACGAAGGACCACCTTCCAGCTTTTCCCGCTACGGCTGCCGTTTCCTACCTGCCCGCTAGACACATAATAGCAACCCACTTGAGGGCTAGGGCTAGGGCTCAGGGTCAAACTACATATTACTTTTTTTGACAAAGTTGGATCCGTGTCCCCTGCTCAAATAGCCAGTGTACTGAAGTGGCTAAGATCTGTGGTTTGGAGCGGTGGACTCTGAATGCTCCAAATCACCATACAAAAGATTAGTATTACTATGTGGTAGCTAGAGAAATTTATTGTTGTAACCACATGGTCACAGCAAGCATGAAATCAAAAGCAGAAGTAGTATTATGATGACGATGCTTTGTTTATAGCTTGGCCACATTAAGTCAGCTACATCAAGAGCTTACTTGCACAAGGGCTGTAGCTAAGGAATCTGTACTGTTGGCAAAGGCACAAGAAAACTGAAGCAGGAGCCCTTCATTAACTCATTTATAACCAGGCCGCATGTATGCAGCCAAGGCATTGCCATCTTTTGCATATGCAGAAAACCAGTGGAGGGGAAAGGGTGGGGGTATTTTTTGGCCGCTCTGCGGCAGCCTTTAACCATTCATCATCCCCGGCTGGCTTCCAATACAGAGACGATTGCTGGCTTTCGGCCAGAATGCAACAGCATTTGACAACCAAGAAACGACGGGAAATAGAAATTCCCAGCTGAAACACTCCATAAGATCAACAAAATATAAAACATATCTTAAACATTTGCATTCCACCAACAGTGCAATCTGAAGCAGAGCTACACCCCTCTAAATGCACTGGAGACAATGGCTTTAGAGGGGTGTAACTAGGGTTGCCAGCTCCAGGTTGGGAAATACCTGGAGATTTTTGGGGCGGAGCCTGAGGAGGGCGGGGTTTGGAGAAGGGAGGGACTTCAATGCCATAGAGTACAACTGCCAAAGTGGCCATTTTCTCCAGGTGAACTGATCCCCAGTGAACTGATCCGTTGTAATAGCAGGAGGCCTCCAGCCACCACCTGGAGGTTGGCAACCCTAGGCATAACTCTGCTTCGGATGCTACTGTAAGGTAAGGTTGCCAACTTCCATGCGGGGCCTGGAGATTTCCCAGAATGACAACTGATTTCCAGACTACAGCGATCACTTCCTCTCTTTCCCCAAACCCACACTCCTCAGGTTCCACCCCCAAAGCTCTAGGAATTGCCCTACCTAGGGTTGGCAGCCCTACTGTTATGGGTGACAGCTTCAAATGATTTTCCCCCTCCCCAATATAACCCAATGGTTTGGATCCCATGGTTCTGTTCCGCAAACGGTGACACCTTCTTTCGGCAATAGGAAGGCAAAGGTGCCTCGCACCAGAGGAAGGCACAACCATTAGCTGAGCAGATCTATGAGATCCACCTCAACAGCTTTTACCGTTCAGTTATTCCTATGTGAACTGAAAGCTTTCTACAGAGATATCTAACAAGGTGCAGAGAAAACACGCTTGGTTCCAACATACAGGCTCAGAAGAAGAGTTGGGTTTTATATGCCAACTTTCTCTACCACTTAAGGAAGACTCAAACCGGCTTACAATCACCTTCCTTTCCCCTCCCCACAACAGACACCCTGCGAGGTAGGTGGGGCTGAGTGTGACTAGTCCAAGGTCACCCAGCTGGCTTCATGTGTAGGAGTGGGGAAATAAACCTGGTTCACCAAGATTAGCCTCTGCCGATCATATGGAGGAGTGGGGAATCAAACCCGGTCCTCCAGATCAGAGTCCACCGCTCCAAACCACCACTCTTAACCACTACACCACGCTGGCTCTCTAGGATCTTAAAACCGCATACCACATGAGACTAGGGTTGCCAAGTGCCTGGTGGCGGTGGGTAAAATCCTGCCCATCCACCGGGCTGCCCGCCGACCAGCTGAGGGCTGGCGGGCAATGCGTGCACGCGAGCACGCATGCTGCACACGCGTCACTTTCGGGTTTACCCAGAAGCGATGCAGACGCTCTGGCAAACTCTGCTAAAATTCTATGCAAACCATAGTTTCGGCTGAGATCGCTAGAGCGTCTGCGTAAATCTGGGTAAATCCGAAAGTGACATAGGCACGGGGTGCGCGCGCACATTGTGTAACTTAGTCACGGCCCCACAAAGCTCCTGCCAATGGAGCTACGGGGCCTGGCAAGCCCCATATTTACATATGGGGCTGCTCCGACCTTTCTGCTCACCCTCAGGCTGGATCCACACATTTTTGGATATTCCACGGTTGTTATACTATAGTCACCTCTGTATTTCTTTGTGTGAATATAACAATCTAGGACAGAGGTGTCGAACTCAATTGTTACGCGGGCCAGATATGACATGAATGTCACTTGGTCGGGCCGGGCCATGACTTACCAGCCCATATTAAGAATGGGAGGGGGGCTTCCTCTGCTGGCTCATGGGCCAGATAAGAGCTCTCAAGGGGCCGGATCCGGCCTGTGGGCCTTACGCTTGACACCCCGATCCAGGAGGTGAAGGCTTACAACAGCACAATGAGAGTGCGCTATCCAATGATGTACAAATCCTTGTGATCCAGCGATCACAGTTCCAGTACTGAAATTTATTTTGACTTTGTTAGAATTTAAGAGACAGGAGGAGAATCTAAAGAACATATATACGATTAAATAAATTATATAAAATAAAATAATTTTAAAAATTCTGCCTAGCAGTTCAGTGCGGTTAGCTCACAGCCTGTTGGCTAGGAGCTGTGCCATTAAAGCAAAGGAAAGGATGAAGTAGAAGAGTTGGTTTTTTATAACTTGCTTTTCTTTGAGGAGTCTCAAAGTGGCTTACAATCTCCTTCCCTCCCCCTCCCCACAACTGACACCTTGTGAGGTAGGTGGGGCTGAGAGAGTTCTGAGGGAACTGTGACTAGCCCAAGGTCACCCAGCAGGCTGGGTGGGGGATCAAACCCAGTACTCCAAATCAGAGTCCCGCTGCTCTTAACCACTGCACCACGCTGTACGCATCCAGCCTAGCATGATCAAGAAGCTATGCAGCAGCAGGCTTGATACACCGTGGCTGGACCATTGCAGGTAGGAAACAGTGCAGAACTTGCTTCTCCCCGGTAAAGCCATTCATTCCTACTGGGAGGCAGAAAAGCAACACGTCTGGGAACACTGTTGTGAGGCTGAAACTGGCCCTCCCATAGGACAGGGATCCCATAGGGGCAGCATGATGCGCCAGTGCACACTGGATAATACAAGTCCGATTTCTGAATGCAGCACCAGAAATCCCCTCCCCGCCATCATCGTGGCCGAGTGATTTTGCAGGTGTAGATTAGTACAGTGTATTTTTGGCATGCTTGGCGTCTGTGGTTAAGTACCCTGTTCCATGCCTTGGGGGATGGGGGTGAGAGCCAACACCTTATTTTGTCTTTATGCGCCTCCTGACATTTTGGAAAAAACGAATCAGAATATGGCTGAAGGGGAAGGAGGGGTCCAAGGAGGTGACTGATCCCTTTCAGGCCGGGAAGAACCAATTATCTTGCCACATCTGTCTACAGCAATGGAGGGAAAGTACTTCACAGTGTCTATTTTTGGAAGACCTTTCTGCCCTGAGTTCCAGAGTGCATTCAGACCTGGAAGACACCATTGTGCTCACTAGGGTTGCCAGGCAGTGTGTGTTAACCAGTGGAAGGGTTGGGGAGGCACACTGTCATAGGGGAATTTTTTTAATGCAGCCTCATGTTCTTGCTGGAAGTGACAGAGGACATCTCTAGGAATCACCAGAAACTCTGTGGTAACACCATAAAGTTTCCAGCAATTCCTAGAGCTACTCTTTCATCATTTATGCATGGGTGTTTTACCTGAGGTTCGTTTCTCACAGGACCCACACTTTCCTGTTGGGAGTCTATGCACCAGCAGTCTCCAAGCTCAAATCAAGTCCCCATCTCTTTAAATGATGCTTTGTGATTGGCTTACTTCGTAGTGTTTACTGTGAGAGAAAATCCCCCCCCCAAACCCAACTGCCACACAAAAAAGCAGTTTAAGATCAACAACATAAAAAACAGAGCAATCTGAAAGGGAGGGCGAGAAATCCAAGCCTCAGTTTTAGAAAGATTTTCTTCTGCTCAGAAAGAGCTCCAAGGAAGCAGTAAGTATTTGAATCCCTGCCTCTGGACATGCTGCTTTGTCATTGGCTGTCAGCGAAACCAAGCTTTCATGTCCTGGACTTTGCCTTCTGCATGGGGAATTCACCCGGGCTTTGCTCAGGGAAGATGGAAGAGTTAACAGTCGGGTTAACAGAGGAATGGGAAGACCCGGACATTGTGAGGGCTAGGCACAAGGTCATCTCTAAAGGACAGAAAACCCATGCATAACTCCAAGGTACAACCGATTCAGACCAGGGGCGAATGTGAGTGAAAGTACCCATGCATAAGCAACCTTTGTCACTTTAGGTAAGTACACAAGATTGCATTAAAAATAATAATTCTGCCACCACCACTCCAAGTGGTGACAGGCAATGGGAACTGGGGGTGGGGGTGGGGAATCCCCTGCGCCCACTGGGATTTTAGTGCTCACGCCTCTCCTTGCAGTAAAATATTCTACAGTCTAGAAGTTTCAGGGTTTGCATGGAACCCCTACTACCATATCCTAATATCATTCCCTAATTTGCGCAGCCATCCTTATGTGTATATGCTAAAGAACAAACCCAGAGCTGCACGCGTAGATTGTGAGGGAGTGTTCACCCTCTACTTCTTGAGGAGGAAGAAGAGTTGGTTTTTATATGCCGGCTATCTCTACCACTTAAGGAAGAATCAGCCCAGCTTGTAATCACCTCCCCTTCCCCTCCCTACAACAGACACCCTGTGAGGTCGGTGAGGCTGAGAGAGTGTGACTAGCCCAAGGTCACCCAGCTGGCTTCGTGTGTGGGAGTGGGGAAACAAATCCAGTTCACCAGATTCGCCTCCGCCGCTCATGTGGAGGAGGGGGGAATCAAACCCGGTCCTCCAGATCAGAGTCCGCCGCTCCAAACCACCGCTCTGAACCACTACACCACGAGTCAGCATGCCCTGAGGTGCAGCAGCTGCTGGGACCCAGGACTTCTTGTGGGCTCCACTGCCGACGACTCCCCACCTGGGCACCTTCCACTTCTACTGCCCATTCACTTGCGAGAGTTCTGCCACCAGCACTCCCAGCTGCATGGGCTGCCCAGGGCTGTCCGCGTGAGTGGGGCGGGTGGTTGGGGCCGTGGGGGATGCAGAGGCAGGTGGGGGGCATGCAGTGGTGGGTGGGGGGCAATGAGCAGAGGGCGCTCTCTTCACCAGTGACCCCACTCCCAAAACCTGGAACCAGCCTTGTCTTGGGGAATGATGTTTAAACTGAGGGATGTTGTTCTTGGCGTGAATTTCCATTGCACCTATCCCCATCTTCACCTCAGACCCATTTGCACATCTAACATTCAACAAATCTCACACTATGAAAACGGCCAAAGATTCCCATGCTAAATAGGCCCAGAAGCCAATTTACCATGCAATCCTAAAGAGGCTTACTCTGATATAAGCCCATTCATTTCAATGGGCTTAGAATGGAGTAACTCTGCACCGGATCGCACTGTTAAGTATTGAGCATGCAAACAAAGACGTGAGTGACAGCCAATACAGGCATTCTGAATTTTGCCTACTATTTATTAGAGGCATATACTTTCATAACGCTGGATGCAACCTTGGAAGAAATATTCTCAAAGCCATCTCTGTATTAGCCTTTGTTTTCTAAAGAAAAAAAAAACCTCTTTGTGTACACACAATGATCATGTAAAATCAGAATATTGCATCAAACCTTTTCTAAGCAGATTAATTTGCAACACGCTATCCTGGAAAATAGATGCCAACTTTTTCTTCAGCGTATGCAAAAATAGAAATTGCATATTTATATCTCCTTTCTGGCAAAGTCGCTTCTCCATTAACATATGATAAAAAAACAACAGACCCTTAATATTTCTTTCCCATTATTTAACGGATTTTTTTTTTAACGTTAAGATCTATTTATAATTACGTTATGCCACTGCTAATTATTGTCTTCAAACTGCCAGGGGTTTTCGCGCAAAACTGTCTGGAACTAGGAGTATCAAATGGTTGCATGCAAAAATGAGTGTGTGTGTGTGTGGGGGGGGTGCTTGTTTCATGTAACAGGAAAAAAAAAAACTAACCCAAAAAAAAGTCTCCTCAAAATGGTTTAAGTCTCAGAAAATATAAGACCTGCCACAGAGACGCAGATAAAACTGAATGACTAATCAGTTTTGAAGATGGCGGATGAAATGACACATGTACCTCTGTTCGGCATTATAAGACTAGCACGGAATATTCATCTACAATTAATAGTCTCACGCCATGAAACAAAAAAAGAGAGCAACATTTTCAATAACTATCTCCCTTGGCATTAGTCCTTTGGGATGCCTAATTATGAAAAAAAAGCTGCTTCACAGAGAGTTAATTAGTATTTTGGGTCTTTAATCAAAGTAGGAATGAATGCCTGCTAGATTCTTCCAAGCAGTTGTGTTCCGGGATGTTGCGACTGTCATGCTGGATTCTTACTGGGCAAGGCCGTTCTTGCCAATCGAGATTATCAGTTTCGCCAATGCCAGTTTCGCCATCTACAACATGGAGAGGCGACCGCCCTATTAGGCTCCAGCTCCAACTTTCCTGCCGTTCCGAAACAGTCAAGTTACAGATGACTTATGGCGACGCCGTAGGGTTTTCAAGGCAAGATATGTTCAGAGGTGGTTCGCCATTGCTTGTCTCCATGTCATGACCCTGGTTTTCCTTGGAGGTCTCTCATGCACATACTAGCCAGAGTCAGGGCAGAGAGTGTGTGACTGGCCCAAGCAAGTTTCCATGGAAGAGTGGGGATTCACTACCTATTAGTTCTCCAACGAAGAAGAAGGATAGTTTTTATACCCTGCTTTTCTCTACTTTATGGAGTCTCAAAGCGGCTTACAATTACAATCCCTCCCACTCCCCACAACAGATAGCTTGTAAAGTAGGTGGGGCTGAGAGAGTTCGGAGAGAACTGTGACTGGTCCAGTATCAGCCAGAAGGCTTCATGTGGAGGAGTGGGAAATCAAACCCGGTTCTCCAGATTAGAGTCCACCGCTCTTAACCACTACACCACGCTGCCAGATTTCCATCCCCACTGGAACACCTACAGAACATTTCCTCACCCACTGAGAAATGCTGCTAGATTTTTCCCTCGGCGTGCCTTCCTCCCTACTGTTCCCCCTATTGTATTTGTATTCGACTTTTCCTCCAAGCAGTTCAGGACATTGTGCATAGTTCATCCCTTCCTTTTTTATTCTCACAACAACCCTGTGAGGTCGGTTAGGCTGAGAGACAGTGACTGGCCAGAGGTCACCCAGAGAGCTTCATGGTAGAGTGGTTCGAGTCTCCACAGTCCTAAGCCAAAACTTTAATCAATATACTACACTGTCTCCCACAGGCCTCAAGATGGTTACATGCCCTTGGGATTGAGCAGTGGACAAGGAAAAAAAACAGATATGTGGATAATGGCACAAAAAAATGGAAAATGTGTGAACAAAGGGAGTAGAAACAATGTTACAGGAGGAGATTTATTAGGTTAGACCCACTGCAGTGTTTCCACAGGTACAAGGTACTCCCTCTTTCCGTGGCAGCTGAAAAATTTGACATCCACAGGAAGGGGAGACCGTTGAGCCTGCAGAAATCCCACACTGGCTCCAGCTCACCAAAAATCACCCTCCCCATTTACCACAACATGAACATTTCTACTGTGAAAAGCACCAAATATGTACAAATTGATCCAGGGTGGCATCTATGGAAACTTCTCTGCTAACAGGTTTGTTTTGAAAGCATCCTCCGTACGATCCAAGAATTCACCCAGCAAGGAGAAGTATTCAGTTTTGTTCAGAAGCTAAACAAGATTTCAGGAAGCCAATTGTGGCCTTACATGCTTGCTCAAAATTCATATTGTAGGGACTTAAAACAACTTTGCTTCAGTTTTGAAAATGTCATAGCAATAAGGTTCTAGGCGCCTCTGCTCCACAAGCGGGAGCTTTGTGGGGGTGCGACGGGGGATGTCTGATGCGCTGTCACTTCTGGGAAGCGATGCGGATGCTCTAGCAATCTCCGCCGAAACGCTACGTGTTGCTTCCCGGTAAACCCGGGAGTGACATCGGTGTGTCGTGTGGGTCATGCGCGCGTGCATTGTGCGCCTCCCCCTTTGCCTGGTCCTCCTTTGCCTGCCAACCACCTGAGGGGCGGCGGGCAGCCTGGTGGATTGGTGAGCCTTTGCCCGCCCCCATTGGGCAACAGGCAAGCCAACATAGAGAAAATGAGGATGGTAAAGCAAAATCAGCTTCCAACTTTAAACTAAAAAAAACAAACAAAGCCAGAATCAGCAGTAGCATATCTCAGCTGATATTGTTCACAAAATTCATACCTGGGATGTCAGCGACCTGTGACAAATGCCGTTGGCATTAATTCCCTTGCCTCTGAATAGAAATCATATCGTTTTATTCCTACCTGCGGTTTGTGTAGTAACTGTAGAGGAGGCTGCTGCCCTAGAAGGCTTCAATCAGCCAGCATGGGGCACCATTTGCAAGCATGCACAATGCTCGAGAAACGGTGTTGCCTTGCATTTATTTTTAGGTAATTACTATTTATTTCATTTCAATGAGGGGAAAATGTGACATTACCTAAGCAACAGAATATGAAATTGTTTCTTTTAAAGTATCAGGCACCAAAACCACTCAACAGGTGATCAGGAAGATGATGGGCAGGTGGAATCCCTATGAGATACATAGTCTGGTTCAGACGCTCAGACCGCACACCCTGCTGTTCGCCACACACAACTGTTTTATTTGTTTCCGGAACAACTTATAGCTTAAAGCTATTATTTATATAAACTAGTAGATTCACACTGCCAATTTAGCAGGTCTACTCACTGAAGCTTATTCCCAGGAAAGGGTTCTTACAATTATGATACTGTAGATTATGTCAGAACAGGGGGGGAATTTGCAAGGTATGGAGAGGTTCGATTTGAGAATCAAAATCAGGATTTTTGGATCCAAAGAGCAGAGATGGAAAATCTGAAATCATCCCAAGAAAGGTTAGAAAAGACTTCTGCCTAGATCAGGAGTCCAGCAAGGCTTCTGATTGGCTGCGCAGATTAAAAACAAAACAAAACATTGCTTTGGCCGCAGCTGCCACCACTGTGCAAGGATCTTCACTATATGTGACTGATGGTACACCATAGCAGCCCTTTTGTGGCTGGCTCCAGCTCCCGCAAAAGCCATTGTGTGGCAGCCACTTTGTGGCTACACCCACCACAACCTTTCAGAATTCCAAGATTAAATCAGATAAACAGTAGTCTCCAGATATATGCATAAATACTACAGACATAAAATAACGCAGTAATCGCTGATTGTAATGCAGATATGACCAAAGCATGGGATTCCCTTAAACGTAAAATTAGATCTGAGTCTCACGCCGTTACATTGTCTGAGTACATTGAAGGCAACATTATCCCTAGAGGTCTGGGGGTCCAGAAGTCTCCGGCACTGTACCGATCAGACAAGGATTTTAACAGTAAATGGATAGCAATTCGGAACAAGTGCTCGCACGATCTAATGATGTTGATTATTGAAAGATCTATAAAAGAAGCAGAAACAGCTTGGGAGGAGGCTGAGAAACTGAAAACGGAAGTGAAAGCCACAGTGTCCGAGGAAGTTTTTGAAAACCAAATAGAACAGTTGGAAAAAGATTTGGCCAAATATGGTTCAGATATTGAAGCCTACAAGAAACGGAAGTTTCTTAGAGAACAGGATGATTATACCAAGGACAGAATTTATTTCTGGACTAATAAAAATAATAGAACACGCTCCTTTAAGGGAGCGTTGGGAGATACTCGGACTCTGAGGGTTCCTCTGGAGACAGGGGCGGGTCAAGCATCTCATGCGGCGGATCCTATGGCTCGTCCTATTATCTTCGTCCTAATCGCTGGGGTTTTTCCTATGCTCTGGGACCCTAGCGGGGACCCCGGAGGAAACAGAAACCAACCTCGTAGTCAACCTTTCTTCACGTCAACTTACTCCTGGGGAAGTTAAAGTTTTGAATCCAGGATTGGGGTTTGTCCCCACTCCTCTATATTCAGGGTTTCAAACCCGTGTAGACCTTTATAAGTTATTTCGTAACATCAAACTAAAGGAGTTTTTCAAAGGACAGGAAAGGAGTACGCGTGAATACAGTCAATTTCGTTTAAAATCCACCTTTATACCAAAAAACCCCGGCTTTCAAGTCAACACCTTTCAAACATTAGTGTTAAGAGACATTGATAGACTTGAGAAGCGCAGGAGATGGCAGAGTGATAGAACCAACATTACTTCCCAACAATTAGAAATATTGCAAGGAATCTCCTCAGACCCTTCAATTACTTGCATGCCGGCTGATAATGGCGGAGCCTTAGTGGTTTTAGATTCATCCTCCTATGACCAGGAGAATTTGAGACAATTGAATGATAGGAAATTCTATAAACCTTTGTTTTCGGATCCATCTTGAAAGGTTATGAATATTGTCAAAACTGTAGTATATGAGTGTTTGGCTCTTAATTACATTGAAAAAGCCACTGCTGACTTTCTTATGGTAAAATATCCTAGTGTTCCCATCTTTTATTCTTTACCAAAGATACACAAATCCTTGAATAATCCACCTGGACGCCCTATAATTTCTGCTATGGGGAGCATTCTTGAACCCATATCCCGGTTCATTGATCATTTTTTACAACCATTTAGCAAAAATACTCGCTCTTACATTAAGGATTCAAGAGATTTCATTAGCAAGGTAGAACATACACGTATACCGGTAGAAGCAGTGTTTGCTACCTTCGATGTTACCTCGTTGTATACCAACATTCCCTTGGAAGAAGCAAGGAACATCACTGAGAAACTTTTGAACACAAGGACTGACCAGAACATCCCTACTCATTTTCTTTTAAGTTTGGTTGATATTATTTTTGAGAATAATTTCTTTAGGTACCGTGATCAATTTTTTTTGCAGACACGGGGGTAGCAATGGGCGCCGCCTGCGCCCCCTCTGTGGCCAATGTTTGTATGATTTCTTTCGAGGAGGATTCCTTAACCTGTCACAGTGTATTCCAGGATCACGTGTTACATTATGTTAGATTTATTGATGACTTATTTTGTATTATAGATTCTCCAAAAGCTTATGATTCTCTTCTCCAAAGTCTCAACTCTTTGAATCCTTATCTTAAATTTATAGGTCATAGCGATGGACAGGCTATTTCCTTTCTTAATCTGACGGTCTTTAGGACCTATGAGAACACTATTGCCGTAAAACCTTACCACAAGGCCACTGATGTGGGAGCAGGGCTGCATTATACCTCCCATCATCCGCTTCATTTGCGGCATAACTTACCTTATAGCCAACTTCTTAGGTTAAAGAGAAATGCCACGCATTCACAGGATTTTCATTTGGCAGCATGGGATTTGTGCCAAAATTTGAAACAAAGGGGATATGAAGATCTTACTATCTCCACAGCACTTTGAAAGGTGGCACTTAAAGATAGACTCTATTGCAGCCACAGATCAACCAGGACACTAAATCTACTGGTATTTTTGCATCCCTGCAATTCAATCATTTAACGTATGAAATACAACGTATCATTCGTCGCCAATGGCATGTTCTTTACAATATTCCGGGCTGTTCGGAACCACCGGTGTTCGGTCTGAGGAAAACTAAGTCTCTTCGCAATTTTCTGATGAAAACTGACAGGCTGGCCGATAAGCCAAGAGTTAACATCCCGGGACATCATAAATGTGGCGCATGTGCAATGTGCCCTTTTAGTTTACCCATCAAGGAAGTAAGCGCATCCAGTTCAAATTTTAAACATACATTGCAGCAATTTACCAACTGCCTGTCTAAGAATGTCATTTATGCCGTCCTCTGCCCCTGTTTAAAGATGTACATTGGCTCAACGTCACGTTAATTAAAATTACATATAAGTGAACACAGAGCCAGGATTTGCTCTAAAATATCAGAGGCACCACTCACTGGCCATTATCTTCAGCAAGGTCACTCGGAAAATGACATTTTATTTTCTGCGTTATGGCAATATAGACCTCGCCAGTACCAGCAGGAGGATATTATAAAAATCTTACACCAGCAAGAGCTAAGATACATAGATCTTTTTAAAACATTATCCCCTGTAGGATTGAATAGTGAATTTGACATGTCAAGTTTCCTTTAAGTATTTAATCCCTCACAGCTGTTAAGGTGGGACATTTCTGTTCTTAACTAAGTGCCTCAGTGGCATTCCTCACCAGCTATCAGAGATAGAAAGACGCCCTATGGGTCAGCTGGTCAATAATTGGTAAGCTCCACATTCGTTGTCTTGATTTATAATTTATGGATAATTGAATGTAATTTTTGTAGTGCATCTATGATTGTCGGGCTCCTTAATATTATTCTTACAGAGGTCTTTGTACCGTATATGAAACTACTAAGCTGATAGACAAATGTACAACTGATGAAGCAGTCGCGAAACGAACACAGAATCCGGAAGTGTCGTTTTGTTTCTCACACCTGTCTTTTCTACATTTATGGGACTTACCTTGTTTGGATTTATACGGTGAAGCAACCAGAGTCTCTGGACTATTTTCCTTTTTTGCACTGGAGCAGCAAGTACTCCTCTTGTTATGTTGGACTGTTTGAACGGATGTGATTACCGCGTTATTTTATGTCTGCAGTATTTATGCATATATCTGGAGACTACTGTTTATCTGATTTAATCTTGTTACAAATTTTTTTTTTTGTGATTGTAATTCTGAGCTGTGGTGCTGTTTGTTGTTTCTAACCTCCAGGTAATAGCTGGAGATCTCCAGCTATTACAACTATCTCCAGCCAATACAGATCAGTTCACCTGGATAAAATGGCTGCTTAGGCAATTGGACACTATGGCATTGAAGTCTAGGGCTGCCAACCTCCAGGTACTTAGCCAAACATACAAACAACCAATGCTGGAAACAACAAAAGTTACTAAGCAAAAACAGCACGTAGCTCACTATTTCACCTTATTCATCATATAAAAAACACAGCAAATATTAATCCATTTGCAATATACTATATTCAGTGATTGAATACAGTATATATGATTGAATATAGTATTCAATGAATATAGTATATTGCAAATGGATTAATATTTGCTGTGTTTTTTTTTTATATCATGAATAAGGTGAAATAGTGAGCTACGTGCTGTTTTTGCTTAGTAACCTCCAGGTACTAGCTGAAGATCTCCTGCTATTACAACTGATCTCCAGCTGATAGAGGTCAGTCCACCTGCTTTGGCAATAGGACTCTGTGGCATTGAAGTCCCTCCCCTCTCCAAACCTTCCCCTCCTCAGGCTCCGCCCCCAAACACTCCCACCAGTGGTGAAGAGGGACCTGGAAACCCTACCAAAGTAGGAAGGGGAAGATGGCCAAAAAGCCAGTACTTTGCAGCATTATCTGCAGTTCTGAGGAGACGGTGTTTGTCTTGTGAAACGCATGCCATAGAAAGAAGGTGTGGTGTACATGGCGCTGCTTTTCTGAGGTCTTCCAGGCACAGCCTCGATTATGGCACAAGGAATTCTCAAAAGCCCTTCCAAACAATACCTGAGTGCCTTGCAGCACAGAAACAGCGGTCCTGTAGACTGACTTATTTTTCACAGAATCTTTTCAGAAATGAAATTTGAACTGCTGTAGCCGCCTGTGTTATTATGCACGTCGGGCTGTGATCATGCAACCCACTCTGAGCCTGGCTGTGGCCCAGATAGAGCAAGAAATTATGATTATTATTATTAAATTATTAAATTTCTACCCTGCCCTCCCCAGCCGAGGCCGGGCTCAGACAATAAGAGATAAAGATACAAATATATTAATATAATCATATATTATAATCATATATTATCATATATAATCATATATTATGTGCTTAAGACTGACAGACCTGCTCCGTTACAGGATAGCTAAGTATTCATCACGCTTCCACACCAGCCCATCTAAAATAATACTACAAAGGTTTGAAGGTGTGCCATTTATAAAACTCTCTCTCAAAATAGGCAACAACATACAGAAAGCTGACATTTGGTATTGGGGTGCCAGGTCTCTGGAGATCTTCTGCTGCCTCAGGGCTGCACTCTAGGATTCACATGAAACTCCATGGTAAACCATAGAGTTTGGGGCGAATCCTGCAGCACTCACCTGATGTGACAGTGAAAAGTCCGTGTTCATGCTGGAAGTGATGTTGCAACATCAGTGCAACACCGTTTATGTTGTTCCTGTGCCGGACTCTTCCACTGGTTGCCAACGCTTGGCTGGAAGTCCTACTTGGTCAATGGCACTACAATTTCTATAAACGTTTGAAAGCACATATATAATGGTCCACACTAAGGACATTCAGGTTTACCTCGCAAAAATAGAGGGCTGTATTCCTGCACAGAGCAAACCAAACCATAAATGGGAAAGAATGTAGGACAATATGAGTTACGGTCCCACAGTGGGAAACTGCTAAAGGAGAATTCAAGACATTGGGCATAATATGCCTGCCCCCCACCCCAGGGCTGAACAAGGACTTGGAATTCCTTAGGGCAAATAGGTGATAATAATCATAGTAAAACCTGGATTTTGCAGCCATTTGTGGTGTTAGCCAGCTTAGCAAAACTACTGAAACGGCCAGTTCCTGCTATTGTGAACAATCTCTTGTAAATCTTGAATTTTTCATAAATACATCTAAGCCTGTACTTCCTACATTTCATAACAGTTTCTGTCTCCACACCTTATTTATAAATATCTGCCTGGTGAAGAGGGAAGGTGCTGGAGGTCTCAAACCAAGGATTCTGGGAGTAGGATTGCCAACCTCCAGGTAGCGGCTGGAGATCTCCTGGGATTTCAACTGATCTCCAGGTGACAGAGTTCAGTTCACCTGGAGAAAATGGCTGCTTTGGAAGGTGGACTCTATGGCATCCACCTCTGCTGAGGTCCCTCCTCTCCCCAAACCCCGCCCTCCCCAGGCTCCACCCCTAAAATCTCCAGGTATTTCCCAACCCAGAGCTGGCAACCCTATCTGGCAGTCAGCGTTCAATACCTTACCCTGTGTCACTACTAGGGTCACCAGCTCCGGGTTTGGAAATACCTGGAGATTTTGGGGGTGGAGTCTGAGGAGGGCGGGGTTCGGGGAGGGGAGGGACTTCAATGCCATAGAGTCCAATTGCCAAAGTGGCCATTTTCTCCAGGGGAACGGATCTCTATCGGCTAGGGGTCAGTTGTAATAGCAGGAAATACCTGGAGATTTTCAGGGAGCAGCCTGAGGAGGGCAGGGTTTGGGGAAGGGTTTCAATGGAGTATAATGCCACAGAGTCCATCTTCCAAAGCCGCCATTTTCTCCAGGTGAACTCATCTCTATCGGCTGGAGAACAGTTGTAATCCCAGGAGATCTCCAGCTCCTACCTGGTGGTTGGCAACCCTAAAGGTGGAACAGTTTATTGCTTGGATAAAATCATACTCCAATTGTTGCAACATCCATGATTTTACAATCTATTAATATTATATGCCAAACTAGGCTAAGGATTCTCAAATCCCAGGGCACAGTTCAACTAAAAAAAAGAAGATCCTGTTAGCAAAACCGAATCAAACAATGTCCATTGTGTATTCCCTCACTACACACCCTGCACAATTTGTAGTACATATGCATCAACATAATATAACGGTCATGATAAGGCCTGAGCTACACAGAAAGCAGGCCAAATATTTACACTGTATTAAATCACTTCCTTTGGGTGACTGTGCACTCTGTGATCCACATCTGCTGGTGTTAATCTGTTTCGCAGAATGTGTCTGCTTCGGCAGATTGCCAACTGGCCAAGCATCGCCCTGCAGAAGAACCTCACCAAAAACAGAGCAAGCTCTTGCGCAAGCTCTTGTGCAACGCCTGCACGTTTCACTCCATGCATTATAATGCCCAGAAATCAGTTGCACAACATCTTGTGCATGAGAAAGCCCCAGTGGAGATAGAATAAGTATAGGGTTGCCAGGTCATTCTCCTCCTCCGGCGGGAGGCTGTAGCTTGAAAGCGTGATTGCGCGCACGCACACCGACACACGCACGTCACTTCTGGTTTAGCAAAATCTCCAGGTATTTCCCAACCTGGAGTTGGCAACCCTAGCTCTAGTGCAAGTGGAGATTTAGCACTGGATCCAACCAAAACTCCGTTGACTTTTTGATGACTTGAAGAAATCTTGGATCAGAGGTTTCTCCCCCATCTTTTTTTTTTCCCCCTGAATTTGCGTACCACCAAATACAGTGTAAGGAAGTTTCTGTACTGGGTAATAACCAGGGTTGCCAATCTCCAGGTACTAGCTGGAGGTCTCTGCATGACTAAGGCTGCTTCCACACATCACAGGATAAGAATGCTATTGTCACACCATAGCAATAATTCCCAATTAAGTTGCCCTGTCCACTAGGGTTGCCAGCTTCCTGCTATTACAACTGATCTCCAGCCAATAGAGAAAATGGCCCCTTTGGCAATTGGACTCTGTAGCACCCCTCTGAAAACCCTTCCCTCCTTAGGCTCCGCCCCAAAAACCTCCTGGGGCGAAGAGGGACCTGGCAACCCTAGTAATAACTTTTAAAAGTTTGCATTTGGTATCCTAAAATTTCAACTATTTGGCTTCCAAGTTTGTTTACATTCCTGTTTGGCAATTAATTTTTAACGAGGGGAATATTTTGTGTTGAGCAAGAACGGAAGGGCTGGCAGCGCTGGCTACATCCACTAATTGCTCTCACACGCCAAGACACGGGGATCTTTAACCCACGCAGCACTGAACAAGATGCTTGAGAAGGTTCTTTCCCTCTTTCCACTTTGAACACCTAAATGGTCCGTCACCTTTGGATAGGGTTGCCAGGTCCCTCTTAGCCACCGGTGGGAGATTTTTGGGGTGGAGCCTGAGGAGGACGGGGTTTGGGGAGGGGAGGGACTTCAATGCCATAGAGTCCAGTTGCCAAAGCGGCCATTTTCTCCACTGATCTCTATCGGCTGGAGATCAATTGTAATAGCAAGAGATCTCCAGCTATTACCTGCAGGTTGGCAGCCCTACCTTTGGACTAAGGGCTGGGTCTCGCTCGTCATATAAGAGAATCACTCTAGCAGTTTTGTTAGTATAACTGCCATATAAGTAGGGTTGCCAGCCTCCAGACAGGGCCTGGAGATCTCCTGGAATTAGAACTGATCTCCAAATGACAGAAATCAGTTCCTCTTGAGACATTGGTTTCTGTGAAGGGTGGACTGTGGCATTATACCCTGCTGAGGTCCCTCCCCAGAAGCGCCACATCGCAATGGGCCACTTTACCGCTCAGATCCGCAGAATCCATCAAACACGACAGCACTTCCCACATTACATCTATTAACAATAACCACAAACGGTAGAAAGGACTTGCACCAAATAACTGCTTCAACGCAAGCCAATTACTTTCATGGTCAGAGCAGGCAGTTGAGGATTGCTGCCAGAGAAACTTAACAAACAATGAACCAGTACCACACACAACAAGATCCCAAGAGCAGAGGGACTCTGTCCATGCAATTCTGGGGAAATAGAAATACTGGAACACATGTTTTTCAGAGGCTCATTCTACAAGGCTGCCCGCTCTAAATTGACCCGGTCCTTGTTTGAGAAAATCTCGGGCTATTCTGAAAAACTTCAGATT
This sequence comes from Euleptes europaea, assembly GCF_029931775.1. Classification (NCBI taxonomy): domain Eukaryota; kingdom Metazoa; phylum Chordata; class Lepidosauria; order Squamata; family Sphaerodactylidae; genus Euleptes; species Euleptes europaea. Next base: position 75,929,302 of record NC_079320.1, read on the forward strand.
AGGAAGCTCCCCTCGGATGAAATTCCCCAACAAATTAGTGAGGTCGCCAAATTCTGCGCAGCAATTTATAAACTTCGTCAAAGATTAGTTAAATAAAGTTCAAAGAAACAATGAAAAACATGAATTGGTGGCAAAATGTTTATTTCTTGTCTAATCTGTAAAACATTTTAACTATATATATCCTTTTAAATTACTGTAACATGACACAATTTTTAAATAATATCAATGTACCCTCGGTAACGTTGTTATGTTCTAAATTTTTATTGGCGTAATGCCACAATAAATGTTTCTTCTTCTTCAGTACCACACACAGGGCAACACATCCTCCAGACCTATGGGGTTACGTATCTGCAGGCCCCATGCAAACAGGCAGAGAGGTTACTGAGAGCTTTTGAGTTTAAGCCCCAGTAAGTGATAAGCTTTTCCAGCAGTCCAAGTTGCTGAACGTATGCTAGGTGGCAGGCCTGCGTCCCACCTGACCCCCGAAGGGGACAACTGGCAAATCTGACGACAGCAATCTTGACATACAGAACCTTCAGGACTGGGGATGGTAAGGCAGATAACACATCCCTGCAACTCCACTGGGCATCTGCTGCTGACCCCTAATTTAAAGTGCATTACAAACCCACGCAAATATTTGTGGAAAACGACCCGCTTGGAGCAAAAAACAAATCTCTGCTGATTATTTTCACATCCTTCCCACAATGCTATTGAGAAGAACAAACCATTTAAAAAATACATTTAATATGAGTCTCAGCTGCAAACTATTCTTTCTTTTCCCCTCCTGGTTTGATCATTACCATGAAAAACAAGACTTTGTTGTTACGCATTAATTTATTTATTGCAACGGCAGTGCATCTGCTCTAATCTTTGGAGCTTATTTCTGGAAAAGTAACATTCCATTCCAGCGGTCCATTACATATATATATATATCTCACAACGTCCGACTGGCTGGATTAACCATCAGGCAAAGGAAGCTAAAGCTTTGGGACAACATCTGAATGGAACCCTCCCTGGAGCTTCATTAAGTGACAGTGCATCTACAACTAGGGCTGCCAGGTCCCCCTTTGCCACCAGTGGGAGATTTTGGGCGGAGCCTGAGAAGGAAGGGGTTTGGGGAGGGGAGGGACTTTAATGCCATAGAGTCCAGTTGCCAAAGCGGCCATTTTCTCCAGGTGAACTGATCTCTATCAGCTGGAGATCAGTTGTAATAGCGGGAGATCTCCTGCTAATTCCTGGAGGTTGGCAACCCTATCTACAACAGGGAGGGGGGAAATCACTACTGATCCCTTGGAGGGAGGGGGGTTACACGTGGCAGCAGCAGGAGCCTGCTCTTTTTCTTCGTGTTCCCTCTCCATCAGGATGGTGGAGTCATGAGTGGTTAGGACCCTCCAAAGGTTGGGGAACGGGGCAGCTGCCCTTGTTGTCCTGTAAGCAGCCGGCATGGTGTAGTGGTTAAGAGTGGTGGTTTGGAGCGGTGGACTGTAATCTGGAGAACCGGGTTTGATTCCCCATTCCTCCACATGAGCAGCAAAGGCTGATCTGGTGAACTGGATTTGTTTCCCCACTCCTACACACGAAGCCAGCTAGGTGACCTTGGGCTAGTCACAGCTCCCCACCTACCTCACAGGGTGTCTATTGTGGGGAGGGGAAGGGAAGGTGATTGTAAGCTGGTTTGATTCTCCCTTAAGTGGTAGAGAAAGTCGGCATATAAAAACCAACTCTTCTTCTTCTTCTAGATAAGACCTCCACGGCCATGTGTATTCCCCCACCCCCAGGTAAAAGTATATCTGCCAACTGAGAAACATACTGCATACTTCAAGAAGAATGCTAAGACTCCCTCACGACACGAGTGTCTGTTTTTGCTTTCACAAGCCTCCCTTCTGGAATCTGTATGGAGAAAACCAGTGTTCTGCTTCCTACTTTACACCATTAAAATTCCATATGTTGTGATGAGCCAACATTCCTTATTTTCTGAGCAGCAGGGGAGTAATAGCCCAGCTCTCGCTGCAAGGGATCTCAAAATACTGGTAGCAGGTCCAGAACAAAAATCAGAATGGCTGCAAGTGCTACACAGAAGCTTGCTTTGGTACGTGTGGACCTCACCTGCATCGATGCCCAAACGTAGACCAGTGAGAAACCATCGTCTTTGAGTGGGGCAAGGCTGCTTAAGGAGGGGACAATTTTCTTAGGGGCATGGAAGAATCACTCCCACAGCTGGACCAAGCTTTGACCAAGTAAATTGGTGCTTTGACTGATCGGGTAACCTAACAAGACTGCCAACCTTCAAGTGCAGGTTGGAGTTCTCCCAGAATTAAAGCTCCTTTACAGTTTATAAAGATCAGTTCCCCTGGAAGAAATGGCAGCTTTGGATAGGGAGGCTCTATGGCATGACATCCCCCAAGCTCTCTCCCCTCCTCAATAGGGTTGCCAACCTCCAGGTACTAGCTGGAGATCTCCTGCTATTACAACTGATCTCCAGCCGATAGGGATCTGTTCACCTGGAGCAAATGGCCACATTGGCAATTTGATTCTATGGCATTTAAGTCCCTCTCCTCCCCAAACCTCACTCTCCTCAGGCTCCATCCTCAAACCTCCTGCTGGTGGCAAAAAGGGACCTGGCAATCCTACTCCTCAACCTTCACCCACTTCAGGCACCACCCCCAAATCTGCAGGAATATCCCAAACTACAGGAGCAAACCCTGAGTAAGTAGTGAGGTGTTCTGAAAAGTCAATAGATTCCAAATCTGGCACCACTGTAGCCCTACCCGGTCACTTATGGTCCTTGGAATGCCTATGGACTCCATCCCTGAAAACTAGCATATTGGCCTCCATCGTGGGAGGAGTCCTGACATGTTTCTTTCTCCTTTTGCTAAAAGTCCTTACTACAATTTCCTATATAGAATATGAATGTCAGTTCCAGGGTCCTGAAGATATAGACCTACACTTAGGGTTGCCAGGTCCATCTTTACCACCACGGGAGGTTTTTGGGGTGAAGCCTGAGGAGGGCAGGGGTTTGGGGAGGGGAGGGACTTCAATGCCATAGAGTCCAATTGCCAAAGCGGCCATTTTCTCCAGGTGGACTGATCTCTATAGGCTGGAAATCAGGTTGGCAACCCTACCTACACTGTAATGGTGTGTTGCTTAAATCTATTTCTGCTTCCTTTTGATAAATATATTCCAAGCCCTACCTTCCATATCGCATGAGGAGTCCTACAGTCCGAAGGCCAGCTTTGCCCCAACTCACAGAGTTCAAGGTAGGGTCTCCATATCCATTAACCTTGTGCTCTTATCTAGTCAGTCTTATTAACGCTTCCTTCCTATCTGAGAATTAAAAGGTTGAGGCCCCAGATCCAGAGGTTTACCCAGGGAGCTGGGCTTCTCAGCCCGCATATCTGACCCCAGGGAGAAAGACGTCCACAAGCCACCTCTCCCCACCCACCCCAAACTGGAGGACTGTCAGAACCCGTCTATGATGGAAAACGCTGAGGGGAATAAAAAATAAAAGAGCAATGCAGGAATGTGTACCCAAGCCTTATTGTTTGCCGGTAATGGGGCTCTCTGGACTGCAGCCTTAACCGTAAATATAGCTCACCTTGTAAAAACAGCAATCATTCTGAGTATTTAAGAAAAAACGAAACAAAACACAGCAACTTTTGGAACAAGTGAAACAAGGATGTGTTTGTGTCAAACATGTCCCTAGGTTGTATCCTTTTATGACTTTTTAAAAAAATGAAGTTCATAAATAGCAGATATAAAAGTACTCTTCTAATATACTGAGCAAGGCACTTTTTTTCCAGGTCACATTGACCAGAGTTATATAAGCTCACCTACTTAGCTCCTGCTTATTTTAAGACAAAGCAAAAGGAACGTTAATTTGGAAATATTTCTTCCTGGGAAACCTAAGTAAATGTTCTTTCAGCAATTATTTCACTGAGAAGTCCCTGGCATCTAATTGTAACTCTTTCATTCTTGACAAAAGATCTATTACAATTAAGAGCCTAAAGCTCTATGGGTGAAAATAGTCTATTACTAGGGTTGCCAACCTCCAGGCACTAGCTGGAGATCTTCTGCTATTACAACTGACCTCCAGCCAATAGAGAGCAATTCACCTGGAGAAAATGGAGACTTTGGCAATTGGAGTCTATGGCACTGACGTCCCTCCCCTCCCCAAACCCCACCCACAGTAGGCTCCGCCCCTAAAACCTCCTCCCAGTGGCAGAGGGACCTGGCAACTCTACCCCCCCCCATGTCACACGGCTAATTTAGCAGTGTAGTTTAGGATGACAAATTATAGATGAATTGAGTCCAGACTTGGGTTTGTGAGCATCACTGGCTCTTCCCAGTCATGACTGTACCACAGCAGGGTGAAGAGGTACCACCAAAGTAGGGTTGCCAACCTCCATGTACTAGCTGGAGATCTCCTGCTATTACGATTGATCTCCAGCTGATAGAGATCAGTTCACCTGGAGAAAATAGCCACTCTGGCAATTGGACTTTATAGCATTGAAATCCCTCCCCAAGCCCTGCCCTCCTCAGACTCTGCCCCTAAAACCTCCCGTCGGTTTCTAAGAGAGACCTGGCAACCCTACACCAAAATAGTCCTCAGAGAGGCTGCTCTAAACTGGCCCTTTATTAATTTCATGCCTCCTAATTCCTTTATGTAAAGTATTCTTATATTATAGTAGTCATCAGCAGGCATACCAACTGTGAGGAACAACCAAGCAATTTCTGCACCGACGCATAAGCAATATGCACCATTAGCCTTTTCCCGTCACAGTCTATCGATTGTCTGACCTCTCGAAAAGTAGCCACAACAATTCCCTCTGTTATATTTACCGTAAACGTGATGTAAAAACAAGACCTTAAAATATCTGAATCAATGGGAATGAAAATAGCTATTTGAGAAAAAAATTTTTTGAAAGAAACTTGGCTGTTTTACAAATCCCTCAAAATGTATTCAGATTCACATTTGATCTTGTTGGTTTATATCTAGGAAAGGCATCCTTGCAGATAAAAAAAAGAAGAAAGAAGAATATTTAAATGGAAGGTGGGGGAGCTTTGTGATGTTGAGACGACTCACTTCCAACTGTTTTCCAGAAGGTTCTTTCAAGACCACAATATAAATATAGGCTGCAATCCTCAACGGGGTGGGTGGGAGCCTGATGCTCCTTAGGAGTTGCTGTGACTCCGCACTGGCGTAGGTGCCACCTTATCATGGAATAAAGTGGCACCTACACCGGCGTGGGGGCAAACACGCCAGCACCAAGAAGCCATGCTGCTGTGTGAGGCTCCACCGCCAACGCCATTATGCCAGCAGCAAGATCCCGGAAGCTGAGTGTTCCTGGAGGGGGAGCTGCCTTTAGGCAGCTTCTTAATCCCTTTGGACCCGGGAACGGTCCCTCTTGCAGTGGTGTGGCTATGCCACCTTTTTTGATTGTGTGTGTGTGTTAAGTGCCATCAAGTCACTTCCCTATGAATCAATGTCCTCCAAAACATCCTATCTTTAACAGCCTTGCTCAGGTCTTGCAAATTGAGGACTGTGGCTTCTTTGATAGAGTCAATCCATCTCTTGTTGGGTCTTCCTCTTTTCCTGCTGCTTTCAACTTTTCCTAGCACGATTGTCTTTTCCAGTGACTCTTGTCTTCTCATAATGTGGCCAAAGTACCATAGCCTCAGTTTAGTCATTTTAGCTTCTAGGGTCAGTTCAGGCTTGATTTGATCTATAACCCACTGTTTTTGTGGGTGTCTTTCTGTGTGAGTGTTTTGCAGTCCACAATATCCGTAACACTCTCCTCCAACACCACATTTCAAAGGAATCTACTTTCGTCTTATCCGTTTTCTTCATAGTCCAGCTTTTATACCCATACATAGTAATAGGGAATACGATGGCATGAATTAACTTGATCTTGTTTGTGTAGCCCTGCTGATTTAAATGGGCCAATTTTCAGGGGGGTTGTTTTTCTTTGAATTTATTTTGCTTTTGTGCAGCCAGGGAACTCCTGGCCGCTGCCTGACTGCCCCCCCCCCTTCAGGAATGGGCCGATTCTCCTCATCTCATTGAAGACAAGGCTGACACAGAGTGGCTTTAGAAAAACATAGGTGGGGGGGCACATGGCTGGGCTCATCTCAAGGACATCAGCCAAGTATCTCTCGCTCGGACACCTTTGTTATGTAGGAACCCATTCGCCAAAGCTAGCTTGGAGTTCAAGCATTTTCAACTGATCCCGGCACAGCAGAGAAATATTAAAACCATAGCTGCCCAACTTGTGAATTCTTTATCATAGCAATGCTGCTGTTACATTTGCAGAGAGAATGCAAGATTTCTATTTTCAGACAGGCATTTGGCTCACTTTTAATACTATGGCACTGCACTTGGTATTTATCAAGATTTTTTTTTTATTGTGCCTTTGCTGTTTCCTGTTTTAGCTATTGGGAAATCACTCGAACCATAGGGGAAAGTGGTACAGAAAGAAACAGAGAAATGAAATGCAACATGAATACAGTGGCTCCATTTAGGCTTAACACACAATCATGGCTTCACTAGATTAACTACTACCAGTATTATTTTCTGGACAACTGGCACGCCACTAACTATGATCAGTTAGGGCATGTGAAGCCACAATCTGAAACCAAAGCTGAAACAGTGCTTAACTACAGTTATTCTTAACTATGGTTTCCTGGAATGTACAAATGTGGACATGCTGGCTTAATATCTGCATCTGCTCTGGTGCCATTAAGACATTGACAAAACATCTTTTGAAGCAAGCCAGGATCTGAGTGATCATTTGAGAACCAAATCCTGGTTTCACAAACTGACCATAGTCAAAATAAAGCCATAGTTTTAACTGAGTCGTTGGCTGCAGAAGGCTTCATGGGTGTAGAGTTGCCACATCTCCGCCGAGGATGGGGGATCCCTCGCTTTGGGCCCTTCCCCCAGCACTGTCCAGCTGGCCGGCAGGGGTCTTACCGGGCTTAAAATGAGGCCTAGGCCTTGACGTCACCGATGTGATGATGTCATTTCCGGAAATGGCATCATCACATCTCCGACGAAGAAGGAGACCCTCTGGTATTTGGGCAAAATTCTATGGTAAAAACAGCTTCTACCTTGGAATTTTTGCCCAAATACCAGAGTGTCTCCCTCATTGTCGGCGATGGGATGACATCACTTCCAGAAATGACATCACTGTGCCAGTGATGTTGAGGCCTCATTTTAAGCCTTGAAAGGTCTCCCCACCCCCCAACCCTGTTGTCAGGGGGTACCTACATGGGTCACAAGCTCTCTTGGATTATATTTCCTACAGAAACCTTTGCCGGTTGCAGCCATGGTGCTTCTGGAAGCAGGTGCTGCTGAGGATCTCCCCACTGTTAGCAAGAACCACAGTTAGCAAGAACCTACAAGACAGCCTTGCCTTTGGTTGACCCAGAATGAACCTAAATTGGTCATTCCACTGGGAAAGCTGCAGAAAACCTTTATAAACGTATTTCTGATGCACACCATATCAGGCTGTGGAATGGTGGGTGGGCACGCATGAAAATACCCTGGAAAACACAATAATTGTTTCATTCTGCTTTACAGAAACACTGCTGTCAGCAAATCAAACCACGCTAGAAGAGTATAACTGTGAGAGAATAGTATGTTCAGTTTTGTTTCCATAGCCTTGATCTAATTTTTGTGTGACTATTTCCGACTCTTTGGGGGAAATTGAGTTGTGTGAGGTGGAAAGTTAATGGAAAACAGATTTCAGGAAACAAAAGATTACCGTTGGCTTTTTGTTTACTTCAGATACTTGCTTCCACACACAAGAATAATTTTCATGGAACTAATTTGATTTTTACTTCTTTTTTCAGATTGTTGCCCACAAAGGAACAGATTATGTTAGCTCAGCTCTTTCAATAATATCATTATCCTTCAAGGAACATTATTGACTGAAATTACATATGATATAGTATTTCTAATTTAAGGCTAAAATCTTCAGAGAAACCATAGAATAGCAGGGTGTGTTTGGTGAGACACGGTGTGGTGCAGAAGACAGCATCCAGGACTAGGTAGACCACGGTTCAGATCCTCACTTAGCCATAATGCTTACTAGATTTCCTCCCTCTCTCAGTTTAATGGATCTCACAAGGTTGCTTGTAATTTTGAAGATAAAATGGGATAACCCCCTAAGTAGGGTTGCCAACCTCCAGGTATTAGCTGAAGATCTTCTGCTATTACAATTGATCTCTAGCCAATAGAGATCAGTTAACCTGGAGAAAATGGCTGCTTTGGCAACTGGACTCTATGGCATAGAAGTCCCTCCCCTCCCCAAACCCTGCCCTCCTCAGCCATTGCCCCCAAAACCTCCCGCCGGTAGCAAAGATGGACTTGGCAACCCTACATCTGACTAGGGTGATATATCTGGGGCAGGACCAAACCAACTGAAAACATTATCAGTCCAACAACCTGTTCTAAGAGGGCTTCAGGAACAGGTGAAGCTGACATGGAGGAATTTAGCCTATCATGTTTCGCTTACCTTCTACCTTCACCACCCATGCCTGAAGAAGAATCATTGCTTGCGAGAACCGTTTCAAGATAACCATTTCAAGATAACCATTTCTCCCACATCCTGTCTTTCTTAATTATGGGTGGAGGAGAAAATCAGCTGCATTTAAGGACAGGTTTAAAAGTGAAATAACACACACTGCTAATTTTTTTTATTCAACCGTTCATCTCATACTTTCACAAAGCTTATGCTTTGATAGCATGCATCTGCCGCAGAATTAACAAAATGACTGGGTTAGAAGGAAAATATACGTTTAAACGTGTAATTCAAAATGACGAGATGTGGTAATGACCACTAGCTTAGATGGCATTAAATCAGGATTAGACATGTTCATGGAAGAGAGGGCAACAGACTGATATTATCCACATTGGTTGAGTGGGCTTTAGAAGAAATGCACAGAAGATGATTATCATTCCTAATCATGAGCTCGCTACTTGTGGCTGGCCCTGGTTGGAAACAGAATTCTGCATTAGATGGACTTCAGCCTTGTACATAATATGTGTCTTATACACATAAAATGGCATATTCTATACATAGGTCCACGCCAGAAATGCAGCTCTTATGTTATGGTTAGGGTTGCCAGGTCTCCCCTCTCCTCCGGTAGGAGGTGTTTGGAATGGGGCTGGGGTGTGATTACATCACTTCCGGGTTTACCCTGGAAGCGCCGCATTGCGACGGGATACTTTAGCACTCAAACCCCCCAAATGCTAGCGTCCCCACTAGCGTCCCCGCTCCGAGCCAGCTGATGCAACCTGGCAATCCTAGCTATGGTAAGGGGTTCTTTGGCAGCAGTTTCACCTAAGAGCCAGTGTGGTATAGTGCTTAAGAGAGGTGAACTCTAATCTGGAGAACTGGGCTTGATTTCCCACCTCTCCACATGAGTGGTGGACTCTAATCTGGTGAACCAGGTTGGTTTCCCCACTCCTCCACATGAAGCCTGCTGGGTCAGTCACAGTTCTCTCTGAACTCTCTCAGCCCCAGCTACTTCACAAGGTGTCTGTTGTGGAAGGGAAGGTGATTGTAAGCCGCTTTGAGACTCCTTAAAAAGGTAGAGAAAACTGGGATATCAAAAACAACTCCAACCCCTCCTCCTCCTCTTCTTCTATTTCATTCTTCTATTTCATTTCTCTTTGTATTCAATCTTTTTTTGTTTGTTTTGTTTTTGCCTACAGATTCAAACTCTCAGTTCTCCATTTTTTTTGAGAATGGTGTGTTAAGGTCTGGTTGCATCATGTATGTATACTAGGATAGATCCAGCCAATTTTTCCACTGGGGAACAAGGCAAGGAAATGTCTTTTTTGGCTGCCAAAAAGATTATGCTGTGGATCATGGGACCAGCATGGACAAAAACCATGGAGAATGGGAGCTGCAATAAAGAAAGAGAGCTGGGAAAGATGGAGCCAAAAACCTAGCTGGATCCAACCTACTGAATTACTTTTCTGTGTAGTTTACATGGTATTCCTATGTAGAGAATATGCCATTTATAAGACATATGTATAAGGCTGATTTCTTGACACCCTGATAATGTTCCAAAACAGCATACATTTCATGGAATACATTTGGTGCAAGGATGCAAAAATTGTCTGAAAATAAAGAATAGGTTTCCTTTGCACAAGGGAGAAAAAAAAATTGAAAGGAGGATTGGGTTCCAAAGAGAAAGGATGAAAAACTCAAAAGCTGCCCTGCCTTTAGGGTTGCCAACCTCCAGGTGGTGGCTGGAGATCTCCTGCTATCACTACTGCTCTCCAGGCAGCAGAGATCAATTCCCCTAGAGAAAATGGCTGCTTTGGCAACTGTACTCTATGACACTGAAGTCCATCCCCTCTCCAAACCCTGCCCTCCTCAGGCTTCACTCCCAAAATCTCCAGGGGTTTCCCAACCCAGAGCTGGCAACCCTACCTGCCTTCCTCACTGGACTGTTTTATACATTTAGCATCTTCAAGCATTTTTGTGTACATTCAACCCATGACTAGTCCAGTCTTCCTTTCTCCTCTCCCCTCCCAGCCAGCGTGGTGTTGTGGTTAAGAGCGGTAGTTTGCAGCGATGGAGTCTGATCTGGAGAACCGGGTTTGAGTCCCCACTCCTCCACATGAGCAGTGAAGGCTAATCTGGCGAACTGGATTTGTTTCCCTGCTCCTACACACAAAGCCAGCTGGGTGACCTTGGCCCTGTCACACGCTCTCAGCCCCACCCACTTCACAGGCTTTCTGTTGTGGGGAGGAAAAGGGAAGGCAATTGTAAGCTGGTTTGATTCTCCCTTAAGTGGTAGAGAAAGTTGCCATATAAAAACCAATTCTTCTTCTTTGAAGAGTAGGGTTGTCAGCTCCAAACTGGGAAATACCTGGAGATTGGGGGGTGGTGGAGCCTGAGGAGGGCGGCGTTTGGAGAGAGGAGGGATTGCAATGCCATAGAGTCCAATTGCCAAAGTGGCCATTTTCTCCAGGGGAATGGATCTCTGTCACCTGGAGATCAGTTGTAATAGCGGGCGATCTCCAGCCACCACCTGGAGGTTGGCAACCCTGTTGAAGAGTGCTCTTTCTCTGCTGGCTGTGATGCTCTACAAAGACATCATACCAGTGTTTATATAGAATGTAAGATACATATATGCATATATTATCTTTCCATATTTGTACTTCTGAACTGAAGTTTTCTAAAGTCAAACCACCAGCTGAAATTACCCCCCCCGTTTCATGTTTATGACCCACTATGCACTCGAACAAGTGATTTTTATGCAGGCATCTATGGAAGGTTTCTTTCCAGATATTAACCCTCCCCACCCCCATTTCCCTTTTCTCTCTTTCCAGCAAACCTTGGAGGATAGTAGAGCATCTTTTCAAGGTGACCTGCCTTTAAAAATATTTTTTTAAAAAGTTGTGACTGCATCTTTTTTTATGATGCCTGGAAATGCCTGAGGTTTTGTTTTAAGCTGCTGAAATGCAAGGAATGTAATTGGCTCTCCCTCTTTGGATGTGCCAGGACACCTCTCTGAGAGACCCCAGGGTGTGTATTATGAATGCAAGAGGCTATAAACCCCTCTCTCAAAGTGCTTGAGCGCATACTTGAAAAAGCATTCACCTCCATTTCTATTTAGCTACATAGTAGTAACGCGAACACTTTGGGGAGAAAGGAAAGCTGCACAGTTTTGTATGTATGTCAATTGCCCCATTTAAATGATTTATTCTGACAGTAAAATCTGACTCTCCCCCCACCCCCCAATAGCATTTGAAATATACTAGCAAGACTGGGGTAGCTCACAAGAGTGTGCAAATGGGCAGGCTAGGGTTGCCAACCTCCAGGTAGTACACACACAAAAGCTGCCTAAATTGCTCACCTTTTTTTTGTGTGTAATTCAACAATTTGTGCAACTATAGTTCCACCCTTTTTGTTACTTGGGTTAACCTCCCCGTTTGAGTGGTAAAAGGCCCTTTGAGATGCGGCGCTTCAGGGTGTAAACCGGAAGTGATGCGCACGTGTGCCTGCGTGCCTGCGTGCGTGTGCGCAATCCCCTCAGCTCTGCCCCAAAAGCCTCCTGCCGGAGGAGAGGGGGGACCTGGCAGCCCTAGCTGGAGACTGGCCTGCCGAGAGTAGGCTTGCCAGGTTTCTCTTCACCACCAGAGGAAGGTTTTTGGGGTGGAGCATGAGGAGGGCAGGGTTTGGGGAAGGAATGCCATAGAGTCTAATTGGCAAAGCGGCCGTTTTCTCCAGGGCAACTGATGTCTATCGCCTGGAGATCAGTTGTAATAGCAGGAGATCTCCAGCTATTACCTGGAGGTTGGCAACCCTAGCCATGAGCCACCATGGGCCCCCAGACAAAGATTCCGTCTGTCCCCCCCCCCCATGACCCTGATCCAAACCAACTATCATAACAAAGCCAATAAATTGGCTGGTTGTTATCTATAATAATAAAATAATCCACATGGCCGCCTGTCTGTTCATTTGGGGCAGGCATAACTCATCAGAAAACAAAACTAGGAATCTCAAAAGGAAGTGATTGTGGGAGAACCAGTGCCAAAAAGGAAAGGGACTGGAATATCCTGGCCCAGGTTACAGTGTTCTGGTTATGCCAGCCCTGGACAACATTGTGTGTGTGGGGGGGGGGGAGACAACTTGAGGCCACAATTCAATGAGATTCTGAATTTTTCTGACCTATATACCATCCGGTGAATATGGACAACCTTTAGATTCCCCACATTGTAAATTCCTTCATATCCCATCTTCATTTCATCGTTCTCTAATTGTGAAATCCACTTTATTGGTTGTATTATACTGTTGTTTTTATTTCATTGCCTTTTAATTGAGTAATCCAGTTTTATTGCATTATTCGCTGTTTGTATTATTCCGGTCTTTATAGCATGGTGCTTTGTAACTCCATAATCCACCTTTTGGGTTATAAGCAAGCAAGCAAGCAAGCAAGCTACCAAAATGTTATTCTGCCCTCAAACCACCCTATGCTGAATTTTGTGCTGTAAAGAATATTGAAGGAAGCTCAGCTCAGAGACACATTCTCAAGAATGGGCCCTAGGGGACCAAACTGTGTTCCCATTCCCAAGCCTTGGGGTGCCAGTAGGGTTGCCAACCTCCAGGTATTGCATCCAAAGAAACAGTAACAGACTCACAACAACATATCAAAAATGCAAATATATTGTGACGTTATATTAACAACAAGTGCAAACCACCAAAAGTGAAAATTAAGCAAAAAAACCATACAATTTCAATCGGAACCAATTAGGATCATAAAGAACACTCACTCAAACATACTCCAACTACACATATACAAACCCTACATAAAGTCCACCCTTCAAAGCAGCCCTTTGCTCCAGGGGAGCTGATCATTTTGCCCACTTTTTCAGAGACCTGTTTTATCTCAAATTTGAAAATGTGGGCAAAACGTGGGGGAACACAGGGGGAGAATGAGGTGACCTCTGACAGTCAGAAACGGCATGCATAGTCAAAACGAAGACCCAAAGTCGTCGGAGGGATGACGGTGAGTGAAACATCCATGTATAAAAGACGATAGATAGATAGATAGATAGATAGATAGATAGATAGATAGATAGATAGATAGATAGATAGATAGATAGATGATAGATAGATAGATAGATAGATAGATAGATAGATAGATAGATAGATAGATAGATAGATAGATAGATTCTAAAGTTTAGCTAGGGTGGATTTACAACAAAACATATTGCTGAGATTTTATTATATATCGTCTTTTGTTGCTGTTGTGATCTGCCAAAACAACAAATACTTCATTCCACTGCAAAGTGGGATTCCTATCACTCTGCTGGGAAACAAACAAGAACACACTCCTGCCCAGCTCTGACTGCTCACTGACATATGGGATTTTAAAGCTGTCAGTGGTAGCTCATGGTGGTAGCTGATGGAATATCGCCTGCCCAGACTCCCCAAGCAGCCAGACCTGGGCGAGAGATTGATGTCTACGGCCAAATTCAGAAAGGACAAAAAGTTACCAAGGCCAATGTTCCCATAAACATTTATTTCAGCTTTAATGAGACGGTAGCGCACTTAAACCCTTCTCTTCCTGTAACTGAAAGAAGAAGTAAAGTGAAAGACGAGGTTTAACAGTCACGTGTAAGTTCATTGAATGGAGATAGCCTGCATAAAATGAGACAAATGAGTTTCAGATTTCCGCTTCTCATTCACTTAGTGGATTCATTCAGGTACCAAAATGGCAAGAATACTTCTTCATGGCCTAGGCTGCTTCCACACATCATAGGATAAGCAATGATTCCCAATTGGGTTACCCTGTCCACTAGGGTGGCCAACCTCCAGGTTATAGCAGGAGATCTCCTGCTATTACACCTGATCTCCAGCCAATAGAGAACGATTCACCTGGAGAAAATGGCCACTTTGGCAATTGGACTCTATGGCATTGAAGTCCCTCCCCTCCCCAAACCCTGCCCTCCTCAGGATCCACCCCAAAATCTCCCGCTGGTGGCGAAAAGCGACCTGGCAACCCTACTGTCCACACAGGGAAATCCAATAGCTAATGATTGCTATAACACAACTAAAGGACAATATTGAGCAATGTGGATACAGCCTTACTGTGCTATCCTAGGCAGAATTAGACCCTTCCAAGCCCATAGATGTCAGTAGACTTAGAAGGGTATAATTCTTCTTAGGATGGCACTGTTAGAGACCTAGAATTTGGTAAACACACCCCTTGATTACTAGAAAAATCTGAGAGCAGGAAAATCATATGCTTTCACCTCAAAGCAATAAATATAACACACACCTAAAAAATGCTTTCCAGGCCATTAAAAAAAACTTGGCACATCCATAATTCAATTAATTGAAAAGTTTGGAAATTAGGGTTGCCAATGTCCAGATGTCCAGATGGAGCCTGGAGATCTCCCAAAACTGATGTAGAGATCAGTTCCCTTTGGCGGGTAGACTCCGGCATTATACCCCACTGAGGTCCCTCCTCCCCAAGCCCCCCTCTCCACAGGCTCCGCCCCCAAATCTCCACAGATTTCCCAACCTGGATTTGGAAATGGAAAATATCTTTATCTAAACTTGCAAACAGTGTACTCAAAACCAAGGCACTCTAACACCAGTGAAAAAGCTGATATTTTATATATTAGTTGTTAAAGACACAGTGACAAACAAAATCTAGAAATCTAAATTTTAAAAATGTCTGCTTCTTAAATCTGATAAGGGTGCATGGTGTATCTCAAAGATAGCTAAGTGGCTATGACACTACCCAGAAATCTGAAAGGTGAGCCACACCTAACCCAAGGCTAGAAATGTCTGGCCATGGGACCTTTTTGACAAGTGACTATCAAAGTTCGGGGCATTCAGTTTACCTAACAAACGGGCAGCAGAACATGACAGAATGAAGAAAACCACACGTGATGGAAATGTCAAATAGTGTGAATTCTATTATTTCTTCACTAGGGTTGCCAAGTCCCTCTTTGCCACCGGCAGGAGGTTTTTGGGGAGGAGCCTGAGGAGGGCGGGGTTTGGGGAGGGGAGAGACTTCAATGCCATAGAGTCCAATGGCTCAAGCGGCCATTTCCTCCAGGTGAACTGATCTCTATCGGCTTGAGATCAGTTGTAATAGCAGGAGATCTCCAGCTAGTACCTGGTGGTTGGCAACCCTATTCTTCACCCACTTCCCATAAAAACAAAGAAACATGAACCTATTGTCAAGGAACAAAATCTCTTTTTCCATGTGAGAGCGAAAACTAGATATATTATAAGACAAACATGCACAGGGCAGCTTTTGTTTCTGAGAAAAAGGCAGACATCGAGCAAACTGGTTATCTTTTCACAAACTGCTCATGGATTCATCAGTGTATCGGAGCTATGTTCAAACCGACAGTATGTCAGCTAGATTGCATACTTTTTCCAGTTGTTCTCACAAATTAGTTATTTTGGGTCTCATTTTCATAATGTCGAGGCCCAAGGTCTGCATATATTTGCACAAGCAATTAACCACAGCGGCATTCGCTCGCGAGGCAGTTTATTAATGCGCCCAGTGGCCAGCCGGCATAACCTCACTGCAAAAAATGGTTTTTCTGAAAGACTGGCTTCACTCTCTCTCCCCCTCTCTCTCAACGTGATTCTGGCATCATCTTCTAGTTCTTCAAAATGACTTGGTGGTGGAGAGCACTGTCAAATTGCAGCCAACTTCTGGTGACCCTGTAATGCAGGGGTATCGAAGTCATTTGTTACGAGGGCCGGATAAATGACATAAATGTCACTTGGTCAGGCCAGGCCATGCCTTGGTCAGCCCTGATCAGAACTGGAAGGGGGGGTGCCTCAGCTGGCTCGTGGGTCGGATAAGAGCTCTCAAGGGGCTGGATCCAGCCCACGGGCCTTGTCTTTGACACCCCTGCTGTAGTGTTTTCAAGGCAAGAGACGAACAGAGGTGGCTTCTCATTGCCTGCCTCTGGGGCTCCACCCTGGACTTGCTTGATGGTCTCCCATCAAAGTACTAACCTGCACCGACCCTGCTTTGCTTCCAAGATACGACGGAATTGGGTCAGGCTATCCAGGTGAGGCAAATGATTTTACCCCATGTGTATCAATAAATACATACATAAATATAAATAAACTGTATGCATCCCTTCTATCAATAGGGTTGCCAACCTCCAGGCAGCTGCAATAAAGAAACAGGGCAGGCTCAATGGTATCAAATTCTACATTCAAATAACTACAAAAAGTGCGACACGACAACAAAACAAGTGATACATATATATTATATACAAAAATTATACAACACTGTCAACAATAAGACAGACAATAATACATCTAGCACAATGGCTGTCTCCAAGAAGACGCAAACAAAAAAGTCCAAGTCAGTGGTAGCGATTCTTTAAACCAACATCAAGAATGTAAGGTTCGCTGCTCCAAAATGCTAATTGGCTAAAGACGAAGGAGAAAGGAGGAAACGCTATTCCGTATACTTGTAGCGTTTTCACCACAAGCATAGTTTCATCAGCCTCAGAAGTAGAGGATAAAGCGCATAAATTTTCAAGTTTGCCTGGGAGGTTTATACTTTTTATCCATAGTTATATTTGTAAGAAGTACCGGTATACTTGTAAAATTTTTAGTAGTATTTTTGTATTTTTTTAGCTCCCATAAAGAATGGGCTGCTGAAAACCTCCCGCCAGTGGCGAAGAGGGGCCTGGCAACCCTACCTATCAAGATCAGGCTGAAAGAAAGCAACTACTCCAAGGTTTTCCAGTAAGATTCATGGAAGGGCAAGAATTTCAACCCATATCTGCCAATCCACGGTTCCTACTCTTATCTCTGCACTGCACATTATTGATATGGGGGAAAAAAAACAGGCTTACGTTTTTGGTGAAGGACTAGTCCAAAGCCACTAGTCTTAATCCAAACATTATAAATGGACTATGAATAAAAATATGCAATTCCCTACATGTCCAGAAACCACTATCACTGAAACGTCCCTCTCTGCTCCAGTGAGAAGCTGGCAGTTGGTAAAAAAAAAAAAAAAAAAAAAAAAAAAAAAAAAAAAAAACTCTGTAGAGGCGTGTGTGGCATACACTTATGAGCCATATAATGTCAGAGCGACAACCTCACCTGATACTACAGCTCTGATATTACACTGCCAAAGCAGTTTTAATGCACTGTGGATACCAGGCTAGGCTCACCATCCATCAGCAAAGATGATTTCCCCCCTCTGTATCCTTATGCCCTCTACTGCTTGGGAAAACATACAGAAATTGTGGACCTGGTTGACATAACCAAACTGAAATGTATTGGGTTGCCAGCCACAGGCCTGGCACAGTGGATGCTTTTGGGTGCGGGGCATGGGGAGGGAGTGTTGTGTGACATGGAGGTGTCACTTCTTGGTGACGATGCAGAAGTTATGTCACCACATGGAGCAATGCTCTAGAAATTTATCCAATCTCTACAGTAAAACAAAAAACACCATAGGTATTGGCAGAATTGCTAGTGCCAGTGTGGTGTAGTGGTTAAGAGCAGTGATTTGGAGCAGTTGATCTGGAGCACTGCGTTTGATCCCCCACTCCTCCACATGAGAGGCAGATGCTAATCTGGTGAACTGGATTTGTTTCCCACTCCTCCACATGAAGCCAGCTGGGTGACCTTGGGCTAGTCACACTCTCTCAGCCCCACCTACCTCACAGGGTGCCTGTTGTGGGGAGGGGAAGGGACGGTGATTGTAAGCCGGTCTGATTCTTCCTTAAGTGGTAGAGAAAGTCAGCATATAAAAACCAACCCTTCTTCTTCAACACAGTGACATCACCTCTGGGTGGACTTCACCTCTGGACTCAACGTCATTTCCTGATCTTCCTCCTGCCACTCCACTGAGCAAGGGAGAAGTTCACCAACCCTTAGCAGGAAAATGCAAACCTATCCTGATGGCTGACTATGCCAACTCCAGCTTGGGAAATTCCTGAAGATTTGGGGGCAGTGCCTGGGGAGGGTAGAATTTGGGGGTGGGAGGAAGCTCAATGTGGATGTCATGTCACTCTAGGATTTCCATTTCTCCCCAGCTCTATGGCATACCATCGTGTTTTACCTCTGAAGCTGTTATTTCCTCCAAGGGAGCATATCTCTGTAACCTAGTGATTAGTTGTAATGTTGGGAGAAGTCCAGGCCTCTACTGCTGACCAACAGCTGTGGGCCTCCCTTTTCCCAAGCTCAACTAGGGTTGCTAACTTCCAGGTATTAGCTGGAGATCTCCTGTTATTACAACTGATCTCCAGCCAACAGAGATCAGTTTACCTGCAGAAAATGGTCGTTTGGGCAATTGGACTCTATGGCATTGAAGTCCCTCCCCTCCCCAAACCCCACCCTCCTCAAGCTCCACCCCAAAAACCTCCTGCTAGTGGCAAAGAGGGACTTGGCAACCCTAAGCCCAACCCTCCGTGTCTTTTAGATACATTTTTGACTGGAGTTTGGTAGCTGAGCGAATCCTGACCAGAGAAAGTGTAAGTCATTTCATCAGGGAAATCACAAAAGGCTGTCTCATCCAACCCGCTTATTTCTAGGCAAGAGAATCACCCTATTAGCCTCTTTATAGATCAACCTATGTCATTGCCCCAGAACACAGCTCGCCACAAGCAGAGAACCAGCACACTGCAGACAGAGAGCAAACAGCTTGTTCACAGCTGTTAGAGTTTATATTGGGTTAGATTTCTCTATTGCATTAGCCACGGGCCATCTAGCACAAGAGCAGCAGCAGCAATCAATATATATCTCTATCTCTATATCTCTATCTCTATCTATCTATCTATCTATCTATCTATCTATCTATCTATCTATCTATCTATCTATCTATCTATCTATCTATTAAAAGAAAAAAGACACAGCAAACTGAAGAACAGCACAATATTGCAACATCTCAAATACAACAAATATAACAAAAAAAGGGGCTAAAACACTTGACTGTTTTATACATATTTTGTTCAAGAAGGAGCAGGTTAGACATAAGAACAGAAGAAAGGCCCTGCTGGATCAGACCAAGGTCCATCAAGTCCAGCAGTCTGTTCACACAGTGGCCAACCAGGTGCCTCTAGGAAGTCCACAAACAAGACGACTGCCTGTGTTCCACAGCACCTAATATAATATGGATGCTCCTCTGATACTGGAGAAAATAGGTATGCATCATGACTAGTATTCATTTTGACAAGTAGCCATAGATAGCCCTATCCTCCGTGAACACGTCCACCCCCCTCTTCAAGCCTTCCAAGTTGGCAGCCGTCACCACATCCTGGAGCAGGGAGTTCCACAATTTAACTCTGTGTTGTGTGAAGAAATACTTCCTTTTATCTGTTTTGAATCTCTCACCCTCCAGCTTCAGCAGACATCTGACTGATCGTAGGAAGAGGGTCACATGATCACTTCTGGCAAGGCAACATTCTACCAGTTTCCCCATACCAGTGTTCCTTGATTGTATATGTGGACCTCAACATAGATTGACTGGCTGCCTGCCTGCCATGGTGAAGGGGCTTTTTACAATCTTCACAGTAGCAGACAGAATACTGTACATGGTGTACATGTGAGTGGCAGTCACATGGCCAAATCAGAGCATGCTATTGGATTGTATGCAGATGCTAGGACAGCAGCACAGCATCTACTGGTTTCCTAAGGTTGCCAGGTCCCTCTTTGCCATTGGTATGAGGTTTTTGGGGCAGAGCCTGAGGACAGCAGGGTTTGGGGAGGGACTTCAATGGCATAGAGTCCAATTGCCAAAGTGGCCATTTTCTCCAGGTGAACTCATCTCTATCGGCTGCAGATCAGTTGTAATAGCAGGAGATCTCCAGCTAGTACCTGGAGGTTGGCAACCCTATGGTTTCCTGATGTCCAGGAAATAGGCTGTGCATGCATAGGACATGCCATAGTATTCTCCATTATTACGTATTGGTGTGGACAATGAAGGAAGCTGACGGGAAGTTGTTTCCTTTGAAATGGGATGTTGGGATGTTGGAGGAAAGTTTGACAGATTGACTCAATCAAGGCCCTCAGTTTGCAAGACCCGAGCAATAACGTTAATGATGTTTTGGAGGTCATGAATTCGTGTGTGTGTGCAGGGGGGGGGTGTAAAGTGCTGTCAAGAAACAGTCAATGTACGGCAACTTCAGCAAGGGGCTCTTAAAGCAATTGAGAAGCAGAGATGGTTTGCCATTGCCTTCCTTTGCAGAGTCTTCCTTGGTGGTCCCCTTCCAAGTACTGTCCCTGCTTAGCTTCCAAGATCAGATGAGATCGAGCTATAACATGCTGCCCTCCATCCCTCATTAATTCATAGGGTCATTATAAGTTGGAATCGACTTGACGGCACTTAACAAACACTTTTTTTTATATTTCCTACTAAAATATGTATTAGAGAGAGAGAGAGAGAGAGAGAGAGAGAGAGACAGAGACAGAGAGACAGAGAATGCGCAGGAATTTTAGGGAGTGAGAAAAAAATCATCCCAAAGTCACATATTTTTCTACAGTTACTTTTAAATACAGAAGGTAGCATCAAAGAGAATAATCAGGAGTTTCTCTCTCTGTAGATGCAAGATTTCTTTCTTCTTTTTTTTTTAAAAAGAAAAGCCTGAACCAGTTTGTTTGCTGAAAATTACTGCAGGGAGTAATATATGCTCAGTTAATAAGGTCAGAAATGGTACAGCAGTGGTATAGCCTGAGAAGGGGGGGGGGGTTAACTCTAAAGAGGCAAGGGAAAAGTCAGACATGAAGTACATGAAATGCAATTCTAATTTTTAAAACCCCAAAGTAGTAAAACAGACTAGAAAATATTACTTTTTTTGGAAAAGCAAACATATTCCTGAGCAAATTGTGTACTACTCTCTATGAGAACGGTATCAAATTGGTGAAGAGTTATCAGGCATTTCTAAAAGAATAAGAATGGGTTTTGATGAAGGCAGGTGAAGGCAGATTCAGACATGGAAGTTCATCAACTTCATACGGGCTGAAATGCTAGGGACCCTTTATTGGGAGTAAGCTCATAGCACAATATGGAACTACCTCCAAGTAGAACGGCTTAGAATTGCCCCTTAAGTGGTGACTAGGGTGTGCGGTCAGATTTATTTTACTTTATTTATAAAATTTATATCCCACCTTTCTGCACTCACAAGGGCCAACAATTGAAAACAGACATTATAAAATCACATCAAAATTAAAATCAGCCCCCTCAAAACACATCACTAAAACAAAACAGAGTTCAAATATGTACAAAGACATTAAAAAGGCAATTGGAACACTTGCCAGGAAAGATAAATCACAGAGGGAATGCCAAACAAAACAAAAAAAAAAGTCTTTCACCCGCTGGCAGAAGAAGGGAACAGATGAATCTCCCTGGGGAGAGAGTTCCACAACCCAGAAGACCTCTTCTGCGTTGCTCCCCACCAAATCTCAGAAGGCAGGAGTACCCAAAGCAGGATCTCCAAAGATATCAAGAGTAATCCTTCCTGATGTCCCTCCCCAGGTACCACTCCTGTATCTCCAGGAATTTCCCAAATCAGAGTTGGCAACCCTAAAATGGCCCCTCACGGACATTTAAAAAAGCACAGAAAGAACTTTCACAAACTCAACCATTTTCAGTGGGATCAGTTCACACATTCAGCTGTCAGTCATCAAGTTGCAGTAAGCAAACCTAGTGATCAATGTCACCATGGGAACTGGGCTTTTAGTGTTCCTCACAAACCACACAGGAACTGTTCCTATCAGTTTGCGTGCCGCCATTTGCCCACAGAACAAGCCATGGAACACATGAACACATGAAGCTGCCTTATACTGAATCAGAACCTTGGTCCATCAAAGTAGGGCTGTAAAAAAAAAAATTCGGTAAAGTTCGACTTCGGCAAAATTTGTCCCTTTTAAATTTGGGACATGCTGAAGTCCGAACTCCCCCGCTTCGGATCCAAGAAATTCGGCGTGAGATCCGGAGTCTGGGGGAAAATTCGGCCCCCCGCACGCCTTTATGGAAGAAGCCCTGTGAAGGCGCACGGGAGGGTGGGGGGAACAGATCTGCACCTTCCAGCTGGAAGGCGCAGATCTGTATAAAGAGCCCCCTGGGAAGAGGGGCAGTGGGTCTTGAATTTGCTCTTTGCTGCCTGGCCAGCAGCGCAGAGCACTTCCCCCCCTCCCGGTCCAATGCTCAGTTGTTGGGCGGGACCCGCCCCCGCCCGCAGGGCAGCCTTTAAAGGCGGGAAAAGGCAGGTTCGGGGAACGCCGAACCTGCTGAATTTATTTGGCGTTTTCCCGAACTCACCGAATTCGGCGCGTCCTTTTCCTGCCTTTTTTTGAGTTTGGTTCCATCCGAACCAGAAACCACCGAATCGGGGGAAATTCGGCGATTTTTTGGTTCGGGTTGAACCGAATCGACAGCCCTACATCAAAGTCAGTATTGTCTACTCAGTCTGGCAGCGGCTCTCCGGGGTCTCAGGCATCACCTACCGGCCTAGTCCCTTTAACTGGAGATGCCAGGGATTGAACCTGGGACCTTCTGCATGCCAAGCAGATGCTCTAACACTGAGTCACAGCCCCACCCCTATGGGATACCCATGGGATAGCTGTATAATCAGAAGTGGTGGCATCCGAAGTACACTTGCAAGCTAGTTGGAACCTCAGAACCTCGTACTGGTTTACTGCTAAAAGTGAGAAACGGGCCACAGAGAAAGCTGACATCTCAGTGCAGCCTCAGCCTCTAGACACACACACACCAAAAAAAAAAAAAAAAAACACCTTGCCAGTCTCAACAGTTGTACTGGGGGCCCCAGCCACCAGTAAAGGAAAATTGAGCAGTATATGAACAAATACACTAGACCAGGGTCGGCAAACTCATTAGTCAAAAGAGCCAAATATCAACAGTACAACGATTGAGATTTCTTTGAGAGCCAAATTTCTTAAACTTAAACTATATAGGTAGGTACACTGTTTATTAACTTAATAAACTTTAATTAAAGTTTTAAGTCTTGATTAAACTATAGGTACACTGAATAAAACTTGATATCATACTTAATAGTGATCTTATTTATTGATAAAAATTAAATTATAAGTCCCTGCCATTTCCCCCTCCCCATCCGGAGTCCTCGTCTGGAGGCCTGGTCTACAGCCATAAAAGCCTATTGGTAGACCTGGCCTCCGGCTGAGTCCCATTGGGAAGCCAGGTCTACCCATTGGCTTTCTTGGCAGTAGACCTGGCCTCCGGAGGCCCATAGAAGCCAATTGGTAGACCTGGCCTCTGAAGGGGGACTTTTTTCCCCTCCTCGGAGTCCAGGTCTACTGCCAAGAAAGCCAGTGGGTAGACATGGCCTCCCAATGGGACTCAGCCGGAGGCCAGGTCTATCAAAGGAAGCCCGCCCTGCCCAACACCTGATAGGCGGGGGGGGCCAGGAACCGCCGAGCCGCCAGCCCAGCAATCGCGCGGCTAGAGGGGAGGGAGGCTTTAGCCTCCCAACCATTGAGGGCAAGGGAAAGGGGAACCCGGCCATTCTCCATGGTGGGGGGGGGGAGAGCGCGCCAGCTCGCCCGCTCTCTCTCTCTCTCTCAGGCGCGCGGGCTCCGCAGCCCGGCTGCCAGCGCGAGCAGGCGCAAGAGCAGGGGCTCCGAACCAAGTTCGGAGAGCCGCACTCAACGGGCCAAAGAGCCGCATGCGGCTCTGGAGCCACAGTTTTGAGACCCCTGCACTAGACTAAACATTAGGAAGAAGTTTCTAACTGTCAGAGCGGTTCCTCAGTGGAGCAGGCCTCCTCGGGAGGTGGTGGGCTCTCCTTTGGAGGTTTTTAAGCAGAGGCTAGAGGGCCATCTGTCAGCAATGCTGATTCTATGACCTCAGGCAGATCATGAGAGGGAGGGCAGAGAGGTTTGCATCAGTGTTTGGCTGTCAGGACCCTTTCTTGCATGCCCAGGGTAGTGCCGATCGCCGCTTTGGGGTCAGGAAGCAATTTTCCTCCAGGCCAGATTGGCCAGGAATCCTGGAGGATTTTTTTTTTTTTTGCCATCTTCAGGGCATGGTGTGGGGTCACTGGGGGGGGAGGCAGTTGTGAATTTCCTGCATTGTACAGGGGTTGGACTAGATGACCCTGGTGGTTCCTTGCAGCTCTACAATTCTGTGATTCTAAAATGCAGCTACATAAAATAACCCTAACATACACACTCTTGGGTGGGGGGGGGGAGTGGCTAAATAGTTAAACAATAAACACCTGGAAAGCTTCAAAACTGAATGTGAAATTTTAATGAAGGACTATTCCATCACCTCAGGGTCTCTAGGCTCAAATGGACTTTCACGTCCTTCACAAACAAAGCCAAGAGCTTCTTTCCTGACTGATCCTTTTCACAGCCTGAATGTTCTCCCAAGCTGACAGGTTTGGGTTTCCCCCACACACACACTTTGTATCCAGTCCTCCCCTCTTCCTTCACTCACATGCTTTAGTTTTTTTTTTAAAAAGGACAGTCCCTCCCCTAAGAGGATTTTTTAATTCTTTTAGCTGCTAGAAAGTGTTCTGCCAACACAGTGACCAGATTTATGGGATTTAACAGATTTTGTTCATTTTTAAATCGGTTCCGGAAAGAACAAAGAATTGAACTATGCTGCACATGAGAGACAACTGTGACGATCGTTGTGTGACTAACCAGGACAGCACTTCTCAAACTTCTGTGAGTTTTCTGAATTAAAAAATGGGAGGTCTGCTAGATGCTTCTGTGCATCTAGCAGACCTCCCATTTTTTACATGCCCAGAACAGTCACTAAAGCACAAATGCAGCAAGTGACCTCCTTTGAGGACAGATAACGCTGGCGTGTCTCTCCATTGGTAGGGTTGCCAGCTCTGGGTTGGGAAATACCTGGAGATTTTGGGGGTGGAGCCTGAGGAAGGCAGGGTTTGGAGAGGGGAGGGACTTTAGTGCCATAGAGTCCAATTTCCAAAGTGGTCATTTTCTTCAGGGGAATTGATCTCTGCTGCCTGGAGATCAGTAGTGATAGCAGGAGATCTCCAGCCACCACCTGGAGGTTGGCAACCCTACAGGCAAGGCCGAACAGAAGGAATGTTTAACATCCCAAAGGATTTATAGCCAGCGTGGTGTAGTGGTTAGAAACAGTGAATTCTAATCTCGACAACCGAGTTTGATTCCCCACTCCTACACAAGAGCGGTGGACTCTAATCTGGTGAACTAGGTTGGTTTCTCCACTCCTACACATGAAGCCAGCTGGGTGACCGTGGGCTAGTCACAGTTCTCTTCGAGCTCTCTCAGCCTCACCTACCTCATGAGGTGTCTGTTGTGCGGAAAGGAAGGAAGGAGATTGTAAACTGCTTTGAGACTCCTTAAAGGTAGAAAAAGTGGGGTATAGAAACCAACTCTTCTTCTCCTCCACCTCCTCCTCTTTCTCCTCTTCTTAGGAGAGCCAGTGTCATGACGAAGAGGGAGCTGGCAACCCTACCCTAATGTTTCATATCATTTGTTCTCTTCCTACCAGCACCTTGTGCTGTCTCAACCTTGCTAAAATATGTGCGAAGAGGTGGAAGGATCTCTTCCTCAGGTACCATGGGATGTTCAGGAGAATTCGGAAGCTTCTTCTGAAGAACCCTTCTGACAAAGGAAGCCAAAGGGGGAAAAAGCATTTTCATTAAGTCTAGGGAGGGGGAGTTAATCAGGTGAAGTGGAAATTCAGACTTTATCCTTGGCACCTAGGCCTCTCCAGCTGGCCATAAAGGTGCATCACGGCAACAATATGTTCTCTAGAAACGCCAGATGCCAAAGCTCTACTGGTGGCAAAGGACGTGGATGTAGCTGCCATCTTGTAACAGCTTTTCGCCTTTAAGGCATAACTGAGATCCGCTAGACCTGCACAAACATCCTACCCAAAGCTGAGGAAAGCGCTCTCTACCAGTAGCTGGATTTGCATAGATCAGTGAACATTGGAAACATCAAAGCTTGTGTGTGTGTCTGTGTGTGTGTGTGTGTGTGTGAGAGAGAGAGAGAGAGAGAATGCTTATTGCATTACAAAAAATAAAGAAAACACTGCTTGTCAATATGTTTTGGATGCCTGTCCCCTGTGCTCGAGATACCCAGGTTTATCATTATTGCTGCCCAAGTTAAATTCTCAGTATGCCAACTGGGAACTTTTTTTTTTTAGTGTTGAAATGCAAGAAAAGATAGCGCTGCTTCCCTTCCAGGAAACCTGAGCCTCCAGGGAGAGGAAGGAACGTAAAGGAATATTCTAGTGCTTATGCTTTGTCGACGCAGGTGTTCAGATGGTTGTCACCACAGGGCAAACTCCACCGGTGGCGAAGTCTGCCAAAGACTTAGACCCCATATATAATGTATCAAAAGGGCGGGGAGCTAAGATCCTTGGAGGGAAAGAAGGGAGAGGAGAAGAGAGCTAACACAGCAAACAAACAAAAAATATATATCCACCTCTAGTCTGTATTACAGAGCACAGTTTTATTTTGTACCAGCTAAAAACACTGCTTTGGTGTGTGCATGTGCAATTTCTTCAGAATTTATTGTCATCTGTCCCACAAACAAACAAACAAACAAACAAAAAGTGTTGCATTGTGTTAACAAATTCAAGTGTTTCTCCCTTCCACAGAGCATGAATGTCGAAGGCTCTGTGTCCAGTATGAGACTTTTTCAGTATAGCCAAACCCAATTTGGATCCATGAGGCAAACTGTCAGAAAAAACTAAGATCAGACAGCAGGTTCAGAACAGCAACTGCCGAAACAGGTATGCTGTGCTTAAAAAAGAAGTATGGATGGAATTCTGAATTGTTTCGCAGCTCTTGTCTCACTTGACCTTTGTCCAGGCAGGTCTCAAAACCCCAAGTAGCCTTTTTGGTGGCCAAAGGGGACTCCCCTCCTCCTTGTTACTACCACTAGAAAAGATGGTTTGATCCAGCCCAAGAAGACTGAAAACATATGGTGTTTTGATTTTTTTTTCTTGAGCAAAGAAAGCAGGCGAGAATCCAGACATCAGTTCTGCTAAAGACACCCTCAACTCCCTCCAAAGTCAACAAGTATCCTCTTGAAAGGCCTACCAAGAGTTCTTCTTACCAGTCAGAGTGGGGGGTAGGATTGCCAGGTCCCTCTTCGCCACCAGTGTGAGATTTGTGGGGCCTGAGGAGGGTGGGGTTTGGGGAGGGGAAGGACTTCAATGCCATAGAGTCCAATGGCCAAAGCGGCCATTTTCTCCAGGTGAACTGATCTCTATCGGCTGGAGATCAGTTCTGTTAGCAGGAGATCTCCAGCTAGTACCCGGAGGTTGTATGGAAAAACTCACAGTACTGATAATTAAAGTTGCTAGAAAAAGAAACCAGTACCACTCAATGTGTATTACAAATTCTATTAAATACTAAGTGCATACATGAAAAACAAAAACAACGAGATTACAACAATAAACACAATATATACAAGATAAGTCAATAAGCAGTAATCTGCAACAGTGGTAATGCAATAGCTATCTCCAAAGAACTGAGCATCAGTCCAATATACAAAAGAAGAAGAACACGGTCTTCTTGTCCAAACTTCATCAGCCTTCTTCCTAACCAGGCTAGTATATTCAGTCCATTTCAGAGGTTCCCAGAAAGGGCTACAGAATATCCGGAATAGCGTTTCCTTTTGCTGTTTACTCTGGACCTTATTGTTACCTACCTTGGAGCAACTGTCCACGTTTGGACAAGAAGACCGTGTTCTTCTTCTTTTGTATATTGGACTGACGCTCAGTTCTTTGGAGATAGCTATTATACTTGCATTACCACTGTTGCAGATTACTGCTTATTGACTTATCTTGCATATATTGTGTTTGTTGTTGTAATCTCGTTGTGTTTGTTTTTCATGTATGCCCTTAGTATTTAATAGCATTTGTAATACACATTGAGTGGTGCTGGTTTCTTTTTCTAGTACCTGGAGGTTGGCAACCCTAGCAGGGGGTCTTAGCTACTGCCACTCCATCATTGGCATTATGAAAACCACCCAGTTTATCTCTAGGTCTCATCCAATCAGGTGAGGTCTGGTAAAGCTAGTATCCACCAGTCATCAAAAGCATCCAGGTTCATATATGCAGGCGTTTTGTAGCTATCAATGAGATTAAAGACACATCTGACAAAACTGCTGCGATTCTATCCAGTTCTCTAGGGCCATTTATGCATGGCTGTTTCCTTGCGGTCACACACACACCCCGACTACTTCGAGGCTTTGCTTTGATTATGCTTGCATTTTCCGACCGTCAGAGGTCGCCTCGCTCTCCCTGTGCATTTCCATGTGTTTCCCCCACATTTTCTGGATGCTGCCCAAACACGAATCCAGAAAATACGGGCAAAATGCATGGAAACGCACGGGGAAAGTGAGGTGACCTCTGACGGTCGGAAAAAGCAAACATAATCAAAGCAAAGCCCCGAAGCAGTCGTCGGATAACCCAGTTCCCTGAGAAATCGGATTGGTTCTTACGACCTCCATTTGGGGACAGAACTGTTCCCTTTTGACTCAGGCACCAGTCCAAATGGCCAACCCTGTACAGATTTCACTCCCTAAACTAGGGTTGACAGGTCCCTCTCCTCTGGCAGGAGGTTTTTGGGGCAGAGGTAGGCAAAGATCATGTGGGCGCGCGGCTGCGATCACATCACTTCCGGTTTACAACCGGAAGTGCTGCATCGCAAAGGGGACTTTACCACTCAAACTGGGAGTTTGAGTGGTAAACGGCCCCTTTAAATGCGGCGCTTCCGGTTGTAAACTGGAAGTGACGTGGCGCGCCGAACAGGTGCGCGTGCACGCGTTGCCTGCCGACCGTCAGCTGGTCGGCAGGCAGCCAGGTGGATTGGCAGGGGTTTGCCCGCCGCCACCTGGCGCTTGGCAACCGTACCCTAAACTGCTTGCAGTGTTTAAATCAGAAGCCAAGGTGTTGCCCCCACCCAATGTCTTAAGTTAAACTAGTTCCGAGCAAACTCAAAATCCGTGGCTATTAAAATGGAGAGATTCCCCAGACTGATCTTAAACGGCTGCATATATTTCACAACTCCTGTTCCAAGACTTTCCCGGAAAGCTGCTGTAAAAAAGAATTCGTCAGAAAATATTCAGTTGACTCAGGGGCCTGCTTTACCCTCTCCTCTAAACAGTCTGTTCCGGCTACCCCCGGCCCATATGTTTCCTTCCTTAGGTGTGTCTGTGAGTTTGGAGGGGGCTTGGGGTTGTTGCTGTTGCTTGGTTTAGCAGTCCTCCCACGTAGCAATCGTCTCTCCCTCAAGGCAAAGCGAAGGCCTGTTCTGGTGAGAGATTTAGCTCTCTCTGTACTTCGCCCTAGCCTTTGTTCTGCCTTCGTTCCTGAACTGGCAATTTCGCCGCAGTGTAACAATGCTAATAGCAGAAGTAGATTCAGAGTCCTGGGAAGTAGCTCAGTGCGTGTGATGCTCAATGGGTCTTTGCCAGGGCCTGTCGGCCAGCCGCAATTAAGCACCGCTAGATACTTGTCTGGCTTGAGCTAATATAGACAAGTCTTTGAGACGTTTAATTGCGGCTCACTCAAAACCGAACTGTGATGTCTCCGCGAACAGCCAAGCGTTCCCTTTAGATGTGGCTTCCCCAGGGGACAGACTTTGAGACTATGGAGAAGGGGGAAGAGGAGCATTTTATTTGTATATTCTGATCCATCCTTAGGGTTGCCAACCTCCGGGTGGTGGCTGGGGATCTCCTGCTATTACAACTGGACTCCAGCCGATAGAGATCAGTTCCCCTGGAGAAAATGGCCACTTTAGCCATTGAAGTCCCTCCCCTCTCCAAACCCCACCCTCCTCAAGCTCCGCCCCCAAATCTCCAGGTATTTCCCAACCCAGAGTTGGCAACCCTATCCATCCTAAAGGATTGGGCAAGGTAGCACTCTGTCAATGATCTAAATTTATCTCCCTCCATCCTTGGCCACCAAAAAGTAGCTTAGACTTTTGAAGGAAGACTACTGACATACTGCAAGGATTCTTTGCTTTACTTTCACCATTGTGTGGTAAGTAAAGCAGAGGTACTTCCACATGGGGAGTTCCCCGTTGCTGGACATTTAATTCCCACGCTAGTCCAGCCATCTCGCAGATTCCCTTCCCCACTGCTTCCCAGGGAACCTGGACTAACACTGCCTGCACCTTTCGCCTTATATCTCTATAATAAAAAGGGCCGGAGACATCATTATTTTTAAATGCAAACTGGGAATTCATCAGAACTGACATTTGAAACAGAAATCAGTAGGTGGCAATAAATCATTATGATGTTATTGTGCTGTTTACAATCATTGCGATCAGGCTAATAACGTCAGCAAAAAGCCCTGCAGTTGCACAACAGAGAACGAAATGGTCGAAGCGTACCCCCTGCAAAGCCCTGTTTATGAGGAAATCATTCTGATGTGGGTGAGACCTTTGCAGGGCAGGAAAATGTGCACTAATCCTTCCAGGTAGTGTAATAACGTGCCTAAATAGCATTCTTTTCGAAAGAACCAGTATATAACAGCTTTTGGGGGGAACAGCATACCAAGCAAGTGAAAACCAGGAAAAAGGACCAGTATATCATAATATCATTTATTTATTTTGTTGCATTTTTATCCCTCCCTCCCGGGCCTCCCAAAATCCACTCCAGTTTGGAAGTCAGGCAAAGAAAAAATTTCCATGTGGAAACACACCTGACATTGCTTGCGGAAGATGGCTTTGATTAATATTCAATGAACATTTCCCACAAATAAACCTCTCTCTCCATAATTCTGGAATTTTGATTGGGCAGACAGATCATAGACTCAAGAGAAAGTTCCCAATTGATCGGAGAAGGGGCGGAGGCTTTAGGAACAGTACTTTGTGAAATTTGGAGTTTCTCTCAGAACCTTTAAACCGTTACGAAGCACGAAAATACTTTCCTCACAAATTCCACCTGATAAGAAGGAAAGTAAAAAGAACCAAAGAAATGACCTCATACTGAGTTCGAGGCAGGTATTTAGAATTCCTTACACTGATCTTTTTAAACTCGCCCCCCCCTTGTTTGTAGAGCACCCAAATTTTCAGACAGTGTTCCTTCTATGTCCCATTTTCTCCTAAGTCCATTACATTTGCAATTCACCCCTAGAAGACTCACAGGGTTATTATCACTGTGGGTAACGCAATGGACAGCCAACATGCAGACCAAGTGAAAAAAACTAAAACTAAAATGCAAACATTTTCTCTCCATATGAGGTAGATGGTTTAACATCATATTTTACGCGTAGGAAAGATAACTGCCTATATCAAGGCCGGGAATGGTGATTGAGGGGTGGGGCAAGCACTGAAATGGCTGCATTATCCTTCTGTCTTTTGCTCTCCTTCTAAATAACACTATAGTTGAGGATGTCTGACAGGTATCACCTGCGTTTGTATAGTTTAAGATATAATCCTGCAGAGATGCTGCAATGAAGCGAACACTGAATTCTTCCATATGTTGTGGCCCGAAATAATCAAACCCACCACTGAGCAAATATGCGGCTTCCCAATTGCCTGGGTCTAGCTGAGAACTACCTGCCCCAAACTCCAATTTCCCACCCTTGAAAAATTGAGGAGTGGGAGAAAAAATGACCTCGATGGTGATACTCTAGGAATTTCCCCAAATCTCTATTACCATAGAGATAAGGGGAAATGTCTAGAGCATCTCCTGGAAGTGACATCACATTCTCCCCAAACTCTACGATCCCCAGGCAACATCCCCCAAATCTCCCAGCATTTGCCCAGGCAGTGTTGGGAACTGTAGTGTATATAGTTGCCAACCTCCAGGTACTAGCTGGAGATCTCCTGCTATTACAACTGATCTCTGGCCGATAGAGATCAGTTGTAATAGCAGGAGATCTCCAATTGCCCAAGTGGCCATTTTCTCCAGGTGAACTGATCTCTAGCCGATAGAGATCAGTTCACCTGGAGAAAATGGCCACTTGGGCAATTGCACTCTATGACACTGAAGTCCCTCCCCTCCCCAAACGCCACCCTCCTCAGGGTCCGGCCCAAAAACCTCCCGCCGGTTGCGAAGAGGGACCTGGTAACCCTAAGTGTATACTTTCTTTCAAGCACACCTACTTGCAAACCACTGAGCAAGCAGCAAGATCCTAAAGAGTGTAACAGCTGTGCATGGGAGTGCACTGGGAGCCCACCCCAAAACTCTGGATTTTCTGTGTCATAAGGCTGCCAAAATGAGGTGGGGGCTGTCAAGTGCTTGGCTGACCACAACATATCGCTAGTTGGCTATATTTCATCTAATGGATCACAAGTTACAGGCCTCTTCTAAGACAATGCTCTGCCTCTCAGAGTTTTTAATGTTTAACAACTGTAATTGCAACCTACATTTAATATTATACATGCAGTTTTCCAGATGTCAGTTTCTCCAGGGATGGTAAGCTGGAATTCTCCCCCACATACCCAAACCAAACTAAGTCCAACATGCTATCCACTACACCAGTGTTTTTTCACATTTTCTACCTTCAGGGAATCATCTCTTCCTTGTAAGCCAAGGAACACCCACACGTAGGGTTGCCAGGTCCCTCTTTGCCACTGGCAGGAGGTTTTTGGGGTGGAGCCTGCGCGGTTTGTGGAGGGGAAGGACTTTGATGCCATAGAGTCCAATGGCCAAAGTGGCCATTTTCTCTAGGTAAACTGATCTCTGTCGGCTGGAGATCAGTTGCAATAGCAGGAGGCCTCCAGCTAGTACTTGGAGTTTGGCAACCCTACCTGCACACCTGCCATGAAAACTCAGCCAAGGATTCTGGGTCACATCTGAGGGGCCCCACAGTTCATGTGAGTCGCTAGCCATCTTACCCTGGGTGAACTAGGCACTCATCCAACTCTTTCTTGCAGCTGTGCATTGTTGGGGGCTTTCAGCATTGAGTGGTTTTCAGTTTGCTGCTACTGATTTCCCATTTAGGAAGTGGAAATAAGCTTCCAAAGAAGCTCAGAGTTCCCCAAACACAGTGTCAAAGCCAAGGCCCTACAAAGCACACTGGCTCTCTTTTCCTGCCATTTCTTCTCCAAGCACAGTATCCCTTATATCAGTATGGGTCTCCTTACATATGCCTAACTTGGCGTGGCGGCTGACATTTAATTTCTCCTGGAAGCAGAAGAGCATAAAAGGCTGTGAACGGGTTTCCCGTCTAAACCCCCTACAGCCTTCTCAGTTACCTAATTTAATCTAAAGCGGACCACAAGAATGTTTCTGCACTGGTGCTGATGTACATAAGTGATTATACCACAGAGGGACATGTAATAGCGCATAAAACATTAGTGTCTGTGATACATTCTAGGTGTTTGAGATCTTATCAGAAGATTTAAGGAGACACTGTTGAGTCTTTATTCAATCTGTAACAGTGCGGCTGCCTGCTGTACATCTGCACTCATGCTTGACACAATCTCAGAGCAAGACAAGCCAAAAGACATCTGGGGAACTAATAATAAAACATACCAAAATATAAAATAAAATATACCAAAACAAACTTAAATTCGACAGTTTGTTTCAAAACAATTCACAGTTTCTGTAATGCATTTCTGTGGACCATTTCCGTATTTTATCTGATTGTCTCAAATACACGCAATGGAGAATGCTTTGAGATACAATCTCGTTTTGCCCACAGGGGTTCTTAAATTGGATGTGGATCCAGGTGTGGCCACTGGAGATGCCAGTCACAAGGCTTTCACAAACCTGCAATACTTGTGAAACAACATCCACACACAACTGGCTCCCAACCGCAACTGACACCCTAGCTAGGGAGAGAACTGTATTTTCCCAGCAACACAAAATGTTGTGGATTTAATGCTGAGAAAAGGGTCTATCTTTGCATCAGTAGAAATTCTTGGGGGCAAAAATCACTGGATCGTATGACAACACCGAGTGCCTAGAATGCACTTACTACATTTTCCTTCCCTTTCCCTAGATTTAACAGCCATTGGCTATTCACTTGCCATTTCACACTTTAAAAAGGGGGGGGGGTAATGAAGATTAATTTTTTCTTGACACTATAAAGAGAAAGGTTGCCACATCTCTCACACAATTCACTGATCTACTTGATAGCAGATAACACAGTGTCCGCTTCTCAGAGTGTCATTAGCTGTTTTATCCAGGGAGTGATATATTTATTTTGTGCAATATTATTTTGTGAACAAACTAAAACAATGTGGGCTAGGGAGCCTGCTTACTACATTTAAAAACAATTGCAATAATGGAAATATAAAGGATTCTACAAAACGATAGCCACATTACACAGATTCCCTAGTGCTTACCAAATCCGGCAAGTGACGGGGCTGTAACTTTTGAGTGTTTACAAGGCTGATACTGCTCAGAGCCATCACTGGTTTTATTTCCAGTGATCCCATTGGCAGATGGGATGCCAAAACATTATGTCCAAAGAAAATTTATTTGCTAGCTTTTCGTAGGGATGAGGTTACAGCTGAGAGTGTGTCATTTTCTTTTGACACTTCAGACCATGCACATTTAGGTCATGAATGTGCAGCCCTTCCATTGATCGCAGAGCAGAGGACGTAAAAAATTACTACCGGGGAGGGGCTGTGGCTCAGTGGAAGAGCCTCTGCTTGATATGCAGAAAGTCCCAGGTTCCCCATCCCTGGCAACTCCGGTTAAAGGACCAGGCAGTAGGTGATGTGAAAGACCTCTGCCTGAGACTCTGGAGAACCACAGCCAGTCTGAGTAGACAATACTGAATTTGATGGACCAATGGCCTGATACAGTATAAGGCACCTTAATGTGCATTCATGTGTATAATAAAATTGGAAACAGCCATTCTATTAAACACAGTGGGTTGGATCCGAGGAAGTGTGAAGAGGAGGCAAATAACAACCCAGTGCTGTTTGACAAAGATTTGCACAAAACGTTATGCACAAGGGAATTCCAGGATTGGAAGCTGCTGGGGGCGGGGGCAGGGTTGCCAATCTCCAGGTGGGGCCTAGCGATCTCCTGGAATTAAAACTAATCTTCAGACTACAGAGATCAGTCCCCCCTGAGGAAAAAAAAACTGCTAATTTGGAGGGTGGACTCACATAAATTGATTTGAGAAAAAAACTTCTCGGTAGTACTCACTCGAGAGT
The DNA here is from genome assembly GCF_029931775.1 of Euleptes europaea. NCBI lineage: Eukaryota > Metazoa > Chordata > Lepidosauria > Squamata > Sphaerodactylidae > Euleptes > Euleptes europaea. Next base: position 75,964,883 of record NC_079320.1, read on the forward strand.
AAACACATTAGAACTGGCTCAATCCCAACCCAGGCAGTTTCCCCTCAGATTATATTCCGGGAGGAAAGAAAGAAAGAAAGAAAGAAAGAAAGAAAGAAAGAAAGAAAGAAAGAAAGAAAGAAAGAAAGAAAGAAAGAAAGAAAGAAAGAAAGAAAGAAAGAAAGAAAGAAAGAAAGAAAGAAAGAAAGAAAGAAAGAAAGAAAGAACGAGCCCTATCTTTTCCCTTTCAAATGTTAATCTCTCTCTTCCCCAGTTATAATCCTTCCAATTAAGAACTATGCCATACCAATTACCTCTCCCAAAAAATCAAGGTTGGGGCATTTGTAGAATTAAAATTTAGGGATTCCTCTCACCTTTTAATTAGTGAAACAAACTCAGATTTAATCAGTGTCTGAAACTAGGATGCCGTCATATCAACATTTTCACTTTCTCAGGCCCATCCCTAACATTTGTATCTGCAGTAACTCATGATTCTTCTTTCAGACATAGAGCATTCTCTTAAAATATATATAAAAAAGGTGGGGGACCCCACAGCATTAAGATGTTCACTCTCGCTTTTCATTACAAGAATAATATAATTGAGGCTGTAGAGAATTGGATGGTGTAAAGATTCCTGTAACAACAAATAACAGCTAAAGACAGTTAAACTCTCCCTCTTTGTCCCACTTCCATTAATTTTGACCCTTCGTATTATTTTTTCTCCCCCAGCAGATGATTTTCTGTTTTGTTTGCAAAAGAAGGAATATTTGTCAAAAATGAAGAGGTGAAGAGAACGTTTCTTGCCAGAGGAGGGAAGGCGACACCGAGTCCAGTTTACCCTGGAGTCTTCGTCACTTGGCCCTGAAGTGTGCTTCTAGGTCTTTAACAGCTGCCTGAGAGGAGTTCATCAGGTCCAGTGGCACTACTCATACAGATTTAAGTGCCACCTGCTGAACTTCCGCATGTCACCCAATACTTAAAAGGTTCAGAATCATTCTTTAGGCCACACACTGACTAGAGCCAGGTAGAAACAGACAGCAACTAACCTCAGCCAGCTGTTCACGCTGTCATGAATACCAAGGATTAGGCAGCCCAAGCCAATGCATGTACCTGGAACCAAGACTAGGGTTGCCAACCTCCAGATACTAGCTGGAGATCTCCTGCTATTACAACTGATCTCCAGCCAATAGAGATCAGTTCCCCTAGAGAAAATGGCCACTTTGGAAATTGGACTCAATGGCATTGAAATTCCTCCCCTCCCTAAACTGCCCTCCTCAGGCTCTGCCCCCCAAGCCTCCCACTGGTTGTGAAGAGGGACCTGGCAACCCTAAGTATGGGCCTAAGCTCAGTTCTTCAATGGGGCTTACTCCCAAACAGATAGCAAAGGAAAGCAAGTGTTCCCTCAGTACGGCTGGAAGACACATGATTCAGCTAGCTTGAAAGGCTCCTTAAGAACATAAGAAAGGCCATGCTGGATCAGACCAAGGCCCATCAAGTCAAGCAGTCCGTTCACACAGTGGCCAACCAGGTGCCTCTAGGAAGTCCACAATCAAGACAACTGCAGCAGCATTATCCTGCCTGTGTTCCAAAGCACCTAATATAATAGGCGTGCTCCTCTGATCCCGGAGAGATCCTTCTCCCTGCATTAACTTGTGTGACAAATATGCTCCTCTGATCAGTTTTTTATTTACTGGAAATATCCTCAAGCTGGCTAGTAAAATCAGACTCAGTGGGCTCACTCCACAGTACCCCCCCTTTATAGAAAGGCCTCCTGCAGGAGATCTGAAAGGCATTTCTGCAGTTGATTTTCAGAAGGACATGCAATATGGAGCATTGTTAGGCCAGCGTTAGGTAGAGAGCAACATGTCATTCCTGAAGATTTTCTTACATGAACATGTGTTTGCTGGCTCTAGGTATAATGATAGTTTGATATTTGATTGTGGATATATACGCTGTTGGGTTTTTGTAAGCCACCTTGTGTCCTATTTGGAGAGAAAATGTAGAATAGAATTGCTTAAATAAACAAAACTACTAGAAACTAAGCAGGCCTGGGTTTGATCAGAGACCTCCTGTAACCACAAGTTTGCCACCATTAAGTATTCCATTATGGAAGAATATGGGCTACAGCTACACTGAAACAAGCAAATAAACAGTGCAATTCAGCTCTATCCATGCTTTTTTGGAAGTAAATCCCACTTGGTTCATGGAAGCAATAAAGAGCCACAGGTAAACACACGGTTGGGTGTCTGTAGTTTCCCTTGATGGAAAGGGAACTTCTTGAGTAGTTTCAATACAAACAAACATCCAGGTATGTATCCAATTTGATATATAGGGTTACCAGCTCTGTGTTGGGAAATACCTGGAGATTTTTGGGGGTGGAGCCTGAGGAGGGCGGGGTTTGGAGAGGGGAAGGACTGCAATGCTATAGAGTCCAGTTGCCAAAGTGGACATTTTCTCCAGGGGAACTGATCTCTGTCGCCTGGAGATCAGTTGTAATAGCAGGAGATCTCCAGCCACCACCTGCTGATCTTTATCTGTACCACCTGGAAGTTGGCACCCCTGGTGATCATCTCCACTACATCGTGGGTTTTGGATGAAGACATACATTCTCGTTAGTTTTGTAATGCAGATATGGACGTGAACTGGAGAAGCGGAGGCTAATCTGGTGAACCGGGTTGGTTTCCCCACTCCTCCACATGAAGCCAGCTGGGTGACCTTGGGCTAGTCCCAGCTCTCTTAGAGCTCTCTCAGCCCAACCTGCCTCACAGGGTGTCTGTTGTGGGGAGGGGGAGGGAAGGTGATTGTAAACTGGTTTGATTCATCCTTAAGTGGTTGAGAAAGTCAGCATATAAAAACCAACTCTTCCTCTTCAAAGTCGTAGCCTTCAAGGGTCAACACACCCAGGCCACCACAACTGCAGAGCCACACATACAATTTGCTGCGAGCAAGACTATATTTTTTTAAAGGTGTGTTTAAAAGGCACTCCAGGGTGTCACACCCAACGAGTTGTGTTAGCATCTATAATTAGACAAACGCTAGCAACGCACAATATTTAGTACACAAACTTCACAAACACGCAACACATACTTTGGGTGCTCCAATTATGACTAAAATTATGACTAAAGGAGGTCTAGGGGTTGGGTGTTTATTCTAAAGCAGATAAGATTGAGCTGAAAAGCCAACATTCACCCAACAAATCCTAGAGCATTGCCCAACGTAATGGTGTTGATTCTGGTTTTGTGACAGAAGTGACGGCATACACCGGTGCTCCCTCCATCTCTCAACTACTGGCCTCTGAAGTGCTGGCAGGGAATGGGGTAGTCACCATAGGGTTGCCAGGTCCTTCTTCACCACCGGCAGGAGGTTTTGGGGAGGGACTTCAATACCATAGAGTCCAATTGCCAAAGTGGCTATTTTCTCCAGGGGAACTGATCTCTATCCGCTGGAGATCAGTCGTAATAGCAGGAGATCTCCAGCTAGTGCCTGGAGGTTGGCAACCCTAAGTCACCAGGAGGTCTCCCATAGAGTTGCCAGCTCCAGGTTGGGAAATATCTGGAGATTCTGGGGGTGGAGCCATAGAGTCCACTTTCTAAAGCGGCCATTTTCTCCAGGTGGACTGATCTCTGTCGCCGAGAGATCCGTTATAACAGCGGGACATCTCTAGCCATCCCCTGGAGGTTAGCAACCCAACCCATTATTGAGGGAGATCTGCCCCTTGCAGCCTTTGTTAAGAGACTGAGCTCTGACACTTGAAGGCCCTAACGACGTTTTACCTTGGAAAGATGAAAATGAGTTACCAACTCTGATTTTGTTTTTATTTTTAACTGAAATGCAGTCAGGGGGGTTAATTTATTCAAAGCAACTGGAATCCTCTTCCCCCCAACATATTCTCAAAGCTGCCCCCCTCCCCCTTTAGCTGTTTGCACCCGCAGGGTAAACAGATGAGAGGTGAGGCTTTTGATCAGTCAATTAGCAGGGGTGGAGTGACAGCTGCTCCTCGCGTCAGAATTCATTTATTTATTGTTTAAAGGGAGATCAAGGCCAGACCTCCGGTATAGTTTGATCCTGAAAGATTGTTAAGAGGACCTGGCATGAGATCACTGATCAACTGATAGCTGGTTAAAACTAACTCTACTGTAATCTTAATCTTTTGTGTAGGTGGGATTACGAGGAAACACAAAAGGAGATATTGGTAATGAGCTATTCATTAGTCCTGCTAGCTACAGTGCAAACAGAAGTTTGGGAGCGGGGAAGGTGTTTTGATTTGGAATTAATAGAATGTGTAGGTGGGGTAAAATAAAATAAAGTCACAAAATGATTTTGTGTGTGTGTGTGATCACCTGCGAAAAGGTTTTTCAGCAACTACAGGATTGCTAAAAACAATGTTTTCTTAATGCAGTTTAGGGATGCCAACCTCCAGGTGGGACCTGGGGATCCCCTGGAATTACAGCTCATCTCCAGACTACAGAGATCAGTTCCCCTGGAGAGAATGGATGCTCTGGAGGATGGACTCCATGGCATTGTACCCCACTGAGGTCCCTGTGCTCCATCCCGAAATGTTCAGGAGTTTCCCAGCCTGGATTGGGCAAGCTGAACCCCCCATCCTCCGCCGGTGGCCGGGGTGGGGAAGCTCACAACCCTAGTGTAGTACATGTTTTGAATGTTTTCCTGATGCAATCTGCCTGTGTTATATGATCAGAAGAATCTGATATCTCCCCAAAACACCCTACAACTGTCACTGGTAGGACTGACAAGCCACATTATTATAATTGGTCAATTAATCAGTTCAATTCTCATAAGAACATAAGAAAAGCCATGCTGGATCAGACCAAGGTCCATCAAGTCCAGCAGTCTGTTCACACAGTGGCTCATCAGGTGCCTCTAAGCCCACAAACAAGGCGACTGCAGCAGCACCATCCTGCCTGTGTTCCAAAGCACCTAATATAACAGGCATGCTGCTCTGATCCTGGAGACAATAGGTATGCATCAAGACTAGTCTCCATTTTGACTAGTAGCCATGGATAGCCCTCTCCTCCATGAACATGTTCACTCCCCTCTTAAAACCGTTCAAGTTGGCAGCCATCACCACATCCTCGGGCAGGGAGTTCCACAATTTAACTGTGTTGCGTAAAGAAATACAAGCTAAACAGATTGTCTCCTGTGACAATCAAGCATATAATATAATACACCACCTAAAAATTATTTTAATACTCAGTAACCCTGAAAGCAAGTCCAGCTGTTGTCGAAAAGTCATAGAATATATTGGAGAACACAGATTCAAGTGAACTACGGTAAATCACATTTCACAACACACTTAAAGCTCATGAGTAAATACTCAAAAGGGTGTATACTGAATGTGTTGTGAGCCAGAAGGAGCATGCATTTGCTTGCCGTGTGACATATTCACATCTACTTCTGAGTATGTTGGGCCTGAAACACACATTCTGTACTTCTAGAAACTGGAAGGTAAACACCAGGTGCTTTGGGTTTAATGGCACATACATTGCATTTGGATCTCACAACTTTGGTGGACACAACATTCCATTGCTCATTCAGGACACACTAGAAAACACATACACAAGTTTTTATTCATTAAAGGCAAGTAAATGGTAATTGGGTAAATGGTAATTGGGTTCCAATTGCAGCCCAGTGTTTAAAAAGGAGGGGTGGGAGAGAAACCCCAAAATGCTCAGGAACACATTATTTATTTTTTAAAAAAAGTCAACATCAAGACATATCCAATTTAACTTCTTCAATATCAAGGCAGTGGCTTGATATCACTAACTCAAGGCAATGTAAAGGTGCATGCATTGAAATTACCATTGCATTTCACAGTTCATAAGCCGAGGTCTTCCACTCCCAGATATTATACTCATCTAATTATCATCAGACACTTAGGATGGCATTTCCAAAGGTTATGAGAGCTGGTTCATACACAAGTTTGGGTAGGGGGCATGATATGTATGTTGCAGACACAAAGTCGCCCTTCCTGACCATGTGCATGACGTGATGTTTCCTCCTCCTCTTTCTCTCTCTGCCTCACTTTTTAATTCGGCTGTGCTCAACTAGGGAAATCCTGCCCCAATGAGATCAGGGCCCTGCCGGACCGCAGGGATATCCGCAGGGCCTGTAAAACAGAACTGTTCTGCCAGGCCTATAGTTGAGGGCAGCTGCAATTTTCCTCCCTGCTCCCCATCCCTTTTTGGATTTATATGTTGTTCCAACTGTTGTTGGGGGCCTTACATCATGTGGGAGCTCTGACTGCCTTTCCAGGCCTATAACGGCCTCTATGTGAGCACCACTTGTTTGTAACTTATTGATGTTTTAGGGATGTTAACGTGTTTTTATAATGTGTTTTTATTGTTTTTTATAGTATTTTATTGTATTTGATATTGTGATGTCAGCTGCCCTGAGCCTGGCTTTGGCTGGGGATCAAGGACGGAGTATAGATCTAAATACATAAACAATTGAGGAACAATGTTTTCCTAATTCAGGCCTATGTGATGCTTAAGACTTTGTCAATGAGCAATAAAGGTTGGTCGATTGATTGATTGATAAATCCGGCCTATGGACGTTTGGGTATAGATGTGTAGCACTTCCTCAGATATATACAAGTGGGAAGGAAGATGTGATTTCTTCAATGCCGTAGTCCACAGAATACATAGGGTAGATCTGGATCCCCATCCTGCGTTAGATGTAACTCAATCACATGTTAGTTATAGGTTATCCTAAATCCCCACATGTGATTAAGACGAGTTCCTTGCTGCGTGTGGAGAAGGGGCTTCAGCCTTCCCCTTCTGCCATTTTCCCAACCTGAAATTGTTCTGGGGGTGCTATTTATGGAAACGCATGCACTCTTTGGGATAACATGTAGGTTTCCCCAACAGGTCCAACAGTACCTACTGGGAACTGTTTCGGGATCAAAAATGGCATGGAGGGAGCCTCTTCTCCACATGCATTGTGGTCCTGCTCCAGATCAGGCACTGCACAAGTGAGAATTGAGAACCCACAACTCATGTGTAATTGTGTTACAACTGGCAGAGTCCGAGACCCAAACTATGCACTCTAGAAAGTATGAGCAGGAAACATTCAGGTGAGTGTGCGAACCAGACCTACCTTTTATCAGACAATGTCAGTAGCCATCTATCACATACCTAAAGATGGAAATTTCCTTGCCCAAAGTGTCATTTCAGGATTGAATCAACATCAAATCGAAATGCAATTAATCAAGACCTGGAATATTCATTTTACAAATTGGATAACATTTTCGCAGCAAAATGGCCCGTGGTCATTAAAGGAACCAATACCATAATGACATTGGAAAAACTGAAAAAAATTATCCATCAGACCAGGCCCAGGTTCATCCCAAACGGAATGCTAATGATACATGAATATTAGAAGAGGGATGGAACATGACAGTGCATATGGAAAATGTTAGGTTTCCCTTTCCCTGAAACAGCTGCTTCAACTTTAATTTAGAGCTGAGTGTTTAAAATTATGCTTGTATTAAACATTGCAGAACGTAACCATGAATATATGTTGATTATGTATACAGGGTCAATTTACATAGTATTAAATGCTTTGGGGGGTGGGGGAAATACAGGAATTTAAATCTCTCAGAGCACAACCTTTTAAGAAAGTTCTCATGCACAAGTCCCATGGGGACGAACAGGAACACTGTTTTACACCAGTTGCTCCCACCCATTTCAATAGGGCTTGCATAGGAGAAACTAATTGTGCCTTTATCAACATGTGTAAAGTGTTCAGCAGGCAAAAGTCTGACATGAGACAAACTCTTACCATGTGCATCTCTGTTGCTTCAGCCTCCCACATACGTACCTAGAGTTCTCTCACCCTGGGAAGTGCATAAGAAGTGACTTGTTTTGGATGGAAATATACAATCTTCTCATGAGCAACGGAGGCTACAATTCTCCAACAACTAACAGAAGTCCCTTCCTTGTGGCTGATTAATTTGTTTCTGCAGTTCCTCAGACTAGTCTGCTTATTTGCTTGGATGTGTCGATCCTATCCAGTCCTCGGCAAGGTCAATAGAACTGAATAGAGCACAGTCCTGTCAACATTACACACTTTTAGACTGCCCCAGCCCTGACCTGGATGGCCCAGGCTAGCCTGATCTCGTCAGATCTCAAAAGGTAAGCAGGGTCAGCCCTGGTTAGTATTTGGATGGGAGACCACCAAGGAAGTCCAGGGTTGCTGTGCAGAGGAAGGCACTGGCAAACCACCTCTGTTAGTCTCTTGCCATGAAAACCCCAAAAAGGGGTCACCATAAGTCGGCTGCGACTTGATGGCACTTTACACACACACACACAGACTGCCCCTATTTCAATGGGAAAGACTGATCTCTGCACTGAGCTAGTTATCTCAGGAGGTAGAGAGCACACAGTAACCCCAGGAGGACTAGATTTGGACCCCGCACTGCCAACCGTTGACCCCTCATCTAGTAGGATCAAGAAATGGAATTCTAGGTAGTGCTATTAGGGTTGCCAGATCCCTCTTCACCACCAATGGGAGGTTTTTGGGAAGGAGCCTGGGGAGGGGAGGGTTTGGGGAAGGGAGGGACTTCAGTGCCACAGAGTTCAATTGCCAACGTGGGCATTTTCTCCAGGTGAACTTATCTCTATCGGCCGGAGATCAGTAGTAATAGCAGATTTCCAGCTAGTACCCGGAGGTTGTCAACCCTAGGTGCTATCAATATGAAAGGATAGGGTGTTGGAGAAGATTCAGTTCTCATTAGCTCCTATTATTCAATTTTTTTTTTTTAGCAATGAAGATGACAAACTCTAATGGACCATCTTAAACGTTTTGTGGCTCCCAAGTTTATTTTTGAGATTTCTTTTTCGCCAATATGTCCTCATAGATATTCAGGGGAAAAAATAAGGCTGCACCAGTCAGCAGGAGAAGAAGGAAGCAAGGTGTAAGGTTGAGAGTTGATTTAGCTCTTCTAGACCCCGTCACGTTTTGCAATTTGCTTCATCAGGGGATCTTCTGTAGAATTTTCAGCTCCCACCTTGCAACAGAGGATCCCCTGATGAAGCCAATTGTGAAACGTGTAGGGATCTAGAAGAGCCAAATAAACTTTCAACCTTGCACCTTGCTTCCTTCTTCTTCTTCTTCCCAGATATTCAGGCAGATATGACTGAACAGCTTAATAAGCTTAATAATCTGTTTCAGTACTGAGAAGGCTCAAGGCTTTATATCTACAACAGGCACATATCCAAGTTACCAGAAGTACATTTGCACACATTTATCAACAGGCGTGCCAGAAAATGCCAACATCGGAATTAAATTTCCATCCATGAGGGATAAGCAAGACCACAATTAGGTCCTCTTGATCTGCATTGCATCCCAATGTGGTGAGTCACTCAGGCTTCCAAAGAGATAGGCCTCTTTTGTCCTCCCTGGGTGGAAAATTACCCAGCCCCTGAGGAGCTGAGGGATGGGAGAAAACAAAGGCTTCCCACACTTTAGGAATTTCTCCTAGTCTCTATGGCAAAAACCATGGAAATTAGGGGAGGCTGCCTACACCATCACCTTCCCAGATTCCATCTTCCCCAGGGACTGCCACCCAAATCTCCCAGCATCTGCCAAGGCAGTGTTGGGAACTAGGGTTGCCAACCTCCAGGTAGTAGCTGAAGATCTCCTGTTCTTCTAGCTGATAGAGGTCAGTTAACCTGGAGAAAATGGCTATTTTGGCAACTGGACTCTATGGCATCAAAGTCCCTCCCTCTCCAAACCCCACCCTCCTCAGGCTTTCCCCCCCAAAACCTCCTGCTGGGGGTGAAGAGGGACCTGGCAACCCTATTGGGAACCCTGCAAAGAGAAGACAGAAACTTCAGACAATGGTGAAACTACAAGCATAATTAGAGTTGCTAGACATCAGTAAAACCACAGCATTTTAGGCAAATCCTAGAGTGCCCAGCGACGTGGTGACATCACTTCTAGTCCTGTGGCTGGAAATAGCATAATGATGTCACAGGATGGTGTTCCAGGCACCGCATTTTCCTACTACTGTTCACTGGAGTGAGAGCGGGGGCTGGAATTCCCCCGTCCCCACCTGGGAAATGGCAGTCCTCAGCATAATTCAACCTACTGAACGTCTTCAGACTTCTTTTCTCTGTTCTAAGGACTTTGCATTCAGCTTGGGATGCGACTGCCAGAGAAAGCAAGATAAAAAGCACACATTCGTACCACACCCTGCCGCCTCCATTTATCTTTTCAACAGCTTCAGCAATTTTAGTAAAATAATAACAATAGTAATTGCAACCTGTGTTACCACACTATTTCCTATTTTATGTAGAATAAGCAGAGTAAAATGTCCATTAAAAAAAAAAAAGGAATGAAGCTAATTTTATTAACAAGCCAACTTATAAGAGAGAAAAATGCTATGGGTGATTGATAGGGTTGCCAGGTCCCTCTTCGCCACCAGAGGGAGGTTTTTGGGGTGGAGCCTAAGGAGGGCAGGGTTTGGGAAGGGGAGGGACTTATAGAGTCCAGTTGCCAAAGTGGCCATTTTCTCCAGGTGAACTGATGTCTATTGGCTGAAGATCAGTTGTAATAGCAGGAGATCGCCAGCTAGTACCTGGAGACTGGCAATCCTAGTGATTGATACGACTGTATTTATTTTCAGGGGAAATTAAGTCTGGAAATTTGAAGTCATCTTCAAGACTGAAAACAGCAAAAACAAGCACACAAATAAATAAATCTACAACACTGCTAGTGCTAAAATTGTATGGGGTGGTACTGCGACATTTTGCATTAAAAAGTGGAGAAGTAGAAGTATACTTTTACAATGCTATTAATGGTATTTATAACAACCCTATCCCTCTCTGATAAATGAAGCCACAGGAATGAGATCATAAAACCAATTAAAGTTCTGGCATATTCACCAGCATTTTTTAAACACGCAATTAAAATATTTCAAAATGTCACTTTTGTTACTGTTCTGCATGGAAGGCATGCTGATTACAAATGTTTTATTTTACTAAATCACTTGGGTATATAAATAGAAAAAGTCTTCAGTTGCTAGAAAGGATGAACTCTGACATAAGATATTTCTTTGCAACCTTTATAATGGTTATTCTTTTCATCAACTTCATAGTTCAACAATGCTGGATAAGACAAAAACGTACAGACAACACTCTTGAAATACAAAAAAAAAAGTGTATTATGCCTGAATTTGCCCCGTTTGTTCTTTAATTATTATTATTTCTCATAGGGAACAAAACCCCAATATGTAATGCAGGCTGAGTATCCCTTATCTGAGCTTCTGATATCTGGACTGACCCGAAAATCAGACTTTTTGAGCCAGCATTCAGGCATTACTTACAGGCCCTCAGCAGCATGCCAATTTGCTTTCTGATGGTTCAATGTGCACAGAATTACTAAAAATATTGTTTAAAATTACATTCAGGCTATGTGTATAAAGTGTATATAAAACATATATCAAAGATAAATGTATTTTGTTTTTTATACTTGGGTCTCATCCCCAAGATATCTCATTATGTATATGCAAATGTTCCAAAATACAGAAAGATCTGAAATACGGACCCCTTCTGGTCCAAGTAGTCCGGATAAGTGGTACTCAACCTGTACTACGTTTGGCATGAACAGTGGTTCTCATAGGATGTAACTAGCAGATTACATTGATCCGCATATTACCTATCAGGCAATTTATGTTATTGGCCTCAGATCACTTTGATGCACTATGGCTTGACAGTGGTATTTTCCCAAGCACAGAGCAATCTGAAACTAAATGATATGAAGCTTTTTTTTCTGGGGGAAAATGTATATTTCAGGACCTTTCATCAGCATAAACAAAGGAGGCAAGTTTATTTTACTGAACAGATAATTTAAATTAATATGAATGAGGGTACTCATTATTAAGAAGACCCTAAGATGAGTTTTTGGCTGCAGATGTGGTAAATTGCTAAACTGTCTGTAATACATTTCAAATATATTTATAGCTCAAGTATAAATACCAGAAGATAAATCTAAAAAGAAGAGTTGGTTTTTAAACCCCGCTTTTCTCTACCTTTAAGGAGTCTCAAAGCAGCTTTCAACCTCCTTCCCTTCCTCTCTCCACAACAGACACCTTGTGAGGTAGGTGGGGCTGACAGAGCTCTAAGAGAGCTGTGACTTTATTGGTTAACACAGATGAGATGCCAGAGAGCTTTTATTGGATTTTTAGTTTTAAGAATACTGGAATGGTTTTGAATGTCTCCTCTTTGCCATTTCACCAACCTAAAAAAAAAATCAGTTCTCTCTCAGGGGTATGGAACCAGCCATGCTTTATTTGTGCATCATTTAGCGTTTCCTCTTACTGAGTTGTCACACAACAATGTATGCATTTTGCAACATTTGTGTGTTGATTCACTGGCATTGTACGTGCATACTATTTACATAACGGAAAACATTGTATGTATAAATGCCATTGACATTGTGTATAAAAACTAAAGAATGCACGAACACCATACAAACAAATCAACAGAACAGCGAAAAACAGAGAGATTAAACCGTTGCCAAAACTATGAACAAATGGAAAACAGAAATATAACAAGAAACATTCGCTCAGCTGTCACACTCATGCATGGAAGGAAGAGGGAGCTTTAACTTGCATGGTTTCAACTATAGAAACTGGGCTTTTCCAACATTGCTTCTAGTTCCACTAAAAGTTGGGCCCCTGTCGTTTCCCCTGTTTTAGCTTTGAAGGCCAACAGCGTTGTGGGAAGGGTGAAACTGTGGTGGTGGAATCAGTACATAGGAAGCTGCCTTCTACCGAGTCAGACCATTGGTCCATCAAGGTCAGTATTCTCTACTCAGACTGGCAATAGCTCTCCAGGGTCTCAGGCAGAGGCCTTTCACGTCACCTTCAACCTTATCCCTTCTAGCTGGAGATGTCGGGGATTAAACCTGAGACCTTCTGCTTGCCAAGCCAATGTTCTACCACTCACCTACCACCCTTCCCACACACCAACTTTTGTTTCTCCTTAGCAGATACCAAATTGGCCGTGTGCAACTCCAATTTAGTTTAGTTTAGTTTGTTTGTTTTTTAAGCTGGGGAAATCCAGCCATGGATTCCTCAGCATCCCATCTAGCAATTTTGTTTTCAAAAAGTGACAATGGTTAGATATGGAACATAAGCACATAAGGTGTCGGCATTTAAATGCTTGAATACTACAGTGTGTGTTTATGAAGTCCCTATTTCTATATATAGCTCTTTCAAAGCAGTGTGCCTTGCATGTGGGGAAAAAAATTAAGTTTCAATTTTTAAAAAATCAGTGCTTAATAAGGCTTTATCTGTGTGTCCCAAGGAAGTTCAGAGGTGCAAGTCTACCTGGATTTTTCACATACTGATGTTCTGCCTACACAAGAAAAGAATTTTCTCCAGGTTTCCCCATCTCTGAGCAAAGAAAGACAGCACAGTGAGCTCTTAATATTCCAGCACAGAACTAAGAATCAAATGCTTAGGGTTGCCAAGTGCCCGGTGGTGGCAGGTAAACTACCGCCAATCCACCGGGCTGCCCGCCGACCAGCTGAGGGCCGGCGGGCACGCTGTGCACCGACGCATGTGTGACGCACCTACGTCAATTCAGGGTTTACCCTGAAGCGACGTGGACACTCTAGCAAATTCAGCCGAAACTCAATGGTTTCCATAGCGTGTCGGCCGAGATTGAGAGAGCGTCCCTATCACTTCCAAGTAAACTGGAAGTGATGTAGGCGTGTCGGCGCGTGGGTGCATCGAGCCAGGCGCGCGCCCACGCCGCGCGCCCCAGAAAACCTCCCGCCGATCGACCAACGGGACCTGGTAAGCCTTCAAATGCTAGTTTCCATGGTGCAAGAAAAAGGTCTATTAATGATGCCCTGTGAATTCATGACAGAGCACCATGTTTATAGGCACAACTGATTTTCTTTCACCACGACACAGGCAGTATGGAGATCTGCGCTGCAGGTATCTTCCACTGTCCACTATATGTGGACCGCCTGCAGGGGTTACGAGTTTCCTTTTACTGGCTAAGCTTTTGGCAGTGTGTTCTAAATGTAAGCTGGAACACATAATTTTCCCTTTATTATTGGGCTCTTCCCCTAAGGAGCTCAAGAGGTAGGGTTGCCAGGTCCCTCTCTGCCACTGGCGGGAGGTTTTTGGGGCAGAGTCTGAGGAGGGCAGGGTTTAGGGAGGGGAGGGACTTCACTGCCATAGAGTCCAATTGCCAAAGTGGCCATTTTCTCCAGGGGAATTGATCTCTGTCAGCTGGAGATCAGTCATAACAGCAGGAGATCTCCAGCTAGTACCTGGAGGTTGGCGATCCTATCAAGAGGAATACATGGGGCTACATACATTTTGCCCTCAATCTTTGTGTGTATGTGAGATTGTGTAAAAAAAAAAAAAAAGTAAAGGTAAAGGTCCCCTGTGCAAGTACTGGGTCATTTCTGACCCATGGGGTGACATCATATCCCAACGTTTCCAAGGCAGACTTTGTTTGCGGGGTGGTTTGCCAGTGCCTTCCCCAGTCATCTTCCCTTTACCCCCAACAAGCTGGGTACTCATTTTACCGTCCTCGGAAGGATGGAAGGCTGAGTCAACCTTGAGCTGGCTACCTGAAACCGACTTCCGTTGGGATTGAACTCAGCCCTCTCCAAGCTCAAATCAAGTCCCACCCCTTTAAATGCTGCTTTGGCTTACTTTGTAGAGCTTACTGTGAGAGAAAATCCCCCCCCCAAAAACCCAATTGCTGCTTAAAAAAGCATTTTAAGAACAAAAAAATATATATGTAGCAATCTGTAATGGGGGGGGGGGGGGAGAAATCCAAGCCTCAATTTTAAAAAGACTTCCTTCAGTTTAGAAAGAGCTCTGAGGAAGCATGAAGCATTTGAATCCCCGCCTCTTTACATGCTGTTTTGTAATTGGCTGTGACAGAAATAAAGTTTGTGTGTTGCCTTATGCATGGGGATTTCACCCGGGCTGAGCTCAGGGGAGAGGGAAGAATCGGGTTAACAGAGAAACGGGCAGTACCGGGATTTGTGAGGGCTGGCAGCGAAGTCACCACTATTGGATGAAAAACTCATGCGTAACTCCAAGGAACAACCAAGACCGACCAGGGGCAAACATGAGTGGAAGTACCCATGCATAAACAACCGAAAACACCTTCTGCTTCATAATGGCTTAAAGGTAACTAGGAAAGTGCATGTCCAAGGAATGCTATGTTTGTATATTCCATATATTTTACAGCCCATGGCTCACAGTAAAGTTCTTTGTAGCAGTAATGTGAACCACAACACCATCATAGAGCATGCAATACTATTAACATTACTGTTCAAAAGCAAATTGCAGTTACACCTGTTAGAGCTTACCAGCTCACTATTACGTACAGCAAGATGGCTGAATTCTGGTTTGTGCCACTCTGTCGCCCTGATCCGGATGGCCCAGGCTAGCCCGATCTCATCAGCTGTCTGAAGTTAAGCAGAGTCGGCCCTGGTTTGTACTTGGATGGGCAACCACCAAGGAAGTCCAGGGTTGCTAAGCAGAGGCAGGCAGTGGAAAACCACCTCTGTTCATCTCTTGCCTTGGAAACTCTATGGGGTTGCCGAGTTGGCTGTGACTTTACACTTCCCACCTGTGTGTGTGTGTGTGTGTGTGTGTGTGTGTGTGTAGACCTCACACAAGCAACTGTATCTTTGGACCTCGCTGGCAGCTTCGGTTTCCAAAACACCAACTGCTTGTGAATTTCTTCTAACCATCATTTTGTATTTGTCTGAGGGTTACAATGCCCACTCAGTTCCTCTGGTTGGCAAACTCCGACCGCAGTGGAATATTTTAAAAACGTTTAATATCTTCAGCCCCCTACCTAACAATGACTCACTAAGCTGTTCAGTGTTCATCACTCAGAAAACTGGTTACAATTCTTTGTCGTTTAAGCAAACATTTATTAAGAGAGTTAAGGACAAAGTGGATAAGCAGTGGACTCTAATCTGGAGAACCGGATTTGATTCTCCAATCCTCCACAGGAGCAGTGGACTCTAATCTGGAGAACTGGGTTTGTTTCCCCGCTCCTCCACATGAAGTCGGCTTGGTGACCTTGGGCCAGTCACACTTCTCTCTGAACCCTCTCAGCCTCACCTATAGGGCTGCCAGCCTCCAAGTACTAGCTGGATATCTTCTGCTATTTCAACTGATCTCCAGCCAATAGAGATCAGTTCACCTGGAGAAAATGGCCACTTTGGCAATTGGACTCTATGGCATTGAAGTCCCACCCCTCCCCAAACCACACCCTCCTCAGGACCCCACCCCCCAAACTTCCCGCTGGTGGTGAAGAGGGACCTGGCAACCCTTCCCACCTACCTAACAAGGTGTCTGTTGTAGGGAGGGGAAGGAAAGGCAATTGTAAACTGCCTTGAGACTCTTTAGAGAAAAAGTGGGTATAAAAACCAACTCTTCTTCTTCGTACAAGCAACCTAACTGATGTGCCAACTGTTCATGCGAGCAAGGAAA
Source organism: Euleptes europaea (assembly GCF_029931775.1). Lineage (NCBI taxonomy): Eukaryota > Metazoa > Chordata > Lepidosauria > Squamata > Sphaerodactylidae > Euleptes > Euleptes europaea. The sequence goes on from NC_079320.1 coordinate 75,981,369, forward strand.
TCCAGGACTTAGTGAAGGCAATGAAACTGGATCACAAAGGCTCAGTTGGATCATATTTGCTCTCGATTTTCAACCTCAATCCTTTCCAAACTCTTAGCATGCTGTAAATTTTACACTGTTGCTGACATTAGCTTAACTAAGGCCTCCTCCTGTTTTATGCATTTTAGCTGACACCTAAGGTTCTTGACATGTACTTCTATGAGATAAAAGACCAATGTAGCAAATGGAAAACAACACCACAATCATAGAGGTGTACTCTCCAGAGAGGTAGGATCAGTTGTGACCCCTTAAGAACATAAGAACATAAGAAAGGCCCTGCTGGATCAGACCAAGGTCCATCAAGTCCAGCAGTCTGTTCACACAGTGGCCAACCAGATGCCTCTAGGAAGCCCCCAAACAAGACAACTCCAGCAGCACCATCCTGCCTGTGTTCCAACGCACCCAAAATAATAGGCATGCTCCTCTGATACCAGAGAGAATAGGTATGCAGCATGACTAATATCCATTGTAACTAACAACCATGAATACCCCTCTCCTCCATGAATATGTCCACTGCCCTCTTAAAGCCCTCCAAGCTGGCAGCCATCACCACATCCTGGGGCAGGGAGTTCCACAATTTAACTATGCGTTGTGTGAAAAAATACTTCCTGTTATCTGTTTTGAATCTCTCACCCTCCAGCTTTAGCAGATGACCCCGTGTTCTAGTATTATGGGAGAGGGAGAAAAACGTCTCCCTGTCCACTCTCTCCAAACCATGCATAATTTTATAGACCTCTATCATGTCTCCCCTCAGCCGCCTTCTGGCAACTAACCAGATTAACAGGGTTGCTAATCTCCAGATGGTGGCTGGAGATCTCCCACTATTACTACTGATCTCCAGGAAACAAAGATCAGTTCACCTGGAGGAAATGGCTGCTTTGGAAGGTGAACTCTGTGGCATTGAAATCCCTCCCCACCCTCCTGAGGCTCCACCCCCAAAATTTCCAGGTATTTCCCAACCCGGAGCTGGCAACCCTACTGATTAAGTGTGAGCTCAGGGAAACGTCCTACCAACTTTTCCTTCTTAGCCGTTAGGTCTTGTCTTTTAGAAAGGTGGATGTCATTTTATGTATTTAGAGATGCTTTGGAGTTGCTCAAGGAAGGATGTTAGAAGCTGAGCACAAATCCCCCCTCAACCCTCCTCCTGTTTGTTGTTGCTCTTGTTTAAGAGCTGATACAGGTATTCTGGTGAGATAATTGCACCTTTGCTTTCTGATGGTCCAATGTACACCAAATTATTTAAAATATTGTTTAAAATTACATTCAGGCTACATGTATAAAGTGCATGTAAAACATAAATGAATTTGGGTCCCATCCCCAAGATATCTCATTATGTATACGCAAAAATTCCCAAATATTCCAATAAACTGAAAGATCCGAAATACGGAACACTTCTGGTCCTAAGCAGTCTGGATATGGGATACACAACCTGTATTGGACTCTGCATGATGCCATCCAGGCCATGGCAATCTCCGAGGCCCTGCATGTTCTCAGGCTAGTTGTGCGTGAGTGGGCCCTTACAACAGCTGACCCTCTGCCTGTGCATCTAAACTCTCCACGCACACACACACACACAAACACCCCTAGGGTTGTCAGCTCCGGGTTGGGAAATACCTGGAGATTTGGGGGGTGGAGCCTGAGGAGGGTGGGGTTTGGAGAGGGGAGGGACTTCAGTGCCATAGAGTCCAATTGCCAAAGCGGGAATTTTCTCCAGGGGAACTGATCTCTATTGGCTGGAGATCAGTTGAAATAGCAGGAGATCTCCAGCTGGTACCTGGAGGTTGGTAACCCTGCAGCTGACCCTCTGCCTTTGCACCAAAAAGCTAAACACACACACACACACACGATTGTGCTTCACAAACTCGATACGTAATAAGCCCCTGGCCAGGAGCAAGACCAAAGTGCAAGCCCGCAGTGAAGCAAATGCGAGCCTGTTAAGAATTAAAAAGAGGATGGGGGAGAAGTCCTGAAGTAGCTCATGGAGGAGAAATAATCATTTAGCTGTTCCTCTGAGGACAGGATGAGAATCAGAGATGGAGCCACGAGAAAGCGGACTGAATTAAAGAAAATTAGAAAGGGCACAGAGAGAAAGCTGGTGGAGCCACTAGAGGTTTTAAGAGATAAGGCTGGATAGTTAAGATATTGAGTATCTGCTGGGGGCATGTTAGATACAGGATCTACTAAGGGCAGATGACTAGACTAATAGTGTTAATCTCCAAGAGAACTTTAACATTTTTATCCTGCCCTTCCTCGAAGGAATTCGAGGCAGTGTATCGAGTTCTGCTTCTTCCTCCATTTTATCCTCACAACAACTGCATGTTAGGATTGGGAGGGCTGAACTAATTTGAAATGACTTCCCCCCCCTTCTGCAAACGTAGCCTCCATAATTGCTAGGGTTCCCAGATCCCTCTTTGCCATCAGTGGGAAATTTGGGGGGCAGAGCTTGAGGACGGCAGAGTTTGGGGAGGGGACTTCAATGCCAACTGCCAAAGTGGCCATTTTCTCCAGGTGAACAGATCTCTATCGGCTGGAGATCAGGTGTAATAGCAGGACATCTCCAGGTAGTACCTGGAGGTTGACAACCCTAATAATTGCTTTATCAAGGAGCAGAATGACATGTGGGGGGACAGGGAGGGAAGATACTTCTTTTCTCCCCTGTTTTCTCACAAAACACCTGTTTACTCATGGACAACCACTGCCAAGCCATTTTTACTCCAGCAGGACAAGATTTGCCGGCACCATTTTCATGGCTTTCTCCATGAGAAAAAAAAAGAAGAGTTGGTTTTTATACCCTGCTTTTCTCAACCTTTTAAGGAGTCTCAATGCAGCTTACAATCTCCGTCCCTTCTTCTCCCCACAACAGACACCTTTTGAGGTAGGTGGGGCTGACAGAGCTCTATCTCTCAAATGTTATCTATAAATGAACACCCGTGCTAGAAATTTCTGGCAACCAGAAGGAGATCGGGGTGTGTGTGTCACCATTGGCATTGGTGTGACATCACTTCTAGGAAAAAAACAGAAGTGATGTCACACCTCTCTAGGAATTGCTGGAAACCTCTATGGTAAAACCATATAGTTTCTTCCATTTCCTAAAGAAGAGTAACGTCAGGTTTTTCCCCCAGAAGTGATGTGACCCCATTGAACCAACATCCATTAAAACAAAATCCAGAGTGGCCAACCTAATAGGATCAGGATGCACATATGAACTCATGGAGCTGTCTCATATTTTCCCGTCTAGCTCAGTATAGTCTAGTTTGTTTAGAAGCAACACTCCAGCTCAACAAGGAGCTGAGATCCTTTAACTGGAGATGCCAGAAATTGAACCTGGGCCCTTTGTCATACAAAGCGTGTGCTTTACCACTGATTCACGAGCTTGCTCGGAAATCTGCTGAACTCAACAGGGTGCACTCCACACTCCATGTGCATAAATTTGCAGCTTTATTCTTATTCTAGACCATGCGAGCAGTGAATAGCTTCTACAAATGATGGCAAGACAGGGAGCGGGGAGACAAACGTCTGTCTGATATATTCAGAAAGCCACTCATCATTCGCTCAAGCCAACCCACCTGCATTCCCCACAAAGAGACAAATAAGTTAAAAAAAAACAACAACCTGAAATTGATGCAATCGTCATTTTGAAAAGGGACTGAAAATATTCACCTGGGCACGCTACGATTATGCATTTCTGGATTAAAAATAGAAACACTCGGCTCCGATTCATTTCTCCATCCGTATGCCTCAAAGGCTGAACAAAGAGCCAAGTTATTTACGAACAATTTTAAAAAGAGGCCAAGAAATTATAAGTCTTGCTGTTGGTAGAAAGATAGTGGGTGGTCTATGTTTTTTTTTTTTAAAGAAGTGTCTTCTTGTTCGCTAACCCATCTGGCAAGTAAAGATCTTCAGCACAGCTGTCTGCGGGCCATCACTCATTCCCATTGTATACCCCACTCCTGTGGTTTGACGTAAGTGGGTTCAAAGACAGAAAGCCTTTCGACCTATAAAATATGTTCAACTATGAATCAACTGTAAGCCTTCCCCGCCCCCCAGTAAATTCTGTTCAAGTTTATATATTTATGTTCTACTCTGAAGTCGAGGAGGAACCTTTTCAGCTAGAAAAACAAAACAAAAACAAAAACTTGATGTGATGCTACATTCGGTGTCAAATATATAGGGTTATCAGATGAAGATATGCCCCCCGTTGAAAACCATCTGCTTTTTAACCAAGTATTCAGCTTGTTAACTGACTGAATTTTCAGACTGACAAAGTCAGTATGGGAGAGGCTGTAGCTCAGTTTGTAGAGCATCTGCTTGGCATGCAGAAGGTCCCAGGTTCAATCCCCGGCATCTCCAGTTATAGGGACTAGGCAAGTAGGTAAGGTTGCCAGGTCCTTCTTCACCACTGGCAGGAGGTTTTTGGGGCGGAGCCTGAGGAGGGTGTGGTTTGGGGAGGGGAGGGACTTCAATTCCATAGAGTCCAATTGCCAAAGTGGCCATTTTTTCCAGGTGAACTGATCTCTATTGGCTGGAGATCAGCTGTAATAGCAGGAGACCGCCAGCTAATACCTGGAGGTTGGCAACCCTACATGTAGGTGATGTGAAAAACCTCTACCTGAGACCCTGGAAAGCCACTGCCGGTCTGAGTAAGCAATACTGACTTTGATAGACCTTGATGGTCTGATTCAATATAAGGCAGCTTCATGTGTTCATGTGTTTAAGTCTCTGTATAGGTGTCAGTTTCTGAGGAATTGTTGATTTTGGTTTTTTTTTTTATTTATTGAATTTGTTACCGAGCTCTCTATCCCAACCAAGGCCGGCATCAGAGTGGCTCACACTTGTCAGAAATACAGTACATAACATATAAAACCCAATAAAACTCAATAAACTTCTAACATAAGATTAAAATTTATCAACAACCTATTTGCACGCTGGTCCATAATGAGCCAGGAGACCACAATCAAGACCCCCCCCCCCACTTAAATTCAATAGGTGGTACAAAAGAATAGAGGGGGAGGGAGGCCAGCTATGATAACACACCGTTGCTGCCCTCAACTGTAGGCCTGGCGGAACATCTCGGTCTTACAGACCCTGCAGAACTGGGTTAAATCCCACAGGGCCCTGGTCTCGCTGGGAGAGAGTTCCACCAGGCTAGGGCCAGGGCAGAAAATACCCTGGCCCTAGTTGAGGACAAATAAAAGCACAGTGGAGGATTCTAAGAGCCATCCTAAGATCTGCAGGCTACATGTTTCTCAGTGTCTGAGATAGTCATCTCTTGATGCATTGGACTTCTCCGATGGACAAAGCCACGGCGAAATGGGTCTTACCGGTTTCCCATCTCGGGACGAAGTAAATACACCATATTATGGCTATCATACAAGGAATTTGTTGATTTAGCCTTTACACGCGCCTCCAGCTCCTCAGGACTCTTGTCCGGGCTTTCCATTGTTCCACGGAGCGCTGTTCTGCCTCCGTTTTTTTGGGAGCTGCTTCGCCCTTCAGCACAACACCACGCTTTGCATATATTTTCGGGCATTACTGAATATCTTGCAAATTGTGATTTATTGTATGTAATTGTGATTTATTGTATGGGATTTTCTCATTACAATAGTTGTGTGCCATCAGTGCTTGCTGTTATTTGTTTAGCCTCCAGGTAGTAGCTGGAGATCTCCTGCTATTACAACTGATCTCCAGCCGATAAAGATCAGTTCACCTGGAGAAAATGGCCACTCTGGCAATTGGACTCTATGGCACTGAAGTCCCTCTCCTCCCCAAACCCCTGCCCTCCTCAAGCTCCACCCCAAAAACCTCCCACCAGTAGTGAAGAGGGACCTGGCAACCCTATGCAGATTGCTTAGGACCAGAAGGGGTCTGTATTTTTGGATCTTCCCATATTTTGGGATATTTTGGATTTTTTGCATATACATAATGAGATATCTTGGGGATGGGACCCCAGTCTAAACACAAAAATCATTTAGGTTTTATCTACGTTTTATATACCCTTTAGACACATAGCCTGAATGTAATTTTAAACAATATTTTTAATAACTTTGTGCCCATTGAACCATCAGAAAGCTGACCTGGCATGCTGCTGAGGGCCTGCGAGCAATGCCTACATGCCGGCTGAAAAATGTCCAGTTTGCGGGTCAGTCTGGATATCGGTTATCTGGAAAAGGGATACCCAGCCTGAACTTTCTGTATGGAGGAGCACCCGGTCTTGTAAGCCCTCACCCGAAGGCTTACTGCCTCAGTAAGAAACAGTCCTCGGTCATGGCACTGTTATACCAGCTGGCCTTTTTACAGTAACTCGTGAAGTGAAGGCTAGTCCCACTACACACATACATGTATAGCCTTACAAGGCTACAGTGGGGTAGGCGATGTCAAGCGAGTAAAATACAGAGTGTGAAATTTGTTAATAATAGCTACTGAAGGGATTACTGCTTTTCTGGCAGTTCTAACAGATGGGCGGATAATGCATTATGATTAATAGGGAGGAAGTCTCCCAGGGAACAGGCTTTTTACTGGCGGCTCAAGCAAGTAACTGTGATTAGCAGGTGACTTCAGCCCCTTTCTGTCACCTGGGAAGATTGATCAAGGCTGGATTTTGGGAACCGGGCCTTCAACAAGGAGAACGCTAAATGGGCCCTAAGTCGCTCTCCCCAAAATAAATGTTATCAGAGAATCAGAGGGCACGGTACCCAATTGGAATCTGATGGCTAGGGTTGCCAACCTCCAGGTACTGGCTGGAGATCTCCTGCTATTACAACTGATCTCCAGCCGATAGAGATCAGTTCACCTGGAGAAAATGGCCACTTTGGCCATTGGACCCTATAGCATTGAAGCCCCTCCCCTCTCCAAACCCTGCCCTCCCCAAACCCTGCCCTCCTCAGGCTCCACCCCAAAAATCTCCCGCCGCTGGCAAAGAGGGACCTGGGAACTCTACTGATGGCTGTGATTGACAGGGTACAGACAGGAGTCTCCATCCTTTGTAAGCCTTTGGGCACCTTGGGAATTCCCACGCAGTTGGGTGGGAACAGCCACAAAATGGCTGTCATAGCTTACCTTCAGTCACACAGTGAAGACTGTTGTGCTGTGGGTGCAGCTGTTGCCAAAGGGATATTAAAAAAAAAAAGCAATTGCACAGCCAATTAAATCTCCAATGGCCAATCAGAAGCCTTGCTGGGCAAATGCCCCACCTAGCCCTACCCACTATCTAAAAACACTTGGTGGGTACCGGGGAAGGTGTTGATGTGCACTACATCGGTGCTGCTCCTGCTGGCGGAGGCCTTTGAGGGGGCGGCAGGAAAGAGCGCCAACACACCGCCTTCTCCCATCCCACGTGCACACGTGCTGGGCCCAGCAGGGCTGAAGGCTTCCTGCCTCGCACAGGCACGCCTGCGGCTGGCTTCTTCCTCTTCCCCCCTCCCTCTAGCCGCCGCACAGCTGACAGGCGGCGAGAGGAGGTTGAAAGGGCGCCGCAGCGTTCCTGCATGCTGCAGCTTCCAGAACAGTTTCAGGGAGAGCCGTGCTGGGCTGCGTTTCAATGGCAGGGCCCTGGAGCTCCCGGGGGCCACTGAAAATGTCCTCGTGGGCCATTGGCATCCCGGGGGCCTGAGGTTCGCCACCCCTGTCTTAACTGACCACCATATCTACTTCTCTTAAGGCTTGTATGATTGATATTCCAAAAACTCCCATTGTTTGCCAAATGTTTTTCATGGGATAGACTGGGAATCATGTTACTTTTCCTTGCAATATTGTGAGTAATAAATTCTAGTGGTTTTTTTGTTTTTTAAATCAGCACTATGTTCAGTTGAGTAATGAAGTCTGGCAGGTACCACATAGGTGCTGGAGTCTCAATGAGAAACTTAAAAAGGGGGGGAAATGGAGCAACCCCCCCCATTTGAATCATGTTGATCTCATAGTCCATCATTACCATGAGATAATGTAAAGGCTGCTCCAAATACTAATGGGGAAAAAATGGGATTTTCTTTGCTATAGGTCACAATGAACGCTTGCCAAGGAAACAGCAACCAGCACCAAAGGCAAGACATATGTGTCTAATGTTGAAGAAAAGCATGTTTGTATCGAATGGGCTGGAGAAATTGCTCAAGAGAAGTTCAACCATAAATTAAAAAAGTGACAGCTGAAAGTCTGCCAAGGTCAGGAATACTTAGGGTGAAATACTAGGTAAGTGCAGGTCATGCAGTCTTAGATCCTTAAATTCTGTCATCCTTATCACCGGGCCAATAGTAAGCATTACAAATGGCAAATACATTCCAATGGCAGAGCATCTCTGAACCGTACCACGATTCATTAAAGCAATGTTCAATGCTATTTATCAAGCAAATTAGTAAATCTGAAACGTGAAGCGAGCATAAAGGGTTATAATGCAGCAAGAGAAAGAACCCGGAAGCAGGCTGACACAGGATGCACACTGGTGCTGGCGAGGTAACTGAAGGGACACTTGCCAAGGGTGTCTGCCATGAGGAGACTGGAGTCACAGACTTTCCTTGAAGAAGGGCAACTGCTTGGGGGGAAAGGAAATATGGGCCTCCTTGAGCTTTCATACTTTTATGGGCTCTTTGCCTCCCAGTTGTGTGTGTTTCCTGTGCCTGAATCAATTTCCTTTTCTGGTCAGCAGTCTTCGCACAGCAACACAACCCTGTCCGTTCCTATGCTTCCCTGACAAACCACACACCCCAGGTTCCTCAGCCCCATATCACTCAAGTTGATCTTCTGGGAATTCACCTCAGTCGGTCTGACCAAAGAGTGTACCTCACCATTTGGTTTCTTTCTCCACAAGTAGTATAGCACATTAATATATATTTTTTTAATTTTATCATTTTTAAAATGGTGGTGGAGGAAAGTGGCATCAAGTCACAGCTGGCTTATGGCAGCCCCGAAGCATTTTCAAGGCACAAGACATTCAGAGGTGGTTTGCCATTGCCTGTCTCTACGTTATGACCCTGGTACAGAGAATACACATGAGCACACATTGAACCCATGAAGCCGCCTTATACTGAATCAGACCGTTGGTCCATCAAAGTCAGTATTGTCTGCTCGGACCAGCAGCAGCTCTCCAGGGTCTCAGGTATTCCTGGAAGATCGCCCATCCGAATACTAACCAGGGCCGACCCTGCTTAGCTTCTGAGATCTGACGATATTGGGATATCATGGGCTATCCATAGGTTGCCAGGTCCCTCTTCGCCACCGGTGGGAGGTTTTGGGGGAAGAGCTTGAGGAGGGCGGGGTTTGGGGAGGGAAGGGACTTCAATGCCGTAGAGTCCAATTGCCAAAGCGGACATTTTCTCCAGGTGAACTGATCTCTATTGGCTGGAGATCAGTTGTAATAGCAGCTCTCCAGCTAATACCTGGACTTTGGCAACCCTAGCTATCCCGGTCAGAGCATTTTTAAAAAGTCCTGAGAGAAAACCACATCCCCAACAAGCGGAGGAAGGCAATTTCTCCCCTCGGACCACCATCCCTCACTTTGCCTTTTAGATATATTTGCTTCAGGAGGAAAAACAAACAAACAAATCTCGCCTCTTTTGTGTGAGCTCCATACAATCCCTACCGACTTCTAGCCTTGCAGCATCGGCTTAGTCAACATCTGGCACAATTCAGCACACTCAGAAATCTTCGTCTAAACTGACTAGATTTAGGCTCGGCGCCAGAGGAAATGGTGAGTCACCCGGCAGCGCCTCAATCTGATCACTGTTGCATCAGCAGAAGAGGGTTTTTAAAAAATATATATTATTACTGCAGTGTCCGATGGAGCCAAACGCTGATCTCCCACCACGAGTGCCTCTCTCTTGCCAACAGCATCAGGTGTTGTGAGGAAAGAGGGGCGTCTTAGGACCCTCTTCTAATAGCAAAGGAAGACAAGGAACCGAGACTGTATGAAGAGGTCTCAGCTGTACTACTAACTGGGCACCTGGAAGGAAAATCGCAACGGCCTGGCTGCCGTTATCGGTGGGAATCCACCCACTGCACGAACACCTACCATCTCGGTGGAAATGAGCTAGCTAGCAAAATATGAGCCTCAGCTTGCCGCAAGGGACCCCTGCTCAAGATGCACAGACAACTGGCTCATCTCGCCACGGTTGCAACACGTTTGATGAACAAGACAGCAGTCGCCCCTAAAACCAGTCATTCTCCCCCCCCCCCCCTTGCCCTCGTAAAATGAAAATGAGCTTAGCTCAGCCTTTGGGCTTTCTTTAAAGAAGATAATCAGAGGGGGGGGGGGGAAGGAGAGATGTAGAAATGCCATAAAACCATCTCCTGAGAAACCTTGTGTCAGCTCCATGCCCTGTTAAACTGAGCTGGGAGGGTCCTTCCTCCAGGTGTAACAGAACACCCTTCCATTTGCCTCTTTCCACAGGCCCCAGAGTCCAAATTTAAAGGGGATAGTTACACTACCCATCTTAAAGGAGGAATGTATATATGAGAGGAGGATAATTGCTTGGAACATATCCTCTGGGAAGACCAGAAGAACAACTATGCAGCATGGAGAGCAGTTCAGTCAGATCAGACAAACAATCAAACTTATTCATTTTCCTTTATACCCCACCCTTCTCCCCAAAGGTAACCCAAAAATGGCTTAAATAATTCTCCACTTATTCATTTTATCTTCACAACAACCATCTGAGATAGGATAAGCTAAGAGTGACTGGTAGTGTTGCCAATCTCCAGGCAGTGAAATGCCTGAATCATTATATTCTATGGGAAATGTATTCTTTGATTTGAAATATATTTATCTTCACAACAACCATGTGAGATAGGATAAGCTAAGAGTGACTGGTAGTGTTGCCAATCTCCAGGCAGTGAAATGCCTGAATCATTAAATGCTATGGGAAATGTATTCTTTGATTTGAAATATATTTATCTTCACAACAACCATGTGAGATAGGATAAGCTAAGAGTGACTGGTAGTGTTGCCAATCTCCAGGTAGCAGCTGGAGATCTCCCGCTATTACAACTGCTCCCCAGCAAATGGCCGCTTTGGCAATTGGCCTCTATGGCATCGAAGTCCCTCCCTTCCCCAAATCTCATCCTCTTCAGGCTCCGCCCCAAAAATCTCCAGGTATTTCCCAACTCAGAGCTGGCAACCCTAGTGACTGGCCCAAGGTCCAAGTCCAGGGGTCTCCAAACTTTACAGCCTGTGGACACCTTTGGGATTCTGACAGAGGGTGGTGGGCGTAACCACAAAATGGCTGCCCCATAGGGTTGCCAACCTCCAGGTACAAGCTGGAGATCTCCCGCTATTACAACTGACCTCCAGGCGGCAGAGATCAGTCCACCTGGAGAAAATGGCCGCTTCGGCAATTGGACTCCATGGTGTTGAAGTCCCTCCCCTTCCCAAACCCCGCCCTCCTCAGGCTCTGCCCCAAAAACTTCCTGCCGCTGGAGAAGAGGGATCTGGCAACCCTACTGGGCCCTGACAAATGTCTCCCAGCACTTCCCCTTTTTGCAAAGCACCAAAAAAGTGGGTTAAAAGCAAGCAATGCGCTGGGGCCCTGCCAGGCTGCTGTATGTTGCTGGTGGGTTGCATTTAGCTTGTTAGGGGGTGAGTTGAGCAGGCTGGAGCTGAACTATTTTAAGCATTCTTTAGCAACTCTCCAGTCCCCATGTGGTTGCAAAGTTTGGAGGAGGACAGCCTTTCATAGCATCTGCACTCTTGTGAGGAAAGGACACCGGAGATTTATGGCAGTTTTGTAATAACTACTGATTTATAAATATACAAGAGGGGCACTTGCATATTTATAAATATACAACAATTATCCACAACTCTTCACCAAAAGCAAACAGCACTTGCCCTTGATAGCTGTCCACACAAACACACACACACACACACAGGGTTGCCAACCTCCAGGTACTAGGTGGTTCTCCTGCTGTTACAACTGATCTCCTGCCGATAGAGATCAGTTCACCTGGAGAAAATGGCTGTTTTGGCAATTGGACTTTATGGCATTGAAGTTTCTCCCCTCTCCAAACCCTGCCCTCCTCAGGCTCCGCCCCAAAAATCTCCAGGTATTTCTCAATCTGGAGCTGGCAACCGAACACACACATCTTTCTCTTCTGCTGGGTATGTTATAACTTCCATGCTGTCCTTCTCCATAAACACACAAATACACAAACGCACAATGTCTAGTCTTGGCCCCCACAATGGCTAGGGAGTCTGTTCAGTAACTAATTTCCAACAGCCATCAATATCCTGAAAAACCTCCTTTGCCTACTCAGGAAAACTAAACTGAAGATCAGAGAAAATCCTCCTCGGTATCTAGCAGTCAGATGTAGAATGCTTCTGAGGAATGCGTGTACTTAATACTTTGAAAAGCCATTTGTGCTTTGACACATCACATAACATTATGGGGTAGCAAAAGTCCTTTGATGAAAATGATGATGAGGACGATGATGATTTTGGCTTGGGTAGATAAAGAAGAAGAAGAGTTGATTTTTATATGCCGACTTTCTCTACCGCTTAAGGAAGAATCAAACCGGCTTACAATCACCTTCCCTTCTCCCTCCCCACAACAGACACTTTGTGAGGTAGGTGGGGCTGAGAGAGGGTGACTAGCCCAAGGTCATCCAACTAGCTTCATGTGCAGGAGTGGGGAAACAAATTCATTTCACCAGATTAGCCTCCACTGCTCATGTTGAGGCATGGGGAATCAAACCCGGTTCTCCAGATTAGAGTCCACTGCTCCAAACCACCGCTCTTAACCACTACACCACACTGGCTCTCCAACATAAAGCTATGTTGGATTATTTATCGCTGCTGGGCCTAACACATTTTAGAACACCTTAAGTCTTTGTGCTTAACTGCCTATTTCAAAGCCAGGTCAGCAGCAGGTATGGTGATCACTCAGCATTCTGCCAGCTGTTGGACACCACAGATGTTGTGTAGCTACATCCCATGCAGAAGTGCCCCACTTACATTTCGGTTACATAATGTAGCTGACGTATATCAGTTGCCAATGCCTACCTGTGTTTGGTATGGTGGTATGCCAACCAAGACTTGTCAGCCTCATTCTCATGGAGTCATTAAGAAGCAAGTGGCATTCAAAATAACAAAAAAGAGTATCTTTTCAGGGTCACTATTACGAGGTTTTAACTTCTTGTGAAGTTAAAGAGAGCCGGCATGGTGTGGTGGTTAAGAGCAGTGGTTTGGAGCGGTGGACTCCGATCTGGAGAACCGGGTTTGAATTCCCCACTCCTCCACATGAGCAGTGGAGGCTAATCTGGTGAACTGGATTTGTTTCCCCACTCTTACACATGAAGCCATCTGGGGGACCTTGGGCTAGTCACACTTTCTCTGCCCCACCTACCTCACAGGGTGTCTGTTGAGGGGAGGGGAAGAAAATGTGATTGTAAGATGGTTTGATTCTTCCTTAAGTGGTAGAAAAAGTTGGCATATAAAAACCATCTCTTCTTCTTGTGTCTAGCTATTTTGCAGGTAACAGAATTTACGAGAAACCAAAGCCTTCTGCTATATCAATCCTATGAGCATTTGGTTGAAGATAGCTGGGAATTCTGACAAGGCAGAGCTGTTAAATCCCTTGTTTTTCTAAGTCAACTCTCCAAACTGTCAAAAATTCAGACTGTAGAGTTCCTTGATGCAAGAATATGTCTCTTTTGTCTTCTTTGCTCTCCTCTTACATGACTGGTCTTCCACAAAAGGAAGGGGTTTTTTTTTCTTCCCCATTCTGGGAAATACATTCCCTGGGGCAAGATGACTCTCTGTTGTGTGTCCAGTGGTTTAAGCCCATTGATTTAAATGACTCAGGTGGGCTTCTTCCTGTGAAAGGTCTGAGAAACATAGATTTCTTGTCCTTGCATGTGCATTGTGCGAGGTATTTCTTAGGGCCCCGGGTAGTTCCCGGTGAACACCTCTGCTTCTCTTCCCAGAGAAACAGGACCACATTTTGCCAATGCTTTTGTGCTACCGAGCAGAGATCAGAATAAGGAGAGATGCCCTATTACAAAAATATTTCATAATAGGCATGCACATTCATTGTGTCAGGGTAGCATTCAAAGAATCCTAGAGCATCGCCCCAATGTGATCATGTCACTTCCAGGTTCCCACCGGAAGTGACATCATGCCATTGGAGGAATAGTGTTTAAATGTCCTTGCCCCCTCAAACTTCCTCCCAGTTGCCAGCACTCTGATGGCAACCCTTATAAAGAGCATGGATATGAGTCACTATAATATTATCATATATGAGCCCTGTGGCACAGAGTGGTAAACTGCAGTACCGTAGTCAAAAGCTCTGCTCACGACCTGAGTTCGATTCCGACGGAAGTCGGTTTCAGGTAGCCGGCTCAAGGTTGACTCAGCCATCCATCCTTCCAAGGTCGGTAAAATGAGTACCCAGCTTGCTGGGGGTAAAGGGGAGATGACTGGGGAAGGCAATGGCAAACCACCCCGTAAATGTAATCTGCTTAGTAAACGTCGGGATGTGACATCATCCTTTACCTTTTTAATATTATCATTATTCACACCAGTATAATTACACAAATTACAACAATTATTAATAAAGGCTACAGAAAGAGATCCCTTAAGCCTTGTAGTGATGGGCCTTCTTCATTCATCCAACTCTATTGTCATTTATGCTTTGGGAGGTTTTGCCTTGGATTTGCCACTTGCTACATGCACATTTTCCCCATCCCAGTTCTCAAAACTCTACATGGGGGCTTATTTTTGAGTTTTGAGAAACTGGATGGGGAAATTGTGCATCTAGAGAGCGGCAAATCCAAGGCAAAATCTCCCATGCATAAATGACCAATTGTGAACAGCTTATTGTACATTCTGCTCTGTGCAGAAACTTTCACCAAATCTGTCATTTAAAAGGTAAATTGGAATGTTACTTTTATGACTGCACTTGTCACAAGAGCGGATCTTTTATTTCCTAGCAACTGTACTAAAACAAAATAATGTCTCTGCAATTAAATTCGGAAATGTTTCTTCTTTGTCTTCATTCCTCTTTTGTTTCCCGCTCAACAAAGATGTGCAGGGAGTGTGTCGTCGCAACAGAGCACAACAGAAAGTCCACTGCCAAACCTGCTGAGTCTCAAAACCAAAGGGCAGAAGTAATACCCTCCTGACATTGAAAGTCATTACCAGTTATTTCTACGTTGTCGACTCAAAAAGAGTTTTTTTTTTGGGGGGGGAGGTTGTTTGTCTGTTTGTTTACCTCTAGACTTGGCGGAACTTAATATGATCTCTTTGGCTTTCTGAAATTTTCACGTGCTTAAGGGAAATGATTCCCCACTGCTGCATTTGGCTACAAATTTGGGAAGGGCTTATCCACAGCTGAAAGCCTGCTAGGTTTGACAGGAGGGGGAAAACTAGAGAGGATCCTCCACTTTCCCCAATCCCTCTGCCCTGCATGGCCTCTCTCTTGCTCAATCTTTCCCTCCATCACTGAGGCCACTGCCTTGAGCACAGCAACACACAGGGCCAAACCTGCATTTCTAAAACTAGCCCTACCCCATTCCTCAGTATTGCCTCCAGGACAAGGGAAATAGATAAGGAGCACCACCCACACAACCTTCCAACCCAGACAGTTTGTCTGTGACCAGGGAAAGAGATGGTGTTCCCAAACCCAGCTATTGCGTTGCTTTTGGAGGAGGAGGAGGAGAAGAGTTGGTTTTTATATGCAGACTTTCTCTACCTCTTGAGGAAGAATCAAGACGGCTTACAATCACCTTCCCTTCCCCAAAGGAAGAGGAGGAGGAGGAGGAGAAGAGTTGATTTCTATACCCCACTTTTTCTACCTTTAAGGAGTCTCAAAGCAGCTTACAATTGCCTTCCCTTCCACTCCCCACAAGAGATACGTTGTGAGGTAGGTGAGGCTAAGAGAGTTCTGAGACAAGTGTGACTGGCCCAGGGCACCCAGCAGGCTTCATGTGGAGGAGGGGGACTCGAACTGGAGATCTCCTGCTATTACAACTGATCTCCAGCAGACAGAGATCAGTTCGCCTGGAGGAAATGACCGTTTTGGCGATTGGTCTCTATGGCATTGAAGTCCCTCTCCTCCCCAAACCCCTCCTCAGGCTCTGCCTCAAAAACCTCCCACGGGACCTGGCAACCCTATCCATTTGACTCCATTTTTCTTTTACCAGCTTTTCAGGCATTGGCAGGCAATGATGGGGATAGCTAGGAATTCTCCCACCATACAGGGAGACTTGGCTAGCCCGCTGGAGGCACCACTGGTGGAAGAGAGCTGGGGGTAATGGGATGGATCCAACCCTCCTCCAAGCAGCCTTCCTCCAGCATAAGAAGCCTTCCTCCAACTTTCTGGCTCTTCCTCCAACAGAAGATCCACTCAAGTTGAGCCAAAAGGAAAGGCGGAGTGTAAATATTTTAATAAATTATTACATAACAAACTTTTCTAAGTGGAATGATAGAACAGAGGTTGAAATCAGTCAGACTGCCCCCCCCCCCCGCCAGTGCAGCCTTCCCCTCACCCCCATGCCCCATGGAATTTTCTCCACTAAAACCCCAACTCAGCTCTAGGGCACATAAGAACATAACATAAGAACATAAGAAAGGCCATGCTGGATCAGTCCAGGGTCCATAAAGTCCAGCAGTCTGTTCACACAGTAGCCAAGCAGGTACCTCTAGGAAGCCAACAAACGAGACAAATGCAGCAGCATTATCCTGCCTGTGTTCCACAGCATCTAATATAACAGGCATGCTCCTCTGATCCTGGAGAGAATAGGTATGCATCGTGACTAGTATCCATTTTTACTAGTAGCCATGGAGAGCCCTCTCCTCCATGAATATGTCTACTCTCCTCTGAAAGCCTTCCAAGTTGGCAGCCATCACCACATCCTGGGGCAGGGAGTTCCACAATTTAACTATGTTTGGGGGAGGGCAAAAGGGTACTGCTGAAGAAAAGATCTGCATCTCCCCCCCCCCAAAAAAAAAATCTGCTAGGGGACCATGGAAGGCAACGCAGGGAGGGAGCAAATCCTGTTTCTTCATATGCCCCTGAACTCTGGGCCAACAAAGGGTACCATGCTGCAAGAACTGGGGAAGATACTAGATGGCTAAGTAAGGATTTTCTCTAGCAGGTTTTCTTGCATTTTTGTAGCCCTACAGAGAATATTGAGTAAAATCTGCTGTCTTGTTTCCGGTTGTTGCAAATTTAAGATTTTATTTCATTCACACAGTCTATGACAATGTCTACCAAAAACATGTACTGTATACTTTATGATAGTCCAGAGAATCATCTAACTGCTTCTTCGGCAGAATTTGTTGCTTCGCTGTTTTTGTATTCAGGCCAGATTGACAAACTGTGATGCTCCAGCATCATGAAATAAAAATAACCCTTCGCAAGAATATGTTTGTGTGAGTGTGGGTGTATATATATATGTATATAATGTGTGCATATATTTTATTTACTGTTACAAGCATTTTCAAGCCAAGAAAGGTAATTTAATGTTAACAGGCAAAATGTTCCTCGTACAAGGCCAGAGAGAGCTCAGATACCTCAATTGTAAGGACTGCTCACTTGTTCTTAGATGTGAAAGGGAGAGAGGCTGGGACATGCACGGTTATGAAAGGCTCAGTTCAAAAAGGATTAGCTTATTCATCCTGCTTCCTCAAATAATGCACCAAAGCAGAAAGGTGGGAAACTAATCACACCCCTCCATTAAACAGTTGTTTCTCAACACCTTCAGCATGTAAAATATACTTTAGAAGGCAGATTGCCTTCCAAGCCCCCTTTCATACACACCTGCCATGGTAAGGGAGACAATTCCCCTTCATGCATTCCCCCATAATGCTTGTGACTACTGCATAGGGTTGCCAACCTCCAGGTACTGTGTTCTAGCAAAAACAATCTATTATAATCTTAATCAAGTTACAATATGGAAGTTACAAGTTCTGTGGTTACTACCCTCCTGGACTAACCTGAGGGGGGAAATTCCAGTTCCCAACCTCCAGGGCTGGCCTGGAGAGAGAAAAAATTATCTGTTGCCACCCTCCAGGAATTGCCTGGAGAAAAGAGTGTTTGCCAATCTCAAGGGCTTTCCTGGACTGAAATTATGTGGTTGCCAACTTCCAGGGCTTGTGTTCTAGCAAAAGCAACGTATTATAATCTTACCAAGTTTTCAAATCAAGTTTGCACATTTAATGGTGATATTCCTATACTATATTTTCTTACTATATAGAACACTAGAACACTATCATTCTAACAACCTAGGTTCTTCTTTTTGAGGTGGTAACCTCCAGGTACTGGCTGCAGATCTCCTGCTATTACAACTGATCTCCAGCCAATAGAGATCAGATCACCTGGAGAAAACAGCCACTTTGGCCATTGGACTCTATGGTGTTGAAGTCCCTCCCCTCCCCAAACCCCACCCTCCTCAGGCTTCATCCCAAAAATCTCCTGCTAGGGACGAAGAGGGACCTGGCAACCCTACCTACTTGGCTAGTCCCTATAGTTGTTCAGTATGGTTGTCAGCATTGTCCTGGCAAATGCCAGATTTTGAGAGTGGTGCTTTGGGAGGATGGCATTTGGGGAGGATGTGACATCACTTCCAAGTGATGCTTTTGGAATCCCACCAGATCTCTCTGGCAGGGATCCCCAACCTTTTAGAGGCTGTGGGCACCTTTGGAATTCTGACACAGGATGGTGGGCACAACTACAAAATGCCTGCCATTTTAATCTGTAAAGTCAAGCAAGATCTCCAGTGACCAATCAGTAGGGTTGCCAACCTGCTGGTAGTAGCCGGAGATCTCCTGCTGTTGCAACTGATCTCGAGCCGATAGAGATCAGTTCACCTGGAGAAAATGGCCACTTTGGCAACTGGACTCTATGACATTGAAGTTCCTCCTCTTCCCAAACCCCACCCTCCTCAGGCTCCGCCCCAAAAACCTCCTGCCGGTGGCAGAGGCAGATCTACTGTGACTAATGAAGCTTAAGCTTTAGGGCCCCCAATCCTGGAGGGGCCCCTGAAGCAACTTTTTTTTTAATGAGTGAATTTCTCTACAAAATCGATGGAGTTTTTTAGTGATAGACTCATAAGCCAATGGGTTGAAGTACTTAATATTGACTTTAGAATATGCTCTAATACCCATTTCACATGGCCTCAAAATGCCCCTGTAATTGGTCAAATTTCAAAATTTGCTTGGGGGCTTGGAGTGCTCGAACCCCCAGCTGTAAGGGCTCTCTGAATCTAGTCACAGCCTACATTTTGGCAGCTGGATCCGCAAATCCTTCGTTGGTGCAGGGCTTCATAGTTCTCTATCTCAGCCCTTAGGCGAGAGCCAATCAGAACCATAAAAAGACATCTGAATTCTCAATTCAGGCTGCATTCATCTCCCTTGTGCATTTTAACACCAAAAAATCAGATTTTCACCTCTTTATCCTAATGACCCCCTCCCTATTATTATTATTTATTAGTAAAATTTGTAGCCCACCCTAACGCCCAGTCAAAGCCGGGCTCAGGGTGGGTGTCATGATCCTAGGCCTGAAGTGCAGCCTACAGGCCCTAGGGAGGCCTATATTAAAGCAGTTACCAG
This sequence comes from Euleptes europaea, assembly GCF_029931775.1. Lineage (NCBI taxonomy): Eukaryota > Metazoa > Chordata > Lepidosauria > Squamata > Sphaerodactylidae > Euleptes > Euleptes europaea. The sequence continues at coordinate 76,000,936 of NC_079320.1, forward strand.
GCCTACATCTCCCAGGTACCCTCTGGGCCTTGTGATTGGTGGAAGAGGATTTGGAGGGAAGGCTAGGGCCAATCAGGGGTAAGGGAGTGGTGCCTAGGGAGAAGGAATAAAATGCCTTGCTTGAAAAGGGAGGGGGTTCACTCCTGGGGAGAGGCTGTTGCAGATGGAGGGATCCCTCATCCAGAAAGGGGTGAGTTAGCCTGAGGCCCATTGCCAGGAGACAGCTAGGGACAGTAAAGAGAGATGTGTTAGGGTTTTTATTTGTTTGATTGCCTGCCTTTACTGGTTTTGTCATCCTATTGTGGCTTGAGTTATCATTGTAACAATTTATATGCCATTAAAGGTTTATGAATGAATGAATGAGTTATCAGTATTATTAGACCCTTTTATTAAACTGTTTGTTACTCTGCCCTGGGTCCTCATGCCTCATTTGGTCACCTATGTTACTCTGCCCTGGGTCCTCATGCCTCATTTGGTCACCTAGAAGGTTACCCTGTTGGGAGAAGAAGCAGCCAGGGGCAGGCAGGGTGCTCTGGGCCTTCTTGAGTTAGGCTCACACCAGAGTGGTGGCAGCTACTGAAGATCCCGATTCCTCTCTCTTACCTGACAGCAGGTAACAACAATCATAATAAAATCATATATATCTAAAATTCATAAGTAATCGATAAAATACATAAAACCATTCAGTACAGTTAACAAAATGGTACTCATATAATAACAGGGCCATTGGAGGCCCAGCCAAGCAGCCAAATCCTCATATCAGAAGCCCCAAGGGAGAGGAGAGGGAGGCCAGTAACGATGACAACCTGTGGTTGCCCTCAATTGTAGGCCTGGTGGGAAAGCTCTGTTTTACAGGCCCTGCAGAACTTCTGAAGGTCTCAAAGGGCCCTGATGTTACTTGGAAGAACATTCCATCAGGCTGGGGCCACAGCCTTGTTGGATGTTGCCCTATGGTTACTGGTTGTGAAGGGGGCCTCATAACAATTCAAGCTTCAGGGCCCCAAAAATGTAGGTCCGCCACTGGCCAGCGGCGAAGAGGGACCTGGCAACCCTATGGTGGGAGCACTTGCCCTGGGCACAAGGAGAGGGAGGGCATCAGCATGGGCATGGGGAGAAGGAGCCATGGTAATGGTACAGCTGCCGGTCCTCAGCCCGGCTAGTGCATATGCCGACTGCCCACCCTCACCTTATACCAGCTGCTGCTCCCCCTCTCTTTCTTGCTGCTGGGGTGGCTGCTGCGCGACCCGCCCAGCTCATCTATCTCTCCCCTTGGGGACACCATGCCTGCCTCCAGCACACAGGCGTGGAATACCCCTCCCTCTCCCCTGCCCCTGGTGCTCCTTCCCCCAGCTTTGTGCCTGCCATAGTGTACTGGTTAAGAACAGGTGGACTCTAATCGTGAGAACCGGGTTCGATTCCCCACTCCTCCACCTGAAGTCTGCTGGGTGACCTTGGTCCAGTCACAGTTCTCTCAGAACTCTCTCAACCCACGCAGATGCAGGCAATGGCAAACCACCTCAGAACATCTCTTGACTTGAAAACCCTACAAGGTCGCCATAAGTCAGCTGTGATTTGACACTTTCCACCACCATGCTTTAAAAAGCTTTTTTTTAAAGTAAAAAGTTCCCTTCCAACAATCTTTCAAAGTTGTTATAGTTTATTTCTCAGACAACTGCTTCATTTTTAAAGAAGCCCCATGGCACAGAGTGGTAAGCTGCAGTACTGCAGTCCAAGCTCTGCTCATGACCTGAGTTCGGTCCCAACGGAAGTTGGTTTCAGGTAGCCAGCTCAAGGTTGACTCAGCCTTCCATCCTTCCGAGGCCGGTAAAACGAGTACCCAGCTTGCTGGGGGTAAAGGGAAGATGACTGGGGAAGGCACTGGCAAACCACCCCGCAAACAAAGTCTGCCTTGGAAACGTTGGGATGTGACGTCACCCCATGGGTCAGTAATAACCCAGTGCTTGCACAGGGGACCTTTACCTTTTTTAAAAAACAGATGCTAGCTAAGATGTATGATTCGTTCTCTTCTAATAAAATTAATCATCTACTTTCTGACCAAATGTAGCTCATGTTTCATCGCACCAGGGGGTCATGTGCACCCACTAGAACATACAGAGTAATTTATGCATAAGTAATATATGCGCAAGTAATACTTTCTGTCCATGCAGCTACCTGAATATCTCCTGTTTCCTTCAGCTAAATTTTCTAATCTATTGTAATTAAAACCACAGATTTTGTGTGTGCATGCATGTTTTGTTTAAGGCACTGTCACAGGGTTAATTATGCTGTTGCCATATAGTTATCTACAGGAGGTTCTCTTATTTCATACAGCAATTAAAAAAATTAAAAGGTGCAGCTGTAATGGTTAATAGACACTTCGGGAATGTCTCACTAAGCACAGAAGGTTTTTTGTGGGGATTTTTTGCTCCCAAACAGAACTGAAATGCAAACCCCCATCTTCCAAAAGAATGTTAAATGCATTATATCCAGCACATCTCTTAAGAAAACCTTCCCATGTCAGACCCTGCACCAAGTCCCTACCTCCGCCAGAATGCCCGCAAATACACATCATATATTACAAACGCATCTCGGAGGATGAGTCATCTGTGGCTCAATGGCATTCGCTCTTTTCTTTTCCGTAACAAAGCACTAATTACACACTGTAAAATAATCAAGCTCGCTGGCTTGACAATCTTATTTGCATCTGAGCGACCTCAGAATACAGATTTAAACTGCGTTGCTTAAGAAAGGTCGATGGGAATGAAGTGGAAGAAATACAAGAAGCTCCGCTTGATGGGTGTGTATACAGAGACACAAAAGGACCAGAAATATCCCCCCACCCCCAGTATAGGGGAGGTGGGTCTCCCACTATAACAGGAGTCATTCTGGCCAGCCCCCCTCCTAGGGTTGCCAGGTCCATCTTTGCCATTGGTGGGAGGTTTTTGGGATGGAGCCTGAGGAGGGCGGGGTTTGGGGAGGGGAGGGACTTCAATGTCATAGAGTCCAATTGCCAAAGCGGCCATTTCCTCCAGGTGAACTGATCTCTATCAGCTAGAGATCTGTTGTAATAGCAGATCTCCAGCTAGTACCTGGAGGTTTAGCAAACCACAGAAAAAGAGCAGTCCTGCGCTATTACCACGGTTTGGAAATCAGCACAGAGATATCCGTACAAAGCGGACACACCAGTATCGTGTTTAAACATATAATCAACCAAAGTGCAGTGATACATATAGGGAACACATACAACTATGTACACAAATATACAATGTTTTTTCTAATGCAGTCTTTGTGCAAATAGATTTTCTGTTGTAGCAGTAGTTGTAGAGAAGTTCTTTAAAAAGTCCATAAGATACTATTTATAAATATTCAAATCTTCAGAGAAAGGCAATGGCTGGGGGACGGCCGTTTCAAGAAAATTTCTTCAGCCCCAATGCATTCCTATATTTAAATACAATATACTGATATAAAATCTAGCGTTCTAATATATAATAACAAATACAATAAATATAAAAATACAATAAATATAAAAATACAATAAATATAAAAATACAATAAATATAAATATAATAATTGTATTTATTATTATATATTAGAACACTAGATTTTATATCAGTATATTGTATTTAAATATAGGAATGAATTGGGGCTGAAGAAATTTTCTTGAAACGGCCGCCCCCCAGCCATTGCCTTTCTCTGAAGATTTGAATATTTATAAATAGTACCTTATAGACTTTTTAAAGAACTTCTCTACAACTACTGCTACTGCTACAACAGAAAATCTTTTTGCACAAAGACTGCATTAGAAAAAACATTGTATATTTGTGTACATAGTTGTATGTTTTCCCTATATGTATCACTGCACTTTGGTTGATCATATGTTTAAACACGATAGTGGTGTGTCCACTTTGTACGGATATCTCTGTGCTGAGTACCTGGAGGTTGGCAACCCTACCCCCTACCCTTCTCCCCACCATTTCTCAACAAGCCAGCGGAAAGAGAATTGGCATTTTGATGTTACTTCAGGCACAAATAGGGTTGCCAGGTCCCTCTTGGCCACCAGCAGGAGGTTTTTGGGGTGGAGCCTGAGGAGGGCAGGATTTGAGGAGGGGAGGGACGTCAATGCCATAGAATCCAATTGCCAACGCAGCCATTTTCTCCAGGTGAACTGATCTCTATTGGCTGGAGATCAGTTGCAATAGCAGGAGTTAACCAGCTAGTACCTGGAGGCTGGCAACCATATACAGGGCTATCCTAAGAAGTGATTCTTAGCTAAGTGACTTCAGGGGACTTAGTTAGCAACTTCAGCACACACCCCCAACCCCTAGAAGCGGCCAGGGAGGACCTGGCAACCCTAGTTACTAGCCAATTAGTACTATGCAAGACAGCTATTGGATCTGGAGGGTATGTCTGACCAACACACAGTGACTACATTTCCATAGCAGACTTCCTTGAAAAGTTACATATGTCTGGAAACATTTTTGACCTTCAGAAGAACCCAGCAATAAAAGGTGAACCTTGATCTTAATGGCTGTGGACCGACAATTGCATATAATTATTCACGAGAGCCATGCAGCACTACTGTGCTCTATAATTTCAATAAAAACGGATTGACACATGCATGTCTAACTTGATTAGAAAGTGGTACTTCCTTTGGGGAAGATCATTCAGACATCTCTCTTACAAGGGGTGTTTCCTTCTCAGCTGAAGGAAGCTATGATTAGTCTTCTTCTTGAGAAGGCATTTAGGCTAAAAGGGATGTGGACAAATATTGACCTGTGTCAAGTCCTCTCTTTCTGGGCAAGGTGACTGAGAAGGTGGCAGCAGAGTAACTGGAGGCATTTTTGGATGAAACATTTCATTGACCCATTTCAGTCTGGCTTCAAGCCAAGAGCTGGCTAAAGTCTACTGGTGGTCCCTGGCTTAGAAAGTGTCTGGCTGTCCTCAACCAGGGCCAGGGCCTTTTTGGCTCTGGCCCCAGCCTGGTAGAACACCACGTCCATTGAGATTTGGGCCCTGAGGGACTTGAAGGAGTTCCACAAGGCCTGTAAAATTGAGCTGTTCCACCAGGTGTATGGTTGAGGGCAGCGAAGGTTGCCATCTGGCTGGCCTCCTCTCCTCCTCCCATTCCCCCTCCTCTTCCCTCTCCCTTTTTGTTATTATTACAACCATTATAATTGTTGCTGCTATGGCTTGAAAGTGCCTGGATTTTATTGAATGAGTAGTAACTGCTAATTTGTGTAGAGGATGTGATGCAAGGTCAACAACTTTGTAACCATTACGCTTATTGCTTACTTGGGAGCTCATGTCCAATTCCCGTCCTCCTCCAAAAGTGCATTCTTTGTTCCCAATACCCTTTTATTTCTCTCTCCTTCTTAACTAAGTCATGACTCTGAATGACTATAAATTCAAGGTACACACTCAGGTGAACATCACATATTTATAGCTGTGTCAGCACTGTGTCATGGTGTTCTTTAGAAAAGATTAATATTCCACTACCTGAGCTGCTGCTTAATCATTGATTAATGGTTTGCTTACCATTTTAATTAAAACATCATTTTCTCCTATTGCTATAATTAATTATGTTTTCCCCACACAGGAAACTTTATTTGGGGCTGGAAATTAATGCATCTCACCAGCAAAGTGGACAACAGCAGGGAGACGCCCAACAGAGCATCGCCAGCAGTCCTAGGACGGAAGAAAACATATTTGTTTGTGTATTTTATGCGGCCTCTCCTTTCTTCGATGCCACATGGGACCAAAGGCAGCTAGCAATACAGATTAAAAATGGACTTCAATCAATCAACACGAGTATTTCATCAAAACCCAGCAAATGGTAAACTTCATTCTGCTCATTATAACTAAGGGCCTTCAGGATAAATCCTTGTCCCTCCCCACTATTTTTCCATGAGGGCCCCAAAGTTTCTCCTAAAAAGCTAGAGTTTTACAACTTTTCTGGAATGCAAACAAGTCGGGAGCTTTACCTGCTTTGGAAAGCTGTCCCAGAAAAAAAGAAAAAAAAAGAAAAAAAGATCTCACACAGCAGTAGAAACTAGTAGAACCCGGTACAACAGAAAGGGAGGACTGAGAGCAGAAGCAGGCCAGAAGGTAGATGAGATCCAAGTTCACCTGATGAATAGGGTTGCCAAACTTCAGGTAGTGTGGAATCAAAAACGAAGCACAAGTATAAGCACACCAATATGGAGCAATAAATATCACAACTGGATTATGCTGATAGAAATATAATCTGAGAAAACATCTCAAGGGAACAACCGCAGTTGATAAGAAACAAGGGACGAGTCCCGATAGCACAATAAATCAGGTACGCAAAACGTTAATTACAAAGGCGTTAAAACGCTCATAGATCATAAACGTCCATACATAGAACAAAAAGCAACGGAACAAGAATATAGCGCAATGGGCTCCCGGTAAAATCCCATTTCATGGATATTTTTTTCAAACTTAAATTCTTCCGTATGCTCGTACCTTCATTCAGAAGTTAAGGGAGTGTACCTTCCTAGCTTGTATGGACGGCTGGATAAGACGCCTTTGTAATTCTTAATATTTTGCATTCCTGATTTATTGTACTATACTTGTGCTTAATTTTTGATTCCACACTTCCTGTTTAAGCACTGGTAGCCTCATTTTATTACTAAACTCCAGGTAGTAGCTGGAGATCTCCCGCTATTACAACTGTTCTCCAGCTGATAGGGATCAGTTCCCCTGGAGAAAATGGCTGCTTTGGCAATTGGACTCTATGGCATTGAAGTCTCTCCCCTCTCCAAACCTCACCCTCCTCAGGTTCCGCCCCCAAAACCTCTCACAGGTGGTGAAGAGGGACCTGGTGACCTACTGATGAAGGTGTCTGACAAAGGGAGTGTTGACTCTCAAATGCTTATACCCTGGAAATCTTGTTGGTCTTTAAGGCACGACTGGATTCAAATCTTGCTCTTCTACTGCAGACCAACATGGCGACCCATCTGAAACTATCTTCACCGAAGATATAGTTTTACTTGGTTATGGATGAGCTCACACCTCAGCGGAGATTTTAACACAGGCTGAGGATCAGGTCAGCGTTCATGAACTCTAGACCACCCTAACTTCTAGGGTCCCCAACTGCCCAGTTGTAGCAAGCAATTGCCGGCCAATCAACAGGACTGCCCACTGACCAGCTGACCAGCAGGGAAAAACAGGAAGGGGAGAGCAATCCCCCCATGCGTGTGTGCTCCCAGGAACCTTCTGGGTTGACCCCAGACATTCCAGCATTGTGCGGGACACTCTAGCCATAACCTTCGAAAACTCAATGGTTTCGCTCCCCCCCACCAGCCAAACTCCCGCCAAAGGTACGAGCAGGGCTAGCAACCCTACTAACTCCCCACCTCACCCAGAACTTTACATCTCTTCTCTGATGGGATACTGACAGACTACAGTCCTCAGCCTCCTCATTCTAGCACAATCCGCCATAGCATCACTTACCCTAAGCATCCAGGCATGGAATTCAGCATCACAAATCTCACTGGATTTGTTTCACAGGAACTGAGCTTAAGCTCAGTGTAAGGCCGCAATTCAAGGTACACTACTTCATGGGATGCCCTATTGGGAACAACATTAGTTTAAAAAAATATATCAGAAATTTAAACATCCATACAACCGGGCTGTGTCCCTCTCCCCTCTTCTCATACATAGTTTAACATTTTAATTTTTAAAAAGGTAAAGGAAGTCCCCTGTGCATTACTGACCCATGGGCTGATGTCACATCCCAACGTTTACTATGCAGACTATGTTTATGGGGTGGTTTGCCATTGCCTTCCCCAGTCATTTATACTTTACCCCCAGCAAGCTGGGTACTCATTTTACCGACCTTGGGTGGGTGGAAGGCTGAGTCAACCTTGAGCCAGCTACCTGAACCCAACTTCCTGTGGGATCAAACTCAGGTCGTGAGCAGAGCTTTGTCTGCAGTGCTGCAGCTTACCACTTTGAGACACAGGGCTCCTTTCAATCCCCCCCCGCAAAAAAAAATTCAGTTCCACATAGCATACAAAAATCTGAAATAAAGCCAGCAGGCTAGGGGAAACAAAGAGAAATTCGATTTTCTTGCAGAGCTATGCAGGTAACACCACCAGCCATGGATGACAGACAAGGATTGTGTTTCACCATCAAGCAATACATGCATCTTGGCAGACATGACCCCACCTGATATCGATTACAGGTTTCTACAAGTTTATTTAAACAACATCATGCCTGCAGGAGAACTGGGCCGTCAGACAATCTCAATGATGACAGCCTTGCTCTGTATAAGGACACTGCTTGAGGACAAACTCGCAGAGACACAAACACACACACTAGTTGGCTGATTTGCAAGCAACCACAAAACTGATAACCCCTGATGTTGTTTGATGGTTTGTGCTCGGGTTCCCAAGCCCTGACATGTTTTAGAATCTCGAAAAATATATTTTAAGTATGGGTTTAAAACATGTAGTTCTCAAGTGCAATCTTGGGCTGTATCAACAGAAGTGTAGTGTCCAGATCACACGAAGTGATGGCATCGCTTTATTCTGCTCTGGTTAGACCTCACCTAGAGCATTGTGTTCAGTTTTGGGCGCCACAATTTAAGAAGGATGTAGACAAGCTGGAACAAGCCCTTTGGAGGACAACAAAGATGGTGAGGGTCTGGAGACCAAGTCCTATGAGGAAAGGTTGAAGGAGCGGGTATGTTTAGCCTGAAGAGAAGACTGACAGGTGATATGATAACCATCTTCCAGTATTTGAAGGTCTGTCATACAGAGGATGGTGCCGAGCAGTTTTCTGTTGCCCCAGAAGGTCGGACCAGAACCAACGGGTTGAAATTAAATCAAAACAGTTTATGTCTAGGCATTAGGAAGAATTTTCTAACAGTTAGAGCAGTTCCTCAATGGAACAGGCTTCCTCAGGAGATGGCAAGCTCTCCTTCCCTGAAGGTTTTTAAGCAGAGGCTAGATGGCCATCTGTCAGCACTGCTGATTCTATGACCTTAGGCAGATCGTGAGAGAGAGGGCATCTTGGCCATCTTCTGGGCATGGAGTAGGGGTCCATGGGGGTGTGAGGGGGGAGGTCATTGTGAATTTCCTGCATTGCGCAAGGGGTTGGACTAGAGGACCCTGGTGGTCCCTTCCAACTCTATGATTCTATGAAGTTACAATAGGAGAAGGGGCTAATAACTGGGATTCTACTGACTGCAATTTCTTGAGAAGAAAAAGGGTGTGTGCTAAAGCAGTGTTGAGACTTAAATCAACCTTTCCTGGAAGCAACCAACTGGGAAAAGTCTTGTCTCACTCCAAAAAATGTTTTGGGGTCTTTCTTTGGAAGAAAAAAAATAGCCTTATTGAAAGTTGCTTTAATTTCCCTTGATGTTGCTAGATAGGGATGCCAGCCTCCAAGTGGGACTTGCAGATCCCCTTGGAATTACAGCTCATCTCCAAACTATACAGATCAGTTTCCCTGAAGGAAATTGATGCTTGGGGTGGGGGTGGACTTTGTGGCATTGTACCTCACTGAAGTCCCTGTCCTCCCCAGGCTCCACTCCCAAATCTCCAGACGTTTCCCAACCTGGAGCTGGCAACGCTACCTTCACCACCACCATCGGTGTTCAGGGAAGACCTGGCAACCCTATAGCTAGATGTCCCACCTCAACAGGAGCCTCTACAATCCAATTCCAGTTTTGCCTCAGCAGATTAAATAATGTTTGGCTTATCTAAATTTTACATGAACAGAACCATCCAAATTCACCTTGAATTTCACTTTGGAAGCAAAGTGGCAACTCCAGGGGAAAATACATCTAGCAAAAATTATTGATATTGTTAGCACTTTATAGAAAGAGTGGCTAATAAATATCCCAGGTTAAAAAAAAGAAAAAAAAAGACAATCCCTTCAAAGCCGTCTTCAGGCTAACAGTGAATCTTCCCGCCAACTATTATGAGCTATTATCAGCGATGCGCATTTAAAGTCTATTCGGAAATGTTAACATATTCTGTGATTTAGATTTTATGGAGTCCTGAGCATTCCCTTCCTCAGTTCCAATGAATCTTAAAGCACTCGGGGCAGAAGACAGCTGTATGAAGGCACACTGTTAAAACATGATTATTCCATAGACGTCGACGCTGCATGGCAGGATGGCATTAACAACAGTTTTAATTGCCATGGAGGATTACCAAGCCCTGCCCTGGTGCTCAGATGCCACAACCTGGAGCAAAATACCAGCGTTGTGAACCGCACGGGGAGTTGGGGGGATGGCAGGGGTTATTTTGGGATGCGTTTTTTCAAAACACACATCCACCCGGGCAATTTTCTGAGAGGATATAAGTGGGCTTGTGACCCATTTGCTATACTTGAACACAATTAATGGAAATCCCTATTGTGACTAGCCACAGCTGTGATTAGCAAGGCAGGCCCCAACAAGTCCCGAAAATGCCCAGGGCGCCGAGCCGAATGTAGCTTAGGCCTCCAGGGCACGAGGGGAAAAAGGCCCTTCATCCTGCTCAAAGAACAGGGAAGCTAATATTGTTCTTCAACAATTAGAATGAGTCCAAAACATATTCCCGTATCAAGCACTTGAAATTTAGCTCTGGTTTTTAAAAAAAAATACACTGTCCCCTGCAAGAACTCTGGAAGGAACAGGAAAACGTGCAAAGCTTAGCGGTCGCCTCTTGGAAAATTCGGGAGGACGATTTCCTCCACTCCAGGTTGCCGTTCTTGACTCTTGGCCTTTGCTGTTCTCCTAGGGTATCCAACCTCCGGGTGGTGGCTGGAGATCTCCCACTATTACAACTGATCTCCAGGCAACAGAGAGCAGTTCCCCAGGAGAAAATGGCGGCTTTGGCAATTGGACTCTATGGCATTGAAGTCCCTCCCTCTCCAAACCCCACCCTCATCAGGCTCCACCCCCAACATGTAACATACAAAGAATAATCAAATGTACACTGTACATGGATTGCTTGTAAGTTCACCGTTAACACGAACAGGACTACTGTCCTGTGTTACTGCGTTGGTCCCAATAAAAGATATTATATGGATTGTGTTGTTCAGCTCAACCATATATTTTATGTCTAGGGTTGCCAGGTCTCTCTTCGCCACCGGCAGGAGGTTTTCGGGGTGGATCCTGAGGAGGGCAGGGTTTGGAGAGGGGAGGGGCTTCAATGCCATAGAGTCCTATTGCCAAAGTGGCCATCTTCTCCAGGTGAACTGATCTCTATCGGCTGGAGATCAGTTGTAATAGCAGGAGATCTCCAGCCGGTACCTGGAAGTTGGCAACTCTATTTATGACTTCCCCACCCCAACCTATAGCTGGACTGGAGGCTGCAGTTACTAAAACAGGTTTGCCTGTTTAGGAAAAAAAAGATCCTTGTCCAAAACAAAAACCCTGGCTGTGACAGACACCTTTTCCCTGTCCTTTTTAGCGTGCGTTCTTTGCCAGCATTACTTGTAGAAGCACGAAGAGGGGAAAAAAGAGGCGAAAGAAGCCTTGCATTATGACAGCAAAATAATTAAAAGCATAGAACAAATTTTTTTAAAAGGAGGGCTCGTCAATGGAGGAGCGCTGTGAGGGTGGAAACCAATTTGGCTACAGCATCACGCCCACTTTTGTTCAGGGAGGATGGCGACCACTTCTCCGAGCAGCAGAACAGGCACTTTAAAATGACAAGAGTCAAAGGAAATGGCTGAGAAGACTGTGGGGGGCACGCCGCCAACCAATATCGGCACATCTAGCAAAGTGCTCTCTTTTGTGTGAGTTGGTATAGAAAAGTTTGTGAGACAAAAGCCAATTTCTTTATGTACAGAAATATATTCTTGGTGCCTTTCAGTCTTAACTCGCGCTCGGGAACAGCATGGATCCTCCGCTGAGCTCAACTTTTTTCTTCGCGGATGCCGGGACGGCTATTTTATATACCTTCGCCTTCCTTTAAAAATACACTGGTAAGCAAATGTTTCCATTATTGATCGGCAAGCTCCCCCTAGCTTGTTTCAGAAAAAAAAAATAGGCTATCACTTCTTCAGAAAAATCTTTGGGGAGAGGCTCTTAAGTGCAGAGGAACCAGAGGCAGGACGGTTGCTGGTGGAGTCAGGCCTAGCAGACTCTCCTTTGCCGGATCTTGGCTTGATGTTCAGAAGCATCATTTCCGGGATTCACAGCATCTGTAGCTGTCTGTGCCTTCTGGTCCAAATAGATTGAACCAGGAGGCAAAGGAAGCGACAAATCCCATGAAACTAGGGTTGCCAGGTCCCTATCTGCCACCATGGGTTTTTTTTTGGGGGGGTGGAGTCTGAGGAGGGTGGGGTTTGGGGAGGGGAGGGACTTCAACGCCATAGAGTCCAATTGCCAAAGTGGCCATTTTCTCCAGGGGAACTGGTCTCTGTCGGCTGGAGATCAGTTGTAATAGCAGGAGATCTCCAGATAGTACCTAGAGGCTGGCAACCCTACATGAAACTCATCAGGAGGAGGAGGAGAAGAAGAAGAGTTTGTTTTTATATGCTGACCTTTTCTTCCTTTTAAGGAGAATCAAACCGGCTTCTAATCTCCCTCCCTGCCTCTCCCCTCTCAGCCCCATCTACCTCACAAGGTGTCTGTTGTGGGGAGAGGAAGGGAAGGAGATTGTAAACCGGTTTGATTCTCCTTAAAAGGTAGAGAAAACCAGCATATAAAAACAATTCTTCTTCTCCTCCTTCTTAATGTCTAATTGCAGTAAGAATGATGAACATGATCTAGCTTTAAAAAAAAAGTCTTTATAGCATTTATTTTCATGGGCAAGTGGAGGATTAAATATGTTTACCTTTATTTGGTTACCTTTATAATAACCAAACCATGACCACTGCCAATTTTTTAAAAGGCTCAGATAAGTTTAAGCTACATAAGAATCAGAACCAATGGTCAGGAAGCCTCCAGCAATCCTGGATATCTGGAAACTATGCAAAACTGAATTATTTAAGAGGGCTTTTCTATGCAGGTAACAGAGCTGGAGGAGCCCCGTGGCGCAGAGTGGTAAGCTGCAGTACTGCAGTCCAAGCTCTGCTCATGACTTGAGTTTGATCCCAATGGAAGTTGGTTTCAGGTAGCCGGCTTAAGGTTGACTCAGCCTTCCATCCTTCTGAGGTCGGTAAAATGAGTATCTAGCTTGCTGGGGGTAAAGAGAAGATGACTGGGGAAGGCACTGGCAAACCACCCCGTAAACAAAGTCTGCCTAATAAACATCGGGATGTGATGTCCTCCCATGGGTCAGGAATGACCCGGTGCTTGCACAAGGGACCTTTACCCTTTGATAGAGCTGGACTAAATGTTTCTGTTGGCAGCAGAGGATAGGACTCACAATAATGGGTTTAAATTGTGGGAGGAAAGATACCAGCTGGATATTAGGAATAATTATTATTACATTATTATTGTTATTATCATCATCGTCATTATCATTATCATTATTTATTTTTTTACAGCAAGAGTTGTTCGGCAGTGGAATCAGCTAGCTAGGGAGGTGGTGAGCTCCCCCTCACTGGCAGTCTTTAAGCAGAGGCTGGACAAACACTTGTCAGGGATGCTCTAGGCTGATCCTGCATTAAGCAAGGGGTTGGACTAGATCAGTGATGGCGAACCTTTTAGAGACCGAGTGCCCAAACTGCAACCAAAAACCCACTTATTTATCGCCGAGTGCCAATGCGGCAATTTAACCTGAATACCACCCCCAGAGGGGGCCCAGAGGGAGAGGCTAGGGTTGCCAAGTTCCTCTTCGCCATGAGTGGGAGGTTTTTGGGGTGGCGCCTGAGGAGGGCGGGGTTTGGGGAAGGACTTCAGTGCCATAGAGTCCAATTGCCAAAGTGGCAATTTTTTCCAGGGGAACTGATCTCTATTGGTTGGAGATCACCTGTAATAGCAGATCTCCAGCTAGTACCTGGAGATAGGGCTGTCAAAAAAAAAAATTCGGTACAGTTCGGATTCGGCCAAATATGACCCTTGTGGGTTCGGTACGTGTCGAACTCCCCCGCTTCGGATCCCCGGTAATTCGGGGGGATCCGGAGTTCGAGGGAGAATTCGGCCCCAGCGCGCCTTCAGAGGGATTCCCTGAAGGCGCGCGGGGGCCCTTTAAACTGATCTGAGCCTCCCAGCTGGGAGGCGCAGATCAGTTTAAAGGGCAGCCCGCGCCTTTCAGCGGGCTCCCCTGAAGGGGGGCCGAATTTGCCGAATTTATTCGCGAACTCCCGAACTCGCGGTTGCCCGCCAGTTTTGAGTTCGGATCCGTCCGAACAGAAAATCACCGAATCAGGGGAAATTTGGTTGATTTTCAGTTCGGACCGAACCGAATTGACAGCCCTACCTGGAGATTGGCAACTAGTTCCTTAGTGTTTTCTCTCTACATATCAAGACAAATGGAAAGGTGTTTGGAGGATGGCTTGTGGGCACTTCAAAGGTGGAATAGGACTGCACGCCCCTCCGCCCGCACAGACCCAGAGGGTGCCGGAGAAGCCGCTGGAGGGAAAGAAGGAAGGAAGGAAGGAAAGAAGGGAAGGGAGGGGGAAAGGGAAGGAAGGGAGGGAGAGAAAGAAAGAAAAAGAGAGAGAAAGGGAGAAAGAAATGGAGCAAGGGAGAGAAAGAAAAGGACAGAGGGAGACAGAAAAAGAAAGAGGCCATTTATGCATGGGAGGTTTTGCCTTGGATTTGCCACTCGGTGGGGCGCGGCGGCAGGCTTGTGAGAGGCGAGCAGGGTGGGGCAGAGGGCGCCTCCTTCGCACCCACCGACCAGCCATGCCCCTCCGCCCGCACAGGCCCAGAGGGCGCCGGAGAAGCCGCCGGCCATGCCGAGTGTGAGCGCTCGGCTTCTATTCCCCGCTCTCCCACCCGCCTGGCTGGCCGCGCACGCTCCAGCGGCGGCAATGGTGGCAGCTTCTGTGGGAGAGACCGAGGGCCACCGCCAATCATGTCGGAGGTTCCCCACCCCTGGGCTACAGCCTCCCCTATCCGGGGTGGGGCAGAGCCGGAAAGGCCAGCGGCTTGGAGGAACCATGCGTGCCGGCAGAAAGGGCTACGCGTGCCGGAAGTGGCACCCGTGCCATAGGTTCGCCAACACGGGACTAGATGGACTGTGGCCCCTTCGAACTCTATGATTCTATGACTGACAAAGTCACTTGGATAAATTATATAGGGCCAAGGTCTATACAACTCGGTTCAGCTTGCTGAAACTAGGGTCCTACTATGTAATTTTTGCGTAATTTATTCTGCCACGTTAATACTTATGCTTTGCTTCAGTTGTGTTTTCAACTTTCGGATTGGCTCTACAACCCTGGTCCTATCATATTGTTTATTGAATGTCCTACCCTGTTAATTGTATTGACTCACTCTATGTAATCTGCCTTGAGTCCAAGTTGAGAAAGGAGGGCTATAAATAATGTAAATACATTAATGAACAGGTCAGAGACCCTTCAGATATCAACAGTCATCAATGGTTCTAACATTCTGGTACTTGTGTTCATTCATTTCCTCATCCTCCCTTAGCACTGCCAGTGTGGTGTAGTGGTTAGGAGCGGTGGACTCTAATCTGGTGAACTGGGTTTGATTCCCCAGTTCTACCCATGAGCAGCAGTTCTATTCTGGTGAATCGGGTTGGTTTCCCCACTCCTACACATGAAGCCTGCTGGGTGACCCTGGGCTGGTCACAGTTCTCTTCAAACTCAGCCTCACCTACCTCACAAGGTCTCTGTTGTGGAGAGAAGAAGGGAAGGAGATTGTAAGCCAGTTTGATTCTCCTTTTTTAAAAAAAGGTAGAGGAATCCGGCAAATAAAAAACAACTCTTCTTCTTCTTGCTGCTGCTGCTGAAATATTCCTGTCTGCAATGTTCAGAGTTTCACAAGTGGATTTCATGCCTGCTACACCTATAACTGCTGACCAAAAGTAATTACTTCTGGTCACTTCGGATTGAGGTTGGATTCAATTCTCTTACTATTTATCTTCTCTGTAATAGAGAAATTAATCTTGCCACTACAGCTTTCCCATCCACCTTCTCTGTAACAAAGAGTCTTCTAAATGCCAAGAGCAAGTGGGCCAGTTAAATCTGCAGGAAGCAGATGAGACCCGACACCCCTCCCCCCAATAAAACCCTTTACCCCAGAGTAGCTTGAGATAGCACAGATTCCTTTCTCCAACCAGCGCCAGAGATATTTTGTTGAATCGGCTTATTAATTTGTGCCACTGATGATTCATGCCAGTAAAAACAGCAGCAGAAGGTAACGGTGGGGGTGGGGGATACGCTCGGAAAAAAAAGAGGAAACAAAACACACACGTACCTGGGCATGCATGAGATCACAGTCACAATTCTGGATGTTGGCCGCACATCCATTGTTATGATGGGTGGGGTGGGGTGAGGAGACATCCTCATGACTGCCTGGCCCCCAGGGCTAAGGGGAAGACATCAGATCTGTGCAACGTCTCTGCATTTTGCAGCCATGGCTTTTTGAGGGGAGAAGGTGAAAGATATGTGCACGGGGTCATTCTTGGAATGGGGATAAATCTGACCCACTAGCTGCAGTGTGGTTCAGCTACTACCGGTAAGTCCCATCGTGGGTTGCATTTCTTGGTCATGCTACGGCGTAATAAAGAGACCCGCACATAGCCATACAGACGCAACCGCCGCCTACCTTTATCTGTGTCTCTATTTATATAACCCTCTGAAATTTGATACCCACGTTGCATTACGCTAATAAAATGAAGAGGTGTGTGGGAACACAAATCCCAGACTGCTCTTTTCTACATTATTTCATCTCTGCAAAGTTGTAGTCAAGGACTGAGGTATTTCTCTTCCCCTCAACAGCTTCTTCCATTCATCCCAGCTTAGATGCTGAGGGGGGGGGGGGATAAACATCAAGCAAAGAGTCTGAAGCTGTCGGGTTGCTACATGCCAAGATAACAATTTGAATATGGCTGGTGTCGAACAAGCAAAGCCACAATCCTGTTTTGTGCGACAAATGCCACGCGTCAAGCAAAAGGAGGAGGGGGGGGAAACTTCTTCGCTGAAATGTTTTGTCGTTTCTAACGCTGGGCTACGACAAACCTGTTAGCATTATAAATATTCAGCGTGTCCCTAGTCAGCAGTGAGTTTGGCCAGGCAGCCACCTTGGCAGGAAAGGGTACCACAGCTTGGAGACAGAACATATGTGTGGGCCCTTGCAAGTTTTGTGCTCAATCTGTGGCATCCCCAGTTAAAAAGGCTCTCAGGCAAAAGAAGAAGAAAAAGTAGTAGTAGTAGTAGTGTTGGTTTTTATATGCCGACTTTCTCTGCCACTTAAGGGAGAATCAAATCACCTTCCCTTCTCCTCCCCACAACAGATACCCTGTGAGGTAGGTGAGGCTGAGAGAGCATGACTTGCCCAAGGTCAACCAGCTGGCTTCAGGTGTAGGAGTGGGGAAACCAACCCAGTTCTCCACATTAGAGTCCACCGCCCATGTGGAGCAGTGGGGAATCAAACCTGGTTCTCCGGATCAGACTCCACCACTCCAAACCACCGCTCTTAACCACTACACCATGCTGGAAAGCAGTTTGTACTGTGGCTTCCTCTCAGAGCAGACAACACTAGGCTATGTTAACCAATAGCTCTGCCCAAGATAAGAAAACCTCCGATAATACATAGAAGGGATAGGAGAAGGGAGCTGGTTAGGAGACAAATCTCCACACACACCCCTACATTTAAAAAGAAGCAATCTCAATAAATAGGGTTGCTAGCTCCGGTTTGGGAATTACCTGGAGATTTTGGGGGTGGAGCCTGAGGAGGGCAGGGTTCGGGGAGGGGAGGGGCTTCAGTCGGGTATATTGTCATAGAGTCCCCTTTCCAAGCGGCCATTTTCTCCAGATGAAATGGTCTTTATTGCCTGGAGACCAGTTGTAATAGCGGGAGATCTCCAGCCACCACCTGGAGGCTGGCAACCCTATCAATTAATGACTCCACATCACCTCTGATGATGGGACCTTTGACTCTAATGAAGTTCTGACTCTTGAAAGCTTATACCTCCCAAATATTTTTGGTCTCTAAGGTGTTACTGGGCTCTTCTACTGCAGACCAACAGGCTACCCTCTGAAACTACATCACCTCCCTCTCTCAAAGAGATGAGAGTATATTTTTAGTGATGTCGTATAGATTTTTGAAGTTGCGATATATTAATGATGCAACAAGTCAACATTTTTGAGAAGGACAGCCAACAGTAAATAACTGGGCACACTGTGTATCTATTCGTAGGTTTGGCTCACACATTCCAGAAAATCACTTGACTGCTCTTGTTGATCGGCCGCTGAAAGTCTGAACCAACTGCACTGGAAAACATCTGAATTTGCATCCATCTGGGGCAAAACAGAAGTTCTGCCTGGGGTTTTGTAAGTGTGATGGCCTATTCACACACAGTAGCACTTGAGGAAAATGATAATGCAGTCACGGAGTGAGGAAAATGCACGTGCGAACCAATCGTACAGAGCTAGCCATTCAAGGCCCATCTGAAAGCCAGCATGGTGGCAGTAGTTAGAGTTTTGAACTATGATCTAGGTTCAAATCCCCCATTGTGTCATGAAGCTCAATGAGAGACGTTGGGCCGAACACTCTTTTTCAAACCGACCCTTCCACATAGGGTGGGTTTTTTTTTAAAAGAGTTTATTTTCATTTTAATAAGATACAAAACAAAACATAAAACACATCACAATACAACACCTACAAAACATCACAAGACTTTACACAAAATAAGAAAAATAAAATGACTTAGTACTACAATATACCTAGGGTTGCCAACCTCCAGGTAGTAGCTGGAGATCTCCTGCTATTACAACCAATCTCCAGCTGATAAAGATCAGTTCACCTGGAGAAAATGGCCACTTTGGCAACTGAAGTCCCTCCCCTTCACAAACCCCACCCTCCTCAGGCTCCACCCCAAAAACCTCCCGCCAGTTGCGAAGAGGGACCTGGCAACCCTAAATATACCGAGACCTATTTTCTCAGGGTAAACATATCATTTGATACCACATAAGGTTGTTGAGAGGTAAAAATGGAGACAAGAAGGAGAACCAAAAAAAGCTGAGCTCATTGGAAGCAGGACAGGATAACAATGAGGTGGACCAACAGATTTGAAGGGAGTAATTCAGGAAAGTTTATCCTTTTGGTCATTCTGACTCATTCTCAGCCAGTTCAAGCCAAGTTTAACACCAGCCAACATATATGCAGAGACTTTGCTTGCACTTGAAAAAACACAAAAAAAAACTCAACTGTGATGAGAAACGAAATTTCAACTATTATGAGAAGCTTGAAGCATCTACCAGCTGAAACTCAAACCTGACTGAAAATACCTTATTTGCTTGCATATGAGAAATTCCGGCCCTTGGTGCGACACCGGAGGAACTAGGCCAAACAAATTGTCCAGAGCTGCCAGGATCGCTAAGCATATAACAACATTCTTGGGATTTCTGTCTGAGTGGAATGTCGCACCGTTAAAAGAGCCCTGATCCCAGAGCGAGAAGCCGCAGCTGCGTCAGAGGACCACCAGCAAAGAGGATAAACCGCCGCTGATAGATTTAATCGCCGATCACGGGAGAGATTATTTCCATTTCCCAAGCAGTATAATAGGAAAATGTGCCTAATCAGCGGAACAGGAGCCAGGTATGCTCCTCATTAGCAGCAACGATGGGGAAAATCGTTGCGGGTTTTGTTGCCACCCACATTGTTGGAGATAAGCTTAGACATTTTTCCCCCCTCGCCTCTCCTTTTCGATTTGACATGCAAACATTGTTTTAGCAATTCAGGAGCACCCAAATGTCATTTCCCTTGGAGTACAAAAAGGGCAGTGCATCTTCACCATGGCACTTATACGTGCTGATGTGAGTGTGTGTGTGAGGGGGGGAGCCATTCTCAAGAGTAAAACCAATTAACCTTCTCGAACACAATCTACTATAATATGGCTGGAGTTTTCGGAAAGATAATTCCAGGAGAAAGAGCAATGCTATGATGATGTACTTCACAGCTTCCCAGAGAATCTATTTACACAGGAGTTGGTTAAGCCCCCCCCCCCAAGGATAAAAGTGGTCTTGTTTGCAAATTTCAAAACCAAACAAAAATACATTTTCAAGAGAAGGAATCATTTGATCAAGGGAGCAAATCATCCATTACCCCACAGGGAAAAAAAACTGCTTTAGACGCAAGCCTGTCTCATGCCTTGTTTATATGCAGTTTTAGATATGATTCACTTTGATTTCACTTCCCTTGCTGATGCAATAATACAGATTGCTCAGTAAAAAGAACAAGTCCCCCTGCAGGGCTCTTTAGGGTTGATTTGCTCCTTAGATATGGGGGGGGGGGGAAGCAGGTTAGGACAAGCAAGTAGGGAAAACCAGCATGGACACATCTGTTTGCTTGTAAAGAACCAGGCAACCTTCAAAATAAATTAGCACTATGGGGGCTAGGCCATTCCCTAAGCACGCTGGGATGCCCAACATGTTGGCTCTTTAATTAACCATTTCATCACATGCCAAAGTGTCCAGGGTAGGAGGCACACAGGTTTTCAAGGCAGGCAAATAATACTTCCTTAGATCTGGGAAGACCCCTGGTGGAGCTGTCAACTTGGAAAAAAGAAAGAAAAAACTTCAGTTTTACAAGTTTCTAAATGACTCCCCAGTGTTTCCTTGAGAAATGCCAAGGAAGAGTTCTACAAGCTATCTGTGCCATTGCAGGCGATGTTCTAGTTAGGGCTGTTGCGGAATGACACATTGCCTGCTGCTGAACAACGGGCACGGGCGTATGAAATTGCCAAACTGCAGAGAGGGACCGGACTGTGCTGGATCTCAGCTTCGGTTACCAGCCTCGGAGGAGACGTGCTGGGACCCCTAGCGCCCAGGGGCGCGACGAAATAGCAAAGCTACCCCCAGCGCTGCCCGCAAACCGGTAACGAATCCAGAGTTCAACATTGACTGTATTACCAGGAGGATTTGGATGTCGCTCGGTTGACGAGTCCGATATTGTCAGCTGGTCCACCTCACGCATCCTTGCTCTGATGGCAGTGTTATTTTTGGACTCCAAGAACAGGGCCAGAGATGGAGGCCGCGCGTTGCTCACCAGCCGTGAAGGAATCTGGGTGTACGGCTGCATTCCATTGAGGAATTAGCCCTCCCCTGTCTTGTGCTGTAATCACATCTCAACCCTGGCTTGTGCCTTTTACAGTCACTTTGTTTGTGCTTTATTTAATTTCCTTTCCAACAAAATAAATAAATAAATAGTGTAACCGTTTGGTCAAACAGAGAGTGCCAATTACCCATTCACATAAGAATGCCCAATAAACTTTCAGAGTTAATTCAAGCCTATAGCTTCAATTTCTTTTGGCTTTCCCCTCATACAAATTACTCATTCTTCTCTCTGAAACCAAGGGATACCTAATCTCTTTTCAAAAGGGATTTATAGCCCTAACTCCCACTAAATTAGAAGAGACTACTAACGGCTAAGCCTGTGGATCTTGGGAGGGGGGACTGGTGGGCTAAAAACTTATTTTAATTGTCTGACAGGATTCTTTGCTGTCCTTTCTGATTTTTTTTTTTAACCTCTAATGCTCCCTCTACTTCCTTCCCTCCTCATCAAGTCACACTGAAATCACTAAGAGAGGAAAACCCTTCCGGACATGTTTGTACAGAGTTGCCAATGTGCGTGTAGAGGCTTGAGGAACAGCGCGTGGGGAAAAAGTGAACTTTTGCACCACCGGCGGTTGTGCCCCAGCAGCTTTTTAGGTGGCTTTCGCATCTGCTCGCCCTCCAAAATACCAAGTAGATGTTCTATTTAAGAACTGACCAAAAGACCAAAAGCCACAAGCCTTGGACACGTTCCCAGCTCTTAAATGTCAGGTCTGCCTCACATACACTCCATCAATTGAGCTGTGATAAAGTGCAGTGTGCAATCGCATAAACGCTTAAGTGTAAAGGGTGCGCCAAGGCAATTGAGGCCAACACCCAGAAGGGACATGGTAGCAGGTCTTGTTTTAAATGCTCAACAACCGATGCTTGGAAAGACAAAAAGGCTCCCCTAAGAACATCAGAACATCCCCTAAGAACATCAGAAGAGCCCTGGTAGATCAGACCAGTGGTCCACCAAGTCCAGCATTGTGTTTCACACGGTTGCCAACCAGTTGCCCTGGAGAGCCAACAGACAGGGAATAGAGGCCTATTTGTTTGTTTGTTTGTTTGTTTGTTTATTCAAATATATAGCCCACCCTCATTCCCAGCAGGCCAGGTTCAGGGCGGGTAACAACCTTTCAACCCATAACACCATCAAACATCAACAAAACATCTGCAATATCAATAAAACATCATAGTAAAACCATAGAGGGGTGGCCTTAAAATTATCCAGATGCCACCATGGGGCAGGTCAACCCCCCACAGATGTCAAGAGTGGGGGGAGAGGATGGGGAGGCCAGTAACGAGGATGGGAGGATCCACTCGTAGGGTTGCCAACTGCCAGGTACTAGCTGGAGATCTCCTGCTATTACAACTGATCTCCAGCCAATAGAGATCAGTTCACCTGGAGAAAAATGGCCGCTTTGGCAATTGGACTCTATGGCATTGAAGTCCCTCCCCTCCCCAAACCCCACCCTCAACAGGCTCCGCCCCAAAAATCTCCCGCCAGTGGCGAAGAGGGACCTGGCAAGCCTACCCACTCGTGGCTGCCCTCAGTCATAGGCCTGGCGGGATAGTTCCGTTTTACAGGACTGTCCCCCAATGTTCCTCTTAGCACTGGTATTCAGAGGAGGAGGAGGAGGAGGAGAGTTGGTTTTTATATGCTGACTTTCTCTTCCACTTAAGGAAGAATCAAACCGGCTTAGAATCACCTTCCCTCCCCCTCCCCACAACAGACACCCTGTGATGTAGGTGGGGCTGAGAGAGTGTGACTGACTAGCCCAAAGTCACCCAGCTGGCTTTGTGTGTAGGAATGGAGGAAACAAATCACCTTCCCTTCCCCTCCCCACAACAGACACCCTATGAGGTAGGTGGTGCTGAGAGAGCTCTTAATAGAACTGTGACTAGCCCAAGGTCACCCAGCTGGCTTCATGTGTAGGAGCGGGGAAACAAATCCAGTTCTCCAGATTAGCCTCTGCTGCTCATGTGGAGGAGTGGGGGATCAAACCCGGTTCTCCAGATCAGAGTCCACCGCTCCAAGCCACCACTCTTAACCACTACAGCACACTGGCTCTGGTAGATCAGACCAGTGGTCCACCTAGTCCAGCATTATGTTTCACACAGTTGCCAACCAGTTGTCCTGGAGAGCCAACAGACAGGGAATAGAGGCCAAGCCTGTTCCCCATTGTTACTCTTAGTGCTAATATTCAGAGGTTTGCTGTCTCTGAATAGGGTGGTCCCCTTAACCTACCATGGCTAGTAGCCATTGACAGCCCATCAATGCACTTCCGTGAATCTGTCTAATCCTCTCTAAACGCATTTGCATTGCATGGGTACAGGGGCAGACTGGGAATAAAATAACAACAGCAGTGGAAAAAGGCACCATCCCTCCCTGTCTCAACCCTCAAAAAGGAGGGAGAAAGAGCCTGCATGACTGACCTTCCAGCCAGCCCGACACTTAAGGTTGCCAACTTCCAGGTACTAGCTGGACATATCCTGCTATTACAACTGATCTCCAGCCAATAGAGATCAGTTCAGCTGAAGAAAATGGCCACTTTGGCAATTGGACTCTATGGCATTGAAGTCCCTCCCCAAACCCCACCCTCCTCAGGCTCCATCCCAAAAACCTCCCACAGGTGGCGAAGAGGGACCTGGCAACCCTTCCAACACTGCATGGAGTTCAGCTGGGTGCTGCCTTCCCCACAAATGCCGGGCTTGCCCAGCTACCACCCTTCTTGCCACTGGGCTGACCCAGCCCGGATGGAGGGGCCAGCTATTGGCCCACTGGAAGAACTCCCTATCCTCCCTATTGGCCAATTGGCTCCTGCTTGGTACTCGATCAAGATGCAAAGCGTTGCCTAGACCCAGCAATGAGCTGTAGCATAGGAGCTGATTTATTTGGGAAAGTTACACGGTGCCTCTTTGGCAAAAAGTGTCATACAAGTTCCTACATTCATTTCCAGTTTCGTCATTCATTTTAATGGAAGATTGCCGTGTGCTAGTACAAACTTTTCTCTTCCAAAAAAGCAAAGAGGCAGGCTATATGCATAACAGCCCAGACCTGGATAGCCCAGGCTAGCCAGATCTCGTCAGATCTTGGAAGCTAAGCAGGGTCGGCCCTGGTTAGTAGTTGGATGGGCAACCTCTAAGGAATACCCGGGTTGCTATGAAGAGGCAGGCAATGGCAAACTACCTCTGAGTGTCTCTTGCCTTGAAAACCCTACAGGGTCACCATAAATCAGCTGTGACCTGATGGCCCACACACAAAAATGAAACTTAAAAGTACGAATGCCTCAGTTTTCCATGAGCAAAGCAACCCCAAGTTGTTGAATATACAGCTTGGGTATATTTAGAATATTGTATATTCCCTATCCTTCAGAAAAAGCTGTATCCTCTGCTACCTTAGCCAGTATTTTAGTTGTGCCATCAGATCTTGGAAGCTAAGGATGGGTGATTGTAAGCCTGTTCGATTCTTCCTTAAGTGTTAGAGAAAGTTGGCATATAAAACCCAATTCTTTTTCTTCTAGATGGGCCTTCGATTCGATCCAGCAGAACAATTCCTTTTTCGTATTTGCTTTGCAGCTAAAAATCACCGCTATCATAGCAGAAGTGCTGGATGACCAAAGAAAGGGAAGGCCTTACTGTAATTACATGTAATACAGAATAACCAAGCATTTAAAAAAACAACAACGTAAATGTGCAAATCCCATATTTGGTTATGTTTGCATAATGTCTGACACAGTGGGGGCTCAGTCCTGGCAACTGTTAACAATTACTGTAAGGAAGACAGCATACTCCCTGCCCATGTCGTGAACTGGTGCTGGAATTTACACCCCTGCAGAACTACCTCATTAGTTGAACTATCTCAAAGTCCTGCTGTGGAAAGTGTTGGCAGAGGTGTAAATGTAGTTCTGTGGCATACCATTGCCAGTTGGATACAGAAACTCAAAAAAGTTAGACTTCAAATTCCAGAATATTAAAATATCCCCAGGCCTAGAATATCCCTAGGCTTGGATAGAGAGCGAGGTAGATATTTAATAAATGATAATAATAATGAAAGGGGTAACCACTGAAATAATTAACCCTGGAATAATGAAAAGGTCCCAGTGATGGAGCTTTCCAGCTGCTTCTGGTTATGGGTCACAAAGGAATAGGGCTGCCAACCTCCAGGTACTAGCTGGAGTCCTGGTATTTCAACTGATCTCCAGATGACAGAGATCAGTTCACCTGGAGAAAATGGCTGCTTTGGCCATTGGACTCTATGGCATTGAAGTCCCTCCCCTACAAAGGAAATATTAATCTATTTTGAGCAAGGCAATTTAAAAAAAAATCAGAGACATGTCCTTTTTGGTCTTTTATGCATGGGTTGGCTCTCCCTGCTTGGACCTGGGTTCATTGCACATTAAAGAAACCCAGGTTGGGGAAAACTGTATGCATTGGCTTGAATGATCAGGGATGAAACTGTGTGCTAATCGAACCATGAATACAGAAAAACAGTTTCCCAGCTCAAATCAAGTCCCACCCCTTTAAATGCTGCTCTGTAATTGGCTTTCTTCACAGTGTTCCACGTGAGAGAATATTTCCCCCCAGACCCAACTGGCACATAAAAAAGCATTTTAAGAACAAAAACAAACAAACAAACAAACAAAAACCCCAGAGCAATCTGAAAGAAGAGGGGGGAATCCAAACCTCGTTTTTAAAAAAACCTTTCTTTTGCTCAGAAAGAGCACCGAGGTAGCAGGAAGCACTTGAATCCCCGCCTCTTTACACACTGCTTTGTGATTGGCTGTGAGATAAGCCAATCTTCTGTTTTCCCGTTTAGCCATCTGTATGCTGCTTTGAGGAGGGGTTGGAAAAGGGTGGGGCGTGATGGTGCGGGAAAGCTCAACCTGGGAATGGTGTATACATGCTCTGAGTCACTGAAAACTTGGATAGTACACTCATACAGTTCTTACGGAAGCTGGCTGGGGTGCCCAACTGCATAGCAGGAACTGCCCTTAGGTTGGAGCTTGTGCAGCGCTCATTTGAGTCCAGGGCTTGGGCTGCTGCTTTCAAACTAAGAATGAAAGTCTTATTTGCAGAGCCAAATATTCAGGGTGGGCTCCTACATCTCCTAAAAGAAGATAACTTTAGGAGTGAATGGATGAGGTATGTGGATAGCAGGACTGAAACCCTGGGCCTTTCTCTCACAAATCTCAGTAACATGAAGCTACTTGCCACAAGGGTGGTGGACCTTGATCGAGTGAGTACACTGAGGAGGGCAAGGCGAGTGTGCTCCACTGCTGCCCTAGGAATTCCTCCACCTACCACCCTCCCGTCATATCTAAAACTTCTCACAACTCCCAGCCACAGGCAAATTTTTATGCTCGCCAGACTGAACGTCCTTCCAACAGCTGAATTGAGCGGCCGATTTAATAAAATCCCATTTTCAGATAGGCTTTGCTCCTGTGCATCAGGAGCAATTGAGTCAATAGACCATCCTTTGTTATTTTGTGATCTGTGGGCTATACCCAGGGCCACCTGGATCGCACCAATCTTATTAAAATACCATCTCCCTGCTGAATCCTGCTGAATCCTGGGTGGCCTCTTATCTGATAAGTGATGTTGATCCAGGAATAACTAAATTTGTTGCAAAATATTTGGTAACAGTAATTTCTCTAAAGGCACGACAAGATTAAAACCATTGTGACCAACGTCATGTTTACCGTTGTAGTTGCTGTTGTATCTGTTGCATTTGTAGAGTGACATGAGTACTATTGCAGTCCCTGCTGTGTCTGTAGAGTAATTGAACTTTGGTCAAATGATCATGATTTTAATGTTTTAAGTATCTTAAGAATCCCAAGTTACTCTTGTTGTTTATTTTAAATGTGTATAGCATAGTATTTTAACTTATATTAATTTATGTATTTGGGCTTAAGACCTTTGGTCAAAAGAGCCTGAAATAAAAGGAGAAGGTATACACGCTCTGTGACTCCAGAATGAGCCAGGATGAACGGTTTAATTCAGGCCAGAAGAGGGATGGGAAAAGCTGGGTTCGTTTTGCATTGAAACAGCATAGAGCTTTTAAGGATTGAGGTATCATGCATACTGAAAAAATTGATCCTGGCTGAAATGGGGAATAAAGGAGGTTAAAGCGACCATGCATAAATGACCTTTGATACCCTTTTTCTGTCATTATGTCTCACCACATGTTTAGGGAGAAAGTGGTATTCACAACCCTCCTGATACACAAGATCGCCATTTTGCCTGAACAGGGGCTTTGTGTATTTTCAACCTCAGCACATGCGTACCAGAACTAAAAATAGGCACAATGCCCCTTGCAGACAAAACGGTAATCGCGAGTCACAGGAGGATCACATGTTCTCACCATAGATGCGTGATGAAACATAATGACTCAAAAGGGCTACTGTAAATAAAATAGTTAGGAGCCCCATGGCACAGAGTGGCAGAGTCAAAAGCTCTGCTCACAACCTAAGTTCGATCCCGATGGAAGTCGGTTTCAGACAGCCGGCTCAAGGTTGACTCAGCCTTCCATCCTTCCAAGGTTGGTAAAGTGAGCACCCAACTTGCTGAGGGTAAAGTGTAGATGACTGGGGAAGGATATGGCAAACCACCCCATAAACATAGTCTGCCTAGTAAATGTTGGGATGTGACGTCACCCCATGGGTCAGTAATGACCCAGTGCTTGCACAGGGGACTCTATCTTTACCTTTTTAAATAAAATAGTTAACTAAAACTACTTACTATCTTCAGCTCAGAAAAGGAAAGGAACAAATGTGGTGGACTTGTGATAAAGCTAAAGACTTTTGGGATATGATATACAATGAACTGAGACTAATAGTACAAAAAAATATACCCAAAACACCAGAAATGATGCTATTAAGTATGATACCTGACGACTTGCTAATACAAAGAACTTTTTTGATTTATGCTACAACAGCTGCGAGACTGCTTTATGCAGCAAAATGGAAGGGGGCAGAAATTCCCGAGAAAAAAGACTGGATTGGGAAAATGTTCGAATTGGTGGAAATGGCAAAACTTACAGCCATTTTAAATGAAAAAGACAAAGTTCGATTCTTAGGGGAATGGGAGGATTGGATGAAATACTGTGAACATGAATTAAAACTGGGGGAAATGGAAGAATACTTATTAATCTGATCTAGAAGATACAATTAATAGTAAGAGTTATAATCATTTAGATTAATAGAAAACGTTCTATGAAAGTTAAATGAATTTATAACAGTTAAGATCAGACCAATTACGATGGGATGAATATTTTATTAAGAGGCGGAGAGAGGTGATGGGGAAGTCATAAATTTTCCTCTAATTTGTTTTTTTTTTGTTATGAATTCAAGAAATTATAACAACATAGAGTTAGAATTTTGATTTTGAATTTCATATTGCTTTTATTGTTGTTTACTATCATGGAAAATTTGTATTATAAAAACCAATAAAATTATTATTAAAAAAAAAAAGAAAAGGAAAGGAACAAAGAGGTTCTGCTTTGTGCTATCATGGGGAAATGGAGTCCTGACATATGCAGGGGTTCTCACATATTTCAACAAAGGAAGCTCACTGGTGTAACACAGATTTCCACTGAAATGAAAGAGGGGAACTTTTCTAGATGGAGATTCCCCGGCACATTTAAGAGCTACCCTGCGATGGCTGGATCGAGCCTTTAAGCAGGCCATCAGTGAAGATAAGCTCTGAATTCCTCGGAAAATGCCGTTCCCAGAGTTTTGAATTCCTGTACTTCAGGGTAGAACCCAACTAATTGACAGAGGGCAGCGCACAAACCAGCAGAGGATTTTTTTTGTTTAATTGTCTTTGCAGCTTGTTGCTAAAGGTGGTAAAGTCTGATGCTAGACACAGGCGCTGGGCTCGAGTATGAGAGTTTCCATTTACCCAGTGGTGTATGGGGAGTTTAAAACAAGAGGATCTATAACATATCCCCCTGTTGTATGTCATTTAAACTGCTCCTTTTTCATGCAGATGCCAATGTTAACAGGAATCACTAATCTTAAGCAAATACAGGGAATAAGTCTGAAGAACAGTTTAGAACTGATGTGAACGTTGAGGAACCACAGGGCGCTGTATGAGTAGAATACAGGTATGAGTTTCATAATTTCCTGCATTGTGCAGGGGGTTGGACTAGATGACCCTGGTGGTCCCTTCCAACTCTATGATTCTATGAAGTTATGATAGGAGAAGGGGCTAATAACTGGGATTCCAACTCTATGATTCTATGGTTATATGATTATGATAATCAAACATTCTACGTTAGAAACACCTTGCCTAGCATGCCAGGTAGAACGTTCTAGAAAGGCCTTATCCCTTATGCTCATGGCAGATAGGGCTATCCATGACTACTAGTTAAAATGGATACTAGTCATGATGCATACCTATTCTCTACATTATCAGAGGAGCACACCTATTATATTAGGTGCTGTGGAACACAGGCAGGATGGGGCTGCTGCAGTTGTCTTGTTTGTGGGCTTCCTAGAGGCACTGGTTAGCCACTGTGAGAACAGACTGCTGGACTTGATGGGCCTTGGTCTGATCCAACATGCCTTTATTATGTTCTTATGTTCTAATGTGTCACCTTTCCATGAGTTTTCCAATAGCATATATGTCGACAGAAATTCCAAAATATTCTAAAATACGAAAAGATCTGAAATGCGGACCATCTCTAGTCCCAAGCAGTCTGAATAAGGAAGGCTCAACCTGTACATGCATTTCTATCTTTGCTCAACTCACAGTGGGGCATTGGTGTTGAAATCTGAATGTTTTTGTTGTTGTTGTTTGTTTTGAAACTATAAGTGGCAACTCTATGATCTGAAAACAGGCTATGGCTTTTGCTAAATTTGGAAGTGTTCGGTGTACATTCACATCTTTCAGCTGATATAGTCATAGTGGTGAGGACCAGTTGCTTAGTGCAATGCACATCACACCTATTCTCCTACTCATACATCTTTGCAAGCACAGGACTTGGCAGTGGTGAACTGGAATGAAAACCTTTGTAGGGGAAAAGTGCTGTCAAGTCACAGCCAAAGTCACAGGAAATGTCAGGTTTTCAAGGAAAGAGACTAACACAGGTGGTTTGCCATCGCTTGCCTCTGCATAGCAACCCTGGACTTCCTTGGTGGTCTCCCATCCAAGTACTAACCAGGACTGTCCCTGATTAGCTTCTGGGATCTGATGAGATCAGGCTAGCCTGGACCATCCACATCAGGGAATAAGAAACAACAGAGAAGTACATTTACATGTACATTTACTCGCAATAAGGGGGACAAACTATGGGTGGATAGGTACTGGCTGGATATTAGGGGGGGAATTACAGTAAGAGTAGTTCAGCAGTGGAATTGGCTGCCTAGGGAGGTGGTGAGCTCCTCCCTCACTGGCAGTCTTCAAGCAGAGGCTGGACAAACACTTGTCAGCGATGCTCTAGGGCTGATCCTGCATTGAGCAGGCGGTTGGACTAGATGGCCTGTATGGCCCCTTCCAACTCTATGATTCTATGTAATAAGGAGGAAATGCCACATGCCATCACCAATAATGGGCACCCTTATCCTTCTGCCCCCTCTCTTCCACCTGTTGAGACTGGCCTTGTTTTATTTGTTTCTGCACAGCCTGCAACACAAAAGTATGGAGGGGAGGGTGAATTTCAGCTGACTGCCGGGGGAATTCTCTTCCCAAACTTTCCAATTAAAATAGACCTTAAAAAAATGAGTTAACATGTTGCCATTTCACACTGGTTGAAGTTCAACAGTAAACATCTGAAGTGGCAAATCAGCAACAAAGACAGAGTTTTTAAAAAATGAAAATGTGTTTCTTGTTTGAGAGGAAGGGAAGGGAAGGAAATCCAGTGTGGACCCAGATTAAAAGCCAACCACGTAAAACCCTATAGACTATTTAGATTCTAAACAAACACAACCCATGAGTAGTCAGCAGGCTTCAGTTCCCATGTTTTCTACATCAGAACAATCCTTTAATTCTAGAGATGAAACTAAGCAGAATCATATGCTGTACAGTATATTTTAGTGCCAGGACAAGTAGGCTTAAAAGCTGGAATTGAAGAATAGGGGAAAAGGGGGGAAAACTCTCCCTCAAATGTCAAATGTTACATTTACAACCTAGCAAAAGTACACTGCCTCTTATTCTGACATTGCCTACAGGCCAGTGCCAACAGTAATTACTGGAGGCAGATGACATGCTGCGATGGAAAAGTCAAAGTTAGACAGTGACAAAAGATGGCCCATTTCGGTACAGCACTGTTTCCATCACAACGGCTCCCCCTTTCTATAGGGCTCAAGTTGGTGTTTGATACTGAGTAGAAGAAACTTATCAGTCTTCACCTAACTCTAGGGATCAGAGCTGGGAAACAGATACGAAAAACAAATGGGGAACTCACAAGGGATTTTGGGGTCACTTCATTTCCCCGTATTGCTTTCCTCGCACTATTTTCTCTTTCTCTCCTCCAGGCAGCCCCATATTCTCTCCCCTTCCCCTGCTTCCTTTTCTCCTTCTCACTCTCCAACCATGCGTATGTCTGTCCCCCAGTCTTTGGGCTTTATTTATATTTTCTTTACTTCATTTATACTCTATCTCTCTCCCAAATGGGGACCCAAAGCGGCTGAAGTGAGGGGCTGTGGCTCAGTGGCAGAGCATCTGCTTGGCACGCAGAAGGTCCCAGGTTCAACCCCCGGCATCTCCAGTTAAAGGGACTAGGCAAGTAGGTGATGGAAAGACCTCTGCCTGAGACCCTGGAGAGCCGCTGCCGGTCTAAGTAGACAATACTGACTTTAATGGATCAAGGGTCTGATTCGTGTGTTTATATGTTTTACATCTTTCTCCTCTCCTCCATTTTATCCTCATAACAAACCTGTGAGGTATATTACGTTGAGACAGAATACCTGGCCCAAGGTCACCCAGCAAGAACCCATGGCAGAGTGGGGTTTCGAACCTGGGTTTCCCAGATCCTAGTCTGACACTATACCACACTGGCTCTCAGGCCCTGCCCCAGCAGTTTCTACCTGGGATAAGTGGGTCCAAGTGGCAAAAGTTCTGTGGTAGCAAGGCCGTAAGGTGAACAGTGTGGCAGCAACTGCTAGACCTGGCCAAGTTGGGTAAATTGTGTGGAGGCTGCTACTGGGCCTAGGCAAGCTGTATGGCATTGCATTATCTAGTAGCCGCCACCACACCTGGGAGAATCGTGCAAATTGCATAGTAGCAAATTGCCTGGTGCTTGCTACTGGCCCTGATGAGTCTTTCTTCCAGGGCATGAGGGAAGGGAGCAGGGGTGGATTGAGAGGCCAAAACAGACCTGGAAGCCCCCCTAATATTTACTGACAGAAACCACGGTTTGAAGGCTGGCAGTATTGTTGTGGCTGCTTAGCAACACCCACATTGACAACTGAGATCTCACTGGTGTTCTTTTCTTCAAGGGTACAGGCAGTACTATTATTTGGGGGAAAGGGTTAACCCAGTGGTGTTTTTTTTTTTTTTAGATTTCAGATTTTTCTGCAAACCTAGAGCTTTTCCCCGCTTTGTACATGGATCTATCTTGTCTGTTCATCAGTCTCTGGATTTAAGAATCCACAAATGGGGCCATGTTGAGAATGAAATATATTGATGTTTATTTATCACAGATGTATTCATAAGGCTTCCCGTTACAGTATTAAACCGACTAAAAAAGCATTGGATAACAGTTGTAGATAAATTCTTGCGTTTTAAATATTGCACTTCTTTGAGAGGCACAAGCTGAAATCCTGATAAGTAAGCCGTCCTTACAAGATATAAAAATGAAAGCCCAGCCAACGCTCTGAAAAAAAACAAAAAACTGGATAGAGTCCAATGCTTTCTCGAATTGAGGAATTTTTACTATCTTTCCCTGGCAGCAACTTTTGCACTCCAGAGTCAGGAGAACCTCCAGGACTGGTGCGGCATGCGGTGGGGATGCAGCCACCAAAGGGGAAAGCAACACATATTGCCCTCCTTCATTAGGGTTAACTTTTGCTCCATTCGTGGAGCTTCTTCCATCTGTGTGGTTTTGTATGACTGCCCCTTCCCCGTCTCGCTTTGGCCCATCTTAGGCTGGTTCCAAACCTCCCTTCGCCCCCCAGAGAAAGAGCTTTTCAGAGGGTACAGGGGGCTGCTTGGGGAAGGGAAAGGCAACAAAAACTCACTCAGCTCATGCAAAGAATGGATGTTCTTTCGCTATTTAACCTTCAGTATAGCTGACCGGGCTGTAAACTCTGCCTGGAAGCGTATCGCCCCAACTGAACCGTCTTTTATCTCTCATATAAAAATCTAAAATGGTACCCTACGCTCTGCAAACAAATACCGCAGTCAGAGCCTTCAAAGATATGAGCATTCCTTAAAGCAGAATAACTAAGGAAAGAATAACTAGCAATTCTTCCTCACTCAAGTATATTATTATTGTTGTTGTTGTTGCTGCTGTTGTTAGGGAAAGGCGATGGAAAAACAGCTCCACTCCGCCACTCTGTTGTATTACTACTACTACGACTACAACTACTACTTCTACTACTAACAATAATAATAAGTCCTTTTCCTTTAGCATAGGAAGCATTTAGCATTAATGTGTCTGTCCTGGGAAAAGGAAATCACAAGAAAAAGCATCAACTGCCAATATAAATCTCCAAAAGAAGCAAACAGGAAAACCAAAGAACTGAACCCATGCAGAATTTGAAGCGAGACTGATACATCAGCCGCCCACTCTCACATCTACACAAATACAGTTGGTATAGATATTGTTTCACTTGCAACTATCAGCCCATACTCTGACATTCGGTCACCGAGGGGCTCAGTCCAATGAACAGCAAAATCAATACCACCGACTTCAAAAGGTTTCCGATCCCGGGAACTAAAATGAGAGGGCAGCAGGAAATTGGTCAGAGCTGTTCTACAAGATCCAATAAGAAAGTTAAAAAGGACACTGCTTTGTCCCTAATTTAAACACACAGCAACAACAAAACAAAAGACAAGACTGTGGGGGGGGGGGGGAATAATTTCCGTTCAACCGCTGAAAAAATTACACAATATAAAACTGCTGGAAAATTAAACACTGCAGGTAAATGCAACGCGGGTTTGTCCTTGATATCAACCCCCCCCCCTCCAAGTTTAAATGAGACATTATGGTGGTATTCTCTACAATGGAATGGGGAAAGCTTTTTCCCCTCTTAATAATTCACATGCCTTTGGAATGTGGCAATACAGTATATTACATGTGTGTGTGTATGATATCAGAAGACTACTACAAAAGGCAAATCCTGATATTGGCGTCTCCTGTCAATGGTCATTATCCAGTGAGGACAATTGGAGCTAGGAATCTCTCCTTGCACATAGGCTTGTACTAGAGGATCTCTGGGCCTTCCACAGCATACCATGGGACATGGTGGGATCGAGTGCCTTTTGCATAAACACTTTGTTGGGCATTCCTCCCTCCCCCTTCACCATAATAGGAATCTTTGAAGAAAGCAAAGTTTGCAGTTTGCAAAAAATACCTTGGGAAAAGACATCATCTAGAGAAGAACTTCAATGCCTATTTTCTTTTGGCTGATGCAGAACACAAACCATTCCTGAAGTCGTAACAGACTGTTAAAAAGCACAACCTCCCCCCCCCCAAAAAAAAAAAAAAACTAAACAAAGATAACATCTCTTTCTCAGGGATATTTAAGTAGGTTCTGCCAGCTCTGGGCTGGTATTTTTTTTTTTTTTAGATGTATCAACTCTCTCAGCAATACTGTTTAAAATCAAAGTCTGATGCTTTTTTTTAAAAAAAAAGAGTTATATTGTTATTTTTCTGTTATTACATTTGGCCAGTTAACATTAAAATATTACAAGCACAATTGAGTCCAAGTTCAGCACGCCTGAAGTCCCCGAGGGCTTCATTGTGACTGGACCGAGCTCTTTGAAGCTGAATTTATGCGGCCGTCTTTTCCCAACTGACCTCTTGGTAAGTCTACTTTGTGCGGACTCGCTCGTGTAAATCGAGTGTCGTGTGGGTGTGGGTGTGTGTCGTGTTTGCCCCTACCATTTTCCATATGCTCTGCCTCACCAACACTGCCATCCGGCGTAGTCCTTTCGTAGTTGTCCTCTGGGAGTGGAAGGGCACCCAGCCTTGGCCCGGAAGAGCTCTTACTGCTTGGTGTTTCTGACTCCTCCAGACCGCTGTCATAGCAACTCTGCAATGACCCTTGATGCGGGTCTTGGGGCTGACTCACAACTGAAAACGTCACTCTACGGAACGGCTGCAAGAGAAAAGAGTCTGAATGTCACTTTGGAAGGCAGGGTCGTCGAGAAAGCCATTCTTAACAACACACACACAAAACCCCGATTCCACCAAACATAAATCGAGCCCCGTCCCCCCATTATCTGACTAGGGATCTAAACCTGTACCGTGAACCTTTGGTGTCAGGGTAGGCAGACTTCTTCTAAATGTAGGGTTCCCGGCTCTGTGTGGGAAAATACCCGGAGGGTTTGGGGGCGGAGCCTGAGGAGGGTGGAGTTTGGGGAGCGGAGGGACATCAGTGTTTTTAAGCAGAGGCTAGATGGCCATCTGTCAGCAATTGAAAAAAAAAAGGGGGGGGAGAAAAAAAAACCACACCTGAAAGTAGAACGAAACCAAAGGGGCTGAGCTAGACCTATTAAAATATCAACCAATATATGTGTTTTATTAATATGGTGCACAAGTATGTTAAAAACACATTAAAAAGCCTTTTGGACAGAGAAAAACAAGGATGAAAAAGTCAATGAGTTTATCTTTCATAAATATTTTTTCTTTTTTTCTTTCACACTTGTTGATGCTTTCTTTCACACTTGTTGATGCATACACATCCTGAGAAGCTTGACATCATATACAAGGTGCGAACTGTGGGCCATGAGTAATACAAGTGAAATAAACATTCCTTCACAAAGCCACACATAATAAAAGGCGTTTACATGTATATTTTTACCTTGTATTACGTTAGTGGGGATGTCAGGATGTGTATTAGATAATAATTTTATATGTGACCACAGGGGAAGGCCTAGTTAAGGCTGAAAGGCATCTGTCTTAGTTTGGTCATTGTATAGATATAAATCGACTGTAATTTTTGTTTTAATTGGGATTTTAATGTTTGAAATTTAGATTCTTATTGTTGGTGTAGTGATGTTTTTATATGATGCTACCCGCTCTGGGCCAGCTTCGGCCGGGGAGGGCAGGTTATAAATCACAAAATAAATACATAAAAATAAATAAATAAATATGCTGTATGTAAATGTTTATTGTTTTTTAGTTAGCCTACATTGTAGGCCCTGTGTTTTTAACATAATTGTGCACCATATTAATAAAACAGATACATTTGTTTACATTTTAATAGGCTTAGCTTAACCCCTTTGGTTTCGTTCCATCTGTCAGCAATGCTGATTCTATTACCTTAGGCAGATCATGAGAGGGAGGGCATCTTGGCCATCTTTTGGGCATGGAGTAGGGGGTCACTGGGTATGTGGGGGGGGGGAGTTGTGAATTTCCTGCACTGTGCAGGGGGTTGGAGTAGATGACCCTGGTGGTACCTTCCAACTCTATGATTCTATGATCAGTTGTAATCCCAGGAGATCACCAGCTACCACTTGGAGGCTGACAACCTATCTACATGTCTGGCACATGATGAATGACCTACAGGCACAATTCCTGCCCTCAAAGTTAATATTGAAAGTTTCTGAATATATTGCCTGTTCGGAAAGTGTGACACATGCCTCTCAGGGGAGTCATGAAGCTGGTTCACACATACATCATATTACTTAATTCCCCTATACTGGGCTACTGTTCACCAAGGTGGGAAATTAATTGTGTGATCTGACTCCAAGAGGGGAATAACATATTTGGGGTTATGTGAAGGGATTGGGAAGTTCTCTCTGTGGAATCAGATCTGTGACAGTCCATGCCGTGATTCGCTCATGCACGTTATCATGTGATGTTGCAGTCATCACATGATGAGTAAAAAAGAAGCACCTCTATGTTGAATTGTAATAACAGGAAAACAAATAACATAGACTGACCACAACATTTGGTAAACTAGTGATGTGCAATAATAACACCAATTATATGTGCACATGGAACATCTCAAATTCTCAGGTAAGTGTTCTCAAATAAGAACACACAGGTAAGTACACAAAGTCAAGATTCAACAAAGAGCTGTGAATAACGTAATAAATGATGTCAAATCTTCTTATAATAAACACATCTTGTGAAGACCCAGCAAAGGCGAAACGACAGCCTTCTAGAAGAAATCTTCCGTTTCGTCATGTGACTTCATCAGTTTCTTATGCCTCATAATATATTTGTGCTAAATAACATCTTGTAGCTCTCCGCTTACATCCATCATATGTTCTATTACCGGTCCTTGAAATGTTCCAGAGCCGGAGTAATAGAACATATGATGGATGTAAGCTGAGAGCTACAAGATGTTATTTAGCCCGTATATGTTATGGGATTTATTCTAGAAGACCGTCTTTTCGCCTTAGCTGGGTCTTCCCAAGACGTTTTTTATTATAAAAAGATTTGACATCATTTATGTTATTACATTATTCACAGCTCTTTGAGATTGCTGAATCTTGACTTTGTGTACTTACCTATGAGTACTTATTTGAGAACACTTACTTGAGAATTTGAGATGTTCCATGTGCACATATAACTAGTGTTATCACACATCATTTGTTTACCAAATGTTGTGGTCAGTCTATGTTATGTTTCCCTGTCCTCAAATGATGAGCATGCAGGGTGAAAAAAGCCCACAAAGATAGAAGTTTTGGAGACCATAAATCCTCCTCTTGGGTTTTCAGTATGGCATAGGAAGATAGGAGGAGCCTTGATGGATCAGGACCAGTATTCCATTCAGCCCAGCGTTCTCTTCATGCAGTGGCCAACTAGTGGCCCTGGAGAGCCAAACAGGATGTGGAGACCAAGGTATCTTTTACGTGTTGCCTGCTAGCATTGACATTCAGAAGCAAGTATCCCTGTTCCAGGGCACTGCGGTGGGGGGGGGGGGGGAGGTGAATCGCACAATGGAAGCAAGAGCTCCTAAATGTTACTGGGGGAAAGAAGGGGCAGAAGTCTCAATGGGATGATGATGAAGAAGAGTTGGTTTTGATACCTTGCTTTTCTTTTCCGTAAGGAGTTTCAAAGTGGCTTATAACCGCCTTCCCTCCCCTCCCTCGCACCAGGCACCTTGTGAGGTAGGTGGGGCTGAGAGAGTTCTGAGAGAACTGAGACTGGCCCAAGGTCACCCAGCAGGCCTCATGTGAAGGAATGGGGAATCGAACCCAGTTCTCCAGTTGAGAGCCCACCACTCTTATCCACTATACCACTACACCATGGGTTGTTGCAACCCATGGAGGACACTGTTTCTTGAGCAAGCTGCTAATATGTCTTGCCAGAGTGAGGAGACAGGACTCCAAAGCTCTAACCCTTGCAGTTATCATGTGATGATGGCTGGAAAGTGACTCTTTACTTCCCAGAAGGTTTTTGCTTCCTGGGATCCTCTCCCAAAGATGCTATAGAGAATGTTGTGATCAAACATGAGGTGGCTGCCTCCTGCTGGTTTTCTTTGACCCTAGGCTAAGAACAGGTGCCCTGTGGCGCAGAGTGGTAAGCTGCAGTACTGCAGTCCAAGCTCTGCTCACGACCTGAGTTCGATCCCGACGGAAGTTGGTTTCAGGTAGCCGGCTCAAGGTTGACTCAGCCTTCCATCCTTCCGAGGTCGGTAAAATGAGTACCCAGCTTGCTGGGGGTAAAGGGAAGATGACTGGGGAAAGCACGGGCAAACCACCCCATAAACAAAGTCTGCCTAGGAAACGTCGGGATGTGACGTCACCCCATGGGTCAGGAATGACCCGGCGCTTGCACAGGGGACCTTTACCTTTTAGGCTAAGAACACTGTAAGCAAGTCTGGTCAAGTGGTTAAAACGTTGGGTCAAGGAATAAAGAAATCCAAGTTCAACCCCCCCCCCCTTTGCCATTGTGTCAAGTCTTTAAGGTGCTACTGGACTCTTGCTCTTTTCTACTGCTACAGACAGACTATCATGACTACCCATCATGAGCTATCTCCTTAAAGGAAGTTGTGATGGAAATGTAATGAACAAGCATATAAAGAAATAGAACTGAAAGTTGCCAAACCAAGATCTGCTTTATCACAGTTCCACCCGTAGATATTAAAAACAATTTTCTCCAGGACTAAAAAAAGTTCATTAAGATTCTGTACAGCAGAACTGATTTTGCTGCACATTCGCTCCATTCAGAGATATTTATTTACGAACATCTAAACTGCTTTTCGCACACACAACAAAACTGGGCATCTAAACTGCTTTTCGCACACACAACAAGTCTCTGCCACAGTGCAACAATATCCAGTGACATGTGGGCTCCATCAGTCATTCACACGTGCATTATCCTGTGCGGACAAGCCAATCCAGTTGCAAAGGATTGCTAATATGGAATAGCTGGATCACAATATCCAACAATGTGTGGATGCAGCCTGACTTTGCCCTAGGTTGGCAAGAGTGATTCAAGACACAGTCTCTACCCTGAAAACAAATGAAGAAGAAGAAGAAGAAGAAGAAGAAGAGTTGGTTTTTATATGCTGACTTTCTCCCCCACTTAAGGAAGACTCAAACTGTCTTACAATCACCTTTCTTTCCCCTCCTGAGAACAAACACCCTGTGAGGTAGGTAGGGCTGAGAGAGTGTGACTAGCTCAAAGTCACCCAGCTGGCTTCATGTGTCAGAGTGGGGATACAAACCCAGTAAGCCTCTGCCACTCATGTGGAGGAGTGGGGAACCAAACCCAGTTCTCCAGATCAGAGACCACCACTCCAAACCACCACTCTCAGCATGAGCCAGGCTACAAGTGATATTGGGAGTTCTATGATCGCATGCCCTGATTTGTAATTTATAAATAGCTGGGGGGGGGGGCTATCTGTGTGTATGTATGTGTGGCCATTTATGCATGGCTGTTTCCTCGTGGCCACTTCAGGGCTTTGCTTTGATTAGGCTTGCATTTTCTGACTGTCAGAGATCACCTTGCTCTCCCCGCGTGGGTCTGCATGTTTTCCCTGCATTGTCTGAATGCTGGCTAAATACAAATGCAAAAAATGCACGGGCAAAACACGCAGAAGCATGCGGGGAGAGCGAGGCGACCTCTGACAGCCGGAAAATGCAAGCCTAATCAAAGCAAAGCCCCAATGTAG
This sequence comes from Euleptes europaea, assembly GCF_029931775.1. Lineage (NCBI taxonomy): Eukaryota > Metazoa > Chordata > Lepidosauria > Squamata > Sphaerodactylidae > Euleptes > Euleptes europaea. The sequence continues at coordinate 76,041,312 of NC_079320.1, forward strand.
TTGGTGGGGTGGCCGCAAGGAAACAGTCATGCACCAATGGCCTGTGTGTGTTTCCCTCTGCTAGAACTAAAAGCATCCCAAGGAGGGCATTTTCTAGCAGGGAAACGGAATGGGAGGAGATCCTCCTCCCCCCCACCCGCCAGTACAACAGAACTGATCTATAGACACTGCCCCCCTCGCCCCCACAAATGCTTTTCAAGGACAAAAACGCATTGAGAATTCTGGCTAGGGAATGCCTTTGACCATCAGAACACAATGAACATATCTCACAAAACAGAACAAAAAAAGATTTCCACCGCACTGTCGGCTGCATCTGTCTTCACCTCTAGGGTGCAATTACGGAAACTCTGGGGAAACGCGAGAAGTCGCAGGTTGCAGTTCTGATGCGGAGCGGTTTCTGAATGAAGCCTGTCAAGGATGTTTTCTGCACCAACAACCCCCACCCCCCCGCCTGACATAAAGCTCTTCCATGGGAAGGCTGAACTGATATAAGATTTTATAGAGACCGTAAATGTTACAGGATAGCGCGGCTGCCAGTAGCACCAACACACACACGGGCCTTTTAAAAAATCAATGTCGGTGGTTTTTTGAAGCCAGACCACGTAAGAGAGATAAGGGGGGGGGAGCGTGGGGGGGGAGAGAGAAAACAGTTCCATCTCTCCCACTCTTTTGCCATAAAATGTAATGCTGGGGGACAGGGGGTTTGGGCAGCTGACTTAATAAAGCTTTCAGAGCTGCACGCCGCCCCGGCTGACACCACCAGCTTCTCCTGGGACGGTAAATCCATTGACTATCGTTATGGATTTGTGTGCATTCCAAATGCCCAGACGGCCCCAAAGAAATCACTTGTCGCCGGAGAAGTGTATCCGCTGAACTCTGACACTCAACGGTATTGCCAGGAAGAGTCCGGAGTGCAATTTGCTGGCAAAATCCTTCTGCACCGTATGCAAACCCCAAACGACTTTGCGGGCTATTGTCAATAGGGTTGCCAGGTCCCTCTTTGCCACCAGCGGGAAGTTTTTGGAATGGATCTTGAGGAGGGAGGGGTTTGGGGAGGGGAGGGACTTCAATGCCATAGAGTCCAATTGCCAAAGGGGCCATTTTCTCCAGGGCAACTGATCTCTATCGGCTGGAGATCGGTTGTAATAGCAGGAGATCTCCAGTTATTACCTGGAGGTTGGCAGCCCTAATTGTCGGCCACCCCCTTCATTATGGAGAGCCAAGGAAATTTCTTCTCACACCAAGGGTGGGGGGGAAAGCATGTGTTCAAAAAGCTTGCAACCTCAATTGTGATTATGTTTATCGCCCGGGGACACAAATGATTCTGAAATTTAAGATAATTTCTTTCTTTTACTCACGGCTGCTTGATTTAAAATATTTTTATGTTGCCTTTCCACCCAGTCAGGGTCCACAAAGGGGTGAACATAACAAACACTGAAACGTTTAACCAATTTAAATATGGTTCAAATGATAAACTAACTCAATTAAAAACACATCGGCCGTTTATGCATGGCTGTTCCTCGCGGTCACCAGCCGGATACTTCAGGGCTTTGCTTTGGTTATGCATGCATTTTCCAATCGTCAGAGGTCGCCCTGCTCTCCCCGTACATTTCCGCGTGTTTTCTCCGCGTTTCCACGATGCTGGCTAAACACGAATCCAGAAAATGCACGGAAACACGCAGGGAGAGCGAGGCGACCTCTGACGGTTGGAAAATGCAAGCATAATCAAAGCAAAACCCTGAAGTAATCGGCAGGGTGACCACGAAGGTCGGACCAGAAACAACGGGTTGAAATTAAATCAAAAGAGTTTCCGTCTAGCCATTAGGAAGAACTTTCTAACAGTTAGAGCGGTTCCTCAGTGGAACAGGCGTCCTCAGGAGGTGGTGAGCTCTCCTTCTTTGGAGGTTTTTAAGCAGAGGCTGGATGGCCATCTGTCAGCAATGCTGATTCTATGACCTTAGGCAGATCATGAGAGGGAGGGCATCTTGGCCATCTTCTGGGCATGGAGTAGAGGTCACTGGGGGTGTGGGGGGGGAGGAAGTTGTGAATTTCCTACACTGTGCAGGAGGTTGGACTAGAGGACCCTGGTGGTCCCTTCCAACTCTATGATTCTATGAACGCCTTTCCCTCACCAGTAGCATCTCCGTGTTGTTGGGATTCAGTTTCAGCTTGTTTGCCACCCTCATCCATTCTGAAACTGCCTCCAGGTACCTGTTCACAGTTTCCACCACCTGCCTGAGACTTGCTAGTAGCGCAAGTTAGAGCTGTGTGCCAGTTAGATCCCTATTAGATTACATAAAGCAAAGTGAAATGGTGATGGTCTTCCTTGGTTTGTCTCAGCATCTAGCATTCTGCTTGGGCAGATGGAAGATCTGCGGTTTTCAGAAAGGCTAATACACTCTTTAGGAACCCCGTGGCGCAGAGTGTTAAGCTGCAGTACTGCAGTCAAAAGCTCTACTCACAACCTGAGTTCGATCCCATCGGAAGTTGGTTTCGGGTAGCCGGCTCAAGGTTGACTCAGCCTTCCATCCTTCCGAGGTCGGTCAAATGAGTACCCAGCTTGCTGGGGGTAAAGGGAAGATGACTGGGGAAGGCACTGGCAAACCACCCCATAAGCATAGTCTGCCTAGTAAACATTGGGATGTGACGTCACCCCATGGGTCAGGAATGACCCGGTGCTTGCACAGGGGACCTTTACCTTCTTTACGCCCTGACCTGGATGGCCCAAGCTAGCCTGATCTCGTCAGATCTCAGAAGCTAAGCAGGGTCAGCCCTGGTTAGTATTTGGATGGGAGACCACCAAGGAATGCCAGGGTTGCTGTGCAGAGGACGGCACTGGCAAACCACCTCTGTTAGTCTCTTGCAAGGGAAAACCCCAAAAGGGGTCGCCATAAGTCGGCTGCGACTTGACGGCACTTTACACACACACACACAATACACTCCTTAGAAACTAGTTGGACACTGCAAAAATAAATCCTGGATCCTACTGAATCCCTAGGGCACTATCCAGACAAAATTAAGCCTTGCTAAATTCAATTCATGTCAATCCAGTACTTAACTGATTGCTCAGATCTCTTCTATTGAAAACAATGGGACTACTTGACGGCTGATGGGCACAGCAGGCTGTGGGGAGAGCACTGATCCATAACTCTGCGGCCAGAGAAGGCCTCTGTCATTTAAAAAATGCCAGAAACATGGTTGGATCACACTATGCCCTTTATTTTCGGCTCTGGGCTACACACTTGCATCTCCTGTGGAAGCCAGGAATTTGGGCCATTCCTTCATTCCCCGGGATTCACATCTCTGCCCTAGTTCAGCCCCAAGCTTCTTTGGGCTACCTCTTTTTAGGCCTGCCCCAGAAGCTGGATCCATTCCTGGCCCCTCTGATGGACCAAGTCGCTCTGACGATCCACTGGATCACCATCTCCTTCCATGGCTGCAGTGAACACCAGGCAGACTTGCCCCCACTGGCACATGGGCCAGCTGTTCACTCCTAGGGTTGCCAGGTCCCTCTTCGCCCCCTTTGGGAGGTTTCTGGGGTGGAGCCTGAGGAGGGCAGGGTTTGAGGAGGGGAGGGACTTCGATGCCATAGAGTCCAATTGCCAAATCGGCCATTTTCTCCAGGTAAACTGATCTCTCAGCTGGAGATCAATTATATTAGCAGGAGATCTCCAGATAGCTCCTGGAGGTTGGCAACCCTACTGAAGACCCATTGGCACACAATCTCCTTCCATGGCTGTAGTGAAGACCAGGCAGACTTGCCCCCCCCCCCCCGGCACATGGGCCAGATGTTGACTCCCCACAGGGGTGCTATCAAGGGTTGCCAGGTAGGTGGTTTTGGTGGGCAATTGCCCGCCAATCCACCCAGCTGCTCTAAGCGTCGATCGTACATGTGGTTGCACGCGACACGATCACGTCACTTCTGGGTTTACCCCTGGAAGCATATGCCACCACATGTGTGCCCTAGCCCAGCCCTCCAAAACCTCCCACTGACGGAGAGGGAGGACCTGGCAATCCTAGTGCCATCCCATCCGGGCAGGGCTCAAGTACAAGAGCTGGCAAGTCCTCCATGACATCCAAGGCTCCCCCTATAGCTGCTCCTGAATCTCCCGTGCCACAGACTGAGGTCATTTATGCATGGGAGTTTTACCTGAGGTTAGTTGCTGGCTGGACCCACACTTTCCTGTTGGGAGTCTATGCACCAGCAGTCTCCAAGCTCAAATCAAGTCATGCCCCTTTAAATGCTGCTTTGTAATTGGCTTACTTCGCAGTGTTTGCTGTGAGAGAAAAAGCCCCCCAACCCAATGGTCACAACAAAGCATTTTAAGAACAAAAACAAAACAAACAAACACAAAACGAAGCAATCTGAAAGGGGGGGGATCCAAGCCTCAGTTTTAAAAAGCCTTTCTTGTGCTCAGAAAGAGCTCCAAGGAAGCAGGAAGTATTTGAATCCCCACCTCTGGGCATGCTGCTTTGTAATTGGCTGTGAGCAAAACCAAGCTTGTGTGTCCCGGACTTTGCCTTATGCATGGGCTTTGCTCAGCGAAGATGGAAGAGTCGGGTGAACAGAGGAATGGGAAGACCCGGATATTGCGAGGGCTGGGCACGAGGTCACTTCTAATGGATGGAAAACTCATGCATAACTCCAAGGAACAACCGAGACAGGCTGGGGGCGAATGGGAGTGGAAGTACACCCATGCATAAATGACCTAACTTTTGTTGGATTATGTGTCCAAGTTTTCCCCTCAAAATATTTATATCAAATAGTCAGTGAAAACTCCCCCCCACACACACACTTTTCAGAGGGCATAATTTGGGCTCACTCCTGAGTTTTGAATTAATCAATACCAACTTGTATTGAGTTTCTAATTAACCCACTGTGAAAGTGGAGGAAGGTGTAGCTTTGGTCTCCATGGCTCGCCAGTCCCGTGGAGAAAGAAATTAGGAGTGGCTCCCAGCAGCTCTATCGGAGTTTTCTCGCATCCCGTTGGAAGCACAACTCTTTCAAGGAAGAAAAAGGCTATGAATTATGCCCTTTTTTGGAATTACTTTCTACTGTTAACTATGCTTGGCTAATTTAAGAAATAAAAAAAAAATCCTCTCAAGCACAGTAATATAATTCACAGAAAGTTAAGAGTAAGTAATACATTTGGTAAAGTTCGTTATTCTGGTTATACTGACAGGTCTCACGGGCAGGGTCCCTGCTATATTTATCTCTTCATATTACTTCATGTAAGATGACCCGCTTACTTTATTACTGTAGAGGGGAGATTTTTTTTTGGTTTTGTTTCGGGGCGGGAATGCAAGTATAATATGCCCTCAAGTTTCTCAAGTTGCTAACACAATTCAAAACATGGATATAATGTGAACTCTATTGTGTAAAAGGGAAGGGAAGGAAAATGTGCATGAGTGTGTTAAGTGCTGTCAACTTGCTTCTGATCCATGGCGACCCTGTGAATCAACGTCCTCCAAAACATCCTATCTTGAACAGCCTTACTCAGGTCTTGCAAATTGAAGGCTGTGGCTTCCTTTATTGAGCCAACCCATCTCTTGTTGGGTCTTCCTCTTCTCCTGCTGCCTTCAGCTGTTCCTTGCACGATTGCCTTTTCCAGTTTGAGCTAATTATGTTACTCTGCCCCGATGCAAGGTTTGTTATGGGGGAAAGGAAGCTGGGGAACACATCTAGCAGCTAAGAAAACCTGGGCTAGGCTTCTGTTTTCCTTCCTGTGGCAGGTACTTAAGCCTGGGTATGCCAGAGGCTCTTCTAAGAGGGAAGGTAATATTGAGAACATGTCTGCCAGCTGCGTAAGATTTGGGCTGAACTTCTGTTTCCCTTCTTATAACGGGTATTTAAGACTGGGTGTGGCCAGCAATGCAAACCGCAGCTCATGGACCCCAGACCAGACAAGAAGAAGAGTTCTTTTTTACACCCTGATTTTCTCTGCCTTTAAGGAGTCTCAAACCAGCTTACAATTGCCTTCCCTTCCTCTCCCCTTGTGAGGTAGGTGGGTAGGGTTGCCAGGTCCCTCTTCGCAACCATCGGGAGATTTTTGGGGCGGAGCCTGTAAAGGGCGGGGTTTGAGGAGGGGAGGGACTTCAGTGCCATAGAGTCCAGTTGCCAAAGCGGCCATTTTTCTCCAGGTGATCTGATCTCTATCGGCTGGAGATCAGTTGAATTAGCAGATCTCCTGCTACTACCTGGCAGTTGGCAACCCGATAGGTGAAGCTGAGAGAGTTCAGAGAGAACTGTGACTAGCACAAGGTCACCCAGCAGGCTTCATGTGTAGGAGTGGGGAAACCAACCTGGTCCACCAGATTAGAGTCCACCGCTCATGTGCAGGAGTGGAGAATCAAATCCGGTTCTCCAGATTAGCGTCCACCGCTCTTAACCACTACACCATGCTGGTGTTGTATTGTGTATCTTTATGGGTTGTGGTGGTTGGTTGTCTATATTATAGTTTGTCTTTGGCAGCTGCTTTCTGGGCTGCCAACCCAGAAGGGTATCTCTTTCTTACCCTTCGTGCGAAGCAGAATGTAACCTACGTCTTGTGAATATGTAAGAAGAAGAGTATCGATTGAAGGACTGATGAAGAATTAATATTTAAGAATTTGAAACAGCTGTATCCTCATTGGGAACTTCGCTTCTTTTATACAAGACTATAAGAAATACAGCCTGACAACTATGTGTGTACAATACCAGAGACTTTTTAAGACAATTTTTTCTTGAATCTCTTTACCTCGGATGGTGTTTCTTGTTGTCATATTGTAGGTTCCACCTGTTGCTGTTTGTATGTTATTCATGTACATAGTTGTATTTAGTTAAGTAGCCTTTAGATAAAGTTGTTTTGCACTTGGTTACTTTTTTCCCTCCTGAACTGATTTCCTAACCTCCAGGCACTAGCTGGAGATCTCCTGCTATTACAACTGATCTCCAGCAGATAGAGATCAGTTCACCTGGAGAAAATGGCTGCTTTGGCAATTGGACTCTATGGCATTGAAGTCCCTCCCCAAACCCCGCCCTCCCCAGGCTCTGCCCCAAAAACCTCCCACTGGTTGCAAAGAGGGACCTGGCAACCCTACTACTGTAACTGGGCACAGTGTGTATGAAACAATTATGTAGAACTTCCAAAAAGGCAAGGGAAGTGGAACCTGGCATTAAGTGCTTTTGCGGGGCGGGGAGAGAGAGATGGAGAGACATTGAAAGGCTTCTACTTAACAGAAGAGTAGTGATATATGACAAGAGTAGTGATATATGACACAATGTGACCCAAGGCACTGAAAAGCCACAATCAATTCAGATTGTGATCAATGAGGTGAAAACATTTGCAGTCTGAGTCATAGACTGCTGCAGTTCCCTAACACTGACTAAATCCACCAAATGCAAATGAAAAATATTCTAAATAAGGAAGCCTAGTTAGGAAACTAATTTCTGGAGACTTTAAAATTGAAATAATACTACTTAATAATGATAGCTTTTATTTGTACCCTCCCCTCACTCGGGCTCAGGGCAGCTACCATCATATATAATAGTACAAAATTTAAAATACAATTTAAATCAAATTTTAAATCAATACCATACATTTAAATACAGATGGCGCCAATACTTAGGATTGCCAACCTCCAGGTAGTAGCTGGCGATCTCCTGCTATTACAACAGATCTCCAGCAGATAGAGATCAGTTGACCTGGAGAAAATGACCGCTTTGACAATTGGACTCTGTGGCATTGAAGTCCCTCCCCTCCCCAAACCCCGCCCTCCTCAGGCTCCGCCCCACAAATCTCCCGCTGGTGGCAAACAGGGACTTGGGAACCCTTTGTTTGTTTGCCGTCAAGATCTCTGCCAAAGTGAGGATCACGAGATCCTTCAAGATCTCTGCCTTCAAGATCTCTGCCTTCCCAACCAGCATACCACAGTCTTTTCAGGGTCTAGTTTTGTGCACTTTGCTTCTCACAGAAGGCTGTGGAAAGCGTAAGTGTTGAGACTCTGGAACTTGTTTACTGAACTTTGCTAAAGAATTATGGAGTTTAGCTAACTGAAAATAAGGGAGAACGGTGAGGAGCCAAAACCCAAGATCTCATCCCAGCTGGTGTGACCTGCTCTGGAGAACAGCCAAGGGCTCTAACTGTGATCTAGCTCCCGTTCAGAGCATATGTAGCAAGGGGGAGCTATCACAAAGAACGAATGAGTCCAGATGTAACTGAAAGCCTGCTCTTTATTCTTCCAAATACCCGGGTCAAGAAATGGAGTTTACTGATTTTGCTGCCCATCCAAACGAGTTGAACATTATAAATTTCCTATAAAGGAAATTTCAGACCAGGTCAAAATGAAGTTTAGCTATTAGATAGGGAGAGGGCAAATGCCTACCTCCACAGACATCGATACTGATCGTCTCCTCCCCCCGCTAAAACATCGAAACCATTTTTCCTCCCCAAATCACGATGAAAAACATATCCAGATTCGCACTACTCCCTTTTTCCACTGCTGACCAGAGCGCAGAATTATCTGACCCAAAATTAACACGCGTAGCGTTCAGCTCGCTACAGCCATTCCACAGAATTTAAATGAGTAGGACGTTAACACCAGCAAAGCTTTGCCCAACGAATGATGTGCATGTTAATTGCTGTTTTGCAGCTTTTATTACAGTCCTAGAGTGACTACAGATCTGGAAAATCTGAACTCTGCATTGCACATTTTCTTTTCCTAAGGAGCAGAGTTTCTCTCAGCCTAATGTGTCATAAATTTCTCACGCTTCATGAGGCGAGGCCACGATTAAGCAGACCTCAACCTGAATATATTTGCTACAGCAACAGATAAAGTATTTGAAGTACTAGAGAAAATCAGGTCCACAGAAGTTTGGGTACGGCCAAATTCATGGATCCTACCACTGGATCGGGTTTTACATACACCTACGTTTTGGATGAAGATACGTGTATGGTGCAACTGATTAACTTGTGGGTCACTGGAGAATCCTTTGCTGGAGGGTGTATACAAAGGAGAATTTTTCATAAGGGACAACCAGGGAACACTGAATGAGTGTAAAAAGAGGGGAATCACTAGGGTTACCAGCTCTGGGTTGGGAAATACTTGGAGAGTTGTGGGTAAAGCCTGAGGAGGATGGGGTTTGGGGAGAGGTGGGACTTAAATGAGGTATAATGCCATAGAGTCCACCCTTCAAAGCAGTCGTCTTCTCCAGGTGAACTGACCTCTGTCACCTGGAGATCAGCTGTAATCCCAGGAGATCGTCACCATCTGGAGGTTGGCAACCTTACGAATCATACTTGCTGCTGCCTTCCTGGTGCACATTCAGTATATTCGGTGTGTTTTTTTCTCCCCATACTAGAATAGTCTGAGAAGCGACCAAGCTAGGGTTGCCAACCTCTAGGAAAGCCACATTGTGTGTAAGAATTTTGTTTGTCATATATTGAATATAGCATTTGAAAATTGTTAGTATTGTGTATTCTAGTCTTTTATGAACGTATGTAGGTGCGTTACAGTTTGAGCCCACGTGCTGTTTTTTTTTCTTTCTTTCTAAAACCTCCAGGTAATAGCTGGAGATGTCCTGCTATTACAACTGATCTCCAAACAATAGAGATCAGTTCCCCTGGAGAAAATGGCCGCTTTGGCAATTGGACTCTATGACATTGAGGTCCTGCCCCTTCCCAAACCCTGCCCTCCTCAGGCTCCGCCCCAAAAACCTCCCACCGGCGGCGAAGAGGGACCTGGCAATCCTAGACCAAGCACAGTGGGTGAGAGGGAGAGATGGGTTGGATCCAGCCAGCTTTTTCACTCCGTCTGCCAAGTCGCTGTCTTATTACCATATGGCTTTTGCTCCAGGTTTTTTGGCAGTCAAATGCAATCCCCACTCCTTCCTTTTCCACCAGCAGAAAACAGGCAGAATCCAGCCCAATATTTTTAAGGGTGTTTAAAGGCAACGGGTGGAAACTGTTGGTACCGACAGGAATGCACATTTCTCTTATTCCAACATATTCTCTAGTGCAGGAGCCCCCGACATGTCGCCGGCCATTTATTTATTCAAAAGGGGTTGGTCTAGATGGAGCTTCTGCCCAGCAGAGCTTTGATTGGCCACCGAAGATATGATTGATTGATTGATTGATTGATTGATTTAAAGACAAAACATTGCATTGGCAACAGCTGCCGCCATAGAGTGACACATTCATTTTTAACAGGTGTCCCGTCGAGCAGTGTTTCTGCCTGAAATGTTGAAGAGTTGCTATTAGAGTTATGCATGCCCTCACTCCCGGACATTTTGTAGTTGGCTCCACCTCCAGTGACAGCCATGTTGTGCTTGTACCCTATGTCAGGATTTCGAAGGTGCCTTAAAGACTCAGGCAGCTCATTCCTGGGCTTTGCAGCAGCCGGGGACGGCGTAGCCGAGGCACCGCCGCGCCGCCTCCAAAGCGGTTTCCCGGCTGCCGAAAGGCTAAAAAAGCCTTTAGGAAAATGGGGGGATTTTCCCCCATTGAAAACAGTGAGGCTGTGCCAGGAAAGACCTGGTACAGCAATGATGTTGGTGGAGGGGGCGTTCCGAGACTGGAGGGGTTTAGTAAGCAGACTAGCGTTTGCTCCACCCCCAGGAACGCCCCGGGAACATCTCCCCCACACCGGCGCCATATTTCTCTTCCAGGATTTAGGTCCCAGAGAGACTTTGGTGGCAGGGGAGCAGCATGCAGCTCCGCGGCACCCAGGCGCCCACAGAACTTCCCCTGCCGCCAGTGTAAGTGCCTCTTATCACAGAATAAGAGCGCACTTATCATGGAATAAGAGAGCACTTACGTTGGCGGCGGGGTCATGCTGCCTCCAAAGAACTTTCAGCCCCTTTCTCAGGAATGGGCTGGAAAAGTTTGGGGAACTTGCAGTGTCTTCATGAACTACAAAATCCCTAAAAGACTTAGATGACCGCCAGACAAAGTCCCCAAAACAGCATCCACAGCCACTTCTCTGAAGGAGAACTATTTGCTTTACATTTAGTTTTACATTTAGTTTTACATGGAATCTGGTGACAACCTAAGGGAGTGCACATGTGAGCACGCAGAAATTCCACCAGAGTTATTTGAACTCTTGCCTTCTCTCAACATTCCCAAGATACCTACCCGGATAAGAAAACCCCTACTTTTATCTCTGATCAGATTTCAGGAGCATCTCTAACAAAGGTACACCACTATCGAACACTGCTTGGAAAGTGTGGTTTCATCCCAGAATATTCGTACGAGTCTTTAAAAGTTAAAGTACAAACTCCTGCATGGGAGGAAATGAAATACACACACCGAAGAGGAAGAAGGCTAATTGGAACCACCTTGTTAGGAGTGGTTCAGAAAACCACCCCGTCTCCTGGTGCCTTTATATTATTGATGGTTCCTTCCTTTGAGTTTCTTCCTCAGTTTTCACACAGTTACTATCTTCTTCAGAACAAGTACATGTTCATCTTTATCTCTCCCGCAGATGCTGGATAGGGGAGTGCATTTGAGATCTAAGCAACTCGTAGGAGAAGCATTGCCAACATTCTCTTGGTCAGCTACTGCAGAAAATCAAGTCTTGGAGGGCTAACACAGCAACTTTCTAGTAACTTCTAAAATATTTCAATGTCTTTCCAGAACTGCGCAATTTCACATGGGTGATTTTAATGCAAGCAAGTATATTTGATTATCTGCATGAAAAAAAACCCTCAAAGTGTTCCACTAGTCTCGCTGAAAATTATCTGTTTTCCTTGGCATTTCTCAGATGCTTCACCCAACCATGAACCTCCAAATTAAGGTCTCAATTGTCCTCAGTTGGCATCCCATTGCCACCCACACTGGTAGTCACCTAACACTGTGCAGGGATCATTGCCAGTACGTACCACCCCAACACTCTGGACGCTCCTAAAAGCGATTATGATTGATTATCAGTATTATCAGTGGTGATGGATTTTCAGTATTCAAGAATAAATGCAAGAAAGGATCTCACAGTGAGCTAGCATGGTGTGGAGCCAGTGTGGTGTAGTGGTTAAGAGCGGCAGACTGTAATCTGGATTGGATATTCATTACTTGTTGTCTGACTTCACGTCCCTGTTTGTCAATAGGGCTGTGAGCCTTAGTTGGCTGGGTTTGTAGGTTAATCGGATAAAGGTGAGGTTGATGAGGGTGAATTGTGATCAGTAGAACTAAAGGGAGCCAGTGTGGTGGTGTGGTTAAGAGTGGCAGATTCTAATCTGGAGCACTGGGTTCGATTCCCCACTCCTCCACATGAAGCCTGCTGGATGACCTTGGGCCAGTCACAGTTATCTGGACTCTCTCAGCCCCACCTACCTCGCAAGGTTCTGTTGTGGGGAGAGGAAGGGAAGGAGATTGTAAGCAGTTTGATTTTCTTTAAAAGGTAGAGAAAGTCGGCATATAAAAACCAACTCTTCTTCTGATTGAGCTTCTGCTGTCATGTTCTAAATATGGACATCAATTAAAATGTTTTGTGTAAACTTTAGAATACGAATTAGTTATCCCTTACCATGCATTGCACTTTCCTTTGTAGTGTTCCAGGGGCACTGGGATGAACCCAACCAGGAAAAAGGGTGGAGGGGTCTCCTCTGACCACCAAAAAAGCTATGCTGGGACTCACTGGATCTGCATAGATAAAAGCCATTTGGGATGGAGGGGCAGTAATAAAGAAGGGAAATGTGCAGTATTGTGCAAAATAGGTAGCTGGATGTAACCCACCATATTGCCTCTTTCCTCCCCACAGGGAAAGCACACGTGCAGACCAGCGTTTATTCCTCTATCTGCATTCCATCAGATCTTAGCCTCCCCACCCCATCAGTCTGTTGTTAGGATTTAAACCTGATCTATGGGAGAACCAACGAGCAGTCGAAGAAAGGTTCATGCTTTGGCATATTTTCTGTTTTCCCTTCATTTCCCTGGTTGTGTACAGAAGGTATGGACCCTGAAGATTTTCGTTAACAGTGCCATGAGATTTAGGGATCCCAAGGAAAGCATAACTATACATGGTAAAATACAAACAAATTCGAAGCTTTGGCACCTCCAAAATCAGCCCATTGCAGGCCACAAAGGCCTTCAGAGCCTGGGATGCATGTATTTAGTGAGCTCCCTTTCCAAACACACTCCTGAGTGCCAATTAAGTTAATCAAGCCCCTCTCTTCTGATGGTCCCCTCTGTTAGGGAAGTCTGCTCATCTACAGCTTGTGCACTCTTATTTTCAGCGGCTATGTCCACACTTTGGAACTGCCTGCCAGATAGAGTACGGAAGGCCCCTAAACTCTACTTCTTCTGCAAAAGCTGCAAAGTAGAATTAAGAACATCAGAAAAGCCCTGCTGGATCAGACCAAGGCCCATCAAGTCCAGCAGTCTGTTCACACGGTAGCCAACCGGGTGCCTCTAGGAAGCCCTCAAACAAGACGGCTGCAGCAGCATCCCATCTGTGTTTCACGGTACCTAATATAAAAGGCCTGCTCCTCTGACACTAGAGAAAATAGGTATGCATCATGACTATCATTCATTTTTGACTAACAGCCGTGGATAGCCCTATCCTTTTAGTGATAATAAGTAATGAACATCTCTGGCAGCTGGTGAATTTGCTGGTGCATAGTGTATTTTTTTTTTATTCACAACAGAAAAGTGTTGGTCGAGCGAGCATCGAACCCAGGTAAAACTCCCAAGCATAAGGGCCCCGAGAGTTAGTCAATTTCATTCCCATTGGGAATCTAGGCTAGTCAGTTTCATCCCTCCATCCTCTTTCAAGGCAGAAGAGGCTGCGATTACCATCAGGGTTAGGCTCCTCTGCCCCCCATTAAGTTGACACTGCCGCCCAACTCCAAATGTCGGAGGGGAGAGGTGCCGGGACAGCCCCGAGGGAAGCGGCTTCCATTGCTCTTTGGAAACCATCATTCTGTACACAGCCACAGCTGTCAGCGATGCAAGAACAACGGGGCTCCTCTCCCTCTTCTCCAGGCACGCCTTAACAAAACCTAATTTCTTCTGCTGCCACTGGTCTTTATCCAATCACAGATGCTCGACAGCTAAACAAAGTTGTTTTGACACAATCACTGTGTGTCTCACGGCACTAATCAGTACACACACACAAAAAAAGCCTGTGAGGTATAAACAGAGTGGCTTTGAGTCATGTAGAGGGGTGGATCTCGAGAGGAGGAAAGGAAGGTAACAGCAACCAATCATACAATTTCGAAGTATTTCTTGAAAGCACAGGGAATGTGTTTTTTTTTTTTTACAAAAACATGCCATTATCCTTTCCTTTGTACCCATTCTTAATTGCTAGCAGCCTGTTGAAAGACTCACAAACAAAATATTAATGAACAATTGCTATCCACTCAGGCAGAATATCATCCCACACAGCCCCCTTTCTCCACCTACAAGTCTCACATTCCTCGTATTTCTCCAATCCTGTTATTGTGCTCGGTGTATAATTGGCAAATTAAGCTGGCATTATTTTTGTTCCAGCAAGAATGGCTGTTACCCCCCCCCCCCTTGAAAGTACAACAGGAAGTGAAAAGATAAATATGTCGGCAAGATTTTTTTAAAAAGAAAACTTGGTTTAGGCCCGGTAAGTAGGAGGAAGCAATATAACTGAAGGCTTGCTACAACACTTGAACAAAAAGGCCTAGAGGGGATCCCCTGGGATGGAAGAAGAGATGTTACTGAATAGCAAAATAGCAGAGCATCTTTAAGTGATCTCCAGGGACTCCGTGCACACCAAGGGATGTCTCCTTTCCAAACTTCTTAGGGACTTTTAGATTGCCCTGTTTCCTCTTGTTGAGGCCCCAAACATCTTCTCACATCCTTCTTATCTTTTATATTGCTTCTCCTAGAAGAACTGAGCCTCATTCCCCAACATCATTTGTCCCTAGGGTTGCCAACCTCCAGGTACTAGCTGGAGATCTCCTGCTATTACAACTGATCTCCAGCCGATAGAGATCAGTTCCCCTGGAGAAAATGGCCGCTTTGGCCATTGGACTCTATGGCATTGAAGTCCCTCCCCTCCCCAAGCCCCACCCTCCTCAGACTCTGCCCCAAAAACCTCCCACCGATGGCGAAGAGGGACGTGGCAACCCTATTTGTCCTAAATGGTAGCTTGTGTAGGAGTCCAACCCTCTAAGGGTGGGGTTTACTCTGCGCCCGTATTCAGGCCTCACGTTTTTTTCCCCAATGGCGAGGCTCAACCCTGGAATAGATAACGTCAGGCCAGAATTCATTCTCCTCACCTCTGAATAAATAGACAGTGTCCCCAAACATCAGGAGACCTGTGTGGTTATTTCCAGGCAGCCCTGAACATGTTTATTACCCACCCCAAGGCTTGTTTTGTTTATTTTCACTCTTTTCGACAGAAAAACAAAATATGACTTTTGGAGAGTAATATTTTAAAAAAACAAACCTCCTGTGAAATATTTTGTTCTTTTGAATGAGCAAAATGATTGTCATGACATGGTTTTACTCACTCAAAAGGTATAATGATGATTCCTGCCTATACTGAAGACATAAAGCATTTGAGGAAATGTTTATTCAGATGTGACCAATTTTTGTCTACAGTGTCCTGTAATGTATGTAGCTTATTGAAGAGTCCCAGCCTATCTCCGTTACTTAGAGATAAACAAACATAGGAGGACTTTTACCTTGGCTAGGTGTGCAGCCTTACCCTCTGCTATGTTAGAGGGGAAATTAAAGAAGATACCCAGGGCAGAGAGACTATGCCCCTGCAAACCCGGGGATTTAGACACCACTGAATATGTTCTCCTGAACTGTGACTATTACACTATACCCCGCTCTAAATTTATTGAGCCCCTCATACTGAGAATGGGACCCGACAGGGAAAGAGAAAAGATAGAAAAGCTCCTACAAGGAGATAATCCCTCAATCACCTCTCAGGTGGCAAAATTTTGTAGGGCTGCAATGAAAATTCGTTGCCACAGAGTAGTCTCTTAGTCCAAATGGCAGATGTAACTCAGATGTTATTTATTTTATTATTTTTACTTTTTTTAAGTGACCTAAGACTTGGACTGTAAACCTTTGTCGGTAAGACCATTTTAGTCCATGTATCTTGTTTTATCTGGCCAAGGGCCGCAAATAAACTATCTGAATCTGATTGAAGAGTCCAATGTTTTCAACAGTATCAGTCTTAAATTGATATTCAGATATGCTGCTAGTTCTGTTGTGATGGTATGAGGCTGGCCTGGTTGAAATAAAGCACTTTCTTTCATTTGCTACAAGACTGTTATTTTGCCCTGCCTCTTGGATGGCAGAACTAAAATACTGGCTAAGGTAGCAGAGAACACAGATCTTTGTGATGGATTGAGAATATACAATATTGTGAATATACCCAAACTTTATATTCAACAATTTGTGGATATTCACATCTTTGTTCATGGAAAACCAAGGCATTCATACTTTTAAATTTCATTTTTGTGTGTGCCATCAAGTCACAGCTGACTATGGCGACCCTGTAGGGTTTTCAAGGCAAGGGACATTCAGAGGTGGTTTGCAATTGCCTGCCTCTGTGTTCCACCCCTGATATTCCTTGGATTACCCATCCAAATACTAACCATGGCCAACCCTGCTTAGCTTCCGAGATCTGATGAGATTAGGCTAGCCTGGATCTATCCAGGTCAGGGCATTAAATTTAAATTTCATAACCATGCCACAACAGTGCACTTTCTATGCTAACTAAGTTATAAATTATGCATTCTGATATTAAAACATTAAATAAATTTAGGCTTGAGACAAAAGGAAATACTGCCCATTTAACCCCCCCCCCCACCAAATTTCCATTCCCCCTCACCCTCAGAATTTCTGGCAACTCAGACCAGTTTTTCATACTGTAAAATATTTGAACAGAGGAGTATTTTAAACATTACTTGAAGCTGCCTTATACCATCTGTCCATCAACATTAGTATTGGCTGCTCAGTCTGGCAGCAGCTCTCCAAGATCTCAGACAGCGATCTTTCACATCACCTTCACTGGAGATGCCATGGATCGAACCTTTTGCATGCCAAGCAGATGTTCTACACTGAGCCATGGCTCCTCCTGTTAAGCAGCATGAGAGCATGCACAGAGAACATCTATGCAGATAGAACTGTACATGAACTGCCATGCCTGGCATATTCGCAGCAGCCTACACCTAAATGACAAACACATGATTCCTGCCTGGGATATTATATGAAACAACCCTCTGATTTTTGTCTCCATGTGGAAGAAGAAGAAGAGGAAGACATGAACACATGAAGCTGCTTTATACTGAATCCATCAAAGTCAGTATTGTCTACTCAGACCGGCAGCAGCTCTCCAGGGTCTTGGGCAGAGGTCTTTCACATCACCTACTTGCCTAGTCCCTTTAACTGGAGATGCTGGGGATTGAACCTGGGACCTTCTGCATGTCAAGAATATGCTCTACCACTGAGCCACAGCCCCTCCTCCTAAGGAGAAGGAGGAAAAGAAGGAGAAGAAGAAGAGTTGGTTTTTATACCCCACTTTTCTCTACCTTTAAGGAGTTTCAGAGCAGCTTACAATCACAATTCCTTCCTCTCCCCACAACAAGCACCTTGTGAAGTAGGTGAGGCTGAGAGAGTTCTGAAAGAACTGCAACTGGCCCAAGGTCATCCAGCAGGCTGCATGTGGAAGAGTGGGGAATCAAACCTGGTTCTCCAGATGAGAGTCCTGATAAGAGTCCACTGCTCTTAACCACTACACCGCACTGGCTCTCCAGCTTCACTTCATAGATGTGTCATGCCACTCCTGCCAAAGAGCTTTGGACAGCAGTTCTCAAATGGTGGGTTGGGGGCTTAAAAATGGGTTGAGAATTGCACAGGTGGTTTAAGAGCCCAGGAGGGAGGAGAAGGAGCAAGGTGAGTTGGGGAGTTGGACCAACAGGTTGAAATTAAATCAAGAGAGTTTCCATCTAGACATTAGGAAGAATTTTCTAACAGAGTGGTTCCTCAGAGGAACAGGCTTCCTCAGGTGGTGGTAAGTTCTTCTTCCCTGGAGGTTTTTAAAAGCAGAGGCTAGATGGCCATCTGTCAGCAATGCTGATTCTATGACCTTAGGAAGATTGTGAGAGGGAGGGCATCTTGGCCATCTTCTGGGCATGGAGTAGAGGTCACTGGTGGGGAGGTAGTTGTGAATTTCCTGCATTGTACAGGGGGTTGGACTAGATGACCCTGGTGGTCCCTTCCAACTCTATGATTCTATGATCTGGAGATCAATGGCCCATTTGTCTCTGTATAATGTGTGAAATGGCCACGACACACAACCTGTTGCTCAATGTTGCCGCAGATGTAAAAATATAAAACATGAAAAATGTCAACTTGTAGCTCCTTCTTCAAAAAGTTTGAGATCCTGACTTTGAGAGAGTGCATGGGGTAAAAAAAGATTCAGACAGAAAGGAAACAAATTGTTCCAACAAAGGAAATAAAGAAGTGGTGTAC
This sequence comes from Euleptes europaea, assembly GCF_029931775.1. Taxonomy (NCBI): domain Eukaryota; kingdom Metazoa; phylum Chordata; class Lepidosauria; order Squamata; family Sphaerodactylidae; genus Euleptes; species Euleptes europaea. The sequence continues at coordinate 76,059,749 of NC_079320.1, forward strand.
AAGAGCAGAATATTGAATCTTGTACTCCAAATCCACTGCTGCATTCTAGGAAACATTCAAGGGAATGTCGGCTATCGGCAGCAGCCTTCAAAAGGCAAAATGATCTTCCCGGAGAGGCTCATGGGCAACCTAATAACTATGCTCCCCAGCAGCCCATCAAATAAGCTGTATATAACCTAGAATGGCTCATTATATTTAAGTGCCCTGTAATTATGTTTCCATTGATTTCACATTGCATTTGCATTTCTATGGATATGTTTCTCTTTCTTAATTTATTTATACTGACTGTATCTCTTTTCCTATTGTGGATCGGTATTTATTTTAATTAAACCTATTCTGCAAAAGGCACAGGTTGAGGTCGGTATGCTTTGCCCTACATTGTTATAATATACAAATGCAGGAATGAAGCGCTGCTTGGTTCGGGCAAGGCAATTTCCCCTTACCGGTTACTAAGCCAACTATACTGAATGGTCTGGGAGTCTTGCGGTCAAGGCAGTCAAAAAGAACGCGATGCACAGGAAGATGAATCCCGGTTTGTTCATACCTTCACAACATCAAGTCCTCTAATGTCACACAACAATTTGTCAGAGAAAAGCCAAGCAAAAAAGAAAGAAAGAAAGAAAGAAAGAAAGAAAGAAAGAAAGAAAGAAAGAAAGAAAGAAAGAAAGAAAGAAAGAAAGAAAGAAAGAAAGAAAGAAAGAAAGAAAGAAAGGAATGGGGGGGAGAGAGAAGAAAGAAAAAGAATGTGATGTACAGAAACATGCCACCCCATAATGAAGTAAGAATGATTCGGACTTATTTGCCCCCCGTGGCCATTTTGCTTTGGATACATGACACTTCTCAAATTGTAAGGGGGACGTCAGTAGCTATACTGTGCACATGTTTATGCTTGGAATAAGTCACTCACACATAAAATACAGCTATAATACTGATTCATTGCACAAACAAAACATTGGTACATTTTAGGGAAGAAGATGAAGAAGAGTTGGTTTTTATATGCCGACTTTCTCCACCACTTAGGGAAAAATCCAACTGGCTTACAATCCCCTTCCCTTCCCCTCCCCACAACAGACACCCTGTGAGGGTGGTGGGGCTGAGAGAGTGTGACTAGCTCAAGGTCACGCAGCTGGCTTCATGTATAGGAGTGGGGAAACAAATCCAGTTCCCCAGATTACCCTCCGCCTATCATGTGGAGGAGTGGGGAATCAAACCCAGTTCTCCACATCAGAATCCACCGCTCCAAACCACCACTCTTAACCACTACACCACACCGGTATAAGGAAATGGTACAAGGAAACAGTGTGGTGTTGGAGGAGAGTGTTACGGATACCGTGGACTGCCAAAAAAACAAGTCAGTGGGTTACAGATCAAACCAAGTCTGAATTGACCCTAGAAGCTAAAATGACTAAACTGAGGCTATCGTATTTTGGTCACCTCATGAGAAGACAAGAGTCACTGGAAAAGACAGTCATGCTAGGAAAAGTTGAGGGCAGCAGGAAAAGAGGAAGACCCAACAAGAGATGGACTGACTCAATAAAGGAAGCCACAGCCCTCAATTTGCAAGATCTGAGCAAGGGTGTCAAAGATAGGACATTTTGGAGGACTTTGATTCATAGGGTGGCCATGAGTCAGAAGCGACTTGACAGTACTTAACACACAAACAAGGAAACAAAAATGGTAATATTACAAGGAAACAAAAAACATACTTTTTTTTAATCATTGGGTTTGATTCATATAAGGGGGGGGGGATCCAAACGGAGCCTTCCTGTTTGAAACAGCAAGGATGGAAATCTGAAAGCTTCCCTGGATTTAGAACCAGAAATTAGGTCAAAGGGGAGACCAGTAAGGATACAAGTAATCTGCATCTTCCAAGTGGGCCTGGAGCAGAACAGTCACCACACGTTCCATCACTTTACCCAAGAGTACTAACTAAAAATAAACTACATCCACCACTTTACCCAAGAGTACTAAATAAGTAATACATGACACCCAGAGGATTAGATATTACTGATCATTCAACCACCCTGCTCAGCAAAGTCTGAACCTTTTTTCCAGCCAAAGAAGCAACTTAAATTGGAGGAAGACTCAACCCCATTGGATCACAAATGTTTTCCCCAAAAGGGCAGGAACTATTCCTTCCTGAAGATAGATGTGAACTCCTTCCAGATCTCTAGCCAGGATGGGTAAGGAACACAAATAGTTGGCTGGACCTCTTAATGAAGACAGTGCAGATCATTAGGGTTGAACACCACTCTTAAACCTTTTCAACAGAGTAAACATAGTAAGAAACATAACATACCAACTAACATTTCTGCATGTATGGGCTATGGCTGGTTAGAACGTATGCTTCTTTCTCCTCAGACTTAAAAAAAAAAAGACAATGAAGGGTAAAAAGAAAAAAAGAACTATATTCTGTTTCACAACTATATCCAGCACATGATTTATGAGGCACTTTGTTTTATGCATCTGTTGAAGGATGAAATTCACATTATAGTTCAAAGATTAATCGCTTGATGATCGTAAAGCCTTCCAACAACCGTCACTGTCAATCAAATGTTTATAGACATATTTAGCTATAAACACATTATCAACTTTGCTCAGGAACAGATCAGGGGAGAGAGAAAAATTTTTTAAAGACAAGTTCGTAAACATTAATGTGTATCCCTTGATGCTACTGCAGCAATTCCGTCTGGCCAATTTCAAGGTTGCGAAGACAAGAAAGCCAGCAGTTTGATGGATATCCTAGGGCAAGAGACTAACCTACATGAGTATTTTGTGATTGATTTGCATTGTCTTTCTAGAGAGAAGATCAGATTTCATCTAATGTGTTCAAATATTCATTTTAGTGTGTTTGAAAGATCAATGTTTTTGAAATGTGATTCAGTGACCTCATGCTGGTAGTCAGCACTTATTTATCCCAGTGAAAAGGAATCTGAAGAAAATGTTATACTCAAATTTTTTTTGGTTTGTTTGTTTGTTTGTTTGGGTTTTTGTTGTTGTTGTTAAATTAGCACAGGACTATAATGGCTATCCCGAGCAAATCTAGATAACCAAGACCCTTGAATAACTGAAGCATGTACCAAAACATCCTGCAATATGGTAATCTATAAAAGTGTGTTGAATCTTTGAGCTATTTTACTAGTTTCGCCAAAAGTCCTCCATGGTTTACTCCGAGGATGAACTTCCAAACTCGCTTCTAAATTTCATCTTAGCCATGATGCCAGTGGCAATTCTATGCAACATATTATAGGGCGTTCACGAGGACTCCAAGTTTTTGCTTCACACAAACGCTGACCCATCGAATATATAACACAACCACTAAATGTGCAAATGCCAAATAGAAAACCAGACATGCTCTGAAAAATCTTTGTCAATGGTGAACTGAACAGTAATGATTTCAGAACACAAAATGGTCAAAATGCTTCTGTGTTTGTTTCAAACCAGTTGATAGTCTGACCTTTTCATATTAGACAATTTTATGCTTTGTCCCCAATCTTTCTTTATCTTCTGTGATTCAGGGTTCTACTTTTTCACAGATACAGAATTAGCATGTGGATTCTGCTATGTCACAGTGCAGGGATGGTCACATGCTTAGACGGATAAAAAAAATGGATTATGCAAACTCACAGAGGTTCTGTGTATCAATGGCTATCAGAAAGAAAACCTCTCGCGCAGCAGGCTGCGTTCCATCAACCATCAGATTTGGAAACAAAAATCAGAGAAAACTATGACCTTGGGGACAGCTTTGTGTGCCCCAAGAGAGATCTGGGTTGGTCACTACTGAAAACAAATCGGTGGACCATTGTCTGATCCACCAAAGAAATTTCATCCTACTGGTATTGAGATTGTAACTGTATCAAAGGCAGTTCCTCATATAGAAGAGGCTATCTTTTTGGCCCCTGACAAAACAAAGTGTACTTCTACGGGGCCAGCTGGCATTAGTTAGGAAAGTTTCTGGGGCAATGCCCTCGAAGAAGGATGAGAGTTGGCTTTTATGCCCCACTTTTCTCTACCTTAAGGAGTATCAAAGCAGCTTACAATTGCCTTCCCTTCCCCTCCCCACAACAGAGAAACCTTGTGAAGTAGGTGGGGCTGAGAGAGTTCGGAGACAAATGTGACTAGTCCAACATAACATCAGATAACATTCAAAGCTCAGTGATTCCCAGGTCTTCATGGTCCAAGGCTAGGATTTAGCTACTTTAGGAACCATTGATTTCCACTGCACTGTGTAGAACAGTTTAGGGTTTTAAAATGAAATATGAGCATTACCTCCGCTGCCTCAGTCCTATCCATCCAACACTTATCTGAATAAATGCATTTGTAAGTTATGTTTCCCATAAAGAAGACAGAAGAGGCTACAGTTTTGGCCCCTGACACAACAAAGCACTGTGTGCTTCTAGGAGGCCAGCTGGCACGGGTTATGAAAGTTTCTGATCAATGCCCTCTAAAATAATTAAAACAAAGGGGGGAATGAACTTGCCATCAGGAGCTCCATATTGCAAGGCCCGGAATTCAATGCCGATCTCCCACTTGGCTGCTTTTGTTGCTACCACTAAGCCATCTGGCTTGCAGGATTATTTAGCACAGTTATCAGTGTTGTGTCTTCCACTTCAGCAGGACAAATATTCACATCTAAACTTCCACCACAATTGAAAGAATATGCATGGGATGGAGAAGAATTTTGTTTTGGAGAGGGTTGGGAGTGGAAGAAAACAAAGGCCTTTTCACAAAGTGGGTTTGTACAGTTGTGGGGTGATGAGGCTGGGCTTGCATTTATCTCTGTTAATCGCTGCCACTTTCAGAAATCCATCTCTAAAATGAAAAACACCATATGGATTTCCACCTCACCCCCAAATGGGACATTTCAAATTTCATTTTATTTTACACGTATACTCCTTCCTTTCCCTCAAATGGCTCACAGCGACATCACAAGTTTGGGACGATCATGCACAAAAACTAGGGTTGCCAACCTCCAGGTAGTAGCTGGAGATCTCCCGCTATTACAACTGATCTCCCGCCGACAGAGATCAGTTTGCCTGGAGAAAATGGCCACTTTGGCAATTGGACTCTACGGCATTGAAGTCCCTCCCCTCTGAAACCCCACCGTCCTCAAGCTCCGCCTCAAAAACCTCCCACCAGTGGCAAAGAGGGACCCAGCAACCCTAACAGAAAGAGATATATGATTTCACAGGGTGAGGGGAAGATCTCCAAATGTGTAGTTCCCATCCTAGTGGGTGGGTGTGCATCATTCCCATTCAAAATGCCCATCGCTCTCTCATGCATAGCTGTTACTCTAAGTGCTGGAATACGGCACTGGACTTCCCTCTGCCATTTTGTGGCAAAGGCTTAATTGTGTAAAAATATCATGTGTCCATCATTTTGTAACTTTGCAATAACTGTTCAGAAACCTGTTGGCTTCATTATCTCTGTGATGCTTCAAGAAATGAGAACCACAGATGGGCACTGTGTCCCTACACCTCCTTTTTTAATAATTAGTGAAGTGCTTTCAAGTCACAACTGACTTAAGGCGACCCCTCAAGGCGTTTTTCGAGGCAAGAGGTGAGCAGAGGTGGTTTGCCATTGCCTTTCCCTGGTCTTCCTTGCTGGTCTCCCATCCAAATACTAACCATGGCCAATCTTGCTTAAATTTGGAACTCTGACAAGCTCAGGCTAGTCTAGCTATTTAGGCTGCTATACACCTCATTTTACACAACAATATTTCATTTCCATAACCAGTGTAAGGCCATTAACAGAGATCCGGGAAGCCTACTAAACCTCGTGCAAAGGATTTTTGTCAGGCCTGAACAGACTTGATATTGGTCTGCCCGCAGTGGGTTAAACCCTGCCCTCGGCCCCAATCCCCTGCCCTCAAGAAACTGAGGAAAAAAACCGCCAGGAAATGACCTCTATAGTGACCCTCTAGGAATTTTCCCATGCCCCTATAGGCTTTACCATAGATACTAGGTGAAATTCCTAGAGTATCACCTGGAAGTGATGTCACTTCCCAAACCAGAGTTAGCAAACTCTAATCAAGGCAAAGATAAAGCAATTACAATCCCTTTTATTTCAATTAAGCACAGGCACTTGTGGCTCTTTAAAATAAATCTGCTTTGTTTGGGCTGTATTATGAGCTACTGTCCCCCCCCCCTTTATTTGTTTAAAAGAATTATCCTACCTCCCCAGTATCTGAGGCTGCTTCCAATCACACCAGAAGATATCAACTTAAAAATTACCAAACTATATATATATATATTTCTAACTGCCCCATCTCTTCTGCTATACATTAACCTTGTTCACAAGCCAACAATTCACAAGCCTGTTGAAACAAACAGGCCTTTCCTAAAGACCAGGAATGAAGCCCACATCATCTTGAAGGTTCTGCCCAGCCCCGAGCTATCACCGTAGAGAGGTCCTGCTCCTAGCAGATGTTCTGACTTGGTGAAGCAAAGACACCCAGAGACATGACAAATCAAGTAGGCCTCTTAACAGAGAGCTACAACTGCATAGATGTTGAAGAAGTAGGAGGAGGAGGAGAAGGAGTTGTTGTTTTTATATGCCGATTTTCTCTAACTTTTAAGGAGAATCAAACTGGTTTACAATCTTCCCTTCCTCTCCCCACAACAGACACCTTTTGAGGTAGGTGGGGCTGAGAGAGCTCGAAGAGAACTGTGACTCGCCCAAGGACACCCAGCTGGCTTCACGTGGAGGAGTGGGGAATCAAACCCGGTTCTCCACATTAGAGTCCGCTGCTCTTAATCACTACACCGCGCTGAACTCTGACACATACTGAAAGCCTATTTGGAGCAACCTATGAGACTCTGCATCTGTATGCCATGTATAGTTCTTGTTCACATCACTGCACAGTCCTTGTGCGTTATTCATCAGTGTTGCAAATACCTCTGAGATGCTCAGATGGGAAAAGGTCAATATACCATGTTTACAATTATTCAGGGAATAGTGGCAATACTTTACAAGACTCAACATGGAAGAAAAAGGGACAAATGTGCAGATTTCCATCTGCTATTTATCTTCCTGAAAATTGGAACAAGAGCATATGTAAACATCTGGGTGGTGACAGCACTATAAATGTGCAGAATTAACTCTGACCTGATTCCTCTGGTATTACAGGCAATCACAGAAGTGGCCTTTTCACTGTTTGCCAGACAAGGGTCCACGCCAAATTATATTACACACATAATTTGAAATCACTCCGATTTGTCATATTCCTTCAAAATGCAAGGCCACAAGCCCATTCCAACAAAAAGAAGTTGGGTCTGATGAGAAGAAGAAGAAGAAGAAGAAGAAGAAGAAGAAGAAGAAGAAGAAGAAGAAGAAGAAGAAGAAGAAGAAGAAGAAGAAGAAGAAGAAGAAGAAGAAGAAGAAGAAGAAGTAGTAGTAGTAGTAGTAGTAGTAGTAGTAGTAGTTATTTTTATATGCTAACTTTCTCTACTTTTTAGGGAGACTCAAACCGGTTTACAATCTCCTTCCCTTCCTCTCCCCACATAAGACACCTTGTGAGGTAGGTGAGGCGGAGAGATTTCGGAGAGAACTGTGACTGGCCCAGGATCACCCAGCTGGCTTCATGTGTGGGAGTAAGGAAATCAACCCGGTTCACCATATTAGAGTCCGCAGCTCATGTGGAAGAGTGGGGAATCAAACCCGGTTCTCCAAATTAGAGTCTGACAATCTTAACCACTACACCACGCTGCTGTGCTGACCATTCTTCCACTGAAACCATTAGAATTTTAAAGCACTTCATCATGCCCAGTGTTCCTCTTTCTTTTGGATATCAAACTATCTTGGATGTACAGGGTTCTTAAAAAAAACCCAATCACATATCAGTCTTAATTTCCTGATACAAGTCATCTATTAACATATTTGTACTCAAACTTTCTCTTATGAGCTCATGGCAACACAGATCTCAACTATTTATCCCCATAATGACGCTAGCCGACAGCCATAGTTTAGAGCATTGTTTCCCAACCTGTGGGTTCTAACCCAAAAGTGGTTTGCAAAGCCTGTGAAAGTGGGCTTTTGCAAGTGTGCATGCTCTTTTTTAAATAAGCGGGTCACCATACCAAGCAAATCTGGACTTGTGTGTCACCACACCAAAAGGATGTGGGGGCGGGGAATGGTTTAGAGCTAGCGACTTGTCCAAAACTATCCAATGAAACTTCATGGCCAAGGGGATTTCATCCCAGTACTTTTCGTTGATGACACCAAACCCTACACATTGCACTACAGTGACCTTTGTAAAAGGTAGTTGGAATATAATTGAAAGATCAGGGATTTTCAGGCCTTCAATCTGTAACCTCATGGTCTGAGCCTGGAATTGAACCACTGATTTCAACTGCACTTTAAGAATAGTGTGGGCCGGGTTGTAAAATGAAGTATGAGCATTACCTCCGTTGTCTCAGTCCTAACCACCCAATGCTTATCCAAATAAATACAATTGTACTTTGCTTGCAGAATACAGTAGATATGCTTAATACAGCATAGAACATTCAAAAAGAAGAGATCCAAATGCAGATACTTATCTATGTACTTTTGCCATTGGGACTTAATACAAAGAGATTTTTGTCTGTAGTAGAATGGAGGAGGAGGAGGACCGTTGGTTTTTATACCCTGATTTTTCTCTGCCTTTAAGGAGTCTCAAGGCAGCTTACAATTATCTTTCCTTCCCCTCCCCACAACAGACACCTTGTGATGTAGGTGGGACTGAGAGAGTTCGGAGAAAACTGTGCCAACCTCCAGGTACTAGGTGGAGATCTCCTGCTATTACAACTGATCTCCAGCTGATAGGGGTTAGTTTCCCTGGAGAAAATGGTCATTTTGGCAATTGGACTCTATGGCAATGGCCCCTCCCCAAACCCCACCCTCCTCAGGCTCTGCTCCAAGAATCTCCCACCAGTGGCGAAGAGGGACCTGGCAACCTTAACTGTGACTAGCCCAAGGTCACCCAGCAGGCTGCATGTGAAGGAGTGGGGAAACAATCCCACTCTATTAGAATCCACCGCTCTTAACCACTAAAGGTAAAGGTGCCCTGTGCAAGCACCAGGTCATTACTGACCCATGGGGTGACATCACATCCCGACATTTACTAGGCAGACTCTGTTTATGGGATGGTTTGCCAGTGCCTTCCCCAGTCATCTTCCCTTTACCCCCAGCAAGCTGGGTCCTCATTTTACCGACCTCGGAAGGATGGAAGGCTGAGTCAACCTTGAGCCGGCTACCTGAAACCAACTTCTGTTGGGATTGAACTCAGGGCATGAGCAGAGCTTGGACTGCAGTACTGCAGTTTATCACTCTGAGCCACGGGGCTCAATTCTTAACCACTACACCATGCAAAATTAAGAGACCTTACATGGATCCAGTTCATAGTGGAACATACTTGTCCAGAGGATGCAATTCGAACATTCATCATTGTGGACCACACTTTGTGGCAAGATCTCCCCACACCCACATGTTCCAGAAATTCGGTAATGTCAGCGTAGCTCAATCTGCTGAACCCTCTCCGAAAGGAAACACTCTCAAGGTCGGAAAGGATGGAAAATAATTTTGTAGAGGAGCAATGTAACTGCCCCCACAGCACAAAGGCTCTTCAGTTCAAATCCGCCTGTGCGCCGACTCTTGACAGACAGTCCGATACTACATCGTCAGAGTAGAATTTTGAATACCATTATACGCCCACCGTCAAACATTGTCAGATTATATCGGCTCTCATATACCAAAGGCTGAAATAAAATTCAAGGTCAAAGATTGGTATCTGACATCAAATATGGGCATCCCGTGTTTCGGGAATATCTGAATATCCAGATCATTTGTACTAAGTAATTTGGCAGTGACATTCAAAGGAGAATTTGGGGGTGAAGTATTTTATTTCAGTCCTAGAAAATAGGATCTAAACCGTAGCCCTGGATCAAATGCCCAAATGGATTTCCTGAGAAGAAATATTTCACAGAATTATATAAACTGGGAACATTTTGCTTGCTGTGTCCTATTTTTTTTTTTTACCCAATTGCATTTATTTTAACCTTCCGTTCCAATGAGCCTTACTTTACTAATTCAGAAATATAATGGAGATAATGATAGGTCTTGTAATTCCGGGCTTCTTCACATATTTGCTTCGCTTAAATTAACTAAGCTTATCTTAATGAGTCTGTCCCTTTTCTGTTGATACGCCTGGGTAAATTATGGTCCTTTTTTTTTTTCCTTCTCAGCTATACCATGCTGTAAGATGGAGGCGAATGTGTTTGAAAAGTCTGACCCAGGATTATTCCTGGGCCAAAAAAAAGCTGTTTTAACTAGGCAACTTCCACACACCTTTTTGATGTGCAACTCCATACATCTGTTTTACTACCTTCTCACTGACCTTCAATTTATGTAGTAGAGGCCCAGGGAGCGAATAATACATACCTAACATCGCTAGAGAAATGGAGTGGTTATCCGTTTTAATTTCTCAGTCCCCATGGGCATGCACTAGACATGAGATGCATTTAAGAAGTTCCCCTAGTTGTCTCTAAATAATGGTCCCCATTACTCTTCAAAATGTCTGGCAGTGATTTGTTCTACTGGGAGGGGAAAAAAGCGGTTTCTTTGAAGGCCATTTTGTTCCATGGACATTGGAAGCCTAGCCAGTACAAAGGCCAAAGAAACCTGGGGGTGAGAGGGAAGTGATTTAAAGGGCCTGAATTTGTACCTGTCTCCAATCTTCAGCCAAACTGAAGATACAAAAAAATCTATACCGTGCTTCCTTTTTTGCCTTCCAGTCCTCCCTGCTGCCTGTGGACTAGGGTTGCTTGGTCCCTCTTCGCCACTGGTGGGTGGGTTGTTTTTTTTTTATTTAAAAAAAGGTTTATTTTTATAATTAAGGGGATACAGAAGGGGAAAAAAAGGGAAGGGTAAAAACCGTTTGATATACAAAAACAATATAGCAGATTCAATGGAAAAATAAACTTAGTCGAATACAATACCATATTACAAGCATGAGTATTAATCAAGTAAAATAAAATGTCTACATATGCAGTTGTAAAAGTATAAAAATCAATCAGGTTATCTACCTATTACATAATAAAAATGTATTATACCGTTTAAAACGGTGGGTGGTTTTTGAGGCGGAGCCTGAGGAGAGCATGGAGTTCAATTGCCAAAGCGGCCATTTTCTCCAGGTGAACTAATCTCTATCCACTAGAGATCAGTTGTAATAGCAAGAGATCACCAGCTAGTACCTAGAGGTTGGCAACCTTACTGTGGGCACTCACTCCCATTTCAGTCCCATTGATAGGGTTCCCAACTGCCTGGTGGTGGCGAGCAATTGCCCGTCAACTCACCAGGCTGCCCGCTGCCCCTCAGTTGCCCAGCCGAGGGGGGTGGTGATCCGAGCACAGAACTACAGGTGATGCTCCAGCACTCTCCTCCAAAAACATTATGGGTTTCCATAGAGTTTTTGGAGAAATGTGCTAGAGTGTCCCACATGACGCCGTTCTTCCGGGGTAAACCCGGACGTGATGACATTCTGCCATGCGTGCCATATGAGCAGGGATCATCGCCCCCGCACCCACCCCGGCCCCGACACAATAAATCTTCCGCTGGTGGTGTCGGGGGGACCTGGCAACTGAAACTATCGAAGGTCAATCAGGGTTTTTTTTAAGCCCTATAAAACTTTAGGAACCAGTGGGAAATTGGAAGCTTGGGTCAAGACTCTTTCACCCAGTCTTTCCATGTGTAAAGAGGAAATAAATAAGGCCACAATTTGAATTAATTCAGCTGTGTACCCCATACACCGAAAAGAAAAACATTTCACAACTTTCCTCACCATTTATGCAGCCCGGGCTGCTGGTCGCCTGACATGAAGCCATGGTCCAAGATGGACCACAGGTCTGTATTTTGAAGAGCTGGCTCAATCATTGGGGTTGCCAGGTCCCTCTTCGCCACTGGTGGTAGGTAGTGGGGAAGAATTATTCCGGGGAAGAGATGTAGAGATAATCCCAGGCTCCTGCAAGCCTGGTCTGGAAAATTCCTGGCAATGTAGGAATGGTGACTGAAGAAGGCAGCATTTGGGGATACGGTTGCCAACCTCCAGGTGGTAACTGCAGATCTCCTGGGATTACAACTGATCTCCAGGTGACAGAGATCAGTTCACCTGGAGAAAATGCCACTTTGGAAGGACTGTATGGCATTATACTTAGGGTTGCCAGCTCTGGATTTGGAAATACCTGGAGATTTTGGGGGGTGGAACCTGAGGTGGGCGGGGTTTGGAGAGGGGAGGGACTTCAATGCCATAGAGTCCACTTGCCACAGCAGCTATTTTCTGCAGGGGAACTGATTTCTATTGCCTGGAGTTCAGTTGTAATAGTGGGAGATCTCCAGCCACCACCTGGAGGCTGGCAGCCCTAGTGTGTGCACACAACACAGGCTGCAGAAGCACGATCGTACAACCATCCGTCAACTCTCTAGTAGAAAGCGAGCACAAAAGCAAACATTTTGTCTATCTCCAGCCTGTATCGTAATACTTCCTCTGCAGAATCTGCTAGAGGCAACTGTTAGACCAGCATTAAATTGACTGCTAGTTCTTAGGTGAAGAGATTAGTGGCTTGAAGAAACTATCAACCCAAAGCCATGCATGCAGAGCGAAGATAACAGTTTGGATAAGCTTCCCAATAAAGGCATCTCTCGACTCGACTCGACAGCAGGGAAGGAGAAGGAAGAATACAGAACATACTGAGTGCACGTTTAATTAAAATGCTATTTTTTTGTCACTGGGGGGAAAAAAAGAAGAGGCAAGAACTTAAAAATAAAGAAGACCAAAGGCAGTAGCACAAGCCCATCTGTTTCTGAGCTCGTACAACTCGACTGTTTGTCTTGCTTGCGGATTCTTGGTACACACTCCCCAAATCTACGGCATGCAAGATTGCCAAAAATATGGTAAAGGGGGTTTGGTTTGTTTAAAAACCTCCCATGATTTCGCCAACAGCTGCTCTGCCACAGGATTCAAAATCCAGGAAAATTACTACAAGACCAATTTATTAATTCAGACACACATATAGCAAAGGCAATTAAAACTATGACACACTGGGTTTTTACGCATAGTTGATATTGTTATTGCAGTATTTGCCAGGTTATTAAAACATAGTCTATACAGTGGCTGAATGGGTTTCAACTATTGGTCTTCATCAGCGGCTTGCCTGCAGCAATTCAAGACAGCTTGTATATTTGGGGCACATTTGGTGATTCCCCGGAGCACAAACACCAGCCAGTCACCTTAAAGGTACATCACAGTAGAAGGTTAGGGTTACCAGCTCCATGTTGGAAAATACCTGGAGATTTTTGGGGTAGACCCTGATGAGGGGAGGGTTTGGGGAGGGGAAGGGCTTCAATACCATAGAGTGCAATTGCCAAAGCAGCTATTTTCTCCAGGGGAACTGATCTCTATCTACTGGAGATCAGTTGTAATAGTGGGAGATCTAGAGGCTGGCAGCTAGGTTTGCCAGGTCCCTCTTCACCACCAGTGGGAGGGTTTTGGGGCAGAGCATGCGGAAGTGGGGTTTGGGGAGGGGAGGGACTTCAATGCTATAGAGTACAATTGCCAAAGTGGCCATTTTCTCCAGGTGAACTGATCTCTGTCGGCTGGAGATCAGTTGCAATAGCAGGAGATCTCCAGGTAGTACTTAGAGGTTGGCAACCCTAGTGACCCACAAGGGACAGAGGGGAGGTATCACTGCTGTTTCTCCTGGATGGTTTCCTTACCAACAGTGGCAAGGGAAGATCAATTTCTTTGCTCCATAATTTGGTGACCCACATATGCTAAGGCAGCTCAGATGGTGTTTCATAAGATGTCTGAAGCTAAGCTGGGTTGGCTCTAGTTAGCTCTTGGATGGCTAGGGTTGCCAGGTTCCTCATCACCATCGGCGGGAAATATTTGGGGCAGAGCCTGAGGAGGGTGGGGTTTGGGGAGGGACTTCAATGTCATAGAGTCCAATGGTTTTCAAAGCAAGAAATGAACAAGAGTTTTATTTTGTTTTTTTGCTATTGCCTTCCAATCCTTGACTTCCTTGGTGGTCTGCCATCCATAGGGTTGCCAACCTCCAGGTACTAGCTGGAGACCTCCTGCTTTTGCAACTGATCTCCAGCCGATAGAGATCAGTTCACCTGGAAAAAATGGCCGCTTTGGCAACTGGACTCTATGGCATTGAAGTCCCTCCCATCCCCAAACCCCGCCCTCTTCAGGCTCTGCCCCAAAAACCTCCCACTGGTGGCGAAGAGGGACCTGGCAACCCTACATAGCACTGGGGACCTCCTCAGTGAAATTCAAAGCACCCTCATCCATGACAGAAGCTGATACTGTCTTGATTTCATACATCTTTCCTGATTTTCCCAGACTTTTCCCCTACCTTCGACTCACTGCATGAGTCCAATCCCGGTGAATAAATCAAACAGGAGCCTAACGGGCAATTTTTGCATTCCACTACAAGCCAGTTTTATACAGGCATCATGCCAGGGCTGTAGCCTGGCTTCCTCAATAGGTGCGACCGCCCCATTTCCAGATAAGGCCAGACCCTAGCAAATTTGTAGGGGAAACAGAGCAGTAAGTTTGTCGACTGGAATGCTCCAAAATCAAGAGCAAGTCGTGAGACCATAAGAAAGGTATGCATGACGTCTGTCAGAAAGTTGCCAGGACTTAAATTTAATATGTTACAAGAGTGGTATGTTTTCATAAAGCTGTTCTTGGCAGAGCATAAGGATCTTTTCCATAAGTATTCCTGACATAAAGAACAGTTCTTTGAAATAAAGGATGGTTTATCGCCCAGGGAGTGGCGATATCAACAGCAGGAGAGTCTGGCCTGCAAACAGCTTGGCCATGGTGGATCCAGATTCCAGGCTGAAGTAGGCACCGATTCAGGTAGAAGGAGTGGGAGACCTGGCGACCCTAATAGCTGCCTTCAGTGTTTTTACTGACTCCTAGGCCATTTATGCGGAGCTGTTTCCCTTGCAGTCCCCCTGCCGACTGCTCCAGTGCTTCGTTTTGATCATGCACGCCTTGCCCGACTGTCAGAGGTCACCTCGCTCTCCCCACACATTTCCGCTTGTTTTGTTCGTGTTTTCCAGATGCTGTTTAATGCCACAGAGCCTGCCTTCCATAGCAGCCATTTTCTCCAGGTGAATTAATCTCTATTGCCTGGAGGTCAGTTGTACTCCCAGAAGATCTCCAGCTACTACCTGGAGGTTGGCAACCCTAGCTATAGGAAGTGGGAGGTATGGGCGCATTTGTTCTGCAAAAGTCACCGCCTCCCCTTCAAGCAAAGAAGGTATGTCAGAGAAGAAAAGAGATTCACAGGACTCGAGATAATTAGTGTCGGGCAAACATAAATCACTGTGGAACAGGTAAGTGAAAAAAAAAGATTAGGCGACGCTATAGGATCTAAGTTACAATAAAAAAAACAGGCATTTTATTTTGTGTATCATGCATTATTATGCCGAGTCGTAGCACGCACCTTGTTATTTTCTGACAAGTTCTTACTTATTGGGATTTCAAAGGGGATTCAGAGGCACGGGCATTTCAGCAGCTCACCCCTTCTACTGGCTAATGAGGAATTTTGTCACTAGCCAGAAGACAATGAGAGACAGGAATCCGTGAGAAACGTCTACCGTCAGGGTGTGAATTTTGTCACAGATGTGCAAGTGTTAAAAGAGCTCACGTTAATGTCCTTGCTGGATATTTGTTTACATCCCACCTAGGCAAGGGGCCACCCATAGTGCAGACAGACCACAAGCCTTGTGCTGCAGCCTGCAAGGTTTTTTCTGGTCCCAGGCAGGTACTGGAAATGGGAGGTGGTTATCAGATGAACACGTGAATCTGCCTTATACTGAATCAGGCTCTTGGTCCATGGAAGTCAGTATTGTCTACTCCACCAAGGCCAAGACAGTCGCCTAAACCAGATCCAAGGTCCAGATTACCTTTGCCAGTCAAGCACATGTCAACTGTAACATTCATCACACATGATTATATTTGTGGGTTCCTAGTCATTTCCCTACATCTGTGCAGACAAAATCTCATTTGCAGAGAAGCCTTTTAAAAGCACATTCATGAGTAGAGTTGCCAGCTCCGGGTTGGGAAAAATCTGGAGATTTTGGGGGTGGAGCCTGAGGAGAGCAGGGTTTGGGGAGGAGAGGGACTTAGAGTCCAATTGCCAAAGTGGCCATTTTCTTCAGGGGAACTGATCTCTGTCGCCAGGAGATCAATTCTATTAATGGGATATCTCCAGCTACCACCTGGAGGCCTACGGTTGCCCGGTCCCTCTTCGCCACCGGTGGGAGAATTTGGGGGCAGAGCCTGAGGAGGGCGAGGTTTGGGGAAGGGAGGGACTAGGGTTGCTAGATCCCTCTTTTCCTCCGGCAGGAGGCTTTCTTGTTTAAGCGCATGCTGACGCACCTGGAAGGGCCGCCTCGCAAAGGGCCTTTACCTCTTAGTTTAACTTAAGAGGTACCTTAAGAGGTAAAGGCCCCTCTAAGAGGTAAAGGCCCCTCGCGAGGCAGAACTTCTGGTTCTAAACTGGAAGTGCCGCGCACGGTATGCACGTTTGCCCGCTGACCCTCAGGTGGTCGGCAGGCAGAGGGGGCAATTGCCAGGGGTTTTCCCACCACCAACGTGCACCTGGCAACCCTAGGAGGTACTTCAATGCCATAGAGTCCAAATGCCAAAGCGGCCATTTTCTCCAGGTGAACTGATCTCTATCGGATGGAGATCAGTTGTAATAGCCAGAGATCTCCAGCTAGTACCTGGAGGTTGGCAACCCTATGGAGGCCGGCAACCCTATTCATGAAGGATACCTCTACTTTTTATTATTATTATTGTTATTTTAAGGAGCAATAAAGTGGAGTTGGTTGCCTAGGAGGAATGTTTACCTGATGTGGATATAATTCAAAGGAAGATGAGTGTGCATGTGTGTATGGGGGACAGAGATGATCAACCAGCAAAAAGAAGTTTAACTTTAAAAAGCCTCCCAAAAATCTTTTTTAAAAATAGTGATTTGTAGGGGCAAAAGAAAGAACAAGTCAAGAACAAGCACAGGAGATGTCAAATTTATGCTACAACAGGCCGCTTGTTCGCACATAAACCCGGCTGTATTTTTGCTGATGATAGTTATCTCCCAAATGGAGAGCGCTCTCTTGTTATCTGAATAGCCAGCTTGAACTTCCCTTCCTCGACGTTTATGCCCTGCCATGTGTTTACTGCCCATGGCTTTTGGAAGCAGCCAATTTCGAAGTCTAGCTGTTCTTTGCAGTAAATAAACCAGATGCACTCAGTGGATATCAAAGTCTTTGGCATTAAAGGATCTCTTTGAAGGGCATTTTGACAATCGGAAGGTTCCCACCGTCCCCGTCTTGCAGTTTACAAATGAACCCCCAATCCAAACTATTTAAGAATTGAGGCAATTCTTGTTTTTCCCCCACTCTTTCTTTTGACTGCTCCAGCTCAACGCACAATTCCCGTAGTACATTAAAAGCCACAGTCGACAGTTATCTCGACACATCCTGTGGATATTTAAACACAATAGGGAAAGCTAATCCGCATTTTAGCTAACACCCAAGACTGTGTTCATGAGTCCCTCTTATAAACAAACTCAATGTATCTCTGATCACTGACTTTAGAAGGCTGCTGTGGCGGTTTTGCTGTGGGAATTCAAGGCGGCTATCAGATTGACTGAGCCACTGTAGAGATCTCCAAGCAACAGCCTGCTCAGTTTCCCAATCCAGAAATACCTCGTTATGTTGGATTTGCGAAAATCTGTGGGGGAAAAAAGGTTTTGAGTTCGCCCGTATTGTGGTTGGTGAGTCTGGACTGGGAAAATGTACCCAAATTAACAGCCTGTTCTTGGCTGATCTCTATCCAGAAAGTATAATCCCAAGGACAGATGAGAAAATTGAAAGGACTGTGCAGATTAAAGCTTCAGATGTAGAAATTGAAGAAAGGGGGGTAACGTTCCAGCTGACTGTTGTGGACACACCAGGATATGGTGATGCTATCAATTGTTGAGACTGTTTCAAGACTATAATTCCTTCCTATACTGATGAGCAATTTGAACACTATCTTCACGATGAGAGTGGCTTGAACAGACGGCATATTGTAGATAACCGAGTTCACTGCTGTTTCTGTTTAATTTTGTCGTTTGGACATGGTCTCAAGCCCTTGGCTGTTGAGTTCATGAAAGCCATACACGAAAAAGTGAATATTGTGCCTGTAATTGAAAGAGCTGATACGCTTACTCTGAAGGAGCAGGAGAGGCTGAAGAAAAGGATGAAACTGAAAAACATAGCATCAAGATTTATCACTTTCCAGATGATGAATCTGACAAAGAGCAGGCCAGACTTTAAAGAGCAGGCCAGACTTTTGAAGGCCAGCTTTCCATTTTGTGTAGTGGGATCCAATCAATTTATTGAAGCTAAAGATAAAAAGGTCAGAGGTCATCTTTATCCATGGGGTGTTGTTGAAGTGAAGAACTAAGAGCACAAAGACTTCTTGATTAAGAACCATGCTAATCACCCCCATGCAAGACCTCCAGGAAGTAACTCAAGACCTTCACTATGAAAACTTCCATTTTGAATGGCTCCAGAAAGGTGGCAGAAAGGTAGAAGATGAGGAAGTGAACAAAGGCCAAATCTTGCTGGAAAAGGAAGCTGAACTCCGCCATGTGCAAGAGATGATGACAAGGATGCAGGCACAGATGCAAATGCATAGACAAGGAGGTGTAGGAGACACTAAATGATTTGCAAGAAAAAGGAATAATATCACTGCTACTGCAACACCCCTTCTGGGATTTCTCAGCCACATAGGACTGCAACCACCAGTGGATGATGGTCCCAATTTACCATCTTGGCTACTTGGCATTGATGCACAGCCACCTGGAAATAACATGCTCCCTAAAGTGGAGGAGGAGGAGGAGGAAGAGGAGGAGGAGGAGGAGAAGAAGAGGAAGAAGGTTTTATATGCCAACTTTCTCTACCAATTAAGGAAGAATCAAACCGGCTTACAATCACCTTCCCTTCCCCTCCCCACCACAGACACCCTGTGAGGGAGGTGGGGATGAGAGAGTGTGACTAGCTCAAAGTCACCCAGCTGGCTTCATGTGTAGGAGTGGGGGAACAAATCCAGTTCACCAGATTAGTGTCCACCGCTCATGTGGAGGAGTGAGGAATCAAACCTGGTTCTCCAGAACAGACTCCACCACTCCAAACTACCGCTCTTAACCACTACACCACACTGGCTGCGTGCCGTACGGATAGGATTCTTAGTCTAGCTGTGATTTCAGATTGTTTATAACTTGTATTGTACTTGTTGTTGTATATTATCTTTGTATTTATATGATGTTAGCAACCCTGAGCCTGGCTTTCTGGAGGAGGGTGGGGTAATTATTATTATTATGTATTATTATTAGTGCTCAAAATGTGAATAAAACCCTTTGTTTTTATTAGCTGGGAGATCAATCGATTAAAATACCCCCTCCCATGTCCTCTGTGGCTGACTGCTCAGTGCTATACTTTCTATTCTTGGTAGCATTCTGAAGTCTACAGATGGCCCAACCTTGATCTTTGCCAAAAAAACAACGATGAACAGATTCAGAGGCTTCAAGAGATATACACACCCGTCTATCATGGTGACACAGGGAGCAAAAAATATCACTTCTACCCAGGACAAATCTCCTGTAGACAAAGCATAATCTACTTCTTTAAAAATAACCTGAACATTACCTGCATAATATACTGAAGAACAGATACTTCCACTTTCAAGCCAACAACAGAATGCAGTGTTGCCTAATTCTCATCCAAAGCAACAGGGCTTCCCAACCCCTGCTTCCTCTAGCTATCATTTTTATTTCCCCCTTTTCTCCAAAGAGTTTGTGGCCCATACTAACTAGTATACCACAGTGGCTCTCACTGCGAGAATGAACGTAGTAAATACATATGAACACAAAAAAGTGACAAATCTAACTCTACCACCCCAGAAAACATGATTTATAAAGATATGGAGTATGCTCTTTACGTAGGGTTGCCAATCTCCAGGTATTAGTTGGAGATTTCCTGCTATTACAACTGATCTCTAGCCGATAGAGATCAGCTTGCCTGGAGAAAATGGCCGCTTTGGCAATTAGACTCTATGGCACTGAAGTCCCTCTCCTCCCTTCCCCAACCCCCCCTCTTCAGGCTCCGCCCAAAAAATCTCAAGGTATTTCTCAACCCGGAGATGGCAACCCTACACAAGTCCCACATAACCACTTTCTAAAAGCACTTAGTGGGTGCCAGGAAAGGTGTTAGAGGGTGCCAGGGCGTCCTTGGGCATCATGTTTGAAACCCCTGTGCGAAAGCATGGGAACTTGTTCTGGAAAAATTGAAAGCAACAACTAAACAGCAGGTTAAATTGTAAAACTTGTATTTAAAAATACAGGATTCTTTTCCACTTTTGTTTTTTTAAGTGTCAGGCTCTTTTCAAAGTACAATCTCATTATCTTCAGCATCATTACATGTATTTTTGTACAACTGCAAAAGGGTTGCCTGGAATATGGAAAAACAATGTTTGTTTCTTTTTGTTTCTTTTGACTTTATCTACCTATCTACTCTTTCAGTTCTCTGGTTGTTGTTGTTTTTGTGGTTGGTTTTGTAGATTTGTTTGTATTCTATACCCAATGAGTCATGGTTTGTATCTGTGATACATACAGCAGCTAGTCACGCCACTGTAAATATACAGCTGATTTACTGATGTACAGTAAGTGTTGAAAAGCATGGGGAGAACAGTACGTTCCACTGGTTGGATCCCGCTGCCATATCCACTGATGAAAGGGATTGCTGTCAGTGGAACAGGACTTTCTTGACTCTGTTGTCCTACCTCAGCCCAAAAGGCTGTTCCGTGGGAACAGGGCAGTCTCTGGAACGCCATGAGGGATGAGCCAGAAGAAAGGATGCCCTTCATCCAGAATAGATCAAACCAATTTTGGGGAGAAGCAAATGACGGGAAACAAAAACTGGCATGAACATGTCAGACTCGCTCAAGAGAAGCAAAATCAAAACAGGGTTTGGGGGTTCCAGACAGCAGGGGCAAGAAATGCAAAACCGTCCCAGACGGAAAACCATGGTCTTCACCCTGTACCTCCCCCATAGCCTTGATGTAGGAACATGAAGAAATGATCTCACACCCTATTAAACTTCTGCCAGTTTCAAAAGGAAGCTTGCTTTGTGTTTCTGGTGTCAGATCTTCAGTCTGGAGGTGGACCAAACAAGAGATCCAGTCTGTAATTATACTGGGACCAAGCCTGTATTTTTTTTTTAATTTATTGCAGTCGCATCTTCCTCAAAGCTTTAAGAGCAAGAATAATGGGAGTATTCCAACCAGCGGTTTAGCAATTCTGCCTCTAGGACACTCCCACATGGATGTCCTCTGGCAAACATTTCACTTCCCATGGAAAGACAATCTCTCCCTCTCTCTCTTTTCTAATTAAAGCCCTCATCTGCTAGAGGACTTCAAACACGTCTAACACCACAGCCCTAAAAGAAACCAAACAACATCGCTTGGAAGCCAACTCCACTGATCTCAGTGGGAATAACTTAACAGACAAGTTTTATTAGTTTTGTTTTTGTTGTTTAAAGAATACATGTAAGAACATTTTGCACGTGGCAGGGAAACACAGGCCAAGAAGTACCAGCAAACAGAAGAGCAGAGAGCTACAAACAGCCTGATCTCGTTCAAGAATTAGGCACACCAAAAGTGCATGGAAATCCTGCATGGAATTGGGCGGTGTGATTCAGGACTAAAGCTCCTGCCTGATATCTTGAGCAAAGGATCCTAATATACATTCAGAGTAGGGTTGCCAACCTCCAGGTACTAGCTGGAGATCTGCTATTTCAACTGATCTCCAGCCGATAGAGATCAGTTCACCTGGAGAAAATGGTCGCTTTGGCCATTGCACTCTATGGCATTGAAGTCCCTCCCCTCCCCAAACCTCACCCTCCTCAGGCTCCACGCCAAAAACCTCCTGCCGGTAGCGAAGAGGGACCTGGCAACACTAACTCAGAGTCTGCCATCTTTTAGTCGGCAATGTGAAAGAACTGGCTTGCAAAACAATCCCCTTTGGCAAGATCTCCCACACTTTTGTGGTTAAAACTGTGGTGCCCCCTTAATTTGCTAGGCAGCCTCAAACTCAAGCATGGCTGCAAGTATGTAGGGTTGACAATCCCCAGGTGGGGCCTGGAGATCTTCCTGAATTACAATGGATCCGCTGACTACAGAGATCAGTTCCACTCCAGAGAAAATGGCTGCTTTGGAAGGTAGACTCCATGATGTTATACCCTGGTAAGGTCCTTCCCCAGGCTCCACCCCCATAATTTCCCAACCCAGAGCTGGAACCTAAATTTGATACATCAAGCCATACTCCAGCATTCCGGATACATGACAACAATCCGAGTTTTTTAGTCAACATAACTGCCATGTGCTGTTGGAGAGTGGGTTCACCTGGTTGGCTCGCTAACTGAACAGACCTTCCCTAGAAAATCAGGAACATACGGGGTTGGATCGTAGCCCTCCTTCTGCTCACCCAAGTAGCATTTCTATTAATTTTAAAGTTATGTCAAGTTCCCCCTTCCACTGTTCCCAAGCTCTGCAGACTCCCAGGGGTTGCATTTCAGAAACCTCAGCAGGCTGCAGAGGGAAGGGGGAGGCGTACAGTGTTCCAGGTTTTAGAGTAGGGTTGCCAAGTCCCTCTTTGCCACTGGTGGAAGGTTTTGGAGGCGGAGCCTGAGGAGGGCGGGGTTTGGGGAGGGACTTCAAAGCCATAGAGTCCAATTGCCAAAGCGGCCATTTTCTCCAGGTGAACTGATCTCTATCGGCTGGAGAGCAGTTGTAATAGCAGGAGATCTCCAAGTAGTACCTGGAGGTTGGCAACCCTATTCTGGGGAGAAAGGGCAAAGAACAATATTTCCAAAGGAGGATGCTTAAACTGGGGCAGTAGACAGCGGAAGGTATATGGGGAGGTTTTCCCAGTGCCATTGGAAAGACACATCAGTTCCAATGTGCTTTGATTTATGTTGTGTATCGCCTAAGACAGGTTGATTAAATTAGGAGGTTCATATGCTCTGTGGAGCTGCTTGCATATACACAGGCAGGCTAATCAAAATACCACATCTTCCTGACATCCCCGGGAAAGGATGGGGCGGCTTCAGTGATTTGTGAACGTTCACCATTATTCAGCTTTTCACAAAACGCGTCAAGACGACAAGCGTCAATTGCGAGCCTGGGTTCTGGAGAGCAACTTGCTGGCATCAGCATGTTGGAGAGGAAATGTCTACAAACTGCCAGGAAATAGTAAGATTACAGTGTGTAGAAACACACACTAAATGGTTATGAGCAATTGCCTCGTTGCTTTGCTACCTTGTAATGTTAATTAGAGCAGAGATTCCCGATAGCATGTGTACAATGGCTCCTCTCAGGTGTCAGGTTGCAAAAGAATGAATTCATTCTTTTAAAAACTATTATTATTACAATGCTTCTATCACCGTCCAGCCCTTCCTTCCATAGGTCTCATTGCTCACTCTTCTCCACATCCATGAGATTCCTCTCCACATCCACAAGGAGAACCAGCGTGGTGTAGTGGTTAAGAGTGGTAGTTTGGAGCGGTGGACTCTAATCGGGAGAACCGGGTTTGATTCCCCACTCCTCCACGTGAGCGGCGGAGGCTAATCTGGTGAACCGGGATGGTTTCCCCTCTCCTACACATGAAGCCACCCTGACCTGGATGGCCCAGGCTAGCCTGATCTTGTCAGACCTCAGAAGCTAAGCAGGGTTGGCCCTGGTTAGTATTTGGGTGGGAGACCACCAAGGAATACCAGAGTTGCTGTGCAGAAGGCGGCACTGGCAAACCACCTCTGGTAGTCTCTTGCCATGAAAACCCAAAAAAGGGGTCGCAGTAAGTCGACTGCAACTTGATGGCACTTGATATACACACACACACACACACACACACATATGAAGCCAGCTGGGTGACCATGGGCTAGTCACAGCTCTCTTAGAGCTCTCTCTGCCCCACCTATCTCACAAGGAGTGTTGTTGCGGGGAGGGGGAGGGAAGGTGATTGTAAGCCATTTTGATTCTTCCTTAAATGGTCGCGAAAGTCAGCATGCAAAAACTAACTCTTCTTCTCCTTCCTTCGTTTTAAGTGCCAAATTAAAATCACTGGCCTGATTTTGGTGTTTTTAGATTCATTAAAGCAAAAACTGAGAGTCAGATGGGAAAATCCCTAAAAAAGACAACACTACAAAAGCACTGGCCGTTTTGTCACCCTTTCCTGAACCGCACCTCCTTGTTAAGCCAATGTTTCATCTTTCACTCACAGAATTCCTAACTAGATCCATGGTTGTCTAAGTGGAGAATGATATGACTTCCGCTTTTACCCCGGCTAATCCACTGCTAAGGGACACATTCAGCTGTCCCCAACCCACAACAGAAAGTGTCCATTCCTGCCAAATATAGAGTCTGGCGGTCTTCCAGATGGGAGGGGAGGGGGAGGGAAGAGGAGACGAGACGGCATTTCCTTTGTGCTCCTCACGCCAGGCAGTCCCATCCTGCAGCCAAACTATTTTGGAAGCCCCCTCCCCAAAATTCCTTCAACCCACTGCAAGGTCACATGGGAAAACCCAAGTAGGCAATGCCACCAGCACCTGCTGAAGAAAGCATAAGATAGACATACACTGGATACCTTCCCTTGTTATTGGATTTCAAACCTGATATCTGATAGAGGCAAAGAGAAACTATATTTTTTTCAGTAAACCATCAATTGATATTTTCTACTACCTACCTACCTATCTACCTACCTACCTATCTACCTACCTATCTACCTACCGATCTATCAATCAATCAATCAATCAATCAATCAATCATTTAGAATATGGGTGTCAAACATAAGGCCCGCGGCCAGGTTTGACCCCTTGAGTTCTCTTATCTGGCCCTCGAGCCAGCTGAGGCAGCCACCACCCCCCAACTCTCGATCTGGGCTGGCGAGGCATGGCCCTAGAGTTGTCAACCTCCAGATAGTAGCTGAAGATCTCCTGCTATTACAACTGACCTCCAGCCAATAGAAATCAGTTCAGCTGGAGAAAATGGCCGCTTTGGCCATTGGACAGTATGGCATTGAAGTCCCTCCCCTCCCCAAACCCCACCCTCCTCAGGCTCCGCCCCCAAAACCTCTTGCCAGTGGCAAAGAGGGACCTGGCAACCCTACATGTCTCGGCCCGATCAAGTGACAGTTATGTCATATCTGGTCCTCGTAACAATGGTGTTCAATACCCCTGATTTACATTCTCAGTTGTATGGATTTTGCTGTCCTTAACTGCTGTGGATGTCTGAAAGGTTCCTCCCATCAGAAATTCTCTCCTCATAAAAGAAGTTTTCAAAACAAATCTTCAATTGAGCAGGTTCAATTACTTGCAGTACTGCTGTGCGCAGACAGGGAAGCTAATCAAAATACCGAATCAATCTGACATAGAGAGTATGATATGCTAGCTTTTGGGGGAAGGGGAATTTCTGACAGGGAACAGCTTCAGCGATGTGACCTACCGCATTATGAAATGGACAGCCCCAGCAGGGCTTTCTCAGTGGTGGCACTGCAGCTTCTCTGCAAGGCAACTTTACAACTCAGTTTTGGACACCAACTTAAGATGCTTGCGTCATCTGAAAATCCTGACATGTGGAAATAGGCAAAAAGAGAGGGGGCCACACCAAAACAAAACAGAGACAAAAAGTAATGAATGGTGCCAGGAATAAAATTTAATAAATAAAGTACCCCATGTGTTTCACACGATCTTCTTCGGGGTTCTGTTTCTCTGCTCAAGCATCCCTTTATTGCTTGCATGGGATGCTTGATCAAAGAAAGATCCCCGGCAGTTTCCATGTCAAGTCTGTTCTATGTTCTTCCACTCTTTCTGACACTTCCTAGACACAGACAGTTTCCCCAAACATATTACTTTACCCACAGACATGCAAGATTTGGAGAGCAAGTAAGCAAGAAAGAACAATCCTATGGTTTGTAGGAATTATTCTGTTTTATTAGCATTATTGCTAAATGGAGATAGCTTAGCAATCCCTAAGAAAGAAAGAAAGAAAGAAAGAAAGAAAGAAAGAAAGAAAGAAAGAAAGAAAGAAAGAAAGAAAGAAAGAAAGAAAGAAAGAAAGAAAGAAAGAAAGAAAGAAAGAAAGAAAGAAAGAAAATTATCAAGTATTAGAGACCAGTACTATAAGAACCCCCTAGCGCAGAGTAGTAAGATGCAGTACTGCAGTCAAAGCTCTATTCACTTCCTGAGTTTGATCCTGATGGAAGTCGGTTTCAGACAGCCGGCTCAAGGTTGACTCAGACTTCCAATCTTCCGAGGTCATAAAAATGAGTACCCAGCTTGCTGGGGGTAAAGTGGAGATGACTGGGGAAGGCAATGGCAAACCACCCCATAAACAGTCTGCCTAGTAAACGTCATGATGTGATGTCACCCCATAGGTCAGTAATGACCCATTGCTTGCACAGGGACCTACCTTAACCTTTCCTAGAGACCAGAAACTTTTACTTCCTGGAACCCTTACTGTCTGCAGCAATTCCTCTAGTGTTTTGGACCCAGCTTCCCCCGTCTTAGTACAAGAGGCTCTTTACATGAAGATCCCTGAGGTTGAATTTGGATCTTCTGCACAAAAAGAATGTGCTCCATCAGTGAACTATGAGTTTTCCACAGGGTATCCTTGATGCATGAGTGGACTGCATCTATGGTCTTAGTGCTACATCGTATAACAAGTAGCATGAGAAGTTCTAAGCTTGTTTGGGAAAGTTTTGGCTTAACTGGTTTTCAATAGCCATTCATATCTTATCTCCACCAATCTCTATGGCCATCTACAGACACATGTCACTTTACCCATGCAGAGAGAGACCTAGATCAGAATTATGGTTACAATTTGTGCAGAGGCAGGATACAATGTTTTGAATAAATAAATCCATGTGCAAGTACTTAAATAGGACACTGTTCTTCTCATGGATAGGCATTGCCCAGGGCAGATCTGCAACTGTTCTGCTGATAAAATTGAATAGTCCAGGAAAACCAATTGTCTGATATGGGCAGTTGTTGATAACACAGGATGGGTATGTTCAGCACTTAATGGCTATTTAAAACCACCTCAAACCCATTGATTTTTTTTAGTCAGGTCAGATCACAATTCAACCACACAATATACATGTCTATTTGAACCAGCTCACAAGTGAGATGTGCAAACCAAAGCAGGTTTAAAATATATGACAACTGAGAGCTTAAAGATTCACTTCAGAAATTTCTTGGTAAAACTCTAGTATTGTATGCACATGCGGGTGTGGGTAATGTCTCCAGAGGTGGAAATATAGATATATTTTGACATAGAAGCCTGATGTGTGGAAAACACCCTCAAATAAAAAAGGAAGAAAAATCCTATTTAGAGTTGTTGTTTTTCATTCAGCTTTCTTAATGAACAGCTGTTTGCAGAGGTTTATTAATTCCTTAACAAGAGTACCTTTCCATTCTGTGGAATGTAAAAGTGCTGTTCACTTATCACGCTAGTATGTTAAGCATTTTATGTTACACACAACAAATGATATGTTGCGGCCGCCATTAAAGCACCTAAAAATCAATTCAAGAGGCTTTCAAGAGGGTGTGAAGGACAGAGGGGGCTATAAAAGGAACTGCTGACAGGCCTTATCACTGGTGCCATGGGTGCTGTTGCTGCTGGAACATCCATTCCAGCTCTCAGACTCAGAAAAAAAAGTCCTGAACTTTAATGATTCACTACATGGCAATCCCCAACATAATCCACATCTCCCCTCCGTCCCATTTCTATCTCTTCAGATCTTTATTTAGTCCTTATTGTATCCTGAAATAGGGTTGCCAGGACTGTAGGGTTGTAACTATACAAAGGTTAGGGTTGCCAACCTCCAGATACTAGCTGGAGATCTCCTGCTATTACAACTGGTCTCCAGCCGATAGAGATCAGTTCACCTGGAGAAAATGGCTGCTTTGGCCATTGAACTCAATGGAAAATGAAGTCCCTCCCCTCCCCAAACCCAGCCCTCCTCAGGCTTCACCCCAAAAACCTCCCACCAGTAGCGAAGAGGGTCCTGGCAACCCTATCCATTCCACAGGGTATAAATCTGGAAGAGTTTATCATCAAGCTTCTAGCTCTCTCCATCAGGTATGGCATTTTCACACTACCCACCAGCATTCCTGGGTACAACTTTTCCCACACAACGGGAATCTGTGTGGTAAGTTTTTAACATGCACATAGAAACTGTACACAGCAGACACCTCTCCTCCCCTTCCCACCCCCAGATGGGGAAACATACAACCCAGCCCCTTGACAGCCAAGAAAACGTTTCAAGGGAAAAAGCAGAATCAGACGGCGGCATTTCTATTTACTCCAGGAAGTTATATGCAATTTATATAGCATCAAACAAACAAAGACCCCACAGAAATGATTTTTTTAAAATCACTGCCAGTCCCTTCTGAACTCCTGTGTTCAGCGGAAGTAACCCTCACACTGGGGTCACTTCCCACAGATTTATGACTGAAGGCTGTAGTCATCAAGACCACTCACCATGAGCATGTCAACTGAATTTGTTCCCCCCTGGCTGGAAGGTACTAATGTATTATAGGAACGCAGCCGGTCTAAAAAATGTGTTCTTCCCAAACTCCCAGCGGGTACCAACAGCAAAGGGATTTTTTTTCTCTTGAAGGTGGGGGAGTAGTGTTTTCTTTTTATCTGGCATCTATGAATGATGTGTGTGTGTGGCGGGGGGGGACCTCTCTGAAGAAATCAGATTATTCGGATTCTTCTCTGGTGTTTATTAATGGTGTAGGGGGACTTCTCTGAAGAAATCAGACTATTCTAATTCTTCTCCTTCCCCAATCCTACTTGGAGTTACAACTCTTAAAACTGTATTGATCTCCGGGGACTGGGAAATTGGAATGTGTTGACTCTTCTAAAAACAAACCAAAAACAAAATCTGTACCTTTCTTCATAATTAGAATTCACATAATTAGAATTCACAAAGGAATATCACAAATTGCAACACATACTTCAAGGCAAGTGTGTGAAAAGAATCTAACAAACTCACAACAGCGGAGTGCCTTATCCCCCCCCCCCCCGCACAACAGAAATAGACTTGTAGGACAGGAAGGGGCTGTGGCTCAACGGTAGAGCATCTGCTTGGCATGCAGAAGGTCCCAGGTTCAATCCCCGGCATCTCCAGTTAAAAGGATTAGGTAAGTAGGAGATGTAAAAGATCTCTGCCTGAGACCCTGGAGAGCCGCTGCCAGCCTGAGTAGGCAAGGTTGAAGGAGCTGGGTATGTTTAGCCTGAAGAGGAGAAGACTGAGAGGGGATATGATAACCATGTTCAAGTACTTGAGGGGCTGTCATATAGAGGATGGTGCCAAGTTGTTTTCTGTTGCCAAAGACATTAGGAAGAATTTTCTAACAGTTTGAGTGGTTCCTCAGTGGAACAGGCTTCCTCGGGAGATGGTAAGCACTCCTTCCTTTGAGGTTTTTAAGAAGAGATTAGATGGCCATCTGTCAGCAATGCTGATTCTGTGACCTTAGGCAGATGATGAGAGGGTGGGCATCTTGGCCATTTTCTGGTCACTGGGGGTGTGGGAGGGGGAGGTGGTTGTGAATTTCCTGCATTGTGTAGGGGGTTGGACTAGATGGCCCTGGTGATCCCTTCCAACTCTATGAGTCTATGAATTAACATTGCCTTTGAAATCAAATCAAGAATTCGTTAAAAAAATAAATAAAAGCAATGCATGACACACACACAAAAACAATTAAAACACCAAAACAAAATAAAATGAAAACAACCCAATAACACACACATAAGGGCCCTCTTCTGTTATACTGCCAGGTAAATTTTCTAAGGGCCAAATGACACATTTGCGTTTTTAACAAGATGGGTGCAGATTCCCTAGATACAACTCAGCTGCATATCAGCTGTGGCATATGTATGTGAGTAGGTGCCATCGAGTCAGCTGATTTATGGCAATCCCGTAGGGTTTTCATGGCAAGAGACGTTGGGAGGTGGTTTGCCACTGCCTGCCTCCGTGTGGACTGAGAGACTTGTGAGAGAACTGTGACTGGCCCAAGGTCACCCAGCAGGCTTCAGGTGGAGGAGTGGCGAATCGAACCCAGTTCTCCAGATTAGCGTCCGGCGCTCTTAACCACTACACCACACGGGGATACTGGGATACGGCTTTAAAATAATAATAAAGGAGAGCCCAAAACAGGCTCAGAACACCAATGTGCGGGGTGGGGGGAGCAGGGAGATGGGTCCTTGCCTTTTCTGAAACAGCCCTGTGGGATTATTTCCCCCTTTTTGCTGCTGCTCCATGCACAGTCTATGAGGGAAGGAGGGAGTCTGGAGAAATCAGCTGAAGGCTATGAAGGGGTTGCCTCCTTCCCAGCTCCCTTCTACCTTTTCCTGCTTCTTCCCCCCTCCCCAGCTTTCCTCTTAGTCTGCTGTCTGCACGCCGTATTTGCTCCTGCGCTAGGGTTGCCAGGTCCCTCTTCACCAGCAATGGGAGGTTTGGGGGGCAGAAGCTGAGGAGGGCGGGGTTCGGGGAGGGGAGCGACTTCGATGCCATACAGTCCGATGGCCAAAGCGGCCATTTTCTCCAGGTGAAATGATGTCTATTGGCTGGAAATCAGTTGTAATAGCAGGAGGTCTCCAGCTAGTACCTAGAGGTGGCGAACCCTATCCTGCGCACCTGGGAGGATTTGGTGTATTTGCTGTGGGAAGCATTAAAACGAAGGACAGGATTGCCCACTGGGAGCAATGGGAGAGGCTTGAAGGCCCATTGGATAGAATGGGAGCCAGGAATGCCAAGTGACTTACGTGGGTCTCCACAGAAATATATTAAACCATTAAAAAAGTTGCAGTGGAAATGCCGAATGAATTTTGGATGAAGGTCTCTGGGCACAGATCAACTCACTGCTCTGGGACTGGCATGACGGTCCACAGGGTAGAATGACAGCCCCTGGGAGTAGCTGAAACGCTCTGCAGCTTGGATGACTGGTCCCAGAGCGCAACGACAGCCCCTGGGAGTAGGAGACATGTTTTGGGCCTGGAATGACAGGTCCCAGAGTGGAATGACAGCCCCTGGGAGAAGCAGACACCTCTACCTTTGATAGTGAAAAGCTAACACAGAGCTGAGATGTCTCAGTTCTGCTTGGTGGAGTCCCATGATTTGTACACACACACACACACACATACACACACAAGGCTGAGATTTTCTGAGATTGTCCTTTTTTAGGATGATCAAAACCTGAGATTAGATTCTGAGGTCATTTTAAATTGCAGATATATGAGCAAATCCCGAGGAAATTATTTTTTACAGTAAAATTCAAAATCTAGCCGTGACTTTTAATAAATTGAGCATTATTCTGTTGCTTCTGTTTATTTTATTTTTTTATGAGCTAGCGTGGCCCATAGGGTTGCCAGGTCCCTCTTTACTACGGGCAGGAGGTTTTTGAGGCGGAGTCTGGAGAGGGGAGGGACTTCAATGCCATCGAGCCCAATTGCCAAAGCGGCCATTTTCTCCAGGTGAACTGAGCTCTATCGGCTGGAGATCAGTTGCAATAGCAGGAGGTCTCCAGCTAGTACCTGGAGGTTGGCAACCCTAATGGCCCATGAGATCTAATTTTTGCATTCCTAGTATGAAAAAACTCCCTGCGATCACGAAACTTTCCATGTTGTAACAAAACGCTGTCCAGTAATCACCAGCCTTTGCATTGGTTTACCTACAGCATGTGCTATAATGGAAATGAAAAGTGATTAGTGAGAACCGCTTGATGATAGTGTTAGACGTGCGGACCTTTGAGGCTAGGTTTTAAAAATTCATCACTCAGCCTTAATCTAGGCTTCCTGTGTAATCTTGACCAAGTAATTATAGCTTTTTCTAACCTACCGCTCAGGGTTCTTTTGAAATACCTGTTTATTAACTTCATTTGTACCCTGTCTTCCTTTACAATAGGAAAGGAAAGGGGTAGGAAAGAGGACCTGCTCATGTTAGGGTTGCCAGGTCCCTCTTTGCCACTGGCGAGAGCTTTTTAGGGTGGAATCTGAGGAGGGTGGGCTTTGGGGAGGGGAGGGACTTCAATGCCATAGAGTCCAGTTGCCAAAGTGGCCATTTTCTCCATGGGAACTGATCTCTATTGGCTGGAGGTCAGTTGTAATCGCAGGAGATCTCCAGCTAGTACCTGGAAGTTGGCAAGCCTATCTGTAGGATTTCGGAAATCTTATTGCTCCTACCTGGTGAAATCTGCAGCCATGATATCTCAAATGGCAGCCAATTACTATTCCATCAGTGCTTTCCTTTTTTTCTTTTTGTTTTAAATTTCATCTTTTCTGCTATTACTTTACAGCTAAGCACAAAGCGCCATTTTGAGCCCGAGGCTTTATAAGTTGGCATTTTACTCCTCTGAACTAATAGAAAAAATCCATTTAATAATTCTTGAGTTCACTATGTACAAGGCAGAAATACAATAAATATATCATCTTAAGAGAGCTAAGGGAGTGCCTCTCTCTCGCACTTAAGGTTTCCAGCCACAACTTTCAAAGGCATTAGTTATAACAAAGGATAGTAGAGAGGATTAAAAAAAAAAACCTCAGAATTTTTGACACAATTATTTTTTTTTCAAAATTCTACTTTCATTAAGATCAATAACTTTAATACAGCCCAAGACCAGCTGATAAAAATATACACGTAGTAACAGGACAACGACTATATATACACCAATAAATATTTGACATTAAGAGTCCATGGAAAGATTGTCAGAAGGTAGGGTTGCCAACCTCCAGGTGGTGACTGGAGATCTCCTGCTATTACAACTGAACTCCAGGCGACAGAGATCAGTTCCGATAGAGAAAATAGCTGCTTTGGCAATTGGACTCTGTGGCATTGAAGCCCCTCCCCTCTCCAAATCCTGCCCTCCTCAGGCTCCACCCCCAAAATCTCCAGGTATTTCCCAACCCGGAGCTGGCAACCCTATCAGAAGGTGAAACTGATAATGGTTAATACAGCAAGTTTTAAGGATCTGCAGTTACTGGGCTCACCCCTTAGATACCTGGGAATTCTTAAACCATTAACACATAGGAACTCCTTGGGATACGAACATTGACAGTCACCTATCTTCATGGCAATAGGGCCTCTTCCATAAATGTATATTCACAGTCCTCCAGCTCCTTCATCTGCAAATAACACTGTTTGCAAGTTACCCAATGCTCTCTAGATTCAACTCAAGTTACATTTGCAGATAAAATTACCAAACCTGAAAAAGAGCCAGCGTGGTATAGTAGTTAAGAGCGGTGGTTTGGAGCAGTAGACTCTAATCTGGAGAACCGGGTTTGATTCCCCAGTCCTGCACATGAGTGGCGGAGGCTAATCTGGTGAACTGGATTTGGGCTGATTTGATGGGAACATTGTAAGTTGAGGCATATTTTCCTCAATACAAATGCTGTGTCACAAAAATTTGCAGCGTGATTTTTTTTTTTTGGTAGTCGCACAGTGGTAAGCTGCCGTACTGCAGTCCCAAGCTCTGCTCACGACCTGAGTTCGATCCCAACGGAAGTTGGTTTCAGGTAGCCGACTCATGGTTGACTCAGCCTTCCATCCTTCCGAGGTCGGTAAAATGAGTACCCAGCTTGCTGGGGGTAAAGGGAAGATGACTGGGGAAGGCACTGGCAAACCACCCCGTAAACAAAGTCTGCCTAGAAACCGTCAGGATGTGACGTCACCCCATGGGTCAGGAATGACCCGGTGCTTGCACAGGGGACCTTTACCTTTACCTTTTAAACCCAAAACCCGAAAATGACTGAAATAGCTAATTTTGGGTTTATTTTCAGTTCGGGTATATCAATATGCACAACCCTACTGCCCACCTTAAATCTTATAGTGTCAAGGGAGTTTAAGCAGCCAGTGAGCAAGACCCCAGCCCAAGTGAATGAAGCTGTATATAACTTTCTCTCCTTCAACCCAGTGATTTTTTTTAACCAGCAATGCCTATTCTAATCCTTTGTTTTGATTCTATTTAACAGATGTTTTAAAAAAAGCCGAACAGACTATTTGCAATCTTCCGGTCTTCCATATTGCCATCTCATTTTTTAAAATGTTCGTCAAACCAAAAAGAAGACGGAATGCCTCCCCTCCTCCCCATGCATGAGGCTATTCTCATTTAACAGTGTATTGTGAGCCCTTTATCTAATGAAAGTTCCCTTTCACATAGGCTTCTCCTCCCAGCATGCATCTCTCTGCTACCGGGCGGTCCGATTCGACATTAGACAATGGATGGTCTTCTACTCTTAGGAAGAAGTGTTAAAGGAATTAGTTTGCACTGCAGGAAACCACTAGTAACAGTGGCATTTCAGTTATTTCTAGGCCCACATAATGAAGATGAAGGCAAGATATCCTTTTATATATATATTTCTGCTCATCCACCTGCTCATTTTCTCCAATTTAAAAAAGAGACACAGAAGATTGTGTGATCAACTATTTTTATTTCAATAAAATAAGCCAATTTTTGTTTAAAATCCTTTCCCTTTTTGTACTGTGATCTACACCATTTATATATATATATATATATATAGGTCCAAAAAGCCAAGCATTTCCTACTGAGCTCAGGCAAGAGGAACTCCGTGTGCCGAAAGAATCTTTCTTTTTTTTCACCACTAGTGAAGCAAAAAGAGAAAATGGAGCATTTGCCATTTTTATTCAGGCCTTAATGAAAAAGGGACGAGATTAATAAGCTCAGCTTTATCACTCCACAGCTTAAAGGAGCATATCTTAAAACCTACAGCTGATACACGTGATGTGGCAACATGACCATTTATAGTTGTCCCTGTAACCTATAGAAGGCCATTCACATCCTATCAGTTTTACTGTATCAGAGTCTTTGCCAGTCATATTTGACAAACTGCTGCTCAGTTATGGAGGAGGAGGAGGAGAAGGAGAAGAGCTGTCATATAGAGGATGGTGCCAAGTTGTTTTCTGTTGCCCCAGATGGTCGGACCAGAACCAAGAGGTTGAAATTAAATCAAAAGAGTTTCCATCTAGACATTAGGAAGAATTTTCTAACAGAGCGGTTCCTCAGTGGAACAGGCTTTCTTGAGAGGTGGTAAACTCTACTTCCCTGGAGGTTTTTACCTTAGGCAGATCATAAGAGGGAGGGCATCTTGGCCATCTTGTGGGCCTCGAGTAGGGGTTACTGGGGGTGTGGGGGGAGGTAGTTGTGAATGTCCTGCATTGTGCAGGGGGTTGGAGTAGATGACCCTGGTGACCCCTTCCAACTCTATGATTCTATGATTCTTCTAATAAGATGAGTTGGTTTTTATATGCTGACTTTCTCTACCTTATTTAAGGAGAATCAAACTGGCTTACAGTCTCCTTCCCTTCCTCTCCCCACAAGAGATACCTTGGGAGTTGGGTGGAGCTGAGAGAGTTCAGAGAGAACTGTGACTAGCCCAAGGTCACCCAGCACTTCATGTGGAGGAGCGGGAAATCAACCCTGGTCCTCCAGATTAGAGTCCACCACTCCTAACTGCTACACCTTGCTGGCTCTCAATGAACTTGCACAGAGTTGGAACAGTAGGAAAAATGCAAGATTTTCAGGATTTAGAAGACTATAAAAACAGTTATATAGACTGCAAAAAATATAAGTTTCTCTTTCTCTGTAGGTAATGCAGAAAATGCACAATGCAGGAAATTCACAACTATCCCCCAAACCCCCAGTGTCTCCTACTCCTGCCCAGAAGATGGGGGGGGGACACCTTCAGGATCCCTCGCCTGGAGGCTTCCTGACCCCAAAGTGGTGATCAGCATTACCCTGGGTTTGGAAGAAAGGGCCACAAGAGCCAAACACTGGTGTAACCCTTCCTACCTTCCCTCTTATGATCTGCAAAAATTCACAGAATCAGCACTGCTGACAGATGTCCATCTAGTCTCTGCTTAGAAACCTCCAAAGAAGGACAGCCTACCACCTCCCGAGAAAGCCTGTTCTACATTCATAGAGTGGCCCAGAACTGAAATCACCACATTTGAAATGTCACTTCATTAGTAACCGATGGCAGTTCAATTCAGCCCCAAGTAAGCAAACCTCCATTTTGGTTCAGTATGGTCAACAGGATTCATTTAGAAAAGTTTTATGCCCTTCTCCGCATTCCTGGAGGAAGGTTACAAAAAAATAAATAAATAAATAAATAAAAGGTATTAATGAAAATTTAGCATTGAAAGCCCAGCCTAGAAGAAAAACACAGAATATAAAAACAGACTATCGACAGCTGAAAATAACAGTTTCCGGACTAAAATAGCATTAAAAGATTGACCCCTTAATTAAGAACATGGGTGAACAGAAACATTTCGGTCTGGTACTCAAAAGGACGCAACACAGGCACCAGATGAGCCCCAAGGGGAAAGATCACTTTAGAATCATCCCAATATGGAAGAAGACTTGGTTTTAATACGCCAACTTTCTCTACCACTTAAGGAAGAATAAAACCGGCTTTCAATCACCTTCCCTTCCCTTGCCCTCCCCACAACAGACACCCTGTGAGGTAGGTGGGGCTGAGAGAGGACAGCAACTGTAATATAGTTAAGAGTACGGCAACTGTAAGGACAAGTCGAGTTCTAAATGGCTGCCTCTTAAATATTGGGCAAAACATAACTGGCTGCTCACCTTTTCCACAAAGCCCATTCCACAGAGCAGGGGCCACAATGGAAAAGGCCCAGGCGCTGGTCAATGCCAGACAGACCACCCTAAGTGCTGGGAAAGCCAACAAACGGCCGCCTGATGACTGTGGTTGGCGCACAGGAACATATGGAAGGAGACGGTCCTTCAAATATGTGGGTCCCAGGTGATGAAAGGTTTTAAAGATCAGTACCAGCACCTTGAATGGAACTCAGACTGGCGGCCCATTTAGCTGTTTCAAATTGGCAACATGCTCCCAGCGGCTAGCCCCTGACAACAGTTGGGCTGCTTCGTCCTGGACCAGTTCTAGTTTCCAGGTTGACTTCAAGGACAGCCCCTTGGAGAGCCTGTTGCAGTAACCCAACTGTGAGGTTACAGAAGCATGGATCATTGTGGCTATATCAGAGGAGTCTAGGTAATAAGACAGCTGGAGAATCAGATGCAATTGATACGCAGCGCTCCTGGCCACCATGCCAACCTGCTTTTCGAATATCAAGGCTGGGTTTATGAGCACCCCAAGCTCTTAACCTGCTGTGAAAAAAGCCAACGTCACTTCCTCTAGGACAAGTGGATTCAGTTCCTCTAGACTATCAGCCTTTCTGAACAACATTAATTCTCTCGTCTGGAGTTAGCTTCAGCTTGTTCTGCACCTTAGCTAGGGTTGCCAGGTTCCTCTCTGCCACCGCTGGGAGGCTTTTTGGATGGAGCCTGAGGAGGGTGGGGTTTGGGGAGGTGAGGGTCTTCAATGCCATAGAGTCCAATTGGAAAAGTGGCCATTTTCTCCAGTTAAACTGACCTCTATTGACTGGAGATCAGTTGTAATAGCAGATCTCCAGCTAGTACCTGGAGATTGGCAACCCTAGCCTTAGCCTCCTGACCATAGCCTCAAGGCACCGGTTGAGTAAAAAAACACCAGGGTAAACTTTATATTTATATTTACACTTCACTTCTCCATAATATATGTTTGATCCACCTGTACATATAATGACACAAATATATTTTGTGTGCAATTCTTTGTCAATGTACATGTACATACATATGCACTGTTGTAGCTGAAAGATCTGGAAATGTGGCAGAAAAAGAGCAACCAAAATGATCAGCCGGCTAGAGCAACTGCCCTATGAAAAGTGGTTAAAACGCTTAAGGAAGTTTAGTTTGGAAGGAAGGCAGTTAAAGGGAGACATGATAGAGGTCTAAAAAATTATGCATGATATGGGGAGATTGGATAGGGAGAAGCTTTTCTTCCTCTCTCATAATACCGGTACTAGAATGTGGGGTCATCTGTTGAAGTTGGAGGGTGAGAGATTCAAAACAGATAAAGGGAAGTATTTCTTCACACAACACATCATTAAATTGTGGAACTCCCTGCCCTAGCATGTGATCATGGCTGCCAACTTAAAAGGCTTTAAGAGGGGAGTGGACATGTTCATGGAGGAGAGGGGTATTCATGGCTACCAGTAAAAATGGATAATAGTCATGATGCATTCCTATTCTCTCCAGGATCAGAGGAGCATCCATATTATATTAGGTGTTGTGGAACACAAGCAAGATAATGCTGCTGCAGTCGTCTTGTTAGTGGCTTCCTAAAGGCACCTGGTTGGCCACTGTGTGAACAGACTGCTGGACTTGGTGGGCCTTGGGCTGATCCAGCAGGGCCTTTCTTATGTTCTTAAGAATTGAAGTTTATCCTACCCTTTAGGTATGAATTGGAATGGTTAACCAAGTCAGAGGAATCTACAGTCCGGACACATTAGAAAAAAGGAAGCTGTAGAAATGAACTGTTTCTAGGAAGAATGTCACAGGAAAATCAAGTATGTATCCAAATTCACTTCATGCTTTGCTTTATGGGGAAGTTCATAATCTACAAATCTTCCTGAGAAATTTTCACATTTCCTAAATGAATAGGGTTGCCGGGTCCCTCTTTGCCACCAGCAGGAGGTTTTTTGGGTGGAGCCTAAGGAGGGTGGGGTTTGGAGAGGGGAGGGACTTCATTGCCATAGAATCCAGTTGCCAAAGCGGCCATTTTCTCCATTGGCTGGAGAGCAGTTGTAATAGCAGGAGATCTCCAGCTAGTACCTTGAGGTTAAAGGTAAAGGTCCCCTGTGCAATCACCGGGTCATTCCTGACCCATGGGGTGATGTCACATTTCGACGTTTACTAGGCAGACTTGGTTTACGGGGTGGTTTGCCAGTGCCTTCCCCAGTCATCTTCCCTTTACCCCCAGCAAGTTGGGTGCTCATTTGACCCACCTCAGAAGGATGGAAGGAGGAGTCAACCTTGAGCCGGCTACCTGAAACCGACTTCCGTCGGGATCGAACTCAGGTCGTGAGCAGAGCTTTTGACTGCAGTACTGCAGCTTACCACTCTGCGCCACGGGGCTCCTACCTGGAGGCTGGCAACCCTATAAATGAAACTGCTCTGGTTTCTCACAATGCCCTCCGATTTTCACAGGCAGAAGAACCCCAATATTTATTTCAAATTTATTTCAAATGCCCCACACCCCCAGGGATATTTTCCTGCCCGTGGAGAACAATCCTGAGTAGATCCGCTTATGTCTATTCAATGAGGCCTACTCCTAGGAAAGTGCCCTTAGGAGTGAACTGTTCAGCTCCCCAGCCAGAAAGCTTTGGCATCGAAGGTTAATACCTGCAACCAGCAGCTTCTTAGCGGAGGAGATTGTGTATAGCTGCAGAGCTGTTCGAGTGGAACGTGGCTTCTGTTCAGAATACAAAGGGGGGAAAAGTTAAATAAAATAAAATGAATTATAAAGCATAATGTTTCTCCAGGGGGAGGACAATTTAATAGAATTCTGACTATGTGCATGCAGACGGATTGAAATGAAACTCTTTAAGAGCCAAGAGATGCAGAAGGGAGTTGAACATTCAGCCGCTTTCCATTTTGGCTGTTTTTAATTTTGTTTCATTTTCAAGATATCTTTAAAAGCAGAGAACATGGTTATTTTCCCCAACGGTACTCCTTTATGCAGGGGAGGAAAAAAAGGAAGAAAGGTTTGCCATTCACAAATAAGTTAAAATAAAAGCTAAGAGAGGTTCCCATTTGCCTTTGTGCCCAACCTTTAAACCACTTAGGATAGCTACCATGAAGCCCCACACTAATGTCAGGCTGAGACACAAAAGCATGACTTGGGAGGAAAGGCAGGTGCAGTGCCCGGCCAATGCTGTGCTGGTGTTAACCTGGCAATGGCACAGCTCTGCTGGCATAGGGATCATAAGTGGAAATCTCCGGTGGCATCGCAGGGGAAGAGCAGAGCTTAGGTGGTACCCTACCCTATGTCCTGTCCCGGTGCCTGTGTAATGCCATGCCATCGAAAATGCTGGTATAAGACACTCAAAGGGAGAGAAAACCCCTCCCCTTTCCCCAGTGACACCTATGACACCACGATGTAGGAAGAACTCTCTGACAGTTACAGCATCAGTGGAACAGGCTTCCTCAGGAGGTGGTGGGCTCTCCTTCTTTGGAAGCAGAGGCTAGATGGCCATCTGTTAGCAATGCTGATTCAGTAGGGTCGCCAGGTCCCTCTTCTCAATCGGCGGGATATTTTGGGGGTGGAGCCTGAAGAGGGCGGGGTTTGGGGAGGGGAGGGACTTCAATGCCATAGAGTTCAATTGCCAAAGCGGCCGTTTTTCACCAGGTGAGCTGATCTCTATCGGCTGGAGATCAGTTGAATTAGCAGGAGATTTCCTGCTACTACCTGGCAGTTCAGCAAACTAGAAACAGCACTTCACAAGCTAGACACAATGATTATAAAGTAGTGGTATTTAATAACATATCCACCACTGATAGTATATAGGCAAAAACATGTATTGTTGATTATTGCCTTAAAAGTAACACCAAAGAGAGGACTATGCCTTGTTACAAACAAATAGCAGTATTATAGATAAGTCCATGAAAGGGGGTGCCAACCTCCCTTTCTTCCACAGATATGCTTCTTGAGAGTAGCAATTCAGTAGTGCAGTTGTTCTCAACAGAAGCCCGGTGATCTTTCTGTTTCAGCAATTAATGCCTTCTTCAGGGACCACTATATCATAAATTAGTACATAATGCTAATTAACAAATAATAATTAATATAAATATGCTAGCAATTGGCTTAAACAAGGGAGAAAATAGAGAGAAGATAGAGCATCATACTCACACGCTGGCTGTTATTAACATTCTCTGCGTTGGCAATTTACCAAAGATACTGCCCTTAATTTTAAATGGTGCAGTCACATGTGAGAATTAACCATTAAAGAGACAGTTACATTTTGCATTACAGAAAAACTGAATTCAATTAAAGAGACAGCTGTTACATGAATTATGTTACAAATAGCATGCTAAATCCATCGAGGTGTTCAGTCCTTTAGGATACAAAGTATCAAACATGTGGATGTATTTAGATTCTTGACGCCTTAATATGAGATCCACATCAGACCTATCATATTTCTGTTGATTGAATCGCCATAACACAAAAAATGAAAGATCCTCATCAGTGTGATTATTGTCAAGGAAATGCTGTGTTAGTGGGGCCTCCAATACACGTTGCCTAATCCTGGACCTGTGTTCACTTATGCGATATTTGAGTTGTCTATGGGTTTTTCCAATGTACCAAAAATGGCAAGCACATTTTATCGCATAAATTAAATGTTTGGAATCACAGTTATTAAAACTCTCAATCATGAACTTTTGGCCAGTAGCTGGATTAATGATTTCTTTGACTGTTAGCATGAACCTGCAACTTTGGCAGGAACCGCATTTGAAATTACCCTTAGGTAAGTTGGCAACTGACTCCTCACATGCTTTATTGCTTATTAGAATGTCTCGGAAAGACCTGGTTCTTTTATATGCCATTCGTGGTAAAGACTGGCAGCCAGGCAAATGTTGGACTAAATGCCAATGTTTGTGAATCACCTGTCTAATTAAAGGAGATAATGAAGTGTACTGCAACACGCAAGTAACGCGATCCGAACGTTGTGCCATTGATTGAGATAATAGTTGAGTTCTAGATCTATCTCGTGTTCTGGACATGGCTTGCTTAATAATTTTATTCGGGTACCCACGTTGTTGTAATTCAACACTAAGCTGATTTGCAGCCTGTGAGAAATCTTCATCATTTGTAGAATTCCTTTTAAGGCGAAGTAACTGGCTGTAAGGTAGGTTATCCCTTAAATGGGGTGGGTGAAAAGATTCATAATGCAACAGAGTGTTGCGTGCCATTTCTTTTTTATAAGGACGGACTCCCAATTTACCGTCCTGTGTCTTAAAGACACGCACGTCCAAAAAGGCTATTTCCAAGCTGTTGTTTTCTCCACTGAATTTAATATTCGGATCACGCTCATTGATCCAT
Organism: Euleptes europaea; assembly: GCF_029931775.1. NCBI lineage: Eukaryota > Metazoa > Chordata > Lepidosauria > Squamata > Sphaerodactylidae > Euleptes > Euleptes europaea. The sequence goes on from NC_079320.1 coordinate 76,101,864, forward strand.
ATAAGGAATTCTTTGAAGGATTCTGCATCCTGCATCACCAAAAAAACATCATCAACATACCTAACGAAGAGATGGATCTTATCACTGAATGGGTTATTATGATAGATATAGGCTTGCTCAAAAGCAACCATATAGATGTTTGCAATTGACGGCGCGCATGCGCAGCCCATTGCAACGCCGTGAATCTGTAAAAAAAATTCCTCATTGTACATGAAATAATTTTTCTCCATGACAATATCCACCAAATTAAGTAAAAATGAAGTTGGGGGTTGTGGATCAGGTCTAGAGTCTAACAACCCAGCTATTATACTACGGACGGCTTCAAACGGCACATTCGTGTACAGGGCATTCACGTCCATTGTGCACAACACTGAATTTAAAGGGACAGAAATATTTTCTACTTTTACTATGAAATCACGAGTATCTTTGATAAATGCACTGGTTTTAGTGGTATAGATGTTCAAAAAGGATTCTAAGTACTTAGCCATTGGTTCTAAAATCGATTCAATACCTGCCACAATAGGTCTGCCCAAAGGGGGTCGGGTTGGTTTGTGAATCTTGGGTAAGATATAAAATCTGGGAATTTTGGGATGCTGATTATACAGATACTCCGCAGTCTCCTTAGAGATCTGCTCCAAGGATGACGCTTCATTAATTACAGTCCGGATGATGAGCTGTATCTCATCCGTGGGATCATGTGAGAGGCGTCGGTAAAATGCTGTATTAGTTAACTGCCGTTGCACCTCAAGATCATAGTCCTTTTTAGACAATATCACAATTGCCCCGCCCTTATCCGCTTGTTTAATTACTATGTCAGGGCGTTTGGCTAATTTACAAAGTGTCTCCCAATCTTCCTTTGAGATGTTATTTCTTCTGTGCATTTTTTGCCGTTCTAAAATGGCAATGTCACGACTTATTACTTCCTGAAAGGTTGCAATGAAATGGTTAGAGGAAGAAGGGTTAAATTTGGATTTGGGTTTAAACCTTATCATGGGAGACTCTGCATTGTCACAACCAAATTTCTCTTTGAGCTTTAATGTACGTATCAATTTAAACATGTCAATCTTTGTTTGTAAAGGGGAGTAGAGGGGTGTGGGGACAAAACCCAAACCATATTGTAATATTTTCAGTTCTTGTGGGCTAAGTTGATAGTTTGATAAATTGACTACTATCTCCTTTCCCTTCCGCCCCCTCATCTCCGAAAAGGGCGAGAGCTACCCCGCCCTCTAACATATCTAGACCTTAAGTTGTAGTCCCTATCCGAAGTATAGCTAGATAGACTGGATGATTCACTATCATATTCTCTCTGTCTATTTCTATTAAAGCCTCTAGAAGTAGGGGCATTAGCAGTGGAGTCATTATACCAAGGATAGACTATGTCCTGGCTATAGTCATTAGAATCTCTTTCATATTTCTTTGTTTTGTATACTTTGATATTGTCCTGATATGCCTTTAATTCTAATTCCATTTGTTTGATTTTATTATCAAAAACTGCAGTTGACATGGAAGGTTTCAGTTCCTCTTTCAATTTTTGTACATCATCATTAATTAATTCAACCTCATGAGTAGCTTGGCCAATAACTAAGGTCATGAGATCATAGGCACATTTATTAAGGATGGCTATCCATTTGTTTTTAAACTCAACATTATCCTTAAATAAAGTGGGAGGCTTTTGAAGACGCAAGCCTCGTGGGATCATCTTATGTTTCACATATTCAGCAAGGGAGGATGCATGCATAGCATATTTGATTTGTTTCTTAGACAAATTTAACAGCTTGTTAAAGTCGGGAGTCGGTTCAGTATCAGCTAATGAAAACATTTGTACAGAGTCCAAAATTTTATCTCTCTCTTCTGCAGAAAATGCAAAAGACTCCTTCCACTTAGCCATGCTAACAAGGAGATGTGGTAAACAAAGGTTAGCGTGCTGTAGGATACTCAGCAAACTAGAAACAGCACTTCACAAGCTAGACACAATGATTATAAAGTAGTGGTATTTAATAACATATCCACCACTGATAGTATATAGGCAAAAACATGTATTGTTGATTATTGCCTTAAAAGTAACACCAAAGAGAGGACTATGCCTTGTTACAAACAAATAGCAGTATTATAGATAAGTCCATGAAAGGGGGTGCCAACCTCCCTTTCTTCCACAGATATGCTTCTTGAGAGTAGCAATTCAGTAGTGCAGTTGTTCTCAACAGAAGCCCGGTGATCTTTCTGTTTCAGCAATTAATGCCTTCTTCAGGGACCACTATATCATAAATTAGTACATAATGCTAATTAACAAATAATAATTAATATAAATATGCTAGCAATTGGCTTAAACAAGGGAGAAAATAGAGAGAAGATAGAGCATCATACTCACACGCTGGCTGTTATTAACATTCTCTGCGTTGGCAATTTACCAAAGATACTGCCCTTAATTTTAAATGGTGCAGTCACATGTGAGAATTAACCATTAAAGAGACAGTTACATTTTGCATTACAGAAAAACTGAATTCAATTAAAGAGACAGCTGTTACATGAATTATGTTACAAATAGCATGCTAAATCCATCGAGGTGTTCAGTCCTTTAGGATACAAAGTATCAAACATGTGGATGTATTTAGATTTAGAATCTAAATACATCCACATGTTTGATACTTTGTATCCTAAAGGACTGAACACCTCGATGGATTTAGCATGCTATTTGTAACATAATTCATGTAACAGCTGTCTCTTTAATTGAATTCAGTTTTTCTGTAATGCAAAATGTAACTGTCTCTTTAATGGTTAATTCTCACATGTGACTGCACCATTTAAAATTAAGGGCAGTATCTTTGGTAAATTGCCAACGCAGAGAATGTTAATAACAGCCAGCGTGTGAGTATGATGCTCTATCTTCTCTCTATTTTCTCCCTTGTTTAAGCCAATTGCTAGCATATTTATATTAATTATTATTTGTTAATTAGCATTATGTACTAATTTATGATATAGTGGTCCCTGAAGAAGGCATTAATTGCTGAAACAGAAAGATCACCGGGCTTCTGTTGAGAACAACTGCACTACTGAATTGCTACTCTCAAGAAGCATATCTGTGGAAGAAAGGGAGGTTGGCACCCCCTTTCATGGACTTATCTATAATACTGCTATTTGTTTGTAACAAGGCATAGTCCTCTCTTTGGTGTTACTTTTAAGGCAATAATCAACAATACATGTTTTTGCCTATATACTATCAGTGGTGGATATGTTATTAAATACCACTACTTTATAATCATTGTGTCTAGCTTGTGAAGTGCTGTTTCTAGTTTGCTGAGTATCCTACAGCACGCTAACCTTTGTTTACCACACTACCTGGCAGTTGGCAACCCTATGATTCAGTGAACTTAGGCTGCTCATGAGAGGGAGGGCAGGAAGGAGTGTTTGGCTCTCCTGGCCCTTTCTTACATGCCCAGTGTAATGCCTACCACCACTCTGGGGTCAGGAAGCAATTATCCTCCAGACCAGATTGGCCAAGGATCCTGAAGGGATGGAGTAGGGGTCACTGGAGGTGGGGTGGGGAGGTAGTTGTGGATTCCCTGCATTGGGCAGGGGGTTGGACGAGATGACCCTAGCAGTCCCTCCCAAGTCTATGATTCTATCTTAAGGTACCAATGCCCATCACAGGGCACCTAAACACTATACAGTCCCCAGTCAAGACACCCATATCTCAGATAAAGCATGCAGGTACAATTCCCCAAGATCAGATTGTGCACAATTAGTGCACACACAGAAGACTCACCACCTCTGATTATAGGAAATTCCGGCAAATCTTGGGGCACTGCTTGAAGAAGGTATTCAGTGGGGATGTGACGCCATAGAGCCCACCCTCCGATGTGACCATTCCCTTCTGGGGAAATGATCCTGGAGCCCCCTGGAATTACACCCAAACTCCAGGCCCAACTTGGAGGTTGGTAACCCCAAATGGACGATATAAACTCTAGAGCACGGGTGTCAAACTCAAGGCCTGTGGGGCGGATGCAGCCAGCAAACCAGCCGAGGCAGCCATCACCACCACCCCACTCTCGATCTGGGATGGTGAGCCATGGCCGGCCCGACCAAGTGACATTTATGTCTAGGGTTGCCAGGTCCCTCTTCACCACTGGCGGGAGGTTTTTGGGGAGCGGAGCCTGAGGAGGAGGTTTGGAGAGGGGACCACTAGGGACCACTGAGGTTTGGAGAAGGGAGGGGCTTCAATGCCATAGAGTCCAAAGGCCAAAGCGGCCATTTTCTCCAGGGGAACTGATCTCTGTCGGCTGGAGATCAGTTGTAACAGCAGGAGATCTCCAGGTATCACCTGGAAGTTGGCAGCCCTATTTATGTCATATCTGGCCCTTGTAAAAATTGGATTTGACACCCCTGTTCCAGAGAAAGTGCCCTTCGCACAAAACAGCCCAGAAGGACAAACTTTATTTCTGTGTACTGCTAACACTGCTGCGATCCAAATGTATGCTCCCGTGAAATATCGGACAGGAGCTTCCAACTGGGGATGCAAAAGACAGCCTAACCTCTCAGGTAAGAAAGGGCCTGGGGTCCACCACCTTGGGCTTGGACTTCTGCCTATGTCTCTTCCCTTAGCTTGTGACATGTGCCTACTAAGTACTATTAAGTACCACTAAGTTAAACAACCCTGTGCCCCTGAAAAGTTGCTAAAATCATGATCTACTGGTGGTCCCCTGCACTAGGTGTAGGGTTGACAGGTCCCTCTTCGCCACCGGTGAGAAGTTTTGGGGGGCAGAGCCTTAGGAAGGAGGGGTTTGGGGAGGGGGGAGACTTCGACACCATAGAGTCCAATTGCCAAACTGGCCTGCAAGTCAGAGCTTTTCCGCCAGACCTATAATTGAGGGCAGCCACAGGTATTATGTTTGCTGGCCTCCCTACCCAAAGTGACCCTTTTCTCCAGGTGATCTGAACTCTATCGGCTGGAGAGCACTTGTAATAGCAGGACATCTCCAGCTACTACCTGGAGGTTGGCAACCCTATATACAAGAGCACAGGGCAAGCATTTCACAGTGCTGAAAGCAACTTCCTATACATGCAAACAGCAATAAAATGGGATGTCCAGGGCTTAAGCACAGATGTATCTGTAACACGGCACAGTGGACCGCCAGCCTCATTGGGAAACAGTGTGCACACCAGTACACCATGACGGATCTTCCACCATTTCCCCTGTGCTTTAGGGAAAGCATATCTCCTACAGTTTTCAGCAAGAACAAAGGGGTCCCAGAATTTTTTGAAAGACTTAATTCAAAAAAGGTGCTAAAGGGAGTGCTTCCAGCTATGTCTGGCTCCAGGCAAATGTTCTCGGCAGCTGCATCTGCTCCCTCTGGCCTTGCTCATGGCAGCCCATAGCTGCGAGAAGGCAAGCTCTCAGCCAGAGCTGGATCCAGGAATGATGGAGGGGGTCTGAAATGCAAAGGCCAAACCGATGCTGGAAAATCGGCATCTTTCACCTCTATAAATTGGGCATCCTCGAGTCCCACTGGCACAGACGGCATTTGACTCGATCGTTTGATATAGGGAAAGGACGCAAAGCAGAAGAAGGCCTGAATGTTTCTCGTGGGTTGCACGCTCCTCAGAAGCAACAAGAAAAATAATCTGTAATCTTAGTCATGTCGCACTGTTCACTGGTGTTTCATGTGGTCTGATTGGGGGGAACTAGGGTTGCCAACCTCCAGGTACTAGCTGGAGATCTCCCTCGACTACAACTGATCTCCAGCCGATAAAGATTAGTTCATCTGGAGAAAATGGCCATTTTGGCAATTGGACTCTATGGCTTTGAAGTCCCTCCCCTCCCCAAACCCCACCCTCCTCAGGCTCCGCTTGGGTTTCCAGGTCCCTCTTCACCACCAGCGGGATCGGCTTGAGATCAGTTGTAATAGCAGGACATCTTCAACTATTACCTGGAGGTTGGCAACCCTATCCAGACCCCACCAGGCGGTTGGAATCCTATAACTTAAAAAACACAGAACTACTACCAGTGACTTTAATAAAAATGGGAAAAAAACAATAAAAACACCATGGATAAAAACTGAAAACACAACTAGTCTTAAAAAGAGGGGGAAAGAAGGGGAAAGCCCTGACCTGGATGGCCCAGGCTAGCCTGATCTCGTCAGATCTCAGAAGCTAAGCAGGGTCAGCCCTGGTTAGTATTTGGATGGGAGACCACCAAGGAATACCAGAGTTGCTGTGCAGAGGAAGGCACTGGCAAACCACCTATGTTAGCCTCTTGCCATGAAAACCCAAAAAGGGGTTGCCATAAGTCGGCTGTGACTTGAAGGCACTTCATACACACACACACAAAGAAGGGGGAAAACATGGTTGTATTCTTCTACACATTCGGTGTATTTGTCTTACTGCTTTCTTCTGTCACCATTTCGACTGACTTCGGGGTGGGGGTAAATTTTATTTCATCAGCAGCAAGCCACCTTGGAGGTTTCAACAACAGAAAAGAAGGGGACACATTTTAAATAAAATGCATTCAGTTTAATCCTGAAACGCTCACTTTTATCACCGTATTGATTTTGACCCCCCCCCCAAAAAATATACTTGCTATATGCTGTGGATGAAAAATCTATCCCCCCCCCCCCAAGCAGATCTTTACTGCACTTACTGGGCCTAAGGCATTGAGCAACATTCTTAGAACATCAGACAGTTTTATCCCTTTTCTATGAATCCCTTTGGTTACAATGTCGAGTACAAAAAGACAGAGAAGAAAGAGGGGGGAAATGGAAGGTTTGTTGGCCAGCAAAAAAGCAAAAAAGGAACACGAGTTATAGTTTTTTTGCTTTGCACATTAAGTCGGAGTTGGATACTGAAAATACCCCCGAAGGGCCTGGCAGAAAACACAAGCCATTAATTCCTTCTCATGATGTGGGAGATTTTAGTGAAGGCTTAAAAGGAAAATTAGGAAACATATGAGAAAATAGAAGGATGTCAAAGAATTTAGAAACTTTTCAGCTTCAATGTTCTAACATACCTTCTTGCCAATCTTCTTTTATATTCTGTGGGACTAAGGAATTCTGATGCATTTCCTCCTATCATTCCATACAATGTGCAAAACAAATGCGTTCAGGGGGGCTTTTTTAAAAAAGGGGATCAGAACTGCATAATAATTAGGCTTGCCAACCTCCAGGTACTAGCTGGAGATCTCCTGCTATTACAACTGATCTCCAGCTGATAGAGATCGGTTCACCTGGAGAAAATGGCCATTTTGACAATTGGACTGTATGGCATTGAAGTCCCTCCCCTCCTCAAACCCACCCTCCTCAGGCTCCATCCCAAAAACCTCCAGGTATTTCCCAACCCGGAGCTGGCAACCCTAATTATAATTCAGGAAGGAGCTTTTTACAAAGACATAGGATTATAATCTACTGCAATGTTTGTGGGTATCACCTTGTTTTCACCACCCTGTTTACTACCACCTTTGTCATTCACTATCTGCATTGTTCTGCACAGTATACTGCCATAGACAGTTCATTTGCACTGTTTTCTTATTCTGTAATCTTAGTCATGTCGCACTGTTCATTGGTGTTTCATGTGGTCTGATTGGGGGGAACTAGGGTTGCCAACCTCCAGGTACTAGCTGGAGATCTCCCTCTACTACAACTGATCTCCAGCCGATAGAGATTATTCCCCTGGAGAAAATGGCCATTTTGGCAATTGGGCTCTATGGCACTGAAGTCCCTCCCCTCCTCAAACCCTGCCCTCCTCAGGCTCCGCCCCAAACACCTCCCGCCAGTGGCAAAGAGGGACCTGGCAACCCTAGGAGGAAATGGGCACTCCCATTATGTGTGGTTAGCAGGCTTCCTTTTTGTGTATTGGAAGAGAGCAGACTAGAGTCTGCCACTCATGTGGGGGAGTGGGGAATCAAACCCGGTTCTCCAGACCAGAGTTTACCGCTCCAAACCACCACTCTTAACCACTACACCATGCTGTCTCTCGATGAAAACAATGAGGTAACCTGCTTTGGGTCCCCACTAGAGAGGAAAGCAGGGCATAATAAATATCATTAAAAACATAAAACGAACACTCGACTGATAGAAACCTGGGGAAAGAGGACTAAATGCTTAAGAATGGCAAGTCTTCATTGCAAAAGGCATCCACATATCACCCCAAAAGGCAAAAGAATGACAAGGACAGTGTTTTTACCCAAGGTAAGTCCAAGAAAATTGGGACCGTCCATCCCTGGTAAATAGGTACAATCTGACTGTGTGTTAAAAGCCTGACACAACTACCAGCAACACAAGGGCCAACTTGTCTCCATCAGATATTAGGAGATACTCCAGAATTGAGACTTCATCAGAGACGTCCCCCACCATAGCTGCACCTGGCTACATTTATACCGTGCAGGTGTACGGCTTTCGCTACGCAGCCATTGCAAACGACAACTGTGGACAGCTTAAAACGTTTGCTGTTAGCAGCGGGAAGAGGGGGCACGCTTTGAGGCGAGGCAGTGTTTCTGACTGCATGGTATGTGTATGAGGAGAGAAGGAATCGCTTTTGCAAGATGGCAAATTGTACCCCTGAGGAATGCAAAGCTGCTGCTTAAGACAGGCAGCACAATTTCCATTATCTCTGAGAACACAAAACAAGATTTAAAAGCAAGCTCGCTCATAGGACACGTCACACTGGAAAACAAAACTGTGGCTGTTTAATACTGCATAGCACTGCAAATGCCTGCACACATAAAACTTTTTGCCCCTGGAGTAGCATCTTCACCTGAAGCAAGTGTTCAGCAAGGGTATGTAGGGCTTGGAGATCCATTAAAATCACTGCTTAGATCACAGAACTTTCTCTGGCCTTTTATGCAGGGATGTTTCCCCGCGGTCACCCCCGCCGACTGCTTTGGGGCTTCTTTTTGATTATGCATGCCTTTTTTGCCTGTCAGAGGTCGCCTTGCTCTCCCCGCGCATTTTGCCCGTGTTTTCCAGATGCTGTTTTAGCTAGAATCTGGAAAATGTGGGCAAAAAGTGCAGGGAGAGCGAGACGACCTCTGACGGATGGAAAAGGCATGCATCATCAAAAGGAAGCCCTTAAGCAGTTGGTGGGGGTGACAGCGGGGAAACATCCCTGCATAAAAGGCCTCTGTGTTTTGAAAGGGGCTGTCCAACCCCCATCCTCTGCAGTGTCCCAGCCTTGGACTGTATTCATCATGGACTTGTTTTACTCTCACTGTGTCCAACTCCTCAAAGGATACAAAATGAAAGCACCATGCCATGCTCATATCCTCCTAGGTGTAGCTAAACTGAGGAGCTAATATGACCAAGTTCCATTATGGTAGAACACATGTTTTCTACCCACAGATGTCTTATCATGGTAAGGGGTAATATCATGTTAAGGGGCCATTTTACAGTCTAGGCTGAGTTGGTAGAAAGTTTTTTTTTTTTGTAGCTGCATTAACATGTTTCTCCAATAATAAGCTTAGATCCATTAGAACTCCGAGGCTTTCAACTGAGTCAGCAAGGGTTAGCTGAACTCCATCAGAAGTATGGCACACAATGTCCTTCAAGACATGAATCCTAATGGATTCCAGATCACTCTGGGGGATTTTAGGATTCCAAACTTGTGTTCTGTAGTGGAAGTGTGGGACATAGAGCTCCTTGAAGCTATCGACAAGGTTGTCCCTCATCGACCTCTCCCACCCTTGGGATGAAACCCAGCCCCCTGGTTTACCACAGAGCTGGGTGATCTGAAAAGTGTTGGGAAATGCCTAGAACAGCACTGGAGGAGACATCGTACTAAATCTGAGAGCTCGTGCTATAGAGCTCATTGTAGGAACTATGAAGCGGTGGTGATGGTGGTAAAGAAAAGTTATTTGTCTACTACTGTAGCATCAGCTAGTTCATGTCCATCCCAGTTAGTCAAGATAGCTCAGCACCCACTGTTGCCTAAATATGAACTTTTATTGTCCCAGGCACAGACAATTAGCTGTGATACTTTTGCCAAGATTTTGCTGATAAACCAGTTTTCACCAGTCTGGAAACTTGTGGGGTTCAGCAGGGCACAATTCTATCCCCCATGCTTGACAATCTCAATGCAATGCCCTTAGGTCAAATCATTCACAGCTTTGGGGTTGGTTGTCATCAATATGCTGACAATACCCAGCTCTATACAGCCTTATCCAAATCTCCTAGTGAACACAGTAAGCTGCATTATACTGAATTAGACCCAAAGTCAGTATTGTCTACTCAGACTGGCAGAGGCGTGCCAGGATCTCAGACAGTAGCGGACTTACATTTTTTAGGACCCTGAAGCTTGAACTGTTATGGGGGCCCCTTCACAACCAGCAACAATAGGGCAACATTGAACAAGGTCCAAAGGGCCTTGCTGCCCTTGCAAGGACCTCAAGGCCCAAATGGCGGAGAACAGGTGAGTCCCTTCCCACCAGCAACCAGGTCAGGGTAACTGCTGTTATCTTCTTCAGTGGGGTTGTTCTACGGCAGATGTATTGGTTCATTCTTTAATAGAGAGGTAGAAGGTCATCAAAGGGTAAAGAGGTGTTAGGATAAAGAGGTGAAAATCTGATTTTTGTTGTTAAAATGCACAAGCGAGACGAGTGCAGCCTGAATTGATAATTCAGATGTCTTTTTATGGTTCTGAATGGCTCTAGGTTCCGAATGGTTCCTAAGGGCTGAGCTACAGAACTATTAAGCCATGCACTAACGAAGGAATCAAGGATCCAGCTGCCAAAATGTAGGCTATGAATGAATAGATTCTGGTGAGCTCGGGGAGAGCCCGTACAGCTGGGGGTTTGGGCGCTGCAGGCATCCGAGAAAATTTTGAGATTTGGCCAATTACAGGGATATTTTGAGGCCATATGAAATAGGTATTAGAGCATATTCTGCGGTCATTATCGAGTACTTCAACCCGTTGGCTTATGATTCTATTACTAAAATAGCCTTATTTTAATAACAAACACTGTTTTTAAAAAATCCATAAATTTTGTTGAGTGCAACGGGGCGGCTTGCGTGAGATCCCCTGCGTCTTGGATTTTTTCCCCATTGGGGGGGGGGGTGAACCGCGGCACCGTATTGGTTGGAGAGGTGGGGGTGGTGCTGGTGAGACTTGCTTAAGTTTGGTGGGGTCATTTGCATAAGGGGGGAGCGTCCCTCCACCATGAGAAGAAGGAGCAGGGCAGAAAATACAAACTCTGGTTTTTTTTTTGCACAGTCTGTTTTGCTGCTCACTCAAAATCTGACTTTCACAATACATTTTCACGGTCCAAGTCACCTGCTCCTTTTTTCCTTTTTGCTATAGCTAGCCTAGTGCACCTCTGTTCCTTTCCATGGTCGCTCGCATGTTGCTTTGCATTGCAATGGTTAGCACGGGAGGTTTTGCCTTGGATTTGCCGCTCTCTAGATGCATAGGATCGGCTGATCCCATTCATCCCAATAGGGAAAGGGGGGGAAACCATATCTCTGGTCCCCCTGATCCCATCTTTACAAAACATGGGGGTTTTTGCAAGAAGCCTCATCTGAAGCTACGCTGAACGTTTGAGACCTCTACCCCCAAAATTGCCCTCCCCCCCGGAGCCGCGGAAAAGCGCCAATGTGCTTTAAGTGGCTTTATTTGGGTTTTTTTGGGGGGGGCAACCTTTTCCGGGCCCCATATCTCGGGACCCCCTGACCCAATCTTTACAAAACTTGGGGGTTCTTGCAAGAAGCGTCCACTCAAGCTACCCTGAAAGTTTGAGACCTCTACCCCAAAAAATGCCCCCCCGGAGCCGCAGAAAGACGCGAGTGCATTTTTAATGACTTTATTCGGCCGAATTTCCCCCCGAACTCAAACTAGGCGCCGAATTCCATGGATCCGAATCGGGGGAGTTCGGACTTCAGCATATCCCGAATCGAGACGGGCCGAATTCTGCTGAATCCGAACTATACTGATTTTTTTTTTCAACAGCCCTACAAGTAGGTGATATGAAAGACCTCTGCCTGAGACCCTGGAGAGCAGATGACAGTCTGAGTAGACAATACTGACTTTGATGGACCAAGGGTCCGATTCAGTATAAGGCAGCTTCATGTGTTCATGTGTTCAAGCAAAATTGCTCCTGGATGGCAAACAGCATCCGTTCCAATGGCCAGGCGGTTCATAGGCTGCTGCCATATTCACAAGGCAAATCTTTCCCGCTGATTATGCATTCTCTCTCCACAGCCCTCAACATTTTTTAAAAAATATCAGCCGCTCTTATCAACATCTGATAGATGCCTTTGATGTTATTTTTGTTTAAATCATCAGTTTATCTGTTCCTTAATTTACCAATTAATGCAGCCTGAACATTGAGGAATCGCTCGCAAGCTTCCAGAATGATGCCTCCGGGATATACTTTTCATCTTGCTTGTGGTTTCTCTTCCTGTTATATTGGGTATGTAGCAATTATCACCGTGGGATGTCCCTTGGCACTGCTATCTTTTTTTTTTAAGTAACTCATCCTCTTGCCATAAGTCCAAGGCCATTACAACATACAAGCCAACTCCAGATTGCTGCACGCCCATTAACGGAAATCACTGGCTATAAAAGATTCATTGCATGAGGGGGGAAAATGTACTGTACAAAAATCACATTAATAACAAGCAGGAAGATGGGTAACCCCTCCCCCCAAGTTGCCATTCATGCACGTCCACATAATAATAGCTTGCGTATGGATCTTTTTAGCTACATGAAGTCTAATACTAAGTAATTAGCTATCAGCCGGTCCGGGTTATTGAGCCGTTACAGAACTACAGCTTTTATGCTGAAAACACATTTCGTTAAAGACTTTTTTGTCGAAGGCCAAAGCAAGAGTCTAGAAGGCTCAACGGCTGCCATCACACTACAAGATGCAAGATTAGGACCTTCTTTTGTTTTGCTCAGTGTTTGTGCTCTGGTTGGCTGGAGAGCAATGCGGATGAAATTGGCAGAGGGCATAGGGTTGGCAACCTCCAGGTACTAGCTGGTGATCTCCTGCTATTCTGACTCATCTCCAGCTGACAGAGATCAGTTCACCTGGAGAAAATGGCTGCTTTGGCCATTGGACTCTCTGGTATTGAATTCCCTCCCCTCTCCGAACCCTGCCCTTTTCAAGCTCTGCCCCCCAAAACTCCCACTGGTTGTGAAGAGGGACTTGGCAACCCTAAGAGGACACCAAGGTAACATGGACTGATGATACAAACGATGACTGGGAAACACCAAAAGGTTGAAGCGGGGGGAGGGGAAATCATTCACACAAAAAAACCTGTGTTCTATGCACCTTACATCATTTGAAGAGGGATAGGCAGAGGTGAAATCTGATGGGGCAGAGCATTCCCCACTCCAAAGATTGATAAGTGGTCCTACTATATTCTTTATTAGATGTCTCACCTTGTTGAGGTCATTGACATGTTGATTCATGAACCATGAAGTTTCTGCAGTCCAAACAGTGGGCTGTTGCAAGTCCTTTATCAGGAAGTGGCAGACATAGGAGCACCCTATGCAATGTTTTAGTGCACTGGCATATACCGGCGCATGTTTTGCACTTGGATTAAAAGAAGAAGACTTGGTTTTTATACTCCACTTTTCTGAACCTTTTAAGGAGTCTCAAAGCGGCTTACAATCACCTTTCCTTTCCCTCCCCACCACAGACACCCTGTGAGGTAGGTGGGGCTGAGAGAGCTGTGACTAGCCCAAGGTCACCCAGCTGGCTTCATGCGCAGGAGTGGGGAAACCAACCCAGTTCACCAGATTAGCGCCCGCAGCTCATGTGGAAGAGTGAGGAATCAAACCCGGTTCTCCAGATCAGAGACCACCGCTCTTAACCATGACACCGCATTGGCAACTGTTCCCCTCTGTAACTTCCGTTTCTGTAAAATATCTCTAAGAAGCACTTTAGCCCCATCAAGATATTTTGGCTGCCATTCCCTTCACATCCTGGGTATTCTATCTTCCCACCAGCCCCTCTAGCACACCGTGCATTTAGAATACTTCATTTTCTCTTTAAGAGAGCTGAATTTGTTTCTGTACTGAGCTGCACTTGGCTCTGGAGTCACAGGCTGCAGATCCCCAGTGCATAGGGAAGACAGCGAAGCGGCCCCTGCCCCATCTAAAAGTGAACCAGAGGCAAAAGGAGGAGCGCATAAGACTATGCAAATACCAGCACATGTTCAAGCTTGAGGTGGCACAAAACACCATTAATATGCATTTGTCGCCTCTGTCATTAAAATTCCAAGCAGCACAGCCCTTTCCTCAGTTCTGCTCAACAAAGCCTGTCTCTAAAATTGTGACCTTAAATGTGTTTTAATTAAAGATACGTGCATCAAAAAAAAAGAAAAGAAAAAAGTACAGTGCGGATGACTCAAGATCTACGCCACACGTCGGCGCATGAGATTTTTTTCCGACAGCATTAACCATTTTTGATGTAAAAATGTTTATTAGCGGATGAATTAATTTAGCAATTTATTTTTGGAATCATCTCTGGATGATTATGATAGTGTTGGGGTGGAGTAGATGATTAATTAAGTGCAGATGGTTTTGTGGCTATACAAGTTGCATCACATTGTGAAGGGGAAAATTGAAATCGACAAAGCAAAAATAGAATTCTTTGTCTTTTTTTAAACCAGGCACAAATTAAACAATCCGTTTGCAAAGCGTATGCTCCTGTCATTAAGGGGCCAAGGGTATTGTGTTATGATAATTCTCCATAATTCCCCATATAATTAGATTAATCATGTGTAGGGATTCTAATGATATTATTTTTAAAAAACAGTTATTTTATGTTCAGTCCATAAGATGTGTCCAGGTGTTGAATGAATGAAGCTGGAATTGCACAACAAGTTTGAACATAAAGATCCATCTCCTGGTACCATAAGATTTACAGTGCAATCCTATACAGAGTTACTCCAGTCTAGGCCCATTGAAATGAATGTTACAGTGCAATCCTTAAAGGGGGGTTAGGGTTGCCAACCTCCAGGTAGTTGTGTGAAATAATAGTATCAAGCTCACTAAGTTATATGCAAAAGTGTGATTATATTACATACAAGTGCAAGGAGCCAACAATGATAAGGAAACATACATGAACATATATACAAAGATAGAATGTAACTAGCAAGCTACCAAACAAAATGGTCAGTTTCAACAGTTTCAAACTGACCATCTTGTTTGGTAGCTTGCTAGCTACATTCTATCTTTGTATATATGTTCATGTATGTATCCTTATCATTGTTGGCTCCTTGCACTTGTATGTAATATAATCACACTTTTGCATATAACTTAGTGAGCTTGATACTATTATTTCACACAGCTTGTCTATTTAGTATCGGTGCTTTGTTTTTGCTAAACCTCCAGGTAGTAGCTGAAGATCTCCTGCTGTTACAACTGATCTCCAGCCGATAGAGGTCAGTTCCCCTGGAGGAAATGGCTGCTTTGGCAATTGAAGTCCCTCCCCTCCCCAAACCCCGCCCTCCTCAGGCTCCACCCCCAAAACACTTCATCAGTGGTGAAGACGGACCTGGCAACCCTAGGGGGGGTGGATACGTTGGGCTCGGGAAGAGCACTGCTGCACTGCCTCCTGAGCGGCTTGGAGGTAGGGTTGCCAGGTCCCTCTTCGCCACCAGTGGGACATTTTTGGGGCGGAGCCTGAGGAGGGCGGGGTTTGGGAGGGATGGGACTTCAATGCCATAGAGTTCAATGGCCAAAGCGGCCATTTTCCTCCAGGTGATCTGATCTCTATCGGCTGGAGATCAGTTGAATTAGCAGGAAATTTCCTGCTACTACCTGGCAGTTGGCAACCCTACTTGGAGTCCTAGCGCAGAAGGGGGGAAATGTGTTTCCCCAAAAAATGCCTGCAAAAGGGTTTTTTTCCGTGGCGAGAGGGCTTAGGGAGTTGACTAAAGTCAGCCATGCGCCGGAGAAATGATGCGGGTGAAGTTCCGCTGGCACCCCACCTCTCGCTGCCCCTCCATTCCCCGGTGCCAGCATAAGTGGCCTTGCACCGGTGTTAGTGCCACTTTAGCTGGCGCTGGTGGCACTAACGTTGGCACCGGGGTCATGCCAGTTCCTATGGGCATTCAGCCGCCTTCCAGGATTGCTCTTTTAGTGACTAGGAACTAGACCGATGGCTAAATCCTAACATCCAGGAGACAGTGTATACTTGACCCTTCCCCACCTACTGGTTCCCCCTGTTGTCCCTTGTCCTCACCAGCTGGAAGGCTAGAAATAAGGAGGGGGGAGGCATGGGAGAGGGGGATGCTGGGAAAATCTGACAGGCAGCAATAGGATAAGCATCTTCTCTCACCCACCAATTCTGCCCTGAAGATGCTATATGTTAACTTTGGATATGTTAACTTTGCGGGGTGGGGAGACGGTTTTGATGTAACGTGAGGTTCAACCATGTAACATATATGGAGACTGAAATCCTAAACACATATCTAGAAACAGCATGTGCTTTTCCAGAAAATGTGCTTTGGTTCCCCAACCCCAACTAAGAGAGCCAGAGTGGTGTAGTGGTTAAGAGCGGTGGTTTGGAGCTGTGGACTCTGATTTGGAAAACCAGGTTTGACCCCCCACTCCTCCACGTGAGCGGCGGAGGCTAATCTGGTGAGGCTTTCTGGCAAAGTGGGGTGAGGGAACAACTAGAAATCAAGGAGAAGACACTACGTTTTGGCGCTTAGCGGTTAAGAGTGGCAGACTCGAATCTGGAGAACCGGGCTTCAATCCTCATTTCTCCACATGAGTGGCGGACTCGAGTCTGGTGAACCAGGGTGGTTTCCCCACTCCTCCTCATGAAGCCTGCTGGGGGACCTTGGGCTAGTCACAGTTCTCTCCAAACTCTCTCAGCCCCACAAAAAACAGAGCAATCTGAAAAGGGGGGGGGAATCCAAGCCTCGTTTTAAAAAAGACTTTATTTTGCTCAGAAAGAGCTTTGAGGTAGCAGGAAGCACTTGAAGCCAATCTTCTGTGCTTCCCCTGTTTGGCTATGGGCATGCTGCAAAGGGTGGGGCGAAGCTCAACCTGAGAACGGTATATACATGGTCTGTGACTCCGGAATGAGCCAGGATGAATGGTTTAATTCAAGCCAGAAGAGGAATGGGAAAAGCCAGGTTCATTTTGCGTTGAAACAGCATTCAACTTCCAAGGAATGAGGTAACATGCATACTGAAAAATTTGATCCTGGCTGAAACAGGGAATAAAGGAGGGTAAAGCGACCACGCATAAATGACCTTAGTCTGGAGGAAGGCTCCAAAGAGCACTGAGCAGAATGGTAGGGAGCTGCCAAGTAGGGTTGCCAGCTCCGGGTTGGGAAATACCTGGCGATTTTGGGAGCGGAGCCTGAGGAGGGCGGGGTTTGGAGAGGGAAGGGACTTCAATGCCCTAAAGTCCAATTGCCAAAGTGGCCATTTTCTCCAGGGGAACGGATCTCTATCAGCTGGAGATCAGTTGTAATAGTAGGAGATCTCCAGCCATCACCTGGAGGTTGGAAACCCTACTGCCAATGCATCTGAAAGAGGTACAACCCCAGTAAGGCCATGCTACATTCTTTTACTCAAACTGCAACAAGAAGTTACAAATAGTGCTGTAAAATAGCAAGTACAAACAAGAACAGCACAAGCTCCAATTTCAAAATACAAAATATATATTCACAACCAATGTTCAATACATTCTTGTTTGTACATTCTTTTACTCAGCTAGCAAGCAGTACCCACAGTACCCAAAACACAGCCTACATAGAAGTAGTAATATTTCCATTGATGGAATCAACCCTTTTTCCATGGTGAGATGTTAAGTAAAGCTGGGGTTTTCCTTCCTTTCTGAACAAACAAAAAGGAAGCCAGTAAGATACACAGAGGGCTTACATCATGCACTTACTTGGTGGGAAGTAAAACACTGCATTCAATGGGGAGGGGCTGAGGCTCAGTGGTAGAGCATCTGCTTGGCAGGCAGAGGGTCCCAGGTTCAATCCCCGGCATCTCCAGTTAAAGGGACTAGGCAAGGAGGTGATGGGGAAGACCTCTACCTGAGACCCTGGAGAGCCGCTGCCAGTCTGAGTAGATAACACTGACTTTGACGGACCGAGGGTCTGTCTGATTCAGTATAAAGCAGCTTTGTGTGTTCATGTGTTAAAACAGACCCAACAACCCAGTCGTGTTAGTTCCCCACAGACTCACCAATAAGATGCGAGTGACAGTGACGAAACTGGCAACGAAACTAGTATTACCTTTGGCCCTGGTGGTCCCTTCCAACTCTATGATTCTGTGAAATCACATGGGAGACACATGTCTGAACCTGCATAATCAATGCTCTTCAAGAGCTCTCAGAAGGACCTACACCCAGCTCCGCTCCTTCTTCGTTTGCTCTGGAATGAGGGCCATCACACCCCGCACAGGAGAGAATGAGCGCTGGGTCCAAAGTCAAAAGGGATGCTGCAGTGAAAGAAGCAGTGACTAATTCAGGGGCCTCCTTTGTCTCCAATGCAGACATCTCTGCAGCTTTGTGCTGTTAGAGGCACGCACCGCTTTCGCACAATGCAGCGAGCTCAGAGCCATGACACAACTACTCCCGTCTTCCTCTCAACCGTGCCCTCCTGGCATTTAGCCATTGTGTTTTTCTGAAGAGGGGAAAGGAATTCATCATTCATCCTACAAGGCTTGCTTGGGGTGCTTTTGTTCTTCACACGGAGGTGACTAATTCCTGTCTGAGACTCTTCAATCACCAATGAAAACACACAGATTTACAATCAAACATCAGTCTCAGGGCTCTACCTGTTACCTCCTAGGGAAGAATCTCCCCCTCCCTGCCCAGCCACACAGACTAACATTAAAAGCAGAGTGGAAGGCAAACTACAATTCAACTGGGAACATGTGTACATGCACGTACACAACTTAATTCCCCAACATGGTGTACTGGTTAACAGTGGTGGTTTAGAGTGGTGGACTCTGACCTGGAGAACCGGGTTTGATTCCCCACTCCTCCACATGAGCGGCAGAGGCTAATCTGGTGAACTTGATTTGTTTCCCCACTCCTACACATGAAGCCAGCCGGGTGACCTTGGGCTAGTCACAGGTCTCTTAGAGCTCTCTCAGCCCCACCTACCTCACAGGGTGTCTGATGTGAGGAGGGGAAGGGAAGGTGATTGTAAGCCAGTTTGAGCCTCCCTTAAGTGGTAGAGTCGACATATAAAAAGGCGGCATATAAAAAACCAACTCTTCCTCTTCTTAATAAGTACAAGCCCGGACAACTCTCTGCCATAATGAATGAGAAAATTGACCCAAAAATGTGAATAGGGGGAATCCCATATGGGAGCAAATAAAGGGGTGCCCTTGGGACACCAGAGCGGGGGTAAAGCTCTGCCCTTGTATGCCCCACTCATAGGGTTGCCAGCATCCAGGGGGTGGCTGGAGATCTCCTGGGATTATAACAGACCAGTTGGAGAGATGGGCTGTAGCTAAATTGTTTGGAAGTGGAAAAATAGTCAGCAAAGGAGACAGAAACAAGAATGTTGCAGCTGGATAGGGAACACACCCTTGTAGAAGGGAGGTGCATGTTTTGCTTTTAGGGAAACTGATATCGCTTTGGTCCCCAAAGTGGCGCCCGTGGACGCCATGGAACCAGATTATGAGTTTCCTGGTACCCACTTGCTTCTTTGCCAAAGTGTCTCTTTTGTGAAGTTTAAGGTCTAGTTTCCCCCCACCTCGTCGGAGCAAGAGATGCTTCAGAAGATCTCAGCAGACATCATCTTTGGGTCTGCAGGAAGCATCTGCTCAGAAACAGCTAATTTCATCATACAATGGCATTTGGCTTAAAACCTTCCTACATTTGTTCATTGACCCTTGATGATGCCATTTGTGATTCCCAAGGGAGGCAGGATCAACCATTTTGTGGAAGGGCTCGCTGCTTTTCCCTCAAATTCCTGCCTTGCCCCCAGGTTCAACAAGCTTGAGGGCCCCTGCTTTAAAGACTAGCCAGTTCTATTTGCCTGCTTTTTTTTTAACCTTTATTCATCTTAGGTATTTGCAAATAAAGAGCAACTGTAGAGAACTACTTAAAGTCTCACTCCTCACAAGCAGACTGACTTTGAAAAGGGCTTCAAGGAACTAGGAAACCAAAAGAAAAAGAAAAACAGAAGAAGAGGAGTCGTCTCAAAGCATCTTACAACCGCCTTCCCTTTCCCTCCCCACAACAGACACTTTGTGAGATAGGTGGGGCTGAGTGAGTTCAGAGAGAACTGTGACTAGCCCAAGGTCACCCAGCAGGCTTCATGTGGAGGAGTGGGGAAACCAACCAGGTTCACCAGATTAGAGTTTGCTGCTCATGTAGAGGAATGGGGAATCAAACCCGCTTCTCCAGATTAGAGTCCATCGCTCTTAACCATTACGCCACACTGGCTCCCAAAAACGGCAATGACCAGTATGCCACGCTGGTTCTCAAACATGGCAATCACCAGTGTGTAAAGTATACATAGGCACATACCTTAGCCTGACACACACACCCTCTCTCTTTGCTTCCCATGTGCAACTGAACCCCAAGTTCTCACTATGGCTGCTGCCCTTGAAGTTAGTATATTTGCAGCCACATCCATGGGTAAGAATGTGTTGCAATTCTTTGATTTTGCTGTTCACTAGAACTAAACAAAGACAAGCCACAACTTCTCTCAGGTTGGTCAGAAATAAACCATGACTCAGCCTCACAGAGTTTTCAGAGCTCAAAGTTCAATTTAGCAGTTCAAGGAGGGGACATTAGGCACAGGTAGAGTTCCACCCTGGGGTGGTAGCATGAAAAGGTTTGGGCACCACCATAGAAAGAAGACGCTGACAGATGGGAAAGAATGCAAAGGGTACCTACATTGGTGATAAAAGGCCTGAAGGCAAAACATGCAAAGAAAGCCTGGGAGACGGCACTGCCTACTCAAGATTGCAAAAACACAATTAAAAGGGGAGAGAACACCTACAAACACACACCATTGACTGGAGGAGCTGGTCTCAGATGATCGCCTGCACCCACCCTAAATGTTGAAGGAGCGGATTGTGTTCTTCACCCCTCTAGCCAAGTCTCCTTTGGGCCAAGCCACTGAGCGCGGCAACCAGAAAGTTTCAAAAACTCAACTCTCATCTTTGGGTGGGGGGAGTTCCCATACACCTGAGAATGGAGTTTGGGAGCTCCAGATGGAGAAACTCCCAGGGCACATGGTTTCGCCCCACATGGGAGCAAATAAAAGGATTCTCTTGGGACACCACCGAGTGGGGGTATGTCCTGCTCATCGGTGAGAACCGGGCCTACTCTCTGTCTGCATAGCTCTGTACAGAGTTCTCTTTCTTAAAACAAAACACCCACATTTTTTTTTCAAAAATAGATATTTATAGATACCTGGTAATTCAAATTCTATTCCAAGAAAACATATTGAATCCCAAGCAATTCAATGAAATGCACATATATTCTGCATAATTTATTATGCTTCTGCTATCATTGATAAGAGCAGGTTGCTATTTGGGATTTCCTGTTACCGTTAAGCAAAGCTTCAGCTTCTTTCATTATCTCTCCCTTCCTGCTCCTAATATATTACCCAGTTTGGATATTTTACCAAACGTTACTTTATTTGTTTACTTCATTTATACCAGCCCATTCTCCTCAACAGGGACCCAAACTGGCATACACCATTCTCCTGTCCTGAGAGCCAGTGTGGTGTCATGGTTAAAAGCGGTGGACTCTAATCTGGAGAACCGGGTTTGATTCCCCACTCCTCCACATGAGCAGTGGACTCTAATCTGGAGAACCGGATTGGTTTCCCCACTCCTCCACATGAAGCCAGCTGGATGACCTTGGGCTAGTCACCGTTCTCTCCGAACTCTCTCACATGAACACATGGAGCTGCCTTTTACTGAATCAGACCCTTGGTCCATCAAAGTTAGTATTGTCTACTCAGACCGGCAGCAGCTCTCCAGGGTCTCAGGAAGAGGTCTTTCACATCACCTACTTGTCTAGTCCCTTTAACTGGAGATACCAGGGATTGAACCTGGGACCTTCTGCATGCCAAGCAGATGTTCTACCACTGAGCCACAGCCCCTTCCCCTCTCAACCCCCACTTACCTCACAAGGTGTCTGTTGTGGGGAGAGGAAGGGAAGGCAGCTGTAAGCTGGTCTGAGTCTCCTTAAAGGTAGAGAAAATGGGTTTAAAAACCAACACTACTTCCTCCTCCATTTTATCCTCACAACTGCTCTGTGAGTTGGTTAGGCTGAGAGAGCACGACTGGGACAAGGTCACCAGCCAACCCCCCATGATAGAGGAGGGACTTGAGTTTCCCAAATCCTAGATTGACAAGTCTCATCGCTACACCACACTGATTCTCACACTTGGCTTTTCTTTTAAAATGAAAGCTAGTGTTTCTGGTTGCAGATGCCCCTAAATGTTCTTCAGGGCCAAACTACCCATTCATTACACAGACTCCCATGTGTCTTCTCTCTGACTGAGCGTGCAACCGGGAAGAAAAGGTGAGGAGGGGGCTTAAAAGCTTTACTTGCTTATCATTTCACTCTTAAAGTTAACCCCCCCACACACACACAAGTTTTCCCCTTCATAGGGAAAAAGATGAAGGTCCCTGATTTTTTCCACTTCAGGACGAATAGGTAGCCTAGAGGGACATTTAAAAAAAATGGCTGGCAGAAAAGAGTTCTGTATCCCTCCCCAACCTCTTCTTGACTTTAGACAAAAAGTAGCATCTTAGTAGGGTTGCCAGCTCTGGGTTAGGATATACCTGGAAATTTTGGAGGTGGAGCCTGAGGAAGGCAGGGTTTGGGGAGGGACTTCATTGGGGTATAATGCCATAGATTGTCACCTTCCAAAGCAGCCATTTTCTCCAGGGGAACTAATTTTTGTCACCTGGAGATCAATGGGAATAACGGGCGATCTCCAGCCACCACCTGGAGGTTGGCAAACCTACCTCTTCCACACAAACATGCACACATTGGGGAGAAAGGCAGGATTCTGTGCAATGTGCTTCACCTCTTTTTACAGCAATACACCATGGCAAGAAAATATCTCCCCTCTATTAATCTGAATCTGAATCCTAATCATTTCCCATTCATACTGCTTTCTGAACTCATAGCTAGAGGTCCAGCCAATGTGCCTGCATGGCCCTGGGCCAAACCTGAGAACTCTCTGAAATCAGGTAAAACTAATCCACGTTTCTCAATGAGCCAAAGGATACCCACTGGAAAGAAAACCCTATCATCTTTCAGCAGAAACAAAGACAGGATGAAGGCCTATTGTGTTCACCATCTTTCACACATGTGCGTGCACTCACATGCAATCAAGGGTAAAATGAGCTACCGAAGAATGTGATTGAATAAAGACGAAGGAGGAATCAGTGTGACAGCAAGATCTTTCCCCCCTTTCAGATACCCCAAGAAGCAGGAAAATTAATGTTGGCTTGACAAAGCACGGGTTTTTTTTTTTTTTTTAATCTAGCACATGTTAAAAATTAAGTATCCTCCTCGCCGAATTCCCTCGATAATTCAACTGGCTCATAATTTCCCCCAAACCAAGATCTGCTCGAATACCCCATTAGCATCGTAGCTTATGGCTCTTCTCTATGAAATCTACATATCCATTATTGGAGTCTGAAAATCCTCCAAATCATATTCAAAATTTCTATCCTTACTTAAACATGAAGCTTTTTGCATTCTTCATCTGGGTCAAACATCCCGTCTTTAACTTATCAAAATGCTGGCTTGCTTCCTATAATAGACCGAAAAGTCCTTGGGAAGGGATTTCTTTTCTGCTCGCATTAGCAGCCTGCTACGCCCAGAGGCCAAACCAAAAAGTAATCCCACCCCTGCCATTTTTAAATGTTTACTTTAGGTTGCTTGAAAAGGAGAAGACATCTATTAATGCAAAGCGGTTTTATTACAGCTAGACCGCACCATTTATGTTTCATTAAGGCATTTCCAATCCCCCCCCACCAAGGTGTAATTTAATTTAAGACAATTAAAGAATTATAAGGTACCTTTACTGCTAAAGACATTCAATCATCTTTTCCCCTGACACAAGAGTTCATTAACACACAATATTAGAGCCACTTGAAACTGCTTTACACCAGGTCAGACCCTTGTCCACCGAAGTCAGTACTTAGGGTTGCCAACCTCCAGGTACTAGCTGGAGATCTCCCGCTATTACAACTGATCTCCAGCCGCTAGAAATCAGTTCACCTGGAGAAAATGGCCGCTTTGGCAATTGGATTCTATGGCATTGAAGTCCCTCCCCAAACCCCACCCTCCTCATTTTCCACCCCAAAAACCTCCTGCTGGTGGTGAAGAGGGACCTGGCAACCCTTCTCCAGATGCAAGAAAGAGTGCATATACAGGCCCTACTCCTGAATACATGCCTTTAGACTCTCCAGCAAAACTAGTAGAAGCAAGGATGCTGTTCAGCAAAGGCATGTTCTGAGATAATCCCCTTCTCACAGACATTTCCATTTCTCTTCTCTGATCTCCCCACTCCATGCTCCTTCCAATGCTTCATGAACCTGCTTGTGACTTGGAACTAGGGTTGCTAATCTCCAGGTGGTGGCAGGAGATCTCCCGCTTTTACAACTGATCTCCAGGAGACAGAGAGCAGTATACCTGGAGAAAATGGCTGCTTTGGAAGGTGTGCTCTATGGCATTCTACCCCACTGAAGTCCTGCCCCTCCCCAAACTCCACCCTCCTCAGGCTCCACTCCTAAAATCTCCAAATATTTTCCAACCCGGACCTTGCTACCCTACTTGGAACCCACCCTCACCCTCTCCTTCTCCTTCTCCCTCCCCATCATGGCCTCACACATCACCTACGCAACCCTTGTTTGCATTGACTGCTACGCCTTGTCAGAACCCAAATACAGGTGTCATGCATATGTTTTGGGAATGTTCAATAGTAAGGTCATTTGGATAATAAATTCATATGGTAGCTAGGGAAATTCTTGGTTATGAACCACTACTGGAGCCTAAGGTTTTAGGATTATTGAGAAACTCTGCTGGTATTGATGACAGACTTTGAGTATCGCAGATAGAATGTGCATTCCAAAACCAGAGAAAATTAAGACCTCCATATCAGTTATGGACTGGTGTAGTAGGGTTGCCAGCTTCGGATTGGGAAATACCTGGATATTTTGGGAGTGGAGCCTGAGGAGGGCAGGGTTTGGGGAGGGAGGGACTTCAACTACAAAAATGGTCTGCATGGCATCAGGGCTCCACTATCTTATTTCATCATCAGCCTCTTTGTTCCTCATTCAACTCAGGACAGGCTTTTTAGGGTTGGAACAGCGTAAATGCAAGGAAAGCAGAATCCGAGGAGACATCTTGTGGCGCTGAGTCGCTGAATGCTTTCTTTGGTTGCAAGGTGGAGGAAAGTCAAGGCCTCTCACAAACCCATTCTCATCATTACATGAGGGTCAGGCGCACGTTGTCGTAATTCTATTAATATTTGCTTCAATTAATATTTGTCTGACTGCCGCTATTGTACCCTGCTTCTGCCCGGCATGTTCCTACCATTCTCTCAGCAGAAAAAGCCCTTAATCTAAAGAACCGGACAATGGTCACAAACCTGACCATTAATCATCTCCGCAGGAGGAAGCAGGCAGCCCTCCAGAGCAAATACAGATCCAATGAAGAGATCCTGCCACTGTTAGTTGTCTAATAGATACAGTCAATGCCCCTTCCTTTTTTCCCCTCTTTCTATGTCGTCTGACAGCGCTGCAATTGATACAGAGCTCTTCTCATACAACTTAGATTCTGGGCAAATGAGAGCCGTGGTTTGGAGCGGTGGACTCTAATCTGGAGAACTGGGTTTGAGTCCCCTCTCCTCCACATGAGCGGCGGACGCCAATCTGGTGAACCATGAAGCCAGCTGGGTGACCTTGGGCTAGTCACAGTTCTATTAAGAGCTCTCTCAGCCCCACCTGTCTTACAGAGTGTCTGTTGTGGGAGGGGAAGGGAAGGTGATTGTAAGCCCATTTGATTCTGCCTTAATTTATGCCAATAAAGGTTGTGTGATGATTCTGCCTTAAGTGGTAGAGAAAGTCAGCATATAAAAACCAACTCTTCTTCTTCCTTTACAAATAGGGTTGCCAACCTCCGGGGTGGTGGCTGGAGATCTCCTGTGATCACAAGTGACAGAGATCAATCAGTTTACCTGGAGAAAATGGCCACTCTGGAAGGTGGACTCTATGGTTTTATGTCCCACTGAAGCCCCTCCCTTCCCCAAACCCCATCTCCTCAGGCTCCACCCCCAAATCTGCAGGTATTTCCCAAGCCGGAGCCAGCAATCCTATTTACAAAACGCAGTATTAACGTACAGAGTTCATTCCCATGAGATGTTGCGATGGATGCTAGCTTGGATAACTTGAAAAGAAAAATTCATGGGTGAGAGGACTATCAATAGCTATTAACCACAACTGCTAAAAATGGAACATCCACATTCAGAGGAAGAGTACTTCGGAATACCAGATGCAGCTAAACAAAGGGAGACGGCTGCCATCCATTCATGGTTTGCTTTTCAGCTTCCCAGGGGACATCTGGCCAGTCACTGTTTCTAAAAAGGGACAGCTCTATAGAGACCTTTAGTCTGATCCAGTAAGGCAATTCTTATGTTCTTATCCTTAAATGTCTGGACACTCAAAAATTGGCTGTGACTCCTATAGCAGTTTGTACCCTCCACTCCCTTTTTAAAAAAATTCCCAGGTGCATCTGCAAAGTCGTCAAGTCCAGTTTAATCTGCCAGCAAGGGCAATTCTTCTGTAATTGCCCCAAGATGCTGCTCCCAAGAATCATAGAGTTGGAAGGGACCATACAGGCCATCTAGTCTGACCCCCTGCTCAGCCTAGAGCACCCCTGACAAGTTCTTGTCCAGTCTCTGCTTAAAGACTGCCAGTGAGGGGGAGCTCACCACCTCCCTAGGTAGCTGATTCCACTGTCGAACAACTCTTACTGTAAAAATGTTTTCCTAATATCCAGCAGGTACCTTTCCGCCCTCAATTTAAACCCATTATTGCAAGTCCTATTCTCTGCTGGCAGCAGGAACAGCTCCCTGCCCTCCTCTAAGTGACAGCCCTTCAAGTACTTAAAGAGCAATCATGTCCCCCCCCCTCAGCCTCCTCTTCTCCAGACTAAACATTCCCAGCTCCCTCAGCCTTTCCTCGTAGGGCTTGGTCTCCAGGCCCCTGATCACCCTTGTCACTCTCCTCTGCACCCACTCCATTCTGTCCACATCCTTTTTGAAGAGGGGCATCCAGAACTGCACACAATATATATATATATTAGCATACTGTATATGCTAATATACGGATTTAACAGAACGGATTTAAACTTTGGGACCATCTTGTGTGCCCTGGTTGAGACTCTGATTGGCCATTCTGGGTATTAAACATACCCTTTCAAGAAAATATCCAAAGCAAACAAGGCAATCTCTTCCTTAAAAGATGGATACAAAACTAGGTATATTTACCTACCCAACGCAGGCAAAGAAAATAGATTTCATTTGCACACAGGCAAGGTCCAGACTAGCCCGATCTTGTCGTCTCTTGTAAGCTAAGCAGAGTCAGCCCTGGTTAGTATTTGGATGGGAGGCAGCCAAGGAATACCAGCGTCGCTATGCAGAGGAAGGCAAACCACCTCTGTTGGTCTCTTGCCTTGAAAACCCCATAAAGGATCGCCTCAGTTGGCTGCAACATGACGGCAAAAATGATACCAAAATTAACAAAATACTACTTGGAAGAGATATTATCTAACCAGGCTCCAGATTTACCCATATACCCCGAATGTCCATTGTTAAGTTAGTCCAGGAAGGAAAGAATAACTAATGTACACCTTACCGGGGTTTTCGGACCCGAAATCTCTCCAATACTTACAGGTACTTAAAGCTGGCTTGCCATTAACTCAGCAAATCAGAAGGGGAATAAAATCATATATATATTTAATATAACTAAGTTGCCACAGAAACACACATAGGATTGACTGCTTTGTTGACTCCCAAAATGGAATCTTAGCACTATAGTATTTTAGTAGCCGTGTTAAGCAAACTGAAGATCATCCCAAGATTGTCGAATTGGAAGTGGGCTGGGGGGAAAACTGTACGCATTACCTTGAAAAGCAGGGACTAAACTGTGCCAATCGATCCATGTAAACAGAAAGTGCGGGAGACATGAAGTTCTTGTTTAGTTTGGCACACACCCCACGCCCCTGGTGATTGGTCATTTCAAATTGACCAATGAGAGCCTTTCCTGCCCCGGGAAATGACCAATCACTGGGGGCGGGGGTGTTGCAAGCTAAACAGGAACTGTGCACATCTCCCGCACTTTCTGTTTACATGGATGGATTTGCACACAGTTTCGTCCCTGCTTTTCAAGGTAATGCGTACAGTTTTCCTCCAGCCTGGGTCAATCTGATCCTGGCTGAAACAGGGAATAAAGTGGGTTAAGGGACCATGTGTTTTTGGCCATAGAGTCCAATTGCAAAAGCGGCCATTCTCTCCAGGTGAACTGATCTCTATCGGCTGAATATCAGTTGCAATAGCAGGTTGGCAATCCTAAATATTCCCAGTCCGTTTCTGAGACTGTATTGCAAGGTGCTCCAAAAGGCAGGCTAGGGAGGACCTCTAGAAGGGGAAATCAGCTTCCCGAGACGATGGTACATTGAAGTGAAGCTATCCCGTTTAAATCCATAAGCAAACAGATATCATTTACTGTACTTTTCGGTACGGTAAATGAGCTCTTTATGTGAAGGGGGTGGAGAGCGAGAGCTGCATTCTCTCACATAATAAAGCAGCACAACTATGGGGGATAAAAACCATAGAAAGAGCCAAGAGAGGACATAATGAAATATGATATCTTTTAGAGAACTCTATAACAAAGCCAGACAGGCTGAAGAGGTCATACAACAATGGTTTACACAGTGCAATCCTTGGCAGAGTTACACCTTTCTGAGCCCTCTGATTTCAAAAGTCTTAGAAGAGTACAAATCCACTTGGACTCTACCCGCAAAGAGTCAAAAAGGGGCCAAACCAACGTGGTCTTAGCAATTTCTACAAAATCCTTGCCAAGAAGACCAACATAGTTATCCCCACATTGCAGATTGGGGAAGCTGATAGGATATCTCCCATTATTACAACTGAACTCCAGGCGACAGAGATCAGTCCCCCTGGAGAAAATGGCCACTTTGGCAATTGGACTCTATGGTGTTTAAGTCCCTCTCCAAATCCCGCATTCCTCAGGCTCCACCCCCAACATCTCCAGGTATTTCCCAACCCAGAACTGGCAACCCTACCTATCATACATACATGCAACAATAGACTGTGTGTTCAAGACATGGAAATGTATCTGTAGAGAATAATCATTAAGTGTTGCGTAGCCTGTAGAATGCTGATGCATACAACAGTAAAAGAAGAGTTATACAGAGAACCTCTCAATTTTGTAACACTGACAAAGTACCAAGCTGCCAGAAAGATTCCCGAGATGAGAGTCACTACTAGGAATGTGTGGGGCCACAGATAAATCAACATGTATGTCCCCTTAACATTTTTGTACATGTTCACTAGGGTTGCCAGGTCCTTCTTTGCCACCGGCGGGAGGTTTTTGGAGCAGAGCCTGAGGGGTTTGGGGAGAGGAGGGATTTCAATGCCACAGAGTCCAATTGCCAAAGCGGCCATTTTCTCCAGGTGAACTGATCTCTGTCAGGTGGAGGTCAGTTGTAATAGTGGGAGATCTCCAGCTACTACCTGGAGGTTGGCAACCCTAAGGTTCACTGCTATTACAACTGATCTCCAGGCAACAGAGATCAGTTCACCCGGAGAAAATGGCCACTTTGGAAGGTGGACTCTAAGGCATTATACCCCAACGAAGTCTCTGCCCTCCCCACACCCTGCCTTCCTCAGGCTCCACCCCTAAAATTTTCAGGTATTTCCCAACCTAGAGCTGGTAACCCTATGTTAATTCCTCCCTCCATATTAGAGCCAGGGTTCAGTTTTACCTCATAAAGGAAACTTCAATCTGGATGGTGCCAATCTTAGGGTAGGCTTCCTATAACAGCTTTCATCAAAAGCTGGAGAAGTTCCCTCAGCTTCCCTCAACTGGAGAAGTTCCCTCAAGTTCCCTCAGCAAAAACCTATTCTCTCCAGGATCAGAGGAGCATGCCTATTATATTAGGTGCTTTGGAACACAGGAGGTACAATGCTGCTGCAGTCGTCTTGCTTGTGGGCTTCCTAGAGGCACCTGGTTGGCCACTGTGTGAACAGACTGCTGGACTTGATGGACCTTGGTCTGATCCAGCAGGGCCTTTCTCATGTTCTTATGTTCTAACTTTTAGAAACCTGTGAGTTAGGCCGTACGCAGAGCGATGTTGAGAGATGGCGGCTTGTGTAACTTCATGGTCATGCGCGAGGATTCGGATTGTGTACAAAGGTCTGAAACTACACACACTTTCGAAAACAATCATTGCTATATAATATGTATGGTCTCTCCATTATTTGCTTAGCTATTGCCACCTTGAGCCCAGCCTTTGGGCTGGGGAGGGAGGGGAAAAATGCAATTAAATAAACAAATAAACATTCTGCGCCTTTAAAAAAACACATCGCTAAAGTTGTTTTTTATTTGTTTGTGTTTCTTTTTTAAGGAAAAAATATTATTTTATATTTTTTATCTATTTTATTAGATTTTTACTCTTGTCTCTTCCGTGCCAAAGCCGGGAACCTTAAAAAAAAATGGCATCTTGAAAGCATTCTCTCAAACAACATGGAGTTTTTGAAAATCTCTTGGGAGAAAGTCATCGGAAAACTCCTCTTGAGGTTTCCTTCACGCATCTGGGAGCGAACGGGCTCCAAGCCCCAACGCTGGAGAAGAGCCAAGAGTCTAGCAATTTCCTTACAGCTTTTTTTTTTCTTCCTCAAGAGAAGCGGAGAGAAACCTGGATCTCCAGACATCCCCACAGACATCTCCACGCAAATCTCCACACACATCTCTATAGACCTCCCCACCCTTACCCGGTCCACTGACACAGGGGCCCACCCCCACCTAGTCTGAACCTCTCCCCCCGTCACCCTCTTTCCCACCTCCGAGTAGAGACCACCCTCTTTAAGAATCCAAAAATTGTTCTGTGTATTGAGCCGTTGTCTGAAAAGGGAGGAAAGGGGCCGAACTATAAACAAGCTTAATTTATGCAGCAAGTCCTGGAGAAGGCTGGGCTATGCACTTTCCATTCATCACAAATAACAGAGGAGAAGCGCCAAGTGGAGCCGAGCCAGATTCCTTTAAAGATCCTTCCTTTGGCGAGGCCAAGGGAGAGAGAACTCTCTCTCTCTCTAAAAAAAGTGGTTCTGACTGGGCACACTGTCAAAGCTCTGCTGGCTGTGCAAAAAGAGGAGAAAAAGACATAACACCTCTCCGACGGATGCCTACACCTTCCCGGCTTACCGAATTAATTCCAAGTACAAAAGCATCACATTGAGGAACTTTATTGAATCTCTGTTCAGCATGGTGTAGTGGTTAAGAGCAGTGGTTTGGAGTGGTGGACTCTGATCTGGAAAGCCGAGTTTGATGCTCCACTCTTCCTCATGAGCGGCAGCGGCTAATCTGGTGAACTGGGTTTGTTTCCCCACTCCTCCATATGATGCCAGCTGGGTGCCCTTGGGCTAGTCACAGCTCTTAGAGCTCACTCAGCCCCACCAACTTCATAGGGTGTCAGTTGTGGGGAGAGGAAGGGAAGGTGATTGTAAGCCGGTTTGATTCTCCCTTAAGTGGTAGAGAAAGTTGGCATATTAAAAACCAACTCTTCTCCTCCTTTGTGATCCACTGTGATCAATTTGCTACTTATTTTGCAGACAAAACATCACCCTCATCTTCTCTGGGTTAAATGGTGGCACGGATGCATATTCAGATGATGTTGCTTTTGGCATCTGTCCAACTTAAACGGATGCTTTTCAACTTGAGGATCCCCAGACCTACCAACTGTGTCCTCGAGCCTTGGTCAGTAAAAGCTGCCAGTGGATGACTGGGCTACTGCAATGCGGTCTATTTGGGGCTACCTTTTAAGAGTGATCAGAAGCTGCAGCAAGTGCAAAATGTTGTGGCTAGACAATCAGCTATCAGGATCATGCAACTCGGACGCTACAGCAATTACACTGGCTACCAATCTACTCCCAAACCAATTCAAGGGGTTGGTTTTGTCCTTGAAAGACCTACATGGCTTGAGACCAGGGTATCTGACGAACCATGTTCTCCCATACATTCCTGACAAGGAGTTAAGGTCACAGGGAGAGGCCCTCTTGACTATCTAATTGACTAAAGAAGCTCATCTGGTGGGCAAACAAAGGAGGGCCTTTTTGGTGGTAGCCTCACACTTATAGAACAACCTCCCCAGGGAAGTGCACCTGGTCCCCTTACTTTGGATCTTCAGGAGGCAGTGGAAGTAAAAAAAAAAAATCGGTAAATTTCCGATTCAGGTTTATTGGGCCCATTTTTATTTTTATTTTGTAAACCCGGACTACGCTGAATACCCGTACCAGTAAATATTCCATAAAATCGGATCCCCTGACCCAATCTTCACCAAACTTTGGGGTTCATACAAGAAGAGTCCCCTGAAAATTTGGGAATTCTACCTCCAAAAATACCTCCCCCAGAGCTCATTAAAAAAATGCCATAGGGAAAACCCTGGGGAAAGCTGAAGCTGAAAAAAGCCAAATACCTATTTGGCTGATTCAGCGATCAGCTATTCGGCTTTGGCTTTGTTCCCAGGTTTTGGTATTCAGTAAAACTGAAAACTGAATATTGCCGAAACGACTAATTTCGGGTTTATTTTCGGTTCGGGTTTATTGATATGCACAACCCTAAGTGGAAGACATTTTTATTTAGGGCTGCATTTGACCAACTGAATTTTTATTTCTTGGTAGCCCTTGTTAAAAAAATTAAATTGTGGTTTTTTGTGTGTGTGTTTTGTTTATAATAGTTGTTTTATTTATATTGTAAGGCATCTTGAGTTCTACAAGGTAGAAAGGCGGCTAATAAATGCTTAAAATAAATAATAAAATAACTTTCTCTACTTGGACTATGCAAGTCATGCACAAACCAGAGGAACAGCTACTGAACCAGCAGAAAATCTATTAATCTTTGTTCTGCAAACATCTTTACCAAGCTGCAGCTCTTAAAATATTCTGCTCAAGTTTTGACCATCATCCTTACCACAATATATGTGTACAACCTGTATCCCAAGTCCCTGCTCAATGTACACTGAATTTTCCTTCTCATTGCAAACACAATTATTTTTAGGCTGCAGCATGGACAGGGACAGATGGAAGGACTTACCTAGCATCACTGAAAGAACGCTATCCTTTTTTTTTTTTTTTAGCAAGCATGTCCAAAGACCAGCCCAATAAGTGAGATTGTGCTGCTCTATAACTGGTTCCATGGAGTCCCTTCCTTCCTCAAAAACAGGATATATTCAGCCCCACTAGCTGTAGATTCGCAATGTGTAAATGTCCACAGCACGAGGAACACAGGCCAGATTCTGTGCCAAAACCTGCCTAGCAGCTCTCTTAGTATTGTAGGAGTGCCAAACATTTAGGATTGTTAACCTCCAGGTGGGTGGCTGGAGATCTCCCGTTATTACAAATGATTTCCAGGTGGCAGAGGTCAGTTCCCCTGGAGAAAATGGCCACTTTGGAGGATGGACCCTGGCATTATACCCCACTGAAGTCCTTCCTGTCCCCAAATCTCACTTTTCCCAGGCTCCACCCCCAAAATCTCCAGGTATTTACCAACTTGCAGTCGGCAACCCTACACAGTTGTTTGTAACCACTCATGGCTAGTCATATTTACATGCTATTTTTCTTCCTTCCAAGGAGACCAGGGCATCACATGTACCGTTATCCCATTTTATCTACAGAATACTGCGCTGACACTAGGCCTGACTTAACTCATGGACGGGAAAAGCCACCCCCAGTGCACAAGCAGCAGCGTGTGGGCTTGTGATGTTTAGGGATGGCGTTCACACTCCATACCACTTGCTGCCAACAGCTCCCTGTCCCCACCCTAGGGTTGCCAGCTCCAGGTTCGGAAATACCTGGAGATTTTGGGGGCAGAGCCTGAGGATGGCGGGGTTTGGAGTGGGGAGGGACATCAATGTCATAGAATCCAATTGCCAAAGCGGCCATTTTCTCCAGGTGAACTGATCTCTATCGGGTGGAGATCAGTTGTAATAGCAGATCTCCAGCACATAGTTACTCCAGTCTAAGCTCACTGAAATGAATGGAATAACTCTCCTTAGGACTGCACTGTAAAGCAGCCTTTTAAAGTGGCAAATTGTAGCTTTAGCTAATATGCAACACAACCATCCCCCCCCCCCCGCCCCCGGTTGACTGAATATACTTTGCACGGGAGTTATATTTATTATTGCCTGGGCAGTTGTTTTTGTCATATTGCTATGTCCTTTGGCCTTACACAATGAAGTTTACCTCCCTGCCTTTGCAGGGCATGTAATTGCACAGTAGTGGGACCCACTCTCCAATTAGCAAAGAACCACATTTGTAATTTATTTTATTTTTATTTAAAACATTTATTAGCCTCCTTTCTCCCTTGGAGAACTCAAGGCAGTTTACAGTATAAACAAAACGATTATAAAAACACAATAAAAACAATATGAATAAAACTCCAATTAGGACAGCCAATAAATAAAAACTAAATCAGTCAAATGCAGTCCTAAATAAAACCATCCTAAATAAATAAATAAATTGTGTGTGTGTGTGTGTGTGTGTGTGTGTGTGTGTATATATATATATATGTAAATGTTGCCTTTCTGAAAGAATACACATATACACATATATTCAGGCAGACATGGATTCCAATTTTGTCAGCATTTTGTAAAAAGGTTCTGTTAACCTGGAACCCAAAGGCCAGGGGAGAAATTTGGCAGGGCAATGTCCCCAAGTACACACAAATCTGTCTTCAATGAAAAAAAGTTATACAGAACTTTTGTCCCTGCTAAGTACAAGGCAAATATGAGCAGCCAATAAAAACTCTGAACAGGTGGCCACCCGAGCAGTGATGTGAAACAGCTGAAAGGTCTCCATGCAGCTGCGAAGACAGAAATGCCAGGCCGGGACGGAGCCTGCCCTGCTAGAAAAACAGCTGGCAAGAATTCACAACTCATCCCCAACAGATTCCCGCTCTTGTGCTCCAAAACCACCCTTGTCCTCAATCCCAGAGAGATTGTTTTCCAAGAGTCTCCTGTGTCTGACAACTGTTTTCAGTTTCCCAGGCTTGCTCTTGCAGACTTGGGTTAGCCAGTCCCGCTCAGCCCCCAACAGATTCAGCTCCTCTAGGTACTTTCGAAGGGTGAAGCAATGGAACCTGGTGGCATTCATTTCAGAATTTGGACCATGCCCTTCTCTTTAAACACCACAGAGGAGGAGGAAGAGGAGGAGAAGGAGGAGAAGGAGAATGGGTTTAAATATGCCGACTTTCTCTGCCACTTAAGGGAGAATCAAACTAACTTACAATCACCTTCCACGCTCCTCCCCACAACAGACACCCTGTGAGGAAGATGAGGCTGAGAGCGGTGATGAGCACAAGGTCACCCAGCTGGCTTCATGTGTAGAAGTAGAGAACCCAACCGGGTCCACCAGATTAGCATCCACCGCTCAAGTGGAGGAGTGGGGAATCAAACCCGGTTCGCCAGATCAGAGCCCACCGCTCCAAACCAACATTCTTAACCACTCTGCCACGCTGGCTCTCCATAAAAGCCCATGATGAACATAAAACAGAATGTCAATCTATTAAAGAAAGCAGAACAACCCACACGGCAAGTTCTGCAAGTCACCAGAAATCGGTGTTAAGATTGCAACCCCAAACTGGGCAGCCAGTGTGAGGATGGAGGATGGCATTGTGAGCATGATGACATCCCTTCCAGGTACAACCCAGAAGAGAAATGACAATGGGTCACTTCCGGGTTGTACCCGATACTGACCGCATCACACATACAACACTAGTGAGTGGTTTTGTTTGTTTTTAATTTAATTTTTAATTTAGCCCACGGTGCTGCTACAAGTAGGGTTGCCAACCTCCGGGTGTTAGCTAGAGATCTGCTATTACAAATGATCTCCAGCCAATAGAGATCAGCTCACCTGGAAAAAAATGGCTGCTTTGGCAATTGGATTCTATGGAAGTGAAGTCCCTCCCCTCCCCAAACCCCGCCCTCCTCATGCTCCTTCCCAAAAAGCTCCTGCCCCTGGCAAAGAGGGACCTGGCAACCCTAGCTGAGACAGTTCTGGGAGAACTGTGACTGGCCCAAGGTCACCCAGATGTAGGGTTGCCAGCTCCGGGTTGGGAAATACCTGAAGATTTTGGGGGCGGAGCCTGAGGAGGGCAGGGTTTGGGGAGGGGAGGGACTTCAATGCCATAGAATCCAGTTGCCAAAGTGGCCATTTTCTTCAGGGGAACTGATCTCATCAGTTGCAATAGCAGGATGAGCTGGCTTCGGCCGGCGAGGGCGGGCTATAAATCATAAAATAAATAAATAATAGCACCCCAATTCAGATTTTGATTGAAAACTGGTGTTTTTTGTTGCAGCAAGTCCTGTTTTACAGACCCCATTTCCCTCCCACCCGCCACCCCCCACCCCACACATTAGCAGGCAGCATAATACCTGCATGACATCTTGAAATGAGAATGGCCAAGGGAGACCAAAAAACACACACTCACAACGCATCCAGGAAGCAACGACAAAAATCCAGCCAATATGCAATCAGAACAAAGAGAAACTAAATGAACAGTTACCCCCCCACCCACCACCACCCCTTGGAAAGCACAGAAGGACCTGATCTCCTCTTTTGCACACTTGCATGCCTTATCCCAGAAGCCAGTCTCTGGAAATGAAGCGGTTTGACCCATTCCCATAGCAACTGTAGCCCAGGGTCAATACCCTGCAGGTACTTCACAGCCAACCGGGAGGGGGAAAAGACTGAACGTCTCCTCTCCTCCCGAAGCTGCTGCTCCTGCTCTCTTTCCCTCCTCCGTCGCTTTGCTCTTTAATCTTTTTAAGAAGCCACAGAACATCCCCATCGCAAACCTCCCAAATCACTAATCAGGCGGGCCGGTGCTTGGGCCGACTTAAAACGGTCGGCGGGAGCCCTCCGGAGGGAAGGGTCCCAAGGATTAAAAAAAGAGAAAGGCACAGAGAGAAAGAGCCTTCCCTGCATGAAGAAAGGTGATAATTAGGCCTTCTCCTTGATATGCTCCTTTTCCATCATGTGATTTCCCCCCACCCCATGCAGTCCCAAGTGGTGCATTCCAATTTACCCCCACTATGAGACACTGGGTACTTTCCACACATGTGGAATAATGCACCTTCAATCCACTTTACCGCTGGATTTTACTGTGTGAAATAGCAAAATCCACTTGCAAACGATTATTGGTAAAGTGCGTTGAAAGCGGCGTGAAAGTGCATTATTTATAGGGTTGCCAGCTCCGGGTCGGAAAATAGCTGGCGATTCAGGGGTGGAGCCTGAGGAGGGTGGGGTTTGGGGAGGGGCTTCAATGGCACAGAGTCCGATTACTAAAGTGGCCATTTCCTCCAGGTGAACTGATCTTTATCAGCTGGAGATCAGTTGTAGTAGCAGATCTCCAGCCACCACCGGGAGGTTGACAAGCCTAATTATTTTGGAGGTGTGAAAGCACCAATTGTCTCTGAAAAGGAGTCTCTCTCCCCTGGGCAACCCTGCCCCACTCTAATCTAAACTGAATAAACACAAATCAATGTCCCCATAACCACACAGCATGGGCTGTTTTAACAGGTGAAGATACTCAAGGACAGGAAAAAATGAAGTTCTGCTTGCCACGTGACTTTTAAAGCCATAAGGTGGAGGGGTGGGAGAATGTAACTAGGGTTGCCAACCTCCAGGTAGTGGCTGGAGATCTCCTGGGTTTGCAACTGGCCTCTAAGTGACAGAGACCTGGAGAAAATGGCTGGTTTGGAAGGTGAACTCTATGGCATAATACAACGCTTAAGTCCCTCCCCTCCCCAAACCCTGTCCTCCTCAGGCTCCGCCCCCAAAATAACCAGGTATGTTCCAACCCGGAGCTGGCAACCCTAGATATAACCATCCTAGATGTCGCCAGTTTCTGAACAAGAAGGCAAGTAATCACAACCAATTAAAACAGAACGTGGTTTTTTTGTCTTTAATTTTTTTACAAATGTCATAGGGAAGCGGGCCCCATAGTGCTGGCTTTCAGGAAAATTTCTTCCGCCAGCCTGTAGGAAGCAATCTGCTTTTTCATTTTCTCTGCTCCCTTCTTCCTTTTGTCTGACAGCTCCTGCCCGGCTCTCTTACAAAGGAAAAAAAAAATTACTCTGAAGCGCCGCTGCAGGTGAGTTGCCAGCAGTGTTGTACAACACCACAGGGAGGTTTCGAATTCTTCTTAACACTAGCAACAACAGATCCCAAGCGCAGTTTCACAGCTCCTATATCAACCAAAGCGCCTGCCAGGCACAGCGACACTGGCCATATTCCAATGTGTGAGAGGTTTGGCCTAGCAATTTGTCACATCACCGGCAGAAAATTTATATTATCCTCTCTCTTCTGCCCCCCCCCCCACACTCACAGAGTTCCTACCAATTTAACAGGTAGCAATTTAACAGGTGAAGCTTTTCTCTGAAGGAACATGAGACGATTATGAGGAATCGGTGGCTGCTGAATATTGTTCTGTTCTTAGCACAAGAGCTGAGGGGCAGACAGAAGTTCGACCAGTGAAGACTGTCTCTGCAGGCATATGATTAGGGTTGCCAGGTCCCCCTTTGCCATTGGCGGGAGGTTTTTGGGGCAGAGCCTGAGGAGGGCGGGATTTGGGGAAGGGAAGGACTTCAATGCCATAGAGTCCAATTGCCCAACTGGCCATTTTCTCCAGGTGAACTGATCTCTATCGGCCAGAGATCAGTTGGCAACCCTATATATGATGCAATAATGGGATTCAGGGGTTAGTTATTTACAGTTAATTCAAAAGATGCTTGACCTTTTGAATTTCTGCTTTAGATCTGCTTTAGATCTCTGGTTTCTGAACAAAACCGATGAACTGATAGGGTTGTTCCGGTTGAATTTCTGTCTGCCGAGTATCTGTTAAAAGCACAAGAGGCCTGACCAGAAAGAATTCAGTGTTTAAAGAAGCTTCAGAACTTCATCATTCTTTGTCTATGTATGTGGAAGATGGAAAATACAGAGTACCAAGATGAGACTTCGGGAATCTAGAGCCTCGTACAAAAGGGGAAAAAAACATTTTACACCGGTTTGGCCGCACTGTCTGGCACAACATGTTTAAAACCATGTTACGGACATCAGAAAAAGAGATTTTGTTGCTGGGGGTGGGGGGTAACTGGTTACCCCAGATTGATTTTGTGTTGTTTACAAATGAAAGCCAATACAGTTTATTGTATTGGACAACAGAAACTAGTATGTGTCACAGTATGCGCTGTACCCCACTATTTGGCCTGCAAACATGAACGTCAAATTCTGTCTTGTAGTGTATGTTTGCATCCCACATGCATGCCCACGACAATTTTCTTTTTTAAAAAAACATTATAAAACTAACTGTTCTACTGAAAACAGAACACGCTTAGCTAGTGAAATCTTGCTTTCCCCAAAGCAAAGAAAACATTACATAATTTAACATTCTGTCTATTGAGTACATTTTATCCCATTCTTCCCTCAAATAGAAGAAGAGTTGTTTTTTATATGCTGACTTTCTTTACCTTTTAAGGAGACTCCAACCAGCTTACATTCTCCTTCCCTTCATCTCCCCATAACAGACACCTTGTGGGGTAGGTGGGGCTGAGAGAGTTCTGAGAGAACTGTGACTGGGCCAAGGTCACCCCGCTGGCTTCCTGCGTAGGAGTGGAGAAACCAACCTGGTTCACCAGTCCGCCACACGTGTGGAGGAGGGGGAAATGAAGCCTGGTTCTCCAGATTAGAGTCCACCGCTCTTAACCACTATACTATGCTGGCTCTCCCAGGAAATACAGTTCTCCCTTCCGCCACCACATATTTACAACGACCCTCTAAAGGTCGGTTAGATAGGCAGAAGTTCCGGCTCAAGGTCCTCCAGCAAGCTTCATGGCAGAGTGGGGATTTGAACCTGTGTCTCTCATATTCTAGTCTGATACTCTAAACATTGCACCATGAGGGTTGCCAACCTCCAGGTAGGGGCTGGAGACCTCCCGGAATTACAACTGATCTCCAGCCTACGTAAATTGATTGCTTATTTATTTATTTAAAACATTCATTCGTCTTCTTCTGGAGAAAATGGCTTCTTAGAAAGATGAACTGCATGGTAGTGTACCCTACCAAGGCCCCTCCCCTTCCCAAATCTCACACTCCCAGGCTCCACCTTCAAATTCCCAGGTATTTCCAAACCCGGAGCTGGCCATCCTGCACCACATTGACTCTCAATCAATATACGATGACTCTTTGACTTTTGCTTGGATCCCCTGAAATTTGGCCAACCAAAACACAGGATGGGGCAATAAATATGGCTGGAGGTTGCAAGTCAAAGTCTAGATCATACCTGGCACCAGTATCCTTATTGTCCCACCATAGTTGTGTGTGTGTGTGTAAAGTGCCATCTGGCCACAGCTGATTTATGGCGACCCCAGTAAGGGGCTTTCAAGGCAAGTGAGAAGCAGAGGTGGTTTGCCATTGCCTTCCTCTGCACAGTCTTCCTTGGTGGTCTCCACCCTGCTTAGCTTCTGAGATCCGGCGAGATGAGGTCATACCATGCTGCCTTCCTGCTCTTTTGAATAAGCTGGATTGAATGTCCATGAAACTCCCATTTTATGTTCCTCAGGGAATAAAAACGCCCAAACTTCTCCAGCCTCCTAAACTAAGCCCATTGGCTGAAATGCTACACTGACACAGAAGCTTCACAAATACTCTCACTGGGCTGGGGGAAAGGTTCATGGTAATAAATAATACAGCTCTGCTGAGTGAGTTCAAAGGCCAGCTGCGTGGAGAGAAAAACTTGGGATATGGTCTAGAGACAGGG
This sequence comes from Euleptes europaea, assembly GCF_029931775.1. Lineage (NCBI taxonomy): Eukaryota > Metazoa > Chordata > Lepidosauria > Squamata > Sphaerodactylidae > Euleptes > Euleptes europaea. The sequence goes on from NC_079320.1 coordinate 76,142,876, forward strand.
TGAAGCTGTTGATAACATGAAAGGCCCAGATCAGCGTCAAGGCATTACAAGCAACTAGGCTGAGGATTGATTAATCAAATTGGAAGATGAGCCAGTAGAATTAAAAAGCAGGGGGGGAAAGGCAGTACAGAAAGGAACAGGCTGAAAATGTAAGGAAAAGGGAATGAGGATTAGAAGAGGAGGATGTTTCAGGAAAGGGAGGAGGAGGAGTTTGTTTTTATATGCCGACTTTCTCTACCAATTAAGGAAGAATCAAACTGGCTTACAATCACCATCCCTTCCCCTCCCCACAACAGACACTTTGTGAGGTAGGTGGGACTGGGAGAGCTCTAAGAGAGCTGTGACTATCCCAAGGACACCCAGCTGGTTTCATATGTAGGCGTGGGGAAACCAACCCAGTTCACCAGATTGGAGTCCGCTGCTCATGTGGAGGAGTGGGGGATCAAACCCGGTTCTCCAGATAGTCCATTGTTCCTAACCACTGCTGTTAACAACTACACACGCTAGCCCTGTGAAGACTTCCAGTGATTGTGCAGAGGAAGAAGAGGAGGAGTTGGTTTTTATATGCCGACTTTCTCGACCACTTAAGGAAGAACAAACCGGCTTACAATCACCTTCCCCTCCCCACAACAGACACCCTGTGAGGTAGGTGGGGCTGAGAGAGCTGTGACTAGCCCAAGTTCACCCAGCTGGCTTCATGTGTAGGAGTGGGGAAACCAACCCAGTTCACCAGATTAGCCTCTGCCGCTCATGTGGAGGAGTGGGGAATCAAACCCGGTTCTCCAGGTCAGAGTCCACCGCTCCAGACCACCGCTCTTAACCACTACACCATGCTGGAGGGGTGGGGCCAGATGGCTCAAACCTGCTCGCCCTCCCTGTACCACGGATGGGTCATCTGGGATGAGCTGGGGTGAGGAGCAAAAGAGGAGTGCGGTTCAGAAATGTAGTTAGCAAGAAAGCAGTGTGGATAGACCTCAAAAGAGCAAGCTTCAAAGGATTGTGACCCAGGAACCAAAGAGGAAGGCGTGAAGAGCAGTGTCCCACCGCTAGGAAAGGTCATGGCAGATTTAGGGGGACCATTAAAGGATAGCGGTCTTTCATTCTTCTATTTATATATATATATTTAAGCTGCGGAGAGAGGATGGATTTGGTTTCAGTGCCTCGGGCATCCAAATATTTTGGGCTGAGTTTCACATAACAACTTGAAAATATCGGCGCCCGCAGGCCTCTACCACAGAAGAGAATCGTGCCGGAAGAAAATTGGTTCTCATCCTCCGCCGGCGTTGCGAGCCAGCTGCAAGCGGCAAAGTCCGTTGCGGGGAAAAAAAGGAGAAGAAAAAATTTGCACAACCCACTCTCTCCCGAAAGGGGTTAACGTGGCAAAAGAACAGCCTTCGCTCCCGCACAGATGTCTGCTGGAAATCTCTCCGGTTGCCAGGGCAGCAGGCTGTACAGAGAGCCGCTCTCTTGCTCCGAAGGCTCTCCTCCCCGGCGCATGGAGTGGGATTGTAAGGTGTTCGAACAGAGAGTCCAGTGTAAACCTCCAAGACACGTGTCTCGCCCAATAACATAAAATAACGCCACCGCTTTTGCCCAGCCTGAGAGAATCGAGCCTCCCCGGCCCGTTGGCTTATCTCCTGGTCATGCCAAGGGAGGAAAACCTGCCTTAACTCGCCTCTTTCAGGCCTGACGTGAAAAGCTATTTAATGAATGTTTCGATGTCTTTAAAAAAAGGGGGGGGCATGAGAAAGCCCAAATGGCTAACCGAAATAGACAGAAAGCAAGCAAATGACGACGAGGAAGGCCAAATGGCTAACCGAAATCGATAGAAGGCAAGCAAGCAAGAAACATCCCCCCTCCAAAAAAAAAAGAAGAAGAAGGGGAAATAGAGAGGCCGGTTTGCTCCATTCACCCTCAATTTAGATGTTAATGAGACTTTTTCTTTCATTGTGCAAAACCGTGGAATGATGCGGTAAGGAATTAGAAACTGGCTCTTCATCTTCTCAGTCCCATGCTCCCACTAATGAACGCTTTTTTTCTCTCTCTCTCTCTTCCCTCCAGTTGTGGTAGAGGGAAGCTTTCTTTCTGTTCTCTGCATTTCCACATCCTCCTTCCATTGTTTCTTCTCATCATGGTTTGAGATCCCTTTCTCCCCTCCACCTCCCCTTCATTTCCCCTGCACAGGGGGCAGAAGCGGAACGATTCATTAACTCAGCAAAAATTGTGTTCCCCAAACCCTCATTTGCGAAGGTAATGCAAATGCAGCAGAGGAGCAGTGAGCCGAAGCATCATTCCTGGGCTCACCGGTAGTTCCGCAGGAGGAAGGTTCAATACAACATTCCCTGTGCACTAGGGTTGCCAACCTCCAGGTGGTGTGGTAAACCAAAGTTAGCGTGCTGTAAGATAATTAGCAAACAAAAAACAGCAACAAACTGCAAACAATATTCATTTATGCTTCACAAAGCATGTAAAGATACAACCAGTATCTAATACAATAATGGACAATGTCCAAGGTTCCATATATGGCCACAATAAGAAGATAATACAATCCTAGAGCAATAGCTAGGAAAGTTTTCTTCTCTCCAAGAGGTAAGGTGATGAAACAATGCTACAGAAGTCCGGTTTTCTTTCTGTTTCGGCTTAAGATGACAGCCTTCCTCAGGGGCCAACGCTAGCTGTAAATTACAATGCTTCCGCGTTGGCCAGAGGAAGGCTGTCATCTTAAGCTGAAACAGAAAGAAAACCGGACTTCTGTAGCATTGTTTCATCACCTTACCTCTTGGAGAGAAGGAAACTTTCCTAGCTATTGCTCTAGGATTGTATTATCTTCTTATTGTGGCCATATATGGAACCTTGGACATTGTCCATTATTGTATTAGATACTGGTTGTATCTTTACATGCTTTGTGAAGCATAAATGAATATTGTTTGCAGTTTGTTGCTGTTTTTTTGTTTGCTAACCTCCAGGTGGTGGCTGGAGATACCCTGCTATTACAACTGATCTCCAGCCGATAGAGAGCAGTTCCCCTAGCAAAAATGGCCACTGTGGCAATTGGACTCTATGGCATTGAACTCCCTCCCCTCCCCAAACCCCACCCTCCTCAGGCTCAGCCCCCAAAACCTCTTGCCAGTGGCAAAGAGGGACCTGGCAACCCTAGCTGTACAACTTTATTGACTACCTAGGGCTCATCATAGGCCCAAGAAGATTTTGAGCACTGCGCTTGGCTCTTGCTCACCACTTCCCCCCCCCCATTTCATCCACAGGCTCAGTTAGGTATTAACACACAATAGCTGTAGCTAGCTATTGCACACAGGGTTGCCAACCTCGAGGCGGAGGCTGAAGATCTCCCAGAATTCTGACTGGTCTCAAGGCTAAGAAATCAGTTTCCCCTGGAGAAAACGGCTGGTTTGGAAGGGAGGACTCTATGGCATTGTACCCAGCTGAGTCTCTTCTCCTCAGCAAACCCCACCCTCCTCAGGCTTTGCCCCCAAAACATCCAGGAATTTCCCAAACCAGAGCTGGCAACCCTACTTGCAAATTGTCCTAGTTCTCATTCTTTCTTTACCCCTCTGGTAAACAAGAGCCCCAGGGCGCAGAGTGGTAATCTGCAGTACTACAGTCCAAGCTCTGCTCACGACCTGAGTTTGATCCAAACGGAAGTTGGTTTCAGGTAACCGGCTCAAGGTTGACTCAGCCTTCCATCCTTCCGAGGTTGGTCAAACGAGTACCCAGCTTGCTGGGGGTAAAGGGGAGATGACTGGGGAAGGCACTGGCAAACCACCCCGTAAACAAAGTCTGCCTAGTAAACGTCGGGATGTGACATCACCCCATGGGTCAGGAATGACCCAGTGCTTGCACAGGGGACCTTTACCTTTTTACCTGGTAAACAATCCACCCCAAAAAACCACCTGACTTAGGGTTGCCAGGTTCCCCCGACCAATGGCAGGGGCTGGAAGGGGGGTAGGGTTGCCAGATCCACATTGGGAAACTCCTGGAGATTTGGGGATATAGCCTGGGGAGGACAGAGACCTCAGTGGGGTACAATGCCTTAGAAACCACCCTCCAAATCATCCATTTTCTCCAGGGGAACTGATCTCTGCAGTCTGGAGATGAGCTGTAATTCCGGGGGGTCCCCAGGTCTCCACTGGAGGCTGGCAACCCTAAGTCCTCACTTGTCTGGGACATTTATCTGCAGCGCTGAATGTGCCGGTTTCTCTTTGACAAGCAGGACATCGTAGATAGATACCTCCACCTTGCTCTGTTATAGAGGAATGCCTTTATTCAGAAGAAATCCTTCTTAGAAAAACAGTCATTATTCCTGGGTCTTCTAAAGGACAGCAAGATGACCTCTTGGAAGAGCAGAGGGGCACGGAGGAGCTGCCCTTTGGTGGGGAACATAAATCCATGCCATGTCCATGTGATTTAAAATACTACCAGTGCAATTCTAACCAGAGTTACACCTTTCTAAGCTCATTGATTTTAATGGACTCAGAAGGGGGTAAATCTGTTCCAGGTGGCACTGAAGTGTCAGTTTTGTTTTATTGCTTAGGAATTTTGTTTTGGTTTAGTTTATATTTAAGATGCCCTGAACAAATATCCTCACAAGCAGGGCTGAATAAGGGAAGGAGAAGGTGAGAGAGATTTATTACTTTGCCAGAACTGTCATTTAAGTTGCAAGCAAGATGCTCTGTTTACCCTCCTTTCAAAAGACACCACACATACACAATTCCTTGCTTTTGAAAATGAGAGGTTTTTTATAATAATTCACACACTCTGTCAAAGTAGAACCAATTGATGAAGGGAAACATGTTAGAGATTTATAAAATTATTACTGGTTTCAAAAGCGTGGAGAGAAAACCAATTTTTCATTTATTTCAAACATCGGTGCCCAGCCCTTCAGAATTCAACTTTTTTAAAAGCACAGGATCAGTACAAATTAAAAATATCACCATCCTTCATTAAAAAGCTCAATAAGCTCAAATTGTTTTAATGTGGCACTTGACAGTTAGTAAGGTTGGGGAAGAGAGGGACTTCAATGCCATAGAGTCCAATTGCCAAAGCGGCCATTTTCTCCAGGGGAACTGACCTCTATTGGCTGGAGATCAGTTGTAATAGCAAAAGATCTCCAGCTACTACCTGGAGGTTGGCAACTGTATGTAGTGGTCAGAATGTCAGACTAGGATCTGGGCACAGCCAGGTTGAGATGCCCTCTCTTTCGTGGAATCTTGCTGGATCACTCATTCTCAGCCTAACCTACCTCACAGGGTTGACGTTGTGATGATAAAACGGAAGAAGGAAGGACAACAGACTATAAACATCTAAATAAATAAGTGTGTCCTGTTCATGGTTTGTAGGATTCAACTCAGCCTCGGAAGAGTTGCTGGAAGGCTTCAGTTGAAAGGATCAGACATAATCATGGAGAAGAGGTCTCATTAGGGTTGTCAACCTTCAGGTGGTGGTTGGAGATCTCCTGCTAATACAACCGCTCTCCAGGCATTAGAGATCAGTTCACTTGGAAGGTGGACTCTAGGGCATTATACCCCATTGAAGATCCTTCCCTCAGCATACCCTACCCTCCTCAGGCTCCACCCCCCAAATCTCCAGGTATTTCCCAACCTGGAGTTGGCAATCCTAGGTCTCGTGATGGCTATCAGCTACAATAACTGTATGGAACTTCCATGTACGAAGGCAATATATCTCAGCTTATCACATGCTGGGGGACATATGGCATGAAAGCCACACCATCCAGCTCTGCTTGCTAGCTTCCAGAGGAATCTGGCTGGAAACAGAACAGTAGTCATGCACGGACCTTTGTCGGACCTTGCAAGGCAATTCTTAGGTTCTTAAATACCGCCTGTGAACTAAGTATTGGAGAAAACATATGATGTATGTGCCTTTCCCCCCTTCCCACAACCAATGCTTACCTGCTTGTTTTTGCTGAAGCCAAATTCATTCTCAGCAGATCTTGTTATCAGTTTCTTTCGCTATCTTATTATTCTTCGGTATAGCCATCTACCCACCGCACCGCATTTTCTCTGTTTTTGCTTTCACCGCACATTATGTTCTTGCTTTCAGTGAATTATGTTCCCGACTCAATTTTTTTACTCAGATGTATCTGTGTTTCTAATCTAGACTTGTAACCCGAAACATATTACCGATGCTGCTGCAAAGAAATGAAGAGGCAGTGAGTTTCAAGGCACGGGGGGCGGGGGGACATGCAAAATTCTGGACAGCTTTTGTGTTGCTTGAACAACGTCTTACGTAGGGTTGCCAACCTCCAGGTAGTAGCTGGAGATCTCTCGCTATTACGACTGATCTCCAGCCGACAGAGATCAGTTCACCTGCGGAAAATGGCCACTTTGGACTCTATGAAATTGAAGCCCCTCCCCTTCCCAAACCCCACCCTCCTCAGGCTCCGCCCCCAATTCCAGGGAAAGTATCTGATTTGCCAGTGAATCAGAACCTAGCAGTGAGCCAGTGAGTAGTAGGGTTGTCAACTTTTAAACTGGTCTTTCATCTGCAGCAATTATCAAGTGATATAATTTAGCTCCATGCCTTGAAAACTTCAACTGTTCATTTCTGCATATTAAACTTTTTTTTTTTTTTAAGGAATCTCTAATACCCACATTCTCTATGAAACACGTCAAACTATCAGGAAAAAGTAAGTTTTCAAAAGAACTATTTCTCTCTCTCTTTCTCTTTCACATCCTGCTTTTCAAACAATGGCATCTTCAGCAAAATGCACTATATCCCATTGATGGTTGGTAGAATTGACTGAAAACCAACAGAGACCCCCCCCCCCCGTTTCCTCCACAATAGTGATTGTAGAGTGCTATGAATGCACAATGGCAGGAATGAGAAAATGTCTGCGGAATTACATAATGGCACTTAACTAACGCTGAATGCATACATTAACCTCCACAAACTGGCTGGTACTTATTTAAAGCAAATAAAAGATGATGGTATTTGTTGTAGTTAATAACAGCAGTTCAGCGAGGTCTCTGGAAGTTCATGACGCTTTCCAACAATTGCCATTTAAGCGAACCAATCCGATATTTGCTTCAACACTAACACAATAAAAACGTGTTCACAAATCAAGCGACGCATGAAACAGTCTGCGTTTGCAGGGTTGAGACACACAGTTGTTATTGCTCCCATGTAGAGTCCACTGAACGATACTAGGGTTGCCAGGCCCAGCCTGGAAACCAACAGGATATTGGGGTGGGGTGGGGATGGCCATCAGCAACAGTGTGATGTCACTTCTGGGGAAAAACAGAAATTATGGCATTTCTCCCACCAGCTACTGGAATGTCTCCCCCAAGCAAACATATGGCAACTTACGACAATCCTATGAGGAAAGGTTGAAGGAGCTGGGTATGTTTAGCCTGAAGAGGAGAAGACTGAGAGGGGATATGATAACCATCTTCAAGTACTTGAAGGTTAGGCGGCCATCTGTCAGCAATGTTGATTCTATGACCTTAAGCAATTGATGAGAGGGAGGGCATCTTGGGCATCTTCTGGGCACGGAGTAGGAGTCACTGGGGGAATGGGGGGGAGGTAGTTGTGAATCTCCTGATTGTGCAGGGGGTTGGACTAGATGACCCCAACTCTATGGCCAAAAACGCATTGTCCCTTAACCCACTTTATTCCCTGTTTCAGCCAGGATTACCCGGGCTGGGGGGGGGGGGACTGTAAGCATTACCTTGAAAAGAAGGGACGAAACTGTGCCAATCGATCCATGTAAACAGAAAATGCGGGAGACATCAATTTCCTGTTTTGTTTGGCACACACCCCACACCCCCGGTGATTGGCCGTTTCAAATTGACCAATGAGGGCCTTCCCTGCCCCGGGAAACAACCAATCACTGGGGGGGCGGGGGTGTTGCAACCTAAACAGGAACTGTGCACATCTCTCGCATTTTCTGTTTACATGGATGGATTTGCACACAGTTTTGTCCCTGCTTTTCAAGGTTATGCGTACAGTTTTTCCCCAGCCCGGGTCAATTTGATCCTGGCTGAAACGGGGAATAAAGTGGGTTAAGGGACCATGTGTTTTTGGCCAATGATTCTATGAATATCACACACACATTCACAATACATGGTGCCCATTCTTACTGCACAAAGGCAAGGCCACAATATATTATTGTTGTTGTTATTATTATCTTAAACAGAAAAGAAATAAAAATATAGCAACATTTAAGAACGATGGTGGCAAGTCTACTGATAAGCATCAATAATATATATATATATATATATATATATATATATATATATATATATATATATATATATATATGCTACCCCAGAGAGCATGTTTAATTATACCAGAAGACCGGGTTCATATCCTCACTCTGCCATAAAATCTACTAGGTCACCAGTCTTTCTCTTTCAGTCATATCTACCTCATAGGATTGTTGTACAGATAGAAGGGAGAACCAGGCACCCTGGTGGAGTAACCCTCTGTGCCAATGCTTGCTAGTCTTTAAGCTAAATGCTGCCATTGAAACAAAAAAGAATCAAAGAAACATAGGAGTGGAAATGAAATACGAAGTATCTGGTCCAGCTCTTGGAACAAGTTTCCTAGTACCACAGAGTTCAGTTCCCCTGGAGAAAATGGCCGCTTTGGAAAGTGGACTCGATGGCTAGGGTTGCCAGGTCCCCCTTTGCCACTGGCGGGAGGTTTTTGGGGCTGAGCCTGAGGAGGGTGGAGTCCAGTTGCCAAAGTGGCCATTTTCTCCAGGGGAACTGATCTCTATCGGCTGGAGATCTGTTGTAAGAGCGGGAGATCTCCAGATAGTGCCTGGAGGTTGGCAACCCTACCACTGACACTGCTTTTCATAGTCAAGGAACAGCAGCATCCACCTACTGGCAGGCAGCAGCTTCTAACGCTCAGTAATGTGGGGAGCCAAGAGCAAACTCCTGCGGATGCTAGGCTACCCCTCAGATAGGTTTAGCAGTAAGTGGTTAGAAAAAACCTGCAGTACTGTCATTAGGGCCTGCCAAGTGACACTTTCCTTTCGACAGCGCTTCAAATACTGCCTTTTCCAAGCAGCTCCGACGGCCCCTCGACGGTGTAATATAGTGGCAGATCAATACCCATAAAGTCAATTCAGAATTATGATTATCCTAATGCACAGGATCAGCTATACGTATGTGCAGATATATATATATATATATATATATATATATATATATATATATATATATATATATAACATATTTCACCATATCAATGGCTGAAGCCCCCCAGCCATTTATATCATCCTCCGTGCTTCGCTTGGCATTTTTTGTACTCCACACACTTTTAATTAGCGAAAAAGAAAAAAAGAAGAAAAGCCGCAGCGATTCAATCACGATTATAGAACATGCTCCGTTTTCCATTTTCCATCTGGTGTCAATATCGGAAAGACTAATGGCTTGATCTCATTCCTAAGACTTGCTGAGCCAACAGAGAGCAACGGAAGGCAGCGCCGGAGGACGATAACAAACCGAGACATGGTGCCAGCATTGCAGGGAAATTATGCAGCCTTGAACAAAGATACTCCAGCTCAAGAGTTTAGGATCAAAATCAAAATGCCTGGCACTGTAGAATAATCCTTAGCGTAAGACAAGTGTCATTCAGGGTTTCCGTGTGCTTTACCTCAATGATCAGCGTGCTTTACCACAGAGCCAGTGTGGTGTAGGGGTTAAGAGAGGGGGACTCTAATCTGGAGAACCGGGTTTGATTCCCCACTCCTCCACATGAAGCCAGCTGGGTGACCGTGGGCTAGTCACAGTTATCTCCAAACTCTCAGCCCCATCTACCTCACAAGGTATCTGTTGTGGGGAGAGGAAGGGAAGGTGATTGCAAGCCAGTTTGGGACTCCTTAAAGGTAGAGAAAATTGGGGTTTAAAAAACAACTCTTCCTCTTAACAACAGCCCTGTAGGGTACAGATCACAATGGGTAGCCGTGTTTGTTCTGAAGAAGTGAGCTGTGACTCACAAACGCTCATACCCTGCCATAAATGTTGTTATCCTTCAAGGTGCTACTGGACTCCAGCCCTGTAGGGTAGGCCACTACTTTTTCTCCTGATGATGCCAATGTGAGGCCCAAGTTGCCTAAGGAAACCTAAGGAAGTCATGGCTTAGTCAACATTTTGTTTGTTTGTTTGTTTCATTTATACTCCCCCTTTCTCCCCAGTAGGGACCCAAAGCAGCGTACACATTGTTCTCCTCTCCTCCGTTTTATCCTCACAAGGTCCTCTGTTAGGCTGAGTGTGTGTGACTGGCCCAAAGTCACCCAGAGATAGGGTTGCCAACCTCCAGGTACTGAAATGAATAACAGCAGAAAATTGCCCAGCTTTTTTTAAATAACCAAAAGTGTAATAACTTATAAGACAGTAGTGTTGTATGGGGTACTTGCACTGCTCTGTTGTTTTGTGCTGGCCAATGGCCGTAACAATAAATGTAAATGTATAAGATAGTGTACATCACCAACCAATACATATACACAATCTATAACATCATATATATGTCTAAATCAATCCAGCTAATAGAGTCCACATTGGAGTATTATTATCAGCCACTCAACTTCCTTTTTGCAAAGTATCGAGTTTTCCAAGCCTCAGGTAAGTTGAAAAAGGAAATTCTTCATATGGTTCATTTGTGGAGTAGTATCCTGACAGATCCACAATTCTTCATAGACAGACCACAGGTCTCACAACCAGCCAAGTCAGTGCTGCAAAGCTACAGTGGTCCGGATATCGCCCTGTTTCGACCCGTGTCTTCTTCAGGAATCAACCATGGCAGCTACTATATCTGCTCCTGCATTGATAGGAACGCCCTCCTCAGGCTCCGCCCCAAAACCCTCGCGCCGGTGGCAAAGAGGGACCCGGCAACCCTATCCAGAAACCTTCCATGGCAGAGTGGGGATTCAAACCTGGGTCTCCCCGTCTCTAGTCCAACATTCTAGGCATTATACCATATTGGCTCTGAAATTTGCTTCCTTACTCATAGTTTCTGTGTGTCAATGGAATCTGTACCAGTGGTATCATGACGTTTTGGAGTCTGCCTACTGGGACCTTTGACCGATCGTTATAAAATTTGCACTGTTTGTAACTGATCAGTACTCTGTTCTGAAGTGGTTAGGAATGTCCTTGAGAAAGAGCTTCTCTTTCCGGGTACCACTGAGTAGCGCTTCTTAAAGCCATATTAATGTGATGTGGGAGGTCTTTGATCAGGATTTCCAGTGGTTCCTCCCCCTCTTCATTAAATACCTGGGAGCGGAAACGAATTAGGCTGTGGCTCTGGGAGGTCTAGCCTTTTCCTCCTGCGCTGTTTAAATCACCTCCCCCTGGAAAGCGTCTAATTGCCTCGTGGAACACAGGCACAGGAACGCTCGAGCAGAGCATCATGATTAGATTTTACGAGCCATGTGGAAGAGCCACACAAAGGAGCATTAATGCGACGATGCCACATATTGTAGGGAAACAGGGGAGCCAATGTAAGCTTCAATATTTAAAGATTTCCCCATAATATGCAGTCTACAGGCTTAAATTGGGGGGTCTCCAGGGTCCAGAGCTAGAACCTAATCTGGTGAGCATTGTACAATTCGATTTCTTATGAACCATGATCTGTACCGATGGCAATTCTCTAGAACAGTGGTTCTTAAACTCTATCTGTTACTGCCTATCATGGAATGCCAGCTCTGGGATGGAAAATAATTGGAGATTTTGGAGGTGGACGCTGAGGAGGGTGGGGTTTGGGGAGGGGAGGGACTTTGATAGGGTATAATTCCCTTGGGTCCACCTTCCAGGTGAACTGACCTCTGTCAACTGGAGGTCAGTTGCAATCCCAGGAGACCTCCAGCCACCGCCTGGAAGTTAGCTACCCTATGCCCTTCATCAAGGGAAAAAATGATTTAGGACATGAAATCAGCACTCAAGGCATGGTAAATTGTGTTTTCACCACTCTAAAGTATGATGGGCCTTGACCTGGATGGTCAAAGTTGGCCGATGCCATCAGCTTTCAAAAGCTAAGCAGGATTGGCCCTGGGTAGTATTTCAATGGGAAACCACCAAGGAAGTCCAGGGTTGCTACGCAAAGGCAGGCAATGGCAAACCACCATACATCTCTTGCCTTGATAACCCTAGGGGTTCGTTGTAAGTCAGCTGTGACTTGACGGCCCTTTCCAGCGCTATATTACAATATAGGAGTAAAAAAACTCAGATCTCAAGTGGACATTCCTGGAGACCCTTGCACCTTATGGCCTCTGCCAGATACTTAATGGTCGTTTATACACGGGAGTTTTACCTGAGGTTTGTTGCTGGCTGGACCTACACTTTCCTGTTGGGAATCTCTGCATCAGCAGTCTCCAAGCCCAAATCAAGTCGCACCCCTTTAAATGCTGCTTGGTAATTGGCTTGGTAATCACAGTGCTTACTGTGAGAGAAACCCCGCCCCCCCAAAAAACCCAATTGCCACATAAAAAGCTTTTTTTGGGGGGGGGGGGGAGAAATCCAAGCCTCAGTTTTAGAAAGCTTTTTTTCTGCTCAGAAAGAGCTCAGAGGAAGCAGGAAGTAATTGAATCCCCGCCTCTGGACATGCTGCTTTGTAATCGGCTGCGAGATAAACCAAGTTTGCATGCTCCACACTTTGCCTTATGGATGGGAATTTCACCCGGGCTTTACTCAGGGAAAATGGAAGAATCGGGTTAACAGAGGAATAGGAAGACCTGGACATTGTGAGGGCTGGCAGCGAGGTCATCTCTAATGGATAGAAAACTCATGCATAACTGGGGTTGCCAACCTCCAGGTACTAGCTGGAGATCTCCTGATATTACAACTGATCTCCAGCCAATAGAGATCAGTTCACGTGGAGAAAATGGCTGCTTTGGCAATTGGACTCCATGGCATTGAAGCCCCTCCCCTCCGCAAACCCTGCCCGCCTCCGACTCTGCCCCAAAAATCCCCCATTGGTGGCGAAGAGGGACCTGGCAACCCTATGCATAACTCCAAGGAACAACCAAGACAGACCGGGGGCGAATGTGAGTGAAAATACCCATGCATAAATGACCAATTTTATATTTGAATCCTGTTTTGCTGTCTCCACTTTTTGAAGAGCCTAGAAGACAAATCTAAGATGTAGCATTCTATCCTCAGGGAAAGGCGAACGGTATAAAACAACCGTCCTTCACTGGCGGACAGAAGCCAAGATAAGTGGCAGGAGGAGGCTGCCTAAAAGCCTATATCCCCCCCCCCCCAGTTCTACATGCTCCCCCAAGATTTGTAGATCACCTCCCAGTAAGAATCGGTATTCAGAGTGGTGCACAACTGCACATTTTTCATGCCAGGGCTCTAAAGGACATTGAGATCAGATTACCCGATCCCCTTTTCTTCCTGAGACCGCAGTACGGAATAAACAAGTTATTCTTTTAGATTAGGTGCGCTCAGCTGAACTGGCGGCACACAATCACAGGCTGTCGGATTCCCAAAGCCAACAGATGGCCGCAAAACAATCAGGTATTATTAAGCCCAGATAAAAAACAGATCACGGCTGAGGAAGTGGCTAAACCTCAGGTATACTTTTCATCTGGGTTCTGTAATAACAACCCAAGGGTGATCTTCCAGGTTACCATAGGGACCGCGTTTCTTTCTCCTATTAAGGGCAGATTACGATAGGCTAAATGGACTTTGGCTATTGCAAACTCCACACCGCGCTCATCTGAATAAAAATCATAGCTGCGCGAAGGGGCTGGCATAAAGCCCGGCTGCATCAATTTTAAATCTCCTTGAAAGGATCCCAAGTGCTAAAAGGGAGTATCAAAATGATCGCCCACAGACAAGTCAACCAGGAATCGATCACTTTTTAAAAACACGACATGAGGTCCACCGTATTATTATTGGGTACATTTATCTTATTGGCTAATGTATGCATTATAGCTGCTGCTTCTTTTGTAACCTAACATATAGGACTCAATAGATGCTCAGGTAAACATGCTCAACAAGGATTTTTTAACAAAGGAAAAACAAGTCAATGCCTGAAGAATTCGGCTTTAGATAACTGGACAGACTCGTCGCAAATGAAATGGTCTTGATTTAGTTAGCCAAGTAATTCCCAAAAAAGTGCACTGGTTCAGCAAGAAATAAATTAAACAAGGATCCTGCATGCCCAAAATACACACTCTCGAAGGAGGTTGTCTGTTATGTCTCTGTATGACCTGCTGCTCTGCCTCCTTCTAAGCAGACTCAACTGCCTGGGTAATCCATCTCTGCAGTGGATTACACTGAATAATCTTCACTCCCCATGGAGAAATGTAGCACAACCGTCCAGCCTCATCCGGGCTGTGTAACCGTGGTCTTGGTATTTTCTTTCCTGACGTTTCGCCAGCAGCTGTGGCAGGCATCTTCAGAGGAGTAACACTGAAGGACAGTGTCTCTCAGTGTCAAGTGTGTAGGAAGAGTAATATATAGTCAGAAGGGGGTTGGGTTTGAGCTGAGTCATTGTCCTGCAAAGTATTAATACTAACTTTGATGGGCCAAGGGTCTGATTCAGTATATCTCGTGTATTAGAAGTCTAGAAGATGTCAAGCTATTGTTTATATAGTACCTGCAATCTTTTGCCCTGCTTTACAGGAGTTCACTGTGTTCTACTGGGAGTTTCCTCCTGGGAATATGGCAGGGGGGAACCGGTGGTGCACTACAGTGTGACATCACTTTCAGCTGAGTACCCAGAAGTGACGGCACAGCATCATGCGATGCTCTAGGAATTGCCCAAATCTCTATGGTAATCATAGAGATTTGGAAAATTCCTAGAGCACCACGTGACATCAGACTGTTTCTTCTGGATACACGGTCAGAAGTGAGTGATGTCTCGGCAATGCACAGTGCTGGTTTTCACGGTCTCCACCCTCCCAATGCTCCCAGAGGTTGGCAGCCATAGCTGTAGGGTTCGCTTGGCTCATCTGAGCCCTGGCCACTAGCAGCCTTCCATGTCAGTGAGTCACAGAGAATGCTTTTCTGTTAAATTTATGTGCCCTTCTGCCCTAGATCGTGGTTCTCTAGGTATTTGGGAAACCTGATGATTCTGCAGCAAACACAGAAGGCCAATTAAGCTTCTAGTGGGCTACTGTATGTGTCTGGTGATCCAAGTTGTGCGTAAATATCGTCCCAGAGTACAATGTTTCAGCAACGGAGAAAGCCCTTGACATTTCTTAGACTCTAAGGCCGTTTGTAAAAGTCATCAATTTTCCTTTAAACCTTACTGATGCGCCACTTAAGGTAATGCATTCCATAAAACTGGGCTCTTGACATTAATGCTTGACCTCCCGTGCTAGCAAGCCCTATTTTTGGAAAGAGTTGCCTTCCTTCCAAATTCGTCAGTGTTGTAATCGCAGAGAAATGCTCAATGTCCTGAACCTTCAGGAGCCATTTCAGGTGATAATAGCAGCAGCTGACCAAATAGTAAGAAGGCAAACTTATCAATGGTCTGATGGCTGCTTTTTTAATGCAATCAGAAGACACACAGTTCTATACATCAATAGTCGCGCTCATAGTGAGAATAACTCCAAGAAAACAAAGGACGCATTGCAGTTTTCAATGCACAATGCATATCTGCATGAATAAAATAATCAGCTGCCTCCTGAGCCGTTCTCATTCAGCCTTCGTAATGTAACTCTGATGATGTACACAAACAGAGCTATCAATATTCAAATCTGATTACTAATTAATAATACTTCAGAGTTACTGGAAGCTACAGATGCAGACATAGTTGAATCATCAAACCATTTGCATTTCAGAAAAACCCAGCTGTGTAAACTGATTTGTAAGCTGAGTTGCCCTATTATTTATTATTATTTATTTACAATTTATATCCCGCCTTTCTGCCCAATCTAGGCTCTAGTTTGGTTTGCCTAACCAATGATTGCCTTGTTGTATGAGTGATACAAACCAGGGTTAATACTAACTGAGGCTGCCTCTAAACCATGGCATGCTCAACTGTATCCTAGCCACCGAGGGTTGAACATCATTTGTCAAATTATGCTTTACTAGCCCTGACCTGGATGGCCCAGGCTAGCCTGATCTCGTCAGATCTCAGAAGCTAAGCAGGGTCAGCCCTGGTTAGTATTTGGATGGGAGACCACCAAGGAAGTCCAGGGTTGCTGTGCAGAGGAAGGCACTGGCAAAGCACCTCTGTTAGTCTCTTGCCATGAAAACCCCAAAAAAGGGGTCGGCATAAGTCGGCTGCGACTTGACAGCACTTCACACACACACAGAGCTGTGGATATTACTACGACATAACCATGGTTACTATGGGTATTATTATGGCATAACCATGGATACACAAACAGAAAACTGGGGTATCACTCAGAAAATAGTTGCTACCCATTTTATTTCCATAGATCTCCGAGCTTTTTTTTCCCTTTTCTTTTTTCTTTTTTGTTTGCATTTCTACCTGTGAATTCTCCATATTTTGTATACGAATTCCCCATACAAAGAACAGGAAAGCTCTTTTTCCTCCCTGCTGAGACAGAAAAAATCTCAATTTGACCCACAACACAAATGTGTTGTTTGGTTTAGCAGAACAAACAGGCAGAACAAACACACATGACTAGCACACCCACGTCATTCTGCTTTTCTGGAAGACGTTGGAAGACAGTGAACTGAAGCAGAATACACACAGGTCATTTGTTCCTCTTTAATGAGTTACCAGCTAGAGTAACATCATGTCCCCCTGAACCCACAAAATTGATCCACAGAACTCTTTTCACCGTTAAAGTGGGCATCCTGGCCACCTTATGACTAGTACCACTATGAAAGCCGATTAGAAGTCGTGTTGGTAGCTGCTTCATCCTGATTAGATGCTATTAAAAGGACCATCCACTCCAGTTTGTACCTATCTGCTGGCTCATACAAGAAAAGATGAAACCACCTTATCCTGAATCAGCCCACTGGTTCATCAAGACGTTAGATAGTGTCTGATCTGACTGGCGGCAGCTCTTCAGGATCCCTGCCTGAGGTCTTCCACATCACCTACCGCCTGATCCTTTTAACTGGAGATGGCCGGGATTGAGCCAGGGACCTTCACGTACACCAAGCGGTTGCTTCTCCATTGAGCCACGGCCACTCCCCATGAAGTTCTGCTTCACTTCCATCCTTTCTTTCAGGTGAGGCACGCTGTTGTAAGAAGTCAGCCATTCGCAGCTGTGGCATGCCAAATATGCAACACTATTTGTCTTCCATCAGTTGTTGGTGTGCTCCCCCCCCCCCGACTCCATTGCTAAAATCTGGCTCCATGTGGAATGAAATGGTCGGAAGCTTATTATTGTATGTGTGTGATTTGTAGTTTGTGGGGTGTAACTTAAGACATGCTGTTATCCTGTTCAATGCATTATGGTAGAATAAAGTTCACCATATGTTATGCGAAAGTGTACTAAAATAAGATTGTTGACTTACGTGTGACTTTTAAAATTTTAGGTGATTTCAAAGACATTCTCCCAAACGTATCAGCAAAGGAGTGATCATAAGTAGTTGGCCATTGGCAGGGTGGGGTGGGGGTAGGGTCGCCAGATCCAGGTTGGGAAACTCCTGGAGATTTGGGGATAGAGCATGGAGAGGACAGGGACCTCTGTAGTATGGAGATAAGCTGTAATTCCAGGGGATCCACAGCAAAGCGAAGGCTAAGGTTGCTGGTTGCAGAAGAATAGCTTTCAGTACTTCATTTCAGACAGCGATTTTTCCTAAGGTCAGTGCCTTCCCTGGGGCATATGCACCCTGATCCAGCCAAAAAAAGGTCTGTGCATATGTAGATGCAGCCAAGGTGATGTTCCTTCAAGCCTTACTGAACTGGCTGATAGATCACGACAGGTAGCCATGGTAGTCTGTCTGTAGCAGTAGACTAACAAAACCTCTGGCAGGGTATGAGCTTTCGTGAGTCACAGCTCACCTCTTCAGGTATCTGATGAAGTGAGATGTGACTCACGAAAGCTCATACCTTGCCAGATATTTTGTTCGTCTTTAAAGTGCTATTTTGCTCTTTTTTACAGAACTGGCTGGATGCATCTTTCTATGTGAATGGGATATACATCTTGGAGACAAACATTTACACCAGACTTTGGGGTCAGGCTATTATTTATTTCATTTGTACCCCATCCTCAATCTGAACAGTTCAGGAGGGTGAACGTAATTCCCCTCGAATCAGGCTGAGAGAATGATGAGGCTGAAGATATCCAGCAATCTTGGTGTAATAATAGAGATTTAGACTCAGATCTTCCTCGTCTGTGTGACAAACAAATGAGATTCTGGGAGATCTATGACTGAATCCTCCCAGTGTTTTTAAAATGCTAACAGATGCTGTGTGGAGTAGTGGGAGAAGCTACCCTTCTGCGTTGTTGCTGACCCATTCAATCCCCTCTCCCCTGCTTGGAACAGCTCCAGTCATGGATATCCTAAAGTCTATTTCCATTGTTATATTTTAGCCTGTTTATGGGGAGAGTGCACTACACACATGTGTGATCACCATTTGCCTGGACGGGACAAAATGCATATTTTCAGCCTCAGTACACTCATACTAGACATTTGCATGTACCAAGGCTGGAATTACAGATGTTGCTCATCTGTTAGGAAGAACAAGTGTAGACAGCTCTCCCAATACACACAGTTTGATGCCAGGCTAAAACACATCTTTTCACACACATTTTTAATTAAGGGTATAGTGGTCTATCCTGTTTAATGGATAGACTTTATGCTGATGATCTCTAATGGCTTGTGTTTGTAATGGCTTGTGTTTTATACTGTGTTTTTTATTATTATTATTGTAAGCTGCCTCGAGCAGGACTCTGAAGCAGCAGCATAGAAATATTCTAAATTAGGGGTGTGCACCAATTTTTTTTCGTTTGGGGGGGTGCGGGTTTATTAAACCCGGAAATTTTTAAAAAAAATCCAAAAAACCTAGATTGTTTGAAACTTTTCGGGTTAATAAACCCGAACTCAAAATACCATAGGGATGCTAAACTGAAGGCTGGGCTTGCTACGAGTGAGCCTGGCAACTCTATTCATGCTTCTCGTAGGTTATCTGGGCTGTGTAACCGTGTACCAAGACCACGGTTACACAGCCCGGATAACCTACGAGAACCAATGAACTCTGACCGTGAAAGCCATCGACAATATCTATTCATGCTATTTGCCGGATTGGGCCTCTACGTGGAAGCCTGGCCTGGCAAGTAGACTGGAAGGCAGTGGCGTATTTTCCAGGGGTGGGTTTTTTTTTTCAATTCAGCATATCAATATGCACATCCCTACTCTAAATAAATAAGTTAATTACTATAATGACTGCAAAGGGCTACAATGGTTCTGCATCGGGGCCACTGATATTAAGAAAATCTAGGGCTGTAATACCAGCCATATGTACACACTGAACAACCTTGTACAGAGTCAGTCTATTGGTTGATCCGCCCCCCAAGTACCTAGGGTTGGCAGCCTGGGAAATTCCTGGTGATTTGAGAGGAGGGGGGCAGAATTTGGAGAGGGAGCTCAGACTGTATGTGATGCCACAGAGTCTGCCACCCCCCCAATTCTGCCACTTCTTCCAAGGAAACCGATCTCTGCAGTCTGGAGATCAGTTGTAAATCCAGACCTCCATGCCCGGCCTTGCGGTTGGTAACCTATCAGTACTGCCTTCTTAGGGACAGACCCTTTCCTAGCCAACCTGTCTGAGATCCTTTTCGCAGGAGATGCTAGCAGTTGAATCTGGGCCCTTCTGTATGCAAGGCATGTGCTTTGCCACTGAGCTCTGGCTCCTCCTTATACGGCGAGGCAAGGCATCGTATGATTAAAGGCTTCAGATGTTTTCTGATATGTTCTAACAAAAACAAATGGCTTAATTTTGAGCACTGGAATAGCACAGGCAAGCTGCAAATGTCATACAGTTATTTGATTCATTCATCATATCCTGTTCTATGAGAGCAGTCATGTTTAGGGGCTTTTTAATATTTTTCCAGGCTATCTTTAGCATTCAGCTTTTTGTCGGCCTTGAGCATAAGTTCTCCCTAAGAATTATTTTTTAAAAAAATACACTGTCTGAATGCCGTATCAAAAATTATATCCGTGTCTGCTGCAAAAGAGCATGTCTTTATTCTCAGCCAAGAGAAAGTTTAACAATGGCTGCGTGCACATGGGGTTTTATTAGGGTTGCCAGGTCCCTCTTCGCCACCGGCGGGAGATTTTTGGGGTGGAGCCTGAGGAGGGCGGGGTTTGGGGAGGGGAGGGACTTCAATGCCATAGAGTCCAATTGCCTGGCAGTTGGCAACCCTAGGTTTTATCCTTGCATGGAAAGAAGGAAGACCTCAGGTTACAGGGGAACATCCATATGTGGTGCACATTCCAAGCATGAATCATGGGATTCCTGGGTTTTCCCTTTTAAATCTAGAGAAAACAAACAATCAAAACTGGCTATGGAGTAGCTAGGGGGAAAGTCTCCATGTCAATGCTTCCTCTGTCACCACTAAAGGGAAGGGGTAGGGTAGGGTTGCCAGGTCCCTCTCCACCACCGGCTGGAGGTTTTTAGGGTGGAGCCTGAGGAGGGTGGGGTTTGGGGAGGGGCGGGACTTCAATGCCATAGAGTCCAATTGCCAAAACGGCCATTTTCTCCAGGTGGACTGATCTCTATCGGCTGGAGATCAGTTGTAATAGCAGGAGATCTCTAGCCACCGCCGGGAGGTTGGGAACCCTAGGGTAGGGTTACCACCCTCCCGTTGGGGCTTGGAGATGTGCCAGAATTAAAATTGATGCCCAAACTACAGAGATCACTTCCTCTGGAGAAAATGGGTGCTTTGGAGGTGTGGTAGTTGAGTTCCCTCCCCTCCCCGAATCCCGCCCTCCCCAGGCTCTACTCCTAATCTCCAGGAATTTCCCAGCCCAGAGTAGGCAACCCTAGGAAGGGAATGGAGCTACGTTCTGCTTTCAGAACTGTAATGGGCAGCATGCCACTGTGCAGTTTTAGGCCTTTGAAGTCCCCCTCCCCATTGGAAGAAGAAGAGTTGGTTTTTATACCCCACTTTTCTCTACCAAAAGGAGTCTCAGAGCAGCTTACAGTCACCTCTCCCCCCACTACAAGCACCTTGTGAGGTAGGTGGGGCTGAGAGAGTTCTGGGAGAACTGTGACTGGCCCAAGGTCACTCCGCAGGCTTCAGATTAGAGTCCACCGCTCTTAACCACTACACCACACTGGCTGCTGAGGCACACTGTAGTTCCACAGTGTGGCATGGTAGGGAAACTGACAGTGGGGGGTGAAAGGGGGCTCAGGGCTGCAAGGGGGTCTGGCGCCATCACCTCTGTACTTTTGTGCAGGTGTGAGGAGGGTTAGTGGAGTGAGGATGGGGGCCACACCTGTGATGGGGGGGGGCAGAAACTGTTCTCATACTGCTTGCAGCTGCTACCATGTCAGGGTCCATTTTCACACCCCTGAACCAAGCAGGGCTGACTTGATAGGTGCCTTTTCAGCAAAGATATCGAAATAAGCCTACAAATGTAATGGGCACTATCACGCACACTGAATAATGCACCTTTAGTTTACTTTCGATGCACTTTGCAACTGGGTTTTACTGTATGGAATGGGAAAATCCACTGGCAAACAGTCACTAAAGTGCATTGGAAATGGATTGAAAGAGCATGTCTGAGAGCGCAGATAAAAACTCAGCAAAAAAAGTGCAGAATGTTGTTCCAAATGATGACGAATTAATATTTTTGTAAACAAATATATAAACTGCCTGTTCTTAACCCTTGTTTCTCCATGTAAAGTTTTACATTACTCCTTGATCAGCAACTAGTTTTGCTGGAAGGTCATTTTTAGGCAAAGCTTCCACTTGCTGCACAGGTAAATACTGGGGGCTGTAGTGCATGAGTGGGTGGGGCTGTGAACGGAGACTGGCAGCGGGGACTGGAGGAAAATGGGAGCAACACAATCTGCGTTCTAATGCGCCACAACCAGAAAACATGAAGAAGAAGAAGAAGAAGAAGAAGAAGAAGAAGAAGAAGAAGAAGAAGAAGAAGAAGAAGAAGAAGAAGAAGAGTTGGTTTTTATATGCCGACTTTCTCTACCATTTAAGTCAAACCAGTTTACTATCACCTTCCCTTCCCTACAATAGACACCCTGTGAGGTAGGTGGGGCTGAGAGAGCTCTAAGAGAGCTGTGACTAGCCCTAGGTCACCCAGCTGGCTTCATGTGGAGAAGTGGGGAAGCCAACCCGGTTCACCAGATTAGCCTCCGCTGCTCATGTGGAGGAGTGAGGAATCAAACCCAGCTCTCCAGATCACAGTCCACCGCTCCAAACCACCGCTCTTAACCACTACACCATGCTGGCTCTGAGCTGAAACTGTATGCAGACTGATGGTCTGAAATGGCAGAATCAATGGGGGAAGCCAAATATCACACACACATACCATATTGTGTTTATACTATTTAGGGGACACCGGTCCAGTTTTACAGTGTACATTGTACATGGATTATGCATGCATTCGTGCTATCAGGGCTATCAGGGACGGGTGCAGGGGGGGAGAGAGCAGCAGGAAAATTAGCTATGGGAAGGCAAGCTAATAAGAGAACAAATAGGGGGTGGAGAGAAAAAAGATGAAAACAGCAAAAGGGTATATATATAGGCCCTGTTGCCTTGTTTCAAACCCCAAGCACCCCTCAGAGTTCTCCCCCAAACTCCAGACAAAGCCCTTTTGATCCTCACACTTGATTGCTCTTTGTATGTACGTTTAGTCATTCTCATATTACAGTCAATGCATGTACAGCTGAACATGGGTTACAAATTCCACATTTATTCATGCACAGGTCCCTGGTCTCATTCATAAAATGAATGTGTGTTTGGCTTTTTTCTTACGTATGTGAGTTCCCTGTAACATGTAAACAGGGCTAGATTGTACATATGTACATACTGTACATATGTAACCTGTAACCAGGTCTTACAAGTGGGGACCCACAATACTCACGGGGGGATCCCTCTCCACCTTGTAACCGCCTTAGTCTCCTCTCAGCCTCCATTACTAGGCCTGTCACGGCTTCTCCCCTTAATTGCCGGGGCGCTCATCAGGGCTGCCAGGTAGGGTTGCCAACCTCCAGGTACTAGCTGGAGACCTCCTGCTATTACAACTGATCTCCAGCCGACAAGAGATCAGTTCCCCTGGAGAAAACAGACGCTTTGGCAATTGGACTCTATGGCATTAAAGACCCTCCCCTCGCCAAACCCCGCCCTCCTCCAAAAAACACACACTGGTGGCAAAGACGGACCCGGCAACCCTCCCCCACCATCACTGTCATGCCCTGCACAGTTTCCGGACTCCGTCACTGAGTCCGCTGTGGCTCTGCCCCCAATTGTTGCTGACCTTGCTGGGGCAAGGGTTGAACTGCCCGATGTATTTTTTACAGATATTTCTGCAAACCTGGGGTGTGCCCCAATTTTCCAGAACTGTTTTTTTTTCTGTGTCCCCAATCCATGGATTTAGAGATCCACAGAAAAGGCCACGCTTCATTATCAGAATATGAGTGTAGGCTTAGCGCAGTGTTTTCAAGCATAAGAACTAAGCCATAATCCCTTCCTCCCACCAAAAGGATCGATCCACTCCTGGTTTCGTATGTTCCCTCCCCTTTCATTCCTTCCAAAACTAAAAATATCTTCTTTAAAAGAAAAAACCCTTATCAGTAGAAGTAGAAGGAACGGCTCACTTTTTAAAGTCCATCTCAATGCTTTATCAATAAATGTAGGCATTAAAAAAAGGCTGTTCCTCCCGCCCGCCATGTCCCACCCAGACTCTTGGTGGGTTGAGCGAAGGAATTAACAAGTATTAAAAACATTTCATTTGCTTTGAGGAACCTAGCCTTTGGGGAAGGAAGTTCAAAGAAAATAATCAACAAATGCAGTTCAAAGAACACCGGTTATACCGGTTTCTTTGTCTCTGTGAGAACTGGTGTAGTTTTGGAATCAACAATTATGTTAATGAATGAGGCATTACCATAACTACGTGCATTAAACATACAGATGTTTATATACGACAGCTTGTTTTTTGCTGTTTTTCTGCCCTACGCAAGTATAATGCATGCAAAACTGAGAACCCTAAACACCCATTACAGTAAATACAAGCACAACACATGTTAGGGTTGCCTGGCAATCGGCAGGAGGGTTGTGGGGGGGGGGGGCAGCATCTTGGGACAACATTTAAAAAGAAGTTACAGGAAGTTCTTACCATAGAGTTTCGGGCAATTCCTAGAGCCACCCTTTGCCACTTCCAGGTAGGGTTGCCAGCTCTGGGCTGGGAAATGCCTGAAGATTTGGGGGGTGGGGATCTCTGTCCCCTGGAGATCAGTTGTAACAGTGGGAGATCTCCAGCCACAACCTGGAGGATGGCAACCCTACTTCCAGGTGGCTCTCGGGATCACTAGGAAACCCACTGTGGGCTTGGCATCCCTAATCCATGTGTGCTTGGTTTTTCTTTATATGCCCATTGAATCATTTGTACTGTACATTTTCAGCATGTACAGCTGAATGTGCTGTTCACTCCCACGTTGATCCAAGTGCTGGTCCCTGGTATTATTTTTAAAAGTTGGCTCTTTTTCATGAGCCTATTGACTCTGTTACTTGCAGGATAGGGTTGCCAACCTCCAGGTGGTGGCAGGAGATCTGCTATTACAACTGATCTCCAGCTGATAGAGATCAGTTCCCCTGGAGAAAATGGCTGTTTTGGCAATTGGACTCTATGACATTGAAGTCCCTCCCCTCTCCAAACCCCGCCCTCCTTAGGCTCCACCCCCCCATAGAACCTCCCGCTGGTGGCGAAGAGGGACCTGGCAATCCTAATGCTGGATGTACCCCCATTCACAGTAACACGGGAACACTGCTTAAGAAGAAGGGGGGAAAAAATCAGCAGCTGCTGAATCTGATAGCTTAAAATGGGGCCGTCCTGGCTAAAAAACCGGGGGAAGAAAATATGATGAAGTAAGGGGCTGTGGGTTGCAAGTCAGGTGTTCCTCCGTCAATCCCTGTAGTAGACTGCTGGCAAATCCCATGACCTTAGTAGCCTTTTCCTGGGTACATTCCCTTTCCACTGGGAGAGGCGAGAAGGTACTCCCACAGAGGGTCAAATGTAGGCCAGTGGTTTGGATAGGGTTGCCAACCTCCAGGTGGTGGTTGGAGGTCTCCTGTTATTTCAATTGTTCTCCAGGCAATAGAAATCAGTTCCCCTGGAGAAAATGGTCGCTTTGGTAATTGGACTCTATGGCATTCAAGTTCCTCCTCTCTCCAAACCCCACCCTCCTCAGACTCCACCCCCAAAATCTCCAGGTATTTCCCAACCCGGAGCTGGCAACCCTAGGTTTTGACCTGCTGAGTTCTACTTCAGTGTTTAGGAGGAAAAGGAAAACATTTGTACCCTATAGGGTTGCCATCCTCCAGTTACTAGCTGGAGATCTCCAGCTATTACAACTACTCTCCAGCCAATAGAGATCAGTTCCCCTGGAGAAAATGGCCACTTGGGCAATTGGGCTGTATGGCATTGAAGTCCCTCCCATCCCCTCCCCAAACCCTGCCCTCCTCAGGCTCCGCCCCAAAAACCTTCCACCAGTGACAAAGAGGGTCCTGGCAACCCTAGTGCAATATCACAAAAAGACATGATGCTGTTTTTGCAGTGACTCAGGAGCTCCTCTTCAGTCTGTGGAATGGAGTGACACAAGATTTGAGGAAGGGAGGAAGGTTTTTTGCACAGTTTCAAGGCCCACACTTAGATTCCTGATTCCCTAGTTAAAAACAAGTGTCACTTAAGAGATGTGTACTAATTCCTTTTTATACCCCAGACCTATAGGGATGCTATCATCACAGTACAAACAAGCACCATTTTTAAGTAATGAGAATTGAACCACTTAGGCCCAACACAGCTGTTTTATAGGGATGCCAGCCTCCAGGTGGGGATCCCCTGAAATTAAACCTCTACTCCAGACTATAGAGATAAGTTCCCCTGGAGAAAATGGCTGCTTTGGAGGGTGGGCAGTATGTCATTGTATCCCACTGAGGTCCCTGACCTCCCCAGGCTCCATCCCCAAATTTCCAGGAGTTTCCGAGCCTGGATCTGGCAACCCTACCCCCCATACCCAGCCAGTGGGTGGGGACCTGGCAACCCTAGCCGTTTATCACATTAATCACTAGGGTTGCCAACCTCTGGGTACTAGCTGGAGATCTCCTGCTATTACAACTGATCTCCAGCCGATAGGGATCTGTTCCCCTGGAGAAAAGGGCCGCTTCGGCAATTGGACTCTATGGCACTGAAGTCCCTCCCCCCAACCCCTCCCTCCTCAGGCTCTGCTCCAAAAATCTCCAGGTATTTTCCAACCGGGAACTGGTATCCCTATTAATCACAATCAAGAAATTGGCGAGAGACATGGATGCTTCCAGTGAATCAGCACATGGGGCCTGAAATAACAGGTGCAAGGCAGTAAGGGAAATGCTGCTATCCGCCCTGGTGCTTCCATCGGCTACGCCAACAAGAGTGTTTACAGCATCCCTGCTTGTTTTATGCACACTAAAAATGAGAGGGGAGAAGCTTGAAAAGTGCAGAAGGAACAGTATAATTTATTACGGCCGGTACATTCTGAGCAGATTCCGCCTCAGGAGCAGTGGTGAAAAGCAAATATATAACCTACTTAGTATATTAAATAAAAACAGGAAGCTTAGCGTTTTACATTTAGAGGGCATGTTTCAATTTAAAAAAAAAACAAATAAAATATATGAAGTATTTTATGCATTTGACTCGGACCAATTTATTCCGAAGATGTTCTGGTTTAATAAGCTGTATGTTTTGTTTCGAAGTCCTTCGTTTCTTCTGTTCTCTGGATTTAGGCTTGCCAGGTGCCCACTTAACGGTGAGCAAACTCCTGGCAATTTTAGCCACTCCCCTGCCCACCGTAAGTGCCCACCTCCCCTCGTGTCCTGCCATCCACTCCCCCCGCCTCACTGCCCACGCTGGACCGATCGCCGTCCTTGTTCCCCCCACTCCCCCTGCCTCTCTGCCCACGCTGGACCGATCGCCGCCCTTGTTTCAAGCACCGAGTGGGCATGCGCGGCAGGCTGCCACCTCAGCCAATCTCAATGCTCCTTCGAGCTGGCGCGTGAATGCTGCCGCGAGGGGAAAACATACGGATTTTATCTAATGCAGCGGAGGAAGGCGTCGCAGTGGGAACAGAAATTTTAAGTCGTGTTGGATGCTTGAGTACTGGACACGTTTAAATTGCGAGGTAAGTTGCTAGTGCGTTCATGGGCCTGGATTGGTGTCTCCCATTCTTTTTCAAAAATTCTCTGGAAATTAATGCCACCCTCCATATGAAGACTTAATGGCACATTAAGCAATGGACAGTTGACCTGTTTGGATCAGAATGGATGTGTGTGTGGGACATCAAGATTGCACCTGGCGGTCTCACCCTGCCCTCCATGGGTTCATCATCACTTTCAAGCAAAGTCTATATGAGTACAAACTATATCTTGCAAACAAACGAAAAACAAACATGCACACATGAAGAAGAAGAGGAGGAGGAGGAGGAGGAGGAGTTGGTTTTTATATGCCTACTTTCTCGACCACTTAAGGAAGAATCAAACCAGCTTACAATCACCTTCCCTTCCCCTCCCCACAACAGACACCCTGTGAGGTAGGTGGGGCTGAGAGAGTGTGACTAGCCCAAGGTCACCCAGCTGGCTTCATGTGGAGGAGTGGGGAAACAAATCCAGCTCACCAGATCAGCCTCCGCCGCTCATGTGGAAGAGTGGGGAATCAAACCCGGTTCTCCAGATCAGAGTCCACCGCTCCAAACCACCGCTCTTAACCACTACACCAGGTGGGAAAGGAAGAAAAAGTCACCCCTGCACCACTGCTTCTTATGTACTAATTGCTGTCAAGTTGCAACTGACTTAGGGTGACCCCAGCAAGTGGTCTTCAGGGCAAGTGAGGCTTGCCATTGCCTTTCCTCTGCAGAGCCTTCCTTGGTGGTCTCCCATCCACATAACAACCCTGCTTAGCTTCCAAGGTCTGATAAGATCAAGCTATACCATACCTCCCTCCACCTCCTAGGATTGTCCCAAACAATTCTCTGTTCCACAGTTCAAGATGAGATTGTGGAATGTGACATGGGGAGTGTGTGTATCTGGAATGAATGGGAAGTCTCTTCTAAATGGCTCCTTGTGCTAACAGGGAATTACATTTTCCCTCTAAGGATCAGCCAATATTTCAAGGTACTTCACACAAGGCATTTTACTGCCGCACACAAACAGTCCAGCCTTTCCTTATACACACATCTGAGTAGATGTACCGTTAACCACATTGGTCATTCGTAGGGGCTCTGGGATTGCAGGGCTCAAATTATATATCCAGACAAATATACTCCTGGGAGGATAAGGGCTGCTCACATAAAGAACTCAATATCTCGTGTCAATCGGCCATTGCAAGAATACAAATTGAGAAAGGTGAGGCAAAGAATCCCCTTATTCCCTTTTCCTATCTAAAATATCAAAGGAAAAGTAGAATTTCACTTGTCAGAAACAAGCTTTCGCTTGCTCACATCTGACAGAGGGGGAAAAGACATTATCCAACAATGAACCAGCAGTAGGAGGCGAGGAGGAAAGAAACTCGGGTTGAAGGAAAAAATCCCTGTATCGCTCTGTTGTAATTTGTGAAATTCACAGCGTTCTGAAAGTTGGAGAAAACATTTATCTTCCTTCATTTGGTTCCCCACTGTTTCTCTGACCTTTCCCTACTGGAACAGTAGCTGGAGACAAAAAGGAAAGTCATTTTATTCCTTGTGAGACACTTGGCTGCTAAGCTCCGTACGTTACAACAAATAGCACTTTCTCAATCGGCTTTCAAGATGCCATTGCTAGTAATGATTTCTGGGCGGCAAATTGACACCGGAGAAACAGAGGAAAAGAGACATCATCTTGATCAGACAAATATCTTGAACGCAGAGGTGAGCATCGAGGAACAATCCTCCATTTCTTTTTTAATGATGCTGAAGACGACTACCTTGGGAACATATACAGTTGCTGTGCACAGACAAACCACTGCTCCATATAGTCAAGTATTGGCTACACTGGATTTCAGCCTTTACAGACTTGAGCCTCAGCTGAGGAAGATTTGGGGGTGTGAAGTCGCATGTGCCACTATGTCACTTCCGGTGAAAACCCAGAAGTGCCGTAGGGTAGCTCTAGGATTTGCTGGAACCTCTATGGTTTACCATAGAGTTTCTGGGGATTCCTAGAGCTACCCTACATCACTTCTGGGTTTTCACCAGAAGTGACATAAGCGCCATCACAGTTTAAAAATTTCTCCCACTGCCTCTCGGAGCAGCAGTGGGCAATGGGAGCAGGGGGCATCAGGGGAATGGTAAGCCTAGATTCTGTGATCCACCTGAAGGTCAACGTCCCGGGGTTGGACCAGTGGTCTATCTGGCTGCAGCTCTCCCAGCAATTAGGCCAGGGCCTTTCCCAGCTCTGTGGCCTGCTGTCAATTGATACTGGAGTTACTTGGGCTGACTCTAGGGCTTCCTTCAGGCAAAGCACAAGCTGTCTCACTGAGTTGTGTGAACAGCACACCGCACAGCTAACACTATCATCTGAATGCTCACATTTGCTGACACCATCTGAAGACATCCCATTAGCATAATTCAACACATTAGTGTCAATCAAACCATGCTACCCATTAAACTTCCCCTTCCTTCTGCCTCTTCTTTTATTTTAGCTTGTTTAAACAGTAGTTTGTGGCAGTGTATGAGTGATGGATGGATGATTATCAACTTCAACAAACTAATGAAATACTTTTTTCCCCAAAATGCAAAATCTTTTGTTGTACGGGTGTCAGACTGGATGAGGAAATTATGACAGGTGGCACCCAGAAATGTACCTCCGCAACGCAGGATCCAATGAGAGCAGTGCTCTGAACCAGCCAATAGGAGCTGAGTACTAGGAAAGAGTGCAGGATCTAAAGGGTGAAGGTTTAAGTCCGTTGGGTTTTGAGCATTGAGAGTTACCGGTTGTGAGCGAGGGAGAAGAATTAGTTTAATAGGTTTTATTAGAGATCTGTTGAGATATCGGACCTTTGATTAAGTTTCCTAGTCTGAGTAACTGAGGTGTTATGCCAGCAGGGTTTGCTGGGTCTGGCGTAACCGAGTTGCAGCAGAGTGCTGAATTTGTATGTTATAAACCTGCAGGAAAAGGGGTTCTCTTGGACATGCAATAACGTAAAGCCTGACAGTCCACAACTCCTGGATGACTGCTAAAATTTACCTCGGTTTGCTGTGTCCTGTCTTTCTTGTTCATTTTAAGAAGCAAACCCTTTTGTGCCTGTCAGTTTACCTCACTGTCCCTTAGTTATCAGTCAAGTCTTGGGTGGGTTTATACCCAGGCCCAGATTCTGTTCCCTCAAATTGTTTGATTCCCCACCGGCGCACTGTGGTAGGCTGGAAAATATGAGACAGAAAAAATGCCATGGAGTGATATCTATCGATCTGTCTATCTGTCTATCTATCCATCTATCCATCTATCCATCTATCCATCTATCCATCTATCCATCTATCCATCTATCCATCTATCCATCTATCCATCTATCCATCCATCTATCCATCTATCCATCCATCCATCCATCCATCCATCCATCCATCCATCCATCCATCCATCCATCCATCCATCCACATCTATATCTATCTATATGTAAAATATGTGATCCATCTATCCATCCATCCATCCACATCTATCTATATGGAATATATATATATATATATATATAACCGTTAAGTCACAAATGATTTATGGCAACCCCTGGTGGGGTTTTCAAGGCAAGAGACGCTCAGAGGTGGTTTGTCATTACCTGCCTCCGTGTTGTGGCCCTGGTATTCCTTGGAGGTTTCCCATCCAAATACTGGCCAGGGTCAGGGCTGAGAGTGTGTGACTGGCCTAAGGTCATCCTGTAAGTTTCCATGGCAGAGTGGGCATTCGAACCTGGGTTTCCCAGATCCTAGTCCGACAGTTTAACCACTACACCATGCTGGCTCTCACGGAGTGGTGTATAGCCTCCACGACATGTCACAAAACGTTTATATTTGTTTGATGCGGCCGATGAAGCTCATATTTGAGCTCACGTGTATATCTTGAATGATCTCTCCTATTCATGGTTAGAGTTGGGGTTCAGTAGGTCAGGGTACAAAGTCGATCACCAAATGATGGGTTCACTTGTATTCAGAAGCAGTTCCTAAAGAAGCCCGCAGATGGGCCCTGGATGAAACAGCCAGCTCCTTCACTGCTGGTCTTTGGCTCTGCGACTATTTTCCCAACCCCGGAGACACCCACAGGGTTCACCTGCAGACCCCAGAGGGTTCACTGACAAGGTTCTCTTGCAGACTTCATTTAAGTATTCCAGTTAAGTACACTCAGTATCAGTGCAGCGTGTGACTGCACAAACAACTCTGGTTCAATTTCATGTTACACGGATTAATAAATCAATTCAAATACCTTTAATGGATTTCTTATTAACTGGCTCAGGGAGTAATGATAGAGCAGAAATGTCTCGGCCAGGGGTGTCAAACATACGGCCCGAGGGCTGGATCCGGCCCCTTGAGAGCTCTTATCCAGCCTGCAAGTCAGCCATGGCAGCCACCACTACCCACTCTCAATCTGGGTTGGCAAGCCCGCAGCAGGCTCATCAGCTGAGACAACACCCACCCCTGATCTGGGCTGGCAGGGCAGGCCCCATCCCGACCAAGTGACATTTATGTCATACCTGGCCCTCATGACAAATGAGTTCAACATCTCTGGTCTAGGCAAAGGGGGCTGTTCTTTTGATGCCTCCTTGTGCTATTTATGAGGATGAACTCCAGTGTTAAGTCTCTCCACCACACAATGATTGTGTTACGCTTACGCTGAAGAAAAAGCCGGGGTATCCTGGTCCCATGAATGGCACCAAATGGTACCCATTCACAAGCTGGCATGCGCTCAGCAGGCATAATCAACCCTGGTCAAACGGGGACGTCTACAATTTTCTAATTCCAAGTGCTCGATTGCATATTTTGAATATGCTGCAGGAGTTCTGACTGGCTACACAAGTTGATCCACAGTTCAGCATAATTATGGAGCATAATTCACATGGGAAGTTCAACAAGATGTGCATTATATATCCCACGTCAGAGTTTTGTAAGAAAAACATGGGGAGAGTTAAACAAATTGCAGTACAATAATAATGCACATAAAGGGATACATTGGTTGGAAGTAACCAGTTTTTTTTTTATTATTCAGTCTCACCCAGTTCTCCACTTTACTACAATCCAAGTTCCACACATCTTCCCCCCACCCCCCATATGCAGGTCCCATGATCTCCAGCAGAGACTTTTGGGTGGTCAAAGGGGACCCGTCCTCTCTTTTTCACTAGTGGAAAAGCTGGCTGCATCCAACTCAATGTACGGTTTGTGTCTGCATTCTGAAATCCATACATCTGCTTTTGTGGGTAAGAGACCCAGACAACACACAATGTCAGATATACAACAGTGGACGTACAAGGGCAGATTTCTCACATAACTAGGCTAAAACGTGTTGGCCTTTATTGGAAGCAGACAGGACTGAGGTTCATGTGAACTCCATTGGGAAGAGAGTAAGAAGCTTCAGAAAGCCAACGTACAGTACGCAAAATGATAATATATAAAAACCCGCTGCTGTTTCTCTATTGCTATCATTCTAATTTTCTTTCCAACTGTATTCATACAGTCTAGAGTACTTTGCTCACCATTACTGAAACTCTGTATGTGTTTCTGTATCAACGTATTCCCACCCAGAAGTTCAAGGTTAAGCAAACAAAATACAAACATAAAAACGAAGGAATAGATTTTATTTTTAATTTTACTTATTGATTTTGCTGACAGAAAAATCAATACAGTAGAAGTGTACAGACTCTGGAGTTGGATAATATATTCTTAATACAATAAAGAGGTCAAAACTTCTACCATATTATAGATTCCACCACCTGAGAATGATTACCAAAAGTGGGCAGATCATCAAATTAATAAAAAAAAATAGTAAGAACGTGTGTGTGGCTTAATACCAAGGGGAAAAATGCATAGCAATCAGACAGAAGGGGATGATCCAGCCAAAGTTAAGCATGTTCAAGTCCCAGTAATTAAGCACTTGTTTCAATTCCTCCTACTGGAATCCATGAAACTTTAACAGGGCAGTCTTTAGGGGAGGGGCGCTTCCGCAGCAGCCGGGCATCTGCTGGGCATGCAGAAAGGTCCCAGCTTCAGTTTCTGCAATCTTCAATTAAAAGGACAACCTCATGTGTCCTAAACGGAGTTACACCCCTTCTTCAATCCACTGAAGTCAATTGGCTTCAAAGATCATAACTCTGTTTAGGGTCCTTAACTTTGACAAAATCGTGCCCCAGAAGTATGACCTTCAGGACTGTATTCTGACTATCAGAAAAGGCATATTGTAAAGGCAAGTAATTGTATAGGAATACAATTTATTAAATAATGCAACATAATGTCTTCATATAAATATACCAGATACAAACCAGCAATCTGAATAAGCTAAATTTATGATTTACAGGTAAGCAAAAAGTAAAAAAGGGGAGGGGGAAGAAATCTAAAACATTCATTAATACTTAAATACCCCTGCTTCTCTCATAGATGATGGAAAAGATTGATATGAATGAGACAATTATTTGGAAACAGAATAATCAGCCTCCCTCCATCATCTCATAAATCAACGTTTCCATCCCTTATAATATTTGTTCAAATATATTCTTCAATCTCTTGGCTACAAAATAAAATATAGTCTTTGAATTATGGCAATAAAGTGTAACAAGGGCCAGAAATGCAAAGAGGACAACCGCCTCATGCACATTCCCCTTTAATTAAACTGACTCCCCTCTCCTTTTGCAATGCTGTTTCAATTGGGATGGGCCTTTTTACTCCACAACTCCCAATTCCATAACTCCATAAATAAGCCAAGACTCAGCAATGACAAATCCCGATGCGCGATTTTCTCCATCGGCATCTCTAAGTGATGGGATTGCTTCTGATTTTCCAGAATCAGTCCTGAGGTATTGAAACCATTTTCTTTGTTGATCTAGCACATGCTCAAGGGAACTTTTTTCATTAAAATTAACCAACATAGCACAGCTATTTTCTTACTGCAAGCTTTTCATCCTCCTCTCTGTCCACCAGTCCCTCCCAGTTACCAATGGGAGAGCTACTCTGGTGCTAAGTGTGGCCAGAGGAATGGTCTTCTCAGAGGCAGATTGATGTGTAGGGGTCACTTCTTGTTCTCCATTTCACAGTCCTACATAAGAGGGCATGCGATTCTGTTCAGTCACGGCTGGCCATTTCCTCTGACAAAAACCAAACCGTTCTCACATCCCTTCAGCTCTCTTGAACCAATTCATTGCTCTTCCCAAACACACCACCATCCCAAGAGGTAATCTGAACGTACAGGGGTTTTTTTCTTTTGTAAAAAAATAAACATAATAATAATATGATTCAGAAGTCTGTTTGAAAAATGAGTGTTTTTTTTCTTTTTTTCTGCTTTAAAAGTCGTTTGAGCTTTGCAGTGACCCCGCCTCTTGGGAATCGATTTCTTGGTATGACATTGTTAAACAGAGGTCGCATGTTTGTTTTTGATCCAACGCACACAAGTTGGAGCTTCATTCATAAATATTTCACTTACGAGCACATACATTCATTTTACACGATTCCTCAATGTGGCCTGGGGGCTGCGTAGTCTGCACTGAATCCACCTATAAAAAATACAAAAATATATGTCTGCTTACCGGGATGTGAGAAGGGTTTTAGCTAATCTATTCCTATCACATGGTTTCATTTTTTTTTCTTTTGTAAAGAAGAGATTGACATCTCCCACATCCTTACGTCCAATCACACTCGATAAGATTCAAACGTACATAGTTATAACATTGCATGGATTTCAAGTTTTTAAGAATGAGAACAGAAAATAAGAGTCCAGGGACAGGGTGAGCAGAATTACAAACCATCAAGTATGTAATAAATTGTGCCTCCTTTTTCTTGGGTGGTTTTATTATTACTGTTGATTTCCCCTGAATTTCTCAGTTAGTCCTCAAAAATGTGGCTTTCCTCTCCTGAAAGGACAAAATTAATATTGTGGTAGTTACCTAAGTAAGCAAAATCTTAACACAGGCATAAAGGGGGTCTTATAAAATGTACTACAAGTAGCAGTTCCTTTTATGAACTAGACATTTAAAAGATCCATAGTGGCCCCTATAGTAATCTCCTCCTCCTCTCCTCTTGAAATGTCTAGTAAAACAAATGCACGATGTGGAGTTATTGTGTTGCTAGGGATGCCAGCCGCAGCTGGTAACCAACCCTCCCGCGGAGGAATTGCGGGTGGGGACTGGTGTGCTGGTGCACAACATCACTTCTGATGAAAACCAGAAGTGATGTCATGACATTGAGAACGAGGTTCTAGGATTCACCCAGAACTCTCGCTTTGGGCGAATCCTACCACATCACCCCTGATGTAATGACATCCCTTCCAGTTTTTGCCAGAAGTGACGTCATGCGCTGGAGCAGCACCGGCACGTCGCCATTTCCCCTTGTTTTTCGTCTGCTAGCCTCGGAAGTGTTGAAACTGAAGGACTTTGCACTGACTCTTAACCTCAGACTTCAGAGGGGGACTTGACTAGTGAGTCAGAGAGATTGAGGGGTCAAAGCACTGGGCATCCTTTCTCTACTGCTCTGACACTATCCCCCAACGTGTAGATCAGTACTCTTGGGGGAAAGCTTCCTTCCTTCCTGCTTCTTCACAACTCTACTCGCGTGCACCTTTCTCCTCCATCTTGCCACCATGAGGGAAGGACGCGAATCCTGAACCTCCATCCTAGTTAGATAGAATAGATTAGGGAACTATATTCTACCTGAATATTTTCGAAGGCTTTCACTGTCAGAGTTCTTTGGTTCTTGTAGGTTATCCGGGCTGTGTAACCGTGGTCTTGGTATTTTCTTTCCTGACGTTTCGCCAGCAGCTGTGGCAGGCATCTTCAAAGGAGTAACACTGAAGGACAGTGAGTTGCTCCTTTGAAGATGCCGGCCACAGCTGCTGGCGAAACGTCAGGAAAGAAAATACCAAGACCACGGTTACACTGCCCGGATAACCTACAAGAACCAATGTATTCTACCTGTCCTATCTAGAAGTGGAGTTCCTACAATAAATGGAGTATATTAGTTGAATAGACAAAAGGCTCTGAGCAATTGTGTTCCTGGCGCACACACAGAGGTTGGATGGGCTTTGCGAAACCCAAATAAATCCTACTGGAAGTGCAGGCTGGGAACAGAGGTCACTGGCAGGAAGTCAGTGGCCTGCCTATGGGCGCTTTCACAAATGCCAAATAATGCACTTTCGATCCCCTTTCAATGCACTTTGCATCTGGATTTTACTGTGCGAAATTGCAAAATCCGCTTGCATACAATTATTAAAGTTCATTGAAAGTGGATTGAAAGTGCATTATTCACTATGTGTGAAAGTACTGTATGTGTTGCAGAGTTATTGAACCTCTACAAGTAGTGGCCAGTAGAGTGGGGAAGGGGCCAGAGAAAAGGGTAAAGGGTCGCATGTTGTGTTTTACCACACGAGAGTGGAGGAGACACAGGGCTTCCACTTTTAACCACTACCTCCAACCTTAACTTGCTTGGTTCCATTCCACGCTGAGGGCCAAGCTATGCATAATGTAGATATGTGGCTGATTCCAGTGAACATGTCATTTAAAGGCCAAAAAAGCATCTGAAATCAGCCCCCTCAACAGCCCCGGTAAGGGGCGGAGGAGGAAGATACAACGTGGGACTAATTTTGATCATGGAAACAATGCGGGGGGAGATAAACTCCCCCAGCCTAACACCCTGATTCAGATCAGTCCCCGCTCAGAAGAAGAATAAGAGTTGGTTTTTATATGCCGACTTTCTCTGCCATTTAAGGCAGAATCAAACCGGCTTACAATCACCTTCCCTTCCCCTCCCCACAACAGACACCCTGTGAGGTGGGTGAGGCTGAGAGAACTGTGACTTGCCCAAGGTCACCCAGCAGGCTTCGTGTGTAGGAGAGGGGAAACAAACCCAGTTCACCACATTAGCCTCCACCGCTTATGTGGAGGAGTAGGGAATCAAACCCGGTTCTCCAGATCAGACTCCACCGCTTCAAACCACCGTTCTTAACCACTACACCACGCTGGCTCTCTTAGTGGCTTTTTGAGGTTAATTTACATTTTGGAGGATCCAGTCATTGATCTCCAATGTAACAGTATGTGGCCCTAAGAAAGCCATCTCTAGAGGGCCAATTTATACATGACATTAGTAGCAAGTTGATTTGGGTTTTGAGGGAACAGATGCTGGTGGTAGAGTTGCCTGGATATATCAAATAACTCTATATTTTGGGGGTGGAGACTGAGGAGGGTGGGGTTTGGAGAGGGGAGGGACTTCAATGTGATAGAGTCCAATTGCCAAAGTGTCCATTTTCTCCAGGGGAACTGATTTCTATCACCTGGAGATCAGTTGTAATAGTGGGACATCTCCCAACCACCACCTAGTGGTTGGCAACCCTAGCTAGGGAGAAACTGTGCTTCTGCGATTGTGCCAGTGACCCACCCAAAAAAAGGTATGGGACTACGGATGCCAACCTCCAGGTACTGGCTGGAGATCTATTACAACTGGTCTCCAGCTGATAGGGATCAGTTCACCTGGAGGAAATGGCAGCTTTGGCAATTGGACTCTAGGGCATTGAAGTCCTTCCCCTCCCCAAACTCCGCCCTCCTCAGGTTCCACCCCAGAAACCTCCCACCAGTGGCAAAGAGGGACCTGGCAACCCTATATGGGACCTGCATAGACAAATGCTAGGGAGAACAGATTGTAGTAAGGAGGGAAACTGAGTAAGAAGGAGCAAAAAAAGCTGGTTGGATGTAACCTATTACCAATCCCTAGTAGAAAGGACAGAGATTCACTGCTCAACAGAATCAGCAGAATATTCCTAGAATAATTCTACCTGGAGATGTGAAGTGTTAATTCGGGGCATGGGGTTAACTCGGTCACCTCTCCCCTTCTTCCCCCGACAAAAACTCTTTTTTCTTGCTCCCGTCCACACATCCTACATCAGAATTTGTTTTCTGTATGTCAGGAAGTTTCAAAAGCAATGTCCTATGTTACAGGAGGCTAACGAATTAAAGAAAGCCTCCCCCCAAAAAACATTTCCCATGTATGCAAAGGCGCTCCAAGGATCCTAGCCGTGCTTTGAAAACATTAACACAGTGTAAAGTACTAAGCATAATTATAGGACATTTCCCACATCATGTTTATATTAGCTGTACACCAAAATGTCTCAAGGGCACATAAAAAACAGAAAGCAGGAATTTTAGAAATGTGTGTATCATGCTGCAATTCTGATCAGAGATCCTGTATTGCTCTTCTCTGTTGAGTAGTGGACCTGTGCACTGTGTCAAAATGATGATACTGAAAAGGTCACGTGGAAACAAAGAATAGTCCCCTCAAACTTCCAAATCAAAGTATAAATTAAAAGTCAAAAGCAGTAGGCGCAATTGAAACAGACTGTATACAGGTGGTGGCCGGAGAACTCCCGTTATTACAACTGATTTCCAGGCAATAGAAATCAGTTTCCCTGGAGAAAATGGCCCCTTTGGCAATTGGACTCTATGGCACTGAAGTCCCTCCCCTCTCCAAACCCTGCCCTCCTCAGACTCCACCCCCAAAATATCCAGTTATTTCCCAACCTGGAGCTGGCAACCCTATGTTTACACAGCATATTGTATACGACAGATCTTAAAATCAGGATCAGCACCCAAACGTCGCAAGGTTGGGACATGTGCCGGTCCCCACGAACTGTCCAAAAACTGGCTGAGCCGTTTCCTGTAGACCAGTGGTTCCCAACCTTTTTTTGACCAGGGACCACTAGGACATTTTTGTTCGGTGCAGGGACCCCAAGGTTCAAAATAAAAATTCCGAGAATTTGAAAATAAACTTTAATCATAACTGTTAGTTAAACATTAAACTAAGAATAATATTTGAATATA
This sequence comes from Euleptes europaea, assembly GCF_029931775.1. Lineage (NCBI taxonomy): Eukaryota > Metazoa > Chordata > Lepidosauria > Squamata > Sphaerodactylidae > Euleptes > Euleptes europaea. The sequence goes on from NC_079320.1 coordinate 76,181,968, forward strand.
TATTTTTATAATAGAGAACTTTTAATTGAAAATATTAATTTATTATGGGTTTATAACTTTGTTTCGGGGACCTTAATTTCGTTCTCGCGGACCCCCGGGGGTCCACGGACCTCTGGTTGGGGACCAGTGCTGCAGACCCTTCAAGAAGGCTGGAGGGTGAATGGCAGAGTGAATGTTCCCTATTTGCAAGTTCCACCTCCTGCACATGGAGGCAGCTTCTCAAGAATGCCCTACCCAAAGTCCTCCAAAACCCTGGAGCCGGCATGGCTTCAAATACTTAAAAATGTACATACTGCCTGTTGCAAGCAGGTGACACAGTTGGGTTTCATTACTGGTGTCTCCAAGTGTTTATTTTACTAACGGCCGTCACTTATTTCATACAAATTGTTCCCACTCCCAAGTTCTCCGCAACCACGCCACAAAGTTTCATAAGCTATTACATGTTCGCCCAGTTTACCCAAGAGGAAGCATTAAGTCTCTCGTAAGACGTAGTTACATGACAAACTCATACCACTTCTACACCAAGTTAACTGTCATGGCTTCTCCTCCGAGAAACGAACTCTCTCAGCAATCCCAACCTCACCCACCCAGTTTATTGATGAGGGAACAACTGAGAATACAGTTTCGGTCTATAGTGTATAAGAAGCAACATAATTTGCGAGTGGCGTGCGTTAAAGGCTTCCAAATGTCCCCGATTAAATGCTGTTCGAGAAGAGCCTGGTTCCCAGCCTAAACACAATGTTCTCACAGGAAAGCCATCTGCAGCAAGCCTGCAAAACATGCCACCTCGGTTGAAGGAACAACATATTTCCAACGTCCCGTGCCTGCCACAAGTCCTAGCAGCAAACATGATTACCCTGGTCAACAACATCTTACTGCAACCAAATGTATCTTTTAAAGCAACCCTCTTCAAGATCCAACAAGCTATGTCATCTATGTCCAAGAATTCAGCTGTTTACAGTTTGCTTTGTTTGTTTTTTGCTATTTTTAAAAAACTTTTCACAGTCCTAGATGTAGTAGTACAGTTAGGTAAGTTTAGGCGCTGGAGTATTTCCTTTTGAAGGTTATGCTAACAAAGAGGCAACTGACTTAAGGTCATCCAGTGAGCTTCCATGGCAAACTGGGGATTCAAACCTAGGATCTGAATGGAAAGGGGCTGTGGCTCAGTGGTACAGCATCTGCTTGACATGCAGAAGGTCCCAGGTTCAATCCCAGCCATCTCCAGTTAAAGGGACTAGGCAAGTGGATGATGTGAAAGACCTCTGCCTGAGATCCTGGAGAACCACTGCTGGTCTGAGTAGACAATTCTGACTTTGATTGACCAAGGGTCTGATTCAGTATAAGGCAGCTTCATGTGTTCATGTGTCTCCCAGTGTGGCATATATTTGGGCTGGAGCTAAATTCTCCCTTTTCTGGAAGAACTCTATCAAAATATCTTCTGTTGAAGTTGCAATTGAATTCTCTCATTTCTGGATGAACCCGACCAAGGTATCTTCTGTTGAAGTTGCAACTGAATTCTCCCAGGATATCCTGTTCGGGTTCTTCTAGAAATGGGAGAATTCAGCTCCATCCCAAATACCCCCATACCAGTGGCGGACCTACATTTTTGGGGCCCTGAAACTTGAACTGTTATGGGGGCCCCTTCACAACCAGCAAAAATAGGGTAACATACAACAAGGTCCAAAAGGCCTTGCTGACCTTGCAAATTTACTGTTGCAGTAAACAATAACTTACTGTACATACAGTAATAATAATAATATAATAACAGTAATAAAATAATAATATTGTAATAATATACATACATACAAACACACACATATAGATACAGGGGGAAATTGTAATGATTGATCAATGAAATATAAAATATACCCAAAGGCCAAAGCATTGACAAATACATAAAAAAGGGATACAATTACAGCCTTAAAGTTGTTATTAGTTCATTTTACTTTATTTCTTATCGAATATATATTTTATTCAAACAGTACTGTCCCAAAAATTCCCCAAACCAATCACATTCTGCAAAGTAAATATTGAATGGAGAAAATGTTGTAGAAGTGGAACAATAGTTATATAAAAACTCAGTAGATGGCATTGGGGATGACCGAAGATGCCATCAGGAAGAATGACTCAGATAAACCATTGTAAAGGCATTACCATTGACATGACCCATGTGAATGTTGAACTGTCTACAAAGAATTCTACCACTAGAAATACAGTAAATAAGAAATAAGCCAGGTCTGTCACTTTCAAATTACTCAACTGAATAAGCAAAATATACAAATTTTATGCTAGAAACAGAAATATCTCAGTAAATATGGGAACTGAAGCACTAGTTGCTGGTTAATGAAACCAGTAGGAATATACACATAAATCTCCTGCTATTACCACTGATCTCCAGCCATTAGAGGTCAATTCACCTGGAGAAAATGGCCTCTTTGGCAATTGGATTCCATGGCATTGAAGTCCCTCCCCTCCCCAAACCCCACCCTCCTCAGGCTCCTCAGGCTCCGCCCCAAAAACCTCCCACTGGTGGCAAACAGGGACCTGGCAATCCTACACATAAACAAAAAGTCACACCACCCAACATCAATGTGCGGAAAAAGTATTGGTTCATTCTCTAAAAGTGTGTGGTTGTCCTCAACAAGGGCCAGGGACTTTTTGGCCCTGGCCCCAGCCTGACGGAATGCTCTTCTGAGTGACATCAGGGCCCTGCAGGGCCTGTAAAACAGAGTTATTCCACCAGGCCTACAATTGAGGGCAACTACAGGCTGTCATCATGATTGGCCTCCCTTCCCTCTCCTCCTCGGGGCTTCTGATATGAGGATTTGGCTGCATGGCCGGGCCCCCAACGGCCCTGTAATTATATGAGTACCATCTTGTTAACTATATTAATTGTATTGAATGGTTTTATGAATTTTCTTGATTAATTATGAATTTTGGAAATTATGATTTTATTATGATTGTTGTTACCAGCTGTCAGATAAGGGAGAGGAATGGGGATCGTCAGTAGCTGCCACCACTCTGGTGTGGGCCTAATTCAGGAGGGCCCAGAGCACCCTCCCTGCCCTTGGCTTCTTCCCCCAACAGGGTAATATGGTCTAGGTATGAGGCATGAGGACCCAGGCAGAATAACGAACAGTTTATTAAAGAGGTCTAGTAATAATGATAACTCGAGCCACAAACCAGAAAATGGAGGCAATCAAACAAATAAAAACCCTAACATGTCTATCTTTACTGTCCCTAGCCGTCTCCTTGCACGAGGCCTTAGCTAACTCACCTTTTCCTGGATGAAGGCTCTCTCTATCTGCAGCAGCCTCTCCCCAGGAGTGAACCCCTTTCCCTTTTCAGGCAAGGCCTTTTATTCCTTCTCCCAAAGAACCACTCCCTTACCCCCGATTGGCTCTAACCTTCCCTCCAAATTTTCTTCCACCAATCACAAGGCCCAGAGGCTACATAGGAGATTTAAGCCTGATAACTACTTTAATATAGGCCTCCCTAGGGTAATGACACCTGCCCTGAACCCGGCTTTGACTGGGAACGAGGGCAGGCTATAAATTTAACTAATAAATACATAATAATAATAGAGAGGTAGAAGATGATCAGAGGGCGCTCATTAGGATAAAGAGGTGAAAATCTGATTTTTGGTGTTAAAATGTACAAGCAAGACAAGTGTAGCCTGATTTGAGAATTCAGGTGTTTTTTTATGGTTCCGATTGGCTCTAGCTGTGCACCAATTAAGGATTTGAGGATCCAGCTGCCAAAATGTAGGCTATGAATAGATTCAGGGAGCCCTTACAGCTGGGGGTATGAGCGCTGTGCATAGGGTTGCCAGGTACCTCTTCACCACCGGTGGGAGGTTTTTGGGGCGGAGCCTGAGGAGGGTAGGGTTTGGGGAAAGAAGGGACTTCAATGCCATACAGTCCAATTGCCAAAGCGGCCATTTTCTCCAGGTGAACTGATCCCTATTGGCTGGAGATCAGCTGTAATAGCAGGAGATCTCCAGCTACTACCTGGAGGTTGGCAACACTAGCTGTGCACCAATTAAGGATTTGAGGATCCAGCTGCCAAAATGCAGTCTATGACTAGATTCAGAGAGCCCTTACAGCTGTGGGTTCAAGCCCCTGAGAAAATTTTGAAATTTGACCAATTACAGGGACATTTTGAGGCCATGTGAAATGGGTATTAGAGCATATTCTAAAGCCAATATTAAGTACTTCAACCCATTGGCTTATGATTCTATCACTAAAAAACTCCATCGATTTTGTTGAGAAATTCACTCATTAAAAAAATGTTGCTTCAGGGGACCCCTCTGGGACTCATTAGTTTCCCAGTAGATCTGCCTCTGCCCCATGCACACACATACACTAGTCTATCAGAGAAGATTCATTCAGATGTTATGAACACTTTCTTGAAAGCAAGTGGACTGCAGCATTCATGTCCCTTACTGTAAAATCCATGAAGGGAGTGGTCATATAGTTCATAACAGAGGGCATGTTTTGCATACTGAAGTCTCTATATTCAATTTCTGACATTTCCAGTGAAAAACAAGGTTCCAGGACCACAGCTTGGAAAGCCAGCACCAGCTGAACAAGACAGTACAAGTCAAGATAGACCAACAGCCTCATTCGCTGATTCGCTCTGTTCCGTATTGTTGAGCATCTCTCTTTGACTATTTGTGATTTTAAGCATATTTCAGCTCCCTCAAAGGCAATAAACCTGAACGTGTATATTTCGTGAAACTTTCTACAGAAGTAGTCCACAAACTAAACATGGTCGACTCCTCCACAAAGAGGGCTTTTCCATTAATGTACAACAGATATATTTTATTACCTTGATGTTCTTCAGTTAGAAAACTGTTAAACTATAATTTAGCACACAATTAAAAATAAAAAAAATAAAAGTTGGACTCTAAAGGCTTATCAAAAAAATGTACTAGCCAACGGCTGAAATAATTCTTGTGTGACGGAGGTGGGGGAAAGACAAATATTAAACCAGCAATGAACAGTCTGATCCAGAATTGTAAATCAAGTTTAACATTAATTTAAAAGAGAAATCTTAATTGAGCTGAGCTAGCTCTGCAGCCAATTTTTTTGTCAATAAAGTTCTCAGAGATTATTTGTAATGATTTGCTGTTCTTAGATTATTTCTAGAGAACATTCCAGATTTAGGATCTTTTCCATAGCTTTCCAAATGTAGGACCATAACTAGTAATATCAACTCCCAGGACAAGTTCTGCTAAGCAGGCAATGCAAAAAGTTAAGAATGTTTGTGGTTCTTTAAGAGTACACTGCTTCGGCACATTTCAATGCTCAGGTAGACTGCTTCTGTGTAGATGCTGCTGTGCCGAAAACCTGTTGTCACATATCTCAGACCACCCGTGTTTGGTTGTATGAGCAGCTACAAATGATACTGACTCTGCCTGTCCTGCTGCCCTCACCAAGCCTCTGAGCAAGCTGATATCTGGCTTATTCCTTGAAAGCATGCTTAATTATTCCATATGAAAAATAAAACATAAAACACAATTTTTTTTATAACTGTCAATACAGTCAATGAGCAATGATCATTTTTACACCTGTGCATGCTTTACCTAGGGCAGGAACACTTTCACCCAGTTCCGGTAGCACTCAAGACAAAATTGATTGTCTGGGCCTTTAGAATAAGAATCCCAGTTTCCAAATAACAGTTTCTGAACAATGGCTAATATCAGCCTCCCTTCCCTGTACATCTTACTCACATGTAATCCATCAATGTGAATGCATGGGGGATGGGATCATGCCCAGCAGCCCATGAACTGAAGCTCTTGTACAGCAGAACTACGTATCATGTGTAAGGAACCTATGGTGTTTGGAAGTGCATGTGTCCAAACTAGAGCGGAAATGTGACAAGGCTACAGATTGGGGGCAGTGGATGAAATCCACTCTCCTCATTTTTACACAGAAATCCATGTTCGCACAGGAGTATCATGTACTGTGATCTGTTATATCGAAGAAGAAGAAGAAGAAGAAGAAGAAGAAGAAGAAGAAGAAGAAGGAGAAGAAGAAGAGGAGGAGGAGGAGGAGGAGGAGGAGATGGTTTTTATATGCTGACTTTCTCTACCACTTCAGGAAGAATCACCTTCCCTTTCCCTCCCCACAACAGACACCCTGTGAGGTAGGTGAGGCTGAGAGAGTGTGACTTGCCCAAGGTCACCCAGCTGGCTTCATGTGCAGGAGTGAAGAAACAAACCCAGTTCACCAGATTAGCCTCCGCCGCTCATGTGGAAGAGAGGGGAATCAAACCCGGTTCTCCACCGCTCTTCACCACTACACCACGCTGGCACGTAAGGACAACAGCGGAGACGACTTCAGAAACTCTTGTGACAAGTGAAGAATGGAGAGGGGAGAAAGCTATCGTTACCCTTTTCTAACAAGTTGGCAGCAAGCTTCAAGGATCACAGGCAAGCAAGCAAGAAACAGACAGAGCAGGATCCAAAAGTCAAGGCAAGAACTGAATCCGGAGACCAGAGATCTCCACAAGAGGCAAGTTCAATGTTAATTCTACCAGATTTTATTTTCTTGTACATGTCTCTTTTTTTTAACATTGTGCTACTCTGTGGATGATGTTTTGTGAAGGCCTATACAAATAAATTCTACTACTACTGCCACAAGCAGGCCCTAGAAAGGTGGAGCTCAGCAAACAGCTCCTCTCTTGGCTAAAGCTCAGGCTGCTTAAGAGAAGATGCTGAACTAGGCAACTCAAGTTGAATCACTACAGCGTAATAATAGAATTTTGAACTTGACTCAGTTGAAATATAATTCAGTAATTAATATGCAGTACTATAAATGTTTACTCAAACTACCTGAGACACCATCTACATACAGGGACAAATATAAATAATGTGGCGATTTGTATCATTCGATTACTTATATTACCATACATTGTCTACTGTTGTACTTACTATTGAAATTTTATTTTTATTTTTAAATAATGATATATTTCTTATTATGTGTTTATTATGTTATCTCTATGTTATCTCTAAAGGAGACCTTGGCATGAGTCCTTCTGTATCATTTGTAGTAATTTCAGTTCTTTTTGTAATTAGTTTCATGTTTTGTTTTCCCATAATAATTATATATATATATATATGTGTGTGTGTGTGTGTGTGTGTGTGTATATATATATATATATATATATATATATATATATATATATATATATATATATATATATATATATATATATATATATATATATATATATATATATATATAAAAGAGAAGAACTCAGCTGCATGATTATATAGGAGACAGGAAGTTCTGCCCTTTCCCGAAGCCAGGACTAGGTCCTTGATCCTGCAAAGATCTATAGAGCTACATCGTCCTCCTGAAAGAGGCTTGAGCATGGCAGGTACTGAGCTGCCAAGCGCCTAGTCTTCCTCCTTGTCCACATTTCATCTCTAGTCCTCCACCTTCTCCCTTCCCAGGGAAGACTCTGGAGGTACAGTTGGTGGACAGGTCACCTCAGGGATTTCCTCATCTGCTGATTCTACGGGAACTTCAACAGAAGTCTACTGTTGGAGAGGAGGCAGGTGGTCTTCTAGAGCGCACTTGGCCTTGGGAACAGTGAAAACCACGGGAAGAAGACTTCTGAGGAGTCTTTGCCCTATGTGCAGGTGAGGCTTGGGTGAGCCTTGGGTGAGCCTTGACGTGTATTGTGTTTGCTTTTCAGTACATCCAAGAGACAGTAAACATTCTCTAAGGAGAGTCCATGAGGACACAACCTTTCAATATCCCCAGAATAACCTTTTGCTGTATATCCTGAGAGTCTGAGAAACCCCAAAACATAGTAATCCTGAGAGTCTGAGAAACCCCAAAACATAGTAACCAAAAGATACTGAACGCATGATAGCCTTGGATACACAACATATGCTTTTGGCTGCATGCATTGAAAGGCAAGTGGGACCACCTCCTTGCCCCTTGCCTATTAGGGTTGCCAGGTGGTGGCTGGAGATCTCCTGCTATTACAACTTATCTCCAGCTGATAGAGATCAGTTCACCTGGAGAAAATGGCCGCTTTGGCAATTGGACTCTATGGCATTGAAGTCCCTCCCCTCTCAAAACCTTGCCCTCCTCAGGCTCCACCCCAAAAATCTCCAGCTATTTCCCAACCCGTAGCTGGCAACCCTATTGCCTATACATGTTTGGACTCATACATGTAGGATCAGCTGCAACCAACATTTCTGCTGGCAAAAATAGGAGGGAGGTGTCCCCTTTGACCACCAAAAGGGCTTTGGTGGACATCACAGGGGCTGAATGGAAAGAGTCATGTGGGATGGGAGTTGTATAAATGAAGGAGAACTGGGGGAGAATGGGATAAAAAAGCTGGCCAGATCCAACCTTTAGGGTTTGGGAACCCTGGAAAAGGAGTGTTGCCAACTGCAAGAGAATTTGCAGAGAAATTACCTGCCAGGGTGTACAGTTTGCACACTGCACACTTGCTTTGCAGTTCTTTTATAGCTCAAAAGAGAGCTTTTGGCAAAGTGCAATTGTTAAAACTTGGCTCAGCCTCTTAAAAGAAGAAGAGTTGATTTTTATATGCCAGCTTTCTCAAACTGGGTTACAATCTCCTTCCCTTCCTCTCCCCACAAGAGACACCTTGTGATGTAGGTGGGGCTGAGAGAGTTCGGAGAGCACTGTGACTAGCCCAAGGACACCCAGCAGTAGGGTTTCCAGGTCCCTCTTCGCCATCGGCGGGATGTTTTTGGGGCAGAGCCTGAGGAGGGTGGAGTTGGAGGAGTGGAGGGACTTCAATGCCATAGAGTCCAATGGCCAAGGTGGCCATTTTCTCCAGGTGAACTGGTCTCTATCGGCTGGAGATCAGTTGTAATAGCAGGAGATCTCCAGCTATTACCTGCTGGTTGGCAATCCGACCCAGCAGGCTTCATGTGGAGGTGTGGGGAAACAACCCAGTTCACCAGATTAGAATCTGCCACTCATGTGGAGGAGCGGGGAATCAAACCCGGTTCTCCAGATTAGAGTCCACCGCTCCTAACCATTACACCATGCTGTCTCTCTAAAGGCAGGTGAAAAATCCACAAAACACTCTTCAAGCAGCCCTTTCCCAAATCCCATGCTTTTCTATGCACATGTTCAGCTGCAAACCACCAAGCAACGCGTATGCATGTGAGAACCGGAGAACAGGGGTAAAGGCTTCAAAGCAATGCTGAAATGAATACAACGTAATTAATAAATATTAATATAACTTCTAGTGGTGGGGCCAAAGATGGTACACTGGCAGAGCATTAGTTCAGCGGTCGAAGACTTTTGGATAGGGGAAGGATTAATCTGTCATGCTGTATTGACAGATGGCTCTCTGCGTCGTCAGCATCTTGGGGAGTGATGGGTGTCCGCGTGCTTCTCTTGGTTATTCAGTCAGGTTAATGCAACAGCCAATTACAGGTCCAAATTACGCCTGCAGAATTATGCCAAGCGTATCAAAAACTCACCACCACCCCCTTAAGTGAGAAAGCGTGACGCTTTGCCAAAACACCCGCAGTCAGCAGAAGCAGGAAGCCAAAGGAGTGAATCGATATTCGCAAGGATGACAAGAGATTCGCAAGGCACTTAACGCTGCAAGGAGAAATTGCTCCGGAGAAAGAGCCAGGGCGGGGCACCGTCTGTGTTCCACCAAAGGAAATGGCAAGGACCACACTGAACACAGCATTTCCGCTGCTGCTCTGCTTGCAAAATCTGACCTTTGGGAGAAAGGAAAGGATCAGTCTATCACACCAAGTGAGGATTTCCACCATTGGAAGAGAAGCAGTACACCATTGGGAATATTCTCAGAACGACATCCTCCAAACCTTCCCAATGACATGAGGCCTAATTCCAGAGTTTCCCTGCCCCACTTTCTAAACTATAAGTTGGTCAGAAAGAAAGACGCTTCTAAGGCATAATCACATGGCACAATTTTAGTTCACCGCATCACAAAATAAACCTTCTGTTGCTCTGGCTTGTGGCAAATCTCCCCTTCCACAGGCCAGTCCCTGCGACGAAGATTAAACGGACATGAGTCTGACATCAGAAACCACAACCTTCAGAAACCAGCGGGGGGGGGGGGGGGGACATTTTATCCTTCCAGGACATTCAGTTGCTGATTTAAGAGTAGCAGTTCTCTTACAAAGGGATTTCAAAGGGAGATTAGAAAGAGAGACTGCTGAATTACAACTAATAACGAAGCTCCAGGCAATGCATTCTCCTGGACTGAACAGAGACCTGGGATTCATGTCTCATTACCAATGCTGATGTCTCCACGCCTACTACCCCTCTGCATATCACACCTAATCCAATCATGCTTGCTATTGTCATTTACCTGCTATTGATATTTGCATGCCACTGCCATTGGGTGTCTGAATTCACTCTTCTCTACTTAAGGTAGGGTTGCCAACCTCCAGGTACTAGCTGGAGATCTCCTGCTACTGCAACTGATCTCCAGCCGACAGAGATCAGTTCACCTGGAGAAAATGGCCACTTTGGCAATTGGACTCTATGGCATTAAAGTCCCTCCCCTCCCCAAACCCTCTTCAGGCTCCACCCCCAAAGCTTCCCACCGGTGGTGAAGAGGGACCTGGCAACCCTAACTTAAAGATAGATGGACTCACATTCTAGCTGTATCTGAAGAAGCGAGCTGTGACTCCCGAAAGCTCATACCCTGCCAGAAATTGTGTTAGACTTTAAGGTGCTACTGGACTCTTGCTCTTTTCTGCTGCTACTTCCTGTCCACAGTTATTTCACAGATGCAGTGCGCTCTCGTTTCTCTCGGAATGATGTTTCAGTGTGTACATTTTTGAAATGCTTCACAGCCTGCCCTGCCTAGTGGGTGGGACATCCTCTGAGCTTCATTTTCTTCACCCTCCCTAAATCTATGTGTTGTTTATGATTCTGGAAGACATCTGTCTTGTACCTCCGCCTCCCTATGTGGGTAGCAGTGCTTATGATCTCATTCATGTTCTCCAGACCCTCCACATTACTTAATGCAAATAATATGCCGAAGACTTTAAGAGTATTTTCTCAGCGATGTGAAAGAGGATTGCTATTTGTGTTTTGACGTGGTTTTCTACTGCTCAAAATTCTGCCTGGAAGAGCTCTCAGTGGTTACTCAGCCAACTCCTTGTATAAAGAGAATGGCAGCTGTAGATCAGGAATATAGATGTGGGATCCTGTAATAATTCATTTTTTTGGGGGGGGGGGCTTTCCCTTTTTGTCCCCAGGGATTTTTAAACCAATTTATTCAGAGGGAAATTTGGGTGGCAAAGAAGGACCTTTCAACGCTACCTCCCAGTCTCCTTTGTCAGTGCAGAGTTTTCAAGCACTCCCCACTGGTGTCAAACACCATGCTTGGGATGACCGCGCATTTCACGTCTTCCGAGTGTATTCAGTACATTATCCCAGTGATCCTTAGGAAAAACAATCCTGTAAGGAAGACCAATATTATTTTATTAATATTAAAGATGAGTGGGTTTGGGCTAGATTGAGCGTGAGGCTTGCCTAAAGTCACCAAGAGAGCTCATGTCTGAATATGCTTTGGGCCTGTCCAGTGATTTGGCCTTTTTGAGAGGACGTAATTACTCATATCAATTTCCCATTTCTTTTAAACTATTTGCCTGTCTCCTGGAGACTAACTGATGGTCAACGAAACGGGACCCTCCATGCCCTTACTGTTGCTAAAATACTGGGAAGATAAATGCCCACCTCCAGTAATCCTGTGGATCAAGGACCTTACAACCTTTTCCACATTTGAATGTATGGCATATAGATGACAAGTGTGCATGGACATACCTATAGATATTTGGAAACCATTTATAGAGGCTTATCTTTAGACCTGCCACCATTGTTGTTACATTGTGTTGTATTTTTTATTTATTTCTGTTTGGGGGTAATTAAAAGTTAATAAAAATTAAATAAAAAACATTTGGGGTTTGAATGTCAAATTGGCTGCGGTAATGTGGCACTTCCAGAAGTAAAACCGGAAGTGACATCATTGTGTGTGCATCCACCTGCACACACAATCGCTGCTCAGGAGTGGCTGGATGGATTGGTGGGCATTTGCCCGCCAAAAACACCCACCTGGCAACCCTACATTTGCCTGCCCTCAGTCCCAATCCTCTGCCCTTGAAAAACTGAGCAGGAGAGGAAAATTGCTGGGAAATGACCACCATAGTGGTGCTCTAGGAACTTCTCCTTTGTCTTTATGGTCTTTACCACAGAGATTAGTGGAAACTCCTAAAGCATCACCAGGAAGTGACATCACATCCTCCTCTAACTCTACCCTTTCCAGTGCTGCCCTCAAAATCTCCTGGCCTTTGTCAAGACACTGCTGACAACCCTACACAGGTATCACAGTGGGGACTTTGCTGGTAAGGTGGAAATCAGATGGCAAGGGAGTTCCAAAGGACAGATATTATAACTTGAAAAGGCCTGATTCCATAAAATGTATGCCTCTGCAAAAACAAACAAACAAACAAACAACAACAACAACAACCATTATTCTTAGAAGTCCCCAATGTTCAGGAAGATATATTAGGGGAATATGTACCATACAGTAATGCAGGACTTCCGCCACTGAGAGGTATACAGGCAAGTCTGAGCCTCTTGAATTGGGCTGTAGGTGGTAGCCACTGCAGGTGGACTTGAATTTATTGTACACCATTGGTTATGGGTCACCGATTAGTGAATGAGCAGCCACATTCTTTACAAGTTGCTGCTTCCAAGTTATGTTCAAGGGCAGTGTGTAGCACTGTCCTGGAAGAGCTCCTCAAATACTTTGGAAATTGAATGCCACCACTCTATCTCAGAAGATATTAAGGTACTGGAGGCAAACTCCATTCACAACATGCTACTGAGCAGCTAGAAGGAATGGACCATGAACCATGAAAATCTTTAAATGCCACTGCAACTGGCATTGGCTATCTCAGCTAGCAGCTTCCTGTGCGGGCAAAGCCTTCCTGGCTGTGTCTCAGTGGTAGAACATCTTCTTGGCATGCAGAAGGTCCCAGGTTCAATCTCCGGCATCTCCAGTTAAAGGGACTAGGCAAGCAGGTGATGTGAAAGACCTCTCTACCTGAGACCCTGGAGAGCTCCTGCAGATCTGAGTAGAGAATACTGACTTTGATGGACCAAGGGTCTGATTCAGTATAATGTGTTCATGTGACACAACTCAAAACCAGCAGCGATTTATACAATCCCACCATCAAGCCTTTGGTGATATGAAAGCAGGGATGCTGACGGTCAGTGAAGGTACAGGATAACAAAATGTGGGTGTGTGTAAAGTGCCATCAAGTTGCAGCCAACTTATGATGACTCTGTAGCATTTTCAAGGCAAGAAACTAACAGAAATGGACTGCCATTGCCTTTCTCTGTGTAGCGACCCTGGTCTTCCTCGGTGGTCTCCCATCCAAGGACTAACCAGGGCCAACCCTGCTTAGATACTGAGATCTGATGAGATCAGGCTAACCTGGGCCATCCAGGACAGGGCCCATTACAGAATGCCCATAAGTGAAAGGAAAGGAAGAATGTTGTGTTAATTTCTTACTTTATCAAGGAACCTAGGTGGCCAACGTAGAAAGAGCCCGGAATAGTATCTGCTGCTGTAACATCTTGCCATGCAAGATCTTCAACGCAAACACTCAAGGTCACAGGAGATTGCCGGAGAAGTGATTTTTCCCTCTCTGAGAAGCACATTATTCACGGAACTAAACGATTTGTAAATGTATTTAAAAATAGACTGGTAAAGCAGCAGCTGGAAGACAAGACTGATGCGTTTATTGTTACCAGACACTATAAAGCATTACCCATCACCTCATGTACCTGGGGGGCTCTAATGGATGCTCATCTCACTCGTACATGGAGCGCTCGAAAAAAAATATCATCGCGGTGCTCCATGGGGACATTCTACAACCCAAGCCTCACCGAAATAGAGGAGAACAGTGCCAGCACACTGTGTCGCTTATGTCACTCATGTGTAACAGCCATGATTTCAATGGGGTTTATGGTTAAGCTCAACATCTTTGGTCAAAGGAGCTAGTAAATCAATGGAAATGGAAAATGGAATGGATTTCAATGGGGTTTCCTGGACAATGGCAGGCTGGGAGGCAAAAATGGGTTCTGGAAAATGCCCTGCCTGCCCTGCCCCCCTAACAGAGGGAGGAAGGGCAGGGCCATCAACTTGCACCCACCCCACCTCACAGTAGCTCCCGCTCACCTCACTCGAGACAAGGGCCACTCCATATTTGGTGCTGGGGTAGCCCTGGAGGGGGTAGCTCCCCCCCTCCAAGCCATGGGACTTTTCCCAGTGCCCTTAATGGCCGATCCATCCCTGATCCTGGAAACAGCCAGCCCAACCGCTAGGCAGAGTGAGGCAGCTGTTTATACGCACTTTTAACAAAACTGATGCACGCATACCTTGGAGATATTGCGGGTATGGTTCCAGACCACTGCAATAAAAAGAGTCACGTGACTCATTTGTTTTCCCATTGCATATAAAAGTTATGTTTGCACTATGTGGTAGTCTAGCAAGCGTGCAATAGCATTGGGCCTAAAAAACAATGTACTGTAATAATAGTGAAAGGAGTTTGAAATATTGTGAGAAGTACCAAAATGTGACACAGAGACACGAAGTGAGCACATGGTGTTCGAAAAATGGCACCCGACAGACTTGCTCAAAAACGCAATATCTGCGAGGCACAATAAATCAAAGCGCAATAAAATTTCCAGGAGTTTCCCAGCCTGGATCTGGCAACTCTACCCCCATCCCCCGCCGGTGGCTAGGGGGGACCTAGCAACACTAATGCAAGGTGGTCACAGTCCTGCCCCCTTACCTGTGTGTTCACTCTACCATAAAGGGATATTGTGTTTTGTATGTTTTGAATGTTTATGTTCTCGCCAACTGGGTGTAGTGGTTAGAGCAAGGGTGTCAAACTCAATTGTTACAAGGGCCGGACATGATATAAATGTCACTTGGTTGGGCCAGGTAATGCTTTGCCAGCCCAGATCAAGAATGGGGATGGTCACTGCCTCGGCGGGCTTGCAGGGCGGATAAGAGCTCTCAAGGGGCTGGGTTAGAGTATCAGACTAGGATTTGGAAGACCCAGTTTTGAATCCCACTCTGGGTGAAAGTCAACAAATCACACACCCTCAGCCTGACCGACTGGGAGGATAAAATGGAGGACCTAGGGTTGCCAACCTCCAGGTAGTAGCTGGAGATCTGTTATTACAACTGATCTCCAGCCAATAGCGATCAGTTCACCTGGAGAAAATGGCCACCTTGGCAACTGGACTCTATGGTATTGAAGTCCCTCCCCTCTCCAAAAACCCACCCTCCTAAGGCTCCTCCCCCCAAATCTCCTGCCAGTGGCGAAGAGGGACCTGGCAACCCTAGGAGGATAGGAAAACTAGCCAGTTTGAGTTCCTATTGGGGAGAAAGGTGCAGTATACATGAAGAAAAATTATAAATAGATAATCATATGGGGAAAAGTATAATATGGAAAATGTTATATGTTGAAGCAACAGCTGAACCAACAACAAAGCCCCCTAAGTGTTAGTCAATCCCCACCCCCCATAAATAATATTCAAGGCTGGCAGTTCTTTTGTTGGGGGTGGGGGGAGAAAGGCTGTGGTTCAAGTTTCTTAAGTAAGTTTGCAGGTTTTAATCAGAACAATACGGCTGTTCTTAACAAGGGGGAAACAACGCCTTTATTTTATATTCCTTGGCCTTATAAGTAAAACATGATGTACCGGTTTAATTAAACTCTGCAGAATTATCTTATGGATTTTATGCACAGGCAAATAATTGGCTTGTTCTTCTTTACAAACATTTTGTTTATGAAAATGGGTTTTTATGATCCTTAATATGAGATTTAAAAGAAAAAGGAAGAAGAAAGGAGGTCTTAATTAGTTTACCTCTGGATACTTGGAATTACTTTCAAGTTAAGTCTCAAATCATCATTAAAATGCCACGTTCCTTAATAGTTACTGTTTGTTCTAAAATCATAGCTTTGACCAAAACGTTCTAGAGATTTGTTTAATAAATGAGTCTATTTATGCAGAGCATCAATTCAGTGTAAACTACAGAGGGGGGGGGGCATTTCAGTGGCGTTTTAGAACCTGTTATCTCCTGTGTGTTCACATTGTTGGGAGACCACTCATCCTACAGTGTACGTGATCTTAGATGACATTAGATTTCAAGGAAATCCCCCTCCCATTGCGATCTGGGCTGGCAAGCCATGGCCCGGCCCAACCAAGTGACATTTATGTCATAACCGGCCCTTGTAACAAATGAGTTGGACACCCTGATTTAGACTGAACCTCCACTGAGCCTGGGGTTGGACTAGATGGGACTAGATAGTTCCTTCCAACTCTATGATTCCATGATTCAACCCATAGTATAGATGCTTCCAGACTCTAACCACAGCAGATTCTACTCAGCTACTCGGCACATATGCTCCGTGGATGTTTGTTGTGATCCACAGCTGTGTTGAACTAGCAATTATATATGAAAAAGAAAATTACATTCTTTGGTTTTCTGTCTTCTGATGATTAAGTCGGCTTTATCACTGGGGTGTTGAGCAGAACGGCTTATGCAAGGCAGTGCTTTTCCTCGATGAGTGCACACCGAGTTTAAATAGATGTACTTGATCCACTCAATTTGTTTGAAGCCAAAGAGTGAAAAAGATTCTTTGATAAAACTGTCATGTTTAAAACACAGTGATATTTCATTCCCCACCCAACCCTTTCCTTGCACTATTTAGATTGCCTGAATCTGAGTGGCTTCCCAGCAACCTCTGGGTCCAATTTTTCAAAACTGTCATTTCCTAGCAAATCAGCTTAAGGAAAAAAAATACCTATGCTGTTAGAAAATAGAGAAAACATAGGCCATTTTATGCAGGGCTGTTTCTGTTATGGTCACCCCACCGACTGCATCGGGGCTTCTTATTGATTATGCATGCCTTTCCCAACCTTCAGAGATCCCCTTGCTCTCCCTGCGGGTTTCCGCGCATTTTGTTCGTGTTTTCTGGATGCTGTTTTACTCAGAATCTGGAAAATGCGGGCAAAAGGCGCGGAAATGTGTGGGGAGTGTGAGGCAACCTCTGACGGTTGGGAAAGGCATGCATAATCATAAGGAATCCCCGAAGCAGTCGGCGGGGATGACCACGGGTAAACAGCCCTGCACAAATGGCCATATATTACAGGAAGCATCCCCCCCCCCATTTCCCCGTTTGCAGCTCAGAGAAGAATCCGAGCACGCGATATATCAGGAACATTGTACAATAAATTAAAAGCTGATTATGACAGATGGGTTAAAGTTAGGGTTGCCAGGCCCCTCTTTGCCACCAGCGGGAGGTTTTGGGGGTGGAGCCTGAGGAGGGTGGGGTTTGGAGGGTGGACTCTGTGGCATTGTACCCCATTGAGGTCCCTGTCCTCCCCAGGCTTCACCCCCAAATCTCCAGGAGTTTTCCAATCTGGATCTATCAACCCTACTCCATTCTCTACATTGGCCAGTGGTAGGGTTGCCAACCTCCAGGTGCTAGCTGGAGATCTCGTATTACAACTGATCTCCAGCTGATAGAGATCAGTTCACCGGGAGAAAATGGCCGCTTTGTCAATTGGTCTCTATGGCATTGAAGTCCCTCCCCTCCCCAAACCCCGCCCTCCTCAGGCTCCGCCCCCAAAAATCTCCAGATATTACCCAACCTGGAGCTGGCAACCCTAGCCAGTGGGGATCTGGCAACCCTAAGAAACAACAAGAGACTACTGTGATTTTTGCTGTGCTCTGAACTGCCTGTGGTCGCGTTCCAGCAAAGCCAGGGCTCGTTCTGGTGCACAATTCAAAATGTGATTCCCAGCTGCCCCATAACCACTAACCTGGCCACCCCCTAGCTCTGCGATAATCAATACCCTCGAATGTCACCGCACTCCGATGTCCCACAAAACCTCGCTGCACGTTTATTAGACAAAGATTTTATATTACTTCAGAGTAAGAGCGCGTCAGGCTAAAAAATCAATTTCTAGTCATTTCCTAGGAAGGAAAAATAGCCTTAGAAAAATAGCAAGGTTCCATTCGAGTTAGGATCAAATATGTGGACCGATGAAAAAATGGTTACAGTGGCTCAAAGTCTTTGTATGGGGGGCGGGGAGGGGAAGGAGACAAAATGAAACATCCGAGGTTGCTCGGGGCCTTAACATGCAGTCCCTATGCCTGGGCAGGCTTCCAGTTCTAAACACCCACCCCACTCTGAGAAATGAGCGGACGGATTACGATGGCTGCAGAATTCCAAGTAGTTGCTGCTCAGATAGACCGCTCCTGATCACAAGCTGTTGTGCAGAAAACCTGGAGAGCTGTGACTGTCCAAAATCACATGGGGTTGCATCCAATCAGTTTGTCGACTCAGTCTCACCCAGTCCCCCTTCACAGCATGTCTCCTGTTACTAGGGTTGCCAACCTCCAGGTAATTGGCGGCAAAAAGGCTCTACAAATAATGGGGTGTAAAAAATCCTCATACACCATGTAATGTTAAAGCATTTCAACAATATTTACTGGGCATTAACTTCATGCCCACGAAACCAAGCATAGCAAAGCCCCAAAATTACATACAATATAACATAAATGATAAACAGTCAAAAAGGTAAATAATCAGAATTGCAATTCAACAACAATGCAACAGACGTTCATGGGCAAAAAAGCCTCAATAAAGTTGCAATAGCACCCGGCAGAAGACCCGCAGAGGATCAAAGGAAACTGACAAGCATAAAGAAGTCGTGCTTCTCGGGTGCTCAAGAGACCTCGGAGAATCCAGAGGTGATGAAGAATGAGCAGAGGCAGAGGACGTGAGACCAGTATCCTCACATTTAACGGAGGCTTCATCAGCTCATTTAGAATTAATTGGCAAGCATTCAATAACAACTGTTCTGTAGGCTTCTGGTAAATCACCTGGCGGCTGGGTTAAAGTTAGGGTTGCCAGGCCCCTCTTTGCCACCAGCGGAAGGTTTTTTGGGCAGAGCCTGAGGAGGGAGGGGTTTGGGGAGGGGGTTCAATGCTATAAAGTCCAATTGCCAAACTGCCCATTTTCTCCAGGGGAAACGATGTATATCGGCTAGGGATCACTTGTAATAGCAGGTCTTCAGCTAGTACCTGGAGGTTGGCACCCTGAACTTAGAGATGGGTGTAACTCGGCTCAGGATTCCACTGCCAACTTTTTATTAGGCTCAGACCAGGGCTGCCTTAAAACTCCATGTTAAATAATTTCATCTAATACCAAGCAATCAAATAGCACACTCAGTGTACAATAACCCTTGTTAAACATGCTATAACACCCTTGTTAAACATGCTATAACATCACCATACCACAGCTGCTGGGTCAAGGCACAGAGATATTGTTTCCCGTTTTCCCCCCAAAAACTGATACAGGCATATCTCGTTTTATTGTGCTTCGCTTTATGGCACTCTGCAGATTCTGCTTTATATACAGTCAGCAGCCATCAACATCGAGGCAAGATTACAACATGCTGAAGGCTCAGGTGACAGTTACCATTTTTAGCAATTAAAGTATGCGCATTGTTGGTTTTTTTTAGATATAATGCTATCGCACACTTAATAGACTGAAGTATTGTGTAAACGTGATTTTTATATGCACAGGGAAACCAAAATTTCGTGTGACTCTCTTCTGGGGAGTTTGAGTGCTAAAGTGTTACATGAACACATGAACACATTTATTTTGTGATTTAAAGGCCGCCCTCCCTGGCCGAAGCTGCCTTATACTGAATCAGACCCTTGGTCCATCAAAGTCAGTATTGTCTACTCAGATCAGCAGCGGCTCTCCAGGGTCTCAGGATGAGGTCTTTCACAGCACCTACTTGCCTGGTTCTTTTAACTGGAGATGTCGGGGATTGAACCTGAGACTTTCTGCATGCCAAGCAGATGCTCTACCACAGAGCCACAGCCCTCCTGTCGCGATGCGGTGCTTCTGGGAAAAAGCCAGAAGCAACGTAATCTCATTCCACGTGACCACGTGCACGGGATTGTTGCCCCAGCCCTGCCCCAAAAACCTCCCGCTGGAAGAGAGGAGGACCTGGCAAACCTATGCTCAATGGGGCTTACTTAGGGTCGCCAACCTCCAGGTTGGGGCTGGAGATCTCCTGGGATTACAACTGATCTCCAGACTACACAGATCAGGTCGCCTGGAGAAAATGGCTCCTTTATGGGGTAGACTCTATGGCACTGAAGCCCGCTCAGATCCCTCCTCTCCCCAAACCCCACCCTTCCAAGGCTCCACAGCCAAATCTCCAACAATTTCCTGACCTGGAGTTGGCAACCCTACCTTCAGCAGTTTACAAAGACAAGCGGCTCAGTCTCTCTGCAAGAGAACAGATGTGGCATTCAAAATGCCAATCTTCAGAAATGTGTGGGACCTGGGGACCTCCAGGAATTACAACAGACCTCCAGGAAACAGTGATCCGTTTCCCTAGAGAAAATGATGGCTTTGGAGGGGGCACTCTTTTGCATTATACCTTGCTGAGGACCCTCCCCTCCCCAATGCCCACCCTCCCCAAGCATTATGCTAAAATCTCCAGGAATTGTCCAACCGGGAGTTGGCAACCCTAGGCTTATTCCCCGCTAAAAGTGTGTTACAGGACCGCTGTGTTCATTACCTAGTTAGGTTAGCGTAATTGGCACACAACACAAGTTAAGGATGTCCACAGCTTTTGAACGCTAGCCCGGTGCGATCTCTGTTCCCTCCGATACAAAAGACTGAATGTTCCGAAACCAGTCATAACCAACTGCAATTTCAAAAGGAGCTGCTAAGAACATCCGGGTTTTTTTTAACATGTACCCATTAAACTAATTAATAGAAAGCTGACGCCAAAAAAGCCATCACTCCAGTATATTTTTTCATTTTATGCAAGCAGCTTCTTTGATGGGCTTTTAATATTCCATTTAAAAAAATCAATTCCAGAATGCTGAGATTGCATTTTTGCACTCAGGGATTTTTACGGTGTTGTTCAATAAGAACTCTGAAACAGTAGCCGATCACACCCTAAAAGAGACAGCGCCTCACAATCTGCCCCTGAAACGATATAATCCTTCTAAATCACATTAAATACACGTGCCAAAGTCTATGCCATGTTTCTTCGTCTACGCTAACTCAACACAAGAATTTAACGGAATCCATTAACAGATCGCATTACCGTCTTCTGACACGGGCCCATGTTAGCAATGAAACATTAGAAAAACAAAGCTAACATTTCATCATCTTTTAAAAACAAGACTACTATCACTTCCTTTCTAAAGTGAGTGGATTTCCATTAAAACACTTGGGAAGAAAACTAGCGCAACAGACCAGTTTGAACACTGTGGGTGAAAAATCGATGCGTTCCATTTTTAAAGGGATCTTTTTCTATTAAATGTTATCCCACCATTTCTCTAAGGGGTCCAGAACAAGGCATTCTCCTCTCTACCAGGTGAGGTAATTTAACCTGAGAGATAATGACAGGGTTGGCCAAGGACTTACAGAAACAACAAAGAATTTTACCCCACAGCCATTATATCCATGTTATTGGATATGTTCTTTTATTCCTTCTCATCATGATCGCCCTCAATGGATGCTAAATATCTGATTATTATTATCTTTTTTTAAAAAAATGCAAGCACCAACAATAATAAAATTCTTTTTGAGGTTATTTCATTCAATTACTTCATGTAAAGCATAGCTCTGATCTCATCATCAGGGTGCGTATAACGCACCAGGGCTCCTGAGACTGCAACCGTGCGCGTCGTTTACCCCCTGGACGATATTCAGCGCATGTGATTTCAGTCCTTCTTTCCCCCAAGAGGTTCCAGCATTTCCTATGACGTCCGTTCCCAAATCACCAATGTCTCCTAGCAGGCGCAGTCTGTCTCTGATCTCCGGCTCAAGAGACTTGGGACGTTCCCCCCTCCCCCAATTAGATGAATATGAGGTTTTTAATTAACATTCTCTTCCCAACTTTCACCCAGAGTTACAGGGAAGCCTTCGGTTGGCAGTCCCTGCTTTGGTTGTAATAAGCAGCCGGATTATAAACCCTAAAGCAGGCTTATTTGGCCCTGGAGGCTTTTCATAAGGAAATGGCACAAAGTTTGCTTTGAGTTTCGCATCTAAACAGAGATGGTGAGAGATCCTCCCTTTAGTATCACATTTTTTCCAGTTTTGTATGCAACGGTCCAGCTAAGCCTGACAACCACCTGGCAACCGGTGGGACACTCACCGATGTGGGGGCAGCTTGCCGGCAACATAATGATGTTGCCGGTAGGTTGCCATTCTCCAGGTACTAGCTGGAGATCTCCTGCTACAACTGATCTCCAGATGATAGAAAATGGCTGCTGTGGCAACTGGACTCTATGGCATTCAAGTCTCCCCCCACCCCAAACCCTGCCCTCCTCAGGATCTGCCCCCCAAACTTCCCACCGGTGGCAAAGAAGGACTTGGCAACCCTAGTCACCGGTGACGTGATGATATCACTTCTGGCATGACCGGAAGTAATGTAATGAAATCTCCAGTGATGCTTTGCCGTTTGGTTTAACCATAGGGTTTTGACGGCATGCTAAAGCATCACCGGAGACGCCATCACCAAAGTGCCATGCACAAAGCTGAGCCCAAACCTTTGTGAGAGGGCCCATTATGTGTATTACAGTAATAAACCCAAACAGATTTATTCACATTATGCTTCTGTGGTGGAAGAATAACTACAGCCAGCAATAAGGCTAGCAATGTAATCCTGAATGGAATTATACCCTTCTAAGTAAGTCCATTGTGCTTAGAATGGTGTTATAAATTATCTTAAATCCTTCCATTTCATTATAACTGGATTGAGAATCCAGCTGTTGACCACCAAGCACCTGTGGTCATATATTATGGCCTCCCAGCTCAGTCTCTCTCTCTTTCACACACACACACACACACACACACACACACACACACACACACACACACACACACCAATGTTTTGCACTCACAGCTAGGAATCAAAGCCAGGGAGTTGTTGAGACCTAATTTATTTTACTTTATTAAAACATTTATGTGCCACCTTTCCACCAACTCTGGGTCCCCATGGTGGTGAACATTTCAAATAGTTGGTTTGGCATGGCAGTCGCCCTGAGTTGGACCCGGGTCAGGAAAGGGTGCAAATCAATCAATCAATCAATCAATCAATCAATCAATCAATGTCACATTTTGTGCAGACTCAATCTTTAAAGAGGAGCCTAGATCATCTTGAAAGATCCTATATGGTAGTGCTCAGTAGGGTTGCCAACCTCCCTGTGGGGCCTGGAGCTATCTCAGAATTACACCCACATGACAGACATCTCCAGACTACAGAGATCAGTTCCCTTGGAGAAAGTGACTGTTTTGGAGGGTGCACACAATGGCGTCATACCCCAGCGTGGTCCTGCCCGTTCATCAAATCGTTCCCTCTCCAGGCTCTGCCCTCAATTCCCCAGGAATGTTCCAAGCTGGGGCTGACAACTGCAGTGGTTATAGCACTGGACTAGGATTTAAGAGACCCTTCGGCCAGCCGCTTTTCCTCTCTCTGTGTCACCGACCGAACAGCGTCGCTGTGAGTATAAAATGGAAGAGAGAACAACCTATGCACGGCCACTGTGAGTTCCTTAAAGGAAAGGCAGGATCAGAATGTTCAAAATAGATTCAATCTTTGGAGCCGCTGGATCCCTACACCTTTTGTTGATTCAAAGACTATAATGTGGGGTCATCTGCTGAAGCTGGAGGGTGCGAGATTCAAAACAGATAAAGGGAAGTATTTCTTCACACAACGCATAGTTAAATTGTGGAACTCCCTGCCCCAGGATGTGGTGATGGCTGCCAATTTGGAAGGCTTGAAGAGGGGATTGGACATGTTCATGGAGGAGAGGGCTATCCATGGCTACTAGTAAAAATGGGGAGCAGTCATGATGCATACCTATTCTCTCCAGGATCAAAGGAGCATGCCCATTATATCAGGTGCTGTGGAACACAGGCAGGATAATGCTGCTGCAATTGTCTTGTTTGTGGGCTTCCTAGAGGCACCTGGTTGGCCACTTTGTGGACAGACTGCTGGAGTTGATGGACCTTGGTCTCATCCAGCATGGCTTTTCTTATGTTCTTAGGTATACGTACTTTGCCAGTGGTCCAAATTTTACAAAAACAAATTCTGTTGTTGAGTTTTTAAAATGGAGAAATCTAAGCTTCTGCGATTTTTAATTTCACCTTGACTTTTATTTCCTGAACAGAAGAGCAAAATGGTTTTCAATCTGTCTCTCCAACAGAAGACAACAGATCGCAAACCTTAGCGATGAAGGCCAGGCTCACATTTTCCTCTGAATGCAATATTTTCCTTGGTCTTCAAATGTCCTCTAGGGGTACAGCATTTTAATTTAACAGCTTCCATTGATTTGCAGATATTCTATTATAATAAAAGAAAGTGGGAGAAAGAAGGAGGCTGTGCAATCAATCTGAATAAAACGAAAAATGGTCGATATAAATAGTCTTCTATCATGAGCTCACGTAGCAAGGCAAAAAAAAAAGAGGGGGGGAGAAAAGAATAAAAAACTGTTGATAATGAGCATGATTCAGGAAAGCGGACACAGGCAATTTCCCCCTAAAGAATCAAAGAAGGTATTTTGTGTTTTTCTACCCATCATTATTTCGGCATATAACCAGAATATGTATTATTGTGAGAAATCAACACACTTGCTCCTTCTGGTGACTTGCTCCTCTGATGATACTTCATAAGAATGACAATGGTCTAAAACGCACGGTCACTTACTCTGGGTTCTGCCCAGTCTCTTCTCGTTGCAGCCAGGATTAAATGAACCCGGGTGGGGGGAGAATCTGTGCGCATTACCTTTGTTGATCCATGGCGAAACAGCGTGCTGATCCGTCCGTCAAAACAGAAAATGAGGGAGACACGCACTTCCTGGCCATTCAGCAACATTCCTTCCCCCTGGTGATTGGTCGACTCAAACTGACCAATGATAGCCTTACGTGCAGGATCAGGCCGGGGCAGAAAGCCCCAGAAGGCCCCCTCGCTTGGGGGGTGGAAGGGGGGGTCCGGTGGCTCCAGGAGAGGGGGGCGTCCCGCGAGCCCCACGCTGGAGACGGGGCTCGTGGGAACCCGTAACGTGGTGGGTAGGGTTATGGATAGAAGTGGACCCAGGCCATTTATGCACGGGAGGTTTTGCCTGTGCCTTTCTCCAGATGCACATTTCCCCCGTCCCAGTTCTCAAAACTCTGTCTGGGGGGCTTATTGTTGAGTTTTGAGAATTGGGATGGGGGAAATGTGCACCTAGAAAGTGACAAACCCAAGGCAAAACCTCCTGTGCACAGTTTCCTCCAGTACAGTCGGGGCCAGATCCTATGAAGAGTTGTTCCGCATCTTATTAAAAGCTCCTTGAAATCGACGTGGGCCATTGATGCCTGGGAGGTTTCGCCTTGGATTTGCCACTCGGAAGATGCGCATTTTCCCCATCTGAATTCTCAAAAACTCAAAAATAAGCCCCCCATGCAGAGCTTTGAGAATTCAGATGGGGAAAATGTGCACCTAGAGAGCGACAAATCCATAGGATTGCGGTGAGTGCATGTTGGGGAGGGAGCTTCCCCCTATGAAGATGAATGAGAGCATGGGAGCTCATTCCTTAGACTCCCCTCACCCCAACTGGGCGGCTTGAGACAGACATTTCCTTGGCTAGGACTGGGAGCACGCAGGAATGCCGAATAACGGGCAGGAGGGTGAGAGTGGGAAAATTTGGCGGGCAGGATAGTAACGGCTCTGGTGTCCACACCCTGCTT
The DNA here is from genome assembly GCF_029931775.1 of Euleptes europaea. NCBI lineage: Eukaryota > Metazoa > Chordata > Lepidosauria > Squamata > Sphaerodactylidae > Euleptes > Euleptes europaea. The sequence continues at coordinate 76,207,817 of NC_079320.1, forward strand.
CCAGTATATTGGGGAAAATTATGCAAAAAAGGTGGTGAGGTTGCAAGGGTTAGGGGTTTGGAGGCGTGCGGGACATCGTGATGCCGGAAGACTCGGCTCGTGTTAATCTGAAACGAGCCAGGGGTAACGGTTTGGGTCCTCAATTGCAAAACCGGGTTCGTTTTGGGTCGAGACAGCGCTCAGCCAGCAGCAACTGAGGTGCCGTTTGTTTGCGAGGATTTGATCCTGGGTGAAACAGGGAATAAACAGGGAGGAGACTGGGCAGAAACCGGAGTAAGTGACCGTGCGTTTTAGACCAAAACCCAGGTAAGGGAGGTGTACGAAAGAACCACAGCACTTGTCAATTGTTCATTGGGGTCTGTTTTTGTGCCGTGTTAAGTCTGCGCTAAAAATTCTTAATGTGGTCAAAGTTAGTTTTTACACATCATCCAGGTTATATATTGTTGTCTGGCTTCTGCTGTATTAATAAATATTCATTCATTCATTCACATCATCCAGGAGGTTTTACTTTGTCGATCTAAAGGACTTGACTGTTGTTGTTGTTCAATCTGTTCACCCAGTAGGGTTGTCAGGTCCCTCTTTGCCACCGGCGGGAGGTTTTGGGGGGCAGAGCCTGAGGAGGGGAGAGTTTGGGGAGGGGAGGGACTTCAATGCCATAGAGTCCAATTGCCAAAACAGCCATTTTCTCTAGGTGAACTGATCTCTATCGGCTGGAGATCAGTTGTAATAGCAGGAGATCTCCAGCTAGTACCTGGAGGTTGGGAACCCTATCAACCAGATTTTCAAATGTCCACATGAATGACCCCCAAAATGGTGCCCATGAACACTGCAGTGCCCACTTATGTGCTTCCTGGTGCCCATGTGGCCTTTTATGCACCGGTTGCTTCTGTTGGATATGCTGCTCTCTCGATGCACAGTATTTGCAATCCAATTCTCAAATCACTCTGCACTGGGGTCTGAAACTGACCCACACTCACTGTGAAACTGACCAAATAATAAGTCTCACCATATTCCAGCTTTGAGGGGAGGGGTTGGATGTGGGGGAAAGACAAGTTTGAGGGACAAGCAAGAATGAGCATAGGGAGAAAAACCCACATTGACAAGTATGCACAGGACCAGCTTTCGATTTGGGATTGAGGCAGACATTTAAACTCGGGGTCAAACAGCATCCACAAAATGAGGGGAAAACATGAGGGGAGAACGAGGTGACTTCTAAAGGTCAGAAAATATATGCATAATGAAAACAATGCCCCGAAGAATGTGGGGCTTGACAGCAACGGAAACAACCCGTGCATAAAAGACCTGTGTCTTGTGGTATTATAGTAAAGAAGCTATCGATGTGCCATATCCTAAGAATACATTAACTGACACAACAAGGCTTCAGGATTAGGTCATCCATCAACTGAAATCAGAGTACTGCAGGTTAACGCCTGTGTGGATCCCCCACCTTTATCTGCCGAGTACAGTATTCATACGTCTAAATTAGAAAAATAAATCAAGGGAAATGTAGACCATCTCGTGGATTTATCTAATTGGAAAGTGCCTTAGAAAGGAAGAGATTAATGTAATTATCAAATGGTGCAGAAGTAATTTAGTGCCATTAAGGACAAAATAGAGTGAGGGCCGGAAGCCCCATAAAAACATGAGATCCTCAAAAAAGATATTAGTGCGAAGTTCACACCACAATCAATCTTGGCAAATGTCTTACATCCTTCCTTGAACAGTGTTATCATGTGACCTTCATTTTTTACAGTCATGAAAGTACCTTGAGCTTGACAAGATTTATTGTTCCAAACTAATAGTTCCTACATTGTCTGAGAATTCCATTCATATTAACGGCTCATACTTTAGAGACCTTCAGTCATAAGTTTTACAAGCCCCAAACACCGCAGATCCCAAACAATTTGGAATAAATCAATACATCATGTTTTCTATGCAGGGAACAAAATGAAGTGGTACCTTTTTCTTTTCTTTTTTTTGTTCACATCAACTGCCATCGCCAGGCAGCGACAGCTGTCTTCGGGAGTTTTGATGGACAGCTAAGAAATGCTCAAAATTCTTTCATGAAGCTGAACTCTTTTTTTGGGATATTCTCTAATGAAACATGTCATAATTCACACTTGGGATATGGGTTCCCCCCCCCCCTTGCATTCCTAGCTGTCTTTACCAATTCTACACATTCGGACAGATAATAAGAACTGACTGCTACTATGAGAACTGGAAATTCAACAGCTTGTCATAAGACATTGTGCTGTGGGTCAGGAGCAAACTGGGCCTATGGGTCACCATATCTGAAATGGGGAGGGTTGCCAGTCATCGCGGAAGACCCACCAGGAGCGATCGAGCAGCTGGGGACAGGCTTGCCAGTCTCATGCCACAATGATCACGGGGACCCTCTCCCTTCATTTTCACCAATGGAGAAAGCTGGTCAGGTTTAATCCTTAAAAATATGGTCCATTACCCTGAACAATTAGGGCTGTTTAGCTTGGAAAGAAGGCGGTTAAGGGGAGACATGATAGAGGTCTATAAAATTATGCATGGTATGGAGAGAGTGGACAGGGAGAAGCTTTTCTCCCTCTCTCATAATACAAGAATGTGGAGTCATCTGCTGAAGCTGGAGGGTGAGAGATTCAAAACAGATAAAAGGAAGTATTTTTTCACAGAACGCATAGTTAAATTGTGGAACGGCCGGCCCCAGGATGTGGTGATGGGTGCCAATGTGGAAGGCTTTAAGAGGGGAGGAGAGGGGTATTCATGGAGGAGAGGGGTATTCATGGCTACTAGTCAAAATGGATACTAGTCATGATGCATACCTATTCCCTCCATCACTACTGAGTCTGCTGCTCTTGTGGAGGAGTGGGGAATCAAACCCGGTTCTCCAGATTAGAGTCCACCGCTCTTAACCACTACGCCATGCTGGAGAAGGCAGGATGGTGCTGCTGCAGTCGTCTTGTTAGTGGCTTCCTAGAGGCACCTGGTTGGCCACTGTGTAAACAGACTGCTGGACTTGATGGGCCTTGGTCTGATCCAGCAGGGCCTTTCTTAGGTTCTTATGTTTAATACCTGAGACATCCAGGCATGGGGGGCGGGGGAGAGTCCTCAGGTGATTTTTTAAAAAGTATAATTTATAATGGATATACAGCATCTCCATTTCCCCCTGTGATTAAAGCCACCACCAAGCTGTGATAGTCACAGTGGCGATATTTCATCTCTTGACACAGGCCTCCTCGGAGCTTTCAGATCTACATTAGCACATTTTAATGAGCATTTCTGACATCCAGGGGTTACGAGAAACCTTTCCAAAGTTCCTACCACTAACCTCCTTGCATTTTTCTTTTTCCTGTGATGACTGCGATTTTGACCCTTGTCCCGAGACGTGAAGGAAAGCCTTTTGGGATAATTAAAACAAAAACAAAAACATCTCCAGAATTTCCCGAGCTTTGCCCGACGCGGACGGTGCCTGCTGATAGCGAGCAATACTTTATTTAGTAGCAACTTCAGACAATTGGCAAAACCCGACAGCATCTTGAGCCAAGCTAAGCCTTCCATCAACTGAAGTGAGGAGACTTGGTTTCAAAGTTTAAATTGAAGAAAAAGAGTAGGTTTTTATATGCCAACTTTCTCTACCTTTTAAGAAGAATCGAAGCAGCTTACAATCACCTTCCCTTCCCCACAACAGATACCTTGTGGGGTAGGTGGGGTTGAGAGAGTTCAGAGAGAACTGTGACTAACCCAAGGTCATCCAGCAGGCTTCATATGGAGGAGTGGGAAAACCAACCTGAGTCTGCTGCTCATGTGGAGGAGTGGGGAATCAAACCCAGTTCTCCAGATTAGAGTCCACCGCTCTTAACCACTACGCCACGCTGGAGAAGGCCCTGAGATTCACTGTTTAAATGAAACCTTCTGAACTTTGGATTTTCATGTGATACACTTTCAGATATCTGTCACGAGAATATATTGTGGAAATTTCATCTGGGTTTGGGGTGGGGTGTTGCTCAAGAATTGTACAGTAGATATACAACCTGCAATTTGAGCAACAAGATGGACAGTGATGCATGGGTACTTTCACTCACATTCACCCCCGGTCTGTCTTGGCTGTTCCTTGGAGTTATGCATGAGTTTTACCTCCATCAGCAATGATCTAGCTGCCAGCCCTGGACCTTCCCATCCCTCTGTTAACCCGATTCTTCCCTCTCCCCTGAGCAAAGCCCCGGTGAAATCCCTGTGCATAAGGCAAAACGCAGGACACACAAGCTTGGTTTCTCTCACAGCCATTTACAAAGCAGCGTGTAAAGAGGTGGGGATTCAAATGCTTCCTGCTTCCTCGGAACTCTTTCCGAGCAGAATAAAGGCTTTTTAAAACCGAGGCTTGGATTTCTCCCCCCTCCCCCATTTTCAGATTGCTCCTTTTTTGTTGTTGTTCTTAAAACGCTTTTTTAATGCAGCAATTGGGTTTTTTTTTGGGGGGGGGGGACTTTCTCCCACAGTAAGCCCTACAAAGTAAGCCAACTACCAAGCAGCATTTAAAGGAGTGGGACTTGATTTGAGCTTGGACAGTGCTGGCGCAGAGATTCCCAACAGGAAAGTGTGGGTCCAGCGAGCAACGAACCTCAGGTAAAACTCCCATGCATAAATGACCTGAGCGAACATAGCTTTCTTCAGTGAGCAACCATGTCTGTCGACCATGGGGGAGCAGGCTTCAAGCTTGCAGGATCTATATTTTATTTACCAAAGTCCCAAGGTCCACAAGCTGAAGCAGATCATATAACTGTAGCTCAGGAGAGCAGAGGCAGTCACAAAATGGCAGCTCGGGAGGCGCAGTCTGGTAGCATCAAGGGATGGCGCTTATAGAAGATGGCTTGGTTCTTTGGTGAAAAGCTATGGCATGTGCTTACAAAGCCTCCTGCCTTCAAATACTACAATCTACACATGATATCAGGCCACCACAGATCAACCAAACATACGCATCCAAGTTACAACCGTGTCACAAGCATAAATCAAGAAATGTAAGTGCCTGCAAAGCCGTTAACTCAAGCCAGTGAGCCCAGCTGAAGACTACACATCATGTCCCATGTGTCACACACACATGTCCAGCTAGGGTTGCCAACCTCCAGGGGGTAACTGGAGATCTCCCGCTATTACAACTGATCTCCAGCCGACAGAGATCAGTTCCCCTGGAGAAAATGGCCGCTTTGGCAATTGGACTCTATGGGGTTGATGTCCCTCCCCTCTCCAAACCCCAAAAACCTCCGCCAGTGGCGAAGAGGGACCTGGCAACCCTATGTGCAGGACATTTCTAAGGAACAAAGAGTTTAAGAAGATATTCTAGAAAATATTTATCCATTTTACAGATGGGGAGCCCTTAAGCTAGGACTCAGCACAACGGAGGGAATGCTGAGTCTTGGAGACAACGTGCCCAAGCACGCGAGGTAATCTATGACAAAGCGCACAAGCACAAGGAACTGCATCAAGCCAGCCGGAAGCAAACCCAGAGGGAGACGGAGAAGTCGCACAGAGAGCAGGAAAAGGCCAAGCAAGGACACCAGAGAAGAAACAACATGCATGCACACAAACATAAAGTGCCAGCCAGGTGCGCACCCAGAAAGATATTGCGTAGGGCAGAGGAGGGAAAAGCAGACAGAGAGAGTCTCTCTCACTTTCAAGACAGCAGAGCAGGGAACTTTCAAGAAACACCCCATGCCTCACTAGTCTCACACTGGCTCACACTGTTTCTGACTAGACCACGCCACTGCCACCTCCAATGAGGCCTACTCCATGCACGCAGGAGTGAGGAGACACAGTCAGGAGAGGGGCCATGGCTCAGTGGTAGAGCATCTGCTTGGCATGCAGAAAGTCCCAGGTTCAGTCCCCAGCATCTCCAGTTAAAGGGACTAGGCAAGTAGGTGATGTGAAAGACCTCTCTACCTGAGATAGGGTTGCTAACCTCCAGGTACTAGCTGGAGATCTCCTAGAGTTCCCCTGGAGAAAATGGCCGCTTTGGCAATTGGACTCTATGGCATTGAAGTCCCTCCCCAAACCCTGCCATCCTCAGGCTCCACCCCAAAACCTCCCGCCGGTGGCGAAGAAGGACCTGGCAGCCCTAATTGGGGAGAAGAAGACCTCTGATCACCCCATCAAATCCAGCACTGCTATTCACCTGGGCAAGAGAAAGAAATATTTGGAAGGGAGAGGAAAGTTTGAGGGGCAATGTCTTTCAAAAATAAATTGTAAATTTCCTCTGTGGCCGCCACGAGGTCTGTTCTTGTTTTGTTCCACTATTTTTTAGTCATCGGCTCATACCAGGATGGGTCCCGCTCAGCCTGGCGATCCAGAAATTTCATGGAACGCCAAGGGAGCTTTGATTCGGTGTGCAAAAAGATTTCAAAGAGGGTTTTACACTTTGCTAAACTGTCACCAGATTTCACCTAAAGCAAAATTCAAAGGGTATATGTGAAAGTTCCTCTTCTAGAAAAAAACAAAACACAACATCTAAAGAATTTAAAGGCCAGCTAAGTGACAAAGAGTTTTGATAAGAGTAGCAAAACTTCACAGGGGAATTTGTACATTCCCGCTCGATACTTAGTTGGCGCCTCCCTTCCCCATGGGTCCATAGTAGAGTCGCCAACTCTGGCCTGGGAAATTCCTGGAGATTTAGGGGTGGGGCCTATGGGAGGGATTTGAGGAGGAATTGTACCTACAATCTGAGGAATACCATAGAGTTCACTCCCTGAAGCTGCCATTTTCATTAGGGGAACTGATCTCCGTGGTCTGAAGATCAGTTATAATTCTGGAAGAACTCCAAGCTCCACCTGGAGTTTTGCAACCCTAGTCCGTAGTGTCCTATGACTACTTACAGGGCTGGAACCTTTTGCAAATGTAATGTATGAGTGCATTTTATTCATGGATTGATTCCTAACGGCCAATGTGCTATTTGTGAAGGCTGCCCATTTGTAGATTCAGAAGGAAGCTATCCAGGTGTAGCACACATTCTTGTTTGTACAGGAATCCAGACACAAGGATCACCCAGATGGCTACAAGGCTCTGCACTTTGTAAAAACATGCACAAGTCAGCTAAAGTAACTGCATACACACGAGCAAGGATATTCAGTTTCAGGAAACATGGGCTAAAGCTCACAATGTGTGTCTTTCTCTACTATTCCACTTAGCTCCAAAGATCCTACATCACTATGCATGTTATCTATCAATGTTAACTGTTCCGAAACATCACCACACATTTATGCTGGCTAGGTTTAAAGTGCACTGTTAAAGTGCACCATCTGCACTGTTGACAGGAAGATACAACAACATTCCGTCCAGTTGTAGATTTTGTCCTTGTTCTGCTAACATGATTGAAACATTGGTTCACGTGTTTTTCCATTGTAGATTCGACGTACAGGCATTCTTGGATTTATTGGGACCTGTGTTGGTTGATCAAAAATTGTTCTCTGAGCAGAAGACTCAAAAATGTTATTGGTGGGGGCTGACCAATTAGTACTCTATGTGTAGCTAAGTTTCTGTCCACTGCAATGAAAATATGGGCCAAGATAACGTCCTGTGTATAATTTGCTCTGATTCTAACCCATAAACTGTAAGATATACTAGGATGAATGAAGTACGCTGAGATTTTATGTAGGTAATTAACTCAATAGAGAGCCAGCATGGTGCAGTGATAAGAACAGGGGACTCTTTGGGGAACCAAGTTCGATTCCCCACTCTTCCACATGAAGCCTGCTGGGAGTCCTTGGGCCAGTCACAGTTCTCTCCGAACTCTCTCAGCTCACTTGGAGGCAGGCAATGGCAAACCACCACTGAACGCCTCTTGCCTTGAAAACCCTATGGCAGGGGCATCAAACATAAGGCCCATAGGCTGGCTCCAGCTCCTTGAGAGCTCTTATCCAGCTGGCGAACCAGCCGAGGCAGCCCCCCCCCCCCCCAAGTCCTGATTTTGGCTGGCAAAGTCCGCTGTAGGCCCGCCAGCCAAGGCAGCCACCTCCTCTAGTCTCAATCTCGGCAGGGGAGTTCACTGTAGGCTCACCAGCCGCCACCCCACACTCCTGATCTGGGCTGGCGAGGCGTGGCCCAGCCTGACCAAGTGACATTTATGTCATATCCGGCCCTTGTAACAAATGAGTTCAACACCTGGCCCTATGGGGTTGCCCTAAGTCATCTACGACTTGACGGCACTTCCCACCACCACTAATTAACTCACTAATAGTGCCTTTTCTGCTTCTGACTGGCCTATGGGTTGCAATAAAGACTAACACACAAGCAGTTTTCTCAGCTGTGCCATTTGTTAGTCCCTGTATGTATGCATTTATCAAAAATATGATAATTTAATATCTGTGGAAGTCCCTGAAGCATGCTGGATGCTATATGTAGATAAAAAATAAACAGGTCTTCGTCAGGGTTACCAAACTCCAGGTAGGGCTTGGAGTTCTCCCATAATTACAACTCATCTCCAGAATACCAAGATCTGTTCCCCTGAAGGAAATGGCAGTTTTGGAGACTCTATGGAATGACAGCCCTACTGAGCTCACTCCCCTCCAGGGCACTGCCCCCAAATGTCCAGGAATTTTCCAAACCAGAGTTGGCAACCTCAAGCTTACAGCCTAAGGGAAAAAATGAAGCAAAATGGGAAAGAGCATTTGAGAAACAAGTTAAGTTCTACATGAAGAAGATCAACGGAATGGACAACTGCCTCACATCCAAACAATAACTATTAGCTATTGTAGTGACCTTGGAATAGAAGAGCTAGATTTGAGTTCATCGTGGAGAGGTGGGCATCTGATGGAACACCTTGAGATTACATTTTTTTAAGGAGATGCTATATCAGCACATTAAAAAGATAACTTAACCAACAAATCATTATGAAATATGAACTTTTTTTTTTTGAAAAGTATGAAATCTGAAATACGATTTTTAAACATGGAAATGAATTATGACAACTTAACAATGTTAGGCAAGGTTTCTACAGATGTGAGCGCTTCACTGAACAGATCTCACCACACAGCAGTATTTTCCCGTTGTTGGAATGTTTGATAAAAATAGACTGCTGTGCCCACTCAGCCATGAAGATCAGTGGATGACTCAATAAGGCAGCAATTCTAACCAGGTATACTCGGAAGGAGGACCCATTTCATTCAATGGGGCTTACCCTCAGGAAAATGTTCTCAGGATTGCAGCTGGAATCTCACTATCGCTTAGGGACGCCAACGCCAGGTTGGGAAATTCCTGGAGATTTGGGGGTGGAGCCTGGGGAGGACGGGGTTTGGGAGGGGAGGAGGCTTATCAGGGATGTCATAGAGTTAGGGTTGCTAACCTCCAGGTAGTAGCTGGAGATCGCCTGCTATTATAACTCATCTCAGGCGACAGAGATCAGTTGGCCTGAAGAAAATGGCCGCTTTGGCAACTGGACTCTATGACATTGAAGTCCCTCCCCTCCCCAAACCCCTCCCTCCTCAGGCTCCACCCCAAAAACCTCCTATCGGTGGCAAAGAGGAACCTGACAACCCTACATAGAGTCCACCTTCCCAAGCAGCCACTGTCTCCGAGGGAACTGATATCTGTAATTTGGAGATCAGCTGAAATTCTGGGAGATGACCAGGCTCCACCTTAGGGTTGCCAGCTCCAAGTTGGGAAATACCTGGAGATTTTTTGGACAGATCCAAAAGAGGGCTGGGTTTGGGGTGGTGAGAGCCTTCAATGCCATAGAGTTCAATTGCCAAAGTGGCCATTTTCTCCAGGCGAACTAAGCAGCTGTAATAGTGGGGGATCTCCAGCTAGTACCTGGAGGTTGGCAACTGTACTCTACCTGAAGGTTGGCAACCCTAACATTTCAACCTAAGCTACCTCACAAAAGTTGCTGGGAAGGTAATGGAATCTAAATGGCTTGGAAAATCTCTCCATGATCACATTCAGTCCAAGCACTCCCCAACACCAAACCACGACATGGAAAAAGTCAGTACAGTGAAGGTACATATGGTTACAGTTAAGCCCATGATTAAATGGCTGTGTGGCAACTTAAATGAGGATGTAATCACCTTGCAAAAATATTTTCCAGAGCTAATAAACCCTTTCCTGTAAGTGGTTGTCGAATAAATGAGCTCAAACCACGGCTAACATGCTGCTTGGCACATTTCCTTGAAACCACATCAAACAAGAACATGAAAAACTACCAATATTATATTTCCCTTTCAGGGCCTCCGGTTAGTTTTGTTTCTCTCTCCCCCACACACATCTTGCTTCTAGATTCACTTACATGCAATGCCAGTTCTACAGTTCTTGGGGTCCTCGGGAAATTTCAGTGCCCACACATCACAAAAACAGCATGGCACAAAAACACAGGACTGGAATTAGGGTTGCCAGGTCCCTCTTTGCCACCGGTGGGAGGTTTTTTGGGTGGGGTTTAGGGAGGGGAGGAGCTTCAATGCCATAGAATCTGATTGCCAAAGTGGCTGTTTTCTCCAGGTGAACTGATCTCTATTGGCTGGAGATCAGTTGTAAAGCAGTAGATCTCCAGCTAATACCTGGAGGTTGGCAACTCTACCTGGAATGTTTCTTTGGTGCGGCAAAGTGAGAATTCTAGTACTTTTAGGACCATGAACATTTGCCGTTTGGGGTCTTTGCAGGTTCTGGAATTTGGACATGTGATTTAAAAATCAGGCAAAACGCAGAAGAGAGAAAAACCAAATGCACGCACCAATTTAGGGTTCCCCCCTCCCATCTGCTTCTGGGACTACCTACCCACGGGGAGGGGTGGAATCATGAGACAATTACAGACAAACGTAACAAATCATCTGTATTACAACCACTGTATTTCTGGCCTGAACTCAACAAGTCTTTTAAATTCTTTTTTCTAAAGCATTCCAGTTTGTAATAACTCAATGATTCAGCTGAACAAAGCAACCACGCTTGGGGATTGCATATACTAATCGAGCAAGACTACTCAAGGTCGCCAGTATAAAAGACGGCATTTTCCTTCAGTGGTTCTGAAACGTCCATTCATTTCATTCTGCTTCTCTGCATTTTTCTATATGCATTATGAATATGCTGTAAAAGCAAACTGTACAACTGTGTCTATAAAGCAAAGAGCAACCTTATGTCCTCATTATATAATCCCCCCTCGCCTCTAGGTTTGTTATGTCTTTTTCTGTAGTACCTAGGCATACACATAAAGGTATAGGGCTGCCAACCTCCAGGTGGTTGAACTCAAACAAAAATAGCACAAGAACAAAAGGCCAAAATATCTGGCACATAAACTCCAACACTTGGAAATATGCTGATCATCTATATTGTCAAGAAATGACAGAGTGCAACCGCAGTTGACAAGGAACAAGTGCATGCATGTATAAGACAACAATTTACATAGAACGCAAAACGTTTTAACAAGTCAAAAGCAACAGGAGAATAAAACGCAATGGGCTTCCGGTAGATCTTCCCATTTCATAACGGCTTTGTCAAGCTTCAGATCCTTCCGTGTGCTTGAGAATTCATTTTTAGGATGAAGGAATGTACCTTCCTTGTAACAGTGGAGAAAATGGCTGCTTTGAAAGGTGGACTCTATGACATTATAGCCCGTTAAAGTCCCTCCCCTCACCAAAACCCACCCTCCTCATGCTCCACCCCCAAAATCTCCATGTATTTCACAACCTGGAGCTGGCAACCCTAACGGGAGCCCTCAAATCAAAAGGACGGGTGCTTTGCTCCGCATAGAGAGACACATTCCCATTTTGGACCACTTCTTTTTTAATGTCCCTAGAAGAGGACCAGGGCAGTCCATAACATATCAGGAATTTTGGGGTCAAGCCTATGTAGGTCTACTCAGAAGTAAGTCCCATTTTGTTCAGCAGGGCTTACTTTTAGGAAAGGGTTCTTAGGATTGCAGCTTTCATCTCAGTGGCACAAGAGCTGTTGAGTACATTGACAGTTTAGAAAGAGACTCCAGTCATTGATTGGAAGCAAACCTGTGTTCACTAACACTCAGTGATCGGCAGCCATATTTATTCTCCCTTTGGCCACAGCTGCTTTGCCAAACCCTCTGCCAAAAGGAATGCTGGTAAGACCTAATGATGGTTCTGGGAATCCAAAAATTCCCCTTAAGCAACAGGGATCCATGTGTAGCTGGTTGGGCAGGAATTACAGCTGCTTCGAATCCCTGGAACTGCATAAAGCAAACGGCATCTGGGCCTGAATTAAAAGACATCACCAAGCCACGCCTGAGCAATGCCTTGTAGAAATGAATGACTCTTGAATGTATAAAAACTGAAGCAGCACATGGGGCCATCAAGATCAATATTGTCCACAGTTGACTGGCAGCGGCTGTCCAGGGTCTCAGACAGAGGTCTTTCACATCGTCTTGTATTATTATTATTATTATTATTATTATTATTATTATTATTATTATTATTATTATTGACAAAGAGCCTGCTGCTCTTACAAGGGCCACCAGGGCAGTTAACAATCTATATGCTAAAATTACATTATGAAACCATTAAAACAACAAAATACATTACACCATTCTAATAAAAAAATTAAAAACATACATCATTAAAACAACTTTAAAAGAGTTAAAAACCAGAGTTAAAATACATGCAAAGCAGTTGCAATACATACAAATAAAACTATTGGTTAAGAAGGAGGGATCATTGCGGGCATGTCAAGCGAAACAGAGAAGTCTTCACCCGCTGGTGGAAGACAGCAACAGAAGGGGACAGACAAGTCTCCATGAGGAAGGGAGTTCCACGGCTTTAGTGCCATGACTGAGAAGGCCCTCCCCCTGGGTGCCACCTGCCTAAGCTCAGAAGGCGGGGGCACTCAAGGTAGGTCCTCTGACGATGACCGTAATGGTCAGGCGCGTTCATGAGGGATTAGGCGGTTCTTTAACCTGATCCACAGCCCCTCCCCAACAACGGCTCTCCAGGGTCTCAGGCAAGGGTCTTACACCCAAACCCTTTAACTGGAGATACATAAGTGCTGATTCAGGCATTCACCTAGGCCAGTGGTTCCCAACCTTTTTTTGACCAGGGACCACTAGGACTTTTTTGTTCGGTGCAGGGACCCCAAGGTTCAAAATAAAAATTCCCGGAATTTGAAAATAAACTTTAATCATAACTGTTAGTTAAACATTAAACTTAGAATTATATTTGAATATATATATTTTATAATAGAGAACTTTTAATTGAAAATATTAATTTATTATGGGTTTATAACTTTGTTTCGCGGACCTTAATTTAGTTCTCGCGGACCCCTGGGGGTCCATGGACCCCTGGTTGGGAACCAGTGACCTAGGCAGACATCTGACAAATTGTGATGTGAGGAGTGGTGGCACAATGGGGCGATTAGCGCCATCGCCTTCCATCTTTTCTCAAGAAGATTCACCCAAAATCAGGCCTCCATGTGAAAGCGCCTGATCTACCCATTACTTCAGGCGTCTGAGGAAGAGGAAGGACACCTGTCTGCTCCCTTACCATGCAAGACTTATTCCCCACCCAAGAATGTGCCTCAAGGTTGGCCACAACATAGGGGCCTGGCGATCTCTTGGAATTACAGCTGATCTCTCCAGACTACGGAGGTCAGTTCCCTTGAAGAAAATGGCTGCTTCGGCAGGTGGACTCTATGGCATTACAGTCCGCTGAAGTCGCTCCCCTCCCCAAACTCCACCCACCCCAGGTCCCAAATCTCCAGGAGTTTCCCAATCTGGAGCTGGCAATCCTCTGCAGAGGACACATCCCAGTTTATACTGTGAAGCATTCTGAGTGAGAAGAAAAGAAGAATGCACTCTGTAATTCTAAGACCACGGTTACACAGCCCGGATAACCTACAAGAACCAATGCACTCTGTAATGTCTGCATAATACCATGTTTAGAAAGTTGGCATGTTTAAGGCACTTCACGTATACTGAGCCCCTGTGGTGTAATGGCTAAGAGGGTGGGACTGGGATATGGGAGAACTTGGTTCGAATTCCCCAGCTCCGTGGGTGACTTCGCGGTCAGTCACTCTCTGTCAGCCTAACCTACCTCAAAGGGATGTTGCAAGGATAAAATGGGGGGGGGACCATGTCCACTGCACTGAGCTCCTTGGGATGTGACCTTTAAAAGCCCTTTTACTATTATTAACAGCGAGGCAATCTCCGCTCATAGATCTTTATGAACGGTAGAGTTGCCAACCTCCAGGAGATATCCCGCTATTACAACTGATCTCCAGCCGATAGAAATCAGTTCCCCTGGAGAAAACGGCCGCTTTGGCAATTGGACTCTATGGCATTGAAGTCCCTCCCCTCCCCAAACCCCGCCCTCCTCAGGCTCCGCCCCCAAAACCTCCCACCGGTGGCAAAAACGGACCTGGCAACCCTAGTGCACGGGTTCTTTCCATCACGATCACCCCCTGACTACTTCGGGGCTTCGTTTCAGTTATGCACATCTTTCCCGACCTTTAGAAGTCACTTTGCTCTCTCTCCCGCGTTTCCCGTGTTTTCTGGATGCTGTTTCTGGCGGCATCCGGAAAACGCGGGGAAAGCGTGGGGAGAGGGGGAAGTGACTTCTTAAGGTGGGGAAAGACATGCACAATGAAAACAAAGTCCCGAAGCAGTGGGGGGGGGGGGTTTTTGGAAACCACGGAAACAACCCGTGCATAAAAGGCCATCGAACCCCCACAGTATATGAAATCTTAAGGAATATGTATTACAGACATTTTCAAAACAATTCTTTCCGCCTCCATGAACTCATCTATTTTCTTCCACATAATCATCGGTTGTCAAACGTTTGCTATTTCCAAACAACCGGAAAGTAAAAATAAAGGCAAAACCCCACATCAGCACCGCTAAGGCTCCAATGTGTGTATTGTAATGCAGCTGAGTGAATAAGCCTTTGGAAAAAAATATTGAAAATCTTTTCTTTTTTGTCATTGGACTGCTTGGGGCTCAGTGACATCTGGGCTCCCGCTGAGACAGTGAGAAAACTGATTCTGTTTGGCAGAAGAGGATGGAATTACAGTGCCAAAATTCAGAGATGCCACCGAGGAAACAAAAAATAAGACCCTGTCCCTGGGACACAGTGGTTTGGGATCCATTGGTACCTCAAGCTTGCCATGGATGTCATGAAAATAACTTCCTGCACAAAATCCGCCTATGCCAAGAATCGCTTTCCACAGCTACACTAAGGTCGTTTCTGCATGGGTACGTTCACTCACATTTGCCCCTGGTCTGTCTCGGTTGTTCCTTGGAGTTATGCATGAGTTTTCCGTCCATTGGAGATGACCTCGCTGCTAACCCTTACAAATCCCGGGACCTCCTGTCCCTCTTTAACCCAATTCTTCCCTCTCCCCTGAGCTCAGCCCAGGTGAAATCCCCGGACATAAAGCAAAGCGCAGGACACCAAGCTTGGTTTCTCTCACAGCCAATTATAAAGCAGCGTGCAAAGAGGCGGGGATTCAAATGTTTCCAGCTTCCTCGGAGCTATTTCTGAGCAGAAAGGCTTTTCAAAACCAAGGCTTGGATTTCTCCCAACCCCACCCCCCGTTTAGATTGCTCCATTTTTTGTTTTTTATTCCTAAAATGCTTTTTATGCCGCAATTGGGTTTGGGGGAGGGAATTTTCGCTCACAGTAAGCCAATTACAAAGCAGCATTTAAAGGGGCGGGGGCTTGATTTGAGCTTGGAGGCTGCTAGTGCATAGATTCCCAACAGGGAAGTGTGGGTCCACCAAGCAACGAACCTCCGGTAAAACTCCCATGCATAAACGACCTAAAGCTCACCAAATCTGGCATTTGCCTGACATTCAAATCTCTTCCTTCCATGTTCAAGCAATTTCGGTGACGGTCCTCTCAGCAGAAGCCAAGGGCACTGCTCTAGGTCAAAGGATTGTAAAATTACAGCCTTTTTCCCCCCTGTGAAGAAACTGTTCAGATGTGCCGATACATGATATGATGACTGAGGGGGAAAAAATCAAGGGATGACTCATGTGCACAAATGGGCCGTTGCAGATCAGAAACTACAGAGAGAACTTCCAAGTTAAACCTCACAACCCTTCCCATCAAAAACCCGCACAGAACATCAAACATAATGTTTGATCCACTCAACTCCCACATTTAGCTGACAGTCAACAAGGGCATATATAGCAGAAGCACAGAGAAATCAAGAGCTGTATACCTGTGCAGAATCCAGTCCTTAAATATATTTATTTCATTTATTTTTAGATAAGGGAAAAGTCTGTGGCCCAAGGAATCTCACAACTGAACTGAAACAACCAGTCTGGAAGCGGTGGACTCTGATCTGGAGAGCCGGGTCTGATCCCCCACTCTTCCACATGAGTGGTGGAGGCTGATCTGGTGAACTGGATTTGTTTCCCCACTCCTCCACATGAAGCCAGCTGGGTGACCTTGGGCTAGTTACAGCTCTTAGAGCTCTCTCAGCCCCACCTACCTCACAGGGTGTCTGTTGTGGGGACGGGAAGGGAAGGTGATTGTAAGCCAGTTTGAATCTCCCTTAAGTGATAAATGTCGGCATATAAAAACCAACTCTTCTTCTTCTTCTAAAACCAAGGTGACAACTGCAATTAGTAGGAATAACAAGCAAGGAGCTGTGATTTTCACTGAATTTCCATTAATTTCCTCCAAATGCTTGACAAGCACAAGAACCTCTTGAAAAGTCACTAGAAGTTCAAAAAGATTTGGAAGGAGTTCTACAAGATTTGGTCCATTATGAAAGAAATAGTGCACAACTAGACAACTGTATAGCCATGTGAGGTCACCGTGCTGAAAATGCAATATCTGCAAAGCGCAGTAAAGCGATGTGTAGTAGAACAAGGAATGCCTGTATGTTATGCCATGGTGGCGGAGGAAGGTGACAGCTCTCTTTAACCCTTTGCTGATACAGTCAACCATGCTGATGAAATGCAATTCAGCAAGTACTTGCTGGTGTCTCCCTTGGACTTATTTTTTTAATGTTGTTATTGACGAATGGGGGCTTTTGTAGGGTTGCCAGGTCCCTCTTCACCACCAGCGGGAGGTTTTTTGGGCAGAACCTGAGGAGGGTGGGGTTTGTGGAGGGGAGGGACTGCAATGCCATAGACTCCAATTGCCAAAGCGGCCATGTTCTCCAGGTGAACTGATCTCTGTCGGCTGGAGATCAGTTGTAATAGCAGGAGATCTCCAGCTAGTACCTGGAGGTTGGCAACCCTAGGTTTTGGGGACTGCAGATGTCTGGAAAGGTAACCCATTGTTTATTGGAGGTCTCTGCTGTCTGTTTGAATTGCTTTTCAAATTTTGTCAGTGAAAATGGTAGGCTAGTAACAAAGTTCGTTGTCATCCTCACCATATCTTGTGGCAGTGAGTTCCATAAGAAAACTATGCATTGCATGAAGAAGTACTGGTGTCCTGTGGCTAAACAATAAAGCTGTAACTGACCCCAAAACACAATAAATGAGAGCTTTTTTAGCTGTTCTCGGTTGTCTTTGTTGAAGAAGAGACATTTGTGTGCAAGAAGCAGCCTGCTGCATTTAATGAGATGCTAGTGTTGATTTGCACATGCATCCCATCTGCATGGAGAGGCTTATCTGGGCATCCGATTTGCATCAAGATGTGCTTCCCTGGTGGTCTTGCAAAAAAAAGCAAGAAAATATTGGAAAATGAATACTTGATAAAATGCAAATATTGAAAATCAAATTTGTCCTAGATTCAAAAAGTAGAATCATAGTGTTGGAAGGGGCCATACAGGCCATCCAGTACAACCCCCCTGCTCCATACAGGATCAGCCTAGAGCATCCCTGACAAGTGCTTGTCCGGCCTCTGCTTAAAGACTGCCAGTGAGGGGGAGCTCACCACCTCCTTAGGTAGCCAATTCCACAGTCCAACAACTCTTACTGTAAAAATTTTTTTCCTAATATCTAGCCGGTACCTTTCTGCCCGCAATTTAAAGCCATTATTGTGAGTCCTATCCTCTGCTGCCAACAGGAACAGCTCTCTGCCCTCCTCTAAGTGACAGCCTTTCAAATACTTCAAGAGAGCAATCATGTCCCTCCTCAACCTCCTTTTTCCAGACTGAATATTCCCAAGTCCCTCAGCCTTTCTTCATAGGGCTTGGCCTCCAGGCCCCTGATCATCCTCATTCTCCTCTGCACCCACTTGATTCTGTCCACATCCTTTTTGAAGTGAGGCCTCCAGAACTGCACACAATACTCCAGGTGCAGCCTGACCAAGTATGTTGTTAAATATTTTGCCAGACAATATGCCAAAAATATATATAATGAATTATTTAAATACATGGTGACAGTGGCAAGAATGGAGTATGCAAGGAAGTGGAAAGCAGAAGATTACCCAGACATAACTGAATGGACAAATAAAATAGCAGATTATGCAACTATGGCTAAATTAACGTCCCTAGTGCATAGTAGATCAACCTCTGATTGTTATGAAAAATGGGAAGTATTTCTTGAGTGTATAGATGTTAACTGATAAAAATAATAGAATGTTAAAATTTAAGCAAGTAATACTTCATTGAATATGTAATTTTGACGTTCAAAGAAGGTATAATACAATAGAAACTATAGTTCCATTATAACGTAAGAATCTGATGTATATGTTTATATGTTTGTGTGTTTGTATGTCTTGTAATATCTGTTTGGAAAATAAAAAACCTTTTAAGAAAAGATGTGCTTCCCCACCGAGGGTCACTCGCTGGCTACTACCAGAGTTAGACCAAGGCCTGCGGTTGTGATCCTATACACCTTTACTTGAAAGAAAGTGCCACAGTGCTCAAGGGAGCTGACTTCTGGGTAAATACGCATCAGTTTGGGCAGCAGGTCTTTCTAAGGGTTTGTTATAGTATGCTGCATATGAATGAATACTTGTACGTTCAATGTTTTTGCTAACAGAAGCATTTTCATTAAAAAAGCAAAACTCAAGTCCGCTTTGAACATAATAAACATTCAAGTTTTCCCAGCTACACCCCCCGCTTTCTTTATTGTACAGGGCTTGTATTGTACAGATACAAAGGAAAAGAAGATAAAAAGAAATCCTTTTTCCTTCATAGATTCTCCCCCCAATATTTCTTTAATTATTTAATAATAAAACATGACGAGACACAGCTTAAAAATATTTCTGTGCTTCCAGCAAATTGCACAGGAATTTTTTTAAAACAACAACAACCTCGAAATGCTATCTGTAATTCATTGAACTATATTTCTCTCCTTCTTTGCTATATATGAGCAATACTACTTAAATAATAGACTTTTCTACAGGGAGAAAAAAAATAAATAGCTTCAGTTTCCTGCCACATTGAGAAGTTTTGTGCCATATGCAGATTGAATCAAATATGCAGAGTTTCTCCTTCATTTTGCAGGATTATTTAAGTATTATTGAAAACTGATAGCAGATAGAAAAGAGCAAGAGCCCAGCATAGGGTTGCCAACCTCCAGGTAACAGCAGAAGATCTCCTGCTATTACAACTGATCTCCAGCCAATAGAGATCAGTTCACCTGGAGAAAATGGCTGCTTTGGCAATGGGACTCTATGGCATTTAAGTCCCTCCCTTTCCAAACCCCGCCCTCCTCAGGCTCCGCCCCAAAAATCTCCCACCAATAGCGAAGAGGGACCTGGCAACCCTAGCCCAGCAGCACCTTAAAGACTATCAAAATTTCTGGCAGGTATGAACTTCTTCTTTGAAAAAGTGAGCTGTGACTCACGAAAGCGCATACCCTGCTGGAAATGTTGTTAGTCTTTAAGGAGCTACTGGACTCTTGCTCTTTTCTACGTAGGGTTGCCAACCTCCAGGTACTTAGCTGGAGATCTCCTGCTATTACAACTGAACTCCGGCCGATAGAGATCAGTTCACCTGGAGAAAATGGCTGTTTTGGCAATTGGACTCTATGGCATTGAAGTCCCTCCGCTCCCCAAACCCCTGCCCTCCTCAGGCGCCACCCCAAAAACCTCCCACCGGTGGTGAAGAGGGACCTGGCAACCCTATTTCTACTGCTACAGACAACTAACACGGCTACCCATCCTGATTGCAGATACACATCTCCGATTTAAAATTAAGACATTGGCATGATCTTCATTAACCCACAGAAGTAGATTCTGCCAAAATCCACATAACTTGCTTCTTTAACAATACACACACACACAATTAAGATGGTGGAGTTCATTCCTGTACAGAGAAAACTGAAGGCGCGTCTCAGTCAACAGTGGCTCCGGGCCTTGAAAGAGCGTCTCCTCTTACTTTGCCAAGGGGCATGAGCAACGCCCAGGTTGTTTAACATAACTGCTTTGCCCCATGGCTGCGGGCGAGCCTAGGCCAGGCCACACACGTTTCACCTGCTCTGGACAGAAAAAGAGCCAGCCAGTCTGTGACCCACCTTGATAAATCTGGGCAAACACCTTCAAGTTGGTTCGCTGTAGTGTAACATTCTTGGCACTGCCTGCAGTTTGTGGCAGCCAACTCTGCCTTTGGAAATTCCTGGAGGTAGGGGAGTGGAGTCTGGGAAGGGAGCTCACTGGGGTTGCGATGCCACAGAACCTGCCCTCTGAACGGAACCCTGCAGTCTGGAGATAGGTTGGCATTCCAGAACTACAGGTCCCACCTGAAGGCATGGTTGCCAACTCCAGACTGGGCAGCTCTTAGGGTTGCCAACTGCCAGGTACCGGCAGGAGATCTCCTGCTAATTCAGCTGATCTCCAGCCGATAGAGATCAGATCACCTGGAGAAAAATCGCCGCTTTGGCAATTGGACTCTATGGCATTGAAGTCCCTCCCCTCCCCAAACCCCGCCTTCTTCAGGCTTTGCCCCCAAAATTTCCCGCCGGTTGCGAAGAGGGACCTGGCAACCCTATTGGAGGTAGATCCTGGAGAGGGTTTGGGGAGGGGAGGGACCTCAGAGGTGTGTAATTTTGTACAGTCCACCCACCGAAGCAGCCATGTTCTCCAGGGGAACTTATGTCCCACAGTACGCTTATATAAATTCAATAACGTATCTTATGGATCCTATAAGTATGGAGTAAAAAGAGCCATATGTGCACTTAACAAGCCCCGAAAACACGGTAGGTATCCACAATTTCACCCGTAATACTGGAGCCGAAATGAGTCCCTTAAAAGGGTAATGCCAAGCGTCTGGTGGGACCCACAAATGGAATATTGTTCAGGACCGCATAGAAGGTATGCAAATCCCAGGTATTCTTTTGCATTTCACCAAAAGGGGCTTCATCAGCCTTCTGTTTATAGCAGAGAACTTTAGAAAGCTGCAAACTCCTGAAGGCAACCTATCTACTGCCATTGAGCATGATGACAAGAATAATATACGTAAAAGAAGCACTGGGTTTTCGGATCAGGTTTCCTCCCAAGGCAACACAACGCAGTCCACTAAGGCTCAGGAAGAGTTCTTACCACCTCAAGCCATGTTTAAACTGACTGAATGTACGAAGGACAGAGGCCTAGTCTGAGTCTGCTGAAGGAGTGTTTTACCTAATACTAGGGTAGCCCACCTCCAGGGGGTGGCTGGAGATCTCCTTGCAGCTGATCTCCAGCCAATAGTTCACCTGGAGAAAACGGCCGCTTTGGCAACTGGACTCTATGGCACTGAAGTCCCTCCCCTCTCCGTACACTACCCTCCTCAGGCTTCACCCCCAAAATCTCCAGGTATTTCCCAACCCGGAGCAGGCAACCCTACCTAGTACTGAGGATGGGTGAAGAAACACCTTGGGCTTAGGTCATCGAATAAACTGGCAGGGTTTACTAGAGGAGAGGATTATGAGTTTTAAACAAACGTAACCAAAAATGCATCTGAGCCAATAACACGGCCATCCAAAATCACTTTGTGCGATGGAGCCTTGGTCAGAAATAACAGAGAAGTGGCTGACATGAGTTTAGACTGTGGCACCAACAAAGACATTATATGTGTGGAGTGAGGGATGAAACAAATTCTAGAAGGCTGCTTGTCTTCACATGGGAATGTCCATGGTAACGTACAACCTGAAGCACTGCTGTGATTTTCTGTGGTGATTTTTTCATGTGCGGGATGGAAACTAGGCTCTGTCTGGTTTTCGCTATAGTTCCCTGCCACCTTGGCAGCAGGGAAGGAGTTGCCAAGCATCTCTATACTGGTCACTTTCTCCATGACTCGCCCTCCCCTTCAGACCAGGGTAATGCCCACAAAGCTCCATCTTGGCCGCTCCCTTCTTCTGCCTTTAATCAGCAGCTCTCAAGTGATGCCTGGCTTATTTCCCTTCCCTTGCTAGACTCTAACACATGAACACATTAAGGTCTTTCACATCATCTACTTGCCTAATCCCTGTAACTGGTGTCACTTAAATATATACAAGTAATATGCACTAGAAGAGGATATATTCATTAAAAAAATGCTGAAGTTAAGAATTGCAGTTGCCAGTCTTGCAGGAAATCGTTATGTTCTGTCTTCCCTATCGTCCTAAAACAGGCTGTTCAGGGGTATTCCTTGTTTGTTTCTATACAATGACAAAAACCAAGCTCTCTGTCCTGATAGGCTAGAGTATGCTGCCTACCTGTAAGATTGCCACAGCCCTCATGAAAAGGGTTGCCAACCTCCAGGTGTTAGCTGGAGATCTCCTGCTGTTACAACTGATCTCCAGCCAATAGACATCAGCTCACCTGGAGAAAATGGCCGCTTTGGCAACTGGACTCTATGGCATTGAAGTCCCTCCCGTCCACAAACCCCACCCTCCTCAGGCCCCGGCCCAAAAAACTCCCACTGGTGGCGAAGAGGGACCTGGCAACCCTGTGTGTGTGTGTTTAAAGTGCCGTCAAGTCGCAGCCGACTTATGGCGACCCCTTTTGGGGTTTTCATGGCAAGAGACTAACAGAGGTGGTTTGCCAGTGCCTTCCTCTGCACAGCAACCCTGGACTTCCTTGGTGCTCTCCCATCCAAATACTAACCAGGGCTGACCCTGCTTAGCTTCTGAGATCTGACGAGATCAGGCTAGCCTGGGCCATCCAGGTCAGGGCAGGACCTACTCATGAACAATCCCCAAAGTGTCAACAGCTAATGCTCTTGACTGACAATGCATACAAGCACCCCTTAGGAAGAAGACTGTGTGTGATATTATCCAAAAGTATTTCTATTACAAGACTTATTTAAAGGGGATTTTTAACACTTAACAAAGTGAAAACATTTTTCCAGAGTGCGTTTTGCCTGGCGTGGGCCACCTCTTAGGCCAAGCATAGCCAGCTTCATAATGATGAATGCATGTTGTCATAATCTCTCGCTTCTCGCATTGGCCGCGTGCCCTCCCAGCACCCTACCCTTGTCGAACAGGACTGCAATCAAAAAGTTCAAAATTAACAGCTGTGAAATCTTGAGTGCTCATAAGCATGTGTTTTTTTATCACTCCCTCGCAGCGCAGATAGGACAGGCTTGTTATTTATTATTCATGACAGTGAATGCTTCCCGCTCGCTTCAGTTGAAGTGTTGCTCGCATGTAGCTAGAAAGACACGGGATCTGCAGCGCAGTGCGCTCAGGTATTTGTGGTAGGGAAGCCCCTGGCAGGGACTGGCTGGATTGCCCTGATGTCACAGATGCGGGGAGCAGGCGACAGGTCCGTGACTGCCATTTGCTGAATGGCTTGGACACCAGAGAGCGACTGGACAGGGAAAAAGGCTCAGGAGAGAGAAGGTTACCAGTGCAATCTTAGGAACAGCACCTTCAGTGGGTTGGGGAGGGGCATTGGCTCAGTGGTAGAGCATCTGCTTGGCATGCAGAAGGTCCCAGGTTCAATCCCCGGCATCTCCAGTTAAAGGGACTAGGCAAGTAGGTGATGTGAAAGACTTCTGCCAGAGACCCTGGAGAGCCACTGCCAGTCTGAGTAGGGCAATACTGACTTTGATGAACCAATGGTTTGATTCAGTATAAGGCTGCTTCATATGTTCATGTGTCCAAGTAAGGCCACCAACCTCCAGGTGGTAGCTGAAGATCTCCTGGGATTACAGCAAATCTCCAGGTGACAGAGATCAGTTCGCCTGAAGAAAATGGCTACTTTGGCAGGTGGACTCTATGGCATTATACTCCATTGAAGGCCCTCCCCTCCCCAAACGCTGCTCTCCTCAGGCTCCACCCCCAAAATCTCAAGGCATTCCCCAACCCAGAGGTGGCAACCATAGTGTGAAGACGGAATAGGCCAGAGCAAAGGTACAAGAGCAGATAATGAGAGGGGAACCAAACTGGAAGTACTGAGGTTACTGTACACAAGTCTAGGAGCCAGATGAGAAAGATAAGAGAGGCCAAAGTTGACATGTGAATTCAAAATAACCAGCCAGATTTTGCCTGTCAGCCTCTAGAATGGGGATGTCAAACTTAACTGTTACGAGGGCCGGATATGACATAAATGTCACTTGGTTGGGCCGGGCCATGCCTCGCCAGCCCAGATCGAGAGTGGGGGTGTGTGGCTGGATAAGTGCTCT
This sequence comes from Euleptes europaea, assembly GCF_029931775.1. Lineage (NCBI taxonomy): Eukaryota > Metazoa > Chordata > Lepidosauria > Squamata > Sphaerodactylidae > Euleptes > Euleptes europaea. Next base: position 76,232,231 of record NC_079320.1, read on the forward strand.
CAAGGGGCTGGATCCGGCTCACGGACCTTATGTTTGACACTCCTGGTCTAGAATATTATCCGCCTTGAAGCACAGATGGGTTTCCTTCCTGCTATTATACAGAATATATAGGAACTTTAAAGATATAGATTATCATCTTCTTTTTCTGCTGCTGCTGCCACTCATTTCTGTCCACAATAACCTTTCCTTGTATAACACAGCCTGCACCGAACACTGTGCAACACATACGTTCATGCCACCGTGTCATTTGGGGAATTATTCTAATTATTGCACTAGCAATTTCAAATCCCCAGACAGCAACGGGAGCCAACTTCGCTGAGAAACTATACAAACCTGCCATTACAAACGATCTTTAAGAGCTGTGCTTTAAAAAAAAAAAAATCTATGAATGTAGGACGTTATTTATGGCCCTGCCTGAGAGATCTTACTCTCTAATTTAGAACAAAACACAGTAACAGAACGTAACCAAAAAGCGAAAGCATAAAAGAGGAGGGGGAGGGAAACCTTGTTCAGTACACACCTGCGCACACGGTGCTTTAGACCAACAATGTACACTGCTAGATAGTTATATGTTTATGTTTGCTTTCATTTACTATTTACCAATTTCAACACCATATATATATATATATATATAGGGAACACTTCGTAGTAATTAGAGTTTATAGCAATATTTTGTTTACTACAGCTGAGCCGTCTAAATGGTGAGCTGGAACCAAACAGTAAATCACAGGAGTACATTGTGTACACCTTAAGGGCCTGTTCGCACACTTTGCATACACAACTGTGGGAAGCATCCTCTCTGCATTAACTTCCAACCCTGCTGGCCCATGCCAAGTCAGCCGGCAGGCACCAGCAGACAGTGAATTTCTCCCACATAGCTTTTCAGGCTAACCTGGCTGGAAATCACCATTAGATTCCTTATATAAGAACATAACAAAAGCCACGCTGGATCAGACCAAGGCCCATCAAGTCCAGCAGTTCCTTAACTGACCCAGGCTGAGATGGCTGTTGGAATGGACCCAACATGGCAATAAAGTCCACAAACAAGGAGAGAAGGAGCTGAACACCATCCAGAGCCAATGTGGTTTAGTGGTTAAGAGCAGTGGACTCTAATCTGGAGAACAAGTTTTGATTCCCCGCTCCTCCACATGAGTGGCGGACTCTAATCTGGTGAACTGGGTTGGTTTCCCCACTCCTCCACAGGAAGCCAGCTGGGTGACCTTGGGCTAGTCACTAGGGTTGCCAGGTCCCTCTTTGCCACCAGCGAGAGATTTTTGGGGCGGAGCCTGAGGAGGGTAGGGTTTGGGGAGGGGAGGGACTTCAATGCCATAGGGTCCAATTGCCAAAGCGGCCATTTTTCTCCAGGTGATCTGATCTCTATCGGCTGGAGATCAGTCGAATTAGCAGGAGATCTCCTGCTACTACCTGGCAGTTGGCAACCCTACTAATCACAGTTCTCTCTGAACTCTCTCAGCCCCACCTACCTCACAAGGTGTCTGTTGTGAGGAGAGGAAGGGAAGGAGATTGTAAGCCAGTTTGATTATCCTTTTAAAAAAGGTACAAAAAGTCAGCATATAAAAATAACTCTTTCTCTTCTTCCACACCAAGGATGACAAATGACAGCAATGACAAAATCCCATCAGTGTATTCCTCAGACCTAGGCTCAAGCTGCACTTTGACTATGTATCTGGTCCGGCCTGGGGAGGTAAAGTTGCCAGGTCCCCACTGGCCACCATGGGGAATGGGGGTGGTAGAAGGGTTGCCAGGCCCCTCTTCACTACCGGTGGGAGGATTTCAGGGTAGAGCCTGAGAAGGGCAGGATTTGGGGAGTGGAGGGACTTCAATGCCATAGGGTCCAATAGCCAAAGCAGCCATTTTCTCCAGGTGAACTGATCTCTATCGGCTGGAGATCAGTTGAAATGGCAGGAGCTCTCCAGCCAGTACCTAGTGGTTGGCAACCCTAGGTGGTAGGGTTGCCAGATAGGCTTCCCAGGCCCCGCAGCTCCACTGGCGGGAGCTTTGCGGGGCTGCGGCGGACGTGTGCGGTGTGCGCACGTGCCTGGCGCGGCACGCGCACACACCCCGCACATTGCGCCTGCGACACTTCCGGGTTTACCCGGAAGTGACGCAGACGCTCTAGCAATCCCAGCTGAAACTCTATGGTTTCCATAGAAACCGAGGATGCCAGAGCATCCACGTCGCTTCCAGGTAAACCCGGAAGTGACGTGGGCGGAGCGTGCGCGGGCCCGCCGAGCCTGCACGCGGGCTCGCTGTGCCCGCTGGCCCTCAGCTGGCTGGCGGGCAACCCGGTGGATTGGCGGGATTTTACCTACCACCACTGGGCACCTGGCAACCCTATTGCCAGATCCAGGTTAGGAAACTCCTGGAGATTTGGGGATGGAGCCTGGGGAGGACAGGGACCTCAGTCGGGTACAATGACATAGAGTCCACCCTCCAAAGTATCCATTTTCTCCAGGGGAACTGATCTCTGTAGTCAGGAGATGAACTATAATTCTGAGGGATCCCCAGGTTCCCCCTGGAGGCTGGCATCACAACTGGGAGGGGGAGAAGTAAAGTGTGTAAAACTTGTATGAGTTTGTATGAGTGTGTATGTGACACAAAGGAAGAGGAACGATAAGAAGCAGATTAGTTTTGACATTTTATATCCTGTGGCACTCGAGTATTGTTCCTCACAAATCTGGTGTTCCTCGAGTGTACCACCTTGGCCACAATTAAAGCTACCTTAGCACTCAGTCAGCTGGCTCCAAGGTCCAATCTGGGGAGGGAAGAGACTTCAATGCCGTAGAGTCCAATTGCCAGAGCAGCTATTTTCTCCATGGGAACTGATCTCTATCAGATCAGTTGTAATAGCAGGAGATCTCCAGCCAGTACCTGCAGGTTGGCAACCCTAAGTAAGGGAACTGAGTGAGGGTGAGCAAAAAAAGCTGATTGGAACCAACCCACAAATAATACCTAAGGTAAGAAGTTGTCAAATAGACTATTTCATTTTTGCCCACCCTAACAAGAACAGATCACGATACGAACCACACAATATCTGATTTATCATTAGCACAGAAAGAGAACGTCAAGGCAAGGAGCACAAACTGCCTGTGGGCAAACCATTAGCTGGGGCCCAATTAATTGCCGACTGAAGACACCAGACTTAGATCTGTTCTTGTACCAGTAATCTGAAACCCTGTATATTGGGTACTCCTAATGAAATGCTATTTATTTAGCGGCAGACAATTTGATTAGATGTAATAAGAACAAAGCTAACAATGCCCAGCTATGTTGTAGGTCAAATGTAAAGCAAGTAATTCTCGAGAAAAATGCAAAATTAGAAAAAAATTAAACTAGATATGTTACAAGGGAGGCTATTACAGAATTGTCGTCTTCCATTTACATCGAATAAAAATAACATGAATGACAAAAAAAAGTCTTTTCTACTGTCAATTACTATGCACCCATCACAAAGTATATATTCCAACTTCCTCATCATGCTAAGTCTTTTAAATCCTAGGACTTATTTCATTTATTTTTCCCCTTTGATAACAGATGGATTTTCTTTTATCCTGAGTAATTTGCATCAATAGTAGATCGCAGAGTCTTATAAATACATAAAGCCTTTTAGAAACATTGGATAGAGGGAATCTTTAGCCGGTGCTTTTATATTTCTGAAGCGTTAATTCACAAGGAAGGTTACCGGTGAATTTCAGGGGTTCAGTTGCTTTATCTGGCTGATGGGAGGCAGGCAAAGATTATGCTCTAAATTTAGCGCACAGTGTTAAAATAAAAATGCACTGAATTTCTGTGTTAAGATGTTCAATCTGAGCTATTATTCTTTCTGCAAAAAGGGCATGGGAAAATGAAGGAAGGCAGGGGAATCGATCGCTGCATTTGCCAGGCTGTTCCTAAGGACCCCCAGTTTTGCCCTTGTTCTTACTAAGGTGGCAAGTCTTTCGGGGCTGTACCACATCACAATACAGGCCTCGTATGGTTGCATTAGGGTTGCCAACCTCCAGGTAATAACTGGAGATCTCCTGCTATTACAACTGATCTCTAGCCGATAGAGATCAGTTCACCTGGAGAAAATGGACACTTTGACAATTGGACTCTATGGCATTGAAGTCCCTCCCCTCCCCAAGCCCCGCCCTCCTCAGGCTCCGCCCCCAAAACCTCCCGCTGGTGGCGAAGATGGACTGGCAACCTAGATGGAATGTTCCTCTATTGAAAGAATGGTTTTTGCATGTCAGGAAGAAAGGTCCTCTAAGATAGAAAATCAGATGTCAGACAGGAGCTATGTGCAGGGGGTGGGGGAGTTGTACCAAGAAGCATTCCTTCTGAAACACTGCTGGCCACATGCAGGGATTCATAAATTTAGTGAAAAATAGGCCACTGTCTTCACAGGACACACAGAGCTGGATAGTTACCTAGCAACATGAACCCGCTGAGGTCATCCTGAAACACTAGGGAGGAGTGTAGACAATCCTAGCCAACTTCCTATATACCATTTCCCCTGCTCCTTCTTAAGGAAAGAAAACATCACCTCTCTGCAAGCCAGGAAGTGTTGACCCTGGCTAGTGACCATGGTACAGATGGAGAGCCACCATGTGGCAAGAGATAGGCAGACGGGTGTTGGTCAACCCCTGTAGACCCTCTCATGAACTTCAGATTCTTCAAGGGTGGTCTTGTTTCCATTCCACCAACGGTTTGAAGCCAGACTGCTTTCTTCTAGAAACAGGGGCATGTCTTTGGTCGCCTCTTCCTTACAGAACGTGGTCCTAGTCAAGAAGAACCAACTAGGTCCACTCTACTGAAGTTGTCGTTACTCCGACAGGCCCCAGGGGAACTCACAGTTCCGTAGTAGTACCTAAATTGCTATTGCTTACAGTTTTTTGCTATGTTCTGTTACAATGTTGTTCTGTGTTGTTGTAATTTTTATGATCTTTTGGTCTCCGTGTTATTATTTTTCCTCCCCAAAATTATGAGCTGCCTGGAGAGCACTCGTGTCCCTCTTGTCTCTTGATTAGACAGGATATGCAACTCAAAATAAATTTGAAAAAAAGGGAATAATAAATAGCGCCTTCTTACAATGATTGGTGAGGACAAAGATTAGAATCTGCGGAGATGGTTGCAAGTATTATTTGGTACGAAGGGTAGGTTTCTCAAACATTTCCAAAGGGTATCCTGTTTTCTGTGAGTGACTTGTTCCTCCTACATTGTATGTGTGGGCAGAAATCAGTCTGGCTGGCGCAGTGGGTAGATGACAAACTCAGGCATGGCTTTCTGCATTCAACAGTTACCAGAGCTTGCTAGTTCAAACAGATATCAGTGGTGACCACTCTGTTCTTTTAGCAACCAAAGTAGTATGTATGCTATGAGGTACAGCTTGTGTGTATTCCATCTCATCCTTTGAGATCTCTGGGATCGCTAAGATCCTGCTGATCAGGTCCAGGGCCTCCCCCATACTCCACCAGTGACCAAGGGAGACCTGGCAATCCTAGTTCAAAGAATTCATGGAATTCTTTGTCCATGGCTGATTTATCTCCTAACCTTTGGCCAAGAGCTTCCTGTTGAGAAAGGCATTTGTTCCTTTAGATTATTACTGATGGTTGATTTATAACTGGCTAAGGCTGCAACCAATACTTTCCTCAGAGAAAGCACCACTGAACAAAATGGGACTTAGTTCTGAGTAGACCTGTTTAGCGTGGCTTGCCAACAGAGACATTCTGAGCAGGTCTACTCAAAATCCCACTCAGGTCTACTCAGTGGGGGCTTAGAAAAATGTTCTTAGGATTGTACTGTTAGACTATTATTGGTTAATAATTGTGGGCATTTGCTCTGCTGATCAGATTGGTCTATTGGTATGTTTTTTTAAAAAAAAAATCTGTTTACTGGAGGCCTGGGTATTAAATATGTGGGGTATATTTTTTAAAAAAATAAAAGGAACATTAACTACATAGCAAACGAATGGTAAACGTGAGCAACTGTTATCGATTGTAGTCTTTCTCCAAGCAGCTAGCAGAAAGAAGCTGCAGAAAATGCTTTCCAAGGAGCTTTATGAATGAGCTGGCTAAATCTATCCGACAGATATCACCTAAGATCAGAGCTGAGGTTTGCTGCATAAGCATCTACTGGGCTGTTGTTAAAGAGGTCTTTCGGGTTCTGATGCAATTATTCCCACTGACCAAGTTTTCACAAATGATTTCAGAATGAAATAAATTCTTGTAAAGTTCTCCACGATTGCTTTTCTCCCTTTCTGCTTTTGTAAATCAATTCTTATATAATTAAAAAAGCAATCAAGTGTTTGGTTTTGGAAGGGGGGTTGCCCCTTAGATAGTGTTGTCAGCTCTGAGTAGGGAAATTCCTGGAGATCTGTGGGGTGGAGCCTGGGGAGGGCAGATTTTGGGGAGGGAGCGCAGCAGGCATGTGATGCCATAGAGCCCACCCTCCCAAGCTGCCATTTTCTCCAGAGGAACTGATCTCTATCGTCTGGAGATCAGTTGTAATTCCAGGAGAACTCCAAACCTCACCAGGAAGTTGACAACCTTACCCTCGCTTTATCAAAATAGGAAATATGGATAGCCTTTTCTTACGTTAAGGCACAAAGAACCCGATCCATGTAACCAATTAATAACTGACAGGCGATATATATATTTTTTGATATTTAGGGGTGTGAAGAAGGCAACAGAAACCAGAAAGCTATAAGGGTATCAATCTTTTTGGAAACAGATGGTAAAATTATGTCAATTGGGTGGAGGAAGCAAATTCCATTAAAGCCAGAAACTTTGTTGTAAAACTATCTTCCTGATATTCCGAAAGATCAACGGATAGTTGTGTTACATATGATTACTGCAGCTAGAATGGTCTTTGCTAGGCAGTGCATCTTGGCCATCTTCTGGTCAATGGGTGTGGGGGGGGGGATGAGGTAGTTGTGAATGTCCTGCCTTGTGCAGGGGGTTGGACTAGATGACCCCGGTGATCCCTTCCAACTCTATGATTCTATGATTAATACAGAATCAGCAACTAGGGCATCAGGACGTTCTGAGTGAACAGAGTGTGTCTGGGTTTGGACATTGGGAGTGAGCTTGGAGGAAAAAGAAGAGAGTTCTCAAAAGCCAGGGAGAGGGAAGTCGTCCCAAGTGTATTGAGTGATCCCTAAGTCTCTAGAATCCTGAGCAATCCCAGTCCAGTTCAGGTGTTAAACTGGTGAAGAGTGTCGCGTGGTTCCTTGCTCCAGAAACTGAAACTGGAGTGTGTTTTAAAGGCAACTCAAGTGAAATCTAAACCAGGAAGTGACAAACAAAAGCAAGCATCTCAGTGAAAACAAAGATCGAGCATCCTGAAGCGAAGTTAGCCAGGCCGCCTAGAAGAACCAAACCTCTCTTGTGTAAATATGTATTATTGTGAAGGGCCTACTCTCTGTTTGTTTTGGGAATATCCTAATACCTTTCTGAAATCCAAGTTTGCCTGCCTAAACCCTCGTCCTGCCTTTCTGTTATCAATAAGTTCCTGTTGAACTTCCACCTCAAGCCTCTGTGTGCCACCAAATTTCAGACCTAATTTCCCTGAAAAATCCAAGTCTCCCTTTGCTTCATTACAGGGGGGGGGGGGGGCAATAATCTAGAACAGTAGTTCCCAACCTTTTTTTGACCAGGGACCACTAGGACTTTTTTGTTTGGTGCAGGGACCCCAAGGTCCAAAATAAAAATTCAGAGAATTTGAAAATAAACTTTAATCATAACTGTTAGTTAAACATTAAACTGAGAATAATATTTGAATTTTTTTTTTATAATAGAGAACTTTTAATTGAAAATATTAATTTATTATGGGTTTATAACTTTGTTTCGCGGACCTTAATTTAGTTCTTGCGGACCCCTGGGGGTCCATGGACCCCCGGTTGGGAACCAGTGATCTAGAATTATGTCATTGACCACCAACTGTAGACAGCAAAGCACGTCATCCCAGTGTGTAAAAGCATAACATATTTGTGTAACTCCTATGTAAAGTATCATTCAACGGCCCGGATGCCAGAACGACCTCCTCTCATTCTCAGGGAGTGTGCCTGTGATAGAGGGGACTTTTGTTTGCATCAAGTGCGAGGAATAAATTGCTCTGGAATGAGAAAACAGTGTTTTGGAGCTGGGTGTAAATTGGCTTCCGTGCAAGTATTCTGTCATAACAGGGTTGGCGTTTGAGCTGATACATTTTGCTGTTTTGGAAAGCGGCTGAGCGAAAACATTTCCCCCCACCCCTCTCAGCTGCAACGGCAGAAAGTCGTAAACTCCGCTGGGATCGGCAGATGGAAGCTACAGCGGCAAGCAAGGGAACCTGGCTCTGGTTATAAACTTCTGTTTCATGCCAATCATGGGCTCAACCACTAGACAAACGGCTTTGACAATGAAATGTGGCTCCCTGGGCTCCTGTTAGGCTGAATTTCTCCAGCCCCACCCCATAACCCCAGTGGAGCTGGCGGCAGCAACACATCATTGGACAACAAGGAGAAATCAGCTGTGAATGACTGCTATAGTGTGAAGACGGTGTGCTGCCCAGCAATGTATTGATGCACCTTTGGATTCTTCAATGTTAATTTGTAGAAACCACCACCTTAAGATCTGGTAAGTAGGGTGGTGTGGTGGTTAAGAGCAGTGGACTCTAATCTGGAGAACCGGGTTTCATTCCCCGCTCCTCCACATGAGCAGCGGGCGCTAAATCTGCTGAACTGGGTTGGTTTCTCCACTCCTATACGTAAAGCCAGCTAAGTGATTTTGGGCTCGTCACAGCTCTCTTAGAGCTCCCTCAGCCTCACAGGGTGTCTGTTGTAGGGAAGGGAAGGTGATTGTAAGCCGGTTTGATTCTACCTTAAGTGGCAGAGGAAGTCAGCATATAAAACCCAACTCTTCTTCAGGGAGACTGACTCCATTAACAGCCACTAGTTAAAGCTGAACCTCCATGTGCAGATACAGTATATCTCTCAATACCAGATGAAGAGAACACACACCAGAGGAAGGTCATCATGGCCAAGCCTTGCATCTGAGCACCCAGAAGCAACTAACTTGGATTGAATTCAGTAAGGCAGTTCTTATTATGCTCTTAGATATCTGCCTGTATATTTGAGAGAGAGCATGAGGGTGCACCAACTAAGTGGCCATGCTAGGGATTATCAATACGTAATTTAAGCCTATTTTATTTTATTTTTTGTGGGGGGAGAAACATCCACACAGGAAAGATTTCATTCTGGGCTGTGTCATCAGGGCAGGAGATTCAACTCCTTCCTCTCATACTGTTTCCCTGAAACAAAAATTCTTTCCCTGAAAGAAATTGGACTTCCCAAGATGACATTAGAACTTGCGGATCTCTCTCTGAACCATGAATTTCTTTCAGGAAAATGATGTGGCCTTGAAAGAGAGAGAGCGCGGGCGCATGATGCACCGGCAGGCTTCTAATTAGCTTCACCTTGAAAGCGACTTATCTGGTTGAGCACTGGATCTTGGCTGGCAACAGGAGAGGTGTCAGCCACCCGTGGCAACGGGAAAGGTTGTTTCTGCAAAGCTTTCTATATATAAATGTACCACAACACTATAATTCTATCATGGTAAGGGTGCATGGACGTACAGATTTCATGTCAGGGTACAATACAGGAAATACAAGTAACTAACAACCCTGACTTGAAAGATTAGAGTAATAAGGACGCCTGGATCCCCCTTCTTGTGCTACTGTGGGGGCACCCAGTGCAGATTGCTCAACTAATTTGAATTTGCAAGTCACCTTTAAACCAAATGATATGGTTAGTAGCTGTGAAGTTGCTACTCAAGCTCTTGTGTTAAAGTTGGAAATAATTCCTGCAACCCGAGAACAGTACCGATGAATAGAGGCAACTATTTTACAGAATGGCAAACCTTTATTTTTTTTTATTTTTTTACAGCTGGGTATTCTTTCACTAGCACAGGTGACAATTAAGACTAGTTTTAGTGATGCTACTTCAGTTCTCTGCAAAATGCACCCTTTCGGGTAACACTTCCATTCTCCTAAATGTGCAATTCCCTTGCAAGAAGATTTTGTCCTCTTCCCCCCCCCCCCTCCACTTTCACATTTCCAAACAGGGGAATAACGGGGTTGAAAAGGAAAGGGGTGGGGGAATAAGAGGATTACTTAACCAGAGAAAGGAGTTATTGTTTCAATCTGATGCACAGTTCAGTTTTTCTGCATTAAGTGGTTCTTACTGAAATAAGCTAGAAGCCCCCCTAGAGCATTCCAGCCCAAAGCTCTTTCCTTTGAAGGAAGGCATGCTGGTTTTCTCAGGAAGGAAGGGTGGATTCTTACACCGAGCAAGATTACCACACTTCTGTGCAGGCGGATCCCACCCCGCGCCCGTTAACATCAGGAACGGGAAACCATGCAGGGCAGACACCTGCCACACTGGACTCGGGCCCAGAGCTGCAGAGCACGTGCTGGAAATAATCCCAGCAACTAAACATCCCACATGGATGGCAATCTCAGGAACTCTTTCCTGGGAGTAAGCCCCACAGAATAAAATAGGTCTCAGTTCCAAGTAGGCCTGCTTGCACAGGGTCACTCCTTCGGATTGCCAACCTCCAGGTAGTAGCTGGAGATCTCCTGCTACTACAACTGATCCCCAGCCGATAGAGATCAGTTCACCTGGAGAAAATGGCCGCTTTGGCAATTGGACTCTATGGTATTGAAGTCCGTCCCTCCACAAACCCTGCCCTCCTCAGACTCCGCCCCAAAAACCTCTCGCCAGTGGCCAAGTGGGGCCTGGCAACCCTATCGCTCTTGTAGTCTCGCACTTACAAATATTAGCGGTGCAGCGTGAAATCAGGACCACATGGAAGAAGGAACCAGATAGCACCAAAATGCACTGCCCTCTTAAATACAGTTCATGGCTGCACATAGAATGCCCTGTCCTCTTAAATACAGTTGTTTGGGCTTCATATCTGCTAAAATTTGAAAAACGGTATGATGTAGTGGTGAAGTGGTTAGTAGCGGTGGACTCTAATCTGGAGAACCGGGTTTGCTTCCCCACTCCTCCACATGAAGTCTGCTGGGTGAACCTGGGCTAGTCACAGCTCTCTCTGAACTCTCTCAGCCCCACCTACCTCACAAGGTGTCTGTTGTGGGGAGAGGAAGGGAAGGCGATTGTAAGCCACTTTGAGTCTCCTTAAAAAGGCAGAGAAAATCGGGGTACAAAAACCAACTCTTCTTCTTTAAATTTCTCTAGCTATATAGTATGTATATATATATACATTATATATATATATATATATACATACACACTTATACCATAATTTACTGCAATCCCCAAAAGACATATTTCACAGTAGGATATTAATATCAATGGGGTAGTTTGAAAAAAAGAGAGACTGCCTACTTTCTTAATTCACAAACTACTTAAATTAGCATATTTGTACTTATAACTGGCTCCATTTCTATGTGCAGCCATGAACTCATTATGGTAATAAAACCAATTCAATGCCATCAAGTTGCAATCAACTCATTGGCAACCCCTTGTGGTGTTTTCAAGGCAAGAGACAAGCAGAGGGAGATTGCCATTGCCTGCCTCTGCACAGCAACCCAGCTTTTCCTTGGTGGTCTCCCATCTCAGTACTAACCATGCCCGATCCTGTATAGCTTCTGCTATGAGGTCGTTAGGGGTTGTTTAACCTCATGGTCCCATTGACCACGCAAACAAAATAATACTGACCTGCAGATAGTGAAATCCTAGGTAGAGTTACACCTGGCAAAGGCCATTGAAGTTGATGGGCTTACAAGAGTGTAACTTTGTTTAGCATTACACTGTAAGATAGTGTATGTGGAATACCACAGAGATGCCTATTATTATTACTGTTATTATTATTATTAGCAGCAGCAACATAGAACTGAAATATACTTAAATTACTGCATAAGAAAAAAAAAGAGAATAGTAAGAGGGGGGGTGGCTGGGGTCCAGTGGAAGAGCATCTGCTTGGCATGCAGAAAGTCCCAGGTTCAATTCCCAGAATTTCCAGTTACAGGATCTGGAAGTAGGTGCTATGAAAGATATCTGCTCTGAGCCCCTGGAGAGCTGCTGCCAGGGTGAGTAGACAGTACTGACTTGTATGGACCAAGGGGCTGATTCAGTAGAGGTTAGCTTCAACTTCAAGTGTTAAATGTATTCATTTTAAAAACAAGTATTTTAAAGACTAATTTAGCTGACACCCAGCCAAACCTTCAGTGGGCTAAACTATTCAGATACAAACTGAATGGGGACCCCATACTACCGGTATGTGCTTGGAATGCTTTGATGCGAATGTCCTTTGACACAGACAGCCAGTGTGGTGTAGTGGTTAAGAGCAGTGGTTTGTAGCAATGGACTCTGATCTGGAGAACTGGATTCGACTCCCCACTCCTCCACATGAGCGGCCGATGCTAATCTGGTGAACCGGGTTGGTTTCCCCACTCCTACACATGAAGCCAGCTCGGTGACCTTGGGCTAGTCACAGCTCTCTTAGAGCTCTCTCAGCCTCACCTACCTCACAGGGTGTCTGTTGTGGGGAAGGGAAGGTGATTGTAAGCCAGTTTGATTCTGCCTTAAGTGGTAGAGAAAGTTGGCATATAAAAACAAACTCTTCTTCTTCAAATGAAAGCCAGAGCTCATCATTAGGTTGCCAGGATGATGTGGTTGCCACGCAGTATTGGCTTGGACCCATGTTGCTCTGGGGCTGTTTTGATGACTGGAATCACACGGGAAGTATGGGGTGAGCAGGAAGTTAGCTGTGCCAGCCCTCCTGGAAGTTTCATAGAAATGTTCCTTGCATGACAGGAGACAAAACCATTCTGCTCCAGAAACTAAGAGCAGGGCCTTACTCACCTCTAGCAACATGTTCAAAAAGGGAGCTTCCTGTCTGGCTGCTTTACCTAGTTAGCCCTAAACCAGACATGTAGGAGTGACACCTCCCCAACAGGGAGTCCATGAATCAGGGCCCACACCTCAATGTTGTGCTCATTAGATGAAAGGGATCTACTTTCTTGCTACTGATAAGTCTTGGAACCCTTTTGGGTTGCGGTGTCCATGCTGTCAGCTACGGTTGCCAACTCTGGCTTGGGAAAATCCTGGAGATTTGTGGGTGGAGCCTGAGGAGGGCGGAGTTTGGATGGGGAGGGAGCTAAGTACACACATGATGCCATGCAGTACGCATAACCTCCGAAGCTGCCATTTCCTCCAGGGGAACTGATTCTGTAGCCTGGAGATCAGCTGTAATTCTGGAAGAACTCCACGACTTACTTGGAAGATGGCAACCCTACTCAGTTCCATCTTCCTTTGCAGGACCTGCTTAGGACATGGGAGATTAGTACCCATTTCCTGTCAGCATAACATATTCTGGCACCTGGTTCAAAGTTTTAGGAGGAATAATCAACCAGCACCAACAAATTGAAAGTGAATTAAAAGACTTTTCAGCCAAACATAAGGAAGAACTTCCTGACAATTAAGAGCGGTTTGTCATGGAACAGGCTTCCTCGGGTGGTGGTGGGCTCTCCTTCTTTGGAGGTTTTTAAGCAGAGGCTAGATGGCCATCTGACAGCAATGCTGATTCTATTACCTTGGGCAGTTCATGAGAGGGAGGGCAGGAAAGGTAGCATCAGTGTTTGGCTCTGATGGCTTTTCTTGCATGCCATGGGTGATGCCGATCACCACATTGGGATCAGGAAGCAGTTTTTCTTCCGGTCAGATTGGCCAGGGATCTTGGAGGGTTCCCCCCACCCCATTTTCTGGGCATGGAGTAGGGGTCACCTGGGGTGTGTGTGGGGAGTGGGAGGTAGTTGTGAATTTTCTGCATTGGGCAGGGGTTTGGACTAAATGACCCTGGTGGTCCTGTATTGTCGATGCAGCATTAGAACGACTCCAGCACACTGTGTTGATATGATCCTAAAATGCTTAGCCTAAACCAGATTGTATATCTGCTTCTTAAATCCAATCCTCTGGCTTCACCAATTTAGAGTCACAACGGCCAGTGACTGCTGCTTTTAAAACTGGGGAGAGATCCCAGCACCTTTTATGGTCAACTTTCAAGCAGCTGCGGTTTTATTTGAGGGCACAGACTTCTCTGGCTGTAAAATTAACTAGGCAAACTAGCAAGACACCCAGGGCACTGAAAGATAAGCAACAACACATGTTGAGGCGTTCTAAAATGCATTCATATTTGTGGGGGGGTTTTAAGAACCAAAAAGTGACACTACTCATAGATATGTTTGTACCAATTTGCACTAGTTTTCCCCAACCAAGGACTTAGAAGAGCCCAGAAAAAAAGGGGGCAATACTCAGTACCAGTGAGTACCATCACAAAAAAAGCCCCGATGTACACATATTCTGTTCGAGTGGTGGAAGAATGTAGCTCTAAAAGTAGGGCTCTGTCACTGGGAGAGAGTTAGGCTGGATCGCGGATCTGAGATCCATCTTGTCCAACATTCTGCTTCCAGCAGTGGCCAACCAAATGCCTCTAAGAAGCTTAAAAAGAAAAAAAAATTGGTTCTCTCATCTTATACATGTTGAGCTTCTGACATTCACAGGCATGCTATCTACAAACATATAGATTTCGTTTAGCTATTATAAGAACGTAAGAAAGGCCATGATGGATCAAACCAAGGTCCATCAAGTCCAGCAGTCTGTTCACACAGTGGCCAAGCAGGTGCCTCTAGGAAGCCCACAAACAAGATGACTGCAGCAGCATTATCCTGTCTGTGTTCCGCAGCACCTAATATAATAGGCATGCTCCTCTGATCCTGGAGAGAATAGATATGAATCATGACTAGTATCCATTTTTACTAGTAGTCATGAACAGCCCTCTCCTCCATGAACATGCCCACTCCCCTCTTAAAGCTTTCCACATCGACAGCGATCACCACATCCTGGGGCAGCGAGTTCCACAATTTAATGATGTGTTGAAGAAATACTTCCTTTTATCTGTTTTGAATCTCTCACCCTCCAGCTTCAGCAGATGACCCCATGTTCTAGTATTATGAGAGAGGGGGAAAAGCTTCTCCCTGTCCACTCTCTCCATACCATGCATAATTTTATAGACCTCTATCATGTCATACTATGTAGAATTTTTAGACCTCTATCATATATTATGGCTGTGGATAGACCTTACTCTTTTCTTTACGCCCTTGGCCTACCCCCAAGCAATCAAAACTAGAGGCCGTAATTGCAACGGGAAGGAAGTGTTCTAGGGCGAAACAGGCCACAACATTGGCCTGCCGAGGGTTGCCAACTTCCAAGCTTGGCAGCTTTGGAGGGTAGACTCCATGACAATATGCCCTGCTGAGGTCCCTCTCCACCCCAAACACCACCTTCCCCAAGCTTCATCACCAAATTCCCAGGAATTTACCAACCAGGATATGGCAAACCCAGGCCTGCCCCAACTGACACACAAGCAAAGCAGGTACCACATCTATATGGGACCTTTCCCAAACCCCAACGGCCAGTTGACGATACCCGGTGCTAACCCATGAGACTTATGAGACCTTAAGGTATGAATTGTCTCTGTCCCCTCACAGCAGTCTCCTCTGACCTATACTGACAACAGTGCTATATTCTTTAAAAAATAAGCTACAAGGAATGTTTTAAAAATACTCTGGGACTCCTGTTTGTTTGGTAGTTGCAGTGTAAGCTTGAATGTCTCCAAAAGTGGGCCTTTAAACATTGCTGGGAATCTTCCTCATGGCCTCCTACTGGGGCCAACCATGCTATGGTGGTTAAGAGCAGGGGACTCTAATCTGGAGAACTGAGCTTGGTTCCCTGCTCCTCCACATGAGCAGCAGACTCTAATCTGGTGAATTGGGTTGGTTTCCCCACTCCTCCACATGAAGCCAGCTGGGTGACCTTGGGCTAGTCACAGTTCTCTCAGAGCTCTCTCAGCCCCACCTACCTCACAAGGTGTCTGTTGTGGGGAGAGGAAGGGAAGGAGATCGTAAACCGGTTTGATTCTCCTTAAAAGGTAGAGAAAGTCGGCATATAAAAAACAACTCTTCTTCTTCCTCTACAATTGATCCCTCTTGAATTCTCCCTGCTACGATTTGAAATTCCTTGAGGTGGACACTGACCTTTCAGGTGGGCGACCCGATACTCCGTAAAGCTTCTCCAAACCAGCATATTTGGAATAAGCCATTATTGTTGCATTGCAAATTAAACCTAATACTTGACGTTCATCCTGGAAAATTACTCAGGGTACATGCCATGCTTGATTTTCTTTTTCTACCTCTGGCCCATCTTGCCAGTTCTCACTTTTCACCTACCACCCAGTTCAGGGATGAATCTATCTTGTCATGAATAAAAGGTTTGCCCGGAAAGTCAAACTCTGCTTTTTAAGATTGATTCTCCTATTAAATGTGGACATTAGCTTCCATTAACGTCACTGGGAATTCCATACTCATACTGATGTAGAAATAGACTTCTTCTTTTACCTTACTATTCCCACTCACGTATGGGCTAGCTGTGCACTGAAAGCAACCCCGCTATCCGAGCGCTTCTTAGGTATACGATAAGCCGTGTAAACTAGCCGAACAATGCGGCAACTGCATATTTTTTTTAAAGGAAATTATTTTCGGCAAATTGCACTGTTCGAGAGGTGAAGCTCTCCAGCCCTGCAGGCTTGATAACATTCTCCTTCCGTCTGCAGGATGTTTTCCAAATAGCAAAACGTGTCTGGATCATTCATAAAAGATAATAAATGGCTAAGCGACAATATAGTCTGGGCTCCAACGATGCACTCGTGAAGTCCCCACGGCGCTCTTTCGAACCACGCCGAAGGTGGCATCTGTTTCTTGGGAGGAAGGGGAGGAAGTGGAGCAGAACGTCCCACCCCTCGGCTCGCATTGTTTGCGTATAGCGTGGCAGGAGAATTGGGGGAGGACGATAAGCCAATAACAAAAATGAAAGAGTCAATTTTCCAGACAACGGCAGACACCTGCAGATTCTTATGCTAAACGCAATGAAAGAAAGATGCTGGAAAATATGCCTCTATTTATACTTCACCAACCTAGTGAGCTATAAAAGCAAGGGGGGAGAAGATAATGCTGTGCAGAAGCATTTGTGAGCAGTACTGAGTAATGAACAGGTGTTTTTGAACTCCGGCTTACATTTTTACTAGAGAATCTGATCCCTCCATTCAGTTTGGCCTTTTAATAAGACAAAAATGGGGGTAAAAATGAATTGCAAGCAAGACTGGGGTGGGGACTTCTCCTGAAAAGTCAAGATATGTTAAGGCTTGAGAATAAGCCCTATTGAGTACAGTTGAACTAACTTCCAAATATGGATATTTAGGATTGAGCTTTAAGGTTGCAGTCCCACTCATATGTGCAAGAGAAGCCACACAGGGTATGTGGCTGCAATACAATCCACATTTGGGGAGGGTCTCATGGCACAAACCTAAATAGAGTTCCATTCTTCTAAGCCAGCTTACTCTAGTGGATATGGAAGGGTGTCCATCTGGTTAGGATCGTCCTGCAAGGAACTCAGTGAGTCTTAAAAAGCTAAAGGTAGTCAGTCCCCTGTGCAAACACCGGCTCATTACTAACCCAATTGGGTGATGTCATATCCCGACGGTTACTAGGCAGACTATGTTTATGGGGTGTTATGCCATGGCCTTCCCTAGTTGCCTACACTTCACCCCCAGCAAGCTTGGAGCTCATATTACCGACCTCAGAAGTATGGAAGGCTGAGTCAACCTTGAGCTGGCTACCTGAAACCGACTTCCATTGGGATCAAACTCAGGTAATGAGCAGAGCTTTTAACTGCAGTACTGCAGCTTACCTGCACTGGGATTTGAAGCTTATGCCCTGGCCACAGGGCTTGGAGCAGTGCCTTACAGTGTCTGGATTGAGCCGACGGGCTCGATCCAATCAGCTTTCCCACTGCTGTACAAATCATGGAGGTGATCCCCCTTGACCCCCAACCAGGTAATGCTAGGCATCATGGGACATGCATGGACAAAAGCCACCCAGGACAGGGGTTGCCTAAGGAGAATAATTCGGTGCGGCTGAGTGAGAAAACTGGCTGGATCCAGTCCAATATCTTTATAATTTATACAGAGAGATCGATATAGATCAATATGTACACCCCCCACACGCACACACACAAATGCATATCCGGCTTTGGAAAGGGAGAAAGGAAGCCGACGGCTCAACGAAAAGATGCCACTGATGCAGTCATCTTTCTTCACTTAGTAATCCAGCCCTGGAAACTGAGACAGCACTTCCTGACAACAGAGTTGCAGATACTGAATTGTATCAGTTACTGATTCTAATTGCATTAATGGACCTCCCTCTCCTCCGTGGTGCTTTCTCCCAAGCACTGCTTGGCTTGCCCTCTGCAATCTCCCCGGTTCCCTCAAACAGTTGGGCTTTTTCTTTTCATTGGCATGAAACAAACGCTTCCTTCAATCAAGGAGGCGTACAAAGGCCGCCGCAATCTTCGGCTCCTTGCCGGGAATCTGCCTGCCGTCCCCTTCAGTTTTCTCCGCTTTAATCAATCGGTTCGGGATGTGAGATTAACACGCACCTAGACAAGGGCGTACACAAAATCAATCCCCTCTGCCTCGTGAACATGAAAGCCGGCCGCTTAAGAGTTCAGCTGATATGCAGAAACTGTGACGCGAAAATCAGGCAGTGTTCAAATGGCACTCTTTGAGGTTTTATAAAGTTCACAGGCTATTTATATAACTGTCCACCCGCTAGGCTTGGTTTTATGCAAAATATGGGGGGGGGGGGAAGAGAAGAAATGTCACTGGGAATCTAGCTAACCGAGTACAGAAATGATGGTTAATACACTCTGCAAGAGGCTCTTTTCAGGACACTTCCGTAGGCCTCCCCCCTCGCAGAAACGCCTCTGTCCACAAATCCCTGTGTATATATGCTCAGGAAGAGTGGTGTATGTTTTTAGTAATTGGGCCCCAGAACGCTACCAAAAAGGCTAGGTGTCAAAATGCCCCCCCACAGTTCTTTGTTAAACAACCCCTGAGACAGCAGTTGTAAATTCTACAGCATTAAGCCACAAAGCCATGATTTCCACATGCAATTAATCAATCTACAGACAGGTCCTTTTCTGGATGAATAATCCTTTTTTTTTTTTTTTTGATCCCCTCATAAACTCAAGAGAGAATGAGGGTAACGTACAAATATGCCATCCTACCCAATTTTCTGCATGCCCCCAATATCCTTCACGTCACTCCTATTTTCTGGCAAAATATTTTGCATAAGACACATGTAGCATCGTGAGTGTTTTTTCTTCTTCTTCTTGGCACAAGGAAGTGAGAGACCAATCTGATCTTTCTCAACACTAACAACACATGTACCCATTTCATTTTAAGTCCTCCTTTTGGGTCCTCCAATATCCGATTAATCTAAGGACTGCTTCATGTATTATCACAACGATTGTGTGTGTGTGTGTTTTAAAATATCTCATCATGGTTGTTAAGCACTCATTGGTGCAAACTTGCAACTTTTGGGAATTGTAACAAAAAAGTTCAGCCAGTGACCCTGCAGTAATGTTCCCCCTAGGCAGATGCCACTCAAGTGTATCAGGAGACCAGACAGGTCAATCTACAAAGCATTATATATAGCGAAAAATGCATCCATTTAAACACACACAATTCTTCCCCTCCCCCTCAAAATCAGATTTTTTACCCAAACTGTTTTTTTGTTCCACCACAACAATCAACACATGCAAATTGCTTCCACCAAAATATATTCTTCTACTGTGCAATGTAACTCTGTGGCATATGAGAAAGGCCCAGGCAGAGTAAGCTAACAGATCCCACAACGGAATGGTGGCTTTTGAGTCTGTTATGCGCCTTTAAGGATGTGATAGAGTGCACATTATTATTATTACTTTTGTCAAGCAAGTCCTGATTTCTGCATTCCTGACCCTGCACCGCATTTGCATTCATCAGCATGCATTGCCCTATAATGGAATTCCACACAAGATGCTATGCAGCTTGAGATAACACAATATTTACCCTCGCTTTGCTCTGACAGCACCAACTGTTAAATGCTTCGCTTTGCATGCAACCTCCCGACAAGGTAAAAAGCAGAGAGAAATCATCTTTGTTCAGAAAAGAAACAGATTGTCTTGGAAGTCTAGAGGCCAGACCTAGAGGCACACCAAAGTGAGTTGTTTCCCACTATGGTGTGATTGGTTTCTGGCGGGGTGGGGGGGGAGTGGGGGGGGGCTTTAGAGTAAAGTTCAGATTCAGTTCTTGGCATCTAAACGTAAAAGCTCTGGTGCTCCAGATTAATGGTGTGGCTTGGACTTTCACAGGCAACAGGCAACAGCCTACTGAGTTCAGCTGCTGAACTTAGCGTGATTTCAGTCTCTGGAAAGTATTGCCGAAAGAAAGAGAGGGCTGTCTGTCTGTAGAGTGAAATTCATGGGGCATAAGGGCAGTGTCTAAATTCACTCATCTCTGTTTAACCTCCTTTAGAACAATGGGGAGGAAACAGTATGTACACACATAGGTGTAAATTCACTCCAGTCTTTACAAACGTCACATTTGCCCTGTTAGGATCAGGGCTCTTGACACTAGCATTTAGTGGTAATAGCTGTACAACTTTGTGTGTGTGTAGGGGGGTTGTTAATAAGCACTTGAAAGCAAAATACAGCATAACACCCTGGACTTTTGTTATGTCAAAAATCACACACATTTTAACCATAAACTCTTCCCCAGCACACAACGTTAAAGGATCTCACAGTGTTCCAGGGTGAAAGGGACCTGGTCTTGACTGGGTGTCTACCTCTAGCGGCTTGAGAAAATCTACCTTTCCCAAATTAACTACCAAATCCTTGTGAAGGAAAGAACTGATGACTGGTCTGGATGTAAGACCTCTGATGGACCCTCTGCGACCTGGCAAGATGACCTGGCTAGGGAAAGACAGGAAATGGGACTCCCTTCTTCCTCTATCTTCTGGATCCTTTACCTTCTGGCTATCTGGGCAAGGGTCTGGTTGAGGGGAAGGCTAATGATGCTTGCAGGCTGATGGTGGGGCAGTAGCAGGGGCCGTCCCCTGACACTCCTACCCATGCACTCTGCCAATGTTGGTATCTTCCTGTGAAGGAGGTACTTCTTCCGCGCTTGGAGGGACCAGGCCCGGGATCGGGTACCTGTATAAGTTTCACAGAAGGGAGACAGTTGGCTGGTGCTCTGTTCCCTAGCAAAGAGATGCAGTCACGGGAGAAGCTGCCCAGGGCAGAATTTTCCCTCCGCAAAGCTACAGAAGCCTTCTCGAGGCTGGACACCTTAGATGTGCATACCTAAGTCCAGGTCCAGCAAGATTCTCCTGCAGTTACACAGTGGGCTGTCTGTGATGGGAAGGAGAAGAGAGAATGGGGCAGGGGATCTCCCCTACTTCTCCCTACAAAAGGAAATCAACATTATTACTAAGGGATAGGAATGGGGGGGTGGAGTTTAGCAGATAAAGTGTAGGACTGTGGAGGTGCCCAACCTGAGTGGTATTACCCATTTGCAGGGCAAGCTTATGAGCAAATATCATATCTAACAATCCAAGTGGCACCCTCCAGGATCCCAGTGGATGTCAGTGTTTCATCCCAATGGATCTCGGAGCACAAACTCTCTTGAATCACCCGGGCCTGTCCAAATATCACTGCCGCAAGCAACTCATGGAGTCGCTTGTATGGCCCTGTGAGCTTGCAAGAGCCGGGATGAGTTTCTGTGTGCTTGGCCCCATCTCCCTCCTGTCTTTTTGCATGGGCGCCTGCAGTGGCGTGAGCACACAGGCACAATCGGGGGTCTGTTGCCAAGTGTCGCCCAGGTGCCAGAGCTGGTTCTGGTGACCAAAAGTGACAGCAAAATAAAAGGAGGGACGGCAGGACCGAAGCATGGAGATGTCTCTGCCTCGCTTCATTGCCAATGCACTCTTCCTTGTCATGAATGTGCCTATGTGTGTGTCTCTTTGCTGCCTCTCTCTTTGTGGGCCCACTTTGAAGATGACTGCCCCCTCTTTGCACACTCTCCATATCCTGACTTGCTTAGCACTGGGGTGTTCATAGAGCAGAGCCCCCGATACATTTTCAGGTTCCACTACTACATGTCGATTTTTCTCATCTCCTTCCCCGACTGCAGTTTCCCATGCAGGACGTGTTGTGATAGCATACACCTGTTTCGACAACATGCTTTGCGAGTTAGGTGAGAGGTGTGAAATACCAAGTGGTGCATGTGCATGCGCGCACACACACAAGTGAAGAGATTTTGCAAAATTGTGGGGATGACAGAGGGCAGATTGTATGGGGGGGTCTGTAAATCTTCTGTCTCTGTGTGGTTGTGACTGCACTACAGACAGGCGGTGAGTGACAAAGGACACAATCCTAAAAATGCTTTCTTACGCACCACCAAACATAATGAGACTTACTTCCGAGTAAACCCAGAGAGGCTTGCACTGTAAAAGAGCAATCCTGAACAGTTCTGCTCAGGCCTTTTCAACGATAGGGTTTACTCCCAGAAAAAGTGTTCTTAGGATTGCACGCTAAGCATCTCAGAGGCTTTGGGGGTGCTGCTGAGTAGGGGGAGGGGAGAGAAGGTGGCTGCCTATTTCCCTGGGGTATTGGCAGATGCCTTTATGTGAGATCCCTAAACTTCTTCTTGAGATACTTGAACCAGTCATGAGCACATGGCTCAAAAGTTCCCTAAAATCCTAGTTAGACCAAGTTAACTCATGGCGTGGCTCTACAAAGTGTGTGTGTGGGGGGGAGGAGCTGACTGCTTATGTGTGAGCGACAGGCGCAAAACCCCTCCCTCCAGCAGTCATCACTTTCTTTTGAGTCTGACTTGCAGCCTGGATTCCGCCCTCTCCCCCAACTACCCCTGGAGAGGAGATCCTATCCTGCAAGAGTGGTGACTTGCTCTAAGGGAAACTAACACCTTAAAAAAAAAAGACAAAGGACAGCAAGACACACATCCCCACCCTAAAAACCACACACGCAGCCAGCCTGCTTCTTTTCTCCAAACCCACCATAACAAGCACCGGGTGCCCTCCAACAGCTCCTACACCAAAATAACTCTTAAGGCAAGGTCTGGTGTTTGGCTGGGACCGAAAGGGGGACTGCCTGCGTTCTTTGCCTACCTAGCAGGGTTCCTCGCTTCCAGTCAAAACAGAGACAGAGAGAGCTCTTAGGGAGGGGAGCGCTGGAGGCATGGCACAACCCCCGCCCCCAGCCTGCTGCTTTTCTCCAAACCCACCTTAACAAACTCACTGTAACACAGATCTAGGGTGCCAAAATATCTCTTAAGGCACGGTCTGGTGTTTGGCTGGGAGCTCACTGGACGGACAGGGGGCTGCCTGCGTTCTTTGCCTACCTAGCAGGGTTCCTCGCTGCCAGTCACAACACGGACAGAGAGAGGTCTTAGGGAAGGGAGCGCCGGATGAGTGGCACAACCCCCCTCACACACACACACAGCCTGCTGCTTTTCTCCAAACCCGGCTAACAAACACGGAGCTAGGGTGCCAAAATAACTCTTAGGGCAAGGGCTGGTGATGGGCTGGGACGGAAAAAAGACCACCCGCGCTCTTGCCCTACCTGGCAGGGTTCCCGGCTGAGGCGTGGGGAAGGGGGCGGCCTGTCTGGGGGGCCAGGAGTCCCTCCCTGCCCGCCCTGCCCGCCCCCCTGGTCCCCTGCCCCGGGCCTTACCTGCTTGCTGTACTTGCCGCCGGCCTGGCAGCTGTACTCGGAGCAGTGGTCGGAGCCGATGGAGATGTTGTCCCCCGCGCCCACGAAGGTGTTGGCCGGGGGCAGTTCCTGCACGGCCTGGTGCTTTTTGCCGGCGGTGGGCGACTGGGGGTGGAGCTGGACGGTGGGCAGGGGCGAGCTGGACTTGTAGTGGCGGGCCAGGTCCGGGCTGGCGGGCCCGCCGTTGACGGAGCGGTAGCGGCTGAGGGCCGGGCTGTCGGCGGAGAGCTTCTCGTGGACGCCGTCGTAGCGCTGCCCGTTGGGCTTGGAGGCCTCGACGGTGACGATGCTGCTGTAGAGGGGCTGCTTGCCGCCCTTCTTGCCCTTGCGCTCCTTCTTGGGCTTCTTGGCCTTGTCGTGGGGCTGGGGGGTGAAGAAGTCCTCGCGGTCCTTCTTGCCGGCCTCGTAGCCGCCGCGCTGGCCCCGCGCCCGGCAGTAGCGGGCCAGCCCCACGGCCAGCAGGAGCAGCACCACGGCCACCACGCCGGCCACCACGCCCACCACGATGCTGAGCCGCTGCTTGCCCAGCTCGTAGCCCGGGTCGCCGGCGATGTCGCGGCCCAGCGGCGCCTGCAGGCTGCGCGCCACCTGCCCCTCGACGGCCGAGGCGTTGGCCAGGCTCTCGTTGACGAAGACGTGGAGCAGGGCGGTGGTGGACTGGGGCGGCTGGCCGCTGTCGTTGACCTGCACCACCAGGCGGTGCAGGCCGTGGTGGCGGGCGGCCAGCTTGCCCACCAGCGACACCACGCCGCTCGACGGGTCCACCTCGAAGAGGCGGAAGGGGTTGCCGCCCACCAGGCGGTAGCTCAGCTCGGCGTTGGGGCCGGCGTCGGCGTCGCGGGCCTGCAGGGCGGCCACCACGGTGCGCGGGTGGCTGGAGGGCGGCAGGACGGTGTAGGAGCTGTTGGACGGCGCGGCCACGGCCGGCGCGTTGTCGTTCTCGTCCATGACGAAGAGGGACACGGTGGCGGTGGCCGAGCGGGGCGGCTCGCCGCCGTCCACCGCCTTGACCCTGAAGGTGTAGCTGGTCTGCAGCTCGCGGTCGAAGGAGACGGTGCTGAAGATGGTGCCGGTGGCGTTCTCGATGGAGAAGACGGACGGCGCCCCCGCGCCGCGCTCGCCCGCCTGGATGGACAGGCTCAGCTCGGCGTTGCGGCCCCGGTCGGCGTCCATGACGGTGACCATGCCCACGGGGCTGTTGGGCGGCAGGTTCTCCTTGACGTAGAAGGTGAAGAGGTCCTGCATGAAGCGCGGCTCGTTGTCGTTGCGGTCGGCCACCCGCACCAGCACGGTGGCCGAGCCCTGCAGGGACGGCGCGCCCTTGTCGCGGGCCGTCACCTGGAACCGGTAGGTGTCCCGCTGCTCGCGGTCCAGCGCGGCCTGGACGCGCACGTCGCCCGAGTCCGGGTCGATGGTGAAGAGCCCCGCGGGGGCGTCGTCGGAGAGGGGCGCCCCCTCGAGCGAGTAGGCCAGCTCGGCGTTGCGGCCGCTGTCGGCGTCGGTGGCCAGCAGGGTGGCCACCCGCTCGCCCGGGGCGTTGTTCTCGGGGAAGGAGACCTCCAGCGCGGCCTGCGCGAAGACGGGCGGGTTGTCGTTGGCGTCGGCGACGCGCACCAGCAGCGAGTTGTTGCTCGACAGGCTGGGGCTGCCCGAGTCGACGGCCACGATGACCACGCTGTAGTCGCGCACCGCCTCGTAGTCCAGCGGCGCCGAGGTGTGCAGGAAGTACTTGCGCTTGTTCTGCGCCTCGCCCTCGCCCTCGCTGGCCGGCTTGAGCTGGAAGGGCACGTCGCCCACCACGGTGCAGGTCACCACGCCGTTCTCGCCCTGGTCGCGGTCGGAGACCTGCACCAGCGCCACGGGGGTGTCCACCAGCACGTCCTCGGCCACGCTGGCCACCCCGTCGCGCAGCGGGATGCGCCCGATCTTGCGGATGTCGATGGCGGGCACGTTGTCGTTCTCGTCGCGGATGTTGAGCACCACCGTGGCCTTGTCGGTCTTGGGCGGCTGGCCGCGGTCGCGGGCCGCCACGCTGAAGCGCAGCTGGTTCACCTCCTCGCGGTCGATGCGGTGCAGCACGCTGAGCCAGCCGGACGCCTCGTCGAGGCGCAGCAGGCGCCGCACCGACTCCGTGGCCGCCCCGAAGACGTACTCGATCTGCCCGTTCACCCCCACGTCGGCGTCGGCGGCCCGCAGCTGCAGGATGGGCGTGCCGGGGCTGCTGTTCTCGGCCAGGTCGGCCTCGTAGACGCTCTTCTCGAAGCGGGGGCTGTTGTCGTTCACGTCGGTGATCAGCACCCGCAGGATGGCCTGCGAGGAGCGCGCCGGGTCCCCGCCGTCGCGCACCCGCAGGCTCAGCTCGTACGAGTCCCGCTGCTCGCGGTCCAGCGCCCCCTTGACGATCAGCTGCGGCTGCTTCTCCCCGTCGGGGGTGTCGGCCACCTGCAGCTCGAAGACGCTGCTCCGGGCCGCGCCCTCGCCCTCCTGCCGCCGCTTGCTACCCCCGGGGTAGAGGGCGCCGTCCGAGGCGGCGGAGGCGGACGCCGAGCCCGCGCCCCCGCCGCCCCGACGGTCGCCCCCGCCGCCGCCGCCGCCGCCGGGCTCCTGCAGCAGCTCGTAGCGCTCGATGCCGTTGCGGCCGAAGTCCCTGTCGGTGGCGGTGGGCAGCAGGTAGAGCGTGCCCACCGGGCGGTTCTCCTCGACGGTGAGGGTCAGCACGGGCGAGGGGAAGGTGGGCGTGTTGTCGTTGATGTCCAGGATGATGACCCGGCCCTCGAAGAGGTCCACCCAGCTCTGCGAGGGCCCGATGACCGACACCTCGAAGTCCAAGAAGCACTCGTTCTCGTCGAAGATCATCTGGCACTGCGGCAGCTTCTCGCGGTCGATGCGCCGCTCGGTGGTGCTCAGCTCGCCCGTCATGTTGTCGATCTTCAGGTAGTCCGAGCCGGACTCCAGGCTGAACGTCACGTCGCCCGAGCCGGTCACGATGCCCAGGTCCGACGCCACGTTGCCGATGCGGATGTCGGCCGGCCCTTCCTCGGCCAGCCGGTAGCGGAGCAGCTGCTTGGCCGCCGCCAGGCTGACCCACAGCGGCGGCGGCAGCAGCAGGACGAAGCAGCAGCAGCAGTAGCAGCCTTTCAGGAGACCCAGCAGCGTCCGCATCTTCCACATCTCCGCCTTGGACACCCCGGGAAGGGGGAGAAAAAAAAAAGACGCCCCCCCCACCCCTCACCCGCACAGCGCGGCTCCTTCTGCCCACCCCGGGCCAAGAAAACGCCCCCTCCCCTTTGGCAAGCCGTCGGGGGGGGGGGAGAGAGGGAAAAATAAGCTGGTCGTCGAGGGTGAAGAAGAACCCAATTATAAAAATCCTTCTGCTCCGGCAAAAACTTCGCCTCTCATCCCGATCTGGCGCATTCGGGGAGGGAGGGGAGGGGGCAGAGAAAAAGGGGGAGGAGAGAGGGGGGAAAAACCAAAAAATGAAAAGGAAAAGAAAAGCAGCCACAACCGCCTCTTCCCCACCTCTTCCTCGCTTCTCGCAGTTGCTGCTCTGTACTCACAGTTCACGGGGCAAGTGCATTTTGCTTTTTTGGGGTGTTTTTTTTGGCGGGTTTAAAGAGGCATCTCGGCAGATAGGGTGGGGGGAGCCGTCTTTCCTCCTCCCCCTTCTCCTCCCCCTTCTGCTTTCCGAGGGTACTGTAATCACTTTGCCAGGTTTGCAAGAGAGAGAGAGAGAGAAAAAAAAAAGGCACCGCAGCGACGGGGAGATGGCAGTCTCTCTCTCTCCCCCCCTTCCTTTCTTGCAGGTCGCCCGCTTCCCCCCTACTCCGGCTCAGGCTCCTCTTCCTCCGGCAGGCAGCGCGGAATTGGCTCCTTCCTCCCTTCGGCGCTCCGCATTCGCCAGGCACACACGCGGAGGGGAGGGGAGGAGAGGGGGGGGCTGGATGTCAATCGCTTCATTCAAAGAGCTATCTCGTAGTCCGGGAGGGAGGAAGGGGGGAGGAAGGGGGGAGGGAGGGGGAGGGAGGGGGAGGGAGAAACCCAAATCCTTTTCTTTTTTTTTAAGGGAAGCCCAAGCCCAACAGCCCAGCTCCGGTCCGGCGAGGCGATGCCAACAGCTCGGGGGGAAAAACGGGGCTTCCCTGCTCGGCGAGCAGCGCCCCCGAGATCATCCCCCCCCCTTTCCCCGGTTCGGCAGGATCGCGCCCCAATCCGTCCGGGGAGCCGGTCCTCCCCCTCTGCCCGGAGGAGGAAAAAAGCGTATTCAGAGGCGCGCAACTCTGCGCAAGGTCAGCAGTCCCGAAGCGACGCGGGGCGAGCGGCTTGCAGGTGCCGGTCCGGGGACGTCAGGAGGCTGGCGAGGGGAAGGGGGGGACGGACGGCCAAGTTTGCTCTCGCCGCCGCAGTTGGGGGGTGCGCGCGTGTGCGTCCCTGGGTGCTGGTGCGCGTGTGAGTGCGCGTGTGCGCCTCACCTGCATTTACGCGGCGCGTGTGCCACCCAGCCCGGGCTGCAGCGGGCGAAGCAGGCACCGGCGCGGCTGCGGCCCCCGGCCTCCTCCCGCGGCGTCCCAATGCAGGCAGCTCCCAACTTCGGCTTTTATTTCTTTCTTTTTTTGCCGGGTGAGTGTGGGGGGGGGCGTCGTTAAGTCCAAAGGGGAGCCTCCCCACCCCCGAGAGCGGCTGCCGTCTTGCCCCAATTCTCGCCCTCCTCGTTAATGCGGCCGAAGCAGAAGGAACGGGGGGGGGGGGATCGGTGTCACCGGATCGTCTCCCCACGTGAATCGCCGCCGCCGGTTGTGAATGGCATCCGTAGCTCCGGCACGGGGGGGGGGGGAGGAGAGGGGGGGGGGAAACGCAGCTGTCCAGATGATGCGGTGGAACACCCACACCCCCCCAATGAGAAGGATCAAGGTTGCGACCGGGAGATGCTCCGAGCCCCCTCGCCGGCCGAGGTCCGCAGCCGTAAGCCAAAGCCCGCCGCCGCCGCCGCCTCCTGCTCCCGCCGCCGGCTGGCTGGGCTCGAGCGCGGCCGGTCTCTCTCTCTCTCTCTCTCTCTCTCGCACAACCGCCCCCCCCCCCCCCCCAGCGGGGAAAAGGTAGGGCAGGGGAGACAGAGCGGAGGCAGCCGAGCAGCAAGTTTGGCCCAAAGTGCTGCTGCGGCGGCGGGGAGAGCCGCTGCCGCCTTCGCGCCCCCCCCTCCCTGCCCCCCTCCCGCTCTCGCGGACCCCGTGCCAGCAGAGGGGAGGAGCGAGCGCGGCGCTCCGGAGAAGGCCGGCCCCCGAGCCCCCGCCGCCTGTCTCCCTGCCTCCCTGCCTGCCGGCTTTCTTTCTCTCCCCGGCCCCGAACTCCCGGGACGGCGGGAGGACCCCAGCCTTTGGCGGGTCCCCGGGCTCGGTTCCTCGGAGCGGCGGGGAGACTTGTGCTTTGCCGCAATTGCTGGGGGGGGGGGGAGAGAGAGAGCGCCCTTTTTGCAACCCTTTCTTTGCAACCCTCCTTTGCAACCCCTTCTTTGCATTTCACTTTCGGCTCCGCGGACGGGGAGAGGGGCGTCGTTCGGCGCCGGCGGGGACGCGCTGGGTCGCGGGGTCCGGGTGGGGGCGACGCCCGGAGGAGGAGGGGGGGGACGCGGGGCTCCTCGCCCTGCACCGTCGGGAAGACGGGGCTCCCCCTTCCCCCCAGCCCCGGGACTCTGGCGCGTGCTTGTGTGCAACGGATGTGACATTTTTTGGGGGGGGGGCAACTCTGCAGAGCTCGGCCGCTGCCCGGGCCAACGCGCGGGGATCGGGGCGGCGTGTGTGCTTGGGGGGGGGAGAACCCCGGGGTGGAGGGGGGGCATCAGGCCCGGCCGGCCCCCCAGCAACGCTTCCCCCGAGGAGCAGGGGGCTGCCTCCCCCCCCTCCCCCTCCCCCTCCCGGGCTCCCTCCTGGTTGGCCGGCCGGCCTCGCCAGCCCCGCCCTCGACGGAGCCCCCGGCTCGGGAGATCTGCAGCATCAGCGAGAAAAGCGCGCGGCTTCGCGCAGGCTCAGTGCGGCGCGCCGCAGTCCCTCCGTAGGCGCGGGGGGGGGGAGGAAGGAGGGCTCCGGCGGCTCCCCGGCGGGTTAAGTGGGATGAGCGCCCAGCGGCTCCACTTCGCCTCTTCCACGCACGCGCTCCACCCCCCCAGAAAAGCCCCTCCCTTTTTTGCACGCCCCTCCCCAGCGGGCGATGGGGGGGGGCGCCTTGACGCCTGCAAGCCCGGGCGCGTTTTGCTCGGGATCCTGATCGGGGTGGGGGGGGGAGCGGACTTCCAAGCATAAGATCCGGCGGCAGATTGCAATTTGCATTGATTATTTTTATTTATTTGTTGCACCAGATCTCCGGTGTTGCGGTTTAGTGTGTGTGTGTGTGTGGGGGGGGGCAGCTCAGCGCCTAGAGGGACTGCTCCCTCTCTGTGCGGGGCTTTGCAACGGTGTGTTTTTGCAAAGCCGGGGATTCCTCCCGCCGTCCCCCCCCCCTTTTCTCCAACGGCTCCTTGGCAGGAGCTGCCTCCCAGCCTTTGCAGCCTCTCTCCGGTTGGCGTCTTCCTGCACATTTCGCACGCGAGCCGCTCCAGCGCCCTCCCGATCTTTTTGTGCGTTCTCATAACCCCCCCCCCCCAGACACACACACACACACACAGCTTCCACCACAGTCCTCCTTGTGAATCTCCCCCATTTCTCTGTTGCAGAACCTCCAGCACCCCACTCAAGTCTTCCCCCGAGTCCTTCCCCACGATCCTTCCCTTGCAGTGCCCACCCCGCCTCCCTCCCTCCCTCCCTCTCTGATACTCTTTCGCCCCCCCCCCCGCAAAGTCTGCCCGTCCTTCACGCCGGATTGGCTCCTCTCTCGGCGTGCGGAGGGGTCGCCCCCCCTCGCCCCCCCCACTCCGGAGGCAGGCGGTCGGGAGGCCGGCGTGGGAAATGGCCTCGACGTGGGCTGCATGGGAGATGGGCGGCAGCGGTGTGCCCCGGCTGCGGGGGGGGGGGGCTGTGTGTGGAAGAAGCAAGCGAGGGAATCAGTCGCAACCTTCCCCCCCCCCCCCTCCGAGATCGCCTCGAGCCGTCATCTTCGGGACCAACCGCGCACGGATCGCCTCTTCCCTGCTAAGGAAATCTCCCCAGAAAGAGATTTGTGCAGATGTGGGGGGGGGGGGTGCCCGCAGAATAGATTCTGGGCGTATTGGGTAAGGGGGAGGTAATAGAAAACCAATTCACACCGGGACACGAGTTATGGGTCCGATCTCTTCCCTATTGCTTCTCCGCTGCCCCCCCCCCTTCCCCATGCACCCAGCAACTATTCTGCAGGCTCCCCAGATTTTCGAAAGTCGATGCCCCCTCCCTCGTCGTCATGCTAAATGGGGAGGGGGGTCTTTGGGCTAAGGTGGTCCGTTGCACCTCCCCCTTCCCCTTGCGGCTCCGGGGTACAGCCCCACGCGGGAACCGCTGAGCCTCGCAGTCATTGTCTTGGACGGAGGGTGCGACTGGGGGATTCTCTGGTGTGATGCGGCTCCCGGGATGGGGCGAAACCGCCGACTCTTCTCCCTCTCTCTCTCTCTCCCCCCCCCCCAATTCAGTTTGAGTCTGATTACGGTGTGCCCGTTAAGCGGCGGCGTTTCCTTGCACGGGACTGCGCTGGAGTTCACGGGTTTGGAGCCGAGTAAGTCTGCATAGGGTTGCGCCAGACATGCGCCGGGAGCTCTGCGGCTTGAGCTCATAGCCAATTAAAAAAAAAAATCCTCAGTTTTCTGGCATTTCGTTTGACCCCTCAAGTCTCAAATTTGGGAAAGGGGGAAAAAAAGATCTGGGCAAAAACGCAGCTATTTGCAATGGATTTCCAAGGGCGAATAGGCAATATTTTAGAAGTTTGAATGCCAGGTGGGCCATGCGGACTTGTGATAAGGAAGACGCTAAATACAGTTAAATCGTGATAGTCAAGTGTGTGTGTGGGGGGGGAGACAGCAAACGGATTAAGCATTTTGATAGCAGGGGGGGTGGAAACTCGACCCAACAGCTCCACCAAGGGACAGACGGAGGAAACGACACCAGCCAAGAGCTCCAGATCGGATGACCTTTTTATCACTTCGCAGAGGCCTGCTGGGTTGCTGCTCTTACTGCGGCTCGATCTCCGCAGCCGCCTTCCCTCTGAGGAGCTCGAGGTTCCCCCGCCTCTTGCCAAAGTCTTTAGAACTGGAGAGATTACGTACAGGTTGAGTATCCCTTTTTTGGACATCCGATATCCAGACTGATCCAAAAACCGGACGTTTTCAGCCGTCATGCAGGCGCTACTCACAGGCCCTCAGCAGCGCCACTAATGGTTCAATGTACACAAAATTATTTAAAAATATTGTTTAAAATTACATTCAGGCTATGTGCATAAAGTATATATAGAAGAAAAAGAAGAGTTGGTTTTTATATGCCGACTTTCTCTACCCCTTAAGGAAGAATCAAAACTAGCTTACCACTTAAGGAAGAATCAAATTACCTTCCCCTCCCCACAACAGACACAACAGGTAGGTGGGGCTGAGAGAGCTCTAAGGGAGCTGTGACTAGCCCAAGGTCACCCAGCTGGCTTCATGTGTAGGAGTGGGGAAACCAACCCAGTTCACCAGATTAGGGTCCACCGCTCATGTGGAGGAGTGGGGAATCAAACCCGGTTCTCCAGATCAGAGTCCACCGCTCAAACCATTGCTCTTAACTCTCCATGCTGGTTATATAAAACATAAAGGAGTTTTGTTGGGTCCCATCCCCAAGGGTATCTCATTATGTATATGCAAAAATTCCAAAATATTGCAACATACGGAAAGATCCGAAATACAGACCACTTCTGGTCCCAAGCAGTCCAAATAAGGGATACTCAACCTGTCCCGTGAAGCGGTCTAGTCACAGGAAAGGCGGTAACCCCTCTGTTCTCTTCACCCCCCAGGCTCACGGACACACAAAACCACACCTCAGTTTTCCTAACACCAAGTCTTCCCTCCACACTTGGGAGAGTTTAAATCAGGGAGCCGCAACATACCGTTTAAAACAACCAAGAGCTGTTTTCACATGGCTTGTTGGGTTAAAGTCCTGCTAAACTGCTTAAAATAGGAAGACAATTCCAGGAAACTCTTCAAGGTCAGCAACCTGTAAACTACAAAGGGCTTCTGAGCATGTGCAAAGGATGCATATTTTTCCTCCTTACAACTGAACAAGTAACTGTGGCTAGGGATGTGAAAATCAGACAAAATGGGGCAACTTGGGTGGAGGGGTAGGATTAAAGCCATTATCCTATGCTGTTTAAAAGTGAATCTCTACCACACAATAAAAGATTGCCATTTCGTTTCTTACTGACTTCGCTACTGTACTTTGAACAGCAGCCTGACTCTCAGAAATTAAGTTAAAAAATTCCCCAAAGTGTGCCAGAAAAATCTTTGTGTTTTTCTTTTTCTTTTGTCTTGTCAGGCTGGTGTCAAAACTCAGCAGCAGGGCCAGAAAAAAAATTGGAGCAACTCAGTTTTAAAATCAGACATCTTGTCTAAAATTAGCCACACATTTCACACTTTTGCTATATGCAAAACACAAAAATATTTGAAAATAATAATAAGGTGGTAGCTGTGTTCATGCACATGCTTAAAGGTTTACAGCTGCAGGATTAAAACTGAAACTTCTTAGTAAAAGAATAATGATTCTTTCATCTACACACCATTCCCCTTTAGAAGTTTCTGTTTTATGGAAATTGCTCAGAGGCTTAGCGAAAAGACAAAATATAGACATTGAACACATAAAGCTGCCTTATACTGAATCAGACCCTTGGTCCATCAAAGTCAGTATTGTCTACTCAGACCGGCAGCGGCTCTCCAGGGTCTCAGGCAGATCTAACGTTACATTTCTATGCCCACTGGGAATGAACACCGCAGGACTTTATACTCATACATGGGCAGACTGCAGATTCTCTTCAGCAACCTTTTGACAGTTCCTAATGCAACATTTTACAATATTTTCAGTTCATATATGTTTGAAGGAATTTATTAAATGTTGGGAAGATCCAGGGAAGGAGAAACTATATGTTTCATTGACAGAAGTGTGTCTTGCATGAGTGGGACACCTAAAGTGCAATCCTATGCAGAGTTACTCCAGTCTAAGCCCGTTGAAATGAATGGGTTGCGGCTGGAGTAACTCTTTTTAGGATCGCAGTGTCAATGCATTAATCGCTATTTAAAATGCTCCTTTTAATCACTCATCAAAAACACACATGGCAGTAGGTTTGATGAAATCAAGAATGTACACCCCAGATCTTAGTTTAGGATGGCTACCAAATAGTAACTTAAGGTGGGGCCACGGGGATTGTTTGTCCTTTATCTGTGGCCGCCGGCCGGGATAATACTATTAAAACCCTAAAATCTTCACCTGTATTGAATTATGGTTACGGTCAAGTATTTCTACAGCTAAATGCTAATTGAGTACTAGGCCACCAGCAAGGATTACCATCCTTTCTCCTTTCCTTATTTCCTTTATTTCTGTTCTTTGTGCTCGCAGATCATGAGCACAACAAATTCAACAAGTTCAGTAATACAGAATAACCAAACATACGGAAATACAAAATCTAAAATGTACAGTCAGAAAGAAATATCATTGAAAACCATAGATAAAAATGTTGCCATGGCGAGGGTTACATTTGGATCAGTATCAGCCAATAGTTTTGCAACAATCTCTTGCTTTAGGGAAGGTCCCCACTTCTGGATGTATACTGCAATCCATTTATCTCTGGCGAGATCATACTTTTTACAGTCAAAAAAATGCTGAACGATGTCCAAATACCGCCATTTACAATCCTAAAATTGTTACCATCCTAAATTGTCAGTCCTTACATTTCTTTAAAGCACCACCCAGTCTTCTACAAATGCCTGCGAGTGACTCTCCTGAAATCTAGGCACTGATCCAGAGAGTTTCCCCCCATCCATTTTAATGTCTTTATACATTAATAATGCAAGTAATAATATGCCTGGGGTTGCCCTCCCAGACCTTCTATGCTGTGTCATGTCTCTATCTTCCTTCCAATTGCTCCTCAAAGCTCTCCTTTTCCATGAAGAGTTTGGTATAAGCTCTTGGGTTTTATAGTTCCTGCTAAGCAAATGAACTGGAAGAGGTACCTATTCTTCCCCTGCGAATACCCACCTCCCTCTTCCCTCCATTGCTTCCCCTTCTCCCAAGCCAGATGATCAGTTCCTCAGGGCAGAAACTTTTTTGTTACTATTTATGGTAGAAGAAGGAGGAGGTGGAGGAGGAGGTGGTGGTGGTAGAGAGGAGGAGTTCCTTTTTTTTATGCAGACTCCCCTTGTGGGAACGGTGAAATCGAATCACTTGCTCATGTCCTTTTTAATTGCTCTTTTTATGCTTGCAGCCAATCCCAGTTCATTGACTTACTGTTTGTAAACAGGGAATTGCTTTCTGATGAAATTAGGACATCCTACCTTATGACCACACAAAAATCCAAAAAATTATTGATTCAGTTGCAAGGTTTTTACAGTTAGCAATCAGATATTGTGAATGGTATGTAGCTTTCCTTAATGGCTTGTTTTATCCATTTTTTTCTCTTTGTAGTTGGATTTATCCTAATGTACGTTTTTCTTTCTATATGCCAATAAAGGCTTGTGTGTGTTTGTGTGTGTGTGTGTGTACGCTAACTTTCTTTGCCTCTCAAGGAGAATCAAACCGGCTTACAATCTCCTTCCTTTCCTCTCCCCACAACAGGCACCTTGTGAGGTAGGTGGGGCTGAGAGAATTCGGAGAGAACTGTGACTAGCCCAAGGTCACCTAGCTGGCTTCATGTGGAGTGGGGAAACCAACCCGGTTCTCCAGATTAGAGTCCGCCACTCTTAACCACTACACCACGCTGGCTCTCTGTGCATACTGATTTCATTCTATAGATGCGCTTAAAGTGTCAGGAGCCTACTGTGGAATTTTTGAGCATCTTGCTAAAATCTACAATCATGTCCCAAGCTGCATGTTAAAAGCCTCCTCCGTTTCAACCTCCAATCCAAAGCTTCCCTTTAGGAACTAGTTTCCTGTTCTTTGGCTCTTAGGTTTGTTTGTTTTTTCCAATTGTGTTTGAAGGAGAGTGCATTGACTGGAAGGCAATATCCCAACACACTACTTTTTAAAACATCTGTTATGTGCATGTTGGGCTGCATTAAATCTGTATGCAAGAAGGGTATGGTTTTGTTTTTTTTACACCGTTTCTCTTTAAGTGGTGTACTGCTTGCAATTCTGAGTATTCCAATAAACTGCAGGAACTTTTACACATGTGTACGTTTTCCTCCAGAAGCAACCATGATGTCAGAGTAACCTTGGCTGCAAAGGGGTGGCCATGTTCGTTTATTAAAATGTATAAATCATGCCTTTCTTCAAGCTTCAAGGCGACTTAAAAAAATAGTTAAAGACATTTGCAGTTAAAACCAATCGAACAACAAACCCCAAATCTATTCCCCTCCCCTTCCTTAAAAGATGCCTGCCATTCAAACCCCCTCAAAAGCCCTGGCAAACTTGCAATGCCTTCTGAAGATCTCCAAGGATGGGGCTACTCTAGGGTTACCAATCTCCAGGTGGTGGCTGGAGATCTGCTATTACAACTGATGTCCAGCCGATAGAGATCAGTTCACCTGGAGAAAATGGCCACTTTGGCAACTGAACTCTATGGCATTGGCGTCCCTCCCCTCCCCAAACCCTAGCCTCTTCAGGCTCCACCCCAAAAACCTTTTACCGGTGGTGAAGAGTTGGTTTTCATACCCCAGTTTTCTCTACCTTTAAGGAAACTCAAACCAGCTTACAGTCGCCTTCCCTTCTTCTCCCCACTACAGACACGTTGTGAGGTAGGAGCGGCTGAGAGAGTTTGGAGAGAACTGTGACTGGCCCAAGGTCACCCAACAGGCTTTGTGTGGAGGAGTGGGGAAACCAACCTGGTTCACCAGATTCAAGTCTGCTGCCCATATGGAGGAGTGGGAGAATCAAACCCTGTTCTCCAGATTAGAGTCCACCACTCTGGAAAGAAAGCAAGCCTAAGGATGCATTTCTGGTTGCAAATTTTAAAAAGTAAACTTTACTACAGGGGGAAGGATAGTAAAATAAGACAGATTGGTTAATTACTTCTCAAACAGTGTGCTTTTCTGAGTTCTGCAATGATCAAAACTACTACAGTTAATATAATTCTATATTTGGTTTCCTTTCCTGCAGGGGAGCAGACATATTGGATCATGAATTGCTAGACTGTCTCATCATTTGCCACACTAGAAACAAGAGGGAGCATTCCATGCAATTTTGAAGCCCCAGGGAAAGCAACAAGGAGTTACCCGATATACCCTGAGTAGGCAAATGAGAAAGAAATGAAGAGGGTAATATGTGGAATACCTTCTCCCTATCCATGTTAGGTTGCATTGTGGTGGAAAGTGTCAAGTCACAGCTGGCGTATGGCACCCCTGTAGGGAGAGCCAGCCTGGTGTAGTAATTAAGAGCAGTGATTTGGAGCGGTGGACTCTAATTTGGAGAACTGGGTTTGATTCCCCGCTCCTCCACATGAGCAGTGGACACTAATCTAGTGAACTGGGTTGGTTTCCCCACTCCTACACATGAAGTCAGCTGGGTGACCTTGGGCTACTCACAGCTCTCTTAGAGCTCTCTCAGCCCCACCTACCTCACAGGGTGTCTGTTGTGGGGAGGGGAAGGGAAGGTGAGTGTAAGCCGGTTTGATTCTTAAGTGGTAGAGAAAGTCAGCATATAAAACCAACTCTTCTCCTCCTCCTCCTGGCAAGAGACGTTCAGAGGTGGCTTGCCATTGCCTGCCTCCTTGTGGGCTGAGAGAGTTCGGAGAGAACCGTGACTGGTCGGAGATCACCCAGCAGGCTTCCTGTGGAGGAGTGGGGAATCAAACCCGGTTCTCCAAGATTAGAGTCCACCACTCTTAACCAAGACACCACGCTGTTGTTAGAAAGTTTGAAGGTGGTCACTGGCTGCTGAAATATCTCTGAGATCTAAAAACATTTCAAGATACAAAAGGGATGATGTTTGCATCCATTTTAGATCACGATGGGTAGCCATGTAGTCCATCTGTAATAGTAGAAAAGAGCAAAAGTCCTCTGGCACCTTAAAAACTAACAAAATTTCTGGTAGGGTATGAGGTTTCGTGAGTTGTGAGTCTTCAGATACAGCTAGAATGTGAGTCCATCTATCCTTGGATTAGGTGTGATATGTAGAGGGGTGGTAGGAGTGGAGAAATCAGCATTGGTAATGAGACATGAATCTCAGATCTCTATTCAGTCCAGGAGAATGCATAGTCTTAAGTGTCATTATTATTTGTAATTCAGCAGTCTCTCTTAGATATTTCATTTTTACAGTACTATTTCAGATGTGGGGGACAGCAATATACAGACGAGTATGTCTTAGCACACTTGTACATATTTAAAAATAATACATACAAAAAGTATTTTCAGATCCCTTTTTTAAAACCTCATAATAATGCTATCAATGTGGGACAATCATTCATCCCTCCCTTTAAAGCATTAGGTACAAGATAAAAGGTAAAGGTCCCCTGTGCAAGCACTGGGTCATTCCTGACCCATGGGGTACTAGATACGAAGGTGTACTGGTATATATTTTTTGCTGTCAAGTCACATCTGACTTATGACAACCCCATAGGTTTTCAAGGCAAGAGATGTTCAGAGGTGTTTTGCCATTGCCAGCCTCCGCATCACCCCCCCCCTCCCGTATTCCTTGGAGGTCTCCCATCCAAATACTTGCCAGGGTCAACCTCACTTAGCTGCTGCTGCTTATTCTTCTCCTCCTCTTCCTCCTCCTGTACCAGGTAAAAATACCAAAGGCACAAATCACTTTTAAAGCAAAGGCATGTGTTCCTTTGACATGCACATTTAGTAAGCCCTTTTAATTGTACATACCACTGAACTGGCCAGAAGACCTCTTGAAGAATAATGACATTTGCTTTCACAAGCTCTCATTTGGGAACTTGGGGGTTTTGGGTGTGTGTGGGGAAACTGTAATAGAAAATGGGGGTGAGGGGAAGAAACCTCTTGTTTCCTTCTGTTGTAGCTCTTTGAAAGTCTGAAACTCAGCATTTGACCCCCTTTTGAGATGGTGAGATGTCTCCTGCTGCACGAACCTTAAAATAACTTTGGCCTGGAGAGGGATAAAGATACGCTTCTCATGTTGGTTCCTTTCCAGAAGTGGAGAAAGTCTTCCAAGGAAGAGGCGCATATGTCTAAAAAAGGAGACTTTCCATTTTGAATGAAGAGATGCTGGTGATTTCAAGCCTCCTATCTTTTTATCTTAGACAAAATGCTTTTGGGTTCAAAAACTTAAGAGGTCCCTCTTGCTCACTTAACTTTTATGCTATTTCCTTTATGTTTAGCTCTGAAGGAGTTCTTCGCCTCCACGCCTCGATTCCTGCAGCTGCCCCCCCTTTTCTTCCACATCGCAAAGGGCTCTACTATATGCTATGGTTTCTTCCATTTTAATGACACCCCCACCCCTTTTTGCACATGCAATGGTGTACAAATAAGCACACTGGCCAAATCCAAAATGACGTGAAGCAAAGTCCACTTTGACAGGGTGAGTAGATGTCAGTTTCACTTGTAACGAGTCTTGCCGTTGCACGAGCACAAGTGTGCTTATTTGAAGTTTTTATAATTGTAATAGCTTGCAATTATTTTTGTACATATTTGTATATAGCTTGTCACACTGTTTGTTTTGATTTATTGCACTTGCTGTAATGCTTAATATACTATTTTGATATTTCTGACTTTTGAGCTGTCCCTGTTTAGTTCTTACAACCTCCAGGTACTAGCTAGAGATCTCTTGCTATTACAGCTGATCTCCAGCCGATAGAGATCAGTTCCCCGGGAGAAAATGGCCGCTTTGGCAAGTGGACTCTATGGCACTGAAGTCCCTCCCCTCCCCAAACCCCGCCCTCCTCAGGCTCCACCCCCCAAAACCTCCCGCCATTGGTGAAGAGGTACTTGGCAGCCCTACTCTTCTTCCTTGCATACACCACATATATCTCATTCTCATTCTGTCTGGTGTCCTTGTCTCTCTCCCCCCCCCCATTGGTTGCCTCTTCTTGTTCCTTCCCGATTCCAGCCAATCAGGGATCACATTGCGAGGAGGATGATTTCAACTGATCGTACCCCAACCGGGATGAAAGTCATCACGAGGCAAAGGAGAGTGATTGAAAATGAGAAAAAAGGAAGGCTCAGAATGCAAGAATGCCCCAAATCACCAGCACGACTAAACATTTTGAGGCAGTGCTACGCCGGGTTTGGCACCGCAATGACCAATTACATATTTTTAAATACCAGTGTGGAGTTCATAGGATACCCCGCGTCTCCTCAAGGCGGATCCGCTATTGGCCCTGAATCCAAAGAGAGAGAAACTTCTAAACTCATCAATTTGGATTCTTCAAGACGAGAACCGCCACGCCGATGCAGATCTCAGCTTTTCAGCAAAATATTCCGCAGCCGTGTTCACCAATCCCGAATAGAAATTTTCATCGTCCCTGGGTTGCGGGAGGAGTAATTGAGACATTTTTAGTCAGCACAAGGCAGCTGGCCTCAGCCACAGTTCTCAGACTGTGCTTGTGAAAGGTGAACAGCTATACCCAGCTAGCAGCTATTATCTCTAATGCTTCATGGAGCAGCGTCCCTAAGGAAGGAAAGCCCTTTTTAAAAAACATCGCCTTGACAAAACAAGCATATGAAGCATGTCTTTATTTTTAAAGTTTAATCTGATTAAACTGGGATTAAAGGGTTATAATCTAGCACCCTCATAGTGTGGAATTTAGAAGCACAGATTTGGTGATTTTTTCCAGTTTAGGGAAAAGTTGTCACATGCCTTATACTGAATCAGACCCTTGGTCCATCAAGACCTGCAGCGGCTCTCCAGGGTCTCAGGCGGAGGTCTTTCACGTCACCTACTTGCCTAGCCCCTTTAACAGGAGATGCTGGGGACTGAACCTGGGACCTTCTGCATGCCAAGCAGATGCTCTACCACTGAGCCACGGCCCCTCCCTCAAGGCTTTGCAATATTGAATCAACTAAGAGATGAGCAATCAGGAGGTGAACTAGTGAATCATGGGAGTTTGGGGGTGGGGGGACAAGAACAGGAAAAGCTGCTGGCCCGGATTCACCTGTTGTCACCAGCAACAGGATGTGCCCAGCAATTGATGAGCTTGGGTATAGAAGCAAAGAAGACCATTCACAGCAAAGAAGACAGCAAACCAGAAGCTTCCTCCTGTTGAGTCAGGCCCTTGGTTGCTCAAAGTCATCCCTGTTTACTCTGACTGGCAGCAGCTCTCTTAGGACTGAGGTGGAGGTATTTCACATCACCTCTTATGTAATACTTTTAACTGGAGGTGCCGGGGACTGAACCTGGAACCTTCTGCATGCTGAGCAGATGCTCTACCACTGAGCCACAGCCACTCCCCTTAAGCAGAGCAAATGGAGCTGTCTTAGACTGAGTCAGACCAATGGTCTCTCAGTATTGTTTACTCTGACAGGCAGCAGCTCCCCAGGTTCCCAGGTAAGTATCAGTAAAGCTTGAATGAACTCTGCAGTGTGGATAGGATCATGTCTAGGGTTGCAAACCTCCAGTGACTAGCTGGAGATCTCGTGCTATTACAACTGATGTCCAGCCAATGGAGATCAGTTCCCCTGGAGAAAATGGCCGCTTTGGCAACTGGACTCTATGGCATTGAAGTCCCTCCCCTCCCCAAACCCCACCCTCCTCAGTCTCCGCCCCAGAAACCTCCCGCCGGTGGCAAAGAGGGACCTGGCAACCCTAGTAGTGTCTCTGGATGCGCATCTGCACCCGGAATGCACGCAGATCTCTTTTGCTCGACGAGAGCTGCGGATTCGTAGATTAGAATTTGTTTGCCGCCTCGTTGGCCCCATGAGTATGGAAAGGTCCCGTAAAAACCGTGTTCAATACATTAAATAAATCAATAATCAATACCGAGACGCAAAGTGTTATTTGGATAATGAATATTCAGGAAGAGCATTTTCTAATATTTGCGGCTTTTGTAGACAGCCCCTCCCTCTGGAAGAGGGACTCACAGAATAGAAACTCTCCCCACCCCCTTCTGTTTATCTCAGTCTTCCGCAGACCTCATTTATCACTTCCCATTAGGCTTGTCAAGGCAATGGAACCCTATGTAAATAGTCTTCCCTTTCATCCCGACGTCTATCTTGATGCACCCCAGGCGAGGCAAGGAAATGAGATTGCATTGCATTTTGGATTTTATTTCTCACAACAGAGGCAAACACGAGCTGCTACTGAGGAACCTGAAGTAGTAAATTTAATCACCCACTTGGTTCAACAAGGTATTATATATCAGGATAAGTGATGCTAAACAGGGAAGGTGATATCTTTTATTAGCCTGTGCTGCCGGATTGGGGGGAAAAAGTTTTGCATCTCTGAAAGGCCTGCCAGCTCCTAAAGCAGAAGAAGATGGCCTGATAGTTGCCCCCCCCCCTCCCCAGGGTTGCCGGGGTCCTCTTTGTCACAGGTGGGAGGTTTTTGGGGTGGAGACTGAGGAGGGTGGGGTTTGGGGAGGGGAAGGAATTCAATGCCATAGAGTCCACTTGCCAAAGCTGCCATTTTCTCTAGGGGAACTGATATCTATTGGCTGGAGATCAGTAGTAATAGCAGGAGATCTCCCTGGCGATATTTGCTCTCCCACTCTCCCCACTCCCTTCCTGCCCCCCAAATGCATCTGGGGAGATAAACACATGCAGTGGGAGAGAGAACTTCATTCCAAACTCTAAACATTTCTTAGACACTGCAGAAGAAGAAACTGAATTAGAATCAGATCTTGAGTGGGGCAATTGTCACAAGCGTATAAGGCAAGAAATGGGACGGCAAAGGAACCGCTTCCTTACTTAGGAAACATGGTAAAAAAAAGTTGCTGTGTTTGGTGTAGGAAATTCTGTGCATTATGTGCAGCAGATGCTTACAGGAAGCCTTCTAAATTTGTGCTAGACTTAATAGACTTAAGGGGAGGGGTTGTGGCTCAGTGGTAGAGCATCTGCTCAGCATGCAGAAGGTTCCAGGTTCAGTCCCCGGCACCTCCAGTTAAAGGGACTAGGCAAGTAGGTGATGTGAAAGATGTCTGCCTGAGACCCTGGAGAGCCACTGCTGGTCTGAGTAGACAATATTGACTTTGAAGGACCAAAGGTCTCATTCAGTATAAGGCAGCTTCATGTGTTCATGTGTTCAATATGGCTATGGTGGGAGGGTATTTCATGCCACTCATCAACTATCTGAGGCACAATGGTGTTAAATTTTTATTTATTGACTTCATCTACACCCCTTTTCACTCCAATGGGGGCCCAAACTGACTTACATCATTCTTGTCTCTGTTTTATTCTCTAAGCAATCTTGTGAGGTAGGCTAGGCTGAGAGTGTGTGACTGGCCCAAGGTCACCCAGCAAGCCTCCATGGCAGAGTGGGGATTCGTAACGGGGGTCTCCCAGATCTTAGTCCACTACTACACAACACTGGCTTTGGTTAAAGAAGAAGAAAAAGAAGAGTTGGTTTTTATATGCTGACTTTTTCTACCACTTAAGAATCAAACCAGCTTGCAATCACCTTCCCTTCCCCTCCCCGCAACAGACACCCTGTGAGGTAGGTGGGGCTGAGAGAGCTCTAAGAGAGGTGTGACTAGCCCAAGGCCTCAGCTGGCTTCACGTGGAGGAGTGGGGAAACAAATCCAGTTCACCAGATTAGCCTCCGCTCAGGTGGAGTGGGGAATCAAAGATCAGAGTCCACTGCTCCAAACTACCGCTCTTAAGCACTATATCATGCTGGTTCCCCATACTGGGAGAGCCCAAGGAGGCCCAGCCATTGGCTGGGGAGAACCAGGTGGACCAGGGAGGGTCCAGCATCTCTCCCTGCTGGGCAGTATTTTGGCTCCATGAATTAAACCATTCTTTCAGTGCTGTATAATTAATTTTATGATACTGTATATGTATTTTAATGTACTGTTTTTATTGTGTGTGTGTAAGTGCCGTCAAGTCGCTTCCGACTCATGGCGACCCTATGAATGAAAGTCCTCCAAAATGTCCTATCTTTGACAGCCTTGCTCAGATCTTGCAAATTGAAGGCTGTGGCTTCCTTTATTGAGTCAATCCATCTCTTGTTGGGTCTTCCTCTTTTCCTGCTGCCCTCAACTTTTCCTAGCATGACTGTCTTTTCCAGTGACTCTTGTCGTCTCATGGCGTGACCAAAATATGATAGCCGCAGTTTAGTCATTTTAGC
Source organism: Euleptes europaea (assembly GCF_029931775.1). Taxonomy (NCBI): domain Eukaryota; kingdom Metazoa; phylum Chordata; class Lepidosauria; order Squamata; family Sphaerodactylidae; genus Euleptes; species Euleptes europaea. The sequence goes on from NC_079320.1 coordinate 76,276,271, forward strand.
TTCTAAGGTCAGTTCAGGCTTGATTTGATCTATAACCCACTGATTTGTTTTTTTGGCAGTCCACGGAATCCGTAACCCTCTCCTCCAACACCACATTTCAAAGGAATCTATTTTCTTCCTATCAGCTTTCTTCGCTATCCAGATTTCACAACCAGACATGGTAATAGGGAATACGATGGCATGAATTAATCTAATCTTGGTGGCCAGTGACACATCCTTACACTTCAAAATCTTTTCTAGCTCCTTCATGGCTGCCCTTCCCAGTCTCAATCTCCTTCTAATTTCTTGGCTGCAGTCTCCCTTTTGGTTGATGGTGGAGCCAAGGAATAGAAAGTCTTGAACAATTTCAATTTCCTCATTGTCAACCTTAAAGTTGTGTAATTCTCCTGTTTTTATTGTACTGTATTTTAATTATGATGTGAATTGCCCGGAGCCCAGCTTTTCTGAGGGAGGGCGGGATATAAATAAAGATGATGATGGGGGTGGTGGTGACATCACTTCTGGTACCACCCAAAGCAGGAGACCTACCCTGTCCTGTACCCACTGATCATTAGGGCATTAAGATAATGGCTGAGAACATCTTCTGCCACCTTCCTTTCTTTTTCATTGTTTGTTTTTGAACATCCAATCTGACAAAGAGTTCTGGAGAACTTGAAAGCTCGCACTCCATGTTTGTTATTTCGGTGGGCTTTAATAGAAGATATTACACCGCTTTTATTGTTCCTCCTGTTTTCTTTCCCGCAAGTACTTTCTATCTCCTTTTTAAAAATAAATAAATGTACCAGTGTTTCTTCCTCTCCAGAAAACATGTTGCCGAACACTTAGCCTCACTAAATAATCACTGGGAAGCAAACAGAATTATTCAGCAGGAGATGAGGTAGGAATTGAACTCGGAGAGACTCCAGTCTTCAGGCCTAAATCATCTCCTGGACTGAACTGAAATAAAAAGGCAAGAGAGCCTTTTTAACTGAAGGAAAATGTGTGGAGCCCATGGTCACCCATGTCAATTGTGATGGCAAATGGAGAGCCAAATCCTTCCCTCTCCGTGGCTGATCAAAGCAAAGGGTTTTTTCATCCCCCTCTCCGACAGCCTGGATGACGTCTAGGGTTGCCAACCTCCAGGTACTAGCCGGAGATTTCCTGCTATTACAACTGATCCCCAGCCGATAGAGATCAGTTCCCCTGGAGAAAATGGCCGCTTTGGCGATTGGACTCTATGGCATTGAAGTCCCTCCCTTCCCCAAACCCCTCCCCAAAGTTCTCCTAGGGTCGTGGATGGTAAGGTTATTAAATACAGGTTGAGTATCCCACATCTGGACATTCCATCTCCAGACTGACCAGAAAACTGGACCCTTTGAGACGGGCAGATCCATGCAGCCCAGCCTCTCCTGACATCTGAGAGGCCGGGCTGTGTGGATCTGACTCGCTAAAACGCAAACCCTACCAGAAATTTTGTTAGTCTTTAAAGTGCTACTGGACTCTTGGTAGGGTTGCCTTTACCTTTACCTTTTATCCCTTAGAAGCTCCTTGATCAATTGATCTTGAGCAGCATATATCTAGTGTTGGAGGGATATAAGGACTGAAACAAATCTTGCCACTGACAATGTAGCCTTGGGGTGGTAGGGTTGCCAGTTCCCTCTTCACAACCGGTGGGAAGTTGTTGTTGTGGAGCCCGAAGAGGGCAGGGTTTGGGGAGAAAAGGGACTTCAACACCATAGTGTCCAATGGCCAAAGCGGCCATTTTCTCCAGGGGAACTGATCTCTATCAGCTGAAGATCAGTAGTAATAGCGGGCGATCTCCAGTCACCACCTGGAGGTTGGCAACTCTATCCCTCACTGCCAAATTCCCAATTTTCAAGGTGTTGGCACTTGGGTTGCCAACTCTGGATCAGAAAATTCCTGGAGATCTTTGGTGTGCATTCGGCAACACCAAAAAAAAAAAAAAAAAAAACCCCGAAAAATACAAATTAGGTATCTTTCAGGTTTTTTTTTTCTCCTGACAAAAAATGGCAGCAATTTAAATGGAGCCAAAAAGCTGATCGTGAATTATGCCCAAGTTTTTTTCATATCTTTTGAGCCACTTTGTCCCCGTCACCATTTAATGGTTTTTTAAAAGATTGGATGGGAATCCCCCTCCCCCTCCCTCCCTTTTCTGGTAGCCAGGTAGGGTCACCAACCTCCAGATACCAGCTGGAGGTCTCCTGCTATTACGACTGATCTCCAGCCAATAGAGGTCAGTTCACCTGGAGAAAATATCTAAAGATGAGAAAAAGAAGTGTTGTTTTTTATATGCCTGACTTTCTCTGCCACTTAAGGAAGAATCAAACCAGCTTACAACAATCACCTTCCCTCCCCCCCCCCAGGTGGGTGGGGCTGAGAGAGTGTGACTAGCCCAAGGTCACCCAGCTGGCTTCATGTGGAGGAGTGGGGAATCAAACCCGGTTCTCCAGATCAGAGGCTACCACTCCAAACCACTACACCACGCTGCCGCTCTTAACCACTACCCCCACGCTGGCTCTCAATGAGGTAACTGATTTATTAGGATATTTTTTACCATCCAAAGGTGGGCCTTTTTGGAATCCCCCCCTCTTTGGCCAGCCAAATCTCTCTGCCCTTCCATCTATGCCAATGGCATTTCCATATATTCCCAGCCCCCCACCCCACCTCTAAACCTGTAGGAAGAGAAAGAAAACAGTCCTTACAATTTTCTCAGCCATTATTGAGGTCTCTGAACTACAGATACTGTACTATAGTATATTGTTGTAGTACTATAGTAATGGTTGCTGGGCAGAGGAAGGCGCTGGCAAACCGCCTCTTGCCATGAAAACCCCAAAAAGAGGTTGCCATAAGTCGGCTGCGACTTGAAGGCACTTTACACACCCACACACAGTAATGGTATATAGTACTCTTTATCATTTAATAAATAATATTGCTTTTTCTGCCTGATGGATGCCAGTCCCACAGTCGGTTGACAGTTGAACTGACAAAACAGGTCAAGAATCCAGCCCTACTAGGGTTGCCAACCTCCAGGTACTAGCTGGGGATATCCCGCTATTACCAACATGTATCCAGCACTTTGAAATATTATTAAGATGTGCAATATAAGAGGAACTTTATTGTAAGTACGGTATGTATTTTATTATTATATAAATTAACTTTCTAGGAGATTATTCCTCCATGAAGTTTTTCCTCATTGAATATTGATATTCTCCTCCCTACCTGCATTGAGATGAGCGCAGAAGAGTGATGTTTGTACTCTCTGAGACACGTCATATATGAACTGTTCCCTTTCTTCCTTCCTTCACCTTTGAGGTGGTTGATTGTATGTCTGTTTTACTGTTGTATTTGTGTGTTGTATACATTTTATAGGTGACTTAGAATATTGATGGATAAGGTTAGACACAGTAGCATATAAAGATATTTTTGCACTTTAAATTTGATTTCGCTCCTGTCCTGATTTCCTAATTTCCCCAATATTAGTACAGTGGTGTCTATTTCTCCCCCAACCTCCAGGTACTAGCTGGAGATCTCCTGCTATTACCACTGATCTCCAGCCGATCGAGATCAGTTCACCGGGAGAAAACGGCTGCTTTGGCCATTGAACTCTGTGGTGTTGAAGTCCCTCCCCTCCCCAAACCCTCCCCTCCTCAGGCTCTGCCCCCAAAACCTCCCGCTGGTGACGAAGAGGGACCTGGCAGCCCTAACCCCTGGCGGGGTTTTGGTTTGGTTGCCCGGACAACTGGAAGAAAACATTTCAATGCCTAAAGCTTGAAGGGTTGCGAACTGGTGTTGGAAATAGCTTTGTGTTGTCGCCAACTCATCACATCCGTTTCATTCACTCCTTGCTACATGGAGAGCCACATTTGCCATCACCCAAAAGAGCCACATGATGATCGTATGCCATGTACCAGCCCAGACACAAAAACATACAACAATATAACTATTAATCTTAAGTACAGAATGATAACCTTTCCCTCCCAGTTTCTCTGAGCATGCAGGTGTGACCCTTTTTGCTGAAAAAAGGGCCAGGTTAGTGACCACAGGATTTGTAGATGCCCCCATTCAAAACCTGCCCCCATTCAAAACACTTGAACACTTAAACAAATAGCATTTATTGAAAGGGGAGGGGAACAATAAAGTGAAACTAGGAGTGTGAAACAAACAGTGGGGATAGCCATTATATCAAGCCATCCCAAAGTCAGTGGGCAAAGAAGAGGAAGTCTCTTTAGTTTCTGGTTTCTGACCAGGGTTGCCAAGTGTCAGGTGGCAGCGGGTAAACTACTGCCAATCCACTGGGCTGCCCACCGACCAGCTGAGGGCCAGCGGGCACCCCATGCACGCGGGACGCGCCTACGTCAATTCGGGGTTTACCCTGAAGCGACGGGGATGCTCTAGCAAATTCAGCCGAAAGAGTTTTGGCCGAGATTGAGAGAGCGTCCCCATCACTTCCGAGTAAACCGGAAGTGATGTTGGCGCGCGGGTGCATCGAGCCAGGCGTGCGCCTGCACCACGCACCCCAGAAAACCTCCCGCCGACCCAACGGGACCTGGTAAGCCTAGTTCTGACTCACAAGCTGCAGACAGGTCCCACTCTCCGCACAGTTCCTGGGAAGAACCCCTTTTCAAATTCACTGTTTCAAATTCACAATAGTGTAGAATCCTTCTTCAGTCCTTCAGAGAATTGCTTCTAAAGAGTGTATAGTCATACCCTATGAGGGATATGAAAATGATTGTGTAAGTATAAATCAGGTTAGTATAAGACGTCCAAAAGGTACTTCACATCAAGCAGCATTAGAGAATATTTTATATTGAAACGGCCGTATCCTATTGAAGATTGTAGCTTCTTATTCATCTGAAAATTGAACTTGAACTTATACATACTTGGTACTCTGCTGAGACCTTTGAAAGATTTTTTGCTCCTTTATTGTATATTTTGTACATACTATGTGTTGGTTATAGTGTAGTTACTTGTATTTGTACATTGTATGTTTATAGGAATCGCAGTAGCTTATATAAAAATTGCACCTTGTTTGTAAATGTTTTTCGCTCCTATACTGTTTTCCTAACCTTTGGTATTATTAGTATAGAGGTGCCTGTTTCTCCCCCATCTAGAGGCTGGCAACTAGGGTTGCCAGGTCCCTCTTTGCCACCGGCGGGAGGTTTTGGGGGCGGAGCTTGAGGAGGGCGGGGTTTGGGGCAGGGGAGGGGCTTCAGTGCCACAGAGCCCAACTGCCAAAGCGGCCGTTTTCTCCAGGGCAACGGACCTCTGTCGGCGGGAGGTCCGCTGTGAGAGCAGGAGAGCTCCGGCCACCACCTGGAGGTTATTATAAACTATAATAAACGGCAGCACGTGGCTTCAAAGATAATATAATGTGAAATATACCAATTGGAAAAGAAAACAATATGATAGGATATAATAATTCTATTTTTTGGAAAATCCAAAACACAACATGTATTCATAAATACTGTGTTGAAAGCCACACAGAAACCTCACGGGGTCTGAAAGAACAAAAAATGTATCTATACAGATTGCTTTTAACAACAAAACATGAACAACATGAATTCAAGAATTATTTCTGTGGCCTTAACAAAGGCTCATGGGTCTGAAATAAAATAACAAAAAATGTATATATACAGACTGCTTTTAACAACAAAACAGTAACAACAAAACATGTATACATGAGCCTTTGTTAAGGCCACAGAAATAATTCTTGAATTTATGTTGTTCATGTTTTGTTGTTAAAAAAGCAATCTGTATATATACATTTTTTTGTTATTTCAGACCCAGTGAGGTTTCTGTGTGGCTTTCAACACAGTGTTTATGAATACATGTTGTGCTTTGGATTTTCCAAAAAATAGAATTATTATATTCTATTGGTTCTTGTGGGTTATCCGGGCTGTGTGACCGTGGTCTTGGTATTTTCTTTCCTGACGTTTCGCCAGCAGCTGTGGCAGGCATCTTCAGAGGAGTAACACTGAAGGACAGTGTCTCCTTCCATCAATATTATATTCTATCATATTGTTTTCTTTTCCAGTTGGTATATTTCACATTATATTATCTTTGAAGCCACGTGCTGCCATTTATTATAGTTTCTACTATTTCCAGCATAGGTATTTTCTTCTTCCAACCACCTGGAGGTTGGCAACCCTGCAGGTAACGGAAGCACATCTCGAAGGCTGAGCCCAAAAGTCCCCAGGTCTCCCGATGGCAGGTACCGGGATGTTTTGAAGGCTTTCAAAGGCCAGGTTATCGATAACCTGACGAAAATAGGTGTGGCCGTGTGGGTTTGGCCTTCTGTTGGAGTTGGGAGGGGATATTTTGTCCCTGTGAGGGAGCCACGGGAGAAGCCTGAGAGAAAAAAGGAGAGTCTAGAGGAGAAAAGGCAAGGGGGAAGCCCTCTGGGTCCGAGGGCGGAGGACAGAGGGATCGGAGAAGTCGCCTCAAGAGAGCTGCCACCTCTGGGGGTCTGCCAGCCAGCCAAGCCCCTTCCGCATTTTACATTGATCTACAGGAGAAGAGTAAAGGTCTTCCACCTTCAAATTTACAAGTGATAGCTTCTGTTCAAAATGCTGGAGCCAGGGAGCCTCCTAAGAGTCCCTGAGGTTAAGCTTACCAAGCTACCATCTGGGTCCTCAAAAAAAATAGATGAAACCAAAAATTAAAGGCTCAAACCCAGGCACAAGCTTCTATTGCGCTAAGTCCAAACTCATAAGGAAGGGCTGATGATGAACATGCCGTGCTATAAAGCAAACAGAGATGAAAACCTTTGCAGTGGGACCAACGGATAAAGAAAGGGATCATTCAAGGAGATTGCCCACACTATCCTCACCATTCTGTTACCGTCTTGAAGTATGTCTGCGTGCCACTCTATGTACACAGGATCCGGCTTGTATTTGCATTTGTATTCATTAATGTATTTCTGTAAATGTGTGCAGGTTTACAAAGGGTTTTAATTAACCACTGATGAAGGCCCCATAGGCCGAAACGCGTTTGGTATGTGGTTATAGTTATCAACCTCAGGAAATGCCATTGTGCTATTTTAATGCTTTTAAATAATTTTAACTTTTATGTAGCGCTTCTAATAAATTATACTTTCAGTATTTATACATAGACTTGTATATATTTTCTTTTCACCCAACCTTGGGTACCCAGCTTTTGTTTTGAGGTTGGGTTTTATTCCCCTCCTTTTTTTCTTCCACTCCAGAGCTTCCCAGAGAGATCTGCGGGACTACTGCCAGAATGCGGGACCAGCTCAGTCAGATGTGACTAGGAGGCAGCGACGTTCTTCCGCAAGCAATGTGTGCTTTGAGTTCCACAGTCCCCCTTCCTCACACCTTCCAGAACTGGCCTCTTTTGACAGGGTTCGCACGTACCTCTCCACTGCCTCGGTGCTTTAGAGATTTCTCTCTGCAAGGAGAATCTCCACCCTCGAGATGGAATGGGGGGAGCTGGCTGGCCGTGTTGTGGGAGGGACAGTTTCCCATGGAGGCGCCAGAGTGCTGCAGGAGGCCTTCACTGTCTTTCAGGTAGCAGCAATCCTGCATCACAAAGTCTCCTTCAGAAGACTTCAACCTGGGAGGTTTGGGGCTCTCCGCTAATGGCTCGAAAAGTGAGTAAATCTGGAAGTGACAGAGGATGGAAAACAATTAAAAGCTTCAGACCATACAGGAATGGAGATTGTCAGGTGATTAACAGAGAGAACCAAAACGTCTTCTGTTCCCTCACTGTCACATCCCCTGGATGTGAGGTGTGGCACTAGGGTTGCCAACTGCATAGGTTTGCCAGGTCCCTCTTCACCACCAGCGGAAGCTTATTGGGGCAGAGCCTGAGGAGGGCAGGTTTTGGGGAGTGGAGGGACTTCAGTGCCATAGAGTCCAATGGCCAAAGCAACCATTTTCTCCAGGTGAACTGATCTCTATTGGCTGGAGATCAGTTGTAATAGCAGGAGATCTCCAGCTAGTACTAGGAGGTTGGCAACCCTACAACTGCAGCATGGGAAATTCCTGAAGATTGGAGAGGTGGAGCCTGTGGAGGGCAGGGCTAGGGAAGGGGAAGCCCCTCATCTGGGTACAAAGCCAAAGAGCCCACCCTCCAAAGCAGACATTTCCTCCACAGGAACTGATGTCTGTACTCAGGAGATCTGTTGGGAATTCCAGAAAACCTCCAGATGCATGTGGGAGCTGTCAGTCCTATTTGTAGGGTTGCCAACATCCAGGTACTAGCTGAAGATCTCCTGTTATTACAACTGATCTCCAGCTGATAGAGGTCGGTTTTCCTGGAGAAAACAACTGTTTTGGCAATTGAAGCCCTTCCCCTCCCCAAACCCCACCCTTCTCAGGCTATGCCCAAAAACCTCCTGAAGGTGGCGAAGAGGGACCTGGCAACCCTGCACACATGAACACACATGAGGCTGCCTTATACTGAATCAGACCTTCAGTCCATCAAAGTCAGTATTGTCTACTCAGACCAGCAGCGGCATTCCAGGGTCTCAGGCAGAGGTCTTTCACAACACCTACTTGCCTAGTCCCTTTAGCTGGAGATGCTGGGGATTGAACCTGGGACCTTCTGCATGCCAAGCAGATGCTCTACCGCTGGACCACAGCCCCAACCCTTCGTATTTGGCACAGAAGGTGTGAACAAAGATGTCCCACTGCCTTTTCTCTCTGCTGGTAACTCGTCAAGTGGCTTTAGACAAGTTCAGCCTGAACCCCATCTGGATTCGTATCTAGTTTGGCCTGTAGATTGCGGAAGTCTGCTTAAAATATGGAGGACTTTGGCTCAGCAGCAGAGTGTGTACAGAAAGTCCCCAATACTCAGTTCACAGAGCCTCTGGATCCCAGGTGTCAGAAAACACTTTTTCTCTTCCAGAGATCCTAGAGAGCCAACGGAGAATGCTGAGCTAGATGGACTGATGGTCTGACTCGGCATACCGCAACTCCCTATGCTGACTGGGTTTCCCAGTGGATCAGAAGTAGAGCCCATTTTTCCATGGTCAGTGGCCGTGATTGCCCTGCAGAAGGTGCCAGGTTCAAGCTCAGGTTCATGGAGTGATTTGGCTTCAGCTGAACTAAGGCTTAGGGTTACAACTGATCTCCCGCCGATAGAGATCAGTTCACCTGGAGAAAATGGCCTTTTGCAATAGCACTCTATGGCATTGGAGTCCCCCCCAAACCCCGCCCTCCTCAGGCTCCGCCTCAAACACCTCCAGGTATTTCCCATCCCAGATCTGGCAACCCTACAAGGCATCTTCCCTTTTTCTCTGGTTTCTCACTTATTGCTCTCCTGGACTATCAGGTTCTTGGCTGTTCATTCAATCCTTCCTGTATTCCCCTTGACCCCTAAAGCGACTCGCTTCTCTTGTTATCTGCCCAGCTTTTTTGCTTTGAAGACTCACCACATGAACGACGACCTCCAGGTGTTCAGGCTCCTCTGCTGTCAAAGGCCAAATCTCTTCCTGATAGCCGAACAACTCCTTCATTTCATGGTGACTGACAGGTTCCTCTGCTGCCCCTCCTAGTGCATCACTCTTATTCTCTTTATGGGCTGCTTCTTCCCTTCCTTCCTGCTGCTGTAGGTGCAAAGCCAAAGTATACAAAGGTTTCATTTAAGACCCTTCTGCTCCTGATGCACAAGCACATAGCCTGAGGAGGGGAGGGGATGGACTTCAATGCCACAGAGTCCAATTATCAAAGCGGCCGTTTTCTCCAGGGGAACTGATCTCTATCAGCTGGAGATTAGTTGTAATAGAAGGCAATCTCCAGCTAGTACTTGGAGGTTGGCAACCCTCTCCTGATGACATGAGCGAAGTTGTGGTGGAGCACGGAGAGGCAGTCCCATAAATAATAGGGGCCAAGGCCATGAAGGGGTTTATACAAGATAGCCAATACCTTAAACTGAGCTCATTAACAAATGGCCAACCAATGGAGTATCTTCAGAATGGGAATAGTATGAATGCTCCATCCAGCTCCCACTAATAATCGAGCCATGACCCTCTGTACCAGTTGAGCTTTCTGAGTTGATTTTGAGTGGAGAAAAACATACAACGTATTACAGTAGACTAGTTTTGATATTACTCTGGCATGGATTCAGGGGGTGCCCTGAAGGTTGGCAACCCTACATCTGGCCTTCGTAACAAATTAGTTTGATACCCTTACTGTATGTAGGGTTGCCAACCTCCAGGTGGTGGCGGGAGACCTACTACTATAACAACTGATCTTCAGCTGATAGAGGTCAGTTCACCTGGAGAAAAGGGCCACCGACAATTGCCCTGAGACAATTAGGATCTATTATAGCTTCAGTTGACCTAAGACAAGCCCTGCTGATTCTTTTTTCTCAATGATTGGTCTCCTAGACTGACAGGTTCTTGCCTGTTCTTTGCATTCTTCTCTCATTCTTCCAACCTCTTAGCCAACCTGCACTTCTGATTATCTGCCCCGCTTCTGTCTTTTCTTTCTAGACTCACCTCATTGACGGCAGGCTCCTGCTTCTCCTCCTGGCTGTCCCCAGGCTGAGGCCCGAACTCCTCCTTTGTTTCATGGTGACTGATACGTTCATCTGTTGCCTCATGTAGCGAATCACACATATGCTGTTTATGGTCTTCTTTTTTCTTGCCTTCCTGCTGCTGTAGGTGCAAAGCCAAAGTATACAAAGGTTTCATTTAAGACCCTTCTGTTCCTGTTGCCCAAGCACATAGCCTATCTGAAAATGGAGTTCCATCAAACCATCCCTTCAGTTCAGCCGTCGGCAGGACAGTCGGCCTGGCAAGCATAAAAGCTCGCCTATGACTAGGAATTGTGAGAAATCTCAAATATGAAGGGAGAGTAGTTGGTGGAGAAATTCTTAGTGCAAAAGTGGAACATACTCGCCTTGCCCGACTCAGTGTTCTAGCTCGATCAAGGTTTGCCACCCTTGTGGTAATCAACTTTATTGCTTCCTGGATACCCATACTGCTGATGTTTGTAAGGGGGAGACCAAGAAATTCGATCCTATTACCCACACAGGAGAAGCTTTCCTGAAGCTTGGAAACCCTATATCTGTCCCTCGTAACGAATTAGTTTGACACCCTTACTCTATGTAGGGTTGCCGACCTCCAGGTGGTGGCTGGAGACCTAATATAACAACTGATCTCCAGCTGATAGAGGCCAGTTCACCTTGAGAAAATGGCCACTTCGGCAATTGCCCTGAGACGATTAGGATCTATTATGGCTTCAGCTGACCTAAGACAAGCCCTGCTGATTCTTGTTTCTCAATTATTGGTGTTGTGCCTGAGAAAATCATACTGGCACTGTTCACATAGACACGAGAGTAAAGAAGACACGCAAGTGTCAGCCTCCCCTCCCTTCTCTCTCTGTGCCTCAAAGCAGGAACAGCAAACACACACACACACACACAGGCTCAGAAACTGCTGACTCTTCTAAAGTCCCTTCCCTTAAAGAACATCACGAACTGTCAGTAGAGAAGGCTTCCATTCATAAAAGTATCGACTAGGTGGCGCTTGCGCAATAGAAGCTAGTTAGGTAATGGTGACAGAGGATGCGATGTTCAGAACTGTATCTTTATTGAAATGGAATGCTGAAAGTCTATAAAGATGCTTGCATAAAAGCTCGCCTATGACTAGGAATTGTGAGAAATCTCAAATATGAAGGGAGAGTAGTTGGTGGAGAAATTCCTAGTGCAAAAGTGGAACATACTCACCTTGCCCGACTCAATGTTGTCGCTCGATCAAGGTCTGCCACATTTGTGGTAATCAACTTTATTGCTTCCTGGATACCCATACTGTTGAGGTTTGTAAGGGGGATACCAAGAAATTCGATCCTATTACCCACACAGGAGAAGCTTTCCTGAAGGTTGGCAGCCCTATATCTGTCCCTCGTAACGAATTAGTTTGACACCCTTACTCTATGTAGGGTTGCCAACCTCCAGGTGGTGGCTGGAGACCAACTATAACAGCTGATCTCCAGCTGATAGAGGTCAGTTCACCTGAAAATTGCCTCTTCAGCAATTGGACTCTATGGCATTGAAATTCCTCCCCAAACCCCACGCTCCTCAGGCTCCGCCCCAAAATCCTCCCATCGGTGGCAAAGAGGGACCTGGCAACCCTAACTCTATGTGATCAGGAGGATCAGCACATTTAAACAGTTCCAGATGTTACTGTTGCAGCTGGGATCAACAGCCACTTGTGGTTATTTGCATGATTCCTCATCTGCTTAACTCATTCAGTAAGGGAAAAATGCCCAGGGAGGCCATCAGCCAGCAATGTTTGGGTGACATTGCACCCCCCCACACACACACCTCAACACATCTCTGTCTCTTGCCCATAGGTGACAGGATACAATTGAGAAGTAATCCAACAATGCAAAGAACCTTCCTCAGTATGGTTTATTATCTTTATCTGTCTTTCTATTTACAACCCTCTCAAGCAGCTGGTTATGCTCCAGCTGCCCCTTGCAGGAGTGGTGGTGGGGTCCCGGGCTACTCTGTAGGATCGCTTAAAGATACTCCGGAAGCATAGGAGGACATGATGATGAGGTTTGGCAAGAACCCATTACAGGGTTGGCCGGTGGTACATCCTGTCCACCTTCTGGCACTGTTGGGGCCCGCAATAAAAAGAGAGGCCACTAACTGAACTCATTCTGACTGCCATGGCTCCTAACCGAGGAATTCTGGGAACTGTAGTTCTGTGAAGGAAAGGTGGGAACAGTCTGCAAGCTGCTTTAGAGTTAGGACTGCCAGGTGCCTCTTCGCCACCTGTGGGAGGTTTTTGGGGTGGAGCCTGAGGAGGGCGAGGTTTGGGGAGGGACTTCAGTGCCATAGAATCCAATTGCCAAAGCAGCCATTTTCTCCAGGGGAACGGATCTTTATCGGCTGGAGATCAATTGTAATAGCAGGAGATCTCCAGCTGCCACCTGGAGTTTGGCAACCCTAATCTCTGAGTTGAGAGGGATTGGGCACCAGCCACAAAGGAGAGTTTATGCTTCCCTCAGCTTCCCTGAGAGATCTTGCAGGCGACATCGCAGTGGATTAGATACTGGCATATGGGACTGCTATATAACTTCCTTGACTGATAGGCGTTTTTAACATGTATATGGACATTCGAGTCCTTCGGGATTGTTGGAAAGTTGCTAGAATGCAATCCACTGTAAGTAATGTACTGTTTTTGTAATTTAGGCAGTTAATTTTATTATGTGGGTATTTATTATTATGGTGTTATTCCAGTCTAGATTGCATGGAGCACGCCTTACATATCTGATGAAGACGTTGCGAAACGGGACTTTTATCAGAATCCTGTCCAGCCGCTCTATTTGGAATTCTGCTGCTATTCATTCTGTCAGTCTGATCACTAAGGTGGTTCTTCACAGCTTGGATGAGATAAGCTTTAGCTATGTTCTAGTCCTCTATGTTTTAATTATTGTAATTGACATTATTTTGCATTGTATAGTATATACCTCCATTGTATTATCAGTGTAGACGATTGCATTGTCAGTTTGATACTGATGTTTTTTGGCCCCTGCTGCTGTTATTTTGTTACTGATCTTACTGCCACCTGGGGGTTGGCCACCCTAATCTCTGAGTTAAGAGGAGTTGGGCACCAGCCACAAAGGAGAGCTTATGCTTCCCTCAGCTTTCCTGAGAGATCTGGCGAGCAACATTGCCGTGGATTAAATACTGGCATATGGGACTGGTACAGCCTGATGTGATTGAAGGCATGCTGTGTTCTTCCCCAAGCTATCTCTGTTTTGAATGCAACAGACCCCCTTTCTCAAACCTTCCAGAACTTGCCTCTCTGGCTTGATGGGGTTGCCATGTACCTCGCCATTTCCCCCCAAAGCCTCCACGTGTTGCCAGTCTCCTAAGGGCCCCCAGTTTCATCCTCCAGGATAGGCGGCAGTGTATGATGGTACGGGTGCTTCTTATAGGGAGACTTTCTCTTGGAGAATGTGGTGCATAGAGGTTTGCCCTGAGATGCCAATCCTGGCACTGCTTTAGGGGCACCGTCCTGAATCTCCTCAGGGGCCCCAGTTTCCTCCTCCAGATTGGCCAGCAGTGAATGATGGTTCAGGCTCTTTTTATGAGGAGACTTCCTGTTGGAGAATGTGGTGGGTAGAGGCCTGCCCTGAGACGCCAATCCTGGCACCTCTTTAGGTGCACCTTCCCGACTCTCCTGAGGGCCCCCAGTTTCCTCCTCCAGGTTGGCCAGCCGTGAATGATAGTATGGGCTCTTCTTATGAGAAGATTTCCTGTTGCAGAATGTGGTGGGTAGAGGCCTGCCCTGAGATGCCAATCCTGGCACCTCTTTAGGGGCACCATCCTGAATCTCCTGAGGGGCCCCAGTTTCCTTCTTCAAGATGGGCAGCCGTTTCCCCCCAAACTCCACATGTTGCCAAGCCTGCTAAGGGCCCCCAGTTTCCTCCTTCAAGATGGACATCAGTGAATGATGGTACGGGTGCTTCTTATAGCGAGACTTTCTCTTGGAGAATGTGGTGCATAGAGGTTTGCCCTGAGAGGCCAATCCTGGCACCTCTTTAGGGGTACCATCACGAATCTCCTGAGGGCTCCCAGTTTCTTCCTCCAGGTTGGCCAGCAGTGAATGATGGTCCGGGTCTTCTTATGAGAAGATTTTCTGTTGCAGAATGTGGTGGGCAGAGGCCTGTGCTGAAATGCCAATCTTCGCACCTCTTTAGGGGCACTGTCCCGAATCTCCTGAGGGCTCCCAGTTTCCTATCCCAGGGTGGCCAGCAGTGAATGATGATTCAGGCTCTTCTTATGAGGAGACTTCCTGTTGGAGAATGTGGTGGGTACATGTCTGCCCTGAGATGCCATCCCGAATCTACTGAGGGCCCCCAGTTTCCTCCTCCAGGTTGGCCAGCAGTGAATGATAGTATGGGCTCTTTCTCTGAGGAGACTTCCTGTTGGAGAATGTGGTGGGTAGAGGCCTGCGCTGAAATGCCAATCCTGGCACCTCTTTAGGGGCACCGTCCCGAATCTCCTGAGGGCTCCCAGTTTCCTATCCCAGGGTGGCCAGCAGTGAAAGATGATATGGGCGCTTCTGAGGGGGAGAGTTCCTGTTGGAGAATGTGGCGGGTGGAGGCCTGCCCTGAGATGCCAATCCTGGCACCACTTTAGGGGCATCATCCCAAATTTCCTGAGGCCCCCTGATTTCCTCTTCCAGAATTGGCAGCAGTGAAGGATGGTAGGTGTGTTTCGCCTTCCCCCAGTCTTTGTTCTTGTGCTTGGGCTGGGAATCTCTCCGGCACTTCGCTCTGGGGAAATTCTAGGTATAGAAAAGGCACCTGGTTGTTGGCAACTCTTTGGGGAGACCAATGTTTACTTTTCTCTGGAAGGAAAAGAGGGTGTGAAAACAAATGAGACCTTCAGGCTATCCAGGAATGCATATTGTCAGGATATTAACAGCAGGAGCTACCAAGTCATCTGTTCCCACTAGGGTTGCCAACCTCCAGGTTCTGCAACACTGGTTAAGGAATTATTCAGTATGCAGCCAGCCCTGGATGGCCCAGGCTAGCCTGATCTCATCAGATCTCAGAAGCTAAGTAGGGTCAGCCCTGGTTAATATTTCGATGGGAGACCGCCAAGGAATACCAGGGTTGCTGTGCAGAGGAAGGCACTGGCAAACCACCTCTGAGTGTCTCTTGCCATGAAAACCCCAAAAGGGGTCGCCATAAGTCGGCTGCGACTTGAAGGCACTTTACACACACACACACTGAATAATTCCTTAACCTCCAGGTTCTAGCTGGAGATCTCCTGCTATTACAACTGATCTCCAGCCGATAGAGATCAGTTCCCCTGGAGAAAATGGCCGCTTCAGCAATTGGACTCTATGGCATTGAAGTTCCTCCCCTCCCCAAACCCCACCCTCCTTTGGCTCAATCCCAAAAACCTCCCGCTGGTTGCAAAGAGGAACCTGGCAACCCTATTTTCCACACTGCAACATTCCCTAGATGCAAGGTTTTGGCACTAGGGTTGCCTACTCTGGATTGGGAAATTCCTGGAGATTTGGGAGTTGGAGCCTGGGGAGGGCAGGAGTTGAGGAGGGGAGGGGCCTCAGCAAACTACACCCTCCAAAGCAGCCATTTGCTCTCGGGAAACTGATCTGAGTACTCGGGTGTGCAGTTAAGAATTCCAGGAAAACTGCAGACTACGTGGAGGATGGCAATCCTAGTTGGCCCATGAGCTGTGAATCAGGTATTCCACTGCCTTTCATCTCTGTCAGTAACTCATTAGGTGGCTTTAGACAAGAAATCCAGCCCTCACCCCATATCTAGTTTGGCCTGTAGATGGTTAGCGGTGCCAACTTCCAAGTACTAGCAGGAGATCTCCTGCTATTACAACTGATCTCTGGCCAATAGAGATCAGTTCTCCTGGAGAAAAGGGCCGCTTTGGCAATTGGACTCTATGGCATTGAAGTCTCTCCCCTCCCCAAACCCTGCCCTCCTCTGGCTCCACCCCAAAACCCTCCTGCTGGTGGCAAAGAGGAACCTGGCAATCCTATAGATGGTGGCAATCTGCTTAAAAAATGGAGGACTGTGGGTCAGCGACAGAGCATGTGCAAAAAGTCCCCCATTCAGTTCCCAGCATCTCAGGTGTTAGAAAACCCTTTTCTCTACCAGAGATCCTGGAGAGCCAACGAAGAATGCTGAGCTTGATGGACAGGTGGGCTGGCTCACCATAAGGTTCTCCCTCTCTAGGCTGACCAGGTTTACCAGTGGATGTTTGATTGGAATTAGGGCCCATTCCTCCATGGCCAGAGGCCACGTGCTGCATGCAAAAGGTCCCAGGCTCAATCTCCACTTAAAGCATCTCAGACAGCAGGTATTGAGAAAGGCCTTTCTCTGCCTGGACAGCCACTGACGGTCAGAGTTGGCAATACTAAAGCTAGGCAGACCAAGTATCTGACTGTGCATAAGGGCCCTCCCAATGTTTATGGAAGGTCCCATGGCTCAGTGGTAGAGCACCATGCCTTGCATGCATGGGGTTGCCAGGTCCCTCTGCCACTGGTGGGAGGTTTTGGGGGCAGAGCCTGAGGGAGGTGGAGTTTGCGGAGGGAAGGGACTTCAATGCCATAGAGTCCAAAGCGGCCATTTTCCCCAGGTGAACTGATCTCTATCACCTGGAGATCAGTTGTAATAACAGGAGATCTCCAGCTAGTACCTGGAGGTTGGCAACCCTATGCATGCAGAAGGTTTAACCTTAAAGGACACCAAACTTCCAACTCTTTTACTGTACAGTTTATTTATTGTGACATATCTATTAAGATCTGCAATGGATAGGGTTGCCAGGTCCCTCTTCTCCACCAGCAGGAGGTTTTTTGGGTGGAGCCTGAGGAGGGCGGGGGTTGGGGAGGGGAGGGGAGGGACTTCTATGCCATAGAGTCCAATTGCCAAAGTGGCCATTTGCTCCAGGGGAACTGATCTCTATCAGCTGGAGATTGTAAGAGATCCCCTGCTAGTACCTGCAGGTTGGTATCCATTGTTGGAACTTTGTGAAAGGTGTTATACCTATGTTGTATGCTGATTGTATGTCATTAAGGATTGATGCAGAACACAAGAGAAGGCAATCGGAACTGAAGAAGTTAACCACGAAATGGATTTCTTCTAGAAGACCGACTTCCTCCCAGCATTTTCCCTCAGCGTTTTTTTTTTTTTTTTTTTGTGGAGTGCCTTCTATTTATGGACTTTACCTTTATGGTGAATACCTATCATTCCTGTTGTAATTGAGAAGTTAGCAGTTGATGTATTACCTGCATTGTGAATGAACTTGACTCTTCACAACGGCTCATTAGAGTGGTTATTGTGATTTATGCTTAGTGTTACAGATAGGTTTTCCTATGTTAGATTTCATTTTTGCAGTACCTGGAGGTTGGCAACCCCAGCAATGGAACAGCAGATCAGAAGAACATGGCTACCCACCATGAGATCAGTTCACCTTGAGAAAATGGCAACCCTGTCAAAAAGCCACGGGGGGACGTGGCATTGGCCATTTGATACACTGTTGGGGGAGGCAGAACAAGAGTCCTTCAAGCCCCTGCCAATCAGGATCTTGAAATCACTGGTTTAACCCCAAAAGTGACATTATTGCACTGATCACCCCCCCCCCCACACACACACACACAGCCCCACAACAACAAAGCTCCCGACGGTGGCAAAGTGGCAACCCTAGACAGGCAAGAGTTGACTCCAATCAACAGGAAGCTTTACTGGGCAACGGTTTCAACCTTGTGGATGAGAGTTTTGGATCTGGCTGTGGTTCCCCACTCCAGGTTGAGAAATTCTTGGGGATTTGGGGGGTGGGGTTTGGGAAAGGGAGGATCTCAGCAGGGTATAATGCCAATGAGTCTAACCTCCAAAACAGCCATTTTTTTCACAGGGGAAGTGATCGCTGTCATTTAGGTCTGTTGCCATCCTCCAGGTAGTAGCTGGAGATCTCCCTCTATAACAGCTGATCTCCAGCCGATAGAGATCAGTTCCCCTGGAGAAAATGGAGAAACCCGGAAAAAAAGCTGAATTCCAATGTTTACCAGTATAGGGATTCGGCTTAATGAAGTCCAAAATGGTGCTGTTGGAGTCATGTTTTCTTTGGGATTTCCATCTTTCTGTCCTAAGAGCTGAGATCCTATGTGCTGTAGTGATTGAGAGTGGTGGACTATGATCTGGAGAAGTTGGTTCAATTCCCCACTTCTCCACCTGAAGCCTGCTGGGTGAATGTGGGCCAGTCACAGTTCTCTCCAAACTCTCTCAGCCCACTCAGAGGCAGGCAATAGCAAACCACCCTTGAACGTCTCCTGCCTTGAAAACCCTACGGGGTCGCTATAAGTCAGCTGTGACTTGACGGCATTTTCCACCACCAAAGCTAAAAGCAGGGCAGTGGTGTACGTGTTTGTGATATCAGTGATACCGCCAAGGGCAGAAAGATTAAAACCCTTCTTCTATCCTTGTATGGCAGAAATGTGCTTTTAAAAGAGAGCCAGTGTAGTGTAGTGGTTAAGAGTGGTGGTTTGGAGCAGTAGACTCTGATTTGGAGAACCAGGTTTGATTCCCCACTCCTTCACATAAGCGGCAGAGGTGAACTGGTGAACTGGATTTGTTTCTCCACTCCTACACATGAAGCCAGCTGGGTGTCCTTGGGCTAGTTACAGCTCTTCGAGCTCTCTCAGCCCCACCTAACTCACAGGGTGTCTGTTGTGGGGAGGGGAAGGGAAGGTGATTGTAAGCCGGTTTAATTCTTCCTTAAATGGTAGAGAAAGTTGGAATATAGAAACCAACTCTTCTTCTTCTTCTTCTTCTTCTTCTTCTTCTTCTTCTTCTTCTTCTTCTTCTTCTTCTTCTTCTAGATGCTAGAGAAAGTTTGGATTGACTTTTTTAAAAAATGCTGGAAGCTTTCCCAAGATCTTCCAGTCCTAGGAACTGCATGCAAAGACTGCCTTGCAGACTGATAGAACTAACTGAGCTTCTTGGACAGCCAGGGGGAATTTTTCTGCCTCCCACCTGCATGTCAGTTTTCAGGGAGACAAATGAGACAGCTATAAAATCCTCAAGTGCCGGATGTGCGCCCTTGAGCCTTACCTTAAGCGCTATGAATTTCTTAGTGGGGATCAGGAAACCCATTTTGTGCAGACTGCCCCGTGAGCACCCCTCAGATACAACGCTGTCTTCCCATCGGTTAGCAAAGCAATTGCCTGCATCCTTTCTTCTGTCTGCAATGGGGGGGACGGGACGGGACTGGAAATAGCCTCTACAATACTACCAACAAAGAAACACAGCACTGGAGAAAATTGTTTTCTGCCAACAGCTATATGAGATGTCTCCTAAAATGTTTTCAATATATTTTTCTTGTAGAACTTGGCATGAGGAATCCAAGGCCTTAGGAGCCCCATGGGTAGGGTTGCCCGGTCCCTCTTCGCCACCGGCGGGAGATTTTTGGGGTGGAGCCTGAGGAGGGCGGGGTTTGGGAAGGGGAGGGACTTCAAGGCCATAGAGTCCAATTGCCAAAGTGGCCATTTTGTCCAGGTGAACTGATCTCTGTCAGCTGGAGGTCAGTTGTAATAGCAGGATATCGCCAGCTCATACTTGGAGGTTGGAATTCAAAATATAGCACAAGACAATTCTTTCCAAAATAAGGAAAACAATCAATTGCAACACTTGCTATTAAAGACGTATATTAGAAGCAATTATAATGATCACAATACTTACTTCGCCGTCCAAATACATAGGAAAGGTACACTCCTTTATGCATTGAATGAATAGTGCACGGAAAGACTGAAGGCTTGAAAAAGTTTATACGAAATGGACTTATACCGGATCTCCATTGTATTACGTCTTGTTTCCGTTGCCTACTGACGCACTTTTATGGATTCATTATTATGGACTGAATAAGGATTGAGCATTTGGGCTTATATTTTGTATTGTAAAGCCTTTTGCTAGGAGTTGGGGTCTCAATTAGACCAATCCTGATATACATTTTTTTGCTCAAGTATTGTGATCATTATAATTGCTTCTAATATACGTCTTTAATAGCAAGTGTTGCAATTGTTTGTTTTCCTTATTTTGAAAAGAATTGTCTTGTGCTATATTTTGAATTCCACACTCCTGACTAGCACCTGTAAGCCGCTGTTTGATTACATACTTGGAGGTTGGCAACCGTACCCATGGGTCGTGCTCGGAAACAGCTGCCTGGGAGTTTCTTCAAAATGTGGGGCCATACTGAGTCACACCTCGGAGGAAATCCCAAATTTAGTACCTAAAATTGCACTGGGGAGCTCTTGGCACCGTACAAACATTGTAAAATAAATATGTTTGAAGGCAGTTTAGGAAGCGTACTGCGTTTCATTATCTGTCCTCTTTATTATCAACAGTGTGTCCACTAACGCAATCAACCAGTTGCCCAAAGAAATTCACCAACAAATCCTCCCTAAAATAAGTTCTTTTCTTCCCTTCTCTTCCCTCCCTCCCCACGTTTCCCTGTAGGCGTCTCTTTCCCATACCCTGTTGATTTAAAACCTGCCTGAACAAAGAGATTACACCGTTTTACACAGAAGTGATTCAATCCAACTAAATAGTCTGAGTTTTCCAGCAGTACTCAGTAGGCCTGTACACATTGATGTCCCCCTTTCTTTTTTAAAAAATGGTGCGTGCCTTGCCTTGTGCTTTGGGGTTGCGCTTCATAGATTACCCGAAACAGAAACAGCGGGCTGTCTTCTCACCTTCTTCAGTGCCTATGAAGTTGAGCAGTAGGTGGGGTTGCCAGGCCCCTCTTTGCAACTGGCGGGAGGTTTTTGGGGCAGAGCCTGAGGAGGGTGGGGGTTGGAGAGGGGAGGGACTTCCAAATGCCAAAGTGGTCATTTTCTCCAGGTGAACTGACCTCTATCAGGTAGAGATCAGGTGTAATAGCAGGAGATCTCCAGCTACTACCTGGTGGTTGGCAATCCTTGGGCTAAATATAGCCTCTAGGAAAAACTAGGTGGATACCTAGGGCAGCATTTGGAAGCTGCAGCATTTGATTTTCCCCATCTTCCTCTTTTTCCTTATTGTTCTTGTTCGTGCACAGCAGTGGCTTAGGAAGAAGGCAAAGAAAAGCCTGAGAAGCTAACAATGTGTGTGTTAAGTGCCATCAAGTCACTTCCGACGGGTCCCCAAAGTGGTGCCCATGGGTGCCGTGGTGCCCGCCAACACCTTTCCTAGAGGGAAAGTGGGAGGGGCTAGGTGGGGTGGGTGTACAGTAGGGCGTCTGATTATGCAGATCGAAAGGCATCCTGTCAAGCAGAGCTTCTGCCTGAAATGTTGACAGTTATGTCACCTGTCATAGTTATATGTAACCTGACATTTTGTGATGGGTTGCACCTCCGTCAGCAGCCATTTTGTGGCTGCCCCTACTGCCCTGTGTCAGAACTCCAAAGGTGCCCACAGGCTCGAAAAGGTTGGGGACCCCTGCTCGATGAATTAATGGACTCCAACGTGTCCGATTGTTGATAGCCTTGCTCAGGCCTTGGAAACCGAGGGTGTCGTGTGACCAGAGTTCAATGTCCTCAGTATGGTCATTTTACCAAACTGTTCATTCTTGCCTCCGAGCATAACATCAAAACCCTTGCTGCCCCTGTCTCCATCATTAAATATCCATCTATATGCAGAGGAAAAGATACCCTTGCAGAGCCAGCATGGCTAGTGGTTTAGAGCAGTGGACTCTAATCTGGAGAGCTGGGTTGGATTCCCTGATACTCCACATGAGCGGCAGACTCTAACCTGGTGAACCAGGTTGGTTTCTCCACTCCTCCACATGAAGCCAGCTAGGTGGCCTTGGGCTAGTCACAGTTCTCTCTGAACTCTCTCAGCCCCACCTAGCTCACAAGGTGTCTGTTGTGGGGAGAGGAAGGGAAGGAGATTGTAAGCCAGTTTGATTCTCCTTAAAAAGGTAAAGGAAGTCGGCATATAAAAGCCAACTCCTCCTCCTCTTCCTCCTCCTCCTCTGCAGAGTTATACCCTTCTAAGTCCATTGACGTTGATGGACTTAGAAGGGTGTTAGTCTGCTTAGCATAGCACTGTTACATAACTTCAGTTCATGTTAACACACACACATCCGCACATACATACTTCTTTAAGGACAGTAATAACCATGCTGCAAGTTACAGAACTCTTGTGCAGGCTAGCTCCTTTCCTGTACGAGCCCTCTGCTCTTCCGCCTAGTGATTATGGCCATCTTACATGTTGTCAATCTCGGGTTCAAAAACTATCAATCAGTACTCTAGTGGGAGGTAGTTGTAGCATAAGGGGGAAACAAAGCAGCCATCCTTCCGGAGGTGGACATTTCTCTGATTTCTCTTTTGTTCTCTTGATTGCAAAGTGCAGCACGTGCTTCTCACAGGCGTGCAAGCAAACAGAAGAAAACAATTTCTTTTCTTTTTTTTAAGGGAAAACAGAATTTTGCTACAGTCGCTCCTGCTAATTGCTAATCAAAGGCCCATTGTGGGCTGTATATTATCTTGATTAAGGGCCAACACAGCAAATACAAAAAGGTATGAAGTAGTCATTAGTAATATGGTCAACAATTCAGAAAGAAAAGAGCAAAACATGTATTTTTTTAGTACATCTAAGCATTAATGAACCAATACACTGATTTAGTACCGATTTAAGAATCGCCAAGGTTAACTTTGCACCAGGAGTTTCATTTTGAAGGATTGTGTTCTGCCGAGGTTGGTTTTAGTATTTCTTCACACAACACATAGTTAAATTGTGGAACTCCCTGCCCCAGGATGTGGTGAGGGCTGTCAATGTGGAAGGCTTTAAGAGGGGAGTGGGCATGTTTATGGAGAATGCAGGGTCATCTGCTGAAGCTGGAGGGTAAGAGATTCAAAACTGATAAAAGGAACTATTTCTTCAAACAACACATAGTTAA
The DNA here is from genome assembly GCF_029931775.1 of Euleptes europaea. NCBI lineage: Eukaryota > Metazoa > Chordata > Lepidosauria > Squamata > Sphaerodactylidae > Euleptes > Euleptes europaea. The sequence continues at coordinate 76,299,671 of NC_079320.1, forward strand.
CTTGGAAGGCTTTAAGAGGGGAGTGGACATGTTCATGGAGGAGAGGGGTATTCATGGCTACTAGTTAGAATGGATACTAGTCATGATGCATACCTATTCTCTCCAGGATCAGAGGAGCATGCCTATTGTATCAGGTGCTGTGGAACACAGGCAGGATAATGCAGCTGCCAGTTGATGTAGTACAAATGGCTTTAAAAGGGGATTAGACAAAGTCATGGATGTGAGGTCCACCAAGAGCTACTAGCCAAGATAACTAAATGGAACCTCCTTGTCCAGAGGCAGCAAACTTCTGATCACCAGTGCTCAGAGGCAACATCAGGGAAGGCCTTCGTTTCTATGACCTGTTGGTTGCCCCTCCAAGGCAACTGATTGGCAACTGCATGAAATTTATTTAGATATTTATACCTTGCATTTCTCCCCAGTAGGGACCTCAGGTCACTTACAATATTTTATCTTCATAGCAACAACCTTGTATGGTAGTCTAGGATGAAAAAGTATGACTGGTTCAAGGTCACCCGGTAAGCCATGATGGCAGAGTGGGGATTCAAACCTGAGTCTCCCAAATGGTCGTCTGTTATTCTAACCACTACACCAAACTGGTTCTGAAGCGACACTGGAACAGGATAATGGACTAGCAGGAACACTGGTGTGATACACCTGGGCACCGCTTACATGCTAGAGGGAAAGCCATTTTCTGCAGTTTCCGTGTGGAAAACATGAAACCAGGTACACAATTCTGAGCACTGGCAGGGTCAGGCTAAATTGTCTGAAACATGGGTGGAAACCACAGAATGGAGTTTGGCAGCCAGACACGAGGCCAATCCAACACCTCAAGTCCTGGGTGAAAGTTTTATCATGGTTGGTACCACTGCACCCATTACATTTATGAGAGAAAGTGCTTCCAGATGTTACTTAATGACCTGATCCCAATCCCAATGGATTATATTATCACAACGTCTACAAGAAGATCTGGGCTAAAGAGCCAGAGGTTGGGTCATAAAGCCAACAACCACACCCAATGGGGTCGTACCATACATACTATTACTATGTATGGGTGTGAAAATTGGACAATGAAGAAAGCGGACAGGAAGATTCCTTTGAAATGTGGTGTTGGAGAAGAGTTTTCCAGATACCGTGGACCACCGAAAAGACAAATAAGTGGATGCCAGATCAAATCCAGCCTGAACTGTCCCTAGAAGCTACACATTATGACAAGGAAGAACACACTGGAAAAGACATCCCTGCTAGGAAAAGTTCAAGACAGCAGGAAAAGAGGAAGACTCAATGTGAGATGGATTCATTCTATAAAGGAAGCCACAGGCCTCAGTTTGCAAGACCTAAGCAAGGCTGTTAACGATAGGACATTTTGGAGGTCATTCATTCATAGGGTCACCATGAGTTGGAAGCAACTTGATGGCACTTAACACATGCACCATACATACTCTGAACCCATATATGTGAACCCAACTACATTTCCCTTCTCTTCCTATCCCAAACATCTACAGAATGAGATTGCACTTCATTGCTATCTCAGATCGTAGGTTACAAATTACTCTAGTTTTCCACATTTGTCCTTCTCTGCCATCTCCGCTGAATTAGGTTTGGCAATCCTAGGTGATAACGCATCCTTTCTTCTTTCAGCCCTCTTAATGCTCATTGAATCCTGTATTTATGACCCCTGCTTTGGCTCTGGAATTATGCTTACTCTTTAATGGCCCTGGGAAGATACTATTTCTTTTAGTATGTCCCTTCAAAAGGAGGGAGCAAGACAAAAAAGGAATTTGTTCTGCGGCGGAGGTTCGCATCAGCTACGGAAGATAAATATCTTGTCCGCTTCTATACCTGAGACGCTTGCCAAAAGCAGTGAGTGCCCATACCTGAACAGGTCACTTCATAATTCTAAATCAGGGAATAATAGCACATTTCATTGCAACTGGCAGAACAGACCGACGAATAGCGCTGTCTGGTTTTCTGCAATGTTATCTGTGCCTTCTGGGTCATTATTTCAGGCAAGAGCGGTGTTATTTTACTGCTGCAATCGAATAGAAGGGTGCTGCTCACTCAGTGTCCTCGGAGACACTGGTGATTCTATCGGGAAAAACAAATTCTGGGCCACGCTGCTAATCCACGCCCTTGAAAACATTGTTCTTTTCAATGGCACGTGGGAAGGGGGCAGGGAACCAAAGATTCGCATGATCTCACAGTGGCTTTCATTGGAACCTCAGCATATTCCCCCCCACCCTATAGCCCTCACTAGCCCAACTTCATCAGGGCTTGGAAGCTAAGCAGGGTTGGACATGGCATGCTCCCCAGAGAGCATTGCACTCCGCAAATTCTAACCTGCTGTTTGTCCCCACCCTGAGAAGTGTCTGGCTGTCCTCAACCAGGGCCAGGGCTTTTTTGGCTCTGGCCCCAGCCTGGTGGAACTCTCTCTCTAATGAGACCAGGGCCCTGTGGGATTTAACGCAAGTCCTTAGGGCCTGTGAGTCTGAGATGTTCCAAAAGGCCTATGGTTGAGGGCAGCAACAGTTTCCATCATAGCTGGTTCCCTCGTTTCCCCTTCCTCCTTCTTTTTCATTGGATTCTTGAAGGGGGCCCTGATTGCTCTCCCCGGGCTGGTTGCTGTCCTGCGTTACTGATAATGAGCACCTACTTGTTTTAATTCAGAACTGTTGGGTTTAAGTTTAGGATTGAATTTTTCCATATTTTATTGTTGTTTGATTATGCTATCTGATGTGAGCTGCCCTGAGCCTGGCCTTGGCTGGGATAGAGAGCAGGATGCAAATCAAATCAAATCAAATCAAATCAAATCAATCAATCAATAGTACTTGAAGGGGAGACCACCAAGGAAGACCAGGAAGGAAGGAGACAAGGAGGAAAGCGATGGCAAACCACCTCTGTTCACCTCTTGCCTTGAGAACAGAGGCCTATGAGTCGATGGTGACTTGACAACCCACAATTCCACCTGCGAAATTTTACAAAGCTTTTGCAAAACGCTTGACTTCCCTTGAAAAACCCTCAAATACATTCCCTTCACGTGTGCTTCAAATCTGATTTTGGGCAAAATATGGTGACAATCTGAAGCTCCTACAAGGAGATAATCCTTCAATCACCACTCAGGTAGCAAAATTTTGTATGGCAGCAATGAAAATTCATTGCCATAGAGTCGTTTCTTAGTCCAAATGGCAGTTGTAACTTGGATGTTATTATTTTTTTTTTTTTAAGACTTGGACTGTAAACCTTTGTCTGTAAGACCATTTTAGTCCATGTATTTTGTTTTATCTGGCCAAGGGCCGTAAATAAACAATCTTCTCTTATCTGGTGACAATCTGAGGTATCTTGCGAGTCTTAGACCTCTTTTCTTGAAATTTCTCAGATGGAAAATGCCCAAAATACAATGCTAGAAAAGGGGGGGGGGACCTGACCTCTCTACCGGGGGACTCTCTGCCTGGGATTCTTGGTAGGCCCTTTCTTTCTCTTCCCCGAAGGAAGGGCTTTAGGGCACCTAAATCCTCCTTTCCCTCTCCAGGTGTCAGGTCTTTGCTGCCTGTGGAGTAGGAGTTTGGCAATTGCAGGCCAGAGGCTGGCTTCCTGTCAAGGCCAGGTTCTGGCTGCTAGTCAAGGTTTTGTTCTCATGCTGCAAATCCTGAGTACTGTTTATCACAGATGTGCCCGTGTTATGTCTGCGATTCTCTGGGAACCGTCATCTCGTAGTTACTGCACTGTGGTTTCACTTTGTTTTACTTTCGTGCCTAGAATGCTTTTATACTGTAACCTACCTGCAGAGACCCTATTAGCAACCTCTCCTGCTTGAGAGGCAGTCAGCGTCTTTTAATGTGTCTTTTTGCTCCTAATAAATTAGCATTGCTTAGGATCACCTACCTGAGCGGGTCTGTTTATGGGACGCTAGGGATCGACGGCCCTGGCCTGGATGGCCCAGGCTAGCCTGATCTCGTCAGATCTCAGAAGCTAAGCAGGGTCAGCCCTGGTTAATATTTGGATGGGAGACCACCAAGGGATACCAGGGTTGATATGCAGAGGAAGGCACTGGCAAACCACCTCTGTTAGTCTCTTGCCATGAAAACCCCGAAAGGGGTCGTCATAAGTCAGCTGCGACTTGACGGCACTTTACACACACACACAAGGATGGACGCCTGAGTCTGACATTAGGTTGCTAATCCCATTTTACCCTTTGATTTTGTGGCTGGGGGTCTTCTCACGTCCTGGCGGGGACAACCGAGGAGGACCTCCAGCGCTTGCTCCTGACAGAAGCGCGGTTCGCCCACGGAGAGGCCCACCGGCTTGCCTGGCTGGTAGCCACGCAATGGGTCACTCTTGAAGAAGCCGAGGGGGCCGAAGGGCTGGGAGCCGCGCGCTGCGCCCGAGAGGAGGCCAGATGGCTCGCTCTTCTCCTGGAAGAATCACGGCTCGCTCAGCAAGACGCTGCCGTCCTCGTCCGGTTGGTAGATGCGAATTGTGCCCACGGGGAGGTTGAAGCGCATTCCGCTGCCAACCTCCAGGTGGGACCCGGAGACCTCCCAGAATTATAACTGGTCTCCAGAGTACAGAAATCAGTTCCCCTGGAGAAAATGGCTGCTTTGGAGGGTGGATGATCTGGCATTATAGCCCACGGAGATCCCTCCCCCCCCCCAAACTCCATCCTCCCCCCAGGCAACCCAACTCTCACTTGTGAAGCTGTTTTATTTATCCTGGTATTTAGGTTACACGTTCTCAGTAATTTGTTTTTTTTTCTATTGTTTTTACCACCGCTATTGAATGGTTGCTAAATGCTGGCTGTATTTTGCTGCTGTCGTCATGGTTCATAAAAGGCATTTTAAAAACCTTTTTAGGTTTGGAGATTTTAAAGTTGGGAGCCACATCAAGCAGTTTTAATGGAGAGATGGCCAATCAAAAATGTAACAGTAATAGCTTTTCAGCCACATTAAACTACCATTACAATAGTCATATCACCTCCTTCCCCACTGCATTTGAATGAGCTGCTATTGCATAGGTTGCCAACTTCCAGGAAGGGCCTGGAGATTTCCTGCAATTACAACTTAACTTGTGAAGAAGAAGAGTTGGTTTTTATACGCTGACTTTCTCTACCACTTAAGGAAGAATCAAACTGGCTTACAATCACCTTTTCTTCCCCTCCCCACAACAGACACCCTGTGAGGTAGGTGGGGCTGGGAGAGCTCTAAGAGCGCTGTGACTAGCCCAAGGTCACCCAGCTTGCTTCATGTGTAGGAGTGGGGAAACCAACCCGGTTCACCAGATTAGCGTCCACAACTCATGTGGAGGAGTGGGGAATCAAACCCGGTTCTCCAGCTTAGAGTCCACTGCTCCAAACCACCACTCTTAACCACTACATCATACTGGCTCTCACTGCCTAAAATAAGCAGACCCTGTAACAAATCTTGGAGTCTCCAATCTAAGCATTCTCTTCCTTGCAAAACGCGTCCTCCTTTTCATTTAAGCAGCACCCACAATTCAATAGCTTAATTCAAAGCTTCTGTCAATTAACCAACTGGAGGCAGCTCAAAACCGGTGAGGGCAAATGGACCATCCTTCTCCCCCCCCCCCCACTTCTTGCCCACTAATTCCACAAGTTGGGACAGGACCCTGTGAATTGTTGAGAGAAGAAAATCCGTTCCCTTTGCAGATGTGGATGGGCTATTACCCACAAAATGCTGCCAAGGGTGCCACCTAGAGGTGCCGATTTGTCAGGCTGATCACTAGGTAAGAAACATGGGCCCAAAGCTTTGTTCCAGCTTCTCTGAGGTGCTCTCAATCTGAAGAAGAATAAGAGGAGGAGGAGGAGGAAGAGTTGGTTTTTATATGCCAACTTTCTCTACCTTGTAAGGAGACACAAACCGGCTTACAATCTCCTTCCCTTCCCCTCCCCACAACAGTCAAACTCAAACAGGCTGAGTTTGAAGACAACTGTGACTAGTCCAAGGTAGGGTTGCCATGTCCCTCTTCGCCATCAGTGGGAGGTTTTTGGGGTGGAGCCTGAGGAGGGTGGGGTTTGGGGATGGGAGGAGCTTCAATGCCATACAGTCCAATTGCCAAAGTGGCCATTTTCTCCAGGTGAATTGAACTCTATTGGCTGGAGATTGGTTGTAATAGCAGGAGATCTTCTGCTATTACCTGGAGGTTAAGCAAGCAAAATCAACACCTCTGCACTAATACCAACGGTAAGGAAAGTAGTGCAGGAATCTTAGGCAATGATTAATACAACACAAAACAGTGAAACATCAAGGTGTATTCAGTGCATATATATGTGGAAAAAGACAAATATACAATTATATACAAAATTACTTCAATAGTCCACAACGGTATGCAAAAATATGTTTCAATAGTCCACAAAGGTACATTGATCCAAGAAGACTCTAATAGCTGGTCACATGAACTCAGCAGGAAACTGTTTACAAAAAGGAAGACGATTGTTTCATTCTTCATCAGTTCCATTCAATTCACGTAATTCAAAATGCCCACAATGAGTACAGGGAATTCATTTCTTCCCATTTGGGATAGATCCTTCAACTATATCCATTAGCAATTGCAGTAGTCCATATGACTTAAAATATATAAAGGATATAGTTAGAATGAACAGAAGTCATTGCAAAAGTAACCGTTCCACAAGGGATACAAAAGCTTTTGTGGACTATTGAAGTAATTTTGTATATAATTGTATATTTGTCTTTTTCCACATATATATGCACTGAATACACCTTGATGTTTCACTGTTTTGTGTTGTATTATTCATTGCTTAAGATTCCTGCATTACCTGGAGGTTGGCAACCCTAGCCCAAGGTGACCCAGCAGGCTTCATGTGGAGGAGTGGGGAAACCAACCCAGTTCACCAGTCCGCTGCTCTTAACCACTAAGCCATGCTGGAGGAGTATAAATGAAGGAAATAAACAAATAGTACACATGGGAATTCTCATTGTTATGAAAGCAACCTCCCACTTAACCCTATGTCAAGGTATTATGCTTGACGTACAAACTTTCTGCACATAGGATTTGATACAGGGATATCTTCAAACAAGTATCCCCCAGAATGAATGCTGAAGTGGTTCGGTCACAGATTGATGTACCATGCAAATGCCTTCTCATTTAAATTGGCTCTTAGTATCCTCTCTTGCGGGGGGGGGGGTCCATTCCTGATACTTCAGACCTGTGAGCGCTGGCTCACAGGTGTGTGTCTATCATTTGATTGCCACAGTGCGAAGGGATGGGTTGGGTGTATGAATGAGCCCCCGTGGATGAAACAGCACAGGCTGAAATCCCATCTTCCTTCCCATCGCAATAATCATATCTGTTTTCTCCAAGGAGTCACCAGGTGTGTGGATGACAATCTGATTAGGTAAGCATATGGCTTCTCACGTACAGGATCCTGTAGCGCGCAGTCAGTTCTAAGGAGGAGAACAATGCAGAGCGTTTTGCCCTCGACCTTCACCCAGATCAGGTAGCACATTTGAAGATTCCTCCCCTTCAGGCGGGTTTTCAGACTGTTTGTTGCATGTGCTCAGCAGCAGCTGATCCAGTCAACAGTATTTTGCCACTGGGAATCAGTACAGTACAGTTTATTAAAACGGTCCGTGACCAGTAAAATATCCGATACATATACAAAGTAGAAGATGCTCCCAAAGAAGCGGCGCAAGTATCGTATAATACATTTTGTACATTCAGTATATCCTTAAGCAAGTTTAACCAATTTAAAAACCAACAATAGTGCTATACACAGGAATAAAAAGGAAGCTGAATGAAATCCTATTTACATAAAATCTAAACTGTTTGTAATGACTTTCGTTTAATAATTGCAATATATAAATATTTAGCCACTACACGCGATATCCATATTTTCTTAGCTTCCAAGAGAAATTTCATAGCTGTACTTTGATCGTTGTAAGGAGGTTGTAGATGGATTGAGACGCCTTAATAGGGGTTCTGTTAGCCCTTTTCTTTCCACATTATATAATGGGCAATGAAATAAAACACGGCTGACCGTCTCTATCATGTCTTCCGAGCAGGGGCAAATTCTCATAGACAAAGGGGTTCGTTTGTATCTACCAGAGAGAACCGCAGAAGGAAAAGCATCAAATCTTGCCCTCGAGAAAGCCCATCTGTGGTTGGGGTTTGAAATATTGGCTAAGTATGATGCTACAGCTAAGCTCGTACTGGGATTCAAATGTTGATAGAAAGGGGGTAGGGCGGTATACTCCATTTGTAGTTCGATGTCACTAAGACGCTGATGCATCATGTTTTTTGCTTTGTTTAAACCCCCGCCACTGGGGATCAATGCAGCATAACCCATTAGAAATCACAGGACACCAACTGGTTTATATGCTACAGTCCGCACCCTTTAGTCAGAACAGCGAGCCACAAAGGATGGCAGAGGAACCATTGAAAACCACATCTAGAAGGCCCAGTTACTGTGGTTAGCTGAGGTGGCGATGCTGTGCTTCTGTGAATAAAAGAAAACGACACATCAGCTTGAATCTACCGCTTATATCCCAAATTTAAAATTTAGCTGAACAAAGGCAAAAATTCTTACATAATACAATTTGACATGACCCTTCTAGATCACGCTGGGTCACTATGCCACACTGGAGGAAATAAACAAATATTACACATGCGAGCCAGCGTGGTGTAGTGGTTAAGAGGGTTGGTTTGGAGCAGCGGACTCTGATCTGGAGAACCGGGTTTGTTTCCTCACTCCTCCACATGAAGCCAGCTGGGTGACCTTGGGCTAGTCACACTCTCTCAGCCCCACCTACCGCACAGGGTGTCTTTTGTGGGGAGGGGAACGGAAGGTGATTGTAAGCCGGTTTGGTTCTTCCTTAAGTGGTAGAGAAAGTCGGCATATAAAAAACAACTCTTCTTCTTCGCGATGGTTCCTCATCTCACAGGTGATTTAAAAAAGTATTGCGGTCACATGAGATAACTGAACCATTCCAGCGAGGGGGACTTGTTAGGGTGTTGGACTAGGATTTGGGAGACAGAGGTTCAAATCCCCCCTTTGCCATGGAAGCTCACTAAGTGATGTTCAGGCCAGACACATTCTCTCATCCTAATCTACCTCACAGGGAGGTGGTGGTTGTCAGGATAAAAAGGAGGCGATTAGACAATGTAAGCTGCTTTGGGTCCCTATTGGGGAGAAGGGAAGAAGAGTTGAAGATGAGTTGGTTTTTATACCCTGCTTTTCTTTACCTTAACGATTCTCAGAGTGGCTTGCAATCGCCTTCCCTTCCTCTCCCCACAACAGTCACCTTGTAGGTGGGGCAGAGAGAGTTCAGAGCGAACTGTGACTGGCCCAAGGTCAGCCAGCTGGATTCATGTGGCGGAGCGGGGAAATCAAACCTGGTTCTCCAGATTAGAGTCCACCACTCTTAACCACTATGCCCCACTGGAGGAGGATAAATGGAGGAAATAAATAATGCACATGGGAAGACTCACTGTTATGAAAACAACCCCCCACTAAACCCTATGTCAAGGTATTTCTGCACACAGGATTTGATGTAGGGACATCTTCAAACAAGTATCCCCCAGACTGAATACTGAAGTGCTGTACCATGCAAACGCCTTCACATTTAAATTGGCTTTTAGTATCCTGTCTTGGGGGGAATGTCCACCCCTGACACTCCAGACCTGATGTGCAGCGGTACATAAGCATTTCCCATCATTCACTTCCACTGACAGGTGGCACTGACGGTACCCTTATTGTAAAGGTGTGGGCTATGGCCATTTAGGGATAACAGCCGTTACCATCCTGTTAGCTTTCTCCATACCCGTGCCTGAGAGGGGAAAACAGAATTGTACTTATTTCCATCCAGATCAAAATGTGTGGCATACCCTGAAATACTCCTTCACAAAATTAAAACGATTTTTATTTCCACGCATGGACTGAAAAATCAGGAAAACACACCCAGCAGCTCTATGCAGTTGTGAAATACAACAGCCTTTCACACAATAGTAACCAAAATAGTAAAGCAGTGGATCTTACAGCAAGGATTATTGATATGGATTAATAGGGTTCTGAGCCAATGACCTGGGCTCAGAATAAACGGATTCACAAGCAACATTCTTCATTACTGTAAAAAAAAAAAAAAAATCACATTGCCTCCTCACAGTTTAATATCATAACTGAACTAGCCTTATTTTTGGAGAGCTTTGTTGAGCAAGTTCCCTTACTGTTTCCCTAAATAAGCAGTCTCTACTTAAATTGGGGGAATTAGCTGGGAGACAGGGCGAGAGGGGGTAACTGGATACCAGGATAATCCCGAATGAAAACTCTCAAATGAACAGGTGGTTGTACAATTGAATGGGTTTTATTAAAGTATAAAAATAGTAAAACAAGAAATATATTTCAACCAATGAACATACACATGCAAAGCATATAAGAGCTAACTAAGAGAAAAGAAAGGAAGTCGGATAGGGTTTCAAGGAAGGGTGATGTTCACCAGTCTTGAAGGGTCATCCGGGGAAAGCAGCGCTGAAGAGGGAAATGACCAGCGTTTCCAGTATCAAAGGGAAAAGCCCCCATGCAAGTGGGGGGTGCGCACACGAATCCAGAACACACACACACGCACACACACACACACACACACTATGAATGGCTAAAGAACCAATATTTACACCCTAAAAGGGGTTCTAAGGCAGTATGGAGTAAGCTGGCAGGAAAGCCAGAGAAAAAAACAATTGATTGCTTTACCAGGGTCTGAACAAAAATATAGGAGAGGTTTGATGAGTCATCAGGACCCAAGAGAATACTGACTGATTGCTAGGATGGGTGCAAATAGGGTAATTAAAGGTCTGCTCAAAATGCTGATTAAATCACCTTAGAGCAGTGGTTCCCAACCTTTTTTTGACCAGGGACCACTAGGACTTTTTTGTTCAGTGCAGGGACCCCAAGGTTCAAAATAAAAATTCCCGGAATTTGAAAATAAACTTTAATCATAACTGTTAGTTAAACATTAAGCTTATAATGATATTTGAATATATATATTTATAATAGAGAACTTTTAATTGAAAATATTAATTTATTATGGGTTTATAACTTTGTTTCGTGGACCTTAATTTAGTTCTCGCGGACCCCTGGGGGTCCACGGACCCCTGGTTGGGAACCAGTGCCTTAGGGTGACACAATGGAGATTAGCTAGCCACATTGTCCAGCCAGGGACACCATCAGGCCAGGGGAAAAGTACAGCTGCCAACTGCTTTCCTGCCCAGGCTTGACATACAAGATGGATCCCAAAACTCTCTGAGAGGTATCCATTTTGTGGGGCGCAGTGTCTTGTTCTTATGCCAGTCTTTGGCCCTCGTGCCTTCGTGGCACCCTTTAGTAGAAGGAGGGGTCCAGCTGCTTATGCCAGTGTGGTACAGTGGTTAAGAGCGATGGACTCTAATGTGGAGAACCAGGTGTGATTCCCCTCTCCTGCACACGAAGCCTGCTGGGTGACCTTGGGCTAGTCACAGTTCTCTCCAAACTCTCTCAGCCCCACTTACCTCATGCAGGTGTCTGTGGTGGGGAGGGGAAGGAAAGGTGATTGTATGCCGCTTTGAGACTCCTTAAAGGTAGAGAAAAGCGGGGTATAAAAACCAACTCCTCCTCTTCTTCTTCTTACATTGCAACCAAAGCTTTGGTAATTTTGGATCCATGGAATGCTACATGTTGTTGGTTAAGGGGTTAGATGGGCACCTGGGCTGTCATCCTAAAGCTAGAGGAGGTCTAAAGCAAATAATCATTCACAACATAAAGCAGGTATCACACAACACATTGTAAAAAGCGAGGCCGAAACTAAGCTGAATGGGGGGTGGGCTTCCACAGAAACCAGTTCTCCAAAGAAGCACTTTTGACAGAGCTTCTAAATGATTCATGTCGTCAGGATTCCACTGGTGGTGGTTTTCTGAAATAGGTCAAGACCACATATATTTATAATGTGCACAAACATTATGTGAAATGTGAAGGGCCTGATAAACCCACAAAAAGCTTAACAAATTTGAGATTCATCTGGGGCTCCGTACACAGTTCATTCCCTGCCCCCCCCCCCCCGTGCCTCTGTAATTGCCGGGTTGCACAGGCTGGAGATCAGTACTTTTTATGTTCGAAGTTAAAGATTAATTGGAAGCCTTATCTTTGAATTTCCTTACTTTCTTACGTTAAAAGTCAAACCATTAAAATGACATTAGTGGGGTTTTTTTCTCTATTAATATTTTTATTAATGGCAGTTAAAGGGTGGGGGGCGAGCTCAAAGGAGAAGCTTTTTAAAGATATCTCCGGGAAGCATTGGCAGGGGATTGGGGGTAGGTGGAAAATTTCCAGTAAAAGCTGAGAGAAAAAGGGTGCAGTCATTGAAACCAGAGGACTTGTGGGAATAAGGACCAAGTTAAAAGAAATACTCCTTGGGGAAATATTATGGGTTGTACCCCAAAAGAATCCAGACCTCTTGAGGGGAGGGAAACAGTGTAGCATAGTGGTTAAGAGCAGTGGACTGGAGAACCAGGTTTGATTCCTCACTCCTCCACATGCAGCCTGCTGGGTAACCTTGGGCTAGTCACAGTTCTCTCTGAACTCTCTCAGTCCCTCCTATCTCACAAGATGTCTGTTGTGGGGAGAGGAAGGGCAGGCGATTGTAAACCGGTTTGATTTTCCTTAGAAGGCAGAGAAAATCAGCATATAAAAACCAACTCTTCTTCTTCGACTGAAGTGACAGAAGCTTTACAGAGCTGGACCTTTTCCAAATAATGATCCCTGCCATTTGACCAAGGGGCAAGCCAAAATAGGTTGGAGGGGAAAACTGGGGTTAGCCTTCAGAATGATAGAGTGGATAATTTAGAGATATTCCGTTCCTTTAATAGCATTAAGTAACCAGTAGTGTGAGGACTCAACCTGAGATCCCATCGCCGTAACTAGTTCTAGAACAAGGCTGAGGGATGTTTAGTTGTTGTTCATATTAAAGGATGTTTTAAGCCATTCTTCATTCTGGTAGGCTCTGTCTGTGGATACATAAATGTTCCTGTCCCATAAAGAAGTCCAGGCAGTTATGGAAGGAGGGGCAGAGGGAGAAGCTGCAAGTGGGTGTGGCAATTTGGGTTTCCAGGTCCCTCTTCGACACCGGCAGGAGGTTTTTGGGGCTGAAGGCTGGCAACCCTAATGTGGCGGGACCAAGGAACCACAGAAGTGTGCCTAAAAGAACAGAGGAAAGCTGGAGGAGGCAGGAACAAGAGGAAGAGCTGTGACTGAGCTGCACATTTGCACACACAATAGAGGCAATCATTTGCCAAGAGGCCGCTTCCTTCAATGTTACAATGAGCTGGTCATCGTCTGTACTGCTTGGCTAATCTTACCACCCTACGGCGCTTGAACAGAAATCCAGGCAAGGTCAAAAATGGTAAGATTTTGCCTACCGCTGACAAGATGTTCCACAAGACCAGCTAACCCAGACATGACACAATCACCACTGGAAGCTACCAGCTGCTAAATGGCTGGTTGTTATTACCCCAAGTCTGGTAACAGGATGGTTATATAGGGAAAGGGCAATCACCTATTATGGCTAAGGTTGCCAGGTCCTCCAGGGACACCAGTGGGGGATGGGGGGGTAGGGTTGCCCGAACACCAGTGGGGGTGGGGGGTAGGGTTGGGAAACTGATGATTTGGAGATGGAGCCTGGGGAGGACATGGACCTCAATGGGGCGAGCCCGCCCTCCAAAGCATCCATTTTCTCCAGGAGAACTGATCTCTGTAGCTGAGAGGAGCTGTAATTCCGAGGGAGATCCCCAGGTCCCACCTGGAGGCTGGCATCCCTACTCCGTCCCGTATCTCCAAGAATTGCCCAACCCAGAGCAGCAATCCTCCTGGGCAAGAATACTGCCAGGGTTGCAGGATCATGGAGTAATAGCCATATAGGTCGGAGGCTGCAGTGGGGAGGGGAAAGAAGCAAAACCTCTCCCTTTTCTGTCAAAGGAGCTCTGCTGATGCAAGAGTCGGGAGGAATGTTCGAAGTCTAATATGAATATCCACATTTTTCTTCTTCCCCTTCCTCCACAAAACGACAGCAACCAACTTCCTCAGCTTTCCTCTTTCTACTTCAAACTATAACCTCAGCAGGGTATAATGCCATAGAGTCCACCCTTCAAAGCATCCATTTTATCTAGGGGAACTGATCTCTATAGTCGGGAAATGTAATTCCAGGGAATCTCCAGGTCCCACCTGGAGGCTGGCAACCCTGGTGATAGGAGAGAGTGGTGAGCCAAAATAAAGAGACAGTGAAGTTAAGTGGGATCGGGGCCTTTGGTTACGAACATTTTTCTTTCTTATGACTTGTGGATGAAATTGTAATGCTTGGACATAATGGGTCATAATAACTTCAAGACAAAATTATTTGGGGACATCATAATGGGAGATAATGGGTGCTAGGATGGAAGGGGTTTGTACAGAAAAGAGGAATGTGTCCAACCTGGCCTTGCTAGCCCTTTTAGGGCACACTGGAAATGGAAATTGTCATTCTCAGAGTGCTTTACCAAGTCAAAGTGGAAGAAGCATCCATGAAAAAGGAGGTTCCCTTTGTTGTGAGTGGACCTATAAATGAGCACCCTGAAGCCTAGCCATGCAGATTCAAGGCCCTACAAATGACTGAACAAGTTTGGCAAACAGTGCTGTGCTCGACTCACGCTGAACATCCTGGATGAACAAGAAGTTTTCCCATTCTTCACTGGACAGAAGAGTTGTGAATCAACACCCTCAACCAACTGGTGGTGCTGAATGTACTTATTTGGGGAGCTGGAAATATTATTGATTTGAGGGAATGTTAAGAACCAAAAAGAATAAGGGCTGAATTTACATGGAACGCTCGACTAGCAGAAACCATCATGAATGTCAAAAAACGCATCACAAAGGCAATTAACCAGGATCCCTTCTCTGTTTCAATAGCTGCTCCCACTTTGCGGACGGGCCTCCCTGAGAAAGTGCGGAGGGTATCGACGTTAATGGTTTTTAGGAGCTGCTGTATGGCTGGGTTTTTTTGCCAGGGCTACAGACATTTCCTTGGGAGGGAGGCGAATGAGGTTTTATTGTACTATTGATAGTTTTAGTTTAGAATTGCAAGCCGCCGTGAGTCACAAGGCTAAGGGGACTACAGCAACTGCCCTGTGAGGAGCGGTTAAAACGCTTAGGGCTGTTTAGCTTGGAAAGAAGTGGTTAAGGGGAGACATGACAGAGGTCTATAAAATTATGCATGGTGTGGAGAGAGTGGACAGGGAGAAGCTTTTCTCCCTCTCTCATAATAATAGAACGCGGGGTCATCTGCTGAAGCTGGAGGGTGAGAGATGCCAAAAAGATAAAATTAAGTATTTCTTCACACAATGCATAGTGAAATTGTGGCACTCCCTGCCCCAGGATGTGGTGATGGCTGCCAACTTGGAAGGCTTGAAGAGTGGAGTGCACATGTTTATTTAGGAGAGGGCTTTCCATGGCTACCAATCAAAATGAATACTAGTCATGATGCACACCTATTCTCTCCAGGATCAGAGAAGCAGGCCTATTATATTAGGTGCTGTGGAACACCGGCAGGATAATGCTACTGCAGTCGTCATGCTTGTGGGCTTCCTAGAGGCATCTGGTTGGCCACTTTGTGAACAGACTGCTGGACTTGATGGACCTTGGTCTGATCCAGCAGGGCCTTTCTTACTTTTTATGTTCTTATTTGCATATTTAAATAAATAAATGGTTGGAGACTCTGCTCACTTTTGGCCAGGTGTAGAGAACGATCAGAGGAGAGGAACTAGATCTGTTTCACTTCTCAGGTCTCTTCTGTTGTTTTGCTTCCTACTGGCTGGACCTCTCCGTTGCAATGCCTTTTCAGTCAATACAAGGAGGTAGTAATAAAACAGGTAACATGTGGGTAATAGAGATGCAGGTGAACATTTTTTGGGAGAAAAACCATATTGTTTATATCTGTGTCTTTCCACATGACAGAATGCTTGGAGTTCAGTGGGAATGGTTCACAGTAGTAGAGGCAAGACCCAAGCTGTGCATTTCAAGTAATAAATATGGACCGTGTCACATTCAAATTGAACAGCTGGTATGGTGCCAACTCCAGGTGTTGTATTAACTTGTGGCAACAGATTAACATCAGCAAAGCAGCCCCCCCTGGGATGGCAAGCGGCTGTGCCGGGCATACCAAGATATCCTCCAAATTTTGATGGCCGCTCCTTCATGCAGGATGCTGCAATTTCAGGTCCTGTGTAGAAGTTTCATTTACACAAGCAAATGGATTGTTTGAAGCTTTCTGTGGGAAGAACAACACAGAGTGTGCACAGTTCACGCATAGATGAAATTCAAGCACTACGTAACATCTGGACGGGAGCTAATATTAAAATGCCATTTCAATACTCCAGACATAAATCTTGATTTTTTATTATTTTTATAACTGGAGACAGCATTACCATGGGATTTCAAAAATGAATCTTTTATTCTCTTATAAAATAGTGCATCTTGCTGCTGACAGATAAGGATAACCAAGTATTGCAAATCTTGTCTTTCATTCTGCTTTCATTTCATATTACAGTGAAATGTCTTTTGGATTGAAACATACAGTCTGCTGCGCTGTTTCCCCCCTTTCTTGCAATCCATACAATGTGCTAATTTGTGAGAAAAGAGGAAATGGCAAACAAACAATAGCACAACAGTGTCCTCCATATGCAGAGTCCATTGTGGGCATTTTTTTCTCTACCATTTAGGAAGGAGCTGCGAACAAAAGTAATTAACACTCACTGGGGAGTTTCTTAATTCTACAAGCCATTCCCTTGAAAACACTTGTGCTCAAGTTATACGTGTATGTGTTATAGAACGAAAAGTGTACGTGTTATGGAATGAAAAGGCAAATTTCTTCTGGTTCACGTTGTATTACTTAATCGACTTTTCCCCCTCAAATGTTTTTGAGGTAGATTTTCCATTTAAACTGACTCTAGGGGCGTAGTGGTTAAGAGCGGTGGACTCTTCTGTGGAGAACCAGGTTTGATTCCCCACTTCTTCACATGAGCGGGGGACTCTAATCTGATGAACCGGGTTGGTTTCCCCACTCCTCCACATGAAGCCAGCTAGGTGACTTTGGGCTAGTCACCGTTCTCTCCAAACTCTCTCAGCCCCACCTACCTCACAAGGTGTCTGTTGTGGGGAGAGGAAGGGAAGTAGATTTTAAGCCTGTCTGATTCTCCTTAAAAGGTAGAGAAAATCGGCATATAAAAACCAACTTCTCCTCTTCTTCTTCTTCACAAAATCACACAAGGTTGGAAGAGACCACAAGGGCTATCCAGTCCAACCCCCTGCCATGCAGGATCCCACAATCAAAGCACTCCCGACATCCAGCCTTTGCTTAAAGACTTCCAAAGACGGGGACTCCACCCCCACCCCGGGGCAGCACATTCCACCGTTGAACCGCCCTCACCATCAGAAAGTTCTTCCTAATGTTTAGGTGGAATCACTTTTCTCTTAGTTTAAATCCATTACTCCATGTCGTAGTCTCTGGAGCAACAGAGAACAAGCTAGTTCCCTCATCAACATGACATCCCTTCAAATATTTAAACATGGCTATCATGTCACCCCTTAACCTTCTCTTCTCCAGACTAAACAAACCCAGCTCCTTAAGTCTCTCCTCACAGGGCATAGATTCCAGACCTTTGACCATTCTGGTCGCTCTCCTCTGGGCACACTCCAACTTGTGTCCTCTGGACACGCTCCAACTTCTTCTTCTTCTTCTTCTTCTTCTTCTTCTTCTTCTTCTTCTTCTTCTTCTTCTTCTTCTTCTTCTTCTTCTTCTCTCAAACCACAACTATCACAGATGACCACAGTAATGATCTGAGCCTTATATTTGCCAGTTATATTCTTATATTTGCCAGTTGGATAGCTTGGCTTTCATACAAGCATTTCCTGCCCAAATGTATTTTGACAAGTCCCTGGCCATGTACTTTTGCATCAAATCCTGAATTGGCTGCCTTTACCCAGAGGAAGCTCCTCCTCTGATTATAATCTCCCTTACTGGCAGATGGTATGAATATATATGAACTAATTCAATTACATACTCATAGCAAGGTTGGCTTGACAAACGAATGTTGTTTCACTATGCTTTCAAACACTGAATTCTTATTGTTACCAAACTATATATATATTCATTCTTTGCTTGCAAAAACAGCCAGTAAGTACAGAATTACCCTTCACAAAGTTTTGACTGCTAGCATTTGCCACATGCCACCATCCCTACTCCAAAGATATTCCAGGGTCTTCCTTAAAGACTCTAAACTCACCTACCCCAATAAAGATCACATCCCTTGGTTTCATTTTCCAGTCTCCAGACATAGCCAGAGATTGTTTGTTTGCTTATACAGTACCATTGATCTTCTATTTCTTCACCACACCATTTTATCAGACTGTCAAAGAAACACATAGTTCACAATATGGGAGATAAACTCTCTAAGAATTACTAAGCCCTCTCCTATCTAAGCTGCCCATAAAACCCAAAAGGAAATGGCCTCTGTTAAGTACACATGTAATTTGCAAGAACTTTGGGTAATGCTCCCCAGTACCATAGTCCCACCCCTCAGGTCAGGTGATGGATCAAAGAGGTCAGGGTCCTAGTGTCTCCCTGCTCTACCAATTCCAGCAGGGTTGACACCACATTCTCAGTTAGGGTTGCCATTGCCAGCTCTGGGTTGTTCCTCCAGTAGGGAAGGGCCCATGGCTTAGTGGTAGAGCATCTGCTTGGCAAGCAGAAGGTCCCAAGTTCAATCCCTGGCATCTCCAGTTCAAGGGGCTAGGCAAGTAGGTGATGTGAAAGACCTCCACCTGAGGACCTGGAGAGCAGCTGCTGGTCTGAGTAGACAATATAGACTTCGATGAACGGATGGTCTGATTCAGTGTAAGGCAACTTCATGTGTTCATATGTTAAATACCAGGAGATTTTGGGGGTGGAGCCTGACAAGGGTGGGGGCTGGAGAGGGGAGGGACTTCAGTGGGGTATAGTGCCTTAAAGTAAGGTTGCCAGGTGGCTTGGAATAGTGGGCAATTGCTCGCCAATCCATTGGCTGGCTCACAGGAAGGATCGTGTGTACCTGTGGCCACAAGCAATGCGATCCCATCACTTCTTGTTTACTTCTGGAAGCGCAGCAGCTTGAAGGGACGATTTACCACTCAAGTGGGTGGTTGAGTGGAAAATCGTCCCGTTGCACGGTGGCGTTTCTGGAAGTAAACTGGAAGTGACAGGATCACGTCGCTCGCAGTTGTGCATGTGCAATCCCTGCCCCAAAAATCTCCCGCCATAGGAGAGGGGGGACCTGGCAACCCTACTTTAATGACCAACAAGATTTCCAGGGTATACGCTTTTTTTTTTTTTTTTTAAGATTTTATTTTATGTTAACAACACATAACAAAAAGAAAAAAACATCACATTACGTAAAAACACCATCTAACAACAAAAACTAACAGTGCATCAAATGTGCCTCTTATTCTATTTTCTATTTCTATTCTATTTTATTCTGTTTTCTAGTCAGTTTTCTATTACAGTTTAATCTATTCATATCCATGCTTGTTACTTATACCACTGGTTGTTTAACTTATTAATAACTACTTATTCACTATCATCCTTACATACTATCTGCAGTAAAAATATTAATGGTTTAGTTATGTCTGACTGTATTATGTATATGAGTATAGTAAATTCTAAAACACTCTAATTGTTTATATTGCTTGTGATTCCACTCTTAACTGATATATAATGTCCTTATTATATTTGAAAATAGATTATTCTAATGTGTGCTAAAGTTAATATTTACAGTTTTGCATAATCATAATAAACTTTCCATTTTCCAGGGTATACACTTTTGATGATCTAATGAAGAGCTATGATTCTCCAAAGCTTATACCTGGAAATCTCGTTGGTCTTTGAAAGGTGATTGGACTTGAATCTTGCTAATTGCTTGCAGATCAAACTGATATTAAAGGGATAACTTGAAGGACCAGTTTAAAAATTGGCAAAAATCTGTTCTGCCAGGCTAACCTTTTCTCCTTGGCATTCCCTGATCTTGCCTTTGATGCTTTCCTGTTCCAATGATTCAAAACAAATGGAAAATGTGAAACTAAATGAATGAAATATGAATGCGACAAGAGCTGTAAGAGGAACTGAGGCCCCAAAAAAGCATTCGCTATAACAACAGGATCTCCAGCTGTGCTCCGGCGCTGCTCAGAATCTCTCACGGCCTTGCTAGTTCTGAAAGCGAGCTGTGAACTGCAGTTTCTCTGGCCTGCAGGTATGAAGGCAGGTGCTCTAGTGCAATCTCGTCCCTGATGTGTCTCAAAGCTTTTCCTCCAGGAATAGGTTTTAGTACAAGTGCAGCAGGTGAGGATTGTCTTACAAAAGGGGACTTTAAAAAAAAGGGGGGGAAAACGAGGCTATCTTGAAAAAGTCTGTGCCGAGAGCAAAACGGGGCTGAAACAAGAGCAAAGCGCCTGCCGTACAAGTGGAGAGATCTGTGAGATTATATCACTCTGGGTAGTGCAGGCTGAGTATGCTGGGGCCTTTCCAAACTGCCAGAGCGCATTCATTATCACTGATTTGCTTCCATCTTGAGGGCGATTTGGCTGCGACATCTGTCACAGGGTACCCGGGGTTGGGCGAGAGGAAAATTTATGTAAGTCTATGTGGAAATATTACAAATATATTTTATTAGAAGCGCTATACAGATTTTAAAATTCTTTAAAAGCATTAAAATGGCACAATGGCCAAACTTAAGGTTGATATCTGTAACCACAAACCCAAACGCGTTTCTGGCAAGGAGCTGTTCCTTAGAATTTGACGTGGTGCTCTCTCCTGGAAGGAAAGGGGAAGGCAAGGGATGAAAAACACCTGAAGGCAAACTGCCAGCTGCTTAGGATGGCAACTGAGTTCCACGCTGGCATAGCACAGATATATGCTGGTGTTACTTGGAGTTAAACTGCATATCTGGAGATACACCGAGGCAGTACCAGTATCTGGTGCTGGCATGGTTATGCTGGCAGAAGTAGGGTTGCCAGGTCCTCCTTGGCCACCAGTGGGGGATGGAGAGGTAGGGTTGATGGATCTAGACTGGGACACTCCTGGAAATTTGGGGATGGACCCTGGGGAGGACAGGGACCTCAGTGGGGTTCAATACCATAGAGCTCACCCTCCAAAGCCTCCATTTTCTCCAGGGGAACTGATCCATGTAGCCTGGAGATGAGCTGTAATTCTGGAGGATCCCCAGGCCCCACCTGGAGGCTGGCATCCCTAGGCAGAGGGGCCAGAAAGTGTGGTGCCAGTCAGCATCCTAAGCCCTCTCAGCACACATCTTGCTGGTGGCACAGGCATGGCATTATGCCAGCAAAAAAGGTTAGTGTAATTACAAACATTCTCACTGAATGTCGTGAAGGTGTTCCCCTGCCTGTTTTTTTGCCATGTCTATACAGCTGTAGCATATAATGGGATTTGAGCGGTGCAATGCAGAGTTGCACCCTTTGGAGTCTACTGTAAGTCTGCAGCCAATCACAGGGTACCTAAGTATCATCGAAACCCCTGACAAGACACCCATTGCTCAGATGGCAGGGTGTATGGCAGGGGCCACATTCTCTCTGCCTTCGTGTCATATCCCCTTTGAATGTGCACCAGGGGACTTTGGTGATGGGAACGCTAGAGACAAGAGTACTTTGCACCAAAAGGGGATACTTTGTGCAAACAGGCAAGGATGAGAACAGCAACTGTAATTATGTATTGCTAACCCTGCTATGCTAAGAGCCCTTGAAGATGCTTGAACTCATGACACGCACATAGACCTGGAACCTCCACTCCTCTAAATGGAATTCACGAAACATGTTAATGTTTTCTCTGTTGTGTCTCTGTTGTAATGTGGTTAGGTAGACAGGGTTGAATCCCTATACCCTGCTCATTATGAAAGTAATCGTCCCAAAGCACCATAACCTGAAAAATCTGAGATCCAGCGTGGCATAATGGTTAAAAGCGGTGGACTTTAATCTGGAGAACCATTTTTGCTAATTTAGAAATTTTAGAAATTTTGCTAATTTAGAAATTGCTAATTTAAGGTTTCTTTTCAGTTTGGGTATATCGATATACACAACCCTATTCTCCACTCCTCCACATGAATGGCAGACCCTAATCTGGTGAACTGGGTTGGCTTCCCCATTCCTACACACGAAGCCTTAGGCTAGTCACAGCTCTCTTAGAGCTCTCTCAGCCCCACATACTGCACAGGGTGTCTGTTGTGGGGAGGGGAAGGGAAGGTGATTGTAAGCCATTTGGATTCTTCCTTAAGTGGTAGAGAAAGTCGGCATATAAAAACCAACTTTTCTTCTTATTATTCCTTGTATGTAATAGCAAATTATGGTTTGCTGCAAACCAGTACATAACTAAATGGTTTGCGGCAAGTAGACAAGAGGGATGACATGAGCAAACTCCCAATTCCTTTCAGGCACATACAGCCACCAGTTGCTGTTACATCTGAATCAACTCCATATCTTGGATCCATCCATCATACACAAGAACTACTGTGATTTTGAAGCATCCTTCTACTGGCTTGTTATTTTCCTGATAAATGTAAAAAAAATGTTACCCAGGGGCAAAATTTTGTGGAGATCATGAAGGGAGGGGGAGAGGCAAGACATTTCCATGCAAATGTTGGAACATTTAGTCTCCTCTCCATGTTCAAACATAATTTCCATCAGCATGAAAACACCGAATTAGAATCGGTTCTTGTAGGTTTTCTGGGGAAACAGCTCCAGACGCTCTTTGCCACAAGAGGGCTAGACACTTCTGTGAGCCTTCGATGTTTTCCAAGCACCTTTTTGGCCTGGAACAAAGATGTTATTCAAACGTGGGGCCTTGGGATCTGTTATCTAATGTGATGTACTATTCTCAGCTGCCTGACAGAACACTGTACTGCAAGTGGCCTGTGAAGTCAAGCAGAAATGCTGTTCTGCAATCCAAAATGTTGCTAGGAGAAGTGTCTGCTGAAAAATTAACCAGACTATCGCCCGTTCTGCTAGACTGCTGGTGACATTTAGACGTAGCTTTGTTGCCAGGTTTGTTAACAGCATGTGCAGTGACACAAACTATTTGTGCGTATTCTTGGTTTCCAGCTCCTTGTCATCATGTGGCAATAACCACCTCTGCAGCTATTATCCATTTCTTGTCCCTGCTGCTTCTCCATCCCAGTCTTTTCCCCCCTCTCCATGGACTTTATCATGATCCCCCGGGTGTGCGTACTGAGGGAGAGGGAGAGACTGCTTGTCAAACAGAGATTTATTAAACACTGCACAAGGGATGGTTTTGGAGGGGAAACTGTGGTTAGGAAGAGCATAAAACCAGAGGTAATGTCATAAGTTTCACTTCAAAGACGGCATAGTTCTCACTAAAGATATACCCCACCTCTGTGGCAGCAATCCCAAAATAACACGCTGCATTTGGAATACCTCCTTCCCAGGGTCTATTCCCTTCCAGTGACCTGACAAAGGGTCCCTTTCCCTCCCAATCTCTGCCTGTTACTCCACAAGATTTGTTTTTCACCAGAACAGAACCCTTTGGTTCCTAGAGTCAAATACAGCGACTCAACATGCAGGTTACCAAAACCAGAACCCTACTCCTTTCCTCAGAACTGAGAGCGTGAGCCCCTTAGCTTTGTGTGTGCGTGTGTTAAGTGCTGTTGTTTCCAACTCATGGTTGACCCTATGAATCAACGTCCTCCAAAATGTCCTATCTTTGACAGCCTTGCTCAGGTCTTGCAAACTGAGGGCTGCGCCTTCCTTTATAGAGTCAATCCGTCTCTTGTTGCGTCTTCCTCTTTTCCTGCTGCCCTCAGCTTTTCCTAGCATGGCTGTCTTTTCTAGTGACTCTTGCCTTCTCATAATGTGACCAAAATACGATAGCCTCAGTTTACTCATTTTAGCGTCTAGGGTCAGTTCAGGCTTGATTTGATCTAGAACCCACTGATTTGTTTTTTTTGGCAGTCCACGGTATCTGTAACACTCTCCTCCAACACCACATTTCAAAAGAGTCTACTTTCTTCCTGTCAGCTTTCTTCATTGTCCAGCTTTCACACCCTTAGCTCTGCCCACTCCCTTTCTCTGAGCTTCTCTCAAAGATTAACCCTTGGTTCATCACAGACTTCTATTCTCTTAGAACAGGGGTGGGGAACCTTTTTTCCTCCAAGGGCCATTTGGATATTTATAACATCATTCGCGGGCCATACAAAATTATCAACTTAAAAAGTAGCCGATCAATACGTTTCTCCATAGCCCGGGTGGGAAAGGGTTAACACAGTTTCTTGGGTGGTCCTAGCAGCTCCATAGCTAATGACTCTTTTGCAAGGGGGAAAAAGGTTCCTTTTCTCGGCAAAACAAACTCACATCCGCCTTGAATAGAGGCTATTCCTGTGGGAGGGGGCGGATCGCCAGTCTTAGATCCTTCTGAGCTAGAGATTTGCCAGGACCCACAAAGGGCCAGACCAAATGATTTTGCGGGCCTTAAACGGCCCCCAGGCCTGACGTTCCCCACCCCTGTCTTAGAACTTCAGATATTCCCATTCCTGACTCTCCTTTCGTAGACCAATACACTTCCTTTGATTGAGGTCTTATTCATATCTCTGCTATATATGCCATTAAAGGTGTATTATGATTATGATTATGATAACCAGAAAATCCAAACAATGTTACCAGTTATATGAAGGGGAGATGGTTCAGACAAATCTTGAGGCCTAGGCTCAATGGCTCTCCAGCTCCCCTCTTCTGGTCGGCCTTGGTTCTTGCATATATAGAAAGAGGTCCCATTTCAGTAGTTCAACAGTGCTGCCACCATGGCTGTTTAGATTGTCATGGAATTTAATTGGCTGTTTTTTGCTAGACTTTATACTACATAAAACTGGCTTTATGGCTGAGGGGAAGTACCCAACAGTACTTGGGATTAGAAAGCTTCTATTTGTTGATTTCTCAAAAGAAAAAGTAGTATTTTTATTTATAGTGTGGTTTTCATACAAGGGATTCACTTGTTTTTTTTCTACAGGAAAGCAGCTGAGTGGAAACTTGAACTCTTAAGTACTGAGAAGCTTTTTTTTAAGTGTTTTTAGTAAACAGCCTTTCATTGATCAACAAGACATTTTTGTACAAGACACTTGAAAGCCATAACCCTGGGTACCAATCAATTACTAAATCATTTTGTCTGATGTTTCTTTCTACCACTGACATGCATTATAACCACAGCTCTGTTTACAGAAAGTAAGGTCTCAGAACTGGCAACAGGAGACCAGCTAATAGTGGTGATATAGATGAACAAGCAGTGAATGAAGCAACTCCATAGGCTGGAGGAGGGCCAATACATTGAAACTCAGGCTAGATGAGACTGAAGTGATGGGGTTGGTAATAAGGCCATCCTGGATTTGTGGTAGGGTTTCCAACTACCAGGTACTAGCTGGAGATCTCCTGCTATTGCAACTGATCTCCAGCCAACAGACATCAGTTCACCTGGAGAAAATGGCCGCTTTGGCAATTGGACGCTATGGCATTGAAGTCCCTCCCCTCCCCCAAACCCTGCCCTCCTCAGGCTCTTCCCCAAAAACCTCCCGCCGGTGGCAAAGAAGGACCTGGTGTTTGTGGTGTCAACTTAATAGTGGGGTTGCACTGGGGCTGCCAACCTCCAAGTGGTTACAGTTATTATCAAGATAAACACACAATGGTGCTGGAATGGTAATTCAATATTAAGAACAGCACACCTGCTCAATAAATTAACTAAAGTCAATTTTATAGATGCACTAATAGACCCAAATACAATTCTTCAGGTATTGCATTCAATTTCTATATTCTCTATATTTCTATATAATACATAGCAATAATCATATATAACAAAAATAGGAGTGTTACCATCACATCACCTTCTGTTATCCAACAGTGTCTTGTCAATTTTCATAAAGCAAATTATATCAAATCAAATCAGTTTCAAACACTTAATACACCAATTCCATAGTTTTTGGAAAAAAGTTGTAGTCCTGAGTATAAGTATACTTATAGTCTCTGAATAAATTTCACAAAACCACCTCACAAAAGTCTTCAGCTGAGTCTCTTATTCTTCCGATGATTCGCCAGAGCGTAAGGTCGTGCTGTCTCTCAACAGGCTAACAAGGGCATTGCCCAATCCTCAAAGGGGAATCCCTGTGTTCGTAAAGCGTAGCAAGGGCTTTTTTCTTTTTTCTTTTTTTTAGAATAGTCCAGGTCTATCAGACAAGAACGTGCTCTCCGGATATCTTAACACGTTTCATAGGACTTTCATCAGCTTGTCCGTAGTTTAGCATGATATCAAATATCTATAACAATAAAAAAAACTTCCAGTACTACATGTTTGTGGCGAGAGTCTATTCCCTGGGTGATTAACTCCAAGTAATACAATCTCCTATGCCCTTTAAGGTCAGGATCCTAATTGGGGCTGCGGTCAGCTAAAAGTCAGGTCTTCATATGGCTTCTAAGCTATAGATTAATAAACTACCGATTAATAAAATTGGTTCTTCTTAAACCAAACCAATGTTTAATATAAAAGATGCCAATGTTTTAGGATAATTTTCTTTATTTGGCTAGTCAGAGCATTATGTTGTAAAGAAGAATAAATATTTTCCTCATTTTTGGCTCTTTTATGATTTTGCAACAAGTTTTTTCTATCCTCATTCATAGTTTTATAATAGGCTTCATTCACCACCCTTTCTGGGTAGCCTCTTTTAAAGAGCGCTGTAGTTGTTTCACTGGCTGCTTCTTGAAAGTGATCTATCTCTGCGGAGTTTCTTTTGAGTCTTAAGAAGTGGCTATAGGGTAAGTTTATTTTAAGGAGCCCCGGGTGAAAAGACGCAAAATGTAATCCCACATCACAATCTGTGGGTTTTACCTCCAAGTGGTAGCTGGAGATCTCCCGCTATTATGCATTGTTGCTGGCCTCCTCATCTCCCCCTCCACTCTTGTTACCTGCGGGGTTGATCTGCTGTAATCTAGTTCCACAGTGGCGACTGGTTTTTTTAAATGCCATCTTGCAGTTTACTATTACAATGTTGTTTTAACTTTGATGTTTTTATGGTTTTATGTGTTTTAGACAGTGTAACCAGCCCTGAGCCCGGCTTGGCTGGGAGTTGAGGGCAGGCTATAAATATGTAAAAAATAAAAATAAAATAAATATTACAACTGATCTCCAGGTGATAGAAATGTTCCCCTGGAGAAAATGGCTGCTTTGGCAATTGGATTCTATGGCATTGAAGTCCCTCCCCTCCCCAAACCTCACCCTCCTCAGGCCCAAAAAATCTCCAGGTATTTCCCAACCCAGAGCCGGCAACCCTATCCAAAGACCAGTGCTGTTGGGTCGGCCTTCAAAAGATTAAAAAACGGATTAACATTTGTTATGTCTTAGTTGCTTTAACTGGATTTTATCTAGGCCTTTTGTATTAAGTTTTCATCCTTTTCTAGTTGCTGTAAACCTTGAAGATGAAGAAAGATAATCATGCAATATAGCTTGGGGGGATGTGGTCTATGAAATGGCACTCGTAATGTCAATAGTTTGCTGGTTTTTCGTGGGAACTGTGAATGGCAACAGTGCAGAAGAGTCGTTCTGAGAACGCTGCTGGATTTAATAACCATACTTATGCTACTTGTGACACCCACACAATCATTAAAAATCAATTGAATTGTATGCATTTAATCAAGAGAATATCTGGGTCCAAATTTAAATGTCCTGCTCCCCCACCCCCTTGATCATTCTGAACGAGTGCGTAGAAGTAAAAGAACCCGGCAAAACTCCGCGATCTGAGTTGCACAACATTCCTAGCTATCAAAATTCACTGTGTGTCCACAGATCACACAAGAACTTAAAGAGTTGTCCTGCTGGATCAGCGCAAAGCTGCAGGTAGCCTTTAACAATGGCTAGCCAGATGCTGCTAAGCCAGGCATGATGGAGTGAACCCATCCCATTATTAGACAGAGATTGCAGGTGGCCATATCAGTCTGCAGAGAAACCCAAACCCAAAAATCCACGTTAATACCTTTTATTAGATCCAGCCCAGTAACAGAAAATAGAGAGCAAGTTTTTGATGTCTACAGGCTTGTTCATCAGGCTGGATGTTAAAAAAAATAAAACAAAACAAAACAAGGAAGATTCTTCAGGTCTTTATTTTAAGGTGACTTTTTCCTAGCATCCTGTGCAGAATGTACCAGAGAATTGATAGGTGGTAACAGGATCAGCTGATATCAAATTTTACCTTTAGCCTTCTGGGGAAATGAAAAAAGAAATGGCAGCCTCCCACTGAAAACTGAAAACAAGTTCTCGATCAAATGCTTTTCTTGCATGAAACAGAACACCCATAAAAAGCTAAGTGCACAGGGAAAATGTGGTAGTTGTTTTATCCCCTTATTATTACTTTTTTACTTCTCTCTTTTGATTGGCCACTGAACCAGCAGAGGATCTGCCTTATTTATTTCACTGATCTAAGTATCATAGAGTTGGAAGGGTCCACCAGGGTGATCTAGTTCAACCCCATGCACAATGCAGGAAATCCCCAGTGACCCCTATTCCATCCCCACAAGACGGCCAAAAAAAATCCTCTAGGATCCCTGACCAATCTGGCCTGAAGGAAAATTGCTTCCTGCCCTCCCTCTCATGATTTGCCTAAATTCACAGAATCAGCATTGCTGACAGATGGCCATCTAGCCACTGCTTAAAAACCTTGTGCCTAGTATGACTGATGGCCTACAACTGATACACATATAATCTTAATCTTTATTAAGATATTGGTTGGCTTCAATCCTATTTCAGGAGAAAGATGGGGTCAAATGATTTAAATAAATACATCTAGTCCATTAATCCCCCACACTGAACCAACCTAACAAAAATAATTTATTTAGAAATGAATTTGCTTATATTCTTTTTTTTGGGGGGAGGGGGGTGTTATTAAGAATGTTATGATGGTACAATGTGCTCTTGGAACAACACAGGTTTACCTGTGGGCATGGGGCAGTTAAATCCTAAAATTACATCCCAGGAAGTGAGGGACAAGTTTATAATGATTGATTGAACTGGGAAAGGAAACTCGGTCCCTGTCTCAGTCACCCCCATTTGGCTAAGAGGGTGTCTGACTGCGTTGAATTGTCACTGTTATACCCTTTGGAGGGCTAACCTTCTTTTATCCAGTTGTTTGCAGTGATTAGTCAAGAGTAGGTTTGGAGGGTGATTTAGAGCCTGCATCCCTAAATTCTGATTGGATTAATAGGGAAATCTCCAGTTACAGGAAAATCTATAGACCTGTTAGCCTGGATGGGAGTTCTAGATTGGAAAGCCAGCGCGGTGTCACCCTCATAAATGCAATGATGAGCTTTAGGATATGTGGTCAGCACCTGGGGAAATCTTACAACCTAGGGTAGTTATCACCGAACAAAAAACCATGTGGTGGAGGAGAGGTTTTCAAAATTTCTGAACAGGGGCCTACATCTTGCTATATTTTTAGCACCCACTTGCAAAGTAACTCCTTAGAAACCCACCCTAAGCCAGTTTGGTGTAGTGGTTAAGAGCGGTGGACTCTAACCTGGAGAACCAGGTTTGATTCCCCACTCCTCCACATGAGCGGTGGACTCTAATCTGGTGAACTGGGTTGGTTTCCCCACTCCTACACATGAAGCCAGCTGGGTGACCTTGGGCTAGTCACAGTTCTCTCAGAACTCTCTCAGCCCCACCTCTTCACAAGGAGTCTGTTGTGGGGCAGGAAAGGAAGATGATTGTAAGCTGCTTTAATTCTCCTGAAAAGGTAGAGAAAGTTGGCTTACAAAAACCAACTCTTCTTCTGTGTCAAGACTGAAGTCAAGATTGGAGTCCAAACGCTGACTCTCCATCTTGGATCCATTCCCAGGAATGGGAATGTTAGAGCCTTTTGGAAGTATAGGATTAGTAAGCCATCTACCTGTTCATATTTCTTTCTAGTATTCTTTCTAAAACTAGTTTACTGATTATTCCCATGTAGTTGTGCTTTTTAGGATTTGTTTGTTTATTCAAGTTTTATCTTACTTGTGATCTTTGGGTGCTTTTTCGAGACTGCGTGGAAAATCCTATTGATGATACTAAGATGTTTGGGTCATGCTGACCAGCACTATGAGCGCTGAAGAGCACAGATCTGACAGGACAGGTAGAGATGAGAGGAGCACCATTAGTCTGTCATGCAACACATGTGCACGCACGCACACACACACAGATTTTCTAACTTACAAAAGGTGCCAAGTTCAAATTAATTTCCTTTCGTTGAACTCCCAAATCAAGAGGGGGGAGTGAAAGAACAAAAAATTAAAATTCCTTTCCTTTCTCCCATAGAAGCTGCTTGATTCATCATCTGCAGGGTCATCTGCTGAAGCCGGAGGGTGAGAGATTCAAAACTGATAAAAAGAAGTAGTTCTTCACACAATGCATGGTTAAACTGTGGAACTCCCTGCCCCAGGATGTGGTGATGGCTGCCAACTTGGAATGCTTAAAGAGGGAAGTGGACATGTTCATGGAGGAGAGGGGTATTCATGGCTGCTAGTAAAAATGGATACTAGTCATAATGCATACCTATTATCTCCAGGATCAGAGGAGCAACCCTAATACAATAGATGCTGTGGAACACAGGAAGGATAATGTTGCTGCGGTTTTGTTCGTGGGCTTCCTAGAGGAACCTGGTTGGGTACTGTGTGAACAGACTGCTGGACGTGATGGGCCTTGGTCTGATTCAGCAGGGCTTTTCTTATGTTCTTATTCATGTATCTTAAGCAGCATAATTCTAAATCTATTGTTTAAGGGATATAAGGACTGAGATAAATTTTGCCACTGCCGATGGAATTTTAGGATTGCTGTCACTTAATAAATAGTGTATTAGTTCAGACAAAATTAAAATACCAAACCCCTTTGGTTCTATGACAATTTGGAGCTCAAATGTGAGTCCCAAGGGGTGAGATTGAGCAAGGGTATTCAAGGGATGCTGAGGACCAGGGAAGGTCTGTGCCAAAGATATCTCAGCAGTCCTAGCATTGTGCTAATTTACACAATAGACACATTATGTTTGCTTTTTTTATGCAGAATGAATGAAACTGACATGCCAACGACAATATTTCTTCATTCTTAATTCGGCTTGTACCTTTATGAAAAACGTTTAAAATAATTCAAACTCCTGCTGGTGGGTTGAAACTCCCCCCCCCCCTTCGATAAACCACATTAAGCAATTATTTTCTCAGTTTTGCAAACATCAGATGGCTCAGAGTCTTATATCCCCTAATGGCTCTATTAGACGTAATAATTTGCTGCTTCATTTGATCATGGCAGGGAGACTTCCTCCTTCTCCTAATGCAGAATTTAGAGTGGTATGGACTTGGCCTAGAAGCTTTGATGGATTAATCAGTATGATTAATTGATAAAGCTTTCATCTCAGATTTAGAATGAGTCTTCTGATCAATCGGTGGGGAAGACAGCAAGCAAAGGACTCCAACGATCAGGAATCTCGAGGCCCACCATTGAGCAGATGACACAGCCATACTTCTCTCCCTCTTTCTAAGCCTACTTAACTCAAACAGGAACTTTTCATTAAGATAACCTTTCAACCACCTTGTAGTTAAACCTACTGACAATTTGCCAGTATACTGACTGCCAGTCCATACATTGATGGGCAAGGTAATCCAGTTGCAAATAACACCATTTTTTTTTGCCGTCAAGTCACAGCTGATGTATGGTGACCCCATAGGGTTTTCAAGACAAGAGACGTTCAGAGGTGGTTTGACATTGCCTGTGTACTGGCCGGGCAGGATGGTGGGGCTGCTACTGCAGCACGGTGCAGAGGGAGCTGAGAGCGTCATCCAGCAAGTTTCCATGGCAGAGTGGGGATTTGAACCTGGGTTTCCCAGACCCTAGACTGACACCTCAACCACTACATGACACTAGCTCTCTTAACACCCTATTAGCAATCTTCAATGATGTGTAGATGTAGCCTTCAGTGGGTTCACTGATGGACATATATTTCTCCTGATGACTCGACACTCAGTTTAGATGTCCTCAGCATCATAAGCACAATAACAACATGCATGTTGAATCAACATGCATAAATAGGGTGCGGGCAAAAACATGTTGACCCTACCTATGTGCAATCAACAGCTTGTGAAAATGACATCTACACATAGAAGAAGCATATGTATGTTCACTCTCCCTCCTGCTTGTGCGTGCAGGTCATGTGTGGATGGCTAAATATGCACCATGTTCATGTAATCTGTTTCTGGTTATGTGTTTAGTGCTCCATGGAGACATTCCCGGTCAATGCAAATTTCGGATTTTTTAAAAGAGCCAGTGTGATGTAGTGGTTAAGAGTGGCAGACGCTAATCTGAAGAAACGGGTTCGATTCCCCGTCCCTCCACATTAAGCCTGCTGGGTGACCTTGGGCCAGTCACAGTTCTCTCAGAACTCTCAGCCCACGCTGAGGCAGGCAATGGCAAACCATCTCTGAATGTCTCTTGCCTTGAAAACCGTACGGGGGCACCATAATTTAGCTGTGACTTGACAGCGCTTTCCACCACCACCATAGACATTGATCCCTGTTGCTTTGGTTTTCAGATATGTGTATGACATCATCATCTCCATCAGTTCCTCTGTAACATCCCATCATGCTTTACTGTGGATCTCTATGTAGGTTTTGCTGTTTGTAGAGGCATGTAATTAGTACTGGTTGGCTGGTGTGTCCGGGTAGAATATCAGACCCTTTCCTCCCTTGATTGAACTTCAATTGGGCAGAGTAATGAAATCTTTCCACCTTTAGTTGGGCATGGTTGCCTCCAGTAAACCTGGAAGTGAAAAGGCTCTGTTGTGTACTATTGATCTTATTCCTAGGAATGCACCCCATTCTTTAGTGTAATTATATTAGTATAGTTAATATTACCAATCCAAATCAGTGAATTAATGATTGTGAAAGGAAATATCTATTCCCCTTTCCGTATCTGATGGCATGGTGGGGATTTTTTTTATTTGCACTCTAAGGCCCAGTTCTGAAGTAGATGTAGGGTACTTGGGATTGATCCCATTGTCTTGATAGAGTAAGAGAACAGGATTAACCCCAACTGAATGTGATTACATCAAGCGATTACAATTCATGTATTCCAAAAGTGAGAAAATGTTAATCACCTCACTTTTAGAATACATGAATTGTAATCGCTTCTTGAACTGTGGCTTTAGGTTTGTATTTTATATTTAAAAAGTCCTACTTTTGTTATTTCTCTATCAGTCTACATTTGGAATCTCCCTGTTGTGATTTACAGCTGTTCTAGTTGGAATTTAGTAGCTTGTAAAAAAGGTGACTACAGGCTGATCCGATCTTAATCTGAACCTTGAAAGAACGTGAGCCGTTCAAAAATGTGCGGCTGGTTCTTTCGGACTCGAGTAAGTGTGACAGTGGGAGATGTCTGAATTGATCGGGTGCTGTTTTTTAAACAGCAAATCTCAGCCTGATTCCAGTCAGGGTTGCAGAGGGGGGAAAGGGGGTTAATCTTTTCTTTTCTGCCATTTTCATAATCTCTGTCACCTGCTGGGGATACTATTTTTCCTCCCAGGAAAACACACAGGTACCATGCAGGCACCTGTATATGCTGTCCTCAGGGCAAATAGTACCTCCAGGAAGGAGGTGGCAGACAATTATCAAGACAGAATGGGAGGGAGGATGAAAAAGGAGTGACTCGTTGACAGCTGCTTCCTCCGCTCCCCCACTTTTAGCTTTTAGTCACGTGGGGGCATTGACTGCCTATTATAGGGTTGCCAACCTCCAGGTACTAGCTGGAGATCTCCTGCTATCACAACTGATCTCCAGCCGATAGAGCTCAGTTCCCCTGGAGAAAATGGCCGCTTTGGCAATTGGACTCTAGGGCATTGAAGTCCCTCCCCATCCCAAACCCCACCCTCCTCAGGCTCTGCCCTAAAAACCTCCTAAAGGTGGCGAAGAGGGACCTGAGAACCTTAGCCTAGTGCAGGCACTCAGCGGCGATCACGGCTGAACCTGCATCATCTGATTGTATTAATTCTGGTTTTATTATCAATGTTGGTAATGTGTATTATGGTTTTAATTGCTAAATACGGATGTATATGGTTTTCTTGTTATTGTATTTTTTGTGGTTACCCACCCTGAGCCTGGCTTACCGGGGATTGAGGGTGGGCTCAAAATCTAACAAAATAAAACAAAACATAATAACTCTACTCTGGCCGACTAGAGCTGACAAACTCTAATTTATGACCAGCTAGCAAACCAGAATTAGAAACCAGGGTTTGAAGTAGGGTTTTAAACCATGGTTTGAATTCATTGTGTAGAGAGTCAGTGTAGTGTAATGGTTAGAATGTTGGACTAGAATTGAGGAGCCATGAGTTCAGAGCCCAAATCAGCCATGAAGCTCACTGGTATGGTTGCCAACCTCCAGGTGGGACCAAGCAATCTTATTTATTTATTTATTCGTTTTATATCCCGCTCTTCCCCGGCCAAGGTGGGGCTCAGAGCGGCTATCAATGAGTTAAAAATATACATATATACAAATAAAAACAGTACCTAATAATGGAATACAGAATAAGAATAAAACCAGATTTTAAAATCCAATTTTGGCCGAGCCAGTATAACAGCAGTTCTGTGACCCGTCCAAATGGCGCAGGCAAGAACAGTCTTCAGCTGAACCAATTGCACTCCCAAGCATTTGAAGAAACAACGATGGGGGGTGGGGTGGGGTGGACAGGACTATTGTTCCCAACCATAGCGCTATGAGGGACCAGACGAAATCCGAGGTGCTAAGTTCTAAGCTGGTGGCCATGATCTAAAACAGGGGAAAGGTCGATCCGTCAATTAGAGGGATGAGGTCGCCCTCAACCATAAGCCTAGTGGAACATCTCTCTCTTACACACCCTGTGGTACTGGGAGAGATCCCACAGAGCCCTGGTCTCTTCAGACAGAGAGTTCCACCAGGCAGGATCCATGGTCGAAAAGGCCTTGGCCCTGGTCAAAGATAAATGGACCTGTTAGCCACGTGCAGACAAGGTGGTGACTGGAGATCTTCCATTATTACAACTGATCCAGGCAAAGAACTGACTACTTTGCAAGGTGGACTCTATGGAATTATACCCATTATACCAATTGAAGTCCTTCCCCTCCCCGAACCCCACCCTCCTCAGGTGTGAGGGTCTCTGTGTCTGTGTCTCTGCTTCCCATCACCTGCTATCAGTGAACTCGTAAAAGCAGTTCACACCTTCTGGTCTCAGGCGCCAGGCCTGATTGCCCCATGTATCTTCCCCCCCCGCTGTTCTTCCTGTCAGTACTCCCTCAGGCCGATGCGGCCTTGGAAGTGTGATAGCTTCACCAGACTTCCTGGGACTCGTCTGATGTTTTGTATTATGCCAAGCTTGTAACTTCCCATAACAATAAGTGTGAACCCCAGTGCCCCAGTGCCCTGGAGTCAATATATTCTGTAAACCCGATTAGCCCCTCACTTGCAACTTGCTATCTGTGCCTGTCTCAGCTCCTGATGTCTTCAATAAATCCTTTGTTTCTTTATCAACGTCTGAACATTTGATTTTGAGAAGTAAACTCAGAGAGAGGGGATCTCTCACATTAAGTTGCAAGTCTTTGCCTCTCGAACTGCTGCTGTACCTTTTGGGACAGAATGTCAGGCGATGAGGAAAACACCCCTACTACCCCTGACGCACCGGACGGACCGGTGGTACCGGAGAAGCCGGATCCCAAGGAGGAGGGTGCCAAGCCAAAGAACCCTAGGGGTCCCATCCCCGACCAAGGCCGTGGACTTTTTAACAATTGGCTGGACTCCCCCAAGGGTTGGTCTCTCTCCCGAACCGCGGCGAAGGATCGCCGTTTGGCCTTCCCCAGCACGGGACTTGAAGGGGACCCGGCTCGCAAGGAGGCCCTGATGGAAGAGGAACGCAGGCAGTGGCTGGAGGATCGCCAAGCCATGCAGGAACAGATGGAGTCCATGCGGCGGGTGATGGGTGAGATGGCCGCGGCTCTGGACGCCTTGAAGGTGCAACCGCCTGCCGGCAACCCCCCGGACGGAACACCGGCAGCCCCCCCCGCGCCTCCTAGCCTCCCGTCCCGTCGGGACCTGAAAGTCACCTATGACGGTTCGGGTGACCAGTTGACCTTTTTCATGGTCCAAGTGGACATTTTTATGCGGGAACAGGGCCGGACCTTCACTTCCGAGGAGTCCCGGGTGCAGTACGTGGCTTCCCTGCTGCAAGGGGAGGCGGCCGCCTGGATGGTGTTGCAATATGAACTCCGCTCGCCGGTGCTACGAACCCTGGATGAGTTTATGGTAGCACTCCGAAACCGCTTCGAGGACCCGACCCTGGGTGAGCGAGCTAAAGCCTCCCTGATGCAACTGCGCCAAGGGACTAAGTCGGTGGCGCAGTATGCAAGTGAGTTTCAATCACTGGCCAGCCGAATCCTGGACTGGAGTGAAGCCACTTTGGTACAGTGCTTCAGGGAGGGCCTCAACCCGGACCTCCAGCATTGGGCTTTTATGCAAGGGAACCCCCCGGATGTGGAAGGTTGGGTTCGCCACGCTGCCGACATTGAGAATCGCAAACAACTCCTGACCTTGTCCAAACAACGCGTTGGACGAGACCCGAGACCCCGGAGTGACCGGGGCCGAGACTTCCGACCGGGAGGGAGCGGGGGTCCCTCGGCCGCTGAACGCCGTAAACGTTTTGAGACCGGAGTCTGCCTGACCTGTGGAGGAAAGGGGCACTTTGCGTCGCAATGCCCCTCTCGTGCGGGTCGTCCAAACCCCCCTCGCCAAGCCCCGACCGAACCGCAGAAGACGGCCGCGGAGGAGCAGCCCCGCCGCAGGAGCGGGCCACCGGGCCGGCGTTCCGGCGCACCCTCCGCTCTCCATGCGCGCCCCCAGGATGTGATCTCCACCTCTACAGGCCCAACGGGGTCCCGGATTACAAATACTACTTTTGATTCGGACGGATCCCCGATTGCCACCACCCCATCCCCCTCTTCCAGTGAGGAGGAAGAGTGGGAACAGCCGGCAAAAAACGCCGTCGGTCTGCTGTAGAGGGGGCTCCGCAGCAGACCGCCCCTGTCGTTGTGCAAGGAGCTCCACCGATGGTAAGCGCCCAAGAGGACAATGTGTATGTACGTGTTCACCTGTCCCTACCCAAAGGGGGTCCCAAGTTAGAATTCCCCGCTTTGGTTGACTCGGGGTGTGCCCGCACTATGATTAGTGAGGAAGCCGCCAAGAAACTGGGAGTCCGGCGCAAGCGGCTTCCGGGACCCCTCCGCTTTTCCCAAATGGACGGGAGCGATTTTAAACGGGGCCCAGTGACCCACCGAACTGCTGCCGTGATTATGTCGGTGGGGGAACATTGGGAACGCCTGTATTTTACCATCGCCCCTATTGTAACCCCAGTGGTGTTAGGGATGAACTGGCTACGGGGACATAACCCCTCCATCGACTGGGTTAAACGGGTGCTCTCGTTCCCCGACAGCCCCTGTGGGTTGCATGACAAGGAACGGGTACTCAGGACTCCGGCCGCCGCATTGGTAGGGTCCCCCAATCCGATCTCCATTCCTCCTCAACTTCCCACAGAATACTCGCAGTTTGCGGATGTCTTTGATGTCAAAGAGTGTGACGAACTACCTCCCCACAGAGAGACGGACTGTGCCATTGAAATCGTGGGGGAAGGCAAACTGTCTAAAGGGAAGGTCTACCCCATGAGCCCTAGTGAGAAGGCGGTGTTGCGGGACTACTTGGACGCTAACTTGGCGAGGGGTTTCATACGCCCTTCCAAAGCTCCTTATTCGGCCCCGGCCTTCTTTGTGAAGAAAAAGACGGGAGATTTAAGACTGTGTATTGACTTTCGTAGGCTAAACGCGGTCACCCAGTCTAACGCTTACCCTCTCCCTCTTATTCCCGACCTTCTAGCACAATTAAAGGAGGGCCGAATCTTCACCAAACTGGACTTAGTGGAAGCATACCACCGCATCCGCATTAAAGAAGGAGACGAACCCAAAACGGCCTTTTCCAGCTGTTTTGGAATGTTTGAATACCTAGTCATGCCGTTCGGACTTTCGGGGGCCCCCAGTGTGTTCATGCAATTGATTAATGAGGTTTTACATGATTTACTGTTTCGGGGGGTGGTGGTATTTCTCGATGACATACTTATTTACTCTGAAACCATGGAAGAACATGTGCGCCTAGTGCGAGAAGTGCTCCAGCGGCTGCGGGAGCACAAACTGTATGCTAAGGTATCCAAATGTGAGTTCCACCAACCTTCCATTACATTTCTTGGGTACGTGATTTCCCACCAAGGTTTAGAAATGGACCCCGCCAAGGTCCAGGCGGTGCGAGATTGGGAACCCCCCACTACCCGCCGCCAGCTTCAGCAATTCTTGGGATTCGCTAACTTTTACCGCAACTTCATTCCCAACTTTGCCCAAGTTGCGCTTCCTCTCACCAATCTGTTGCGTACCAAAGACAAGGGGGCTAGTGCCGCGCTTCCCTCAGCCCGTTTGCAATGGTCCCCCCAGTGCCAGCAAGCTTTTGAGTGTTTAAAAATACTCTTTTCATCCGAACCCGTTTTGGCTCACCCAGATTGCACCAAGCCTTTCGTGGTGCAGGTGGATGCTTCGGATGTGGCCATGGGTGGAGCCCTATTGCAGAGAGATGAGGGGGGGCGGTTGAGACCATGCGCCTACTTCTCCAAAAAGTTTTCCCAGTCCGAAATTAACTGGGCTATTTGGGAGAAGGAGGCGGCGGCGGTCAAACATGCCCTCACCATATGGAGGCACTTTTTAGAAGGTGCCGAACAGCCGTTTGAAGTGTGTACCGATCACAAGAATCTCGAGGCTCTCAAGGGAGCTAGAAAGCTCAACGCCAAACAAATTCGGTGGGCCCAATTCTTCGCCAAATTCCGGTTCACTCTCAAACATGTCCCGGGGAAGGACAATGCCCTGGCAGACGCTCTGTCTCGACTCCCCCAGTATCGCAACGAGTTCGATCGCCCGGTCGACTCCCTGTTCACGCCCGAGCAGCGTGGGGAGGTCCCCGGCTTAGCCGTCACCACCCGCTCCCAAGCCCATCGACCAGAAACCCCCCCTACGCTCAAGGGTATCCCGGAAGCCTTCCAACAGCGGCTCCGGGACGCTTCCTTACAGGAGGAGGAGCACCATCTCCTCCCTACTGGCCTGGAACGAACCAACACTTGGTGGATGCAAGGGGGAAAACTGTATGTCCCGTCCTCC
Source organism: Euleptes europaea (assembly GCF_029931775.1). NCBI lineage: Eukaryota > Metazoa > Chordata > Lepidosauria > Squamata > Sphaerodactylidae > Euleptes > Euleptes europaea. The sequence continues at coordinate 76,338,999 of NC_079320.1, forward strand.
CTTCGCAAGGAGGTATTGGGACTTGTACATGGTGCCAGATTGGCGGATCATTTTGGCTTCATTAAAACACTTCACCTGGTACGGAGGCAGTTCTGGTGGCCCGGTATGAGAGCCGACGTGGAGCTGTATGTGCGCAGCTGCCCCACTTGCGCCACAGCTAAGAAACGGATGGGGAAACCCCCCGGGCTTCTTAAACCGCTGGAGAACCCCTCCCGCCCATGGGAAGTCATAGCCATGGATTTTATCACCGACCTACCTCCTAGTCGGGGAAAAACGGTTCTCTGGGTAATCACGGACCTTTTTTCCAAACAGGTCCATTTTGTTCCATGTGCAGGTCTTCCTTCAGCCCAGGGTTTGGCTAAACTATTTGTTACACATGTCCTCAGGCTACACTCGGTACCGAGGAAGGTCCTCTCCGACCGGGGGGTCCAGTTTGTTGCCAAATTCTGGCGAGCGTTTCTAAAACTCATGGGGGTGGAGGAACAGGGTTTGTCTTCCGCCTATCACCCCCAAACGGATGGTCAAACGGAACGAGTAAACGCAGTGGTAGAATGTTATTTGCGTTGCTATGTCAATTTCCACCAGGATGACTGGGTCGACCTGCTGCCATTCGCCGAATATGCGTACAACATTGCGCCTCATTCCTCTACCGGCTTTAGTCCCTTCCAAGTAATATACGGGACGGAATTCGGTCCTTTCGGTTCCGCCCCCGTCACGCCTGAGCTCCAAACCACCCCTGATCTTCAGGAGTGGATCCAGGCAGTTAAATCTACCTGGCCGTGGCTGCTCAAAAATCTTGAGAAGGCAAAAAGCAAGTACAAGGAACAAGCAGACAAACACCGGTCTCCGGGATGGGAGCTAAAGGTGGGGGAGCAAGTGTATCTGTCCACCAAAAACCTCCGCTCCCTGCGGCCCTGCAAAAAACTGAGCGACCGTTATGTGGGACCTTTCCCCATTACCAGAGTGATCAATGAGGTTACCGTGGAACTGAAGCTCCCAAAGACTCTCAAGGGAGTCCATCCGGTTTTTCATATTAGTCTTCTCAAACCGTATGTGGCGGCCCCCCAGTTCCACCCCCCTCCCGACCGTGAAATTCCTACTGTGGTAGGAGGGGATACCCATCTGGAAATATCCAAGGTCTTAGATTCCAAATGGAAGAAGGGGAAACTGTTTTACTTTGTTCGTTGGAAAAACCTTGGGTCCGCTCACGACGAGTGGGTGGCCGCACCCCACATGGCGGCCCCTCGCTTGGTCCGAGAATTCCACCTCGCTTATCCCGATAAACCTCGCCCTCTCGAGGATCCCGGAGGGGGGCCTTAAGGGGGGCAGAATGTGAGGGTCTCTGTGTCTGTGTCTCTGCTTCCCATCACCTGCTATCAGTGAACTCGTAAAAGCAGTTCACACCTTCTGGTCTCAGGCGCCAGGCCTGATTGCCCCATGTATCTTCCCCCCCGCTGTTCTTCCTGTCAGTACTCCCTCAGGCCGATGCGGCCTTGGAAGTGTGATAGCTTCACCAGACTTCCTGGGACTCGTCTGATGTTTTGTATTATGCCAAGCTTGTAACTTCCCATAACAATAAGTGTGAACCCCAGTGCCCCAGTGCCCTGGAGTCAATATATTCTGTAAACCCGATTAGCCCCTCACTTGCAACTTGCTATCTGTGCCTGTCTCAGCTCCTGATGTCTTCAATAAATCCTTTGTTTCTTTATCAACGTCTGAACATTTGATTTTGAGAAGTAAACTCAGAGAGAGGGGATCTCTCACATCAGGCTCGACCCCCCCTTAAATCTCCAGGTATTTCAAAATCTGGAGATGACAACCCTATTCACCCCTAAATCTCCAGGAATTTCCTAACCCTATAAAATGAGCTTGGTCCATGTACTATCTCTTCATCATCATCATTTGTTTATTACGGCCAAAGACCAGTTTTTACAAAAAGAGATATCATAATAATACTACCTCTTTTCCTCACAGGCTTATTGTGAGAAGAAAATGTAATAGGGGAGACATGTGTATGCTTCCCTTTAGAGAAAGGATGCGTTCAGAGGAAAGCTGGATAAAAATGGATAGATAGATCTTAGATGCTGTCTTTGTGACCATCGAACCAGCAGCTGTAGCACTGGAGGGGACCCAGGTCAGATGAACATATGAAACTGGATCAAAATGACAACCAGCCACTCTACCTCATGGTTTTCAGGTTGCATGTTTGGAGTTTTCTTCTGCAGCATAGGTTCTAAAGTTAACTGCAGAAAGTGTAAATCATGGTTTGACATGAAGTCTGATGGAAACTCAATGAGCTGTGTGATTTGTAAATATCCAAAGTTACTGAAAATAGTTCCTTTCCTATCCTTCTCTGCTCTGTATCTGTAAGTTTAGACCAATGGTGTTGATTGTGGCTGGCTGGGACCATTCTAGGACAGGAAAATGGTTTGTGGGGGGGTTAATCTCCTCCAGTACATAATAGTCTCAACCCAAATGAGGCACTGGCACACCTGAAAAGTTTCTGGTACTGCTGGAAGCTCCAAACACAGAACCCCTGGTGTGGGTGTGGTAAGGCCCAACATAACTACACAACAACATCTGAATGGCAGCAGCCCAACCACATAATTGCTACTGAATATAATAAAACCCTGGCCAAGTCTCTTATTCTTATTTACCATATTTATTGGATAGGAAGGTGGTCCTGAGTCCTGATAGATAGGAAGATGATCTCTTATTCTCATTTGCCAAGCTGGAACGTGTCCAGAGGAGGGCAACAAAGCTGGCGAGGGGTCTGGAGACCAAGTCCTATGTTGAAGGAGCTGGCCATGTTTAGCCTGAAGAGGAGAAGACTGAGAGGGGATATGATAACCATCTTCAGGTACTTGAAGGGTTGTCATATAGAGGATGGTGCTGAGCAGTTTTCTGTTGCCCCAGAAGGTCGGACCAGAACCAACGGGTTAAAATTAAATCAAAAGAGTTTCCATCTAGACATTAGGAAGAATTTTCTAACAGTTAGAGTGGTTCCTCAGTGGAACAGGCTTCCTCGGGAGGTGGTAAGTGCTCCTTCCCTGGAAGTGTTTAAGCAGAGGCGAGATGGCCATATGTCAGCAATGGTGATTCTATGACCTTAGGCAGTTCATGAGAGGGAGGGCATCTTGACCATCTTCTGGGCATGGAGTAGGGGTCGCTGGGGTGTGTGTGGGAGGTAGCTGTGAAATTCCTGCATTGTGCAGAGGGTTGGACTAGATGACCCTGGTGGTCTCTTCCATCTCTATGATTCTATGATTCTACCATATTTATTGGATAGGAAGATGGTCCTGAATGTGAGACACCCCCTAAAAATATTATACCCAAAAGATTTGTATTATTGGCCATAACCATAACTTGTATATGACTTTAAGATAACCCTTCTTATAACTTAAAAAACTAGTCTCACGTTTGAGTAAATACAGTAATGAATCAGAATCTGAAACACATTTTAGTACTTCATAGTTTGTACAAGGAAACTATTATTTTAACGAAGAATTTGTGAGTGAAAACATTCTGCAATCCTGCAACCTGATAGAGTGAGAAATGTTCCACTTTATGTTGATTACAATATGAATTTTCATTCTGAGCAAATTGATGCTTGCCCTTTTTGCTTCTCATATGAGGTATTTTTCATTTCTCTCTAGTTATACAAACTATGTACAAATTAAAACAAAATTGAAAAAAAGAATTGAAAACATTTCTCTGTGGCCCACGATTTTATCTGCGACACAACAATCAGACACTGGCTAATTTTTTAAAAAAGAGAGTGGATGACATATCTAGCATCTCATTTTTACAGAGGAGCATAGCTGTCTGAGGGAAGAAGTTACACAAATTGACACACCACTAATTAAAAGTAGCTTTGACTTTGAACATGGCTTGTCAAGATATTTCCTTTTGATTCCAATACTCCAAACTGACTTTTTAAAAATGTTGTAATAGCACATAAGCTCTTTTTTCCGCTGCTGCATAAGAAAAAAGTATTATTGGGCTGAATGATTGTACGTGCCTTTCGATTTGGAGCAGCCAGGGAGAGGTTCTGTGCTGCCTAGCCTAAGGTTTGATGCTTATAATTCCCGGTAGCCTGACAGTAGCACTAATCACAAGCATAACTCATTCCTGAGCAGCTCACATTCAAATCTCATCCAGAAAGGCATGTGCCACAATTAACCATTAATTGGACTGGAAAGTGAGCATCTCTTCTGAGCATCTCTTTGAACTCTTTCCTTTCCAGCTCCCTTCCTTCTGTGGCATAGCAAGGTGTAGAGAGATCGTGGTTAGAGGGTTCAACTAAGACTTAAGAGACCCAAACGTAAATCTTCCCTTAGCCGGGAAGCTCACCGGGCGACTTGGGGGCCCATAATTTTCTCTTTGCCTACCCAGCTGCACACGGTTGCTGCATGGATAAAATGGAGCTTTTGAGCTCCTCAGAGAAAGGGAAGTACACAAATAGGGTTGCCAGGTCGCTTTGATTGGCAGGCAATTGCCTGCCAATCTATTGCCCGGCTCGAAAGTGGGGATTGCGTCTACACACGGCTGTGCCGACATGATCTCAAACTCGCAGTTTGAGTGGTAAAAGGCCCATTGTGACGCGACACTTCCTGGCGTAAACCAGAAGTGACGGGATCTCGTCAGCATGGCCATGCTCATGCGATCCCTGCCTCAGCTCCACCCCAAAACCTTCCCGCCAGAGGAGACGGGGGACCTGGCAACCCTACACACAAATATGATATAGTTGTATTTCCAGTTAGGGTTGCCAACTCTGGGTAGGGAAATACCTGGAGATTTGGGAGGGGGTGGAACCTGAGGAGGGCAGAGTTTGGTGAGGGGAGGGACTTCAATGAGGTATAATGCCCTACAGTCCATCTTCCAAACTGATCTCTGTCTCCTGGAGCTTTATTTATTTATTTACTTATTTATTTATTTTATTAAGCTTCTATCCCGCCCTCAACAGCCAAGGCCGGGCTCAGGGCAGCTTACCCAATTGGTTAAGATAAAATAAAGACTAGACCAAAAACCCTTAAAGCCTCAATTTAAAAACCCTATAATTTTTTTAAAAGAGGACAAAATGTCCACTGGCGCCCCCCAAGTGTACCATGTGGTTATAGCCAGGCGAGCAGATGGATAAGTCCACCTAATGATAGCAAAAAGGGGGGAGGGGTCCGAAATGAAAGTTAGGGACCAAGCCCGTCTCAGGTCTTGAGGCCTTGTGGGCCCTCTCACCTAAAGATGTTGCCTAGTATAGGATGGGCACATGAGGAGCCTCATACTAATATTGTTTACGAAGAGAATGAGACAACCTTTGGTTCCTCCTTCTTTAGTGCCATGCCAACATGCAAAAGAGGAAGTCTTCAATAAGCCAGAGTTTGAGGCGTCTTCAGGAACGGAGATCAGGGCAGAGAAAAAAGTGAGTCATGGCACTGGAACCACCCAAGGTTGAACTGCAAAGAACAAGGTTTCCTCAATTTAGACGGGTTTGAAGAAGAAGAAGAAGAAGAAGAAGAAGAAGAAGAAGAAGAAGAAGAAGAAGAAGAAGAAGAAGAACAGGAGCAGGAGTAGGAGTAGGAGTAGGAGTTAGTTTTTATATGGCGACTTTCTCTACCATTTAAGGATAATCAAATCAGCTTACCATCTCCTTCCCTTCCCCTCCCCACAACAGACACCTTGTGAGGTAGATGGAGCTGAGAAAGTTCTGAGAGGGCTGTGACTAGCCCAAGGTCACCCAGCCGGCTTTGTGTGTTGGACTGGGGAAACCAACCCGGTTCACCGGATTAGTGTCCACCACTCATGTGGAGGAGCGGGAAATCAAACCGGTTCTCCAGATTAGAGTCCACCGCTCCTAACCACTACACCATGCTGGCTCACACACCATGCTGGCTCACTGCCGATAACATCAAACACAGCAGGGCACAGGCATAATTGTTCACAAGCATATGATAGGTGTCTAATACTGGAAAACTAGGACCAACATTGATAAGGTGGGCAGATGGGAGAAGGGACAAGGGGTGTTATGAAAACTAGGCCTGCAGCTCGGTTTGTGAATCATGGCTCATTTGCACCCATGCTGATATCTCAGGAATCAAGTGATAACAGTGCATGTGGAATCCATGTGGCATACGTGGCATTTGAGTGATATTACTGGTGGCTTATCCTTCCTAGGCAACAGCTGATTTTGATAGGGGAAGGAGATTGCTTAGTCCTTGTCAGAGGATGCTAGGATTGACAGAGAGCTAAAGAGGGTGCATCACCATGACAAAGTAATACTAGGAACAAAAGTCCTTTTAGGAGGAAAGAACTGAATTATGCTTTTGATAGTTTAAGTGCATACTATATTTCAGCCTTTATCTGAAGTGTACTGTAATCTCATTTTGTCAGTATGGTACTCACGTACACACCCCTTAACATGCACACAACTCCCCTTGAACTTCAGTTTCCTAAATCCGACTATGACATTCAAGACTGCTGAGAGCCGCCATATAAAGAGTGCAATCCTAAATACACTTACTAGGGAGTAAGTCCCACAGAACTCAATGGGTTTTACTTCTGAGTATACATGCTTGGGATTGCATTGAAAGATTCCATCTGGGTCCTCCCCATATGACCCTGATTCAAACCACATATCATAACAGACCAAATCTCTTGTCTGGCTGTTACCATGCATCTATAATAATAAAAGGATCCATATGTCAATCTCTCTGTCTATTTGTGGCAGTCATAACTCAGAAAATAAAACTAAGAATCTCAAAATTGTCCACCAGGTTTGGGATGATCATGGGAGTTCCAGGGTCAAATTGGAAGAAATTGGAATATCCTGGCGGAGGTTATCTCGAGAAACCCCCATACTATTTGCAATGGAAGCTTAAGCTTGTTTAGTGGTTAAGGTGTCATGCTAGGATCTGGAAAACCCAGGTTCAACCCCCCATTCAGCCATGGAAGCTTGCTGGGTGACCTTGGGCCTGTCTCACACACTCAGCCTAACCTACTTCACAGGTAGGGTTGCCTACCTTCCAAAGCAGCCATGTTTCACAGGTGACTGATCTCTGTCACCTGATCAGTTGTAATAGAGGGAAATCTCCAGCCACCACCTGGAGCCAGTGTAGCTGACGGAGCATCAGTAGAATATGGGCTCTAAATGGGGTCGCCATCAGGACCCTTGCTGCCACGTTCTGGATCAGCCGGAGTTTCTGGATCAGTCTTAAGGGTAGCCCTGTGTAGAGCGAGACACAGTAGTCTAGCCTGGAGGGGACTGTTGCATGGATCACTATAACTAGATCAGTGTGGGACAAGTGGGGGACCAGCTGCTGAGCCAGACTGGGATGGGAAAATGCCATCTTGGGCTTCCAACATAAGGGCGGCATCCAAGGTCACTCCCAGACTCTTGACAGAGGAAGCCAGTACCAGCTGAACACCGTCAAAATGAGAAGCTGAAAACTCTCACCTGGACCATCTCGTCCCAGCCACAGGACCTCCATCTTTAATAGGTTCGATTTCATTCAACTCTGCTTCAACCACCTCATCACGGCCTCCAAGCACATAGCCAGATTTTCCCAGCCAGTGTCCGGCCAGCCGTTCGTCAGCAGATACAGCTGGGTGTCATCTGCATACTGATGTCAACCCAGCCCAACCCTCCTGACTAGCTGGGCGAGGGGGCGCATACAGATGTTAAAGAGCATAGGTGAAAGGATCACGCCTTGTGGAACCCCACATACCAGGGGGTAATGTGATGAGAGCCCTTCCCCAATGCCACCCTCTGTCCCTGACCCTGGTGAAGCAGAAGGAGGAGGAGAAGAAGAGTTTGGTTTTTATATGCTGACTTTCCCTACCTTTTAAGGAGAACCAAACTGGCTTACAATCTCCTTCCCTTCCTCTCCCCACAACAGACACCTTGTGAGGTAGGTGGGGCTGAGAGAACTGTGACTAGCCCAAGGTCACCCAGCAGGCTTCATGTGTAGGAGTGGGGAAACCAACCTGGTCCACCAGATTAGAGTCCACCGCTCATGTGGAGGAGTGGGGAATCAAATCTGGGTCTCCAGATCAGAGCCCACTGCTCTTAACCACTACACTATGCTGGAGGAATGAGACCAGGCACTGCAAGGCTGTCCCCACGTACTCCAGTGCTGGCGAGGCGGTGGCTCAACAAATTTTGCTACCACACACTAACAAGGCTGCCTCTTTGCAAGATCTGGCTGGGGCAGGAGCTGGGTGGGACAAAAGGGAAAAAGTAGACCTTGTTAGGAGGCTGCATCCTGGCATTGGCTGTAGCTTGTCCTGGCTGGTCCTGCTTTGTTCCAGTGCTGGCTTGGCTGATGGGTTTAGCAGGATCTGAGAAGCAAGCGGTTCCCTTCAGCATTGCAGTAAACTTCGCAGGAAAGCCGAGCCCTAGACTTAGATAGCACTATTGACTGTGCTCTGCCCTCCCTCCATCCCTAGTGGCTGCAGTAAGAACTGCATTCAAAAATTTAAAAAAATGCATTCAGTGAATAAAGCATGAGGCCAAATTCAGGGACAATCCAGCTGAATCCCCCCCCCCCCGAATTATGTCTCCCCAGCCCCCTCCTGTCAGTGGCCCTAATAGGGTTGCCAGGTCCCTCTTTGCCACTGGTGGGGTTTTTTGGGGCCGAGCCTGAAGAAGGTGGGGTTTGGGGAGGGGAGGGACTTCAATGCCATAGAGTCCAATCGGCAAAGCGGCCATTTTCTCCAAGTGAACTGATCTCTCTTGGCTGGAGATCAGTTGTAACAGCAGGAGCTCTCCAGCTGCTACCTGAAGGTGGGCAACCCAAGGCCCAGATGTCATTCTAACGGCTGCATCACAATTCTCATGACTTTCACAGCTCTCACCGTGGCCCTCCCGACAATGACGGCATCATCAGGTGATGACCTGATGGTCTGAATGAGCCACCAAAGACAGAATGTGCCAGAATGGAGATGGTTTACACAAGTCCAGTTGAAAGTCTAGGGATGCTGAAGAAATTTTACAAAAAAGAAGAAGAACTAAACCTAAATATTGTTGTGCCTGAGTAATCATACCTGCATCACATTCAGACATACACACAAGCTACACGCATAAGCTGCTTACAAGCAAAACCACAGAAGCCGCTTCCCAGTGGCCCCCCCCTTTTTTTAGCACCAAGCACTTACGCAAACACACATTCCAAAGGCTGGAAACTTTCCCCTCCCATAAGGGAACGCTCCGACAGCCTCCCTCCCATTTATTCCTCCTTTTTGATACTTTCGCTTCGCCCTGCAAGGGAACACTCTGAACTGCTCAATAAGATAGGCTCCATTCATTAATGTAGCGAGGCTCGCGCACGCACTGAAGAAACCAATGACGTTGCATCGACAGGCTAAAATCGGATGTTAAGAAAAGGTATCGTTGTATTGGAATGTCAAACGTCTACAAAACCTCTTGCATTTGCCCTGCCTCGGGGTGACAGGATTGCAGAGCTGTTTGTCTGTATCCTGGCTCACCCAGTTATGACTTCTTGGCCAATAAAGCAAGCTGTAATCAACCAACCTCCTGCCCTCATTGGACTCTATGAGAATGGGGGAGCACAACAATATACTGTTGAATTTTGCTGACGGTGAAATGTTAAGGCAAATTTGGAGGTTTCTGCTAAGGGGAAACGTTCAAGGAACTCTGGAGGATACATACTCAGTGTCAATAAGGTTAGCAAACCTCTCACCTCTATATTTCAACATGAAAACACTATCACATAAACCAGTCCTGAATTCACACAACCCCCCCACCTCCAGAAATCCCCAAAAGTGTATACAGTGCAATTGACAATGCAATCGACCAACACCTTTCTGAGTATCTTTGGTTTTCCTGGCTATTTGAATAATTAAAGTAAAAAATGTTACGTCTCTAGCAAGAGAAATTATTTCAAATTGCCGAGAACTAGCAATAAAACAAGGATGTTAGAACAAGGCAGAGACAATTAGAAATTAAAAGGTTTTGCCTGCAGGGACATAGCTTCATTTGTATAACAATGAAAACCAAGAACAATGAAGAAATAGGGGACGAAGAGGAATTCTGCTATATAGTTCACATTTTTAAATGTTTTTTTTTTTTGTTTTTTTTTGCAAAACTCGGTTTCTAGACTTGCAATTGCTGAAATCCCCTCCCCACCGCCCGGCTTACTATTAAGCCATTTCATGCAGGTACAGATTACTTTGCAGCATCTCTTCAAATCCCTCTCTTCAAAGGTTCCCAACCTCCAGGTGGTGATGCAAATAAAACAGTAGTAGGCAAAATTAAATAAGTCAATAGGCAATAGATAGCAGGCAGCAAAACAGCCGAGGCTGTAACTATATTACAAAGAAAATAAAGGTACAAACGAAGCTAAGCAACAAGGGTTACAAAGCAAGGAAATAACAAGGTCAAGAAAAAATCAGCTAGGGTTGCTGATAATGGGTGCAAAAAAGTTCATATAAGACATAGAGTCATTTTTTAGTCAATTTCAACATGTCTTCAGGCAACGGAGATGCAGATGGTAACGCGGCTCCGGACGTATTCCAGCGTTTTCATTACAAAAGTAGCTTCATCAGCCTGATATAAAGATATATACGCATAATAATACAAAATTACAAAAATACAAAATAACCTCTATGATAAACTACAATATACATAAATATACAACTTACCAAAAGGGCTTAATATTACTATTCCTAGGATTAAAGTGGAGCTCCCTGACGGGCTGCTATCTTGATAAATCTTGTGTGGGAATGACTGTGAGAACATCTAGCTCAAATAGAAACAGGCGCAGAGCAAAGCATGGCTCTTAAAGGAATATCCAAATAAAACAGGACAAATCAAATTCTGTATTTAATCCGTTTGGGGTAAGGGTATTGAACAAAAAAATGAAGCACATTTCATTTTGTAAAAGAATCTTTTGAACATCGCTGGTATTGTGAGGGTGGTCCTTGTAAACCCAGAGGACAAAGAAGCGCAGGTCATTTTCAGAATGTTTTTTTTGCAACAAAATGACTAGTGAGGGGCGCCTCAAAATTCCTTGCCCTAATCCGGGACCTGTGTTCACCTATACGAAGGCGAATTTGTCTCATTGTGGAGCCAATATAAAGTAGAGAGCACCCACAGGAGACTGCGTACACGACCCGGCTCGTGGAACAGTTAGAAAAATGCCTGAGTTGAAAGTGGAAATTAGAAGAAGGAGAATGAAACTCTTTGACAGGTAAAGAAAGAGGGCAAACGGAGCAACCACTGCATTTGTAATGGCCATATACTGAATGGCGAATGCTTGTTCTGACAGGATCCGACCGAACTAAAGTGTCTTTTAAAGAGGCAGTGCGGCGCAAGCCAAAAGTGGGCGGCTGGTTGCAACCAGGGATAGTCCTCAGTAAATGCCAGTGTTTCCTAATGCTTTGCTGAATAGCAGAGGAATGTTGACTGTAGGTCAAAGAACAAAAGATCTTTTGACTGGCATTATGATGTTTCTTAAATAAATCTTGACGATCTTTACATTCCACATGCTGTCTAGCATTTTTGATAACATGGTAAGGGTAACCTCTCTTAATTAATGTCTTTTCCAACTGATTGGTGGACCAGGCAAAGTCTTGCTCGCGTGTAGAATTGTGTTTTAGCCTGAGCATTTGACTGAATGGAAGTCTATTTTTTAGGTGCAGGGGATGATTGGATGTGTACTGTAAGCCAGCGTCTTTGGCTAAAGGTTTTTTATAAGATTTGACAGCTAGGGTACGATCATTTTGGATGAATATTTCCAGGTCAAGAAAAGCAATGCGATCAAGATGACACTGTCCGGTAAAGGTAAGATGTTCATTCAAGGTATTAATCCAAAAATTGAAATTAGTGAAGGATTCAATGGAGTCAAAAATAAGTAGCAAGTCATCTACAAACCGTTTGAAAAATAATAATTGATGGGAGAAAGGATTATTATTGAAAATAAAAAGGTGCTCGAAATGATTCATATAAAGGTTGGTGATGGAAGGGGTCTCCTCAAAGGTTGCCAACCTCCAGGTGGTGGCAGGAGATCTCCTGCTATTACAACTTATCTCCAGCCGACAAAGATCAGTTCACCTGAAGAAAATGGCCGCTTTGGCAACTGGACTCTATGGTATTAAAGTCCCTCCCTCCCCAAACCCCGCCCTCCTGATACTCTGCCCCAAAAAACTCCCACTGGTGGCAAAGAGGGACCTGGCAACTCTACTCTCCTCCTCAATTTGAAACCCCATTTGCATGTTATAATAAATGTGCAGACATCTGTTCATAAGAAAAGGCTAACACACATTCATTTTGCAACTGAAACCAGGGACCAGTATCTGGATAAATGTGTGCATTGTATCACACATCCAGCTGTACTTACATTGAATGTGATATGAGAATTACCCAGTGCAAACATTACGAACAATGCAGCATATACTGTACACAGAAGGCTTGTTCTCATGTTACAGTGAACACATGGACATCTGTTTGTAAGGAAGATCCAACACATGTTCACTTCACAAATGAAATGGGGATTGGGAACCAGTATTTGGATGTGGGGATCATGGTTCCAGCTCTACATGCATTGAATATAGGGTTACCAGCTCTGGGTTGGGAAATTCCTAGAGAATTTGGGGGTGGAGCCTTGTGTCTACCTTGATGTTAGCTGCTTCCTTTTTAGCCTGTTCTATGATAAGCAGCATTAAATCAATCGAACACCGATTCAATATCGCAATCCATTTATCTTTAAAATCCATATTGCCTCTGAACAGTGTAGGAATTTTGTTAATCCTAAGTCCCCTAGGGATGATATTGGCACGGACATAATCAGAAAGCACAGCTGCGTGTAATTCAGTTCGGGTGAGTTTCTTAAGGACATAACATAAAGCTGACACATCTATCTCATCTTTATCTAAGGTAATATCACATACACTAGGTAAATCTTGCAATATTAAGTCACGTTCCGCCACACTAAAAGCAAAAGTATCCATAAAGTTAGCCATAGTGCCACACGTTAGTGAAGGAAAATAAAGACACCTCTGCACCCGTATCAGGCTAAAAAGGAAGCAGCTAACATCAAGGTAGACACACAAAAAATGAGGACTACCATAGAGAAGGATACTACTCCTGTGAATTATAAAAAACAAATGGAAAAATTAGAATTGGAAATTGCAAAATTTGCTGATGAGATTAAGGAGTTTAAAGCTAAGAAATTTAGGAGAGATAAAGAGGATTACGCTAATAAGAGGGTGTATCAATGGTACTACTCAGATGAAAATAGGGGTGGTAGAAGAAATGGAGGGTACAGACCAAATAGACAAAAGACTTACAGACAAGACAATCAATTCAGTGAAGCCGACTCAAATAGTGACTCAATGACGAGTTCTGGCTCCAGTTATGGGCTGCGGTCTCGAGACGGTCAAACTCGTTTTTTCGAGAAGCGCCCTTACAAGAAAAAGAACACTTAGTTGTCAATTTATCTTCCAGGACCTTGACTTCCAATGAGGAAAGAGTCCTGAGCTATGGATTGAATTTTGTGCCGACACCTAGTTACTCCTCCTTTCAAACTCGCGTGGACCTCTTTAAAATGCTTCGACTTATAAAAATAAAGGATCATTTCAAGAATAAAACTGCTCCCACTACTCCTTTTCGTCCGAAATCTAGATTTATTCCCAATACTAGCAATCCTATGATTACTGCATTTCAGATGGCAGTAAGTAGGGATATTGAGAAATTAGAAAATAAACATATCCCCAAACATTATAATTTAACTAAAGTGGAGTTAGCTGCTTTGGAGGGACTTGAGGCAGATAATGAGCTCATTATTCATCCTGCGGACAAGGGCGGAGCTATAGTCCTACAAGATAAAAAAGATTACGTGGAAGAGATTATGAGACAGTTAGCACAAATTGAATACTACCAAAAAATTCCAAAGGATCCCACTAATATTGTCTCTAATATGATTGCTAAAACAACGCAAGAGGCCCTACAGGATGGCAGCATTAACAGCAGTACTGCTGAATTCCTGATTAATAAATATCCAAGAATGCCTGTCCTATATACCCTACCAAAAATTCATAAGCTGGGAAGGGTTCCACCTGGAAGACCTATAGTATCAGCCTCACAAAGTGTTTTAGAGCCAGTCTCACAATATTTAGATTTCCATCTCAGACAATTTGCAGTCAATACTGATTCCTTTATTTAAGATACTAGTGACTTTGTTCGCTACATTGAAAATGTATGTCTACCAGGTGACTGTCTCTTGGCTACCGTAGATGTAGTTTCACTATACACGAATGTTCCGTTAAATGATACCCGCCGCATTATTGAGACCTTATTGGAATCCCGGATTGATCCTAATCCACCAAAAAAATTCTTGATGTCCCTCATTGATATAGTATTTAAAAACAATTTCTTTAGATTCGATAACCAACTGTACCTGCAAACTGGGGGAATTGCTATGGGTTCTCCCGTGGCACCTACTGTGGCAAATATTTTCATGGTGGATTTTGAAAAGAAATATATTTACAGCGATCACCCTTTTCAGAAGGATGTATGGGGGTATCGACGGTACATTGATGATCTAATATTTTTGCTTTCACCTGATGTGGATTTTGAACATTTCTTAAGTTGGTTGAATAGCTGTGCCAGCATCCAGTTTAATGGAAAGTCTGATAAAATGCAAATACCATATTTAGACACGATGGTTTATAAGGATGACAAAAATAGATTGGCGGTGACTCTGTATAGAAAGAACACAGATAAGAATGCTTTGTTGCATTTTCAATCTTTTCATCCAAGGCATATGAGGGAGAATTTGCCATACGGGCAATTCTTGAGAATTAAACGGAACAACACTCGTTTACCTGACTATCAATTACATGCAGCAGCATTAGAGAACTCACTGGGCTTTAGGGGTTATCCCTCAAAAGTTGTTCAAAAGGCTAGATGGAGAGCTGATAGCATAGATCGGAACACCTTATTATATAGAACCCCCAGAGATATACAGATTGAACGACCCCTAGCATTTGCCTTACAGCACAGCCACTTATCGGCACATATTTCCAGGATTATAAAACAACATTGGCACTTGTTGTCTGACATACCAGGATGTGCAGCGTTCCCTAAAATAGGGTATAAAAGGACTAATTCATTAAAAGATAGGCTGGTACATTCAAACATATATAAAGAGACTAAGAGGCATCCTACCGTGGGACACTTCAAATGTCATCAATGTTTGGCGTGTAATTATGCCTTGGAAGTGAAAGAATTTAAAAGAACGGACTCTGACTTTACCTTTAAAATACGTTCCTTCTCTAACTGTAATACCAAATATTGTATTTATTGTTTAATCTGTCCCTGCCAACGAATTTACGTTGGATCTAGCATACGACCCATCAAAGCACGTATTCTGGAGCACAGATCCAGGATTAGGGCGGGCATAACTACAGCCCCGGTTGTTGATCATTTTCTGCAGTGTAAACATAATGAAAATGATCTGAGATTTTTTGTTATTTGGCGCTTACAACCTAACAGATTCAATAGGAGCGACAATGAAAGAATCCTTAGACGCAAGGAGGCTTACTTTATACATATCCTGAACACCATGGCACCTCATGGTTTAAATTTAGAGAATGACTTGTCTTGCTTCTTGTAAATAGGTACTGTCGCTTTAAGATTTGCTTTTTGACAGAAGTGCATCAGCCGGGGCACGAAGCACACACCGGATGGCCATCTATGGTTATTTAAGTTACTCAGAGAATTACGTGAATAACGCCACTTGAGTCCTTACCTAGAGTGGAAGGAACTCAGCACCTTACTCCTATGGGGGAAGCATAATGTATTCTATTTATGAAATGGTTATTCGTTTGAAACCAGATATTGTGGATGATGATATATAACTGCAAGCATTATATTTTTGTAAGTATTTTTGTACATATTTAAATAACTAACTGTGATAGAATTTTAGTAATTTAATGATAAATGCGACCAGTAATTCAGAAGAATTGGAGACAATTGAAAAGTATTTTTTATTTATTTATTGTATTACATAGGAAGAACTGATGAAGAAATGGGCTTTATGCCCTGAAACGATCGTTTTCTCCTTCTATGCATAACTTGCTGTTGTATGAAGAAAGAGCATCTTAAGAGAATACTTCGTGTCTCTCCTTCAATGCACATCTTGCTGCTATAAGGATAGAGCATCCTATAAGAACATTTCTTGCAAACTGTACTTCATTACTTACCTGTTAGAGGAAATTATTGTGTTTTACCTGCTTGGATATTTCATTATGTAAAATTGTACATCTCTTATTGTAGTATATAGAATTGTTAAGGGTGGTTGTTTTGCCACATACTGTGAAAAATACAGCTACAATATATTTGGCTTTGTTAACAGCTATACTCCTGTACTGATTTCCTCATCTTCCTGATACGGGTGCAGAGGTGTCTTTATTTTCCATCACCTGGAGGTTGGCAACTCCAATTGAATGTAACATTGCTCAATGCACATATAAAAAGTCATGCTTGCACTGTACATGGATTGTACGTACATTCACTGTAACTTGTGAACAGGGCTAGACTGAGTGTGTGTTCACTGTAACTTGTGAACAGTTTCTGTTGATTTCTAGAGCAATGTGATGGCAGCTCCTCTCGCCATTTCTCTCTCAATGGGTAACCACCCTACCACCATCTTTTGTTGACAGGTAGGGTTGCCAGCTCCGGCTTGGGAAATACCTGGAGATTTAGGGGTTGAAGCCTGAGGAGGGCAGGGTTTGGGGAGGGGAGAGGCTTCAATAGGGTATAGTGATAGGCTCTACCTTCTAAAGCAGCCGTTTTCTCCAGGTGAAGTGATCTCTATCGCCCGGAGATCAGCTGTAATCCTAGGAGATCTCCAGCCACCACCTGTAGGTTGGCAACCCTATTGACAGGGTTTGTGCACCTTTAACAAGAAAAGAAGCACAAATCCCTGGGGTGAAGCTTTTCCTGGCACGGAAAGGAAGTGATGGGAAAATTGAAACTGTAAAATTCCTGTTAAATTAAAGGCACAGGCTACCCTTAGAAGCATAATTTAGTAGCCACTAGAAGTCCGAAGTTCTGAGGGTGCCTTACTTTATAATAAAATTAGAGCACACCATTGTGTTTGTGATCTGCTCTCAATGCAAATGCTATATATTATATAGTTTAAAGTGATTTAATTTCCGTTAGGGGTAAATCTAATCATTTAACCTCACTCACAAAGGTATAAATCCTAAATAATGTTATGAAGGGGAATTCATTCTTAGAAATATATTCTGCGGTTGCTTAGATAAAAATATGGTCATTTATTGCTTCTGTTTATTGTCTATGTCATTTTTATTTAAAGCTGAAAATAAATAGATTTTTAAAACTCCTGGGCTTAAAATGTTTTCACAGAGCGCTGACTTGGAGGTGCTTGTCTTCAAAACCTCTTCTTTTACCTAGTTTCAGGTCAGGTCGATGTAGACTGATCTTGAAAGCAATCCTAACCAGGTCTACTCAGACTCTTACTCAGGTCTTTTCAGTGGGGCTTACTCCCAGAAAAAAAGCATAACCCCATGTCTACTGCCCTGAATTCCTTGGGCAATGGACAGGCTATCAATGTGATAAATTACAACAAAATTACAACAAAATTACTCGGGTCTATAAACCAGAGAGGTAGAGTTGACAAACAGCAGGTGGTGGCTGGAGATCCCCTGGGATCACAATTGATCTCCAGGCGACAGAGTTCAGTTCACCTGGAGAAAATGGCATTTTTAGAAGGTGGCATATACCCCATTGAAGTCCCTCCTGTCCCCAAACCCCACCCTCCTCCGGCTCCACCCCCCAAATCTCCAGGTATTTCCCAACCTGAGCTGGCAACCCTACAGAAGGGGGGGTGATAGAACCTATGTTGCCCTTCCAAAATTGCCTCCTCTGGATTTTATTAACTCTTGTGGGCTTGGTAGGCTAATTTTATCTCCCCATTTTCCTTTTCATCCACAACTGTTCCAAACATTTTGTGCCTCCTGGGCTGAACTGACATATCATTGAATATTATACTGCCATTGTGCTACAGAAACCCCTCACAACTGTACAGAGGAAATTCTATTTGCGAAAGACTGCTGTAGTGCAAAAAAGTTCAATGTCCAAGCATATGTGGATGAAGCCCTGGATATATTCATTCCTCATCACGCTTTTTGTAAGACCTCAGTAACACATTGTGTTTCTTGCAAAAGGGAACTTCACCCCAGACGTTGCAGCGAGTTAAAAGTTTTATTCAGAAAGTCAGCGAGTTCAGCAAGTCATAGAAACTTAAGGCTAGAATACAGGCAATGTATTCTATGGGGAAATGTCGGTACATATATAGGGTAAATACAATGGGATTGAGTAGGTTTTTGATACAAAGTAGGTTTTTGATACAGAAGTTAATTGCCGGTAATGACTTAAGACAACGCATACAGGAAATTAACGTGTGATCTTCCCGAACTCCCGGCATCGTTCCGCGGGACCTGGTATCAGATCACCGATTACTCGGGCGGGTCTTCATTGAGGTGCAGATGCCGGGAGGGGGACCGAGTGCAAACGGGGAGGGATGGAGTGCACAAAAAAACTCCATTTTGTTTGTGCGGGGAACTATCTTGTTTTTACCCGGGGTCGACAGAGAGCCTAGCTGACACTTTTCTTGGCAGTTTCTTCCACTTTTGCTTCATTATTTTTCTCCTAGGGCTGCCATCTTCTCAACATGAGCAGATCCCGCACCCCTGGCTCTGGTTTCCTCTTGCCACTCAGAGTGGCAGAAGAAACATAAACAAAAATAGAATTGCTGTTGGATCAATGGCAAAACCACAGAGTTTACAGTGATTCCTAGAGAGGCATGACATCACTTCTGTGATACCACACCACTGCTGATGACACTCCCTGTGTCCTTGCCCCCCCCCCGACTCCCTCTTACCATGGCTGCCAACTAGGCTTGACAACTTCCTGATGGAGTCTGGAGATCTTCCATTACTATAATTGATCTCCAAATTACCAAGATCAGTTCCTCTGGAGAAAATGGCTCCTTTGGAGGGTAGACGGGCATGATACCCTCTTGAGGTCCCTCCCCTCCCCTCCCCAAACCTTCCCCTCCACAGGCTCCACCCCCAAATCTCCAGGTATTACCCAACCCATAGCTGGCAACCCTGTGTATACCTGGGGAGTTCCTCAAGAAGATAGAGACCTCTGCTTTGTCTGAGGGTAGTCAGCTTGCTGGGTGACGTTGGGTTAGTCACACACGCTCTAGCCTGGCCTTGGCTAGTATTTGGATGGGAGACCTCCAAGGAATACCAGGGTCGTGACACGGAGGCAGGCTTTGGCAAACCACCTCTGAACATCTCTTGCCTTGAAAACCCCAACAGGGTTGCCATAAGTCAGCCACTGCCATTTCCTCTCTCCCCACTTACTTACCTGCTGGCTGCCTCACATACACACAACCCGTCTTCACCATTGTCCACGTGGAGGCCCGACCCGGCAAGTAGTGGAAAGGAAGGCAGGGGCATTCTGATCTCCACTGCCAGCATGCTCCTGTAGTGGGGATAGGGAAAGCCCTGCCTTCCTATCCACCATGCTGCTAGATCCCCCTCCCCTGCGTTTTCCGTGATCAGAGACTGCAGGGGAGGGGGAGCTAAGCGCCCCCTTCTCTGGATTTGAAATAAATCCACGCCACCCCCCTTCTCTGAAGTCTGGAGAAGGCCAGTGAAGAAGACTGGAGAGGTGGATCTGAAAGACCCCATTTTGGGGTCCACTATTTTTGGGGTTCGGGTTTATTTACCCTGTTTTTTTTTAGTTTTTTTAAGAAATCTGGGTTTTCCAGATTTTTCAAATAATTCTGGGTTTGATAAACCTGAACCCGAAAAATCCAAAACTAATGGTGCACACCCCCGTTCCAGAGTTTTGGAGCCATGATAGAGAAGACTCTCTCCTAGGTTGCTACACACCTAATCTCAGATGGTGAGGGCACCCGAAGCAGGTCCTCAGAAGGTTGTAGTGGTTGGGTAGGTTTGTAAGTATGTGAAGGGAATGGTAAGGAAAGATTTTTGTGGGATGGAAAGGGCTTCTTAGAGATGCTTTATGGGAAAAAAAATTATACAAATGTACAATTGTCAGTAATACAAGTGTGGACCATGTGCAGATTTATGCCAGGGCACTAAGGCAATCATGCAGGATACTCCTGCATATATTTATTACTTATTCTGAAACCTTGAGGGTGCCACTTGCTAATAAAGGACTGTTTGGGCTGTATTTTATGGGCCTTTAGGGTCACAGTATACAATGTGACATCCCTGGGGTTGCGATTTTGTCGGAGTGAGTTCCAACTTGGCAACTCCTTTTAACAGCACTGCAGGGCCTGATTCTGTTCTGGACCACCGCAGTGGAGAGGAAGAGCTTTCTTCCAACCCAAAACAATGCTGGGGACATTATTCCCCCCCCCCCCATGTTACTATTAAAAGGAGTTTCCCAGTGGGAACACACTCCTACAAAATGGTGGGCTATCCCCAAGATTGCCATAGAATCTAGTTCAGCCCTTAATCAACATGTCAATGATCAGTAGCTGTGAAGTTGTATGTTGTTAGTTATGCAAATGGGCTCTCTTATCCTGGCTCTTTATTGATCTGTTGCTCTGAGTTTTGATGTGGCTTGGCTCTTTAATTATAAACGATTGCAGACCGCTGCACTTAGTGTATCTGATGAAATGGATTTAGCTCACAAAAGTTTCTGCTGTAACAAAATCCTGCTAGCCTTAAGCAGGGTCCACCCTGGTTAGCACTTGGATGGAAGACCACCAAGAAAGTCAAGGGTTGCCAAGGGTTGCTACCCAGTGGCAGGCAGTGGCAAACTCCCTCTGATTGTGTCTTGCCTTGGATACCCTATGGCAGGGCTGTCAAACTCATTTGTTAGGCGGGCCGGATATGACATAAATGTCACTTGGTTGGACCGGGCCATGCCTCACCATCCCAGATTGAGGGGGGGTAGCTGCCTCAGTTGGCGAGCTCGCAGTAGGCTCACCAGCCCAGATCGGGACTGCGGGGGTGGCTGCCTCGGCTGGCTCATGGGCTGGATAAGAGCTCTCAAGGGGCTGAATCCGGTCCCCGGGCCGTATCAAATCAAATGTATTTAATACAGTCCCAAGACCGATAAAGGAGCCCCATGGCGCAGAGTGGTAAGCTGCAGTACTGCAGTCCAAGCTCTACTCACAACCTGAGTTCGAACCAGACGGAAGTCGGTTTCAAGTAGCCGGCTCAAGGTTGACTCAGCCTTCCATCCTTCCGAGGTCAGTAAAATGAGTACCCAGCTTGCTGGGGGTAAAGGGAAGATGACTGGGGAAGGCACTGGCAAACCACCCTGTAAACAAAGTCTGCCTAGTAAACGTCGGGATGTGATGTCACCCCATGGGTCAGGAATGACCTGGTGCTTGCACAGGGGACCTTTACCTTTTTACTTTAAGACCAATAAAAATAGAATCAATAATTCAAACTTCCAGAATCTGAAATCTCATGAGAAAAGAAACATTTTAAATACCCCAGTTCGTATGTTTGACACTCCTGCCCTATGGGATTGTCATAAATTGGCTGTGACTTGACAGCAGCAGCAGCAGAAGAAGAGTATTTAAGGTGCTACTAGACATTTCTTTATTTTTGAAACTTACCAGTGTACACACATATCTCCAGATTACCGGATCCGGCCCACGGGCTGCATGTTTAACACCACTGCTGTAGACAGCTCTCTTTACACAACTGAACAGCAAGATTTCTCTCTTTCTGTGTGTGTGTGTCTGTGTACATAGACAGACAGATAGAAAGGGGAGTGAGCAGCAGCCAAACAGAAAAAAAATATGCAGACCAACCATGTAATGAAGTAGGCTGGCGGCTTTGATTCTCCATGCTGTTCTGAACATCCTCTGCTGCCCTGATGAGAGGGTTCTCAGGTGTGATTAATCACTTTGCTAAATCATAAAGGCAGAGCTGCTCTTCCAGACCAACATTTGCAATTCAGGTATATGTGCTTATGAGTGCTCAACAGGAGGACGAAGATAATGCACCCAAATTATTTTCAATTATTGGAATGCTAACAAATGCTCTCGGTGCTTAACAAAACCATTTCAGACAAAAAGCACCGGAGCTGAAGTACTTCGGAATTAAGCAGTTGAATACTTCCCATCATTCAAAGGAAGAGAGAAAAGAAGAGCATTGTTTTGGCCACTGATTGCATTCCTGTGGTCACCGGTGTCCTTGAGAGAGACAGCGAAGGATCCCAAAGGCCAAACTCTCCAGGAAGGCCAGCTACAATCTAGCAAGGAGAAGCAGTGGAAAGTGCTCCCTGCAGACTAGGAGATGGGGTTGAAAGTTTTGATCTAACAAGCTGAAAAAAGACTTTGTTCGTCTTTTTGTGGGCCTTAAGCAGAGGAACAAGGGGCCCATTCACATGTGACAGTGAACACAGCACCTGGATAAATGTGGGGATTAAGTCATGTGTACCTGCATTGAATGAAACATTAGAATTTATGGGTACATAGGGTTCCCAACTGGCCGGTTGTGGCGGGCAATTGCCCACCGTGTTGCCCCCTGACCATCAGCTGACTGGTGGGCAGAAACAGGCCAGCAGAATGGAGGGACAAATAACTAGAGTTCCAACCTCCAGGGAGTAACAACAACAAACCAAACCTTATGCTGAAATGGTTTATATATGTATTGTTGTTATAACTTTATTCTGTGTGTATTTTATTTCCTTCCACACCTTAGATCACTTTGCCTTATGTGTTACATGTTATAATAGATTGCTCTGCACATTGCTTTACTGTGTGTTGTATTTTGTAAATAGTTTTCTGCTTCTCTTTTGTTGCCTAGTGTTTAGTGATATTTGTTGAGCCTCAGTGCTGATTGGTTTACTTACACAACCTCCAGGGAGTAGCTGGAGTTCTCCTGCTATTACAACTGATCTCCAGCCAATAGAGATCAGTTCCCCTGGAGAAAATGGCTGCTTTGGCAATTGGACTCTATGGCATTGAAGTCCCTCCCCTCCCCAAACCCTGCCCTTTTCAGGCTCCGCCCCCAAAAACCCCTGCCAGTAGTGAAGAGGGACATGCAACCCTACAAATTATGTCACTTCCGGGTTTACCCGCCCAGAATTGGGACTCACCAGCTTGCGGTCTGGATAAGAGCTCTCAAGGGGTCATATCTGGCCTGCAGGCCGTATGTTTGATACCCCTGTGTAAAACTGTTAATTGTCACCTTACCATGTCACAGTCTTTGACATATTACAGCACATAAATAGTATTTTATTGTACATGTGCAGAATTATTCACTATAAAACTAAAAGCTACACATACAAACAGCTAAACAGTTATATAATTGAAGGTGTAGTTACTTTTAAAAAGAAGGAACTAAAAGCCTCTGGTTTCATTGCGCTTATGTTTCTGAAATTACACTGACAAATGGCAGGAGGAATGCTTCTTTACACTTTCAGTAAAAAGCTCCTTCACCTTTTCAAGGTAAACCTTGAGAAGAGCTCCACCAGCATTGAGAAGAGCTCCACCACCTTTTTTAATGAAGGAGCACAAAAGCCTCTTCATATCTTATCGGCTATGAACAGTCTTCTTGCCTGTTCAATGCCATACACTGTTTTTCTAACCTTCTTCAATGACATTACATGTCTTTCTGCCCTACCAAGGACATTACATGTTCTCTTCCCTCCAAACCACAAGGCTAACAAATGCTAACTAATGCAAAATAAGCATATAATTGTGTTTTATGATTGAAATGTGTAGACATTATACTATTGATTCACAAATGAATGTAATGAATGCGACTTATGCTGGAGATGAGAATGGTGTTAAAATTGAATATATAGAGTGATTATGAAGCTCACAAATGATAGTTTATAGTTTAGTAAAATAGATACAGAGGATGTGGATGTCCAAATATGGTCTTATGAGGGGAGCAATTTAGCACACTAAGTGGAGCAACTTAGCACATTCCTGTTACAGAGTCACAGAACCCTCCTGATAACAGGAGTGCAGGATCTTTCTTTCTCCTTTTCAAGGAATTTGAAACAGTATAAATACCAGCACAGTAAGACTAGATTTTCGGACCTCAATCAGAGTGTCTCAAGAAGAGGCTGTCGGTATGTATGGTTTTGACTTATTATTCTAGAATGTGACTTAGATACTTTATACTAAATCAGATTTATTTGTTGTAATTTGAAGTTGGATTTTAAATTTGAATGGTATGTAAGACTTGTTTGCTTTGTTGCATACATTGTAAAATACATTGTCACTGCATACATTGTAACAAAGTGTAAAGACTTTGTAACTTGCATTTACACATTTTTACTGTTAGTATTTCAATAAAAAGACTTGCTTTTTAAAAGTAGGTAAAGTCGTTGAGTCCTGCTTAGTGAGTGACTGGCTGAATAAGATAACATATCACTTCTCAGGAAGTGGAGCCAATCACTTCAACAGCACGACCCGCTTCAACCACCCTTATATCCTTCTAGTTTTAATTCAGTTTCCTAGTGAGAAAGCTGATGTAGTTTCATAGCTACCTATGCAAAGATCCAGGAAGGCTGCCGCAGGTACCCTCATAGGCATGTGGGCTTTTGCCCTCAACCCCCTGGGAAATAGCAGGAGGGGAGGGGAAAGCGCAACAGCTTTGAGCTTTTGTAATTTTATCAATCTCTATCATGTCCCCTTGTCACCATATTTTTTTGACAAAATTGTTAGATAAATTAATACCTAAAAAACCTTAGACATCCGAAAGCATTCTATAAATGGCACTTAGTAACACTGATGCCAGAGGATAAAGAAAAACTTCTTTTTTTTTGTTGCGCTTAGGTTTCCCAGGGAATTCTGAGAGCCGTGACAGTGGGGATGTGACCAGTCTGCTCAGAGCAGCTTGTGTCCTGTGACACCGTAAAAACATTTTTGGATCAAAAGTGTCATGAAAATATTATTTTCCTTAAGTAGGAGTGCTACCTTAGGGACAAACATCTGGATCCCTTAAACAGCTGCACGACAACATTTATTGCACAATAAAATGATACTTGGGGAAAGCGCTTAGACTATGTTTGTTATTTTTACATAGTTCTATTATGCCAATGAGCGCCATTGTGGTGTAGTGGTTAAAGTGTTGGACTAGGATCTGGGAAACCCAGGTTTGAATCCCCACTCTGCCATGGAAACTTGCTAGGAGACCTTGGGCCAGTCGCACATGAGCATCAACGTGGCAAGTATTTGAATGGGACACCTCCAAGGAATACCAGGAGTGTGAGGCGGAGGCAGGAAATGGCGAACCACCTTTGAACATCTCTTGCCTTGAAAACCCTACGGGGTTGCCATAAGTCAGCTGTGAATTGACAGCAAAATAATAACAATAACAATAACAATAACAATAATACCAACACGGGGGGAACGGGACACATTTGGTGCCACACATAGATTCAAGGCCAAATTACACAATGTTTTTTAATGAGTTGGGTTTGGGTTCCCTGGGAGGGAGTTATTTGCTCCACTTTGGAGCTACATGTGCAGCAGCCTTATACTGAATCAGACCCTTGGTTCATCAAAGTCAGTATTGTTTACTCAGACCAGCAGTGGCTCTCCAGGGTCTCAGGCAGAGGTCTTTCACATCACCTACTTGCAAAGTCCCTTTAACTGGAGATGCCGGCGATTGAACCTGGGACCTTCTGCATGCCAAGCAGATGCTCTACCACTAAGCCATGGCTGGTGCTGTGTGTGTGTGTGTGGGGTGGGGGCAGGATTTCTTGCCTTCCCCCTGCACCATAGTACTAAGCAATATCGGGTCCCTGCAGACTTTTAAAATTGCATTACTTACAGCTGCTGTGTGGCTGCAAGGAAAATGTATTGGGTTGGGGGAACTTGCACCCACCTCATTAAAAAAAATGTCTTGGTTAAGCCCTTACAGCTATCCCCAGTTCCTTCTGCTCTCTCAGCCCATCAATCAGGCCGATTCTTTCCGAGGAGGGCTCATGTGATTCATGTTGGAAAATCCTATCCCCTCCCACCCCATATTTTGCTTTGAAAAGATCAATGCAAGACAAGCCCCTCGCTGGAAATGTTGTGTTGCTTTTGAACCGACATATTTCTACGGGAATACTGACAAATTGGGAGTTGCTCAGAAGAGAGCGGGGGGAAAATGATTAAGTAGCTGAAAAAATTGGACTTACCAATAAAAGGCAACATGTGTTAAATAAGCACAGGGTGACTAAACAGCAGCTAGGGGGATATATAACATTCTACAAATATTTGGAGGTGTAAACACCAAGGAAGAGGAGAAATTATATAGCATAATAAAAGGGGATATAATTAGGAGTTATGGACTACAGTTAAGGAAAGGACAACATTGACAGTGAGATATAGTAGCCTGTGAAATGTGTGCCTCACACTGAATAAAGTTCTGCAAATTTATACAGGGGAGCATGCCAGTATTTCAGAAAACAAGCATTTATAGTTCCTAGATGGGCTACCTTTTTTTGGGGGGGGGGGGAATATCACTGAGAAATGACAGAGAGGGGTATTGCCTCTATGACCCTTATTCAAGTTTGCCTACAGAATTAGGGAAGGAAGTCACAAGATTTATGAACCTAGGACTAACCCCAACTGTGTCCCATTTGAGACTGGAGAGGTCTCTAATTTCACCAGAACTGATTCTGATCATCAGGAGCAATTAGAATTCTTCCAGTCTTGACATTTCTTCTGGCCTTGCATTGTTTGCTTTCATGTTCCCAGGCAACGTGGGGCAGTGAGGGAAGAGGTAGTGTTGTCAGGTGGTGGCTGGAGATCTCCCACTATTACAACTGATCTTCAGCTGATAGAGATCAGTTCACTTGGAGAAAATGGCCACTTTGGCAATTGGACTCTATGGCATTGAAGTCCCTCCCCTCCCCAAACCCTGCCCTCCTCAGGCTTTGCCCCCAAAATCTCCAGGTATTTCCCAATCCGAAGCTGGCAACCCTAGGAAGAGAGTACCTGAGCATGTGCATCTATGCCCTCTCTGAGAGCCAGCATGGTGTAGTGGTTAAGAGCAGTGGTTTGGAGCAGTGGACTCTGATCTGGATTTGTTTCCCCACTCCTCCACATGAAGCCAGCTGGGTGACCTTGGGATAGTCACAATAGGTAGGGTTGCCAGCTCTGGCTTGGGAAATACCTGGAGATTTTGGGAGTGGAGCCTGAGGAGGGTGGGGTTTGGGGAGGGGTATCACTGGGGTATAATACCATACAGTCCACCTTCCAAAGTGGCCATTTTCTCCAGGTGAACTGATCTCTGTCACCTGGAGATCAGGTGTAATCCCAAGATATCTCCAATTACCATCTGAAGGAAGGCAATTCTACAAACAAACAAGTAATAAAATGCTAAAAACAAAATGAGAGAGAACAGTGATTCTAATATTTTGCAGTGCAGAAAAGATTGATATGATTTTTGTAGGAAATAATTATCGGACAGCCCACTCTTGAAGGGGGGCGGAGCCTCATAGGGGCTTCCGTGGCCCCTACGCCAGCAGCCGTGCCACTTGTGCTGTGCAAACTGGCACGGCTGCCAGTGTAGGGCTACTTACGCCCCCCTGGATGCACTGGCAGCAAGTTGATCTGGTGGCAGAGCAGCCGTGCCACCTCCAGGCACCATCTAAACACCTCCCCTTCAGGAATGGGCTCTACTTGTCTATCAAGGTGCCAGTGTAGTGTAGTGGTTAAGAGCGGTGGTTTGGAGTGGTAGACTCTAATCTGGAGAACTGGGTGTGATTCCCCACTCCTCCACATGAGCAGCGGACTCTAATCTGGTGAACCAAGTTGGTTTCCCCACTCCTACACATGAAGCCAGCTGGGTGACCTTGGGGTAGTCACAGCTCTCTTAGAGCTTTCTCAACCCCATCTACCTCACAAGGTGTCTGCTGTGGGGAGGGGAAGGGAAGGTGATTGTAAGCCGGTTTGATTCTTCCTTAAGTGGTAGAGAAAGTTGGCATATAAAAACCAGCTCTTCTTCTTCTGTAAGAAGAGCAAAAGCATTTATATTGGGAAAATTGAAATCCTTCTGTTGTATCATCAGGTCGTCCTTCAAGAAGAAACAAATCCATTTTGAATAACCTCTTGAATCAGTTACACTAAACACACACATACAGTCCCTCCTCCCACAGTACAAGACAGCCACAATACCACAGATTCTTAATATTTTCATTCATTCTCTAGTTTCTGGCAAACAGCATCTGAATCCTAATCGCACACACAGTCTAATTCAAGTGACTCTTTGCTTTGCATCATAATTGACAGGTGGCTGCAAAGAGGAAAATTCCTGTATGAAGATTGTTATAACCCAATGAAGCTTGTGAGTTTGGTGTGGTGAAGCTGAAAAAGGGTGCAGTCAGATATGAAGCAAATGGAAATAAAGTGTTAGGTTTGGAAGTTTTCAAAGCTGCCTCAGCAAAATACAAAGTCGGGCCAGCAAGTAACCCAGGGTCATTGCTAAATTCAAGCAGAAAAATAATTTGCAGAGGGAAAATGCCTGCCTTTTTCTCCCCACTCCGAATCAACTTCAAAAGATTCATTTTGGCACAAATGAGAAACTGAAACTGGGTGTGGGGGGGATATAAGAAGAGCCCTGCTGGATCAAATCAAGAGTTCATCAAACTGGCGTCATCCAGATTCCTATAGAAAGCCTACAATCAGCTGAAGCCGTAGCCGACAGGAATTTCAAAGACAGACATGCCTGCATTTCCTTTATCCCCATCTTGTCACATTTACCTGGTGGGGTGGAGAATATGTTAGCTGAAACTTTAGGTAGGTTTCTACTACCTTCGCCACATGAAAAAGTGGCAGGAGGGATGACTTTTGACCTTTCCAAAGACTATGTAGAGGATTATGGGACTCATATGGTCAAAGGTCACATGGAAGGAGAGGGAGGACCACAGGGGAGGAGGAGAATCAGGGAAGACTGAATGGAAAAGCTGGTAGTAGCCAACCATCTTTCTACAAATTGATGGGTTCTGGGCTTTACCTTGCTATGGCCTTCATAAGGTTATCAATAAGGTTGCCAACCTCCAGGTACTTGAGCAAACCAAAATCAACACCTCTGCACTAATATCAAGGATAAGGAAAGTAGTGCAGGAATCTTAGGCTACAATTACTACAACACAAATGAGTGAAACATCAAAGTGTAATCAATGCATACAATAGTGGAAAGGGACAAACATACAACTATATACAATGGTATTTCAATAGTCCACAAAGGTATGTATAAATGTGTTTTTTTCAATAGTCCATAAGGGTACATAGATCCAAGAAGATTCCAATAGCTGGTCACAAGAACTCAGCAGATGTGTAAAAGACTATTATGAAAGGAAGACGATCGTTTCATTCTTCATCAGTTCCATTCAATTCATGCAGTTCAAAAGGTATACACAAGGTTCAAAAATTCATTTCTTCCCCTTAGGGATAAATCTTATAACTATATCCATTGGCAAATGTAATAGTCCATATGACTTAAAATCTATAGAGGATATAGTTGGAATAAACAGAAGTCATTGCAAATGTAACAGTTCCACAAGGGATACACAAAGTAACAGAGATCAGTTCCCCTGGAGAAAATGGACACTTCGGCAATTGGAGTCTATGGCATTGAAGTCCCTCCCCTCCCCCAAACCCCGCCCTCCTCAGGCTATACCCCCAAATCTCCAGATATTTCCTATTCCGGAGCTGGCAACCCCTATACCTCATACATGCTATTTAGCAATAAAAATGGAGATACATTCAGATTCTGTTTGCCTAAGAGATCCTTTGGACTTATACTTCAAGGCTGCAACCAAAGAATTGGATAGATACAACACACAAACCCCCTTATTCTGCCTGTGGGCATGTGGGGCAAGAAAGCGTCTGACTAAGCCCTAACAGCTCTGCCTGGTTGATGGGGGAGGGCTTTATTCTTTTGTGCCCCTCCCAATTTATGTTTACCGCCTTGTATTTGCCACATTATATGAGTCTCCCTTTATTTGGTTTTAATTATTTGTTAATCTTCTGGAGATGATTTTGTATCGAAATAAATTTGGACTGACTATGAATCCCCTCATTGTCTATGCTTTTCATCCACCGTTACCACTCTATACCGTTCCTTTTGCCTCTGGACTACCCAACCCTCAGTCTCCTGCTGTGACTTCTTCCCAGTCTTCCCACAAATTATATTTCGAGCCGAACTCAGGTTCTACTCCCAGACACACTGACAAGTGTTCTTTTCCTCCCAGGAACTGGGGAGCAACTGCAAACATTATGACCGTTTTGGTTTCAGAGCAGTTGGAATGTTTGTGAACATTGCATGCCACCATTCCAGCTCAACCAGCTAGTGGCTGAGCCATAATCACAATATATAGGTAGTAACCACAGCCACTGAATTTTCACATAAACAGCAAACTTAAAGTGAATTTGGGAGTTACTGCTCAGGCAGTGAGATTACAGCGTCTTTAACCATCTCTCTTAATTGCTTTATTTTAATTTCTATTTCCGTTTTAAATCTTATCATTTATGTTGTGAGCTGAAATTGGGAATGATGTTCGTTGAGAGTTGATGCGCCTCCAGGATGGAAAGGCATGTAAAATGGGTCTTAAAACTGGGTTCTATTTTCCAGTGATAAACAAGTATTACTCACTCCTTTAATTAAGAGAAATGGGGGGTTTCCTTCTGTGGAGGCACTGGCAAAATTTTCTCTGGGGACTGTCTGCCATCGATGAATGACAGCATCAGTTCTGACTTGCTGTAGCACTGAACACACATGAACACACGAAGCTGCCTCATACTGAATCGGACTCTTGGTCCATCAAGGTAAGTATTGTCTGCTCATGCTGTCTGACCACTCTTTTCATACCATGCATAGTTTTATAGACCTCTATCATATCTCCCCTTAACTACCTTCTTTCCAAGCTAAACAGCCCTCAGCATTTTAACCGCTCCTCATAGGGCAGTTGCTCTAGCCCCCTCCCATGTACTAGATGTCCCAACAGCGACTGTATGAGGAAGCACCACATGTGCCAGTGTGGTGTAGTGTTTAACAGCAGTGGTTGGAGCGGTGGACTCTGATCTGGAGAACCGGGTTTGATTCCCCACTCCTCCACATGAAGCCAGCTGGGTGACCTTGGGCTAGTCACACTCTCTCAGCCCCACCTACCTCACAGGGTGTCTGTTGTAGGGAGGGAAAGGGAAGGTGATTGTAAGCCGGTTTGATTCTTCCTTAAGTGGCACAGAAAGCTGGCATATAAAAACCAACTCTTCTTCTTCATTAACTTTTGACTTCGTTTGTTAGGGTGGGTCCACCTTGTCTTACCCTCCCCACCCAATTTGACATCATATGAATTCTCAAACCTGAACAAAACTGAAAATCATTGGAGAATTAAATGGATGTGGTCAACATTTGCATGGTTACTTAATGTACAAATGAAAATAATTTTGCTGCTTTTTTGGGAGGGGGGAGGGTAATTTCTTGCTCCAAATACAAGGACAAAGAATATATCTCAATTACAGCAATCAGTAATTGTTCTGAGACTTTGCCCAAGGCTTTCAATAACAATGGTGTCTTTAATCTGGCTCAGACTATGAATTCACTCCATATCCGGAGAAGCTTGCAAATGATTGTTCCATTAAGGTTGTAAAGTTAATCCCCTGAACATACTTTTACAAACAATAAATATGTGGTACGGCCACAACATTTTAGGGAATTACTGGAAGCCCTTGCTTATTGAATAAGCAGGAGCTAGTTTGTCACAATAAGGAAACCTTCCTCTCTCAAATGGTGCAAACACTCATAACAAAACGTATTGCTATTACAAAATAATGCATGGTGCATAGACAATGAGAACCAGCGTGGTATGGGGGTTAAGAACAGTGGACTCTAATCCTGAAAACTGGGTTTGATTTCCCACTTTTCTACATGAAGCCTGCTGGGTGACCTTGCGCCAATCACAGTTCTCTCAGAACTCAGCCCACATGGAGGCAGGCAATGGCAAACCACCTCTGAACATCTCTTGCCTTAAGAACTCCCCCGGGTAGCCGTAAGTCAGCTGTGACTTGACGGCACTTTCCTCCACCACCACCACATGGACGCTTGGAAACAGTGGTTCACGAGTCACATTTTTACCCCTCTGATCACATGCAGTTTGTTTGAAAGGAGTCTTAAATTCTGCAAATATAATTCTGATATTGATTTCCCATTATATGGTTTTGGTATCTCTTGATCCAATTTTCCCTGCTGAAGAAGACATGCATTTCCTTTAAGTACAAGTTGAGTTCAAATGCTCTTTGCTTATTCATAGGCCATTCATTTTCATTGTACTTGCCAATTAGGCAACCTGAGGTTTTTTCTCTAGAAAAAGAAAACCATGTACACTGAAATCCTAAGCAGAGTTACACTGACCTCAATGGACCTATAATGGCATAACTCTGCTGAGGATTGCTCTGGTAATTATTCACCCACAAGCAATGAGGGGCAATAAAGCATTTGGAGAATCTGATAACTGGTTGAAAGGAAAGTGCTTCTTAAATTGATATTGTTTGAAGTATATGTAGGGAGAAAATATTGGATTTCTCCCCATAATGGATGAAAAGGGGGAAACACGGGATTTCAGGAAAATAGAAGGAGGGAGGGGTTAGACAGTGCTGCCTTATACTGAATCAGACCCTTGGTCCATCAAAGTCAGTATTGTCTACTCAGTCCGACTGCAGCTCTCCATGGTCTCAGGTAGATGTCTTTCACATCACCTACTTGCCTAGTCCCTTTAACTGGAGTTGCTGGGGATTGAACCTGGGAACTTCTGCATACCACAGCCCCTCAGCTGGCTTTGAAAGTCAAATGATGAGGTTGGGGAGCTGAAAAGTGAGTTTCAGGGAAACCAGAGAGAGGAGAGAGCAGGAACAAGAAGCGTCTGTAACCTGCAAAACTCACAAATGTCTGCTACAGAAACCAAGAATTCAAAGGCAGGGGAATTGAAAAAGGCAGGAATCAATCACAGGAGGGAGGAGCACAGTAAGGTAAAGAACCAGGAAAGCTTGAATGGTACATCTCTGCTCTTTGTCTGTTCTAGTTCTTTGGGTGAAACTTCCAATATTGAGCATTAGAAGGGATCTCAAGATTGACCCTTGGAATCCAGAAGGCCAGCCCTCTTCAGAGTCTACAACTTCTTTCCATTGGGGTGTAGTGGTTTGGTGTAGAGCGGTGGTTTGGAGTGGTGGACTGGACTCTGATCTGGAGAACTGAGTTTGATTCCCCACTCCTCCACATGAGTTGTGGATGCTAATCTGGTGAACGGGGTTGGTTTTCCTACTCCTTTACATGAAGCCAGCTGGGTGACCTTGGACTAGTCCCAACTCTTAGAGCTCTCTCAGCCCCACCTACCTCACAGGGTGTCTGTTGTGGGGAGGGAAAGGTGATTGTAAGTCGGTTTGAGTCTTCTTTAGGTGGTATAGAAAGTCGGCATATAAAAACCAACTCCTCCTCCTCTTCCTCTTCTTCTACAACCTGAGACAAGCATCTGCCCCAGTCTAGGTCTAAACCCTCAGGGGAGCTCCATCTACACAGGTCAACCCAGAGTTCTTTTGAAATATAGATCTGGCTGAATAACTATTGCTGATGGCACACGCTTGCCTCCATCTCTATAGCATAAGGGCTAGGCAGAGTTTCCCTGTCACAATAATTTTTATACTAAGAGGGACACAAATTTGATTTGTAACTCGCTGGTGGGTGTTGCAAGTGTATGAAGGATGTCCTTAACCTGAAATGACAAGAAATGTTATCACAGTCGTCATGTGGATTGCACAGATTCAATCTTTAAATCTGGGGGAAAAAATTCACCACCTAAATAATCTTTGGTTCTTCAATATGGACAGCAAACATGTCTGCTTTTCAGCTTATAAATGTCATCTTGGTCATTTTTCAATTTCAGCGGGGGCATCGGCTTATTTTATGTTCCTTCTATAACTGAACAGTGGGTGATCAGATCATCTTAAAGATGTCCCTTTAATACAAAAATTCCTTTGGAGCAAAAGAAAGTGTGAGAAGCCAAAGGAGATTTCAAAAAAGAAAAGAAAAAGCTGTTTAATGTTATTTCACATGATCTATAGGACTGAGCTGAAAGGAACAGACCCCCCCTTCTCTCTCTGTGTGTGTATATATGGTATATATCTGGTAAAGGTCCCCTGTGCAAGCACCGGGTCATTCCTGACCCATGGGGTGATGTCACATCCTGACGTTTACTGGGCAGACTTTGTTTATGGGGTGGTTTGCCAGTGCCTTCCCCAGTCATCTTACCTTTACCCCCAGCAAGCTGGGTACTCATTTTACCGACCTCGGAAGGATGGAAGGCTGAGTCAACCTTGAGCCGGCTACCTGGAACCAACTTCTGTTGGGATAGAACTCATGTCGTGAGCAGACCTTAGACTTCAGTACTGCTGCTTACCACTCTGCGCCACGTGGTTCCTACTCTATCTATCTGTCTGTCTGTCTGCTCCCTGCTGCCTGCCTGACTGCCCTGTTCCTTCATTTTGCTGCTGCTCAGGGGCTGCCTCTTAGTCTCTCCAATCCTGATCTTCCCCATGTCTGGGCTCAGCATTGCCTTCTGACTATACCTTTCCCTGTCCCTGCTTGGGTCCTTGCCTGTTCTCAGCTGCGTTGGAGCAATCTGCCTGGGTCCTGGCTGTTGCTCTCTTCCAGACTTCCTTGCAAGGGTGAGTCAGATCCCTGGCTGTCCTCAGCTTGGGTAGTCAAGGTGGGGTTTAATTGGGGATTAGGGTTGCCAGGTCCCTCTTCACCACCGGAGGTTTTTTTGGGAGTGGAGCCTAAGGAGGGCGGGGTTTTGGGGGGAGGGACTTCAATGCCATAGAGTCTTATTGCCAAAGAAGCCATTTTCTCCAGGTGAACTGATCTCTATTGGCTGGCGATCAGTTGTAATAGCAGGAGATCTCCAGCTATTACCTGGAGGTTGGCAACCCTATTGGGGATGGATGGCTCCTGACACAAAGGCAGGGACTGGCATACAATAAGGAGAATGCAAGGTGAAAAAAAAGGTGTCCCCTCTTCAAAAAAGACAATATTTGCCTTGAATACTAAATGGGTGTGTATTCAGGGTAGCCTTAATTGTATGCTACAGCACTTCTACACCTTGCACTAAATATTGCCTTCCATGTGAACATAAAACATTACAGATTAAGCCAGTGGTTCTCCAAGTCTTTGAAAGGGGACCCATTTCTACCCTTCTACCTTTTAAAACCCACTACCATAGGAAAGAAGAGCTGGGGCTGGCAAACCTATGGATTCCTCGGGTTGCAAGCTAACAACACACCAAATGCCTATGGAAATCTTTGCAAGTAAACAAATATGCCACGTAGTCAAAAGGTAAAGGTAGTCCCCTACCTTACTGACCCATTAATGTGATGTCACATTACTGACCCATAGGGTGATGTCACATCATGACATTTACTAAGCCGACTATGTTTACAGGGTGGTTTGCCCCTGCCTTCCCCAGTCATCTACACTTTACCCCCAGGAAAATGGGTATTCGTTTTTCCGACCTCGGAAGGATGGAAGGCTGAGTCAACCTTGAGCCGGCTACCTGAAACTGACTTCTGCTGGGATCGAACACAGATCGTGAGCAGAGCTTTTGACTGCAGTACAGCAGCTTACCGCTCCGCCATATGAGAACAGATATAACTCTATGGTCATTTATGCATGGGAGTTTTACCTGTGGTTCGTTGCAGGCTGGACCCATGCTTTCCTGTTGGGAATCTCTGCACCAGCAGCGTCCAAGCTCAAATCAAGTCCCGCCCCTTTAAATGCTGCTTTGTAATTGCAATGCTCACTGTAAGAGAAGATTCCCCCCAAAAAAACACAAATTGCCGCATAAAAAGCATTTGAAGAACAATAAAAAAGGGAGCAATCTGAAAGAAAGCGGGGGGAGAAATCCAAACCTTCGTTTTAAAACGCCTTTCTTTTGCTCAGAAAGAGCTCTAAGGAAGCAGGACGTATTTGAATCTCCACCTCTTTACACGCTGCTTTGTGATCGGCTGTGAGAGAAGCCAATCTTTTGGTGGCCTGGTTTTGCCATCTGCAGGGAGCTTTCAGCCGGGCTGAGCTCAGGGTAGAGGGAAAAGGCAGATTAACAGAGAAATGGGAAGACCCGGATATTGTGAGGGCTGGCAGTGAGGTCATTTCTGATGGACGAAAAACTCATGCACAACTCCAAGGAACAACCAATTCAGATTGGGGCCAAACATGAGTCCAAGTGTCCATACATAAATGACCTATGTGGTAGGTGTAACATTTGGGATGTGGAATAGTATAGTATAGCCTGATCTCAGAATAGCTGGGTCAGTACTAAGAAAGGAGACCTCCACGGAAGACTCTGCAGAGGAAGGCAATGGCAAATGACCTCTGCTTAATCACTTGCCTTGAAAACCCTACCAGGGGTCATAGAATCATAGAGTTGGAAGGGACCACCAGGGTCATCTAGTCCAACCCCCTTAACAATGCAGGAAATTCACAACTACCTTCCCCCCCCTCACACCCCTGGTGACCCCTGCTCCATGCCCAGAAGATGGGTTGCTATAAGTCGGCTGTGACTTGACAGCACTTTACACACACACAAGTGTAACATTTAGCCCAGGCCTTACGCAGTGCAGGAAAAACTTTGGAACTTAATTTTGCTGATTGTATATACTGGTCCTAAGGTAGTTTTTCCCCTCCATGGTACTTACCGCAAGAAAAGGGATTTTGCAGATCTGCTTCTTTAAAAGAATCTAAATTTAGAAGACTCTGCCAAAATAAATAAATTAAAATATTAATGTTACACCAATGGTGCAGACTCAGCAGAAATTATAGACTATGACTAATAATGAAGTAATTATTTCACCCCGTTCCTCTGACAGATGGCTGAAAACCTCCATCTCAGTGTCAGAAATTCATTTCTATGAGAATAGAGCTTATTAACGTGATCGGGCTAGAAACTCTTTGTCTTGATTTGACTGCACAGTTTTACATTAATTATAGGCAGATTAACTTAAAAGGAGCTGGTTGAAGTTTCAATTATTAATGCTTGTGGTCTCCAGCATTGTCTTTTGGCTATTGCCTTCCCCCATGTATCCATGTACTTAAGCAATGAAGTAATGTGTGCCATTTAATTTGATAGCCTCATGCTAACACCTAAAGCCTTGTTTATGTGGACTCTGAATTATTCATGTTCAGCAGGAAAGAAATATATTCAGACTTCTGCAGGCAGCAGATATTATTATTGCTATCTGTGAGCCAACTGACACAACCACATTGCTTTCTCATAATGTAATGTAATGTAGAGCCAGCGTGGTGTAGAGGAGAGCCAGCGTGGTGTACAGGTTAAGAGCGGTGGTTTGGAGTGGTGGACTCTGATCTGGAGAACCGGGTTTGATTCCCCCACTTCTCCACATGAGTGGCAAAGGCTAATCTGGTGAACTGGATTGGTTTCCCCACTCCTCCACATGAAGCCAGCTGGGTGACCTTGGGCTAGTCAGTCACACTCTGTCAGCCCCACCTACCTCACAGGGTGACTGTTGTGGGGAAGG
Organism: Euleptes europaea; assembly: GCF_029931775.1. Lineage (NCBI taxonomy): Eukaryota > Metazoa > Chordata > Lepidosauria > Squamata > Sphaerodactylidae > Euleptes > Euleptes europaea. The sequence goes on from NC_079320.1 coordinate 76,376,582, forward strand.
GAAGGTGATTGTAAGCCGGTTGGATTCTGCCTTAAGTAGCAGAGAAAGTCAGAACTCTTCTTCCTCTTCCTGGCCATCGGAATGGCCAACTTTACCCCGTCTGTATCCAGCAGAGCCATCCTTGGCGTTGTTACCCAAATGTTCTACACGTGTGTGACCCCCAACCTTTGGATTTTCCCCTTGCGTATTAATAGGGGTTCCAACCTCCAGGTAATAGCAGAAGATCTCCTGCTATTACAACTGATCTCCAGCTGAAAGAGACCAGTTCACCTGGAGAAAATGGCCGCTTTGGCAATTGGACTCTATGGCATTAAAGTCCCTCCCCTCCCCAAACCCCACCCTCCTCAGGCTCCACCCCAAAACCTCCTGCCGGTGGCGAAGAGGGACCTGGCAACCCTACGTATTAAGCGCATGCACCCATGTATCTGAGTAAAATTAAATTAGGGGCCACTGCCTGTGTAAATTAAGGTCCTGAATTTGAAAGCAGGCAGAAAATGGAATCAGAGTCTAAATCTTTATGTAGGCCTTTTATGCATGGCTGTTTCCCGTGCGATAAACGCCCCCCCCCCATTACTTTGGGGCTTTGTTTTGATTTTGCATTAGGGTTGCCAGGTCCCTCTTCACCACCAGCAGGTGGTTTTGGGGGTGGAGCCTGAGGAGGGTGGGGTTTGGGGAGGGGAGGGACTTCAATGCCATAGAGTCCAATTGCCAAAGCGGCCATTTTCTCCAGATGAACGGATCTCTATTGGCTGGAGGTCAGTTGTAATAGCTGGAGATCTCCAGCTGGTACCTGGAGGTTGGCAACCCAATTTTGCATGTGTTTTGTGACCATCAGAGGTCGCCTCGCTCTCCCCTCACATTTTCCCTGCATTTTTTGGGTGCTGTTTTTCTGGACTATACCTCTACAAGCTGCAGGTATGAAGAGGCAGGTATGAATTACATAGACCAACAACCATTTTTTCTCCCACCTCGCCCAATTCCACTCCTTATTACAATCCCTGTCACACATGGTGTTTGTCCATGTAGGTCCCATGGAAAAACTGGTTGGATTCCACTCATCACTGAAACGGTGTCATGCTGAATGCTTCTCCCTGCATGCTATTTTTTTAAGTGCAAGGAGCTTTGATATGCATCCCTCTAACTCAGGGGTGTCAAACATATTGCCTGTGAGCCGGGGCTGAGGCACTCCCCCTCTCAATCTGGGCTGGTGAGGCATGGCCCGGACTGACCAAATGATATTTATGTCATATCAGGCCCCCATAAAAATTGAGTTCGACATCCCTGCTCTTACCTATCTGGACACCTTTCCCACTTTGTCCATTTCCATCTTCTTTTCTATTTCTCTTGCAACTCTGCTATGCAATAAGTAGGGTTGCCAACCTCCAGGTTCTATGGTTGCCAACCTCCAGGCGAACTGATCTCTATTGCCTGGAGATCAGTTGTAATAGTAGGAGATCTCTAGCTAGAACCTGATCTCCTACTATTACAACTGATCTCCAGGAGATAGAGATCAGTTCACCTGGAGAAAATGACCGCTTTGGCAATTGGACTCTATGGCATTGAAGCCCCTCCACTCCCCAAACCCTGCCCTCCTCTGGCTCCGCCCCCAAAACCTCCCGTAGGTGTAGAAGAGGGACCTGGCAACCCTAGCAATAAGCCTTAGTTCTGTTATAACATTTCACAGAGTCACAAGAGATCATTGCTGTTAATTTTGTAGAAAATAGGCCACACCTTGCTTGGTCACTTTGCCTTTGTCAAGAAAGGTGTATAGTGTCCAGATGTTCTTGACAGAAGTATGTCTGTGTGTGTATTGTTATGGGACCTGTGTGCTTCTTGGCTGAGATTAAATCTGTCAGCAACAGGTACCTACTTTGCTTTTACTGGGACGGGGGCGTGTTTAACTGGGCAGGTTGCCAGTAGGATGGATACAGTGGGAAACCCCTGCTAAGCAAGTGGAATAGCTCACAATATCCTTCCAGTTGGCGACGAGCCCAGGATAATGGTTTAGAGCACTTTTCAAAACACTTACCGAAATTTACTAAAGTTGCAAACAGCAACCATAGCAACCGGTAGGAGCTGTGATGTGCTGCAATGGTTGAGTTATTTAGCAGTGTTTTCTATGTAGAGTAGGAATGTTTCTGAAATTCGTTTGCAGATCTTTTGCTGGCGCTAGAGATTGTGAACCACCTGACCTTGGTTCCAAAGCGGAAACAATGGATTTTGCTTGTTGTATTTCCCCCCCTAAATGTTATACTGAGCACTATGAAGGTGCAGTTTGCCATAGATCTCAGTTCCTTCAATTCATGTGCATCTTTCCCCTCTCTTCTAGAAGAAGTAGAAGAGTTGGTTTTTATATGCCGACTTTCTCCACCACTTAAGGAAGAATCAAACCAGCTTACCATCTCCTTCCCTCCCCATCCCCATAACAGACACCCTGTGAGGTTGGTGGGGCTGAGAGAGCTCTAAGAGAGCTGTGACTAGCCCAAGGTCACCCAGCTGGCTTCATGTGTTGGAACAAATCCAGTTCACTGGATAATCCTCCGCCGCTCATGTGGAGGAGTGGGGAATTAAACCCGGTTCCCCAGATCGGAGTCCACCACTCCAAACCACCGCTCTAAACCACTACACCAAGCTGGCTCTCATGAGTGATGCACAATTATACATTGATAAAACAAAGCAAAAAACAAACAAACCTTGATAGGATTATTTATTAATTAATGTATATTATTTATTAAAACATTTATATCCCACTTCTCAAGGCAGTTTACAATAATCATCTATATATCTAATTCTGAAGTGTGCCCCCTCCTGCCTGCAGATACTTAAATCTGCAGATCGGGGCATACTTACCCCCCAACAGGTTTTTCTGCAGACATGGGACCCCCTGCGTCTGCAGAAAAATCTGAAATAAAACAAACAAACCAGGAAGGGGGGTTAAATCCCCCTAATTTTTTTAAAAAAGCATGCACAGACAGTGCTCTCCAGCTGCTGCCGCAGAGTGCTGTGCAATCCAGCAAGACTGCAGGGCTGGGGGCAGGGAGGAGGCTTTGCTGTGCTTGCCCAGAGAAGCACTGGGCAGGACCATTGCAAAGATTCATGGGAAACTGGGTTTTCAAGCAGGCGGCTGTTACAGACAGAGAAGTAAGTAATTTTAAAATTCTCCCGGGGGGGCATTTTTTGAGGTAGAGTCGCCAAATTTGCAGTGTAGCTTCAAGGGACTCTTCTTGCATGAACCCCCTTCATAGAAAATCATTGTAAACTTAACCACGCATTGAAAACTTTACCATGCATGGAGGAGCAGGGCAACCCCTCCCGGACCCCATAAAATTGGATCCCCCTGACCCAATCTTCACCAAATTTTGGGGTTCATGCAAGGAGGGTCCCTTGAAGCTATCCTGAAAATTTGGGAACTCTACCTCTAAAAATGCCCCCACAGGAGCTTTGATAAAATCCCCATGGACCCAAATTTTTCAGTAAACCTGGAAATAATCTGAATACCAATATTTACCAGTATGGGGATTTGGCGTATTCCAGGGTTTACTGAAAAAATTGGGCCCAATAATCCTGAACCCAAAATTTACCTTCTTCTTCTTTTTTTGCACGACCCTACTGGGGATTCACCCCCCCCCCCCATGGCTTGCACTTTTTTGGCTCCATTATTAGTATTTGCCACAAATATTAGACACCAACAATCCATACTTTTCTATCACCCTGCCCAACACAATGCTTGCAAGACCCCTGTTGAATCTGTGACATACAGACATCCCAAACAATTCTCTCTGATGTCAACGTATTTGTTGTTAAAAAGGAGAGAGAGTGTGTGTCATTAGAATGGGCAAATTGTCCCTTGGCACCTTGGTGAGACCTTAGCATCCATCACCATAAAGTAATAAACATGTCATTTTCCACTTAAATGTGGTGAGAAGTTTACTGTGTGAGAAAAAAAAGTGCCAAGAACACAGACACATAAATTGTGCTTGCCTAACTTAGTTATTCTAAGAAAGGAGTTGGTAAATTTCAGCATACCATAACAGAAGTGCATAAATCATAGGATAATAATGAACTTTTCTCTGCAGCCAGGTTGGTGTAGTAGTTAAGAGCGGTAGTTTGGAGTGGTGGACTTTGATCTGGAGAACTGGGTTGTCAGAGGTGTCAGTCGTTCCTTAGCTAGTGCCTTGTGTTGCTCTGTTCTGCCATGCTGGAGCCGACCCGTACAAGCGGTTAGGCTCTTGACATGAGCACAGGCCCGGTTGCGGATGTTTACATATTTGCTGTACTGTTCTCACTCTCGGTTTCCCTCCACCCGTTGCTGTAGCCTTGAGTGGCTAACAAGCTATGTCTTCCCGCTCTCCCTTCATCCTCCCTCTTCCCCCCCAGACATTGTTATCAATCCCTTTCCCAGGCTTGTTAGAAAGTGCACCTGTGATGTAATCTTGCTACCGCGTTTAAGCTATGCTCTGTAGTCTGGCTCGCTCATTAGCAGCTTTGAATTCTGCAAGTTACCTTAGCTGTACCTGATGCTTCTTCAATAAAGTTTACCTGCTTCTGACTTGGCTGTCTGAGCGAGTGGCTTTTTGGGAATTGCCCAGGTTGGCTGGAGAACCTGACACGGGTTTGATTCCACACACCTCCACATGAGCAGCGGAGGCTAATCTAGTGGACTGGATTTGTTTCTCCACTCCTACACATGAAGCCAGCTGGGTGACCTTGGGCTAGTCACAGCTCTCTCAGCCCCACCTACCTCACAGGGTGTCTGTTGTGGGGAGGAGACAAGAAGGTGATTGTTAGCTGTTTTGATTCTTCCTTTAAGTGGTAGAGAAAGTTGGCATATAAAAACCAACTCTTCTTCTTCTGGAAGAGAGGGGAAAGATGAACATGAATTGAAGGAACTGAGATCTATGGCAAACTGCACCTTCATAGTGCTCAGTATAACATTTAGGGGGGGAAATACAACAAGCAAAATCCATTGTTTCCGCTTTGGAACCAAGGTCAGGTGGTTCACAATCTCTAGCTCTGGCAAGAGATCTGAAAACGAATTTCAGAAACATTCTTACTCTACATAGACGACTATACCTGATGTAGAAGAATGGAAAGATAAGATGTTTGAATATGCAAATTTGGCTAAAATGACCTTAACTATGAACCTAGCAGACAATGAATCTGTGGAACAGTTTAATGAGAAATGGCAGCTGTTTTATACTTACATATCAGCCAACATATAGATAAGCATAATGTAAGAAATTAGACAATATAATTAGCTGTATGAAAATGTAAAATATTATTGAATATACTAATGACCAATAAGAATGCCCATCTATTGCAGACAGATTGCTTTTACCCTTCCCTTTTTTCCTTTCCTGTACCCCACATTTACAATAAAATCTTGTACCAATGGGGGGGGGGGGAAACTCAACTCTTCTCTTTTCTTCTTTATACAGACAATTCTTCAACTGGACCTGGAATGACAAGACCTCAAGATCGTTAATCTCAATTCCTTCACCATCAGGAACCCTTTACAATCAGATGAATATCATAGCGGGCATAGATAGTGTGTGTGTAAAGTGCTGTCGGGTCACAGCTGATTTATGGCAACTCAGTAGGGTTTTCAAGGCAAGAGATGAACAGAGGTAGTTTGCTATTGCCTTCCTCTGCATAATGACCCTGGTATTTCTCGGTGGTCTCCCATCAAAGTACTAGCCAAGACCAACCCTGCATAGCTTTTGAGATCTGACAAGACTGGGCGAGCCTAGGCCATCCAAGTCAGGGGGTGCACAGATTAAGATTAAGGGGGGGAATCTACATGAAGCATTTCGAGCCCTCAAGAATCTATATAAACAATTAGTATTGCTATATTAAGTATCACATTTAAATGTCATTGTTTTTAAAATATAGAACACAATTTGCTACCCAGCAATGTTTGCCTTCCATAAACCCACCCTCTTCCCTAGTCTTAAACAGAAGCAAGAAGAAAAGAGTGAGAAGGAAAAAACCCCGAAATAAATAAATAAAATCAAGAAATAAAACAGAAAAAAGAAAAAAAAGGAGGGGTCATGGAAACAGATAATATATAATACTGTGTGTTATAAATTGACAGTGAGAAAAAAAATGAAATAAATAAAAAATAAAAACAAGAAATAAAACAGAAAAAATGAAGGGTTATGGAAACAGATAATGTATAATATTGTGGAAACAGATAATATGGAAGCAGATTATATATATATAATTCCCTGCCCTCCACAGCTAATATTGTGTTTTTAAATTGACAGAGTTGGAATCATAGAGTTGGATCCAGGCATATTTTTCACACAGTGGGGCATAGTTCTCCTTATTGCTGCCCCTATACCACATGGATTTTATCCATCCAGGTCCCATGATCCCTAGCATTGTCTTTTTGGTGGTCAAAGGGACTACTTTTCTTGGCAGGGGAAAAGTTGTTTGGCTGCAACCCATAAGCTTAGAATTAATATAAACTTGCCTAACTATCTGAATTAAGAACCCAAGCAGAGGATTAATTATTCAGTTACAGAACCAGTTGAATCCCATTGTTTTGCTGTAAGTTTTGCTGCCTTTCGATTGTCTCTGCGAAGTCATGCTCACCTGTCTGCATTATATTGAAATTCACTACCTGTGGTTGCTACAGGTTGCCTAGGGTGGTCTACCTGTCAGTAAGCATCACACACTTGTCAGAAGAATTACTTCTTGACTATATTATGGAAGTAGCTCCTATTTCCCTCTGCAAGAATAAGTCAGCTACTCACTGGAAATTCCTTTCCCTTTTAAATTTGCCATTTCTCTAGCAGATAAATGTAGAGCTCTCTGCAGGATATACAATACATCCAGGAACACCATTGTGGTCAATAGTTTCATAGGTAGGCCCTGGCCTCATTAAATTTCAAAACTGGATAAAGAAGAAAAAAATTCAGTCCTCCTGCATCCAAATTCCAATCCATTTACAACATTCTGGAGTAGGCTTGCCAGGTCCCTCTTTGCCACCGATGGGAGGTTTTTGGGGCAGAGCTTGAGGACAGCGGGTTTTGGGGAGGGGAGGGATTTCAATGCCATAGAGTCCAATTGCCAAAGCAGCCATTTTCTCCAGGTTAACTGATCGGCTGGAGGTCAGTTGTAATAGCAGGAGATCTCCAGCTAGTACCTAGAGGTTGGCAACCCTATTCTGGAGACCCAGAGGACCAGCCCTGTTTGAATTAGGAAAGATATAAGCTTCTCCCTGGTCAACCAGGCCCATGATTAAAGAGGGATTTGGACAAAGGGAAGGAATTACAGGAAGAGCAGCCACACCAGCAAAGAGCATCGTGCCAGACCAACAAGACAGTGCAAATCAGGTGGTCCTTTTGGAAGGAAGAGACTGTTTTTTGTTCATCAAGGTCCTTCTTCCCTGTTGCCTTTTGTCTCACCATTTGCCTATGTTAGAGACAGTGCTGACAAGCTTTGATAAGATATTGAGGTCTTGCCTTTCTTCCATCGTGGAGTTGAAGTTACCATATGCAGAGTTTCAAGGAGGTCTCCCAGCTGGGTTCCAGCCAGACATGACCTGCTTAGATTCAGAAGTTTGCTGTGCTACGGGTGTCCTAAAAACATCCTGGATATAATGCACCTGTGGTGGAAAGTGCCATCAAATCACAGCTGACTTATGGCAACCCTGTAGGGTTTTTAAGGCAAGAAATGTTCAGAGGTGGTTTGCCATTGCCTGCCTCCACGTGGGCTGAGAGAGTTCTGAGAGAATTGTGACTGGCCCAGGGTCACCCAGAAGGCTTCAGATGGAGGACTGGGGGAATTGGACTTTGTTCTTCAGTTTAGAGTCTGCTGCACTTAACCATGACACCACGCTGGCTCCTATAATGCACCTACCACTCCTAATAAAATTATGGAAGCTCTTCAGTTTAATTCCCTCAGAACTGCTCAGATGATATTTGCATAACAGAGCCTCAAAATTCCTCTCCAAATGTTGTGTTAGGAGCAATATGGTGGCAATTATTACCATCTTGGCCCAGCCTGGGAAGAGGTTTTCACCCTAGATTTCTAATAAGCCTTCCAGTGCTGGTGAGAGACTAAGGATGACACCAAAGAAAAGTTTGACCTACAGTAGTGGATTATCTGTAAGGGGGGATAAGAATGAGTAGAATCTGTCTAAGAAATGCAGCTAGTCTTACTGAAATCCTTCCTTCTGGACTTTAAAGTTCCTCAAATGCTTGTCCTGAGCATGAAATTCCAAATATACCTAGAGTTTGCTTTCAGCAATATGTTGTGGTAATGTTATTCCTGATCTTATCGATTTTGCTAATCACACTGGGAGTTGCTTCAGCAACTCCTCACACTGAGTAGGACTTCCAGTGATGGAAGGCAGAAGATGTAATGTATAGCACATCACTCTGCATTAATATTCCTTGCCAGGTCCCACAAACCACCAAATCCCACCAGAAGACATGGTTTCCTTAAATACCTGAAACATTTTTTGGTTTCTCTTGAAGTTCCTGACAAGATTCTCTTGAGGAGGAACTAGCAAATTCATCTTGAAACCTTCCTCTAAGCAAAATCCAATTGCAGCTCTAAAGAAAACAAGCATCATGATGATATGAGAAAATAAAGCAATACTTACTAGGGTCGTGCAAAAAAAAAATAATCCAGTGAATTTCGGTTTCAGGTTTATTGGGCCCAATTTTTTTTGCAGTAAACCCAAAATAAGCCGAATACCCATACCTTAGATCAGTGGTTCTCAACCTTTTTCGAGTCGCGACCCCCTTTTACAATTGCCAAGTAACCTGCGACCCTCGTCACATTTGCATAAATTTGCATAAATGACATTTTCAATAGGATAAACAAAACACATTTGTTTTTTTGGCAGTCCAGGGTATCCATATATATAATTACTTTAAATTTTAAAGTTTAAAACAAACAAGCAAACGGTACTACCACCTGTTGTGCAGCGGCTGTGACTGTGTGGCGCGGCAACCTTTCCTGGCACAGAGGAAAGAGTGCCTCTGAGCATGCACTGCATTCCTTGTCCTCCCCTTTCTCCCCAAAAACTCATCCAAGCAGGCCGGGGCTCTCACGAGGAAACCCCCTCTCTTGTGACTGGGACACTGCTTGTGCACAGAACTGCAGTTATCCCTCAAAGCAGAGCTCCATTTAATCACCTCACGAGAGCGAAGGGCCAGGAAAGAGCCGAGGGCCGCTTATCCTGCCCGGACTTTTCGTGCCTTTTTCTCCCCTCTGCAAGTCACCGCTCCTTCTGCGCCTCACCGAACCTGCGCGCTCGAGGGGGAAATCCTGAACTGCGCATGCACCTCGACTCTCTCCCCCTTGGCCTTGCCAGAGCGCAACTGATGACTCAGGGCAGAAAGCAAAGCCACACTACAGACATGCGCACTTGGATTCCAGGCTGAAGCTCCCGCCCCACCCAAGCGTGGCTAAAAGTAAAAACAACATGGCTGTAGTGGCCTCAAGGGGGACCTCCCTCTTCTCCTCCGAGACCTGAACTGGCCGAGCCAGGGGAGCTTCCTCGGCCTCCCACACATCCTGCCACATCATCCGCCCAGCGAAAGTGCGACTACGCTCAGGGCTGGCCCGCCAGCCTCTCAGCTGGGCACCGGGGCTACAGCAGGTGTGCGGCGGCATGCCGCCGCATCTCTGCAACCCGGCTCCTTCTGGCTGTTGGTCGGCCAGTTCCTCACCTCTCTGCTTAGGGTCTTCCCTGCCCTCGCGGACGGATCAGGGTTACAGGGCGTCTGGTTTAGTCCTGGACAGCCCGGGATGGGGGCTGTCCCAGGACAGTGGCGGCGACCCCCCAGAAAACACTTCGCGACCCCCTTGAGGGTCCCGACCCACAGGTTGAGAACCACTGCCTTAGATGGTCACTGAATCTGGTGAACTTTGGACTAGCAAAGGGGTCGCCCCATCCTCCAGGCATTTGCGGGCCAAGCTGTCCATCAGAAATCTGATTTCAAGATAGTCATGGTGTGGGGAAACAAAGCCTCTACTGGGGGCCACCTTCAGTTTGATCATGGGGGCTGTTCTGAAGGACAGTGCTTATTTGTGCAGGTGAGGAAGTCTCCTTCAGAAGCCTGGTGGTCAGCAGCTGTAGAAGCTGGCATTTTTTAGTTGGAGGGTATGTCCCTCCGGATGGGACTGGGTGAGCCCCGCCTTTTAAAATGACCCTTCCAGACTAGTTGGGTCTGACTGAAGAACCTCGGTGAAAAGGGACTTTTACCGGAACCCCTTCACTTTGTTAGTTGGTCTCGCTATGATTTTTTCTATGTGCTTCTACTTCCAATTTAGGATGTTTGTATAGCACTGGAACCAATTGGTTTACCATTTGTATGTTTTGGGACTTTGTCAATGTCAATTGCAGTTTGCAAAGGTGTTTGCTATGTTGTTGTTGGTGTAATTTTTGTATACTTGTGTGTCATTTGTTGCAACCTTGAATAACAGCAAGTGTGATTCTCTAAGAGCATATATATTGCACGTTGTGATAAAATCAATATACACAATCGTGGTTTGGCTGTACATTTATTGTTATAAGCATTGTTTGAACAGTTTCCATTTAGTCATTAGTGCTACTTTTCTGTACATTCTACCACCTGGTAGCTGGCAACCTTAATTCCTGGCCACAGCTGTCACCTGCTTATTCAGCAGTAGGCTTTTGCCCAAGAGTACCTCTGGATTACAGAACTTCCTTCAAGAGGAGTGCAACCCCATCAAGAATGGGTGATACCTTAAATCACAGATCAGATCTTGCACTCACCAGTACCACTTCTGTCTTGTTGGGATTAAGCTTCAGTTTATTAGCCCACATCCACCCCAAAACTGGCTCCAGAATTAGGTATTTATAGAAACACTAGTGGTCTTTAATACAGCCTCTGCCTAAGGGAATCAGCCCTGCCAAAGTGCCCTTTGGGAAATAGACAATATGAAACCCCAGGAATGCTTTGTCAAAAAGTGTGTTAGCCAATCATAGTTATGCCATTACTTTAGAGGAGTTTTTAAAGTTAAGTTTAAATCCAAACTGGATGAGTCAAAGGAAGGGAAAAAAGAGAAAAAAGGAAAGGCATATTTGGAAGGCATAAACATCTTTCTGACATTTGAAGGAAATGGTTCACTCTGGATGTTGGCTAAAGGCAAACTTAACACACGAGGCTTAAGCCCTGAAGAAATCCTTTAAGAGTCTCAAAAATAATGAGCGGTCGAGCTTTTCACATCCTGGCCTCATTTCCAAAATTAATTAAGCATTTTTCACCACCCATTTAAACAATTTCACAAAAGAAAATAGAAATAAACATCGCCGCCGACAGGCAACAGCCTTGTTCTTTTCCAAAATACATAATTATGTTTGCAGCTGCTCGGGGAAATGTCCATTTTGCTGCATCCCCACCGTTTTGTTATGTGACCTTGTTCCGACTCCATTCTCATCTTGTATCGCAGGGGGGGATAGCATTAGGGGAAAACGTTTAAACATTTAACACTCAAACCGTAGGGAAGAGATTGTGTTCCTTTTGGTATTTTGGAGATAAACTGTAGAACTCCACCTTGGTGGTGAAAAGAAAAATTGTTCTCATAAACAAGATGTACAATGGATTCCAGCAGAACAGAAAAATGGTCTGAGTCACTATTGTTTTCCAGCTCAAGACTAATTTTATACAGCTTTACAACTCCAATGACTTTAATTCCGCTTTATTCTACTTCCCATGGGCATGAGTTTGCTGATTCAAAATGCACACATCAAGTGGAGCCACATGAATGAGTTATTACAGATCTAAACTTTCCTATCTTGTTTTTTTTATATCACTTTGCCTCACCATAAACACAATGCAGACAGCAACTACATTCTTGCAAGGTGTGGACTGAGGCCTAGTTTACATTTTAGGCAAGTGATACTCAGTGGCTCTTCAGAGCATTAATCCCCAATGTGTTACTTAGCCCATGGTCCAGGAAAGTGGGCAATAGGATTGCCAACCTCCAGGTGGTGGCTGGAAATCTCCCGCTATTACAACTGATTTCCAGCTGAGAGAGACCAGTTCACCTGGAGAAAATGGCCGCTTTGGCAATTGGACTCTATGGCATTAAAGTCCATCCCCTCCCCAAACCCCACCCTCCTTAGGCTCCTCTCCCAAAATCTAGAGTTGGCAACCCTAGTGGGCAAGACTATTACCTAGTAGGTAGGGGGACCAGCTCCAGATTGGAAAATATCTGGAGATTTTGGGGGTAGAGCCTGAGGAGGGCAGGGTTTGGAGAGTGGAGGGGCTTAAATGCCATAGAGTCAAATTGCCAAAGTGGTCATTTTCTCCAGGGGAACTGATCTCTGTTGACTGGAGATCAATTGTAATAGTGGGAGTTCGCTAGCCACCACCTGGATGTTATAGCTAAGTAAAGATAATAACCTATGCTGGAAAAATATTTAAGGCAAATACCACAGCGAGAATATCTTAACCTAAAGAAGTCTGTGGACTACAAGAAATTTCCATTTACCCACGGGGTGAAATATCAAGCAACGATATTAATTTACGAGCTGAAGAAGACTTTTACGAAATGCTGCCAAAATCTAGAGGGCACGTACTCTCGGATTAATATAGTATTTTTGCCTACGTTGTTTAACAGGATTGGTGCTTCCTGTATGTGAACTTGCACTTTAAACTGTATATGGTGAATTCACACCTTAAAGAATTATATAAATAGTCTTTAGAGATTAGTTTAGAATTAGAATATGAATGAGTTTAGGATTAGTATTAATATATGTTTATGAAATTTAATAAACATTGTATTGAAGGACAAATCGAACTTTACTGAGCCCTCGTGCTGCTCCTTGAATTACCACCTGGATGTTGGCAACCCTACCAGTAGGGCTTGTAGTTGACAGGTGGATGGCTTCCTAATAACTTATACACATGCACTTGGCCAAAAGGACATGGATATCAGTAGTGCACTGGGCCTGTCAACAGCCTTGACAATGATACAGAAAACAAACTGATCTGTGTATAGGGTTCCCAGGTCCCTCTTCACCGCCAGCAGGAGGTTTTTGGGGCAGAGCCTAAGGAGGGAGGGGTTTGGGGAGGGGAGGGACTTCAATGCCATAGAGTTCAATTGCCAAAGTGGCCATTTTCTCCAGGTCAACTGAGCTCACTCGGCTGGAGATCAGTTGTAATAGCGGGAGATCTCCAGCTAGTACCTGCAGGTTGGCAACCCTATCTGTGTATGTTCTGTTCCAGAACTGGTATGATCTGTTGCTCAGACAAGAGAGTAACAGGTTCAAGCCACAGTAATTGAAATTGGATTATTGTGGGAGATGTCCATAGGAATTGGCATCTGGGGAAGCAGTCAAGCTCTAGATCTCAATCAGAACTGGCACTGCCCAGGCTTGAGCACAGGATATTGACTCAGTAATGATGATACTATACCTGAGTGGTTGTATAGGACTTGGGGCCTCTGTCCTTCCTATTGCCTGAGTAGAAGCTGAGTCCTAGATTTCGTCTCCCTGCTCCTGACTAGGGCAAGGTAACCGGATTCTTCAGTCTGCCAGGCACACATTCCTCCCTTTGGTCTAGACTTCTGTCAGGTGTGCCTCATTCATCACTCTTGGGTAGGGTTGCCATTCTTGGGTAGGTAGCTAGAGAACTCCCACTTTTCCAACAGACCTCCAGGTGGCAGAGATTAGTTCACCTGGAGAAAATGGCCACTTTGGAAGGCAGACTCCATGGCGTTATAGCCCATTGAAGTCTCTCCCCTCCCCAAACCCCACCCTCTTCAGGCTTCACCCCCAAAATCTCCAAGTATTTCCCAACCTGGAGCTGGCAACCCTACTCTTGGGGTCCCAGGAAGACTGTGGTGATTCTGATCACAGATGGTTCCAGTCGAATGTGCATGTTGCTTTTTATCTCCACTTGTTCCCTTGGTGGAGTCTCCTGTTGAGTGCTGGGCTGGGGGTTTCTTTCTAGACATTCTTATGTTCTTGGGCACAAACTGTGAGAGAATCCTTCTCTGACCAGGAGATTCCTACTGGTGGGCCAGGGCAGGTTGTGACAGCAGCAGAGTAATGTGATGCTATTTTCTTGGACTGTACAGCTTCAGGGTGTGGGTGACATGTGGCCTATATGTGTACTCCTTCACGGGAAAAAAGTATCTCTGTTCAACTAGCAGGTCATAACAGAGGTTTCCCTAGACCTCTTTTCCCTAATATGTCTGTGTTCTGGGATACCATTTTAGTACATAATGGTGATGAAAGTGAAACTAGAACAGACCTTCACTACTTATGATCCACCTGTTTGGTAGACTACCAGAGGCTTGATAAATCTATTAGTCCAGAACTGCATTAATAGTTGGGTTGCCAGGTCCCTCTTCACCACTGGTGGGAGGTTTTTGGGGTGGAGCCTGAGGAGGGCGGGGTTTGGGGAGGGGAGGGACTTCAATGCCACAGAGCCTAATTGCCAAAGTGGCCATTTTCTCCAGGTGAACTGATCGCGATCAGCTGGAGATCAGTCGTAATAGCAGGAGATCTCCAGCTAGTACCTGGCGGTTGGCAACCCTAATTAATAGAGGTGAAAGGTTATGCAACTAACAGACCACAATACTTGTCTTATATCTGTTTTTTTGGCTTAGTGGGTTACAAGTAAGGATGCTGTGAACCTCACAGTGGGCAGTTTCAGCAGGTGAACACACCATGGTAGACTGCTACAACTGCCCATGGGCTGAATCTCATATCTCCCCACCTCATGCATTTGGCCTTGAGCAACTGCCAAACAGTGAGTGGTGGTAGGCCTTGTGGGGGGAGGTAGTATGCGCAGGGCACAGCTGCTGAGCAGGCATGGTAGGTGTGAGGGAAGGAAGTGGCGGAAGTGGTTCCTTGAGGGAGGTCCAACCAACACAGCTGGCTGGTGTTTGAGCATTCCTAGCCGCAAGTGGGAGTTAACTGTGATCAAAGATCCATTCCTGACTTTGTTGAAGGTCTCCGGAAAAAGTTTGTTTTCTCGAGGAAGTTATATATAGATAACTTTTTCAGTATGTATAATTATAATTTATTTTGAAAATTAAATTCTTTGGGGTACTTCATGGTGTCAGTGCTTGATCAATTAATCTCTTAAGGATCTCAATCTGTGTTCAGCAAAAAAACACACACAACCCTCTACTATCTGCAGTGGCATGATGACCTTTACCTCAACTAAAAATTTATTGCCTCATTATGTGTAATTATGCACTTGGCAGTATCAGGTGATCCAATATATTTGGCACATTGGAACCTGAGGTCCTTCAGACTTACTTGAGGTTAATAATCAGGTGCCCTTTTTATATTCTTTAGGGTAAGAAGACAGATTTTGAAACTTTAGCAAGTACTATCTAAAATGTATGCAGTCGGTCTTTTTGTTAGAAAAAAACATTTTTGATCACAGAGCAACTTTCTTTCACTCTTGGAAGGAAAGGTTTAGGGTATTATTTGTTTATTTCCCCCCATTTTCACTTTGTCTTTCTGCCCAAGGATTCTTCGAGGCTCCTTATACCAATATCACTAGATTAGCCCAGACATTAAAACAGTGGCTGGTGGGATTGATTCGGTCAGCTTTTCCACTGATGAAAATGGGATGAAGGAGTCCCCTTTGACCACCAAAAAATCTGTGCCAGGGCTGATGGGATCACCGCAGGCAAAAACCATGTGGGAGAGGGCTTGTAATAAGGTGTGAAATTGGCTGAGATAGACCAAAAAGGTTGGCAAGATCCAACCCAACATCTCTTCCTCCTTACCTGTTGGGAAATACATGTTCTCTGTGCCTGATCTGGAGAACTGGCTTAGACCCTGATCTGGAGAACTGGGTTGCATTCCCCATTCCTCCACATGAGTAGCGGACCCTAATCTGGTGGATTTGTTTCCCCTACTCCTTCACATGAAACCAGCTGAGTGACCGTGGGCTAGTTACAGTTCTCTCCAAATTCTCTCAGCCCCACCTACCTCACAGGGGGTCTGTTGGAAGGGAAGGGAAGGTGATTATAAGCCGGTTTGATTCTACCTTAAGTGGTAGAGGAAGTCGGCATATAAAAACCAACTCTTCTTGTCCTTCTTCTTCTTGTTGTTGTTCTTGTTCTTCGTCCTCCTCCTTGGTTACAGGACTCACATGAGAGCATTTCCACGCAAAGAAAATCTTAGTCCTGTATCCTACCTCTTGGCTCATCAAAGTGTGAAGCCATCGTCCAACTTCGGTGGCTCTTTCTTTAGTGAAAGATATTTTAATTTGTTTTAACTGTATATATTTTAACAGTTCTTTATTTTTCATTTTGTCTGATACTGAAATGTAGAGGTTTTGTATTTTTAAACGCTATGCAATGCTTCAAGTATCAGAGAGTGTGGAAGGCAACCGAAGAGCAGCACTCTAACTGGCACAGACTAAAGATGAGAGAAATGAACTCCATGCCCTGAAGACCTGGCTGAATAAAAAGCAGGGTCAAGGCAAAGGTGCTTTAAAATTCTCCATTACAAAGTTTGGTTGCTGTCTGGATATTCCTTGATTGCTCAGGTATTTTCTGAAAATGAGACATTTTTGTTCTGTGTCTGACAGTTGATACTTGACTGTATCTGGTAGTTGAGACAAAAAAAATCTGGCATTTGCTAATACTATTAAAAAGGTAAAGTGGGCCATTGAATGGCAACAAACACATGGCAGTTCCAACTCATGAGGTTTTCAGGGCACCAAATGAGCAGAGGTGGTTTGCCGTTCCCTTCCTCTGCAAGCAACCTCCATCTTCCTTGGCAGTCTCCCATTCAAGTATTGACCATGGCTAGGGTTGCCAGCTCCAGTTTGGGAAATACCTGGAGATTGTGAGGGTTTAGCCTGGGGAGGGTGAGGCCTCAGTGAGGAATAATTAGGGTTGCCAACCTCCAGGTACTAGCTGGATAGAGATCAGTTCACCTGGAGAAAATGGCCGCTTTGGCAATTGGACGCTATGGCATTGAAGTTCCTCCCCTCCCCAAACCCCCGCCCTCCTCAGGCTCCGCCCCAAAAAGCTCCCGCTGGTGGCAAAGAAGGACATGGCAACCCTAGGTATAATGCCATAGATTCCACCTTCCAAAGCGGCCATTTTCTCCAGGGGAACCAATCTCTTGTCAGCTGGAGTTCAGTTGTAATAGCAAGAGATTTCCAGAGGCTGGCAATCCTAACCATGGCCAATTCTGCTTAGTTTCCAAGTTCTTATGAGATCAGGCTAGGCTGGACTATGAGGACTGCTATGCTAATACGATTGCACATTGTGGTTTCTAAACCTTCTATCAGCTCATAAAATTTTGTACCTTGCCTACCAAGACACTAAGAAGAAGAAGAGTTGGCTTTTATATGCCGACTTTCTCTACCACTTAAGGCAGAATCAAACCGGCTTACAATCACCTTCCCTTCCCCTCCCCACAACAGACACCCTGTGAGGTAGGTGGGACTGAGAGAGTACTAAGAGAGCTGTGACTAGCCCAAGGTCACCCAGCTGGCTTTGTGTGTAGGAGCAGGGAAACAAATCCAGTTCACCAGATTAGCCTCCGCCGCTCATGTGGAAGAGTGGGGAATCAAACCCGGTTTTCTAGGTCAGAGTCCACTGCTCCAAACCACCGCTCTTAACCACTACACCATGCTGGCTCCCAAGTGGGGGACAATGCTGTCAGGTAATCAAAATAAAAAATCACGACACATACAGCCAAAATAAATAACAAGGAAAAGTACTTTAAATGAATTCTACTTGTGTGTGATATGCTTCCAACATTAAACACCCGCTCACAAATAGTAGATAACAATATAACACAGCTGTACCATATAGGTGAGTACAATTACAACTATTTCAACTATAGCTAGAATCCTTAATAAAGGTACAGAGTCCATGGTTTACTTGCCTGCTCCCTTTAACTGGAGATGCTGGGGATTTAACCTGGGACCTTCTGAATGCTAAGCAGGTGAGAGCCAGCATGGTGTAGTGGTTAAGAGTGGTGGTTTGGAGCGGAGGACTCTGATCTGGAGAACCGGGTTTGATTCCCCACTCTTCCGGAGAAGCTAATCTGGTGAACTGGATTTGTTTCCCCAATCCTACACATGAAGCCAGCTGGGTGACCTTGTGCTAGTCACAGTTCTCTCCAAACTCTCTCAGAGTGGGGAGGGGAAGGGAAGGTGATTGGTTAGATTCTTCCTTAAGTGGTAGAGAAAGTCAGCATATAAAAACCAACTCTTTTATTCTGTTTATTCTGACTGGCAGGTCTTTCTCCTAGGTCTCAAGAAGAGGTCTTTTCCATCATCCCATGCAAACCTTTTAACTTGAAATGCTGGGGATTAAACCTGGGACCTTCATCATGTGAGGGAAGTCTTGTGCCACCAAGCCATGGCCCTTCCCAAGAAAGAGAAACCACTTCCCCAAATCTGGCCCTTTGAGTAGGGTTGCCAGGTCCGTCTTTGCCATTGGTGGGAGATTTTCGGGGCAGAGCCTGAGGAGGGCAGGGTTTGGGGAGGGGAGGGACTTCAATCCCATAGAGTCCAATGGCCAAAGCAGTCATTTTCTCCAGGCAAACTGATCTCTATCGGCTGGAGATCAGTTGTAATAGCAGGAGATCTTCTGCTATTACCTGGAGGTTGGCAACACTACCTGTGAAGGATACATATGTGCCAGGAGTACAGAATGTTGTGAGTCAAAGGAAACAAAAAGAGAAAGGGGAAATGAAAGCTTAAAATGTTTAAAGCTTGAAAGCGTGTAAAATGCTTAAGAAGATTTGGAGGGAGTGGGTTTGGATTACCGAAATGGTTTCCCTGTCCCGCAGTTCCTCGTGGGCTCTCGGTTTGTTCTAAATAGTTTTGACAGCCCCACTTTTAATGTTTAAAATGGTTTTCAGAGAACAATAACAAAATAGGTGCTTTACACAGCAGGAGAGTAATTGTGTATTGGAGTTTTAATTTAATTTCTTGTTTTCACGTCTTTGTTTTGTTGCTTCTTAAATACAGTATTGACAGCCACCCGTAGCTAAATATTTACTCTTCCTTCTAATTTATTTCATTTGCGAATTGTGGGGGAGGGCAGTTTTTAACACAGCTACGGAATGGGGAAATGTCATTATTTTCTGCAGCAAGGGATTGATTCCATTAATGCATTATGATAAACACCATTTGGTATTAAAGGTGTGTGCAAACCTTAATCTATTAGTTGCCTTTTCATTTTAGAATTGCTTGTGGAAGGCACTTAGCAAAATAATGAGTGATCAAACTGTCACAGTTGTTAAATGTTTGACAGTGGATGCTGAATGGTGAAATTTTAATTAACCACAAATGTTCTAAAAGCATCCCTGCATTACATTTCTGTTCGAAACCTATCTTTTTGACGCAATACAGAACATTCGCTGTTACACGTAATTTGGTGAATATAGTAATCAAGCCTCGTGCAGGTGATGCGTCCGTTTTTCAACCCTGCTGCCAGATATGTTGGTTTCCACATAATGCTTCAAATTTATTCTGTCAAATGCATACTGTTTATGTTTCTGACCAAATTAAAAAAAACAACAACATTTTTTAAAAAATATAATTTTTATTTTGGATTTAGGTACGGGATACAAAAAGGGGGGAAAAAGGAAGGGATATGGGGAATCCGTCTGATATAGACAAACACATTTTTTGGTCTAGTAAATTCAAAAGCATTTTACATTTTCATACTATAATAAACAAGCATTTTCATTGATCTGGTATATTTACATTTGACTAATTGTATTTTCTAGTTTCTTATAATATATTTGTCTATTAATTCACTAACATATAAGTGTAAAATGGTTGCCATTTCTCGTTAAACTGTTCTATTGACTCATTGTAGGTAGGGTTCATCATAAAAGTCATTCTGGCCATGTTTGCATGGTCAAGCATTTTAACTTTCCATTCTTCTATGTCAGGTATAGACGTTTGCTTCCAGGTAGGGCTGTTGAAAATAAAAAAATTCGGTATAGTTCGGATTCGGCCGAATTCGGCCTGTCTGGATTCGGTACACGCCGAAGTCCGAACTCCCCCGATTCGGATCCGTTAAATTCGGCGAGAAATTAAAGTTCGGCAAAATATTCGGCCGAATATTGCCATTTAAATTTTAAACAATCACTCTTGGCCTCCCGCGGCTGCGGGGGGGGGGGGTTAGAGCTGGACGTTCAAAACTTTCATCATTGCTTCTTGTGACCCTTATTGAAAGGACCGCCAATTTTGGTGACGATGGGGTCCTAGGGAGGCGAGATATGGATCCCGGAAGCCCTCCCCCAATTGCCCATCGCAAAGCATAGACCGTCCGTGACTCGGCTCGGCTGCATTTGCACATTCAAGCAAATGATACAATGCAATACATTGGACTGAGAGAGCCCACGCAATTCACAAACTGCATGCCGGGGTGAAGCGCGAAATATAAGCATTGCACCCATGGCAGCTTCGTGGGCTGGAGGAAGTAATTAATTGACCACCCAACTCTCATACAAAAAGTGGCTGGAGGAAGGGAAAGACATACGCCCCCCCCTTCTTTTTCTCAGAGACTGAGAGTCTTTTCCTGTGTAATGTATATCTTCCACTTTGAGGTGTGGCTGCCCAGCGGCTTTTGGCAATCCCCGGTTGCAAAGATTAGAGGGGGTCTGGGGCGAAAGGTGCGCAGGACTCACAACCACCGTAAACGCGACATCCTGTCTTTCCTAATGAGGTCCGTGGTTGCCTAAGCTGTTTGATGGAGAAGATGGAGCACTGGCTGCAAGCGCTCCAGCTCGCTGTCCACGTTTCGGACAGCCTACTAACTGAGTGAAGAAGCTGTGATAGGTGATAGCCCCCCCCCCAAAAAAAGACGGACATTCGCCTCAAAGGCCAAACTTCTCTTTTGTTCTGAAAACCAGGTGCCATCCGCTTAAGTTAAAGCAACCTTGATTGACACCTGTCAAATCGCCGGGCGTGGCCAGAAACCGATCATGCTCCCGGGCGTGAAATTTGCAAGTGCCAAACCCTCTGGGGCAGACCGGTGTTCGGGACAGTTCTGTGTGTGGCGAGTGGCGAGTGGCGAGGCAGACGTACCCTCAGGTTCTTGCCAGCACAACTCTTGCAGCCGTTGTAGCATATTTGAACACATCTCTGAATCTCATGGGTAAATCAGGTGGTGTTATGCTTAGTAAAAAGTATTTGGGGTCCAGTCTTATTTTTATTTTAGTTATATTCTGTAGTTCAACCTTTACAAATATTTAATCATTCTGTTCTGGAGAGTTCCAAATGCATAGTCCCTAGGCAGTTCGAAACAATATGGTTGTGGCTTTTGAATCTCTTCCGAGCAATAAAGATTCACATCTTCAATTCAGTTAAAAAGCTGACCTTGTTTACAAACCACCCTCCTAGCATGAAAGTGTTTCCCACCCACATTATTAATAGGGTTGCCAACTCTGGGTTGGGAAATTCCTGGAGATTTAGCGGTGAACAGGGTTGCCAGCTCTGGACAGGGAAATGCCTGGAGATTTTGGGGGTGGAGACTGAGGGGGTGGGGTTTGGGGAGGGGAAGGACTTCAGTGGGGTATAATGCCATAGAGACCACCTTCCAAAGTGACTTTGTCTCCTGGTGAACTGATCTCTGTCACCTGGAGATCAGTTGTAATAGTGGGAGATCTCCAGCCACCACCTGGAGATTGGCAACCCTAATTATTAAAGCCCCCCCCTTACACTTTCTCTACAGGATACTGAAGCAAACTTAGGTTTTAAGTTCAGTCAGTGAGGATGCCTAGCAATGGACTGGTCAGTGAAGAATATGGTGCAGAATTATCACTGAGAGATTTTGTTGTTGTTTCCCTCAAAATTTCTGAGATGTTTAGCTTCATAGGGAACACCCAAATTATTTTCAAAATTGTACACTGTACAATTGCACAATTGGGCCACCCTACTTCCTTTGCTACTTGGAAATGTGCAAATTTTGGAGTGACTGGATTTACAGTCACGCCTGACACTTAGAGCAGTTCCTCAATGGAACAGGCTTTCTCAGGAGGTGGTGGGCTCTTCTCTCTCTCCTTCTTGGGAGGTTTTTAAGCAGAGGCTAGATGGCCATCTGACAGCAATGCTGATTCTGTGAACTTAGGCAGATCTTGAGAGGGAGGGCAGGAAGGGATAAGTCAGTGCTCGGCTCTTGTAGCCCTTTCTTACATGCCCAGGGAAATGCTGATCGCCACTTTGGGGTCAGGAGGCAATTTCCATCCAGGCCAGATTGGCAAGGGATCTTGGAGGTTTTTTGCCTTCCTCTGGGCATAGAGCAAGGATCACTGGGGAAGTGGGCGGGGGGAGGTAGTTGTGAATTTTCTGCATTGTGCAGGGAGTTAGACTAGATGACCATTGAGGTCCCTCGCAGCTCTGTGTTTCTAAATACTGTTTCGTTTAGTACTTCTGTAGTCTATAGCGGTTAGGGTTGCCAACTGCCAGGTACTAGCTGGAGATCTTCTGCATATAAACTGTTCTCCCGCCGATAGAGATGAGTTCACCTAAAGAAAATGGCAGCTTTGGCAATTGGACTCTATGGCATTGAAGTCCCACCCCTCCCCAACCCCACCCTCCTCAGGCTCCACCCCCAAAAACCTCCCACCAGTGGCGAAGAGGGACCTGGGAGCCCTAATAGTGGTTCAAACATCCTAAAGCCTTGTATAAATGCTAAACAATGACAATAACATAGAGAATGAGCTAGAAACTGAAATGTAATAGGTGCAAAAGACTCAGTACATCACTGATGTCAATCTGAGGTCTTTATCTGCTTCAAGCAAACCCATGAACACAGGAATGCAAGAAAGAGCAAGCTTGCAAATATCAGCTCCCCTATGCCCAAAGGTTATGCATGATGTCTTCTGATAAAAACTATAAACGGTAAAGGCCACTGTGAGTAAGTTGGCAACTGTAAGCAGGGCCAAAGAATATTGTACAAACACGATATTGAACAAAGCCTGAAAGGATAACAGGAGTTACAAGAGTGCCGGGCAATGATAAGAAAAGTCACAGTATGAAGTAAAACGAAGGCCTCACGAGAGGTTTGGAGAGATAATAATAGGTCTTCTTTGGAAGCATATTCTCTGTAGGGTCGACGGTAGGCAGCAAAACCTTTGCGAAGAAGAAAGGGTTCGTTATGATGAACAAAAAGCAGGCAGTGCTGTAAGATTTCATAGGTCATTTGTCAATGACAGGGTGAAGCCATTAGGTTACCATCATGATGGTCTGAGGTAGGGTTGCCATTTCTGGTTTGGGAAATACCTGGAGATTTGTGGGGAGGAGCCTGAGGAGGGCGAGGTTTGGGGAGGGGAGGGACTTCAATGCCATATAGTCCAATTGCCAAAGCATCCATTTCCCCCTGGTGAACTGATCTCTATCGACTAGAGATCAGTTGTAATAGCAGGAGATCTCCAGCCACCACCTTAAGATTGGCAACCTTAGTAGAAATGGATCTTGGCTCAGTTCTTACTGTGAACACTGCTGATTGTCTAGGAATTGCCTTTTCAAGTCCATCCATATGTAATGGAGGGAATTCAAAGGAGAGGTTTGAATTCCCTCCATTACAAGAGCAGACATATTAACTGCCTTGAACCTCACAACAACCCTGCGACGTAGGCTTTTCTGGGAGAGAGAGAGTGAGTGACCCAGCAAACTTCATGGCAGAGTGTGGGCTTGAACCCGTATTTCAGAACCTTGCACAGAAGGACTAGAAGCTTGAGAAAGTCTTACATGAAATGGAACTATACCGGAATTCCATTGCACAGTGTCTTGATTCTGTTGCTTGATTGTTGCACTTTATATGTGTGGACTTGAGATGATTTGAGCGTTCACGCCTATATTTACTACTTTGTAACGCCTAGTGCGCCATTATATCGGGTCTAAAATAGACCAGTTTGTAAAATTCTTGTTTTCTCAACTGCGGTTGTGTTTGTGAGATTCCAATATATTTTTCTAAACAGCAAGATTGTGTTATAGTAGCCTTATTTTTGGTTGTCTTTGCTTGTGCTTTGGCTTTGAATTCAGAACTCCTGAGTAGCACTTGTAGCCGGTTTTTGACTACAAACCTCAGGTACTAGCTGGAGATCTCCTGCTATTACAACAGATCTCCAAGTGATAGAGATCAGTTCACCTGGAGAAAATGGCTGCTTTGACAATTGGACTGTATGGCATTGAAGTCCCTCCTCTCCCCAAACCCTGCCTTCCTCAGGCTCTGCCCCAAAAACCTCCTGACTGGCGAAGAGGAACCTGGCAACCCTACATATGACGAGATTTGACCCAATGCTTTCTACTGTTATTCTGAGGTCACTTCCATATTGCAAATGAGATTTGGCTGCACAGTGACACAAAATGCCTGTAAAAATCTCCCAGTCTATAAAAGAAGGTTCCTTTTCTCTTTTTGTCTGAAATTCCTGTCTGGAGGGTCCCTTGGGTGAAGGTTACAGTCCCTGAAAATTTCATCCTGGGGCACAAATGGAGCACGTTAAAAGATAGCGTCTGACTGTTTGACAGTTTGTGATATTTCTTATTTGATGCCTATTGGAATGAACAAGAGATGTAAAGGTAGAATAGCGAGGTAAAATTTCACATTTTTGGTATGAGTTCCAAATTCTGCATCTGGAATTTCATTTAGAATTTGAAAAGCTGAAAAATACGCTGAATTTATGAATATTCACCAATGTTTTCAACTCCAGTTTTTTGACTAAATAAAAAAAAAGATATAATGGATTTGATAGGGGGGAAAACAATAATCCCAAGCTAAGGCTGCTAAATGTTCTTTCATTAAGGAAACATCATTAGTTACTTCAAAAGGCATTTCGATTAACCATACTTTGTTCCCTTGTTGATAAATGAAAGGATTGTTGTCTGTCAGATCAACACCATTGTTGAGGATCACTAAGGTAACTCTCAAAAAGGTGCCAGGGAAATGATTTACAGATAGACATCTTAAGGTCCATTAAGCAAGTGTTGAAGGCAGAGATGTATCACAGTCCTGCAGAGCAGCCAAGTCACCAGCGTCTTTGTTCTGATCAGTCAGTCAGGAACTCAGAAGATAAACTTCCATTTGGTTGGGAGGATGCCACGTAAAAGAGATGGCCAAAATGGCCAGCTGACAAGAAAATGACATACCAGTACAACTGTTTTTAGTTATCCAGTAAGCCAACCATAAGATCACACCACAAGGCTGCACTTTTTTTTTCTTGTTCAGGTATCAGTGGGATCACTAGTGTTATAGATCCTCAATGGGTTTTAGAAAATAAACTGGTACGTGGAGCTTTGCATAGAGTTGAAAAGATGTTCAGAATGGGTGTGTGTGCAAAAAAGAAAAAAAAACCGGTAAATTTCGGGTTTGGGTTTATTGGGCCTGATTTTTTGGTAGACCTGGAATAAGCCAAATACCCATACCAGTAAATGGGTATTTGGCTTTATTTATGGGTTTCCCAAACAAATTCGGGTCCATTATAGTCTATGGAATTTATTTTTAAGGCTCCAGGTGTGTGCGCGTTTTTTGAGATAGAGTCACCAAATTTGCAGCGTAGCTGCAAGAGACTCTCCTTAGACAGACAGCAAAGTTTGGTGAAGTTTGGGATAGGGGGCACCTCAAAGTCTGGGTCTCCATTCATATCTGGGGTGCATAGCATGATGTCCATGCAAATTAGCTTCCACACTCAGGAAAAAAGTCTTAATGCAAGAAAAACAAGGCACAGAAAACATTTCTTTTGGTTGCAAAATGACAACCTGTGAACAGACCTTTATTATAGTCATAAAAAAACTGATTTTCAGAGATGGTTACGGTGTGGGGAAATGAAGCCACTACTCAGGGCGACCTTCAATTTGAGAGCAGGTTTTCATGGTGGGGGTGTGATATCAGAGCCAACCAAAGTCTTCTGAAGGAGATTGCTCATCCTCACGGGTAAGGAGTCTTCTTCAGAAGCTGGATCAGCAGCTGTTGAAGCTGGTGCTTCTAGTTGGAAGGTATATCCCTCTGGACGGGACTGGGTGTGCCCTGTCTTTTAAATGACCCTTCTGTTATCCAGATTAATCCACTGAAGGGTAATGGATAGTTTGGTCTGACCAAGTTGGCTCAGATTACACAACCCCACCTCAAAAGGGCCCCAACTATGGGGTCATAACAAAACCAGTCAAAGATAGAAAAATGGGAGAAGGCACACACATCTGAGCAAAGGCAAATAGCTGAAACCCAAAAAAGCCAAATACCTATTTGGCTTTTCGGGAATTTCCACTTTGGCTTCGGGCAGATTCCCAGGTTTTGGTATTCGGCCGAAACTATACCCGAATGTTGCTGAAATGGCTAATTTCGGGTTTATTTTTGGCTCAGGTTTACCAATATGCACAGTCCTATTTGGAACAAACTCAAGCATATAAGAAAGAGATCCTGACTTAGGTCATGACTTAAACCTACGACACTTTATATGTGCCTTGGTTTCTCATCTTTGGGGTTGCAAACTGCAATTAAAAAGCAGGGAAATACCAATACAAGGGTCTTTTATGTCAAGTCTGCTTTGGTCATCAGTTAGTAGTCATCACTACATCCTATGGTGGTGAATTTCCAAAGTTAAATCTACTCATTATGTGAAGAAATGCTTTTGGTGTGTGTGTGTGGGGTTCTGTCCTGAATCTTCTGAGCACACCAGTCTCTGCTGTATGAACCTGGGACCAGGAACTTGAGTGAGTACTTGAGGGTTGAGGCACCAGGAACTTGAGGGTTGAGGGTTGCCAGCTCTGGGTTGGGAACAGGGTTGCCAGCTCTGGTTGGAGAAATAGCTGGAGATGTTGGGGGGGGGGGTGGAGCCCAAGGAGGGCGGGGTTTGTGGAGGAGAGGGACTTCAATGGAGAATAATGCCATTGATTCCACCTTCCAGTGTGGCTGTTTTCTCCAGCTGAACTGATCTCTGTTGTCTGGGGATCAGTTGTAATAGCGGGAGTTCTCCAGCCACCACCTGGAGATTGGCAACCCTAGTAGGAAAATTCCTGGATATTTGGGGGTGGAGCCTGAAGAGGGTGGAGTTTGGGGAGGGACCTCAGCAGTTACAATACTTTACAGCAGAGCCTTTCTTAGATCTCTTATAATAGTGCTGGAAAGCAAGAGTTAGGAATTGTGGTTTCTTGGCTCTTCCTTCCACCCAAAGGGAAAAAAGCAGTCTTCTGGAACCTTAAGGACTAACAGATTTATCAAAGCATAAGGTTTCCTGTGCTAGAGCTTGCTTTATTAGATGCTTGAAATCATACCTCAGTCAGCAGAGAACAGATGAGCAAAAGAAAGAAAAATAAAGAGCAGCCTTAAAAAGCCATAAAATGCAAGTCTGTGACATTTTTAACCAATATTTTATAAGAGAAGCACAGTAACTGCTCACAATAGCTGTAATTGGTGATAATTAAGTTATGAGGAGCAATTTAACTCCTGTAACAGCTATTTGGATGGTCAGTGTGCATATCTGACATGCTTATTACATTTAGAATATAAATGTCACAGGCTATATCTTTTGCATTTCAGGCTTTTTAACCTACATTTAACAATTCCCTCCCCCTAAACATCACAAAACTGAATGCCTTGTGATTGAACTTGAAAGATGACCAAAAAAGCAGATGAGTTAAACAATACATGCAATAAACAGCCATCAAATGAGTGATAAACTAGCCATTATTTTGGATTTTGCCAAAGACTTGGGGGCAAGGTGAGGCAGTGTTCCTTGAAAATTAAAGACCCACCCCCCAAAAATTAAACATTTACAGTTTTATACATTCTTAATAGTTTGGTGTCAACTGCAAACACAACCATTGTCCGGCACTTATCAAAGATAGCCAGATAATAGGGACATGCAAAATTTGCAAATACTTTCAAATATTAACTGTTACTTATCAGTATCATGGGCTATACAACTAGCAACTATTTAAGCATCCAGAGACTTCTGAAGAATATCTGACCCCCAAAAGAGAAAGATTTTAGGAGCATATTTAGGAGCAAATTTGACTCAGTTTTACCAAGAAATCATCAACTCTTCTCTGGATTTTATATAACTTAGGCAGTAAAACAGATTCTTTCCTCCATCGTGTATCTTATGAAAATTGGGTAGCTCCCTCCCATCCTGTGCATATCTATATCTTTTTTAAATGAGAAGTTAGGGTTCTGTGGCAACATTCTTACAATGATAAAGGCCTTTAAGCTCACCTCCAATTTTTCTGATAGATGTCATTTAGAAAATCCACAACCCTTGCCCAAGTGTATATCTAGACCATGTACAACTTTTGGAATTAAAAGTCAGAGATGTGCAAAGCCTTCCTGGGAAAAAAAAGAGAGAGAGAGAGAGAGGAATTTTATCTGTCCAAGGAATTTTAATCTGATATCCCAGTTTACCATTTGATATTGAGCTTCTGTTGTTGTCAGGGTTTGGGGTACCCCTAAATCCTACTAAGGGCAGAGCTGAGTGAGTCATCGAGGGGCCAGCTAGTCACCATACTAGGTGGCAATATTCTACTTAGGGTTGCCAGGTCCCTCTTCAGCACCAGCAGGAGGTTTTAAGGGCAGAGCCCAAGGAGGGAGGGGGTTGGGGAGGGGAGGGACTTCAATGCCATAGAGTCCAATTGCCAAAGCGGCCATTTTTTCCAGGTGAACTGAGCTCACTCGACTGGAGATCGGTTGTGATAGAAGGAGATCTCCAGCTAGTACCTGGAGGTTACAATACAAAATAGGCACCTCCGTGCCAATACCAAATGGTTAGTAAAACTGCAACGGAGTCTCCAATACAAAAGTAGCAAACAAGTCTTATTAGTGCTTACACATAAATGACATCAACAGAACAGAGTGAAAAATACATATAGGAACAACCAAAGTTATATACAATATATATAGTTTAAATTAAGTGCAGTCTTTGTGCACCAACTGCCATGTTCTTCCAAGTATGTATTAATTTTTCTTCAAAGAGTCCAATAACAGGTACAGTCCCAAAAGAAACGCTTTTTGGGAAAAGATGGGGGACTGTATATATTGTATATAAATATATATTGTATTTATATTTAAACTGTATATTTTGTATATAACTTTGGTTGTTCCTATATGTATTTTTCACTCTGTTCTGTTGATGTCATTTATGTATAAGCACTAATAAGACTTGTTTGCTACTTTTGTATTGAGTACCTGGAGGTTGTCAACACTAGTTCTAGCCATGGTGGGACCCTCACTGGGTGCATCAGTGTCATTTCTGGCTGAAACCCAGTAGTGAAAAATCATTGATAGTAGTTCTATGGTATTGCATTATATTGGTTAAATATAGTATGGTGAAAATATTGTCAAAGGCTTTCACGGTCAGAGTTCATCAGTTCTTGTAGGTTATCCGGGCTGTGTGACCGTGGTCTTGGTATTTTCTTTCCTGACGTTTCGCCAGCAGCTGTGGCAGGCATCTTCAGAGGAATAACACTGAAGGACAGTGAAGATGCCTGCCACAGCTGCTGGCGAAACGTCAGGAAAGAAAATACCAAGACCACGGTCACACAGCCCAGATAACCTACAAGAACCGATAGTATGGTGAGTTTTCTATGTGTGATTGACAATTGCAGTTCATCTTAATTCTGGCCACATGCTGTGATTTCTCTCTCTTGGTATAGGACTGCTTTGTCCATTGAAGCCCAGTAGCGACATCACTGATGTTCTAGGAGTTTACTGAAATCAGCAAAATCCCAATGCGTTGGTGACCTCACTTCCTGGTTTTAGCCAGAAGCGATGGCGATGCATCAGCATCATCCCCGCTCCTCCCGTTTTTATCTGCTGGTCATTTCAGCATCAGCGGGGAATGGGAGATGGTTTGGGAGGGATTTGTCCACTAAAATTAGGCTGCCCTACTCACAAGGCTGGCAGCACCAACTGTGGTTTAATTAGGGTTGCCAACTCCAGGTGGTGTCTGGAGATCTCCCGCTATTACAACTGATCTCCAGGCAACAGAGATCAGTTCCCCTGGAAAAAATGGACACTTTGGCAATTGGACTCTATGCCACTGAAGTCCCTCCCCTTTCCAAACCCTGCCCTCCTCTGGCTCCCTCCCCAAAATCTCCAGGTATTTTCCAACCTGGAGTTGGTAACCCTAGGTTTAATGTTTGTCCACCCATTGCTGGTGTATCTTTTGATTTCTTGATGATAGCACATTGCAGTTCTTCTTAAAATTAAAAATAAAAGATTAGTCTAAGGTTAGGGGGGAAGAAATTTGTTTTTATTTGCTTACATACAGCATGAATGAGTAGAGTTTACAAATCCTAGCATGCATATTTATATACAATGGATACATCTTGCATGCAAATTGTGCATTGTTATCATGAAATTCATTAAAAAGGTAATAATGAACAAGGTATTCAAAAGTGGAATGGAAAGTTGGAGACTGCCAAAGACAAGTTGGTGCTTCCAGCATTGTGGACTTCTTAATTTCACTGGACAAATCCACAATTGGTGCTGCTAGCTTTATGAGTATGGCTTCTTGTGGGAAAGGGTCCCTAACGTTGCAATAATCTATGCGATATAGCTAACTGTGATATGGCTGTTCCCTGCAAATGCGACACGTCTATTCTTATGTAGCAAATGTAGCAATCATCTATATGAAATACCCAACAGTGTTCCAGACCTTCCTTGTGATTACTACACATCTGCTCTCATGGAGAAGGGACCTCAGAATGTGGACAGAAATACCTGAGGAAAGAAAAGAAGATGTTCCACACAATGCTGCTCTCTATGAATAATAATATAATTAGTGCCATTGTGGACAAGTGTGAGATACCGTTGCAGCACTTGTGAATCCTGACATTTGAATATTTCTAACAGACTGTATGACTCACTTGGTACAATCTGAAAGAATTGCTCTACTTCTCTCTCTCATAGTCCCTTCTCATTTCTTTCTTTCTTTGAGCCTTTGGGATCCAATTAATTGATTAAAACTGCAATTGCTGTTCATCGCCAGACTTTACTGTACTTACCTTTAGGAATATCCCACATTCACCTTTCATCTAGTCAAAAGAAATATCCCATTGTTATTATTACTGTATAATATCCTTGACAATGGAAAGAAAAGATAAGAAATAAAGGCTTAGGTTTTGTCTTTCCAGAATTATATAACTCCTAGCTAATGGAATAAATCCCTTTTGATCCTTGAACTGGAATGGGGGTAGAAACCCTTTACAAATGAACCAGGAGACAAGATCCTCAGGCTGTTCTGCGATGGAAAGTGACCTTCCTCTCAAGTTAGGGTTGCCAACTCCTATCATCAACTCCTGTGCCAATCAAAGGGAACTAGCTGTGTGAAGTTTCTATTCTACCCTAGTACCACCCAACCAAGCAAACTGAGAAGGATCATCACATATTGAACCAACCTCCAGGTGGTGGCTGGAGATCCCCCGCTATTACAACTGATCGCCAGGTGACCGAGCTCAGTTCACCTGGAAAAAATGGCCGCTTTGGATTGTCAACTCTATGGCATTATAACCGTTTGAAGTCCCTCCCCTCCCCAAACCCCATCCTCTTGAGGCTCCACTTCCAAAATATCCAGGTATTTCCTAGCTTGGAGCTGGCAACCCTACACCAAATGCACAAAGTCCCCCCCCCTTTATTGAGACATTTATACCCCCATGTTCTCTCGGGGGGGGGGATGACCCAAAATGGCTTACAACACCATTCTCCCCATCTTCATTTTATCCTTACAACAGGATCCCTGATAAGTAGATGAGACTGCAAGTGACAGGGTTGCCAAGGTAGGGTTGCCAAGCCCCTCTTCGCCACCAGCGGGAGGTTTTTGGGGGACAGCCTGAGGAGGGCAGGGTTTGGGGAGGGGAGGAACTTCAATGCCATAGAGTCCACTGGCCAAAGCAGTCATTTTCTCCAGGTGAAGTGATCTCAATCGCCTGGAGATGAGTTGTAATAATAGGAGATCTCCAGCTAGTACCTGGCGGTTGGCAATCCTAGGTTCAGAGTCACCTAATGAGCTTCCATGGGTGTGTGGAAATTTGAACCTTTCATGGTTTATGAAGCCTCAGACAATTTTGTGTCTGCATCGTTTCCCAGAGCTGTGGTTGTAGTCCTGCCCTCACCTGGATACCCCAGGCTAACTCAATCTCATCAGATCTCAGAAGCTAAGTAGAGTTGGCCCTCATTAGTGCTTGGATGGAAGGTAGGCTTGCCAGGTCCCTCTGCCCAACCGGCGGGAGATTTTGGGAGCAGAGCCTGAAGAGGGTGGGGTTTGGGGAGGGGAGGGACTTCAATGCCATAGAGTTCAATTGCCAAAGTGGCCATTTTTCTCCAGGTGAACTGATCTCGATCGGCTGGAGATCAGTTGAATTAGCAGGAGATCTCCTGCTACTACATGGCAGCTGGCAATCCTAATGGAAGGCCACCAATGAAGTCTAGGGTTGCTACACAGAGGCAGGTAATAGCAAACCACCTCCTCTGTTTGTCTCTTGCCTTGGAAACCCTACCGGGTTACCATAAATCAGCTGTGATATGATGGCAGTATTTAACCCCAATCCTAGTCCTACTATATTGTTTATTGTAGGTCTTTGCTATCTGATTGAATTGCTTTTCATATTTTGTAATTGGCCTGAGACTCAGTGGGAAAGATGGGCTATAAATTATGATGATGATAATGTGTTCTATAACTTATTATTTGTGTTTGTGTGGGTTTTTTTTAGCAGGAAAATGTTATTAGGGCACACAGAAAAAGATCTTGGATGAGATTAATAGAAAGTGTAAGAGCATGGTAGAAGCCTTTCTTCTCTTGAAACAGATGTGAACAGTTTTCTTATCAAAATATCAAAATAATAATGGTAGCCATGAAGTTCCTGGAAATACTGTTTTAAAAACTTTTCAAAGATGAAAAGGGAGATGTACTTTTCTGAGCTAAATGAATGAGGCTATCAGATAAATCTCCCAGGAAGCAATCTTGGCACGAGCTCTTAAGGAGAAGATAGAAGTGGCTAGCAATAAGATGCTATCTTTTAAAAATATATATGAATATATCTACAAAGAGCTTGACAGACAGTATTGAATACTTGAGGAAATTGGTATTGTTCCTTTCCTTTCCTTTCCTTTTATCCCTTAGAAGCTCCTTGATCAATTGAGCTTGTGCAGCATATATCTAGTGTTGGAGGGATATTTTGGAATATGCAGAACAAGATACAACACCTTTAGCTTTGATATTTCTGGATGCGGAAAAAGCGTTTGATAATGTTAACTGGCAGTTTATGAGTAGAGTGTTAGAATATATGGATTTTGGGGATAATTTCAAAACTGCTATAAGAAGTGTATATACTCAACAAACAGCTAATTTGATAATAAATGGAACATTATCACTGAATATAGAAATTCAAAGGGGAACGAGACAGGGATGTCCTCTTTCCCCTTTGTTGTTTATATTAGTATTAGAAATGTTATTGAATATTTTTAGAAAAACGGATGAAATAACTGGAGTGCGAATAGGGAGAAATCAATATAAATTGAGAGCTTATGCAGATGATTTAGTTTGTATTTTGAGTGATCCGATTGAACAAATTGATAGATGGAATAAAATATTGGAGGTTTATGGAAAGCTTTCAGGATTTAAAATTAATAAAATGAAAACTAAAATATTGGTTAAAAATATGACTTTCACAACAATAAATATTAATCAAAAAGACAGGTTTTACTATTGAATATAAAATTAAGTATTTGGGTATATGGTTATCGAATAATAATCTTAACTTATTTCAATTTAATTATGTAAATCAATGGCAACAGATAAAGAAAGATTTGATAAGTTGGGGGAAAATTCCATTATCACTTTGGGGAAGAATTTCAGTAATAAAAATGATGTTGTTACCTAAAATGCTTTTTTTGTTTCAAAATTTACCAATCTTGAAAGGAGCACAGATATTTGAAGATTGGAAGAAGGATATTATGAGATTTATTTGGGGTAAAGAAAGACACAGAATTGCATATAATAATTTAATAGAGTTAAAGGAAACAGGAGGTTTGGGACTACCTGATTTGAAAATGTATTATCATGCAGCTTGCTTTACTTGGATTAAAAATTGGGTCCTCCTAGAGAATCTGAAACTATTAGAATTAGAAGGGTTTAAATTAAGGTTTGGGTGGCATGCTTATTTATGGTATGATAAAGAGAAAGTGAATAAAGATTTCAATTCCCATATTATACGGAAAAACTTAATATTAATTTGGAAGAAATATAAGGATTATTTAGAAAATAAAACACCTGGATGGATTAATCCCATAGAAGCATTTTTGAGAAGAGGTGCACATTTAAATTTAGATTGTAATAATTATAGAGAGTTGATAGAATTTAAAGATGGGTTATGGATAATGAGATCACGAGAAGAACTTCAGATTAAAGATTGGTTTATGTATTATAAATTAAAAGATATATTTAATAAAGATATTAAAGTGGGCTTTAATCACTCTAAATCTATTTTTGAGATAATATTATATAAAGGTAATAAAAGAATGATAGGAAGGATTTATAAATTACTAATAGAGATGAATTTAGAACAGGAAAGGATTAAATCGGTGATGGTAAAATGGATGAGGGACCTTGGATATAATATAGATTTGGAGATATGGGAAAACTTATGGAAAAAGGAATTTAAATTTACTATTTCGAATGAAATAAAAGAAAATTTATACAAAATGTTTTATAGATGGTACATAACTCCAGTGTTACTGAGTAAGATGAAAAAAGAAGAAAAAGCGCTATGCTGGAAATGTGGTAAAGACACTGGAACTTTTATGCATGTATGGTGGTCTTGTAAAAAAATTAAAAGATTTTGGTGTTTAGTTTTGAATGAAACAAATAATCTGATCAAAGCAAAAATCAAAAAAGACCCTGCTTTTTGTTTATTAGGAATCCCAAAAAAAGGTTTAGATAGAGCTGATAGAGTCATATGCCAATATAGTTTTGCTGCTGCAAGAATTACTATTGCTAAAAAATGGAAGCAAACAAATAAACCTTCAATTAAAGAATGGAGGGGAAAATTATGGTTTTATATGCGGATGGCAAAGATTACAGATTTTTTACATGGTAAAGGTTTGGAAGAATTCAAACATACTTGGTTAAAGGCCGCCGCATATTGGGATAAACTGGCAAAAACGGATTTTAAAGCTATATTTAACGAATTATAGTTTAATGTGATGTTTAATTAAGAAGTAGAATAACAGGCTGTTTTTATTTACTGTCACAACACTTCGCCGGAAGTCCAATGGTGAAGGGCACTTTGGTGGGTGGTAGGTTATGACGCATTATAGACCACTGGTTTTCTTTATAAAGAATAGATAGCAACCATTAATGTACTAGTTTAGGTCTTAATACTGCGTTGTACTTTTTTTTCCTTTTTTCTTTGGTTATGTTTGTATTATTTTGTTTTTTATTTCATTATTTGTATTATATGCATATATTATATATTTTTTTGTTTTTTTGTTTTTTTTGTATTCTTTATTAAAAATTCAATAAAAAATTAAAAAAATCATCTTTATTACAGTCATTGACCAGCATTATAAACAATAATAAAAATCATGTTATAACCACATTAATAATTTCAGATGAACACATGAACACACTGGCTGGAGGTTTTTGGGGTGGAGCCTAAGGAGGGCGGGGTCTGAGGAGGGAAAGGACTTCAATGCCATAGAGTACAATTGCCAAAGTGGCAATTTTCTCCAGGTGATCTGATCTCTGTTGGCTAGAGATCAGTTGTAATAGCAGGAGATCTCCAGCCACCACCTGGAGGTTGGCAACGCTACCTACATTGAAACTTCTGTTGTGCCTTGCAAAGTAGCTCCTCATCATCCTTAAACTGGTTTTGACCTCCTAGTCTGAACAGGTTTCATTCTCATCCCAAAGTCATTGATGCTCAAGGCCATCTTATTATTTTTTTATGACTGACATGGGCATTGAATGTATCTATTGGCCTCTATTTAGTTTCCCAGGGTCATTTGCCAGTTGGCCACTGTGGTCTTCAATCTTGGGGATAGTGGCATTTCTGAAGGATCCACTTATCTGCTATCTATTCGACTAAATTAATGGCATTCGTTCCAAAAGCTTCTGGCTGGAAGGCTTTGGGAATATGGCTTTAGTGAAGCATTAAGGGTTTTACCTTATACAGGGGTAATATTTCACATATCCACTAAGTACATTCGCTGCATTTTCTGCTCTAGCTAGATGATCACTCATTTGTTTGAAAATCAATAGTTGCCTCATTTCTATTTCAGGCCGCTGGTGCTGGTCAGAAACCTCTCCACACCCATGGATGGTGGCTGCCTTATCGGCGGTAATGGAGCGACAAAGGCATAGGAAGCCAAGGAGATTTCATGTTCAAATAATTTGTAGTCAGTTTCTTGGTGAGTCTCAACTAGCAAGTAGCACGTGAAATCAATCAGCAGGAAGGCAAATTAATCACTGAGTTTCCCTGAAAATGAGAAATTATTTATAGCTCCTATCATTTCTAGGAGCATATCTTTAGAGGAAGAGAAAGAAACACAAAGCAAGAAAGCAAGAAAGCAAGAAAGCAAGAAAGCAAGAAAGCGAGAAAGAGAGAGAGAGAGAGAGAGAGAGAGAGAGAGAGAGAGAGAGAGAGAGAGAGAGAGAGAGAGAGAGAGAGAGAGAGAGAGAGAGAGAGAGAGAGAGAGAGAGAGAGAGAGAGAGAGAGAGAGAGAGAGAGAGAGAGAGAAAGGGAGGGCAGACGTCGGCCTTCATCTTCCCAATTCCATGCTGAAATACTTGGGTTGCCATGATCTGATTGGCCCAGGCTAGCCTGATCTCATCAGATCTCAGAAGCTAAGCAGGGTCAGCTCTGGTTAGTACTTGGATGGGAGACCACCAAGAAAGTCCAGGGTTGCTACACAGAGGCAGGCAATGCAAACCATCTCTTCCCTTGAAACTCTGTGGGGTCACCATAAGTCGGCTGCAACTTGATGGCACTTTACACATGAACACATGAAGCTGCCTTCTCCTTGGTTCATCAAAGTCATTATTGTCTATTCAGACCGGCAGCAGCTCTCCAGGGTCTCAGGTAGAGGTCCATCACATCACCTACTTGCCTAGTCCTTTAACTGGAGATGCTGGGGATTGAACTTTGATGATGCTCTACCACTGAGCTACAGCCCCTCCCACTTTACACACACGTCACTGCATAGTTGAGGTCAACCCGGACATTTAGAAGAACTTTCTGCCAAGCAATGGTCTGGAGACCATGGAATGTAATTTCAGTTTTTTTTCTGAGAGGAATTAGTTTTGCATTAAAACTTCCAGTAAATCTGGCAAAGTCTGCCTTCCTCTTCTCCCTCCCTCGGCAGACTACAATATTCATGTGCAGAGAGCTCAATGCAAATCTAATGTCGTTGTTCTTATTTTTAGATCAGGGATATTCTTATTTATATTCCATATCAAACTAAGGTAACATTACTTCAGCTTGGCAGCGTTCGCCTTAGATCAAATGCCTGGTTGTGCTGACAGGCTACTGAGGACTCAGCAACTTGCTGCAATTTCCATGTGCAAAGTGTTTCCGAGCATAATAAGTTGCTTGAAATTGACTCGGCATGATTGTCAAGCCGAGCACTGTAGCATTAATCTTTGCTTAAAGAGTATCCAGGAAATATATTCCTAAAGTACTGTGGAGAGTGAAGCTCAAGGGCACATTGAAAATGGAATTAAATACAGCCCCACAATCCTGTATTTTAATGATACTAGGGTTTTGGGGGGGTTTTGTTTTGTTTTTTGTTCAGGAAGAACTGACTTCCAAGAGGGAAAAAAACAATGTTAATTTTGAAGATCCTAACAGATTCGGCTTATTTTACTGTCACTGTTTCAAGGCATACATTTTAAACAAGAGTAAGTGCATTTGGGGGGGGGGTGACATGGTATAGCCCAATCTTGTCAGATCTTGGCAGCTAAGCAGGATTGGTACTTGTACAAGCTGCCAACTTCCAGGAGGTGGCTGGAGATCTCCCGCTATTACAACTGATCTCTAGGTGACCAAGATCAGTTCACCTGCAGAAAAGGGCTGAGATCAGTTCACTAGGGCTGTCAAAAAAAAAATTCGGTACAGTTCGGATTCAGCCGAATTTGGCTCTTGTGGGTTCGGTACGTGCCGAAGTCCGAACTCCCCCACTTCGGATCCGTTCAATTCGGCGGGAATTCAAAGTTCGGAAACAAATTCGGCCAAATAAAGCCATTAAAAACACAACCGCGCCTTTCCGCGGCTCTGGGGGGGGCATTTTGGGCTTAGAGGTCCCAAACTTTTGGCAGAGCTTCAAAGGACGTTTATTGAAAGACTCCCCAAGTTTTGTAAAGATTGGGTCAGGGGGGGCTGAGATATGGGTCCCCCCCACCCTTAATGTTGTGCATCTCTCAGCAGAGCTTGCCGCTCACGCACAAAGCTCCCAGCCCGACAACAGCGGAGAAATTAGCAAAACAACTGCAAACACAACCTTGTTAAACAACACCTTTGCAACACACAACTGAAACCTCCCCCCTCAAACCAGGGAGCGAGAGACTCGAGGGGGAACACACACCCCAGGCAGAACCGACGAAAGCCCCCTTTGGCTTCCCCCCCACCCACAGAAACTGCTCCCTCCCCACACACACACAGACTCTGCTTTCCCCCCCACACACACACATACACAGGAGAAAAATTATAGATTAAAGCCCCCAAAGGGGTCTTACTGTGGCTGTCTTCTGTTCCATCAGGACGGGCTGTAATCCAAGATGATTCCAATTAGGCACGGAACGTTTTGCTCTGGAGAGATGCACACAGGATGGGATCGGCTGCCCCATTCATCCCAATAGGGGAAAGGGGAAAGGGGAAAGCCCATATCTCGGGACCCCCTGACCCAATGTTCACAAAACATGGGGGTTCCTTAAGAAGCTTAATCTAAAGTTCCAGTGAAAGTTTTGTGTCTGCACCCCCAAAAATGCGCCCCCTGCAGCCATGGAAAGAGAAAAGGGGGGAGGCGATATTCTGCCCCCACTGAACCCATCTTTACAAATCTTGGGTAGTATCTTAAGAATAATTCACTGAAGCTATGCTAAACGTTTGGGGGCTATATCTCCAAAAAAGCGCCCCCTGCAGCCACATAAATGGAAAAGGGGGGGAGGGAAAAGGGGGAGAGCCCATATCTCGAGACCCCCTGACCCAATGTTTACAAAACTTGGGGGGTATCTTAAGAACACTGGTCTGAAACTCCGCTCAAAGTTTGGGATTTGTACCCCCAAAAATGCGCCCCCTGCAGCCATGGAAAGAAAAAGGGGGGAGCCCATATCTCGGGACCCCCTGACCCAACGTTTACAAAACTTGGGGGGTACCTTAAGAAGCTTCATCTGAAGTTCCAGTGAAAGTTTTGTGTGTGCACCCAAAAAATGCACCCCCTGCAGCCACAGAAAGGAGCGAATGTGCACAAGCACCCCACCACACACACGAGGATTTCGCTCTCTCTCTCTCTCTCCCTGGCCGGGCCGCACATCAGCTGATTCCTCCAGTACTCAATCCTGACTGATTGGCCAGAAGAAGACCCAGCTTGCCCACCGATTGGCTGGGGGAGTAGAATGCTGCTTACTGACAGTTATGCTGCTTACTGACGGCCGAATTGGCCGAATTTATTCACGAACTCCCGAACTCGCTGAATTCGGCCCCCCGGTTGCCCGCCAGTTTTGAGTTCGGATCCGTCCGAACAGAAAAGCAACGAATCAGGGGAAATTCGGTTGATATTCAGTTCGGACCGAACCGAATTGACAGCCCTACAGTTCACCTGCAGAAAAGGTGGACGGTATGGTATTATACCCCATTGAAGTCCCTCCCTATCCCAAACTCCACCTCTGCAGGCTCTACCCTCAAAATCTTCAGGTATTTCCCAATCTGGAGCTGGCAACCCTACTTGAAAGCCCCTTGCTGGGGTTGCCATAAGTCGGTTGTGACTTGATGGCACATACACATGTAAACACATTTGGGAGCAGAAAGGACATTATGATTCTATGGGTATTTGGCTTAATACCTATGATCTCATACTGAGACATTTGTGTGTATGTGTTTTGGAGAGGAGGATTATGAGTAGTGGAGGTCTGGGAGTGATCTTCCATCAACTTGATGGAGATACCTGTAGCTAGCATGAATTTAGTCACACCTAAGGTCATTAGTGGACTAAACAGGAGGGACCCTTTATTTTGCAGATATGTCCACTTTCCCATCCACTGTCACCCCTTATTCAGATCTAATCAGCTTTTCCAACTGGTGAAAAAGGGAGGAGGTGGCTAACCGAAAAACTGTTCTGGGAATCAGAGTGAGCGTGGTGTAGTGGTTAAGAGAGGCGGACTCTGGAGAACCGGGTTTGATTCCCCACTCCTCCACATGAAGCCTGCTGGGTGACCTTGGTCTAGTCACCGTACTCTCAGAACTCTCTCAGCCTCACCTACCTCACAAGGTGTTGGTTGTGGGGAGGGGAAGGGAAGGCAATTGTAAGCCACTTTGGGACTCCTTAAAAGGTAGAGAAAAGCAGGGTATAAAAACCAACTCCTCCTCCTCCTGCTCCTCCTCCTCTTTGTCTTCTTCTAGAGGAAATCAAAAGACAGCTGGCATGGTGTAGTGGTTACAGTGCTGGCTTAGAACTGGGAAGACCTGAGTTCAGATCCATACTTGCCCACTCGCTTACAATTTCACTTAGCTCCCTGAATTGTTGTGAGGATAAAATGGGGGTGGTTGGGTGGGTGGAGAACCTGATACACTGTCCTGAGCTCCAAAGAAGAAGGAAGCCAGCAAACAAAGCAGTACTCAGGGACAAGAGAAACAGAGCAAGACCAAATATCAAGAAAGCAGATTAAAGACACAGGTTGTCATCCTCCAGGCAGTGGCTGGAGATCTCCTGGGATTGCAACTGATCTCCAGGTGACAGAGATCAGTTTACTTGGAAAAAATGGCAGACTCTGTGGCATTATACCCTTCTGAAGTCCCTCCCCTCCTCAAACCCTGCCCTCCTGAAGTTCTACCACCAGAATCTCCAGGTATTTCCCAACCCAGAGCTGGCAACCCTACAGATAAGGAGGACCCGATGAATAGTCCATGAGCCATCCCTTCACTATTCCCTCAGAGGCTGCTAGCAGGTAGACCCAAAGGAAGTAGGGCTGCTGAAATATCCTCTGGTGAGTGTCCATTCCAAAATTGCCCAAGGCTGAGGTGCAATTCCTGAGTATGGCTGGCAAGAACAAGCTTCCCTTTCCCCCCCGAGGAGAGAACATATAGGAACAATTTTAAGGGGACGAGCTGGAATTGGCAGACTGCTCAAGTTAATTAAACATTCATTTTTATTCGGCAGAGGCTTGAAACACATTTTGATTAGCTACAGCAGTTATTCTATAATTAGCAGAAAGGGACCCTTTAAACTCTTTTATACACAACACACATATAGTTTTGCTACAAGGGTTCCCCCTGTCCCCCGTCCCCTGTATTCTTTTGCTGGCTTTTCTCAGATTTTGGTTCAGGGATGAATGTATTCTTTCAGCTCTTTTGAATTTTAATTAATGCGCTGGTTTCCAACTATTAATTAGAAGAATGCTATGTCCCTCTTCGTATGTTTTACCCAGAGGCCTGTGCTGAAATAGCATAGCAGCCATGGAAATGAATATCTCTGTGAGGAGGGAGGGGCTGGGTCTCAGTGGCAGAGCATCTGCTTGGAAACCAGAAGGTCCCAGATTCGATCCCCGGCAACTTTACTTAAAAAAAAGAATCAGGTAGGAAGTGATGTGAAAGACTTCTGCCTTGAGACCCTGAAGAGCATCTATATAGAAATTGTATGTCTGCTCTGGTGGAGAGAAAAGGCTTTGGCTGCTCTTCCACCATGCTTAGCGATGAGTGAATGTCCTCCATTTTGTTTTGTTTTTTACATTTGTTTGTCTCTTTTTTTTTTTTTTGCGCAGAGGTGCAGATTCTGATTTTTATTTTGCTGTGGGGTTTTTAGATTTGTCTGTCTTGTGCAGACATGCTGTGCGACGACCCTGTAGAGTTTTCAAGGCAAGAAACATTCAGGGCGGTTTGCCACTGCCTGCCTCTGCATGGGCTGAGAGAGTTCGGAGAGAACTGTGACTGGCCCACATTCACCCAGCAGGCTTCAGGGGGAGGAGTGAGGAAACCAACCCGGTTCTCCAGATTAGAGTCCCACTCCTCTTAACCACCACACCACGTTGGCTCCAGTTTTAATATACAATGGATATATTTATATCTATAACACTTCTACGTGTTCTATACACCATTTTTACAGATAAGGTTGATTCACGGGCTCACAAATAGCAGTAAAATGGTGTAATTTTAAAAAACTGGGGTAAATACTGCCTGCCCTGACCTGGATGGCCCCGGCTAGCCTGATCTCGTCAGATCTCAG
This sequence comes from Euleptes europaea, assembly GCF_029931775.1. Classification (NCBI taxonomy): domain Eukaryota; kingdom Metazoa; phylum Chordata; class Lepidosauria; order Squamata; family Sphaerodactylidae; genus Euleptes; species Euleptes europaea. The sequence goes on from NC_079320.1 coordinate 76,418,945, forward strand.
AAGCTAAGCTGGGTCAGCCCTGGTTAGTATTTGGATGGGAGACCACCAAGGAAGACCAGGGTTGCTGTGCAGAGGAAGGCACTGGCAAACCACCTCTGTTAGTCTCTTGCCATGAAAACCCCCCCAAAAGGGGTCGCCATAAGTCGGCTGCGACTTGACGGCACTTTACACACACACACACACACACACAAGTACTGCCTACGTGGTGCAGTTGTTAAGAGTGGCAGAGCAGACTCTAATCTGGAGAACCGGGTTCGATTCCCCACTCCTCCACCTGAAGCCTGCTGGGTGTCCTTGGGCCAGTCACAGTCCTCCCACTGATGTCGAAGAGGGACCTGGCAACCCAACAGTTATCCTTATTCATGATCTTGTACATATGGAATTTTAAAAATGGAGTTGCAATCTTTAAAACACACACCCACCAGTGTTTTGCCTGTGTTTTTATTAAAATGGAACAAAGTTTCCCAGTCTCCTTCATCATCAGGGATGAGGCAACGAGTCCATCTGTGCTCCCACCAGACGGTATCTGGGTAGGCATGCAAGGAACAGCTTTCCATCCAGGCTCTCAGTCTTGTGAAAATGTCCTGCTGCCTCTCCTGCTGCTGCTGCTGCTGCTGCTGCTGCTCTCCTACCCAGGTGGAGTGAGTGTGTGGATAAGGAATCTGCTGCAGCGGCATCTTGCTCATAGTTCCTGCTGTGGCCTCTGCTGTTCACGTGCCACTTTGCTCTCCACCCAGAATGAGGGCTTGTCTGCATCTGTTAGTTGCTTATTGCCTCAACTTGTTCTCATTCTCTGCTCAATTCACTACGAATCAGCAAATACCTCTACAAAAAGCGTTCCAGTTATGTGTCCTCTAAAATGCAGAGTTTGATTGAAAGAGTCCACTTTTTTCTTCAACTGCATTAATTCAACCACAAACAAGCAGACAAGAGAAGATATCTAACCTCATTTCCCAAGGATGTCCTTACAGAGTGCAATATCACATCATGGCCTGTAGCAGTTAAAAACAGTGGACTCTAATCTGGAGAACCAAGTTTGATTCCTTGCTCCTCCATATGAGTGGCAGACTCTAATCTGGTGAACCTGGTGGGTTTCCCCACTCCTACACATGAAGCCTGTTGGGTGACCTTGGGCTAGTCACAGTCCGAACTCTCTCAGCCCTCCCTACCTCCCAAGGTGTCTGTTGTGGAGAGAGGAAGGGAAGGAGTTTGTAAGCCGGTTTGATTCTCCTTAAAAGGTAGAGAAAATTGGCATATCAAAACCATTCTTCTTCTTGTTAGCCCTCCAGAAGAACTCGTTGGCCACTGTGTGAGACAGGATGCTGGACTAGATGGACCATTGGTCTGATCCAGCAGGGCTCTTCTTATGTTCTAATTTTCTAGAGTGCTTTTCAGTATGAACAATTCAAACTTATAGCCATTTGAAATGGTCAGCATGGTATAGTGTTTAAGAGGGTCGGATTCTAATCTAGTGAACCTGGTTTGTTTCCCCACTCCTCCACGTGAGTGGTGGACTCTAATCTGGTGAACCAGGTTGTTTCCCCACTCCTATACATGAAGCCTGCCGGGTGACCTTGGGCTAATCACAGTTCTCTCCGAACTCTCTCAATCCCACATACCTCACAAGGTGTCTGCTGTGGGGAGGGGAAGGCAAGGTGATTGTAAGCCGCTTTGAGACTCCATAAAGCAGGGATGGGGAACGTCCGGCCCAGGGGCTGTATGCACCCCCCGAGGACATTTTCAGTGGCCCTCGGGAGCTCCAGGGCCCAGCCGCAGAGGTGCAGCACAGCGCAGCCCTCCCCGAGGGTGTTCCTGGGGCCGTGGCACCCTTTGGAACTTCTCTCATTGACTGTTGGTTGGCAAACAAAGAGGAAAGGGAAGGGGGAGGGACGCTTCCCCCAAGGCTGCCCTCTACAGTTGCGGCATGCAGGAATGCCGCAGCACACTGTAAGCCCCTCACGCCGCCTGTCAAGCGGCGAGGGGTGGGGAGAGGCCGGTGGCTCCCGGCGGCGGAACATGCACATGGGAGCCTGTTGGGCTCGGAGGGCCTTTTCTGGACTCGGGGTGGGGGGTAGGAGGGCGTGGAGGTGGGGCCGGGTTGGGCGGGGCCAGTCACAGTTCTCTCCAAATTCTCTTACCCCATTTACCTTACAAGGTGTCTGTTGTGGGGAGGGGAAGGGAAGGCAATTGTAAGCCACTTTGGGACTCCTTAAAGGTAGAGAAAAGCAGGATATAAAAACCAACTCTTATTCTTCTATAGATTATTTTAACTACAGCTGGTTTTGAAGATAGCATTTAGCTTGGAGATGATCATTCGGACCCTGGCTTGCCTTGGCAAATGCTGTTGCCATTGCTCTCTCTCTCTCTCTCTCTCTCTCTCTCTCTCTCTCTCTCTCTCTCTCTCTCTCTCTCTCTCTGATGTTTGACCTACAGAGACCCAGCTGATCTCCAAGGGCAGCACCAGGTATCAAGCTAGGTTTAAGTCATGATGCCCACATTTGTACATTAAGTAAAACCATGGGTTCAGTCTGTCTATGGCTGGACTGGGATCCAGGAGACACCAGGATCAAATCCCTACTCTGCTATGGAAGATTTCTGGGTAGGCTTGATCCAGTCACACACTCTCAGTCTAACCTAACACTGTTGTTGTGAGGCCAAAATACAGGAGAGGAGAATGATGTGAGATGATTTAGGTTCCTATTGAGGAGGAAGAGGAAGAAGAAGAAGGAGGAGGAGGCTTTAAGAGGGGAGTGGACATGTTCATGGAGGAGAGGGAAATTTATGACTACCAGTTAAAATGGATACTAGTCATGATGCATACCTATTCTCTTCAGGATCAGAGGAGCATGCCGAATATATTAGGTGTTGTGGAACACAGGCAGGATAATGCTGCTGCAGTTATCTCATTTGTAGAGGCACCTGGTTGACCACTGTGTGAACAGACTGCTGGACTTGATGGGCCTTGGTCTGATCCAGCATGGCTTTTCTTTAGTTCTTAAGAAGAGGTCATTGTTATACCCCACATTTTTCTACCGTAAGGAGTCTCAAAGCAGATTACAATCCCCTTCCCCTCCCCATAAGATACCTTGTGAGAGTTCGGAGAGAACTGTGACTGGCCCAAGGTCACCCACCAGGCTTAATGTGGAGGAGGGATGGGAATCAAACCCCATTCACCAGATTAGAGTCTGCCGCTCTTAACAACTACACCACGCTGGGGCATAAATGAAGTAAATAAGTCAAAATAATAAGCCAACTCCAAACCATGGTTTCAGACTTTTTTGTGGCTAATTAACCCACTTCATATCATTGGTTCAGATCTCCACCAGTTAGTGGAGTAGCTCAGGTTTGGATGATCACAGTAATCATAGTTCATTTGAGTCAGTCATGGTTTCCTGAAATGTCTGAAGTGAGCCCTTGACAAAGGCTACATACTGAATACAAGTTTAATTGATTCTGATTAATTGATTTTCAAATGGGCTTAGTTGCAACTAATTTTCATTGGGTTGTGTCTAAAGAGTTCATGACAGAGGCTGGATCTCCCAGATCTAAGGCCACTTCTGTACATTCTAGAATGTTCTGGGCCTCAATAGGTTTTTGGTCGTATCTGCTGTTTTTTTGGGTGTCCAATCCCAAAGCATTTCTTCTCCTATGCACTGAGATCTTTTCTATACTATGGGGTTTAATTTAACCGTAGCATGGGCCCCTTTCTTTGAATATCAGCACGAGCCACTAAATCCTGATTAAAAGTAATTTAGCTACTGCAAAAAGAGCCAGGTTACCTTTTGCCTCCCAGATCCTCTCTCATTAATTCTGCTCACCTTTCAGCTGAAAACTTTAAATCTCAGGTGTTTTGTGTTATGGTGTGTCTGGCTACCCTGCATTTAATTCTGCCTGTCACTTGATTAAATATAACCCAGTGAGAAGTAAATTTTACAGACGTGTTTTGCTGGCATGAATAGAAGTGAGGCAGGGAACTGTAAGGAACAGATACTTCTAAAAATTCTCAGGGAAATGTTTTCTGGCGACTGGTGCTGAATGCTCCTGCATGTCTAGTCATATAATCACTTGAGAACCTGGAGTGCACTGAACAGGGAGGGGGAATATTCAGAATTGATATATCTCCTCAAAAGTCTGCTTCTGGGTAGAACAAATTCACTGGAGATCAGAAAGCTCAGAGTTGATCATTGTGCCCAATTAAATGAATTACTGTAGAAGAACAGAAGATAATTCATGAGTGACATCTAATCTATTCTAATTTAATTGCACCAAAACTTAATGTGGGTATAGCTTTAATGTCTAGCATGTATTGGCTTAGTGGGCATCATTCAAATTGTATTGGATTTTCAGATTTGAAAGATACTATTTATTTTGACTCTCATCGATTAATGGAGATGCAAAATATGCAAAATATACAAATATACAAATATACATGCAAAATATACAATTAGGCAGATTCTCACATTACTTTCTTCTCACATGGAGGTTAAAGGATGCTGGTAATTTTAACACTAATGTGATCACCACGGGAACGTACCTTGATCAAACACCTTTTTTTTGCTTCTTATGGGTTGGATCCAACCAGCTTTTACAGTGGTAAAAATGGGAGGAAGAAATCCCCTTTGACCACCAAAAAGGCTGTGCTGGGAATCACAAGACCTGCATGAACAAAAACCATGTGTGATGGGGGAAGACTGAGCAAATTGGGTAGGGCTGAGCTGGATCCAACCCAATATAATGAATCCAACCCAATATTGGCTGGATCGAACCCCAAAAATCTACTCTTCTTCTTGTTCTTCTTGTTTTTTTTTTTTTGTTTTTTTTCATGTTGCTGCTGGGAACTGCCCCAAGCCCTGCTTCGGCAGAGGGAGGAGGGAATATACATATAATAGTAATAATACTAATAGTAGTAGTAATAGTAATAATAATAATAACATGATGATGGTGGTGGTGATGAATGTGTATGTGTGAACCACTCCTTAAAGTCTGCAGAGACATGGGGGGGGGGGGGTTTCAATCATTTATAAACCAACTAATGCAACATTTTTTTAAAACATTAGCTAGGCTTTTAATCATTTATACATTTTAACACCTTTGTTCCCCTGCATTCTGGACCGAGCTGCATTTGTACAGCTGAAGTCTACGCCTGGAGAAGCTTTGAAGCAGTTTTCAAAGGCAGCTCCCCGTGTGGAGTGCCTTGCAAGAACCTCATCTCAAGGTGAGAGCAGTATGAACTGGCATACAGAAGAGGCAGGCACACATTTGGCGGGCTGTTTGTAGGGCAGCACAAGAGCATGTTCCTTCCTTGACTCTGGGCAAAATTATGTCTGAATTGTAAATGTAATTTTTCCCCACCTGCAGCCTAAGCAAACCTTTCTAATACCGACTTTCATTTTATATCAGCGAGAGACATACATTAATGCTTCCTGACAAGATATTTATAATTAATGCCTTTAAGGTCAATGTCGTCATTCAGGTCTCAGCCTTTTTTCCTCATATGAATCTTAGTGAACCACTTAAGCCGTCTGAAGCAATATCCTTTAAAATAGTCCCCAGAATTGTTTTGCATCTGCTTTACCGAGTTTCATCTCGGTTCTCGGTTCTATGTACTGAGTGATGTACATAGGCCAATGCAGGTCCAGCAATACAAATGTAGGGGTTGCCAGCTCCGGGTTGGGAAATACCTGGAGATTTTGGAGGTGGAACCTGAGGAGGCCAGGTTTGGAGAGGGAAGGGACTTCGATGCCATAGAGTCCAATTGCTAAAGCAGCCATTTTCTCCACGGGAACTGATCTCTGTTGCCTGGAAATCAGTTGTAATAGCGGCAGATCGCCAGCCACCACCTGGAGGCTGGCAACCCTAACAAACTTGAATGGGGACTGTTTTGTTGAGGGCTGAATGTGGAGAACAAAAGTGAGGTTTTGGCCTGCTAGATGGAGAAAAAATGGAGAATAATACCAATAAACAGAAGAAGCGAGAGAACTGAAAGCCTCTCCCATTGGAAAACCAGGAAGCAGAACACACACGATTAGTAGAAATTCATCTCCCTCTTCTGTATTCTTATGGGGGATCTTACACTTTTCTCGGCAACGTCTTAGGGGAAGACGATGGAGTAGCCTTCAAAATCCCAAGAAGTATTCTCCATTCCATCTCTTTTATAGCACAAGGCAATTGCACATATGCTACGATCAGCCAATCACAGTTCTTATTAGTTATTCAGTTTCATTGTCTAATCCCTTCTGGCAATTCTTAATTGTGTTTGGTTTCATAATTGCATGATGTGGGCTAGCTTACAGTTAAAGTCCCTGCAGGATGTTTATGAGTTTCGTCCCCATCTAACTGTACAGCTTCAACTGATACAATCCAAAACTCTGGTCACGGTACCCGCTTCTTCAGATTTCCTTTCCAAACTTTGGGTTTCACAGTGTTCAAGCTGTGATTTCCGATGCCAGATGAAAAGCCCTAACCTTTATAACCTGAGTCTTACTTGGACAATGGTACCTGCTGTTGCCACACTGTAAAGGTCATGCCCAATCCCTAACGGGTGTGGCTTTCAGAGAGAACTGTGACTAGCCCAAGTTCACCCAGCTGGCTTCATGTGTAGGAGTGGAGAAACCAACCCGGTTCACCAGATTAGAGTCCTCCGCTCATGCGGAGGTGTGGGGAATCAAAGCTATTTCTCCAGAATAGAGTCCGTCGCTCCTAACCACTACACCACGCTGCCTCTATTATACAAGTGAAAATAATATTGGCTGTATTTATACTAGCTCCTGTTGCCATCTGCCTGCAAATTCCACAACTCTTACATATGCAGAAGACCCTTTACGTTTTATTAGCTGTAAAGATTGCAGGTGAGAAGGACATTCAGAGAATAGCAGTGGAAGGCTAGCAAAGCATGTTTTTTAAAATATAAAAATAAAACAAATGAATTGTTAATCCGTGAAAATATTATGCCATATTGGGGGGTGGGGGGGGTGGGAGGACGACTCTCAAAGGGTTGGGAAGACATTAGGTTGGATTTGGCAGGATTTTTCACTCAGTCTCAACCAATACCTCAGAACTAAGTACCCTAAGATCAAGAACAAACCTACATGAGGGCCAAAACTAAGTGCAAATGATTTTCTGTAATTATATATAATGAATTTATTACAGACAAAAATCAACAACTTGTATACAGCCTTACTGTAGCCTCTATATTTCTGTTATAAATATGATCATAAGACACAAAATTACCGCCAGACAATTAGACCAAAACTAAGACCAAAAGCGGTTCGGCCATGTTGCCTTTCTTCAGTGGTCTAAATCCATTAAAATCCAGAATGTAATTATACCGTTATACAGATATACAAATATATGTCAGGGTTACAATCTTTATGACTGAGTAAACGTGGTGTTTGTAAAATATAAAGTTTACTTGTGTGAACAACAGACAGGTTTTCCTTTCAATTTTAGGCTTCAATAAATCTGAAAATTAAGTTTCTATTATAAAACCCTCTTGAGTGGGGAAATGGTGGATTTCTTGCCAGTATGGTGCACTGATCAAGGTATCCCAGTCATAAAGATGTCATCAGATCTGAATAAATGAAGCAGTATATATATCAACCAATACATCTCCTTACAAAAATCCATGTTCCCAGTGGCTTTTGTCCATGCAGGCTCGTGAACGCACCAGCAACTTACCTCGCTATTTATACGTGTCGAGTACAAAAGAATCAAAAACGAAATAAAAATTCTGTTCCCACTGTGCCGCCTTTCTCCGGTTTTTTGATAAAATTCGCATGATTTCTGTTCCCACTGCGCCGCCTTTCTCCGCTGTACTGCACTCAAAGGGAGGACGGCAATTGGTCCAGGAATTAGCGGGCCATCCCATAACGGTAGAGGGGAAGGTTGTTTAGAAAATGGCAGCAAAAAAGGAAAAAAAACCTGGAGAATTGTACTGCGTGGCGGGAGTTCGAGGGGAAAGCGAAACTTGCTGCCGGGACTTGCCGCCATCCCACCCTCTCGCATCTAAGCACGCAAATTAAAGGGGGGGGCTCGTTTTGCAAGGCTCGATTCCGCCCCCTCCCCCCTCTGCAAACCCTCCCAATTTCCCTCCCTTCCTCCTTTGCAAAGCCGAAAGGGGGGGGAACGAGTGTGGGCGGTTAGGAAGGATGGGGGGCGGGGCGGTGGGCTTTCAGCGGGGTTGCATGTTCCCACTTCATTGCTCCGCGTGAGGAACACGTTTTATTTTTATAATCCGCCGTATAAGCGGATCCTCTTACCGCGGAGAAATTGCGCTCTGGAGACGTCCTCGGAATCCTTCGGGTGAGATGAAGTGGGAACATGCAAGGAAACCCCGCAGAAATCGGAGCGGCAAACGTGCAGTGCGGACACGACCCTGGTTCCACAATTAGTGATGCAGAGCTGCCACCTAGCACCGCTGGGAGAATGTGGGGAACAAGGTGTTCCTACATCATGCGCTGGTTCATTCCCTTGTTGTTTTTCTCGCTGACCTTTGAGGTGCTGGAGGACAGTGGAGGGGAGGCTTCTCTACCCACAACCCTCAGCATAGCCTTATTTGCTGATCAAAGGGATTCCATCCTCCTGGTTGAACGCAACCCATTGTGTAGTCATTGACTGCATCCACCCAACAAGGACTGACTGGGCAGAGGGGTCACGTGTAGAGGGTCCACCTTCAGTCTGTCCACCTCACTACTCCCAGGGGGGGAGAAAATCAACTAGTATTGCCGTCGCTAAGATGTAAGATAGATATCTACCTGAGTAGATAGATATCTACCTGAGTGATAGATATCTACCTGAGTAGACAATGTTTAGTCTGAGGGACCAATTGTGTGATTCAATATAAAGAGTCTCCATATGTGTTCACATTGGTGTCAAGATTTTCAAGATTCAAAGGGTCCTTTTAGACATGCAGTTAAGATCTGAGAGTGGTAGATACCATTTCTAATTGGTTATATACCATTTACCAGCAACATATTGTGACCCTGTAAGCTATTCAAGGTAAGCGAAGAGCAGAGGTGATTTGCTGTTGCCGGCCTCTATGTACTATAGGGTTGCCAGCTCTGGGTTGGGAATTACCTGGAGATTTTGGGGGTGGAGCCTGGGGAGGGCAGGGCTTGGGGAGGAGAGGGACTTCAATGGGATATAATGCCATGGAGTCCACCTTCCAAAACAGCCCTTTTCTCTAGGTGAGCTTATCTCTGTCACCTGGAGATCAGTTGTAGTAGCGGGAGATCTCCAGCCACCACCTGGAAGCTGGCAACCCTAGTGTAGTAACCCTGAACTTCCTTGGTGGTCTCCCATCCAAGTACTAAGTAAGGCTGACCCTGATTAGTTTCTGAGAACTTATGAGATCAGGCTAGGTTTGGCCATCCAGGTCAAGACCAGATGGTATACTTAAATGAGTTGATTTAAGCAAATCAAGCCTGAACTGACCCTAGAAGCTAAAATGACTAAACTGAGGCTATCATATTTTGGTCACTTCATGAGACGACAAGAGTCACTGGAAAAGACCATCATGCTAGGAAAAGTTGAGAGCAGCAGGAAAAGAGGAAGACGGAAGCCACGGCCCTCAATTTGCAAGACCTGAGCAAGGCTGTCAAAGATAGGACATTTTGGAGGACATTGATTCATAGGATCGCCATGAGTCGGAAGCGACTTGACGGCACTTAACACACACACAGACACACACACACACACAGCATTTTATGCAGTCAGTTGCTAAAACACTGGGAACTGAGCCAAAACCTGGGAATAACACAAAAGTATGTGAGTCGTAAAAGTCTGCCCAGATTGGAACCTTCCCCTTATAAGCACCCATCTATACTTAGCTGTGAGGAGCCCCGTGGTGCAGAGTGTTAAGCTGCAGTACAAGCTCTGCTCACGACCTGAGTTCGATCCCGACAGAAGTCGGTTTCAGGTAGCCGGCTCAAGGTTGACTCAGCCTTCCATCCTTCCGAGGTAGGTAAAATGAGTCCCCAGCTTGCTGGGGGTAAAGGGAAGATGACTGGGGAAGGCACTGGCAAACCACCCCGTAAACAAAGTCTGCCTTGGAAACGTCAGGATGTGACGTCACCCCATGGGTCAGGAATGACCCGGTGCTTGCACAGGGGACCTTTACCTTTTTATACCTAGCTGTACTTTTGTTTATCCGAGGAGGAAAGAGTTGCTGCTTCTGACCGCCATAAGTAGTAAACTCATTATGGGATGTGCAATCCTTGGGTATCAATTCAAGGTGTCAGCTTATCAAAACTCCATTGCATGCCTAGAGATTCCATCATGTTCTCCTTTCCACTCTCCATTACCATTTTTATGTGTTATCATCAGCATCCCGGAGGCAGCTAAAATTATAAGGAAAGGAGATGTCTGTGATTGCAGGACCCCGAGGTCATTAATGCAGCCTGACAGCAAAAAACTTAACATCAGTTCATTGAACAGAACTATAGCTCGCACAACATAAATTGGGAGGATTTGTATAGATGAGGTAGGGACACCATGAGGCGAGGCGATCGCTGTGTCGAAAATCTCCGATTATTTTAAAGTTTTGCCAGACAAACATGGAACTGGATGAAAACCACAGCTTTTCTTGGATATGTTGTGAACTGCATGATGTCACCTCTGCCTTTGGCTGCCTTACCACTTTACCATCGTTATTCATATAGTAACTGGAGGAGGTGAAGGAATTTGAACTGTCTTTTAGCCTCAGACTTCAGAGGGGGTCTGTAGAAACATGGAGGGATAGATAGGTACCTTGGATACTGCTGTGATGCTATCCCTTTCATGTGTAGATTGCTACTTCCAAGAAATCTTCCTTCCTTCCTTCCTTCCTTCTGGCTAACACCTTTCCCCCCTTTCTCCATGTTGCAGCCATGAGAACAGGACATGCCTTGCACATCTCTATCCGTCCTAGTATTGCTAGTAATATGAGAATGCTTTCTCTATTCTAGAATAGATTCCCTTTAAATAAAGGACTCATGTTTCTTTACAGGACAGAAAAACAGGCGACATGCGAACTTTATTTTCTCAGCAGCTGCACAATGCCAATTCCACTGTGCCATATGCACTCTGACAAGGGTTGCCAGGTCCCTCTTGGCAACCAGCAGGAGGTTTTTGGGGTGGAGCCTGAGGAGGGCAGGGTTTGGAAAGGGGAGGGACTTCCATGCCATAGAGTCCAATTGCCAATGTGACCATTTTTTTTGGTGAACTGATCTCTATCGGCTGGAGATCAGTTGTAATAGCAGGAAATTACCAGCTGTTACCTGGAGGTTGGCAACCCTAACTCTGATCAACATCACAGTGTCCTCAAGGATTAGGATAAGGGTCCATGTAAACCCATGGTTCTGAGTCAGCTATTTCTGCTCTGTATTATTTGATTGCTCCAACAGGCTAGTGGACATAGAGGAGAGGACTTTTGTGCTATTCCTACCAGGTAATGAAGTTCCCAAAGGATTATCTTGCCTTCACCTTCCAAAGAATTCCAAAAACTACTTTATTCCAGAGAATTTTTTCAAACATTGGCTTAGGATTGCCAGGTCCCTCTTCGTCACTAGCGGAAGGTTTTTTGGGGTGGAGCCTGAGGAGGGCGGGGTTTGGGGAGGGACTTCAATACCATAGAGTCCAATTGCCAAAGGAGCTCTCCAGCTAGTACCTGGAGGTTGGCAACCTACTTTGGCTTGATATTGTTTTCATTTGCAACGCTGGTCCTTTTTACTCATTGTTGCTTTTAATGACTTTTGAAATAGATTGTTCGTTAAAAAAATTCTTACAGCTCGCATGTTTTTGTTGCTCTTGTGATACTGCTGGTTGTTCTTTTGGATTATTAATTTCATTGTTTTATATTTAATTATGTGTTTTTCTTACATTTGTTCTTTTCCGTTCTTTCATGTTTGTGCTATTTTAATAGATGACCTAGAAATATTGTAAACAAGTAGCTAAAAAAGAAGAGAAAATGCATGTGGGGAAATTGCCTGAAGAAGACATTATCTAAAAAGATTATATTGTCATATAGCAAAGTAGCCTCTGCTATTAGATGCCCCAATGACAAATTAATAATGATAACAAAAACCTAGTACCTAACTGGAAGCTCTAACTTTGGTTCCACACATATAACCACGAATAACAGATTAACATTCCTTTACCCGGCATATAAAGGGTAGAGGGGAGCATCCTTTTACTACTATATTAGACCATGGGGAAATATTAACTCCCCCCTTTCTGTTCATAATATTAACAAAATTCTGCTACTACACTACTATTATATTAAGAACACTCTAAGTTGCCAAACAGGATAGAAGAAGAGTTGATTTTTATATCCCACTTTGCTCTACCTTTAAGGCGTCTCAAAGAGGCTTGCAATCGCCTTCCCTTCCCCTCCCCACAACAGACACCTTGTGAGGTAGGAAAGGCTGAGAGAGTTCAGAGAGAACTGTGACTAGGCCAAGGTCACCCAGCAGGCATCATGTGTCAGAGTGGGGAAACAAACCCAGCTCACTAGGTTAGAGTCCAAAAATTTGGGTTAATAAACCTGAAGCTGAAAAATACCCCCCCCCCCCAAATCTTTCTGAGATGCTCCACCAACCTTCTCCAGAGAAGGCTGGGGGGTGGAACTGAAGTAATCTACTTCCTGCCACTTCTCTGGTGTCTGGAGAAGTGGCAGGGGGTGGATTTCTGTCAGATCAGCTTCACTGGCCTTCTCTAGATCCCGGAGAAGGCCGGCAGGGCAGATCTAAAAGAAATCCACCCCAGCCACTTCTCCGGGCTCCAGAGAAGTGGTGGGGGTGGATTTCTGTTAGATCTGCTGCACCAGCCTTCTCTGGGGTCCGGAGAAGACCGGCGAGGCAGGTCTGAAAGCAATCAAGCCTGCACCACTTTTCCAAGTCTGGAGAAGCGGCAAGGACTGGATTGGTGTCAGATCCCTCCCCCTTGGGGTTTTCCATACCCTGGCGGTTCTGAAAACAATCCATCCCATGCCAGAGAAGTGGAGCAGGCTGGATTGGTGTCAGATCCATCCCCACCGGGCTTCCCCCTGGCCTGGCCTGGATTGGTCTTAGAGGCAGGTAAGTAAGGGGGGAGGGAAGGGGGGAAATGGTGGTGGGGTCAAAGCAGCCCAAATAATGCTAAAATTTTTGACATTATTTGGGATCTGCTTTTTTGGCTCCCTTTATTGTCGCCTTTTTCAATCATGAACCCCTCCCCCCCAAATACTGAAAAGGTAATTTTTTCAGGTTTTGGGATACCAATATGCATATCCCTAACAGCAACAAATTAAATTAATGTAATAACTCCTTTTTTGTGTGCCATCAAGTCACATCTGATTTAAGGCAACCCCATAGGGTTTTCAAGGCAAGAGAAATTTGGAGGTGGCTTACCATTGCCTACCTTTGCGTCACGTCCCTGGTGTCCTTGGGGGTTGAACATCCTTATACAACTAGGGCCGACCCTGCTTAGCTTCTGAGATCTGACAAGATGAAGCTATCCTGTGGCTATCCAAGTCCTATAGGCAGTCAATAAAACAGACAATAAAAACAAAGTAAAGGAAGGCAAACATACTGGGCCAGTGAACGTTACAATTCAGAATAACAATGTCCAAGATCCTGAGCTGGAGAACTCAGCTTCCAGCTCTAGATTCGGAGAACATATTGATTCATCTTCAAGATTAAGAACTTTGCTCAGCTGAGTCTATTTGTCTGATCCTTTTATTTCCAGGATATATTCACCGAGACGCTTACGGGCTCTTCATTTCACAGGCAATCTGCTGCTGTGAACTCCTCACTCGTAAGACAAAGTTATAATTAAAGCCTGATAGAATTGTCTGCAAAAAGATTGTTTTTCCTCCCTTCCTGACTCACTAGCTATCTTCGGCAAAGAAAGGCCAGGTCAGTTGACACCTGTCATTTCTTTCTGCCACCATTTTGTGAATATGCGGTTCTTATGGGCTAAGCATGGAAAATAGTAACAAATGCTTTTCATATCCAATTCACTTTCTCCTCATCTCTTAAGTCACAAGAGCTGTAAGAAAAGTCAAGAGGAAAAATGCCAGAATTAGCAAACATTCTTACCCTTTTGGAACTCCAGCATCTGATCTCGAAAACGCAGCCCAAAAAGTAAAGCAATCAGCTAAAGTATCTGAAGAAATGAGCTGTGACTCACGAAAGCTCGTACCCTGCCAGAAATGTTGTTAGTCTTTAAGGTGCAACTGGACTCTTGCTCTTTTCTACTAATCAGCTAAAGTGTTCTGACTTGCAATGTTTTCACAGACTTCTACCGGATAATGCTGTCAAGCAGATGAACTGTATCTTAAAAGCATCCTAAGCAGACTCCATGGAGAAATTTACAAGCAATCTGATGTACCAGTAAAATAGCATGGTTTGTAGAAATAATTTCACCCAGAGGAAGATTTGTAACAAGCTTTTCTTTTAGAGTTTTTTTTTAGGGTGGTTAAGAAAATCGATTTGGATCGTATTAAAAAACAACAACAGCAAATACCAATATTAAGATTAGATCCTGTACATATTGCTGCTGTAAGCTTTGAAAGTAGAAATCAATATGTCCCTCTTTATTCTACCTTTTAGACACAGGAATGTTGCAATATAACTGAAACCATTTTCTGACAAGTAAATCTTTATTGCGTTACCCACCCAGAAATATATCAGTCTGGTGTTTTTTTTTGCTTGTTCATTTTTTGTGTGTGGAAAGGAAACAGCAGCATCCCAGTGTAGAATATTCTAGCTGTGTAATCCAGATGTAAACATATCAAGAATATTTCCTAGTAAAAAAAAAAATCAGATTACGATTGTTTCTGTCCCCTTCCCATTTTTGACAATGCATCTTGACCTTTTTTATAGATTATGTTTCTTGGCCATACATACGAAGAAGAAGAAGAAGAAGAGGAGTAGGAGGAGTAGGAGTTAGTTTTCGTATGAGGAATCAAACCAGCTTACAATCACCTTCCCTTCTCCTCCCCACAACAAGCACCCTGTAAGGTAGGTGGGGCTGAGAGAGTGTGACTAGCCCAAGGTCACCCAGCTGGCTTCATGTGGAGGAGTGGGGAATCAAACACGGTTCTCCAGATCAGAGTCCACCGCTCCAAACCACCGCTCTTAACCACTACACCATGCTGGCCCTGGCATTAACACTTGTCATGCCTGCGCTTCTGCACTACACCACGTTTTGCTAGTCTTATTGAAACAACGTCTGTGTGTATGCTGGTTCCATTTACTGAGCCATTAGTGAATCGGTCTACTTTGTTTGTTCAATTGTTTGAGCTGCAAGTTTTGTCACCAAATAGCCCATTAACACTGCCAAATGATTTCCTCTTCTCCATACTCTAAGGTTGGTCAGTAGCTTGGCTAGTAGGTGGGATGATGGAGCTCTTCCTCAGCTTAACTCAAGTTCCTGATAAGCAAGACTGACAACTTTTTTTTTCTTTTCAGAATCTGGCTAAGGTCTAGAATCAAACACGGATCTCCAGATTAGAATCCACCGATCCAAACCACCCCTGTTAACGACTACACCACACTGGCCCTGGCATAAACTCTTGTCACACCTATGCTTCTGCACACCTACGCTTCTGCACACGGGGAGGAGTGGGTGGGGCAGCAGCAGCCAAAAACAGTGTAAGAAAAGGATGTGAGGCTGCTATTGATGCCCATTCCTGTACCACTTGCTGCTGCTAGAGGGGTCACTTTCTTAGGTGCCTGTGTGGATGCAGCTTTAGGGCTGCCAACTCTGGGTTTTGAAATCCTGGAGATTTGTTGTAGAGACTGAGGAGGACAGGATTTGAGGAGGGACTGGCCTCAGTAGGGTATGCCATAGCCCACCCTCCAAAGCAGTCATTTTCTCCAGGGAACTGATATCTGCAGTATGGAGATCAACTGTAATTCTGGGAGATCTGTGGACCACATGTGGAGGATTGCAACTCTGACCTGGATTCTTGGTGGTCGTCTTCAGCCCAATGGTGGAGCATCTAAGTGTTAGGGATGTTTTTAATATTCTCACCCCTGCAATGTCAAACCTCATTTTTGCTTCTCCTGTTTGTGAAATGAAATGATGACTCTTCATTTTTCTGCCTGTTCCTGTTTCCTTGCACAGCATTTTTCTGATAAACCTATGCACTTTTCAACATTGTGTGCCAATAAATCACCATTATATGCTACGTGCGCATGTGTAAAAGGACCCATTGCCTATATAAATCAATGCATTGTGTATAACAACCGTACAATGTACATACACACTAAACATTAATTTACAAAACTAGCAGCGAAAATGGGAAACTCGCTGTAAAAAAAGAACAAACATAAAAGAAACCAAGTAGGAAGCATTCACTCATTCCTGCTACATATTAATAACTCAATTAAAAACACTCCATCACTTATAGAGACCTTAAATGTGTAAAAATAAACATCTGATACAATCTCTGCCAGAGCCTGGTTGTAGATGAAGCTTGGATGAGAATATTGTCGAAGGCTTTCACGGTCAGAGTTCATCAGTTCTTGTAGGTTATCCGGGCTGTGTGACCGTGGTCTTGGTATTTTCTTTCCTGACGTTTCGCCAGCAGCTGTGGCAGGCATCTTCAGAGGAGTAACACTGAAGGACACTGTCTCTCAGTGTCAAAGTGTGTTGGAATTACCTTTGATTCTTTTGCAGGACAATGACTCAGCTCAAACCCAACCCCCTTCTGACTATATATATATATATATTATATATTAAACACACTTTGACACTGAGAGACACTGTCCTTCAGTGTTACTCCTCTGAAGATATGCCTGCCACAGCTGCTGGCAAAACATCAGGAAAGAAAATACCAAGACCACGGTCACACAGCCTAGATAACCTACAAGAACTTGGATGAGAAGTGTGTGTGTGTAAAGTGCCATCAAGTCTCAGCCAACTTATGGCAACCCCATAGGGTTTTCAAGGCAAGAGACTAACAGAGGTGGTTTGCCATTGTCTTCCTCTGCATAGCAACCCTGAAATTCCTTGGTGGTTTCCCATCGAAAGACTAACCAGGACTACCCTGCTTAGCTTCCACAATCTGATGAGATCATGCTAGCCTGGGCCATTAAGGTCAGGGCAAGTCACCAGCTATTACAACTGATCTCCAGGTGTTGGATGTAAATATACACTCTCCTCTGTGACCAGATTTATTATCACAAAGTAGAGACGACACTAGGTTTAAGAAGCAAAGGGAGAAAAAAGCTTTTTTTATTTTGCCAGGCAAAAGAGGAAGACATTTCAGCCCTTTTCGGGTTCAAAAGTGAAAGTCTCCTAACAGACTCCGCCTAGTTCTCATATTTATACTTTTCCAGAGTTCTTTGTTCTAAGAGGATTTGAATATTTCCTCCTCTCAAATCCACCCTAACTCTGATTTCATTTTGTGGTCACATGTATATGATCTCATCTGTTATTTGGTGATATCCTGTACCAGATACGAAAGATCACCTGCTTTGTTCAGTTTAAGTTAGACAGGACTATTTTCTACTGACTTATATAAATAACCACAGCTTACAAATATAATAGAAAAATAACATTTTTCTAATATGCTAGAATTAAATTAATTAAAATCTTACACATCCCACAGTCCCCCCTCATGATCAAAATCAAAATTATTTTGAATCTTGATCATTTTATTATATTAACTTGCAATTTTAAAACAATAATGTAGACACAATGTTTCCCTAGCCACTTTTTTTTTAACCCAAAGGACCAAATAATACATTAAAATGGCTTTCTAAAAGAGTCTTAAACATCTACTCTTGTTCTTTAGCTAACAATTGTGCTTTGGTTTCCAAGTTTTTAATCATAAGTCTTGTTGATTTTTGAATAAAAATTAAGTTCGCCTGCAGGTTTGACCAACTACTTCGAGCCTCTTGCACTTGAGCTCTTTCTCCAGTTGCAGTGGCTTTGGCTGCCACGACGTCATCTACTGCCCTTTTGATCTTGGCCTCACACGGTGGTAGCACTTTCTTGCATCTGGATTAATGGACCCAGCCTTTTTTTCCATTTACCTTCACTGCGACATTTGTGGTGAAAAGAATTTGGAACGGACCCGTCTACCTGAGCTGGAGAGTAGTATGCTTTTAAGATTTTACAAACACCCAGTCTCCTATTAAAAAAAGAATGGACAACAGAGTTTAGGGGGAGAGGTTGTACAACACAAGCCAGTTTTTGGGTTTCCTTCAAAGCTGCACTTAAAGTTTTTATATAGTTTTTCATATGTTTCCAACCTCTTTATTGGGTGTTCCCTGATTCTAAAAATGCTAAAAGAGACATTTATACAGAGCCTCAAAGGGCAACAACTTGTGTGGCCCCCGGGCTAATATACGGATGCGTGTCAGTGTGATAGGCAATACATCTGACCATTTTAAATTAGTTTTTTTTTTACACAAATTTTAATTAACATTTCTTTTTAGGGTCTGATTCATTTTTTTTACTGTTCCTGGTAACTGGGATCGCCAAGCCATGTAAAAACTATATTTTATTTTCATTTTTTTTAAAACTGTTTTATAACTTTCCTAACAAATAACCCCCTCTGTCTACATATACCCTTTGATATGTTACATGCTTTTGCTATGTGTTTTGTTTTCTGATAAATGCCCTTTCCATTGTATGACTGCAAGAATATTTCTGTTAACCCTGTTCCCCAGATGACTATTCTAGTGTAATTGTGTGAGGATGTGTGTGATGTGTACCCTTAGGCTTTTTTTAACCACCCCCCTCTTGTTTTTGTAGTCCCTACTTTTGCCATTCAGTTCCTTTTTTTCTTCAGTGCAGGGCCCTGTAGGTGGTAGTGTAAAAACTGGGGTTAAAGTCATTACCATATCACAGGATGTTGATTTTGCTGTAGTCACTTTTGCCATTTCATCAGCTCTGCAATTTCCTTTGGCCTCCTTGGTATGTCCAGTTTGATGTTATTGTCACCTGTAACTAAATATTGTCCAAAACCTGTAAAATTAAATTTCCATGCTTTACAGCTTCCCACTAGCTGTCAGGACTCTTTGTTCTTTTCAGATGTATTTATATGCTTGTACAACTCCAAAAGCATCTTTGCTGTCAGTATAAATGTTCACAGTCTTACCTGCTGCTTTAAGTAAGGCCTGGTTCAATGCATATAATTCGGCTGCTTGTGCTGAAAATGACGCTGGTAATGGCTTTGCTTCAAGCACTTCGCACTCAGTCACCAGGCTGTATCCACTTTGCCTTTTTCCACTCACCACTCGAGAAGATCCATCAATTTAAATTTCGAGATCTGCGTTGTGGATAGGCTCATCTACCCGTGCCATGGTGCACATATCTACAGTCTGTAGACAGTTAGTTGTTACAGGCAGCAGACTAGCAGGATTTTTGTAAGTCATTTGGCTCCTTTCCGTTGTAACAAAATAGTCACTGCATGAGGGCAAAACACTTTGATTGGATGTTCAATAGTCAATTTTTTTGCTTCCTTCACAGCCAGGGCAGTTGCAGCTACTGCCCTCAAGCATGGAGGCCACTCTTGTGCCACTGGATCCAGCTGTTTTGATAAATAAGCTACAGGTCTTTCAGTTAGCCCACAAGTTTGTGTGAGGACCCCCGCCATGCAACCCTCCTTTTGCAGGTCAGGGATACCCAGAGCTGGTGCTGTCATCAAAGCTTGCTTTAGCTTTTTTTACTTATGTGCATTTTCAGGTTCCCACTACAATACTTCTGGTTCCTTATCATGGCATATTTTTATAAAGTCTCTGGTTAGTTTACTATACTCTTTTATCCACTCACGACAAAATTTCAATATTCCCAAGAAGGACCTTAGCTGTTTTTTAGTTTGAGGGAGTGGCATGCGATAAATAGTCTTCCCTGTGTTATTTTGTGTCCCAAATAAATTACTTCCCTTTGGGCTACTTGGAGTTTTTCCTTTGAGACCCTATATTTTTTCTGTCTTAAGAAATTCAGCAATGAGATCGCTCCCTCTAACACCAGCTTCTCTGTTTTTGCAGAGATTATCTGGATTTTTTCACCTCAGGAGAAACAGGTCCTTAGAGTTGGCATCCAGTGGAATGCTAAAAAGGCATTTTTCAAATTTGTTACACTAAACCATACATGGTGTCCTGATGGGATGTACAGGAAAGTGTGAGGATCTGACACCATTGGATGCCCATGTTGAACAATTTCATTAATTTCCTTTAAATCCTCAACTATCCTCTTCTCTTTCCTTTTTTACCTGGCTTTGGCAATGCCAGAATAGGGATGTTGTCTCCCATTTGTCAGCAACTGCTGTACTACTGGTAATTTTAACTGGCATTTACACTCCCAGTCAAAGGTTACCTGTATGGGTGAAATGTTTAACTGGCCTGCATTGTCATCTTGCACTTACAGCATTCGTTTACAAATAATATATATACCCTTTTTTTTTTTAATTAATGATGCCACTTTTATGTTATAACAACATAAAAACAGAAAAACATAAAATAAAAAGACACTGTCCTTCAGTGTTACTCCTCTGAAGATGCCGGCCACAGCCGCTGGCGAAACGTCAGGAAAGAAAATTCCAAGACCACGGTTACACAGCCCAGATAACCTATGAGAACCAATGAACTTTGACCGTGAAAGCCTTCAATAATACCCTGGCTTTAATTTGACTGTGTTTTAAAACACTTAATATATTAACATGATTTCTCCGTCCCTGGAGAAAACAGGCACCCAGCATCACCAATATCCATCTTATTGAATAACCATAACTATCCTTTTTCTTTATAAACCCTTCTGCTTTCCTCTTTTAAAGTCTTTCCCAACCATACATAACACCTTTCCTCAGCCCTCTTAAGCCACAACACTTGCCCCTTCACAACACACTCAAAACATGCTCTAACTTTCTCATAACTTACTTATTCCCTCATATTAATACACATTGCCTTTCCACCTTGTAAGCATTTCCAGTCTGTTTCTTTTTTTATAAAGTTTTATACAGTTCACAAGACTCTGCTTTCCAAATTCCAAACACTTTTGACTTGACCCCTCCTCCTGCGTTCAGCAAGAGGGCTGGTTCAGTCAGAGTTAACTTAAAATTCCTTTTTTTTTCTTCTTAATTTTGTTTCACATTTTAAACTTCAGAGAAAGAAAGGATCTTCTGTTAACAAAACAGTATTTCTGCCTTGATTTACGACCAGTCTGAGAGAGAGAAGAAGAACAGAAACACTTTGAAGCGGAGAAAGGAGGGGCATGGGGGATTTTTTCTCTTCCAGTCTCTTCCTCAGAAAGAAGACAACCAGATTACTTTTCTCCCAGCAAAGAACAGATTTTCAACAGAAAACAACAACAACACACACAACAAAACCAGACTACTCAAACAATTTGATTTCCTTTCGGCAACACAGTTTGAAGGGAGGAGGGAAATTCCTTTTGGCTGACGCCTTCCAGTATCCCAGGCTGGCCCCATAAAAAAATAAACACGTTAACATTTGTCAAATAATCACATAACCCTTAATAAAATACTTCACAGAAAGAGGGAACATAAATCACGCTGGACAAGACAAGACACTACGTTCCCTTTTTTAGGCATTTACCTCTTCCAATGCCCTGGAGGCAACTGGAAAAATTCCGGATCAGCACAGGATTCTACAATCCCTGCTCTTGCTTTTTACACTGACAATAAAATACCATTGGCTGAACCCTTTGTTACAGCCCCCGTTACCATTCCAACTCAGTGGCGTCCCACTGAGCCCCTTATCCATGGTGGCGTTGCTTCTGCCTTCTCCTCTTAGAAGGGCTTACCTCTAAGATCTGCCCCACCATTAAGGTCCCGTAATTCCTTTCCGCGGTTCCTTACCTCCAGCCCGTTGCTTCTCCTGGGTCGGTTTAAAAGTGGGACTCTGCAATTGCACTCACCCCCAGATGCTGTGTCTGCCAAGCTTGAGGACCAGCGAAATCGCCGGGTGCACCTGTCCTACAAAACTTCGACACCCGTCATCTGTGAGCAATTGACAACCAGATGTCCCATCTGGGGTGCCATAAATCTGTTGGATGTAAATATACACTCTCCTCTGTGACCAGATTTATTATCACAAAGTAGAGACGACACTAGGTTTAAGAAGCAAAGGGAGAAAAAAGCTTTTTTTATTTTGCCAGGCAAAAGAGGAAGACATTTCAGCCCTTTTCGGGTTCAAAAGTGAAAGTCTCCTAACAGACTCCGCCTAGTTCTCATATTTATACTTTTCCAGAGTTCTTTGTTCTAAGAGGATTTGAATATTTCCTCCTCTCAAATCCACCCTAACTCTGATCTCATTTTGTGGTCACATGTATATGATCTCATCTGTTATTTGGTGATATCCTGTACCAGATACGAAAGATCACCTGCTTTGTTCAGTTTAAGTTAGACAGGACTATTTTCTACTGACTTATATAAATAACCACAGCTTACAAATATAATAGAAAAATAACATTTTTCTAATATGCTAGAATTAAATTAATTAAAATCTTACACATCCCACACAGGTGACTGGTTGTGGCTTGATTCTTCCCTTATCCTGGACAAACATGTGTCCAGGGTGGCAAAGGCAGAGTTTTATCACCTATCCTGAGTAGGGTTGCCAACCTCCAGGTGTTGGCTGGAGCTCTCCCACTATTACAGCAGATCTCCAGGCGATAGACATCCATTCCCCTGGAGAAAAGGGCTGGTTTGGCAATTGGACTCTATGGCATTGGAGTCCTGCCCCTCTCCAAACCCCACTCTCCTCAGACTCCACCCCCCAAAATCTCCAGGTATTTCCCAACCCAAACCTTAACGCCGAGCCTGCCAGCTGGCCCCCTATCTGTCCTGCTCGGACCATGCCAATGTGATCCATGTGTCCTTCACCTCCATATTAGACTACTTTAACACACTCTCTGTAGGGCTGCCTTTGATGGTCAGGTGGTCCAGAATGTGTCTGCCGGATTGCAGAGTGGGTCTCCCTGGTCTGCACATATAACATCAATAGTTCGGCATCTGCACTGGCTTCTGATCAGCTTCTGGTGCCGATTCAAAGTGCTGTTTCTGACCTATAAAACCCTAAATTGTCTGGGACAGTCTTACCTGCATGGCCGCCTCTCCCAGTATGACCCCGCCCCTTGCCTCAGATCATCTTCGCAGGGCCTTCTACAGGTGCCTGCCCCCTGAACTAACTGCCTGCCTGTCAACCACCAGGGCAAAAGGTACTTTCAGTGGCTGCCCCCTCTCTCTGGAACCTGTTCCCTGGGGAATTTCATGCCCTGTGGGACCTTCCAGCTGCTTTGGAACAGCTTGGAAGGCAATTTGAAGCCAATATGGCAGGTATTAAAGGGTTAGGCAGACACATGCAGTCTCAGCTTCACATCTCCCTCTCCTGAGGTCACCTTTTCCTGGAAAGCAGCCATTTGGGCTTCTGCCAGCGTGTGTAATGTGTAGTTCCACCCTCAGACTGCTGGCATATTTTCTAGCTAGGATATATATTTTCGAATTGTCATTATCTGCACACACTGTTAGCCTAACATAATTATCCTAAACAGATATTTTTACAATAATTATCTGTCTAGGAATCTTTTTGCTACCATACATTTTATAAAACAATTTTCTAAAATTAAAACACAAGTGACAGTCTTAATGGTCTAGTTCATAAATTGGTGAACTAAGTGTTCCTATTTAAATAAATTATCTAAGTGCGTATAATTTTAAATGCAATTATCCTTGTAAGTCTGGATTGCTTCACTTTCTCGGTATTCAGAAGTTCATACCATAGTATGTTTTAACCTGATGCTTTTTCATGAGGGCTGTATAATAAAGGCCAGGATTGCCTGACCTAAACACTTACTAGTGCAAGAGATCAACTGTACCTAGGTTGTGTGTGAACGGTGGAGAGGTCCGGGGTCAATGTGACATGCCCTATCCTCCAAATAGTAGGATATCCAATGTTGTTGCCACAGAGGTTTCTTGTCCACACATCTGTTTTATATTTGTGGTTGGCTACTGCTCGCTATTCACACCCTAGTTGCACAAGTACAACTGGATGCATCTTTTAAGAGAGCCAGCATGGTGTAGTGGTTAAGAGTGGCAGACTCTGATCTGGAGAACCAGGTTTGATTCCCAGCTCCTCCACATGAGTGGTGGAACTCTAATCTGGAGAACAGGGTTCGATTCCCCACTCCTACACATGGAAGCTTGCTGGGTGAACTTGGGCTAGTTATAGTTTTCTCAGAACTCTCTCAGCCTCATCAACCTCACAAGGTGCCTGTTGTGTGTGTGTGTGCGTGGGGTGCGAAGGTGATTGTAAGCCAGCGTGGTGTAGTGGTTAAGAACGGTGGTTTGGAGCGGTGGAGTCTGATCTGGAGAACCGGGTTTGATTCCCCACTCCTCCACATGAGTGGCGGAGGCTAATCTGGTGAAGTGGATTTGTTTCCCCACTCCTACACATGAAGCCAGCTGGGTGAGCTTGGGCTAGTCACAGCTCTTTCAGCCCTACCTACCTCACAGGGTGTCTGTTGTGGGGAGGGGAAGGGAAGGTGATTGTAAGCCAGTTTGATTCTCCCTTAAGTGGCAGAGAAAGTTGGCATATAAAAACCAAATCTCCTTTTTCTCCTTCTTTGAGACTCCTTATGGTAGAGAAGTCGGCATATAAAAACCAACTCTTCTTCTTCTTCAACTTAAATCAGAAAGATTGCATTTCCTGTTTTTTGCACTGGTGTAATCTCCAGCATCTTCCCGAGAAAGGGTTGCAAAAACTCATCACTAGATTAGCTGGTTTAATGGGCAGATAGTGAATGCATACAGCAACAGCTAAGTACTAAGCCTCAACTGAAAAATCTCAAATTGACCCCTCCCTGCTTACTGTGTACCTTTTAAAATTGGAGGAGGTGGTGGCAGAAGGGGAGCAGGGAGCAGCAGCTGAGAGAAAGCAGCCGATTCCCAAAAGAAACCAGTTCAGTTGTGCATATCGGTTGCTTCAAAGTGAACTCAGTTGCATCAGAACAGCTTGCCAAACGATCAGCTCCCTGCAAGCAAGATAAGAGCTAAACCATTGGGTGATCAAGAATGAATAGCTAGTGTTGGGTATTACAGAATACCTAGTATCATTTTGACCACTTGAGTTTTCTTTTTTTTCCTTTTTAATATGTTTTATTGTTACAAAGTGCAAAAAACAAAAAACAAAAAACCACAGGAACATCAGAAATTAAGAAAGAAAAAAACACTGCATAGATACAAAGACCGAAAGAAAAAAAACAATCACAAAAATTACATAGACCAAAGAAAAAGACCATTATTTAACTTCATTTGCAAACCCCAATGGGAGCATCAATATATTCCACTAATTCTCTGCTCATTAGGACATAAAATATTGGTTTACCTAATTAAATTACTTATTTTACAGTCAGAGGTTTTACCAGAATAAAGTAACAAATTACCCCACACCTTATTAAATTCTTTCCCCACCTTATATCCTTGAATTACTCTGGTATTAAAAGTAATTTTTTCCAAAATCATGAACATTTTTATTTTCTGTCGCCAGCTGTCCAACGTAACATTTTCTGCCATTTTCCAATTCGCGGCGATTACCAACCTTGCTGCTATAATCAAAAAACTTACTAATGTTTTCTGTGTACAATTCCCGTTTTCATTCAAAAATAGATTCAGGAGAACTATCTGCACTGAGGGTTCTATTTGTTCTTTGGTAATCGCCTCAATTTCCTTAAAAAAGTATTTCCAAATTTTTTTGTATAATTGGACAGTCCCACCACATGTGAATTCTCCAGCCCAGATGTTGGTATAATTCCCCTCAGTGCTTCTTATCACTCTCTATCTAGATTTGTATTGTTACTTCCAAGCTGGTAGAAGCAGCCCAACCCTTTGCCAAGCAGACTTCTCATAGCTGTTTTAGGGTCACTGCCTAGAGGGGAGGTGAAGAACCTAATCCAGCAACTCCTTTAGCACAGGAAAAAGAGGTGGTAGGAGGAGGGTTCTCTTCCTTACATGCAGGCTAGTTGCTGTGTGTTCAAACTCACAAGTTGTCTAGGTCATTTATGCATGGGAGTTTTACCCGAGGTTCGTTGCTCACTGGACCCACACTTTCCTGTTGGGAGTCTATGCACCAGCAGTCTCCAAGCTCAAATCAGGAAGTTTTTGAATCCCTGCCCCTTGAAATGCTGTTTCGTGATTGGCTGCAGTGAGAGAAAAGTTCCCTCCCCTCCAAACCCAATGGCAGCATTTTTTTTTAAAGAACAAATGACAGAGCAATCTGAAATGAAGGGGGAGTGATCCAAGTTTTAAAAAGTCTTTCTTCTGCTCAGAAAGAGCTCCGAGGATGCAGGAAGCAGGTAGTATTTGAATCCTCACCTCTGGGCATGCTGCTTTGTAATTGGCTGAGAGAGAAACCAAGCTTGCTTGTCCCGCACTTTGCCTTATGCACAGGGATTTCACCTGAACTGAGCTCAGGGGAGAGGGAAGAATTGGGTTAACAGAGGAACTGGAAGTCCTGGGATTTGTGAGGGCTGGCAGAGAGGTCATCACTAATGGAAGGAAAACTCATGTATAACTCCAAGGAATAACCAAGACGTGAATGAAATTACCCATGCATAAACGACCCTAGATTAACTCACACCATGCACAGTAACACCACTTCTGTGGCCAAAGCAGTTGGTTGCAGGGTACTGTGGCATTGTTACACTCCATTGGCAATGGGTGGAAAGATGGTGGCAGAGCAGCAGCAAACGGTATTATAGCCTCTTTACAACCAAGGGATCTTCTTCTTTTCCTGTAGACTGTAGATCAAAGAAATCAACTTTTTGGGTTTCTTGTGCTGCCTTACATTTCTTGGTGCGATCAAGGGAGGCTGTTTAGTATTTTGAAAAGTGATACCATGGATAAGAGGTAGCAATCTTCCAGGAACTTCAAGGACTCAGTGCTAAATTGAGCTGGTTTGTAGCCTTTATGGGAAATTTTACATGCGGCAGAATTGGCGAGAGTGATTTATCTGTCGTCATTATCGATATGGGGAATAAATGCACCCATACGTGTTCTGGATGCCCCACTCAGTTAAAATCTGCCAAACAGCTTAAGATACACACTGCACTGGCTAAATTATTCCTGATTTGCAGACATCCTATAGTCAATAGGAAGAATACGATAACAAAAGCTATTCTTTTGTTGGATTGAAGAGCTTCCCTGAGTAGGGCCTTTTTCAAGCTGCCTCAAGAAATGCAAAGCTCCTTCTTCTTTAATGACAGGTAGGGTTGCCAACCTCCAGGTCCTAGATGGAGATCTCCTGCTATTACAACTGATCTCCAAGTGACAGAGATTAGTTCACATGGAGAAAATGGCCGCTTTGGCAATTGGACTCTATGTCATTGAAGTCCCTCCCCTTCCCAAACCCTGCCCAACTCAGGCTCCGCCCCAAAAACCTCCTTCCAATGGCGAAGAGGAACCCAGCAACCCTAATGACAGGTAAGGCCTCATGTTTTGATGGGACAAAAATCAAAACTAATTATGAGTCAGCTCAGACCTAATGATGGCTTCTTTCCTGCGTGGTGTACTGGTTAAGAGCAGTGGACTCTAATCTGGAGATCTGGGTTTTATTCCTCACTCCACATGAGTAGCGGATTCTAATCTGGTGAACTGGGTTGGTTTCCCCACTTCTACACATGAAGCCAGCTGGGTGATCTTGTGCTACTCACAGTTCTCTTCGAGCTCTCTCAGCCTCACCTACCTCACAAGGTTTCTGCTATGGGGAGAGGAGGGGAAGGAGATTATAAGCTAGTTTGATTCTTCTTAAAAGGTAGAAAAGATTGGCATATAAAAAACAACTCTTTTTCTTCTTCTTTTCCAAGCTGCAGGAAAATACACATTTTATGGACTTCCCCTGCCCATGAAAGTGCCACCTTCTAAAAGCTAGACATAAAAATGGGAAAGAAGGAGCATATTTCTATGTGAACATGCATTTGTTGGGTCCACACTTATTTGATGCAAGGAAGGAAAAAAATACAATGAAAATTAATGGACCAGACAGGTTGAATGAAAACCAAGGAGGAAACAGATGAGTACTGAAAAACAAACCAACTGACATGGCTTAGTATGCAAGATATGACATCCTGAAATAAATTGAATATGCATCTGATCAGATGAGATTAGACTTCACTAAAGCAATAAGAAATACACAGGCTATACTGACTGCTGAGTGGGGGGATTTTTTAAAAGAAATATGGAATTTTGCCTGGTAAAATAACTAGCAAATAAAATAAATGAATCAGAATGGTGTTGGGGTGACACTTACAGTTACACTCTTACAGTACAATCCTAAACAGGTCTACTAAGGTTGTTTATGCATGGGATTTTTACCTGAGGTTTGTTGCTTGCTGGACCCACACTTTCCTGTTGGGAATCTATGCACCAACAATCTCAAATCAAGTCCCTGCCCTTTTAAATGCTGCTTAGTAATTGGCTTACTTTGTATAGTTTACTGTGAGAGAACCCCCCCCCAAAAAAAACCAAGTGCTGCATAAAAATTATTTTAAGAACAAAACAACAAAAAATGGAGCAATCTGAAGGGGTGGGGGAGAAATCCAAGCCTCAGTGTTAAAAACCTTTTCTTCTGCTCAGAAAGAGCTCCGAGGAAGCAGGAAGCATTTGAATCTCTGCCTCTTCGCACACTGCTTTATAATTGGCTGTGACAGAAACCAAGCTTGCGTGTCCCGCGCTTTGCCTTATGCACGGAGATTTCACCCGGGCTGAGCTCAGGGGAGATGGAAGAATCGGGTTAACAGAGGAACGGGAAGTCCCAGAATTTGTGAGGGCTGGCAGCAAGATCATCTCGAATGGACTGAAAACTCATGCTTAACTCCAAGGAACAACTGAGACAGACTGGGGGCAAACGTGAGTGAAAGTACCCATGCATAAACGACCTAAGAATCCTATTCTGATCTATTCAGTTGAGTTTAATCCCAGGAAATTGTACATAGGATTGCACTTCCAGTCACCTTGGGCAAATCACCAACTCATGACTTTTGCAAAGATAAAACATGCTAACAGCACGTGGGAGGCTATGCGGTGTCTCTTGTGTTGCTGCTGCTGCTGCCACCACAGAGGTGAGATTGGCCCCCAGAGTGTATCCCTGTGGGGGCAGCTGCCAGTTCAAATGGTAAAAGTGTTGTCTGTGCATGCACAGATAACTCTGTTTTTTATATAAACCCCCAATGATTTTTTTTAAAAAACAACTTTTCAAAATTTTCTGCAGACCTTGAGGGTTTCCCAAGTTTGCAGAAACTTCTGTTTGGGGTAAGTGTATCCCTTATCTGTAGATTTAGTAGAAAAGAGCAAGAGTCCAGTAGCACCTTAAAGACTCATACCTTGCCAGAAAATATTTTTGTTAGTCTTTAAGGTGCTACTGGACTCTTGCTCTTTTCTACTACTGCAGACAGACTAACACAGCTACCCACTGTGAATTATCTGTAGATTTAGGTATCCACAGACAGAGGGCACAGTTGGGAATTAAATATATAGACATAACTCCTGACCTGGATGGCCCAGGATAGCCTGTCAGATCACAGAAGCTAAGCAGGGTTGGCCCTGGTTAGTATTTGGATGGGGGACCATCAAGGAATACCAGGGTCGTGACACAGAGGCAGGCAATGGCAAACCATTTCTGAACGTATCTTGCCTTGAAAACCCATAAGGCAGTTGTGATTTGATGGCCAAAACAACAACAACAACCCCCCATACACACACACGCACGAACATAAAGCAAAACTACAGAAGTGTAAAACCAATCTAATACCAGCATAGAAGAATCACTTGTCTTTTGATTTTTTGCAAAAAAGAACTTGAGGAAGGATGAGTCAGGAGTCTACAAAATAAAAGAGAACCAAAAAAGTGCAGGTTCGTGGTATGGATGCTTGCTTTGCAGGACCTGCCTCTCCCAGGTGAAGGCTGATGGGTAGGTGCTTTCCCAAGGACCCCCACAATTTCCCACAGTTTGTGGCCCAGTACCTCTTACATAAAATGTAGCACCATGGGCCATGGGAACCAGCCCGTCAGATGATAAAGGAGATTTTCTACATGATTCCTTCAAGATTTGTGGGGTGTGTATGTGAGGAGAACTTACTGCACCATGACCTGAGTTCCTGTGGGGTTGTTGAGAAATATTGCATAAAGAGTAGAAAAGATCTGAGGGCTTCTGAGCTCTGTAGTGAGCACAATTTGTCTCAAGCTTATATTAAATAATGTGTCTGGGGTATCCTTGAGCTGGCTGAACTTTTAGTTTAAGAAATATAAACCAAGGGGGAAAAAATCAACTGCTTTTCTTAAGAGTACATTCTGTCTCTCCCACCCAGTCCCTTTTTCAGGAAAAAAAAAATGTCCCGAGAGACTCTTCAGACAATACATGTGTGTGTGTGTGTGTGTGTGTGTGTATTCTTGGCTATGGCTATTGTTAAATCTGTGCAATACCATCTCAAGTACAGTTGTCTGAAGCTGTTAGACGACAGGCATTGTTGAAAAACACCGTTTCTTGAAGTAGTTTCCTTCGGTCTCAACACATTTATAACTGCATCATTGTGTTTCAGGGTTATTGCTAAGGTCCGCAGGGCAATATCATATCATACAGGGAGCTTTTTATGTGGGCACTTATCACTGTGTGCAATAAAACAATTTGATCCAAAGCGAGTGTGCCCCAAGCAAGTATTCTTATGCCACTGACACATGAAATTGTATTTCTTCACATTAGTATTTATGGATATGGAAATATAACTATCTTTGAATGTTTTGTTATACTGTTAGGTCGAATTCTAAACTCATTTGGATAAAGATAAAATAACCAGAGGGATCTTGTAAACAGGGCTGAAACGTATGCTCTTCCACATACCCTCAAGCAGAGGGGAGGGGGAATTCAGTAGCAGGGGAATTATATCCTTCAGCGCATGTCTGGTAGAGGCTTATGCCCAGATCCAGAGGCTTACCAAAATGGTCAACAATCTTGCACTCTGCGGGGGGCACCTTTTCCGCTTGCATGCAAACAATATGTGAGGCTGGTTCTCAATGTGGACTGTTTCAAAGGGGAAGAACAACAGAACTGTACTGTTGAGGTGTATGGAGTGATAGGGTTGCCAACCTCCAAGTACTAGCTGGCGATCTCCTGCTATTACAACTGATCTCCAGTCGATAGAGATCAGTTCACCTGGAGAAAATGGCCACTTTGGCCATTGGACTCTATGGCATTGGCTCTCCCAACTGTTTGGCCTGACCTACCTAAGGCATGGATATGGGCATCCATGAAGAAATCTGCCCAGTGATGGTGAGCCCCCACCCCAAGTATATTATTGAGACTCGGAAACATTTTGTAGTGTCATCTAACAGAGCAGAGCAGAAAACCCGTGCCCTCTACTGTGCATTTTTGAGATGTGCTGATGAGGGAGGATTTAATTGTTAAAAAGGATCAAGAGGGGACTTCTAAGGACAGAATCATTAGTATAATATTATAGCGCTTCCGCACAAGTTTTAAAGGCTGCCATCCATACATCACTGGATATTGTATTATCTTTTGCTACACAGCAATCATTCACAATGAACACAATGACCTATTCTCTCCAGTCTCAGAGGAGCATGCCTATTATATTAGGTGCTTTGTAACCCAGGCAGGATAATGCTGCTGCAGTTGTCTTGTTTGTGGACTTCCGAGAAGCACCTGGTTGGCCACTGTGTGAACAGACTGCTGCACTTGATGGGCCTTGGTCTGATCCAGCAGGGCCTTTTCTTCTGTTCTTATTACGTCGCTTTACACCTTTTCATGGTTCAAAGACACAATGAAGAAAGGAAACCTGGCAGCGCACGCGTTGAAAGACGCCAATGAACCCATCGAGCCAGCTGTCCTGCTCAGAAGCGCTGACATTCGCGGAAGGAGGCACGCGAGCATTCTCGAACATGAAAACGCGACTCGAATGTAATGCAAATGACATTTGCTCTTTTTACAAAGCAGTCTTGGGAGGTATAGAAAAAAGTAACATTGCTGATTTGACTTGCCAACGAACTATCAAAAGCATGTTTCCTCTTCGCTTAATGTCAAAGAGGAGGATTTAAAGCGGGGAGGGGGACATTTCATCTGGAGCTTTTCAAACAGTCAATAATGCCCTAAGCTCTCAGGGAAAGATATTTGGGTGAAGGATTCCTTATCTAGGATTTTTTTATTTTATGCTCTTCAAATAGCTGGCTCTCTTTAAAGAAAGTAAACACAGAAGAATCCTGGACATGAAGAGAAGGAAATAATAGCATGCTCCACTGGAGGAAAATCCTGAGACCAAGAGGTGTATCGTCATCATATTAAGTCAACATGATCCGCAATTAGTGACTCCAAAGACAGGTTGCAGAGGGAAGACAGCATTCATAAGGATGCCTGCTCCTCCTCCGCCCCCTTCCCAAGGGAAAGTAAAGCTCTTCAGATGTGATGTTGGGAGTCTCAGATCTGTTGATTATATATGTGATCGGCAAAGAGGTAAAACCATGTTCTTTTTAGGGTCCCTTGTGGAATAATTTCGGATATTCCCTGCAAGATGGGTGCAAAACTTAAATCGTTGTGGAGGCCACTTTTATACAATCTTAGAGTTGGAAGGGACCACCAGGCTCATCTAGTCCAACCCCCTGTACAATGCAGGAAATTCACAACTACCTCCCCCCACACCCCCAGTGACCCCTAATCCATGCCCACAAGATGGCCAAGATGCCCTCCCTCTCATGATCTGCCTAAGGTCATAGAATCAGCATTGCTGACAGATGGCCATCCAGCATCTGCTTTAAAACCTCCAGGGAAGGAGAGCTCACCACCTTCTGAGGAAGCCTGTTCCACTGAGGAACCGCTCTTTTAGAAAATTCTTCCTGTGTCTAGACGGAAACTCTTTTGATTTAATTTCAACCCGTTGGTTCTGATCCGACCTTCTGGGGCGACAGAAAACAACTCGTTCATATCTTTATAAACTCTAGGTGGTTGTGTTGTTTTGTTAACCATAGGACGGCAGTGTTACCCAGGGTAATAATTTCTAATCTCTAAATGCCCTTCCTTTTGGTATAGTGGTTAGAATGTGAGATTCAGCTCTGTGAGACAAAGGCTCAAACCCCCTGCTGTGCCAATGAAGCTCTCTGGGTGACTTTGGGCCAGCCCCAGTCTAGGAAATTGTGGATACAGCCCCAGAGTCTTGCAAACAACACTCGCACTTATCAGAATGTCTTGCCAAAGGCTGTGAGGCTGTGTAAGGATTAGCAGAAAGTGCTGTGCACCCATGCAAGGACACCAAAGGGGAGGGGATACCGGGGAGACAAAACTCCTCGGGCCCAAATCAGCTCAAGGACACATTAAGGCAGAATCTAGCTGTATCTAGCTGAATGTGAGAGGGAGAGCACAAAGGGTTGCATCAGTGCTTGGCTCTCGTGGCCCCTTCTTATATGCCCAGGGTAATGCCGATTGCCACTTTGAGGTCAGGAAGCAGTTTCCCCCCAGGCCAGATTGGCCAGGGATCCTGGAGGCAGGGTTGCCAATCTCCAGGTACATGCAAGTTCACATATTCAGTTTGAAAGTAAAATGCATCCACTGGCAATACCTTTTCTGGACATTGTGGTTGACATTGGAGATGATGCTAACCTATGGGTTATTTTTCCTGTCATGTATAAGTTTTTGTTCATACATGTTTTGTGTATATAATCAAAGAAAGTAGCATAATCAAAGAAAAGAAAAGAAATATAATATTCAAATGAATATCTAAGAAGATGTTTGACTACAATTTAGCCATAAGAGCTGTGTGTGTGTGTGTGTGTGTGTGTGTGTGTGTGTGTGTATCTATATTGACTAATCTCCAGGTACTAGCTGGAGATCTGCTATTACAACTGATCTCAAACCGATAGAGATCAGTTCACCTGGAGAAAATGGCTGCTTTGCCAATTGGACTCTATGGCATTGAAGTCTCTCCCCTCACCAACCCCTCCTCCTCAGGCTCCGCCCCAAAAACCTCTCTCCAGTGGCAAAGAAGGACCTGGCAACCCTAGGCTCCACCCCCAAAATCTCCAGCAGGGTGTGTTTTTTTGCCATCTCTGGGCAAGTAGGAGTCATTGAGGTTGTGTGGCAACAGAGATCAGTTCCCCTAGAGAAAATGGCCTCTTTGGCAATTGGACTCTATGGCATCGTAGTCTCTCCCCTCTCCAAACCCTGCCCTCCTCAGGCTCCACTAGGTTTGCCAACTTCCAGGTAGTAGCTAGAGATCTCCTGCTATTACAACTGATCTCCAGCCGATAGAGATCAGTTCACCTGGAGAAAATGGCTACTTTGCCAATTGGACTCTATGGCATTGAAGTCCCTCCCCTCCCCAAACCCTGCCCTCCTCAGGCTCTGCCACAAAAACCTCCTGCTGGTGGCAAACAGGGACCTGGCAATCCACCCCCCAAATCTCTAGGTATTACTCAACCCGGAACTGGCAACCCTTGTCTCAACTCTTTTTATCCCTCAGCCAGCGTTGTGTAGTGGTTAAGAATGGCGGACTCTAATCTGAAGAACTGGGTTTGTTTCCAGTGGGAGCTCAAAAGATCTGTCTAGGCCTCTTTCTTTTTACACCATATAGCATGAAGCTCTACATCCAGCTATTTTTTTTTTCTTCCTGAAATGGAAGATGTTTTGAAACCACCCCTCTGAACAGGCTGGCAAAGAGCAGTCCAATTAGATTCACCTCTCTGATGAGTAAAATCTTCCACGTGCAATTTTAAAGATCAGCCGCCATGCATGTGTTTTTATGTAGGGTGCCGAGTGTTTATCTGTACCCATTAACAGCAGGAAGTCCCCTGACCTAAATGACTGAAAGCCGTAGCCATGTATTTACGCCTCTCTGAATGAAATGCCTGCAAAGCAAACACTATTTATGTTTCCAATTTAGCCAGCCTGAGTTTTCTGCCAGCAAACATAGCAGGTATCTGTTCCAATGCATTATATTCCCACATCTCTGTTCTAACTGGAATTGTTACGCTGCTTATGTGTGGACATGAAACCGGCAAGTACCAGAGATCCCTTCATTTCCCCTTGTACCCCTTTCCCCATACTATTTCCTTTTTCTCTTCCCCTGGCAACCCCCATGTGTTCTCCTTTCCCCCGGCTTCCTTCTCTCCTTCCCACTCACCAACCAACATTTCTTTTCCCTCCCCTCCCCTAGTCCTAAGCTTTGTTCATTATTTACTTACTTAAATCATTCCTCACCTTTCTCCCTAACGGGGACTTAAAACCGCTGACATCATTGCCCTCTTTCCCCACTTTATCCTTACAAAACCTTGTAAGGGAGATCAGGCTGAGAACGAACGAGCGCTTTCACACTTTCCAAATAACGTACTTTCAGTCCACTTTCAATGCACTTTGCAGCTGGATTTTACTCTGTGAAGCGGCAAAATCCCCTTGCAAACGATCATTAAAGTGCATTGAAAGTGGATTGAAATGGCGGTATGCCGCATGTGTGAAAGCACCCAGAGTGTCTAGCCCAAGGCCACCCAGCAAACATTCATGGCAGAGTGGGGATTTGTGTTGTGCCTGGAAACACACACACACACACACATGGGTGCCATTAGACAATGATGCTGCTGACGCGTAATTCCTAGCTAGCCCCCTCCCTTTGAGTCAAGGACTCGGGCACCCTCTAACCCAGTATACAAAGGGCTTCTTAGATACGCTTGCGCAGAAACGCTAGGCTCTGTGCTGACTCTGCACTAGTCACTGGATTCTTCAAAGGTAACATTTGCTGTTATGTATCCGCCTATGAAGTATAAAAAGTTCTATCTCGCCTTTGTTCGGGGTGGCAGTTTCCCTTTTGTTGATTGGGTCTGTCACCTGGTTCTCTGATTGGCCAAATGAAAGAACTGTCTTCTTCAACCCAACCTCCTCCCTATTGCCTTCATTGGACTCTACGGATAATTGGGTCACAACATTTGAACCTGAAGTTCACAGATCTTAGTTTGACACTCTAACCACTACACCACACTGACTCTTAGCTGTCCCACCTTCCCTCCCTGGCAACCTCCCTGTGAAAAGTCTGGACCAGTTGCAAAAGTCATGCAACTCAAGTGAGTTGTGTAGTGGCCACTGCCAGGTTCTACCCTTTTGTGCAATTTGTGCCGCAGCTGCCACTGGGCCCAGGGAAAAGGTGTGCCATCAAGCCACCACTGTTGTAGACATTGCCACACCGGGTGAGTCACACAAATTGCATGGTAGCAAGTTGTCCAATGTTTGCTGCAGAGCTTGGCCCTGATGAGTCCTCCCTCCAGGACAGGAAGGAGGGAAGCAGGGGTGGACTGTGAGACCAAACTAGCTCTGGAAAGGCCCTTGTCCCCTACCTGGGTTGCCAGCCTCCAGGCGGTGGAGATCTGCTATTACAACTGATCTCCAGGCAAGAGAGATCCACTGGACAAAATGGCTGCTTTGGAAGGTGGACTCTATGCCATTATACCCCACTGAAGTCTCTCCCCTCCTCAGACTCCACCCCCAAAATCTCCAGGTATTTCCCAACATGGAGCTGGCAACACTACCCCCTACCTTTAACTGACATATAAACCATGATTTGAAAGTGAGCATCACTGTTGTGGTTGTCTAGCAATCCCTTGCTGTGGCCACTGAGATCTCAGACAACATTCACTTCTTAAAAGTACAGGCACTAGCTTCTATTAATTTGGGAGTTTTAACTCTCAAAGTTTTTTCTTCTTCTTTTTTTCCTTTTACCTTTCAGATTTTTCTGCAAACCTGAGGCTTTTCTCAGGTTTGTAGAAATATCTGCCTTGTCTGTTCATGGCTATCTTCAGATTTTCAGTAGCCACTAGGGCTGTCGATTCGGTTCGGCCCGAACTGAAAAACAGCTGAATTTCCCCTGATTCGGCGGTTTTTAGTTCGAGACGAACCGAACTCAAAAATGGCAGGAAACCGGGGGAGCCGAATTCAGCGAGTTCGGGAGTTCACGAATAAATTCGGCAAATTCGGGGCCAGCATAACCGTCAGTAAGCAGCATTCTCCCCCGGCCAATCGGTGGCCAAGCTGGGTCTTCTTCTGGCCAATCAGTCAGGATTGAGTATGGGAGGAATCAGCTGCTGCGTGGCCCGGCCGGGGAGAGAAAGAGAGAGAAATCCTCATGGATGGGTGCTTGTGCACATTCGCTCCTTTCCGTGGCTGCAGGGGGTGCATTTTTGGGGGTAGAGACCCCAAACTTTCAGCAGAGCTTCAGACGAGCCTTCTTAAGACACCCCCCAAGTAAAGTTGCTCTGGAGATGTAAAGTTGGGTTCAGTGGGGGCAGAAATATGGGCTCCCACCTTTTCCATTTCTGTGGCTGCAGGGGGCGCTTTTTTGGGGGTGCAGCCCCCAAACTTTCAGCATAGCTTCAGACAAGCCTTAAGAGACCCCCCAAGTTTTGTAAACATTGGGTCAGGGGGTCCCGAGATATGGGCTCCACCCCTTTTTCCTCCCCCTTTTCCTTTTCCGTGGCTGCAGGGGGTGCTTTTTTGGGGGTGCAGCCCCCAAACTTTCAGCATAGCTTCAGATGAGCCTTCTTAAGAGACCCCCCAAGTTTAGTAAAGTTGGGTTCATTGGGGGCAGAAATATGGGCTCCCCCTTTTCTCTTTCCGTGGCTGCAGGGGGCACATTTTTGGGGGTGCAGCCCCCAAACATTCAGCATAGCTTCAGACGAACCTTCTTAAGAGACCCCCCAAGTTTTGTAAACATTGGGTCAGGAGGTCCCGAGATATGTATGGGCTTTCCCCTTTTCCCTATTGGGATGAATGGATCACCCGATCCTGTATGCATCTCCAGAGCAGCAAATCCAAGGCAAAACCTCCCGTGCTTAAATAGAATCGTATTGGATTACCCAGTCCTCCCAGCCCCTCCTGATGGAACAGAAGACAGTCACAGTAAGACCCCTTTGGGGGCTTTAATCTATAATTTTTCTCCTGTGTGTGTGTGTGTGGGGGGGGAAAGCAGAGTCTCTGTGTGTGGGGGGAGGGAGCAGTTCCTTTGGGTGGGTGGGGAAGCCAAAGGGGGCTT
The DNA here is from genome assembly GCF_029931775.1 of Euleptes europaea. Lineage (NCBI taxonomy): Eukaryota > Metazoa > Chordata > Lepidosauria > Squamata > Sphaerodactylidae > Euleptes > Euleptes europaea. Next base: position 76,456,943 of record NC_079320.1, read on the forward strand.
TCACCCGTTCTGCCTGGGGTGTGTGTGCCCCCTCGAGTCTCTCTCTCCCTGGTTTGAGGGGGGGCTTCAGTAAGATCGGTTAGGTCTATTTTTTTTAATAAAAGTTTTTATTGGTTTTCAGTGTTAAGTGGGAATACAGGGGGGGGGGAAGAAAGGGAAAAGACAAACAAACAAACAAACAAAAAAGAAACCCCTTTCGATTAAGCAATATTTTTCATTAACAGAAGAAAAGGAAAAAAAAGTATTTGTAAATAAAAATGCATAGTCTTCCCCCCTTGTAAAACTAAATATTACACTCACAGACAAAAAGCAAAAACATAATACATTCGATCATCAACTTCTATCTCCCAATATCTTTTTATTTTATTTTAATATGTTCATAAAAGGCATTCCATTTATCTTTGTTCGGTCTTTGAATATCTTTTTGTAATGTTTCTGTTAAATGTGCCATTGTTACATATTCATAGGCTTTATCTATCCAAGTTTCGATTTTTGGTGTTTTATCCGTTTTCCACAATGACGCTAGGACTGTTCTCGCCGCTGTGATTAGGTATTTTAATAAGACCTGTTGGTCGTTGCTGTATTTATCTGGTATTTTACTCAAGAGGAATAGTTTTGGATCATATATTATAGATTGACCGATGATAGCTTCTAGGTTCTTGTGTATTTTCTTCCAAAATTTTTGGACTAGAGTACATGTCCACCAACAGTGAAAAAAAGTGCCTCTGATTTTGCCGCACTTCCAACACAGACCACATGCCGAACTATTCATATTCTGTATATCGCTCGGTGTGGTCTATTTTGATGCTTGGTCAATACTGGTTTTCAAATGGTGACTTAAATAATGCATTTGCCTGGTCCCGAGTCCGATGCAAAAGGGGAAATTCCACCCCTCCTGCTCATTATGCATAGCTAGCTGCCTCTGTCCCTTTCCATGGTTTGCAAACTCCCAGGTGTCAGGTGTTGCTTTGCATGGTTGCAAACGTGTTGCTTTGCATGGTTGTGTTGCTTTGCAGTTGTGTTGCTTTGCAGTTGAGTTGCTTTGCAAACTTCTTCGCACCTGCCCTGCCCTTGCTCCCTGCAGCTCAGCTGTTTTTCGGGGCTGGGAGCTTTGTGTGTGTGCGGCAAACTCTGCTCAGAGATGCACATTAAGGGTGGGGGGGACCCCTTTCGGGGCCCATATATCAGCCCCCCCTGACCCAATCTTTACAAAACTTGGGGGGTCTTGCAAGAAGGGTCCTTTGAAGCTCCGCTGAATGTTTGGGACCTCTACCACAAACAATACCACCCCTGGAGCCATGGAAAGGCACAGTTGTGTTTTTAATGGCTTTATTTGGCCGATTTTTCCCCCGAACTTTGAATTCGTGCCGAATTGCACGGACCCAAAGTGGGGGAGTTCGGACTTCGGCATATCCCGAATCCAGACGGGCCAAATCCGGCCAAATCAGAACTATACCGAATTTTTTTTTCAACAGCCCTAGTAGCCACTTGTGTGGCTGTGTTGAAAATTAGATATATCAATGATATATTAAAAATACATGATTCTTACAGACTGTCATGAATTCCCTTGAGATGCTCACAGTTTCTAAAGTGTCACCAATCCTCGATTTCAGACAGGCTTCCTTCTCTGTCACAAGACACATCCAGAAACGATATCTTCAGATTCTGTAAGACTCTTAGTAAATCTGCAGAGAAACTTGCTGGGTCATGGTGAGGTGACTCCAAACTAAATTCCAATGTATATTGGGGTTGCCAGGTCCCTCTTCACCACTGGTGGGAGGTTTTTGGGGCAGAGCCTGAAGAGGGCAGGGTTTGGGAAGGGGACGGACTTCAATGCCATAGAGTCCAATTGCCCAAGGGGCCGTTTTCTCCAGTTGAACTGATCTCTATCGGCTGGAAATCAGTTGTAATAGCAGGAGATCTCCAGCTAGTACCTGGAGGTTAAGCAAAACAAAAACAAGGGCACCTCCGTGCCTATACCTTCAAGGTTTGGAAATTAGCACGGGTAAATGGTACACAAATGCACAGAGCCAAGTTATAGCAAACAAGTATATAATATGTGATAAAGCCAAAGGACAAACAATGTGTAGCAATTAAACCTAACTAATGTGTAACTAATATATACATTAAAGCACAAAGATCACAGTGTATTTCACAGGCAAAAATGTCCTCTTCTTAATGTTTCAAAGATGATCAGTTCCATAGGATATCCCTTAGGTATAAATCCAAAAGATGGGGGACGGCCGTTTCACCTTGGTGTGAGGGTCTGCATGTCTCTGTCTGCAAAGTCCCAGCTTTTCCCCTCCGCTTTGAACTCGTAAAAGTAGTTCACACCTTTTGGCATTTCCTGGGTTCAGGCGCCATATCTGTCAGGCCCTGGCTGGAATGCCTCCTCCCAAATAGATGCCTCCCCTGCTGCGCTTTGTATTCACTCCCTCTTGCCAGATTCGGCCTTGGAGACCAGATAGCCCTAACAAGCCCTCTGGGGTCGATTGATGTCTGTATTGTACCCATCTATCTTGTAGCTTCCCATAACATAGGTGTGAACTTTGATGCCCTGTAGGAGATATAATTCTGTAGCTTTGGAGTCTTGCTCACTTGCAACTTTAACTCGTGTTTGACCTATACTGTCTGAAGCCTTCAATAAACTCCTTGTTTCTGCATCAACGTCTGAGCAAGTGATTTTATGAAGTTTGCACAGTTCGGTTGGGAACTCTCACATTTGGTTTCTTCAGCCCCACATTATATCCTACATATAAATATTACATTAAAATGGATTCATGTCTATTTAAACATTAATATTAATAGTATAAAAATACTTACTTACATCTATTCCATAGTATTCCAAAATATTACAAAGTCTACTAAGGTTCAATATTAAGCCACAGCAATGTCAACAGGTTCCCTTGGGATACTGGTGTGGTAGAGTCCTTTACTCATTACTTACACTTAAATACAAAACAGGTGTTAATCTACAGCTCCTACATGCGTCTCTCTCCTGAGTTACCATATATACTCTATCAGAGCAGCACCTACTGTTTGGTAGCTACCGTATAACAAATTATATGAAGCACGAAAGATCGTTTTCAAGGTTCAAGCCCCTTGGTTTAACACAATCAAAAAGGTGGATAAAAAATGCCTCTTTCTGTCTTAAAATTCTTTCTGTATTTCTCCTATCATAATGTTTACCCTTAAGATGCCAGATAACGAAAAAACGGAGATCGTTTTCTGAATGGCGGGCGGAAACAAAATGGTCTACAACCGGGGCAGTGAGGACTTTTGCGCGTATGCGCATACGGTGTTCCAATATTCTATTTTAAATCAGTCTAAAACTGGAACCAATGTATAAAAAGCCACATGGGCAGAGAAGGCAATAAACAGAGTTTTTAGTATTGCAGTTGGTGAAATTAAGTAACTTGAAGGTAAATTGTTTGTCAGTGCGCTGGAATTCTTTTACCTCCAAGCACAGACTACACGCCAAACAGTTATGGCATTTAAAGTGACCCCTACTCATATTTCCAGGTTCAGATACTCGCATTATGTCTGTATGTACCAACCTATCCTTTATAGAGGTGGTCTTTCTATATCCGAATCGAGGCATATTTTCACATCCGGGAATGCCCGAAAGCATATGCCAATGCCTTTTAATAATACTACTGATTCGCCCTGAAAGGTGTGTATGTTGGAGTGCAAAGGTAAGTCTTGGTTCAGCAGCAGTTGGTTTTCGATGATGATAAAGTAATTCCTGTATGGTTATCTTTTGTGCACGATTGCGTGCTGTTCTAATTGTGAATGCTGGGTAGTTCCTTTTATTAAGTGCATCTGATAATTTATTAGCTGCCTGTTGATAATCCTGGTCATCTGTGCAATTCCTTTTAAGCCTAATGTATTGTCCATAAGGGAGATTTTCCCGTAAATGCCTAGGATGGTGTGATTCAAAATGCAATAACGCATTCCGATCAGTCGGCTTGGTATAAATGCGAACTGCTAGTTGGTTGTATGAACGCCGATACACTAATGTATCCAAAAAAGGTATGGCGTTACTATCGCATTTCCCTGTAAATTTGATAGTAGAACATGAGTTAAGCCAAGCCATAAATGCTTCAAAATCAATATCAGCTGAAAAAACAAAGACCAAATCATCTATAAAACGTCGAAAACCAATGATATAATGTGAAAATGGATTATTATTATAAATGTATTGCTGCTCAAAATTGGCCATGAAAATGTTGGCTATAGTGGGAGCGCTAGCTGAACCCATAGCAATACCATATATTTGCAAAAACAATTGATTGTCAAATCTAAAGTAATTCTGTCTCAGCACTATCTCAAGAATTTTTAACAAAAATCCACTATCAGGATAGTTATCTATACGAGACTCCAATAGAGACCGTATAATCATGATTGTATCATCAATAGGAACATTTGTATATAGTGCTGTCACGTCCACTGTAGCCAATTTAAAATCACATGAAATGTTTAAATTTTCAATATACCTTATAAAATCACTTGTGTCTTTGATATATGATTCTGTGTTTATTGCAAATTGCCTGAGGTGATAATCAAGGTATTTAGCAAGAATTTCAGTAATAGATTGGGACGCTGATACAATAGGTCTCCCCGGGGGGATCTTGGGTAGTATGTAAAATATAGGAATATGGGGATGTTTGTTAATCAAAAAATATGGGGATGTTTGTTAATCAAAAAAGCTGCAGTGGATTGATCTATATGTGCTGCGTCTAAGGCATTGGTTACAGTAGTTGAAACAAGTGACATAACAGTATCGGTAGGGTCTCTAGTCAATTTTTTGTAATACATAGTTTGATTCAATTGGTTATTCACCTCCTCTAAGTAATGTTCTTTGTCCTGTAGGACGACCGTGCCGCCTTTGTCCGCAGGTTTAATAATAAGATTAGAATCAGCAGCTAATCCATCAAGAGCTACTCTTTCAGCCTGAGTTAAATTATGGTGTCTGGGTATATTTTCTTGTTCCAATTTGGCAATGTCTCTCATAACTACTTATTGAAACGCACTAATCAACGGATTCACATTAGTAGGATTGAATTTAGACCTGGGACGGAAAGGAGTACTACACATAGAAGTTGTTGTTTTAAAGTGATCCTTTAATTTTACAATACGAATTACCTTAAATAAATCTACTTGCGCTTGAAACGATGAGTATGTAGGCGTTGGTACGTACCCTAACTCTAAATTCAATACCTTTTCTTCTACAGGGGTTAATGTCCTAGATGATAAATTAACAATTAGGTGTTCTTCCTGCGGTATGGGCGTGTTTCGAAAAAACGTTTATTGGTGTCTCTTGGCCGCAATCCATAGCTCCGACCGGAATTTGAGCTCGCCATGGAGTCACTATTGGACTCCCCTTCAGTGGAATAGTCATCAAGACGTCTTTCTCTATTCCTATTGTTAAACCTTCTGGGCTTGAATTTTGATCTCTCCTCCTTATCTCGAGAGTAGTACCACGTATACACCTTTTTATTGGCATAGTCTTCCCTGTCCCGTTTGAATTTTTTAGCCTTAAAGTCTTTAAGTTCATCAGTGTATGATTTTAAATCCTTCTCCAATTTCTCTATTTGTAATTTAAATGAGTCAGCTGATATCTGACCCTCAAGAGTAGTTCTAACATTATCAGTCTCATTCCTTACAATCACTACTTCCTTTTTCGCTTGGTCAATAATAAGCAGCATGAGATCAATGGAACATCTATTCAAAATTGCTACCCATCGCTCTTTAAATTCAACATTTTCTCTAAATAGTGTTGGTATCTTATTCATTCTCAGTCCCCTTGGTATAATATTCACCTGTACATAATCTGATAGTACAGCTGCATGTAATTCATATCTGGTAGATTTCTTATACAAGTTGTATAATGATGATATATCAATTTCATCAATGGTAGCATCACATACAGTAGGTAAATTTTGTAATATTCTGTCTCGTTCAGCCACACTAAAGGCAAAAGTATCAGTTAATTTGTCCATAATGCCGTTAAGACAATAAGCAAAACAAAAACAAGAGCACCTCCGTGCCTATACCTTCAAGGACATTTTTGCCTGTGAAATACACTGTGATCTTTGTGCTTTAATGCTAAGTACCTGGAGGTTGGCAACCCTAGAGAGAAGTAGGATATAAATCTCTAAATAAATAAAATATAGATGACAGGCTAAGCTGTAGCTAGTTACAGCAGCCTGGTGGTGAGTTGGGATCCCATAGCCTGGAAATTTGTAGGGCACTGAGCTGTCTCTGCGTTTCTGTCTTTTGCTTTGGATTTACTGTTTTGTTTAGGAACTCTGCTAAATAAGCAGAATTAGGAAGACATAATTTAACACAATGGGATGCCAGATGATACAAAGAGTATCATCCAGAGCCAGTTGAAAAAAGCATATTTTGCAGAATTAACTGCAAAAGCTGATTGGCTACGTACATGGTGGAGCGACAGGTCTGAATATGTAGGCTGACTTTTGCTCAATGTTAATGCCCATGAATAGGTTTCCACTTTTGCTACATTATTGTCCAGACAAATATATACCGTATTTTTCACTCCATAAGACGCACCTGACCATAAGACGCACCTAGTTTTTAGACGAGGAAAACAAGAAAAAATATATTCTGAATCAAATGGTGTACTGCCCCTGGAAGCCCGGCAGGAGGGTCTTTAAATTCCTCCGCGCTGCCATCCCAGGCAGCGCAGAGCACTTTCAAGACCCCCCCCCCCCGCCTGGCTTCTCGGGATTCCCTGAAAGCCCGCGGGGAGGGGGGTCTTTAAACTCCTCCGCGCTGCCATCCCAGGCAGCGCAGAGCACTTTCAAGACCCCCGCCTGGCTTCTAGGGACTCCCTGGAAGCCCGGAGGGGGGTCTTTAAACTCCTTCACGCTGCCATCCCAGGCAGCATGGAGCACTCTCAAGACCCCCCCGCCCAGCTTCCAGGGAGTCCCTGGAAGCCGGGCGGGGGTATTTAAACTGCTCAGCGCTGCCTGCCTAGGCAGCACAGAGCAGTTTAGCCTCCCCCTCCCCCCGAGCTTCCCAGTCCCGAGGTTCAGCTGTTGGGCGGGGAGCTGAGAAGGGGGGTGGTGGGGGTTTAAGCTGCTCTGCGCAGCAGTTTAACCTCCGCACCCCCCGCGCTTCCCGGTCCCGAGGCTGCGCTGGGCAGCTGGGAGGGGCCTCCCTCCCCCCAGCTGGCTGGCGGTGTCCCAGCTGGCTCCCGGGGCGGCCCGGCTCCACGCCCTGCTGCAGCTGCGCTGGGCAGCTGAGAGGGGTCTCCCGCCCCCCAGCTGGCTGGTGGCTTTAAAGCCAGCTCCCGGGGCGCGTGGGCTCCACACCGGGCTCCCGCTGCGCTGGGCGGCTGCTGGGAGGGGCCTCCCGCCCCCCAGCTGGCTGGCGGCTTCCTAGCCGGCTCCAGGGGCGCGCCGGCTCTGCACTGGGCTGCCGCGGCCGGGGGGCAACCATGGCTCCCAGGGCCTCTCGCAGCTTTGCCCTTCTCCCCAGGGGCCGGATTCACACACATTCGCTCCATAAGACGCACAGACATTTCCCCTCACTTTTGAGGAGGAAAAAAGTGTGTCTTATGGAGCGAAAATTACGGTATTTTAAGAAACTCATTGCACATGCAATATAACCTTGCACCTTGGGATTTTCTGAATCATCACTGACACAGGATATGGAAAAGCCTGAAAGACAGGCTCAAAGGAGAGAATGAAGGGAAGATACACTATAAAAGTTGTTTTGAAGAAGAAGAGTTGGCTTTTATATGCCAATTTTCTCTACCTTTAAAGGAGAATCAAACTGGCTTACAATCTCCTTCCCTTCCTCTCCGCACAACAGACACCCTGTGAGTTAGGTGAGGCTGAGAGAGTTCTAAGAGAACTGTGACTAGCCCAAGGTCACCCAGTAGGCTTCATGTGGAGGAGCGGGGATCCAACCCGATCCACCAAATTAGAGTCTGTGGAGGAGTGGAGAATCCAACCTTGTTTGCCAGAGTCGAGTCCACTGATCTTAACCACTTCACCAGAACATAGTACAAAGAAAAAGTATAAAATATATCTCTGAACAGAAAAGAACAGAACATGCATATAACAAATGCCACTTCAAATTATATGCATACAATTATAGTTAGTTGGTTGATTCCATTTTCATTACATATGTGTTTCTATCTTTAGAATTATAGCAACCCACAATCTGACTATTCTTTAAGGATATTAACACCTTTATAATAAAGTTAATTTTAACAGTTTAAATAACTCTTTAACTTTAATTAGCCAATCTCCAGATAATGATGCAATCCTAAAGAGAGTTACTCCAGTCTAAGCCCATTCATTTTAATGGGCTTAGACTGGAGTAATGCACTGTAAAGGTCTGTAACTCAGCTTCCATATTCTTGCGAAGTCAAGCCATGCAGGCATCAACAAATGCAAAGCGATAGTCTGAAACTGTTTAGGAACTAAACTGCATAGTTCAATAAAACACATTCAATTGTATTATCTACTTTACATTGATAAGCCACTGTCAATAATTTAGTTGCCTTTTTCTAGTCTTTTTCAATAATCTACTCCCACTTTTTCCATGTCGTAGTGCCACCACATATGGAGGAAGTCTGATGCTAGTGTCTTACAAAACCAACAATGATTACTAGCATTATTATAAATTCTTGGTATTCTAACTGGCGACAAATGCCATTGATACAGCATTTTGCATACATTGTCTCTAAATAAAGCTGAGTCAGAGAACCTTTAGACAAAAGATAAGACCCCACTTTCGGATCGATAGCATATCCTAACCATTTCTGCTATTTGTTAACATAACTAGGGGTCGCATCACTATTGAATTCTAAGAAATAACTATATTAAATTCACATTTACTTGGTTTTTGTTCAAGATATAAATCAAATGTGCTTGACTCTTATCTTCGATTCCCCCTTGCAAATGTTTAGGTTAACAAAGCTGCATAACTGTAAATATTGAAACCATGTGATCAGAGAGGAGATTTTACCCCTGCTCCTTCCCTCATGCAGACTCTTGATGAACATGGACATTAGTCTGTATGTGTCCATGATCTTGGAAATCAATGTTTCTGCTGGGGATGAGGGGGGCAAGTGATCCATTTGCCAGTGGAATACCAGATCCAACCCATAAGCCTACCAATTGCTTAACAAGCTCTCCCTTTTTTCCCTTCTCATGGAAACATTAAAAAGTCCCTTGGCCTCCTATGCATAGCTATTCCAGATTACAATTGCACAGGCCCATTCAGAGCTATTTGATTTGCTATTATTGGAGACCATGCCGGAGTAGGTGTGGCCCTTGGTCTGATCCCCAGTATTCGCAATAATTATACTTTAATGTGATGTGATTGGAGTAGGGTTACCAACCTCCAGGTACTAGCTGAAGATCTCCTGCTATTACAACTGAGCTCCAGCCGATAGAGATCAGTTCACATGGAGAAAATGGCTGCTTTGGCAATTGGACTCTTTTACATTGAAGTCCCTCCCCTCCCCAAACCCTGCCCTCCTCAGGCTCTGCCCCTAATACCTCCCACCAGTGATGAAAAGGGACCTGTCAACCCTAGATTGAAGACCACAAATGAATCACCACTTCCAATTATTTGAAAATAGAGTTTATACACAAAACTGGGAAATCAGTGGTCTCTTTTACAAATTCACTCTATTCAATTAATTTCTATTTCCATCTTGAATTTCTAGAACGATGGTTTTGAAATCACTCATGAAGAAACAGCAGGAAATTATGAGAGAAATATTCTAGATCCTTTTAAAAACATTATTATTTTCAGAGCATTTTGGCAATCCTAATGGTATGTGATGAAGCTATACATTATCCATTTATGTCTATTTTATCCCCCCCAAAAAACATGCATTTTCAAGTTCAGCTTTTATTCTACTCAAATTTGTGAAGAGAGTATTATGGGTAAAGGGTTGAAAATAAAATGCACGTCTTAAGCAAATGGCTTTAACTGTTTCCTAACTGGAAGAAAAATCCTACAGTAGGGACACTGAAAGAAGATGGAAAGAAAAAGATTAATATATAATAAAGAGATCCAGGCCTAAAATACCATAGCAATATCCTAAGCAGAATGGAGAAGAGGGAAGGCAGCATGGTATAGCCCAATCTCATCAGAACTCGGAACCCAAGCAGGGTCAGTACCTGGAAGGGAGACCACCAAGGAAGACGGTGCAGAGGAAGGCAACGGCAAACCACCTCTGCTTCTCATATGCCTTGAAAGCCCCTTGCTGGGTCGCCATAAGTCAGCTGCGACTTGACAGCACTCTGCACATGCACAAGCAGAATGGGCTTAGGTAGGGTAATTTAGCAGGGGATTCTGCCCTGTAAAAATATGCCATAAAGGCATTACACAGATGAAAATGGTAACACTCTTTTGTTCTTGTGAGACCCTATTTTCATAACAAAGATCCTTGATGAACACCACCAGACTCTCCACTTCCCATTTTGTATATTACTCAGAGGCTATATACTCTGTTCACACACTCTTCCTCTTACATCAGTGTACCTGAATGAAAAGAGTGCATTCAATAGGGAGGGAGTGACCCAGGTATGTGGATGAGAATAAGATTTCAAATAATTAATTTGTTCTTTTAGCACTTCAAGATTTTTTTGCCACAGTCACCAAATTCTGCATCATCTCTGCTCAGGCCTGTTTGTTGCAGCTTCTGCCACTGATTCCAGAAGGAGAAGATTTGTTTTGTATACCCTGCTTTTCTCTACCTTTTAAGGAGATTCAAACCAGCTGACAATCGCCTTCCCTTCCCCTTCCCACAAGAGACACCTTGTGAAGTAGGTGGGGCTGAGTTCAGAGAGAACTGTGACTAGCCCAAGGTCACCCAGCAGGCTTCATGTGTAGGAGTGGGGAAACAAATCCAGTTCACCAGATTAGAGTCTGCTACTTGTGTGGAGGAGTGGGGAATCAAACCCTGTTCTCCAGATTAGAGTTCACTGCTCCTAACCAGTACACCACCCTGGCTCTCTACTGTTACTGTTATACTACACAGTGAAAGGCCATGGCTTAGTGGTAAAGAATCTGCTTTGCATGTATAAGGTCCCAGGGTCAATCCATTATCTTCAGTTAAAAGGATCAGGTAGTACGTAATGTGGAAAAAAAATAAAGAAGAACAAGAAGAAAGTAGTAGAAGAAGAGTTGGTTTTTATATGCCGACTTTCTCTACCACTTAAGGAAGAATCAAACCAGTGTACAATCACCTTCCCTTCCCCTTCCCGCAAAACCACCCTGTAGGTGGGGCTGAGAGAGCTCTAAGAGAGCTGTGACTAGCCCAAGGCTACCCAGCGGTGGGGCTGAGAGAGCTCTAAGAGAGCTGTGACTAGCCCAAGGCTATCCAGCGGTGGGGCTGAGAGAGCTCTAAGAGAGCTGGGACTAGCCCAAGGCTACCCAGCTGGCTTTGTGTGGAAGAGTGGGGAAACAAACCCGGTTCACCAGATTAGCATCCGCTGCTCATGTGGAGGAGTAGGGAATCAAACCGAGTTCTCCAGATTAGAGTCCACCACCGCACCTAACCACCACTCTTAAACACTATACCACACTGTGAAAGGAAGAAAAAGGACACAGCATCAAGGTAATGGTAGCAGGATCAGGTATATAGGAAGCCACAAAGCTGACAAGAAAGATCTGAACACCGAGCACTGTGTCACCAGTTATACATACATGTCTTAGATTACCTCTAGCCATATAAATCACATCTCCCTGGATTATACTACTTGAAACCTCAAGTAAAGGATTGCATATTTTGGTTGCTCACCTGAATGCAAAACCTGCATACAGACATCTGTGAGAAAGCTTCTACCTTAATCTTCTCCCCCACTAATCCTTATTCGCCTTCCTCCCTGTTTGTGTCTTTTTATGTGTCCATGTGTTTTATTTAACCATTTTAAATAGATATTGGTATTTTAAAAGATTTTTAATGTTGAAAATGCTTTCAAGGTTTAATGGTTGAAATGTTTTAGCCTTTGAATGTTGGCTGCCTTGGGGACCCTGAATTGGGTGCAAAGGCGGCATAGAAATACTTATTTTTCCCTATTTACTTACAATACAACACAAAACCATACTGACATACAGTACAACATAATACAAGACAAGACAATACAGTACAAAATACGTCCGTATTTTAACACAGAACAAGCTAATCAATTAGGAAGAATTTCCTAACAGTTAGAGCGGTTCCTCAGTGGAATAGGCTTCCTCGGGAGGTGGTAAGTGCTCCTTCCCTGGAGGTTTTTAAGCAGAGGTTAGATGACCATCTGTCAGCAATGCTGATTCTATTACCTTAGGCAGATCGTGAGAGGGAGGGCATCTTGGTCATCTTCTGGGTGTGGAGTGGGGGTCACTGGGTGTGTGTGGGGGAGGTAGTTGTGAATTTCCTGCATTGTGCAGGGGGTTGGACTAGATGACCCTGGTGGTCCCTTCCAACTCTATGATTCTATGATTCTATATTCTTGGTTCGCATATACAGTTTTGTTACCTCCTATCTACATTGTATTTTATATAAAAAATTAGCCATATTAGGTTATTTCTTCAAATGAATGACTTATTCTTCTATTCAAACATTCTTTTTATAATATAGATAAAGGAAACTATTATATCAAGATTAATTATTATTGATTCATCTTCAATTCCATATATTCTTTAAAAAACTTGTTTTTTATTCACCAGATTCTGTTCGTCATCTAACATAAACAATGATAAGATTAATTATCTAAATTACGAGAAAATTTCCCTTGCAAATTTAAAAACATAGAAATGCCTTAGATAAATGAAACTTAGTTTAGTTTTCTAATGGCAGCCTTGTTGTTGTTGTTTTTTTATATAAAGGAGCAAGGAATCCTTGAATATTTCTCCTGCTGCTTCAGTGATCCAGTCGAGAAATTCAGAAATTGAACGATCTGTAAAGGAACAGCGAAAAAAAAAGAGATGATGATCCTTACTTCCCAGGTTCTTGAAAGTTCATGGAAAATGTTATATTGGAATAGAAACTCTTGTACAGAAAAAAGCGTCTACAGAAAAACATGTAACAGGAATCTCATATCATTCTACACAATGCATGCAATTCTGATCAAACCCTTTTCATGGGCTCTCCTCTGCAGGACCCGTTTCAAAGCATTTGTGAGACCTACAGCTGACTTACCGCAGGCCGGCAGACCTTCTTTTGAATATGCTTCTCTGGCAATGTGTAATCTGGCAGGATGCCGAGGATCGCCCAGGTTCTTGGAACACAATTTATCGACAGAACAAAGGACTCCAGCGTGGCACATGCTACCGTTCAGGGCCAGTTATTGGCAGCTGCTGTGGAATGTTGCCCTACATCCAAACGCATACCTCCCACCTACCGAGAGCCTCAAAGCAGCTTACAGAAGCAAAATGGGTTGCCACCCAAAGACCTCTAAAATCAAGGAGATGGTGCAAAACTGTACTGGAATATTACGTGTGTCAGAACCTTACGTGTGCAGGCAGTCCATGACCTGCAGGCAGAGTTGCTAGAGCCTGGCTCTGCTGGCTCCTGCCTGCCCATGACTCTATAGGGCATCAACCCAGTGGGGAATTTCCCAGTAAGTTATATTTATGAGCCCCGTGGCACAGAGTGGTAAGCTGCAGTACTGCAGTCAAAAATCTCTGCTCACAACCTGAGTTCGATCCTGACAGAAGTCAGTTTCAGGTAGAAGAAGAAGAAGGGTACTAAAAAATTTGATCGAATTTCGTCATAGTAGGAGCCATAGAAGAACATATGTGGAATTTTTTCAATGCAGCTCTTCCCACAAGGGTAATTCCTTGCTGAGTTGGGTAGATTTCGAAATCTCCTGTACAAAATTGAAGATGGCAAGCCATTAAATCTTGCAAGGGAGAAGGCTCTGCATTGCTGCGGAGCTTGCACAAGGGAGAAATACGAGGATGGTTGGCCTCCTTCCAGGGAGATCCCTAAGTTGAGAGGAGAGCAGGTTTGATTTGCTGCACTATTGAGATTTGGGTGTCCAGTCTCCAAAAAACTGTGTTTTATCATTTGGACTCCTTAAGGTAGAGCAGGTATTTCAACTTGTAGAGAAATTTCAAGAAAACAAAAAAGTTGTATAATTGACTTAAAGAAACACAATGTACATTCACAAACTATGCTGATCATTGAAAATTGTTAAACTATGACAATCAAGAGTATTCTAGAACAATGTATACTAGTAAAAATTTGATTTATATTAGAAACTTATATACTGTATAAAATTATTGCTATCTATGATTATATACACATATGTTATAGATACTACTTTATATTTTATACCTTCAGTATACTCAGTACCTATACTCTCCATTATTTATACTTGTTAACCTCCAGGTACTAACTGGAGAGCTCCTGCTATTATACCTGATCTCCAGTCGATAGAAATCAGTTCACATGGAGAAAATGGCCTCTTTGGCAATTGAACTCTATGGCATTGAAGTCCCTCCCCTCCCCAAACCCCACCCTCCTTAGACTCCACACCAAAATCCTCCTTCCAGTGGTGAAGAGGGACCTGGCAACCCTAATGTATGTATGTATGTATTTTAATGGAATATAGATTGTATTTGAATAATTTGAATAATATATAATTAATTCTAGAGTTAAAACCATGATTCATAAAAGCTAAAATCCGAAAACTGGCACCCAGTTTCTCAACACGCAGGTTGGCAGCCAGCTTGGAATGGGACGGTTAGGATTCCCAAAGTCAAGACAAGGTTTTGATACATGACTCTACTGTTTGTGTGTATTAAGTGCCATTAAGTCACTTATGACTCATGGCAACCCTATGAATCAATGTCCTCTAAAACATCCTCTTATTAACAGCATTGCTCAGGTCCTGCAAACTGAGGGCCGTGCTTTCCTTTATAGAAGAAGAAGTAGAATTCGTTTTTATACCCCAGGTTCCTCTACCTTTAAGGAGTCTCAAATCGGCTTACAATTGCCTTCCCTTCCTCTCCCCACAACAGACACCTTGTGAGGTAGGTGGGGCTGAGAGAGTTCAGAGAGAACGGTGACTAGCCAAAGGTCACCCAGCAGGTTTCATGTGTCGGAGTGGGGAAACCAACCCAGTTCACCAGATTAGAGTCTGCTGCTCATGTGGAGGAGTGGGTTCTCCACCGCTCTTAACCACTACACCACACGAGTCAATTCATCTCTTGTTGGGTCTTTCCCTTTTCCTGCTGCCTTCAACTTTTCCTAGCATGATTGTCTTTCTCATAATGTGACCAAAGTACAATAGCCTCAGTTTAGTCAGCTACTTTCCAAAGCACATTTTATTTGCCAAGTGCCAAAGTCCCAGTATGTAGAATAATGGAAAACACCATAGTTAAAACTTTCCCCAAAGGTTATTGCAGTGAGTACAGCTGACTAATGCTAGAGAATGTAGATGCATCCTATTGTCCAAGCTGTCACTAAGGATTATAGAGGTCTATAGATCAAGTTTACCTCCAGGGTGTGAACCAGGACACAGCAATCAGTTCAGAGAGATTTTGGCAAGAAGGGGTGAAACGGCAGAGTAGAAATTGCACTCCTCTATTGGGGAAGGGACCACTTTTACAACCAGAGATTATAAGATTTAAGTGAAGATTGATGGCTAAAGCTTATAAACCAAGTCCTTTTCAAATGTGCTCCCCACTGATTAAAAAGCTAATGTAAACTAAGACATCACTCCAAAGCAATTTTCTAAAACAAGACATTCATTAAACTTTTGGCATTCTACGAACCAAAGGTCTGATGCTAATAGCAAATACATCAGCAATCTCTTTCCCAGACTTTTAAAAAATGATTTCTGTTGACCAAGTATTATCATGACAAGATTAATTGCGCATTTTTATTATCTGTTAATTACTTGCCCCAACTTGGTCCAACAGGAGGTGAGACGATTGACCTTCAAGGGACACCACAAGGCTCATCAGTGTAGACAAGTGCTTTCCCAAAGGCCATTGGAGGAGCACGGACTGCTTTTGTGAAGTTTTATAGAGCCCCATGGCGCAGTGTTAAGCTGCAGTACTGCAGTCAAAAGCTCTGCTCATGACCTGAGTTCGATCCCGACAGAAGTTGGTTTCAGGTAGCCGGCTCAAGGTTGACTCAGACTTCCATCCTTCCAAGGTCGGTAAAATGAGTACCCAGCTTGTTGGGGGTAAAGGGGAGATGACTGGGGAAGGCACTGGCAAACCACCCCGTAAACAAAGTCTGCCTAGGAAATGTCGGGATGTGACGTCACCCCATGGGTCAGGAATGACCCGGTGCTTGCACAGGGGACCTTTACCTTACCTTATAGCACTTCTGACAGGGAGAATTATTTCTGCTAATGCTAAGAATCTGAGAAACTCATGGGGCAACTGAAATAATAACTTCATTGCTAAGGAATATGTGCACTCCTGTTCTTTTTCTCAGTTGTTTAATCTCAAATGGCTTTCTCGTTTTTGTTTTTGTTTTTGGCTTGCAGTTACACTGCATCATGTATTTTTAGTCTTAAGCATGAATAAGCATCATTTTCAGGTTTGCACACACTGATGAAGCTAACACTGCATCCTGCAGTTTTGTAGATATCAAGCTGTATAAACAGTTATCATTGTGCATATTTCTTCTTTTCTACATTGTCCAATTTGAACAGCTGCATTTTAGAAATTATGTTAAAGGGCTTCAGTGGGAATGAATGCAACAAAATTTTCAAACAATTTTTGCAAATGTAAAGTATTAAAACCTTTATTAATAAGAAGCAATGAATCCATCAGTAGGTCTTTTATTGAATCACTGACTTGCCTACTTGCCTCATCTCTCTTGATGTCATTGGCTAATTTGCTCTGATATCATGATAGCTGTGTCACTTAGCCCCTTTTCTGGATGTTGTTGACTCAGGCAGTCAAACAGGTGAAAACCCTACTCCCATATGAACATCCCTGATTGTTCTGGTCATCATCAAAGGGTGCCTTTCCCATTGGAAGCTAGATGAGTACCCACCAAGTTGTGTCACCACAACTTGGAAGTTGAGAAGAAAATTAGCTTGTGTTTCATAGATTACAGCACAGCCTTTGATTGAATGGATCATGACAAATTATGGTTGGTTTTAAAAGAAATGGGTGTATCACAACATCTGATTGTTTTGATGTGCAACCTATACTTCGGGCAAGAGGCTATTGTTGCAACAGAGTATGGAGAAACAGAATGATTTCTAGTTGGTAAAGGTGTTGGACAAGGATGTATTTTATCTCCCTACCTGCTCAATCTGTATTTAGAACATATCATAAGGAAGGTTGGATTAGATTTAGAAGAAGGTGGAGTGAACATTGGTGGAAAGAACATTAATAATGTGAGATATGCAGATAACACCACACTACTGGGTAGAAAAGAGTGAAGACTTGAAACAATTACTGCTGAAGGTTAAAGCAGGAAGTGCCAAAGCAGGATTAAAGCTGAACATCAAGAAGACAACTTTACACAACTTTAAGGTTGATGATGAAGAAACTGAAATTGTTAAAGACTTTCTATTCCTTGGCTCCATCATCAACCAGAAGGGAGACACTCTGCCATGGAAACTTGCTGGGTGACTTTGGGTCACTCACACACTCTCAGCCTCGACCCTGGCAAATATTTGGATTGGAGACCTCCAAGGAAGACCAGGGGTGTGACATGGAGGCAGGCAATGGCAAACCACCTCTGAACATCTCTAGCCTTGAAAACCTCACCAGGGATCACATAAGTCAGCTATGACCTGTCAGCGAATCTAGATCTAGATATATTTATATCATGTGTTGTTGCTTTTTAAAGTACACATGTATGGGTGTATATGTATATATGAGGTAAATTTCTGAAGGGGATTTCTCACCTCTGTTTTCCTACATGAACTTTTTGAGGTTCTTAGCACTTAAACAATAGTAATTTTAAAAGGTCCAGGCCTAGTTGCTTGGAAAGTATTATGGAAGCTTTTGAAAAGAGAGAACAGTTTATGTGACCTTGCTTCCTTTCCAACATGATTTAGAAGTATCATAGTCTGAGTCCTGTTAATCCCCCAAGGTAACATTACTATTAAATAGAGAGTAATAAGATAATTAGCCTGACAAAGAATTTATACAACAGGAAGAGAAAAGACTGCACATCTGTGAAGTGTTACTTGCATGTCATATTTTTCTCCTGTGGTTCAGCCAAAGGACAATAATTTTGTGCTTGTGAGTTCAAGGCTAGTTCACTCTTAATTTTTTGAACTTGGCTAAAGTACCTGGATTTTAATAAAATAATACACTCAGGGTAATATTAATTGTAGAGGGTGCACACACATTTAAGTTAGGAATACAGTGAATATCTGTAATTCTTTGTTTTGTGAAGCAAAACTCATATTCACGCTTACTTGAAAGTATTCCAAATAGAAAGGTATCTAGACAATTGTCATGGTTCTGTGAAGTTAAAAAAAGGGGGTGGTTAGTGTTCTATGTTAGATGTTGTTCAGTGAAATCTCTTGTAAAATAATAATTAGGAAAATCTTGTTGTTGGTGGTGTAAAGCCCCATAACGTTGCAGCCAACTTACGACGACCCCATAAGATTTTGAAGGCATGAGATGTTCAGAGGTAGCTTGCCATTGCCTGTCTCTACATAGCAATCCTGAAATTCCTTGGTGGACACATGAACACATGAAACTGCCTTATACTGAATCAGACCCTTAGTTCATCACATCACCTACTTGCCTAGTCCCTTTAACTAGAGATGGCAGGGATTGAACCTGGGACCTTCTGCATGCCAAGCAGATGCTCTACCACTGAGCTACAACCCCTCCCCCCAACATTAAGCCTCTACCAAAGGCTCACAGCACCTATCAGGTGGCACGCCCATCAGCGAGAAGTGACTCAGGAAATCAGTTCCTCTTTTGTCTATTTGACTACACTTGCTTGTAGACCCAGAATTTCCAGGAGTTAATGGGGAGATGGGTGTGTTTTTCCATTCTGTGAGATGTAAATTTGGTCATCTATACGAGTACTAACTAGGGCCAACACTGCTTGGCTTCTAAGATCTGAAGACACTGGACTAGCCTGGGCAATCCAGGCTAGGGAAAATCTTACCCTTACAAAAATTACATACCCAGTTGGATCCAGACAGCATTTTTATCCAACCTCAGCCACTTCCCCTTCATTATTCCAGCGTGGTATAATTGGAGAACAGGGTTCGATTTCCCACTCCTCCACATGAGTGGTGGACTCTAATCTGGTGAACCGGGTTGGAATCCCCACTCCTCCACAGGAAGGCAGCTGAGTGGCCTTGGGCTAGTCACACTTCTCTTTGAACTCTCTACCTCACAAATTGTCTGTTGTGGGGAGGGGAAGGGAAGGTGATTGTAAGCTGGTTTGATTCTCCCTTAAGTGGTAGAGAAAGTCGGCGTATAAAAACCAACTCTTCCTCTTCAGCAGCAGAAAATCCAATTGGACCCACCTCTCTTTTGCAAAAAAATCCATGTTTTAAATAAAATAAATAAATAACTTTATTTTATTTAAAACATGGATTTTTTTTTGCAAAAGAGAGGTGGGTCCAATTGGATTTTCTGCTGCTGAAGAGGAAGAGTTGGTTTTTATACGCCGACTTTCTCTACCACTTAAGGGAGATAAATAAATCCCCCTTCTGGAAATAATAAATAAATAAATAAATAAATAAAAATAAATAAATCCCCCTTCTGGATGCACACCTTAACGTGGTGAGGGGGTTTGTGAGTGTCAGGGAAGCTGAGAGCAATACCATAAGGGGTCTAGACTCTATCAAGAGACTAAACTCCTAGCAGAGTCACTCAAGACGGAATGGTCACAGCTGAGACACCAGACGAAGATGCATCCACCCCCTTAAGGGATCAATGGCCACATCCGCAGAAGAGAACAGGCAGTGCCAATGGGGATGGGGGCAGAGGAATCCCTGAAGGTTAGCTACTGGGCAGCAGCAGTAGTGGAAGGTGGCACTGGCGGAGGATCTTCCGTAGACAATGGCAGTGCCACTACAGCTAACCCTGGTTAGTACTGCGCAGAAGAAGGCACTGGTAAACCACTTTACCTTGAAATCCCTTTGATGAGACAATCCAAAATGAAAAAAGATATAGTGCTGGAAGATGGGACCCCCAGGTCGGATGGCACTCAATCTGCTACTGGGATAGAGCAGAGGACAAGTACGAGTAGCGCTGTTCTTAATGATGCGATTGGACTAAAGCCGAAAGGATGTTCAGTAGTTGACATGAATAGATGCAAAAGGAAAGTCCGAAGCTGTTCGACGCATAAAATAGGAACATGGAATGTGAGAAGCATGTATCAGGGTAAGCTTGAAATTGTTAAACAAGAAATAGAACGTATGGACATTTCAGTCCTGGGAATAAGTGAATTAAAGTGGACTGGATTAGGACATTTTCAATCAGAAAATTACAAAGTGTTTTATTCAGGGAATGACAAAAAGAGAAGAAACGGAGTTGCTTTAATAGTGAGGCAAGATGTAGCAAAGGCAGTCAGGAGCTATAATGCAAAGTCTGACCGAATAATATTAATCAGACTTCAGGGAAAGCCTATCAACATAAGCATCCTTCAAGTTTATGCCCCAGCTACAGATGATGATGAGGAAGAAATTGAAAGTTTTTATGCCAGTGTTCAGGAAGAAATTGATCAGACACCTAAACAAGATATGCTGATAATCATAGGTGATTGGAACGCAAAAGTAGAAAACAAAGCAGAATCAAATGTTGTTGGCAGATTTGGGCTAGGAGCACGGAATGAAGCAGGAGAACGCCTCGTAGAATTCTGTGAAGACAACAATCTGTTCATTGCAAACACATGTTTCAGGCAACCAAACAGACGATTGTATACATGGACATCA
Source organism: Euleptes europaea (assembly GCF_029931775.1). Lineage (NCBI taxonomy): Eukaryota > Metazoa > Chordata > Lepidosauria > Squamata > Sphaerodactylidae > Euleptes > Euleptes europaea. The sequence goes on from NC_079320.1 coordinate 76,477,816, forward strand.
CCAGACGGCCAGTATAGAAATCAAATAGATTATATAATTGGAAGCAGAAGATGGAGAAGCTCTATTCTCTCGGCCAAAACAAGACCAGGAGCCGACTGCGGTACAGATCATGAATTGCTAATATCGAAAATAAAGATAAAGCTTAAGAAAAACACCAAAACATTCATAGCACCAAAATACAATCTAAGCAATATTCCGGAAGAGTTTAAAGACCATGTAAGGAACAGATTTGCATTACTAAGTTCAAGTGAATGTTAACCTGAAGAACTATGGGTGGAAACTAGAGATATTATCAAGGAAGAATGTGCAAAGACTATTCCTGTAGCCAAAAGAAAAGAAAAACCTCGATGGATGTCTGAGGAAACTCTTAAAATTGCCAGAGATAGACGAGAAGCAAAAGTAGAAGGTGACAGAAATAGAATCAAAAGTCTAAGTGCAATGTTCCAGCGACTAGCACGTAGAGACAAAGAGACCTATTATAATAACCAGTGTAAAGAAATAGAAGAGAACAACAAAAAAGGAAGAACAAGAGATCTGTTCCACAAGATCCAAGAAATCAAAGGGAAATTTAAAGCACGGTTAGGCATGCTGAAAGATCAGCATGGAAATACATTAACTGAACAGGACAAAATAAAGAAAAGGTGGGAACAATACACTGAAGAACTATACAGAAGAGATGAAAGGATAAAAGATTCTTTCCAAGAAGAATCTTTTGAAGAAGAACCTACAGTTTTAGAAAGTGAAGTGAAAGCTGCATTGAGAGCAATCGGGAGAAACAAATCACCAGAAGTAGATGGGATATCAATAGAGCTATTCCAAGCCACAGAAACGGAGTCCATCAAAATCTTGACAAGAATATGCCAACAGATATGGAAAACAAAACAATGGCCCACAGACTGGAAACAATCCATTTACATTCCAATTCCCAAGAAAGGAGACATCAAAGATTGCAACAACTATCGGACCATTGCATTAATTTCTCATGCAAGTAAAGTGATGCTCAAAATCTTACAGCAAAGGCTGTTACCATATATGGAACGAGAAATGCCTGATGTTCAAGCTGGTTTCAGAAAAGGAAGAGGCACTAGAGATCATATTGCAAATATACGCTGGTTACTGGAGCGTACGAGAGAATTTCAGAAGAAAATCAGCTTGTGTTTCATAGATTACAGCAAAGCTTTTGACTGTGTGGATCATGAAAAGCTATGGCTGGTTTTAAAGGAAATGGGTGTGCCACTACATCTGATCGTTTTGATGCGCAACCTGTACTCTGGACAAGAGGCCTCAGTTAGAACAGAATATGGAGAAACGGAATGGTTTCCAATTGGCAAAGGTGTCAGACAAGGATGTATTTTATCTCCCTATCTCTTCATCTATATGCAGAACATATAATTAGGAAAGCTGGATTAGATTTAGATGAAGGTGGAGTGAAAATTGGAGGGAGGAACATTAATAATTTGAGATATGCTGATGACACTACATTATTGGCAGAAAATAGTGAAGATTTGAAACAACTATTGCTGAAAGTTAAAAGAGAAAGTGCCAAAGCAGGACTACAGCTGAACATCAAGAAAACAAAAGTAATGACTACAGGAGAATTACACAACTTTAAGGTTGACAATGAGGAAATTGAAATTGTTCAAGACTTTCTATTCCTTGGCTCCACCATCAACCAAAAGGGAGACTGCAGCCAAGAAATTAGAAGGAGATTGAGACTGGGAAGGGCAGCCATGAAGGAGCTAGAAAAGATTTTGAAGTTTAAGGATGTGACTCTGGCCACCAAGACTAGATTAATTCATGCCATCATATTCCCTATTACTATGTATGGGTGTGAAAGCTGGACAGTGAAGAAAGCTGATAGGAAGAAAATAGATTCCTTTGAAATGTGGTGTTGGAGGAGAGTGTTACGGATTCCGTGGACTGCCAAAAAAACAAATCAGTGGGTTCTAGATCAAATCAAGCCTGAACTGACCCTAGAAGCTAAAATGACTAAACTGAGGCTGTCGTATTTTGGTCACGTCATGAGACGACAAGAGTCACTGGAAAAGACCGTCATGTTAGGAAAAGTAGAGGGCAGCAGGAAAAGAGGAAGACCCAACAAGAGATGGATTGACTCAATAAAGGAAGCCACAGCCTTCAATTTGCAAGATCTGAGCAAGGCTGTCAAAGATAGGACATTTTGGAGGACTTTCATTCATAGGGTCGCCATGAGTCGGAAGCGACTTGACGGCACTTAACACACACACAAATAAATAAATATCAAATTGGCTTTCCATTACTGAAATATCCAGTTCGCTTTCCACTGGCCTCCAAGCTGCAGGCCATGTGACCTCCATGTGATGGAGACTGTAATCAGAAAGGAAGTGGGTTGCAACTGAGTGAAAAAGTTGCCTGGATCTAACTCACAATGTTGGGTGGGTAGGTGGGGGAGCATTCATGTCAATAATTGTGAACTTGTGCACTTCCCTGAGTTAAATTGATGGCAGAAAAGGACTAGAATTAGGGTCCCAAACCATTCCTAAGCGCTTCTGTGTTTACCAGAGGGAAGTCTGACTATTTAAAGGTATATTTGTCATTCACAGTTGAAGAAGCCGGGCTTGTAATTTGCCATGTAATCTCCAGTTCCTTTTTTTTTTTTTAAAGGAAAGTGTATATCTGCTATACCTCTTATCCCATTTTCTTAAAAGTTCCCCTCCCCAAATCTAATTCAGAAATCTTGCTTTCCAATTGTTTGTATGCCCAGGGAATCAATTTGGAAATGTGCCACCGCACAGAGCTGTATTGAAATTCCATGGAACCCAACATTTCATTGTATTTTCAAATGGTTTCAGATGACAATATTTTGCATTGAGCCCTAGCTTTCCATGTGTGAAATTTATTTATAATGAGATTTTTTAAGAGGAGAGTAAGCCTGAATTCTTAAAGCTCTGGAGTAGGCTGTGAGATTGAAAGGGTTGCCACACCAGAATATCCCAGAGTGGTTTTTCAATGTATTGGTTGTGGTCCTCCATCAAAAACATCAAGGGGCTCGGCAGCTTAAGGGAGCCCTTCTCCACAGTGTGAGGGTCCCCTAACCTTATAGCGGTTGCTGAGTATATTTTTTCTATGATAAATTTTAATTAAAATGTGTGAGCTAGGATACAAGAAAGTTCAGCATGCAGAAGCCACATTCTTGGCAAGTAGACACTGCAGAAATGCATCTGTATGTACATCTGTGGGCACCTAACCACATGTGTAAGCCCCGGGGAAGTGGATGGCAGTGGCTTTCCTATGTTCCTATGTTCAAGAGGCTGGATTATTCCCACCCAGCTCCATCAGTTGTAATGCATGGCTAGTTGCCCACACAGCAGTAGAAAAGAGCAAGAGTCCAGTAGCATCTTTTAAAAATATATAGTTTTATTAAAATGCATAGAAAGAAATTATATGAACAGAAAATAAAAAACTCCCACCCAGGCCACATGACCAGGCCCCAGGAGAGCCAAAATGGACAGCAAAAAATAAATAAATTAATATCTACCATTAAGTGCTGCAAAGACCATTATAGAGCATTTTAAAGTAATTTTAAACATTTTAAAGCATAGTTTTGAACACAAAATCAAAAATGTAACACGCAAAAGCCAAGGCAATCGTAAGGTGGAAATCACCTCCACCTCCCAAACATTCTGCAGCTCCCATAGCCCAGAACTAAAACGAAGTCCCCCAGTTCTGAGTGTAGCTAAGTATCTTCATAAGCAGCCATTAAAGACTGAAGATCCAGGGCACCAGATGGGATCCCAAAGATAGACCAACCCCCTCGCACCTTCCGCTCAGAGTCACTTCAATGGTGTCCCAACAAAGGGCATGCCATGCTCCCACAATGCTTAATCTGGACTTAACAGGCAAATGTCAAGGGTGTGATGCATGTCCATTCAGCTTACCAGTGAAGCAGGTCACTTCTATGGATGGAAAATTTACTTACACATTGAAACAATTTTCCAACTGTGCATCTGCTCGCCTCGTTTATGCCTTCATTTGTTCTTGTGTTAACCCAAAAATGTATGTGGGTTGCACGATTGGACAAGTGAGACTCCGCATTGGGGAACATCGCGCGAGAATCAGGGCAAACGTAAAAGACGCTCTGGTTGTCAGTCACTTTATTAGTCATGGCCATTCGGACCGTGATCTGTGGTTCTTTGTTTTGTGGCAATACCATCCAAAACCGTACCAAGCTCAGGATGTCAAAAAGATCTTGAACTGTCAAGAAAGAAGGTTCATATTTCTATTCAAAACTCTAGCCCTTAGTGGATTAAATACCGAGTTCGATCTTTCATGCTTTTTGTAATAGACTACTGCCACTTTAAGAAAATTAACTAGCAGATCGCATGCAACACCTGAGTGTATTTGAGTAAGCGGGCTGTATTGCTTTAGCATACTGAAAACTCGGAGAGCCATGTTGGCTGCTTTAAAACTTGGATAAGCTCTCTTGTTACTTTGTATGATTTTTGAATTATGTCACTTAGCCTGCAGAAATGTTGGTACCACATACTTTTTTCCCTTTGTACTCCAGAAATTTGCTACAATGTCGCTACAGCTGAAAGCAATTTGCATTGGTGAATTACAGCAATAACGTGGCTGGCAAGCTGAAGAAGAGTCTATCGAAATGCGTCCTTGCAACCATCAGCTGTTCTTCTTATCCCTGTGTTTCAGTGTTTTGTTTACGTGACTGCACAGTATTCTTCCAGATGGACTTATAACATGTGCACTTAGTCACGGTAAAAATTGCAAGCCCTAAGTGGCTGTATGTATTCTATAAAGCCTGGAGTGGCTGTATGTTGTATTATGCTTTAAGCCCTGCGAGGCAATTTAACATGTTTTAAGCCCTGCGAGGCAATCCAACGTGTGAAGCAACACGTCTTTCTCTAAGATATTTCTTCTACTTTTTTGGTTTGCTTGACTTATGAAATTATACTTTTAAAAAACAGCTTAGGCTGTTTGATTCTTTTTTAAGTTGTTGTTGAGCCTTGTGCTGCCTCCTACTCTAGTCCTAACTGCCAGGTAGTAGCAGGAGATCTCCTGCTAATTCGACTGGTCTCCAGCCAATAGAGATCAGATCACCTGGAGAAAAATGGCCGCTTTGGCAATTGAGCTGTATGGCATTGAAGTTCCTCCCCTCCCCAAACCCCGCCCTCTTCAGGCTCCGCCCCCAAAATCTCCTGTCGGTTGCGAAGAGGGACCTGGCAACCCTATGTCAAACCAATGCTGATTCTGTGAACTTAGGCAGATCATGAGAAGGAGGCAGGAAGGGTTGTGTCAAAGTTTGGCTCTTCTGGCCCTTTCTTACATGCCCAGGGTAATGCCTGTTGCCACTTTGGGATCAGGAAGCAATTTTCCTCCATGCCGGGGATCCTGGAGGATTTTTTTGGCCATCTTCTGGGCATGGAGTAGGAGTCACTGGGGGTGTGGGGGGAGGCAGTTGTGAATTTCCTGCATTGTGCAGGGCGTTGGACTAGATGACCCTGGTGGTCCCTTCCAACTGTATGATTCTATGATTCTAAATGTGTGATGCTGCTGGCAGCTGCTTTTCACTTGCACAGTCTGTAAACAATCATTTCGATCACCACGTAAAGGTCTGGAGTTCCCGGGAATATTAAAGTGATCCACTTGTCATTAAAGTGATCCACTTAACAATCACAGAAACATTTCCAGTTTATCCTTTCTTTACATCTGAACAGCCAACTCAAATGTATCCTTTAAATAGCCCTACAGAGAATACTTTGCTTGTTTTTGCATATGCATTATCTATGCCATTTATCATTACCTGATTGCAAGTTTAATCACCTAGGTTGATGGGGGTAACAGTGAGAAATGCTGTTAGAAGGCACAATGAGACACCTAAGTAGTAAGTCTCAACTCAGAAATCTCAAATGCTGCTGTTGTTTTCTTTCAGCTGTGCATTTTTTAAAACAATTTGAGCTAAAGGGAGCAGAAGACAGGTGGCAGCAACTGTGAGAAAGTGTTCTACAATCACACAGATACATTCAAAAGGTTTGGAGGCAGGCAAACAGCCAATGAGCAATTATCTCCCTAACAGCAATAGGTCAGCAGGATGCCAGGGGCAAACGGGTGGGTGATCAAGCATCCCTGGTTAATTGCAGTTGATGGATCCATACTTCATGGGTGTGTGTGCAAAGTGCCATCCAGTCACCACTGACTTATGGTGACCCCAGCAAGGGGCTTTCAAGGGAAGGGAGAAGCAGAGGTGGTTTGTCATTGCCTTCCCCGGCAGAGTCTTCCTTGGTGGTCTCCCTTCCAAATACAGCTTAGCTTCCAAGATCTAACAAGGCTGGGCTATACTAGGCCTGCTTTCCCCACCCCATCCTTCAAAAAATTGTCAAATTCTTTGCTTTGCTTGTCAAATTCTTTTTAAAGCCATCTAAGCCAGAGAACATCGCTCCTTCGAGTAGCAAGTTCTGTAAGTTAATTTTCTATCGCATGAAGTGGGTTTTGTTTTGTTTGGTCCGTCCTGCATCTTTCGACAATCAATTTCATTGAGTGACCCTAAGATCAAGTATTATAAAAAGGAGCAAAATTGCTCTCTCTTTACTTGCTCCTGGCCAGGCTTAATTCCCCTGAGGATGAGGCTAAAACCCTAAAACTTCCAAACAAATTAAGAAACTTGGCAACCATAGCAAACCTCCATTTAAGCTCCAATACTTTCACCATCAATTGAAACTGGTGTGTGGGTATGCCTTCCTTTCTCCATAACATGGTCAGATCTTTGTTTTTTTTTTAACATAGAGGTTTCAATTCAACCATACTAGTTCTCAGAAATAAAACTGATCGTGATGGCATTCTCATGTAAGAGATTTAGAGTGTAGATCTATGTGAGGAAAGTCTGAGGTTAGGGAAATGTAAAACCCTTAGGCAAAAATCCAATAATTTCTCTCCACAGCGATCAATGAGACCATTCTGGAAGAACCGGCTGGAGGAGAAAGTTGACTGATAGGAATAGAGAACTTTAGCTAAAAGGTTTGTTTTCTACAGATATAAAAGGGAGATATGATTTTGAGTAGTTTTATTTTCCTGGTCAAAACAGTTGGAGGATACATACTGTCCTACTCAGATAGTACACACATGTCCTTCACATGGCTTAGAAGGAAAAAATTGGAATAAGCATCAGCTCAACAGAACCAAAATTAATTTAAACCCACTTTGATATCCTCTGACCTACCACGACACCCCAAAATGAGGATCAAGGCTGGACTAATTGTACTAGAGACTGGCACATCCAACCCGAATGCACAATTATTCATACCTCATGGGATTGGTCAATACATCTGAGAATGAAGTGATAGAGTCCTATTGTGGCTTGCGGGACTGTACCACTTCAGATTGGTGAAGAGCATGGTTGTCCCAATTTCTGAATTCTGACCAATATTAAAAATGCTGCATGGGGGAAGAGAACAAGTGTGGTAGTTTCTATAGTAGACCGTTCTATTTTCCCCTCCCATGTAGTAGTTAAGAGTGGCGGACTCTAATCTGGAGAACCGTGTTTGATTCCCCACTCCTCCACATGAGTGGCAGATGCTAATCTGGTGAACCAGGTTTGTTTCCCCACTCCTCCACATGAAGCCAGCTGGATGACCTTGGGCTAGTCAGAGTTCTCTCAGAAATGTCTCAGCCCCGCCTACCTCACAAGGTGTTTGTTGTGAGGAGGGGAAGGGAAAATGATTGTAAGCCTCTTTGAAACTCCTTAAAGGTAGAGACAAACGGGGTATAAAAACAACTCTTCTTCTTCTTCTCTACGTACGCACGTGATGTCAAGTGACCCCAGCAAGGACCATTCAAGGCAAGTGAGAAGCAGAGGCGGGTTGCCATTAGCTTCCTCTGCAGAGTCTTCCTTAGTGATCACCTGTCCAAATACCAACCCTGCTCAACTTCCAAGGTCTGACAAGATCATACTGTCCCATGCCGCCTTCCTTCCCTCATTCTAATCTACAGAGAATTTTTTCCAAGGGGAAAATTCTTAACATTAAGCTTAAAGCTTGGCCTATTCCTTTTAAAAAAACCATGTTTCATTAAAAAAAATTGTATTCATATTTCAATTATAAGTATTCATATTTCAATTATAAGTTGTTATAAAGTATCACTGAAGTGGGAACAAGTGCAGTTTATATAAATGAGATTGGTATAGAAGTGGATAACAGCAATTGCCAGGGAGCTTGGGTTAATTAATATAATTTGATATTACAATCTATTCTTTATAAACTGTCTCCTAGAAGTATGTTTGACTTTTTCTGGTGGCACTCCTTAAATGGAACAGCATGTTGCAAGATCCTAAATGAGGTACTATAGCTTGAGGGGAAAGGAGATTGCATTATTAACATGTGTTACAGTGCCATCCTAAACAGAGAATTACTCTTCTAAGCCTATGGACTTCAATGGACTTGGAAGGGTGTGATTCTGCTTAGGATGGTACTGTTAATCATGTCCCCTAAGAAGCACCTATTATTACTCTGCTAGTTTCTCTCTCTGTGGTCAGGCTTGGTGTAGTGGTTAAGAGCCACTACACCACCACCACCACCACCACCACCTCCTCCTCTTCTTATTCTTCAACATTTCTATGTTGTCTTTCCACCCAACAGGGTCCCCAAAGGGTCAAACAAGCACAGCATAAAAACAAGCTTGAAAATACAAATTTGGGTGTGTATATGTAAACATTGAAAACAATAAAATATGTAAACATACCCACACAAACTTTCCTCACATAGATCTACACTCTAAATCTCTTACATGAGAATGCCATCACGATCAGTTTTATTTCTGAGAGCTAGTATGGTTGTATTTAAACCTCCATGTTAAAAAACAAAACAAATATCTGACCATGTTATGGAGAAAGGAAGGCACACCCACACACCAGTTTCAATTGATGGTGAAAGTATTGGAGCTTAAATGGAGGTTTGCTATGGTTGCCAAGTTTCTTAATTTGTTTGGAAGTTTTAGGGTTTTAGCCTCATCCTCAGGGGAATTAAGCCTGGCCAGGAGCAAGTAAAGAGAGAGAAATTTTGCTCCTTTTTATAATACTTGATCTTAGGGTCACTCAATGAAATTGATTGTCGAAAGATGCAAGACAGAATAAGAGCTGTAGAAAGTGAGGGAATGCCTAGCACAACAGATGGTCTTCAACCGCTAGAAGAAGACAGTGAAATTGGGGGACAGAAGCATCTCCCCGACTGATCTATGTCCGCAACAAAGATGTGGGTGTGTGTTAAAGGCCATCAAGTCACTTCTGACCTATGGTGATTCTATGTATTAATGACCTCCAAAACATCCTACCATTAACAGCCTTGCTCAGGTCTTGCAAGATGAAGGCCGTGGCTTCCCTTATTGATTCAATCCATCTCATGTTGTGTCATCCTCTTTTCCTGCTGCCTTCAACTTTTCCTAGCATTTTTGTCTTTTCCAGTGACTTTTGGCTTCCCTTTCACATACATAAATAGTAATGGGGAATACTATGGTATGGATTATCTTGATCTTGGTGGACAGCAACACATGTTTATCCTGAAGGATCTTTTCTAGCTTCTTGATGGCTGCCCTTCCCAGTCTCAATCTTTTTTTGATTTCTTGGTTGCAGTCCCAGTTCTCTCTGAATTTTCTCAGCCCCACCTACCTCACAGGGTGCCTGTTGTGGGGAGGGGAAGGGAAGGTGATTGTAAGCTGCTTTAAGACTCCTTAAAGGTAGATAATAGTGGGGTATAAAAACCAAGGGGCCTAACGCACTCAGTATATACTACATTTAAAAAAATGTGTTATCCAGGTTAGATCGCACCTCAGACCTCCCATTTCGGCTTGGAAATGCTTTGGAAGCGCCAGACATCTGTTTTTTCCCAAAGCGCCTATACCACGATATATTTCGTTATGTCTTTTCAAAACCGGCAACCAAGGGGTGCATTCAGTTACATACGCTATTCAGTTCTCCTCCCGTCTTTTTGCAACACCCAATGAAAAGCCTTTCTCCTCCCATCCCATCCCACCTTCCCCCTCCCCTACCCGTTTGCATCCACCAATCATTATTGTTACTTAATCCCCCCCCCCAAGTGCTTCTGGTCTTACAAAGGAACACGGGAACGTTTGAACATTAGATCAACCGGCACAAAGTTTCTCCCCGCCTATTCCTCCCTTTCTCCCGCTGCCGGGGTGCCGCCCTGCTCTCAAAAATTTTTTTTAATGTGCTCGCCCCAACGAAAAAATGCAAGATTGTTGGACCAATGCCCCAAAAGATGGCAGCTCTGTGATTAGCACTGTGCAAGGAATGGCTCATTTTGGTGTGTTTTTTTTTTTTTGGGGGGGGGAATGCCTGCATAGGTTGTGATTAGGGTTTCCCTGCCGTGCCAATGAGGCAATTCTTAATGGTGTACAGCACTCCTTTGGATCAATGATATTGCGCCTGCGTGAAAAAAAGGGGGAGGGGAGGCGGGGAAGCATCAGAAATGTAGACATGACGCAGTGCTCCCCCATGCTCCTCCTTGCGATATGACGATATGCCGTCTTGGGAGCAGTCTGAACAGGTACGGTGTGATTGGAAATGAAGAATACGCATCCAAAACCCACACACCGAGCACGATGATAATATGCTGTAAATTGTTGGTGCAATAAGCCTCCAACTCTTCTTTTAATTCTCCTAAGCAAAATGCATTTGTCTATTTATTTATTTTATGCTCCTCCCACCTCCCAATAGGGACCCAAACTGACTTACATCATTCTCCTTCCCTCCATTTTATCCCCACAACAACCCTGTGAGGTAGGTTAGGCTGAGATTGCCTAACAAGCCCAAGGTCACAACATTTTTATTCTGAACAAGATTCTTGCAACAGTACTGAGAGAACTTTTTTTATCCACTTCTATAACACTCATGCATTTCCTTGAGTATTTTTAAATAACTCCCAAAAGTCCAGTAAAGATCAGGACTACTAGATGCCATGTGGATCAGGAGAAATCAATTAAATTAAATTTATGAGGAAGGTAAATCCCAACCCATGGGAGCGCTCAGAGATCATTTATGCATGGGAGTTTCACCTGAGGTTCGTTGCTCGCTGGACCCACACCTTCCTGTTGGGAATCTCTGCACCAGCACTCTCCAAGCTTAAATCAAGTCCCACCCCTTTAAATGCTGCTTTGTAATTGGATTACCTGTAGTGCTTACTGTGAGAGAAAATGCTCCCCATCCCAATTGCCACATAAAAAACATTTTAAGAACAACTCCCCCAGAGCAATCAGAAAGGGGGGGGAATCCAACCCTCAGTTTTAAAAAGATTTTCTTCTGCTCAGAATGAGCTCAGAGGAAGCAGGGAGTATTTGAATCCCCACCTCTGGACATGCTGCTTTGTAATTGGCTGTGTGCAAAACCAAGCTTGCGTGCCCAGCACTTTGCCTTATGCACAGGGATTTCACCCAGGCTTTGCTCAGGGAAGATGGAAGAGTTGGGTTAAAAGAGGAATGAGAAGACCTGGACATTGCCTAACTCCAACTGAACAACTGATTCAGACCGGGGGGTGAACATGAGTGAAAGTACCCATGTGACCAGAGGTAGCTCCAAGATTATGGGAGGAGGGGACACAGGAAAGACCTGTCATGATGGGATTTCTTAACTAGTGATGGAGCAGTGATCACAAACATTTCCGTATTAACCCTAGCACTCTCCCAAGCTTTTCTCATTCCCACTACCTCCATCCACCTGGTCTGAAACCACATAGTCCACTGAATCATGATTGCACTCTACCCTTTCCTCAGGCTAGTTTTTATTTTCTGCTACATTCCCCAGGAAATTTCAAGTAGACCAAGACTCTTACCCCTCCTGGGAGGTCACAGTACATTTAAAAAGGTGACACATTTGGATTGTTGGGATACCCTTATGGTCCAGGCACCTGTCTAGTCCAGCTGACCTCTGGAGCTGTCCATAAAAATGCTCTCAAGTAAGTGTTGGAGGGTACTTTTCTAGCAATTGCATCATTATACCTTATTCTGAACTGAACCATTGGGTGTGGATTAAAAATCCACAGAATGGAAACAGGGACCTGTATCTTTAATAAAAAATGCTCACTGAGCTCTCAGTGGCTATTTTGGGGGTTTCTAGGCAACCACACCAGTACCGATGAGCCTTCCAAGCCTTGGTTTCTGTAAAGCAAAGTAGTATGAGGTAGGGCTGTCAAAAAAAAAAATTCGGTACAGTTCGGATTCGGCCGAATTTGACCCTTGTGGGGTCGGTACGGTCCGAAGTCCGAACTCCCCCGCTTCGGATCCCCGGTAATTCGGGGGGATCCGGAGTTCGGGGGAAAATTCGGCCGAAGCGCGCCTTCAGGGATTCCCTGAAGGCGCGCGGGGGCCCTTTAAACTGATCTGAGCCTCCCAGCTGGGAGGCGCAGATCAGTTTAAAGGGCAGCCCGCCCCCCTTCAGCAGGCTCCCCTGGAGAGGCGCGGGCTGTCATTTAAACTCATCTGAGCCTCCCGGGCGGGAGGCACAGATGAGTTTAAATGACAGCCCGCCCCCCTTCAGCGGGCTTCCCTGCAGGGGGGCGGGCTGTCATTTAAACTCATCTGTGCCTCCTGGGCGGGAGGCGCAGATGAGTTTAAAGGGCAGCCCGCCCCCCTTCAGCGGAGCCCGCTGAAGGGAGGCGGGCTGCCCTTTAAACTGATCTGAGCCTCCCAGCTGGGAGGCGCAGATCAGTTTAAAGGGCAGCCCGCGCCTTTCAGCGGGCTGCCCTGAAGGGGGGGCCGAATTGGCCGAATTTATTTGCGAACTCCCGAACTCGCTGAATTCGGCCCCCCCCGTTGCCCGCCAGAGTTGAGTTCGGATCCGTCCGAACTGAAAATCACCGAATCAGGGGAAATTCGGTTGATTTTCAGTTCGGACCGAACCGAGTTGACAGCCCTAGTATGAGGGGGGCAGGGGTAGGGTGGCCAGCTCTGGGTTGGGAAATATGTAGAGATTTTGGGGGCGGAGCCTGATGAGAGTGGGGTTTGATGAGGGGAGGGGCTTTAATGGGATATAATGCCATAGAGTCCACCTTTCAAAGCAGCCATTTTCTCCAGGCAAACTGATGTTTATTGCCTGGACATCAGTTGTAATAGCGGAAGGTCTTCAGCCACCACCTGGAGGCTGGCAACCCTAGGAAGACTGGGAAGCCAAATCAGCTATGGAAAAGGTCCTGCCCCCTCATCTGTCATGTCTCTTGATTGAGAAGGACTTTCTGGGGTCAGGCTCAGCAGCACTTTGATGGGGCCAAGTTGTCAGCATATGACTTGGGCAATGAGATGGCCCTGCAAGTTCTTGCAGATCTCCCATTTGTATAGTATATAATACTGTGCATTCAAATGATAAATCATTTTTAGGGGTCTTTCACTTGTAACCTTCCACTGCTCTACACCGGTTAGGGTGGCCAACCTCCAGTTATTATCTGGAGATCTCCTGCTATTACAACTGACCTCCAGCTGTTCGAGATCAGTTCCCCTGGAGAAAATGGCCACTTTGGCAATTGGTCTCTATGGCATTGAAGTCCCTCCCCTCCCCAAACCCTGCCCTCCTCAGGCTCCACCCTAAAAACCTCCCGCTGGTGGCGAAGAGGGACCTGGCAACCCTATCTCTCTTTCATTTGTCACCTTCTAGGTCTCTTCAACTGTCCTATGGCAAGCACCAAGCAGTTGTGCATATTGCATCTGCCATAAATATTTGGAAGTTACTAAATAGCATTCAGAACAATTGCCTTGTAATTTTCGGGTCTTTAGATCTAACAATATCAGAGTTGTTTACAAGACAGGGAAAGATAGCATGTAATTACTGTCTTTACATAATATTTACCATCTAACATGATCCCTATGTCACTGCTGACTTCTCCTTTGTATTAAATCTTATTTTCTTGTCAGCTCTGAGACTCCTGTTTGGGTAGTTTATTTTCGACGGAACCTCTCTTGCCATTCTTTGTAGAAATGCCAACATGCAACATCATTTGGGAACTTGGCGATGGCAGAGCTGACGTTTTGAGGGATGTAAGATGGCAGCCAAGCCAGAGGCTGTTTGTAGCTAGAGGTCGTTTATGCACGGGTACTTTCACTCATGTTTACCCCCGGTCTGTCTCGGTTGCTCCTTGGAGTTATACATGAGATTTCCATCCATTAGAGATGACCTCGCTGCCAGCCCTCACAAATCCCAGGACTTCCCGTTCCTCTGTTAATCTGATTCTTCCCTCTCCCCTGAGCTCAGCCCGGGTGAAATCCCCGTGCATAATGCAAAGCGTGGGACACCCAAGCATGGTTTCTCTCACAAAAAACATGCAGCCAATTAAAACACAGTTTGTAAAGAGGTGGGGATTCAAATGCTTCCTGCTTCCTTGGAACACTTTCTGAGCAGAAGAAAGGCTTTTAAAAAACTATCCCCCCCTTTCAGATTTTTTGTTTTTTGTTCGTAAAATGCTTTTTTATACAGCAGTTGGGTTGGGGGGGAATTTTCTGTCACTGTAAGCACTACAAAGTAAGCCAATTACAAAGCAGCATTTAAAGGGGCGGGACTTGATTTGAGCTTGGAGACTGCTGGTTCACAGATGCCCAACAGGAAGGTGTGAGTCCAGTGAGCCACGAACCTCAGGTAAAACTCCCATGCATTAATGGCCAGAATCTCCAAATGACAGGTCTTTGGTTCAAATTCAAGATTTCCTTCCTCCAGCCTCAAAAACACAAAAACAAACAAACAAACAAAAACAAAAACGAAGCAATTGCTTCACCAGTTTATTAATCATTTGTGTTTTCAAAGCTCACAACTGTTCTGAACTGTGTCCAACATTCCAGGATCAGCTTACTATTTTTTTAGATCTACTTAGGGTTATGGTGGAGTCTTGGGGGACAGAACACTCGGTCTCCTTCCAAATGATCTATAACACATTTTTTTAAAGTTTGTATTGATGTCTATTTCTCAACTGCTCTGAAATACAGAAGAAAAAAGATTCTGGAGTTGGAAAATATTCTGTGGAAAATGTGGTGGTTTAAGTTGTACACTAGACAGAGTTCTGGAGTTGGCTGCTCTGAAAATAAGCCTGCGAACATTTGGGTCAAATCTCTAGATCTCTTTGCTCACTCTTGTTGAGTTTGTTACCCACTATCAGTCTTTATCTTCCTGACAATGTAAGGCCTAAAACCGTTTTTGTTCAGCTTCTTTTATTCCAATGTATGGTTGCCAACCTCCAGGTGGCACCTGGAGATCTCCCACTATTACAATTGATCTCCAGATGACCAAGATCAGTTCCCATGGAGAAAATGGTGACTTTGGAGGATGGACTCTATGGCATTATACCCTGATGAGGTACATCCCCCACCCAAACTCAACCTCCGAAATCTCCAGGTATTTATCAACCCAGAGCTGGCAATCCTATTCCATTGTTATTCTTCCATCCTTTGTTGTTATTGTTGTTTTTGAGAACCTACTGAGAATTGTTATTGTAATTATTATTAAGTGCCAAAAAAGACCACAGCTGAGCACCAAGAAGACAAAAGTCTTCTGGGCTTGAAGTAGCGGTCACTGGGAGTATAGGGAGATGCATATATGAATTTCCTGCCTTGTGCAGGGGGCTGGACTAGATGGCCCTGGTGATCCCTTCCAATTTTATGATTTATGATTCTAAGTAATGACAATCCCAAGATACAGATGATTATTTATGTTGGCTAGACAGAATGCCATTCCATCAGGGGTGTTAATAAGTCATTTAAATAGGGTGCCGTATTGTAAGAGAGTATGTCAGTGTGCTTCTGGCCAAATAGAAACTCTTCAGCATTCTTTGTTTAGCTGCGACCTGCTCAACGAAGCTAGAGACAGATGGATAAAGCCTTTTATCTGGGAATCTGTCTGTGAATTGGATAATTTAATTTGAGGGTTCTTTTAGCAGGGGTGGATTTTAATACTACATTGGCAGTTGCCAAGTCCCTCCCCCCCCACAGTCAATCAAGATAAAAAAAATACTGATTTTCTTATGGGTTATCTAGATAGTTCTTTTTCTTTAATTTTTTATCTCAGTGTGACATTGTTCAGGGCTGAATTGGCCATATGAAAAGTATCGTTAAAGTAAGATTCTAACTAATAACTACTGGAGAATTACTTAATTTTAAGGTTGACAATGAGGAAATTGAAATTGTTGAAGACTTTCTATTCCTTGGCTCCATCAGCAACCAAAAAGGAGACTGCAAACAAGAAATCAGAAGGAGATTAAGACTGGGAAGGGCAGCCATGAAGGAGCTAGAAAAAATTCTTAAGTGTAAGGATGTGTCGCTGGCAACCAAGATCAAGTTAATTCATGCCATAGTATTCCCTATTACTATGTAGGGTGTGAAAGCTGGACAATGAAGAAAGCTGACAGGAAGAAAGTAGATTTGTTTGGTGTTGGAGGAGAGTGTTACAGATACTGTGGACCGCCAAAAAGCAAATACGTGGATTCTAGATAAAATCAAGCCTCAACTGTCCCTAGTACCTAAAATGACTAAACTGAGGCTGTCATACTTTGGTCACATTATGAGAATACCAGAGTCACTGGAAAAGACAATAATGTTAGGAAAAGTTGAAGGCAGCAGAAAAAAAGGAAGACCCAAGATGAGATGGAGTGACTATAAAGGAAACCATGGCCCTCAGTTTGCAAGACCTGAGCAAGGCTGTTAATGAAAGGACGTTTTGCAGGACGTTGATTCATAGGGTCGAAAGCACCTTGATGGCACTTAACACACACACACATCCTGAAGAGGTACATTTAAAAAAAATCCTGTTCACAAGTTTGCAATCTAAGAGACTGAATCTACAGCCATTTATGCAGGGGAAGTTTGTGTTTGGTTTGCTACACAGCTTTTTGTTCCAAATTCTCAAACATCATATGCATCAGGGCTCCCCCCCAAAAAAATTCCAGGAGTACCTTGTGATTAATTATGCATTCTCAGTGAATCACGGAGCTTCTGAGTCCCTCCCCCTGAAAAAGTAGCCTTGTTGCAGTTTACTTGGAGGGGGTGGGTCAGCTCTTAAAGGGACTGCTCCCTGTCTCTGTGTGTTCTTTTGCACAGGTGGGTATTCCTCCCCACCTTTCTTCAACAGCTCCCTGCCAGGAGCTGCCTTCTACCCTTTCCACCCCCACCAATTTGAGAAAAGCTTTCCAAAACTTAGCAACGAAACTACTTCCGCGGTCGCAGATTATCTTGCGCGGAAACGAATGTAGTCTAAAGACATGTGACACGAAGAGGCGGGCCAACTTCTGAGCGGAGGGGATCCCCGCACATGGAACCAAATGTATTTGCTTAGAAAATAAGTCAGTGATAACCCATAACACAGTTTTTCCCCCGCTGAGAGGGAGATCCGTCATAAAATCCATAGCAATCACTTCCCAGGGTTTGCTGGGTATTTCAAGTGGTTGCAGTAGTCCTGGGGGCTTGCCTTGAGATCGTTTGACTGTGGCGCAAACAGGACAGCTGCGAATAAAAGAGTCAATGTCAGAATGCATTCCCCCCACCAAAATTGTCTGCGCAACAGGTGAAGGGTCTTTAGGAACCCAAAGTGTCCAGCTGTTTTTACTCCATGAGCCAAGTGTAAGACGTCTTTTCGGAGCGCTTTGGGCACATATAATTTCGAGTCTTTGTACCAAGAGCCTCCTTGTTCGATTACACCAGGAGGCAGGGTTTGAGCAGAGCGTTCCATAAGGCATTGTTCCCGAAGGGAATTTAAGAAAGACTCGGAGACGGGAAACCCCCCCCCCTTAATTACGGTGGTAGTAGGAGCAGTTATGGGGGTTGACGAGGGGGGAGCGCTTACATGCGGTGGTGTGCAGACTGCAGGTGGCTGGGCGGCCGGTTGGGTTGGAGGAGCTGGAGCGCCGGCTATCGTGTGCTTCTGTTGTGGGGGCAGCTGGGCGGCCGGTAGGGCTGGAGGAGCTTGCGCGCCGGCTGTCGTGTGTTTCCGCTGGGGCAGCGTTTGGGATCGGGTTTGTACAGCCAGTACGGGCAGGGCTTCTCTTTGCGCGGGCGTAAATAAAGAGTCTGTTGGCCGATCGAGTTTCGCCGGGTATTGAGGCAACCGGGCGAGAGCATCTGCGAGAACGTTTTGTTTTCCAGGGACATGCTTTAGGACAAAACGAAACTGAGCAAAGAATTCCGCCCAACGCTGCTGTTTCGCAGATAACTTATGGGTTCCTGTGAGGGCAGCTAGATTTTTGTGATCGGTCCAAACTTCGAAGGGGACTTTAGACCCTTCCAGGAATTGTCGCCATAGAGTAAGTGCATGGTGAACGGCTGAGGCTTCTTTCTCCCAAATGGGCCAGTTCAATTGGGAGTGCGCAAATTTCTTTGAGAAGTAAGCGCAGGGGTGAAGGAGACCATCTGGTCCTCTTTGGAGCAGGGCCCCTCCCATAGCTACGTCGGAGGCATCGACTTGTACAATGAACATTCGATTTGGGTCTGGGTGCCGTAGCACAGGTTCCGACGTGAAAAGGCGTTTGAGGGCTACAAAGGCGGTCTGGCATTGATCAGTCCACAGTATCTTAGCGAAGGGTAATGTAGCAGAGCTTCCTTTACCTTTGTTTTTCAGAAGGTCGGTGATGGGCAGCGCTATTTGGGCGACGTTAGGGATAAATCCACGGTAGAAATTAGCAAAGCCCAGAAACTGCTGTACTTGCTTGCGGTTGGAGGGAGGAGTCCTATCGAGGACGGATTGGACCTTGGCCGGGTCCATGCTAAGGCCATGGTGGGAGATTATATATCCCAAGAAAGTTATTTTGCTCTGGTGAAATTCGCATTTAGCCAACTTTGCAAAGAGTTGGTGATTGCGCAGGCGGTGCAGAACTTCTCGGACCAAAGTGACGTGCTCATCCATGGTTTTTGAATAAATAAGAATGTCATCCAAATAAACTACCACCCCGCGGTACAGTAAATCATGGAGGATTTCGTTGATGAGTTGCATGAAGACCCCCGGGGCACCTTTTAACCCGAAGGGCATCACAAGGAATTCAAACATTCCAAAACAGCTAGAGAAGGCAGTGAGGGGTTCGTCCCCCTCGCGGATACGGACACGGTAGTAGGCTTCTACTAGGTCCAATTTGGAGAATATACGTCCCTCTTGTAGCTGCCCCAAAATATCTGAAATTAGCAGTATAGGATAGGCGTTGGCTTGAGTAACGGCATTGAGTTTTCGGAAGTCAATGCAGAGGCGCAGGTCGCCTTCCTTTTTTCGGACGAAAAACGCGGGGGCTGAGTTGGGAGCATTCGATGGGCAAATGAACCCTCTGGCAAGGTTTTTGTCCAAAAAGTCCCGTAGTACAGTGCGCTCGGAAGCGCTCATAGGGTAAATCTTACTCTTGGTTAATGTGCAGTCCTTCACCACCTCAATTGCACAGTCAGTGGCCCAGTGGGGGGGGTAAGGCATCACATTCTTTAATGTTAAAGACATCCGCAAAGTCCTGGTATACATCAGGTAGGGACGGCGGTGATGGGACATCGGAGATTAATGCCGGAGCGGGTGGAGACAGTACCGCAACTTGCTGTCGGTGCTGGTCACATTTGGGGTTGGCAAAGGAGATAGTGTTCGTCTCCCAGTCTATACTGGGACTATGACCTTTAATCCAGTTAATTCCCAGGACCACTTCAAATCGGATAGGGGCTATGGTAAAGTCTATTTGCTCCCAGTGGGAGCCAATACCCATTGCCACCCCTGTAGTGCGATGATCAACTGGGCCCCCCTTGAAATGGCTTCCATCCATTTGGGCAAATTGGACGGGGGCTGGTAAAGCCTCGGACTTGACTTTGAGTGCTGCAAATGTGGCCTCATTGATTAGAGTGCGACCGCAACCGGAGTCAATGAGTGCCTTAACGGGTAGTTGGGGACCACCTTTATAGTGTTGTAAAACTGCGTCCACATAAACGGTGGTTTCCACTTCCTTCACTTTAGTGGGAGCTTTCGGTTTAGCAGGAGATTCTGCAGAGGTCTGTGGAGACGCTCCACTCACCACAGACCGGAGCCGTTTTTTGACAAATCAAGGGGGATTTCCAGGTTTAAAGCTGGAGGATTCCATGGGTTCTCTTCGTCAGAAGAAGGAGAGTTGTCCCCCAATGGGGCATTTATAATCCGGGACCCGGCGGGGTCATTCGATGTAGGAAGGATAGATGAGTCCTCAACGTGAAGTGCAGAGGGTGTGGGTCTTCCCGGCGCTGCGCTGCGGGTGGCCGCGGTGCCTCTGCGTTGAGGTTGTCCTCTAGCTCGGGCTGCCACGCTGGGACGAAAGAGTTCAGGGCGATGTGGGCAGACTGCCGCAAAGTGGCCCAATTCCCCATAAGTGAGGCAAGCACCTCTTTGAAACCGGGTTTCGCGATCCTGGGGTGGACGCGTGGGTTTCCGTGGATTGGGGGGCGGTGCCTTGGGCTGGGGTTTTTGGATGCTTTTCTCCTTGTTTCTTTGGCGGACAAGGGAAATAAAGCGCCGGCGGCTTTCCACCTCTTCGGCTAATAGAATCCAATCCTCGAGGGTGTCGGGATCACCCCGCATATACGACCAGTTTAGAATGTCAGGGTGTAAGGCTTCCCTGAAATGGTGAATTAGGGTGGCTTCGGGCCAGCCCACAATTCTGCTTGCTAGTCTCTGAAATTCATCGGCAAACTCTCGAACTGGAGTAGAGCCCTGTCTTAGTTGTAGAAGCTCCGCTTTGGCTCGTTCCCCCAGAACGGGGTCCTCCGTAAGGCAGTCATGAAATTGTTGAGGGAACGGATAGAGCGGGATCGGGTGTCGAACTGGAGGACCATCCAGTCGGCTGCTTTACCTGTCAAAAGGGAAGCCACATAGCGAACCCGGCTGTCCTCTGTAGGGAA
The DNA here is from genome assembly GCF_029931775.1 of Euleptes europaea. Taxonomy (NCBI): domain Eukaryota; kingdom Metazoa; phylum Chordata; class Lepidosauria; order Squamata; family Sphaerodactylidae; genus Euleptes; species Euleptes europaea. Next base: position 76,498,663 of record NC_079320.1, read on the forward strand.
GAACTGTCCTTGTTCTCGCATATAGCTGTCTACCTGATGCAAGAAACAGGGCAGGGTTTCGAGAGATCCATCGTAAGTAGTTTTCAACTTGAGTTGTTTCCAAGGACCGGGCATGGGTTGGCCCGGTTGCACGGGTGCCCTGGGTGCAGGTAAAACGGGACCTCCGGGAACCGGGGGTTGAACAGGCACATTAGCGGGTGGCTGGGCTGGCACTCCCTGAACCGGTACTGCGGCCCCCTGTGGAACGGGTTGTGCCGGGGTTGTCAGGGCCTGCTGTAACTGCCTGTTGTCCTGAAGCAAGCGTTCCATTAGCTCCTGGAGTTGATCTACACGGCCAGATAGCTCTCGATTCTGAGCTCGTAACAGGTGAACGTCCTCACCCGGGCCACCTGTACGATGAGGTTTGCTTGTCCGAAAACTTGTGGCCCATTGAGAACTGTCCCCATACAAGTCCTCTTCCTCAGACTCCTCGGAGTCTTGGCGTCGTTCCGCGAGGCGGCGTGCGCGTTGGGTCGTGCGTGACGGGGCAAATACCGGGGAAAACGACAGACCCAATGGAGGACCGCTCCTTCCGGAGTCTTTGGGGCGGCCGCCTGTCCGCGCCCGATCCGCAGCCAACTGCTGTTAGTACTAAAGAATTCAGCTACTATGTCCCGTAGAAGGGTAGGATCCTCTGATGAGGACTCCAGGGTTCCAAGAAGCAGTAGTTACGGTTCACTCAGAGAGCGCCCTCCTAGCTCCCATCCGAGTGGCAGGCGAACCCTCCAGGGCTCCAGCCTGACTAAAGAATCGATGAAGAAGAGTGGGTGATAGCTGTCATAATGTGAGCTCTTGACCCATCGAACCAGAAATCACCACAGAGACAATCAGATTCCAAGCAGATGGCTTTACTGGTCAAATAGGCAATACAGTGCATTGAAGGCAAGATGACAGCTATGGTTTGTCTTGCCCGTTATTTGGAAATATAAGGCAGAGAAACGGCGGGAGATTACAAAGCATATACAGAGCATTATTTCCCAGGAGTGGCGTTCCCAGGCTTTGGTATGTGTAGCCATCCTTGAAGTCTGGACGGTTCAGCAGAGAAACGAAAGGAAACATCTAAACCGAGATAACAGCCTGACAGCAGCCTCTCTTCAGTTGGTGACTTCCTGCACATTTCATGAAGGTTTAACTTGCTTTGAGGGAAGGGGTTGAATGGGAGGGACAGACACGTGGTAGGGAGAAGCCAGAATGGGCATGGGGAGAGAAACCTGAAGTTAGGGCTATGCATGGAAATGGAAGCGATTGGCATCGCTCTTGCCTCGAAGCAGAGTTTAAATTTGTTATAAAGCAGCATACTAGAACTGCAGGGAAAGAACAAGGCCACAGCAAAGTCACGTCTGAAGGTCGGTAAAATCATGAATAATGCAAAAAAAGCCTCGAAGCAGTCCCGCAGGGATTGCGAGCTAAATACCCCTGCATAAATGGCCTATGAGAAACAGTGAAGGTCTGGGAGGAGGCACAGTAGAACTGCTGGCAAACTAAGAACTGGAAGAGCACCATGCTGTGTTACTCTGTTTAAGACTGGACCCTGCTCTACCTGGATCCAGCTGGGCCTTTTATAGTCCTTCATGTTCTTCAGCGTGGTGTCCTCAGAAATACAGTGCATGTATTCCTGCCATAAATATTGGATTGTGAATGTAGTTCACAGAAAAATAACATGAAGGAAAGTGGCCATGGCAAGAGCCCTATACATGGCCTGAAGGCCACAACACAGTTTCATACTCGCAACATGGACACTATCTGAACTGTGGATTCATTTTATGCGCTTCACTATCAGGGTAAATTAATGCAGTGACTTCAGATTCATTCTGAAATGGACGTGGAGAGAAGATTTACTTGTTTGTTAGATAGCTAGAAGAGCTCAGCTGTGGTCTGTTAGAGCAACCACTGACATTTTAATAGACATTTAATACATAAACAATAGGAATTCTCCAGAAGCCAGGAAGGTGGGCTAGTTTCGATGAATGGCAAGTGAGAAATGGGATTACCCCTGCAGAACTCATTAAATCAAGCACACGGACGTGTAAGAAGAATTGGGGATTTAGGCAGGAATGGCCATCTTCTGAGCTTTTGAGAGCTGCTCTATTCTCTAGACATTAATAATTCAGTGGATGGGATAACCACACATTCTCACAGGTCAGCAGATTATATACTAATGTTGGTGTCCTCTAGCATAAGGCCTTCATAGGCATGGAACACATGTGCCCAGGTTTTACACGATCACCAACAGGGGACTGGGGCAAGCACATGAAACACACATATGAAGTTGCCTTATACTGAATCAGAACATTGATCCATCAAGGTTGATATTGCCTATTCAGAATGGCAGCAGCTCTCTGGGGTCTCAGGTAGAGGTCTTTCACATCACCTATTCTCTGGTCCTTTTAACTTAAGATGCCAGGGATTGCATCTGGGACTTTTTGCATGCTAAGAAGAGACATTTCCACTGAGCCACTGCCCCGCCCAAATATGCAGATGCTTCCTGCTAGATCCTCTCAAGAGGCAGACTGACAGGGATGTGTTATCCTTGTAGAATTAAAATCAACTAGCAATACAGTAAATTGTCCCTGTGGAAAATGACAAAACAAATCACGATGCTTGATCCAGCTATTGACCATCATAGAGTTGCCAGCTCCTGGTTGGAAAATACCTGGAGATTTTGCGGGTGAAGCCTGAGGAGGGCAGGGTTTGGTGAGGGGAGGGACTTCAATGGGGGTATAATGCAACAGAGTCTACCTTCCAAAGTTGCTGTTTTCTCCAGGTGAACTGATCTCTATTGCAGAGATGAGTTGTAATAGTGGGAGATCTCCAAAGACCACGCGGAGGTTGGCAAACCTAGACCATCAGTTTTTGGTGATGATTTAGAGCACGATTTGTGGGCGGGGGTGGGCTGGGGCAAGTGCATCCACACCAACTCCTGAGCGGCATGTCGAAAATCGAATTCTCTAAAAACCCCATGAAACCAATCCATTCAGTTTCACAGGCCTATGCCACCCTTTTTGCTAGTGCAAGCTTGGCTTGGGAATGCCCCCTCTGGCATCGGACAAGCCCTTGGGAGAAACGCCGCACGGCTCCCTATCACCGACATAAGGGGCCCTGCCCCAGCGTTAGTGCCACTTTAGCCAGTGCAAGAGGTAGCAACGCCGGCACAGAGGTCACTAGGGTTGCCAACTTCCAAGTACTAGCTGGAGATCTGCTATTACAACTGATCTCCAACCAAGAGAGATCAGTTCACCTGGAGAAAATAGCCGCTTTGGCCCTTGGACTCTATGGCATTGAAGTCCCTCCTAGGGTTGCCAGGTCCCTCTTTTCAACTGGCGGGAGATTTTGGGGGTGGAGCCTGAGGAGGGCAGGGTTTGGGGAAGGAAGGGACTTCAATGCCATAGAGTTCAATTGCCAAAGCGGCCATTTTTCTCCAAGTGATCTGGGGGGTTACTGCATTATGTATTCCCAGCGATGTATTAAGAGTTTGAAAATGTTATAAAAAACATCGCTTTAAAAGGGTTTTTGGATGCCACAGCTAAAAAAATGGTTGGAAGACGTCTTCTCAGCTAAAGGGGCCGAACAAAGTGCGAACAGTATTTTTATAACAGTTTCAAACTCTTAATACATTGCTGGGAATACATAGAAAGTGCGAACATTATTTTTTATAACATTTTCAGACTCTTAATACATCGCTGGGAATACATAATGCAGTAACACCTCTGATCTCTATTGGCTGGAGATCAGTTTAATTAGCAGGAGATCTCCTGCTACTACCTGGCAGTTGGCAACCCTAGTCCCTCCCCTTTCCAAACTCCACCCTCCTCAGGCTCCACCCCAAAAACCTCCCACCGGTGGCAAAGAGGGACCTGGCAACCCTAGGGGTCATGCTGGCTCCTAACCCCCTTCACCCCCTCCTTGTGGATTGCTCTGCCCAAGCACAAGGACATATTGTACCATATTTTGTTAGATACAAATGTAAAAAAAAATTGAAGCAGCTAATAAAAATTGAAGCAGCTAATATAGAGGGACCCCATCTGAGAACTGAGTATTTGCTTTGTGGTCTCCAACAGTATCAGGCTCCTTCAACAACCCACACTGGGACTGCCGCTGACAAAAGCAGAACATCTTCATGCTTAATTATCAAGTGACATCCATTCAAATGCCATTTGTAATTTTAACAGTAAGTCATCAGCGAGATTCATTTTGCCAGCGCCGGGGCCGGGGAACATTGGAAGGAGAATTTTTGCAAGTTAATGGCCTGCCCTTTTCTGACAGCACACCAGACTTTTCACACGATTAAGTAACACTTTGCTTCACTCAGCCACTGAACTGTTGACAAGAGCACTTTAGCAAGTCTGAGCAGCAGAAAACATCAAGTAAATCAAAAGCAAGTTTGGCAGGAGACAGACAAATAAGAACAAGGCACCGATTCAGAGGGGGAAATGCCATAATTAGTTCTCTGGCTTCCCCCACCCCCCCCAAAAACACCTCAGACCAGAAGTTCACCTGCTGTTAGCAACACCATCACTTTCTTGAGACTTGTGCTAGATTTTATTTTTATTTATAGTTTATTTATTCAAGCATTATTTTTACCCTGCTTTTCTCCCCAGCTGGATGCAAAGTAGCTTGAAAAACACAGACATACAATTATAATAAAAAGACAAATACGCACATGAACACATGAAGCTGCCTTATACTGAATCAGACTCTTGGTCCATCAAAGTCAGTACTGTCTACTCAGACCGCCAGCGGGTCTCCAGGGTCTCAGACAGATCACCTACTTGCCTAGTCCCTCTAACTGGAGATGCCAGAAATTGAACCTGGGACCTTCTGCATGCCAAGCAGATGCTCTACCACTGAGCCACAGCATCTCCCCATAAATATAAAAACAACCTGAATAAACAAAAAACCCATAGTGTAAAAACCACGTTCTGGGCTAGTCCTGGATCTACTGTCATAGCTCACTCAAGGCCACAGGTGACAAGGAATGAGAGACCTTTGGCTCATGCCTCTGGCCATGGCTAGGCTTCGACACCTGCAAGCAGAGGACGAACAGAAGCTCAGCCCAAATCTCATTCATCTGGCAAAAGATGTTTCCAGCCTTTCTCCCTGGCTAGTTTCAATGTTTGTTTCAATAGTAATACACGCAAATAGAGTGAGATAATTAAAATGTTCCCCATTGTTTCCCCTGGGCGTCGCTTCACCTTGACATCACTTTACTTTCTCTATCCTTGGCCTCCTTTAGTAACACTGCAGTGGAACCCTATTTACAAGCACCGGTGATGCCAGATTGCATCACAAGAGGCACCATGACACAACTGGAACAAAACTGTGAGACATAGGGTTGCCAACCTCCAGGTGGTGGCTGGAGATCTTCTGGGATTACAACCTATCTCCAGGTGATCGAGATCAGTTCCACTGGAAGAAATGGCTGCTTTGGAAGGTGGACTCTATGGCATTATACCTCCCCCATAAGACCCTCCCCTCCCCCAATCATGCCTTCCTTAGGCTCCACCCCTCCAAATCTCCAGGTACTTCCCAACTTGGAGCTAGCAACCCTAATTGAAAATTAATGCTGTAACCTGAGGTGGAGATCTGAAAGGCATCTTTCCAGCGTCTAGCTACATTATTTGGAAGATCATTGTAATTATTGATTTACATTAGGTTTCTCCTAAAGGCCAAAGCATTTTACACATATTACCATAGCAGGTTTATAACAACCACAACAGGCGGAAGCTCCATGGAGACAGCTAGAAGGATAACCATACCACTCTAGGTCATGTGTAAGTGTGGTTAGAGAAGTGGACCACAGCAAATCTTTCTTCAAAGCAGAGATGGGCTGTGTATTTGTGCGTTCTCTCTTCCACAAGACCACAAGGTCAAATCCAGTCGAATATATTTTTGAAGTAACAGATCAGGGGTTAGCAATACCTCTGAGGGAGAAATCTACTGCCCCCATCTATAATCTTTCGCCTCTTTCAACTGGCCTCCAATTTCAGTACATACAATCATTCGAAAGTCAACATTTTACCCTAAAAGCAAGACCCCATTGCAAATGGAACTGGAGCATATTTGAATACATTAATGTAAAATATTCATAGCGGGAAAAGTAGAGTTAAAATTCACAAAAGAATGCCATATAATCAGCTATGGAAGGCTAAAGGATCATATAAATAATCAGAAAACCAAATGAACTTAATGAATAAAGATTCGACACCTACTAATAATACAGCCTATGTGCACTACTTGAATACCTCATGAACATTTTTAGAGTCAAGTCACAGCAAGACGGATGCCAGAGAATAGGAAAACGAGATGGGACGTAGGTGGGTAATAAGAGACAGAAATGACAGAAACAGCCCAAGGATAAAAAGATAGCAGTTTAGCTGTCACTCAACATTTCCTGTGAGATATTAATGAACTCACAGCGCCGATCACTTTCTATGCTTTTTCCCCTCCCAGCATGCCCCCTTTGCCTCAATTAAAATATCCTGCAAATAAAAGATGCAGTTAAGCTACAACGGGGGAAACACGAATCTGTTCATTTGTGGAATATGGTTTGAGCTACGAGAAAGGGGCTTCAGAGAAAATGCTTGATGGAAAAACGTCCGATCTGCACAGTCAGACCAGTGGTCCCATTTCCCTTCCTGTACGTTTAAATTAATTAATTTACAAGAGGACACCCATATATATTTACAGATGTACAGGCTTGGGTATGATAACTATGCTGTGTTGTTCATTTCTTCTTCACTGGTGTGGCAGTGCCATTAAAACTGGTTATTGGGATGAAAGTCCAGGGCCTCAGTCACCCTGGCTCAGCATGAGGTTCTCACATGCAGGTTGTAGCTAGATCTGGACAATCTCCACCCAGTTCACCACCGTCGTTGTTCCTCTGCTTCCTTCTCTCAGTGTATACTGGGAATTGTGATCCTCTGTGCAATAGAACCCATGTTATACTGGCTCTCTACATGTTCTTTAGAAACTGTGTGATGGGGCAAAACGAGATGCCGGTATAGGTCCAAGACTTTAAAAAGTACTGGAATTGGATAAGATTGGTTGGTGCAGATGGGTTAACAATTATGTGTTTACCGTTTGCTTTGCTGCTAAAGCAGGATTGCTATGCATAATCCTTATTATAAATAAATTTTATTTGCGGCTAACATGCCAGATAAAACAGAAACTGACCAGAGAAGATGTTTACAACTAAGGCCAACAAAATTAGGAATCACCCAATTTTACACTTCCACAGACTAGGGAACATTGAGGCGACGTAGCTTCATTGCTACTGCATAATATTTTGCAATCTGGGTGGTGATTGGTGAGCTGTCTCCCAGCAGAAAACTTTTGGTCCACTCACCCTCATCAATGGAGCCCATTTCCCTAATCAAAGGGTCAATAATACTGATTCGGGGTGACTTGTAAAGGGGACATCTAAAAAATACATGCTCAATGGTTTCCAGTTCCTGAGTTACACACGCAAAGTCTCTCCACCCTGGGGATCTTCTTAAATCTCCCTTCTAATATGGCAGATGGTAGGGCTGCACATCTGGCCAGTGTATAGGACCTCCTATGTGTGTTCCTTTCCAGGGAGCATAAATATGCAGCTGGTGCTAGAATATACCTGGAATGTTGAGGTGCTATAAATGCAGGGGATCTCAAGAGATCTGTTTGACACTCAGTATCTTTGACTCTTTCATTTATAGTTAGTCTAGCTTGGTCCATACCCGTTTGCAAAAGTGCTGGCGGAGCAAGCCCCAAACTATTTAGTTTATCCCCTATAGCAGGGGTCGGCAAACTCATTAGTCAAAAGAGCCAAACAAAGATTGAGATTTCTTTTGAGAGCCAAATTTCTTAAATTATATAGGTAGGTACACTGTTTATTAACTTAATAAACTTTAATTAAAGTTTTAAGTCTTAATTAAACTATAGGTACACTGAATAAAACTTGATATCATACTTAATAGTGAAATTATTTATTGATAAAAATGAAATTGTAAGTCCCTGCCATTTCTCCCTCCTCGTCTGGAGTCCTCGTCTGGAGGCCTGGCCTACCGCCATAAAAGCCTATTGGTAGACCTGGCCTCTGAGTCCCATTGGGAGGCCAGGTCTACCCATTGGCTTTCTTGGCAGTAGACCTGGCCTCCGGAGGCCCATAGAAGCCAATGGGTAGACCTGGCCTCTGAAGGAGGACTTTCCCCTCCTTGGAGTCCAGGTCTACCGCCAAGAAAGCCAGTGGGTAGACATGGCCTCCCAATGGGACTCAGCCAGAGGCCAGGTCTACAAAGGAAGCCCGCCCCGCCTAACAGCAGATAGGCGGGCGGGGCGGGGGCAGGAACCGCCGAGCCGCCCGCCCAGCAATCGCGCGGCTAGAGGGGAGGGGAGGCTTTAGCCTCCCAACCATTGAGGGCAAGGGAAAGGGGGACCTGGCCATTCTCCATGGTGAGGGGGGGAGAGACAGCGCCCGCTCGCCTGCTCTCTTGCACTCTCTCGCACTCTCTCTCTCAGGTGCGCCGGCTCCGCAGCCCGGCTGCCGGCGAGAGCGGGCGTGAGAGCAGGGGCTCCAAACCAAGTTCGGAGAGCCGCACTCAACGGGCCAAAGAGCCGCATGCAGCTCGGGAGCCACAGTTTGCAGACCCCTGCCCTATAGCAATGATCCATCTTGACCTAAAGGAGTCACTCAGTACCAGTGGCAAAAGACCCCCAGGATTAAGATTCATCATAAACCATATGTAGAGAGAGGATAAGCAAACCTTTGCCTCTACCCTCATCATTCCAATTTCCAATCAGATCAGGGAATTTGACACGCATCTCGAGAGTTGCAGGGCAGCTCTAAGAAATTTGGCTCAATCCTTATTGTGGTTTTCCATTTCCCAAAAGCAGCAGCACCGAGCCTGGATCAGATGAAGGAAACCCAATGCCAAACCACTTTCCAAAAGTTAAAAGAGCTGATAACCATATTATTTTTTGGTATTTGGGGGATTTCGGGGATTACTTAACGTGGAAATTTTCAAAGATTCAAAAAAGCCAAATATAAAGGGTTCGGATTTTCCAAATAATTAAAAAAGATTCAGTGTCAGCAAACGTAAAGTGATGCATATTGGGGCAAAACATCCTAACTTCACATATACACTGATGGGATCTGTGCTGGCAGTGACAGACCAAGAAAGCGATCTTGGGGTGGTAGTGGATCGCTCGATGAAGATGTCAACCCAGTTCACAGCTGCTGTGAAAAAGGCAAATTCCACGCTGGCCATAATTAGACAAGGAATAGAGAATAAAACTGCTGCTATCATATTGCCTTTGTCCAAATCTATGGTGAGACCACACTTGGAATACTGTGTGCAGTTCTAGTCAGCACACCTAAAAAAGGATATTGCAGAGGTTGAGAAGGTGCAGAAAAGAGCAACCAAAATGATCAGAGGACTAGAGCAACTGTCCTGTGAGGAGCAGTTAAAACACTTAGGACTGTTTAGCTTGGAAAGTAGGCGGTTAAGGGGAGACATGATAGAGATCTATAAAATTATGCATGGTATGGAGAGAGTAGACAGGGAGAAGCTTTACTCCCTCTCTCATAATAATAGAACATGGGGTCATCTGCTGAAGCTGGAGGCTGAGAGTTTCAAAACTGATACGAGGAAGTATTTCTTCACACAACGTATCATTAAATTGTGGAACTCCCTGTCCCAGGATGTGGTGATGGCTGCCAACTTGGAAGGCTTAAAGGGAATGGACATGTTCATGGAGGAGAGGGCTATCCATGGCTACTAGTAAAAATGGGTACTAGTCATGATGCATACTATTATCTCCAGGATCAGAGGAGCAGGCCTATTATATTATATGAGGTGCTGTGGAACACAGGCAGGATAATGCTGCTACAGTTGTCTAGTTTGTGGGCTTCTTAGAGGCACCTGGTTGGCCACTGTGTGAACAGACTGCTGGACTTGATGGACCTTGGTCTGATCCAGTATGGCCTTTCTTATGTACTTATGTTCTTAAGACTTTCCTAGTGCTATCCACATTAAAGTGATGGCCAAGTAAGCTGTCATCTGCTGCTGCATTTACTATAACACAGACTATATAGCACTGTTAAAATAGCTCAGAAGATTTAAGTGGTGTAGATTTTGGGGTGGAGCCAGAGGAGGGCAGAATTTGGGGAGGGGAGGGACTTCAATGCTGTAGAGTCCAATTGCCAAAGTGGCCATTTTCTCCAGGTGAACTAAAAAGCATGCTACAGAATCTTAAATAATACAATGGTTGCCATTTCATTTGGGAGCAAAGTTCAAAGAGTAAAAAGTAAAAAAACCTTTAAAACATTAAATAATTTTGAAGGACTACGGTACTTTCTCTGATAGGTACTGTCTTGGAAACAGGGATCTAATAATTAACCCAATGAGATTTGGTTCTGATGATGATGTAATTGGGGGGCAGGTAAATGAACCCAGTCACTCCACTTTTGATTCATCTGCCCTCAGTGCATGAAACTAATGCTCTTCTATTCATCCCCCCCATGACGTTTTTATCAGTATTTATCTGTTTATTTGGACTTATATCCCACCCTTCATCCTGGCCAAAGCACGGCTTGGGGCAGCTAACGTCAACAAAATATCATAAAATATCATAAAACACAATCAACCAAATGTCATAAAATATAAAACACAATAAAAACATTCAAATCCAATACAATACACATTTAAAATCCAGCAAATCCAAGCTAAAATCAAATGGCGCTAAAATTGGACACACAGGACCCTAGCCAGCCTGGGAGGAGCACTTAGGCTCCCCAGTTTGAATGGTAGAGAAGAAATGGGGGGCGGTAAGGAAGACGGCTCTGATGGGAACTGTTGTTGCCCTCAACCATAGGCCTGGCGGAACATTTTGGTTTTACAGGCCCTGGGAAAAAGCGGTGCAATTATGGTTGCCAGGTCCCTCTTCACCACTGCAGGGTTTTTTTTGGGGCAGAGCCCGAGGAGGGTGGGGTTTGGGGAGGGAGGGACTTCAATGCCATAAAGTCCAATGGCCAAAGTGGCCATTTTCTCCATTCTCTATTGGCTGGAGATCAGTTGTAATAGCAGGAGATCTCCAGCTAGTACCTGGAGATTGAAAAACAAAACCAGCACACAAATCTCAATGCAATACAATTATATTAAAAGTGCAAGGTGAGAAGTGAATACTTAACTCTAAGATGTCTACAAACAAAATATGTACAATATATACACAATTATACAAAGATACAAAATGGACCGATGGATTCTTCTTTCCAAGGTAAGTATACTTTAGATAATATTGTATTGCAGAATTATCAGCATAGAAGGTAGACAATGAAAGTCCACAATGAATTCCAATGACCAGAACGGCTCCCAATCAAGTCAAAAAGACTTTATTGGGAGCCGTTCTGGTCATTGGAATTCTGCGGATATGAGGAATTTGTCCTAGTTTTTATTTTTCTGTGATGATTATGATCAGCTGATGAAGCCTTTGGCGAAACGTGAATATTGATCTAGACGACACGTCCTTAGCTTTCACCTCTTCTTCGGCTGTCTTCATTGTGGACTTTCATTTCATCTACATCTTGTTTCCGTGGTTTACTGATGCACTTTATGAAACTGAAATTATTAATACGGACTGAATAAGGACTGAGCATTTTGGCTTATATTTTGCATTGTAAAGCCTTATGCTGAGAGCTGGGGTCTTACTTAGACCAATTGTGATATACATTTCTTTGCTCCAGAATTGTGGTTATTGAATGTTTCCAATATATATCTGTAATAGCATGAGTTGCTATTGTTTGGTTTCTTTATTTTAGAAACCATTGTTTTGTGCTATATTTTGAATTCCACACTACCTGGCAGTTGGCAACCCTACCTGGAGAAAATGGCTGCTTTGGCAATTGGACTCTACGGCTAGGGTTGCCAGGTCCCACTTTGCCACCAGCAGGAGATTTTGGGGGCGGAGCCTGAGAAGGGTGGGGTTTGGGAAGGGGAGGGGCTTCAATGCCATAGAATTCAATTACCAAAGTGGCCATTTTTCTCCAGGTGATCTGATCTCTACCAGCTGGAGATTAGTTGAATTAGCAGGAGATCTCCTGCTACTACCTGGCAGTTAAGTATATACTAGTTAGCCTGCCGTTTTATGTGTTGACTAAAGAAAAACCAGCAATATTGCCAAACAGGAACCCATTTAGTAAATATGCTCTATTGTTAGTTATTCACATATAGAATAAACAAAGGCAATAACAATTTTTGTTACAAGTTACAAGACACAATTTTTGTTACAAGTTACAAGACACTACCTGGCAGTTGGCAACCCTATCTATGGCATTAAAGTCTGTCCCCTCCCCAAACCCCACCCTCTTCAGGCTCCACCCCAAAAACCTCCCGTCGATGGTGAAGAAGGACTTGGCAACCCTAGGTAGGAGCGCGACCCCTGCCCAAACTTCCTGGAGTGGCTCCAGTAGAGCTGCCGGTAGCCCATCATGGCGGTGGTGCGGCTGGAGGGGAAAGTAAAAGGAAAGCTTTTCTTGAGCAAAACCACCCATCTAGCAATTCGGAAGTATCTTTTCTCTTTTCTCATAGGGCTCACGTGATGGACATAAAACAAAATGTACATTTTAAAAATGGCTCAGTTTTCTGGGGATGAAAGTTAAAATTTTATGCAGGCCTTAAAGGAGAACGTATTTATTAGCATCATTATTATTTTACAATAGTTAGCTATATTCATATTTGCATAAACTCAACGCAATTGCTTCAAATATTAAATGTCATGCATTTTTTTTACCCATTCCATTTAACAGTTGCTCATATTGTTTGTGGGGCAGTTTGGTGAATTAATGCATGTATATTTGCATGCTCCTATGAATAACACCATGGATTGTTAAATGGGACAAATAAAGCAGAGTGGTTTTAAAACCAATCATTCCAGTGTTTTGTTAATCATTTGATTATACGCCTTTCGTTTTGCTTTCTTGTGTCTTTCTTACTGTATTTTCAAGGCAGAATGGCTTGGTTTGTAAACCTGCTGATCAATAACTTCTTGTGAAATATTTATAGAAGTCCTTTTTTAACCTTCCAATTTGATCAAGGTCATTTGGGTTTCCCCCCCTTTTGAAATATGTTTAGCATAAAAGGTAATGTGGGGTGGGGTGCCGCCTTTGAACACATGAAGTTCTACTGAGTCAGGCCATTGGTCTATCAGTGTCAGTAATGCCTATTCTGATTGTTGGAGGCTTTCCGGGGTCATAGGCAGGGGTCTTCCACATCACCTGATCCTACTAAGGGAAGATGTCAGGGATTGAACCTGAGACCTTCTGCATGCAAAGCAGATGCTCTAACTAGGGTTGCCAACCTCCAGGTACTAGCTGGAGATCTCCTTCTATTACAACTGATCTCCAGCCGACAGATATCAGTTTGCCTGGAGAAAATGGCCGCTTTGGCAATTGGACTCTATGGCATTGAAGTCCCTCCCCTCCCCAAACCCCGCCCTCCTCAGGCTCTGCCCCAAAAACCTCCCACTGGTGGCGAAGAGGGACCTGGCAACCCTAGCTCTAACAATGAATCACAACCCCTCCTAAAATTGAAATGCTGTAAAAGTCTCTCAGGACATAACCATTCTTATTGATTATTATTACTCAATCTTTCTGTTTCTTAAAAAGTAAAACCAGTATATTTTTTGCACCAGCCAGTCTCCAACACTATTTACACAGGGAAAGAGATGGTTTCCAGAAGCTGGCTATCACAGGTGCTTCAGGTAGTCTTTCTTCTGGGCATAATTGTTGACCGGGTTGCTTTCTATGGCCCAGTTCTTCCAAGTGGGTCACAGACAGGGTTGCCAACCTCCAGGTGGTGGCTGGAGATCTCCTGCTACTACAACTTCTCTCCAGGTGACTGAGATCAGTTCACCAGGAGAACTTGGCTGCTTTTGAAGGTGGGCTTTATGGCATTTATACCCCAATGAAGTCCCTCCCCTTCCCAAACCCTGCCCCCTCAGGCTCCACCCCACAAATCTCCAGGTATTTTCCAATGTGGAACTGGCAACACTAGTCACACACAATTCCATTTATCAGGCTCAAGAACATAGCTGCCAGGATGAGATCTACTTCTACAAGCCTCACTATCTGAATGGGTCTTCTCAGAAGACTTGTGGCTTGGAACAACTTCCACCATGTACCAGCCCTGATTGATTTAAGTCTACAGCCATTTCCATAATGGTTAATCCAACCCTGCCTTGTATGGTAGATAGGACAAGTATGAGCTATCTCTGGTTGTTTATGCATGGGTACTTTCACTCGTGTTTGCCTTTGGTCTGTCTCGCTTGTTCCTTGGAGTAATGCATGAGTTCTCTGTCTATTAGAGATGACCTCGCTGCCAGCCCTCACAAATCTCGGGACTTCCAGTTACTCTGTTAACCCGATTCTTCCCTCTCCCCTGAGCTCAGCCCAGGTGAAATCCCTGTGCATAAGGCAAAGTGTGG